>NC_092785.1:50291233-52691233 GCF_047496795.1 Chiloscyllium punctatum
GGGGGGACAGAGAGAGAGGGGGACAGAGAGAGAGGGGGACAGAGAGAGGGGGGACAGAGAGAGGGGGGGACAGAGAGAGAGAGGGGCACAGAGAGAGAGGGGGACAGAGAGAGGGGGACAGAGAGAGAGGGACAGAGAGAGAGGGGGACAGAGAGAGGGGGGACAGAGAGAGGGGGGGACAGAGAGAGAGAGGGGCACAGAGAGAGAGGGGGACAGAGAGAGGGGGACAGAGAGAGAGGGGGACAGAGAGAGAGGGAGACAGAGAGAGAGGGGGACAGAGAGAGGGGGGACAGAGAGAGGGGGGACAGAGAGAGAGGGGGGGACAGAGAGAGGGGGGACAGAGAGAGAGGAGGACAGAGAGAGAGGGGGACAGAGAGAGGGGGGACAGAGAGAGGGGGGACAGAGAGGGGGGAACAGAGAGAGGGGGGACAGAGAGAGGGGGGACAGAGTGGGGGGGACATAGAGAGAGGGGGAAGAGAGAGAGGGGGACAGAGAGAGAGGGGGACAGAGAGAGGGGGGACAGAGAGAGGGGGGACAGAGAGAGGGGGACAGAGAGAGGGGGGATAGAGATAGGGGGAAGTAGAGGGGGTGAGAGAGAGGGGGAAGAGAGAGAGGGGCACAGGGAATGGGGGAGATAGAGGGGGTCAGAGATGGGGACAGAAAAAGTGGGAGGTAGAGGGGGTCAGAGAGATGGGCACAGAGAGAGGGGCACAGAGAGTGGGGGAGATAGAGGGGGACAGAGAGACATAGGCAGAGAGAGATCGGGGCAGAGAGAGTGGGACAGAGTGAGGGGGTCAGAGAGAGAGAGGGGGACAGAGAGAGGGGGGGACAGAGAGAGGGGGGTACAGAGAGAGGGGGGACAGAGAGAGGGGGACAGAGAGAGGGGCACAGAGAAAGGGGGGCAGAGAGAAGGGGAGATAGAGGGGGTCAGAGAGAGGGGGACAGAAAAGGCGGAGGTAGAGGGGGTCAGAGAGAGGGGGGATAGAGGGGGACAGAGAGTGGGGGGACAGAGAGAGGGGGGACAGAGAGAGGGGGGACAGAGAGAGGGGGGACAGAGAGAGGGGGGGACAGAGAGAGGGGGGACAGAGAGAGGGGGACAGAGAAAGGGGGGGCAGAGAGAGGGGGGACAGAGAGAGCGGGTCAGAGAGAGGGCAACAGAGAGAGGGGGACAGGGAGTGGGGAGATACGGGGGACAGAGAGAGGGGGGGCAGAGAGGAGGGGACAGAGAGAGAGGGGGTAGAGAGAGGGGGACAGAGTGAGGGGACAGAGAGAGGGCGACAGAGAGAGAGGGGGACAGAGAAAGGGGTACAGAGAGTGGGAGGGGAATAGAGAGAGTGAGGGGACAGAGAGAGGGCGACAGAGAGTGAGGGGACAGAGAGAGAGCGACAGAGAGAGAGGGGGGACAGAGAAAGGGGGACAGAGAGTGGGAGGGGAATAGAGAGAGTGAGGGGACAGAGAGAGGGCGACAGAGAGTGAGGGGACAGAGAGAGAGCGACAGAGAGAGAGGGGGGACAGAGAAAGGGGGACAGAGAGTGGGAGGGGAATAGAGAGAGAGAGGGGACAGAGACAGGGTGACAGAGAGGGGGGACAGAGAGAGGGGGAGGTAGAGGGGATCACAGAGAGGGGTACAGAAAAATTCGCAGGTAGAGGGGGTGAGAGAGAGGGGTGATAGAGTGGGGGACAGAGAGGGGGGGCAGAGAGTGGGGGACAGAGAGAGGGGTACAGAGTGGGGGTGAGAGAGGAGGTCAGAGAGTGGGGGGATGGAGAGAGTGGGGGACAGAGAGAGAGGGAACAGAGAGAGAGGGGGAAAGAGAGAGGGGGACAGAGAGAGGGGGGACAGAGAGTGGGGGGATAGAGAGTGGGGGGATAGAGAGAGGGGGCAGAGGGAGGGAGGCAGAGACAGGGGGACAGAGAGAGGGCGAGATAGAGGGGGACAGAGAGAGAGAGGGGGGGACAGAGAGAGGGGGACAGAGAGAGGGGGCAGAGAGTGGGGGACAGAGAGTGGGGGACAGAGAGGAGGAGTACAGAGTGGGGTTGAGAGAGGAGTTCAGACAGTGGCGGGATGGAGAGAGTGGGGGACAGAGAGAGGGGGACAGAGAGAGGCGGGTGGGAGAGAGCGCGGGACAGAGAGAGAGAGGGGGGACAGAGAGAGGGGGACAGAGCGAGGGGGACAGAGCGAGAGGGGGACAGAAAATGTCGGAGGTTGAGGGGGTCAGAGAGAGGAGGACAGAGAGGGGGACAGAGTGAGGGGTATAAAGTGGAGGTGAGAGAGGGGGTCAGAGATTGGGGGGATGGAGAGAGTTGGGGACAGAGAGAGAGGTGACAGAGAGAGAGGGGGACAGAGTGAGGGGTATAATGTGGAGGTGAGAGAGGGGGTCAGAGATTGGGGGGATGGAGAGTGTTGGGGACAGAGAGAGAGGTGACAGAGAGAGGGGGGGACAGAGAGAGAGAGGGGGACAGAGTGAGGGGTATAATGTGGAGGTGAGAGAGGGGGTCAGAGATTGGGGGGATGGAGAGTGTTGGGGACAGAGAGAGAGGTGACAGAGAGAGAGGGGGACAGAGAGAGAGAGGAGGACAGAGTGAGGGGTATAAAGTGGAGGTGAGAGAGGGGGTCAGAGATTGGGGGGATGGAGAGTGTTGGGGACAGAGAGAGAGGTGACAGAGAGAGAGGTGACAGAGAGAGGGGGACAGAGAGAGGGGGACAGAGAGAGGCGGGTGGGGGACAGAGAGTGGGTCAGACAGAGGGGGTCAGAGAGAGGGGGTCAGAGAGAGGGTGCAGAGGGAGGGCGACAGAGAGAGGGGGACAGAGAGAGGGGGACAGAGAGAGGCGGGTGGGATAGAGCGCGGGACAGAGGGGGGGGGACAGAGAGAGGGGGACAGAGAGAGAGGCGTGTGCGAGAGAGAGGGGGTTAGAGAGAGGCGGGTGGGAGGGAGTGCAGGACAGAGATAGAGGGGGAGAGAGAGAGGGGGACAAAGAGGGGTTATAGAGGGAGGCGGGTGAGAGAGAGGAGCAGAGAGAGGCGGTCAGAGAGAGGGAGACAGAGATAGAGGGGGACAGAGAGAGGGGGACAGAGAGAGAAGGCACAGAGAGAGGGGAAAGAGAGAGGGGGACAGAGAGAGTGGTACAGAGAGATGCTTACAGAGTGGGGGTGAGAGAGGGGGTCAGAGAGTGGGGGGAAGGAGAGAGTGGGGCACAGAGAGAGAGGGGGACAGAGAGAGGGGGACAGAGAGAGGGGGACAGAGAGAGGGGGACAGAGAGAGAGGGGGACAGAGAGAGGGGAACAGAGAGAGGGGGACAGAGAGAGAGGGACAGAGAGAGTGGGACAGAGAGAGTGGGACAGAGAGATGTTTACAGAGTGGGGGTGAGAGAGGGGGTCAGAGAGTGGGGGGATGGAGAGAGTGGGGCACAGAAATAGAGGGGACAGAGAGGGTGGGGGCAGAGAGGGAGGGGCAGAGAGAGGGCGAAGAGAGGGGGGACAGAGAGCGGGGAGACTGAGGGGGGACAGAGAGAGGGGGACAGAGAGACGGGGACAGAGAGACGGGGGGATTGAGGGGGACAGGGAGATGGCGTCAGAGAGAGAGGGGGACAGAGAGAGAGGGGGACAAAGAGGGGGGATAGAGGGAGACGGGTGGGAGAGAGAGGGGTCAGAGAGTGGGGGACAGAGAGAAGGCGACAGAGAGAGTGGGTCAGATAGAGAGGGACAGAGAGAGAGGTGGACAGAGAGAGAGGGGGTCAGAGAGAGAGGGGGTCAGAGAGAGAGGGGGTCAGAGAGAGAGGTGGACAGAGAGAGAGGGGGTCAGAGAGACGGGGGACAGAGAGAGAGAGGATGAGAGAGAGAGGTGGACAGAGAGAGAGGGGATAAAGATAGAGGGGGCACAGAGAGGGCGACAGAGAAAGGGCGACAGAGAGAGAGGGGGTCAGAGAGAGGCAGTGTCAGAGGGGGAGGTAGAGGGGGCCAGAGAGAGGGGGAGATAGAGGGGGTCAGAGAGGGGGGACAGAGATTGGGGCCAGAGGGTGGGGGACAGAGAGAGGGGTACAGAGTGGGGGTGAGAGAGTGGGTCAGAGGGTGGTGGGGGACAGAGAGGGGGGGACAGAGAGAGTGGGGAACAGAGAGAGGGGGACAGAGAGGGGGGACAGAGAGAGAGAGGGGCAGAGAGGGGGGCGTAGATAGGGGACAGAGAGAGGGGACAGAGAGAGGGCGAGATAGAGGGGGACAGAGAGAGGGGGTCAGAGAGAGGGGGACAGAGTGAGGGGGCAGAGAGAGAGGGGGACATTGTGAGTGGGTCAGAGAGAGGCGGGAGGGAGAGAGCGCGGGACAGAGAGCGGGAGGGGGACAGAGAGAGGTGGACAGAGAAAGAGTCTGGTGGGAGAGAGAGGGAGTCAGAGAGAGGCGGGTGGGAGAGTGCGTGGGACAGAGCAAGAGGGGAACAGAGAGAGAGGGGGACAAAGAGGGGGGATAGAGGGAGACAGGTGGGAGAGAGAGGGGGACAGAGAGTGGGGGACAGAGAGAGGGGCGACAGAGAGAGGGGCGACAGAGAGAGGGGGATAGAGAGAGGGGGATAAAGAGAGGGGAACAGAAAAAGTCGGAGGTAGAGGGGGTCAGAGAGAGGGGGAGATAGAGGGCGACAGAGAGAGGAGGACAGAAAGGGGGACAGAGTGTGGGGGACAGAGACTGGAGGACAGAGAGAGGGGTATAGAGTGGGGGTGAGAGAGAGGGTCAGAGAGAGGCGGGTGGGAGAGAGAGTGGACAGAGAGAGAGGGGAACAGAGAGAGGAGAACAAGGGGGGGGATAGATGGAGGTGGGAGAGAGAGGGGGACAGAGAGAGGGCGACAGACAGGGAGTCAGAGACCGGGGAGAGAGAGAGGCGGGTGGTAGAGAGAGGGGGTCATAGAGAGGGTGACAGAGAGAGTGGGTCAGATAGAAGGGGACAGGGAGAGGGGGACAGAGAGAGGGGGACAGAGAGAATGTGGACAGAGAGAGAGGGGGACAGAGAGAGAGGAAAAGAGAGAGAGGGGGTCAGAGGGCATGGGACAGAGAGAGAGGCGGGTGGGAGAGAGAGGGGATCAGAGAGAGGTGGGTGGGTGGGAGAGTGGGACAGAGAGAGGGGGATAGATAGAGGGCGACAGAGAGAGTGGGTCAGAGAGAGGGGGACAGAGAGAGAGGGGGACAGAGAGAGAGAGGGAGAGAGAGGGGGGAAGATAGAGGGCGACAGAGAGGGGGACAGAGAGCGGGGGTAAAGAGGGAGGGGGACAGAGAGAGAGGGGGACAAAGAGGGGGGATAGAGGGAGATGGGTGGGAGAGAGGGGGGGACAGAGAGTGGGTGAGATAGATGGGTTCAGAGAGAGGGGGATAGAGAGGGGGGGTCAGAGAGAGGTGGGTGGGAGGGAGAGCGGGACAGAGAGAGGGCGACAGAGAGAGTGGGTCAGAGAGAGAGGGACAGAGAGAGAGGGGGGACAGAGAGAGAGGGGGACAGAGAGGGGGGACAGAGAGAGGGGGGACAGATAAAGGGCGACAGAGAGAGAGGGGGGGGACAGAGAGAGGGGGGGACAGAGAAAGGGGGGACAGAGAGAGAGGGAAAAGAGAAATGGGGGACAGAGAGAGAGGGGGGACAGAGAGAGAGTGGGTCAGAGAGAGGGGGACAGAGAGAGAGGGGGGACAGAGAGAGAGGGGGACAGAGAGAGGGGGACAGAGAGAGGGGGGGACAGATAAAGGGCGACAGAGAGAGAGGGGGGGACAGAGAGAGGGGGGGACAGAGAAAGGGGGGACAGAGAGAGAGGGGGACAGATAAAGGGCGACAGAGAGAGAGGGGGGGACAGAGAGAGGGGGGGACAGAGAGAGGGGGGGACAGAGAGAGGGGGGGACAGAGAGTGGGGGGACAGAGAGTGGGGGAGGTAGAGGGGTTCAGAGACAGGGGAACAGAAAGAGAGGGGGACAGTGAGAGGAGGAGGGGGTTCAGAGAGGGTTGGGACAAAGAGGATGGACAGATAGAGGCGGGATAGAGAGGGGGACAGAGAGAGGGGGAACAGCTAGAGGGAGGGACAGAGAGAGAGAGGGGGGACAGAGAAAGGGGGGAGAGAGGGAGTGGAGAGAGGGAGGGGGGGACAGAAAGACGATGACAGAGATGGGGGAGAGAGAGGGGGACAGAGAGAGGAGGGACACAGAGAGGGGGGAACGGGGGGGCAGAGAGACAGTGACAGAGAGGGGGCGGATAGAGGGCGACATAGAGAGGGGTCAGAGAGAGGGGGGCAGAGAGAGGGGACAGGGAGTGGGGGACAGAGAGAGGGTCAGAGAGCGGGGGACAGAGAGAGGGCATCAGAGAGAGGCGGGTGGGAGAGAGCGTGGGACAGAGAGAGAGAGGGGACAGAGAGAGAGGGGGTCAAAGAGGGGGGATAGAGGGAGATGGGTGGGAGAGAGGGGGGTGAAAGAGTGGGTCAGACAGTGGGGGTCAGAGAGAGGGCGACAGAGAGGGGGACAGAGAGTGGGGGAGAGAGAGGGGGAGAGAGGGAGGCGGGTGGGAGAGAGAGCGGGGCAGAGAGAGGGGACAGAGGGGGGCAGAGAGCGGGGGTGAGAGAGAAGCGGGTGGGAAAGAGGGGGTCAGAGAGAGAGGGGGACAGAGTGAGAGGCGTACAGAGAGAGGGGTACAGACAGAGAGGGGGACCAGAGAGAGGGGGGACAGAGAGAGGGGGGACAGAGGGAGGGGGGACAGAGGGAGACGGACAGAGGGAGGGGGTCAGAGAGAGAGCGGGAGGTCAGAGAGAGAGGGGGTCAGAGAGTGGGGGAGAGAGAGGGGGAGAGAGGGAGGCGGGTGGGAGAGAGAGCGGGGCAGAGAGAGGGGACAGAGGGAGGGGGTCAGAGAGTGGGGGAGGTAGAGGTGGTCAGAGAGAGGGGGACAAAGAGAGGGGGACAGAGAGTAAGGGACAGAGTGAGGGGGATAGAGAGAGAGGGGGACAGAGAGAGAGGGGGAAAAGAGAGGGGGACAGAGAGAGGGCGACAGAGAGAGAGGGGGAACAGAGAGAGGGGGACAGAAAGAGGGGGAGGTAGAGGGGTTCAGAGAGAGGGGGACAGAGAGAGGGGGAGATAGAGGGGGTCAGAGAGAGGGGACAGAGGGAGGGGCACAGAGAGTGCGGGAGGTAGAGGGGGTCAGAGAGAGGGGTACAGAGAGAGGGGCACAGAGAGTGGGGGAGATAGTGGGGGACAGAGAAAGAGGGGACAGAGAGAGGGGGGCAGAGAGAGTGGGACAGAGTGAGGGGGCAGAGAGAGAGGGGAAAGAGAGAGAGGGGAAAAAGAGAGAGGGGGAGATAGAGGGGGTCAGAGAGAGGGGGGGCCGGAGAGAGGGGGGACAGTGAGGGGGGACAGAGAGGGGGTGGGACAGAGGGGGGGAAAGAGAGGGGGGGAACAGAGAGAGAGCGGGGCAGAGATAGAGGGGAAAAGAGAGATGGGGCAGACAGAGGGAGACAGAGTGAGGGGGGCAGAGAGAGAGGGGGCAGAGAGAGAGTGAAAAGAGAGTGGGGGACAGAGAGAGTGGGGCAGAGAGAGGGCGACAGAGAGAGGGGGGCAGAGAGAAAAGGGGGCAGAAAGAGAGGGGGACAGAGAGAGAGGGGGACAGAGAGAGAGGCGGTCATAGAGGGGGGTACAGAGAGAGAGGCGGGTGGAAGGGAGAGGGGGCAGAGAGGGGGGACAGAGAGAGGAGCACAGTGTGTGGGGGAGATAGCGGGGCTCAGAGAGAGGAGGACATAGAGGGGGACAGAGAGAGGGGGACAGAGAGGGGGACAGAGAGTGGGGGACAGAGAGTGGGGGACAGAGAGAGGGGACAGAGAGAGGGGTAAAGAGTGGGAGAGAGAGGGGGTCAGAGAGAGGGGGACAGAGAGTGGGGGGATGGAGAGAGTGGGGGACAGAGAGAGAGAGGGTGTCAAAGAGAGAGGGGCAGAGAGAGACGGAGCAGAGAGAGGGGGCAGAGAGCGGGGGAGAGATAGAGGGAAAGAGAGAGAGGGCGACAGAGAGAGGGGGGTTCAGAGAGAGGGGGACAGAGAGAGAGCCGGACTGAGAGCGAGGCGGGGACAGAGAGAGGGGAAGACAGAGATGGTCAAAGGGAGGGGGACAGAGAGAGGGGCACAGAGAGTCGGGGAGATAGAGGGGACAGAGAGATGGGGTGGACAGAGAGTTGGGGGGACTGAGAGTGGGGGGGCATGGGGGTAGAGAGAGGGGCAGAGAGGGGGTGACAGAGAGAGGGGGGACAGAGAGAGGGCGACAGAGAGAGTGTCACAGAGAGTGGGGGAGATAGAGGGGGTCAGAGAGAGGGGGACAGAGGGAGGGTGATATAGAAGGGGACTACGAGAGAAGGAGTCAGAGACAGAGGGGGACAGTGAGAGAGGGGGGCAGAGAAATGGCGACAGAGAGACGGTGACAGAGAGAGAGGGTGACAGAGAGAGAGGGGGACAGAGAGAGAGGGGGACAAAGAGAGAGAGGGGGACAGAGAGAGAGGGGGACAGAGAGAGAGGGGGACAGAGAGAGAGGGGCAGAGAGAGGGCAACAGAGAGAGGGGGACAGAGAGAGAGAGGGGGACAGAGAGAGGGGGGACAGAGAGAGAGGGGCAGAGAGAGGGCAACAGAGAGAGAGGGGGACAGAGAGAGAGGGGGACAGAGAGAGGGGGACAGAGAGAGTGGGGGACAGAGAGAGAGGGGGCAGAGAGAGGGCAACAGAGAGAGGGGGGGACAGAGAGAAAGGGGGACAGAGAGAGTGGGGGACAGAGAGAGAGGGGCAGAGAGAGGGCAACAGAGAGAGGGGGGGGCAGAGAGAAAGGGGGACAGAGAGAGAGGGGCAGAGAGAGAGGGGGCAGAGAGAGGGGGGGACAGAGAGAGAGGGGGACAGAGAGAGGGGGGCAGAGAGAGGGCAACAGAGACAGGGGGACAGAGAGAGGGGGGGACAGAGAGAGTGGGGGACAGAGAGAGAGGGGCAGAGAGAGGGGGGGACAGAGAGAGAGGGGGCAGAGAGAGGGGGGGACAGAGAGAGTGGGGGACAGAGAGAGAGGGGCAGAGAGAGGGGGGGACAGAGAGAGAGGGGCAGAGAGAGGGCAACAGAGAGAGGGGGACAGAGAGAGTGGGGGACAGAGAGAGAGGGGCAGAGAGAGATGGGGCAGACAGAAGGGGACAGAGTGAGGGGGCAGAGAGAGAGGGTCAGAGAGGGGGACAGAGAGACGGAGATATAGAGGGGGACAATGAGAGGGGACAGAGAGTGAGGGACAGAGAGAGGAGTACAGAGTGGGGGAGAGAGAGGGAATCAGAGAGATGGGGGCAGAGAGAGGGCGACAGAGAGAGGGGGGACAGAGAGTGGGGGGGACGGAGAGTTGGGGGGACGGAGAGAGGTGGGGACAGAGAGAGAGGGGAACAGAGAGAGAGAGGGACAGAGCGAGATGTGGACAGAGAGAGAAGGACAGAGAGAGGAGGTCAGAGAGAGAGGAGGACAGAGAGAGAGGAGGACAGAGAGAGGCAGGTAGAAGGGAGAGAGGGGCAGAGAGAGGGCGACAGAGAGAGGCACCGAGAGTGGGGGAGATAGATGGGGTCAGAGAGAGGGGGAGACAGACAGTGGGGAGATAGAGAGAGTGTGGGACAGAGAGAGAGAGAGAGAGAGAGGGGGTCAGAGAGGGGGACAGGGAGAGACGGAGCAGAGAGAGGGCGAAAGAGAGGGGTGCAGAGAGCGGGGTAGAGATAGAGGGGACAGAGAGAGGAGGACAGATAGAGGGGGACAGAGAGAGGGGGACAGAGAGAGGAGGCAGAGAGCGAGGGGGACAGAGAGAGGGGGACAGAGTGAGGGGGACAGAGAGAGGGGGAACAGAAAGGGGGACACAGAGAGGGGGGCACAGAGAGGGGGACAGAGAGGGGGACAGAGAGAGAGAGGGGGACAGAGAGAGAGCGGGGCAGAGAGAGAGGGGGGCAGAGAGAGGGTGGGACAGAGAGAGAGGGGGACAGAGGGGGGGACAGAGAGAGGGGGGGGACAGACAGAGGGGGGACAGAGAGAGGTGGGACAGAGAGAGGGGGGGACAGAGAGAAGGGGACAGAGAGAGAGGGGGACAGAGTGAGAGGGACAGAGAGAGGGGGAACAGAAAGGGGGACACAGAGAGGGGGGCACTGAGAGGGGGGCACAGAGAGGGGGACAGAGAGGGGGACAGAGAGAGAGAGGGGGACAGAGAGAGAGCGGGGCAGAGAGAGAGGGGCTCAGAGCGAGGGGGGAAGAGAGAGGCAGGTGGAAGGGAGAGGAGGGCAGAGAGAGGGCGACAGAGAGACGAGCACAGAGAGTGGGGGAGCTAGAGAGGGTCAGAGAGAGCGGGTCAGAGAGAGGGGGACAGAGAGAGGGAGGGACAGAAACAGGGGTGGCCCGAAAGAGGGGGGACAGAGAGAGGGGGGACAGAGAGGGGGGGACGGGGGGGGGGGGACAGAGAGAGGGACAGAGACGGAGAGGCGGGTGGGAGAGAGAGGGGGTCAGAGAGAGGGACAGGGAGAGACGGAGCAGAGAGAGGGCGAAAGAGAGGGGCGCAGAGAGCGGGGTAGAGATAGAGGGGACAGAGAGAGGTGGACAGATAGAGGGGGACAGAGAGAGTGGGACAGAGAGAGGAGGCAGAGAGCGAGGGGGACAGAGAGAGGGGGACAGAGTGAGGGGGACAGAGAGAGGGGGAACAGAAAGGGGGACACAGAGAGGGGGGCACAGAGAGGGGGGCACAGAGAGGGGGACAGGGAGGGGGACAGAGAGAGAGAGGGGGACGGAGAGAGAGCGGGGCAGAGAGAGAGGGGGGTAGAGAGAGGGGGCGACAGAGAGAGAGGGGGACAGAGGGGGGGACAGAGAGAGAAGGGGGACAGACAGAGGGGGGACAGAGAGAGGTGGGACAGAGAGGGGGGGACAGAGAGAAGGTGACAGAGACAGAGGGGGACAGAGTGAGGGGGACAGAGAGAGGGGGAAGAGAAAGGGGGACACAGAGAGGGGGGCACAGAGAGGGGGGCACAGAGAGGGGGACAGAGAGGGGGACAGAGAGAGAGGGGGGACAGAGAGAGAGCGGGGCAGAGAGAGAGGGGGTCAGAGCGAGGGGGGGAAGAGAGAGGCAGGTGGAAGGGAGAGGAGGGCAGAGAGAGGGCGACAGAGAGACGAGCACAGAGAGTGGGGGAGCTAGAGTGGGTCAGAGAGAGCGGGTCAGAGAGAGGGGGACAGAGAGAGGGAGGGACAGAAAGAGGGGTGGACCGAAAGAGGGGGGACAGAGAGAGGGGGGACAGAGAGGGGGGGACAGAGGGGGGGGGGGGGGACAGAGAGAGGGACAGAGAGGGAGAGGCGGGGAAAAAGAGAGGGGGTCAGAGAGAGGCTGGTGGGAGAGAGAGGGGGACAGAGAGAGGGGGACAGAGAAAGGGGAGATAGAGGTTGACAAAGGGAGGGGGACAGAGAGAGAGGCACGGAGAGAGGGGTAGATAGAAGGGTTCAGAGCGAAGAGTACAGAGATAGTGGTACAGCGAGTGGGGGAGATAGAGGTGGACAGAGAGTAGGACAAAAAGAGGGGGTGATAGAGGGGGTCAGAGAGAGGGGCAGATAGAGGGGGACAGAGAGAGTGGGGGAGACAGAGGGGGGACAGAGAGAGAGGGGGTACAGAGAGAGGGTGACAGAGAGAGGGCGACAGAGTGAGGGGCACAGAATGTGGAGGAGATCGAGGGGGTCAGAGAGAGGGGGACAGAGAGAGGGTGATATAGAGGGGGACAGCAAGAGAGGGGGTCAGAGACAGAGGGCGACAGTGAGAGAGGGGGGCTGAGAAATGGCGACAGAGAGAGCGTGACAGAGAGAGGGGGGACAGAGAGAGAGGGGACAGAGAGACAGACGGGGCAGAGAGAGAGGGGGACAGAGAGAGAGGGGATAGAGAGAGGGGGGACAGAGAGAGGTGGGAGATAGCGGGGCTCAGAGACAGGGTGACAGAGAGAGAGGGCAATATAGAGTGGGGGACAGAGAGATGGGTACAGAGTGGAGGAGAGAGAGGGGGTCAGAGAGAGGGGGTCAGAGAGGGGGACAGAGAGTGGGGGAGAGAGAGAGAGGGGGGGTTAGAGAGAGGGGCAGAGAGTGACGGAGCAGAGACAGGGCGACAGAGGGGGTGGCAGAGAGCAGGGGAGAGAAAGAGGGGACAGAGAGAGGGGGACAGAGAGGGGGGACAGAGAGAGGGGGGACAGGGAGAGTGGGGACAGAGAGAGAGGGACAGAGAGAGGGGGACAGAGAGAGGAGACAGAGAGATGGTGGACAGAGAGAGGGGGGACAGAGAGAGGGGGACAGAGAGAGGGGGACAGAGAGAGTTGCGGTGGGTGAGAGAAGGGGTATGAGAGAGCCGAACTGAGAGAGAGGGGGACGGGGGGGGGGGGGACAAAGAGGGGGGATAGCGAGGCGGGTGGAAGAGAGAGGGGGACAGAGAGAGGGGGACAGAGAGGGGGGCACGGAGAGGGGTGCACGGAGAGGGGTGCACGGAGAGGGGGGCACAGAGAGGGGGGTACTGAGAGGGGGACAGAGAGTGGGACAGAGAGGGGGGTACTGAGAGTCGGGGAGATAGAGGGGGACAAAAAGAGGGGGAAAAAGAGGGGGAGGTAGAGATGGTCAGAGGGAGGGGGACAGATAGTGGGGTACTGAGAGTGGGGGAGATAGAGGGGGACAAAAAGAGGGCGAGGTAGAGGGGATCAGAGGGAGGGGTAGAGAGAGGGGGGTACTGAGAGTGGGGAAGATAGAGGAGGACAAAAAGAGGGGGAGGTAGAGGGAGGGGGAGATTGAGGGGGCAGAGAGGGGGGACAGAGGGGGGGACAGAGGGGGGACACAGAGAGTGGGAGAGATAGAGGGGGTCAGAGAGAGGGGGACAGAGAGTGGGCGACAAAGAGTGGGGAGATGGAGAGAGTGAGGGACAGAGAGAGAGAGGGGGGTCAGACTGGGGGCAGAGAGAGACGGTGCAGAGAGAGGGCGACTGAGAGGGGGGCAGAGAGCGGGGTAGAGGTGGAGGGGACAGAGAGAGGGGGACAGAGAGAGTGGACAGAGAGAGGTGGGACAGAGACAGGGTGGACAGAGAGAGGGGGAGACAGAGAGAGGGGGACAGAGAGAGATGTGGTGGGAGGGAGAGGGGGTCTGAGAGAGGCGGTGGGAGAGAGAGGGCGACAGAGATAGGGGGAACAGAGAGAGCCGGACTGAGAGAGAGGGGAACAGAGAGAGAGGAGGACAAAGAGGGGGGATAGTGAGGCGGGTGGGAGAGAGAGGGGCACAGAGAGAGGGGGACAGAGAGAGGGGGACAGAGAGAGGGGGACAGAGAGAGGGGGACAGAGCGAGAGGGGGACAGAGAGAGAGGGGGGGACAGAGAGAGGACTACAGAGCAGGGGCACAGAGAGTGGGGGAGATAGAGGGGGACAGAGAGTCGGGGGCAGAGAGAGGGGTACAGAGTGGGGAAGAGAGAAGGGGTCAGAGAGAGGGGGACAGAGAATGGGGGATGCAGAGAGTGGGGGACAGAGGGGGACGGGGGGACGGTAGGGAGAGGACAGAGAGATGAGGCACAGAGAGTGGGCAGAGAGAGAGAGTGGGGGGAGAGAAAGTTCGGGGAGAGAAAGAGGGGAAGGAGAGAGAGGGGAGAGAGTGCAGAGAGAGAGGGGAGAGAGAGTGAGAGAGAGAGAGAGCAAGAGAGAGAGAGAGTGGGAGAGAGAGGAGGCGAGAGGAGGGAAGAGAGAGGTGCGAAGAGAGAGGAGGGGAGAGAGGATAAGGGAGAGATAGAGAAGGAGAGCAATGAGGAGAAAGAGTAGGGGAGAGAGGAGGGGGAGAGAGGAGGAAAGAGAGGAGGGGAGAGAGGAGGGTCAGAGAGGAAGGAAGAGAGAGGAGGGAGGAGAGAGAGGAGGGGGAGTGGAGGGCGTGAGACAGGTGAGAGGGGGAGGGGGTAGAGAGAAGAGGGGAGAGAGCGTGGGAGAGAGCGGGTGGGAGAGAGAGTGGAGGCTGGGTGGGTGGAGGGGGAGCGAGAGTAAGAGGGGAGGGAGATTGAGAGGGGAGGGAGAGTGAGAGGGAGGGGAGGGCAAGAGAGGGGAAGGAGAGTGAGGGGGACGGAGAGAGATGGGAGGGCCAGTGAGGGGAGGGAGAGAGAGAGGGGGCAGGGAGAGAGAGGGGAGAGCCAGTGAGGGGTGGGCGAGAGAGAGGGGAGGGCGAAAGAGGGGAGGGCGAGAGAGGGGAGGGAGAGAGAGTGGGGAGGGCGAGAGAGAGGGAAGGGTGAGAGAGAGGGGAGGGCGAGAGAGGGGGGAGCGAGAGAGTGGAGAGAGCGGGAGGGGGGAGAGAGATGGGTGAGACAGAGGGGGTGAGGGAGTCGGGGTGAGAGAGAGGGGGTGTGTGAGAGAGAGTGGGGTGTGAGAGAGTGAGATGGGATGGAGAGAGAGGGGGTGTGAGAGACAGAGGGAGATGGAGAGGGAGGGGGGGTTAGAGAGCAAGGGGTTGAGAGAGAGGGGGTGAGAGACTGAGGGAATGAGAGAGTGTGGGGGGTTGAGAGAGGGGGTGGTGAGAGAGAGAGGGAGTGAGAGGGGGGGGGTGAGAGTGGGGGGGTTTAGAGAGCAAGGGGTTGAGAGAGAGGGGGTGAGAGACTGAGGGAATGAGAGAGTGGGGGGGGGTTGAGAGAGGGGGTGGTGAGAGAGAGGGGGAGTGAGAGAGAGGGGGGTGAGAGTGGGGGGGGTTTAGAGAGCAAGGGGTTGAGAGAGAGGGGGTGAGAGACTGAGGGAATGAGAGAGTGTGGGGGGTTGAGAGAGGGGGTGGTGAGAGAGAGGGGGAGTGAGAGAGAGGGGGGTGAGAGTGGGGGGGTTTAGAGAGCAAGGGGTTGAGAGAGAGGGGGTGAGAGACTGAGGGAATGAGAGAGTGGGGGGGGGTTGAGAGAGGGGGTGGTGAGAGAGAGAGGGAGTGAGAGGGGGGGGTGAGAGTGGGGGGGTTTAGAGAGCAAGGGGTTGAGAGAGAGGGGGTGAGAGACTGAGGGAATGAGAGAGTGGGGGGGGTTGAGAGAGGGGGTGGTGAGAGAGAGGGGGAGTGAGAGAGAGGGGGGTGAGAGTGGGGGGGTTTAGAGAGCAAGGGGTTGAGAGAGAGGGGGTGAGAGACTGAGGGAATGAGAGAGTGGGGGGGGTTGAGAGAGGGGGTGGTGAGAGAGAGGGAGTGAGAAGGAGAGAAAGGGGATGAGAACGAGGCAGAGAGATGGTGGGAGAGAGGGAGGGGGTGAGAGTGCGAGGGTCTGTGAGAGTGTGTGTGAGAGAGAGGGGGGTTGTGAAAGAGATTGGGGTGGGAGAGAGGGGTGAGGAAGAGAGAGGGGAGAGAGAGGGGGGTTGAGAGAGAAGGGTGAGAGAGAGTTGGATGTGAGAGAGAGCGAGGGATTGAGAGAGAGGGGGGTGAGAGACGGAGGGGCGTGAGAGAGTGAGGGGATGGGAGATTGAGGGGTGTCGAGAGAAGGGGTGGTGAGGGGGGCTGAGAGAGAGAGGGAGTGAGAGTGAGGGGTGAGAGAGTGACAGACAGAGAGAACGATAGAGCAAGAGTGAGAGCGAAGAGGTGAGAGAGATAGGGTGGACTGAGAGAGAGGGAGAGAGAGAGTGAGAGTGACAGACAGAGAGAGCATGAGCGACAGAGAGAGAGCACGAGTGAGAGAGAGCGAACGAGAGAGACCGTGAGATAAGAGAGAGCGGGAGGCAAGAGAGTGGGATCGAGGCAGGGAGAGAGAGAGAGCGTGAGAAGCGGGTGAGAAAGTGAGAGAGAGACCGCAAGAGGAAGAGAGCAAGCAGACGAGTGAGACAGAGAGAGAGAATGTGAGAGAGAGGGGGGTGAGAGAGGGGTGCGAGAGAGAGGGATGAGAGAGAGGAGGTGAGATAGAGGGGGAGAGAGAGAGGGGGAGAGGGCGGTGAGAGGGAGAGGTGGGAGTGAGTGACAGAGAGGAGGTGGGAGAGAGAGAGTAGGTGAGAGAGAGGGAGCGAGAAGGAGAGAGAGGGGATGAGAAAGAGGCAGAGAGATGGTGGGAGAGAGGGAGGGGGTGAGAGAGCGAGGGTGTGTGAGAGAGTGTGTGTGTGTGAGAGAGAGGGGGATGTGAAAGAGAGTGGGGTGGGAGAGAGAGGGGTGACAGAGAGAGAGGGGAGAGAGAGAGGGGTGTGAGAGGGAGATAGATGTGAGAGAGAGAGAGGGGGGGCTTGAGAGAGAGAGCGACGGGAGTGAGAGAGAGAGGGTGGGAGAGAGGGGAAGAGAGAGAGGGTGAGAATGAGAGGGGTGAGAGAGCAATTGAGAGAGGGGGGTTGAGAGGGGGGAGAGAGAGGTTGAGAGAGAGGGGGTGAGAGAGGTTTTGAGAGAGAGAGGTTAAGAGAGAGACTGGGGAAAGAGGGGGTGAGAGAGAGAGAGAGGGTTAGAGAGAGACGGGGGAGAGAGGGGTTGAGAAAGATGGGTTGCAAGAGAAAGGAGGTGAGGGGGAGGACTGAGAGAGAGAGATGGAGAGAGAGAGAGCGACAGACAGAGAGAGATAGAGCAAGAGTGAGAGTGACAGACAGAGAGAGCATGAGCGACAGAGAGAGAGAGAGCACGAGCGAGAGAGCGAACGAGAGAGACCGTGAGATAAGAGAGAGCGGGAGGCAAGAGAGAGGGAGAGAGGCAGGGAGAGAGAGAGAACGTGAGAAGAGGGTGAGAGAGTGAGAGAGAGACCGCAAGAGGAAGAGAGCGAGCAGAAGAGTGAGACAGAGAGAGAGAATGTGAGAGAGAGAGGGGGGGTGAGAGAGGGGTGCGAGACAGAGGGGCGAGAGAGGAGGGGAGAGAGGATGAGAGAGAGGGGGCGAGGGAGGAGGAGGGAGGGGGAGAGGGAGAGGGGGTGGGATTGGGGGCTGAGAGAGGGCACAGAGAGGGGGTAGAGAGATGGCAGAGAGGGGGAGAGATGGAGGAGAGGGGGAGAGAGGGGGTGAGAGAGCGGGGGAGAGAGGGGGGATAGAGGGGGGAGAGAGGGGGATGCGGGGGTGAGAGAGAGAGGGTGAGAGAGAGGGGTTGAGAGAGAGGGGGTAAGAGAGAAAGGGGTGAGGGAGAGAGGGGTGAGAAAGGGAGAGAGGTCTGAGAAAAGGAGAGAGGGGGAGAAAGAGAGAGGGGGAAGAGAAAGAGAGAGAGAAGGTCAGAGAAAGAGTGAATGTGAGGGGGTGAGAGAGAGGAGGTGGGAGAGAGAGTGGGAGAGAGAGGGGGTGAGAGAGAGGGATTGAGAGAAAGGAGGAGAGATAGAGAAAGGGTGAGAGAGAAAGGGGGACAGCAAGATAAAGAGGGATGAGAGAGATGGGACGCGAGAGAGAGAGAGTTAAAGAGGTGAGAGAGAGGGTGAGATAGACAGTGAATGATGGGTTGAGAGAGAGAGAGACAGAGAGAGAGAGCGAGTGAACAGATGAGACAGTTAGAGGGGTGTGAGGGAGATGGGATGAGAGAGTGGGCGCTAGAGAGAGACAGAGCGGGAGCAAGAAGGAGGTAGGAAGAAAGGGGTCAAAAGAGATGGAGAAATGGGGTGAACAAGAGAAAGAGGGTGCGAGAGAGAAAGAGAGTGGGAGTGTGAGACAGAGTGCGAGAGGGAAGGGGAATGAGAGAGAGAAAAAGGGAGCGAGAGACATGAGGGGATGAGAGAGGGCGGGGGGGAGAGAGGGTGTAAAGGGGAGAGAGGGTGAGGGATGACAGAGGGAGGGGTGAGAGTGAGAGAGCAGGGTGGAGAGAGAGGGGGTGAGAGAGAGTGAGGGAGAGAGAGATAACAAGGTGAGAGAGAAAGGGGGGGTGTGAGAGAGAGGCAGTGAGAGAGAAGGGGGTGAGAGAGATAGGGGGTGCAAGAGAGCGTGGGTGAGAGCAGGAGGGGCTGTGAGAGAGGGGTGAGATAGGGAGAGTGTGAGAGAGGAGGGATGAGAGTGGGAGGGGGAAGAGGGACGGGATGAGAGAGGGAGGGTGAGAGAGAGGGGTGTGAGAGAGAGAGGGGTGAGAGAGAAGGGTGAGAGAGGGAGTCTTTAGAGAGGGTCACAGCATTTGGGTTTTAATTCCACCCTAAGAGAGTCCTATCTCTCAGATCCTGGGGATTGACAAACTTTAACCCCAGGCTTCAAACCTGTTTTAAAAATGACAGGGCCACAATCTGACAGGAGCCAGTTACCCAGAGGCCCCTAAAACCCAGGGTCCCCCAGAGGAGATTAAACCTCGGGGTAAATAAACACACAACTCACTGTGGGCCCCCACGGGGTGCAGCCTGTCGACCAGGCCTCAGGCCTCAGGCCAGTGCTCCCCCTCTGGAGGTTGTTCTTTCCTGGACTCGAACATTTTGGATCTTCACGTTGCAGCTTTCCAAACAAAGGTTCCTCGGGATAAAAGAGGGAAAAGATTAGTTGAAAGGGGGAGCAAGAGCATTTTGGAGGCAAGTTACACAGCAAGATCCCAGGGTTAAAAGCACCTCTGCCCAGCTCCAATGTATTAATGTATGTAACACAGTCAGCAGTTGGGATGGAACATGGTGTCGGAGCAGATCTTCCCAGGGATTGGAGGGGGATAGTGAGGGAAAGGCATCAGATTCTTACACTCTGCAGTGACCTGGGATCAATTGCCTTTTACTGAAAACAGTTCCCAACTTGTATGTGCCTGTTGCTCCCTCCAGTCTGAAACCCTCATGACCCTCTCTCCTGTCTACTCTCTCTGAGCCAATGGTGTCTTCATTCTGCTACTGACCCTTCAGTCCCACTGGTATCATTTTTTCCCACCTTCTCTCATCCACGTGAAGGAATTGGATCCTGACAATTCCATTTACACTGTCTCCCATCAATCTTCATAGGATCCATATCACAGAGGTTAGACAGTGATCCCAGCAAACACTCCCAGGGCAGAGGGAGCACAGGGTTCCAGACAAAATAAAGCTCCCATTAAACTGTCTCCATTTAAATCCCCAGGGCAGGTAGAGAATGGGGTCAGATACAGAGTAAATCTCCCTCTACACTGCAGCATTTCAAATTCCCAGGCCATTTTGAGCTCGGCGTTAGGTACTGATTAAATCCCCCACTTCCCCCATCCTGTTCACATCAAACTCAATCAGGATAGCTCCATCACTGGGTTAGATACAGAGGATGTGTCTGTTTGGATTTCAGCCCCAATCCAGTTGGTGATGATCACGGCCTTGTTAAGTGTGTTTGGGAATGGGGAGGGAGCTGCGAGCAGGGTGATGGTGGGATAGTGGGGAGCAGAGCTGTCTTCCAAGCAGTTGATCTAGGTTCAATTCCCGGCCATCACAGTGTCACGATTGGTAAATAGTCTTTAAAAGGAAAAGCACTGGAATGAAACGAGGAAATAAATCTTTCATTCTGTGGTAAACCGGATCTGTCAGATTGCTCCTTGCTTTTCCTGGCGATGGTTCCTGTGAATTACAGTGTGGAACCGGGCAGCATTGCTCGGCATCTCGGAAGCTTTCCCCTCTGCTGCTTCCCATTTCTTATTGAAATATTGGTTGCAGCACAAAGATGGGTTTGTTTTGTTCGAAAAGTGAGAGACTGCTCCCGTCAGGAACCTGAAATAATTACAGAAGCCGCAGGAAACACTGAACACTTCCAACAGCTTCTGTAGTGGTGGGGAGGGAGGGTTAATGTGGCAAATCTACACAAAGATAAAATAAACTCCAGCCACAAAACAATCAGAAATCCTGACTCTGCAAACATCCTTGTAAATCTTTTCTGAATCTTTACAAGTTTCACACCATTCTCCCAATAGCAGAAAGACCAGAATTATGTGGTTTATGGAATGTTACTGTATCCGAACAGTTACTGTTTATAGTTAAATAATGTTCATTTAGTTAAGTTTTCCAATCGAGTTCGGTTTGTCCAATCTTTCTTCCTTATGTTTGTGTCCCAACGATAGTGTGGAGTAAAGTGTGTTTTGATCCAAGCCTGGCAGTTTGACCAATCACATTGTAACGCCTTACACTTCCCTTCAGGAAATCAGGAAAAGGGGTCGAGACCATTTCCTTAAGGCAGAGGAGTTTGGTCTGGTTCATAACATCCTCAATGTCATCAATCCATGTCCCTCCAGCCCTGAGCAATGATGTTTACAGATTAATGGAGGATACACAGACACATTAATCGGGATTATCTTGGACAGGAGTCATTTGGGAATGATATTCCTCAGACCATCAACTCTCAGCTCGGCCAAGGATAAAGGCCAGGAATCCGGCCCAATTGGGAAACAGCCCATTTCCCGGGAGACTGAGAGGTCACTGACAGAGTGGGAGCTGGAGAGTCAGGAACAGAATAACAGGGACAGTCCGCTCTGTTCACTGACCCTTCACCCCTCAGTGAATCCAGTGTCAGGAATGACTGCTATTGGTCAGACTGACAGAATGGGATCAGATACACACACTGTCCTTCCACATCATCAATATCTCCCAGCTCCCACCCTGTCTCAGCTCATCTGTCCCTCTGACATCTTCAATATTTTAATCGGGGCAGCATTCAGTGCTGTGCTTTGACCTGAGCTGTCTTACCTTCTGTACTCTCTCTCTAAACGGCTCCAATTCCCCCCTGATCCCTCTCCGGTTTAAGATGCTCCTTGGCATCTGCCCCAATGAATGAGGTAGACCCTCACCTGACCCAATATCCCCTTCGTTGGGTCAACATCTACTGTATTTAATACAATGAACTGCAGATCCTGGAGAGCTAACAGATAACACAGAAATTACTGGTGGGAATTAGTGGGAGTGGCCTCATTTCTGGGAGAAATCCGAGTGAACCTCTAGAGTCCAGGGATTGTCCTTCAGAGCTGAAGGGATCTGATGCTGATGCTGTCAGACCTGCTGAGCTCCCCCAGCAGTTTCTGTTTGGATTTCAGTCCCAATCCAATTGGTCCTGATCACGGCCTCGGGAATACCTTGCCAATTACTGGGAAAGGGTTGGACATGTCTCCTTCCCAGCAGTTAACCCGGGCTCGAACCCCTGCCATCTCACTGTTGCACTTTGAAAGCAATCTTAAACGGGGAAAAACGCTGAGATGGAATGAATGAGATTGGACTCTCCGAGGTTTCCCAAACATGGTCACATTAGGGGGACAGGGTGGGTCCCACCTGCTATTACATTCTCAGAGCTGGATTACAGGATTAGTGCTCATGTGCCTGACTGGGATAGTTCAGCTGAGACAAGATGCTCTATAGAAATTCCCCAAGGTTCCTTCCAGAGCAGCTTCCAGACCCACGGCACTATCATGTGGAATGCTGAACACAGCAGATACACGGGAACACCACCAGGTGACAATTCCACATCAAGCCACTCCCCACCCTGGTTTGGAAAAACATCTCAGTCCCACAAGTGCCATTGGTTGGAAATCCTGGAACTCCCTCCCTTACATCATTGTGGGTTTATCTGCCCCAAATAAATGGCAGCAGTTCAAGGTAATAACTCACCGTCACCTTCACCAGAGCAATTATATCTGAGCAATCGGTGGGGACCCAGCGGCAATGACCCAAACACATTAATGAATCACAAAATAAAGCTCAGTATTTGGGACCCGTGTGCTCCAGGGCTGAGTATCTGAATAAATTGGATCGATATGCTAGAAAATTAAAAGGTGTTTTCATTGGAATATCTCAGATTGTGAAGAGGCTTGAGAGGGGAGATGCTGAGAAATTAATCCTGTGTGTCTGGGAATCTGAAACACAATAACACAGTCTCAGGAGTTGCTGGAAAAGCTCAGCAGGTCAGGCAGCATCTTTGCAGAGAAATCAGCGTTAATGTTACAGCATCCGCAGATCATTCGGGTTTGATTACCACCCTCTCAGGGTAAGGGGCCGGTTATTTGGGACTGAGATGAGGAGACAGCACTTCACTCTAAGGCCTCTGAGTCTTTAATATTCTCTCTCCTTGAGGATTGTGGATGCTCCCTCACTGAGTACAGCTCAGATTGGAATAGACAGATTGCCGGGGTCTCAGGGAGTCACGGGATATGGGGAGTGCGTAGGAAACCGGATTTGAAATCTCAAACCAGCTCTGATTGGATTGACTGCCAGAACAGACTGAACAGTTTAAACAGGCTGTATAGTCTCCTCCTGCTCACATTTCCTGAGCTCTTAGATGTTTACTGAACCAATTCCCAATCCCTTTTGGATTTGGTTCAGAACTGATGGCTTCTGATTAGATTAGATGAGATTTCCCACAGTGTGGAAACAGGCCCTTTACCCCAACCAGCCCACACCGACCCTCCGAAGAGTAACCCACCCAGACCCAGTTCCCTCTGACTAATCACTATGGACAATTTACCAAGGCCAATTCACCGAACCTGCACATTATTGGCCTGTGGAAGGAAGCTGGAGCACCCGGAAGAAACTCACACAAACATGGGGAGAATGTGCAAACTCCACACAGACAGACAGCCCGAGGCTGGAATTGAACCTGGGACCCTGGTGCTAACCATTGAGCCACCTTGCCGCCCAAATTCTGGTGCTGTCAGACCTGCTGAGCTTCCCCAGCAATTTCTTATTTGGATTTCAGCCCCAATCCAGTTGGTGATGATCACGGCCTTGTTAAGTGTGTTTGGGAATGGGGAGGGAGCTGGGAGCAGGGTGATGGTGGGATAGTGGGGAGCAAAGCTGCCTTCCAAGCAGTTGGCCTGGGTTCGCCTCCTGGCCATCACAGTCTTGTGGCGTGTAAATCGGTATTGAAAGGGAATTCTCCGCGATAAAAGCGGATCCGTTGGATTGTTCCTTGTTTTTCCTGGCGATGGTTCCTGTGAATTGCAGTGTGGAACCCGGCAGCATTGCTCGGCATCTCGGAAGCTTTCCCCTCTGCTGCTTCCCATTTCTTATTGAAATATTGGGTACAGCACAAGGATGGGTTTGTTTAGTTCGAAAAGTAAGAGACTGCTCCCGTCAGGAACCTGAAATAGTAACAGAAGCCGCTGGAAACACTGAACAGTTCCAACAGCTTCTGTGGTGGTGGGGAGGGAGGGTTAATGTGTCAAATCTACACAAGGATAAAATAAACTCCAGCCACAAAACAGTCAGAGTTCCTAAGTTTTACAAACATCCGTATGTCATTTTTCTGAGCCATCGATTCCCCTTAAACCCTTCCAATGTGGAATACCATCTTCCTGACTCTCACTTTGAGAGATGTCCCTCAGTGAGCTCCTCCTCCATTCTTTCCATTTCACTGGGGACCCACTATCCACAGTCTCCAATCAAATGACCTGAACTCAGACACACAGAGATCTTAACGAGTGACACAATGCAGATAGGAAGTTGATTTCATTTCTGTTTCTGAGTCCAATCTTCACTCAGTGAGACAGAGTCAGGTATTCAAGGCTCCAACAAGAGCTGGATTCTGCTTCTGGTGATTGTCTTCATTCAGTGAGAAGGAGGGCCGTGGGCCAGAAGGAGCTCATCATTGTGCTTCGGGTTGTCTGCTCAGTCTGCAGCATTGCAGGCCGTGGGAGCAGGGCAGTGGGAAAGGTACCTCATGTGGACTGCAATAGGACTTTCCACACATTGTTCCAGGTCAGTGACAGAGCTCCAGGAATTCTGAATGAGGATCGGAAAAATGCATTGATTGAAGGAGGAGGATCAGGGAAACAGGATAAAGCTGATGAGATCAGCAGGATTTCTCGGTCTAACTCTGTACCATACTTTATTTTCTGCTTCATAAATCTACAATCCGGAGTTCAACCCACTCAGAGCAATATAAGCTCAGAAACAAATCATTCAGTCCAACACATCCATGCTGAACTGATATCCGATGTCAATCTCATCCTATTTGTCAGAATTTGGCCCATGTTCCTCTGAACCCTTTTTAATTCCTACACCCACCCAGATACCTTTTAAATTTGTAATTGTACCAGCCTCCACTACTTCCTCTGGCAGCTCATGGACACAGTGCCCGCTGCTTGAAAAATGTTCCCCTTCGGTCCCTTTTATGTTTCCCCTCTCAACTTTAACACATGCCATCTGCTTCTGGACACCCCCTCCACAGAGAAATCACCTTGCCTTTTTACCCTATTGAGGGTCCTTCATGATTTTGTGAACCTCTATAAGGTTTCCCCTCAGCTACTGACGCTCCAGGGATAATAGCCCCAACCTATACAGTCTTACTCTCCAGCACAAACCTCCAACCTTGCCAACATCCTTGTAAATCTTTTCTGAACCCTTTAAAGTTTCACAATACCCTTCTTATAGGAGGGAGTCCAGAATTGCACATTATATAGCAAAAGTGGCTGAACCAATACCACAACATGACCTCCCCATCCACTTACACAATTAACTGAGCAATAAAGACAAAAATGACAAACGCATTCTTCACTATCCTATCGAAATGTTAATACACCTTCAACGATCTATGAAGCTCTACTCCAGGTCTATTTGTTCAGCAACATCCCTAGTACCTTGCCATTCAATGTTTCTATCCTGCTCTCTTTTGCTTCTCTAAAATGCAGCACTTCAGATTTATCTAAATTAATCTTGATCTGCCACTCCTCAGCCCAGTGGCCCATCGATCAAGATCCTATTGAAATCTGAGATAATCATCTTCACTGTCCTAGACACCTCCAATTTTACTATCATCTGCAAACGTACTATCCATTCGTCCATGCCACAATTAAAGAATTCTGGCAGCGCTCAACACTTTAAAGTTTCACAACATCCCTCTTACAGGATGGAGTCCAGAATTGCACATTATATACCAAAGGTGGCCGAACCAATTCCACAACATGGCCTCCCAACCCCTTTACACAATTAACTGAGCAATAAAGACAAAAATGCCAAACGCCTTCTTCACTATCCTATCGAAATGTTAGTCCACCTTCAACAATCTATGAAACTGCACTCCAGGTCTATTTGTTTCACAACATCCCTCATACCTTTTCATTCATTGTGTAAGTCCTGCTCTCTTTTGCTTCTCCAAAATGCAGCACCTCAGACTTATCTAAATTAATCTTCATCTGCCACTCCTCAGCCCAGTGGCCCATCTGATCGAGATCCTGTTGTAATCTGAGATAATCATCTTCACTGTCCTCGACACCTCCAATTTTACTGTCATCTGCAAACTTACTAACCATTCGTCCTATGGTCACATCCAAATCATTTATATAAATGACAAAACAACAGTGGACCCAACACCGATCCTTGTGCACACCGCTGGGCACAGGCCTCCAGTCTGAAAAGCAACCCTCCCCCACCACCCTCTGTCTTCTACCTTTAGAAAAAAGAAGTGTTGCAAGTATCAGTTAACTGGAGATTCAGATCAGTGCGTCACTAAATGAAAAAAAAATGCAGGGCATCATTAATTGGAGAATTCATGCAGGTGCCATTTAAATTCGAAGTGGGAGAATTGGTGCAGTTCCAGGATGTGTGCAGGATACGGAAATGGGGGAAATAGCCATAAATAGAGTCATACAATCATAGAGATTTACAACACAGAAACAGATCCTTCGGTCCAACTTGTCCATGCCACAATTAAAGAATTCTGGCAGCGCTCAAATAAATTGGAGAATCATTGCAAGGAAGTACTTACTGGGAGAATTGGGGAAGGGCTTATCGAAATGTGAGAAATGTAACAGGGCATCAGTTAATGGGAGAATTGGGGCAGTGTAACACTAAATGGGAGAATTCGGGCAGGACAATACTTGATGGGAGATTGAGAGTTGGACACCCCTAAATTGTTCAAGGACATCAGTCAGTATGAGGATTGGTGTAAGGCAACACTGAGTGGAGAACTTGTTCCAGACTTCAGTAATTTAGGAAAGTGGTGCTCAGCATCACTGAATTGAAGAATTGGTGTGGGGCATCAGTAAAAGAGAGACCTGCACAGGGTGCTGATAACTTCGAGAATTGCAGCAAATGGGAGAACACGGGCAGTGAATCAGTAAATAGGACCAATGTTGCAAAGGATTAGTGGTCCAGATGCAATACAGTGCACCACAAAATGGGGGAGTTGGCGCAGTTCACCACTAAAGGGAAGATATGTGTAGGATCGGTAATTTGGAGATTTCATGCAAGAATCGCAAGATTAGAGAATTCTGGCAGCAGACTACTAAATGGGAGAATTTTTGCAGGGAAATACTGAATGGAAGACCTGGTGCACAGTGGAGCTCAATTAGAGAATGGGTGCATGGCACCAGGAAATGGGAGAATTAGGGTAGCGCACCCTTAAATGGTAGAATCAGCTAGGCCATCAGTCAATGGAAGGATTAGTACAGGGGTATGAGTAAATGGGAGATTTGGTGGGAATCAATAAATGGGATATTCCGTGCACAGTGCCATTACATTAGAAAATTGGTGGGAGTGTCAATATATTAGAAAAGTGGAGCACAGTTTGTCTAAATTGGGGAATAGGGGCCAGAGAATCAATAAAAAGAAGAAATGGTGCAAGCATCGGGAAATTGGAGATTCAGTTCAGTGCATTACTGAATGAAAACAATTCAGCAGGGCACCCGTATGTGGAAGAAGTATTTCAGGGAACAATTAAATGGAAGGAATTGATACAGGATAACAATAATTGGAGAATTCATGCAGATGCTATTAAATTCTAAATGGGAGGACTGGGACAGGATAACCTCAATGGGTGAGTTGGTGAAATTCCCGAATTAGTGCAGGATTGGTAAATGGGAGAATTGGTGCAGGGAAGTAGAGCACTAATTACAGCCTTAGAGATGTACAGCACGGAAACAGATTCCTCAGTCCAACTTGTCCACGCCCAAATTTAAGAATTCTGGCAGAGCTCCACGAAATTGGAGAATCATTGCAAGAAACTACTAAATGAAAAAAAAACTGGGAAAGTGATTATGGAAATGTGAGAATTTGCAACTGGGCTTCAGATAATGGTTAATTAGTGCAGTTCAGCACTGAATGGGTGAGTCGTGCTGTGTTGCACTAAATGGGAGAATTGGGGCAGGACATTACCTCTTGGGAGATTTAGAGTAGCGCACCCCTAAATTGGGCGAGGGCATCAGTCAGTATGAGGATTGGTGTAAGGCAACACTGAATGGAGAACTTGTTCAGGATGTCAGTAATTGGGGGAAATGGTGCTCAGCAACACTGAATTGGAGAATTGGTGTGGGACCTCAGGAAATGAGAGACCTGGTGCACAGTGGAGCTAAATTAGAGAATTGTTGCAGGGCAACAGTAAATGGGAGAATTAGGGTAGCGCACCCTTAAATGGTAGAATCAGGCTCGGGCATCAGTAAATGGGAGAATTAGTACAGGGATATGAGAAAATGGGAGATTTGGTGGAAACAATAAATGGGAGATTGGTGCACAGTGCCGTTACATTAGAAAATTGGTGGGAGTGCCAATATATTGGAAAATTGGAGTAGAGCCTGTCGAAATTGGGGAATAGGGGACAGGGATTCAATAAAAAGAAGAAATGTTGCAAGCATCGGGAAATGAAAAAAAATCAGCAGGGCATCCGTACGTGGAAGATGTGTATCAGGGAATAACTAAATGGAAGGAATTGATGTAGGGCAACAATAATTGGAGAATTCATGCAGGTGCCATTAAATTCTAAGTGGGAGACCTGGGCCTTGTGACTCCACCTCACAAGGACTTCAGTTGCTATGAAGCACATTCAGAAATCCTGAATGTGTGAAAATACATTTATAAATACAAATCAAGCCTTAGTAATGAATAAAGGACCCAAGAACAGGGAAGGAAATGGACATCTATCGGTCTCATCTCACGGGAGAGAAATCAGTGGGTAAAAACTGTGTTTTTGATGTGATTGCTACCTGAATAATTAAACACCAGTTCAATTAAAAAGACAATTCACATCCAATGAAGTGAACCACTGCCAACAGAATGAACACAGTCCAATTCTGGATACAATAACAGCAGAATACGATCACATGTTACCCCACTGGAATGTGTGTGTGTGTCACCATAGTCTTCCCAGACCATAGGGGCTGATCTCTTCATTACAGAGAGAAGCAACTCATGGTGATTTGACCAGAGGGCCCTCAGACCTCAGGCAAGGGAAGAATTTGAGAACGAGTGTCCTTCATGGTAATCTTAAACTGGCAATGGGAACCGAACCCACGCTGTTCACATCATACTGCTCTGTAAACCAACAATACAACCAACTCAGCTAAACTGGAGTGTCACGTGTGGGGATGAATAATTGAATCCCTCGCTACACACAGTGCAGGTGAACGGCTTCTTCCCACAATGTGTTTGTTGGTGTTTCATCAAATCATTACTACTCATAAAGCTCTTCTCACAGTCAGCGCATTGACATGTTCTCTCATTGATGTGAACAAAGCCATAGCTGCTGAGATTGGAGAACCGAGAGAACCCCTTCCCACACGAGGAGCAGGGAAAAGGTGGGAATGTGTTGGTGCTCACTGAGTCCAGATGACTAAGTGAGTCCCTTCCTCCACTCAGTGCAGGCGGACAGTCTCTCTCTCTCTCTCTCTCTCTCTCTCTCTCTCTCTCTCTAGTATGGCCACACTTGTGTATTTGAGGCTTTGCTGATTTAATAAATCCCTTCTCACACACAGAGCAGATGATTAGTCTCTCTCTAGAGTCAACTCAACAGTTGACATTAGGCTGAATTGGGAAGTTTATTCATTCCCAAACAGAGCAGACAACGCTTCTCTCCCAATGATGAAGACGTTTGTCTGACATTAGGCTGGATCCCCAAGTGAAGACCTTCCCACACGTGGAACAGCTGAATACCTTCTCCCCCATGGGAACGGGTTGATGTTAAATTATGACCATTAAATTTAAGACCTTTACACATCTTAAAGTTTCTTTTTTTCCCACAATCAGGGGAAAGTTCTCTTGTCAGTGTGAACCCACTGGTGTTACATGAAGCTGGATGACAGAGTAAATCCCTCCCAACACATAGAGCAGGTGAACAGTCTCTCCCCAGAATGTCTGTGTCGATGAGTCTCCAGCTGGTCTGGGATTTGCAATCCTTCTCACAATCCAGACATTTCCATGATGCTGATCTCCTCAGATATCTCCAAGTTGGATGATCTGTTGAATCCTTTTCCATAAACACAACATATTTATGGCTTCTCTGTCTGTGGATTTTTAAAGAATGTTAACTCGATAATGTTAAATAATTTCTGCAGTCAGTTCAGTGGAACACTCACACTCTTGTGTGTGTGTGTGTGTGTGTGTGTGTGTCTCTTTACCACTCACAATGTTTTTGTGAAATCTTTGCTGACAGACATACCAGATAAACACATTCCTTTTATGTCCAAATGAATTAAGTGACTCTGTTGGATCTTTATTTCATGTTTGATTTGACTCACTCATCTTCAATTCTTTCAGTCTTTTTCTCTGTGAAATTATCTTCAAACATTATCACAGTCCATACAGGGTAAAATCTCAGAACAAACAAATCCAATTTCAAAAAGACATTGTTCCTCTATTCTATACCGCACCCAAACAAATGATCCAGTCACATCAAAAGATGCAAAAATCCCCATCAAAAGCAAAAAGGAACCTTCCTGAATAAATCAGGTTGTTGTTACAGCATACATGAGACAATGTGTGTCCTGAGGTGCAAACATGTTGTGGGATGTACCTCGCCAACTGATGGACAGCACAGCCCCCTATCCAGAAGAATATTACACAAGAGATTTGCTGTGACTGTATATCAATGGGGAAGAAAGGGAATGGGGAAGGTTGTTGGCAATCAAGAGTGCTGTTTTGTCCCACCTGTTGATGAGCTTCTTGTGTTGTTGAAGCAGCATTCAACCAGGCAAGTGGAGAGGATTCCATATCACACCTGACTTATGTCTTGTAAGGTGGGCAGGCAGGAGGTGAGTTGAGCGCTGTAAGATTGTTTTGCCTCTGCCCTGATCTTGTATCAATTGCATGGCTACTCCTGTTCAGTTTCTCATCAATATTACACCCCCGGAATGCTGTTCATGGAGGATTCAACAATGATATTGCTGTGGAATGTCAACAAGGGATACTCGGATATTCTCTTGTTGAAGATGGGCTTTGCCAGGCACGGATGTGATACGGCTGTTACTTACCATTTGTGCAGATTCTAGATGCTGACTAGGTCTTGCTACATATGGATGTGTTGTGTTTGAGAAAATGTTTAGCTCAGGTTGAGGTTCAGGTTGTAAGATTGTTCTCAATGAGAACAAACCTACCAGCTCAGCGAGCAAACTTACAACCTGAACATATGGATATGTGCTACATCAGTATCGGAGCAGTTGAAAATGATGCTGAATATTGTCCAATCGTTAACCAACATCCCCACTTCTGAAGGGAAAGTGATTGACGAAGCAGCTGAAGATGGTTGACCCTGAGACTCCACCCTGAGGGACTCCCCTCGAACTAACAAGGCCTGGATTCTCAAGGCCCACCTCCTTCACAAGTGGGACATGACACGTCTGAACAGGTTGGTTAAAAATGTCACCTGCAGAAAACTCCAGGGGTTCAAGTAGACTGCTGTTTGTTTCAGAGATCACCTGAGGATGAAGCTGTTATAAAGCTAATGCCCAGGACACTGCACCACCCGGGCAATGGGTTCTGAAGAAGATGCACACAGAACTGAAATGGTTCACTCTGTTTCTCTGTCCACATCTCCTGCCAGACCCACTGACTTCCTCCAGCACTTTCTGATTTGATTTGGATGTGAGGCACAGTTAGTAAGTTTGCAGATGACACCAAAGTTAGAGGTGTAGAGGACAGAGAAGAAGGTTACCTCAGATTACAACAGGATCTTGACCAGATGGGCCAATGGGCTGAGAAATGGCAGATGGAGTTTAATTCGGATAAATGCAAGGTTCTGGATTTTGGGAAAGCAAATCTTAGCAGGACTTATATACTTAATGGTAAGGTCCAAGGGAGTGTTGATGAACAAAGAGACCTTGGAGTACAGGTTCATAGCTCCTTGAAAGTGGAGTCGCAGATTAATACGATAGTGAAGAAGGCGTTTGGTATGCTTTCCTTTATTGGTCAGAGTATTGATTACAGGAGTTGGGAGGTTATGTTGTGGCTGTATATGACATCAGTTAGGCCACTGTTGGAATATTGTGTTCAATTCTGGTCTCCTTCCTATTGGAAAGATGTTATGAAACTTGAAAGCGTTCACAAAAGATTTACAAGGCTGTTGCCAGGATTGGAGGATTTGAGCAAGAGGGAGAAGCTGAACAGGCTGGGGCTGTTTTCCCTGGAGTGGCGGAGGTTGAGGGATGACCTGACAGAGGTTTACAAAATCATTAGGGGCATGGATAGGATAAACAGACAAAGATTTTTCCCTGGGGTGGGGGTATCCAGAACTCGAGGGCATAGGTTTAGGGTGAGAGGGGAAAGATATAAAAGAGACCTAAGGGGCAATATTTTCACACAGAGGGTGGTATGTGTATGGAATAAGCTGCCAGAGGAAGTGGTGGAGGCTGGTACAATTGCAACATTTAAAAGGAATTTGGATGGGTATATGAATAGGAAGGTTTGGAGGGATATGGGCCGGGTGCTGGTAGGTGGGACTAGATTGGGTTGGGATATCTGGTCGGTATGGACGGGTTGGACCGAAGGGTCTGTTTCCATGTTGGACATTTCTGTGACTCCAGTCTCAGATTTTCAGCATCTGCATGAATCACCCTCAGGCCCCGCCCCGTGACGTCACATAACCGTGTGCGCATGCGTCCACGGTCCCGGCCAAGATGGCGGATTTTCACCATCGAAATTGCAAAACATTTATCCACACGTTATTTTTCAAGGTGCTCGCTTCTCTCTGGAAGGGTTTATTCTCGGTCCGAATCCCTCTGTCCAGCTCCTGCAGCCTTGCCGTCTGGAAAAGCGCGTCTCTTCCCGTTTCCCACGGAGACAGACCCGGCACTGCGGCTGCGCCGCCCTCGCCTGTAGTGAGTATAGAGGGTATTCCCCACCGCGGGGAATGCTGGGTAGGTACTCCGCCATTGAGGAGATTAACACAGAAGATTAATTCTGTTCATTAATAAGTTTCTCTTTCCTGTATTCCAATCTTCTGCTATCCAAATAATCTTTGGAAGAACACAATTAGCGGTTAGATAAATATCTTAAAATTTGAAGCAACTATCAAATCTCCCAAGTCATCTCTACAACATAACCTTGTCATTAAAATACTAATTCTCTCAAATCATTTGATCAATTCCCGTCCTCAACTGATGGTGGTAGATTTTGGAAACTCCTTCAATAGGTGGATATTTAACACTCAAGCCAAGGGCTGGTTTATTCTGAATGTCTCTCAACATGTTTCTTTTGTCATCTCATTTTACAGAGAAGTGGAATTCATGAAAACGAAGTGTTTGATGCCAGTCCTGTGCTAACTTCTCAGCTACAAGCTTCAGCCAGGGAGTTTACATTGAAGTACAATCACATTGATTCAGAGGTGAATGTTTTTGAACATTCATCTATAATTCAATTGTAAACTTGTTTTGCTGTGGTTCATTGGATAGGCCCTGGTATGATCCCCTTACTATGGATCTGAATGCATACCCATGCATTATTCTGTTTCATCCCTGTCCTTCATGACAATCTCTTTGCCATTGTCCAACCTGCACTACCTTTAATAATGAGTGTTTTGACTTTCTGTGACAGTTTACTGTTATTCTTCCAGTCATGTTCAAATGAGGGTTTCATCACTGCAGGTCCCTGAGGTATGTGCTGTTAATTTATTCCACTCGTATGTGTGGCCTCCCTCACAAACATCACTCAGACTCACTTTATGCTCCCTCTCACACACACTATTCCCTTCCCTGCTCGTACCACCCAGCCTCCTCCAGAGGCTTTCATATTCTGCTGTCTGAACAGCCCTTCCTATGTATTTCACCTTGGGGGAACATCACAGCCGTCCCGATCTGTTTAAACTCCTCCAGCCACTGCAACCTTCCCTATTACTGTCACCTCCACCAAACACTCCATCCCTCCCTATTACTGTCACCTCCACCAAACACTCCATCCCTCCCTATCACTGTCACCTCCTCCAAACACTCCAACCATCCCGAGCACTGTCACCTCCTCCACACACTCCATCCCTCCCTCTCACTGTCACCTCCCCCAGACACTCCAACCCTCCCTATCCCTGTCACCTCCTCCAAACACTCCAACCCTCCCAAGCACTGTCACCTCCTCCAAACACTCCAACCCTCCCTATCACTGTCACCTCCTCCAAACACTCCATCCTTCCCTATCACTGTCACCTCCTCCAAACACTCCAACCCTCCCTATCACTGTCACCTCCTCCAAACACTCCAACCCTCCCTATCACTGTCACCTCCTCCAAACACACCATCCCAATCACTGTCACCTCCTCTAAACACTCCAACCATCCCTATCACTGACACCTCCTCCATATACTCCATCCCTATCACTGTCACCTCCTCCAGACATTCCAACCCACCCTATGACTGTCACCTCCTCCAGACACACCAACCTTCCCTATCACTCTCACCTCCGCCAACCGCACCAAACCTCCCTATCCCTGTCACCTCCGCCAAACACTCCAACCCTCCCTATCACTGTCACCTCCTCCAACCACTCCAACCCTCCCTATCACTGACCACTCCTCCAGTAACATCAACCCTCCCTCTCACTGTAACCTCCTCAATATACTCCAACCCTCAATATCGCTGTCACCTTCTCGAATCACTCCATCCCTCCCTCTCACTGTCACCTCCTCCAGATAATCCATCCCTCCCTATCACTGTCACCACCTCCAAATACTCCATCCCTCCCTATCACTGTCACTTCCTCCAAACAGGCCAATCCTCCCTATCACTGTCACCTCCTCCAGACACTCCAACCCTCCCATTCACTATCACCTTCTCTGTATACTCCAACACTCCCTACCACTGTCACCTCCTCCAGACACTGTAACCTTCCCTATCACTGTCACTTCCTAAAAACACTCCATCCCTATCACTGTCGCCTCCTCCAAACACTCAAACCCCACTATCACTGTCGCCTCCTCCAAACAATCCAACCCTCCCTATCACTGTCACCTCCTCCAACCACTCCAACCCTCCCTATCACTGTCACCTCCTCCAGACAGTGTAACCTTCCCTATCACTGTCACCTCCTCCACACACTCCAACCCTCCCTATCACTGTCACCTCCTCCAACCACTCCAACCCTCCCTATTACTGTCACCTCCTCCAAACCTCCAACCCTCCCGATCACTGTCACCTCCTCCAGACAGTGTAACCTTCCCTATCACTCTCACCTCCTCCAAACACTCCAACCTTCCCTATCACTGTCACCTCCTCCAGACGCTCCATCCCTCCCTATCACTGTCACCTCCTCCACACACTCCAACCCTCCCTATCACTGTCACCTCCTCCAAACACTCCATCCCTCCCTATCACTGTCACCTCCTCAAACACTCCATCCCTCCCTATCACTGTCACCTCCTTCAAACACTCCATCCCTCCCTATCACTGTCACCACCTCCAAACACTCCATCCCTCCCTATCACTGTCACCACCTCCAAACACTCCATCCCTCCCTATCACTGTCACCTCCTCCTAACACTCCAAACCTCCCTATCGCTGTCACCTCCTCCAAACACTCCAACCCTCCCTATCGCTGTCACCTCCTCCAAACACTCCAACCCTTTCAATCACTGTCACCTCCTCCAAACACTCCAACCCTCCCTATCATTGTCACCTCCTCCAAACACTCCAACCCTTTCAATCACTGTCACCTCCTCCAAATACGCCAACCCTCCTGATCACTGTCACCTCCTCCAAACACTCCAACCCTCCCTATCACTGTCACCTCCTCCAAACACTCCAATCCTCCCTATCACTGTCACCTCCTCCAAACACTCCAATCCTCCCTATCGCTTTCACCTCCTCCAAACACTCCAACCCTCCCTATCACTGTCACCTCCTCCAAACACTCCATCCCTCCCTATCACTGTCACCTCTTCCAAACACTCCAACCCTCCCTATCACTGTCACCTCCTCCAAACACTCCATCCCTCCCTATCACTGTCACCTCCTCCAAACACTCCATCCCTCCCTATCACTGTCACCTCTTCCAAACACTCTAACCCTTTCAATCACTGTCACCTCCTCCAAATACGCCAACCCTCCCTATCACTGTCACCTCCTCCAGATACATCAACCCTGCCTCTCACTGTAACTTCCTCAATATACTCCAACACTACGTATCTCTGTCACCTCCTCGAATCACTCCATCCCTCCCTATCACTGTCACCTCCTCCAAACACTCCAACCCTCCCTATCACTCTCACCTCCTCCGGACCCTCAAACCCCACTATCACTGTCATCTCCTCCAAACACTCCAACCTTCCCTATCACTGTCACCTCCTCCAAACACTCCAACCCTCCCTATCACTGTCACCTCCTCCAAACACTCCAACCCTCCCTATTACTGTCACCTCCTCCAAACACTCCAACCCTCCCTATTACTGTCACCTCCTCCAAACACTCCAACCCTCCCTATTACTGTCACCTCCTCCAAACACGCCAACCCTCCCTATTACTGTCACCTCCTCCAAACCTCCAACCCTCCCGATCACTGTCACCTCCTCCAGACAGTGTAACCTTCCCTATCACTGTCACCTCCTACACACACTCCAACCTTCCCTATCACTGTCACCTCCTCCAAACTCCAACCCTCCCGATCACTGTCACCTCCTCCACACACTCCAACCTTCCCTATCACTGTCACCTCCTCCAAACACTCCAACCCTCCCTATCACTGTCTCCTCCTCCATATACTCCAACCCTCCCTATCACTGTCACCTCCTCCAAACACTCCAACCCTCCCTATCACTGTCACCTCCTCCAAACACTCCAACCCTCCCTATTACTGTCACCACCTCCTAACACTCCAACCCTCCCTATCACTGTCACCTCCTCCACACACTCCAACCCTCCCTATCACTGTCACCTCCTCCAAACACTCCATCCCTCCCTATCACTGTCACCACCTCCTAACACTCCAAACCTCCCTATCGCTGTCACCTCCTCCAAACACTCCAACCCTCCCTATCACTGTCACCTCCTCCAAACACTCCAACCCTTTCAATCACTGTCACCTCCTCCAAATACGCCAACCCTCCTGATCACTGTCACCTCCTCCAAACACTCCAACCCTCCCTATCACTGTCACCTCCTCCAAACACTCCAACCCTCCCTATCGCTTTCACCTCCTCCAAACACTCCATCCCTCCCTATCACTGTCACCTCTTCCAAACACTCTAACCCTTTCAATCACTGTCACCTCCTCCAAATACGCCAACCCTCCCTATCACTGTCACCTCCTCCAGATACATCAACCCTGCCTCTCACTGTAACTTCCTCAATATACTCCAACACTACGTATCTCTGTCACCTCCTCGAATCACTCCATCCCTCCCTATCACTGTCACCTCCTCCAAACACTCCAACCCTCCCTATCACTCTCACCTCCTCCGGACCCTCAAACCCCACTATCACTGTCATCTCCTCCAAACACTCCAACCTTCCCTATCACTGTCACCTCCTCCAAACACACCAACCCTCCCTATCACTGTCCACTCCTCCAAACACACCAACCCTCCCTATCACTGTCACCTCCTCCAAACACTCCAACCCTCCCTATTACTGTCACCTCCTCCAAACACTCCAACCCTCCCTATCACTGTCACCTCCTCCAAACACTCCAACCCTCCCTATTACTGTCACCTCCTCCAAACACGCCAACCCTCCCTATTACTGTCACCTCCTCCAAATACGCCAACCCTCCCTATCACTGTCCACTCCTCCAGTAACATCAACCCTCCCTCTCACTGTAACCTCCTCCATATACTCCAACCCTCCGTATCTCTGTCACCTCCTCGAATCACTCCAACCCTCCGTATCTCTGTCACCTCCTCGAATCACTCTATCCCTCTCTATCACTGTCACTTCCTCCAAACAGGCCAATCTTCCCTATCACTGTCACCTCCTCCAAACACTCCATCCCTCCCTATCGCTGTCACCTCCTCCACACACTCCAACCCTCCCAATCACTGTCACTTCCTCCAGTCACTCCAACCCTCCCTATCGCTGTCACCTCCTCCAAACACTCCAACCCTCCCTATCACTGTCACCTCCTCCAAACACTCCAACCCTCCCTATCACTGTCACCTCCTCCAAACACTCCAACCCTCCCTATCACTGTCACCTCCTCCAAACACTCCAACACTCCCTATCACTGTCACCTCCCCCAGACACTCCAACCCTCCCTATCACTGTCACCTCCTCCAAACACTCCAACCCTCCCTATCACTGTCACCTCCTCCAAACACTCCAAACCTCTCTATCACTGTCACCTCCTCCACTCACTTTAAACCTTCCCTCCCAAACCTGCCTCTTACTGTACTTTGTTCAGTCATTCCAAACCGCCCTCTTCCGCCCTAATCTCTCCCCCCACCGTCTTCTTCCCCCCCGTCTCCTTCCCCCCGTCTCCTTCCCCCCCGTCTCCTTCCCCCCCGTCTCCTTCCCCCCAGTCTCCTTCCCCCCTGTCTCCTTCTCCCCCCCGTCTCCTTCCCCCCCGTCTCCTTCCCCCCCGTCTCCTTCCCCCCCCCGTCTCCTTCCCCCCCCGTCTCCTTCCCCCCCCGTCTCCTTCCCCCCCCGTCTTCTTCCCCCCCCGTCTCCTTCCCCCCCCCGTCTCCTTCCCCCCCCGTCTCCTCCCCCCCCCCGTCTCCTTCCCCCCCCGTCTCCTTCCCCCCCATCTCCTTCCCCCCCCCGTCTCCTTCCCCCCCCGTCTCCTTCCCCCCCCCGTCTCCTTCCCCCCCCCGTCTCCTTCCCCCCCCCGTCTCCTTCCCCCCCCGTCTCCTTCCCCCCCCGTCTCCTTCCCCCCCCCGTCTCCTTCCCCCCCCCGTCTCCTTCCCCCCCCCGTCTCCTTCCCCCCCGTCTCCTTCCCCCCCCCGTCTCCTTCCCCCCCCCGTCTCCTTCCCCCCCCGTCTCCTTCCCCCCCCCGTCTCCTTCCCCCCCCCCCGTCTCCTTCCCCCCCCCGTCTCCTTCCCCCCCGTCTCCTTCCCCCCCGTCTCCTTCCGCCCCCGTCTCCTTCCCCCCCCGTCTCCTTCCCCCCCGTCTCCTTCCCCCCCCGTCTCCTTCCCCCCCGTCTCCTTTTCCCCCCCGTCTCCTTTTCCCCCCCCGTCTCCTTCCCCCCACCGTCTCCTTCCCCCCCCCGTCTCCTTCCCCCCCCATCGCCTTCCACCCCCCGTCGCCCCCCCCCCCATTATCTGCCCCTCCCAATCATCCCCCCGCTCCCCATCATTCCTCGGCCCCCATTGTTCCGCCTCCCCTAATTGTCCCCCCCATCATCACCCCTCCTCCCACCGTCTCCCCCGTCCCCATCGAACCCCCCCCACCCCTCACCTGCCCCCTTCTGTCCCCATCATTCCCCAGCAGACCTCATCTGTTTAATTCAGTCCCCACTCACTACCGTTCGTCCCTTGTCCAGTCCCCATCTTTCCCCACCGTTTCCCCCAGTCCCCACCTGTTCCGCTCTGTTCCCCTCTGTCCTGTGTCCCCACCAATCCGCATCTGACCCCATCAGAATCATCAGACCCCACCAGCCTCCGTGTCCCCACAGGTCCCACCAGTCCCAATGTGTCCCCACCAATCCCCCACCAGTCTCCATTTTTCCCCACCAGTCCCCGATCAGTCCCATCAGTCCCCCCATTCCCCATGTGCCCCTACCAGTCCCTATCAGAACCATTTGTCCCCCTCCTGTCTCCTTCTCTCCCCATCAGTTGCCACAAGAACCATCTGTCTCCCTCTGTCCCCTTCTCTCCCCACCTCGCCCCGCCAGTCCCTGCAGTCTCCCTCTGTCCCCACCAGTCCCCATTATTCCCATTCTATCCTCATCAGTCCCTCTCTGTCCCTGTCAGTCGCCACCAATCCCTCTCTTTTCCCCCCTCTCACTCTTTCCCCCCCTCACTCTCTCCACCCCCCCACTCTCCCCATCTGTTGCAACCAGTCCCAATCTCTCCCCATCTGTCGCCACCAGTCATCATCTGTCGCCATTATTCCCATTCTGTCCCCCTCTGCTCCCATCTGTTCCCACCAGTCTCCTCTGTCGCCATTAGTCATCATCTCACCACCAGTCGCCAACTGAATCATCTGTCCCCATCTGTCCCTATCAGTTCCTGTCAGTCCCCATCTGTCATCACCAGTCCCACTCCTTCCCCCTCCATTCCCACCAGTCCACATCTGTCCCCATCAGAATCACCTGTCCCCACCTGACCCCACCTGTCCCCCTCTGTCCCCACCCGTCCTGACCCGTTCCCATCAAATCCTGAGGGTTCTCCCTGAATATAACTGGAATAACCCGAACACTGAGATAACAACCAGAACCAGGTGAATGGGGAGGATTCTGCAGTGAGCATCTCCCTAGCCCCTGTCCCAATGTCAAAACACTCCCCCCTGCCCTGGTCAGTGTTATAATCCAGGACCAGAGCTCGGAATCAATGGGACCTTTGTTTTGGGATCAGGAATTTGCTTTCCCACCAAGACCCTCTTCCCTTCCCCCACCCCTCTCTGCCTTCCACAAGGACCGTTCCCTTTGACACTCCTTGGGTTTGTATCACTCTCACCCCCCAAACCCCCAGGTACCTTCCCCTGTCACTGGAAAAGATACAAACCCTGCTGTTACACCCCCAGCCCCCTCAGCTCCATCCCGGGCCCCCAACCCCTTCTTCCAGGGGAGACAGAGGTTCACCTGCCTCTCCTCCAACCGTGTTTCCAGCATCAGGTGCTCCCGGTGTGGGCTTCTCTACATCAGGAAGACCCAATGGAAACTTAGGGAACGGTTCACTGAGCATCACACCGGGCCCAGAGGGGCTGACCAGACCCGCCAGTCACCGCCCAGTTCACTTCCCCCCCAACATGACCATCCTCGACCTCCTGCATTACCACAACAAACCACACCACAAATTGGAGGAACAACATCTCATCCCCCTCCTGGGAAACCTCCAGCCCAGAGGATTCAACACGGAGTCCTCCAATTTCAAATAACCTCCCTCCCCCTCCCTTCCCCTGCTCTCTCCCACCAACTGGATTCATTCCTCCCATTGTCCAACCAGGTGGGACCCTCTACCTGTCCTCACCCCCTTCGCCCTCATTTCCCCCACCCTGACCTGTTCCACCCCTTCGTCCTCCCTCCCCCTCACCCTCCCACCCTATCCTCCTTCCCCCTCACCCTCAATCCCCCTCCCACCCCATCCTCCCTCCCCCTCCCCCTCTCCCTCCTCCCCCTCCCACCCCATCCTCTCTCCCACTTCCACCCCATCATCCCTCCCCCTCCCACCCCATCATCCCTCCCCCTCCCCCCATCCTTCCTCCCCCTCCCTCCCCCCTTCGTCCTCCCTCACCCTTCGTCCTCCTTCCCCCTCGTCCTCTCTCCCCCCTTGGTCTTCCCTCACCCTCCCTCTCCCTCCCCATCCTCCCATTCCCTCATCCTCCATCCCCATTCCCTCTACCTCTCTCCCCACTCCCTCCCTCCCCACTCCCTCCCTCTCCTGTCGGTCCCTCTCTCCGTTGTTCCACTCCCTTTCCATTCTGTTTTTTGGCCCATCCGTCTTTCTCTGGCCCCCTCCCTCCTTGTTCCTGCCCTCTGAACGTCCCCCTACGTATATAAAAGCCCCTCTGTGTCCTATATACCCTCCTCATTGTCCTCCCCCAATACCCGTCCAGGGGGTACAGGAGCCTGTGGGGACTGGCTGAGACCAGAATCCCTGATGGCTCACAGTCCAGGAGGAGGATATTCAGCCCATCGTGTCTATCCCCCCTTCTATTAACGGCCCAGTGTCCTGCCCCCCTGGGATTTGCCCCTGAATGGCCCCTGACTGAGTCCCCGTTCTGGCAGAGACCGCTCCTCACTGATAGCCCACCACCTCCCCACACAGTGAGCATGTGCAGACACTCACTGGCCTTTTGACTGACCGTGGATGGGCAGAGGAAGATCCCACTCTCCAGCAATTTCGTCACTTCTTCCTCCCCCCCCCCACCCCATGCCCCAATCTCACTCAAAGGGGTTTTACCTGACACCCCCTGCTCCCTAGTTTTCCATATGGATTCCCCCTAATTATTTGCCCTCCCAAAGTTTTGTCCCCACCCCTGGATGTTATGTCTGTTCCTAATTTGGCAGCACCCCCTCCCCCACCCACCCCTTTATGTTGGGGGGACACAGTGAGTACGTGCAGACACTCAGTGACCTTTTGAGGGACTGCTTCACTGCCCCTCACTCCCTGAGACAGGGACTTTACATAAACCTCCCCCCCATCACATTTTCACTCTATTGTGCTGCCCCCCCCCCCCCCCCGCCAATTATATTCCTGACCACAATTCCCAATACCCCCATGTTCAATCTCTCCCCCACTTCGGGGGGGTTTCCAGCCCATCCCCATTTATTTCCCTTTCCAATCCACACCCCCACCAAATATTGCCCCCCAATATTCTGTTCCCCCTACATTTACCATCCCCTTCCTCTGTAACCCCAAAGCCCCCCATCTTCGGCTAATTTGTGACCCCACCCATAATTTTCCACTCCCCTGGAATTTTCCAGCCCCCCCTATTTTCCCCTCCTTCCCCAATCTAATTGCCCCTCTCCCCCTGTGTACCTTCATTTACCCCCTACCCACCCCACTGTCCCCTCTGCCCATACTCCCCTATCTCTGTATAAAAGCCCCCTCTGTGTCTCCATTGTGTACAATTCCCCCACCCTCCCTCACCACCCCCACCCCTCACTGTGTCCCAGGCCATGGGCTGGGGGGGGGGGGTGGCACAGGGAGTATGTGCAGAGACTTACCGGCCATTCGACTGTGTGTGTCTTCATGCACAGCAAGATCCCAGTCCCCAGGCTTCCACCCTGCCCCACTCCACCCTGAGAAAAGGGCGTTATTTCCCCCCACCCACACCCACAGTTTGGACAACAACAGGAGTCCCAGGGAACAGCAAGATCCCACTGTGTTAATGATATGTGCAATACCACACGATACTGAGTCCAAATCTCCCTTAGGGACAGGAGGACAGGGAGGGAGGGCTGGGGCCATACAGACAGATAGAGAGAGGGACAGAGACCGAGGTGGGGAGAGAACACAAACAAGATTAGGGACAGAGAAATGGAGACAGACACAGAAAGAGAGAAAATCCCAGGGTTGGCAGTGTGAGGGAGGGAGAGAGGGAGATGGAAGTTGATTAAATCAGAGCCAAGATCTTTTGAATCAAAAAACAAGAAAAACAAACAAAATCCCATCACTGAGTGACTTCCCAAAGCTCCCGATTTTATCAGCACTTCCCCCTGGTTTTAAACCCAGAGAATGGGAACAGATTTCACTGGGACCCAGGGGGTCAATGCTTTCTGACTGAGACCCCCAACCCCACCCCAAGGGTTTATATTCTGAGACTCGATGGAAGGGAGTTGGTCTCAGAGCCTGGATCTTGTCCCTCCCTCCGTGTTTAACCTGCCCCCTCCAGCTGCTTCTCTCTCTCTCTCCCTCCTTCCCTCACACTGTCTCTCTTTCTCCTTCACTCCTTCCCATCTGTTTCCCTCTCTCATTCTCTCTCTTCTCCCCCACCTCTCTCTCCCTGTCCCTATCCCCCTCTCCATCTCTCCGCTCAGCTTCCTCCTGTTCTCGAGAATGGATTGTTCTCTCTCTCTCTCTCTCTCTCTCTCTCTCCATTCCCCCTTGTTCTGATTGAAATGCCCTCCCCTCCCTTCCTCCCATTTAAAGTGTGTTCCCATCTCCCCGCCCTGTCCTGTAGCCATTAGCCCCCTCACTATCACATTGTGGAGGGAGGGGGAGGAGAGGTGGTGGGGGGTCTGGGCTGGGGAAAGGAGGGATGATACACCCCACCCACTATCAGACCATCAGCAAATGGAGCCCGGGCCCTGTCGACAGACTCCTGTGATGTGTAAGGGGCAACCTGCAGGCTGAGGGGCACACAGCAAGATCCAACAGGAAGCTGGGTGTGGCATACCTGGGTATTTCCTCATCTTTACCCCCTGCGAGAACTAGTGCCATCCCCCAGCAACAACCCCTCCCCACAACAACCCCTCCACAAGCAAAATGCCCCCCCATGTAATTTTCACACAGCAAGATCCCAATAATACCAGCACTTTCCAAATCCAGTTTCTGATCATGAGTCTCTCTCTGTCTGTCTCTCCCTGCCTGGAATCCCACATCCTGTCCTCCACACCCCTCCCCATTAAAATGACGACAAGTCACAGGGTGGGCTATTGATGCACAGTGCGATCCCACAGGGTAGTCCCCTTCGTGCTCCACAATGTGCTCAAATCCCACTTTACATCCAACAGGAGGCTGTGGATTTCTGTGTGTGGGACGGTTTTATTTGTTTGAAAAATCAACCAAAGAAAGACCGAGAGAGAGAGAGATCCCCTCCCAGATACCTGGGGAATTGGCGAACCTGTGTCTTTTCTGTGCGATTATCACATTTGGTCACCCTGGTTGCAACGTAGGCCACCCTGCAGGTAGTTTGAGACACAGCAAGATCCCACATGTAGCATTATTCTGATATTAGAAGAAGTCTTTGGAGAAAGTTTCTCATTTAAGGTTTTACTTCCCTCCTTGGGGAGTCCTGTCTGTCAGACACTCACTGGGGATTGATGTGTTTGTGTCAAATCCCAGGGCCCCAGTTACTTTAACTCCAGGCTTCAAATCTGTTTAAAAACGACAGGGCTGCAATCTGACAGGAGCCAGTTACCCAGAGGCCCCTAAAACCCAGGGTCCCCCAGAGGAGATTAAACCTCGGGGTAAATTAACACACAACTCACGTGGGCCCCCACGGGGTGCAGCCTGTCGACTAGGCCTCAGGCCTCAGGCCCGTGTCCCCTCTGGAGAAAGCTCTTGTTCAAAGGTCTCCTGATCCCAAAGTTTCTCTCTTTGAATCTTCAAGTGGCCAGCAAGATCCCTTGGGAGGAAAGAGACAGCATTCATTGAAAAGCAAAGGAGGAAAATTATTACAGAGCGATAGCACAGCAAGATCCCAGGTTTCCCCCTCTCTCTGTGACACAGACAATTTCCCAGCGACATCCAAACACAAACATATCGGGTGATGAGCTGAGTTTTCATTCCAAAGCTTTGGAGAAACTTTGAGATACCAGGTTACCTGATTAAAACACTCACTGCTTGCAATGACGGCATTGGGGCAGCTGGTGCACAGCAAGATCCCACATGCAACAATGCAGCAGCAGCTAATTACTCTGATCATTTTCCCCCTCTGTGATGCTGCTTCAGTTTAATTATTTCCTGTCACCCCAGAATCAAACATTGCAGAATTTCACAATCTCAACACACCTCTCCCTCTCTCTCCCCTTCTGTTTCCCCTGCTCTCTCAATTTTTCAAATCTCTCTCTCACTCTCTTTCTCTCACTGTTGTATTTTCTCACCCTACCCTCTCTGTAACCAATATTACTCTGACATTATGACAAGTCTTTAGAGAGTGTCACATCATTTGGGTTTTAATTCCCCCTCTCAGATCCTGGGGATGGACATAGAGTCAAAGAGATGTACAGAACGGAAACAGACCCTTCGGTCCAACCCGTCCATACCGACCAGATATCCCAACCCAATCTAGTCCCACCTGCCATCACCCGGCCCATATCCCTCCAAACCCTTCCTATTCATATACCCATCCAAATGCCTTTTCAATGTTGCAATTTTACCAGCCTCCACCACATCCTCTGGCAGCTCATTCCATACACGTACCACCCTCTGCGTGAAAATGTTGCCCCTTAGGTCTCTTTTATATCTTTCCCCTCTCACCCTAAACCTATGCCCTCTAGTTTTGGACTCCCCGACCCCAGGGAAAATACTATGTCTATTTATCCTATCCATGCTCCTCATAATTTTGTAAACCTCTATAAGGTCATCCCTCAGCCTCCGATGCTCCAGGGAAAATAGCCCTAGCCTGTTCAGCCTCTCCCTGTAGCTCAAATCCTCCAACCCTGGCAACATCCTTGTAAATCTTTCAACCCTTTCAAGTTTCACAACATCTTTCCGATTGGAAGGAGACCAGAACTGCACGCAATATTCCAACAGTGGCCTAACCAATGTCCTGTACAGCTGCAACATGACCTCCCAACTCCTGTACTCAATACTCTGACCAATAAAGGAAAGCATACCAAACACCTTCTTCACTATTCTACCTACCTGCGACTTCACTTTCAAGGAGGTATGCACCTGGACTCCAAGGTCTCTTTGTTCAGCAACACTCCCTAGGACCTTACCATTAAGTGTATAAGTCCTGCTAAGATTTGCTTTCCCAAAATGTAGCGCCTCCCATTTATCTGAATTAATCTCCATCTGCCACTTCTCAGCCCATTGGCCCATCTGGTCCAGATCCTGTTGTAATCTGGGGTAACCCTGTTCACTGTTCACTACACCTCCAATTTTGGTGTCATCTGCAAACCTACTAACTGTACCTCTTATGCTCGCATCCAAATCATTTATGTAAATGACATACTTTAACACCAGGCTTCAAACCTGCTTTAAAAATGACAGGGCCGCAATCTGACAGTAGCCAGTTAACCAGATGCCCCTAAAACCCGGGAACCCCAGAGGAGATTAAACCTCGGGGTAAATAAACACACAATCCATGTCGGCCCCCACGGGGTGCAGCCTGTCAACCAGGCCTCAGGCCTCAGAACCACGTCTCCCTCTGGAGCTTGGCCAAGGCTTCCCTCGGCCTGAACATTTTGGATCTTCACGTTGCAGCTTTCCCAACAAAAGTTCAGCGGGATAAAAGAAGGAAAAGATTACTTGTAAGGGAATGTGAGAGCATTTTGAAGGCAAGTTACACAGCAAGATCCCAGGTTTAAAATCACCCCCGTCCATCCCCAATGTATTAATGTATCTAACATAGTCAGCAGTTAGGATGGAACATGGTGTGGGAGCAGATCTTCCCAGGGATTGGAGGGGGATAGTGAGGGAACACCATCAGATTCTTACACTCTGCAGTGACCTGGGATCAATTATCTTTTACTGAAAACAGTTCCCAACTTGTATGTGCCTGGAGCTCCCTCCAGTCTGAAAGTCTCATTCATCTCTATCATGTCTCCTGTCTCTGAGCCAATGGTATATTCATTCCCAGGATAGGGACAACATGGGGCTAGATACAGAGTAAATCTCCCTCCACACTGTCTGCATCGAATACTCCCAGCACATGTGCAGCATGGGGTTAGATACAGAGTATAGATCCCTCTGCACTGTTCCTATCAAACACACACAGGATCGGGACAGCATGGGGTGAGATACAAAGTTAGGCAGCATTGTAGACAGTGCAGATGGTACCTTAACATTACAAAGGGATATCGATAGATTGGGTGAATGGGCAAAGCTGTGTTAGATGGAGTTCAGTGTCAGCAAGTGTGTGGGTATCAGGTTGGAATACAGAGAGGGAGCACAAAGGAGGTTTACAAGAATGATCCTGGAGCGCAGGGATTACATTCTGAGGGGAGACTGGACAAATGAGGCCGTTTTCCTCCAGAATTGAGAAAGCTAAGGGGTGATCTGATCAAAGCCTTCAAGGAATAAACAGAATGAGACAGGATCAATCAAGATCAACGATTCCCACAGGTTGGAGATTCTAGACCAAGAGGGAGCAGAGTCTGAGAATGAGGGCCCAGAGTGTTCAGGAGAGATGGTAGGAAGCACTTTAACACACACAGGGTGGGAGAGGTTTGGGACTCTCTTCCACAAACAGCAGTGGATGCTGGATCAGTCGTTGAGGTTAAATCAGAGAGAGATACATGTTTATTCAGTGAAGATATTGAGGGATATGGGCCAAAGGAAGGAATGTGGAGTTAGGCCACAGATTAGTCATGATCCCATTGAATGATGGAACAGGCTCGAGGGGCTGAATGGCCTCCTCCTGTTCCTATGTTCCAAAATAACGATCCTCCTGCACTTTCCCTATCAACCCCTCCCAGGGCAGGGACAGGATGGGGTTAGATACACAGTAAAGCTCCCTTTTCTGTATCACCATCAACCCTTCCCAGGGTAGGGTCGGAACAGGGTTAGGTACAGAGTAAAGCTCCCCCTACACTGTCCCCATCAACCCATCCCAGGATTGTTTAATGGAGCTTTAATATTTGAAAATGCTTCTATTATTCTGTCATTCACTGTCCCTCAGTAACTGTGTGCGCGTTCGTGCGTGCATAAGTGAGAGACTGAGAGAGAGAAACGGAGACAGAGACCAGGGCCCTGCATTACTGGGTCAGGTAGTGTTGTGGAGAAACTATAGAGAACCACCAGGAGACGCAGAGAGTTCTTCAAGAAATAAGTCTTTTATTTGCCAACAAAAAACCGTGACACTGAGAAAGCAGATTCTCGAATGCCCCCGAACCTCAGGGTCCGTGGATTTTTATATAATTTTTGATCATGTTTCTGTGAGCTTGTCAGCATGACCAACTATCTTAATCAAAGTATCTCACTCCAGCTCCACAATAAACCAGTGATGTTAGTTCCCATTACCTCTTTAGTTGTACATTCTACTTGATGTTATTCGAATGTCATGATTAGATATTTATTGCGAACTCTGCTGCAGTGATCTTCCATTGCAGACTAACCTGTCATGATAGATACTTAGCTATTCCATCTATTACAATAGTCTCCTGTCTCAAGCTGACTCGACTAACTATTAGTTAGATATTTTAATGTCATGTCCCAAATATTTCCGGTCCCAATCCTGTCAGAATAACACTTACCAGAGAAACTTGCTTTATTACTAGTGTTATCTCATCTGGCCATAGTGACCCTTCAGCCTTAACCTTACTCTGCTAATGGGTGTCAGAATGTTCCACTATGGTTATCCCATCCTGCCCCTGCATTCCACAGACCACAGATTCCCAGTGGTCTTCATGCTTTAACCCTTCCTATGCTTTCATGGTCTTTATTTTCCATTGACCTCACTCCAACAACAATACATTTTATTAGTTAAACAGGATGGAAGACAGCATCAATTCTCAGGAAGTGTTTTACTGTTTCTGTTTTTGTTAAAACACTTGGGCGGTGTGCTGGCTCAGTCAGGAGACTGTCTGTGTGGTGTTTGCACATTCTCCCCGTGTCTGCGTGGGTTTCCTCCGGGTGCTCCGGTTTCCTCCCACAGTCCAAAGATGTGTAGGTCAGGTGGATTGGTCATGCTCAATTGCCCGTAGTGTTCGGTACATTAGTCAGAGGGAAATTGGCCTGGGTGGGTTACTCTCCGGAGGGTCGGTGTGGATTGTTTCCACACTGTCGGGAATCTAATCTATTTATGACATAACATCATACATAGTAATCTGAGATTGACCAGGTTCTGAATTTATTGTTACAATGGTTAAAGACTGTCACCTATATGCCCATCTCTCGTCAACTGGTCTGTTGAATTTCCCTCATGTTTTGCTCGATATACCAAGTGGGAAGTTGCTCAGTGACATCTTAGTTAGGTTACTCCGAAGTCCAAGCCCTCAAACAATAAAGTGCTCCTTTGAGATTAAATTTAAAGGTGTTTCTCTGCAAATGGCCAGACTCAAAATGATCACAGCAGATTCAGCCTTCACTTCACAGCAAAGTATCATCTTCCTTTAAATGGGAATATACATCATCTTAAAAGCTAAGGAAATAATTGTGACTTTAAATAAATACTTCCAGTAACTAACATAATCCAATAAATATTGCATACCTTTTGATATTTTTTACTGGAACTGTTAAGCTCAGACTATTATAAAGTTGTTTAAAACATAAGGAACTACAACTACATTAACATTGAAATGACTAATGTGGACTATTAGACCACTCACAACATTCTTAAGCAGGCAGCCCAGAGCATAACATTGCAGTTTGTTTCGATAAGTGTACAGTGAAAATTACCTGGAATAAAATAGCTCGGTTGCTGACTAGATTTTAAACAGGCACAATCATTACTCACAAAATTACACAAAGAACAAAGAACCCCTACAGAACCCCACCTATCCAGCTCGACGTAATTATGCTGTTCCGAGTACATCAGTTCCAATGTTAAACACCAGTATCAATGCTTCAAGTTGAAGTTGGAGGGCAGAAAAGAGAGTTTCTACACAACTCCCTGTTGAACTTTGCAAACCTGTTCAGCTTAGCTCAGCTAAAGAGCTGACCACTGCCCTTTGATTATGTCGGTGAGTTGTCAAGCACGATCACTTTGGCCTGAAGGCTCATCTGTTTACATGTAAACAAAAGGCCTCTTCAAATCCTTTTTATCTCTGTACCACACCAGACTGATCGGAACCTGCACCCCCCCCCCCCCCCCCTCCACCTCCAACAAAAAATCAAGGACAGAGTCTCCTTGAGCCAAGGAACAGCTTTCAGATAAAAATGGACGAGTTTTGTGACACTAAAGAAAGTCCACATTTTTGTTTCAAATGCAATCCCACTGTCTCTGATTACAGATAGTAGCTTTAATTTGGACCCTTGCCAAGTCTAACCTCAATCCTCCAATGTGTAGTCAGCAAACAATCAAACTGCAAGGTCTTGCTTCTTTCAGCAGAAGGACTGCAGTAGTTATTGGGGAGACAGACAGAGGAAGCCGAATCCAGACTGATTAATTCACCAGACTTGGTGCAGTTAATATACTGGTGCAATTATTTTCTGCTCACAACATTTAAAATTCAGTCCTCAGTTATAACTATGTGATCTTTGTTCAGTCTCATTCAACGATGCATGGTTCATCGCAGCTTCTCCCAAGAATTGGGATACAATGTCAGGACAATAAACTTTCCCAAAGTTATTAAGGTTCGAGGGAATGCAGTGAATTGTCACTTTGTTTCAGCACCTGTCAACACAAGTTGTCACCTGCTCCTTTTTCAAATGCACACACTTTTGTTCCACACACAAATCTCTTCACATCACCAAAATCATTTTTCTTGTTTCATATTATCTATTTTTTAAAAATATTACACATTCTGGACAAGATGGATTTTGGCCTGCATTGATGCAGCAATCTTCTATAATTTAAAACCAGCTTTCAGGGGAATATCAATACTGGTTTGAACTCACACCAAGCATAGCACAATAGTGTCTGCTGTTCAAATTTTTTTTAAAATCCTGCGCTAACATGCCTCAGCAATGTGTAACTTTTCCACTGTCTTGTGGACTTTAGTGAGACCGTCAATCAAGGAGTATACAGTGGGATTTAGGTAAAGTATTGTTACTTCTGCAATCATAATTACTTGAGCAAGGTAAATACACTCACACCAGTGGAGAATTGTTTCAACCAAGAGCTGAGTTAACAAGAATGAAAACTATGTGAAGGAAATATATAATTGTTTTTGTATTATCTCAGATGTGCATACAAGAATGAAACATGCCTGTAAACAATGGTAGATGTTATAGACAAATAGATAAGGTGCTGTGAGGGTGGAGGTTAAGCCAGATATGCCTGTACAAACAGTAGTTCGAAGCATCTGTTTCCCACTTCTGTAAAAACAAAAACAAACCCCAATTATAGGGTCATAGAGCTCAATATGGATGAGGAATGGGAGGAAATGTTAAAAGGGAAACAGATGGCAGTGAAGGAGGATATACCTAACAATGGGCCGCAGCAGGATGTGGTGAAATGGCCAAGCAAGACTTCTACTTTGTTATGTACAAGGCTGGATACGGCAAGAGATAGACAACAGTAATGGGCACCGGGTTGGGAGGAGTGAATCCTATATAAGATATGGACTTGCTAAACTCTGGGTGCCTTACGGCAGGCACCACGCTTGCAAGTGTATCATAAACAATACTGATTGCTTCAGATCTTGTCTCTGACTGAAATTATTGAAGTGCATGAGCTTTGTTTCTCAAAACTGGGGGTTCATCCGGGATATTCATCCATTGCTGGGGGGAGTGGCTGGCCCTGGACACTGGGAAGACATGTCCCGTTCCCGATTGAGGAGCGGTCTCGTGTCCCAGTTTGGTCCGCTCCCTTGGGTGACTGGTATGAATCCCACAAGAGAGACATCTGAATCAGACAGTGAACGGAGGTCGATAGAAAATACAGCAGAAAGGGGCAAGGCAACTCTGTGCACAGACCAAGGTAAGAAACCTGACTTTTAAGTATTGCCTTGGTGGCTGAGAAAAGGGGTATTTAATCGCTGAGGGACTGGCGAGGGTCCTGAGAAATGGAGGGTAGGCAGAGTAAGTCAAACTGTGACAAAGTAAAGGAAGAAAAAGTCCCTGCTAACATTCCTCCAGAAAGTCCGTTGGGGAGGATGTTGCGGGAATGGACAAGTAAGACTTGTACAAGGGAAAAAGATAAAAAGAAAATGATGAAATATTGTTGTTTATTATGGACCAAAGAACCAATCCTTCGTCCGGCTGTCTTCTGACCAAAGTATGGTTCGGACGAGGATTGGGCATATCAGTATTTAGATTTGTATGTGAATGAAAAACAACCTTTTAGTCAAGAGGAGGCGGACTATGCGTCTTGTTGGAAGGGCAGTTTGGGAATGATGGTAGTAAAGACAAAGGATTCCCCCTCTGCCCCACCCAGTCTCTGGGATCCTCTTGGCTGCTTCCCCCCGCTCCCCCCACCCCCGTACCATAAAATCAGATTAGGTGGAAATGGAGGAGGAGGAGGAGAGACAGATAGACGGGGACAGGGAACGGATGACCCACAAGAGGAGGAAGAAGGGGCGGTGGATGGGGATGTTTTTGTCCCAGACCCTCAATCCTCATTGAAAGAAAAGGAAGATAAAGTAGATGTTGAGGAGGCTCCGGAGTATCTAAACGAAAGCCTAGGGGAGGAAAACAAAAAAAGGGGAAGAACGTAAAGAGTTATCCCCTTCGGGAGGTACCAGTAGGGGACAAAGAGATTGGGTTTGTAAGTGCCCCCCTCACAAGTGGGGAGGTCAGAACATTTAAAAAGGAGATGAAGGTCCTGGTTGAGGATCCGGTAGGGTTGTCTGAACAAATTGATCAATTCTTGGGGCCCAGTCTGTACACATGGACTGAGTTAATGTCTATTTTGAATATCCTATTTACTGGGAAAGAAAGGGGACTTATTCGAGGAGCATCCATTAAAATATGGGACAGGGAATATCCCACTGGGGATGGGGATGCTGGACAGGGAGAGGTGAAGTTTCCCCTCAGAGACCCCCAGTGGGAAAACCAAAACCCGGATCATAGAGAAACAATGAGGGAATTGAAAGACCTGATTCTAAAAGGAATAAGAGAGGCAGTTCCAAAGTCACAGAATTTGACTAAAGCCTTTGAAGTTAGACAGGAGAAAGATGAGACTCCCTCAGCTTTCTTGAAAAGATTATGAGACTCAATGCGGAAATATTCTGGAATGAACCCTGAGGACCCAGTGGCACAGGGTCTTTTGAAAGTACATTTTGTGACAAAGGCATGGCCAGACATACAGAGAAAGATACAGAAGATAGAAGGGTGGAGTGAAAAACCATTAGATGAATTATTAAGAGAGGCACAGAAAGTGTTTGTAAAGAGAGAGGATGAGAGACAGAAACAGAAGGTGAAAATGATGGGAGCTACGGTTGGTGAGGTAGTTAAGAAACGAATGGAACCAATAGTGAGCAACTGGAGGGTGGGTGGCAGCAGGTAGGACAGAGAGGGAGAGGGAGAGGGGGAGAGGGAGAGGGAGAGGGAGAGGACGAGGGGGAGAGGGAGAGGGAGAGGACGAGGGGGAGAGGGAGAGGGAGAGGACAAGGGGGAGAGGGAGAGGACAAGGACAAGGGGGAGAGGGAGAGGACAAGGGGGAGAGGGAGAGGACAAGGGGGAGAGGGAGAGGACAAGGGGGAGAGGGAGAGGGAGAGGACAAGGGGGAGAGGGAGAGGGAGAGGACAAGGGGGAGAGGGAGAGGGAGAGGACAAGGGGGAGAGGGAGAGGGAGAGGACAAGGGGGAGAGGGAGAGGGGGAGAGGGAGAGGGAGAGGACAAGGGGGAGAGGGAGAGGACAAGGGGGAGAGGGAGAGGACAAGGGGGAGAGGACAAGGGGGAGAGGACAAGGGGGAGAGGACAAAGGGGAGAGGGGGAGAGGACAAGGGGGAGAGGACAAGGGGGAGGGGGAGAGGGAGAGGACAAGGGGGAGGGGGAGAGGGAGAGGACAAGGGGGAGAGGGAGAGGGAGAGGACAAGGGGGAGAGGGAGAGGGAGAGGACAAGGGGGAGAGGGAGAGGGAGAGGACAAGGGGGAGAGGGAGAGGACAAGAGGGAGAGGGAGAGGACAAGGGGGAGAGGGAGAGGGAGAGGACAAGGGGGAGAGGGAGAGGACAAGGGGGAGAGGGAGAGGGAGAGGACAAGGGGGAGAGGGAGAGGACAAGGGGGATAGGGAGAGGGAGAGGACAAGGGGGAGAGGGAGAGGACAAGGGGGATAGGGAGAGGGAGAGGACAAGGGGGAGAGGGAGAGGACAAGGGGGAGAGGGAGAGGACAAGGGGGAGAGGGAGAGGGAGAGGACAAGGGGGAGAGGGAGAGGGAGAGGACAAGGGGGAGAGGGAGAGGACAAGGGGGATAGGGAGAGGGAGAGGACAAGGGGGAGAGGGAGAGGACAAGGGGGAGAGGGAGAGGACAAGGGGGAGAGGGAGAGGGGGAGAGGGAGAGGGAGAGGACAAGGGGGAGAGAGAGAGGGAGAGGACAAGGGGGAGAGGACAAGGGGGAGAGGGAGAGGACAAGGGCGAGAGGGAGAGGACAAGGGCGAGAGGGAGAGGACAAGGGGGAGAGGGAGAGGACAAGAGGGAGAGGGAGATGACAAGAGGGAGAGGGAGAGGACAAGGGGGAGAGGGAGAGGACAAGGGGGAGAGGGAGAGGGAGAGGACAAGGGTGAGAGGGAGAGGGAGAGGACAAGGGGGAGAGGGAGAGGGAGAGGACAAGGGGGAGAGGGAGAGGACAAGAGGGAGAGGGAGAGGACAAGAGGGAGAGGGAGAGGACAAGGGGGAGAGGGAGAGGGAGAGGGAGAGGACAAGAGGGACAGGGAGAGGACAAGAGGGAGAGGGAGAGGACAAGGGGGAGAGGGAGAGGGAGAGGACAAGGGGGAGAGGGAGAGGACAAGGGGGAGAGGGAGAGGACAAGGGGGAGAGGGAGAGGGCAAGGGGGAGAGGGAGAGGACAAGGGGGAGAGGGAGAGGGAGAGGACAAGCGGGAGAGGGAGAGGGAGAGGACAAGGGGGAGAGGGAGAGGGAGAGGACAAGGGGGAGAGGTAGAGGGAGAGGACAAGGGGGAGAGGGAGAGGACAAGAGGGAGAGGGAGAGGACAAGAGGGAGAGGGAGAGGGAGAGGACAAGGGGGAGAGGGAGAGGGAGAGGACAAGGGGGAGAGGGAGAGGACAAGGGGGAGAGGGAGAGGGAGAGGACAAGGGGGAGAGGGAGAGGACAAGGGGGATAGGGAGAGGGAGAGGACAAGGGGGAGAGGGAGAGGACAAGGGGGATAGGGAGAGGGAGAGGACAAGGGGGAGAGGGAGAGGACAAGGGGGAGAGGGAGAGGACAAGGGGGAGAGGGAGAGGGAGAGGACAAGGGGGAGAGGGAGAGGACAAGGGGGAGAGGGAGAGGGAGAGGACAAGGGGGAGAGGGAGAGGACAAGGGGGATAGGGAGAGGGAGAGGACAAGGGGGAGAGGGAGAGGACAAGGGGGAGAGGGAGAGGACAAGAGGGAGAGGGAGAGGACAAGGGGGAGAGGGAGAGGGAGAGGACAAGAGGGAGAGGGAGAGGACAAGGGGGAGAGGGAGAGGGAGAGGACAAGAGGGAGAGGGAGAGGGAGAGGACAAGAGGGAGAGGGAGAGGGAGAGGACAAGAGGGAGAGGGAGAGGGAGAGGACAAGAGGGAGAGGGAGAGGGAGAGGACAAGGGGGAGAGGGAGAGGGAGAGGACAAGGGGGAGAGGGAGAGGGAGAGGACAAGGGGGAGAGGGAGAGGACAAGAGGGAGAGGGAGAGGACAAGAGGGAGAGGGAGAGGACAAGGGGGAGAAGGAGAGGGAGAGGACAAGGGGGAGAGGGAGAGGACAAGGGGGAGAGGGAGAGGGAGAGGACAAGGGGGAGAGGGAGAGGACAAGGGGGAGAGGGAGAGGACAAGGGGGAGAGGGAGAGGACAAGGGGGAGAGGGAGAGGGAGAGGACAAGGGGGAGAGGGAGAGGACAAGGGGGAGAGGGAGAGGGAGAGGACAAGGGGGAGAGGGAGAGGGAGAGGACAAGGGGGAGAGGGAGAGGGAGAGGACAAGAGGGAGAGGGAGAGGACAAGAGGGAGAGGGAGAGGACAAGGGGGAGAGGGAGATGGAGAGGGAGAGGACAAGGGGGAGAGGGAGAGGACAAGGGGGAGCATTTGATGGAGGGTTCGAGCGACAGGGACAGAGATGGAGGTCTCCACAGGCAGGATGCTATTATTGTGGAAAGATAATATTCACAAATGGTTTAGTGTGATAGATTTCAAGGATGCCTTTTGGGCTTGTCTCTTGGCGGAGGAAAGGAGGAATTTGTTTACCTTTGAGTGGGAAGATCCCAAGACAGGACGGAAACAGCAATACCGGTGGGCTGTGCACCCCCAGGAGTTTACGGTCTCCCTGAGTTTATTGAGCTGGCTGTTAGAACAAATATTAGAGAAATTTAGCAGCCCCAAGGGGACTACCCTGTTGCAGGATGTAGACGACCTCTTAGTAACAGGAAAACGAAGAGAAAGAGTAGTAGAAGCCACTAACAAATTATTGAATTTCCTGGGTCAGCAGGGACTGAGGATATCTAAGAACAAACTACAATATGTGGAGTGAGAAGTGAAATACTTGGGACATTTAGTTAGTGAGGGAAAGCGAAAGATAAGCCCGGAAGAGATAGAGGGAATAGTGGGAATGCCACTGCCCAGGACTTAACGGGAGTTACGTACATTTTTGGGTCTAACGGGATATTGCAGATTGTGGATTGATTCCTATGGACAGAAGACTAAGAAATTATATCTCAAACTATTAGAGGGGGAACCAAAATGTCTAAGTTGGGATGATCGGGAAAAAGAACGAGTTGAGGAACTCAAAAGAGATCTGATCCATGCCCCCGAGTCAGCCTTACCTTCTCTAGATAAACCTTTCCACCTCTTTGTTACCGTAGATAAGGGAGCGGCTCTGGGAGTATTGACCCAGAGGTGGGGTGGAATGAGACAACCAGGAGCATATCTTTCGAAGCTATTGGATCCAGTATCCCGGGGGTGACCTGAGTGTGTGCAGGCTGTCGCTGCCACTGCACTGTTGGTGGAGGAAAGCAGGAAGCTTACATTTGGGGGAGCCCTAATAGTAAGCACCCCACACCAAGTGAGAACGATCATAAACCAAAAAGCTGGGCGATGGTTGGCAGACTCGCGGATTCTGAAATATGAGGCAATATTAATAGAAAAGGATGATCTAGTGTTGGTCACGGACAATTCTTTAAATCCAGCTGCCTTTCTTTGGAAAGGGGAAGGAGAATCTCCTTAGAATCCAGGGCACGACTGCCTTGACATTATAGAATACCAAACTAAGGTCCGCATGGACCTGAGAGATATTCCACTTCATGCAGGAGCCCCACAATTTATAGACAGATCATCCCGGGTGACTGAAGGGAAAAGACATAATGGGTATGCAGTCGAAGATGGGATGGAAGGTAGTGTGGTGGAGACAGGAAGGTTGCCAAATGGGTGGTCAGCTCAGACCTGCGAACTCTATGCATTGGAAAGAGCCCTTAGGGCGTTAGAAAATAAAGAGGGAACAGTATACACTGACTCTAAATATGTATTTGGTGTTGGCACGTTCGGAAAGATATGGCAGGAAAGAGGACTGATCAATACCCGGGGGAAAGAATTAGTACACGAAGAGTTGATTAAACGGGTCTTGGAGTCCCTATTACTCCCCCGAGAAATAGCAGTAGTGCATGTAAATGCTCATCAGAAAGGAAATGAACCTGAAGTTAGGGGGAATAGATTAGCCGATGAAGTGGCTAAGGAAGCAGCCCTGAACCCACAAGAAGTGGTGATCCATTCCCTAATACCTACTGTCCCAGGTCCTAGGGAAGCTCCTATATTTACTGAAAGAGAGGAAAATAATTGAGAGATTTAGGGGCTGTAAAAACAGCAGATGGGCATTGGAGGTTACCTGATGGAAGGGAAATGTTAAACAAAATGATGATGGGAGAGATTATGGCTGTCCTACATCAAGGCAGGCATTGGGGAGTACAAGCAATGTGTGATTTAGTTCTTAGGGAATATGGATGTAAAGGAATGTATACAATTGTTAAACAAATATGTGAGGGATGTATAATATGCAGAAAGGTAAATAAGAAAGTCTTGAGAAAACAGACCCCAGGAGGAAGAGACCCAGGATTGAGATCCTTCCAGAGTATACAAGTAGATTATACTGAACTACCCAGAGTAGGGAGACTAAAGTATATGTTGGTTATAGTAGATCATCTATCTGGTTGGGTTGAAGCATACTCCCGAGCTACTGCCACTGCGAGTGGGGTGTCTAAAACAATATTAGAGAACATAATTCCCCGATATGGGCTAGTGAACCATATAGATTCTGACCAAGGAACTTATTTTACCTCTAAAGTGTCACAGGGGTAATGAAAGGGTTGGGAATTTCCTGGGAGTTCCATACTCAATGGCACCCGCCATCATCAGGAAGGGTTGAGAGAATGAACCAAACACTCAAACGACAGCTCGCTAAACTGATAATAGAAACCAGACTCCCTTGGATCAAATGTTTACCTATAGCTCTCTTGTGAGTACGAACAGCCCCAAGGAAAGATTTGGGACTATCCCCCTATGAAATCTTATTTGGATTACCTTATCTGGGAACAAATGGGGAATTGCCACTTCCCGAAACTAAAGACTTGTTCTTAAAGAAGTATATACTGGGTTTGTCCTCCTCTTTGTCTTTCCTCAGGGAACAGGGTTTATTGGCACAGACTCCACCCCTTGAATTCACCGTTCATCCCATCCGGCCGGGAGATTGGGTCTCAGTAAAATCATGGACAGAGACTAAATTACAGCCGGACTGGGAAGGGCCGTACCAGGCTCTTTTGACGACCGAAACGTTAATAAGGATAGTGGGGGAAAGGCTGGACTCACTACACTCGGATCAAAGGGACAGTGGAATCTCCAGTTGGGGAAGAAGTCTGGACAGTCGGATCAACGGAAGACCCGCTGAAACTCAGACTAAAGAGACTTTGAGTAACTGATTATACAGTGGTGATGCGAGCGCGGGATTATTTCTGTAAGATTGTATATTAAGTCGTTTTGTGCTTCGCCATCATGTTTAGAATGCTGGAGATGCTTAGAGTTATGATGCTAGCTCTCTTCGTATTGGGATTTTGTCAAATATCATTTTCATATGTGTTATTAACAGTTCCTCAGTCTGATAATCCACAAGTAATAGACGCTGATGCATGCAGCTTAAATTGTGGGGATGTAGATAATCAGAGACAGTACCACAGCTCAGAGATACATCTTAAGTTCTATGGGGATGGCCTTGGGGATGGTACTTGGTATAGTGGTCTCGTCACAGTACACCGGGCCCCCTTCCGATCAGCTCGCGATTGTCCCGATAAAAAGTGTAACCCAATATACTTAACGATGAAGAAAACCACATGGCACAGAGCAATTCTGGGGGTGGGGGGGGTAGGGGGGGGCACCTATGAGAGACAATTAAATGAAACATTTGGGATAGAAATGAAAGCAAATGGGAAGGATTTCTTGGGCTGTTGTTTTCGAATTAGCGTAGGACAGGGAAAACGGGCAGAACTACTGCGTCACCCCTCCCAATGACCCTAAAGTAGTAAAAATTACACAGGAAAAGGACTTAAAACAGACCATCAAAGTAGAAACTGGAAATGGTGATGCAAACGCCTGGGTTAAATGGGTAAAGTATACTGTAAAAAGTCTGAACAAGACCAATTGCTCTGCATGTGCCTCCGGTCGGCCAGTGGCCCAGGTGGTTCCCTTTCCGCTCGGGTGGAAGGGAGACAGGAAGGGCATGAAATGTATGATAGCCCTGTACCAGGATGAGACTGCATGGAATGATAGGAATTGTACCTCCCTATCTCTGATGTTCCCTCCCTTGGAGAAGAAAGACTCAAAACCCCCACCCCCCCCACGTTTCCAGCCACAGTCAGAAATCACACATGGTGTGTGTGTAGACGAGGTACAAATCGGTCTGGAGACTTGGGGGGAGCTGAAATTATGTACAGAGATTAAGGATGTTACTGAAACGGAGAAGGGAGGGAACTACTCAGCACTGAAGGTTCCCCGAGTGGATCTGTGGTGGGACTGTGGAGGCAAAATAGAGAGACCCACCCTCCCTCTGGATTGGAGAGGGATATGTGGAATTGTACAGTTGGCAATTCCATTTACCCTGGCATTTGAGAAGGAAAAGCTAGTAGGGAAAAAGAGAAGGGGTAAGAGATCACTATTAGACACTTCTTTCAATGACAGGATTTATCTCGATTCTGTAGGAGTCCCTGGGGCGGGGGGGTACCTGATGAATTCAAGGCTCGTAACCAGATTGCAGCAGGCTTTGAGTCAGCTCTCTTCTGGTGGGTAACAATTAATAAAAATATAGATTGGATAAATTACATTTTCTATAATCAACAGTGATTTATAAATTATACAAGAGATGTGGTTAAAGGAATATCAGACCAGCTTGATGTGACAAGTGGGATGGCTTGGGAAAATAGAATGGCCCTTGAGATGATTCTAGCGGGAAAAGGGGGTGTGTGTGTGATGTTAGGAGGAAGCTGGTGCACCTTTATTCCTAATAACACTGCACCTGATGGTTCAATCACTCGGGCCTTAAGGGGATTGACTCCCTTAGCAGATGAACAGGCTGAGAATTCGGGAGTAGACACATCTCTCACGGGATGGCTTGAATCCTGGTTTGGAAAATGGAAGGGGGGTGGTGGTTTCTATCCTTCCTTCCCTGACAGTAGTAGCCGGGGTGTTGGTAGCCACTGGCTGTTGTATCATACCCTGTATACGAGGACTCACCCAAAGACTGATTGAGACAGCCTTAATGAAACAGATGCCCCTAAAAGGGAATCAGGCAGGGGAACTTTATCGACTAAATAATGAGGGGATGAGTGAGACCAAGATGGATGAAATCTCCGGAATGATGCTTGTGAATTTCGGGGGCGATGCTTAAAAGAAAAATTGCAGAAGGTAACAAATGGTAATTAAAGAAAATGGGGAAATTGTGGGATGTGGGAAAACTAGTGTTACTTCTGCAATTCCATTTACTTGTACAAGGCAAAAAAAACTCACACCAGTGTGTAATTGTTTTAGCCAAGAGCTGAGTCAACAAGAATGGAAACGATGTGGAGGAAATACATAATTGTTTTTGTATTAGCTAAAATTGTATGCAAGAATGAAACGTGACTGCAAAACAATGGTAGATATTACAGGCGAATAGATAAGATGCTGTGAGGGGAGGAAGTTCAGCTAGGTACGCCTGTACAAACAGGAGATATAAACATCTGTTTCCCACTTTTACAGAGATACAGGAACAAACCCCAATTAAAAGGGTCATAGGGATCAGGGGAAGGTACAGATGGAGGGAGTAGATAATGGTGAAGAATATGCCTAACAATGACCTACAGCAGGATGAGGTCAAACAGCCTTGTGAGGCCAGAAATAAGCATTTTGTCACAGACAAGGCCGGATAAGGCAAGAGATAAACAGGGGTAATGGGGGTCGGTCGTAGGGAAGTGGACGATGTAAACAGGGGAGGAGCAATGAAAAACAAAAGAAACCAAATTATATAAATATTGTGTATGAATTGAATTTGGGGTGTGTATGTCCCTTGCCTTGTAGACACTGGACATCACACCCTCTTGCAAGAGTAAAATAAAGGACACTACTGATTCAGATTTTGTCTCGGACTGCAATTATTGAAGTGTGTGAGCTTTGTTTCTCATAGTTCCAGACCCTAACCCCTGGATTAATCCGGCCTATCCCACTCTCTCAGACACTGTATTCCAGACCCTAACCACTGGATTAACCCGGCCAACCCCACATTCTCTGACACTGTATTCCAGACACTAAACTCTGGATTAATCCAACCTATCCCACTCTCTCAGACACTGTATTCCAGACCCTAACCACTGGATTAACCCGGCCAACCCCACATTCTCTGACACTGTATTCCAGACACTAAACCCTGGATTAATCCAACCTATCCCACTCTCTCAGGCACTGTCTTCTCAAACCTAACCATTGGATTAATCCAGCACACCCACACTCGCAGACACCGCATTCCAGAACCTACGTCCTGGATTAATCCGGCCTATCCCAAACATTCTCGGACACTGTGTTCTAGACCCTAATCCCTGGATTAATCCGAACAATCCCACACTCTCAGACATTGTGTTCCAGAACGTAACTCGTTGATAGAATGGGCCGATCCTACACTCTCAGACACTGTGTTCCAGACCCTAGCCCCTGGATTAATCCGGCCTATCCCACACTCTCAGACACTGTGTTCCAGACCCTAACCCCTGGATTAATCCGACCAAATCCACATTCTCAACCACTATGTTCCAGATCCTAACACCTGGATTAATCCGACCTATCCCACTCTCTCAGGAACTGTGTTCCAGACACTAACTGCTGGATTAGTCCGACCTATCCCACTCTCTCAGGAACTGTGTTCCAGTCCCTAACTCATGGATTAGTCCGGCCTATCCCACTCTCTCAGGCACTGTGTTCCAGACTCTATTCCCTGTATTAATCCTGCCTATCCTACTCTCTCAGGCACTTTGTTGCAGACACTAAACTCTGGATTAATCTGGCCTATCCAACAATGTCAGACACTCTGTTCCAGTCCCTAACCCCTGGATTAATCCAGCCTATCCAACTCTCTCAGGCACTGTGTTCCAGACCCTAACCACTGGATTGACCCTGCCTATCCCACACCCTCGGGCACTGTGTACTGACCCTAACCCCTGGATTAATTTAGCCTAACCCACACTCTCTAAAAGTGTATTCCAGACAACAAACCCTGGATTAATCCGACCTATCCTACTCTCTCAAGCACTGCTTTCCAGACCCTAAATCCTGGAATATTCCGGCCTATCCCACACTCACACACTGTGTTCCAGACCCTAACGCATGGATTAATCCAGTCTATCCCATAAACTCAGACATTGTATTCCAGACCCTAACCCATGGATTGACCCGGCCTCCCCAAACTCTCTGACACTGTGTTCCCGACCCTAACCCATGGATTGACCCGGCCTCCCCAAACTCTCTGACACTGTGTTCCAGACCCTAACCCATGGATTAATCCCGCCTATTCCACACTCTCAGATACTGTATTCCAGAGCCTAGCCCTTGGATAAATCTGGCCTATCCCACACCCTCAGACCCGTGTTCCAGACACTAATCCCTGGATTATTCCGACCTACGCCACTCTCACAAGTACTATAATCCAGACACAAACCCCTGGATTAATCCGGCCTAGCACACATTCTCAGGCACTGTGTTCCCGACCCTAACCCCGGATTAATCTGGCCTATCCCACACTCTCAGGCACAGTGTTCCAGACCCTATTTCCTGTATTAATCCGACCTATCCCACTCTCTCAGACACTGTTTTCCAGAACCTAACCCTTGGATTAATCCGGCCTATCCCACTCTCTCAGGCACTGTGTTCCAGACTCTAACCCCTTGATTAATCCGACCAATCACACACTCTCAGACATTTTGTTCCAGAATGTAAACCCTGGATTGACCGGGCCTATCCCACACTCTCAGACATTGTATTCCAGACCCTAACCCCTGGATTAATCTGGCCTATCCCACACTCTCAGACACTGTGTTCTAGGACCTAACCCCTGGATTAATCTGGCCTATCACACACTGTCAGACACTGTTCCAGACCCTAACCCCTGGATTGACCCGGCCTCCAACACACTCTTAGACACTGTGTTTCAGATCTAATCCCTGGATTCTCCGGCCTCCCCCAGACTCTCAGGCACTGTGTTCGAGACCCTAAACCCAGGATTAATCCAGCCCATTCCACACTCTGAGGCACTGTGATGCAGACCCTAACCCCTGGATTAATCCGGCCTATCCCACAGTCTCAGGGGCTGTGTTCCAGACACTAACCATTGGATTGACCCGGTCTATCCCACACTCTCAGACACTGTTCCAGACCCTAAATCCTGGACTATTCCGGCCACCCCCACATTCTCAGGCTCTTTGTTCCAGAGCCTAGCCCCTGGATTAATCCGGCCTATCCCACACTCTCAGACACTGTGTTCCAGACCAAAACCCTGGAATATTCCAGCCTGCCCCACACTCTCAGACACTGTGTTCCAGACCCTAACCCCTGGATTATTCCGTCCTACCCCACACTCTCAGACACTGTGTTCCAGACCCTAATGCCTTGATTAATCCGGCCTATCCCACACTCCCAGGTACTTTGTTCCAGACTCTAACCCCGGGATTGAATCGGCCTTCTCCACACTTTCCGGAACTCTGTACCAGACCCTAACCCCTGGATTAATCCTGCCTATCCTACGCTCTCAGACACTGTGTTCCAGACCGTAACCCCTGGATTAATCCGACCTATCCTACTCCCGCACTGTGTTGCAGACCCTAACCCCTGGATTGACCCGGCCTATCCTACACTCTCAGACACTGTGTTCCAGACCGTAACCCCTGGATTAATCTGGCCTATCCCACTCTCTCAGACACTGTGTTCCAGACGCTAACTCCTGCATTAATCCGGCCTATCCCACTCTCTCAGACACTGTGTTCCAGACCCTAACCCCTGGATAGACCCGGTGTCCCCACACTCTCAGGCACTGAATTCCAGACCCTAACTCCTGCATTAATCCAGCCTAACCCACACTCTCAAACGTTGTGTCCCAGACCTTCACACCTGGATTAATCCGGCCTATCCCTCACGCTCATACACTGTGTTCCAGACCCCAACCCATGGATTAATCCAGTCAATACACACTCTCAGGCACTGTGTTTCAGACACTAACCCCTGGATTAATCCGACCTATCCCACTCTCTCAAGCACTGCATTCCAGACCCTAACTCCTGGAATATTCCGGTCTATCCCACACTCACACTCTGTGTTCCAGACCCTAACCCCTGGATTAATCTGGTCTATCCCATAAACTCAGACAATGTATTCCAGACCCTAACCCCTGGATTAATCTGGTCTATCCCATAAACTCAGACAATGTATTCCAGACCCTAACCCCTGGATTGACTCGGCCACCCCAAACTCTCTGACACTGTGTTCCAGATCCTAACCCCTGGATTAATCCAGTCAATACACACTCTCAGGCACTGTGTTTCAGACACTAACCCCTGGATTAATCCGACCTATCCCACTCTCTCAAGCACTGCATTCCAGACCCTAACACCTGGATTATTACGGCCTCCCCAAACTCTCATGCACTTTGTTCCAGACCCTAATCCCTGGATTAATCCGGCGTACCCACACTCTCAGACACCCTGTGTTCCAGACTCTAACCCCTGGATTAATCCGGCCCATCCCACACTCCTAAATAATTTGTTCCAGACTCTAAACCCGGGATTGAATCGGCCTTCCCCACACGTTCCGGCACTTTGTACCAGACCCTAATCCCTGGATTAATCCGGCCTATCCTACTCCCGCAGACACTGAATTCCAGACCCACACTGCTGGATTCATCCAGCCTATCCCACACTCTCAGACACTGTGTTCCAGACCCTAATCCCTGGATTAATCCGGCCTATCCTACTCCCGCAGACACTGAATTCCAGACCCACACTGCTGGATTCATCCAGCCTATCCCACACTCTCTGACACTGTGTTTCAGACCCTAACCCCTGGATTGACCTGGCCTATCCCATACTCTCAGGCACAGTGTTCCAGACCGTAACTCCTGCATTAATTCAGTCTATCCCACACTCTCAAATGCTGTGTCCCAGACCTCAACACCTGGATTAATCCGACCGATCCCACACTCTCAGAAATTGTGTTCCAGATCCTAACCCCTGGATAGACCGGGCCTATCCTACACTCTCAGACACTGTGTTCCAGGCCCTAACCCCTGGATTAATCCGGCCTCTCCCACACTCTCAGGTTCTTTGTTCCAGACCCTAATCCCTGGAATCTTCCAGCCTACCCCACACTCTCAGACACTGTGTTCCAGACCCGAACCTATGGATTATTCCGGCCCATCCCACACTCTCAGACACTGTGTTAGACACTAACCCCTGGACTATTCCGGCCAACTCCACACCCTCAGCCACTGTGTTCCAGACACTAACGCCTGGATTGTTCCGGCCTATCCCACACCCTCAGCCACTGTGTTCCATACGAGAACCCATGCATTAATCCGGCCTATCCCACACTTACCAGCACTTTGGTCCAGACCCTAAGCCCTGGATTTTCCGGCCTATCCCACACTCTCAGGCACTTTGTTCCAGATCCTAACCCCTGGAATAGTCCGGCCAATCCCTCACTCTCAGACACTGTGTTCCACACCGTAATGCATGGACTAATCCGGCCTATCCCACACTCCCAGATACTTTATTCCAGTCTCTAACCCAGGGATTCACCCGGCCACACCAAACTCTCTGACACTGTGTTCGAGACCCTAAATTCTGGATTGAACCGGCCATCAGTTCATCTCTTGGATCATCTCCTCGAGCCTGTGTGAGTTAGATTGTCAGAGTGGGGTCAGTCTGCTCTTCCCTGGGTGTGTTACATTGACAGAGTGGGGTCAGTCTGCTCTTCCCTGGGTGTGTTACATTGACAGAGTGGGGTCAGTCTGCTCTTCCCTGGGTGTGTTACATTGACAAAGTGGGGTCAGTCTGCTCTTCCCTGGGTGTGTTACATTGACAGAGTGAGGTCAGTCTGATCTTCGCTGGGTGTGTTATATTGACAGAGTGAGGTCAGTCTGATCTTCCCTGGATGTGTTACATTGACAGAGTGGGGTCAGTCAGCCCTTCCCTGGGTGGGCTACATTGACAGAGTGGGGTCAGTGTGCTCTTCCCTGGGTGGGCTACATTGACAGAGTGGGGTCCGTCTGCTCTTCCCTGGGTGTGTTACATTGACAGAGTGGGGTCAGTCTGCTCTTCCCTGGGTGGGCTACATTGACAGAGTGGGGTCAGTCTGCTCTTCCCTGGGTGTGTTACATTGACAGAGTGGGGTCCGTCTGTTCTTCCCTGGGTGTGTTACATTGACAGAGTGGGGTCAGTCTGCTCTTCACTGGGTGTGTTACATTGACAGAGTGGGGTCAGTCTGCTCTTCCCTGGGTGGGCTACACTGACAGAGTGGGGTCAGTCTGCTCTTCCCTGGGTGTGTTACATTGACAGAGTGGGGCAGTCTGCTCTTCCATGGGTATGTTACACTGACAGAGTTTGGTCAGTCTGCTCTTTTTTGGGTGTGTTACATTGACAGAGTGGGGTCAGTCTGCTCTTCCCTGGGTGTGTTACATTGACAGAGTGGGGTGAGTCTGCTCTTCCCTGGGTGTGTTACATTGACAGAGTGGGGTCAGTCTGCTCTTCCCTGGGTGGGCTACACTGACAGAGTGGGGTCAGTCTGCTCTTCCCTGGGTGTGTTACATTGACAGAGTGGGGCAGTCTGCTCTTCCATGGGTATGTTACACTGACAGAGTTTGGTCATTCTGCTCTTTTTTGGGTGTGTTACATTGACAGAGTGGGGTCAGTCTGCTCTTCCCTGGGTGTGTTACGTTGACAGAGTGGAATCAGTTTGCTCTTCCCTGTGTGGGTTACATTGACAGAGTGGGGTCAGTCTGCTCTTCCCCGGGTGAGTTACATTAACAGAGTGGGGTCTATCTGCTCTTCCTTGTGTGGGTTACATTGACAGAGTGGGGTCAGTCTGCTCTTCCCTGGGTGTGTTACTTTGACAGAGTGGGGTATGTCTGTTCTTGCCTTGGTGTGTTACATTGACAGAGTGAGTTCATTCTGCTCTTCCCTGGTTGGGTTACATTAACAGACTTGGGTCAGACTGCTCAACCCTGGGTGGGTTACATTGGCAGAGTGAGGTCTGTCTTCTCTTCCCTGGGTGTGTTACATTGAAAGAGTGAGGTCATTCTGCGATTCCCTGGGTGTGTTACATTGACAGAGTGGGGTCAGTCTGCTCTTCCCTGGGTGTGTGACATTGACAGAGTGGGGTCATTCTGCTCTTCCCTGGGTGTGTTACATTGACAGAGGGGTGTCATTCTGCTCTTCCCTGGGTGTGTTACATTGACACAGTGGGGTCAGTCTTCTCTTTCCTGGTAGTGTTACATGGACAGAGTGGGGTCAGTCTGCTCTTCCCTGGGTGTGTTACATTGACAGAGCGGGGTCAGTCTGCTCTTCCTTTTTTGAGTTACATTGACAGATTGGGGTCAGTCTGCTCTTCCCTGGGTGTGTTCCATTGACAGAGTGGGGTCAGTCTGCTCTTCCCTGGGTGTGTTACATTGACAGAGTGGGGTCAGTCTGCTCTTCCCTGGGTGTGTTACATTGACAGAGTGGGGTCAGTCTGCTCTTCCCTGGGTGTGTTACATTGACAGAGTGGGGTCAGTCTGCTCTTCCCTGGGTGTGTTACATTGACAGAGTGGGGTCAGTCTGCACTTTCCTGGCTGGGTTACGTTGACAGAGTGGGGTCAGTGTGCGCTTCACTGGGTGTGTTACATTGAAAGAGTGGGGTCGGTCTGCTCTTCCCTGGGTGTGTTACATTGACAGAGGGGGGTCAGTCTGCCCTTCCCTGGGTGTGTTACATTGACAGATTGGGGTCAGTCTGCTCTTCCCTGGGTGTGTTACATTGACAGAGTGAGGCCAGTCTGCTCTTCCCTGCGTCTGTTACATTGACAGAGTGGGGTCAGTCTGCACTTCCCTGTGTGTGTTACAATGACAGAGTGTGCTCAGTCTGCTCTTCCCTGGGGGTGTTAAATTGACAGAGTGGGGTCAGTCTGCTCTTCCCTGGGGGTGTTACATTGAAAGAGTGGGGTCAGTCTGCTCTTCCCTGGGGGTGTTAAATTGACAGAGTGAGGTCAGTCTGCTCTTCACTGGGTGTGTTACATTGACAGAGTGGTGTCAGTCTGCTCTTCCCTGGGTGTGTTACTTTGATAGAATGGGGTCAGTCTGCTCTTCCCGGGGTGTGTTATATTGACAGAGTTGGGTCAGTCTGCTCTTCTCTGGGGGTGTTACATCGACAGAGCTGGGTCAGTCTGCTCTTGCCTGGGGGTGTTGTATTGAAAGAGTGTGGCCAGTCTGCTATTCCCTGGGTGTGTTGTATTGACAGAGTGTGGTCAGTCTGCTCTACCCTGGGTGTGTTACATTGACAGAGTGGCGTCAGTCTGCTCTTCCCTGTGTGTGTTACATTGACAGAGTGGGGTCAGTCTGCTCTTTCCTGGGTGGGTTACAGTGACAGAGTGGGGTCAGTGTGCTCAAACCTGGGTCTGTTACATTGACAGAGTGGGGTCAGTCTGCTCTTTTCAGGTTGTGTTACATTGACAGAGTTAGGTTGGTCTGCCCTTCCCTGTGTGTGTTACGTTGACAGAGTGGGGTCAGTGTGCTCAAACCTGGGTGCGTTAAATTGACAAAGTGGGCTCAATCAGCTCTTCCCTGTGTGTGTTACATTGACAGAGTGGGGTCAGTCTGCTCTTCCATGGGTGTGTTACATTGACAGAGTTGTGTCAGTCTCTTCTTCCCTGGGTCTGTTACATTGACAGAGTGGGGTCAGTCTGCTATTCCCTGTGTGTAACATTGACAGAGTGGGGTCAGTCTGCTCTTCCCTGTGTGTGTTAGATTGACAGAATGGGGTCAGTCTGCCCTTCCCTGGATTTGTTACATTGTCAGAGTGGGCTCAGTCTGCACTTCCCTGTGGGTGTTACATTGTCAGAGTGGGGTCAGTCTGCTCTTTAATCGGGGTGTTAAATTAACAGAATGGGGTCAGTTTGCGCTTCCCTGGGTGTGTTACATTGTCAGAGTGGGGTCGGTCTGCCCTTCCCTGTGTGTTTTACATTGACAGAGTGGGGTCAGTCTGCTCTTTACAGAGTGTGGTACATTGACAGAGTGGGGTCAGTCTGTTCTTCCCAAAGTGTGTTACATTGACAGAGTTGGGTCCGTCTGCTCTTCCCTGGGTGTGTTCCATTGACAGAGTGCGGTCTGTTTGCTTTTCCCTGGGAAGGTTACATTGACCGAGTGGGGTCAGTCTGCTCTTAACTGAGTGGGTTACATTGACAGACTTGGGTCAGTCTGCTCTTCCCTGTGTGTGTTACATTGACAGAGTGGGGTCAGTCTGCTCTTTCCTGGGTGGGCTACATTGACAGAGTGGGGTCAGTGTGCTCAAACCTGGGTGCGTTAAATTGACAGAGTGGGGTCCGTCAGTTCTTCCCTGGGTGTGTTACATTGACGGAGTGGGGTCGGTCTGCCCTTCCCTGTGTGTTTTACATTGACAGAGTGGGGTCAGTCTGGTCTTTACAGGGTGTGTTACATTGACAGATTGGGGTCAGTCTGTTCTTCCATGGGTGTGTTACATTGACAGAGTTGGGTCAGTCTGCTCTTCCCTGGGTGTGTTACATTGACAGAGGGGGGTCAGTCTGCTCTTCCCTGTGTGTTACTTTGAGAGAGTTGGGTCAGTCTGCTCTTCCCTGTGTGTGTTACATTGACTGAGAAGGGTCAGTCTGCTGTTCCCTGGGTGTGTTAGATTGACAGAATGGGTTCAGTCTGCCCTTCCCTGGGTGTGATACATTGACAGAGCAGGGTCAGTCTGCTCTTCCCTGGGTGGGTTACATTGACAGAGTGGGGTCAGTCTGCTCTTCCCTTTTTGAGTTACATTGACAGATTGGGGTCGGTCTGCTCTTCCCTGGGTGTGTTACATTGACAGAGTGGGGTCAGTCTGCTCTTCCCTGTGTGTGTTACATTGACAGAGTGGGGTCAGTCTGCTCTTCCCTTTTTGAGTTACATTGACAGACTGGGGTCGGTCTGCTCTTCCCTGGGTGTGTTACATTGACAGAGTGTGGTCAGTCTGCTCTTCCCTGGGGGTGTTACATTGACAGAGGGGGGTCAGTCTGCCTTTCCTGGGTGGGTTCCACTGACCAATTGGGGTCAGTCTGCTCTTCCCTGGGTCTGTTACATTGACAGAGGGGGGTCAGTCTGCCCTGCCCTGTGTGTGTTACATTGACAGAGTGTGATCAGTCTGCTCTTCCCTGGGGGTCTTACTTTGATGGAATGGGGTCAGTCTGCTCTTCCCTGGGTGTGTTACATTGACAGAGTTCGGTCAGTCTGCTCTTCCCTGGGTGTGTTACATTGACACAGTGGGGTCAGTCTGCTCTTCCCTGGGTGTGTTACATTGACAGAGTGGGGTCAGTCTGCTCTTTCCTGGGTGGGTTACATTGACAGAGAGGGGTCAGTGTGCTATTCCCTGGGTGTCTTAAATTGACAGAGTGGGGTCAGTCTGCACTTCCCTGGGTGTGTTACATTGACAGAGTGGGGTCAGTCTGCTCTTCCCTTTTTGAGGTACATTGACAGATTGGGGTCAGTCTGCTCTTCCCTGGGTGTGTTACATTGACAGTGTGGGGTCAGTCTGCTCTTCCCTGGCGGTGTTACATTGACAGAGTGGGGTCAGTCTGCTCTTCCCTGGGTGTGTTACATTGACAGAGTGGGGTCAGTCTGCTCTTTCCTGGGTGGGTTACGTTGACAGAGTGGGGTCAGTGTGCTCTTCCCTGGGTGTGTTATATTGACAGAGTGGGGTCGGTCTGCTCTTCCCTGGGTGTGTTACATTGACAGATTGGGGTCAGTCTGCCCTTCCCTGTGTGTGTTACATTGACAGAGTGTGCTCAGTCTGCTCTTCCCTGGGGGTCTTACATTGACAGAGTGGGGTCAGTCTGCTCTTCCCAGGGTGGGTTACATTGACAGAGTGGGGTCGGTCTGCTCTTCCCTGGGGGTGTTAAATTGACAGAGTGGGTTCAGTCTGCTCTTCCCTGTGTGTGTTACATTGACAGAGTGGGGTCAGTCTGCTCTTCCCTGGGGGTGTTAAATTGACAGAGTGAGGTCAGTCTGCTCTTCACTAGGTGTGTTACAGTGACAGAGTGGGGTCTGTCTGCTCTTCCCTGCGTGTATTACTTTGATAGAATGGGGTCAGTCTGCTCTTCCCTGGGTGTGTTATATTGACAGAGTTGGGTCAGTCTGCTCTTCCCTGGGGGTGTTACATCGACAGAGTGGGGTCAGTCTGCTCTTCCCTGTGTGTGTTACATTGACAGAGTGGGGTCAGTCTGCTCTTTCCTGGGTGGGTTACATTGACAGTGTGGGGTCAGTGTGCTCAAACCTGGGTGTGTTACATTGACAGAGTGGGGTCAGTCAGCTCTTCCCAGTGTGTGCTACATTGACAGAGTGGGGTCAGTCTGCTCTTTACAGGGTGTGTTACATTGACATAGTGGGGTCAGTCTGTTCTTCCATGGGTGTGTTACATTGACAGAGTTGTGTCAGTCTGCTCTTCCCTGGGTGTGTTACATTGACAGTGTGGGGTCAGTCTGCTATTCACTGTGTGTAACATTGACAGAGTGGGGTCAGTCTGCTCTTCCCTGTGTTTGTTAGATTGACAGAATGGGGTCAGTCTGACCTTCCCTGGATGTGTTACATTGGCAGAGTGGGGTCAGTTGGATCTTCCCTGGGTGAGTTACATTAACAGAGTGGGGTCAGTCTGCACTTCACTGTGGGTGTTACATTGAAAGAGTGGGGTCAGTCTCCTCTTCCCTGGGGGTGTTAAATTAACAGAATGGGGTCAGTCTGCCCTTCCCTGGATGTGTTGCATTCACAGAAAAGGGTCAGTCTGTTCTTCCCTGGGTGTGTTACATTGTCAGAGTGGGGTCGCTCTGCCTTTCCCTGTGTGTTTTACATTGACAGAGTGGGGTCAGTCTACTCTTTACAGAGTGTGTTACATTGACAGAGTGGGGTCAGTCTGTTCTTCCTTGAGTGTGTTACATTGACAGAGTTGGGTCAGTCTGCTCTTCCCTGGGTGTGTTCCATTGACAGAGTGCGGTCTGTTTGCTCTACCCTGGGAAGGTTACATTGACCGATTGGGGTCAGTCTGCTCTTAACTGAGTGGGTTACATTGACAGAGTTGGGTCAATATGCTCATCCCTGTGTGTGTTACATTGACAGAGTGGGGTCAGTCTGCTCTTTCCTGGGTGGGCTACATTGACAGAGTGGGGTCAGTCTGCTCTTCCCTGGGTGTGTTACATTGACAGAGTGGGGTCAGTCTGCTCCTGCCTGTGTGTTACATTGACAGAGTGGGGTCAGTCTGCTCTTCCCTGTGTGTGTTACATTGACAGAGTGGGGTCAGTCTGCTCTTCCCTGGGTGTGTTATAATGACAGAGTTGGGTCAGTCTGCTCTTCCCTGGGGGTGTTACATCGACAGAGTGGGGTGAGTCTGCTCTTCCCTGGGGGTGTTTTATTGACAGAGTGGGGTCAGTCTGCTCTTCCCTGGGTGTGTTATATTGACAGAGTGGGGTCAGTCTGCTCTTCCCTGTGTGTGTTACATTGACAGAGTGGGGTCAGTCTGCTCTTTCCTGGGTGGGTTCCATTGACAGAGTGGGGTCAGTGTGCTCAAACCTGGGTGTGTTACATTGACAGAATGGGGTCAGTCTGCTCTTTGCAGGGTGTGTAACATTGACAGAGTTAGGTTGGTCTGCCCTTCCCTGTGTGTGTTACGTTGACAGAGTGGGGTCAGTGTGCTCAAACCTGGGTGCGTTAAATTGACAGAGTGGGGTCAGTCAGCTCTTCCCTGTGTGTGTTGCATTGACAGAGTGGGGTCACTCTGCTCTTTACAGGGTGTGTTACATTGACATAGTGGGGTCAGTCTGTTCTTCCATGGGTGTGTTACATTGACAGAGTTGTGTCAGTCTGCTCTTCCCTGGGTGAGTAACATTAACAGAGTGGGGTCAGTCTGCACTTCCCTGTGTGTGTTACATTGACAGAGTTGTGTCAGTCTGCTCTTCCCTGGGGGTGTTAAATTAACAGAATGGGGTCAGTCTGCTATTCCCTGTGTGTAACATTGACAGAGTGGGGTCAGTCTGCTCTTCCCTGTGTGTGTTCGATTGACAGAATGGGGTCAGTCTGACCTTCCCTGGATGTGTTAAATTGACAGAGTGGGGTCAGTTGGATCTTCCCTGGGTGAGTTACATTAACAGAGTGGGGTCAGTCTGCTGTTCCCTGGGTGTGTTCCATTGTCAGAGTGGGGTCGGTCTGCCCTTCCCTGTGTGTTTTACATTGACAGAGTGGGGTCAGTCTGCTCTTTACAGAGTATGTTACATTGACAGAGTGGGGTCAGTCTGTTCTTCCTTGAGTGTGTTACATTGACAGAGTTGGGTCAGTCTGCTCTTCCCTGGGTGTGTTCCATTGACAGAGTGCGGTCGGTTTGCTCTACCCTGGGAAGGTTACATTGACCGATTGGGGTCAGTCTGCTCTTAACTGAGTGGGTTACATTGACAGAGTTGGGTCAATCTGCTCATCCCTGTGTGTGTTACATTGACAGAGTGGGGTCAGTCTGCTCTTTCCTGAGTGGGCTCCATTGACAGAGTGGGGTCAGTCTGCTCAAACCTGGGTGCGTTAAATTGACAGAGTGGGGTCCTTCAGCTCTTCCCTGGGTGTGTTACATTGACAGAGTGGGGTCGGTCTGCCCTTCACTGTATGTGTTACATTGACAGAGTGGGGTCAGTCTGCTCTTTACACGGTGTGTTACATTGACAGAGTGGGGTCAGTCTGCTCTTCCCTTTGTGAGTTTCATTGACAGAGTGGGGTCAGTCTGCTCTTCCCTGGGTGTGTTACATTGACACAGTGGGGTCAGTCTGCTCTTTCCTGGTAGTGTTACATTGACAGAGTGGGGTCAGTCTGCTCTTTCCAGGGTGGGTTACATTGACAGAGTGGGGTCAGTCTGCTCTTCCCTGGGTGTGTTACATTGACAGAGTGGGGTCGGTCTGCTCTTCCCTGGGTGTGTTACATTGACAGAGGGGGGTCAGTCTGCTCTTCCCTGGGGGTCTTACATTGACAGAGTGGAGTCAGTCTGCTCTTCCCTGGGGGTGTTACATTGAAAGAGTGCGGTCAGTCTGCTCTTCCCTGGGGGTGTTAAATTGACAGAGTGAGGTCAGTCTGCTCTTCCGTGGGTGTGTTACATTGACAGAGTGGGGTCAGTCTGCTCTTCCCTGGGGGTCTTACATTGACAGAGTGGAGTCAGTCTGCTCTTCCCTGGTAGTGTTACATTGACAGAGTGGGGTCAGTCTGCTCTTCCCTGGGCGTGTTACATTGACAGAGTGGGGTCAGTCTGCTCTTCCCTGGGGGTCTTACATTGACAGAGTGGAGTCAGTCTGCTCTTCCCTGGGGGTGTTACATTGAAAGAGTGCGGTCAGTCTGCTCTTCCCTGGGGGTGTTAAATTGACAGAGTGAGGTCAGTCTGCTCCTCCGTGGGTGTGTTACAGTGACAGAGTGGGGTCAGTCTGCTCTTCCCTGGGTGTGTTACTTTGCTAGAATGGGGTCAGTCTGCTCTTCCCTGGGTGTGTTATATTGACAGAGTTGGGTCAGTCTGCTCTTCCCTGGGGGTGTTTCATCGACAGAGTGGGGTCAGTCTGCTCTTCCCTGTGTGTGTTACATTGACAGAGTGGGGTCAGTCTGCTCTTTCCTGGGTCGGTTACATTGACAGAGTGGGGTCAGTGTGCTCAAACCTGGGTGCGTTAAATTGACAGAGTGGGGTCAGTCAGCTCTTCCCTGTGTGTGTTACATTGACAGAGTGGGGTCAGTCTGCTCTTTACAGGGTGTGTTACATTGACAGAGTGGGGTCAGTCTGCTCTTCCCTGGGTGTGTTACATTGACAGAGTGTGCTCAGTCTGCTCTTCCCTGGGGGTCTTACATTGACAGAGTGGAGTCAGTCTGCTCTTCCCTGGGGGTGTTACATTGAAAGAGTGCGGTCAGTCTGCTCTTCCCTTTGTGTTTTACATTGACAGAGTGGGGTCAGTCTGCTCTTTACAGAGTATGTTACATTGACAGAGTGGGGTCAGTCTGTTCTTCCCTGAGTGTGTGACATTGACAGAGTTGGGTCAGTCTGCTCTTCCCTGGGTGTGTTTCATTGACAGAGTGCGGTCTGTTTGCTCTTCCCTGGGAAGGTTACATTGACCGATTGGGGTCAGTCTACTCTTAACTGAGTGGGTTACATTGACAGAGTTGGGTCAATCTGCTCATCCCTGTGTGTGTTACATTGACAGAGGGGGTCAGTCTGCTCTTTCCTGAGTGGGCTACATTGACAGAGTGGGGTCAGTGTGCTCAAACCTGGGTGCGTTAAATTGACAGAGTGGGGTCCGTCAGCTCTTCCCTGGGTGTGTTACATTGACAGAGTGGGGTCGGTCTGCCCTTCACTGTATGTGTTACATTGACAGAGTGGGGTCAGTCTGCTCTTTACAGGGTGTGTTACATTGACAGAGTGGGGTCAGTCTGCTCTTCCCTGGGTGTGTTACATTGACAGAGTGGGGTCAGTCTGCACTTCCCTGTGTGTTACATTGACAGAGTGGGGTCAGTCTGCTCTTCCCTGTGTGTGTTACATTGACAGAGTGGGGTCAGTCTGCACTTCCCTGGGTGTGTTAGATTGACAGAATGGGGTCAGTCTGCCCTTCCCTGGGTGTGTTACATTGACAGAGAAGGGTCAGTCTGCTCTTCCCTTTGTGAGTTTCATTGACAGAGGGGGGTCAGTCTGCCCTTCCCTTGTGTGTTTTACACTGACAGATTGGGGTCAGTCTGCTCTTCCCTGGGTCTGTTACATTGACAGAGTGGGGTCAGTCTGCTCTTCCCCGGGGGGGGGTGTTACATTGACAGAGTGTGCTCAGTCTGCTCTTCCCTGAGGGTCTTACATTGACAGAGTGGAGTCAGTCTGCTCTTCCCTGGGGGTGTTACATTGAAAGAGTGCGGTCAGTCTGCTCTTCCCTGGGTGTGTTACATTGACACAATGGGGTCAGTCTGCTCTTTCCTGGTAGTGTTACATTGACAGAGTGGGGTCAGTCTGCTCTTTCCAGGGTGGGTTACATTGACAGAGTGGGGTCAGTCTGCTCTTCCCTGGGTGTGTTACATTGACAGAGTGGGGTCGGTCTGCTCTTCCCTGGGTGTGTTACATAGACATGGGGGGTCAGACTGCTCTTCCCTGGGTGTGTTACATTGACAGAGTGGGGCCAGTCTGCTCTTCCCTGGGGGTCTTACATTGACAGAGTGGAGTCAGTCTGCTCTTCCCTGGGTGTGTTACATTGACAGAGTGGGGTCAGTCTGCTCTTTACAGAGTGTGATACATTGACAGAATGAGGTCAGTCTGCTCTTCCGTGGGTGTGTTACAGTGACAGATTGGGGTCAGTCTGCTCTTCCCTGGGTGTGTTACTTTGCTGGAATGGGGTCAGTCTGCTCTTCCCTGGGTGTGTTATATTGACAGAGTTGAGTCAGTCTGCTCTTCCCTGGGGGTGTTTCATCGACAGAGTGGGGTGAGTCTGCTCTTCCCTGGGGGCGTTTTATTCACAGAGTGGGGCCAATCTGCTCTTCCCTGGGTGTGTTATATTGACAGAGTGGGGTCAGTCTGCTCTTCCCTGGGTGTGTTACATTGACAGAGTGGGGTCAGTCTGCTCTTCCCTGTGTGTGTTACATTGACAGAGTGGGGTCAGTCTGCTCTTTCCTGGGTGGGTTACATTGACAGAGTGGGGTCAGTGTGCTCAAACCTGGGTGTGTTACATTGACAGAGTGGGGTCAGTCTACTCTTTGCAGGGTGTGTTACATTGACAGAGTGAGGTTGGTCTGCCCTTCCCTGTGTGTGTTACATTGACAGAGTGGGGTCAGTGTGCTCAAACCTGGGTGCGTTAAATTGACAGAGTGGGGTCAGTCAGCTCTTCCCTGTGTGTGTTACATTGACAGAGTGGGGTCAGTCTGCTCTTTACAGGGTGTGTTACATTGACAGAGTGGGGTCAGTCTGCTCTTCCCTGGGTGTGTTACATTGACAGAGTGTGCTCAGTCTGCTCTTCCCTGGGGGTCTTACATTGACAGAGTGGAGTCAGTCTGCTCTTCCCTGGGGGTGTAACATTGAAAGAGTGCGGTGAGTCTGCTCTTCCCTGGGGGTGTTAAATTGACAGAGTGAGGTCAGTCTGCTCTTCCCTGGGTGTGTTACTTTGCTAGAATGGGGTCAGTCTGCTCTTCCGTGGGTGTGTTATATTGACAGAGTTGGGTCAGTCTGCTCTTCACTGGGGGTGTTACATCGACAGAGTGGGGTGAGTCTGCTGTTCCCTGGGGGTGTTTTATTGACAGAGTGGGGCCATTCTGCTCTTCCCTGGGTGTGTTATATTGACAGAGTGGGGTCAGTCTGCTCTTTACAGGGTGTGTTACATTGACAGAGTGGGGTCAGTCTGCTCTTCCCTGGGTGTGTTACATTGACAGAGTGTGCTCAGTCTGCTCTTCCCTGGGGGTCTTACATAGACAGAGTGGAGTCAGTCTGCTCTTCCCTGGGGGTGTTACATTGAAAGAGTGCGGTCAGTCTGCTCTTCCCTGGGGGTGTTAAATTGACAGAGTGAGGTCAGTCTGCTCTTCCCTGGGTGTGTTACTTTGCTAGAATGGGGTCAGTCTGCTCTTCCCTGGGTGTGTTATATTGACAGAGTTGGGTCAGTCTGCTCTTCACTGGGGGTGTTACATCGACAGAGTGGGGTGAGTCTGCTCTTCCCTGGGGGTGTTTTATTGACAGAGTGGGGCCAGTCTGCTCTTCCCTGGGTTTGTTATATTGACAGAGTGGGGTCAGTCTGCTCTTCCCTGGGTGTGTTACATTGACAGAGTGTGGTCAGTCTGCTCTTTACAGAGTGTGTTACATTGACCGAGTGGGCTCAGTCTGTTCTTCCATGTGTGTGTTACATTGACAGAGTTGGGTCAGTCTGCTCTTCACTGGGTGTGTTACATTGACAGAGTGGAGTCAGTCTGCTCTTCCCTGTGTGTTAAATTAACAGAATGGGGTCAGTCTGCTCTTCCCTGGGGGTGTTACTTTGATAGAATGGGGTCAGTCTGCTCTTCCCTGGGTGTGATACATTGACAGAGAAGGGTCAGTCTGCTCTTCCCTGGGTGGGTTACATTGACAGAGTGGGGTGAGTCTGCTCTTCCCTGGGTGTTTTATATCGACAGAGTGGAATCAGTTTGCTCTTCCCTGGGTGTGTTACATTAACAGAGTGGGGTCAGTCTGCTCTTCCCTTTGTGAGTTTCATTGACAGAGTGGGGTCAGTCTGCTCTTCCCTGGGTGTGTTACATTGACACAGTGGGGTCAGTCTGCTCTTTCCTGGTAGTGTTACATTGACAGAGTGGGGTCAGTCTGCTCTTCCCTGGGTGTGTTACATTGACAGAGTGGGGTCGGTCTGCTCTTCCCTGGGTGTGTTACATTGACATGGGGTGTCAGTCTGCCCTTCCCTGGGTGTGTTACACTGACAGATTGGGGTCAGTCTGCTCTTCCCTGGGTCTGTTACATTGACAGAGTGGGGTCAGTCTGCTCTTCCCTGGGTGTGTTACATTGACAGAGTGTGCTCAGTCTGTTCTTCCCTGGGGGTGTTACATTGAAAGAGTGGGGTCAGTCTGCTCTTCCCTGGGGGTGTTAAATTGACAGTGAGGTCAGTCTGCTTTTCCGTGGGTGTGTTACAGTGACAGAGTGGGGTCAGTCTGCTCTTCCCTGGGTGTGTTACTTTACTAGAATGGGGTCAGTCTGCTCTTCCCTGGGTGTGTTATATTGACAGAGTTGGGTCAGTCTGCTCTTCCCTGGGGGTGTTACATCGACAGAGTGGGGTGAGTCTGCTCTTCCCTGGGGGTGTTTTATTGACAGTGTGGGGCCAGTCTGCTCTTCCCTGGGTGTGTTATATTGACAGAGTGGGGTCAGTCTGCTCTTTCCTGGGTGTGTTACATTGACAGAGTGGGGTCAGTGTGCTCTTTCCTGGGTGGGTTACATTGACAGAGTGGGGTCAGTGTGCTCAAACCTGGGTGTGTTACATGGACAGAGTGGGGTCAGTCTGCTCTTTGCAGGGTGTGTTACATTGACAGAGTTAGGTTGGTCTGCCCTTCCCTGTGTGTGTTACGTTGACAGAGTGGGTCAGTGTGCTCAAACCTGGGTGCGTTAAATTGACAGAGTGGGGTCAGTCAGCTCTTCCCTGTGTGTGTTACATTGACAGAGTGGGGTCAGTCTGCTCTTTACAGGGTGTGTTACATTGACATAGTGGGGTCAGTCTGTTCTTCCATTGGTGTGTTACATTGACAGAGTTGTGTCAGTCTGCTCTTCCCTGGGTGAGTTACATTAACAGAGTGGGATCAGTCTGCACTTCCCTGTGTGTGTTACATTGAAAGAGTGGGGTCAGTCTGCTCTTCCCTGGGGGTGTTAAATTAACAGAATGGGGACAGTCTGCCCTTCCCTGGATGTGTTGCATTCACAGAGAAGGGTCAGTCTGCTCTTCCCTGGGTGTGTTACATTGTCAGAGTGGGGTCGGTCTGCCCTTCCCTGTGTGTTTTACATTGACAGAGTGGGGTCAGTCTGCTCTTTACAGAGTGTGTTACATTGACAGAGTGGGGTCAGTCTGTTCTTCCATGTGTGTGTTACATTGACAGAGTTGGGTCAGTCTGCTCTTCCCTGGGTGTGTTACATTGACAGAGTGGGGTCAGTCTGCTCTTCCCTGTGTGTTAAATTGACAGAGTGGGGTCAGTCTGCTCTTCCCTGGGGGTGTTACTTTGATAGAATGGGGTCAGTCTGCTCTTCCCTGGGTGTGTTATATTGACAGAGTTGTGTCAGTCTGCTCTTCCCTGGGGGTGTTACATCGACAGAGTGGGGTGAGTCTGCTCTTCCCTGGGGGTGTTTTATTGACAGAGTGGGGCCAGTCTGCTCTTCCCTGGGTGTGTTACATTGACAGAGTGGGGTCAGTCTGCTCTTCCCTGTGTGTGTTACATTGACACAGTGGGGTCAGTCTGCTCTTCCCTGGGTGTGTTACATTGACAGAGTGGGGTCAGTCTGCTCTTCCCTGGGTGTGTTAAATTGACAGTGAGGTCAGTCTGCTCTACCGTGGGTGTGTTACAGTGACAGAGTGGGGTCAGTCTGCTCTTCCCTGGGTGTGTTACTTTGCTAGAATGGGGTCAGTCTGCTCTTCCCTGGGTGTGTTATATTGACAGAGTTGGGTCAGTCTGCTCTTCCCTGGGGGTGTTACATCGACAGAGTGGGGTGAGTCTGCTCTTCCCTGGGGGTGTTTTATTGACAGTGTGGGGCCTGTCTGCTCTTCCCTGGGTGTGTTATATTGACAGAGTGGGGTCAGTCTGCTCTTTCCTGGGTGTGTTACATTGACAGAGTGGGGTCAGTCTGCTCTTTCCTGGGTGGGTTACATTGACAGAGTGGGGTCAGTGTGCTCAAACCTGGGTGTGTTACATGGACAGAGTGGGGTCAGTCTGCTCTTTGCAGGGTGTGTTACATTGACAGAGTTAGGTTGGTCTGCCCTTCCCTGTGTGTGTTACGTTGACAGAGTGGGTCAGTGTGCTCAAACCTGGGTGCGTTAAATTGACAGAATGGGGTCAGTCAGCTCTTCCCTGTGTGTGTTACATTGACAGAGTGGGGTCAGTCTGCTCTTTACAGGGTGTGTTACATTGACATAGTGGGGTCAGTCTGCTCTTTACAGGGTGTGTTACATTGACAGAGTTGTGTCAGTCTGCTCTTCCCTGGGTGAGTTACATTAACAGAGTGGGGTCAGTCTGCACTTCCCTGTGTGTGTTACATTGAAAGAGTGGGGTCAGTCTGCTCTTCCCTGGGGGTGTTACTTTGATAGAATGGGGTCAGTCTGCTCTTCCCTGGGTGTGTTACATTGACAGAGTTCGGTCAGTCTGCTCTTCCCTGGGTGTGTTACATTGACAGAGTGGGGTCAGTCTGCTCTTCCCTGTGTGTGTTACATTAACACAGTGGGGTCAGTCTGCTCTTCCCTGGGGGTGTTACATCGACAGAGTGGGGTGAGTCTGCTCTTCCCTGGGGGTGTTTTATTGACAGAGTGGGGCCAGTCTGCTCTTCCCTGGGTGTGTTACATTGACAGAGTTCGGTCAGTCTGCTCTTCCCTGGGTGTGTTACATTGACAGAGTGGGGTCAGTCTGCTCTTCCCTGTGTGTGTTACATTGACACAGTGGGGTCAGTCTGCTCTTCCCTGGGTGTGTTACATTGACAGATTGGGGTCAGTCTGCTCTTCCCTGGGTGTATTATATTGACAGAGTGGGGTCAGTCTGCTCTCCCTGGGTGTGTTACATTGACAGAGTGTGGTAAGTCTGCTATTCCCTGTGTGTAACATTGACAGAGTGGGGTCAGTCTGCTCTTCCCTGTGTGCGTTAGATTGACAGAGTGGGGTCAGTGTGTTCTTCCCTGGGTGTGTTACATTGACAGAGTGGGGTCAGTCTGTTCTTCCATGGGTGTGTTACATTGACAGAGTTGTGTCAGTCTGCTCTTCCCTGGGTGTGTTACATTGACAGAGTGGGGTCAGTCTGCTATTCCCTGTGTGTAACATTGACAGAGTGGGGTCAGTCTGCTCTTCCCTGTGTGTGTTAGATTGACAGAATGGGGTCAGTCTGACCTTCCCTGGATGTGTTAAATTGACAGAGTGGGGTCAGTTGGATCTTCCCTGGGTGAGTTACATTAACAGAGTGGGGTCAGTCTGCTCTTCCCTGGGTGTGTTCCATTGTCAGAGTGGGGTCGGTCTGCCCTTCCCTGTGTGTTTTACATTGACAGAGTGGGGTCAGTCTGCTCTTTACAGAGTATGTTACATTGACAGAGTGGGGTCAGTCTGTTCTTCCTTGAGTGTGTTACATTGACAGAGTTGGATCAGTCTGCTCTTCCCTGGGTGTGTTCCATTGACAGAGTGCGGTCGGTTTGCTCTACCCTGGGAAGGTTACATTGACCGATTGGGGTCAGTCTGCTCTTAACTGAGTGGGTTACATTGACAGAGTTGGGTCAATCTGCTCATCCCTGTGTGTGTTACATTGACAGAGGGGGTCAGTCTGCTCTTTCCTGAGTGGGCTACATTGACAGAGTGGGGTCAGTGTGCTCAAACCTGGGTGCGTTAAATTGACAGAGTGGGGTCCTTCAGCTCTTCCCTGGGTGTGTTACATTGACAGAGTTGGGTCAGTCTGCCCTTCACTGTATGTGTTACATTGACAGAGTGGGGTCAGTCTGCTCTTTACAGGGTGTGTTACATTGACAGAGTGGGGTCAGTCTGCTCTTCCCTGGGTGTGTTACATTGACAGAGTGGGGTCAGTCTGCACTTCCCTGTGTGTTACATTGACAGAGTGGGGTCAGTCTGCTCTTCCCTTTGTGTGTTACATTGACAGAGTGGGGTCAGTCTGCACTTCCCTGGGTGTGTTAGATTGACAGAATGGGGTCAGTCTGCCCTTCCCTGGGTGTGTTACATTGACAGAGAAGGGTCAGTCTGCTCTTCCCTTTGTGAGTTTCATTGACAGAGGGGGGTCAGTCTGCCCTTCCCTGGGTGTGTTACACTGACAGATTGGGGTCAGTCTGCTCTTCCCTGGGTCTGTTACATTGACAGAGTGGGGTCAGTCTGCTCTTCCCTGGGTGTGTTACATTGACAGAGTGTGATCAGTCTGCTCTTCCCTGAGGGTCTTACATTGACAGAGTGGGGTCAATCTGCTCTTCCCTGGGGGTGTTACATTGAAAGAGTGCGGTCAGTCTGCTCTTCCCTGGGGGTGTTAAATTGACAGAGTGAGGTCAGTCTGCTCTTCCGTGGGTGTGTTACAGTGACAGAGTGGGGTCAGTCTGCTCTTCCCTGGGTGTGTTACTTTGCTAGAATGGGGTCAGTCTGCTCTTCCCTGGGTGTGTTATATTGACAGAGTTGGGTCAGTCTGCTCTTCACTGGGGGTGTTACATCGACAGAGTGGGGTGAGTCTGCTCTTCCCTGGGGGTGTTTTATTGATAGAGTGGGGCCAGTCTGCTCTTCCCTGGGTGTGTTATATTGACAGAGTGGGGTCAGTCTGCTCTTTACAGGGTGTGTTACATTGACAGAGTGGGGTCAGTCTGCTCTTGACAGAGTGTGTTACATTGACAGAGTGGGGTCAGTCTGTTCTTCCATGTGTGTGTTACATTGACAGAGTTGGGTCAGTCTGCTCTTCCCTGGGTGTGTTACATTGACAGAGTGGAGTCAGTCTGCTCTTCCCTGTGTGTTACATTGACAGAGTGGGGTCAGTCTGCTCTTCCCTGGGGTGTTACTTTGATAGAATGGGGTCAGTCTGCTCTTCCCTGGGTGTGATACATTGACAGAGAAGGGTCAGTCTGCTCTTCCCTGGGTGGGTTACATTTACAGAGTAGGGTGAGTCTGCTCTTCCCTGGGTGTTTTATATCGACAGAGTGGAATCAGTTTGCTCTTCCCTGGGTGTGTTACATTAACAGAGTGGGGTCAGTCTGCTCTTCCCTTTGTGAGTTTCATTGACAGAGTGGGTCAGTCTGCTCTTCCCTGGGTGTGTTACATTGACACAGTGGGGTCAGTCTGCTCTTTCCTGGTAGTGTTACATTGACAGAGTGGGGTCAGTCTGCTCTTTCCAGGGTGGGTTACATTGACAGAGTGGGGTCAGTCTGCTCTTCCCTGGGTGTGTTACATTGACAGAGTGGGGTCGGTCTGCTCTTCACTGGGTGTGTTACATTGACAGAGGGAGGTCAGTCTGGCCTTCCCTGGGTGTGTTACACTGACAGATTGGGGTCAGTCTGCTCTTCCCTGGGTGTGTTACATTGACAGAGTGGGGTCAGTCTGCTCTTCCCTGGGGGTCTTACATTGACAGAGTGGAGTCAGTCTGCTCTTCCCTGGGGGTGTTACATTGAAAGAGTGCGGGCAGTCTGCTCTTCCCTGGGGGTGTTAAATTGAAAGAGTGAGGTCAGTCTGCTCTTCCGTGGGTGTGTTACAGTGACAGAGTGGGGTCAGTCTGCTCTTCCCTGGGTGTGTTACTTTGCTAGAATGGGGTCAGTCTGCTCTTCGCTGGGTGTGTTATATTGACAGAGTTGGGTCAGTCTGCTCTTCCCGGGGGGTGTTTCATCGACAGAGTGGGGTGAGTCTGCTCTTCCCTGGGGGTGTTTTATTGACAGAGTGGGGCCAGTCTGCTCTTCCCTGGGTGTGTTATATTGACAGAGTGGGGTCAGTCTGCTCTTCCCTGTGTGTGTTACATTGACAGAGTGGGGTCAGTCTGCTCTTTCCTGGGTGGGTTACATTGACAGAGTGGGGTCAGTGTGCTCAAACCTGGGTGGGTTACATTGACAGAGTGGGGTCAGTCTACTCTTTGCAGGGTGTGTTACATTGACAGAGTTAGGTTGGTCTGCCCTTCCCTGTGTGTGTTACGTTGACAGAGTGGGGTCAGTGTGCTCAAACCTGGGTGCGTTAAATTGACAGAGTGGGGTCAGTCTGCTCTTTACAGGGTGTGTTACATTGACAGAGTGGGGTCAGTCTGCTCTTCCCTGGGTGTGTTACATTGACAGAGTGTGCTCAGTCTGCTCTTCCCTGGGGGTCTTACATTGACAGAGTGGAGTCAGTCTGCTCTTCCCTGGGGGTGTTCCATTGAAAGAGTGCGGTCAGTCTGCTCTTCCCTGTGTGTTTTACATTGACAGAGTGGGGTCAGTCTGCTCTTTACAGAGTATGTTACATTGACAGAGTGGGGTCAGTCTGTTCTTCCCTGAGTGTGTGACATTGACAGAGTTGGGTCAGTCTGCTCTTCCCTGGGTGTGTTCCATTGACAGAGTGCGGTCTGTTTGCTCTTCCCTGGGAAGGTTACATTGACCGATTGGGGTCAGTCTGCTCTTAACTGAGTGGGTTACATTGACAGAGTTGGGTCAATCTGCTCATCCCTGTGTGTGTTACATTGACAGAGGGGGTCAGTCTGCTCTTTCCTGAGTGGGCTACATTGACAGAGTGGGGTCAGTGTGCTCAAACCTGGGTGCGTTAAATTGACAGAGTGGGGTCCGTCAGCTCTTCCCTGGGTGTGTTACATTGACAGAGTGGGGTCGGTCTGCCCTTCACTGTATGTGTTACATTGACAGAGTGGGGTCAGTCTGCACTTCCCTGGGTGTGTTAGATTGACAGAATGGGGTCAGTCTGCCCTTCCCTGGGTGTGTTACATTGACAGAGAAGGGTCAGTCTGCTCTTCCCTTTGTGAGTTTCATTGACAGAGGGGGGTCAGTCTGCCCTTCCCTTGGGTGTGTTACACTGACAGATTGGGGTCAGTCTGCTCTTCCCTGGGTCTGTTACACTGACAGATTGGGGTCAGTCTGCTCTTCCCTGGGTGTGTTACATTGACAGAGTGTGCTCAGTCTGCTCTTCCCTGAGTGTCTGACATTGACAGAGTGGAGTCAGTCTGCTCTTCCCTGGGGGTGTTACATTGAAAGAGTGCGGTCAGTCTGCTCTTCCCTGGGTGTGTTACATTGACACAGTGGGGTCAGTCTACTCTTTCCTGGTAGTGTTACATTGACAGAGTGGGGTCAGTCTGCTCTTTCCAGGGTGGGTTACATTGACAGAGTGGGGTCAGTCTGCTCTTCCCTGGGTGTGTTACATTGGCAGAGTGGGGTCGGTCTGCTCTTCCCTGGGTGTGTTACATTGACATGGGGGGTCAGTCTGCTCTTCCCTGGGTGTGTTACATTGACAGAGTGGGGTCAGTCTGCTCTTCCCTGGGGGTCTTACATTGACAGAGTGGAGTCAGTTTGCTCTTCCCTGGGTGTGTTACATTGACAGAGTGGGGTCGGTCTGCTCTTCCCTGGGTGTGTTACATTGACATGGGGGGTCAGTCTGCTCTTCCCTGGGTGTGTTACATTGACAGAGTGGGGTCAGTCTGCTCTTCCCTGGGGGTCTTACATTGACAGAGTGGAGTCAGTTTGCTCTTCCCTGGGTGTGTTACAGTGACAGAGTGGGGTCAGTCTGCTCTTCCCTGGGTGTGTTACTTTGCTAGAATGGGGTCAGTCTGCTCTTCCCTGGGTGTGTTATATTGACAGAGTTGAGTCAGTCTGCTCTTCCCTGGGGGTGTTACATCGACAAGTGGGGTGAGTCTGCTCTTCCCTGGGGGTGTTTTATTGACAGAGTGGGGCCAGTCTGCTCTTCCCAGGTGTGTTATATTGACAGAGTGGGGTCAGTCTGCTCTTCCCTGGGTGTGTTACATTGACAGAGTGGGGTCAGTCTGCTCTTCCCTGTGTGTGTTACATTGACAGAGTGGGGTCAGTCTGCTCTTTCCTGGTTGGGTTACATTGACAGAGTGGGGTCAGTGTGCTCAAACCTGGGTGTGTTACATTGACAGAGTGGGGTCAGTCTACTCTTTGCAGGGTGTGTTACATTGACAGAGTTAGGTTGGTCTGCCCTTCCCTGTGTGTGTTACGTTGACAGAGTGGGGTCAGTGTGCTCAAACCTGGGTGCGTTAAATTGACAGAGTGGGGTCAGTCAGCTCTTCCCTGTGTGTGTTACATTGACAGAGTGGGGTCAGTCTGCTCTTTACAGGGTGTGTTACATTGACAGAGTGGGGTCAGTCTGCTCTTCCCTGGGTGTGTTACATTGACAGAGTGTGCTCAGTCTGCTCTTCCCTGGGGGTCTTACATTGACAGAGTGGAGTCAGTCTGCTCTTCCCTGGGGGTGTTACATTGAAAGAGTGCGGTCAGTCTGCTCTTCCCTGGGGGTGTTAAATTGACAGAGTGAGGTCAGTCTGCTCTTCCCTGGGTGTGTTACTTTGCTAGAATGGGGTCAGTCTGCTCTTCCCTGGGTGTGTTATATTGACAGAGTTGGGTCAGTCTGCTCTTCACTGGGGGTGTTACATCGACAGAGTGGGGTGAGTCTGCTCTTCCCTGGGGGTGTGTTAATGACAGAGTGGGGCCAGTCTGCTATTCACTGTGTGTAACATTGACAGAGTGGGGTCAGTCTGCTCTTCCCTGTGTTTGTTAGATTGACACAATGGGGTCAGTCTGACCTTCCCTGGATGTGTTACATTGGCAGAGTGGTGTCAGTTGGATCTTCCCTGGGTGAGTTACATTAACAGAGTGGGCTCAGTCTGCACTTCACTGTGGGTGTTACATTGAAAGAGTGGGGTCAGTCTGCTCTTCCCTGGGGGTGTTAAATTAACAGAATGGGGTCAGTCTGCCCTTCCCTGGATGTGTTGCATTCACAGAAAAGGGTCAGTCTGCTCTTCCCTGGGTGTGTTACATTGTCAGAGTGGGGTCGGTCTGCCTTTCCCTGTGTGTTTTACATTGACAGAGTGGGGTCAGTCTACTCTTTACAGAGTGTGTTACATTGACAGATTGGGGTCAGTCTGTTCTTCCTTGAGTGTGTTACATTGACAGAGTTGGGTCAGTCTGCTCTTCCCTGGGTGTGTTCCATTGACAGAGTGCGGTCGGTTTGCTCTACCCTGGGAAGGTTACATTGACCGATTGGGGTCAGTCTGCTCTTAACTGAGTGGGTTACATTGACAGAGTTGGGTCAATATGCTCATCCCTGTGTGTGTGACATTGACAGAGTGGGGTCAGTCTGCTCCTGCCTGTGTGTTACATTGACAGAGTGGGGTCAGTCTGCTCTTCCCTGTGTGTGTTACATTGACAGAGTGCGGTAAGTCTGCTCTTCCCTGGGTGTGTTAGATTGACAGAATGGGGTCAGTCTGCTCTTCCCTGGGTGTGTTATAATGACAGAGTTGGGTCAGTCTGCTCTTCCCTGGGGGTGTTACATCGACAGAGTGGGGTGAGTCTGCTCTTCCCTGGGGGTGTTTTATTGACAGAGTGGGGCCAGTCTGCTCTTCCCTGGGTGTATTATATTGACAGAGTGGGGTCAGTCTGCTCTTCCCTGGGTGTGGTACATTGACAGAGTGGGGTCAGTCTGCTCTTCCCTGTGTGTGTTACATTGACAGAGTGGGGTCAGTCTGCTCTTTCCTGGGTGGGTTACATTGACAGAGTGGGGTCAGTGTGCTCAAACCTGGGTGTGTTACATTGACAGAATGGGGTCAGTCTGCTCTTTGCAGGGTGTGTTACATTGACAGAGTTAGGTTGGTCTGCCCTTCCCTGTGTGTGTTACGTTGACAGAATGGGGTCAGTGTGCTCAAACCTGGGTGCGTTAAATTGACAGAGTGGGGTCAGTCAGCTCTTCCCTGTGTGTGTTGCATTGACAGAGTGGGGTCACTCTGCTCTTTACAGGGTGTGTTACATTGACATAGTGGGGTCAGTCTGTTCTTCCATGGGTGTGTTACATTGACAGAGTTGTGTCAGTCTGCTCTTCCCTGGGTGAGTAACATTAACAGAGTGGGGTCAGTCTGCACTTCCCTGTGTGTGTTACATTGACAGAGTTGTGTCAGTCTGCTCTTCCCTGGGGGTGTTAAATTAACAGAATGGGGTCAGTCTGCTATTCCCTGTATGTAACATTGACAGAGTGGGGTCAGTCTGCTCTTCCCTGTGTGTGTTAGATTGACAGAATGGGGTCAGTCTGACCTTCCCTGGATGTGTTAAATTGACAGAGTGGGGTCAGTTGGATCTTCCCTGGGTGAGTTACATTAACAGAGTGGGGTCAGTCTGCTGTTCCCTGTGTGTGTTCCATTGTCAGAGTGGGGTCGGTCTGCCCTTCCCTGTGTGTTTTACATTGACAGAGTGGGGTCAGTCTGCTCTTTACAGAGTATGTTACATTGACAGAGTGGGGTCAGTCTGTTCTTCCTTGAGTGTGTTACATTGACAGAGTTGGGTCAGTCTGCTCTTCCCTGGGTGTGTTCCATTGACAGAGTGCGGTCTGTTTGCTCTACCCTGGGAAGGTTACATTGACCGATTGGGGTCAGTCTGCTCTTAACTGAGTGTGTTACATTGACAGAGGGGGTCAGTCTGCTCTTTCCTGAGTGGGCTACATTGACAGAGTGGGGTCAGTGTGCTCAAACCTGGGTGCGTTAAATTGACAGAGTGGGGTCCTTCAGCTCTTCCCTGGGTGTGTTACATTGACAGATGGGGTCGGTCTGCCCTTCACTATATGTGTTACATTGACAGAGTGGGGTCAGTCTGCTCTTTACAGAGTGTGTTACATTGACAGAGTGGGGTCAGTCTGCTCTTCCCTGGGTGTGTTACATTGACAGAGTGGGGTCAGTCTGCACTTCCCTGTGTGTTACATTGACAGAGTGGGGACAGTCTGCTCTTCCCTGTGTGTGTTACATTGACAGAGTGGGGTCAGTCTGCACTTCCCTGGGTGTGTTAGATTGACAGAATGGGGTCAGTCTGCCCTTCCCTGGGTGTGTTACATTGACAGAGAAGGGTCAGTCTGCTCTTTCCTTTGTGAGTTTCATTGACAGAGGGGGGTCAGTCTGCCCTTCCCTGGGTGTGTTACACTGACAGATTGGGGTCAGTCTGCTCTTCCCTGGGTCTGTTACATTGACAGAGTGGGGTCAGTCTGCTCTTCCCTGGGTGTGTTACATTGACAGAGTGTGCTCAGTCTGCTCTTCCCTGAGGGTCTTACATTGACAGAGTGGGGTCATTCTGCTCTTCCCTGGGGGTGTTACATTGAAAGAGTGCGGTCAGTCTGCTCTTCCCTGGGGGTGTTAAATTGACAGAGTGAGGTCAGTCTGCTCTTCCGTGGGTGTGTTACAGTGACAGAGTGGGGTCAGTCTGCTCTTCCCTGGGTGTGTTACTTTGCTAGAATGGGGTCAGTCTGCTCTTCCCTGGGTGTGTTATATTGACAGAGTTGGGTCAGTCTGCTCTTCACTGGGGGTGTTACATCGACAGAGTGGGGTAAGTCTGCTCTTCCCTGGGGGTGTTTTATTGACAGAGTGGGGCCAGTCTGCTCTTCCCTGGGTGTGTTATATTGACAGAGTGGGGTCAGTCTGCTCTTCCCTGGGTGTGTTACATTGACAGAGTGGAGTCAGTCTGCTCTTCCCTGTGTGTTACATTGACAGAGTGGGGTCAGTCTGCTCTTCCCTGGGTGTGTTACATTGACAGAGTGGAGTCAGTCTGCTCTTCCCTGTGTGTTACATTGACAGAGTGGGGTCAGTCTGCTCTTCCCTGGGGTGTTACTTTGATAGAATGGGGACAGTCTGCTCTTCCCTGGGTGTGATACATTGACAGAGAAGGGTCAGTCTGCTCTTCCCTGGGTGGGTTACATTGACAGAGTAGGGTGAGTCTGCTCTTCCCTGGGTGTTTTATATCGACAAAGTGGAATCAGTTTGCTCTTCCCTGGGTGTGTTACATTGACAGAGTGGGGTCAGTCTGCTCTTCCCTTTGTGAGTTTCATTGACAGAGTGGGGTCAGTCTGCTCTTCCCTGGGTGTGTTACATTGACACAGTGGGGTCAGTCTTCTCTTTCCTGGTAGTGTTACATTGACAGAGTGGGGTCAGTCTGCTCTTTCCAGGGTGGGTTACATTGACAGAGTGGGGTCAGTCTGCTCTTCCCTGGGTGTGTTACATTGACAGAGTGGGGTCGGTCTGCTCTTCCCTGGGTGTGTTACATTGACAGAGTGGAGTCAGTCTGCTCTTCCCTGGGGGTGTTACATTGAAAGAGTGCGGTCAGTCTGCTCTTCCCTGGGGGTGTTAAATTGACAGAGTGAGGTCAGTCTGCTCTTCCGTGGGTGTGTTACAGTGACAGAGTGGGGTCAGTCTTCTCTTCCCTGGGTGTGTTATATTGACAGAGTTGGCTCAATCTGCTCTTCCCTGGGGGTGTTTCATCGACAGAGTGGGGTGAGTCTGCTCTTCCCTGGGGTTGTTTTATTGACAGAGTGGGGCCAGTCTGCTCTTCCCTGGGTGTGTTATATTGACAGAGTGGGGTCAGTCTGCTCTTCCCTGGGTGTGTTACATTGACAGAGTGGGGTCAGTCTGCTCTTTCCTGGGTGGGTTACATTGACAGAGTAGAGTCAGTGTGCTCAAACCTGGGTGTGTTACATTGACAGAGTGGGGTCAGTCTACTCTTTGCAGGGTGTGTTACATTGACAGAGTTAGGTTGGTCTGCCCTTCCCTGTGTGTGTTACGTTGACAGAGTGGGGTCAGTCTGCTCTTCCCTGGGTGTGTTACATTGACAGAGTGGGGTCAGTCTGCTCTTTCCTGGGTGGGTTACATTGACAGAGTAGAGTCAGTGTGCTCAAACCTGGGTGTGTTACATTGACAGAGTGGGGTCAGTCTACTCTTTGCAGGGTGTGTTACATTGACAGAGTTAGGTTGGTCTGCTCTTCCCTGTGTGTTTTACATTGACAGAGTGGGGTCAGTCTGCTCTTTACAGAGTATGTTACATTGACAGAGTGGGGTCAGTCTGTTCTTCCCTGAGTGTGTGACATTGACAGAGTTGGGTCAGTCTGCTCTTCCCTGGGTGTGTTCCATTGACAGAGTGCGGTCTGTTTGCTCTTCCCTGGGAAGGTTACATTGACCGATTGGGGTCAGTCTGCTCTTAACTGAGTGGGTTACATTGACAGAGTTGGGTCAATCTGCTCATCCCTGTGTGTGTTACATTGACAGAGGGGGTCAGTCTGCTCTTTCCTGAGTGGGCTACATTGACAGAGTGGGGTCAGTGTGCTCAAACCTGGGTGCGTTAAATTGACAGAGTGGGGTCCGTCAGCTCTTCCCTGGGTGTGTTACATTGACAGAGTGGGGTCGGTCTGCCGTTCACTGTATGTGTTACATTGACAGAGTGGGGTCAGTCTGCTCTTTACAGGGTGTGTTACATTGACAGAGTGGGGTCAGTCTGCTCTTCCCTGGGTGTGTTACATTGACAGAGTGGGGTCAGTCTGCACTTCCCTGTGTGTTACATTGACAGAGTGGGGTCAGTCTGCTCTTCCCTGTGTGTGTTACATTGACAGAGTGGGGTCAGTCTGCACTTCCCTGGGTGTGTTAGATTGACAGAATGGGGTCAGTCTGCCCTTCCCTGGGTGTGTTACATTGACAGAGAAGGGTCAGTCTACTCTTCCCTTTGTGAGTTTCATTGACAGAGGGGGGTCAGTCTGCCCTTCCCTTGGGTGTGTTACACTGACAGATTGGGGTGAGTCTGCTCTTCCCTGGGGGTGTTTTATTGACAGAGTGGGGCCAGTCTGCTCTTCCCTGGGTGTGTTATATTGACAGAGTGGGGTCAGTCTGCTCTTCCCTGGGTGTGTTACATTGACAGAGTGGGGTCAGTCTGCTCTTCCCTGTGTGTGTTACATTGACAGAGTGGGGTCAGTCTGCTCTTTCCTGGTTGGGTTACATTGACAGAGTGGGGTCAGTGTGCTCAAACCTGGGTGTGTTACATTGACAGAGTGGGGTCAGTCTACTCTTTGCAGGGTGTGTTACATTGAAAGAGTTTGGTTGGTCTGCCCTTCCCTGTGTGTGTTACGTTGACAGAGTGGGGTCAGTGTGCTCAAACCTGGGTGCGTTAAATTGACAGAGTGGGGTCAGTCAGCTCTTCCCTGTGTGTGTTACATTGACAGAGTGGGGTCAGTCTGCTCTTTACAGGGTGTGTTACATTGACAGAGTGGGGTCAGTCTGCTCTTCCCTGGGTGTGTTACATTGACAGAGTGTGCTCAGTCTGGTCTTCCCTGGGGGTCTTACATTGACAGAGTGGAGTCAGTCTGCTCTTCCCTGGGGGTGTTACATTGAAAGAGTGCGGTCAGTCTGCTCTTCCCTGGGGGTGTTAAATTGACAGAGTGAGGTCAGTCTGCTCTTCCCTGGGTGTGTTACTTTGCTAGAATGGGGTCAGTCTGCTCTTCCCTGGGTGTGTTATATTGACAGAGTTGGGTCAGTCTGCTCTTCACTGGGGGTGTTACATCGACAGAGTGGGGTGAGTCTGCTCTTCCCTGGGGGTGTGTTAATGACAGAGTGGGGCCAGTCTGCTATTCACTGTGTGCAACATTGACAGAGTGGGGTCAGTCTGCTCTTCCCTGTGTTTGTTAGATTGACAGAATGGGGTCAGTCTGACCTTCCCTGGATGTGTTACATTGGCAGAGTGGGGTCAGTTGGATCTTCCCTGGGTGAGTTACATTAACAGAGTGGTCTCAGTCTGCACTTCACTGTGGGTGTTACATTGAAAGAGTGGGGTCAGTCTGCTCTTCCCTGGGGGTGTTAAATTAACAGAATGGGGTCAGTCTGCCCTTCCCTGGATGTGTTGCATTCACAGAAAAGGGTCAGTCTGCTCTTCCCTGCGTGTGTTACATTGTCAGAGTGGGGTCGGTCTGCCTTTCCCTGTGTGTTTTACATTGACAGAGTGGGGTCAGTCTACTCTTTACAGAGTGTGTTACATTGACAGAGTGGGGTCAGTCTGTTCTTCCTTGAGTGTGTTACATTGACAGAGTTGGGTCAGTCTGCTCTTCCCTGGGTGTGTTCCATTGACAGAGTGCGGTCTGTTTGCTCTACCCTGGGAAGGTTACATTGACCGATTGGGGTCAGTCTGCTCTTAACTGAGTGGGTTACATTGACAGAGTTGGGTCAATATGCTCATCCCTGTGTGTGTGACATTGACAGAGTGGGGTCAGTCTGCTCCTGCCTGTGTGTTACATTGACAGAGTGGGGTCAGTCTGCTCTTCCCTGTGTGTGTTACATTGACAGAGTGCGGTAAGTCTGCTCTTCCCTGGGTGTGTTAGATTGACAGAATGGGGTCAGTCTGCTCTTCCCTGGGTGTGTTATAATGACAGAGTTGGGTCAGTCTGCTCTTCCCTGGGGGTGTTACATCGACAGAGTGGGGTGAGTCTGCTCTTCCCTGGGGGTGTTTTATTGACAGAGTGGGGCCAGTCTGCTCTTCCCTGGGTGTGTTATATTGACAGAGTGGGGTCAGTCTGCTCTTCCCTGGGTGTGGTACATTGACAGAGTGGGGTCAGTCTGCTCTTCCCTGTGTGTGTTACATTGACAGAGTGGGATCAGTCTGCTCTTTCCTGGGTGGGTTACATTGACAGAGTGGGGTCAGTGTGCTCAAACCTGGGTGTGTTACATTGACAGAATGGGGTCAGTCTGCTCTTTGCAGGGTGTGTTACATTGACAGAGTTAGGTTGGTCTGCCCTTCCCTGTGTGTGTTACGTTGACAGAATGGGGTCAGTGTGCTCAAACCTGGGTGCGTTAAATTGACAGAGTGGGGTCAGTCAGCTCTTCCCTGTGTGTGTTGCATTGACATAGTGGGGTCAGTCTGTTCTTCCATGGGTGTGTTACATTGACAGAGTTGTGTCAGTCTGCTCTTCCCTGGGTGAGTAACATTAACAGAGTGGGGTCAGTCTGCACTTCCCTGTGTGTGTTACATTGACAGAGTTGTGTCAGTCTGCTCTTCCCTGGGGGTGTTAAATTAACAGAATGGGGTCAGTCTGCTATTCCCTGTGTCTAACATTGACAGAGTGGGGTCAGTCTGCTCTTCCCTGTGTGTGTTAGATTGACAGAATGGGGTCAGTCTGACCTTCCCTGGATGTGTTAAATTGACAGAGTGGGGTCAGTTGGATCTTCCCTGGGTGAGTTACATTAACAGAGTCGGGTCAGTCTGCTCTTCCCTGGGTGTGTTCCATTGTCAGAGTGGGGTCGGTCTGCCCTTCCCTGTGTGTTTTACATTGACAGAGTGGGGTCAGTCTGCTCTTTACAGAGTATGTTACATTGACAGAGTGGGGTCAGTCTGTTCTTCCTTGAGTGTGTTACATTGACAGAGTTGGGTCAGTCTGCTCTTCCCTGGGTGTGTTCCATTGACAGAGTGCGGTCTGTTTGCTCTACCCTGGGAAGGTTACATTGACCGATTGGGGTCAGTCTGCTCTTAACTGAGTGGGTTACATTGACAGAGTTGGGTCAATCTGCTCATCCCTGTGTGTGTTACATTGACAGAGGGGGTCAGTCTGCTCTTTCCTGAGTGGGCTACATTGACAGAGTGGGGTCAGTGTGCTCAAACCTGGGTGCGTTAAATTGACAGAGTGGGGTCCTTCAGCTCTTCCCTGGGTGTGTTACATTGACAGATGGGGTCGGTCTGCCCTTCACTATATGTGTTACATTGACAGAGTGGGGTCAGTCTGCTCTTTACAGAGTGTGTTACATTGACAGAGTGGGGTCAGTCTGCTCTTCCCTGGGTGTGTTACATTGACAGAGTGGGGTCAGTCTGCTCTTCCCTGGGTGTTACATTGACAGAGTGGGGTCAGTCTGCACTTCCCTGGGTGTGTTAGATTGACAGAATGGGGTCAGTCTGCCCTTCCCTGGGTGTGTTACATTGACAGAGAAGGGTCAGTCTGCTCTTTCCTTTGTGAGTTTCATTGACAGAGGGGGGTCAGTCTGCCCTTCCCTGGGTGTGTTACACTGACAGATTGGGGTCAGTCTGCTCTTCCCTGGGTCTGTTACATTGACAGAGTGGGGTCAGTCTGCTCTTCCCTGGGTGTGTTACATTGACAGAGTGTGCTCAGTCTGCTCTTCCCTGAGGGTCTTACATTGACAGAGTGGGGTCATTCTGCTCTTCCCTGGGGGTGTTACATTGAAAGAGTGCGGTCAGTCTGCTCTTCCCTGGGGGTGTTAAATTGACAGAGTGAGGTCAGTCTGCTCTTCCGTGGGTGTGTTACAGTGACAGAGTGGGGTCAGTCTGCTCTTCCCTGGGTGTGTTACTTTGCTAGAATGGGGTCAGTCTGCTCTTCCCTGGGTGTGTTATATTGACAGAGTTGGGTCAGTCTGCTCTTCACTGGGGGTGTTCCATCGACAGAGTGGGGTAAGTCTGCTCTTCCCTGGGGGTGTTTTATTGACAGAGTGGGGCCAGTCTGCTCTTCCCTGGGTGTGTTATATTGACAGAGTGGGGTCAGTCTGCTCTTCCCTGGGTGTGTTACATTGACAGAGTGGAGTCAGTCTGCTCTTCCCTGTGTGTTACATTGACAGAGTGGGGTCAGTCTGCTCTTCCCTGGGGTGTTACTTTGATAGAATGGGGTCAGTCTGCTCTTTACAGAGTGTGTTACATTGACAGAGTGGGGTCAGTTTGTTCTTCCATGTTTGTGTTACATTGACAGAGTTGGGTCAGTCTGCTCTTCCCTGGGTGTGTTACATTGACAGAGTGGAGTCAGTCTGCTCTTCCCTGTGTGTTACATTGACAGAGTGGGGTCAGTCTGCTCTTCCCTGGGGTGTTACTTTGATAGAATGGGGACAGTCTGCTCTTCCCTGGGTGTGATACATTGACAGAGAAGGGTCAGTCTGCTCTTCCCTGGGTGGGTGACATTGACAGAGTCGGGTGAGTCTGCTCTTCCCTGGGTGTTTTATATCGACAAAGTGGAATCAGTTTGCTCTTCCCTGGGTGTGTTACATTGACAGAGTGGGGTCAGTCTGCTCTTCCCTTTGTGAGTTTCATTGACAGAGTGGGGTCAGTCTGCTCTTCCCTGGGTGTGTTACATTGACACAGTGGGGTCAGTCTGCTCTTCCCTGGGTGTTACATTGACAGAGTGGGGTCAGTCTGCACTTCCCTGGGTGTGTTAGATTGACAGAATGGGGTCAGTCTGCCCTTCCCTGGGTGTGTTACATTGACAGAGAAGGGTCAGTCTGCTCTTTCCTTTGTGAGTTTCATTGACAGAGGGGGGGTCAGTCTGCCCTTCCCTGGGTGTGTTACACTGACAGATTGGGGTCAGTCTGCTCTTCCCTGGGTCTGTTACATTGACAGAGTGGGGTCAGTCTGCTCTTCCCTGGGTGTGTTACATTGACAGAGTGTGCTCAGTCTGCTCTTCCCTGAGGGTCTTACATTGACAGAGTGGGGTCATTCTGCTCTTCCCTGGGGGTGTTACATTGAAAGAGTGCGGTCAGTCTGCTCTTCCCTGGGGGTGTTAAATTGACAGAGTGAGGTCAGTCTGCTCTTCCGTGGGTGTGTTACAGTGACAGAGTGGGGTCAGTCTGCTCTTCCCTGGGTGTGTTACTTTGCTAGAATGGGGTCAGTCTGCTCTTCCCTGGGTGTGTTATATTGACAGAGTTGGGTCAGTCTGCTCTTCACTGGGGGTGTTCCATCGACAGAGTGGGGTAAGTCTGCTCTTCCCTGGGGGTGTTTTATTGACAGAGTGGGGCCAGTCTGCTCTTCCCTGGGTGTGTTATATTGACAGAGTGGGGTCAGTCTGCTCTTCCCTGGGTGTGTTACATTGACAGAGTGGAGTCAGTCTGCTCTTCCCTGTGTGTTACATTGACAGAGTGGGGTCAGTCTGCTCTTCCCTGGGGTGTTACTTTGATAGAATGGGGTCAGTCTGCTCTTTACAGAGTGTGTTACATTGACAGAGTGGGGTCAGTTTGTTCTTCCATGTTTGTGTTACATTGACAGAGTTGGGTCAGTCTGCTCTTCCCTGGGTGTGTTACATTGACAGAGTGGAGTCAGTCTGCTCTTCCCTGTGTGTTACATTGACAGAGTGGGGTCAGTCTGCTCTTCCCTGGGGTGTTACTTTGATAGAATGGGGACAGTCTGCTCTTCCCTGGGTGTGATACATTGACAGAGAAGGGTCAGTCTGCTCTTCCCTGGGTGGGTTACATTGACAGAGTCGGGTGAGTCTGCTCTTCCCTGGGTGTTTTATATCGACAAAGTGGAATCAGTTTGCTCTTCCCTGGGTGTGTTACATTGACAGAGTGGGGTCAGTCTGCTCTTCCCTTTGTGAGTTTCATTGACAGAGTGGGGTCAGTCTGCTCTTCCCTGGGTGTGTTACATTGACACAGTGGGGTCAGTCTGCTCTTTCCTGGTAGTGTTACATTGACAGAGTGGGGTCAGTCTGCTCTTTCCAGGGTGGGTTACATTGACAGAGTGGGGTCAGTCTGCTCTTCCCTGGGTGTGTTACATTGACAGAGTGGGGTCGGTCTGCTCTTCCCTGGGTGTGTTACATTGACAGAGTGGAGTCAGTCTGCTCTTCCCTGGGGGTGTTACATTGAAAGAGTGCGGTCAGTCTGCTCTTCCCTGGGGGTGTTAAATTGACAGAGTGAGGTCAGTCTGCTCTTCCGTGGGTGTGTTACATTGACAGAGTGGGGTCAGTCTGCTCTTCCCTGGGTGTTACATTGACAGAGTGGGGTCAGTCTGCACTTCCCTGGGTGTGTTAGATTGACAGAATGGGGTCAGTCTGCCCTTCCCTGGGTGTGTTACATTGACAGAGAAGGGTCAGTCTGCTCTTTCCTTTGTGAGTTTCATTGACAGAGGGGGGTCAGTCTGCCCTTCCCTGGGTGTGTTACACTGACAGATTGGGGTCAGTCTGCTCTTCCCTGGGTCTGTTACATTGACAGAGTGGGGTCAGTCTGCTCTTCCCTGGGTGTGTTACATTGACAGAGTGTGCTCAGTCTGCTCTTCCCTGAGGGTCTTACATTGACAGAGTGGGGTCATTCTGCTCTTCCCTGGGGGTGTTACATTGAAAGAGTGCGGTCAGTCTGCTCTTCCCTGGGGGTGTTAAATTGACAGAGTGAGGTCAGTCTGCTCTTCCGTGGGTGTGTTACAGTGACAGAGTGGGGTCAGTCTGCTCTTCCCTGGGTGTGTTACTTTGCTAGAATGGGGTCAGTCTGCTCTTCCCTGGGTGTGTTATATTGACAGAGTTGGGTCAGTCTGCTCTTCACTGGGGGTGTTCCATCGACAGAGTGGGGTAAGTCTGCTCTTCCCTGGGGGTGTTTTATTGACAGAGTGGGGCCAGTCTGCTCTTCCCTGGGTGTGTTATATTGACAGAGTGGGGTCAGTCTGCTCTTCCCTGGGTGTGTTACATTGACAGAGTGGAGTCAGTCTGCTCTTCCCTGTGTGTTACATTGACAGAGTGGGGTCAGTCTGCTCTTCCCTGGGGTGTTACTTTGATAGAATGGGGTCAGTCTGCTCTTTACAGAGTGTGTTACATTGACAGAGTGGGGTCAGTTTGTTCTTCCATGTTTGTGTTACATTGACAGAGTTGGGTCAGTCTGCTCTTCCCTGGGTGTGTTACATTGACAGAGTGGAGTCAGTCTGCTCTTCCCTGTGTGTTACATTGACAGAGTGGGGTCAGTCTGCTCTTCCCTGGGGTGTTACTTTGATAGAATGGGGACAGTCTGCTCTTCCCTGGGTGTGATACATTGACAGAGAAGGGTCAGTCTGCTCTTCCCTGGGTGGGTGACATTGACAGAGTCGGGTGAGTCTGCTCTTCCCTGGGTGTTTTATATCGACAAAGTGGAATCAGTTTGCTCTTCCCTGGGTGTGTTACATTGACAGAGTGGGGTCAGTCTGCTCTTCCCTTTGTGAGTTTCATTGACAGAGTGGGGTCAGTCTGCTCTTCCCTGGGTGTGTTACATTGACACAGTGGGGTCAGTCTGCTCTTCCCTGGGTGTTACATTGACAGAGTGGGGTCAGTCTGCACTTCCCTGGGTGTGTTAGATTGACAGAATGGGGTCAGTCTGCCCTTCCCTGGGTGTGTTACATTGACAGAGAAGGGTCAGTCTGCTCTTTCCTTTGTGAGTTTCATTGACAGAGGGGGGGTCAGTCTGCCCTTCCCTGGGTGTGTTACACTGACAGATTGGGGTCAGTCTGCTCTTCCCTGGGTCTGTTACATTGACAGAGTGGGGTCAGTCTGCTCTTCCCTGGGTGTGTTACATTGACAGAGTGTGCTCAGTCTGCTCTTCCCTGAGGGTCTTACATTGACAGAGTGGGGTCATTCTGCTCTTCCCTGGGGGTGTTACATTGAAAGAGTGCGGTCAGTCTGCTCTTCCCTGGGGGTGTTAAATTGACAGAGTGAGGTCAGTCTGCTCTTCCGTGGGTGTGTTACAGTGACAGAGTGGGGTCAGTCTGCTCTTCCCTGGGTGTGTTACTTTGCTAGAATGGGGTCAGTCTGCTCTTCCCTGGGTGTGTTATATTGACAGAGTTGGGTCAGTCTGCTCTTCACTGGGGGTGTTCCATCGACAGAGTGGGGTAAGTCTGCTCTTCCCTGGGGGTGTTTTATTGACAGAGTGGGGCCAGTCTGCTCTTCCCTGGGTGTGTTATATTGACAGAGTGGGGTCAGTCTGCTCTTCCCTGGGTGTGTTACATTGACAGAGTGGAGTCAGTCTGCTCTTCCCTGTGTGTTACATTGACAGAGTGGGGTCAGTCTGCTCTTCCCTGGGGTGTTACTTTGATAGAATGGGGTCAGTCTGCTCTTTACAGAGTGTGTTACATTGACAGAGTGGGGTCAGTTTGTTCTTCCATGTTTGTGTTACATTGACAGAGTTGGGTCAGTCTGCTCTTCCCTGGGTGTGTTACATTGACAGAGTGGAGTCAGTCTGCTCTTCCCTGTGTGTTACATTGACAGAGTGGGGTCAGTCTGCTCTTCCCTGGGGTGTTACTTTGATAGAATGGGGACAGTCTGCTCTTCCCTGGGTGTGATACATTGACAGAGAAGGGTCAGTCTGCTCTTCCCTGGGTGGGTTACATTGACAGAGTCGGGTGAGTCTGCTCTTCCCTGGGTGTTTTATATCGACAAAGTGGAATCAGTTTGCTCTTCCCTGGGTGTGTTACATTGACAGAGTGGGGTCAGTCTGCTCTTCCCTTTGTGAGTTTCATTGACAGAGTGGGGTCAGTCTGCTCTTCCCTGGGTGTGTTACATTGACACAGTGGGGTCAGTCTGCTCTTTCCTGGTAGTGTTACATTGACAGAGTGGGGTCAGTCTGCTCTTTCCAGGGTGGGTTACATTGACAGAGTGGGGTCAGTCTGCTCTTCCCTGGGTGTGTTACATTGACAGAGTGGGGTCGGTCTGCTCTTCCCTGGGTGTGTTACATTGACAGAGTGGAGTCAGTCTGCTCTTCCCTGGGGGTGTTACATTGAAAGAGTGCGGTCAGTCTGCTCTTCCCTGGGGGTGTTAAATTGACAGAGTGAGGTCAGTCTGCTCTTCCGTGGGTGTGTTACAGTGACAGAGTGGGGTCAGTCTGCTCTTCCCTGGGTGTGTTATATTGACAGAGTTGGCTCAATCTGCTCTTCCCTGGGGGTGTTTCATCGACAGAGTGGGGTGAGTCTGCTCTTCCCTGGGGTTGTTTTATTGACAGAGTGGGGCCAGTCTGCTCTTCCCTGGGTGTGTTATATTGACAGAGTGGGGTCAGTCTGCTCTTCCCTGGGTGTGTTACATTGACAGAGTGGGGTCAGTCTGCTCTTTCCTGGGTGGGTTACATTGACAGAGTGGAGTCAGTGTGCTCAAACCTGGGTGTGTTACATTGACAGAGTGGGGTCAGTCTACTCTTTGCAGGGCGTGTTACATTGACAGAGTTAGGTTGGTCTGCCCTTCCCTGTGTGTGTTACGTTGACAGAGTGGGGTCAGTGTGCTCAAACCTGGGTGCGTTAAATTGACAGAGTGGGGTCAGTCAGCTCTTCCCTGTGTGTGTTACATTGACAGAGTGGGGTCAGTCTGCTCTTTACAGGGTGTGTTACATTGACAGAGTGGGGTCAGTCTGCTCTTCCCTGGGTGTGTTACATTGACAGAGTGTGCTCAGTCTGCTGCTCTTCCCTGGGGGTCTTACATTGACAGAGTGGAATCAGTCTGCTCTTCCCTGGGGATGTTACATTGAAAGAGTGCGGTCAGTCTGCTCTTCCCTGTGTGTTTTACATTGACAGAGTGGGGTCAGTCTGCTCTTTACAGAGTATGTTACATTGACAGAGTGGGGTCAGTCTGTTCTTCCCTGAGTGTGTGACATTGACAGAGTTGGGTCAGTCTGCTCTTCCCTGGGTGTGTTCCATTGACAGAGTGCGGTCTGTTTGCTCTTCCCTGGGAAGGTTACATTGACCGATTGGGGTCAGACTGCTCTTAACTGAGTGGGTTACATTGACAGAGTTGGGTCAATCTGCTCATCCCTGTGTGTGTTACATTGACAGAGGGGGTCAGTCTGCTCTTTCCTGAGTGCGCTACATTGACAGAGTGGGGTCAGTGTGCTCAAACCTGGGTGCGTTAAATTGACAGAGTGGGGTCCGTCAGCTCTTCCCTGGGTGTGTTACATTGACAGAGTGGGGTCGGTCTGCCGTTCACTGTATGTGTTACATTGACAGAGTGGGGTCAGTCTGCTCTTTACAGGGTGTGTTACATTGACAGAATGGGGTCAGTCTACTCTTCCCTGGGTGTGTTACATTGACAGAGTGGGGTCAGTCTGCACTTCCCTGTGTGTTACATTGACAGAGTGGGGTCAGTCTGCTCTTCCCTGTGTGTGTTACATTGACAGAGTGGGGTCAGTCTGCACTTCCCTGGGTGTGTTAGATTGACAGAATGGGGTCAGTCTGCCCTTCCCTGGGTGTGTTACATTGACAGAGAAGGGTCAGTCTGCTCTTCCCTTTGTGAGTTTCATTGACAGAGGGGGGTCAGTCTGCCCTTCCCTTGGGTGTGTTACACTGACAGATTGGGGTGAGTCTGCTCTTCCCTGGGGGTGGTTTATTGACAGAGTGGGGCCAGTCTGCTCTTCCCTGGGTGTGTTATATTGACAGAGTGGGGTCAGTCTGCTCTTCCCTGGGTGTGTTACATTGACAGAGTGGGGTCAGTCTGCTCTTCCCTGTGTGTGTTACATTGACAGAGTGGGGTCAGTCTGCTCTTTCCTGCTTGGGTTACATTGACAGAGTGGGGTCAGTGTGCTCAAACCTGGGTGTGTTACATTGACAGAGTGGGGTCAGTCTACTCTTTGCAGGGTGTGTTACATTGACAGAGTTAGGTTGGTCTGCCCTTCCCTGTGTGTGTTACGTTGACAGAGTGGGGTCAGTGTGCTCAAACCTGGGTGCGTTAAATTGACAGAGTGGGGTCAGTCAGCTCTTCCCTGTGTGTGTTACATTGACAGAGTGGGGTCAGTCTGCTCTTTACAGGGTGTGTTACATTGACAGAGTGGGGTCAGTCTGCTCTTCCCTGGGTGTGTTACATTGACAGAGTGTGCTCAGTCTGCTCTTCCCTGGGGGTCTTACATTGACAGAGTGGAGTCAGTCTGCTCTTCCCTGGGGGTGTTACATTGAAAGAGTGCGGTCCGTCTGCTCTTCCCTGGGGTTGTTAAATTGACAGAGTGAGGTCAGTCTGCTCTTCCCTGGGTGTGTTACTTTGCTAGAATGGGGTCAGTCTGCTCTTCCCTGGGTGTGTTATATTGACAGAGTTGGGTCAGTCTGCTCTTCACTGGGGGTGTTACATCGACAGAGTGGGGTGAGTCTGCTCTTCCCTGGGGGTGTTTTATTGACAGAGTGGGGCCAGTCTGCTCTTCCCTGGGTGTGTTATATTGACAGAGTGGGATCAGTCTGCTCTTCCCTGGGTGTGTTACATTGACAGAGTGGGGTCAGTCTGCTCTTTACAGAGTGTGTTACATTGACCGAGTGGGGTCAGTCTGTTCTTCCATGTGTGTGTTACATTGACAGAGTTGGGTCAGTCTGCTCTTCACTGGGTGTGTTACATTGATAGAGTGGAGTCAGTCTGCTCTTCCCTGTGTGTTACATTGACAGAGTGGGGTCAGTCTGCTCTTCCCTGGGGGTGTTACTTTGATAGAATGGGGTCATTCTGCTCTTCCCTGGGTGTGATACATTGACAGAGAAGGGTCAGTCTGCTCTTCCCTGGGGGTCTTACATTGACAGAGTGGAGTCAGTCTGCTCTTCCCTGGGGGTGTTACATTGAAAGAGTGCGGTCCGTCTGCTCTTCCCTGGGGTTGTTAAATTGACAGAGTGAGGTCAGTCTGCTCTTCCCTGGGTGTGTTACTTTGCTAGAATGGGGTCAGTCTGCTCTTCCCTGGGTGTGTTATATTGACAGAGTTGGGTCAGTCTGCTCTTCACTGGGGGTGTTACATCGACAGAGTGGGGTGAGTCTGCTCTTCCCTGGGGGTGTTTTATTGACAGAGTGGGGCCAGTCTGCTCTTCCCTGGGTGTGTTATATTGACAGAGTGGGATCAGTCTGCTCTTCCCTGGGTGTGTTACATTGACAGAGTGGGGTCAGTCTGCTCTTTACAGAGTGTGTTACATTGACCGAGTGGGGTCAGTCTGTTCTTCCATGTGTGTGTTACATTGACAGAGTTGGGTCAGTCTGCTCTTCACTGGGTGTGTTACATTGATAGAGTGGAGTCAGTCTGCTCTTCCCTGTGTGTTACATTGACAGAGTGGGGTCAGTCTGCTCTTCCCTGGGGGTGTTACTTTGATAGAATGGGGTCATTCTGCTCTTCCCTGGGTGTGATACATTGACAGAGAAGGGTCAGTCTGCTCTTCCCTGGGTGGGTTACATTGTCAGAGTGGGGTGAGTCTGCTGTTCCCTGGGTGTTTTATATCGACAGAGTGGAATCAGTTTGCTCTTCCCTGAGTGTGTTACATTAACAGAGTGGGGTCAGTCTGCTCTTCCCTGGGTGTGTTAAATTGACAGTGAGGTCAGTCTGCTCTTCCGTGGGTGTGTTACAGTGACAGAGTGGGGTCAGTCTGCTCTTCCCTGGGTGTGTTACTTTTCTAGAATGGGGTCAGTCTGCTCTTCACTGGGTGTGTTATATTGACAGAGTTGGGTCAGTCTGCTCTTCCCTGGGGGTGTTACATCGACAGAGTGGGGTGAGTCTGCTCTTCCCTGGGGGTGTTTTATTGACAGAGTGGGGCCAGTCTGCTCTTCCCTGGGTGTGTTATATTGACAGAGTGGGGTCAGTCTGCTCTTTCCTGGGTGTGTTACATTGACAGAGTGGGGTCAGTCTGCTCTTCCCTGTGTGTGTTACATTGACAGAGTGGGGTCAGTCTGCTCTTTCCTGGGTGGGTTACATTGACAGAGTGGGGTCAGTGTGCTCAAACCTGGGTGTGTTACATTGACAGAGTGGGGTCAGTCTGCTCTTTGCAGGGTGTGTTACATTGACAGAGTTAGGTTGGTCTGCCCTTCCCTGTGTGTGTTACGTTGACAGAGTGGGGTCAGTGTGCTCAAACCTGGGTGCGTTAAATTGACAGAGTGGGGTCAGTCAGCTCTTTCCTGTGTGTGTTACATTGACAGAGTGGGGTCAGTCTGCTCTTTACAGGGTGTGTTACATTGACATAGTGGGGTCAGTCTGTTCTTCCATGGGTGTGTTACATTGACAGAGTTGTGTCAGTCTGCTCTTCCCTGGGTGAGTTACATTAACAGAGTGGGGTCAGTCTGCACTTCCCTGTGTGTGTTACATTGAAAGAGTGGGGTCAGTCTGCTCTTCCCTGGGGGTGTTAAATTAACGGAATGGGGACAGTCTGCCCTTCCCTGGATGTGTTGCATTCACAGAGAAGGGTCAGTCTGCTCTTCCCTGGGTGTGTTACATTGTCAGAGTAGGGTCGGTCTGCCCTTCCCTGTGTGTTTTACATTGACAGAGTGGGGTCAGTCTGCTCTTCCCTGTGTGTTACATTGACAGAGTGGGGTCAGTCTGCTCTTCCGTGGGGGTGTTACTTTGATAGAATGGGGTCAGTCTGCTCTTCCCTGGGTGTGTTATATTGACAGAGTTGTGTCAGTCTGCTCTTCCCTGGGGGTGTTAAATCAACAGAGTGGGGTGAGTCTGCTCTTCCCTGGGGGTGTTTTATTGACAGAGTGGGGCCAGTCTGCTCTTCCCTGGGTGTGTTACATTGACAGAGTTCGGTCAGTCTGCTCTTCCCTGGGTGTGTTACATTGACACAGTGGGGTCAGTCTGCTCTTCCCTGGGTGTGTTACATTGACAGAGTGGGGTCAGTCTGCTCTTCACTGGGTGTGTTACATTGACAGAGTGGGGTCAGTCTGCTCTTCCCTGGGTGTGTTACATTTACAGAGTTGTGTCAGTCTGCTCTTCCCTGGGTGTGTTATATTGACAGAGTGGGGTCAGTCTGCTCTTTCTTGGGTGGGTTACATTGACAGAGAGGGGTCAGTGTGCTATTCCCTGGGTGTGTTACATTGACAGAGTGGGATCAGTCTGCTCTTTACAGAGTATGTTACATTGACAGAGTAGGGTCAGTCTGTTCTTCCCTGAGTGTGTTACATTGACAGAGTTGGGTCAGTCTGCTCTTCCCTGGGTGTGTTCCATTGACAGAGTGCGGTCTGTTTGCTCTACCCTGGGAAGGTTACATTGACCGATTGGGGTCAGTCTGCTCTTAACTGAGTGGGTTACATTGACAGAGTTGGGTCAATCTGCTCATCCCTGTGTGTGTTACATTGACAGAGGGGGTCAGTCTGCTCTTTCTTGAGTGGGCTACATTGACAGAGTGGGGTCAGTGTGCTCAAACCTGGGTGCGTTAAATTGACAGAGTGGGGTCCTTCAGCTCTTCCCTGGGTGTGTTACATTGACAGATGGGGTCGGTCTGCCCTTCACTATATGTGTTACATTGACAGAGTGGGGTCAGTCTGCTCTTTACAGAGTGTGTTACATTGACAGAGTGGGGTCAGTCTGCTCTTCCCTGGGTGTGTTACATTGACAGAGTGGGGTCAGTCTGCACTTCCCTGTGTGTTACATTGACAGAGTGGGGTCAGTCTGCTCTTCCCTGTGTGTGTTACATTGACAGAGTGGGGTCAGTCTGCACTTCCCTGGGTGTGTTAGATTGACAGAATGGGGTCAGTCTGCTCTTTCCTTTGTGAGTTTCATTTACAGAGGGGGGTCAGTCTGCCCTTCCCTGGGTGTGTTACACTGACAGATTGGGGTCAGTCTACTCATCCCTGGGTCTGTTACATTGACAGAGTGGGGTCAGTCTGCTCTTCCCTGGGTGTGTTACATTGACAGAGTGTGCTCAGTCTGCTCTTCCCTGAGGGTCTTACATTGACAGAGTGGGGTCATTCTGATCTTCCCTGGGGGTGTTACATTGAAAGAGTGCGGTCAGTCTGCTCTTCCCTGGGGGTGTTAAATTGACAGAGTGAGGTCAGTCTGCTCTTCCGTGGGTGTGTTACAGTGACAGAGTGGGGTCAGTCTGCTCTTCCCTGGGTGTGTTACTTTGCTAGAATGGGGTCAGTCTGCTCTTCCCTGGGTGTGTTATATTGACAGAGTTGGGTCAGTCTGCTCTTCACTGGGGGTGTTACATCGACAGAGTGGGGTAAGTCTGCTCTTCCCTGGGGGTGTTTTATTGACAGAGTGGGGCCAGTCTGCTCTTCCCTGGGTGTGTTATATTGACAGAGTGGGGTCAGTCTGCTCTTCCCTGGGTGTGTTACATTGACAGAGTGGAGTCAGTCTGCTCTTCCCTGTGTGTTACATTGACAGAGTGGGGTCAGTCTGCTCTTCCCTGGGGTGTTACTTTGATAGAATGGGGTCAGTCTGCTCTTTACAGAGTGTGTTACATTGCCAGAGTGAGGTCAGTCTGTTCTTCCATGTGTGTGTTACATTGACAGAGTTGGGTCAGTCTGCTCTTCCCTGGGTGTGTTACATTGACAGAGTGGAGTCAGTCTGCTCTTCCCTGTGTGTTACATTGACAGAGTGGGGTCAGTCTGCTCTTCCCTGGGGTGTTACTTTGATAGAATGGGGACAGTCTGCTCTTCCCTGGGTGTGATACATTGACAGAGAAGGGTCAGTCTGCTCTTCCCTGGGTGGGTTACATTGACAGAGGAGGGTGAGTCTTCTCTTCCCTGGGTGTTTTATATCGATAAAGTGGAATCAGTTTGCTCTTCCCTGGGTGTGTTACATTGACAGAGTGGGGTCAGTCTGCTCTTCCCTTTGTGAGTTTCATTGACAGAGTGGGGTCAGTCTGCTCTTCCCTGGGTGTGTTACATTGACACAGTGGGGTCAGTCTGCTCTTTCCTGGTAGTGTTACATTGACAGAGTGGGGTCAGTCTGCTCTTTCCAGGGTGGGTTACATTGACAGAGTGGGGTCAGTCTGCTCTTCCCTGGGTGTGTTACATTGACAGAGTGGGGTCGGTCTGCTCTTCCCTGGGTGTGTTACATTGACAGAGTGGAGTCAGTCTGCTCTTCCCTGGGGGTGTTACATTGAAAGAGTGCGGTCAGTCTGCTCTTCCCTGGGGGTGTTAAATTGACAGAGTGAGGTCAGTCTGCTCTTCCGTGGGTGTGTTACAGTGACAGAGTGGGGTCAGTCTTCTCTTCCCTGGATGTGTTATATTGACAGAGTTGGCTCAATCTGCTCTTCCCTGGGGGTGTTTCATCGACAGAGTGGGGTGAGTCTGCTCTTCCCTGGGGTTGTTTTATTGACAGAGTGGGGCCAGTCTGCTCTTCCCTGGGTGTGTTATATTTACAGAGTGGGGTCAGTCTGCTCTTCCCTGGGTGTGTTACATTGACAGAGTGGGGTCAGTCTGCTCTTTCCTGGGTGGGTTACATTGACAGAGTGGAGTCAGTGTGCTCAAACCTGGGTGTGTTACATTGACAGAGTGGGGTCAGTCTACTCTTTGCAGGGTGTGTTACATTGACAGAGTTAGGTTGGTCTGCCCTTCCCTGTGTGTGTTACGTTGACAGAGTGGGGTCAGTGTGCTCAAACCTGGGTGCGTTAAATTGACAGAGTGGGGTCAGTCAGCTCTTCCCTGTGTGTGTTACATTGACAGAGTGGGGTCAGTCTGCTCTTTACAGGGTGTGTTACATTGACAGAGTGGGGTCAGTCTGCTCTTCCCTGGGTGTGTTACATTGACAGAGTGTGCTCAGTCTGCTGCTCTTCCCTGGGGGTCTTACATTGACAGAGTGGAATCAGTCTGCTCTTCCCTGGGGATGTTACATTGAAAGAGTGCGGTCAGTCTGCTCTTCCCTGTGTGTTTTACATTGACAGAGTGGGGTCAGTCTGCTCTTTACAGAGTATGTTACATTGACAGAGTGGGGTCAGTCTGTTCTTCCCTGAGTGTGTGACATTGACAGAGTTGGGTCAGTCTGCTCTTCCCTGGGTGTGTTCCATTGACAGAGTGCGGTCTGTTTGCTCTTCCCTGGGAAGGTTACATTGACCGATTGGGGTCAGTCTGCTCTTAACTGAGTGGGTTACATTGACAGAGTTGGGTCAATCTGCTCATCCCTGTGTGTGTTACATTGACAGAGGGGGTCAGTCTGCTCTTTCCTGAGTGGGCTACATTGACAGAGTGGGGTCAGTGTGCTCAAACCTGGGTGCGTTAAATTGACAGAGTGGGGTCCGTCAGCTCTTCCCTGGGTGTGTTACATTGACAGAGTGGGGTCGGTCTGCCGTTCACTGTATGTGTTACATTGACAGAGTGGGGTCAGTCTGCTCTTTACAGGGTGTGTTACATTGACAGAGTGGGGTCAGTCTGCTCTTCCCTGGGTGTGTTACATTGACAGAGTGGGGTCAGTCTGCACTTCCCTGTGTGTTACATTGACAGAGTGGGGTCAGTCTGCTCTTCCCTGTGTGTGTTACATTGACAGAGTGGGGTCAGTCTGCACTTCCCTGGGTGTGTTAGATTGACAGAATGGGGTCAGTCTGCCCTTCCCTGGGTGTGTTACATTGACAGAGAAGGGTCAGTCTGCTCTTCCCTTTGTGAGTTTCATTGACAGAGGGGGGTCAGTCTGCCCTTCCCTTGGGTGTGTTACACTGACAGATTGGGGTGAGTCTGCTCTTCCCTGGGGGTGTTTTATTGACAGAGTGGGGCCAGTCTGCTCTTCCCTGGGTGTGTTATATTGACAGAGTGGGGTCAGTCTGCTCTTCCCTGGGTGTGTTACATTGACAGAGTGGGGTCAGTCTGCTCTTCCCTGTGTGTGTTACATTGACAGAGTGGGGTCAGTCTGCTCTTTCCTGGTTGGGTTACATTGACAGAGTGGGGTCAGTGTGCTCAAACATGGGTGTGTTACATTGACAGAGAGGGGTCAGTCTACTCTTTGCAGGGTGTGTTACATTGACAGAGTTAGGTTGGTCTGCCCTTCCCTGTGTGTGTTACGTTGACAGAGTGGGGTCAGTGTGCTCAAACCTGGGTGCGTTAAATTGACAGAGTGGGGTCAGTCAGCTCTTCCCTGTGTGTGTTACATTGACAGAGTGGGGTCAGTCTGCTCTTTACAGGGTGTGTTACATTGACAGAGTGGGGTCAGTCTGCTCTTCCCTGGGTGTGTTACATTGACAGAGTTGTGTCAGTCTGCTCTTCCCTGGGTGAGTTACATTAACAGAGTGGGGTCAGTCTGCTCTTCCCTGGGGGTGTTACATTGAAAGAGTGCGGTCCGTCTGCTCTTCCCTGGGGGTGTTAAATTGACAGAGTGAGGTCAGTCTGCTCTTCCCTGGGTGTGTTACTTTGCTAGAATGGGGTCAGTCTGCTCTTCCCTGGGTGTGTTATATTGACAGAGTTGGGTCAGTCTGCTCTTCACTGGGGGTGTTACATCGACAGAGTGGGGTGAGTCTGCTCTTCCCTGGGGGTGTTTTATTGACAGAGTGGGGCCAGTCTGCTCTTCCCTGGGTGTGTTATATTGACAGAGTGGGATCAGTCTGCTCTTCCCTGGGTGTGTTACATTGACAGAGTGGGGTCAGTCTGCTCTTTACAGAGTGTGTTACATTGACCGAGTGGGATCAGTCTGTTCTTCCATGTGTGTGTTACATTGACAGAGTTGGGTCAGTCTGCTCTTCACTGGGTGTGTTACATTGACAGAGTAGAGTCAGTCTGCTCTTCCCTGTGTGTTACATTGACAGAGTGGGGTCAGTCTGCTCATCCCTGGGGGTGTTACTTTGATAGAATGGGGTCATTCTGCTCTTCCCTGGGTGTGATACATTGACAGAGAAGGGTCAGTCTGCTCTTCCCTGGGTGGGTTACATTGACAGAGTGGGGTGAGTCTGCTGTTCCCTGGGTGTTTTATATCGACAGAGTGGAATCAGTTTGCTCTTCCCTGAGTGTGTTACATTAACAGAGTGGGGTCAGTCTGCTCTTCCCTGGGTGTGTTAAATTGACAGTGAGGTCAGTCTGCTCTTCCGTGGGTGTGTTACAGTGACGGAGTGGGGTCAGTCTGCTCTTCCCTGGGTGTGTTACTTTTCTAGAATGGGGTCAGTCTGCTCTTCCCTGGGTGTGTTATATTGACAGAGTTGGGTCAGTCTGCTCTTCCCTGGGGGTGTTACATCGACAGAGTGGGGTGAGTCTGCTCTTCCCTGGGGATGTTTTATTGACAGAGTGGGGCCAGTCTGCTCTTCCCTGGGTGTGTTATATTGACAGAGTGGGGTCAGTCTGCTCTTTCCTGGGTGTGTTACATTGACAGAGTGGGGTCAGTCTGCTCTTCCCTGTGTGTGTTACATTGACAGAGTGGGGTCAGTCTGCTCTTTCCTGGGTGGGTTACATTGACAGAGTGGGGTCAGTGTGCTCAAACCTGTGTGTGTTACATTGACAGAGTGGGGTCAGTCTGCTCTTTGCAGGGTGTGTTACATTGACAGAGTTAGGTTGGTCTGCCCTTCCCTGTGTGTGTTACGTTGACAGAGTGGGGTCAGTGTGCTCAAACCTGGGTGCGTTAAATTGACAGAGTGGGGTCAGTCAGCTCTTTCCTGTGTGTGTTACATTGACAGAGTGGGGTCAGTCTGCTCTTTACAGGGTGTGTGACATTGACATAGTGGGGTCAGTCTGTTCTTCCATGGGTGTGTTACATTGACAGAGTTGTGTCAGTCTGCTCTTCCCTGGGTGAGTTACATTAACAGAGTGGGGTCAGTCTGCACTTCCCTGTGTGTGTTACATTGAAAGAGTGGGGTCAGTCTGCTCTTCCCTGGGGGTGTTAAATTAACGGAATGGGGACAGTCTGCCCTTCCCTGGATGTGTTGCATTCACAGAGAAGGGTCAGTCTGCTCTTCCCTGGGTGTGTTACATTGTCAGAGTAGGGTCGGTCTGCCCTTCCCTGTGTGTTTTACATTGACAGAGTGGGGTCAGTCTGCTCTTCCCTGTGTGTTACATTGACAGAGTGGGGTCAGTCTGCTCTTCCGTGGGGGTGTTACTTTGATAGAATGGGGTCAGTCTGCTCTTCCCTGGGTGTGTTATATTGACAGAGTTGTGTCAGTCTGCTCTTCCCTGGGGGTGTTAAATCAACAGAGTGGGGTGAGTCTGCTCTTCCCTGGGGGTGTTTTATTGACAGAGTGGGGCCAGTCTGCTCTTCCCTGGGTGTGTTACATTGACAGAGTTCGGTCAGTCTGCTCTTCCCTGGGTGTGTTACATTGACACAGTGGGGTCAGTCTGCTCTTCCCTGTGTGTGTTACATTGACAGAGTGGGGTCAGTCTGCTCTTCACTGGGTGTGTTACATTGACAGAGTGGGGTCAGTCTGCTCTTCCCTGGGTGTGTTACATTGACAGAGTTGGGTCAGTCTGCTCTTCCCTGGGTGTGTTATATTGACAGAGTGGGGTCAGTCTGCTCTTTCCTGGGTGGGTTACATTGACAGAGAGGGGTCAGTGTGCTATTCCCTGGGTGTGTTACATTGACAGAGTGGGGTCAGTCTGCTCTTTACAGAGTATGTTACATTGACAGAGTAGGGTCAGTCTGTTCTTCCCTGAGTGTGTTACATTGACAGAGTTGGGTCAGTCTGCTCTTCCCTGGGTGTGTTCCATTGACAGAGTGCGGTCTGTTTGCTCTTCCCTGGGAAGGTTACATTGACCGATTGGGGTCAGTCTGCTCTTAACTGAGTGGGTTACATTGACAGAGTTGGGTCAATCTGCTCATCCCTGTGTGTGTTACATTGACAGAGGGGGTCAGTCTGCTCTTTCCTGAGTGGGCTACATTGACAGAGTGGGGTCAGTGTGCTCAAACCTGGGTGCGTTAAATTGACAGAGTGGGGTCCGTCAGCTCTTCCCTGGGTGTGTTACATTGACAGAGTGGGGTCGGTCTGCCGTTCACTGTATGTGTTACATTGACAGAGTGGGGTCAGTCTGCTCTTTACAGGGTGTGTTACATTGACAGAGTGGGGTCAGTCTGCACTTCCCTGGGTGTGTTACATTGACAGAGTGGGGTCAGTCTGCACTTCCCTGTGTGTTACATTGACAGAGTGGGGTCAGTCTGCTCTTCCCTGTGTGTGTTACATTGACAGAGTGGGGTCAGTCTGCACTTCCCTGGGTGTGTTAGATTGACAGAATGGGGTCAGTCTGCCCTTCCCTGGGTGTGTTACATTGACAGAGAAGGGTCAGTCTGCCCTTCCCTTGGGTGTGTTACACTGACAGATTGGGGTCAGTCTGCTCTTCCCTGGGTCTGTTACATTGACAGAGTGGGGTCAGTCTGCTCTTCCCCGGGGGGGGGGGGTGTTACATTGACAGAGTGTGCTCAGTCTGCTCTTCCCTGAGGGTCTTACATTGACAGAGTGGAGTCAGTCTGCTCTTCCCTGGGGGTGTTACATTGAAAGAGTGCGGTCAGTCTGCTCTTCCCTGGGTGTGTTACATTGCCACAGTGGGGTCAGTCTGCTCTTTCCTGGTAGTGTTACATTGACAGAGTGGGGTCAGTCTGCTCTTTCCAGGGTGGGTTACATTGACAGAGTGGGGTCAGTCTGATCTTCCCTGGGTGTGTTACATTGACAGAGTGGGGTCGGTCTGCTCTTCCCTGGGTGTGTTACATTGACATGGGGGGTCAGTCTGCTCTTCCCTGGGTGTTTTACATTGACAGAGTGGGGTCAGTCTGCTCTTCCCTGGGGGTCTTACATTGACAGAGTGGAGTCAGTTTGCTCTTCCCTGGGTGTGTTACATTGACAGAGTGGGGTCAGTCTGCTCTTTACAGAGTGTGTTACATTGACAGAGTGAGGTCAGTCTGCTCTTCCGTGGGCGTGTTACAGTGACAGAGTGGGGTCAGTCTGCTCTTCCCTGGGTGTGTTACTTTGCTAGAATGGGGTCAGTCTGCTCTTCCCTGGGTGTGTTATATTGACAGAGTTGAGTCAGTCTGCTCTTCCCTGGGGGTGTTACATCGACAGAGTGGGGTGAGTCTGCTCTTCCCTGGGGGTGTTTTATTGACAGAGTGGGGCCAGTCTGCTCTTCCCTGGGTGTGTTATATTGACAGAGTGGGGTCAGTCTGCTCTTCCCTGGGTGTGTTACATTGACAGAGTGGGGTCAGTCTGCTCTTCCCTGTGTGTGTTACATTGACAGAGTGGGGTCAGTCTGCTCTTTCTTGGTTGGGTTACATTGACAGAGTGGGGTCAGTGTGCTCAAACCTGGGTGTGTTACATTGACAGAGTGGGGTCAGTCTACTCTTTGCAGGGTGTGTTACATTGACAGAGTTAGGTTGGTCTGCCCTTCCCTGTGTGTGTTACGTTGACAGAGTGGGGTCAGTGTGCTCAAACCTGGGTGCGTTAAATTGACAGAGTGGGGTCAGTCAGCACTTCCCTGTGTGTGTTACATTGACAGAGTGGGGTCAGTCTGCTCTTTACAGGGTGTGTTACATTGACAGAGTGGGGTCAGTCTGCTCTTCCCTGGGTGTGTTACATTGACAGAGTGTGCTCAGTCTGCTCTTCCCTGGGGGTCTTACATTGACAGAGTGGAGTCAGTCTGCTCTTCCCTGGGGGTGTTACATTGAAAGAGTGCGGTCCGTCTGCTCTTCCCTGGGGGTGTTAAATTGACAGAGTGAGGTCAGTCTGCTCTTCCCTGGGTGTGTTACTTTGCTAGAATGGGGTCAGTCTGCTCTTCCCTGGGTGTGTTATATTGATAGAGTTGGGTCAGTCTGTTCTTCACTGGGGGTGTTACATCGACAGAGTGGGGTGAGTCTGCTCTTCCCTGGGGGTGTTTTATTGACAGAGTGGGGCCAGTCTGCTCTTCCCTGGGTGTGTTATATTGACAGAGTGGGTTCAGTCTGCTCTTTACAGAGTGTGTTACATTGACCGAGTGGCGTCAGTCTGTTCTTCCATGTGTGTGTTACATTGACAGAGTTGGGTCAGTCTGCTCTTCACTGGGTGTGTTACATTGACAGAGTGAAGTCAGTCTGCTCTTCCCTGTGTGTTACATTGACAGAGTGGGGTCAGTCTGCTCTTCCCTGGGGGTGTTACTTTGATAGAATGGGGTCAGTCTGCTCTTCCCTGGGTGTGATACATTGACAGAGAAGGGTCAGTCTGCTCTTCCCTGGGTGGGTTACATTGACAGAGTGGGGTGAGTCTGCTCTTCCCTGGGTGTTTTATATCGACATAGTGGAATCAGTTTGCTCTTCCCTGAGTGTGTTACATTAACAGAGTGGGGTCAGTCTGCTCTTCCCTTTGTGAGTTTCATTGACAGAGTGAGGTCAGTCTGCTCTCCCCTGGGTGTGTTACATTGACAGAGTGGGGTCAGTCAGCTCTTCCCTGGGTGTGTTAAATTGACAGTGAGGTCAGTCTGCTCTTCCGTGGGTGTGTTACAGTGACAGAGTGGGTTCAGTCTGTTCTTCCCTGGGTGTGTTACTTTGCTAGAATGGGGTCAGTCTGCTCTTCCCTGGGTGTGTTATATTGACAGAGTTGGGTCAGTCTGCTCTTCCCTGGGGGTGTTACATCGACAGAGTGGGGTGAGTCTGCTCTTCCCTGGGGGTGTTTTATTGACAGAGTGGGGCCCGTCTGCTCTTCCCTGGGTGTGTTATATTGACACAGTGGGGTCAGTATGCTCTTTCCTGGGTGTGTTACATTGACAGAGTGGGGTCAGTCTGCTCTTTCCTGGGTGGGTTACATTGACAGGGTGGGGTCAGTGTGCTCAAACCTGGGTGTGTTACATTGACAGAGTGGGGTCAGTCTGCTCTTTGCAGGGTGTGTTACATTGACAGAGTTAGGTTGGTCTGCCCTTCCCTGTGTGTGTTACGTTGACAGAGTGGGGTCAGTGTGCTCAAACCTGGGTGCGTTAAATTGACAGAGTGGGGTCAGTCAGCTCTTCCCTGTGTGTGTTACATTGACAGAGTGGGGTCAGTCTGCTCTTTACAGGGTGTGTTACATTGACATAGTGGGGTCAGTCTGTTCTTCCATGGGTGTGTTACATTGACAGAGTTGTGTCAGTCTGCTCTTCCCTGGGTGAGTTACATTAACAGAGTGGGGTCAGTCTGCACTTCCCTGTGTGTGTTACATTGAAAGAGTGGGGTCAGTCTGTTCTTCCCTGGGGGTGTTAAATTAACGGAATGGGGACAGTCTGCCCTTCCCTGGATGTGTTGCATTCACAGAGAAGGGTCAGTCTGCTCTTCCCTGGGTGTGTTACATTGTCAGACTAGGGTCGGTCTGCCCTTCCCTGTGTGTTTTACATTGACAGAGTGGGGTCAGTCTGCTCTTTACAGAGTGTGTTACATTGACAGAGTGGGGTCAGTCTGTTCTTCCATGTGTGTGTTACATTGACAGAGTTGGGTCAGTCTGCTCTTCCCTGGGTGTGTTACATTGACAGAGTGGGGTCAGTCTGCTCTTCCCTGTGTGTTACATTGACAGAGTGGGGTCAGTCTGCTCTTCCGTGGGGGTGTTACTTTGATAGAATGGGGTCAGTCTGCTCTTCCCTGGGTGTGTTATATTGACAGAGTTGTGTCAGTCTGCTCTTCCCTGCGGGTGTTACATCGACAGAGTGGGGTGAGTCTGCTCTTCCCTGGGGGTGTTTTATTGACAGAGTGGGGCCAGTCTGCTCTTCCCTGGGTGTGCTACATTGACAGAGTTGGGTCAGTCTGCTCTTCCCTGGGTGTGTTACATTGACACAGTGGGGTCAGTCTGCTCTTCCCTGGGTGTGTTACATTGACAGAGTGGGGTCAGTCTACTCTTCCCTGGGTGTGTTATATTGACAGAGTGGGGTCAGTCTGCTCTTCACTGGGTGTGTTACATTGACAGAGTGGGGTCAGTCTGCTCTTCCCTGGGTGTGTTACATTGACACAGTGGGGTCAGTCTGCTCTTTCCTGGTAGTGTTACATTGACAGAGTGGGGTCAGTCTGCTCTTTCCTGGGTGGGTTACATTGACAGAGAGGGGTCAGTGTGCTATTCCCTGGGTGTGTTACATTGACAGAGTGGGGTCAGTCTGCTCTTCCCTGGGTGTGTTACATTGACAGAGTGGGGTCAGTCTGCTCTTCCCTTTTTGAGTTACATTGACAGATTGGGGTCAGTCTGCTCTTCCCTGGGTGTGTTACATTGACAGTGTGGGGTCAGTCTGATCTTCCCTGTCGGTGTTACATTGACAGAGTGGGGTCAGTCTGCTCTTCCCTGGGTGTGTTACATTGATAGAGTGGGGTCAGTCTGCTCTTTCCTGGGTGGGTTACGTTGACAGAGTGGGGTCAGTGTGCTCTTCCCTGGGTGTGTTACATTGACAGAGTGAAGTCGGTCTGCTCTTCCCTGGGTGTGTTACATTGACAGAGGGGGGTCAGTCAGCCCTTTCCTGGGTGTGTTACATTGAAAGATTGGAGTCAGTCTGCTCTTCCCTGGGTGTGCTACATTGACAGAGGTGGGTCAGTCTGCCCTTCCCTATGTGTGTTACATTGACAAAGTGTGCTCAGTCTGCTCTTCCCTGGGGGTCTTACATTGACCGAGTGGGGTCAGTCGGCTCTTCCCTGGGGGTGTTACATTGAAAGGCTGGGGTCTGTCTGTTCGTCCCTGGGGGTGTTAAATTGACAGAGTGGGGTCAGTCTGCTCTTCCCTGGGAGTGTTACATTGAAAGAGTGGGGTCAATCTGCTCTTCCCTGGGGGTGTTAAATTGACAGAGTGAGGTCAGTCTGCTCTTCTCTGGGTGTGTTACATTGACAGAGTGGGGTCTGTCTGCTCTTCCCTGCGTGTATTACTTTGATAGAATGGGGTCAGTCTGCTCTTCCCTGGGTGTGTTATATTGACAGAGTTGGGTCAGTCTGCTCTTCCCTGGGGGTGTTACATCGACAGAGTGGGGTCAGTCTGCTCTTCCCTGTGTGTGTTACATTGACAGAGTGGGGTCAGTCTGCTCTTTCCTGGGTGGGTTACATTGACAGTGTGGGGTCAGTGTGCTCAAACCTGGGTGGTTACATATGATAGAGTGGGGTCAGTCTGCTCTTTACATGGTGTGTTACATTGACAGAGTTAGGTTGTTCTGCCCTTCCCTGTGTGTGTTACGTTGACAGAGTGGGGTCAGTGTGCTTAAACCTGGATGCGTTAAATTGACAGAGTGGGGTCAGTCAGCTCTTCCCTGTGTGTGTTACATTGACAGAGTGGGGTCAGTCTGCTCTTTACAGGGTGTGTTACATTGACATAGTGGGGTCAGTCTGTTCTTCCAAGGGTGTGTTACATTGACAGAGTTGTTTCAGTCTGCTCTTCCCTTGGTGTGTTACATTGACAGAGTGGGGTCAGTCTGCTGTTCCCTGTGTGTAACATTGACAGAGTGGGGTCAGTCTGCTCTTCCCTGTGTGTGTTAGATTGACAGAGTGGGGTCAGTCTGTTCTTCCATGTGTGTGTTACATTGACAGAGTTGGGTCAGTCTGTTCTTCCATTTGTGTGTTACATTGACAGATTTGTGTCAGTCTGCTCTTCCCTGGGTGTGTTACATTGACAGAGTGGGGTCAGTGTGCTATTCTCTGTGTGTAACATTGACAGAGTGGGGTCAGTCTGCTCTTTCCTGGGTCGGTTACATTGACAGAGTGGGGTCAGTCTGCTCTTCCCTGTGTGTGTTACATTGACAGAGTGGGGTCAGTCTGCACTTCCCTGGGTGTGTTAGATTGACAGAATGGGGTCAGTCTGCTCTTTCCTTTGTGAGTTTCATTTACAGAGGGGGGTCAGTCTGCCCTTCCCTGGGTGTGTTACACTGACAGATTGGGGTCAGTCTACTCATCCCTGGGTCTGTTACATTGACAGAGTGGGGTCAGTCTGCTCTTCCCTGGGTGTGTTACATTGACAGAGTGTGCTCAGTCTGCTCTTCCCTGAGGGTCTTACATTGACAGAGTGGGGTCATTCTGATCTTCCCTGGGGGTGTTACATTGAAAGAGTGCGGTCAGTCTGCTCTTCCCTGGGGGTGTTAAATTGACAGAGTGAGGTCAGTCTGCTCTTCCGTGGGTGTGTTACAGTGAAAGAGTGGGGTCAGTCTGCTCTTCCCTGGGTGTGTTACTTTGCTAGAATGGGGTCAGTCTGCTCTTCCCTGGGTGTGTTATATTGACAGAGTTGGGTCAGTCTGCTCTTCACTGGGGGTGTTACATCGACAGAGTGGGGTAAGTCTGCTCTTCCCTGGGGGTGTTTTATTGACAGAGTGGGGCCAGTCTGCTCTTCCCTGGGTGTGTTATATTGACAGAGTGGGGTCAGTCTGCTCTTCCCTGGGTGTGTTACATTGACAGAGTGGAGTCAGTCTGCTCTTCCCTGTGTGTTACATTGACAGAGTGGGGTCAGTCTGCTCTTCCCTGGGGTGTTACTTTGATAGAATGGGGTCAGTCTGCTCTTTACAGAGTGTGTTACATTGCCAGAGTGAGGTCAGTCTGTTCTTCCATGTGTGTGTTACATTGACAGAGTTGGGTCAGTCTGCTCTTCCCTGGGTGTGTTACATTGACAGAGTGGAGTCAGTCTGCTCTTCCCTGTGTGTTACATTGACAGAGTGGGGTCAGTCTGCTCTTCCCTGGGGTGTTACTTTGATAGAATGGGGACAGTCTGCTCTTCCCTGGGTGTGATACATTGACAGAGAAGGGTCAGTCTGCTCTTCCCTGGGTGGGTTACATTGACAGAGGAGGGTGAGTCTTCTCTTCCCTGGGTGTTTTATATCGATAAAGTGGAATCAGTTTGCTCTTCCCTGGGTGTGTTACATTGACAGAGTGGGGTCAGTCTGCTCTTCCCTTTGTGAGTTTCATTGACAGAGTGGGGTCAGTCTGCTCTTCCCTGGGTGTGTTACATTGACACAGTGGGGTCAGTCTGCTCTTTCCTGGTAGTGTTACATTGACAGAGTGGGGTCAGTCTGCTCTTTCCAGGGTGGGTTACATTGACAGAGTGGGGTCAGTCTGCTCTTCCCTGGGTGTGTTACATTGACAGAGTGGGGTCGGTCTGCTCTTCCCTGGGTGTGTTACATTGACAGAGTGGAGTCAGTCTGCTCTTCCCTGGGGGTGTTACATTGAAAGAGTGCGGTCAGTCTGCTCTTCCCTGGGGGTGTTAAATTGACAGAGTGAGGTCAGTCTGCTCTTCCGTGGGTGTGTTACAGTGACAGAGTGGGGTCAGTCTTCTCTTCCCTGGATGTGTTATATTGACAGAGTTGGCTCAATCTGCTCTTCCCTGGGGGTGTTTCATCGACAGAGTGGGCTGAGTCTGCTCTTCCCTGGGGTTGTTTTATTGACAGAGTGGGGCCAGTCTGCTCTTCCCTGGGTGTGTTATATTTACAGAGTGGGGTCAGTCTGCTCTTCCCTGGGTGTGTTACATTGACAGAGTGGGGTCAGTCTGCTCTTTCCTGGGTGGGTTACATTGACAGAGTGGAGTCAGTGTGCTCAAACCTGGGTGTGTTACATTGACAGAGTGGGGTCAGTCTACTCTTTGCAGGGTGTGTTACATTGACAGAGTTAGGTTGGTCTGCCCTTCCCTGTGTGTGTTACGTTGACAGAGTGGGGTCAGTGTGCTCAAACCTGGGTGCGTTAAATTGACAGAGTGGGGTCAGTCAGCTCTTCCCTGTGTGTGTTACATTGACAGAGTGGGGTCAGTCTGCTCTTTACAGGGTGTGTTACATTGACAGAGTGGGGTCAGTCTGCTCTTCCCTGGGTGTGTTACATTGACAGAGTGTGCTCAGTCTGCTGCTCTTCCCTGGGGGTCTTACATTGACAGAGTGGAATCAGTCTGCTCTTCCCTGGGGATGTTACATTGAAAGAGTGCGGTCAGTCTGCTCTTCCCTGTGTGTTTTACATTGACAGAGTGGGGTCAGTCTGCTCTTTACAGAGTATGTCACATTGACAGAGTGGGGTCAGTCTGTTCTTCCCTGAGTGTGTGACATTGACAGAGTTGGGTCAGTCTGCTCTTCCCTGGGTGTGTTCCATTGACAGAGTGCGGTCTGTTTGCTCTTCCCTGGGAAGGTTACATTGACCGATTGGGGTCAGTCTGCTCTTAACTGAGTGGGTTACATTGACAGAGTTGGGTCAATCTGCTCATCCCTGTGTGTGTTACATTGACAGAGGGGGTCAGTCTGCTCTTTCCTGAGTGGGCTACATTGACAGAGTGGGGTCAGTGTGCTCAAACCTGGGTGCGTTAAATTGACAGAGTGGGGTCCGTCAGCTCTTCCCTGGGTGTGTTACATTGACAGAGTGGGGTCGGTCTGCCGTTCACTGTATGTGTTACATTGACAGAGTGGGGTCAGTCTGCTCTTTACAGGGTGTGTTACATTGACAGAGTGGGGTCAGTCTGCTCTTCCCTGGGTGTGTTACATTGACAGAGTGGGGTCAGTCTGCACTTCCCTGTGTGTTACATTGACAGAGTGGGGTCAGTCTGCTCTTCCCTGTGTGTGTTACATTGACAGAGTGGGGTCAGTCTGCACTTCCCTGGGTGTGTTAGATTGACAGAATGGGGTCAGTCTGCCCTTCCCTGGGTGTGTTACATTGACAGAGAAGGGTCAGTCTGCTCTTCCCTTTGTGAGTTTCATTGACAGAGGGGGGTCAGTCTGCCCTTCCCTTGGGTGTGTTACACTGACAGATTGGGGTGAGTCTGCTCTTCCCTGGGGGTGTTTTATTGACAGAGTGGGGCCAGTCTGCTCTTCCCTGGGTGTGTTATATTGACAGAGTGGGGTCAGTCTGCTCTTCCCTGGGTGTGTTACATTGACAGAGTGGGGTCAGTCTGCTCTTCCCTGTGTGTGTTACATTGACAGAGTGGGGTCAGTCTGCTCTTTCCTGGTTGGGTTACATTGACAGAGTGGGGTCAGTGTGCTCAAACATGGGTGTGTTACATTGACAGAGTGGGGTCAGTCTACTCTTTGCAGGGTGTGTTACATTGACAGAGTTAGGTTGGTCTGCCCTTCCCTGTGTGTGTTACGTTGACAGAGTGGGGTCAGTGTGCTCAAACCTGGGTGCGTTAAATTGACAGAGTGGGGTCAGTCAGCTCTTCCCTGTGTGTGTTACATTGACAGAGTGGGGTCAGTCTGCTCTTTACAGGGTGTGTTACATTGACAGAGTGGGGTCAGTCTGCTCTTCCCTGGGTGTGTTACATTGACAGAGTTGTGTCAGTCTGCTCTTCCCTGGGTGAGTTACATTAACAGAGTGGGGTCAGTCTGCTCTTCCCTGGGGGTGTTACATTGAAAGAGTGCGGTCCGTCTGCTCTTCCCTGGGGGTGTTAAATTGACAGAGTGAGGTCAGTCTGCTCTTCCCTGGGTGTGTTACTTTGCTAGAATGGGGTCAGTCTGCTCTTCCCTGGGTGTGTTATATTGACAGAGTTGGGTCAGTCTGCTCTTCACTGGGGGTGTTACATCGACAGAGTGGGGTGAGTCTGCTCTTCCCTGGGGGTGTTTTATTGACAGAGTGGGGCCAGTCTGCTCTTCCCTGGGTGTGTTATATTGACAGAGTGGGATCAGTCTGCTCTTCCCTGGGTGTGTTACATTGACAGAGTGGGGTCAGTCTGCTCTTTACAGAGTGTGTTACATTGACCGAGTGGGATCAGTCTGTTCTTCCATGTGTGTGTTACATTGACAGAGTTGGGTCAGTCTGCTCTTCACTGGGTGTGTTACATTGACAGAGTAGAGTCAGTCTGCTCTTCCCTGTGTGTTACATTGACAGAGTGGGGTCAGTCTGCTCATCCCTGGGGGTGTTACTTTGATAGAATGGGGTCATTCTGCTCTTCCCTGGGTGTGATACATTGACAGAGAAGGGTCAGTCTGCTCTTCCCTGGGTGGGTTACATTGACAGAGTGGGGTGAGTCTGCTGTTCCCTGGGTGTTTTATATCGACAGAGTGGAATCAGTTTGCTCTTCCCTGAGTGTGTTACATTAACAGAGTGGGGTCAGTCTGCTCTTCCCTGGGTGTGTTAAATTGACAGTGAGGTCAGTCTGCTCTTCCGTGGGTGTGTTACAGTGACGGAGTGGGGTCAGTCTGCTCTTCCCTGGGTGTGTTACTTTTCTAGAATGGGGTCAGTCTGCTCTTCCCTGGGTGTGTTATATTGACAGAGTTGGGTCAGTCTGCTCTTCCCTGGGGGTGTTACATCGACAGAGTGGGGTGAGTCTGCTCTTCCCTGGGGATGTTTTATTGACAGAGTGGGGCCAGTCTGCTCTTCCCTGGGTGTGTTATATTGACAGAGTGGGGTCAGTCTGCTCTTTCCTGGGTGTGTTACATTGACAGAGTGGGGTCAGTCTGCTCTTCCCTGTGTGTGTTACATTGACAGAGTGGGGTCAGTCTGCTCTTTCCTGGGTGGGTTACATTGACAGAGTGGGGTCAGTGTGCTCAAACCTGTGTGTGTTACATTGACAGAGTGGGGTCAGTCTGCTCTTTGCAGGGTGTGTTACATTGACAGAGTTAGGTTGGTCTGCCCTTCCCTGTGTGTGTTACGTTGACAGAGTGGGGTCAGTGTGCTCAAACCTGGGTGCGTTAAATTGACAGAGTGGGGTCAGTCAGCTCTTTCCTGTGTGTGTTACATTGACAGAGTGGGGTCAGTCTGCTCTTTACAGGGTGTGTGACATTGACATAGTGGGGTCAGTCTGTTCTTCCATGGGTGTGTTACATTGACAGAGTTGTGTCAGTCTGCTCTTCCCTGGGTGAGTTACATTAACAGAGTGGGGTCAGTCTGCACTTCCCTGTGTGTGTTACATTGAAAGAGTGGGGTCAGTCTGCTCTTCCCTGGGGGTGTTAAATTAACGGAATGGGGACAGTCTGCCCTTCCCTGGATGTGTTGCATTCACAGAGAAGGGTCAGTCTGCTCTTCCCTGGGTGTGTTACATTGTCAGAGTAGGGTCGGTCTGCCCTTCCCTGTGTGTTTTACATTGACAGAGTGGGGTCAGTCTGCTCTTCCCTGTGTGTTACATTGACAGAGTGGGGTCAGTCTGCTCTTCCGTGGGGGTGTTACTTTGATAGAATGGGGTCAGTCTGCTCTTCCCTGGGTGTGTTATATTGACAGAGTTGTGTCAGTCTGCTCTTCCCTGGGGGTGTTAAATCAACAGAGTGGGGTGAGTCTGCTCTTCCCTGGGGGTGTTTTATTGACAGAGTGGGGCCAGTCTGCTCTTCCCTGGGTGTGTTACATTGACAGAGTTCGGTCAGTCTGCTCTTCCCTGGGTGTGTTACATTGACACAGTGGGGTCAGTCTGCTCTTCCCTGTGTGTGTTACATTGACAGAGTGGGGTCAGTCTGCTCTTCACTGGGTGTGTTACATTGACAGAGTGGGGTCAGTCTGCTCTTCCCTGGGTGTGTTACATTGACAGAGTTGGGTCAGTCTGCTCTTCCCTGGGTGTGTTATATTGACAGAGTGGGGTCAGTCTGCTCTTTCCTGGGTGGGTTACATTGACAGAGAGGGGTCAGTGTGCTATTCCCTGGGTGTGTTACATTGACAGAGTGGGGTCAGTCTGCTCTTTACAGAGTATGTTACATTGACAGAGTAGGGTCAGTCTGTTCTTCCCTGAGTGTGTTACATTGACAGAGTTGGGTCAGTCTGCTCTTCCCTGGGTGTGTTCCATTGACAGAGTGCGGTCTGTTTGCTCTTCCCTGGGAAGGTTACATTGACCGATTGGGGTCAGTCTGCTCTTAACTGAGTGGGTTACATTGACAGAGTTGGGTCAATCTGCTCATCCCTGTGTGTGTTACATTGACAGAGGGGGTCAGTCTGCTCTTTCCTGAGTGGGCTACATTGACAGAGTGGGGTCAGTGTGCTCAAACCTGGGTGCGTTAAATTGACAGAGTGGGGTCCGTCAGCTCTTCCCTGGGTGTGTTACATTGACAGAGTGGGGTCGGTCTGCCGTTCACTGTATGTGTTACATTGACAGAGTGGGGTCAGTCTGCTCTTTACAGGGTGTGTTACATTGACAGAGTGGGGTCAGTCTGCACTTCCCTGGGTGTGTTACATTGACAGAGTGGGGTCAGTCTGCACTTCCCTGTGTGTTACATTGACAGAGTGGGGTCAGTCTGCTCTTCCCTGTGTGTGTTACATTGACAGAGTGGGGTCAGTCTGCACTTCCCTGGGTGTGTTAGATTGACAGAATGGGGTCAGTCTGCCCTTCCCTGGGTGTGTTACATTGACAGAGAAGGGTCAGTCTGCCCTTCCCTTGGGTGTGTTACACTGACAGATTGGGGTCAGTCTGCTCTTCCCTGGGTCTGTTACATTGACAGAGTGGGGTCAGTCTGCTCTTCCCCGGGGGGGGGGGGTGTTACATTGACAGAGTGTGCTCAGTCTGCTCTTCCCTGAGGGTCTTACATTGACAGAGTGGAGTCAGTCTGCTCTTCCCTGGGGGTGTTACATTGAAAGAGTGCGGTCAGTCTGCTCTTCCCTGGGTGTGTTACATTGCCACAGTGGGGTCAGTCTGCTCTTTCCTGGTAGTGTTACATTGACAGAGTGGGGTCAGTCTGCTCTTTCCAGGGTGGGTTACATTGACAGAGTGGGGTCAGTCTGATCTTCCCTGGGTGTGTTACATTGACAGAGTGGGGTCGGTCTGCTCTTCCCTGGGTGTGTTACATTGACATGGGGGGTCAGTCTGCTCTTCCCTGGGTGTTTTACATTGACAGAGTGGGGTCAGTCTGCTCTTCCCTGGGGGTCTTACATTGACAGAGTGGAGTCAGTTTGCTCTTCCCTGGGTGTGTTACATTGACAGAGTGGGGTCAGTCTGCTCTTTACAGAGTGTGTTACATTGACAGAGTGAGGTCAGTCTGCTCTTCCGTGGGTGTGTTACAGTGACAGAGTGGGGTCAGTCTGCTCTTCCCTGGGTGTGTTACTTTGCTAGAATGGGGTCAGTCTGCTCTTCCCTGGGTGTGTTATATTGACAGAGTTGAGTCAGTCTGCTCTTCCCTGGGGGTGTTACATCGACAGAGTGGGGTGAGTCTGCTCTTCCCTGGGGGTGTTTTATTGAAAGAGTGGGGCCAGTCTGCTCTTCCCTGGGTGTGTTATATTGACAGAGTGGGGTCAGTCTGCTCTTCCCTGGGTGTGTTACATTGACAGAGTGGGGTCAGTCTGCTCTTCCCTGTGTGTGTTACATTGACAGAGTGGGGTCAGTCTGCTCTTTCTTGGTTGGGTTACATTGACAGAGTGGGGTCAGTGTGCTCAAACCTGGGTGTGTTACATTGACAGAGTGGGGTCAGTCTACTCTTTGCAGGGTGTGTTACATTGACAGAGTTAGGTTGGTCTGCCCTTCCCTGTGTGTGTTACGTTGACAGAGTGGGGTCAGTGTGCTCAAACCTGGGTGCGTTAAATTGACAGAGAGGGGTCAGTCAGCACTTCCCTGTGTGTGTTACATTGACAGAGTGGGGTCAGTCTGCTCTTTACAGGGTGTGTTACATTGACAGAGTGGGGTCAGTCTGCTCTTCCCTGGGTGTGTTACATTGACAGAGTGTGCTCAGTCTGCTCTTCCCTGGGGGTCTTACATTGACAGAGTGGAGTCAGTCTGCTCTTCCCTGGGGGTGTTACATTGAAAGAGTGCGGTCCGTCTGCTCTTCCCTGGGGGTGTTAAATTGACAGAGTGAGGTCAGTCTGCTCTTCCCTGGGTGTGTTACTTTGCTAGAATGGGGTCAGTCTGCTCTTCCCTGGGTGTGTTATATTGATAGAGTTGTTTCAGTCTGTTCTTCACTGGGGGTGTTACATCGACAGAGTGGGGTGAGTCTGCTCTTCCCTGGGGGTGTTTTATTGACAGAGTGGGGCCAGTCTGCTCTTCCCTGGGTGTGTTATATTGACAGAGTGGGTTCAGTCTGCTCTTTACAGAGTGTGTTACATTGACCGAGTGGCGTCAGTCTGTTCTTCCATGTGTGTGTTACATTGACAGAGTTGGGTCAGTCTGCTCTTCACTGGGTGTGTTACATTGACAGAGTGAAGTCAGTCTGCTCTTCCCTGTGTGTTACATTGACAGAGTGGGGTCAGTCTGCTCTTCCCTGGGGGTGTTACTTTGATAGAATGGGGTCAGTCTGCTCTTCCCTGGGTGTGATACATTGACAGAGAAGGGTCAGTCTGCTCTTCCCTGGGTGGGTTACATTGACAGAGTGGGGTGAGTCTGCTCTTCCCTGGGTGTTTTATATCGACATAGTGGAATCAGTTTGCTCTTCCCTGAGTGTGTTACATTAACAGAGTGGGGTCAGTCTGCTCTTCCCTTTGTGAGTTTCATTGACAGAGTGAGGTCAGTCTGCTCTCCCCTGGGTGTGTTACATTGACAGAGTGGGGTCAGTCAGCTCTTCCCTGGGTGTGTTAAATTGACAGTGAGGTCAGTCTGCTCTTCCGTGGGTGTGTTACAGTGACAGAGTGGGTTCAGTCTGTTCTTCCCTGGGTGTGTTACTTTGCTAGAATGGGGTCAGTCTGCTCTTCCCTGGGTGTGTTATATTGACAGAGTTGGGTCAGTCTGCTCTTCCCTGGGGGTGTTACATCGACAGAGTGGGGTGAGACTGCTCTTCCCTGGGGGTGTTTTATTGACAGAGTGGGGCCCGTCTGCTCTTCCCTGGGTGTGTTATATTGACACAGTGGGGTCAGTATGCTCTTTCCTGGGTGTGTTACATTGACAGAGTGGGGTCAGTCTGCTCTTTCCTGGGTGGGTTACATTGACAGGGTGGGGTCAGTGTGCTCAAACCTGGGTGTGTTACATTGACAGAGTGGGGTCAGTCTGCTCTTTGCAGGGTGTGTTACATTGACAGAGTTAGGTTGGTCTGCCCTTCCCTGTGTGTGTTACGTTGACAGAGTGGGGTCAGTGTGCTCAAACCTGGGTGCGTTAAATTGACAGAGTGGGGTCAGTCAGCTCTTCCCTGTGTGTGTTACATTGACAGAGTGGGGTCAGTCTGCTCTTTACAGGGTGTGTTACATTGACATAGTGGGGTCAGTCTGTTCTTCCATGGGTGTGTTACATTGACAGAGTTGTGTCAGTCTGCTCTTCCCTGGGTGAGTTACATTAACAGAGTGGGGTCAGTCTGCACTTCCCTGTGTGTGTTACATTGAAAGAGTGGGGTCAGTCTGTTCTTCCCTGGGGGTGTTAAATTAACGGAATGGGGACAGTCTGCCCTTCCCTGGATGTGTTGCATTCACAGAGAAGGGTCAGTCTGCTCTTCCCTGGGTGTGTTACATTGTCAGACTAGGGTCGGTCTGCCCTTCCCTGTGTGTTTTACATTGACAGAGTGGGGTCAGTCTGCTCTTTACAGAGTGTGTTACATTGACAGAGTGGGGTCAGTCTGTTCTTCCATGTGTGTGTTACATTGACAGAGTTGGGTCAGTCTGCTCTTCCCTGGGTGTGTTACATTGACAGAGTGGGGTCAGTCTGCTCTTCCCTGTGTGTTACATTGACAGAGTGGGGTCAGTCTGCTCTTCCGTGGGGGTGTTACTTTGATAGAATGGGGTCAGTCTGCTCTTCCCTGGGTGTGTTATATTGACAGAGTTGTGTCAGTCTGCTCTTCCCTGCGGGTGTTACATCGACAGAGTGGGGTGAGTCTGCTCTTCCCTGGGGGTGTTTTATTGACAGAGTGGGGCCAGTCTGCTCTTCCCTGGGTGTGCTACATTGACAGAGTTCGGTCAGTCTGCTCTTCCCTGGGTGTGTTACATTGACACAGTGGGGTCAGTCTGCTCTTCCCTGGGTGTGTTACATTGACAGAGTGGGGTCAGTCTACTCTTCCCTGGGTGTGTTATATTGACAGAGTGGGGTCAGTCTGCTCTTCACTGGGTGTGTTACATTGACAGAGTGGGGTCAGTCTGCTCTTCCCTGGGTGTGTTACATTGACACAGTGGGGTCAGTCTGCTCTTTCCTGGTAGTGTTACATTGACAGAGTGGGGTCAGTCTGCTCTTTCCTGGGTGGGTTACATTGACAGAGAGGGGTCAGTGTGCTATGCCCTGGGTGTGTTACATTGACAGAGTGGGGTCAGTCTGCTCTTCCCTGGGTGTGTTACATTGACAGAGTGGGGTCAGTCTGCTCTTCCCTTTTTGAGTTACATTGACAGATTGGGGTCAGTCTGCTCTTCCCTGGGTGTGTTACATTGACAGTGTGGGGTCAGTCTGATCTTCCCTGTCGGTGTTACATTGACAGAGTGGGGTCAGTCTGCTCTTCCCTGGGTGTGTTACATTGATAGAGTGGGGTCAGTCTGCTCTTTCCTGGGTGGGTTACGTTGACAGAGTGGGGTCAGTGTGCTCTTCCCTGGGTGTGTTACATTGACAGAGTGAAGTCGGTCTGCTCTTCCCTGGGTGTGTTACATTGACAGAGGGGGGTCAGTCAGCCCTTTCCTGGGTGTGTTACATTGAAAGATTGGAGTCAGTCTGCTCTTCCCTGGGTGTGCTACATTGACAGAGGTGGGTCAGTCTGCCCTTCCCTATGTGTGTTACATTGACAAAGTGTGCTCAGTCTGCTCTTCCCTGGGGGTCTTACATTGACCGAGTGGGGTCAGTCGGCTCTTCCCTGGGGGTGTTACATTGAAAGGCTGGGGTCTGTCTGTTCGTCCCTGGGGGTGTTAAATTGACAGAGTGGGGTCAGTCTGCTCTTCCCTGGGAGTGTTACATTGAAAGAGTGGGGTCAATCTGCTCTTCCCTGGGGGTGTTAAATTGACAGAGTGAGGTCAGTCTGCTCTTCTCTGGGTGTGTTACATTGACAGAGTGGGGTCTGTCTGCTCTTCCCTGCGTGTATTACTTTGATAGAATGGGGTCAGTCTGCTCTTCCCTGGGTGTGTTATATTGACAGAGTTGGGTCAGTCTGCTCTTCCCTGGGGGTGTTACATCGACAGAGTGGGGTCAGTCTGCTCTTCCCTGTGTGTGTTACATTGACAGAGTGGGGTCAGTCTGCTCTTTCCTGGGTGGGTTACATTGACAGTGTGGGGTCAGTGTGCTCAAACCTGGGTGGTTACATATGATAGAGTGGGGTCAGTCTGCTCTTTACATGGTGTGTTACATTGACAGAGTTAGGTTGTTCTGCCCTTCCCTGTGTGTGTTACGTTGACAGAGTGGGGTCAGTGTGCTTAAACCTGGATGCGTTAAATTGACAGAGTGGGGTCAGTCAGCTCTTCCCTGTGTGTGTTACATTGACAGAGTGGGGTCAGTCTGCTCTTTACAGGGTGTGTTACATTGACATAGTGGGGTCAGTCTGTTCTTCCAAGGGTGTGTTACATTGACAGAGTTGTTTCAGTCTGCTCTTCCCTTGGTGTGTTACATTGACAGAGTGGGGTCAGTCTGCTGTTCCCTGTGTGTAACATTGACAGAGTGGGGTCAGTCTGCTCTTCCCTGTGTGTGTTAGATTGACAGAGTGGGGTCAGTCTGTTCTTCCATGTGTGTGTTACATTGACAGAGTTGGGTCAGTCTGTTCTTCCATTTGTGTGTTACATTGACAGAGTTGTGTCAGTCTGCTCTTCCCTGGGTGTGTTACATTGACAGAGTGGGGTCAGTGTGCTATTCTCTGTGTGTAACATTGACAGAGTGGGGTCAGTCTGCTCTTCCCTGTGTGTGTTAGATTGACAGAATGGGGTCAGTCTGACCTTCCCTGGATGTGTTACATTGACAGAGTGGGGTCAGTTGGATCTTCCCTGGGTGCGTTACATTAACAGAGTGGGGTCATTCTGCACTTCACTGTGGGTTTTACATTGAAAGAGTGGGGTCAGTCTGCTCTTCCCTGGGGGTGTTAAATCAACAGAATGGGGTCAGTCAGCCCTTCCCTGGATGTGTTGCATTCACAGAGAAGGGTCAGTCTGCTCTTCCCTGGGTGTGTTACATTGACAGAGTGTGGTCAGTCTGCTCTTCCCTGGGTGTGTTACATTGACAGAATGGGGTCAGTCTGCTCTTCCCTATGTGTGTTAGATTGACAGAATGGGGTCAGTCTGACCTTCCCTGGATGTGTTACATTGACAGAGTGGGGTCAGTTGGATCTTCCCTGGTTGAGTTACATTAACAGAGTGGGGTCAGTCTGCACTTCACTGTGGGTGTTACATTGAAAGAGTGGGGTCAGTCTGCTCTTCCCTGGGGGTGTTAAATTAACAGAATGGGGTCAGTCTGCCCTTCCCTGGATGTGTTGCATTCACAGAGAAGGATCAGTCTGCTCTTCCCTGGGTGTGTTACATTGACAGAGTGGGGTCAGTCTGCTCTTCCCTGGGGGTCTTACATTGACCGAGTGGGGTCAGTCTGCTCTTCCCTGGGGGTGTTACATTGAAAGGGTGGGGTCAGTCTGCTCGTCCCTGGGGGTGTTACATCGACAGAGTGGGGTGAGTCTGCTCTTCCCTGGGTGTGTTATATTGACAGAGTGGGGTCAGTCTGCTCTTCCCTGGGTGTGTTACATTGACAGAGTGGGGTCAGTCTGCTCTTCCCTGTGTGTGTTACATTGACAGAGTGGGGTCAGTCTGCTCTTTCCTGGTTGGGTTACATTGACAGTGTGGGGTCAGTGTGCTCAAACCTGGGTGTGTTACATTGACAGAGTGGGGTCAGTCTACTCTTTGCAGGGTGTGTTACATTGACAGAGTTAGGTTGGTCTGCCCTTCCCTGTGTGTGTTACGTTGACAGAGTGGGGTCAGTGTGCTCAAACCTGGGTGCGTTAAATTGACAGAGTGGGGTCAGTCAGCTCTTCCCTGTGTGTGTTACATTGACAGAGTGGGGTCAGTCTGCTCTTTACAGGGTGTGTTACATTGACAGAGTGGGGTCAGTCTGCTCTTCCCTGGGTGTGTTACATTGACAGAGTGTGCTCAGTCTGCTCTTCCCTGGGGGTCTTACATTGACAGAGTGGAGTCAGTCTGCTCTTCCCTGGGGGTGTTACATTGAAAGAGTGCGGTCCGTCTGCTCTTCCCTGGGGGTGTTAAATTGACAGAGTGAGGTCAGTCTGCTCTTCCCTGGGTGTGTTACTTTGCTAGAATGGGGTCAGTCTGCTCTTCCCTGGGTGTGTTATATTGACAGAGTGGGGTCAGTCTGCTCTTCCCTGGGTGTGTTACATTGACAGAGTGGGGTCAGTCTGCTCTTTACAGAGTGTGTTACATTGACCGAGTGGCGTCAGTCTGTTCTTCCATGTGTGTGTTACATTGACAGAGTTGGGTCAGTCTGCTCTTCACTGGGTGTGTTACATTGACAGAGTGGAGTCAGTCTGCTCTTCCCTGTGTGTTACATTGACAGAGTGGGGTCAGTCTGCTCTTCCCTGGGGGTGTTACTTTGATAGAATGGGGTCAGTCTGCTCTTCCCTGGGTGTGATACATTGACAGAGAAGGGTCAGTCTGCTCTTCCCTGGGTCGGTTACATTGACAGAGTGGGGTGAGTCTGCTCTTCCCTGGGTGTTTTATATCGACATAGTGGAATCAGTTTGCTCTTCCCTGAGTGTGTTACATTAACAGAGTGGGGTCAGTCTGCTCTTCCCTTTGTGAGTTTCATTGACAGAGTGAGGTCAGTCTGCTCTCCCCTGGGTGTGTTACATTGACAGAGTGGGGTCAGTCTGCTCTTCCCTGGGTGTGTTAAATTGACAGTGAGGTCAGTCTGCTCTTCCGTGGGTGAGTTACAGTGACAGAGTGGGGTCAGTCTGCTCTTCCCTGGGTGTGTTACTTTGCTAGAATGGGGTCAGTCTGCTCTTCCCTGGGTGTGTTATATTGACAGAGTTGGGTCAGTCTGCTCTTCCCTGGGGGTGTTACATCGACAGAGTGGGGTGAGTCTGCTCTTCCCTGGGGGTGTTTTATTGACAGAGTGGGGCCCGTCTGCTCTTCCCTGGGTGTGTTATATTGACAGAGTGGGGTCAGTAGCTCTTTCCTGGGTGTGTTACATTGACAGAGTGGGGTCAGTCTGCTCTTTCCTGGGTGGGTTACATTGACAGAGTGGGGTCAGTGTGCTCAAACCTGGGTGTGTTACATTGACAGAGTGGGGTCAGTCTGCTCTTTGCAGGGTGTGTTACATTGACAGAGTTAGGTTGGTCTGCCCTTCCCTGTGTGTGTTACGTTGACAGAGTGGGGTCAGTGTGCTCAAACCTGGGTGCGTTAAATTGACAGAGTGGGGTCAGTCAGCTCTTCCCTGTGTGTGTTACATTGACAGAGTGGGGTCAGTCTGCTCTTTACAGGGTGTGTTACATTGACATAGTGGGGTCAGTCTGTTCTTCCATGGGTGTGTTACATTGACAGAGTTGTGTCAGTCTGCTCTTCCCTGGGTGAGTTACATTAACAGAGTGGGGTCAGTCTGCACTTCCCTGTGTGTGTTACATTGAAAGAGTGGGGTCAGTCTGCTCTTCCCTGGGGGTGTTAAATTAACGGAATGGGGACAGTCTGCCCTTCCCTGGATGTGTTGCATTCACAGAGAAGGGTCAGTCTGCTCTTCCCTGGGTGTGTTACATTGTCAGACTAGGGTCGGTCTGCCCTTCCCTGTGTGTTTTTCATTGACAGAGTGGGGTCAGTCTGCTCTTTTCAGAGTGTGTTACATTGACAGAGTGGGGTCAGTCTGTTCTTCCATCTGTGTGTTACATTGACAGAGTTGGGTCAGTCTGCTCTTCCCTGGGTGTGTTACATTGACAGAGTGGGGTCAGTCTGCTCTTCCCTGTGTGTTACATTGACAGAGTGGGGTCAGTCTGCTCTTCCGTGGGGGTGTTACTTTGATAGAATGGGGTCAGTCTGCTCTTCCCTGGGTGTGTTATATTGACAGAGTTGTGTCAGTCTGCTCTTCCCTGGGGGTGTTACATCGACAGAGTGGGGTGAGTCTGCTCTTCCCTGGGGGTGTTTTATTGACAGAGTGGGGCCAGTCTGCTCTTCCCTGGGTGTGCTACATTGACAGAGTTCGGTCAGTCTGCTCTTCCCTGGGTGTGTTACATTGACACAGTGGGGTCAGTCTGCTCTTCCCTGGGTGTGTTACATTGACAGAGTGGGGTCAGTCTACTCTTCCCTGGGTGTGTTATATTGACAGAGTGGGGTCAGTCTGCTCTTCACTGGGTGTGTTACATTGACAGAGTGGGGTCAGTCTGCTCTTCCCTGGGTGTGTTACATTGACACAGTGGGGTCAGTCTGCTCTTTCCTGGTAGTGTTACATTGACAGAGTGGGGTCAGTCTGCTCTTTCCTGGGTGGGTTACATTGACAGAGAGGGGTCAGTGTGCTATTCCCTGGGTGTGTTACATTGACAGAGTAGGGTCAGTCTGCTCTTCCCTGGGTGTGTTACATTGACAGAGTGGGGTCAGTCTGCTCTTCCCTTTTTGAGTTACATTGACAGATTGGGGTCAGTCTGCTCTTCCCTGGGTGTGTTACATTGACAGTGTGGGGTCAGTCTGATCTTCCCTGTCGGTGTTACATTGACAGAGTGGGGTCAGTCTGCTCTTCCCTGGGTGTGTTACATTGATAGAGTGGGGTCAGTCTGCTCTTTCCTGGGTGGGTTACGTTGACAGAGTGGGGTCAGTGTGCTCTTCCCTGGGTGTGTTACATTGACAGAGTGAAGTCGGTCTGCTCTTCCCTGGGTGTGTTACATTGACAGTGGGGGGTCAGTCAGCCCTTTCCTGGGTGTGTTACATTGAAAGATTGGAGTCAGTCTGCTCTTCCCTGGGTGTGCTACATTGACAGAGGGGGGTCAGTCTGCCCTTCCCTATGTGTGTTACATTGACAAAGTGTGCTCAGTCTGCTCTTCCCTGGGGGTCTTACATTGACCGAGTGGGGTCAGTCTGCTCTTCCCTGGGGGTGTTACATTGAAAGGCTGGGGTCTGTCTGTTCGTCCCTGGGGGTGTTAAATTGACAGAGTGGGGTCAGTCTGCTCTTCCCTGGGTGTGTTACATTGAAAGAGTGGGGTCAATCTGCTCTTCCCTGGGGGTGTTAAATTGACAGAGTGAGGTCAGTCTGCTCTTCTCTGGGTGTGTTACATTGACAGAGTGCGGTCTGTCTGCTCTTCCCTGCGTGTATTACTTTGATAGAATGGGGTCAGTCTGCTCTTCCCTGGGTGTGTTATATTGACAGAGTTGGGTCAGTCTGCTCTTCCCTGGGGGTGTTACATCGACAGAGTGGGGTCAGTCTGCTCTTCCCAGTGTGTGTTACATTGACAGAGTGGGGTCAGTCTGCTCTTTCCTGGGTGGGTTACATTGACAGTGTGGGGTCAGTGTGCTCAAACCTGGGTGGTTACATTGACAGAGTGGGGTCAGTCTGCTCTTTACAGGGTGTGTTACATTGACAGAGTTAGGTTGTTCTGCCCTTCCCTGTGTGTGTTACGTTGACAGAGTGGGGTCAGTGTGCTTAAACCTGGATGCGTTAAATTGACAGAGTGGGGTCAGTCAGCTCTTCCCTGTGTGTGTTACATTGACAGAGTGGGGTCAGTCTGCTCTTTACAGGGTGTGTTACATTGACATAGTGGGGTCAGTCTGTTCTTCCAAGGGTGTGTTACATTGACAGAGTTGTTTCAGTCTGCTCTTCCCTTGGTGTGTTACATTGACAGAGTGGGGTCAGTCTGCTGTTCCCTGTGTGTAACATTGACAGAGTGGGGTCAGTCTGCTCTTCCCTGTGTGTGTTAGATTGACAGAGTGGGGTCAGTCTGTTCTTCCATGTGTGTGTTACATTGACAGAGTTGGGTCAGTCTGTTCTTCCATTTGTGTGTTACATTGACAGAGTTGTGTCAGTCTGCTCTTCCCTGGGTGTGTTACATTGACAGAGTGGGGTCAGTGTGCAATTCTCTGTGTATAACATTGACAGAGTGGGGTCAGTCTGCTCTTCCCTGTGTGTGTTAGATTGACAGAATGGGGTCAGTCTGACCTTCCCTGGATGTGTTACATTGACAGAGTGGGGTCAGTTGGATCTTCCCTGGGTGCGTTACATGAACAGAGTGGGGTCAGTCTGCACTTCACTGTGGGTTTTACATTGAAAGAGTGGGGTCAGTCTGCTCTTCCCTGGTTGTGTTAAATCAACAGAATGGGGTCAGTCAGCCCTTCCCTGGATGTGTTGCATTCACAGAGAAGGGTCAGTCTGCTCTTCCCTGGGTGTGTTACATTGACAGAGTGTGGTCAGTCTGCTCTTCCCTGGGTGTGTTACATTGACAGAATGGGGTCAGTCTGCTCTTCCCTATGTGTGTTAGATTGACAGAATGGGGTCAGTCTGACCTTCCCTGGATGTGTTACATTGACAGAGTGGGGTCAGTTGGATCTTCCCTGGTTGAGTTACATTATCAGAGTGGGGTCAGTCTGCACTTCACTGTGGGTGTTACATTGAAAGAGTGGGGTCAGTCTGCTCTTCCCTGGGGGTGTTAAATTAACAGAATGGGGTCAGGCTGCCCTTCCCTGGATGTGTTGCATTCACAGAGAAGGATCAGTCTGCTCTTCCCTGGGTGTGTTACATTGACAGAGTGGGGTCAGTCTGCTCTTCCCTGGGGGTCTTACATTGACCGAGTGGGGTCAGTCTGCTCTTCCCTGGGGGTGTTACATTGAAAGGGTGGGGTCAGTCTGCTCGTCCCTGGGGGTGTTAAATTGACAGAGTGGGGTCAGTCTGCTCTTCCCTGGGTGTGTTACATTGAAAGAGTGGGGTCAATCTGCTCTTCCCTGGGGGTGTTAAATTGACAGAGTGAGGTCAGTCTGCTCTTCTCTGGGTGTGTTACATTGACAGAGTGCGGTCTGTCTGCTCTTCCCTGCGTGTATTACTTTGATAGAATGGGGTCAGTCTGCTCTTCCCTGGGTGTGTTACATTGACAGAGTGGGGTCAGTCTGTTCTTCCATGTGTGTGTTACATTGACAGAGTTGGGTCAGTTGCTCTTCCCTGGGTGTGTTACATTGACAGAGTGGAGTCAGTCTGCTCTTCCCTGTGTGTTACATTGACAGAGTGGGGTCAGTCTGCTCTTCCCTGGGGGTGTTACTTTGATAGAATGGGGTCAGTCTGCTCTTCCCTGGGTGTGATACATTGACAGAGAAGGGTCAGTCTGCTCTTCCCTGGGTGGGTTACATTGACAGAGTGTGGTGAGTCTGCTCTTCTGTGGGTGTGTTATATCGACAGAGTGGAATCAGTTTGCTCTTCCCTGGGTGTTACATTGACAGAGTGGGGTCAGTCTGCTCTTCCCTTTGTGAGTTTCATTGACAGAGTGGGGTCAGTCTGCTCTTCCCTGGGTGTGTTACATTGACACAGTGGGGTCAGTCTGCTCTTTCCTGGTAGTGTTACATTGACAGAGTGGGGTCAGTCTGCTCTTTCCAGGGTGGGTTACATTGACAGAGTGGGGTCAGTCTGCTCTTCCCTGGGTGTGTTACATTGACAGAGTGTGGTCTGTCCGCTCTTCCCTGGGTGTGTTACATTGACAGAGGGTGGTCAGTCTGGCCTTCCCTGGGTGTGTTACACTGACAGATTGGGGTCAGTCTGCTCTTCCCTGGGTCTGTTACATTGACAGAGTGGGGTCAGTCTGCTCTTCCCTGGGTGTGTTACATTGACAGAGTGTGCTCAGTCTGCTCTTCCCTGGGGGTCTTACATTGACAGAGTGGAGTCAGTCTGCTCTTCCCTGGGGGTGTTACATTGAATGAGTGCGGTCAGTCTGCTCTTCCCTGGGGGTGTTAAATTGACAGAGTGAGGTCAGTCTGCTCTTCCCTGGGTGTGTTACATTGACAGAGTGGGGTCAGTCTGCTCTTTACAGGGTGTGTTACATTGACAGAGTTAGGTTGTTCTGCCCTTCCCTGTGTGTGTTACGTTGACAGAGTGGGGTCAGTTGGATCTTCCCTGGGTGCGTTAATTTAACAGAGTGGGGTCAGTCTGCACTTCACTGTGGGTGTTACATTGAAAGAGTGGGGTCAGTCTGCTCTTCCCTGGGGGTGTTAAATCAACAGAATGGGGTCAGTCAGCCCTTCCCTGGATGTGTTGCATTCACAGAGAAGGGTCAGTCTGCTCTTCCCTGGGTGTGTTACATTGACAGAGTGTGGTCAGTCTGCTCTTCCCTGGGTGTGTTACATTGACAGAATGGGGTCAGTCTGCTCTTCCCTGTGTGTGTTAGATTGACAGAATGGGGTCAGTCTGACCTTCCCTGGATGTGTTACATTGACAGAGTGGGGTCAGTTGGATCTTCCCTGGTTGAGTTACATTAACAGAGTGGGGTCAGCCTGCACTTCACTGTGGGTGTTACATTGAAAGAGTGGGGTCAGTCTGCTCTTCCCTGGGGGTGTTAAATTAACAGAATGGGGTCAGTCTGCCCTTCCCTGGATGTGTTGCATTCACAGAGAAGGATCAGTCTGCTCTTCCCTGGGTGTGTTACATTGACAGAATGGGGTCAGTCTGCTCTTTACAGAGTGTGTTACATTGACAGAGTGGGGTCAGTCTGTTCTTCCATGTGTGTGTTACATTGACAGAGTTGGGTCAGTTGCTCTTCCCTGGGTGTGTTACATTGACAGAGTGGAATCAGTTTGCTCTTCCCTGGGTGTTACATTGACAGAGTGGGGTCAGTCTGCTCTTCCCTTTGTGAGTTTCATTGACAGAGTGGGGTCAGTCTGCTCTTCCCTGGGTGTGTTACATTGACACAGTGGGGTCAGTCTGCTCTTTCCTGGTAGTGTTACATTGACAGAGTGGGGTCAGTCTGCTCTTTCTAGGGTGGGTTACATTGACAGAGTGGGGTCAGTCTGCTCTTCCCTGGGTGTGTTACATTGACAGAGTGTGGTCGGTCCGCTCTTCCCTGGGTGTGTTACATTGACAGAGGGGGGTCAGTCTGGCCTTCCCTGGGTGTGTTACACTGACAGATTGGGGTCAGTCTGCTCTTCCCTGGGTCTGTTACATTGACAGAGTGGGGTCAGTCTGCTCTTCCCTGGGTGTGTTACATTGACAGAGTGTGCTCAGTCTGCTCTTCCCTGGGGGTCTTACATTGACAGAGTGGAGTCAGTCTGCTCTTCCCTGGGGGTGTTACATTGAATGAGTGCGGTCAGTCTGCTCTTCCCTGGGGGTGTTAAATTGACAGAGTGAGGTCAGTCTGCTCTTCCCTGGGTGTGTTACATTGACAGAGTGGTGTCAGTCTGCTCTTCCCTGGGGGTGTTACATCGACAGAGTTGGGTCAGTCTGCTCTTCCCTGGGGGTGTTACATCGACAGAGTGGGGTGAGTCTGCTCTTCCCTGGGGGTGTTTTATTGACAGAGTGGGGCCCGTCTGCTCTTCCCTGGGTGTGTTATATTGACAGAGTGGGGTCAGTATGCTCTTTCCTGGGTGTGTTACATTGACAGAGTGGGGTCAGTCTGCTCTTTCCTGGGTGGGTTACATTGACAGAGTGGGGTCAGTGTGCTCAAACCTGGGTGTGTTACATTGACAGAGTGGGTTCAGTCTGCTCTTTGCAGGGTGTGTTACATTGACAGAGTTAGGTTGGTCTGCCCTTCCCTGTGTGTGTTACGTTGACAGAGTGGGGTCAGTGTGCTCAAACCTGGGTGCGTTAAATTGACAGAGTGGGGTCAGTCAGCTCTTCCCTGTGTGTGTTACATTGACAGAGTGGGGTCAGTCTCTTCTTTACAGGGTGTGTTACATTGACATAGTGGGGTCAGTCTGTTCTTCCATGGGTGTGTTACATTGACAGAGTTGTGTCAGTCTGCTCTTCCCTGGGTGAGTTACATTAACAGAGTGGGGTCAGTCTGCACTTCCCTGTGTGTGTTACATTGAAAGAGTGGGGTCAGTCTGCTCTTCCCTGGGGGTGTTAAATTAACGGAATGGGGACAGTCTGCCCTTCCCTGGATGTGTTGCATTCACAGAGAAGGGTCAGTCTGCTCTTCCCCGGGTGTGTTACATTGTCAGACTAGGGTCGGTCTGCCCTTCCCTGTGTGTTTTACATTGACAGAGTGGGGTCAGTCTGCTCTTTACAGAGTGTGTTACATTGACAGAGTGGGGTCAGTCTGTTCTTCCATGTGTGTGTTACATTGACAGAGTTGGGTCAGTCTGCTCTTCCCTGGGTGTGTTACATTGACAGAGTGGGGTCAGTCTGCTCTTCCCTGTGTGTTACATTGACAGAGTGGGGTCAGACTGCTCTTCCGTGGGGGTGTTACTTTGATAGAATGGGGTCAGTCTGCTCTTCCCTGGGTGTGTTATATTGACAGAGTTGTGTCAGTCTGCTCTTCCCTGGGGGTGTGACATCGACAGAGTGGGGTGAGTCTGCTCTTCCCTGGGGGTGTTGTATTGACAGAGTGGGGCCAGTCTGCTCTTCCCTGGGTGTGTTACATTGACAGAGTTGGGTCAGTCTGCTCTTCCCTGGGTGTGTTACATTGACACAGTGGGGTCAGTCTGCTCTTCCCTGGGGATGTTACATTGACAGAGTGGGGCCAGTCTGCTCTTCCCTGGGTGTGTTATATTGACAGAGTGGGGTCTGTCTGCTCTTCCCTGGGTGTGTTACATTGACAGAGTGGGGTCAGTCTGCTCTTCCCTGTGTGTGTTACATTGACAGAGTGTGGTCAGTCTGCTCTTTCCTGGGTGGGTTACATTGACCCAGTGGGGTCAGTCTTCTCTTTCCTGGTAGTGTTACATTGACAGAGTGGGGTCAGTCTGCTCTTTCCTGGGTGGGTTACATTGACACAGTGGGGTCAGTGTGCGATTCCCTGGTTGTGTTAAATTGACAGAGTTGGGTCAGTCTGCTCTTCCTTACATTGACAGAGCGGGGTCAGTCTGCTCTTCCCTTTTTGAGTTACATTGACAGATTGGGGTCAGTCTGCTCTTCCCTGGGTGTGTTACATTGACAGAGCGGGGTCAGCCTGCTCTTCCCTTTTTGAGTTACATTGACAGATTGGGGTCAGTCTGCTCTTCCTTGGGGGTGTTACATTGACAGAGTGGGGTCAGTCTGCTCTTCCCTGGGGGTGTTACATTGATAGAGTGGGGTCAGTCATCTCTTTCCTGGGTGGGTTACGTTGACAGAGTGGAGTCAGTGTGCTCTTCCCTGGGTGTGTTACATTGACAGAGTGGGGTCGGTCTGATCTTCCCTGGGTGTGTTACATTGACAGAGGGGAGTCAGTCAGCCCTTTCCTGGGTGTGTTACATTGACAGATTGGGGTCAGTCTGCCCTTCACTGTATGTGTTACATTGACAGAGTGGGGTCAGTCTCCTCTTTACAGGCTGTGTTACATTGACAGAATGGCGTCAGTCTGCTCTTCCCTGGGTGTGTTACATTGACAGAGGGGGGTCAGTCTGCCCTTCCCTGTGTGTGTTACATTGACAGAGTGGGGTCAGTCTGCTCTTCCCTGGGGGTCTTACATTGACAGAGTGGAGTCAGTCTGCACTTCCCTGCGGTTGTTACATTGAAAGAGTGGGGTCAGTCTGCTCTTCCCTGCGGGTGTTAAATTTAAAGAGTGGGGTCAGCCTGCTCTTCCCTGGGGGTGTTAAATTGACAGAGTGAGGTCAGTCTGCTCTTCACTGGGTGTGTTACTTTGATAGAATGGGGTCAGTCTGCTTTTCCCTGGGTGTGTTATATTGACAGAGTTGGGTCAGTCTGCTCTTCCCTGGGGGCATTACATCGTCAGAGTGGGGTCAGTCTGCTCTTCCCTGGGGGTGTTGTATTGAAAGAGTGGGGCCAGTCTGCTCTTCCCTGGGTGTGTTTTATTGACAGAGTGGGGTCAGTCTACTCTTCCCTGGGGGTGTTGTATTGAAAGAGTGGGGCCAGTCTGCTCTTCCCTGGGTGTGTTATATTGACAGAGTGGGGCCAGTCTGCTCTTCCCTGGGTGTGTTACATTGACAGAGTGGGGTCAGTCTGCTCTTTACAGGGTCTGTTACATTGACATATTGGGGTCAGTCTGTTCTTCCATGGGTGTGTTACATTGATAGAGTTGTGTCAGTCTGCTCTTCCCTGGGTGTGTTGCATTGACAGAGTGGGGTCAGTTTGCTATTCCCTGTGTGTAACCTTGACAGAGTGCGGTCAGTCTGCTCTTCCCTGGATGTGTTACATTGACAGAGTGGGGTCAGTTGGATCTTCCCTGGGTGAGTTACATTAACAGAGTGGGGTCAGTCTGCACTTCACTGTGGGTGTTACATTGAAAGAGTGGGGTCAGTCTGCTCTTCCCTGGGGGTGTTAAATTAACAGAATGGGGTCAGTCTGCCCTTCCCTGGACGTGTTGCATTCACAGAGAAGGGTCAGTCTGCTCTTCCCTGTGTGTTTTACATTGACAGAGTGGGGTCAGTCTGCTCTTCCCTGGGTGTGTTCCATTGACAGAGTGCGGTTTGTTTGCTCTTCCCTGGGAAGGTTACATTGACCGAGTGGGGTCAGTCTGATCTAAACTGAGTGGGTTACATTGACAGAGTTGGGTCAATCTGCTCTTCCCTGTGTGTTTTACATTGACAGAGTGGGGTCAGTCGGCTCTTTCCTGGGTGGGCTACATTGACAGAGTGGAGTCAGTGTGCTCAAACCTGGGTGCGTTAAATTGACAGAGTGGGTTCCGTCAGCTCTTCCCTGGTTGTGTTACATTGACAGAGTGGGGTCGGACTGCCCTTCACTGTATGTGTTACATTGACAGAGTGGGGTCAGTCTGCTCTTTACAGGGTGTGTTACATTGACAGAGTTGGGTCAGTCTGCTCTTCCCTGGGTGTGTTACATTGACAGAGGGGGGTCAGTCTGCTCTTCCCTGTGTGTTACATTGACAGAGTGGGGTCAGTCTGCTCTTCCCTGCGTGTGTTACATTGACAGTGTGGGGTCAGTCTGCCCTTCCCTGGGTGTGTTAGATTGACAGAGTCGGATCAGTCTGCTCTTCCCTGGGTGTGATACATGGACAGAGAAGGGTCAGTCTGCTCTTCCCTGGGTGGGTTACATTGACAGAGTGGGGTGAGTCTGCTCTTCCCTGGGTGTGATACATTGACAGAGAAGGGTCAGTCTGCTCTTCCCTGGGTATGTTACATTGACAGAGTGGGGTGAGTCTGCTCTTCCCTGTGTGTGTTATGTCGACAGAGTGGAATCAGTTTGCTCTTCCCTGGGTGTTTTACATTAACCGAGTGGGGTCAGTCTGCTCTTCCCTTTGTGAGTTTCATTGACAGAGTGGGGTCAGTCTGCTCTTCCCTCGGTGTGTTACATTGACACAGTGGGGTCAGTCTGCTCTTTCCTGGTAGTGTTACATTGACAGAGTGCGTTAAGTCTGCTCTTTCCTGGGTGGGTTACATTGACAGAGTGGGGTCAGTGTGCTATTCCCTGGGTGTGTTAAATTGTCAGAGTGGGGTCAGTCTGCTCTTCCCTGCGTGTGTTACATTGACAGAGCGGGGTCAGTCTGCACTTCCCTTTTTGAGTTACATTGACAGATTGGGGTCTGTCTGCTCTTCACTGGGTGTGTTACATTGACAGAGTGGGTTTAGTCTGCTCTTCCCTCGGTGTGTTACATTGTCAGAGTGGGGTCCGTCTGCTCTTCCCTGGGTGTGTTACATTGACAAAGTGGGGTCCGTCTGCTCTTCCCTGGGTGTGTTATATTGACTGAGGGGGGTCAGTCTGCTCTTCCCTGGGGGTTTTACACTGACAGATTGGGGTCAGTATGCTCTTCCCTGTGTCTGTTACATTGACAGAGTGGGGTCAGTCTGATCTTCCCTGGGTGTGTTACATTGAAAGAGTGTGCTCAGTCTGCTCTTCCCTGGGTGTCTTACATTGACAGTGTGTGCTCAGTCTGCTCTTCCCTGGGGGTGTTACATTGACAGAGTGGGGTCAGTCTGCTCTTCCCTGGGGGTGTTACATTGAAAGAGTGGGGTCAGTCTACTCTTCCCTGGGGGTGTTATAGTGACAGAGTGGGGTCAGTCTGCTCTTCCCTGCGTGTGTTACTTTGATAGAATGGGGTCAGTCTGATCTTCCCTGTGTGTGTTACATCGACAGAGTGGGGTCCGTCTGCTCTTCCCTGGGGGTGTTGTATTGATAGAGTGGGGCCAGTCTGCTCTTCCCTGGGTGTGTTATAATGACAGAGTGGGGTCAATCTGCTCTTCCCTGGGTGTGTTACATTGACAGATTGGGGTCAGTCTGCTCTTCCCAGTGTGTGTTACATTGACAGAGTGGGGTCAGTCTGCTCTTTCCTGGGTGGGTTACATTGAGAGAGTGGGGTCAGTGTGCTCAAACCTGGGTGTGTTACATTGACAGAGTGGGGTCAGTCTGCTCTTTACAGGGTGTGTTACATTGACAGAGTTAGGTTGGTCTGCCCTTCCCTGTGTGTGTTACGTTGACAGAGTGGGGTCAGTGTGCTCAAAACTGGGTGCGTTAAATTGACAGAGTGGGGTCAGTCAGCTCTTCCCTGTGTGTGTTACATTGGCAGAGTGGGTTCAGTCTGCTCTTTACAGGATGTGTTACATTGACATAGTGGGGTCAGTCTGTTCTTCCATGGGTGTGTTACATTGACAGGGTTGTGTCAGTCTGTTCTTCCCTGGGAGTGTTACATTGACAGAGTGGGGTCAGTCTGCTATTCCCTGTGTGTAACATTGACAGAGTGGGGTCAGTCTGCTCTTCCCTGTGTGTGTTAGATTGACAGAATGGGGTCAGTCTGACCTTCCCTGGATGTGTTACATTGACAGAGTGGGGTCAGTCTGCACTTCACTGGGTGAGTTACATTAACAGAATGGGGTCAGTCTGCACTTCACTGTGGGTGTTACATTGAAAGAGTGGGGTCAGTCTGCTCTACCCTGGGGGTGTTAAATTAACAGAATGGGGTCAGTATGCCCTTCCCTGGATGTGTTGCATTCACAGAGAAGGGTCAGTCTGCTCTTCCCTGGGTGTGTTACATTGACAGAGTGGGGTCAGTCTGCTCTTCCCTGGGTGTGTTCCATTGTCAGAGTGGGGTCGGTCTGCCCTTCCCTGTGTGTTTTACATTGACAGAGTGGGGTCAGTCTGCTCTTTACAGAGTGTGTTACATTGACAGAATGGGGTCAGTCTGTTCTTCCTTGAGTGTGTTACATTGACAGAGTTGGGTCAGTCTGCTCTTCCCTGGGTGTGTTCCATTGACAGAGTGCGGTCTGTTTGCTCTTCCCTGGGAAGGTTACATTGACCGATTGGGGTCAGTCTGCTCTTTCCTGGGTGGGCTTCATTGACAGAGTGGGGTCATTGTGCTCAAACCAGGGTGCGTTAAATTCACAGAGTGGGGTCTGTCAGCTCTTCCCTGGTTGTGTTACATTGACAGAGTGCGGTCGGTCTGCCCTTCACTGTATGTGTTACATTGACAGAGTGGTGTCAGTCTGCTCTTTACAGGGTGTGTTACATTGAAAGAGTGGGGTCAGTCTGCTCTTCCCTGGGTGTGTTACATTGACAGAGTGGGGTCAGTCTGCTCTTCCCTGTGTGTTACATTGACAGAGTGGGGTCAGTCTGCTCTTCCCTGTGTGTGTTACATTGACACAGTGGGGTCAGTCTGCACTTCCCTGGGTGTGTTAGATTGACAGAATGGGGTCAGTCTGCCCTTCCCTGGGTGTGTTACATTGACAGAGAAGGGTCAGTCTGCTCTTCCCTTTGTGAGTTTCATTGACAGAGTGGGGTCAGTCTGCTCATCCCTGGGTGTGTTACATTGACACAGTGGGGTCAGTCTGCTCTTTCCTGGGTGTGTTACATTGACAGAGTGGGGTCAGTCTGCTCTTTCCAGGGTGGGTTACATTGACAGAGTGGGGTCAGTCTGCCCTTCCCTGGATGTGTTGCATTCACAGAGAAGGGTCAGTCAGCTCTTCCCTGGGTGTGTTACATTGTCAGAGTAGGGTCGGTCTGCCCTTCCCTGTGTGTTTTACATTGACAGAGTGGGGTCAGTCTGTTCTTCCATGTGTGTGTTACATTGACAGAGTTGGGTCAGTCTGCTCTTCCCTGGGTGTGTTACAGTGACAGAGTGGGGTCAGTCTGCTCTTCCCTGGGTGTGTTACTTTGATAGAATGGGGTCAGTCTGCTCTTCCCTGGGTGTGTTACATTGAGAGAGTTGGGTCAGTCTGTTCTTCCCTGGGGGTGTTACATCGACAGAGTGGGGTGAGTCTGCTCTTCCCTGGGGGTGTTGTATTGACAGAGTGGGGCCAGTCTGCTCTTCCCTGGGTGTGTTACATTGACAGAGTTGGGTCAGTCTGCTCTTCCCTGGGTGTGTTACATTGACACAGTGGGGTCAGTCTGCTCTTCCCTGGGGATGTTACATTGACAGAGTGGGGCCAGTCTGCTCTTCCCTGGGTGTGTTATATTGACAGAGTGGGGTCAGTCTGCTCTTCCCTGGGTGTGTTACATTGACAGAGTGGGGTCAGTCTGCTCTTCCCTGTGTGTGTTACATTGACAGAGTGTGGTCAGTCTGCACTTTCCTGGGTGGGTTACATTGACCCAGTGGGGTCAGTCTTCTCTTTCCTGGTAGTGTTACATTGACAGAGTGGGGTCAGTCTGCTCTTTCCTGGGTGGGTTACATTGACACAGTGGGGTCAGTGTGCGATTCCCTGGTTGTGTTAAATTGACAGAGTTGGGTCAGTCTGCTCTTCCTTACATTGACAGAGCGGGGTCAGTCTGCTCTTCCCTTTTTGAGTTACATTGACAGATTGGGGTCAGTCTGCTCTTCCCTGGGTGTGTTACATTGACAGAGCGGGGTCAGTCTGCTCTTCCCTTTTTGAGTTACATTGACAGATTGGGGTCAGTCTGCTCTTCCCTGGGGGTGTTACATTGACAGAGTGGGGTCAGTCTGCTCTTCCCTGGGGGTGTTACATTGATAGAGTGGGGTCAGTCATCTCTTTCCTGGGTGGGTTACGTTGACAGAGTGGAGTCAGTGTGCTCTTCCCTGGGTGTGTTACATTGACAGAGTGGGGTCGGTCTGATCTTCCCTGGGTGTGTTACATTGACAGAGGGGAGTCAGTCAGCCCTTTCCTGGGTGTGTTACATTGACAGATTGGGGTCAGTCTGCCCTTCACTGTATGTGTTACATTGACAGAGTGGGGTCAGTCTCCTCTTTACAGGCTGTGTTACATTGACAGAATGGCGTCAGTCTGCTCTTCCCTGGGTGTGTTACATTGACAGAGGGGGGTCAGTCTGCCCTTCCCTGTGTGTGTTACATTGACAGAGTGGGGTCAGTCTGCTCTTCCCTGGGGGTCTTACATTGACAGAGTGGAGTCAGTCTGCACTTCCCTGGGGTTGTTACATTGAAAGAGTGGGGTCAGTCTGCTCTTCCCTGCGGGTGTTAAATTTAAAGAGTGGGGTCAGCCTGCTCTTCCCTGGGGGTGTTAAATTGACAGAGTGAGGTCAGTCTGCTCTTCACTGGGTGTGTTACTTTGATAGAATGGGGTCAGTCTGCTTTTCCCTGGGTGTGTTATATTGACAGAGTTGGGTCAGTCTGCTCTTCCCTGGGGCATTACATCGTCAGAGTGGGGTCAGTCTGCTCTTCCCTGGGGGTGTTGTATTGAAAGAGTGGGGCCAGTCTGCTCTTCCCTGGGTGTGTTTTATTGACAGAGTGGGGTCAGTCTACTCTTCCCTGGGGGTGTTGTATTGAAAGAGTGGGGCCAGTCTGCTCTTCCCTGGGTGTGTTATATTGACAGAGTGGGGCCAGTCTGCTCTTCCCTGGGTGTGTTACATTGACAGAGTGGGGTCAGTCTGCTCTTTACAGGGTCTGTTACATTGACATATTGGGGTCAGTCTGTTCTTCCATGGGTGTGTTACATTGATAGAGTTGTGTCAGTCTGCTCTTCCCTGGGTGTGTTGCATTGACAGAGTGGGGTCAGTTTGCTATTCCCTGTGTGTAACCTTGACAGAGTGCGGTCAGTCTGCTCTTCCCTGGATGTGTTACATTGACAGAGTGGGGTCAGTTGGATCTTCCCTGGGTGAGTTACATTAACAGAGTGGGGTCAGTCTGCACTTCACTGTGGGTGTTACATTGAAAGAGTGGGGTCAGTCTGCTCTTCCCTGGGGGTGTTAAATTAACAGAATGGGGTCAGTCTGCCCTTCCCTGGACGTGTTGCATTCACAGAGAAGGGTCAGTCTGCTCTTCCCTGTGTGTTTTACATTGACAGAGTGGGGTCAGTCTGCTCTTCCCTGGGTGTGTTCCATTGACAGAGTGCGGTTTGTTTGCTCTTCCCTGGGAAGGTTACATTGACCGAGTGGGGTCAGTCTGATCTAAACTGAGTGGGTTACATTGACAGAGTTGGGTCAATCTGCTCTTCCCTGTGTGTGTTACATTGACAGAGTGGGGTCAGTCGGCTCTTTCCTGGGTGGGCTACATTGACAGAGTGGAGTCAGTGTGCTCAAACCTGGGTGCGTTAAATTGACAGAGTGGGTTCCGTCAGCTCTTCCCTGGGTGTGTTACATTGACAGAGTGGGGTCGGACTGCCCTTCACTGTATGTGTTACATTGACAGAGTGGGGTCAGTCTGCTCTTTACAGGGTGTGTTACATTGACAGAGTTGGGTCAGTCTGCTCTTCCCTGGGTGTGTTACATTGACAGAGGGGGGTCAGTCTGCTCTTCCCTGTGTGTTACATTGACAGAGTGGGGTCAGTCTGCTCTTCCCTGCGTGTGTTACATTGACAGTGTGGGGTCAGTCTGCCCTTCCCTGGGTGTGTTAGATTGACAGAGTCGGATCAGTCTGCTCTTCCCTGGGTGTGATACATGGACAGAGAAGGGTCAGTCTGCTCTTCCCTGGGTGGGTTACATTGACAGAGTGGGGTGAGTCTGCTCTTCCCTGGGTGTGATACATTGACAGAGAAGGGTCAGTCTGCTCTTCCCTGGGTGGATTACATTGACAGAGTGGGGTGAGTCTGCTCTTCCCTGTGTGTGTTATGTCGACAGAGTGGAATCAGTTTGCTCTTCCCTGGGTGTTTTACATTAACCGAGTGGGGTCAGTCTGCTCTTCCCTTTGTGAGTTTCATTGACAGAGTGGGGTCAGTCTGCTCTTCCCTTTGTGAGTTACATTGACAGACTGTGGTCAGTCTGCTCTTTCCTGGTAGTGTTACATTGACAGAGTGCGTTAAGTCTGCTCTTTCCTGGGTGGGTTACATTGACAGAGTGGGGTCAGTGTGCTATTCCCTGGGTGTGTTAAATTGTCAGAGTGGGGTCAGTCTGCTCTTCCCTGCGTGTGTTACATTGACAGAGCGGGGTCAGTCTGCACTTCCCTTTTTGAGTTACATTGACAGATTGGGGTCTGTCTGCTCTTCCCTGGGTGTGTTACATTGACAGAGTGGGGTCAGTCTGCTCTTCCCTCGGTGTGTTACATTGACAGAGTGGGGTCCGTCTGCTCTTCCCTGGGTGTGTTACATTGACAAAGTGGGGTCCGTCTGCTCTTCCCTGGGTGTGTTATATTGACTGAGGGGGGTCAGTCTGCTCTTCCCTGGGGGTTTTACACTGACAGATTGGGGTCAGTATGCTCTTCCCTGTGTCTGTTACATTGACAGAGTGGGGTCAGTCTGATCTTCCCTGGGTGTGTTACATTGAAAGAGTGTGCTCAGTCTGCTCTTCCCTGGGTGTCTTACATTGACAGTGTGTGCTCAGTCTGCTCTTCCCTGGGGGTGTTACATTGACAGAGTGGGGTCAGTCTGCTCTTCCCTGGGGGTGTTACATTGAAAGAGTGGGGTCAGTCTACTCTTCCCTGGGGGTGTTATAGTGACAGAGTGGGGTCAGTCTGCTCTTCCCTGGGTGTGTTACTTTGATAGAATGGGGTCAGTCTGATCTTCCCTGTGTGTGTTACATCGACAGAGTGGGGTCAGTCTGCTCTTCCCTGGGGGTGTTGTATTGATAGAGTGGGGCCAGTCTGCTCTTCCCTGGGTGTGTTATAATGACAGAGTGGGGTCAATCTGCTCTTCCCTGGGTGTGTTACATTGACAGAGTGGGGTCAGTCTGCTCTTCCCAGTGTGTGTTTCATTGACAGAGTGGGGTCAGTCTGCTCTTTCCTGGGTGGGTTACATTGAGAGAGTGGGGTCAGTGTGCTCAAACCTGGGTGTGTTACATTGACAGAGTGCGGTTTGTTTGCTCTTCCCTGGGAAGGTTACATTGACCGAGTGGGGTCAGTCTGATCTAAACTGAGTGGGTTACATTGACAGAGTTGGGTCAATCTGCTCTTCCCTGTGTGTGTTACATTGACAGATTGGGGTCAGTCGGCTCTTTCCTGGGTGGGCTACATTGACAGAGTGGAGTCAGTGTGCTCAAACCTGGGTGCGTTAAATTGACAGAGTGGGTTCCGTCAGCTCTTCCCTGGGTGTGTTACATTGACAGAGTGGGGTCGGACTGCCCTTCACTGTATGTGTTACATTGACAGAGTGGGGTCAGTCTGCTCTTTACAGGGTGTGTTACATTGACAGAGTTGGGTCAGTCTGCTCTTCCCTGGGTGTGTTACATTGACAGAGGGGGGTCAGTCTGCTCTTCCCTGTGTGTTACATTGACAGAGTGGGGTCAGTCTGCTCTTCCCTGCGTGTGTTACATTGACAGTGTGGGGTCAGTCTGCCCTTCCCTGGGTGTGTTAGATTGACAGAGTCGGATCAGTCTGCTCTTCCCTGGGTGTGATACATGGACAGAGAAGGGTCAGTCTGCTCTTCCCTGGGTGGGTTACATTGACAGAGTGGGGTGAGTCTGCTCTTCCCTGGGTGTGATACATTGACAGAGAAGGGTCAGTCTGCTCTTCCCTGGGTGGATTACATTGACAGAGTGGGGTGAGTCTGCTCTTCCCTGTGTGTGTTATGTCGACAGAGTGGAATCAGTTTGCTCTTCCCTGGGTGTTTTACATTAACCGAGTGGGGTCAGTCTGCTCTTCCCTTTGTGAGTTTCATTGACAGAGTGGGGTCAGTCTGCTCTTCCCTTTGTGAGTTACATTGACAGACTGTGGTCAGTCTGCTCTTTCCTGGTAGTGTTACATTGACAGAGTGCGTTAAGTCTGCTCTTTCCTGGGTGGGTTACATTGACAGAGTGGGGTCAGTGTGCTATTCCCTGGGTGTGTTAAATTGTCAGAGTGGGGTCAGTCTGCTCTTCCCTGCGTGTGTTACATTGACAGAGCGGGGTCAGTCTGCACTTCCCTTTTTGAGTTACATTGACAGATTGGGGTCTGTCTGCTCTTCCCTGGGTGTGTTACATTGACAGAGTGGGGTCAGTCTGCTCTTCCCTCGGTGTGTTACATTGACAGAGTGGGGTCCGTCTGCTCTTCCCTGGGTGTGTTACATTGACAAAGTGGGGTCCGTCTGCTCTTCCCTGGGTGTGTTATATTGACTGAGGGGGGTCAGTCTGCTCTTCCCTGGGGGTTTTACACTGACAGATTGGGGTCAGTATGCTCTTCCCTGTGTCTGTTACATTGACAGAGTGGGGTCAGTCTGATCTTCCCTGGGTGTGTTACATTGAAAGAGTGTGCTCAGTCTGCTCTTCCCTGGGTGTCTTACATTGACAGTGTGTGCTCAGTCTGCTCTTCCCTGGGGGTGTTACATTGACAGAGTGGGGTCAGTCTGCTCTTCCCTGGGGGTGTTACATTGAAAGAGTGGGGTCAGTCTACTCTTCCCTGGGGGTGTTATAGTGACAGAGTGGGGTCAGTCTGCTCTTCCCTGGGTGTGTTACTTTGATAGAATGGGGTCAGTCTGATCTTCCCTGTGTGTGTTACATCGACAGAGTGGGGTCAGTCTGCTCTTCCCTGGGGGTGTTGTATTGATAGAGTGGGGCCAGTCTGCTCTTCCCTGGGTGTGTTATAATGACAGAGTGGGGTCAATCTGCTCTTCCCTGGGTGTGTTACATTGACAGAGTGGGGTCAGTCTGCTCTTCCCAGTGTGTGTTTCATTGACAGAGTGGGGTCAGTCTGCTCTTTCCTGGGTGGGTTACATTGAGAGAGTGGGGTCAGTGTGCTCAAACCTGGGTGTGTTACATTGACAGAGTGGGGTCAGTCTGCTCTTTACAGGGTGTGTTACATTGACAGAGTTAGGTTGATCTGCCCTTCCCTGTGTGTGTTACGTTGACAGAGTGGGGTCAGTGTGCTCAAAACTGGGTGCGTTAAATTGACAGAGTGGGGTCAGTCAGCTCTTCCCTGTGTGTGTTACATTGGCAGAGTGGGTTCAGTCTGCTCTTTACAGGATGTGTTACATTGACATAGTGGGGTCAGTCTGTTCTTCCATGGGTGTGTTACATTGACAGAGTGGGGTCAGTCTGCTCTTCCCTGTGTGTGTTACATTGACAGAGTGTGGTCAGTCTGCTCTTTCCTGGGTGGGTTACATTGACCCAGTGGGGTCAGTCTTCTCTTTCCTGGTAGTGTTACATTGACAGAGTGGGGTCAGTCTGCTCTTTCCTGGGTGGGTTACATTGACACAGTGGGGTCAGTGTGCGATTCCCTGGTTGTGTTAAATTGACAGAGTTGGGTCAGTCTGCTCTTCCTTACATTGACAGAGCGGGGTCAGTCTGCTCTTCCCTTTTTGAGTTACATTGACAGATTGGGGTCAGTCTGCTCTTCCCTGGGTGTGTTACATTGACAGAGCGGGGTCAGTCTGCTCTTCCCTTTTTGAGTTACATTGACAGATTGGGGTCAGTCTGCTCTTCCCTGGGGGTGTTACATTGACAGAGTGGGGTCAGTCTGCTCTTCCCTGGGGGTGTTACATTGATAGAGTGGGGTCAGTCATCTCTTTCCTGGGTGGGTTACGTTGACAGAGTGGAGTCAGTGTGCTCTTCCCTGGGTGTGTTACATTGACAGAGTGGGGTCGGTCTGATCTTCCCTGGGTGTGTTACATTGACAGAGGGGAGTCAGTCAGCCCTTTCCTGGGTGTGTTACATTGACAGATTGGGGTCAGTCTGCCCTTCACTGTATGTGTTACATTGACAGAGTGGGGTCAGTCTCCTCTTTACAGGCTGTGTTACATTGACAGAATGGCGTCAGTCTGCTCTTCCCTGGGTGTGTTACATTGACAGAGGGGGGTCAGTCTGCCCTTCCCTGTGTGTGTTACATTGACAGAGTGGGGTCAGTCTGCTCTTCCCTGGGGTTGTTACATTGAAAGAGTGGGGTCAGTCTGCTCTTCCCTGCGGGTGTTAAATTTAAAGAGTGGGGTCAGCCTGCTCTTCCCTGGGGGTGTTAAATTGACAGAGTGAGGTCAGTCTGCTCTTCACTGGGTGTGTTACTTTGATAGAATGGGGTCAGTCTGCTTTTCCCTGGGTGTGTTATATTGACAGAGTTGGGTCAGTCTGCTCTTCCCTGGGGCATTACATCGTCAGAGTGGGGTCAGTCTGCTCTTCCCTGGGGGTGTTGTATTGAAAGAGTGGGGCCAGTCTGCTCTTCCCTGGGTGTGTTTTATTGACAGAGTGGGGTCAGTCTACTCTTCCCTGGGGGTGTTGTATTGAAAGAGTGGGGCCAGTCTGCTCTTCCCTGGGTGTGTTATATTGACAGAGTGGGGCCAGTCTGCTCTTCCCTGGGTGTGTTACATTGACAGAGTGGGGTCAGTCTGCTCTTTACAGGGTCTGTTACATTGACATATTGGGGTCAGTCTGTTCTTCCATGGGTGTGTTACATTGATAGAGTTGTGTCAGTCTGCTCTTCCCTGGGTGTGTTGCATTGACAGAGTGGGGTCAGTTTGCTATTCCCTGTGTGTAACCTTGACAGAGTGCGGTCAGTCTGCTCTTCCCTGGATGTGTTACATTGACAGAGTGGGGTCAGTTGGATCTTCCCTGGGTGAGTTACATTAACAGAGTGGGGTCAGTCTGCACTTCACTGTGGGTGTTACATTGAAAGAGTGGGGTCAGTCTGCTCTTCCCTGGGGGTGTTAAATTAACAGAATGGGGTCAGTCTGCCCTTCCCTGGACGTGTTGCATTCACAGAGAAGGGTCAGTCTGCTCTTCCCTGTGTGTTTTACATTGACAGAGTGGGGTCAGTCTGCTCTTCCCTGGGTGTGTTCCATTGACAGAGTGCGGTTTGTTTGCTCTTCCCTGGGAAGGTTACATTGACCGAGTGGGGTCAGTCTGATCTAAACTGAGTGGGTTACATTGACAGAGTTGGGTCAATCTGCTCTTCCCTGTGTGTGTTACATTGACAGAGTGGGGTCAGTCGGCTCTTTCCTGGGTGGGCTACATTGACAGAGTGGAGTCAGTGTGCTCAAACCTGGGTGCGTTAAATTGACAGAGTGGGTTCCGTCAGCTCTTCCCTGGGTGTGTTACATTGACAGAGTGGGGTCGGACTGCCCTTCACTGTATGTGTTACATTGACAGAGTGGGGTCAGTCTGCTCTTTACAGGGTGTGTTACATTGACAGAGTTGGGTCAGTCTGCTCTTCCCTGGGTGTGTTACATTGACAGAGGGGGGTCAGTCTGCTCTTCCCTGTGTGTTACATTGACAGAGTGGGGTCAGTCTGCTCTTCCCTGGGTGTGTTACATTGACAGAGGGGGGTCAGTCTGCTCTTCCCTGTGTGTTACATTGACAGAGTGGGGTCAGTCTGCCCTTCCCTGGGTGTGTTAGATTGACAGAGTCGGATCAGTCTGCTCTTCCCTGGGTGTGATACATGGACAGAGAAGGGTCAGTCTGCTCTTCCCTGGGTGGGTTACATTGACAGAGTGGGGTGAGTCTGCTCTTCCCTGGGTGTGATACATTGACAGAGAAGGGTCAGTCTGCTCTTCCCTGGGTGGATTACATTGACAGAGTGGGGTCAGTCTGCTCTTCCCTTTGTGAGTTTCATTGACAGAGTGGGGTCAGTCTGCTCTTCCCTTTGTGAGTTACATTGACAGACTGTGGTCAGTCTGCTCTTTCCTGGTAGTGTTACATTGACAGAGTGCGTTAAGTCTGCTCTTTCCTGGGTGGGTTACATTGACAGAGTGGGGTCAGTGTGCTATTCCCTGGGTGTGTTAAATTGTCAGAGTGGGGTCAGTCTGCTCTTCCCTGCGTGTGTTACATTGACAGAGCGGGGTCAGTCTGCACTTCCCTTTTTGAGTTACATTGACAGATTGGGGTCTGTCTGCTCTTCCCTGGGTGTGTTACATTGACAGAGTGGGGTCAGTCTGCTCTTCCCTCGGTGTGTTACATTGACAGAGTGGGGTCCGTCTGCTCTTCCCTGGGTGTGTTACATTGACAAAGTGGGGTCCGTCTGCTCTTCCCTGGGTGTGTTATATTGACTGAGGGGGGTCAGTCTGCTCTTCCCTGGGGGTTTTACACTGACAGATTGGGGTCAGTATGCTCTTCCCTGTGTCTGTTACATTGACAGAGTGGGGTCAGTCTGATCTTCCCTGGGTGTGTTACATTGAAAGAGTGTGCTCAGTCTGCTCTTCCCTGGGTGTCTTACATTGACAGTGTGTGCTCAGTCTGCTCTTCCCTGGGGGTGTTACATTGACAGAGTGGGGTCAGTCTGCTCTTCCCTGGGGGTGTTACATTGAAAGAGTGGGGTCAGTCTACTCTTCCCTGGGGGTGTTATAGTGACAGAGTGGGGTCAGTCTGCTCTTCCCTGGGTGTGTTACTTTGATAGAATGGGGTCAGTCTGATCTTCCCTGTGTGTGTTACATCGACAGAGTGGGGTCAGTCTGCTCTTCCCTGGGGGTGTTGTATTGATAGAGTGGGGCCAGTCTGCTCTTCCCTGGGTGTGTTATAATGACAGAGTGGGGTCAATCTGCTCTTCCCTGGGTGTGTTACATTGACAGAGTGGGGTCAGTCTGCTCTTCCCAGTGTGTGTTTCATTGACAGAGTGGGGTCAGTCTGCTCTTTCCTGGGTGGGTTACATTGAGAGAGTGGGGTCAGTGTGCTCAAACCTGGGTGTGTTACATTGACAGAGTGGGGTCAGTCTGCTCTTTACAGGGTGTGTTACATTGACAGAGTTAGGTTGATCTGCCCTTCCCTGTGTGTGTTACGTTGACAGAGTGGGGTCAGTGTGCTCAAAACTGGGTGCGTTAAATTGACAGAGTGGGGTCAGTCAGCTCTTCCCTGTGTGTGTTACATTGGCAGAGTGGGTTCAGTCTGCTCTTTACAGGATGTGTTACATTGACATAGTGGGGTCAGTCTGTTCTTCCATGGGTGTGTTACATTGACAGGGTTGTGTCAGTCTGCTCTTCCCTGGGTGTGTTACATTGACAGAGTGGTGTCAGTCTGCTATTCCCTGTGTGTAACATTGACAGAATGGGGTCAGTCTGCCGTTCCCCGAATGTGTTGCAATCACAGAGAAGGGTCAGTCTGCTCTTCCCTCGGTGGGTTACATTGACAGAGTGGGGTAAGTCTGCACTTCCCTGTGTGTGTTACATTGAAAGAGTGGGGTCAGTCTGCTCTTCCCTGGGGGTGTTAAATTAACAGAATTGGGTCAGTCTGCCCTTCCCTGGATGTGTTGCATTCACAGAGAAGGGTCAGTCTGCTCTTCCCTGGGTGTGTTACATTGTCAGAGTGGGGTCGGTCTGCCCTTCCCCGTGTGTTTTACATTGACAGAGTGGGGTCAGTCTGCTCTTTACAGAGTGTGTTACATTGACAGAGTGGGGTCAGTCTGCTCTTCCCCGGGTGTATTACATTGACAGAGTGGGGTCAGTCTGCTCTTCCCTGGGTGTGTTACATTGACAGAGTCTGGTCAGTCTGCTCTTCCCTGGGTGTGTTACATTGACAGAGTCGGGTCAGTCTGCTCTTCACTGGGTGTGTTACATTGACAGGGGGGGGTCAGTCTGCTTTTCCCTGGGTGTGTTACATTGACAGAGTTGGGTCAGTCTGTTCTTCCCTGGTTGTGTTACATTGACACAGTGGGAACAGTCTGCTCTTCCCTGGGTGTGATACATTGACAGAGAAGGGTCAGTCAGCCTTTCATTGGGTGTGTTACATTGACAGACTGGGTGAGTCTGCTCTTCCCTGGGTGTGTTATATCGACAGAGTGGAATCAGTTTGCTCTTCCCTGGGTGGGTTACATTGACAGAGTGGGGTGAGTCTGCTCTTTCCTGGGTGTGTTATATCGACAGAGTGGAATCAGTTTGCTCTTCCCTGGGTGGGTTACATTAACAGGGGAGGGTCAGTCTGCCCTTCCCTGGGTGTGTAACATTCACAGAGTCGGGTCAGTCTGCTCTTCGCTGGGTGTGTTACATTGACAGGGGGTGGGGGGGGTCAGTCTGCTCTTTCCTGGGTATGTTACATTGACAGAGTTGCGTCAGTCTGCTCTTCCCTGGGTGTGTTATATCGACAGAGTGGAATCAGTTTGCTCTTCCCTGGGTGGGTTACATTGACAGAGTGGGGTCAGTCTTCTCTTCCCTCTGCGTTACATTGACAGAGTGGGGTCAGTCTGCTCTTCCCTGGGGGTGTTACATTAACAGTGTGGGGTCAGTCTGCACTTCCCTGGGTGTGTTACATTGACAGAGTGGGGTCAATCTGATCTTCCCAGGGTGTGTTACTTTGACAGAGGGGGGTCAGTCTGCTCTTCCCTGTGTGTGTTACATTGACAGAGTGTGGTCAGTCTGCTCTTCCCTGGGGGTGTTACATTGACAGAGTTGGGTCAGTCTGCTCTTCCCTGGGTGTGTTACATTGACAGAGTGGGATCAGTCTGCTCTTCCCTGGGTGTGATACATTGACAGAGAAGGGTCAGTCTGCTCTTCCCCGGGTGTATTACATTGACAGAGTGGGGTCAGTCTGCTCTTCCCTGGGTGTGTGACATTGACAGAGTCGGTTCAGTCTGCTCTTCCCTGGGTGTGTTACATTGACGGTGGGGGGGGGGGGGTCAGGCTGCTCTTTCCTGGGTGTGTTACATTGACAGAGTTGGGTCAGTCTGCTCTTCCCTGGGTGTGTTACATTGACAGAGTGGGGTCAGTCTGCTCTTTCCTGGGTGTGTTATATTGACAGAGTTGGGTCAGTCTGCTCTTCCCTGGGTGTGTTACATTGACAGACTGGGGGCAGTCTGCTCTTCCCTTTGTGAGTTACATTGAAAGAATGAGGTCAGTCTGCTCTTCCCTGGGTGTGTTACATTGACAGAGTGGGGTGAGTCTGCTCTTCCCTGGGTGTGTTATATCGACAGAGTGGAATCAGTTTGCTCTTCCCTGGGTGGGTTACATTGACAGAGTGGGGTCTGTCTGCTCTTCCCCGGGTGTATTACATTGACAGAGTGGGGTCAGTCTGCTCTTCCCTGGGTGTGTTACATTGACAGAGTCGGGTCAGTCTGCTCTTCCCTGGGTGTGTTACCTTGACAGGGGGGGGGGGTCAGTCTGCTCTTTCCTGGGTGTGTTACATTGACAGAGGGGGCTCAGTCTGCTCTTCCCTGGGTGTGTTACATTGACAGAGTGGGAACAGTCTGCTCTTCCCTGGGTGTGATACATTGACAGAGTGTGGTCAGTCTGCTGTTCCCTGGGTGTGTTACATTGACAGAGTGGGGTCAGTGTGCTCTTCCCTGGGTGTGTTACATTGACAGAGTGGGGTCAATCTGATCTCGCCTGGGTGTGTTACATTGACAGTGTGGGGTCAGTCTGCACTTCCCTGGGTGTGTTACATTGACAGAGTGGGGTCAATCTGATCTCGTCTGGGTGTGTTACATTGACAGTGTGGGGACAGTCTGCACTTCCCTGGGTGTGTTACATTGACAGAGTGGGGTCAATCTGAACTTCCCTGGGTGTGTTCCATTGACAGAGTTGTGTCAGTCTGCTCTTCCCTGTGTGTGTTACATTTACAGAGTGTGGTCAGTCTGCTCTTCCCTGGGGGTGTTAAATTGACAGAGTGGGGTCAGTCTGCTCTTTCTTGGGAGGGTTACATTGACCGAGTGGGGTCAGTCTGCCCTTTCCTGGGTGTGTTACATTGACAGATTGGGGTCAGTCTGCCCTTCCCTGGGGGTGTTACATTGATAGAATGGGGTCAGTCTGCTCTTTCCTGGGTGGGTTACGTTGACAGAGTGGAGTCAGTGTGCTCTTCCCTGGGTGTGTTACATTGACAGAGTGGGGTCGGTCTGCTCTTCCCTGGGTGTGTTACATTGACAGAGGGGGGTCAGTCAGCCCTTTCCTGGGTGTGTTACATTGACAGATTGGGGTCAGTCTGCTCTTCCCTGGGTGTGTTACATTGACAGAGTGGGGTCAGTCTGCTCTTTACAGGGTGTGTTACATTGACAGAATGTGCTCAGTCTGCTCTTCCCTGCGGGTCTTACATTGACAGAGTGGGGTCAGTCTGCACTTCCCTGGGGGTGTTACATTGAAAGAGTGGGGTCAGTCTGCTCTTCCCTGGGTGTGTGACATTGACAGAGTCGGTTCAGTCTGCTCTTCCCTGGGTGTGTTACATTGACGGTGGGGGGGGGGGGGGGGGGGGGTCAGGCTGCTCTTTCCTGGGTGTGTTACATTGACAGAGTTGGGTCAGTCTGCTCTTCCCTGGGTGTGTTACATTGACAGAGTGGGGTCAGTCTGCTCTTTCCTGGGTGTGTTACATTGACAGAGTTGGGTCAGTCTGCTCTTCCCTGGGTGTGTTACATTGACAGACTGGGGGCAGTCTGCTCTTCCCTTTGTGAGTTACATTGAAAGAATGAGGTCAGTCTGCTCTTCCCTGGGTGTGTTACATTGACAGAGTGGGGTGAGTCTGCTCTTCCCTGGGTGTGTTATATCGACAGAGTGGAATCAGTTTGCTCTTCCCTGGGTGGGTTACATTGACAGAGTGGGGTCTGTCTGCTCTTCCCCGGGTGTATTACATTGACAGAGTGGGGTCAGTCTGCTCTTCCCTGGGTGTGTTACATTGACAGAGTCGGGTCAGTCTGCTCTTCCCTGGGTGTGTTACCTTGACAGGGGGGGGGGGTCAGTCTGCTCTTTCCTGGGTGTGTTACATTGACAGAGGGGGCTCAGTCTGCTCTTCCCTGGGTGTGTTACATTGACAGAGTGGGAACAGTCTGCTCTTCCCTGGGTGTGATACATTGACAGAGTGTGGTCAGTCTGCTGTTCCCTGGGTGTGTTACATTGACAGAGTGGGGTCAGTGTGCTCTTCCCTGGGTGTGTTACATTGACAGAGTGGGGTCAATCTGATCTCGCCTGGGTGTGTTACATTGACAGTGTGGGGTCAGTCTGCACTTCCCTGGGTGTGTTACATTGACAGAGTGGGGTCAATCTGATCTCGTCTGGGTGTGTTACATTGACAGTGTGGGGACAGTCTGCACTTCCCTGGGTGTGTTACATTGACAGAGTGGGGTCAATCTGAACTTCCCTGGGTGTGTTCCATTGACAGAGTTGTGTCAGTCTGCTCTTCCCTGTGTGTGTTACATTTACAGAGTGTGGTCAGTCTGCTCTTCCCTGGGGGTGTTAAATTGACAGAGTGGGGTCAGTCTGCTCTTTCTTGGGAGGGTTACATTGACCGAGTGGGGTCAGTCTGCCCTTTCCTGGGTGTGTTACATTGACAGATTGGGGTCAGTCTGCCCTTCCCTGGGGGTGTTACATTGATAGAATGGGGTCAGTCTGCTCTTTCCTGGGTGGGTTACGTTGACAGAGTGGAGTCAGTGTGCTCTTCCCTGGGTGTGTTACATTGACAGAGTGGGGTCGGTCTGCTCTTCCCTGGGTGTGTTACATTGACAGAGGGGGGTCAGTCAGCCCTTTCCTGGGTGTGTTACATTGACAGATTGGGGTCAGTCTGCTCTTCCCTGGGTGTGTTACATTGACAGAGTGGGGTCAGTCTGCTCTTTACAGGGTGTGTTACATTGACAGAATGTGCTCAGTCTGCTCTTCCCTGCGGGTCTTACATTGACAGAGTGGGGTCAGTCTGCACTTCCCTGGGGGTGTTACATTGAAAGAGTGGGGTCAGTCTGCTCTTCCCTGTGGGTGTTACATTGACAGAGTGGGGTCAGTCTGCTCTTCCCTGGGTGTGTTACTTTGATAGAATGGGGTCAGTCTGCTCTTCCCTGGGTGTGTTATATTGACTGAGTTGCGTCAGTCTGCTCTTCCCTTGGGGCGTTACATCGTCAGAGTGGTGTCAGTCTGCTCTTCCCTGGGTGTGTTATATTGACAGAGTGGGGCCAGTCTGCTCTTCCCTGGGTGTGTTACATTGACAGAGTGGGGTCAGTCTGCTCTTTACAGGGTCTGTTACATTGACATATTGGGGTCAGTCTGTTCTTCCATGGGTGTGTTACATTGATAGAGTTGTGTCAGTCTGCTCTTCCCTGGGTGTGTTGCATTGACAGAGTGGGGTCAGTTTGCTATTCCCTGTGTGTAACATTGACAGAGTGCGGTCAGTCTGCTCTTCCCTGGATGTGTTACATTGACAGAGTGGGGTCAGTTGGATCTTCCCTGGGTGAGTTACATTAACAGAGTGGGGTCAGTCTGCACTTCACTGTGGGTGTTACATTGAAAGAGTGGGGTCAGTCTGCTCTTCCCTGGGGGTGTTAAATTAACAGAATGGGGTCAGTCTGCCCTTCCCTGGACGTGTTGCATTCACAGAGAAGGGTCAGTCTGCTCTTCCCTGTGTGTTTTACATTGACAGAGTGGGGTCAGTCTGCTCTTCCCTGGGTGTGTTCCATTGACAGAGTGCGGTTTGTTTGCTCTTCCCTGGGAAGGTTACATTGACCGAGTGGGGTCAGTCTGATCTAAACTGAGTGGGTTACATTGACAGAGTTGGGTCAATCTGCTCTTCCCTGTGTGTGTTACATTGACAGAGTGGGGTCAGTCGGCTCTTTCCTGGGTGGGCTACATTGACAGAGTGGAGTCAGTGTGCTCAAACCTGGGTGCGTTAAATTGACAGAGTGGGTTCCGTCAGCTCTTCCCTGGGTGTGTTACATTGACAGAGTGGGGTCGGACTGCCCTTCACTGTATGTGTTACATTGACAGAGTGGGGTCAGTCTGCTCTTTACAGGGTGTGTTACATTGACAGAGTTGGGTCAGTCTGCTCTTCCCTGGGTGTGTTACATTGACAGAGGGGGGTCAGTCTGCTCTTCCCTGTGTGTTACATTGACAGAGTGGGGTCAGTCTGCTCTTCCCTGCGTGTGTTACATTGACAGTGTGGGGTCAGTCTGCCCTTCCCTGGGTGTGTTAGATTGACAGAGTCGGATCAGTCTGCTCTTCCCTGGGTGTGATACATGGACAGAGAAGGGTCAGTCTGCTCTTCCCTGGGTGGGTTACATTGACAGAGTGGGGTGAGTCTGCTCTTCCCTGGGTGTGATACATTGACAGAGAAGGGTCAGTCTGCTCTTCCCTGGGTGGATTACATTGACAGAGTGGGGTGAGTCTGCTCTTCCCTGTGTGTGTTATGTCGACAGAGTGGAATCAGTTTGCTCTTCCCTGGGTGTTTTACATTAACCGAGTGGGGTCAGTCTGCTCTTCCCTTTGTGAGTTTCATTGACAGAGTGGGGTCAGTCTGCTCTTCCCTTTGTGAGTTACATTGACAGACTGTGGTCAGTCTGCTCTTTCCTGGTAGTGTTACATTGACAGAGTGCGTTAAGTCTGCTCTTTCCTGGGTGGGTTACATTGACAGAGTGGGGTCAGTGTGCTATTCCCTGGGTGTGTTAAATTGTCAGAGTGGGGTCAGTCTGCTCTTCCCTGCGTGTGTTACATTGACAGAGCGGGGTCAGTCTGCACTTCCCTTTTTGAGTTACATTGACAGATTGGGGTCTGTCTGCTCTTCCCTGGGTGTGTTACATTGACAGAGTGGGGTCAGTCTGCTCTTCCCTCGGTGTGTTACATTGACAGAGTGGGGTCCGTCTGCTCTTCCCTGGGTGTGTTACATTGACAAAGTGGGGTCCGTCTGCTCTTCCCTGGGTGTGTTATATTGACTGAGGGGGGTCAGTCTGCTCTTCCCTGGGGGTTTTACACTGACAGATTGGGGTCAGTATGCTCTTCCCTGTGTCTGTTACATTGACAGAGTGGGGTCAGTCTGATCTTCCCTGGGTGTGTTACATTGAAAGAGTGTGCTCAGTCTGCTCTTCCCTGGGTGTCTTACATTGACAGTGTGTGCTCAGTCTGCTCTTCCCTGGGGGTGTTACATTGACAGAGTGGGGTCAGTCTGCTCTTCCCTGGGGGTGTTACATTGAAAGAGTGGGGTCAGTCTACTCTTCCCTGGGGGTGTTATAGTGACAGAGTGGGGTCAGTCTGCTCTTCCCTGGGTGTGTTACTTTGATAGAATGGGGTCAGTCTGATCTTCCCTGTGTGTGTTACATCGACAGAGTGGGGTCAGTCTGCTCTTCCCTGGGGGTGTTGTATTGATAGAGTGGGGCCAGTCTGCTCTTCCCTGGGTGTGTTATAATGACAGAGTGGGGTCAATCTGCTCTTCCCTGGGTGTGTTACATTGACAGAGTGGGGTCAGTCTGCTCTTCCCAGTGTGTGTTTCATTGACAGAGTGGGGTCAGTCTGCTCTTTCCTGGGTGGGTTACATTGAGAGAGTGGGGTCAGTGTGCTCAAACCTGGGTGTGTTACATTGACAGAGTGGGGTCAGTCTGCTCTTTACAGGGTGTGTTACATTGACAGAGTTAGGTTGATCTGCCCTTCCCTGTGTGTGTTACGTTGACAGAGTGGGGTCAGTGTGCTCAAAACTGGGTGCGTTAAATTGACAGAGTGGGGTCAGTCAGCTCTTCCCTATGTGTGTTACATTGGCAGAGTGGGTTCAGTCTGCTCTTTACAGGATGTGTTACATTGACATAGTGGGGTCAGTCTGTTCTTCCATGGGTGTGTTACATTGACAGGGTTGTGTCAGTCTGCTCTTCCCTGGGTGTGTTACATTGACAGAGTGGTGTCAGTCTGCTATTCCCTGTGTGTAACATTGACAGAATGGGGTCAGTCTGCCGTTCCCCGAATGTGTTGCAATCACAGAGAAGGGTCAGTCTGCTCTTCCCTCGGTGGGTTACATTGACAGAGTGGGGTAAGTCTGCACTTCCCTGTGTGTGTTACATTGAAAGAGTGGGGTCAGTCTGCTCTTCCCTGGGGGTGTTAAATTAACAGAATTGGGTCAGTCTGCCCTTCCCTGGATGTGTTGCATTCACAGAGAAGGGTCAGTCTGCTCTTCCCTGGGTGTGTTACATTGTCAGAGTGGGGTCGGTCTGCCCTTCCCCGTGTGTTTTACATTGACAGAGTGGGGTCAGTCTGCTCTTTACAGAGTGTGTTACATTGACAGAGTGGGGTCAGTCTGCTCTTCCCCGGGTGTATTACATTGACAGAGTGGGGTCAGTCTGCTCTTCCCTGGGTGTGTTACATTGACAGAGTCTGGTCAGTCTGCTCTTCCCTGGGTGTGTTACATTGACAGAGTCGGGTCAGTCTGCTCTTCACTGGGTGTGTTACATTGACAGGGGGGGGTCAGTCTGCTTTTCCCTGGGTGTGTTACATTGACAGAGTTGGGTCAGTCTGTTCTTCCCTGGTTGTGTTACATTGACACAGTGGGAACAGTCTGCTCTTCCCTGGGTGTGATACATTGACAGAGAAGGGTCAGTCAGCCTTTCATTGGGTGTGTTACATTGACAGACTGGGTGAGTCTGCTCTTCCCTGGGTGTGTTATATCGACAGAGTGGAATCAGTTTGCTCTTCCCTGGGTGGGTTACATTGACAGAGTGGGGTGAGTCTGCTCTTTCCTGGGTGTGTTATATCGACAGAGTGGAATCAGTTTGCTCTTCCCTGGGTGGGTTACATTAACAGGGGAGGGTCAGTCTGCCCTTCCCTGGGTGTGTAACATTGACAGAGTCGGGTCAGTCTGCTCTTCGCTGGGTGTGTTACATTGACAGGGGGTGGGGGGGGTCAGTCTGCTCTTTCCTGGGTATGTTACATTGACAGAGTTGCGTCAGTCTGCTCTTCCCTGGGTGTGTTATATCGACAGAGTGGAATCAGTTTGCTCTTCCCTGGGTGGGTTACATTGACAGAGTGGGGTCAGTCTTCTCTTCCCTGTGCGTTACATTGACAGAGTGGGGTCAGTCTGCTCTTCCCTGGGGGTGTTACATTAACAGTGTGGGGTCAGTCTGCACTTCCCTGGGTGTGTTACATTGACAGAGTGGGGTCAATCTGATCTTCCCAGGGTGTGTTACTTTGACAGAGGGGGGTCAGTCTGCTCTTCCCTGTGTGTGTTACATTGACAGAGTGTGGTCAGTCTGCTCTTCCCTGGGGGTGTTACATTGACAGAGTTGGGTCAGTCTGCTCTTCCCTGGGTGTGTTACATTGACAGAGTGGGATCAGTCTGCTCTTCCCTGGGTGTGATACATTGACAGAGAAGGGTCAGTCTGCTCTTCCCCGGGTGTATTACATTGACAGAGTGGGGTCAGTCTGCTCTTCCCTGGGTGTGTGACATTGACAGAGTCGGTTCAGTCTGCTCTTCCCTGGGTGTGTTACATTGACGGTGGGGGGGTCAGGCTGCTCTTTCCTGGGTGTGTTACATTGACAGAGTTGGGTCAGTCTGCTCTTCCCTGGGTGTGTTACATTGACAGAGTGGGGTCAGTCTGCTCTTTCCTGGGTGTGTTACATTGACAGAGTTGGGTCAGTCTGCTCTTCCCTGGGTGTGTTACATTGACAGACTGGGGGCAGTCTGCTCTTCCCTTTGTGAGTTACATTGAAAGAATGAGGTCAGTCTGCTCTTCCCTGGGTGTGTTACATTGACAGAGTGGGGTGAGTCTGCTCTTCCCTGGGTGTGTTATATCGACAGAGTGGAATCAGTTTGCTCTTCCCTGGGTGGGTTACATTGACAGAGTGGGGTCTGTCTGCTCTTCCCCGGGTGTATTACATTGACAGAGTGGGGTCAGTCTGCTCTTCCCTGGGTGTGTTACATTGACAGAGTCGGGTCAGTCTGCTCTTCCCTGGGTGTGTTACCTTGACAGGGGGGGGGGGGGGGGTCAGTCTGCTCTTTCCTGGGTGTGTTACATTGACAGAGGGGGCTCAGTCTGCTCTTCCCTGGGTGTGTTACATTGACAGAGTGGGAACAGTCTGCTCTTCCCTGGGTGTGATACATTGACAGAGTGTGGTCAGTCTGCTGTTCCCTGGGTGTGTTACATTGACAGAGTGGGGTCAGTGTGCTCTTCCCTGGGTGTGTTACATTGACAGAGTGGGGTCAATCTGATCTCGCCTGGGTGTGTTACATTGACAGTGTGGGGTCAGTCTGCACTTCCCTGGGTGTGTTACATTGACAGAGTGGGGTCAATCTGATCTCGTCTGGGTGTGTTACATTGACAGTGTGGGGACAGTCTGCACTTCCCTGGGTGTGTTACATTGACAGAGTGGGGTCAATCTGAACTTCCCTGGGTGTGTTCCATTGACAGAGTTGTGTCAGTCTGCTCTTCCCTGTGTGTGTTACATTTACAGAGTGTGGTCAGTCTGCTCTTCCCTGGGGGTGTTAAATTGACAGAGTGGGGTCAGTCTGCTCTTTCTTGGGAGGGTTACATTGACCGAGTGGGGTCAGTCTGCCCTTTCCTGGGTGTGTTACATTGACAGATTGGGGTCAGTCTGCCCTTCCCTGGGGGTGTTACATTGATAGAATGGGGTCAGTCTGCTCTTTCCTCGGTGGGTTACGTTGACAGAGTGGAGTCAGTGTGCTCTTCCCTGGGTGTGTTACATTGACAGAGTGGGGTCGGTCTGCTCTTCCCTGGGTGTGTTACATTGACAGAGGGGGGTCAGTCAGCCCTTTCCTGGGTGTGTTACATTGACAGATTGGGGTCAGTCTGCTCTTCCCTGGGTGTGTTACATTGACAGAGTGGGGTCAGTCTGCTCTTTACAGGGTGTGTTACATTGACAGAATGTGCTCAGTCTGCTCTTCCCTGCGGGTCTTACATTGACAGAGTGGGGTCAGTCTGCACTTCCCTGGGGGTGTTACATTGAAAGAGTGGGGTCAGTCTGCTCTTCCCTGGGTGTGTGACATTGACAGAGTCGGTTCAGTCTGCTCTTCCCTGGGTGTGTTACATTGACGGTGGGGGGGGGGGGGGGGGGGTCAGGCTGCTCTTTCCTGGGTGGGTTACATTGACAGAGTGGGGTGAGTCTGCTCTTTCCTGGGTGTGTTATATCGACAGAGTGGAATCAGTTTGCTCTTCCCTGGGTGGGTTACATTAACAGGGGAGGGTCAGTCTGCCCTTCCCTGGGTGTGTAACATTGACAGAGTCGGGTCAGTCTGCTCTTCGCTGGGTGTGTTACATTGACAGGGGGTGGGGGGGGTCAGTCTGCTCTTTCCTGGGTATGTTACATTGACAGAGTTGCGTCAGTCTGCTCTTCCCTGGGTGTGTTATATCGACAGAGTGGAATCAGTTTGCTCTTCCCTGGGTGGGTTACATTGACAGAGTGGGGTCAGTCTTCTCTTCCCTGTGCGTTACATTGACAGAGTGGGGTCAGTCTGCTCTTCCCTGGGGGTGTTACATTAACAGTGTGGGGTCAGTCTGCACTTCCCTGGGTGTGTTACATTGACATAGTGGGGTCAATCTGATCTTCCCAGGGTGTGTTACTTTGACAGAGGGGGGTCAGTCTGCTCTTCCCTGTGTGTGTTACATTGACAGAGTGTGGTCAGTCTGCTCTTCCCTGGGGGTGTTACATTGACAGAGTTGGGTCAGTCTGCTCTTCCCTGGGTGTGTTACATTGACAGAGTGGGATCAGTCTGCTCTTCCCTGGGTGTGATACATTGACAGAGAAGGGTCAGTCTGCTCTTCCCCGGGTGTATTACATTGACAGAGTGGGGTCAGTCTGCTCTTCCCTGGGTGTGTGACATTGACAGAGTCGGTTCAGTCTGCTCTTCCCTGGGTGTGTTACATTGACGGTGGGGGGGGGGGGGGGTCAGGCTGCTCTTTCCTGGGTGTGTTACATTGACAGAGTTGGGTCAGTCTGCTCTTCCCTGGGTGTGTTACATTGACAGAGTGGGGTCAGTCTGCTCTTTCCTGGGTGTGTTACATTGACAGAGTTGGGTCAGTCTGCTCTTCCCTGGGTGTGTTACATTGACAGACTGGGGGCAGTCTGCTCTTCCCTTTGTGAGTTACATTGAAAGAATGAGGTCAGTCTGCTCTTCCCTGGGTGTGTTACATTGACAGAGTGGGGTGAGTCTGCTCTTCCCTGGGTGTGTTATATCGACAGAGTGGAATCAGTTTGCTCTTCCCTGGGTGGGTTACATTGACAGAATGGGGTCTGTCTGCTCTTCCCCGGGTGTATTACATTGACAGAGTGGGGTCAGTCTGCTCTTCCCTGGGTGTGTTACATTGACAGAGTCGGGTCAGTCTGCTCTTCCCTGGGTGTGTTACCTTGACAGGGGGGGGGGGGTCAGTCTGCTCTTTCCTGGGTGTGTTACATTGACAGAGGGGGCTCAGTCTGCTCTTCCCTGGGTGTGTTACATTGACAGAGTGGGAACAGTCTGCTCTTCCCTGGGTGTGATACATTGACAGAGTGTGGTCAGTCTGCTGTTCCCTGGGTGTGTTACATTGACAGAGTGGGGTCAGTGTGCTCTTCCCTGGGTGTGTTACATTGACAGAGTGGGGTCAATCTGATCTCGCCTGGGTGTGTTACATTGACAGTGTGGGGTCAGTCTGCACTTCCCTGGGTGTGTTACATTGACAGAGTGGGGTCAATCTGATCTCGTCTGGGTGTGTTACATTGACAGTGTGGGGACAGTCTGCACTTCCCTGGGTGTGTTACATTGACAGAGTGGGGTCAATCTGAACTTCCCTGGGTGTGTTCCATTGACAGAGTTGTGTCAGTCTGCTCTTCCCTGTGTGTGTTACATTTACAGAGTGTGGTCAGTCTGCTCTTCCCTGGGGGTGTTAAATTGACAGAGTGGGGTCAGTCTGCTCTTTCTTGGGAGGGTTACATTGACCGAGTGGGGTCAGTCTGCCCTTTCCTGGGTGTGTTACATTGACAGATTGGGGTCAGTCTGCCCTTCCCTGGGGGTGTTACATTGATAGAATGGGGTCAGTCTGCTCTTTCCTGGGTGGGTTACGTTGACAGAGTGGAGTCAGTGTGCTCTTCCCTGGGTGTGTTACATTGACAGAGTGGGGTCGGTCTGCTCTTCCCTGGGTGTGTTACATTGACAGAGGGGGGTCAGTCAGCCCTTTCCTGGGTGTGTTACATTGACAGATTGGGGTCAGTCTGCTCTTCCCTGGGTGTGTTACATTGACAGAGTGGGGTCAGTCTGCTCTTTACAGGGTGTGTTACATTGACAGAATGTGCTCAGTCTGCTCTTCCCTGCGGGTCTTACATTGACAGAGTGGGGTCAGTCTGCACTTCCCTGGGGGTGTTACATTGAAAGAGTGGGGTCAGTCTGCTCTTCCCTGGGTGTGTGACATTGACAGAGTCGGTTCAGTCTGCTCTTCCCTGGGTGTGTTACATTGACGGTGGTGGGGGGGGGGGGGGGGGGGGTCAGGCTGCTCTTTCCTGGGTGTGTTACATTGACAGAGTTGGGTCAGTCTGCTCTTCCCTGGGTGTGTTACATTGACAGAGTGGGGTCAGTCTGCTCTTTCCTGGGTGTGTTACATTGACAGAGTTGGGTCAGTCTGCTCTTCCCTGGGTGTGTTACATTGACAGACTGGGGGCAGTCTGCTCTTCCCTTTGTGAGTTACATTGAAAGAATGAGGTCAGTCTGCTCTTCCCTGGGTGTGTTACATTGACAGAGTGGGGTGAGTCTGCTCTTCCCTGGGTGTGTTATATCGACAGAGTGGAATCAGTTTGCTCTTCCCTGGGTGGGTTACATTGACAGAGTGGGGTCTGTCTGCTCTTCCCCGGGTGTATTACATTGACAGAGTGGGGTCAGTCTGCTCTTCCCTGGGTGTGTTACATTGACAGAGTCGGGTCAGTCTGCTCTTCCCTGGGTGTGTTACCTTGACAGGGGGGGGGGGTCAGTCTGCTCTTTCCTGGGTGTGTTACATTGACAGAGGGGGCTCAGTCTGCTCTTCCCTGGGTGTGTTACATTGACAGAGTGGGAACAGTCTGCTCTTCCCTGGGTGTGATACATTGACAGAGTGTGGTCAGTCTGCTGTTCCCTGGGTGTGTTACATTGACAGAGTGGGGTCAGTGTGCTCTTCCCTGGGTGTGTTACATTGACAGAGTGGGGTCAATCTGATCTCGCCTGGGTGTGTTACATTGACAGTGTGGGGTCAGTCTGCACTTCCCTGGGTGTGTTACATTGACAGAGTGGGGTCAATCTGATCTCGTCTGGGTGTGTTACATTGACAGTGTGGGGACAGTCTGCACTTCCCTGGGTGTGTTACATTGACAGAGTGGGGTCAATCTGAACTTCCCTGGGTGTGTTCCATTGACAGAGTTGTGTCAGTCTGCTCTTCCCTGTGTGTGTTACATTTACAGAGTGTGGTCAGTCTGCTCTTCCCTGGGGGTGTTAAATTGACAGAGTGGGGTCAGTCTGCTCTTTCTTGGGAGGGTTACATTGACCGAGTGGGGTCAGTCTGCCCTTTCCTGGGTGTGTTACATTGACAGATTGGGGTCAGTCTGCCCTTCCCTGGGGGTGTTACATTGATAGAATGGGGTCAGTCTGCTCTTTCCTGGGTGGGTTACGTTGACAGAGTGGAGTCAGTGTGCTCTTCCCTGGGTGTGTTACATTGACAGAGTGGGGTCGGTCTGCTCTTCCCTGGGTGTGTTACATTGACAGAGGGGGGTCAGTCAGCCCTTTCCTGGGTGTGTTACATTGACAGATTGGGGTCAGTCTGCTCTTCCCTGGGTGTGTTACATTGACAGAGTGGGGTCAGTCTGCTCTTTACAGGGTGTGTTACATTGACAGAATGTGCTCAGTCTGCTCTTCCCTGCGGGTCTTACATTGACAGAGTGGGGTCAGTCTGCACTTCCCTGGGGGTGTTACATTGAAAGAGTGGGGTCAGTCTGCTCTTCCCTGTGGGTGTTACATTGACAGAGTGGGGTCAGTCTGCTCTTCCCTGGGTGTGTTACTTTGATAGAATGGGGTCAGTCTGCTCTTCCCTGGGTGTGTTATATTGACTGAGTTGCGTCAGTCTGCTCTTCCCTTGGGGCGTTACATCGTCAGAGTGGTGTCAGTCCGCTCTTCCCTGGGTGTGTTATATTGACAGAGTGGGGCCAGTCTGCTCTTCCCTGGGTGTGTTACATTGACAGAGTGGGGTCAGTCTGCTCTTTACAGGGTCTGTTACATTGACATATTGGGGTCAGTCTGTTCTTCCATGGGTGTGTTACATTGATAGAGTTGTGTCAGTCTGCTCTTCCCTGGGTGTGTTGCATTGACAGAGTGGGGTCAGTTTGCTATTCCCTGTGTGTAACATTGACAGAGTGCGGTCAGTCTGCTCTTCCCTGGATGTGTTACATTGACAGAGTGGGGTCAGTTGGATCTTCCCTGGGTGAGTTACATTAACAGAGTGGGGTCAGTCTGCACTTCACTGTGGGTGTTACATTGAAAGAGTGGGGTCAGTCTGCTCTTCCCTGGGGGTGTTAAATTAACAGAATGGGGTCAGTCTGCCCTTCCCTGGACGTGTTGCATTCACAGAGAAGGGTCAGTCTGCTCTTCCCTGTGTGTTTTACATTGACAGAGTGGGGTCAGTCTGCTCTTCCCTGGGTGTGTTCCATTGACAGAGTGCGGTTTGTTTGCTCTTCCCTGGGAAGGTTACATTGACCGAGTGGGGTCAGTCTGATCTAAACTGAGTGGGTTACATTGACAGAGTTGGGTCAATCTGCTCTTCCCTGTGTGTGTTACATTGACAGAGTGGGGTCAGTCGGCTCTTTCCTGGGTGGGCTACATTGACAGAGTGGAGTCAGTGTGCTCAAACCTGGGTGCGTTAAATTGACAGAGTGGGTTCCGTCAGCTCTTCCCTGGGTGTGTTACATTGACAGAGTGGGGTCGGACTGCCCTTCACTGTATGTGTTACATTGACAGAGTGGGGTCAGTCTGCTCTTTACAGGGTGTGTTACATTGACAGAGTTGGGTCAGTCTGCTCTTCCCTGGGTGTGTTACATTGACAGAGGGGGGTCAGTCTGCTCTTCCCTGTGTGTTACATTGACAGAGTGGGGTCAGTCTGCTCTTCCCTGCGTGTGTTACATTGACAGTGTGGGGTCAGTCTGCCCTTCCCTGGGTGTGTTAGATTGACAGAGTCGGATCAGTCTGCTCTTCCCTGGGTGTGATACATGGACAGAGAAGGGTCAGTCTGCTCTTCCCTGGGTGGGTTACATTGACAGAGTGGGGTGAGTCTGCTCTTCCCTGGGTGTGATACATTGACAGAGAAGGGTCAGTCTGCTCTTCCCTGGGTGGATTACATTGACAGAGTGGGGTGAGTCTGCTCTTCCCTGTGTGTGTTATGTCGACAGAGTGGAATCAGTTTGCTCTTCCCTGGGTGTTTTACATTAACCGAGTGGGGTCAGTCTGCTCTTCCCTTTGTGAGTTTCATTGACAGAGTGGGGTCAGTCTGCTCTTCCCTTTGTGAGTTACATTGACAGACTGTGGTCAGTCTGCTCTTTCCTGGTAGTGTTACATTGACAGAGTGCGTTAAGTCTGCTCTTTCCTGGGTGGGTTACATTGACAGAGTGGGGTCAGTGTGCTATTCCCTGGGTGTGTTAAATTGTCAGAGTGGGGTCAGTCTGCTCTTCCCTGCGTGTGTTACATTGACAGAGCGGGGTCAGTCTGCACTTCCCTTTTTGAGTTACATTGACAGATTGGGGTCTGTCTGCTCTTCCCTGGGTGTGTTACATTGACAGAGTGGGGTCAGTCTGCTCTTCCCTCGGTGTGTTACATTGACAGAGTGGGGTCCGTCTGCTCTTCCCTGGGTGTGTTACATTGACAAAGTGGGGTCCGTCTGCTCTTCCCTGGGTGTGTTATATTGACTGAGGGGGGTCAGTCTGCTCTTCCCTGGGGGTTTTACACTGACAGATTGGGGTCAGTATGCTCTTCCCTGTGTCTGTTACATTGACAGAGTGGGGTCAGTCTGATCTTCCCTGGGTGTGTTACATTGAAAGAGTGTGCTCAGTCTGCTCTTCCCTGGGTGTCTTACATTGACAGTGTGTGCTCAGTCTGCTCTTCCCTGGGGGTGTTACATTGACAGAGTGGGGTCAGTCTGCTCTTCCCTGGGGGTGTTACATTGAAAGAGTGGGGTCAGTCTACTCTTCCCTGGGGGTGTTATAGTGACAGAGTGGGGTCAGTCTGCTCTTCCCTGGGTGTGTTACTTTGATAGAATGGGGTCAGTCTGATCTTCCCTGTGTGTGTTACATCGACAGAGTGGGGTCAGTCTGCTCTTCCCTGGGGGTGTTGTATTGATAGAGTGGGGCCAGTCTGCTCTTCCCTGGGTGTGTTATAATGACAGAGTGGGGTCAATCTGCTCTTCCCTGGGTGTGTTACATTGACAGAGTGGGGTCAGTCTGCTCTTCCCAGTGTGTGTTTCATTGACAGAGTGGGGTCAGTCTGCTCTTTCCTGGGTGGGTTACATTGAGAGAGTGGGGTCAGTGTGCTCAAACCTGGGTGTGTTACATTGACAGAGTGGGGTCAGTCTGCTCTTTACAGGGTGTGTTACATTGACAGAGTTAGGTTGATCTGCCCTTCCCTGTGTGTGTTACGTTGACAGAGTGGGGTCAGTGTGCTCAAAACTGGGTGCGTTAAATTGACAGAGTGGGGTCAGTCAGCTCTTCCCTGTGTGTGTTACATTGGCAGAGTGGGTTCAGTCTGCTCTTTACAGGATGTGTTACATTGACATAGTGGGGTCAGTCTGTTCTTCCATGGGTGTGTTACATTGACAGGGTTGTGTCAGTCTGCTCTTCCCTGGGTGTGTTACATTGACAGAGTGGTGTCAGTCTGCTATTCCCTGTGTGTAACATTGACAGAATGGGGTCAGTCTGCCGTTCCCCGAATGTGTTGCAATCACAGAGAAGGGTCAGTCTGCTCTTCCCTCGGTGGGTTACATTGACAGAGTGGGGTAAGTCTGCACTTCCCTGTGTGTGTTACATTGAAAGAGTGGGGTCAGTCTGCTCTTCCCTGGGGGTGTTAAATTAACAGAATTGGGTCAGTCTGCCCTTCCCTGGATGTGTTGCATTCACAGAGAAGGGTCAGTCTGCTCTTCCCTGGGTGTGTTACATTGTCAGAGTGGGGTCGGTCTGCCCTTCCCCGTGTGTTTTACATTGACAGAGTGGGGTCAGTCTGCTCTTTACAGAGTGTGTTACATTGACAGAGTGGGGTCAGTCTGCTCTTCCCCGGGTGTATTACATTGACAGAGTGGGGTCAGTCTGCTCTTCCCTGGGTGTGTTACATTGACAGAGTCTGGTCAGTCTGCTCTTCCCTGGGTGTGTTACATTGACAGAGTCGGGTCAGTCTGCTCTTCACTGGGTGTGTTACATTGACAGGGGGGGGTCAGTCTGCTTTTCCCTGGGTGTGTTACATTGACAGAGTTGGGTCAGTCTGTTCTTCCCTGGTTGTGTTACATTGACACAGTGGGAACAGTCTGCTCTTCCCTGGGTGTGATACATTGACAGAGAAGGGTCAGTCAGCCTTTCATTGGGTGTGTTACATTGACAGACTGGGTGAGTCTGCTCTTCCCTGGGTGTGTTATATCGACAGAGTGGAATCAGTTTGCTCTTCCCTGGGTGGGTTACATTGACAGAGTGGGGTGAGTCTGCTCTTTCCTGGGTGTGTTATATCGACAGAGTGGAATCAGTTTGCTCTTCCCTGGGTGGGTTACATTAACAGGGGAGGGTCAGTCTGCCCTTCCCTGGGTGTGTAACATTGACAGAGTCGGGTCAGTCTGCTCTTCGCTGGGTGTGTTACATTGACAGGGGGTGGGGGGGGTCAGTCTGCTCTTTCCTGGGTATGTTACATTGACAGAGTTGCGTCAGTCTGCTCTTCCCTGGGTGTGTTATATCGACAGAGTGGAATCAGTTTGCTCTTCCCTGGGTGGGTTACATTGACAGAGTGGGGTCAGTCTTCTCTTCCCTGTGCGTTACATTGACAGAGTGGGGTCAGTCTGCTCTTCCCTGGGGGTGTTACATTAACAGTGTGGGGTCAGTCTGCACTTCCCTGGGTGTGTTACATTGACAGAGTGGGGTCAATCTGATCTTCCCAGGGTGTGTTACTTTGACAGAGGGGGGTCAGTCTGCTCTTCCCTGTGTGTGTTACATTGACAGAGTGTGGTCAGTCTGCTCTTCCCTGGGGGTGTTACATTGACAGAGTTGGGTCAGTCTGCTCTTCCCTGGGTGTGTTACATTGACAGAGTGGGATCAGTCTGCTCTTCCCTGGGTGTGATACATTGACAGAGAAGGGTCAGTCTGCTCTTCCCCGGGTGTATTACATTGACAGAGTGGGGTCAGTCTGCTCTTCCCTGGGTGTGTGACATTGACAGAGTCGGTTCAGTCTGCTCTTCCCTGGGTGTGTTACATTGACGGTGGGGGGGTCAGGCTGCTCTTTCCTGGGTGTGTTACATTGACAGAGTTGGGTCAGTCTGCTCTTCCCTGGGTGTGTTACATTGACAGAGTGGGGTCAGTCTGCTCTTTCCTGGGTGTGTTACATTGACAGAGTTGGGTCAGTCTGCTCTTCCCTGGGTGTGTTACATTGACAGACTGGGGGCAGTCTGCTCTTCCCTTTGTGAGTTACATTGAAAGAATGAGGTCAGTCTGCTCTTCCCTGGGTGTGTTACATTGACAGAGTGGGGTGAGTCTGCTCTTCCCTGGGTGTGTTATATCGACAGAGTGGAATCAGTTTGCTCTTCCCTGGGTGGGTTACATTGACAGAGTGGGGTCTGTCTGCTCTTCCCCGGGTGTATTACATTGACAGAGTGGGGTCAGTCTGCTCTTCCCTGGGTGTGTTACATTGACAGAGTCGGGTCAGTCTGCTCTTCCCTGGGTGTGTTACCTTGACAGGGGGGGGGGGGGGGGGTCAGTCTGCTCTTTCCTGGGTGTGTTACATTGACAGAGGGGGCTCAGTCTGCTCTTCCCTGGGTGTGTTACATTGACAGAGTGGGAACAGTCTGCTCTTCCCTGGGTGTGATACATTGACAGAGTGTGGTCAGTCTGCTGTTCCCTGGGTGTGTTACATTGACAGAGTGGGGTCAGTGTGCTCTTCCCTGGGTGTGTTACATTGACAGAGTGGGGTCAATCTGATCTCGCCTGGGTGTGTTACATTGACAGTGTGGGGTCAGTCTGCACTTCCCTGGGTGTGTTACATTGACAGAGTGGGGTCAATCTGATCTCGTCTGGGTGTGTTACATTGACAGTGTGGGGACAGTCTGCACTTCCCTGGGTGTGTTACATTGACAGAGTGGGGTCAATCTGAACTTCCCTGGGTGTGTTCCATTGACAGAGTTGTGTCAGTCTGCTCTTCCCTGTGTGTGTTACATTTACAGAGTGTGGTCAGTCTGCTCTTCCCTGGGGGTGTTAAATTGACAGAGTGGGGTCAGTCTGCTCTTTCTTGGGAGGGTTACATTGACCGAGTGGGGTCAGTCTGCCCTTTCCTGGGTGTGTTACATTGACAGATTGGGGTCAGTCTGCCCTTCCCTGGGGGTGTTACATTGATAGAATGGGGACAGTCTGCTCTTTCCTCGGTGGGTTACGTTGACAGAGTGGAGTCAGTGTGCTCTTCCCTGGGTGTGTTACATTGACAGAGTGGGGTCGGTCTGCTCTTCCCTGGGTGTGTTACATTGACAGAGGGGGGTCAGTCAGCCCTTTCCTGGGTGTGTTACATTGACAGATTGGGGTCAGTCTGCTCTTCCCTGGGTGTGTTACATTGACAGAGTGGGGTCAGTCTGCTCTTTACAGGGTGTGTTACATTGACAGAATGTGCTCAGTCTGCTCTTCCCTGCGGGTCTTACATTGACAGAGTGGGGTCAGTCTGCACTTCCCTGGGGGTGTTACATTGAAAGAGTGGGGTCAGTCTGCTCTTCCCTGGGTGTGTGACATTGACAGAGTCGGTTCAGTCTGCTCTTCCCTGGGTGTGTTACATTGACGGTGGGGGGGGGGGGGGGGGGTCAGGCTGCTCTTTCCTGGGTGTGTTACATTGACAGAGTTGGGTCAGTCTGCTCTTCCCTGGGTGTGTTACATTGACAGAGTGGGGTCAGTCTGCTCTTTCCTGGGTGTGTTACATTGACAGAGTTGGGTCAGTCTGCTCTTCCCTGGGTGTGTTACATTGACAGACTGGGGGCAGTCTGCTCTTCCCTTTGTGAGTTACATTGAAAGAATGAGGTCAGTCTGCTCTTCCCTGGGTGTGTTACATTGACAGAGTGGGGTGAGTCTGCTCTTCCCTGGGTGTGTTATATCGACAGAGTGGAATCAGTTTTCTCTTCCCTGGGTGGGTTTCATTGACAGAGTGGGGTCTGTCTGCTCTTCCCCGGGTGTATTACATTGACAGAGTGGGGTCAGTCTGCTCTTCCCTGGGTGTGTTACATTGACAGAGTCGGGTCAGTCTGCTCTTCCCTGGGTGTGTTACCTTGACAGGGGGGGGGGGGGGGGGTCAGTCTGCTCTTTCCTGGGTGTGTTACATTGACAGAGGGGGCTCAGTCTGCTCTTCCCTGGGTGTGTTACATTGACAGAGTGGGAACAGTCTGCTCTTCCCTGGGTGTGATACATTGACAGAGTGTGGTCAGTCTGCTGTTCCCTGGGTGTGTTACATTGACAGAGTGGGGTCAGTGTGCTCTTCCCTGGGTGTGTTACATTGACAGAGTGGGGTCAATCTGATCTCGCCTGGGTGTGTTACATTGACAGTGTGGGGTCAGTCTGCACTTCCCTGGGTGTGTTACATTGACAGAGTGGGGTCAATCTGATCTCGTCTGGGTGTGTTACATTGACAGTGTGGGGACAGTCTGCACTTCCCTGGGTGTGTTACATTGACAGAGTGGGGTCAATCTGAACTTCCCTGGGTGTGTTCCATTGACAGAGTTGTGTCAGTCTGCTCTTCCCTGTGTGTGTTACATTTACAGAGTGTGGTCAGTCTGCTCTTTCCTGGGTGTGTTACATTGACAGAGTTGGGTCAGTCTGCTCTTCCCTGGGTGTGTTACATTGACAGACTGGGGGCAGTCTGCTCTTCCCTTTGTGAGTTACATTGAAAGAATGAGGTCAGTCTGCTCTTCCCTGGGTGTGTTACATTGACAGAGTGGGGTGAGTCTGCTCTTCCCTGGGTGTGTTATATCGACAGAGTGGAATCAGTTTTCTCTTCCCTGGGTGGGTTTCATTGACAGAGTGGGGTCTGTCTGCTCTTCCCCGGGTGTATTACATTGACAGAGTGGGGTCAGTCTGCTCTTCCCTGGGTGTGTTACATTGACAGAGTCGGGTCAGTCTGCTCTTCCCTGGGTGTGTTACCTTGACAGGGGGGGGGGGGGGGGGTCAGTCTGCTCTTTCCTGGGTGTGTTACATTGACAGAGGGGGCTCAGTCTGCTCTTCCCTGGGTGTGTTACATTGACAGAGTGGGAACAGTCTGCTCTTCCCTGGGTGTGATACATTGACAGAGTGTGGTCAGTCTGCTGTTCCCTGGGTGTGTTACATTGACAGAGTGGGGTCAGTGTGCTCTTCCCTGGGTGTGTTACATTGACAGAGTGGGGTCAATCTGATCTCGCCTGGGTGTGTTACATTGACAGTGTGGGGTCAGTCTGCACTTCCCTGGGTGTGTTACATTGACAGAGTGGGGTCAATCTGATCTCGTCTGGGTGTGTTACATTGACAGTGTGGGGACAGTCTGCACTTCCCTGGGTGTGTTACATTGACAGAGTGGGGTCAATCTGAACTTCCCTGGGTGTGTTCCATTGACAGAGTTGTGTCAGTCTGCTCTTCCCTGTGTGTGTTACATTTACAGAGTGTGGTCAGTCTGCTCTTCCCTGGGGGTGTTAAATTGACAGAGTGGGGTCAGTCTGCTCTTTCTTGGGAGGGTTACATTGACCGAGTGGGGTCAGTCTGCCCTTTCCTGGGTGTGTTATATTGACTGAGTTGGGTCAGTCTGCTCTTCCCTTGGGGCGTTACATCGTCAGAGTGGTGTCAGTCTGCTCTTCCCTGGGTGTGTTATATTGACTGAGTTGGGTCAGTCTGCTCTTCCCTTGGGGCGTTACATCGTCAGAGTGGTGTCAGTCTGCTCTTCCCTGGGTGTGTTATATTGACAGAGTGGGGTCAGTCTGCTCTTCCCTGTGGGTGTTGTATTGAAAGAGTGGGGCCAGTCTGCTCTTCCCTGGGTGTGTTACATTGACAGAGTGGGGTCAGTCTGCTCTTTACAGGGTCTGTTACATTGACATAGTGGGGTCAGTCTGTTCTTCCATGGGTGTGTTACATTGATAGAGTTGTGTCAGTCTTCTCTTCCCTGGGTGTGTTACATTGACAGAGTGGGGTCAGTCTGCTATTCCCTGTGTGTAACATTGACAGAGTGGGATCAGTCTGCTCGTCCCTGTGTGTGTTAGATTGACAGAATGGGGTCAGTCTCCCTTCCCTGGATGTGTTACATTGACAGAGTGGGGTCAGTTGGATCTTCCCTGGGTGAGTTACATTAACAGAGTGGGGTCAGTCTGCACTTCACTGTGGGTGTTACATTGAAAGAGTGGGGTCAGTCTGCTCTTCCCTGGGGGCGTTAAATTAACAGAATGGGGTCAGTCTGCACTTCCCTGGACGTGTTGCATTCACAGAAAAGGGTCAGTCTGCTCTTCCCTGTGTGTTTTACATTGACAGAGTGGGGTCAGTCTGCTCTTTGCAGAGTGTGTTACATTGACAGAGTGGGGTCAGTTGTTCTTCCCTGAGTGTGTTACATTGACAGAGTTGGGTCAGTCTGCTCTTCCCTGGGTGTGTTCCATTGACAGATTGCGGTTTGTTTGCTCTTCCCTGGGAAGGTTACATTGACCGAGTGGGGTCAGTCTGCTCTAAACTGAGTGGGTTACATTGACAGAGTTGGGTCAATCTGCTCTTCCCTGTGTGTGTTACATTGACAGAGTGGGGTCAGTCTGCTTTTTCCTGGGTGGGCTACATTGACAGAGTGGAGTCAGTGTGCTCAAACGTGGGTGCGTTAAATTGACAGAGTGGGGTCTGTCAGCTCTTCCCTGGGTGTGTTACATTGACAGAGTGGGGTCGGACTGCCCTTCACTGTAAGTGATACATTGACAGAGTGGGGTCAGTCTACTCTTTACAGGGTGTGTTACATTGACAGAATGGGGTCAGTCTGTTCTTCCATGGGTGTGTTACATTGACAGAGTTGGGTCAGTCTGCTCTTCCCTGGGTGTGTTACATTGACAGAGGGGGGTCAGTCTGCTCTTCCCTGTGTGTTCCATTGACAGAGTGGGGTCAGTCTGCTCTTCCCTGCGTGTGTTACATTGACAGTGTGGGGTCAGTCTGCCCTTCCCTGGGTGTGTTAGATTGACAGAATGGGGTCAGTCTGCCCTTCCCTGTGTGTGTTACATTGACAGAGAAGGGTCAGTCTGCTGTTCCCTGGGTGTGTTACATTGACAGAGAACGGTCAGTCTGCTCTTCCCTGGGTGGGTTACATTGACAGAGTGGGGTGAGTCTGCTCTTCCCTGGGTGTGTTATATCGACAGAGTGGAATCAGTTTGCTCTTCCCTGGGTGTGTTACATTAACCGAGTGGGGTCAGTCTGCTCTTCCCTTTGTGAGTTTCATTGACAGAGTGGGGTCAGTCTGCTCTTCCCTTTGTGAGTTTCTTTGACAGAGTGGGGTCAGTCTGCTCTTTCCTGGGACTGTTACATTGACAGAGTGCGTTCTGTCTGCTCTTTCCTGGGTGGGTTACATTGACAGAGTGGGGTCAGTGTGCTATTCCCTGGGTGTGTTAAATTGTCAGAGTGGGGTCAGTCTGCTCTTCCCTGGGTGTGTTACATTGACAGAGCGGGGTCAGTCTGCCCTTCCCTTTTTGAGTTACATTGACAGATTGGGGTCAGTCTGCTCTTCCCTGGGTGTGTTACATTGACAGAGAGGGGACAGTCTGCTCTTCCCTGGGTGTGTTACATTGACAGAGTGGGGTCCGTCTGCTCTTCCCTGGGTGTGTTACATTGACAGAGTGGGGTCCGTCTGCTCTTCCCTGGGTGTGTTATATTGACAGAGTGGGGTCAGTCTGCCCTTCCCTGGGTGTGTTACACTGACAGATTGGGGTCAGTCTGCTCTTCCCTGGGTCTGATACATTGACAGAGTGGGGTCAGTCTGCTCTTCCCTGGGTGTGTTACATTGACAGAGTGTGCTCAGTCTGCTCTTCCCTGGGGGTCTTACAATGACAGAGTGTGCTCAGTCTGCCCTTACCTGGGGGTGTTACATTGACAGAGTGGGGTCAGTCTGCTCTTCTCTACGGGTGTTACATTGAAAGAGTGGGGTCAGTCTACTCTTCCCTGGGGGTGTTATAGTGACAGAGTGGGGTCAGTCTGCTCTTCCCTGGGTGTGTTACTTTGATAGAATGGGGTCAGTCTGATCTTCCCTGGGTGTGTTACATCGACAGAGTGGGTTCAGTCTGCTCTTCCCTGGGGGTGTTGTATTGATAGAGTGGGGCCAGTCTGCTTTTCCCTGGGTGTGTTATATTGACAGAGTGGGGTCAGTCTGCTCTTCCCTGGGTGTGTTACATTGACAGAGTGGGGTCAGTCTGCTCTTCCCTGTGTGTGTTACATTGACAGAGTGGGGTCAGTCTGCTCTTTCCTGGGTGGGTTACATTGACAGAGTGGGGTCAGTGTGCTCAAACCTGGGTGTGTTACATTGACAGAGTGGGGTCAGTCTGCTCTTTACAGGTTGTGTTACATTGACAGAGTTAGGTTGGTCTGCCCTTCCCTGTGTGTGTTACGTTGACAGAGTGGGGTCAGTCTGCTCAAAACTGGGTGCGTTAAATTGACAGAATGGTGTCAGTCAGCTCTTCCCTGTGTGTGTTACATTGACAGAGTGGGGTCAGTCTGCTCTTTACAGGGTGTGTTACATTGACATAGTGGGGTCAGTCTGTTGTTCCATGGGTGTGTTACATTGACAGAGTGGGGTCAGTCTGCTATTCCCTGTGTGTAACATTGACAGAATGGGGTCAGTCTGCCCTTCCCTGGATGTGTTGCAATCACAGAGAAGGGTCAGTCTGCTCTTCCCTCGGTGGGTTACATTGACAGAGTGGGGTAAGTCTGCACTTCCCTGTGTGTGTTACATTGAAAGAGTGGGGTCAGTCTGCTATTCCCTGTGTGTAACATTGACAGAATGGGGTCAGTCTGCCGTTCCCCGAATGTGTTGCAATCACAGAGAAGGGTCAGTCTGCTCTTCCCTCGGTGGGTTACATTGACAGAGTGGGGTAAGTCTGCACTTCCCTGTGTGTGTTACATTGAAATAGTGGGGTCAGTCTGCTCTTCCCTGGGGGTGTTAAATTAACAGAATTGGGTCAGTCTGCCCTTCCCTGGATGTGTTGCATTCACAGAGAAGGGTCAGTCTGCTCTTCCCTGGGTGTGTTACATTGTCAGAGTGGGGTCGGTCTGCCCTTCCCCGTGTGTTTTACATTGACAGAGTGGGGTCAGTCTGCTCTTTACAGAGTGTGTTACATTGACAGAGTGGGGTCAGTCTGCTCTTCCCCGGGTGTATTACATTGACAGAGTGGGGTCAGTCTGCTCTTCCCTGGGTGTGTTACATTGACAGAGTCTGGTCAGTCTGCTCTTCCCTGGGTGTGTTACATTGACAGAGTCGGGTCAGTCTGCTCTTCACTGGGTGTGTTACATTGACAGGGGGTGGTCAGTCTGCTTTTCCCTGGGTGTGTTACATTGACAGAGTTGGGTCAGTCTGTTCTTCCCTGGTTGTGTTACATTGACACAGTGGGAACAGTCTGCTCTTCCCTGGGTGTGATACATTGACAGAGAAGGGTCAGTCAGCCTTTCATTGGGTGTGTTACATTGACAGACTGGGTGAGTCTGCTCTTCCCTGGGTGTGTTATATCGACAGAGTGGAATCAGTTTGCTCTTCCCTGGGTGGGTTACATTGACAGAGTGGGGTGAGTCTGCTCTTTCCTGGGTGTGTTATATCGACAGAGTGGAATCAGTTTGCTCTTCCCTGGGTGGGTTACATTAACAGGGGAGGGTCAGTCTGCCCTTCCCTGGGTGTGTAACATTGACAGAGTCGGGTCAGTCTGCTCTTCGCTGGGTGTGTTACATTGACAGGGGGTGGGGGGGGTCAGTCTGCTCTTTCCTGGGTATGTTACATTGACAGAGTTGCGTCAGTCTGCTCTTCCCTGGGTGTGTTATATCGACAGAGTGGAATCAGTTTGCTCTTCCCTGGGTGGGTTACATTGACAGAGTGGGGTCAGTCTTCTCTTCCCTGTGCGTTACATTGACAGAGTGGGGTCAGTCTGCTCTTCCCTGGGGGTGTTACATTAACAGTGTGGGGTCAGTCTGCACTTCCCTGGGTGTGTTACATTGACAGAGTGGGGTCAATCTGATCTTCCCAGGGTGTGTTACTTTGACAGAGGGGGGTCAGTCTGCTCTTCCCTGTGTGTGTTACATTGACAGAGTGTGGTCAGTCTGCTCTTCCCTGGGGGTGTTACATTGACAGAGTTGGGTCAGTCTGCTCTTCCCTGGGTGTGTTACATTGACAGAGTGGGATCAGTCTGCTCTTCCCTGGGTGTGATACATTGACAGAGAAGTGTCAGTCTGCTCTTCCCCGGGTGTATTACATTGACAGAGTGGGGTCAGTCTGCTCTTCCCTGGGTGTGTGACATTGACAGAGTCGGTTCAGTCTGCTCTTCCCTGGGTGTGTTACATTGACGGTGGGGGGGTCAGGCTGCTCTTTCCTGGGTGTGTTACATTGACAGAGTTGGGTCAGTCTGCTCTTCCCTGGGTGTGTTACATTGACAGAGTGGGGTCAGTCTGCTCTTTCCTGGGTGTGTTACATTGACAGAGTTGGGTCAGTCTGCTCTTCCCTGGGTGTGTTACATTGACAGACTGGGGGCAGTCTGCTCTTCCCTTTGTGAGTTACATTGAAAGAATGAGGTCAGTCTGCTCTTCCCTGGGTGTGTTACATTGACAGAGTGGGGTGAGTCTGCTCTTCCCTGGGTGTGTTATATCGACAGAGTGGAATCAGTTTGCTCTTCCCTGGGTGGGTTACATTGACAGAGTGGGGTCTGTCTGCTCTTCCCCGGGTGTATTACATTGACAGAGTGGGGTCAGTCTGCTCTTCCCTGGGTGTGTTACATTGACAGAGTCGGGTCAGTCTGCTCTTCCCTGGGTGTGTTACCTTGACAGGGGGGGGGGGGGGGGGTCAGTCTGCTCTTTCCTGGGTGTGTTACATTGACAGAGGGGGCTCAGTCTGCTCTTCCCTGGGTGTGTTACATTGACAGAGTGGGAACAGTCTGCTCTTCCCTGGGTGTGATACATTGACAGAGTGTGGTCAGTCTGCTGTTCCCTGGGTGTGTTACATTGACAGAGTGGGGTCAGTGTGCTCTTCCCTGGGTGTGTTACATTGACAGAGTGGGGTCAATCTGATCTCGCCTGGGTGTGTTACATTGACAGTGTGGGGTCAGTCTGCACTTCCCTGGGTGTGTTACATTGACAGAGTGGGGTCAATCTGATCTCGTCTGGGTGTGTTACATTGACAGTGTGGGGACAGTCTGCACTTCCCTGGGTGTGTTACATTGACAGAGTGGGGTCAATCTGAACTTCCCTGGGTGTGTTCCATTGACAGAGTTGTGTCAGTCTGCTCTTCCCTGTGTGTGTTACATTTACAGAGTGTGGTCAGTCTGCTCTTCCCTGGGGGTGTTAAATTGACAGAGTGGGGTCAGTCTGCTCTTTCTTGGGAGGGTTACATTGACCGAGTGGGGTCAGTCTGCCCTTTCCTGGGTGTGTTACATTGACAGATTGGGGTCAGTCTGCCCTTCCCTGGGGGTGTTACATTGATAGAATGGGGTCAGTCTGCTCTTTCCTCGGTGGGTTACGTTGACAGAGTGGAGTCAGTGTGCTCTTCCCTGGGTGTGTTACATTGACAGAGTGGGGTCGGTCTGCTCTTCCCTGGGTGTGTTACATTGACAGAGGGGGGTCAGTCAGCCCTTTCCTGGGTGTGTTACATTGACAGATTGGGGTCAGTCTGCTCTTCCCTGGGTGTGTTACATTGACAGAGTGGGGTCAGTCTGCTCTTCCCTGGGTGTGTTACATTGACAGAATGTGCTCAGTCTGCTCTTCCCTGCGGGTCTTACATTGACAGAGTGGGGTCAGTCTGCACTTCCCTGGGGGTGTTACATTGAAAGAGTGGGGTCAGTCTGCTCTTCCCTGGGTGTGTGACATTGACAGAGTCGGTTCAGTCTGCTCTTCCCTGGGTGTGTTACATTGACGGTGGGGGGGGGGGGGGGGTCAGGCTGCTCTTTCCTGGGTGTGTTACATTGACAGAGTTGGGTCAGTCTGCTCTTCCCTGGGTGTGTTACATTGACAGAGTGGGGTCAGTCTGCTCTTTCCTGGGTGTGTTACATTGACAGAGTTGGGTCAGTCTGCTCTTCCCTGGGTGTGTTACATTGACAGACTGGGGGCAGTCTGCTCTTCCCTTTGTGAGTTACATTGAAAGAATGAGGTCAGTCTGCTCTTCCCTGGGTGTGTTACATTGACAGAGTGGGGTGAGTCTGCTCTTCCCTGGGTGTGTTATATCGACAGAGTGGAATCAGTTTTCTCTTCCCTGGGTGGGTTACATTGACAGAGTGGGGTCTGTCTGCTCTTCCCCGGGTGTATTACATTGACAGAGTGGGGTCAGTCTGCTCTTCCCTGGGTGTGTTACATTGACAGAGTCGGGTCAGTCTGCTCTTCCCTGGGTGTGTTACCTTGACAGGGGGGGGGGGGGGGTCAGTCTGCTCTTTCCTGGGTGTGTTACATTGACAGAGGGGGCTCAGTCTGCTCTTCCCTGGGTGTGTTACATTGACAGAGTGGGAACAGTCTGCTCTTCCCTGGGTGTGATACATTGACAGAGTGTGGTCAGTCTGCTGTTCCCTGGGTGTGTTACATTGACAGAGTGGGGTCAGTGTGCTCTTCCCTGGGTGTGTTACATTGACAGAGTGGGGTCAATCTGATCTCGCCTGGGTGTGTTACATTGACAGTGTGGGGTCAGTCTGCACTTCCCTGGGTGTGTTACATTGACAGAGTGGGGTCAATCTGATCTCGTCTGGGTGTGTTACATTGACAGTGTGGGGACAGTCTGCACTTCCCTGGGTGTGTTACATTGACAGAGTGGGGTCAATCTGAACTTCCCTGGGTGTGTTCCATTGACAGAGTTGTGTCAGTCTGCTCTTCCCTGTGTGTGTTACATTTACAGAGTGTGGTCAGTCTGCTCTTCCCTGGGGGTGTTAAATTGACAGAGTGGGGTCAGTCTGCTCTTTCTTGGTAGGGTTACATTGACCGAGTGGGGTCAGTCTGCCCTTTCCTGGGTGTGTTATATTGACTGAGTTGGGTCAGTCTGCTCTTCCCTTGGGGCGTTACATCGTCAGAGTGGTGTCAGTCTGCTCTTCCCTGGGTGTGTTATATTGACTGAGTTGGGTCAGTCTGCTCTTCCCTTGGGGCGTTACATCGTCAGAGTGGTGTCAGTCTGCTCTTCCCTGGGTGTGTTATATTGACAGAGTGGGGTCAGTCTGCTCTTCCCTGTGGGTGTTGTATTGAAAGAGTGGGGCCAGTCTGCTCTTCCCTGGGTGTGTTACATTGACAGAGTGGGGTCAGTCTGCTCTTTACAGGGTCTGTTACATTGACATAGTGGGGTCAGTCTGTTCTTCCATGGGTGTGTTACATTGATAGAGTTGTGTCAGTCTTCTCTTCCCTGGGTGTGTTACATTGACAGAGTGGGGTCAGTCTGCTATTCCCTGTGTGTAACATTGACAGAGTGGGATCAGTCTGCTCGTCCCTGTGTGTGTTAGATTGACAGAATGGGGTCAGTCTCCCTTCCCTGGATGTGTTACATTGACAGAGTGGGGTCAGTTGGATCTTCCCTGGGTGAGTTACATTAACAGAGTGGGGTCAGTCTGCACTTCACTGTGGGTGTTACATTGAAAGAGTGGGGTCAGTCTGCTCTTCCCTGGGGGCGTTAAATTAACAGAATGGGGTCAGTCTGCACTTCCCTGGACGTGTTGCATTCACAGAAAAGGGTCAGTCTGCTCTTCCCTGTGTGTTTTACATTGACAGAGTGGGGTCAGTCTGCTCTTTGCAGAGTGTGTTACATTGACAGAGTGGGGTCAGTTGTTCTTCCCTGAGTGTGTTACATTGACAGAGTTGGGTCAGTCTGCTCTTCCCTGGGTGTGTTCCATTGACAGATTGCGGTTTGTTTGCTCTTCCCTGGGAAGGTTACATTGACCGAGTGGGGTCAGTCTGCTCTAAACTGAGTGGGTTACATTGACAGAGTTGGGTCAATCTGCTCTTCCCTGTGTGTGTTACATTGACAGAGTGGGGTCAGTCTGCTTTTTCCTGGGTGGGCTACATTGACAGAGTGGAGTCAGTGTGCTCAAACGTGGGTGCGTTAAATTGACAGAGTGGGGTCTGTCAGCTCTTCCCTGGGTGTGTTACATTGACAGAGTGGGGTCGGACTGCCCTTCACTGTAAGTGATACATTGACAGAGTGGGGTCAGTCTACTCTTTACAGGGTGTGTTACATTGACAGAATGGGGTCAGTCTGTTCTTCCATGGGTGTGTTACATTGACAGAGTTGGGTCAGTCTGCTCTTCCCTGGGTGTGTTACATTGACAGAGGGGGGTCAGTCTGCTCTTCCCTGTGTGTTCCATTGACAGAGTGGGGTCAGTCTGCTCTTCCCTGCGTGTGTTACATTGACAGTGTGGGGTCAGTCTGCCCTTCCCTGGGTGTGTTAGATTGACAGAATGGGGTCAGTCTGCCCTTCCCTGTGTGTGTTACATTGACAGAGAAGGGTCAGTCTGCTGTTCCCTGGGTGTGTTATATTGACAGAGAACGGTCAGTCTGCTCTTCCCTGGGTGGGTTACATTGACAGAGTGGGGTGAGTCTGCTCTTCCCTGGGTGTGTTATATCGACAGAGTGGAATCAGTTTGCTCTTCCCTGGGTGTGTTACATTAACCGAGTGGGGTCAGTCTGCTCTTCCCTTTGTGAGTTTCATTGACAGAGTGGGGTCAGTCTGCTCTTCCCTTTGTGAGTTTCTTTGACAGAGTGGGGTCAGTCTGCTCTTTCCTGGGACTGTTACATTGACAGAGTGCGTTCTGTCTGCTCTTTCCTGGGTGGGTTACATTGACAGAGTGGGGTCAGTGTGCTATTCCCTGGGTGTGTTAAATTGTCAGAGTGGGGTCAGTCTGCTCTTCCCTGGGTGTGTTACATTGACAGAGCGGGGTCAGTCTGCCCTTCCCTTTTTGAGTTACATTGACAGATTGGGGTCAGTCTGCTCTTCCCTGGGTGTGTTACATTGACAGAGAGGGGACAGTCTGCTCTTCCCTGGGTGTGTTACATTGACAGAGTGGGGTCCGTCTGCTCTTCCCTGGGTGTGTTACATTGACAGAGTGGGGTCCGTCTGCTCTTCCCTGGGTGTGTTATATTGACAGAGTGGGGTCAGTCTGCCCTTCCCTGGGTGTGTTACACTGACAGATTGGGGTCAGTCTGCTCTTCCCTGGGTCTGATACATTGACAGAGTGGGGTCAGTCTGCTCTTCCCTGGGTGTGTTACATTGACAGAGTGTGCTCAGTCTGCTCTTCCCTGGGGGTCTTACAATGACAGAGTGTGCTCAGTCTGCCCTTACCTGGGGGTGTTACATTGACAGAGTGGGGTCAGTCTGCTCTTCTCTGGGGGTGTTACATTGAAAGAGTGGGGTCAGTCTACTCTTCCCTGGGGGTGTTATAGTGACAGAGTGGGGTCAGTCTGCTCTTCCCTGGGTGTGTTACTTTGATAGAATGGGGTCAGTCTGATCTTCCCTGGGTGTGTTACATCGACAGAGTGGGTTCAGTCTGCTCTTCCCTGGGGGTGTTGTATTGATAGAGTGGGGCCAGTCTGCTTTTCCCTGGGTGTGTTATATTGACAGAGTGGGGTCAGTCTGCTCTTCCCTGGGTGTGTTACATTGACAGAGTGGGGTCAGTCTGCTCTTCCCTGTGTGTGTTACATTGACAGAGTGGGGTCAGTCTGCTCTTTCCTGGGTGGGTTACATTGACAGAGTGGGGTCAGTGTGCTCAAACCTGGGTGTGTTACATTGACAGAGTGGGGTCAGTCTGCTCTTTACAGGTTGTGTTACATTGACAGAGTTAGGTTGGTCTGCCCTTCCCTGTGTGTGTTACGTTGACAGAGTGGGGTCAGTCTGCTCAAAACTGGGTGCGTTAAATTGACAGAATGGTGTCAGTCAGCTCTTCCCTGTGTGTGTTACATTGACAGAGTGGGGTCAGTCTGCTCTTTACAGGGTGTGTTACATTGACATAGTGGGGTCAGTCTGTTGTTCCATGGGTGTGTTACATTGACAGAGTGGGGTCAGTCTGCTATTCCCTGTGTGTAACATTGACAGAATGGGGTCAGTCTGCCCTTCCCTGGATGTGTTGCAATCACAGAGAAGGGTCAGTCTGCTCTTCCCTCGGTGGGTTACATTGACAGAGTGGGGTAAGTCTGCACTTCCCTGTGTGTGTTACATTGAAAGAGTGGGGTCAGTCTGCTCTTCCCTGGGGGTGTTAAATTAACAGAATTGGGTCAGTCTGCCCTTCCCTGGATGTGTTGCATTCACAGAGAAGGCTCAGTCTGCTCTTCCCTGGGTGTGTTACATTCTCAGAGTTGGGTCGGTCTGCCCTTCCCTGTGTGTTTTACATTGACAGAGTGGGGTCAGTCTGCTCTTTACAGCGTGTGTTACATTGACAGAGTGGGGTCAGTCTGCTCTTCCCCGGGTGTATTACATTGACAGAGTGGGGTCAGTCTGCTCTTCCCTGGGTGTGTTACATTGACAGAGTCGGGTCAGTCTGCTCTTCACTGGGTGTGTTACATTGACAGGGGGGGAGTCGGTCTGCCCTTCCCTGTGTGTTTTACATTGACAGAGGGGGGTCAGTCTGCTCTTTAAAGAGTGTGTTACATTGACAGAGTGGGGTCAGTCTGTTCTTCCATGTGTGTGTTACATTGACAGTGTTGGGTCAGTCTGCTCTTCCCTGGGTGTGTTACTTTGATAGAATGGGGTCAGTCTGACCTTCCCTGGGTGTGTTACATCGACAGAGTGGGTTCAGTCTGCTCTTCCCTGGGGGTGTTGTATTGATAGAGTGGGGCCAGTCTGCTCTTCCCTGGGTGTGTTATATTGACAGAGTGGGGTCAGTCTGCTCTTCCCTGGGTGTGTTACATTGACAGAGTGGGGTCAGTCTGCTCTTCCCTGTGTGTGTTACATTGACAGAGTGGGGTCAGTCTGCTCTTTCCTGGGTGGGTTACATTGACAGAGTGGGGTCAGTGTGCTCAAACCTGGGTGTGTTACATTGACAGTGTGGGGTCAGTCTGCTCTTTACAGGTTGTGTTACATTGACAGAGTTAGGTTGGTCTGCCCTTCCCTGTGTGTGTTACGTTGACAGAGTGGGGTCAGTCTGCTCAAAACTGGGTGCGTTAAATTGACAGAATGGTGTCAGTCAGCTCTTCCCTGTGTGTGTTACTTTGACAGAGTGGGGTCAGTCTGCTCTTTACAGGGTGTGTTACATTGACATAGTGGGGTCAGTCTGTTGTTCCATGGGTGTGTTACATTGACAGAATGGGATCAGTCTGCTCTTCCCTGGGTGTGATACATTGACAGAGAAGGGTCAGTCTGCTCTTCCCTGGGTGTGTTACATTGACAGAGTGTGGTGAGTCTGCTCTTCCCTGGGTGTGTTATATCGACACAGTGGACTCAGTTTGCTCTTCCCTGGGTGGGTTACATTGACAGAGTGTGGTCAGTCTGCTCTTCCCCGGGAGTATTACATTGACAGAGTGGGGTCAGTCTGCTCTTCCCTGGGTGTGTTACATTGACAGAGTCGGGTCAGTCTGCTCTTCCCTGGGTGTGTTACATTGACAGGGGGGGGTCAGTCTGCTCTTTCCTGGGTGTGTTACATTGACAGAGTTGGGTCAGTCTGCTCTTCGCTGGGTATGTTACATTGTCAGAGTGGGGTCAGTCTGCTCTTTCCTGGGTGTGTTACATTGACAGAGTTGGGTCAGTCTGCTCTTCCCTGGGTGTATTACATTGACAGAGTGGGGTCAGTCTGCACTTCCCTGGGTGTGTTACATTGACAGGGTGGGGTCAGTCTGCTCTTTCCTGGGTGTGTTACATTGACAGAGTTGGGTCAGTCTGCTCTTCCCTGGGTGTGTTTCATTGACAGAGTGGGGTCAGTCTGCACTTCCCCGAGTGTGTTACTTTGACAGAGTGGGGTAAATCTGCTCTTCCCTGGGTGTGTTACATTGACAGAGTGAGGTCAGTCTGCTCTTCCCTGAGTTGTTTACTTTGACAGAGTGGGGACAGTCTGCTCTTCCCTGAGTGTGTTACTTTGACAGAGTGGGGTCAGTCTGCTCTTCCCTTGGTGAGTTACATTGAGGTAGAGAGGTCACTCTGGTCTCCCCTGTGTGTGTTACATAGACAAAGGGGGGGCAATCTTCTCTTCCCTGGGTGAGGTACATTGACAGAGTGGGGTCAGTCTGCTCTTCCCTGTGTGTGTTACATTGACAGAGTGGGGTCAGTCTGCACTTCCCCGAGTGTGTTACTTTGACAGAGTGGGGACAGTGTGCTCTTCCCTGGGTGTGTTTCATTGACAGAGTGGGTTCAGTCTGCTCTTCCCTCTGTGTGTTACATTGACAGAGTGGGGTCAGTCTGCTCTTTCCTGGTTGTGTAACATTGACAGAGTTGGGTCAGTCTGCTCTTCCCTGGGTGTGTTACATTGAGAGAGGGGGTCAGTCTGCTCTTCCCTGTGTGTTACTTGGAGAGAGTGGGGTCAGTCTGCTCTTCCCAGGGTGTGTTATATTAACAGAGTGGGGTCAGTCTGCTCTTCCCGGTGTGTGTTACATTGACAGAGTGGGGTCAGTCTGCTCTTTACAGGGTGTGTTACATTGATATAGTGGGGTCAGTCTGTTCTTCCATGGGTGTGTTGCATTGACAGAGTTGTGTCAGTCTGCTCTTCCCTGGGTGTGTTACATTGTCAGAGTGGGGTCAGTCTGCTATTCCCTGTGTGTAACATTGACAGAGTGGGGTCAGTCTGCTCTTCCCTGTGTGTGTTAGATTAACAGAATGGAGTCAGTCTGCCCTTCCCTGGATGTGTTACATTGACAGAGTGGGGTCATTCTGCTCTTCCCTGGGTGTGTTACATTGACAGAGTTGGGTCAGTCTGCTCTTCCCTGGGTGGGTTACATTTACAGAGTGGTGTGAGTCTGCTCTTCCCAGGGTGTGTTACATAGACAGAGTGGCGTCAGTCTGCACTTCCCTGGGTGTCTTACATTGACAGAGAAGGGTCAGTCTGCTCTTCCCTGGATGTGTTACATTGACAGAGTGGCGTCAGTCTGCTCTTCCCTGGGTGGGTTACATTTACAGAGTGGTGTGAGTCTGCTCTTCCCAGGGTGTGTTACATTGACAGAGTGGGGTCAGTCTGCTCTACTCTGGGTGGGTTACATTGACAGAGTGGAAAAAGTTTGCTCTTCCCTGGGTGCATTACATTGACACAGAGGGGTCAGTCTGCTCTTCCCTGGTAGTTTTACATTGATACAGAGTTATCAGTCTACTCTTCCCTGTGTGTGTTACATTGACAGAGTGGGGTCAGACTGCTCTTCCCTGGGTGTGTTACATTGACAGAGTGGGGTCAGTCTGCTCTTCCCTGGGTGGGTTACATTTACAGAGTGGTGTGAGTCTGCTCTTCCCAGGGTGTGTTACATAGACAGAGTGGCGTCAGTCTGCACTTCCCTGGGTGTCTTACATTGACAGAGAAGGGTCAGTCTGCTCTTCCCTGGATGTGTTACATTGACAGAGTGGCGTCAGTCTGCTCTTCCCTGGGTGGGTTACATTTACAGAGTGGTGTGAGTCTGCTCTTCCCAGGGTGTGTTACATTGACAGAGTGGGGTCAGTCTGCTCTACTCTGGGTGGGTTACATTGACAGAGTGGAAAAAGTTTGCTCTTCCCTGGGTGCATTACATTGACACAGAGGGGTCAGTCTGCTCTTCCCTGGTAGTTTTACATTGATACAGAGTTATCAGTCTACTCTTCCCTGTGTGTGTTACATTGACAGAGTGGGGTCAGACTGCTCTTCCCTGGGTGTGTTACATTGACAGAGTGGGGTCAGTCTGCTCTTTCCTGGGTGTGTTACATTGACAGAGTGGGGTCAGACTGCTCTTCCCTGGGGGTGTTACATTGACAGAGTGGGGTCAGTCTGCTCTTCCCTGGGTGTGTTACATTGACAGAGTGGGGTCAGTCTGCTCTTCCATGGGTGTGTTCCATTGACAGAGTTGGGTCAGTCATATCTTCCGTGGGGATGTTATATTGACAGAGTGGGGTCATTCTGCTCTTCCCTGGGTGTGTTACATTGACAGAGTGGGGTCAGTCTGCTCTTTCCTGGGTGTGTTACATTGACAGAGTGGGGTCAGTCTGCTCTTCCCTGGGGGTGTTACATTGACAGATTGGGGTCAGTCTGCTCTTACCTGGGTGTGTTACATTGACAGAGTGGGGTCAGTCTGCTCTTCCCTTTGTGAGTTACATTGACAGAGTGGGGTCAGTCTGCCCTTCCCTGGGTGTGTTACATTGACAGAGTGTGGTTAGTCTGCTCTTCCCTGGGGGTCTTACATTGACAGAGTGGGGTTTGTTTGCTCTTCCCTGTGTGTGTTACATTGACAGAGTGGCGTCAGTCTGCTCTTCCTCGGGTGTGTTACATTGACAGAGTGGGGTCAGTCTGCTTTTCCCTGGGTGTCATACATTGACAGAGTGGGGTCAGTCTGCTCTTCCCTTGGTGGGTTACATTGACAGTATGGGGTGAGTCTGCTCTTCCCAGGGTGTGATACACAGACAGAGTGGAAACAGTTTGCTCGTCTCTGGGTGTGTTACATTGACACAGAGGCGTCAGTCTGCTCTTTCCTGTTAGTGTTACATTGACACAGTGGGATCAGTCTACTCTTCCCTGGGTGGGTTACATTGACAGAGTGGGGAAGGTCTGCTCTTCACTGGGTGTGTTACATTGACAGAGTGGGGTCAGTCTGCTCTTCCCTGGGTGTGTTACATTGACAGAGTGGGGTTAGTCTCCTCTTTCCTGGGTGGGTTACATTGACAGAGTGGGTTCAGTCTGCTCTTCCCTGGGTGTGTTAAATTGACAGAGTGGGACCGGTCTGCCCTTCCCTGTGTGTGTTACATTGACAGAGTGGGGTCAGTCTGCTCTTTACAGGTTGTGTTACATTGACAGAGTGGGGTCAGTCTGCTCTTCCCTGTGTGTTACATTGTCAGAGTGGGGTCAGTCTGCTCATCAATGGGTGTGTTACATTGACAGAGTGGGGTTAGTCTGCTCTTTCCTGGGTGGGTTACATTGACAGAGTGGGTTCAGTCTGCTCTTCCCTGGGTGTGTTAAATTGACAGAGTGGGACCGGTCTGCCCTTCCCTGTGTGTGTTACATTGACAGAGTGGGGTCAGTCTGCTCTTTCCTGGGTGGGTTACATTCACAGAGTGGGGTCGGTCTGCCCTTCCCTGTGTGTGTTACATTGACAGAGTGAGGTCAGTCTGCTCTTCCCTGGGTGTGTTACATTGTCAGAGTGGGGTCAGTCTGCTCTTCCCTTTGTGAGTTACATTGACAGAGTGGGGTCAGTCTGCTCATCCCTGGGTGTTTTACATTGACAGAGTGGGGTCAGTCTGCACTTCCCTGGGTGTGTTACATTGACAGAGTGTGGTCAGTCTGCTGTTCCCTGGGTGTGTTACATTGTCAGAGTGGGGTCAGTGTGCTCTTCCCTGGGTGTGTAACATTGACAGTGTGGGGTCAGTTTGCGCTTCCCTGGGTGTGTTACATTGACAGAGTGGGGTCAATCTGGTCTCGCCTGGGTCTGTTACATTGACAGTGTGGGGACAGTCTGCACTTCCCTGGGTGTGTTACATTGACAGAGTGGGGTCAATCTGATCTTCCCTGGGTGTGTTCCATTGACAGAGTTGTGTCAGTCTGCTCTTCCCTGTGTGTGTTACATTTACAGAGTGTGGTCCGTCTGCTCTTCCCTGGGGGTGTTAAATTGACAGAGTCGGTTCAGTCAGAACTTCCCTGGGTGTGTTACATTGACAGAGTGGGGTCAATCTGATCTCGCCTGGGTATGTTACATTGACAGAGTCGGGTCAGTCTGCTCTTCCCTGTGTGTGTTACATTTACAGTTTGTGGTCAGTCTGCTCTTCTCTGGGGGTGTTACATTGACCGAGTGGGGTCAGTGTGCTCTTCCCTGGGTGTGGTACATTGACAGAGTGGGGTCAGTCTGCTCTTCCTTGGGTGGGTTACATTGACAGAGTTGGGTCAGTCTGCTCTTCCCTGGGGGTGTTACATTGACAGAGTGGGGTCAGTCTGCTCTTCCCTGTTTGTGGTTCATTGACAAAGTGGGGTCAGTCTGCTCTTCCCCGGGTGTGTTACATTGACAGAGTGGGGTCAGTCTGCTTTTCCCTGGGTGTGTTACATTGGCAGAGTGGGGTCAGTCTGCTCTTCCCTGGGTGGGTTACATTGACAGTATGGGGTGAGTCTGCTCTTCCCAGGGTGTGTTACATTGAGAGAGTGGGGTTAGTCTGCTCTTTCCTGGGTGGGTTACATTGACAGAGTGGGGTCAGTCTGCTCTTCCCTGGTTGTGTTAAATTGACAGAGTGGGATCGGTTTGCCCTTCCCTGTGTGTGTTACATTGACAGAGTGGGGTCAGTCTGCTCTTTACAGGTTGTGTTACTTTGACAGAGTGGGGTCAGGCTGTTCTTCCATGGGTGTGTTACATTGACAGAGTGGGGTCAGTCTGCTCTTCCCTGTGTGTTACATTGAAAGAGTGGGGTCAGTCTGCTCTTCCCTTTGTGAGTTACATTTACAGAGTGGGGTCAGTCTGCTCATCAATGGGTGTGTTACATTGGCAGAGTGGGGTTCGTCTGCTCTTCCCTGGGGGTGTTACATTGACAGAGTGGGGTCAGGCTGCACTTCCCTGGGTGTGTTACATTGACAGAGTGTGGTCAGTCTGCTCTTCCCTGGGGGTGTTACATTGACAGAATGGGGTCAGTCAGCTCTTCCCTGGGGGTGTTACATTGACAGAGTGGGGTCAGTCTGCTCTTCCCTGGGTGTGTTACATTCACAGAGAGGGGTCGGTCTGCCCTTCCCTGTGTGTGTTACATTGGCAGAGTGAGGTCAGTCTGCTCTTCCCTGGGTGTGTTACATTGGCAGAGTGGGGTCAGTCTGCTCTTCCCTTTGTGAGTTACATTGAAAGAGTGGGGTCAGTCTGCTCATCCCTGGGTTTTTTACATTGACAGAGTGGGGTCAGTCTGCACTTCCCTGGGTGTGTTACATTGACAGAGTGTGGTCAGTCTGCTGTTCCCTGGGTATGTTACATTGACAGAGTGGGGTCAGTGTGCTCTTCCCTGGGTGTGTTACATTGACAGAGTGGGGTCAGTCTGCTCTTCCCTTTGTGAGTTACATTGACAGAGTGGGGTCAGTCTGCTCATCCCTGGGTGTTTTACATTGACAGAGTGGGGTCAGTCTGCACTTCCCTGGGTGTGTTACATTGACAGAGTGTGGTCAGTCTGCTGTTCCCTGGGTGTGTTACATTGTCAGAGTGGGGTCAGTGTGCTCTTCCCTGGGTGTGTAACATTGACAGTGTGGGGTCAGTTTGCGCTTCCCTGGGTGTGTTACATTGACAGAGTGGGGTCAATCTGGTCTCGCCTGGGTCTGTTACATTGACAGTGTGGGGACAGTCTGCACTTCCCTGGGTGTGTTACATTGACAGAGTGGGGTCAATCTGATCTTCCCTGGGTGTGTTCCATTGACAGAGTTGTGTCAGTCTGCTCTTCCCTGTGTGTGTTACATTTACAGAGTGTGGTCCGTCTGCTCTTCCCTGGGGGTGTTAAATTGACAGAGTCGGGTCAGTCAGAACTTCCCTGGGTGTGTTACATTGACAGAGTGGGGTCAATCTGATCTCGCCTGGGTATGTTACATTGACAGAGTCGGGTCAGTCTGCTCTTCCCTGTGTGTGTTACATTTACAGTTTGTGGTCAGTCTGCTCTTCTCTGGGGGTGTTACATTGACCGAGTGGGGTCAGTGTGCTCTTCCCTGGGTGTGGTACATTGACAGAGTGGGGTCAGTCTGCTCTTCCTTGGGTGGGTTACATTGACAGAGTTGGGTCAGTCTGCTCTTCCCTGGGGGTGTTACATTGACAGAGTGGGGTCAGTCTGCTCTTCCCTGTTTGTGGTTCATTGACAAAGTGGGGTCAGTCTGCTCTTCCCCGGGTGTGTTACATTGACAGAGTGGGGTCAGTCTGCTTTTCCCTGGGTGTGTTACATTGGCAGAGTGGGGTCAGTCTGCTTTTCCCTGGGTGGGTTACATTGACAGTATGGGGTGAGTCTGCTCTTCCCAGGGTGTGTTACATAGACAGAGTGGAAAAAGTTTGCTCGTCTCTGGGTGTGTTACATTGACACAGAGGCGTCAGTCTGCACTTTCCTGGTAGTGTTACATTGACACAGTGGGATCAGTCTACTCTTCCCTGGGTGGGTTACATTGACAGAGTGGGGTAGGTCTGCTCTTCCCTGGGTGTGTTACATTGAAAGAGTGGGGTCAGTCTGCTCTTCCCTGTGTGTGTTACATTGAGAGAGTGGGGTTAGTCTGCTCTTTCCTGGGTGGGTTACATTGACAGAGTGGGGTCAGTCTGCTCTTCCCTGGTTGTGTTAAATTGACAGAGTGGGATCGGTTTGCCCTTCCCTGTGTGTGTTACATTGACAGAGTGGGGTCAGTCTGCTCTTTACAGGTTGTGTTACTTTGACAGAGTGTGGTCAGGCTGTTCTTCCATGGGTGTGTTACATTGACAGAGTGGGGTCAGTCTGCTCTTCCCTGTGTGTTACATTGAAAGAGTGGGGTCAGTCTGCTCTTCCCTGGGGGTGTTACATTGACAGAGTGGGGTCAGTCTGCTCTTCCCTGGGTGTGTTACATTCACAGAGAGGGGTCGGTCTGCCCTTCCCTGTGTGTGTTACATTGGCAGAGTGAGGTCAGTCTGCTCTTCCCTGGGTGTGTTACATTGGCAGAGTGGGGTCAGTCTGCTCTTCCCTTTGTGAGTTACATTGAAAGAGTGGGGTCAGTCTGCTCATCCCTGGGTTTTTTACATTGACAGAGTGGGGTCAGTCTGCACTTCCCTGGGTGTGTTACATTGACAGAGTGTGGTCAGTCTGCTGTTCCCTGGGTATGTTACATTGACAGAGTGGGGTCAGTGTGCTCTTCCCTGGGTGTGTTACATTGACAGAGTGGGGTCAATCTGATCTCGCCTGGGTGTGTTACATTGACAGTGTGGGGTCAGTCTGCACTTCCCTGGGTGTGTTACATTGACAGAGTGGGGTCAATCTGATCTTGCCTGGGTGTGTTACATTGACAGTGTGGGGACAGTCTGCACTTCCCCGGATGTGTTACATTGACAGAGTGGGGTCAATCTGATCTTCCCTGGGTGTGTTCCATTGACAGAGTTGTGTCAGTCTGCTGTTCCCTGTGTGTGTTACATTTACAGAGGGTGGTCAGTCTGCTCTTCCCTGGGGGTGTTACATTGACAGAGCGGGGTCAGTCTGCTCTTTCTTGGGTGGGTTACATTGACTGGGTGGGGTCAGTCGGATCTTCCCTGAGAGTGTGACATTGACAGAGTGAGGTCAGTCTGCTCTTTCCTAGGTGTGTTTCATTGACAGAGTGGGATCGGTTTGCCCTTCCCTGTGTGTGTTACATTGACAGAGTGGGGTCAGTCTGCTCTTTACAGGTTGTGTTACTTTGACAGAGTGTGGTCAGTCTGTTCTTCCATGGGTGTGTTACATTGACAGAGTGGGGTCAGTCTGCTCTTCCCTGTGTGTTACATTGACAGAGTGGGGTCAGTCTGCTCTTCCCTTTGTGAGTTACATTTACAGAGTGGGGTCAGTCTGCTCATCAATGGGTGTGTTACATTGGCAGAGTGGGGTTAGTCTGCTCTTCCCTGGGGGTGTTACATTGACAGAGTGGGGTCAGTCTGCACTTCCCTGGGTGTGTTACATTGACAGAGTGTGGTCAGTCTGCTCTTCCCTGGGGGTGTTACATTGACAGAGTGGGGTCAGTCAGCTCTTCCCTGGGGGTGTTACATTGACAGAGTGGGGTCAGTCTGCTCTTCCCTGGGTGTGTTACATTCACAGAGAGGGGTCGGTCTGCCCTTCCCTGTGTGTGTTACATTGGCAGAGTGAGGTCAGTCTGCTCTTCCCTGGGTGTGTTACATTGGCAGAGTGGGGTCAGTCTGCTCTTCCCTTTGTGAGTTACATTGAAAGAGTGGGGTCAGTCTGCTCATCCCTGGGTTTTTTACATTGACAGAGTGGGGTCAGTCTGCACTTCCCTGGGTGTGTTACATTGACAGAGTGTGGTCAGTCTGCTGTTCCCTGGGTATGTTACATTGACAGAGTGGGGTCAGTGTGCTCTTCCCTGGGTGTGTTACATTGACAGAGTGGGGTCAATCTGATCTCGCCTGGGTGTGTTACATTGACAGTGTGGGGTCAGTCTGCACTTCCCTGGGTGTGTTACATTGACAGAGTGGGGTCAATCTGATCTTGCCTGGGTGTGTTACATTGACAGTGTGGGGACAGTCTGCACTTCCCCGGATGTGTTACATTGACAGAGTGGGGTCAATCTGATCTTCCCTGGGTGTGTTCCATTGACAGAGTTGTGTCAGTCTGCTGTTCCCTGTATGTGTTACATTTACAGAGGGTGGTCAGTCTGCTCTTCCCTGGGGGTGTTACATTGACAGAGCGGGGTCAGTCTGCTCTTTCTTGGGTGGGTTACATTGACTGGGTGGGGTCAGTCGGATCTTCCCTGAGAGTGTGACATTGACAGAGTGAGGTCAGTCTGCTCTTTCCTAGGTGTGTTTCATTGACAGAGTGGGGTCAGTCTGCACTTCCCTGGGTGTCTTACATTGACAGAGAAGGGTCAGTCTGCTCTTCCCTGGGGGTGTTACATTGACAGAGTGGGGTCAGTCTGCTCTTCCCTGGGTGGGTTACATTGAGAGAGTGGGGTGAGTCTGCTCTTCCCAGGGTGTGTTACATCGACAGAGTGGAAATAGTTTGCTCTTCCCTGGGTGGGTTACATTAACAGAGTGGGGTCAGTCTGCTCTACCCTTGGTGGGTTACATTGACAGAGTGGCGTGAGTCTGCTCTTCGCTGGGTGCGTTACATTGACAGAGTGGGGTCAGTCTTGTCTGCCCTGGGTGTGTTACATTGACAGAGTGAGGTCAGTCTGCTCTTCCCTGGGTGTGTTACATTGACAGAGTGGAGGCAGTCTGCTCTTCCCTTTGTGAGTTACATTGAAAGAATGAGGTCAGTCTGCTCTTCCCTGGGGGTGTTACATTGACAGAGTGAGGTCAGTGTGCTCTTCCCTGGGTGTGTTACATTGACAGAGTGGGGTCGGTCTGCCCTTCCCTGTGTGTGTTATATTAACAGAGTGAGGTCAGTCTGCTCTTCCCTGTGTGTTACATTGACTGAGTGGGGTCAGTCAGGTCTTCCCTGTGTGTGTTACATTGACAGAGTGGGATCAGTCTGCTCTTCCCTGGGTGTGTTACATTGACGCAGTGGGGTCGGTCTGCTCTTCCCTGGGTGGGTTACATTGACAGAGTGGGGTCAGTCTGCTCTTCCCTTTGTGAGTTACATTGACAGACTAGGGTCAGTCTGCTCTTCCCTGGGTGTGTTAGATTGACAGAGTGGGGTCAGTCTGCACTTCCCTGCGTGTGTTACATTGACAGAGTGTGGTCAGTCTGCTCTTCCCTGGGTGTGTTACATTGACAGAGTGGAGTCAGTCTGCTCTTCCCTGGGTGGGTTACATTGACAGAGTGGGGTCAGTCTGCTCTTCCCTTTGTGAGTTACATTGACAGACTGTGGTCAGTCTGCTCTGCCCTGGGTGTGTTACATTGACAGAGTGGTGTCAGTCTGCTCTTCCCTGGGTGTGTTACATTGACAGAGTGGAGTCAGTCTGCTCTGCCCTGGGTGTGTTACATTGACAGAGTGGGGTCAGTCTGCTCTTCCCTGGGTGTGTTACATTGACAGAGTGGGGTCAGTCGGCTATGCCCTGGTGGTGTTACTTTGACAGAGTGTGGTCAGTCTGCACTTCCCTGCGTGCGTTACATTGACAGAGTGTGGTCAGTCTGCTCTTCCCTGGGTGTGTTACATTGACAGATTGGAGGCAGTCTGCTCTTCCCTTTGTGAGATACATTGACAGAGTGGGGTCAGTCTGCTCTTCCCTGAGTGAGTTACATTGACAGAATGGGGTCAGTCTGCTCTTCCCAGGGGTTGTTACATTGACAGAGTGGGGTCAGTCGTATCTTCCCTTGGTGTGTTACATTGACAGAGTTGGGTCAGTCTGCACTTCCCTGGGTGTCTTACATTGACAGTGAAGGGTCAGTCTGCTCTTACCTGGATGTGTTACATTGACAGAGTGGGGTGAGTCTGCTCTTCCCAGGGTGTGTTACACAGACAGAGTGGAAACAGTTTGCTCTTCCCTGGGTGGGTTACATTAACAGAGTGTGGTCAGTCTGTTCTAACCTGACTGGGTTACATTGACAGAGTGGGGTCAGTCTGCTCTTCGCTGGGTGCGATACATTGACAGAGTGGGGTCAGTCTGTTCTTCCCCGGGTGTGTTACATTGAGAGAGTGGGGTCAGTCTGCTTTTCCCTGGATGTGTTACATTGACAGAGTGGGGTCAGTCTGCTCTTCCCTGGGTGTGTTACATTGACAGAGTGGGGTCAGTCTGCTCTTCCCTGGGTGTGTTACATTGACAGAGTGGGGTCAGTCTGCTCTTCCCTGGGGGTGTTACATTGACAGAGTGGGGTCAGTCTGCTCTTCCCTGGGTGGGTTACATTGAGAGAGTGGGGTGAGTCTGCTCTTCCCAGGGTGTGTTACATCGACAGAGTGGAAACAGTTTGCTCTTCCCTGGGTGGGTTACATTAACAGAGTGGGGTCAGTCTGCTCTACCCTGGGTGGGTTACATTGACAGAGTGGGGTCAGTCTGCTCTTCGCTGGGTGCGTTACATTGACAGAGTGGGGTCAGTCTTGTCTGCCCTGGGTGTGTTACATTGACACAGAGGGGTCAGTCTGCTCTTTCCTGGATGTGTTACATTGACAGAGTGGGGGCAGTCTGCTCTTCCCTTTGTGAGTTACATTGACAGACTGGGGTCAGTCTGCTCTTCCCTGGGTGTGTTAGATTGACAGAGTGGGGTCAGTCTGCACTTCCCTGCGTGTGTTACATTGACAGAGTGTGGTCAGTCTGCTCTTCCCTGGGTGTGTTACATTGACAGAGTGGAGTCAGTCTGCTCTTCCCTGGGTGGGTTACATTGACTGGGTGGGGTCAGTCGGATCTTCCCTGAGAGTGTGACATTGACAGAGTGAGGTCAGTCTGCTCTTTCCTAGGTGTGTTTCATTGACAGAGTGGGGTCAGTCTGCTCTTCCCTGGGTGTGTTACATTGACAGAGTGGGGTTAGTCGGATCTTCCCTGGGTGAGTTACATTGACAGAGTTGGGTCAGTCTGCACTTCCCTGGGTGTCTTACATTGACAGAGAAGGGTCAGTCTGCTCTTCCCTGGGGGTGTTACATTGACAGAGTGGGGTCAGTCTGCTCTTCCCTGGGTGGGTTACATTGAGAGAGTGGGGTGAGTCTGCTCTTCCCAGGGTGTGTTACATCGACAGAGTGGAAATAGTTTGCTCTTCCCTGGGTGGGTTACATTAACAGAGTGGGGTCAGTCTGCTCTACCCTTGGTGGGTTACATTGACAGAGTGGCGTGAGTCTGCTCTTCGCTGGGTGCGTTACATTGACAGAGTGGGGTCAGTCTTGTCTGCCCTGGGTGTGTTACATTGACAGAGTGAGGTCAGTCTGCTCTTCCCTGGGTGTGTTACATTGACAGAGTGGAGGCAGTCTGCTCTTCCCTTTGTGAGTTACATTGAAAGAATGAGGTCAGTCTGCTCTTCCCTGGGGGTGTTACATTGACAGAGTGAGGTCAGTGTGCTCTTCCCTGGGTGTGTTACATTGACAGAGTGGGGTCGGTCTGCCCTTCCCTGTGTGTGTTATATTAACAGAGTGAGGTCAGTCTGCTCTTCCCTGTGTGTTACATTGACTGAGTGGGGTCAGTCAGGTCTTCCCTGTGTGTGTTACATTGACAGAGTGGGATCAGTCTGCTCTTCCCTGGGTGTGTTACATTGACGCAGTGGGGTCGGTCTGCTCTTCCCAGGGTGTGTTACATCGACAGAGTGGAAACAGTTTGCTCTTCCCTGGGTGGGTTACATTAACAGAGTGGGGTCAGTCTGCTCTACCCTGGGTGGGTTACATTGACAGAGTGGGGTCAGTCTGCTCTTCGCTGGGTGCGTTACATTGACAGAGTGGGGTCAGTCTTGTCTGCCCTGGGTGTGTTACATTGACACAGAGGGGTCAGTCTGCTCTTTCCTGGATGTGTTACATTGACAGAGTGGGGGCAGTCTGCTCTTCCCTTTGTGAGTTACATTGACAGACTGGGGTCAGTCTGCTCTTCCCTGGGTGTGTTAGATTGACAGAGTGGGGTCAGTCTGCACTTCCCTGCGTGAGTTACATTGACAGAGTGTGGTCAGTCTGCTCTTCCCTGGGTGTGTTACATTGACAGAGTGGAGTCAGTCTGCTCTTCCCTGGGTGGGTTACATTGACAGAGTGGGGTCAGTCTGCTCTTCCCTTTGTGAGTTACATTGACAGACTGTGGTCAGTCTGCTCTGCCCTGGGTGTGTTACATTGACAGAGTGGTGTCAGTCTGCTCTTCCCTGGGTGTGTTACATTGACAGAGTGGAGTCAGTCTGCTCTGCCCTGGGTGTGTTACATTGACAGAGTGGGGTCAGTCTGCTCTTCCCTGGGTGTGTTACATTGACAGAGTGGGGTCAGTCGGCTATGCCCTGGTGGTGTTACTTTGACAGAGTGTGGTCAGTCTGCACTTCCCTGCGTGCGTTACATTGACAGAGTGTGGTCAGTCTGCTCTTCCCTGGGTGTGTTACATTGACAGATTGGAGGCAGTCTGCTCTTCCCTTTGTGAGATACATTGACAGAGTGGGGTCAGTCTGCTCTCCCCTGAGTGAGTTACATTGACAGAATGGGGTCAGTCTGCTCTTCCCAGGGGGTGTTACATTGACAGAGTGGGGTCAGTCGTATCTTCCCTTGGTGTGTTACATTGACAGAGTTGGGTCAGTCTGCACTTCCCTGGGTGTCTTACATTGACAGTGAAGGGTCAGTCTGCTCTTACCTGGATGTGTTACATCGACAGAGTGGGGTGAGTCTGCTCTTCCAGGGTGTGTTACACAGACAGAGTGGAAACAGTTTGCTCTTCCCTGGGTGGGTTACATTAACAGAGTGTGGTCAGTCTGTTCTAACCTGACTGGGTTACATTGACAGAGTGGGGTCAGTCTGCTCTTCGCTGGGTGCGATACATTGACAGAGTGGGGTCAGTCTGTTCTTCCCCGGGTGTGTTACATTGAGAGAGTGGGGTCAGTTTGCTTTTCCCTGGATGTGTTACATTGACAGAGTGGGGTCAGTCTGCTCTTCCCTGGGTGTGTTACATTGACAGAGTGGGGTCAGTCTGCTCTTCCCTGGGTGTGTTACATTGACAGAGTGGGGTCAGTCTGCTATTCCCTGGGGGTGTTACATTGACAGAGTGGGGTCAGTCTGCTCTTCCCTGGGTGGGTTACATTGAGAGAGTGGGGTGAGTCTGCTCTTCCCAGGGTGTGTTACATCGACAGAGTGGAAACAGTTTGCTCTTCCCTGGGTGGGTTACATTAACAGAGTGGGGTCAGTCTGCTCTACCCTGGGTGGGTTACATTGACAGAGTGGGGTCAGTCTGCTCTTCGCTGGGCGCGTTACATTGACACAGTGGGGTCAGTCTTGTCTGCCCTGGGTGTGTTACATTGACACAGAGGGGTCAGTCTGCTCTTTCCTGGATGTGTTACATTGACAGAGTGGGGGCAGTCTGCTCTTCCCTTTGTGAGTTACATTGACAGACTGGGGTCAGTCTGCTCTTCCCTGGGTGTGTTAGATTGACAGAGTGGGGTCAGTCTGCACTTCCCTGCGTGTGTTACATTGACAGAGTGTGGTCAGTCTGCTCTTCCCTGGGTGTGTTACATTGACAGAGTGGAGTCAGTCTGCTCTTCCCTGGGTGGGTTACATTGACAGAGTGGGGTCAGTCTTCTCTTCCCTTTGTGAGTTACATTGACAGCCTGGGGTCAGTCTGCTCTGCCCTGAGTGTGTTACATTGACAGAGTGGGGTTAGTCTGCTCTTCCCTGGGTGGGTTACATTAACAGAGTGGGGTCAGTCTGCTCTACCCTGGGTGGGTTACATTGACAGAGTGGGGTCTGTCTGCTCTTCGCTGGCGGCGTTACATTGACAGAGTGTGGTCAGCCTGGTCTTCCCTGGGTGTGTTACATTGAGGATTGGAGTCAGTCTGCACTTCCCTGGGTGTGTTACATTGACAGAGTGGGGACAGTCTGCTCTTCCCTGAGTGTGTTACTTTGACAGAGTGGGGTCAGTCTGCTCTTCCCTTGGTGAGTTACATTGAGATAGAGAGGTCACTCTGGTCTCCCCTGTGTGTGTTACATTGACAAAGGGGGGGCAATCTTCTCTTCCCTGTGTGAGGTACATTGACAGAGTGGGGTCAGTCTGCTCTTCCCTGTGTGTGTTACATTGACAGAGTGGGGTCAGTCTGCACTTCCCCGAGTGTGTTACTTTGAAAGAGTGGGGACAGTGTGCTCTTTCCTGGTTGTGTAACATTGACAGAGTTGGGTCAGTCTGCTCTTCCCTGGGTGTGTTACATTGAGAGAGGGGGTCAGTCTGCTCTTCCCTGTGTGTTACTTGGAGAGAGTGGGGTCAGTCTGCTCTGCCCAGGGTGTGTTATATTAACAGAGTGGGGTCAGTCTGCTCTTCCCGGTGTGTGTTACATTGACAGAGTGGGGTCAGTCTGCTCTTTACAGGGTGTGTTACATTGATATAGTGGGGTCAGTCTGTTCTTCCATGGGTGTGTTGCATTGACAGAGTTGTGTCAGTCTGCTCTTCCCTGTGTGTGTTAGATTAACAGAATGGAGTCAGTCTGCCCTTCCCTGGATGTGTTACATTGACAGAGTGTGGTCAGTCTGCTCTTCCCTGGGTGTGTTACGTTGACAGAGTGGGGTCAGTCTTGTCTGCCCTGGGTGTGTTACATTGACACAGAGGGGTCATTCTGCTCTTTCCTGGGTGTGTTACATTGACAGAGTGGGGGCAGTCTGCTCTTCCCTTTGTGAGTGACATTGAAAGAATGAGGTCATTCTGCTCTTCCCTGGGGGTGTTACATTGACAGAGTGAGGTCAGTCTGCTCTTCCCTGGGTGTGTTACATTAACAGAGTGAGGTCAGTCTGCTCTTCTCTGTGTGTTACATTGACTGAGTGGGGTCAGTCAGGTCTTCCCTGTGTGTTTTACATTGACAGAGTGGGATCAGTCTGCTCTTCACTGGGTGTGTTACATTGACGCAGTGGGGTCGGTCTGCTCTTCACTGGGTGGGTTTCATTGACAGAGTGGGGTCAGTCGGCTCTGCCCTGGGTGTGTTACATTAACAGAGTGTGGTCAGTCTGCTCTTCCCTGGGTGTGTTACATTGACAGAGTGGAGTCAGTCTGCTCTTCCCTGGGTGTGTTACATTGACAGAGTGGGGTCAGTCTGCTCTTCCCTTTGTGAGTTACATTGACAGACTGGGGTCAGTCTGCTCTTCCCTGGGTGTGTTACATTGACAGAGTGGGGTCAGTCTGCACTTCCCTGCGTGTGTTACATTGACAGAGTGTGGTCAGTGTGCTCTTCCCTGGGTGTGTTACATTGACAGAGTGGAGTCAGTCAACTCTTCCCTGGGTGGGTTACATTGACAGAGTGGGGTCAGTCTGCTCTTCCCTTTATGAGTTACATTGACAGCCTGGGGTCAGTCTGCTCTGCCCTGAGTGTGTTACATTGACAGAGTGGGGTCAGTCTGCTCTTCCCTGGGTCTGTTACATTGACAGAGTGGGGTCAGTCGGCTATGCCCTGGTGATGTTACTTTGACAGAGTGTGGTCAGTCTGCACTTCCCTGGGTGTGTTACATTGACAGAGTGGGGTCAGTCTGCTCTTCCCTGGATATGTGACATTGACAGGGTGGGGTCTGTCTGCTCTTCCCTTTGTGAGATACATTGATAGAGTGGGGTCAGTCTGCTCTTCCCAGGGGGTGTTACATTGACAGAGTGGGGTCAGTCGTATCTTCCCTGGGTGAGTTACATTGACAGAGTTGGGTCAGTCTGCACTTCCCTGTGTGTCTTACATTGACAGAGTGTGGTCAGTCTGCTCTTACCTGGATGTGTTACATTGACAGAGTGGGGTGAGTCTGCTTTTCCCAGGGTGTGTTACACAGACAGAGTGGAAACAGTTTGCTCTTCCCTGGGTGGGTTACATTAACAGAGTGGGGTCAGTCTGCTCTTCGCTGGGTGCGTTACATTGACAGAGTGGGGTCAGTCTTGTCTTCCCTGGGTGTGTTACATTGACACAGAGGGGTCAGTCTGCACTTTCCTGGGAGTGTTACATTGACACAGTGGGATCAGTCTCTTCTTCACTGTGTGTGTTACATTGACAGAGTGGGGTCAGTCTGCTCTTCCCCGGGTGTGTTACATTGAGAGAGTGGGGTCAGTCTGCTCTTCCCTCGGTGTGTTACATTGACAGAGTGGGGTCAGTCTGCTCTTCCCTGGGTGTGTTACATTGACAGAGTGGGGTCGGTCTGCTCTTCCCTGGGTGTGTTACATTGACAGAGGGGCGTCAGTCTGTCCTTCCCTGGGTGTGTTACACTGACAGATTGGGGTCAGTCTGCTCTTCCCTGGGTCTGTTACATTGACAGAGTGGGGTCAGTCTGCTCTTCCCTGGGTGTGTTACATTGACAGAGTGGGGTCAGTCTGCTCTTCCCTGGGGGTCTTACATTGTCAGAGTGGGGTCAGTCTGCTCTTCCCTGGGGGTGTTACATTGAAAGAGTGGTGTCAGTCTGCTCTTCCCTGGGTGTGTTAAATTGACAGAGTGAGGTCAGTCTGCTCTTCACTGGGTGTGTTACAGTGACAGAGTGAGGTCAGTCTGCTCTTCCCTGGGTGTGTTACTTTGATAGAATGGGGTCAGTCTGCTCTTCCCTGGGTGTGTTATATTGACAGAGTTGGGTCAGTCTGCTCTTCCCTGGGTGTGTTACATTGACAGAGTGTGGTCAGCCTGCTCTTCCCTGGCTGTGTTACATTGACAGAGTGGAGTCAGTCTGCACTTCCCTGGGTGTATTACATTGACAGAGTGGGGTCAGTCTGCTCTTCCCTGGATATGTTACATTGACAGGGTGGGGTCTGTCTGCTCTTCCCTTTGTGAGATACATTGACAGAGTGGGGTCAGTCTGCTCTTCCCTGAGTGAGTTACATTGACAGAATCGGGTCAGTCTGCTCTTCCCAGGGGGTGTTACATTGACAGAGTGGGGTCAGTCGTATCTTCCCTGGGTGAGTTACATTGACAGAGTTGGGTCAGTCTGCACTTCCCTGGGTGTCTGACATTGGCAGAGAAGGGTCAGTCTGCTCTTACCTGGATGTGTTACATTGACAGAGTGGGGTGAGTCTGCTTTTCCCAGGGTGTGTTACACAGACAGAGTGGAAACAGTTTGCTCTTCCCTGGGTGGGTTACATTAACAGAGTGGGGTCAGTCTGCTCTACCCTGGGGGTGTTACATTGAAAGAGTGGTGTCAGTCTGCTCTTCCCTGGGTGTGTTAAATTGACAGAGTGAGGTCAGTCTGCTCTTCACTGGGTGTGTTACAGTGACAGAGTGAGGTCAGTCTGCTCTTCCCTGGGTGTGTTACTTTGATAGAATGGGGTCCGTCTGCTCTTCCCTGGGTGTGTTATATTGACAGAGTTGGGTCAGTCTGCTCTTCCCTGGGTGTGTTACATTGACAGAGTGGGGTCAGTCTGCTCTTCCCTGGCTGGGTTATATTGGCAGAGTGGGGTCAGTCTACTCTTCCCTGCGTGTGTTTCATTGACAGAGCGGGGTCAGTCTGCTCTTCCCTGGGGGTGTTACATTGACAGGGTGGGGTCAGTCTGCTCTTCCCTTCATGTGTTCCATTGACAGAGTGGGGTCAGTCTGCTCTTCCCTGGGTGTGTTACATTGACAGAGTGGGGTCCGCGTGCACTTCCCTGGGTGTTTTAAATTGACAGAGTGGGGTCAGTCTGCTCTTCCCTGGGAGTGATACATTGACAGAGTAGGGTCAGTCTGCTCTTCCCTGGGTGTGTTACTTTGACAGAGTGGGGTCAGTGTGCTCTTCCCTGGGTGTGTTACATTGATAGAGTGGGGTCAGTCTGCTGTTGCCTGGGTGTGTTACATTGACAGAGTGGGTTCAGTCTGCTCTTCCCTGGCTTTGTTACATTGACAGAGTGGGGTCAGTCTGCTCTTCCCTGGGTGTGTTACATTGACAGAGTGGGGTCAGTCTGCTCTTCCCTGGGTGTGTTACATTGACAGAGAGGGGACAGTCTGCTCTTCCCTGGGTGTGTTACAATGACAGAGTGGGGTCAGTCTGCTCTTCCTTGGGTGGTTTACATTGACAGAGTGGGGTCAGTCTCCTCTTCCCGCGGTGTGTTACATTGACAGAGTTGGGTCAGTCTGATCTTCCCTGGGTGTATAATGTTGACAGAAAGGGGTCAGTCTGCTCTTCCCTTGGTGCGTTGCAATGACAGAGTGTGGTCAGTCTGCTCTTCCCTGTGTCTGTTATATTTGACCGGATGAGGTCAGTCTGCTCTTCCCTCGGTGTGTTACATTGCCAGAGTGGTTTCAGTCTGCTCTTCCCTGGGTGTGTTACATTGACAGAGAGGGGTCAGTCTGCTCTTCCCTCGGTGGGTTACATTGAAAGTGTGGGGTCAGTCTGCTCTTCCCTGGGTGTGTTACATTGACACAGTGGGGTCAATCTGCTCTTCCCTGGGTGTGTTACATTGACAGTGTGCGGTCAGTCTGCTCTTCCCTGGGTGCGTGACATTGACAGAGTGGGGTCAGTCTGCTCTTCCCTGGGTGTGTTACATTGACAGAGTGGGGTCCGTCTGCTCATCCCTGGGTGTGTTACATTGACAGAGAGGGGTCAGTCTGCTCTTCCCTGGATGTGTTACATTGAAAGTGTGGGGTCAGTCTGCTCTTCCCTGGGTGTGTTACATTGACACAGTGGGGTCAGTCTGCTCTTCCCTGGGTGCGTGACATTGACAGAGTGCGGTCAGTCTGCTCTTCCCTGGGTGCGTGACATTGACAGAGTGGGGTCAGTCTGCTCTTCCCTGGGTGTGTTACATTGACAGAGTGGGGTCAGTCTGCTCTTCCCTGGCTGAGTTACATGGAGGGAGAGGGGTCTGTCTGCTCTTCACTGGGTGGGGTACATTGACAGAGTGGGGTCAGTCCGCTCTTCTCTGCGTGTGTTACTTTGACAGAGTGGAGTCAGTCTGCTCTTCCCTGGGTGTGTTATATTGACAGAGAGGGGTCAGTCTGCTCTTCCCTGGATGTGTTACATTGAAAGTGTGGGGTCAGTCTGCTCTTCCCTTGGTGTATTACATTGACAAAGTGGGGTCAGTCTGCTCTTCCCTGCGTGCGTGACATTGACAGATTGCGGTCAGTCTACTCTTCCCTGGGTGCGTGACATTGACAGAATGGGGTCAGTCTACTCTTCCCTGGGTGTGTTACATTGACAGAGTGGGGTCAGTCTGCTCTTCCCTGTGTCTGTTACATTGACTGAGTGGGGTAAATCTGCTCTTCCCTGGCTGTGTTACATTGACAGAGAGGGGTCAGTCTGCTCTTCCCTGGGTGGGTTGCATTGACCGAGTGCGGTCAGTCTGCTCTTCCCTGGATGTGTTACATTGAAAGTGTGGGGTCAGTCTGCTCTTCCCTGGGTGTGTTGCATTGACACAGTGGGATCCATCTGCTCTTCCCTGGGCGGTTACATTGACAGAGTGCGGTCAGTCTGCTCTTCCCTGGGTGCGTGACATTGACAGAGTGGGGTCAGTCTGCTCTTCCCTGGGTCTGTTACATTGACAGAGTGGGGTAAATCTGCTCTTCCCTGGCTGTGTTACATTGACAGAGAGGGGTCAGTCTGCTCTTCCCTGGGTGGATTACATTCACGGAGTGCGGTCAGTCTGCTCTTCCCTGGATGTGTTACATTGAAAGTGTGGGGTCAGTCTGCTCTTCCCTGGATGTGTTACATTGACACAGTGGGATCAATCTGCTCTTCCCTGGGTGTGTTACATTGACAGAGTGCGGTCAGTCTGCTCGCCCCTGGGTGCGTGACATTGACAGAGTGGGGTCAGTCTGCTCTTCCCTGGGTGTGTTACATTGACAGAGTGGGGTCAGTCTGCTCTTCCCTGGGTGTGTTACAATGACAGAGTGGGGTTAGTCTGCTCTTCCCTGGGTATAACATTGACCGAGTGAGGTCAATCTTCTGTTCCCTGGGTGAGTTACATTGAAAGAGAGGGGTCAGTCTGCTCTTCCCTGGCTGTGTTACAATGACAGAGTGGGGTCAGACTGCTCTTCCTTGGGTGTGTTACATTGACAGAGTGGGGACAGTCTGCTCTTCCCGCGGTGTGTTACATTGACAGAGAGGGGTCAGTCTGCTCTTCCCTGGGTGGGTTGCATTGACCGAGTGCGGTCAGTCTGCTCTTCCCTGGATGTGTTACATTGAAAGTGTGGGGTCAGTCTGCTCTTCCCTGGGTGTGTTGCATTGACACAGTGGGATCCATCTGCTCTTCCCTGGGCGGTTACATTGACAGAGTGCGGTCAGTCTGCTCTTCCCTGGGTGCGTGACATTGACAGAGTGGGGTCAGTCTGCTCTTCCCTGGGTCTGTTACATTGACAGAGTGGGGTAAATCTGCTCTTCCCTGGCTGTGTTACATTGACAAAGAGGGGTCAGTCTGCTCTTCCCTGGGTAGATTACATTCACGGAGTGCGGTCAGTCTGCTCTTCCCTGGATGTGTTACATTGAAAGTGTGGGGTCAGTCTGCTCTTCCCTGGATGTGTTACATTGACACAGTGGGATCAATCTGCTCTTCCCTGGGTGTGTTACATTGACAGAGTGCGGTCAGTCTGCTCGCCCCTGGGTGCGTGACATTGACAGAGTGGGGTCAGTCTGCTCTTCCCTGGGTGTGTTACATTGACAGAGTGGGGTCAGTCTGCTCTTCCCTGGGTATAACATTGACCGAGTGAGGTCAATCTTCTGTTCCCTGGGTGAGTTACATTGACAGAGAGGGGTCAGTCTGCTCTTCCCTGGCTGTGTTACAATGACAGAGTGGGGTCAGACTGCTCTTCCTTGGGTGTGTTACATTGACAGAGTGTGGTCAGTCTGCTCTTCCCGCGGTGTGTTACATTGACAGAGTGAGGTCAGTCTGCTCTTCCCTGGGTGAGTTAGATTGACAGGGTGGGGTCAGTCTGCTCTCCCCTGGGTGTGATACATTGACAGAGTGGGGTCAGACTGCTATTCCCTGAGTATGTTACATTGACAGAGTGGGGTCAGTCTGCCCTTCCCTGGTTGTGTTACATTGACAGAGTGAGGTCAGTCTGCTCTTCCCTGAGTGTGTTACTTTGACAGAGTGGGGTCAGTCTGCTCTTCCCTAGGTGAGTTACATTGAGATAGAGGGGTCACTCTGGTTTCCCCTGGGTGTGTTACATTGACAGAGTTGGGTGAGTCTGCTCTTCCCTGGGTCTGTGATATTGACAGAGTGGGGTCAGTCTGCTCTTCCCTGGGTGTGTTACATTGACTGAGTGGGGTCAGTCTGCTTTTCCCTGGGTGTGTTACATTGACAGAGTGGGGTCAGTCTGCTCTTCCCTAGGTGTGTTACATTGACAGAGTGGGGTCAGTCTGCACTTCCCTGGGTGTGTTACATTGAAAGAGTGGGGTCAGTCTGCTCTTCCCTGGGTGAGTTACACGGAGGGAGAGGTGTCAGTCTGCTCTTCCCTGGGTATGTTACATTGACAGAGTGGGGTCAGTCTGCTCTTCCCTGAGTGTGTTACTTTGACAGAGTGGGAAGAGTCTGCTCTTCCCTGAGTGTGTTACTTTGACAGAGTGGGGTCAGTCTGCTCTTCCCTAGGTGAGTTACATTGTGATAGAGGGGTCACTCTGGTCTCCCCTGGGTGTGTTACATTGACAGAGTTGGGTGAGTCTGCTCTTCCCTGGGTCTGTGATAATGACAGAGTGGGGTCAGTCTGCTCTTCCCTGGGTGGGTTACATTGACTGAGTGCGGTCAGTCTGCTCTTCCCTGGGTGGGTTACATTGACAGAATGGGGTCAGTCTGCTCTTCCATGGGTGAGTTACATGGAGGGAGAGGGGTCAGTCTGCTCTTCACTGGGTGGGTTACATTGACAGAGTGGGGTCAGTCTGCTCTTCCCTGGGTGGGTTACATTGACAGAACGGGGTCTGTCTGCTCTTCCCTGGTTGTGTTACATTGACAGAGTGGGGTCAGTCTGCTCTTCCCTGGGTGTGTTACATTGACAGAGTGGGGTAAGTCTGCTCTCCCCTGGGTGTCTTACATTGACAGAGTGGGGTCAGTCTGTTCTTCCCTGGGTGTGTTACATTGACAGAATGGGGTCAGTCTGCTCTTCCCTGGGTGTGTTACATTGACAGAGTGGGGTCAGTCTGCTCTTCCCTGGGTTTGTTACATTGACAGAGTGGGGTAAATCTGCTCTTCCCTGGGTGTGTTACATTGACAGAGAGGGGTCAGTCTGCTCTTCCCTGGGTGAGTTACATGGAGGAAGAGGGGTCAGTCTGCTCTTCACTGGGTGAGTTACATGGAGGAAGAGGGGTCAGTCTGCTCTTCCTTGGGTGTGTTACATTGACAGAGTGGGGTCAGTCTGCTCTTCCCGCGGTGTGTTACATTGACAGAGTGAGGTCTGTCTGCTCTTCCCTTGGTGAGTTACATTGGCAGGGTTGGTTCAGTCTGCTCTCCCCTGCGTGTGATACATTGAAAGAGTGGGGTCAGACTGCTATTCCCTGAGTATGTTACATTGACAGAGTGGGGTGTGTCTGCTCTTCCCTGGGTGTGTTACATTGACAGAGTGAGGTCAGTCTGCTCTTCCCTGAGTGTGTTATTTTGACAGAGTGGGAAGAGTCTGCTCTTCCCTGAGTGTGTTACTTTGACAGAGTGGGGTCAGTCTGCTCTTCCCTAGGTGAGTTACATTGTGATAGAGGGGTCACTCTGGTCTCCTCTGGGTGTGTTACATTGACAGAGTTGGGTGAGTCTGCTCTTCCCTGGGTCTGTGATAATGACAGAGTGGGGTCAGTCTGCTCTTCCCTGGGTGGGTTACATAGACTGAGTGCCGTCAGTCTGCTCTTCCCTGGGTGGGTTACATTGACAGAATGGTTTCAGTCTGCTCTTCCCTGGGTGAGTTACATGGAGGAAGAGGGGTCAGTCTGCTTTTCACTGGGTGAGTTACATGGAGGAAGAGGGGTCAGTCTGCTCTTCACTGGGTGGGTTACATTGACAGAGTGGGGTCAGTCTGCTCTTCCCTGGGTGTGTTACATTGACAGAGTGGGGTCAGTCTGTTCTTCCCTGGGTGGGTTACATTGACAGAACGGGGTCTGTCTGCTCTTCCCTGGTTGTGTTACATTGACAGAGTGGGGTCAGTCTGCTCTTCCCTGGGTGTCTTACATTGACAGAGTGGGGTCAGTCTGTTCTTCCCTGGGCGTGTTACATTGACAGAATGGGGTCAGTGTGCTCTTCCCTGGGTGTGTTACATTGACAGAGTGGGGTCAGTCTGCTCTTCCCTGGGTTTGTTACATTGACAGAGTGGGGTAAATCTGCTCTTCCCTGGGTGTGTTACATTGACAGAGAGGGGTCAGTCTGCTCTTCCCTGGGTGGGTTACATTGACCGAATGCGGTCAGTCTGCTCTTCCCTGGATGTGTTACATTGAAAGTGTGGGGTCAGTCTGCTCTTCCCTGGGTGTGTTACATTGACACAGTGGGATCAATCTGCTCTTCCCTGGGTGTGTTACATTGACAGAGTGGGGTTAGTCTGCTCTTCCCTGGGTATGTTACATTGACCGAGTGAGGTCAATCTGTTCTTCCCTGGGTGTGTTACATTGACAGAATGGGGTCAGTCTGCCATTCCCTGGGTGTGTTACATTGACAGAGTGGGGTCAGTCTGCTCTTCCCTGGGTCTGTTACATTGACAGAGTGGGGTAAATCTGCTCTTCCCTGGGTGTGTTACATTGACAGAGTGGGGTCAGTCTGCTCTTCCCTGGGTCTGTTACATTGACAGAGTGGGGTAAATCTGCTCTTCCCTGGGAGTGTTACATTGACAGAGTGGGTTCAGTCTGCTCTTCCCTGGTTGTGTTACATTGACAGAGTGGGGTCAGTCTGCTCTTCCTTGGGTGTGTTACATTGACAGACTGGGGTAAGTCCGCTCTCCCCTGGGTGTCTTACATTGACAGAGTGGGGTCAGTCTGTTCTTCACTGGGTGTGTTACATTGACAGAATGGGGTCAGTCTGCTCTTCCCTGGGTGTGTTACATTGACAGAGTGGGGTCAGTCTGCTCTTCCCTGGGTCTGTTACATTGACTGAGTGGGGTAAATCTGCTCTTCCCTGGATGTGTTACATTGAAAGTGTGGGGTCAGTCTGCTCTTCCCTGGGTGTGTTACGTTGATACAGTGGGATCAATCTGCTCTTCCCTGGGTGTGTTACATTGACAGAGTGCGGTCAGTCTGCTCTTCCCTGGGTGCGTGACATTGACAGTGTGGGGTCAGTCTGCTCTTCCCTGGGTGTGTTACATTGACAGAGTGGGGTCAGTCTGCCCTTCCCTGGGTGTGTTACATTGACAGAGTGGGGTCAGTCTGCTCTTCCCTGGGTCTGTTACATTGACAGAGTGGGGTAAATCTGCTCTTCCCTGGCTGTGTTACATTGACAGAGAGGGGTCAGTCTGCTCTTCCCTGGGTGGATTACATTGACCGAGTGCGGTCAGTCTGCTCTTCCCTGGATGTGTTACATTGAAAGTGTGGGGTCAGTCTGCTCTTCCCTGGATGTGTTACATTGACACAGTGGGATCAATCTGCTCTTCCCTGGGTGTGTTACATTGACAGAGTGCGGTCAGTCTGCTCTTCCCTGGGTGCGTGACATTGACAGAGTGGGGTAACTCTGCTCTCCCCTGGGTGTCTTACATTGACAGAGTGGGGTCAGTCTGTTCTTCCCTGGGTGTGTTACATTGACAGAATGGGGTCAGTCTGCTCTTCCCTGGGTGTGTTACATTGACAGAGTGGGGTCAGTCTGCTTTTCCCTGGTTCTGTTACATTGACGGAGTGGGGTAAATCTGCTCTTCCCTGGCTGTGTTACATTGACAGAGAGGGGTCAGTCTGCTCTTCCCTGGGTGGGTTACATTGACCGAGTGCGGTCAGTCTGCTCTTCCCTGGATGTGTTACATTGAAAGTGTGGGGTCAGTCTTCTCTTCCCTGGGTGTGTTACGTTGACACAGTGGGATCAATCTGCTCTTCCCTGGGTGTGTTACATTGACAGAATGCGGTCAGTCTGCTCTTCCCTGGGTGCGTGACATTGACAGAGTGGGGTCAGTCTGCTCTTCCCTGGGTGTGTTACATTGACAGAGTGGGGTCAGTCCGCCCTTCCCTGGGTGTGTTACATTGACAGAGTGGGGTCAGTCTGCTCTTCCCTGGGTCTGTTACATTGACAGAGTGGGGTAAATCTGCTCTTCCCTGGGTGTGTCACATTGACAGAGAGGGGTCAGTCTGCTCTTCCCTGGGTGGATTACATTGACCGAGTGCGGTCAGTCTGCTCTTCCCTGGATGTGTTACATTGAAAGTGTGGGGTCAGTCTGCTCTTCCCTGGATGTGTTACATTGACACAGTGGGATCAATCTGCTCTTCCCTGGGTGTATTACATTGACAGAGTGCGGTCAGTCTGCTCTTCCCTGGTTGCGTGACATTGACAGAGTGGGGTCAGTCTGCTCTTCCCTGGGTGTGTTACATTGACAGAGTGGGATCAGTCTGCTCTTCCCTGGGTGTGTTACATTGACAGAGTGGGGTTAGTCTGCTCTTCCCTGGGTATGTTACATTGACCGAGTGAGGTCAATCTTCTGTTCCCTGGGTAAGTTACATTGACAGATAGGGGTCAGTCTGCTCTTCCCTGGCTGTGTTACAATGACAGAGTGGGGTCAGACTGCTCTTCCTTGGGTGTGTTACATTGACAGAGTGTGGTTAGTCTGCTCTTCCCTGGGTGTGTTACATTGACAGAGTGGGGTCAGTCTGCTCTTCCCGCGGTGTGTTACATTGACAGAGTGGGGTTAGTCTGCTCTTCCCTGGGTATGTTACATTGACCGAGTGAGGTCAATCTTCTGTTCCCTGGGTGAGTTACATTGACAGAGAGGGGTCAGTCTGCTCTTCCCTGGCTGTGTTACAATGACAGAGTGGGGTCAGACTGCTCTTCCTTGGGTGTGTTACATTGACAGAGTGGGGTTAGTCTGCTCTTCCCGCGGTGTGTTACATTGACAGAGTGAGGTCAGTCTGCTCTTCCCTGGGTGAGTTAGATTGACAGGGTGGGGTCAGTCTGCTCTCCCCTGGGTGTGATACATTGACAGAGTGGTGTCAGTCTGCTCTTCCCTGGGTGTGTTACATTGACAGAACGGGGTCTGTCTGCTCTTCCCTGGTTGTGTTACATTGACAGAGTGGGGTCAGTCTGCTCTTCCTTGTGTGTGTTACATTGACAGAGTGGGGTAAGTCTGCTCTCCCCTGGGTGTCTTACATTGACAGAGTGGGGTCAGTCTGTTCTTCCCTGGGTGTGTTACATTGACAGAATGGGGTCAGTCTGCTCTTCCCTGGGTGTGTTACATTGACAGAGTGGGGTCAGTCTGCTCTTCCCTGGGTCTGTTATTTTGACTGAGTGGGGTAAATCTGCTCTTCCCTGGCTGTGTTACATTGACAGAGAGGGGTCAGTCTGCTCTTCCCTGGGTGGATTACATTGACCGAGTGCGGTCAGTCTGCTCTTCCCTGGATGTGTTACATTGAAAGTGTGGGGTCAGTCTGCTCTTCCCTGGGTGTGTTACGTTAACACAGTGGAATCAATCTGCTCTTCCCTGGGTGTGTTACATTGACAGAGTGGGGTCAGTCTGCTCTTCCCTGGGTGTGTTACATTGACAGAGTGGGGTCAGTCTGCTCTTCCCTGGCTCTGTTACATTTTCAGAGTGGGGTAAATCTGCTCTTCCCTGGGTGTGTTACATTGACAGAGAGGGGTCAGTCTGCTCTTCCCTGGGTGGATTACATTGACCGAGTGCGGTCAGTCTGCTCTTCCCTGGATGTGTTACATTGAAAGTGTGGGGTCAGTCTGCTCTTCCCTGGATGTGTTACATTGACACAGTGGGATCAATCTGCTCTTCCCTGGGTGTGTTACATTGACAGAGTGCAGTCAGTCTGCTCTTCCCTGGGTGCGTGACATTGACAGAGTGGGGTCAGTCTGCTCTTCCCTGGGTGTGTTACATTGACAGAGTGGGATCAGTCTGCTCTTCCCTGGGTGTGTTACATTGACAGAGTGGGGTTAGTCTGCTCTTCCCTGGGTATGTTACATTGACCGAGCGAGGTCAATCTTCTGTTCCCTGGGTGAGTTACATTGACAGATAGGGGTCAGTCTTCTCTTCCCTGGCTGTGTTACAATGACAGAGTGGGGTCAGACTGCTCTTCCTTGGGTGTGTTACATTGACAGAGTGGGGTTAGTCTGCTCTTCTCTGGGTGTGTTACATTGACAGAGTGGGGTCAGTCTGCTCTACCCTGGGTGTGTTACATTGACAGAGTGGGGTTAGTCTGCTCTTCGCTGGGTATGTTACATTGACCGAGTGAGGTCAATCTTCTGTTCCCTGGGTGAGTTACATTGACAGAGAGGGGTCAGTCTGCTCTTCCCTGGCTGTGTTACAATGACAGAGTGGGGTCAGACTGCTCTTCCTTGGGTGTGTTACATTGACAGAGTGGGGTTAGTCTGCTCTTCCCGCGGTGTGTTACATTGACAGAGTGAGGTCAGTCTGCTCTTCCCTGGGTGAGTTAGATTGACAGGGTGGGGTCAGTCTGCTCTCCCCTGGTTGTGATACATTGACAGAGTGGGGTCAGACTGCTATTCCCTGAGTATGTTACATTGACAGAGTGGGGTCAGTCTGCCCTTCCCTGGTTGTGTTACATTGACAGAGTGAGGTCAGTCTGCTCTTCCCTGAGTGTGTTACTTTGACAGAGTGGGGTCAGTCTGCTCTTCCCTAGGTGAGTTACATTGAGATAGAGGGATCACTCTGGTCTCCCCTGGGTGTGTTACATTGACAGAGTTGGGTGAGTCTGCTCATCCCTGGGTCTGTGATATTGACAGAGTGGGGTCAGTCTGCTCTTCCCTGGGTGTGTTACATTGACAGAGTGGGGTCAGTCTGCTTTTCCATGGGTGTGTTACATTGACAGAGTGGGGTCAGTCTGCTCTTCCCTGGGTGAGTTACGTGGAGAGAGAGGGGTCAGTCTGCTCTCCCCTGGGTGTGTTACATTGACAGAGTGGGGTCAGTCTGCACTTCCCTGGGTGTGTTACATTGAAAGAGTGGGGTCAGTCTGCTCTTCCCTGGGTGTGTTACATTGACAGAGTGGGGTCAGTCTGCTCTTCCCTGGGTGTGTTACATTGACAGAGTGGGGACAGTCAGCTCTTCTCTGGGTGTGTTACATTGACAGAGTGAGGTCAGTCTGCTCTTCCCTGAGTGTGTTACTTTGACAGAGTGGGGTCAGTCTGCTCTTCCCTAGGTGAGTTACATTGTGATAGAGGGGTCACTCTGGTCTCCCCTGGGTGTGTTACATTGACAGAGTTGGGTGAGTCTGCTCTTCCCTGGGTCTGTGATAATGTCAGAGTGCGGTCAGTCTGCTCTTCCCTGGGTGAGTTACATGGAGGGAGAGGGGTCAGTCTGCTCTTCACTGGGTGGGTTACATTGACAGAGTGGGGTCAGTCTGCTCTTCCCTGGGTGTGTTACATTGACAGAGTGGGGTCAGTCTGTTCTTCCCTGGGTGTGTTACAGAGACAGGGTGGGTTCAGTCTGCTCTTCCCTGGGTGTGTTACATTGACAGAGTGGGGTCAGTCTGCTCTTCCCTGGGTGTGTTACATTGACAGGGTGGGGTCAGTCTGCTCTTCCCTGGGTGTGTTACATTGACAGAGTGGGGTCAGTCTGCGCTTCCCCGAGTGTGTTACTTTGACAGAGTGGGGACAGTGTGCTCTTCCCTGGGTGTGTTACATTGACAGAGTGAGGTCAGTCTGCTCTTCCCTGAGTTGTTTACTTTGAGAGAGTGGGGACAGTCTGCTCTTCCCTGAGTGTGTTACTTTGACAGAGCGGGGTCAGTCTGCTCTTCCCTTGGTGAGTTACATTGAGATAGAGAGGTCACTCTGGTCTCCCCAGTGTGTGTTACATTGACAAAGGGGAGGCAATCTTCTCTTCCCTGGGTGAGTTACATTGACAGAGTGGGGTCAGTCTGCTCTTCCCTGTGTGTGTTACATTGACAGAATGGGGTCAGTCTGCTCTTCCCTGGGTGTGTTACATTGACAGAGTGAAGTCAGTCTGCTCTTCCCTGGGTGTGTTACAATGATAGAGTGGGGTCAGTCTGCTCTTCCCTGGGTGTGTTGCATTGACAGAGTGGGGTCAGTCTGCTCTTCCCAGAATGTGTTACATTGACAGAGTTGGGTCAGTCTGATCTTCCCTGGGTGTGTAACGTTGACAGAAAGGGTCAGTCTGCTCTTCCCTGGGTGTTTTACATGAACAGAGTGGGGTGAGTCTGCTCTTCCCTGGGTATGTTACATTGACAGAGTGGGGTCAGTCTACTCTTCCCTGTGTGTCTTACATTGACAGAGTGGGGTCAGTCTGCTCTTCCCTGGGTGTGTTACATTGACAGAGTGGGGTCAGTCTGCTCTTCCCTGGGTGTGTTATACTGACAGAGTGGGGTCAGTCTGCTCTTCCCTGGGTGCGTTACATTGACAGAGTGGGGTCAGTATGCTCTTCCCTGGGTGTGTTACATTGACAGAACAGGGTCCGTCTGCCTTTCCCTGGGTGTGTTACATTGACAATGTGGTTAGTCTGCTCTTACCTTGGTGTGTTACATTGACAGAGTGAGGTCAGTCTGCTCTTCCCTGGGTGTTTTACATGAACAGAGTGGGGTGAGTCTGCTCTTCCCTGGGTATGTTACATTGACAGAGTGGGGTCAGTCTACTCTTCCCTGTGTGTCTTACATTGACAGAGTGGGGTCAGTCTGCTCTTCCCTGGGTGTGTTACATTGACAGAGTGGGGTCAGTCTGCTCTTTCCTGGGTGTTTTACATTGACAGAGTTGGGACAGTCTGATGTTCCCTGGGTGTATAACGTTGAGAGACAGGGGTCAGTCTGCTCTTCCCTGGGTTTGTTACATTGACAGAGTGAACTCAGTCCGCTCTTCCCTGGGTGTGTTGCAATGACAGAGTGTGGTCAGTCTGCTCTTCCCTGTTTCTGTTATATTGACCGAGTGAGGTCAGTCTGCTTTTCCTTGGATGTGTTACATTGCCAGAGTGGTGTCAGTTAGTTCTTCCCTGGGAGTGTTACATTGACAGAGAGTGGTCAGTCTGCTCATCCCTGGGTGTGTTACATTGGCAGAGTGGGGTCAGTCTGCCCTTCCCTGGGTGTGTTGCATTGACAGAGTGGGGTCAGTCTGCTCTTCCCTGGCTGGGTTATATTGGCAGAGTGGGGTCAGTCTCCTCTTTCCTGGGTGTGTTTCATTGACAGAGGGGGGTCAGTCTGCTCTTCCCTGAGTGTGTTACATTGACAGGGTGGGGTCAGTCTGCTCTTCCCTTCATGTGTTCCATTGACAGAGTGGGGTCATTCTGCTCTTCCCTGGGTGTGTTACATTGACAGAGTGGGGTCAGCGTGCACTTCCCTGGGTGTTTTAAATTGACAGAGTGGGGTCAGTCTGCTCTTCCCTGGGAGTGTTACATTGACAGAGTGGGGTCAGTCTGCCCTTCCCTGGGTGTGTTACTTTGACAGGGTGGGGTCAGTCTGCTCTTCCCTGGGTGCGTGACATTGACAGAGTGGGGTCAGTCTGCTCTTCCCTGGGTGTGTTACATTTACAGAGTGGGGTCAGTCTGCTCTTCCCTGGATGTGTTACATTGACAGAGAGGGGTCAGTCTGCTCTTCCCTGGATGTGTTCCATTGAATGTGTGGGGTCAGTCTGCTCTTCCCTGGGTGTGTTACATTGACACAGTGGGGTCAGTCTGCTCTTCCCTGTGTGTGTTACATTGACAGAGTCGGGTCAGTGTGCACTTCCCTGGGTGTGTTACATTGACAGAGTGTGGTCAGTCTGCTCTTCCCTGGGTGTGTTACGTTGACAGAGTGGGGTCAGCCTGCTCTTCCCTGGGTGTGTTACAATGACAGAGTGGGGTCAGTCTGCACTTCCCTGGGTGTGTTACATTGACAGAGTGGGGTCAGTCTGCTCTTCCCTGTGTGTGTTACATTGACAGAGTGGGGTCAGTCTGCTCTTCCCTGGGTGTGTTATATTGACAGAGTCGGGTCAGTCTGCACTTCCCTGGGTGTGTTACATTGACAGAGTGGGGGTCAGTCTGCTCTTCCCTGGGTTTGTTACTTTGACAGAGTGGGGTCAGTCTTCTCTTCCCTGGGTGTGTTACATTGACAGATTGGGGTCAGTGTGCACTTCCCTAGGTGGGTTACATTGACAGAGTTGGGTCAGTCTGCTCTTCAGTGCATGGGTCAGGTGACGGTTTACCTCTTTCATTGGGGCGGATGTCAAGGAGCATCTTAAACCGGAGAGGGATCGGGGGGAATTGGAGCCGTTTAGAGAGAGAGTACAGAAGGTAAGACAGCTCCGCTGAAAGCACGGTAGTTAATGCTGCCCCGATTAAAATATTGAAGATGGCAGAGGGGCAGATGAGCTGAGACAGGGTGGGAGCTGGGCGATATTGATGATGTGGAAGGACAGTGTGTGTATCTGATCACATTCTGTCAGTCTGACTAATAGCAGTCATTCCTGCTACTGGATTCACTGAGGGGTGAAGGCTACGTGAACAGAGTAGACTGTCCCTGTTATTCTGTTCCTGACTCTCCAGCTCCCACTCTGTTAGTGACCTCTCAGTCTCCCGGGAAATGGGCTTTTTCCCAATTGTGCCGGATTCCTGGCCTTCATCCTTGGCCGAGCTGAGAGTTGATGGTCTGAGGAATATCATTCCCAAATGACTCCTGTCCAATATAATACCAATTAATGTGTCTGTGTATCCTCCAGTAATCTGTAAACATCATTGCTCAGGGCTGGAGGGACATGGATTGATGACATTGAGGATGTTATGAACCAGACCAAACTCCTCTGCCTTAAGGAAATGGTCTCGACCCCTTTTCCTGAATTCCTGAAGGGAAGTGTAAGGCGTTACAATGTGATTGGTCAAACTGCCAGGCCTGAATCAAAACATACTTTACTCCACACTATCGTTGTAACACAAACATAAGGAAGAAAGATTGGACAAACCGAACTCGATTGGAAACCTGAACCAAATGAACATTATTTAACTATAAACAGCAACTGTTCGGATATCGTAACATTCCATAAACCACACAATTCTGGTCTTTCTGCTATCGGGAGAATGGGGTGAAACTTGTAAAGATTCAGAAAAGATTTACAAGGATGTTTGCAGAGTCAGGATTTCTGACTGTTTTGAGGCTGGAGTTTATTTTATCCTTGTGTAGATTTGACACATTAACCCTCCCTCCCCACCACTACAGAAGCTGTTGGAACTGTTCAGTGTTTCCAGTGGCTTCTGTAATTATTTCAGGTTCCTGACTGGAGCAGTCTCTCACTTTTCGAACAAAACAAACCCATCCTTGTGCTGCAACCAATATTTCAATAAGAAATGGGAAGCAGCAGAGGGGAAAGCTTCTGAGATGCCGAGCAATGCTGCCTGGTTCCACACTGCAATTCACAGGAACCATCACCAGGAAAAGCAAGGAGCAATCTGACAGATCCGGTTTACCACAGAATGAAAGATTTATTTCCTCGATTTATCCCAGTGCCTTACCTTTAAAAGGCTGTTTACAAACCACAACACTGCAATGGCTGGGAATCGGACCCAGGTCAACTGCTTGGAAGACAGCTCTGCTCCCCACTATCCCACCATCACCCTGCTCGCAGCTCCCTCCCCATTCCCAAACACACTTAACAAGGCCGTGATCATCACCAACTGGATTGGGGCTGAAATCCAAACAGACACATCCTCTGTATCTAACCCAGTGATGGAGCTATCCTGATTGAGTTTGATGTGAACAGGATGGGGGAAGTGGGGGATTTAATCAGTACCTAACGCCGAGCTCAAAATGGCCTGGGAATTTGAAATGCTGCAGTGTAGAGGGAGATTTACTCTGTATCTGACCCCATTCTCTACCTGCCCTGGGGATTTAAATGGAGACAGTTTAATGGGAGCTTTATTTTGTCTGGAACCCTGTGCTCCCTCTGCCCTGGGAGTGTTTGCTGGGATCACTGTCTAACCTCTGTGATATGGATCCTATGAAGATTGATGGGAGACAGTGTAAATGGAATTGTCAGGATCCAATTCCTTCACGTGGATGAGAGAAGGTGGGAAAAAATGATACCAGTGGGACTGAAGGGTCAGTAGCAGAATGAAGACACCATTGGCTCAGAGAGAGTAGACAGGAGAGAGGGTCATGAGGGTTTCAGACTGGAGGGAGCAACAGGCACATACAAGTTGGGAACTGTTTTCAGTAAAAGGCAATTGATCCCAGGTCACTGCAGAGTGTAAGAATCTGATGCCTTTCCCTCACTATCCCCCTCCAATCCCTGGGAAGATCTGCTCCCACACCATGTTCCATCCCAACTGCTGACTGTGTTACATACATTAATACATTGGAGCTGGGCAGAGGTGCTTTTAACCCTGGGATCTTGCTGTGTAACTTGCCTCCAAAATGCTCTTGCTCCCCCTTTCAACTAATCTTTTCCCTCTTTTATCCCGAGGAACCTTTGTTTGGAAAGCTGCAACGTGAAGTTCCAAAATGTTCGAGTCCAGGAAAGAACAACCTCCAGAGGGGGACCACTGGCCTGAGGCCTGAGGCCTGGTCGACAGGCTGCACCCCGTGGGGGCCCACAGTGAGTTGTGTGTTTATTTACCCCGAGGTTTAATCTCCTCTGGGGGACCCTGGGTTTTAGAGGCCTCTGGGTAACTGGCTCCTGTCAGATTGTGGCCCTGTCATTTTTAAAACAGGTTTGAAGCCTGGGGTTAAAGTTTGTCAATCCCCAGGATCTGAGAGGTAGGACTCTCTCAGGATGGAATTAAAACCCAAATGCTGTGACCCTCTCTAAAGACTCCCTCTCTCACCCTTCTCTCTCACCCCTCTCTCTCTCACACCCCCTCTCTCAACCCCCCACACTCTCTCATTCCCTCAGTCTCTCACCCCCTCTCTCTCAACCCCTTGCTCTCTAAACCCCCCCACTCTCACCCCCTCTCTCTCTCACTCCCCCTCTCTCTCACCACCCCCTCTCTCTCACCCCCACTCCCTCACCCCCTCTGTCTCACCCATCTCTCTCCCCCCTCCCGCTCTCTCCACTCTCTCGCTCCCCCCTCTCTCGCCCTCCCCTCTCTCTCACCCTCCCCTCTCTCTCGCCCTCCCCACTCTCTCTCCCTCCCCTCTCTCGCCCTCCCCTCTTTCGCCCTCCCCTCTCACTCGCCCACCCCTCACTGGCTCTCCCCTCTCTCTCCCTGCCCCCTCTCTCTCTCCCTCCCCTCACTGGCCCTCCCATCTCTCTCCGTCCCCCTCACTCTCCTTCCCCTCTCTTGCCCTCCCCTCCCTCTCACTCTCCCTCCCCTCTCAATCTCCCTCCGCTCTTACTCTCCCTCCCCCTCCACCCACCCAGCCTCCACTCTCTCTCCCACCCGCTCTCTCCCACGCTCTCTCCCCTCTTCTCTCTACCCCCTCCCCCTCTCACCTGTCTCACGCCCTCCACTCCCCCTCCTCTCTCTCCTCCCTCCTCTCTCTTCCTTCCTCTCTGACCCTCCTCTCTCCCCTCCTCTCTTTCCTCCTCTCTCCCCCTCCTCTCTCCCCTACTCTTTCTCCTCATTGCTCTCCTTCTCTATCTCTCCCTTATCCTCTCTCCCCTCCTCTCTCTTCGCACCTCTCTCTTCCCTCCTCTCGCCTCCTCTCTCTCCCACTCTCTCTCTCTCTTGCTCTCTCTCTCTCTCACTCTCTCTCCCCTCTCTCTCTGCACTCTCTCCCCTCTCTCTCCTTCCCCTCTTTCTCTCCCCGAACTTTCTCTCCCCCCACTCTCTCTCTCTGCCCACTCTCTGTGCCTCATCTCTCTGTCCTCTCCCTACCGTCCCCCCGTCCCCCTCTGTCCCCCACTCTCTGCATCCCCCATTCTCTGTCCCCCTCTCTCTGACCCCTTCTCTCTTCCCCACTCTGTACCCCTCTCTCTGCCCCCGACTCTCTGTCCCCCTCTATCTCCCCCACTCTCTGTGCCCCTGCTCTGTAGTCCTCTCTCTGTCCCCCCTCTCTCTCTGTCCCCCACTCGCTCTGTCCTCCTCTCTCTGTCCACCTCTCTCTGTCCCCCTCTCTCTGTCCCCCTCTCTCTGTCCCCCTCTCTCTGTGCCCCTCTCTCTCCCACCCGCCTCACTATCCCCCCTCTTTGTCCTCCTCTCTCTCTGTTCCCCTCTCTCTCAGTCCGGCTCTCTCTGTTCCCCCTATCTCTGTCGCCCTCTCTCTCCCACCGCCTCTCTCAGACCCCCTCTCCCTCCCACCACATCTCTCTCTGTCCCCCTCTCTCTGTCTCCCCCTCTTTCTGTCCACCCTGTCTCTGTCCTACCTCTCTCTGTCCACTCTCTCTGTCCCCCTCTCTCTGTCCCCTCCACCTCTACCCCGCTCTCTGCCCCCCTCTCAGTCGCCCTCTCTCTGCACCGTCTCTCTCTGCCCCCCCCTCTCTCTCCCCCCTCTCTCTGTCCCCCCTCTCTCTGTCCCCCTCTCTCTCTTCCCCCTCTCTCTCTGTCCCCCCCCTCTCTCTCCCCCCTCTCTCTGTCCCCCTCTCTCTGTCCCACCTCTCTCTGTCCCCCCTCTCTCTGTCCCTCCTCTCTGTCCCCCCTCTCTCTCTTCCCCCTCTCTCTCTGTCCCCCCCTCTCTGTCCCCCCTCTCTCTGTCCCCCTCTCTCTGTCCCCCCCTCTCTGTCCCCCCTCTCTCTGTCCCCCCTCTCTCTCTTTCCCCTCTCTCTGTTCCCCTCTCTCTGTCCCCCTCTCTCTATCCCCCCTCACTCTGTCCCCCCTCTCTCTGTCCCCCCCCCCTCTCTGTCCCCCCTCTCTCTGTCCCCCCTCTCTCTCTTTCCCCTCTCTCTGTTCCCCTCTCTCTGTCCCCCTCTCTCTCTGTTCCCCCCTCTCTGTCCCCCTCTCTCTCTGTCCCCCTCTCTCTTCCCCCTCTCTCTCTGTCCCCCCTCTCTCTCTGTCCCCCTCTCTCTCTGTCCCCCCTCTCTCTCTCTGTTCCCCCTCTCTCTGTCCCACTCTCTCTCTCTGTCACCTCTCTCTCTATCCCCCTCTCTCTCTTCCCCCTCTCTCTCTGTCCCCATCTCTCTGTCCCCCCTCTCTCTGTCCCCCCTCTCTCTCTTCCCCCTCTCTCTCTGTCCCCCTCTCTCTCTTCCCCCTCTCTCTCCGTCCCCCCTCTCTCTCCCCCCTCTCTCTGTCCCCCTCTCTCTGTCCCCTCTCTCTCTGTTCCCCTCTCTCTGTTCCCCCCTCTCTCTCTGTCCCCCTCTCTCTTTCTCCCTCTCTCTGTTCCCCCCTCTCTCTGCCCCCCCTCTATGCCCCCCACTCTGCCCAGCTCTCTCTGTCCCCCTTTTTCTCTTACCCTCTCACTCTGTCCCACTCTCCCTGCCCCCCTTTCTCTCTGTCCCCTCTCTCTCTGCCCTCCTCTCTCTGTCCCCCCTCTCTGTCCCGCCTCTATATGTCCCCTCTCTCTCTGTCCCCCTCTCTCTGACCCCCTCCATCTCCCCCACACGCTGTCCCCTCTCTCTGTCTGCCTCTCTCCTCACCCCCTCTCTCTGCCTTCCTCTCTCTGTCTCCCTCTCTCTGTCACCCTCTCTCCGCCCCTTCTCTGTCCCCCCTCCCTCTGTCCCCCTCTCTCTGTCCCCCTCTCTCTCCCCCCCTCCCCCTCTCTATCTCCCCCTCTCTCTCTCCCCCTCTCTCTGACCCCCCTTTCTCTGTCCCTCTAACTCTGTCGCCCTCTCTGTACGCCCTCTCTGTCACCGTCTCTCTGTCCCCCCTCCCTCTGTCCCCCTCTCTCTCTTTCCCCCTCTCTCTCTGTCACGCTCTCTCTGTCCCCCTCTCTCTGTCCCCCTGTCTCTGATCCCCCTCTCTCTGTCCCCCTCTCTTTCCCACCCGCCTCTCTCTGTTCCCCGCTCTCTGTCCCCCTCTGTCTGTCTCCATCTGTTTGTCCCCTTCTCTCTGTCCCCCTCTCTCTCCCACCTGCCTCTCTCACCCCCGCTCTCTGCCCCCCTCTGTCTGTCGCCCTCTCTCTCTGCCCCCCCCCATCTCCCATCCGCTTCCCTCTATCCCCCCTCTTTGGCCCCCTCTCTCTCTGCCCCCCTCTCTCTGTCCCACGCTCTCTCCCACCAGCCTCTCTCTGACCCCTCTCTCTCTCCCACCTGCCTCTCTCTCTGTCCCCCTCTTTCTGTCCCCCTCTCTCTCTGCCCCCTCACTCTCTCCCCCTCTCTCTCTCCCCCCTCTCTGCCCCCCCTCTGTCGCCCTCACTTTCTGTCCCCCTCTCTCTCTGTCCCCCACTCTCTCTGTTCCCCACTCTCTCTGTCCCCTACTATCTCCATCCCCCCTCTCTCTGAACCCCTCTGCCACCCCACTCTGTACCCCTCTCTCTCCCCCACTCTCTGACCCCCTCTCTCACCCCACTCTGTACCCCTCTCTTCCTGTCCCCCACTCACTGACCCCCGCTACCTGCCCCTCTTTCTGTCCCCCTCTCCCTCACACCCGCCTCTCTCTTTCTCCCTCTCTCTGTTCCTCCATCTCTCTGCCCCCTCTCTCTGCCCCCCTCTCTCTCTGCTCCCCTCTATCTGTCCCCTTCTCTCTCTGACCCCCTTTCTCTCTGACCACCTCTATCTGTCCCACTCTCTCTGTTCCCTCTCTCTCTGTCCCCTCTCTGTCCCCTTCTATCTCCCCCACTCTCTGTGCCCCTGTCTCTTTCACCTCTCCCTGTCCCCCCCTCCCTCCCACCCGCCTCTATCTTTTCCCCTCTCTCTGTTCCCCTTTCTCTCTGCCCCCTCTCTGTCCTCCTCTTTCTCTGACCCCCTCACTCTGTCCCACTCTCTCTGCCCCCTTCTCTCTCTGCCCCACTCTCTCTGTCCCCTCTCTCTCTGTCCCCCTCTATCTCCCCCACTCTCTGTGCCCGTCTTTCTGTCCCCCCTCTCTGACACCCTCTATTTCCCCCACTCTCTGTCCCCCTCTCTCTGCCCCCCTCTGTCTGCCCCATCTCTCTGCCCCACTCTGTCTCTGCCCCCCTCTCTCTGCCCCCTTCTCTCTCTGTCCCCCTCTCTCTGTCATCCTCTCTTGTCGCCATCTCTCTGCCCTCCTCTCTCTGCCTCCTTCTCTCTCTATCCCCTTCTCTCTCTCTCCACCCCTTCTCTCTGTCCCCCCTCTCTCTGACAACCCCTCTCTCTGTCCCCTATTGTCTGCCCCCTCTCTCTGCTCCACTCTCTCTCTGACCCTCTCTCTCAGTTCCCGTCTCTCTGTCTCCCTCTCTCTCGCCCCCCTCTCTCTCTGCCCCCTCTCTCTCTGCCCCCCTCTCTCTCTGTCGCCTCTCTCTCTGTCCCCTGTCTCTGTGTTCCCCTCTCTCTGTCCCCCTCTCTCTCTGTCCCCCCTCTCTCTGTCGCCTCTCTCTGTCCACTGTCTCTGTGTTCCCCTCTCTCTGTCCCCCTCTCTCTCTGTCCCCCTCTCTCTCTGTCCCCCCTCTCTCTGTCCACCCTCTCTGTCACTGTCCCTCCCCTCTGTCGCCTTCTCTCTGACCCCTCTCTCTGTCCCCTCTCTCTCTGTCCTGCCATCTCTCTGTCCACTTCTCTCTCTCTCCTTCCCTCTCTGTCCCCCCTCTCTGTCCCCCGTCTCTCTGCCTCCCCCTCTCTGTCCCCCTCTCTCTCTGTCTCCCTCTCTCTCTCTGTTTCTCTCTCTCTCTGCCCCCCTCTCTCACTGTCCCCGTCTCTCTGTCTCCCGCCTCTCTTTGTCCCCCCCGTCCCTCTCTCTCTCTGTCCCCTTTCTCTCTCTGTCCCTCTCTCTCACTGTCCCCCCCCCCCGTCGCCTTCTCTCTGACCCCACTCTCTCTGTCCCCTCTCTCTCTGTCCACTTCTCTCTCTGTCCCCCTCTCTCTGTCCCCCCCTCTCTGTCCCCCTCTCTGTACCCCTCTGTCCGCCCACTCTGCCCCCCTCTCTGTCCCCCGCTCTCTTTCCCCCTCTCTCTGCCCCCTCTCTCTGCCCCTCTCTCTCTCTGTCCCCCACTCCCTCTGTTCCTCTCTCTCTGCCCCCCTCTCTCTGCTCCACACTCTCTCTGCCCCTCTCTCTCTGTCCCCCTCTCTCTGACACCCTCTCTCTCTGTCCCCCCGTCCCCCTCTCTCTCTGTCCCCCTCTCTCTGCCTCCCCCTCTCTGTCCACCCCTCTCTCTGTCCCCCCTCTCTCTGTCCCCCTCTCTCTCTGTTCCCCTCTCTCTCTGTCTCCCTCTCTCTCTGTCCCCCCCTCTCTCTGGCCCCTCTCTCTGCCCCCTTCTCTCTCTGTTCACCTCTCTCTCTGTCTCCCTCTCTCTCTCTGTCCCCCCCCTCTCTCTGTCCCCCTCTCTCTCTGCCCCCCTCTTTTTCTCTCGCTCTCTCTGCCCCCTCTCTCTCTGCCCCCTCTATCTCTGCCCTAATCTCTCTCTGTCCCCCACTCCCTCTGTCCCCCTCTCTCTCTGTCCCCCCGTCCCCCTCTCTCTCTGTCCCCCTCTCTCTCTGTCCTCCCTCTTTCTGTCCCCCGCCTCTCTCTGTCCCCCCCGTCCCCCTCTCTCTCTGCCCCCTCTATCTGTCCCCCTCTCTCTCTATCCTTCCCTCTCTCTGTCGCCCCCTCTCTCTGACCCCCCTCTATGTGTCCCTCTCTCTCTCTGTCCCCCCATTCTCTGTCCCCCCTCTCTCCTTTCCCCCTCTCTCTGTCTCCCCCTCTCTCTGTCCCCCTCTCTCTGTCTCCCCACTCTCTGCCCCCTCTCTCTGTTCCCCCTCTCTCTGCCCCCCGCTGTCTGTGTTCCCCTCTCTCTGTGTTCCCCTCTCTCTCTATCTCCCTCTCTCTATCTCCCTCTCTCTCTCCCCCCTCTCTCTCGCGCTCTCTCTGCCCCCCTTGCTCTCTGACCCCTCTCTCCCTGCCCCCCACTCTCTCTGCCACCCCCTCTCTCTGCCCCCTCTCTCTCTGCCCCCCTCTCTCTCTGTCCGCCTCTCTCTGTCCCCTTCTCTCTCTGTCCCTCTCTCTCTGCCCCCTCTCTCTCTGTCCGCCTCTCTCTGTCCCCTTCTCTCTCTGTCCCTCTCTCTCTGCCCCCCTCTCTCTATGTCCCCCTCTCTCTCTGTCCCCCTCTCTCTCTGTCCCTCTCTCTCTGTCCCTCTCTCTCTGTCCCCTCTCTCTCTGCCCCCCTCTCTCTCTGTCCCTCTCTCTCTGCCCCTTCTCTCTCTGCCCCCCTCTCTCTCTGTCCCCTTCTCTCTCTGCCCCCCTCTCTCTCTGTCCCCCTCTCTCTCTGCCCCCCCCCTGTCTCTGTCCCCCTCTCTCTCTGCCCCCCCCTCTCTCTCTGGCCCCTCTCTCTCTGTCCCCCTCTCTCTCTGTCCCCTCTCTCTGTCCCCTTCTCTCTCTCTCTCTCTCTCTCTCTGCCCCCCTCTCTCTCCCCCCCTCTCTCTGCCACCTCTCTCTCTGTCCCCCTCTCTCTCTGTCCCCCTCTCTCTGTCCCCCCTCTCTCTGTCCCCATCTCTCTCTGTCCCCTCTCTCTCTGTTCCCCTCTCTCTCTGTCCCCCTCTCTCTCTGTCCCCCTCTCTCTGTCCCCCCTCTCTCTGTCCCCGTCTCTCTCTGTCCCCTCTCTCTCTGTTCCCCTCTCTCTCTGTCTCCCTCTCTCTCTGTACCTTCTCTCTCTGCCCCCTCTCTCTCGCTCTCTCTCTGTCCCCCTCTCTCTCTGCCCCCCCTCTCTGCCCCCCTCTCTCTCTGTCCCCCACTCTCTCTGTTCCCCTCTCTTTCTGTTCCCCTCTCCCTTTGTCTCCCTCTCTCTCTGTCTCCCTCTCTCTGTGTGTCTCTCTCTCTCTGTCCCCCACATTGTCTGTCACCCTCTCTCTCTCCCCCCTCTCTCTCTGCCTCCCTCTCTCTCTCGCCTTCTCTCTGCCCCCCCGCCCCCTCTCTCTCTGCTCCCCTCTCTCTCTGCCCCCGCTCTCTCTGCCCCATCTCTCTGTCCCCCTCTCTCTGTCCCCTCTCTCTGTCCCCCTCTCTCTCTGTCCCCTCTCTCTCTGTCCCCTCTCTCTGTTCCCCTCTCTCTTTGTCCCCTTCTCTCTCTGCCCCCCCTCTCTCTGTCCCCCTCTCTCTCTGACCCTCCTCTCTCTGTCTCCCACTCTCTCTGCCCCCTCTCTCTGCCCCCCTCTCTCTGCCCCCCTCTCTCTCTGTCCCCTCTCTCTGTCCCCTTCTCTCTCTCTCTCTGCCCCCTCTCTCTCTGTCCACTCTCTCTCTGTCCACTCTCTCTCTGTCCCCCTCTCTCTCTGTCCCCCTCTCTCTCTGTCCCCCTCTCTCTCTGTTCCCCTCTCTCTCTGTCCCCTTCTCTCTCTGCCCCCTCTCTCTCTGTGCCTCTCTCTCTGCCCCCTCTCTCTCTGCCCCTCCTCTCTCTGCCCCCTCTCTCTGTCCCCCTCTCTCTGTCCCCTCTCTCTGTCCCCTTCTCTCTCTGTCCCCCTCTCTCTCTGTCCCCCTCTCTCTGTCCTCTCTCTCTGTCCCCCTCTCTCTCTGCCCCCCCTCTCTCTGCCCCCTCTCTCTGTCCCCCTCTCTCTGTCCTCTCTCTCTGTCCCCTTCTCTCTCTGTCCCCCTCTCTCTCTGTCCCCCTCTCTGTCCCCCTCTCTCTCTGTCCCCTCTCTCTCTGTTCCACTCTCTCTCTGCCCCCTCTCTCTCTGTCCCCCACTCTCTCTGTCCCCCTCTCTCTCTGTTCCCCTCTCTCTCTGCCCCCCTCTCTCTCTGTCTCCCTCTCTCTCTGCCCCCCTCTCTCTCTGTCTCCCTCTCTCTCTGTCACCCTCTCTCTCTGCCCCCCCTCTCTCTGACCCCTCTCTCATTATGTCCTCCCCTATTTCTCTCTCTCTCCCTCCCTCCCTCACCTTATTTCTCCCTTCCGTCTCTCTCTGTCTTTCCCTGCTCCTTCGCTCTCTCTCCATCTTCTCTCACTCTCGATCTCCCTATCTTGGTCTCTCTTTTCCCACCACCCTCCGTTTCTCTCAAACTGAATCTCTCTCCCTTCTGTCCCGCCCTTATTCTCTCTCTCTGACACACTCTGTCTCCCTGGTCCTTCCCTCTCCCTCTGACCCAGAGACTGCAGGTTGGTGGTGAGTCTGCTTGTGGGGGTTGGGGGGGTGGGGGGGCTTGTGGGTGTGAGATGATCGAGAGATGTGGGAAGTGGGAGGTGGGGAAAATGGGGTAGAGCCAGAATTGTGAGAAGGAGATAGAGACGGCAGGAGAGAGAGAGAGAGAGAGAGAGAGAGAGAGAGAGGGTGAGGGGGAGAGAGAAGAATGGAGGCAGGTGGATAAACTCATGTTGGGGGTGTGAGAGAGAGCGAGGGGGAGAGTGAGGCAGAAAGAATAGTGGAGGCAGGTGGAGAAACTGGGGTTGGGGGCTCTGAGAGGGGACCAGAGAGAGTGAAAGGGAGAGGTGGTGAGAAAGAGAGATTGTGCAGGAAGGGAGAGATGGAGAGAATTGAGGAGGAAAAGTGGGGGTGAGCAATTGGGGAGGCCAGGTTGGAATGGGGGGGTCAGAGGGAGTTAAACCCAGCTCCTGAGCTCAGGGCGCGGTGCCCTCCCCTTCCCTGAGGACCAGGACTTGGGGCTGAGTCTGTCTCTCTCCAGCTCAGCTTCTCCAACACAGACACACAACAACATCGGTCACTCTGCTGCTCGGCACGATTTAATCAACATTTTTATTGGTTACAAATGGAAGTGATGGATACAGTCAGTGGGATGGTGCCTTTTCTCACTGGCCCCTGAGTTGTGAGAAACATTGAAATGTTTCCCTGTAAGCCCCCCGGGGGATAAGGATGGACAAACCAGCGCTACCCTCAGTCTGTTACCATAGCGACAGTCTGCTCCATCACTGAAACACTGAACTGAAATGAGAAAATCCCGGATGGTGTGATTAATGAGGGAATTTGATGGATGGATGGATTTGGGTGAAGGGATATTTCAGCACATTCTTCAGCTGCTGCCTGAACTTAGTCTGGGTCACGACATAAATCGCGGTGTTTGTGCAGCAACTGAGGAGCTGCAGCATGAAGCCCAATTCCTGCACAAAGAGATGGAGATACACAGACCGATACCCAATATCATCCATCCGGTACCATATAGAAAACAGCATTAACGTTGACCATAACAGGATGAAATTGGCCGAGATCACAAACAGTAAAATGATGGATTTTTTTCGGTTTCTCATTTCAGTGTCAGACTGAGCGTCCCCATTGGTGTGAGCGCGGAGTCTCCTGCGGGCTCTGCTGGTCACTAAAATGTGTCTGACGGTGAGAACATTGAGCAGCAGAATCAGGAGAAATGGGACACACGGGGTTAGAATGTGGTGGAGGAACTCGATTGTGACCCAGACAATGGAGGATCGAACAGCGACTGTTACATCACAAAACCAGGGGGCGTTCATCAGCCAATACCGAGCCGTGAACATAAAATACCAGGAAATGTTCTTTAAACAGCTCAGCACAGTCACTGCTCCCAGAACCACAGCCGCCGTTTTCTCACTGCAATATTTACTTTTCAGCTTCTGGCAACAAATGGCCACAAACCGATCAAAGGTGAAAGTGACGGTGAACCAGACAGAGCAGTCAGTGGCTGCATAAAGCAGGACGGTGTGGATATTACACACGGGGACGGAGACCCTCAGGAAATAAAACTGTTCCCCATAAACAATGGGAATGTGTCTCAGGATCAGGTCGAGGATAATGACCAGGAGATCCGCCGCTGCCATGGCCCCCAGGTAACGTCTGACACATGGAGACAATCCACAATCTTTATAAAGCAGGACGTAGATGGTCACTACGTTAACTGTGAGGAAGGAAAACAAACCCATTATCCATCAGCCTGGAGGCAAAGGGACCCGTTTGATCGGGGACCCAGTGAGATTTTCAAATGTGTCCCTGTATTCAGGGATTTATTAAAATAATTGGAGCTGGAATAACAAATGGGAAGGTCGGAATTACTGACAAAAATGTGACATAAACCACAAGAAACCCTCCCTCCCCAAACACACAGAGACACATCCATAAGGACAGATGGTTTCTAGAACATTCCCACACACTCGATCACTCGAGAACAGACACAGGTCACTCCTTCCCAGTTCCTAATACGGAGGGTGGAAACGTTGCTGTCCTGAAGGATTCTCTCCCAGTTTCCTGAAGACAAACGGAGTTTGGGAATTCCTGTATTTTGGTCTAAATTGTGGTCGATCCTGTGTCGTGGAGAAATGTAAACGCAGGGAAAACGTATTCCCCCCTTTAACTGTCTGAGGGGCCTTCGGAACAGTGTCTCCTTCTCCCTGGAACGGGATCTCTTCCCTCGGGATATTATCGTTTGTTCAATTCACTGACGTCCGGCCGTTCACAAACAATGTCAGGGACAGAACGTTCCGGGGAATGTCAGTTATAGAATGTCAGGGACAGAACGTTCCTGGGAATGTCAGTTATAGAATGTCGGGGACAGAACGTTCCGGGGAATGGCAGTTATAGAATGTCAGGGACAGAACGTTCCGGGGAATGGCAGTTATAGAATGTCGGGGACAGAACGTTCCGGGGAATGGCAGTTATAGAATGTCGGGGACAGAACGTTCCAGGTAACCCCTTGACCTGTCCATGACCTTTCCCCCCTACTCACCCCACCAACCTGATGTCCTGTGCCTGGACACTCTGTAACATTAATGGGGTGTGAGACGGAGGGTCCAATCACAGGAATGGGAACTAAAGGCTTTCCCAGACCAGCTGAAATGGTGAGATATACCACATTCTCAATCCACCTCCCAGAACCAGACCAGACACCATACACCCAGAGGAGATATCTGTTCACCGTGGAACACTGTGCAGACCAGGCCAGTGTCCTGCTCAGTACAACCCAACAATCTGTCCAGATTCATCCATTACACTGGACAATACAACCCAGCAATCTGTCCAGAGTGGAACAATGCACACAGATCATGTCAGGGCACTTATCTTCAAACGCAGGCTCGACATCTGTCCAGTTTGGGAAGCTGTGATAGAGAGAGAAAAGCTGCAGATGCTGCAGTCCAAAGAAGACAGGCAGGAAGGTGGGAGAACACAGCAATCCTGCCAGCATCAGGAGGTGTAACCATTCTGTAAGGATCCTGAAGGAGGGCTACACCTGAAACATCAAATTCTATACCTCCTGATGCTGCCTGGATTGCGGTGTTCCTCCAGCGAGTATTCAGCATGGGAAGCAACGCAGACCACAGCAGTGCATTGATCTATAAACCCGGACTGGATATCTGTCCAGGACGGGGAGCTGTGCAGACCACAGCAATGCATTAATATATAAACACGGACTCGATATCTGTCCAGGACGGGGAGCTGTGGAGACCACAGCAGTGCATTGATCTACAAACCCGGACTAGATATCTGTCCAGGACGGGGAGCTGTGCAGACCACAGCAGTGCATTGATCTATAACCCCGGACTAGATATCTGTCCAGGACGGGGAGCTGTGCAAAACAGAACAGGACACTAATGTCTAAACCTGAAACAAATATCCATCCAACATTGGGAGCTGCACAGACTACATCACTGTATTATCTATAAACTTCAACTAGATAGTCTGACCAGCACAGGGACCTGTGCAGTGATCACCCATGAATTCATCTGTAAACTAGGAGCAGCTACCCTCCCAGAATGTAGGATTATGCACACCACCGCATTGCATTAATCTGTAACCCAGGAGCAGTTACCCTCCCAGCATGTACTGCTGTGTACCCCACCCCAGTGCATTGATCTGTAACCCAGGAGCAGTTACCCTCCCAGCATGTAGGACTGTGTACACCACCCCAGTGCATTGATCTGTAATCCAGGAGCAGTTATCCTCCCAGCATGTAGGACTGTGTACCCCACCCCAATACATTGATCTGTAACCCAGGAGCAGTTACCCTCCCAGCATGTAGGACTGTGTACACCACCCCAGTGCATTGATCTGTAACCCAGGAGCAGTTACCCTCCCAGCATGTAGGACTGTGTACCCCACCCCAATACATTGATCTGTAATCCAGGAGCAGTTACCCTCCCAGCATGTAGGAGTGTGTACCCCACCCCAGTGCATTGATCTGTAACCCAGGAGCAGTTACCCTCCCAGCATGTAGGACTGTGTACCCCACCCCAATACATTGATCTGTAATCCAGGAGCAGTTACCCTCCCAGCATGTAAGACTGTGTACACCACCCCAGTGCATTGATCTGTAACCCAGGAGCAGTTACCCTCCCAGCATGTAGGACTGTGTACCCCACCCCAGTACATTGATCTGTAACCCAGGAGCAGTTACCCTCCCAGCATGTAGGACTGTGTACCCCACCCCAGTACATTGATCTGTAACCCAGGAGCAGTTACCCTCCCAGCATGTAGGACTGTGTACCCCACCCCAGTACATTGATCTGTAACCCAGGAGCAGTTACCCTCCCAGCATGTAGGACTGTGTACCCCACCCCAGTACATTGATCTGTAATCCAGGAGCAGTTACCCTCCCAGCATGTAGGACTGTGTACCCCACCCCAGTACATTGATCTGTAATCCAGGAGCAGTTACCCTCCCAGCATGTAGGACTGTGTACACCACCCCAGTGCATTGATCTGTAACCCAGGAGCAGTTACCCTCCCAGCATGTAGGACTGTGTACCCCACCCCAGTGCATTGATCTGTAACCCAGCAGCAGTTACCCTCCCAGCATGTAGGACTGTGTACCCCACCCCAGTGCATTGATCTGTAACCCAGGGGCAGTTACCCTCCCAGCATGTAGGACTGTGTACCCCACCCCAGTACATTGATCTGTAACCCAGGAGCAGTTACCCTCCCAGCATGTAGGACTGTGTACCCCACCCCAGTGCATTGATCTGTAACCCAGGGGCAGTTACCCTCCCAGCATGTAGGACTGTGTACCCCACCCCAGTACATTGATCTGTAACCCAGGAGCAGTTACCCTCCCAGCATGTAGGACTGTGTACCCCACCCCAGTACATTGATCTGTAACCCAGGAGCAGTTACCCTCCCAGCATGTAGGACTGTGTACCCCACCCCAGTGCATTCCTCAGTAACACTGTGTTCGATCCCTGCCCAGTGTGGGGAAACTTGCAGCCCATTCTGGAAGTGACAGGATGTGCAGCTCCCACCCATTTACAGCTCCATATCTCCATTGTGCCCTGACAAGGGGGTGCTGTGGGTATGAACCTCACTGCCAGAGAGAGATGGCGGGGGAATCAGTTTAAATATCACCACATGGGAGGGGTTTGGGGTATAGACAGGGAGAGGGAGACTGAGAGACAGTGTCATGGAAGGATGTGTTCCCAGGTTTCAGAATGCTGAAATGGAGACACTTCGATAACATCCTGTAACATGAGCCAGTCTTCCCAGGAAAGATGGGAAAAAGGGATTTTGGTGTGAGGTCAGATGGAACAACAGCTGCTGTGTGGGTTTGAAATTACGTTTATGTAATTTTAATAAGTGTCTTTTTGAAACAGTACATTGCTGTAGAGTTGGAGTAGGGTAATAAGCAGTTAAAGAAAGTGGGTCTCAGAGTTGTGAATAGTTGATGTAAAATGTTCACTTTCAGAGTTAAAAAATAAATTGATATTTTTGTTTAAACAGTGGAATTTGGGAGTTCTCTGTCACTCATATTTTAACAGTTTACAAGACAAATTGAGCGTTTCTTTATGTTTAGTTTATATTACCAGATGAGCTCAATGTTGTGTCCTAACGATTGCTGTGTATCTGTGTGTCTGTGTGTGGTGCAGGTAAGGCAGTCTCTGTGGTGCTTAAAGTGATGCAATGCCACCCTCTGCTGGCCTCCCCACGCCACTGCACAGACATTGGCAGAGGGTAAAAACCAACAGAGATTCATTCAGAGAGGGGGAGGGAGAAGGCAGCTGCTCACCGCACCATCCTAACTGATGTCTTATCCATGGACTGATCTAAATGTCCTTTAAACATTGTAACTGTCCCTGCTTTCACCACTTCCTCTAGAAGTTCATTCCACACCCAAGCCAGATTCTGTCTTACATAATTACCTCTCCTGACTTTTGTAAATCTTTTTCCTCACATCTTAAAATATCCCTCAGTTTTGAATCCCCAACTCTAGGGAAAAGACTTCAGCCCTTGTGTAAAGTTACCGCAGAATCTCATATGCTTCAGTGAAAACAGTCACAGCCTACCCAGCCTCTCCTTGTAGCTCACTCCCTCCTTTCCCAGCAACATCCAGGTTAATCTCTTCTGAACCCTCTCCAGTTTAATAATATCAAGGTCAATAATATTAAAGTGAAGAGTCAAGGTATTTTCTTAGGGCACGGGGAGTCCAAAACTAGAGGACATAGACTTAAGGTGAGAGGGGAAACATTTAAAAGTGACCTAAGGGGCAGCTTTTTCACCCAGAGGGTGGTGTGCCTATGGAGTGAGCGGGCAGGATGACCAGACCAGACACAGTATTCCAGAAGAGGTCTCACCAATGTCCTGTACATCCTCAACATGATATCCCAATTCCGATACTCAAAGGGTCTGACCAATGAAGAAAAGTGTGTTAAACACCTTCTTTACCACAATATCTATATGAGATGCAAATTTTAAAGAATTAAACCTGACGGCCTAGGTCTCTGTTCTACAACACTGACAAAGACCCTGCTTTTAATTGTATAGGTCCTGCTGTTGTTTGATTTACCAAATCCAATGCCTCGCATTAATCCAAACTAAACTCCATCTGCCACCCCTCAGCCCAGTGTGTGATATGACTGTCACCTCCCCCTCACCCTTCAATTTTAAAATGCCCATCTCCCTCTCCAGGAGGCCTGCACACTCCGGCCTTGATTTTCACAAAGACCCTGAGCTTGGTTTGCCTTGTGTGGTTAGGGGGAGGAGGGACAGATTGCAGACACAGTCAGTGGGGAGGAGAGGCTGGCCAGTAATCACCGGCCTGGTGTCACTTCATGGTTTTAGGAAAAGGGCAGTCGCACGTTAGAGGTGGGTAAGAGTGATCGGTGTTTTGGAGTCAGAAATTAAGCTCTTCCTTCGTTTCTGGTGTTCAGTAATAAATATCTATTTAAGACTCTTCATTGGGCAGAGTGTGTTTGCAGGATTTCTTTCCTTAATATTGCAGACTACAGATAATAGCAATTAAAGATGGTCATAGTTAACTTTGATAGCATAGCAAGTACACTCAATATCCTACAGTTGAGACAAATATCTTGTATTTGTTTAACAATACAAAGTGTTTTGTGTAGTTCAGTAATGGGAACCTGATTATAATAAATCCACACCGAACTGAAAGTGGGCACTAAAATATGACCCAAGTCTGAGTATGGTAGTGTAGTGGGTAGTGTCCCTGACTCTGAACCAGAGGGGAAAAGTTTTGATGAGGCCTAAAGGGCACCTTTTCACACAGAGGGTGGTGTGCGTATGGAATGAGCTGCCAGAGGAAGTGATGGAGGCTGGTCCAACTACTGCATGTAAAAGGCATCTGGATGCTGACAGACCTGCTGAGCTTTTCCAGCAAATTTCTGTATTTGTTACAAAATGCATGCATTTTAACACAGGTATTCTGAATACATTAATTATTTTATTTTTTATTGACGCAAGGCCATGTAAACATATTTCAAATCGGCCGAGACCATTTTCTGCTAAGGATATGGCTCTGTCTATGACAGCAGCAATGATGTACCTACATGGAACAGGGAATGTGATGGAGACATAGTTTTGACAATGTACAAGGAGACCTCACATGGTCCAGTTTGGGAGAGGATGATATTATTGTGTGATTCAACTCAGAGAGGGAGAAACTGTAATCTGCCCGAAAAAGAATGGCCTCTTGCACTCTCTCCTTTGTGGTTCCTCATCACAGCAACGTGCGCGAGCTAAAAAAAAATCTGCAGTCATCGTTACCATTCTTATTTTTATAGAATCCCTGCAGTGTTGAAACAGGCCCTTCAGCCCAACAACTCCATACCAACCTTCCCAACCCATAGCCCTATATTTACCCCTGACTAATGAAGCTAACCTAAAAATCCCTGAACACGACAGACAATTTAGCATGACCAATCCACCGAACCTACAGTTTGTGGTAGGAAACTGGATCACCCATTAGAAGCTCACACAGATAAGGGGGGAATGTGCAAACTCCACAGAGACAGTCACCCAAGGCTGGAATTGAACCCAAGTTCCTAGTGCTCGGAGGCAGCAGTGCTAACCACCGTGCTACCCTTTGGGTGCTCCCTGTGCCGAATTCACTGGAATCTCCTCACTGCCTAAACCAAAGGGAATTCAGCCAAATTCAACTCTCCCAGGATGAAGTCCCATTGCTAGCAGCTGTGTGAGTACAATATCTTCAGAAGCAGAATAGCGTTTTGGACAATCTCAATTTTTACTTTTATCAGGAGTTACAATAATATCTGGACAAAGTTGTTTCAAGTTAAAATTGCGGAAATTTTGTTAATCTGTGTGTGTGTGTGTATGCATGTGTTTGTGTGTGTGTGTGTGTGTGTGTGTGTGTGTCTGTGTGTGTGTGTGTGTGTGTGTGTCTGTCTGTGTGTGTGTGTGTGTGTGTGTGTGTGTGTCTGTGTCTGTGTATGTGTGTTTAGAAAGGGAAATATTAGACCATAAGATATAGGAGCGGAAGTAAGGCCATCGGACCCATCGAGTCCACTCTGCCATTTAATCAGGGCTGATGGGCATTTCAACTCCACTTACCTGCATTCTCCCCGTAGCCCTTAATACCTTGTGACATCAAGAATTTAGCAGTCTCTTCCTTGAAGACATTTAGCGTCCCGGCCTCCACTGCACTCCGCAGCAATGAATGCCACAGGCCCCACCACTCTCTGGCTGAAGAAATGTCTCCGCATTTCTGTTCTGAATTGACCCCCTCTGATTCTAAGGCTGTATCCACGGGTCCTAGTCTCCTCGCCTAACGGAAACAATTTCTTAGCATCCATCCTTTCTAAGCCATTGATTATATATTTGCAATACCCAAACACTTTGCCATTAATCTTTCCACCATAGTTGGAGTAACATTGCTCTCGATCATAAACGTGTTGTTTGAGCAGATTAAAGAAACTAGCCTGACTTGTTCCTAAAACTGACCCTGACCCAGTCTGAGACCGATATCATCAGCCATATCACCGACCTGGTTACATTTAACATTTGTTGTGAGCAGTGGAGGAGTGGGACTAGAAAAGGAAACAGTGACCCCAAAAAGCCGGGGAACTATAATCCAGTGAGCCTGATGTCAGTGGTGGGTAAGTTGTTGGAGGGGATTCTGAGGGACACCATTTACATACATTTGGGAAGGAAAGGGCTGTTCAGACTAGACAACATGGCTTTCTGCATGGGAAATCATGTCTCATTAATTTGGTTGAGTTTTTTGAAGAGGTGACAAAGAAGATTGATGAAGGCAGTTTGGTAGACATTGTCTATATGGGCTTCAGCAAGGTGTTCATTTAAAGAACAAAGAGCAAAGAAAATTTACAGCCCAGGAACAAGCCCTTCGCCCTCCAAGCCTGAGCCGATCCAAATGTACTGTCTAAATCTGTCGGTCAATTCCTAACCATCTGTATCCCTGTGCTCCCCACCTACTCATGCATCTGTCCAGACGCATCTTAAATGAATCTACCGTGCCTGCCTCTACCACCTCTGCTGGCAACACGTTCCAAATGCCCACCACCCTCTGTGTGAAGTACTTACCACGTGTATCCCCCTTAAACATTCCACCTCTCACTTTGAAAGCACGACCTCTCGTTACTGAATCCTTCACTCTGGGAAAAAGCCCGTCTCTATCCACCCTGTCTATACCCTTCATGATTTTGTAAACCTCAATCAGGTACCCCCACCCCATCTCCTTTTTTCCAGTGAAAATAAACCTAACCTACTCAGCCTCTCTTCATAGCTAGTATTTCATTCCGATTGGTAGACAGATTAGTAACTTTCTGTCACATGGGATACAGAGGAAGCTCTTCACAATTGGCTTGAAGGAAGAGGGATATTTTTCAGACTGGAGGCTTGTGAGCAGCAGTGTGCTGTTAGAATCAGTACTGAGTTCACTGCATTTCATCATTTATGTAATGGATTTAGATGTGAATATTGGGGCCATAGTTCGAAAGGTTACAGATGACATCAGAAAGGTGGTGTAGTCGATTATCTCAGAGTACAACAAGACCACAATTAGATGGAACAAAGGGGCATGGATGGACAGATGAAGTTTAATTTAGATAAATACGAGGTTTTGCATTTTGTAAATGCAAACCAGGGCAGGAATTATACAATTGTTGGTAAGGTCCTGGGGCATGTTGTGAAACAACGGGGCATAGGGCTGCAGGTGCATAGTTCCTTGAAAGTGGAGTCGCAGATAGACAGTGTGGTGCAGAACACATTTGGCACATTTGCCTTAATCAGTCAGAGGATTGAGTATAGGAGTTGTGGTGGTATGGTGCATCTGTACAGGATGTTGGTGAGGCCACTTTAAGAATACTGCGTACAACTTGGTTGTCTGCAGAAATGACTGACACACAGATGTTCCAGGACTGGAGGTTTGAGCTTTAAGGAGAGGTTGATTAGGTTGAGGTGCTTTCTCCTGGAGTGTCAGAGGCTAAAGGGTGACAATATAGAGGTTTATAAAACCATCAGGGGCATGGATATTCTGAACAGCCACGTTCTGCTCCCCAGGATAGGGGAGTGCAGTACAAGAGGGCAGAGGTCGAAGGTGAGAGGGTGAATGATTTAGAAGGGACCTGAAGATAAATGTTTCACACAGAGAGTGGTGTGTGTACAGAAATTGCTGTCAGAGGAAGTGGTGATGGCGGTTAAAATTGCACATTTAAAAAGTATCTGAAAGAAGAGGGATATTGGCCAAATGCTGGCAAATGGGACTGGATCAGATTTGATGTCTGATCGTAGTGAACAGATTGGACTAACGGGTCTGTTTCTGTTCTGCATGACTGTCTGATTCTATAAGAAGGATGACGAAAAATTCTGAAAGGACCTTTCAAGTGGGAATTCTCTTCAGTGGAATTTTATTGTGCCTCTATGTTCACATTGATTGAAAGCTGCATTAGTTAAATATTTGACAGAGAAGTGAGTCATGCATAATGGGATACAGACAGGAAAGTGGGGCTGAGACCCCAACCTGATCAGCCACAATCTTAGTGCCTGGTGGAGAAGGCTCGAAGTATCTAATGACCCACTCCTGCTCCTCAGTCCCATGTTTCTGTGTTCCATTCAGCCCCTCAAACCTGCTAGACAGGAGCAGTTGGAGGCCATTTACTCCTATAACCTGTTGCACAGAAACAGGGGAGACCATTCAGCCTCTCAAGACTGTTACACACGCTTTGAGGTGATTTGGGAAATGTAATTGGAAAGCCCAGGCACGGGTATGAAAGAGGCCCCTCATCTCTCTTTACAGAGCTTCCCCTCTCTGCAACTTGTGCTTCATTTGTTGGTCATGGTTAGACCCAGATTCACTGTGAATACAGCCCCCATACCTCAACCAGAGTTGGCTCACAAAATCATCTGGTCTCCCTGACTGCAATATTTAGTAATTGCACATTCATGAAAATAACACCCACTAACACTCCAATAACAGAATGTAAGAACATCAGAAACAGGGGCAGGTCATTCACTCCCCAAACCTGCCTTGCACTTCACTAAGATCGTGACTGATCTGCTCTTGGTCTCAAATCCTCTTTCATATCCAATTCCTCATAGCCCTCACCGCTCTGTCAGATCAATACCCATCTACCTCCTCTTCAAATACTTTCAGACATCTCGCTCCCCGAACACTCTTGAGAAGAGAAATCCTGACATTCAATCCCACCTGTTTGAAGAAAACACTTGCTGCTCCTATATCATGGCTTATTGATGTGCACAAAAGAGGTTGAGACAAGGGTTCAGGTAAAAATGACTGGCCCCGATATCAAGGCAGTGGTTGCCTTCTGTTGACATCAAGGAGCTTAACAAACTGGACTTAATGGGAATCAGAGTAAACTCTCCAGTGTTTGGGGTCAAACATGGCACAAAGGAAGATGTTCACCATCTCTGTCCTGGGTCACCTCTGTGGGAGATCCTCAGGGTAAGTTCCTCTTCACAAACAGCTTCAGCTGCTTCATCAATGTCTCCCCAACCTCACCCTCCGCAACATAAGATCAGAAGTGGGGATGGTCACTGAAGATTCCACTATGTTCAGAACATTTTGTTCCCCTCTCAGCTCCTGAACTGGTCTGTGTTCATGTGCAACAAGACCCTGACTCCATTGAGACTTGTGCTGTTAAAGTATCAGTAACATTCATGTAACAGCACTGCCTGACACTGCACATTGCCACAGTAAAACAAGGGTTCATTCAGCACCTCACGCTAGTTTCACAGGAATATGAGGAAGCCATTCAGCCCATTGACACTATTGGAGAAGAACAGGGACAGCCCATTCAGTGCCTCCAGCTTATTACTCAGGACGAGAAGGAGTCTAGTGTGATGGACCACACCAGAGCCCCTCGAAAATATTGGAAGGCAGTCTCCTAGACTCTAATGTTTTCTTATTTTAAAGGGAATGTAAATTGTCTGTTCCAGATGCAATGTGACTGGTCAAAATACTCGGTGTGAAGCTCAACACTATTTAAACACGAAAGATAAAATGAAACCAAAGAAAAAGGAAATTAGAATAACTTAATTCTATTGGACAAGTTATCAGAATAATATAGCGTGGAGATATTACTAATGAACTGTTCCGATATACGAAAATCCCATAAAGACAGCCTTTGGCAAAACTGAATATTCAGTCACAGATTGCCACAAACTCAAAGATCCTAATCTGTGAGAGCTGGTCACACCCATTCAGGCTGCATTAAAATAAACCTAAGGCCTCCCTCGCTGTTTACTCAAGTGGTCTTAACTAACCAGCTTGGTAACGATCATTCAATCTCTCTCTTAAAAGAAACCAGGACAAAATAACCTCTTAAAGCTGCAGCATCATCACACTTGTCAGTACATCGAGCTTTCAAACAGGAACCAGGGGTAAAAGGTCAGGCCCTTGGCCCTGTCCAATTGGACAAGGAAGAAGTCATTCAGTCCCCTGAGTCAATTACACAGAAACGGAACGAGTCCATTCAGCCCCTTGAGTTACTTACACATGAACAAGAGGAGGCCATTCAGCCAGTTGAGCCATTTATATAGGAACAGTAGAAGGCCATTTCCACCTCAATGCACTTACACGGGGGCAGAATAGGGTAATTGATGCTGATCCTGATGAATGTCTTATGCCCAAAATGTCGACTCTCCTGCTGTGCTTTTCCAGCAAACCACTGACTACTCTGATCTCCAGCATGGGCAGTCCTCACTGTCTCCTAATTGATGCTCTAAAGTGATGAACAATTGGAGCAGAGGCTGCACAAACAGACTGCTCCACGTAGTACCTCGTGGCGCCAACGCTCATGATACACATGTGGGACTTTAACGTGGGTTACTCGCGGTGAGCAGGGAAATCATATGTGTTGTGTGAAATCTCAAGAAGGCATGTACCATCTCCGAGAAGGCTGCCTGGTGTTCTCTATGTAGGGTGGAAGCTGGTGGGAATGGCTACCTGTTTCCGATGGAAGGTATTGTGGCTGCTGTTGGGGATTGTGAATAACCTGATGTTCAGTACAGGGTTCACACGCCGACTGCACAATAACGTGGGGAGAGTTAATTTAGGCAAATAAACTATTAGGGAAGTCACGATAGACTGATGAATGGACTCTCTAAGTTCAAATAATGGTGATCTTGTTCATGTTGACCTTGTCTAGTGCATGTCCTGTTCAGTGTAACCTGTATGCCTTACTCTGTCCAAGTCTATTTCCACCCTATGATTTGTCTGGCCTTGCTTAATATGATCTTCCCCCACTGCTCATAAACAACGTGTTTCCCTGTACTGAGGTACACGTGACAATAAATCAAACCAATCAATCCTGGGTAAAGTATGGAATTTCTCTCCCTATCAATGTCTCTTTTAGAAATAAGTGATCGCTGCCACTCCTCGTGTTTCAGCATCACAATTTCTTCGTCTCTCACAGCTCTACAGATTAAACACTCAGCTTATTCACTCTATCCTCATGTTACCATCACCCATGTCTGTGGTAAGGAGATCATTCCTTACAAAGAGCATCAAATCTGTACAGAGTGCCCCAAATACTCTCTCAGCAAGGCTCTACAACAGCAGGAAGATGGCTTTACTTATGTACTCGAATCATCTTACAATGAAGCACAGCATACCATTGACTGCACCCATTACTTACCCAGGGTTTGATTCGGAGCAGTCAGCATAGACTTGTGAGTGGGAGATCATGCTTCCCAAATTTCTTAGAGTTCTTTGGTGAAGTGACCAGGAAGGTTGATGAGGACAGAGCAGTTGACGTAGTCTCTATGGATTTCAGTATGGCCTTTGAGAAGGTTCCACATGGCAGGCTGCTCAGGAAGGTTCCATCTCGTGGAATGCTGGGGGAACTGTCCAATTGGATACACAGTTGGGTTGATGGTCGGAAGCAGAGGGTTTAGTGGAAGGTTGTTTGTCAGACCGGAGGCTGGGCCCATTGCTGTTTGTTATCTATGATTTGGTTGAGAATGTACAAGGTATGATTAGTAAGTTTGCAGATGACACTAAAGTAAGTGGGAGCATGGTCAGTGAGGAAGTTTATCAGAAATTGCAGCAGGACCTTAATCAGGTGGGGAAGTGGGCCGAGAAATGGCAAATGGAATTTAATATAGATGGGTGAGGTCTTACATTTTGGGAACTCAAATCAAGGTAGGAGTTTCATGGTGCATGGAAAGATCTTCAAGAGTGTAGTGGGCAGAGAGACCTTGGAGTTCAGGTGCACGGTTCTCTAAGAGTGGAGTCACAGGTAGACAGGGCAGTGAAGAAGGCTTTTTGCACAGTGGCCTTCATCAGGGAGGGCATTGAGTACAGAGAAGCTGGGAAGTTATGTTGCAGTTATACTGGACTTTGGTCAGGCTGCACTTAGAGTATTGTGTTCAGTTTTGTCACATTGTTATAGGGAGGATGCTATTAAATTAGAAAGAGTGCAGAAGAAATTTTCAAGGACGTTGCCAGGACCCATTGGTCTGAGTTATAGGGAGAGTTTGCACAAGCTAGCACCTTTTCTTTAGCGTAAAGGAGACTGAGGGAGTCCTTATAGAGCTGAATAAGATCACGATGGTAGGGTTAATGCTCTCAGTCTTTTTCCAAGGTGTAGAGAATCGAGGATTAGAGGGGATCAGTTTAAGGTTAAAGGGGAAGGAATAAAAGGGAACCTGTGGGGCCACTTCTTTACACAGAGGGCTGGTACGTGGATGAGCTGCCAGCAGATGTGGTTGAGGGGGGTACATTAACAACATTTCAAAAGCATTTGGATAAATATGTGGATAGGAAAAGTCTAGGATGATATTGGCCAACTGCAGGGAATTGGGGTTAGCGTGGATGGACATTTACAAGGTGGACTCGAACCCCTCTGTTAATTAAAACCAAACACCCAGAAAAGCTCACCTCACCTCGTAATCTGTTAAAATATGAGCGACAGCGATCTCCTACATTCCACTATTTAAACAAAAATTAACAAGTTAGTTTCTTAACTTTAATAGTGAACACTAGAGGGGCTTCACAAATACAAGCCCCTCTTTTCTTAGCTACTTACTATCTGACTCTGACTCTGTCAAAATCTGCTGTTCCAACAACCCACATATGAAACATTACAATCTCAAGACCACACAGTCTCTATCTTCCCTGCTGTGTTCACTCTTCCAGCTGCTGATCTCCCTGGGTCATGTTTTTATTGCAAGTAGGTTTACATGAACATGTATCTTTGATAGAGAGTGTTTGGGATGGTCAGTTAGCACTCCTGCTCTACAGCAGTTACTCTGCTGTTGGATGGCAGTGGCTCTCCCTCGAGTGTTCAAAATGCTGGATTTATATACTTCCAATGATACAATAATTCTCACATTTGATTGCTTTCCAGGTACCCAAACAATAATATTCAAATTCCGTTGGCTTCTGGTATCCTGAACGTTATTTAAACTCTTTGGTTGTATTTGAATTGTTGTCAAAACAGCAACCAAAACCCAGGTATCATTTCCCAGCTAATTATGACATATGGAACAATCAGACATTTAGCTGGCATCTGTGCTGTACTTTGTATTCAACAAAACCCGTTCTGTCTTAAAGTGACCTGACCTGCTTTCGGCTTCATAACACCACCCCCCTTCAGAAAAAAAAAGAACCATCAGAATGAAAAGATGGCTTCGTTTCCTTTCCTCTAATTCTTAATCCCATTATTATGAAATACAAAAGTATTAATCTCAGTTATATCATTCATATTAATTTTGCACACATATAAAACACTGGGATAAGTCAAATCTTATCAACACCTGTTCCTTTAAATCCGCGATAACACATCTGCTATCACATTTTAGGACCCACAGCATGTACATTGTGTAAGTTTAAAGTCAGCGTGATAAGACTCCAATGAAATATTCTCATATTCTGGTCTTTAAATATTCCAAAAAACGCGAGAGGTTTGTCGTTGTCCACAACCATCTCCAACAATTTATTTGTCACATAAACATTAAAATATTGTCAGGCCAGTGCGAAACTTAGTCATTCTTTTTCAGTAATGGAGATGTTGTATTTTGTTTCTGGTGGATATTGAGTTTTTTTGACAAGTAGCCAATTGGCCATTCAATCCCATCATCATCTTTCTGAATCAATACATCTCCGACCCCTCTCTCCCGAGGGTTTCAGAATATTTGGTATGGCTAAAACTGGTGCGGTAATTAATCCTGCTTTAAAATTCTCAAATGCCTCCTGGCATTGTTCTGTCCACCACAATTCTGTGTTCTTCTTTACTAAGTCCATCAGTGGCGCTCATAAGCTGCTGAAGTTTGGAACAAACTTCCAATAGAATCCACTCAGTTCCAAAAATCGAAGCACCTCTTTCTTCGAGGTTGGTTGTGGAAATTCCTCAAAGCCCTTCGTCTTTGTGTTCCATGGGGTCAATCTTCCATGTCTAATGTAATGTCCCAAGAACGGCACCTCTGCCTTCGTGAATGCTGTTTTCTTTAAGTTTATTACCAAGTTTGCTTCTTGTAATCGTTCAACATGCTCTGCCAACTGTAACGTGTGAGCTTTAAATCACTTGCGAAAGGTCACTACATCATACAGCTAAACTGCACAATTTGTTCATCTGACTGTAACTCTGTTCCTGAGTCTCTAAACCTGGCTGTGAAGGGAATTCCTATCACTGGTGACAATACTAATACGTCATCCCCACAGGAAATCGTCAAAATTTCCGAGTTTTTATCTGCCACTTGCTTCATTCTATGCTGTGCCCTTCAGGTGCTGTTTAGCGAACTCACCTACTCCATCTAATCTCTCCCTCACCTCAGATACATAATCCGAGTGTGAGATCTCTGACTTCGGTCCTGTTAATTTATATTCAATTAATTCCAAAGGACCTCTCACTTCAAATGTTAACTCAAAGGAAGTAAACTGAGTAGATTTATTTGGGGCAAATAATTTTTGTCTAATGGCAAACAATTTAATGAGACACCTTCATTCCAATCATTCCGGTAATCCTGACAGTACACTGTTAATATGGTCTTCAGCGTCTGATGCTAACTTTCCAAGGCTCCCTGGGATTCAGGATGGGACGCCCTTGATTTAAACTGCTGTATGCCTAAGCTATCCATGACTTCCTTAAACAGCTGAGCGGTAACATGAGACCTTGGTCTGACTGAATCTCTCTGCGGAGCCCACAGTGAGTAAAGAAAGATACCAACTCCTCCACCTCCCTTTTTACCTTAACACTCCATCATAGAATTGCCTCTGGAAATCTGGTAGACACATCCATTATGGCTAGCAAATAATGGTTTCCACCTTTTTTTTAGATAGGGGAGCTACACAACTCATCATAACCTACGTGAAATGTTCTTCGAATGCAGGAATTGGTAACAAAGGTGCTGGTTTTATTACTGCCTGTGACTGACCTATCGTTTAGAATGTTTGACATGTGCAACAAAAAAAACCACGTACTTGTGTATTCCAGGCCACTAGAAATGCCTCTGTACCTTAACCTGATTCTTCTGTCCACCTAGGTGACCCCCTGCAATTAGTTTATGTGCTACCCGTAACACTGTACGTTACTGCTAACACAATATCGTGCACTTCAGCCCATTTCCCTTCTGCAGTAACCTATCGGGGTCTCCATTTTAATTTTATGATTCTATCTTTAAGTTAATAACGTTCGACAATATATTTTGATTCCTTTTCTGTGTGTGTGTATGTGTGTGTGAATGTGTGTGTATATATCTGTTGTAAGTCCATGAGCCTTTCTGGACTAAACCCCTCTGCCTGACCCTCTGCCTGTTCAGGTTTTTCCTGCACCGTGACATCAAACAGGGGGTCAGTTCACTGCACATCAACTCCTTTGGCTTTTTATTTCGGTTTTCCTTCCTGCTCTAACTGATGACAGTGGAATCTTGTTACTATACAGTCTGGAAAAATCCTGGGTATTTTTCTTTTAACTCCCCAATTCCCTAGTTTTCCTTTTGCCTTCTCCAACACATGGGGTGCCACTCCCACCTTGGATCCTGTTAAATCGTTCACAAGAACAAACTGTTTTCCTGGAACTGACACTCTGTTACTCACTGTCACTGTTACTTCCCCAACCTTGATTTGGCATTCCATCCTGATATTACACAAGGGAATACTTAATTTCTAACCCCATTCCACAAATTGTCACGATCTTGATTAATATGTCAGAAAGAGTGAAAATACGTTCATCTCTCACTATTCGAGGCCGAGAGAAAGTGAGGGCTGCAGATGCTGGAGGTGAGAGTTGAAAAGTGTGGGGCTGGAAAAGCATAGCCAACCAGGCAGCATCTGAGGGGCAGAAGAGTTGACATTTCAGGCATAAATTCTTCATCAGGAAAGTGCGAGGTGGGGTAAGGGAGGGGGAAGGGAGCCGAGAAATAAATAGGAGAGTGGGAGCGGAGCTGGGTGTAAGATAGCTTGGAAGGCGATAGGTAGACGCAGGTGGGGTGTGATGGTGATAGCTCGGAGAGGAGGGTGTTGTGGATAGGTGGTAGGACAACTAGAACCCTCAAACTAGAACCATCATCAACGTTGACTTCACCAAATTCCAAATCTCCCCTCCACCAACCTCTCCCATATCCAACCGTTCAACCTAGCACTGCCCTCTTGAACTGCCCTAACTGGCCAGCTTCCTTCCCACCTACCGACTCCACCCTCCAAACCGATATATCACTATTACTCCAACCTACATCTTCTTATCGCCTTCCCGGTGACCCTCCCACCAGCCCAGCTACTACCCTCGTATTTATCTTTCAGCCCCATTGTCTCCCCCCCCAAATTCCTGACGATGGGTTTCTGCCTGATATTCAATTGTCTTGCTGTCTGGATGCTGCCTGATCTTTTGTGCTTTTCCAGCGTCTCTCTTCTCAACTATTAGAGACTGAGCAGATCCCACATCTCACAAAATTATAACTTCTTGTCCTTCTCCCCCGATCTTTCTAAGTAAACTTTATCTACAGAGGTGAATTCTTTCAGAGATCAGGTACCGACTCCATACCCAGACCCTGCCTCGGCTGTGCACTCTCCTGCAGCTCCTCGGCTCTACTTGGGGTCTCCTTTACCAGTTTCACTAATGCCACTGGCTTAGCCTCTTCTACCGCATCTTTCCCCAAAGTGCCTTCCTTCAACGACCATCACAGTGTGTCCCAGCTTACTTCAATGAAAACACCCGTTCCCAGTGCCCTCCTTAAACCATCAGCACTGTCATTTTCTGTGTTCCACTCCCTTATACTGAGAACACCTGAGGCCTTTCACCTCCTTTCAACCCCTTTGGGCTTCTTTTTTCACCTGTGGTAAACTATTGTGCGCTACTGTTTGCTTTGTAATGTGTGAACTTCCCTTCTCCCAATTTCTATCCCTCATTGCATGTAAATTCTCCCGGAAGCTAAATTTCATCTCATGCACCAATGCATATTTACCTGCCATTTCTGCCGCGCTTCTCGCTTCTTGAACTTTCTGTTCGTGCACATGAATTCTTACCATCTCTGGAAGTGAGTCTTTAAACCTCTCCAGCAGAATAATCTCCCTTCGAGCCTCACAGGTCTTATCTATTTTAAAGTCCAGCACACAACTATCAAAATGACTGCAGTTAATTCTTTCAGACTTAACATAAGTCTGACCTGGTTCCGTCTCTATTTTAATGAACCTCTGTCTACATGCTTCTGGTACCAATTCATAACCAATCAAAATAGCCAATTTGACACCTGCATAATCTCTTGATCCCTCATCTGACAGCGCTACACATACCTCACCAGCTGTGCCCACCAGCTTAGTCTGAACGAGCATTCCCCACAAGTTCACTGGACACGTCATCTGCCGAGTCATTTTTTTCAAATGAAATAAAAAAAGTTTTGACATTTTTCTCACCGAAATATGGCAAGGTACTAATATATTTGTATACATCCCGACGTTCTCCCTTCATCTCCATCCTGTTAATTCAACTTTCTTGTCTAATTCCCAACTTCTGAATCTCAAATTCTCTCTCTCTTTCTTTTTCCTCTCCTCTTTTCTCTCTCTCTGTTTCGGTCTCTTTCTTTATCTTCTAACTTCAGTTGCCATATTTGCAATTTAAGTTTTTTCTAACTCGACTGCACTTGTCTGTTTCTTTGATACATCAAATTGCTTGACCAAATCCATTACAATTTCAGCTTTCCTTTTGTCCCTGGTTAAACCCAATTCCAACCTATTTGCTAATTCTAAAAAATGTCCTGCTTCTGTCTTTCTAAACTTTCTTGGCAAATTTGGGAACCTCTTTAGTAATTTTAAAAGCCTTTTCCCTCACTTTTAATTTAAACAACCACCAGTAAACAAAATTAAACAGATTTTCAGACCGGTTTTATTTGAAGATCTAGGTCACTAATTGCAACGTGTTGGAATTTGCTGGGACATTTTGTACCTGAAATCTGTTCAAATCTGTCCCAGTCCATTACGGCATGGCCCCAAACTGTGGAGACATCTATGTCGAGCACTTCTGTTAATTAAAACCACAAACCCAAGAAAGCTCACCTCACCTCGTAATCTGTTAATACATGAGTGACAAAGAACTCCCAAATTCCACTAATAAAAGAAAAATAACAGTTTGTATGTATGCAAGTTAGCCCGCTGTGCTTGAAGGTTTGTTTTCTGATGATTCGATACTATGACTAGGTAACATCATCAGTGAGAGTCTCTGCTGAAGTGCTGGTGGTATGTTGCGCCTCTCTATTTTTAGGTCTTGGGTTCTTAAGATGGGTGATGTCATTTCCAGTTCTTTTGTTTTACAAGAGTAGGTAGATAGGATCTAAATTGATGCGTTTATTGATGGACTTCTGGTCAGAATGCCTTTCCTCTCAGAATGTCCTTGCGTGTCTTAGTATATGTGTACTTTGTCTCAGTCAAAGTGGTGCCCTTCTTTGTCTGTATGTATGGAACATAGTGATAGTGCGTCCTGTCTTTTGGTGGCTAGTTGGTGTTCGTGTATCCGCGTAACACAACAACAGGACAGTTTCAATGGTGGAACAATGATTTTATATGCACTGTTTAATCAATGTGTGTGTGCAGATAAGTAACATTTTTCATATGTGCACAACACATTCTAAATGAATAACGGAGACACAGTTAACAAAAAGTGATGCATATGATGTAAAGAATTTATAAAACATTAAAACATCATTTGATTCTCATCTAAAATGATATGTTCCCTTTCTCTCAACGATCCCTCCTTTTCTGGAATTCTCCACTCCAATCTCTCCTTCTTATCAGGATGTGTTATAAATGCTTGCTTCTGGTGTCCCAACTTATTTCAGTTAATCCCCTTTCTACCAGAATTCAATATGTTGGCCTGTTGGATATTTTCCAAAGCTAGTGTCTGTCATATTATTGGAAATAAAAATTCTGGCATCAGAGCCAGCATTTGAACACATTGCTCTGTTGTCCATGCACTATACAAATGACCACAGCGCACAGGAATTGCCAAAACATTGAGGGATATGCATCTATTTCTTTCGATGATCTAGTTTTCTCATTTTTCACATTTCCTCATCTATGTTGTCTCGCTCTTTCTCTCTTTGTATCTAGTTAAGAAATGTACCAATTATTCTTTGCGTCTCTTCTCTCAAAGCTCCTTCTTTCGGTTTATATCTATTGCTCTCTTCTTGATGTAATGTGATTATAAATGTGCAATGTAACTTCCAAGGCATGTGGGAGGAGCTGGCCAGAGTTAATTGGAAGGGGAGTTGAGCAGGGCAGACCATGGAACAGCAAAAGCAGGAATTTCTGGGGATATTTCGGAGGATATCAGAAATTCATCCCAAAGGAGATGAAACATACTCATGGCAGGACAAGGCAACCATGAGTAATAAGGCATCAAACCAAAAAAAGAAACATACAATGTGGTGAAGATGATTGGGAATCCAGAGAATTCATTGGCTCTGAAACTACATACGGCTGGCATCACTGACACAACAGAGCTCTTAATCATGGTCAGGGAGAGAAACAGAGGAAACACATTCACTTTAAACACAGAAAATGGTATTACTCAAGAAAAAAGATTCAGATGAATTAAACAATTGATTAAAATCAGTTAATTGTTTTGCAGAATGTGTCAGATTGAAAGCATGACCCGGGAAGAGACCCTCAGCAGAATGAGAGTATGAAAATGGAAGTGTTACCACATCAGAAACCAGAGTAGGTCACTGAGTACATGACTGATGGGTGAATGGGTCTCGATGTGAACTAAGGGACAGACAGCAGAATTGCATTGCAGATATTGCAGCTCAAAACTGCGTATTTATGTAGTGCTGTAGACTACAGAGGAGAAGCAAAACAGCATTCAACCACAACCTGTAACTTTTAGCCTCGAATAATTTCCTCAGTCTGCCATTACCATCAATACGATCTATGTTTCAGTAATGACTGTGAGTGAACATGACAGGGTCAGAACCACGTGAACCTAAACCTGACGTGAACCCATTAAAGCTACCACATTTGACCAACAGATCTGATCGAAGCTCCGCAATCCTGTCACATTCTGTCATAAATGGTGATGGATGATTAAACAAATGACTGGAGCAAAGGGCTCCACAAATATCCCCGTCCTAAATAATTGAACAGTCCTGTACATCAGTGTAAAAGACCAGGATGTGGTGTCTGCACCACCCTCAGCCAGAAGTGTGGAGTTGATGATCCACCTCACCCTCGCCATGATACCCACAGAATCACAGATGCCCGTCTTCAACCAATTCAATTTGCTGTTCGTGACATGAAAAAACAGCTGAACACAGTACGTACGAAAAAGGCAATGGTCCCTGACCCCATTCCTGTAATAGGACTGAAGACTTGTGCTGCACAACAAGCCGTGTCCCTGGGGAAACTGTTTCATTCCAGCTCCAACTCTGACATCTCCCTGGTAATGTGGAAAATTACTCAACTATGTCCAGTTCCTAAGAGGATTATAATTACAATCTGACCAGTTACCTCCCCCTCAGACCCACCTCGACAGTCAAATTGGTGGGAGTTCTTTTTGACAGAGTTATCAAACAGCACAGAAATAACCTGCTCAGTATGATTTCAGATAGGTCCCCATGTAGAGATGGTGCAGCTGTGGAAAGGTCACTGGATTACTAATCCAGACCAGGCTAATGCACTGGCAGCTGGTGGAAGTTAAACACAATTGACAAAATATTAGGATGCAAAATCTGGTGTCCGTAAATAGTGACCTTCAAGCCAATGTCGATTGTTCACACCAATTTGCTTCACAAATGTCCTTTTAGAAAATGAATCTCCCGTGCTTTCCTGGTCTGGCCTAAACGTGACTGCAGACACACAGACATGTGATAAACTCTTCAATGGTCTCTGAATCCGCCAAACAAGACATTCTATTGTATCAAACTGTTCCGAGGTCTAAAGGATAAAACCAGACAGAACACCCGGCCCCAGCCTCAGTATCGGAATAGGGAATGAGAAACACAGTCCTGTTGACCCTGCAGAGACCTCCTTCCTAACATCTGAGAGCTTGTGACAACATTTACAGACTACATAGAAACATCGGGAATAGAGTAGGTCATACAACACATTGAGCCTTCCCCATTCCAGTTCATGTTCAAATATGTACACACTGCACTTTTCCCACACACTGTACACATCCCTTAATGTGATTAACTGTGGGAAGCTATAAAGTAGGAAGTGCAGTAGTCCATTTGGTCTGTCGAGTTTGCTACCCAATTCGATATAATGATACCTGACCCTTCATTTCCGTATCGTTCTCCTTCTCTCCCACCATTCCTTTACTATCTCTAAATCCTTATTTATATTCAGTGTCTTGGCTTCCAGGTTCGAGCGCATTCCCCAGGTTCACCAGTCGCTGAATGCAGACATTTATTGTCATCTCATTGCAGAATGGTCTGTCTGTACCTAATACTGTGGGCCCTTGTTTTAGACACCACAGCCAGGGGAATTATAATCCCTGCTTCCAATCCATCTCACCCTGTCAGATCTTTATATATCTCACTGAGATCTCCACCCATTTTCCTAAACCCCATGGAATACAGGCCCAGTCGCCCCAAACTCTGCTCCCACAACAAGCCTGTCATCCTAGAGATCGGTCTGGTCATCCTTCACTGCTCTCCCTCAATGTCAGGTTTGTCCGTTATTATGTACTCAGACCAAATCAGCAGAATACTGCACAGTGTTTGAGATAGGGTCTCACCAAAGCTCTCTACAGCTGCAGTAAGATAGCCTTACTCCTGGACTCAAATCCCCCTGAAATGAAGGTCAGCACATCATTGATCTTCCTATCTGGTTCTTGCTCCTGCAATATTGCTTTCAGTGACTGGTCTACAGGGAGATCCAGATCCTTTGCAATGTTACAGCTCCCCACTTGGTAGGTCTATGTACACTGGGCAGCGTGTGAATGCCATTCCCAGTATTGCCTTGTGGGTTCAGACCTCACTGCGCTGCAGGGACCCCGGAGGGCCGCGCAGAAGGAATCAACAAAAAGGCCCATACGTCGCTTTTCAGATCAACATGTTTCAAACAATCCCTTTTTCAAACGAAAAGCTGCCAATCTCTTGTTCCAACCAAAGGGCACACTGTCACCTCAACCCACCTTGCTCTCCATCTGCCATGTATTTGCCCATTCACTCCACTTGTCTTAGTCACCTTGAAGCTTTTTTACAACCTCCTCACCCACTCGCAATCCAACATCCTTTAGTTCTGTCAGCAGGTTGGGATATATTGTGTTTGATTCCTGCAACTAAATGTTTAATGGGTATTGTGAACAACTGGGACCTGAGCACCGATCTCTGTGATATCCCAGAAAACTTCCTCTGTTATTCTTTTTAAAAATGATATTTATTTCCTGAATCTGGGTGTGACTGGCTGGGCCGGCATTTATTGCCTGTCCCTGGTTGCCCCTTGAGAAGGTGGTGGTGAGCTGCCTTGTTGAACCGCTGCAGTCCACTGTGGATTCAGTGACAGTAACACCATTGAATGCCAAGGGGCAGGTTAGATTGTATTTTAGTGGTGATGTTCACGGTCTGGCATTTGTGTGACGTGAATATTACTTGCCACTTGTCAGCCTGGATACTGTCCAGATCTTGTTGTATTTGAACATGGACTGCTTCAGTATCTGAGGAGCCACAAATGTTGCTGAACATGGTGCAATCATTGGCAAACATCTCCACTTCTGACCTTAAAATGGAGGCAAGGTCATTGATGAAGCAGCCCTGAAGATGTATGGGCCTAGGCCACTGCCCGAGGGACTCCTACAGATTTATCCTGGTGCTGAGTTGATTGACCTTTATCAACCATGACCACCTTCCTCCGTGTCAGGTAAGATTCTAACCAGCGGGGAGTTTGCCCCTGATACCCATTGATTCCAGTTTTGCTAAGGCCCCTTGATAACACACTTGGGCGAAGGCAGCCTTTATTTAAAGGGCTGTCACTCTCACCCTACCACTGGAATTCAGCTCTTTTGTCCATGTTTGAACCACGGTAATGAGGTCAGGAGCTGAGTGGTCCTGGTGGAGCCCAAACTGGGCGTCATTGACCAGGTTATTGCTGAGCAGGTGCTGCTTGAAAGCACTGAGACCTTCCACCACTTTACTGATGATCGAGAGTAGACTGATGCGGTGGTATTGGCCGGATTGGATTTGGTCTGCTTTTTATATGCAGGAGATACATGGGGTAATTTTCCATGTAATCGGGGAAATGTTGTTGTAACGGTATTGGAACAGCTTGGTGAGGGCAGTGACAAGGCCTGGAGAACAACTTTTCAGTACTATTGACAGAATGTTGTCAGGTTATGTACCCTCTGAGGTATCCAGTGTCTCCAACTGAATCTGGATATCTTGTGGAGTGAATCAAATTGGCTGATGACTGGTAACTGAATGGTTGAGGGCCACTGGAGGAGGCCGAGATGGATCATCCACTCAGCACTTCTGACTGAAGATTGTTGCGAATGCATGAACGTTATCTTTTGCACTGAAGTGCTGGGCTCTTCCATCATTAAGGATGGAGATACTTGTGGAATGTCCTCCTCCGATGACTTGTTTAATTGTCCATAATTATTCTCTACTAGAAGTAGAAGGACTGCAGAGCTAAGATCTGCACCGTTGCTTGTGGGATCACTTAGCTCTGTCTATGACGAACTGCTTATGCTGTTTGGCACGCAGGTAGTCCTGGTTGGTGACTTCATCAGGCAGACACCTCATTTTCAGGTATTCCCAGTGCTGCTCCTGCCCTCCTGCACACTCCATTGAATCAAGGTTGATCCTCTGGCTTGATGGTAATTGTTGTGAGGAGGATATGCTAGGCCATGAGGTTGTGCTGGAGCACAATTCTGCTGCTATTGATGACCCAAAACATATTATCGAAACCCAGACTTGAGCTGCTAGATCTGTTCAAAGTCTGTCCTATTTAGCACGGTGACAGTGCCACCTAAAATGGTGGAGGTTATTCTCAATATGCAAGTGTGACTTTATCTCCACAATGACTATGCAGTGGTCACTTTTACACGATACTGTCATGGACAGATACTTCTGCAGCTGGCAGATTAGTAAGGCTGTGGTCAAATATGGCTTTTCCCTCTTGTGGGTTCCTTCACCACCTGCCGCAGACCGAGTCGAGAAGTTATATCCTTTCGGACCCAACCAGCTCAATCAGTAATGCTGCTGTGAACCACTCTTTTTGTGGACATTGACGTCCCTAACCCAGAGTACATTTTGTGCCTTTGCCACCCTCAGAGCTTCCTCCAAGTGTTGGTCAGCTTGGAGGAGTACTGACTCATCAGTTGGAAGAGGCTGGTGCATGGTAATCAGCAGGAGATTGCCTTTCCCATGTGTAAACTAACGCCATGAGAGTTCATGGGATACAGAGTCACTGTTGAGGACTCCCAGAACAATTCCCTTCAAACTGTATCCCACGGTGCCACCACTTCTGCTTTGTCTGTCCTGCTGGTGAGAGAGGAGATATCCGGGGAAGGTGATGGGGTGTCAGGGATATAGTCATACTCACAGAATCAGACCTTAAATACAATGTCAGGCTGTTGCTTCACAAGTCTGTTTATTTCTATTCACTGTCTCCTGCCAGCTGTCCCATTCTAGAAGGATGGCCATATATTCACCCCAATCCACTAAGATTTGATTTTGCAAACTAGGCTTGGAGCTTTACCAAAATATTTCTGAAAATCCACATGTTTTTCATCCATTGCTTCTCTTTCATTTGTCTCCCAGTCTGTTTCTCAAACATAATTCCCATTTCATAAACCTGTGTTAGTGTTGTCTATGACCATTATTTTCAGTCCCAATAATTACTTACTATGTTCTATGTTCCATGTACTATTTCGTTTTCCACGCCAGACTTGGTTTTCTTGCTATTGTCTGTGTACCGTGAAGACAGAACTGAAGCAGTGGATTCATAGTTTTGCCATTTCCCTGTTTCCCATTCTCCATTCTCTGGTTTCAAACTGGAAAAAACCTCCACTTCTTTTTCATACTTCTCACATTGACATAATTTGACAAGCTATAACAGTTCACTCTTATAACCTTTGTGAACATTATCTTCAGAAACCCATCAATTCTTGTGTAAAGCGGCTCAATCATTGACCTTCCACATCATATACTCACAGGAGCATAGTCTCTGTGCCAACAGAAATACAGCACGATCTATATTAGTCCCACATTCCGACAAAAGGCTGATAGCCTGGAATGTTATGGCACTTCCAAGTGCTTGGCCAAGTACTTTTAACAGTTGAGAGGTTAACCTTGATAACTCCCCTCTCAGAAAGTACTTTCCAGACCCCAACACCCTCTGGGTGAAGAAAACGTCATCTTTAAATCCTCTCTGAACCTCAAACCCTTCACTTTAAAAGTGTGCTCCCTTGTTCTTGATCCTCTGTATAAAAGGAACAGTTGCTGTCTGTCCACTCTGTCGATGCCTCTTGTTAACTTATCCTTCTGAATCACATCCCCCCTCAGCCTCTCTGTCAAAAGTAAACAACCTGAGCTTATCCAGCCTCTCTCCATAGCTGATATGCTCCATTCCAGGGAACATCCTGGTGAATCTCCTCTGCAACCCCCTCCAGTACAATCACATCCTTCCTTATAATGAGGCTCCCAGACCGATATACAGTACTCCATCATGGACTAAACCAAGCCCTGTATAACACTTATAAACTACTCCCTGATTAATAAACGTTCCACCCAATGTTAAATTCTTAACTAGTCCATTACCCTGTTCAGTCACATTCAGGGATATGTGGAGAAACACCCAGTGAGCTCCCTAGTGTGCTGCCAATCATTGTGTACACCCCATGTCTGGTTCCTCCTTCCAAAGTACATCACCTCATATTTATCAGGATCGCATTCCATCTGCCATTGATCTGCCCATCTGATCATTCCACTTGTATTTTCCTGTAAAATCAGAACTTCCTCCTCACTGCCAACCACCCGGCCAATCTTTGTGTCAAACACAAACTTGCTTATCACATCTCCCACCCCTCCACCCACTCCCCCTCCAGATTCACATCTATACCATTTATGAATGCTACAAACAATAAGGGACACAACAGTGATCCCTGTGGTACACCAGGGGACACTGGTGTCCAGTCACACAAACAGCCTTCTCCCACCACCCTCTGCCTCCTGACACTATGACAATTTTCGCTGTAACTTTTCAAGTTATCCTTGATACTCTGAGATGTTACTTTATTTTTTCAGTTTCCCATGCGGAACTTTGTCAAAGGCATTGCATTAAAACTAAATAAGCGACCTCCTCAAACTAATTGAATCAACTCCATTAGTGTGACTTCACTCTGATAAAGTCATGATGATTATCCCTGATCAAGCCTTGACATTCTGATTGGAGTTCATTTTTTTCCTTCTCTATTTTCTCCAGTAGTTTGCCGAACAGTGATTTAATACTCGCTCGTCTATAGTTTCCTGGTCTATCTCTACCACCCTTACTGTGAAGTGCAATCATAATAGCTGTTCTCCAGTCCTCTGGCACCTCCCCTATTGTCAGATTCTAATTAAAATTTCCAGTCAGCGTATTTCCTCCCTTGACTCCAACAGTACCCAGACCTGCAGATTGGTCCAATGTTATACCAGACAAAGCCTCAAACCGCCGCTAGTATTTTACATCAATGTCTTTCCAAGAGCTTTCCAGTCCATCTTCTCGAATTCTATACCTGCATCCTCCTTCTCCCAAGTAAAACAGCTGTGATGTTTACATGTCACAATCTATCAATGTTCTCCGGGTTGACACACTGATTGCCTCTTTGGTTTCTAATGGACACTAACTGATTATTCTGTTCTACTTGTCCGTGTAGAATATCCTGGGATTCTCCCTCATCTCTCCTGCTTGCACTTCTCCATGTCCCTCGGTTATTCTCTCCCCTCTATGTTTCTAAGTTTCAGTAAAATCACCTCTCATCTTTTGAAACTCGAGATCACAGGCTGAGTTTCCACATCAGACAATCTTGCCATTTTAGAGATTAATCTGGAGAATACCATTTGCAGTTCGTCTGTAGTATATTCTATCTTAGATTGGGACTCCAAACGGTACACAATACTCTCAGTTTAGTCTCAGCAACACACTGTGCAGATGGCGCATAGCATCTTCTATATTTCAATTACATTCACATGAATGTAAACCTAATTTTTCGTTTCCTATTTGCTTGTGTTTAGATTACATTGCGTTACAGTGTGGAGACAGGCCCTTCGGCCCAACAAGTCCACACCAACCCGCCGAAGCGCAACCCACCCATACCCCTACATTTACACCTTACCTAACACTACGGGCAATTTAGCATGGCCAATTCACCTGACCTGCACATCTTTGGACTGTGGGAGGAAAACGGAACACCCAGAGGAAACCCACGCAGACACAGGGAGAATGTGCAAACTCCACACCGTCAGTCACCTGAGGTGGGAGTTGAACCCGGGTCTCTGGCGCTGTGAGGTAGCAGTGCTAACCACTGTGCCACCGTGCCGCCCAATTCTTCCCAATTCCTTTCATTTTAACTTTTCTTATGATGTTAGTGGGAGAGTTCTTTAAAAAGATCCTCTTGAAAATCCAACTATACGTTATCTATTATCTCCTCATTGCCTACGTCCACAAGAATCATCTTCAAACCATTCCAAAAAATGTTTGCCACTTATGGTTTTCGTTTCATCGATGCATTATCATCCTCCCCATTTTTCCCATTACCTTCTATATATCCAGTAACACGTTCTTTATAATCGAGCCCAAGGGACACCCGACCGCGGATGACAAGTTACTGGTCTGTAGTTCACCACTCTCCATCTTCATCCGTTCTTAAACTGTTGGATAATATTTGTAACCTTTGCCTTATCCAGATTGGCTAAATATCTTTCGGGAATGTATTGGAAAACAACGTGATAATCTACGATGCAATCAATACGTCTATTGCTGCTTCCTCTGAAATTCTTGTATGAAGTACATCTGATCTGTCAGATTTATAAATACTCAATCCAGCTTTCTTTTAAAACATGACCTCAACACTGATAAGAATGATCTTAGACTTTACTTACGCCAGTCCCATGGTCACTTGGTATTTCTGGGAGAATTTCTGGATATTCTGCCTTGAAGATAGACACAAAGAAACTGTTTCTTTTCCCTGCGATTTCTCTGTTGTCTTCAATAAATTATTCTGTCCGCACACTCACTGTTCCATATTTGACCTTGTTTTTATTTTTGTTTCATACACTGATGTACTTTTTTTTTAGCAGTCTTTATGTTTTTCTTTTGTTTTTATGCTTTTTCGCTTTTTGATTTTCTTTTCTTGGTCATCCGTTACTGGGTCCTATATTTCTCCGAATCCCCTGGTTTACTACGGTACTTGGCATTTTTCGAAGCTAATTCCTGTGATCGACTTGATAGTGGAAGGTGAGGCTGAAAGGGTTAGGTCGGAGAGGCGGGTGGATCAGATTGATCGGAAGGAAGATGAACACATAGGAACATTCAAAAGGGGGGAGGATGCTGAGTTGGAAGATTGGACTGGGAAAAGGTGGAGTTAGGGTAAATGGGGAAACGGGTGAAACCTACATTAATCCCCTGTGGTTGGAGGGTCCCACGGTAGAAGGAGAACGGAATGGATTCCCTCACTATCTGTGTAATTCTCTATGTTTTTATAAGATCATCCTTTATCTTTGTAAACTCCAATGGCTACTGGATGAACCTGATCGTCCTTTCGTTATAAGCTAGCACGGTGGCACAGTGGGCGGCACGTTGGCACAGTGGTTAGCACTGCTGCCTCACAGCGCCAGAGACCCGGGTTCAATTCCCGCCTCAGGCGACTGACTGTGTGGAGTTTGTACATTCTCCCCGTGTCTGCGTGGGTTTCCTCCGGGTGCTCCGGTTTCCTCCAACACTCCAAAGATGTGCAGGTCAGGTGAATTGGCCATGCTAAATTGCCCGTAGTGTTAGGTAAGGGGTAGATGTAGATGCAGGGGTATGGGTGGGTTATGCTTCCGCGGGGCGGTGTGGACTTGTTGGGCCGAAGGGCCTGTTTCCACACTGTAAGTAATCTAATTAAGTAATCTAATTAAGTAATCTAATCTAATTAAGAACCTTTCTTCATACATGCTTCAGGTGGTTAGGGTTTGGCGATGGAGGAGGCCCAGGACTCTCACGTCCTTGGCAGAGTGGAAAGGGGAGTTAAAGTGTTCAGCCACAAGGCGGTGGAGTTGGTCAAAGTGGCTATCCCAGATATGTTCTCTGAAATGATCCACCTGCCTTACCAATGTAGAGAAGACCACACTGGCTTTAATGTATGTAGTAGATGAGGCGTTCTGTCTCCCTTCATCACCTATCACTTTCAACCCCACCTTCATCTACCAATCGCATTCCTAGCAACCTCCCTCCTGCCACACCGCCTTCTCATTTATCTCTCAGCCCCCTTCATCATAAGCCTCATTCCTGATGAAGGGCTTATGCCCAAAACGTCAATTCTCCTGCTCCTAGTACGCTGCCTGACTGTGCTTTTCCAGCACCACACTTTTCGACTCTGATCTTCCAGCACCACACTCCTCGACTCTGATCTCCAGCAGCTGCAGTCCCCAATTTCTCCTCACACCTTCAGGACTTGCATGATTCAGATTGATGACAGTTACTTCAAATAAAACAAAAAATACCGTGTACTCAAACAGCATAAAAGAAAACCAATGCATTGTGGTCACTGTTCCCAAAAGGTCCTTTACAGCAAAGTTTTCAATTAGTTCTTTTGATCATTCAACATCAATTTCTAAATAACCTGATCTCAAGCTCAGTGCTCGACAAAATGTTAATGCCAGCTATCTAACATATGGTCATGAAATCCATTTTTCCCAACATTAGCATTCAGTTGGGTTAACACAGTTTAGATATAATGTAAACAGTACGTTATTACTGCAGTAGCCAGAAATGTGTATATCTCATTTCCTGTTTTATAACATGACCAGCATTTGTTTTGCAGCTTTCACTTTGATATATAACTCCCATCAATGTTTCCTTCTCCTTGCTATTTTTGCACTCCACCTTACTAGATTCTGGAGAATCTGAGCGATGTGGGATTTGGGGAGATTAATGGTAGAGATCATCTCGCCACATCATTTATGATCTTCTTAAGCATCATTGTGACATTTTCTCCAGATCTCCCGTTATGCTAGTGGAGTAGAGAAGGACAAGGATCGTTCATAAATGCTGTGTATTTCCCCCTGAGAGCTGAGACTGCTCTAACCTGGGTGGGAACCTTACAACAGGCTGGTAAAGCATTGCTGTTGCTGTACAGTATCTTAGTGAGATCACATCTGGAGTAGTGTGTACAGATTTAGCCTCTTCAATGAAGAAAGGATGTTGTTATTTTGGAAGCAGCTCAGAGATGGATCCCTCAGCTGATTCCTGCAATGAAGGTGCTAGTTTATATCGAAAGAATGATCAGGTTCATCCAGTAGCCATTGGAGTTTACAAAGATAAAGGATGATCTTATAAAAACATAGAGAATTACACAGATAGTGGGGGAATCCATTCCGTTCTCCAACCTTTTTCCACAGGAACAACAGGAGGATATTCAGGCCTTCGAGCCTGTTACACCAGAATAGGACGACACTGTTCAGCCCCTCGAGCCCGATGTATATTTATAGGAGGAGGCCAATCAGCCCCTCGAATCTATAACACTCGACCCAGAGGAGGCCATGCTGCACCAGTATCCTGTTACACAGCAAAAGGATCAGTCCATTCAGCCTCCTCAAGTCCATAACATAGGAACTGGAAGAGGTCACACAGTGACTGGAGATTGTTACACTGGGATAACAGGAGGCCATTCAGACCCACCGAGTCTGTTGCAAGGGAAATGTTTTAGGATAAAAACTATCTGACACTTTTTTCATGAGAAAGGAGGAGGTAATTCAGACACGTGTCTGTTGTTTGGGAACAAGAGAAGACCAATCGCTCCCTTCGTCCCATCTCTGGGATACATGAGGAGACCGTTCAGTATCTCCACCGATTATGGAGAAATATGAGAAGACCCATCAGCCCCTCAAAATGTTACACAGTAACGGGAAGATTCCATAATCCCCCACCCCTCTAACGCATCAACAGGAGGTGGTCATTCTGGCCTTGGAGATGACAACATGGGAACCCCAGAAAGACTTCATCCCATCGATTTTGCACACCAGCAGGATGATGAGTCCAGTCAGCCACACATACAGCTTATGCAGCAATTGGAGCACATCTCTTAAAACCCTTTTGCCCATCAAACAGGAATTCAAAGAAAACGTAAAGGTTTTAGAAAGGGAAGAACTTATAATAACTGAATACATTAGGGAGTAAAATGGAACAATAAAGTATTGTAATTTAAGGCAAATTATTAGAATCCATTGTTGAGGACATTTGCAAACGTAAACCACAATCCATTGGACTCAACGTGGTTTTACAAAAGATAAACTATGATTGAAGTGTTTTCTTGAGTTATTTAAAGATGTGACAAACAAGGTGGATAGTGGGAATACTGGAGATGGAATATACCTGGTCTTCGTGAAGGCATCGGATACGTCCCTTCTCCAAAGAGTGAGTGGTAAGATCAGACAGCATCGGTTTAGGAGTAATTTATTAGCTTGGATGGATTAAATGTATCATTTTATATTGGAAAATGCAATTTGTTGGGTGCCATAGATTTCAGTTCTCATGCCTCAACCATTTGGGATCGATACTATTACTCGGTTGACGGGATAGAAAATACAATACCTACATTTTCAGATGACACTCACATTAGTGGGAAATTACTTCGGAATGATGATGCAAGAGATTTAAAAACTATATGAATAGGTTGGGTGAATGGGCAAACATTTGGCAATGAAAATTAAAGTGGATAAATATGGGGTTATTCAAGTTGGCCAGCCGAATAAAAAGGCAAATTATTATCTCAATGGAGAGAAACTTCAAAGTGCTTAAGTGCAGAGGGATCTGGGTGCATGCTTACATATCACAGAAAACTTGCTTGCGGGTACTTCAAATACTGAGAAATGCAAGTATAACTTCATCGTTTATTTGTAAAAGGATAGAGTAGAAAGGTAGGGAGTGTTGCTGTAGCTGTGCAAGGCATTAGTGAGGCTGCAACTGGAGTACAGTTTGGGTGTCCTGCAGAATGAGGTATTTCCATTGGAGGCAATTCAGAAGAGCTTCATTAGATTGATTCCATATTTGAAGTATTTGTCTTATGAAGAGAAATTGAGCAATTCAGGCCTATACTCTCGATTTTATAAGAATGATAGGAGAGCTCATTTACAGTGCAGATGTGGAGTGGATATTTTTTTCATCAGCCACAATCTCCAACAAGAGACTAGAGTTTGACGATCGAGAGATAGCAGGGATGTGGAACAGAGGCCGCGATGACATCAGCCATGATTGTATTCCTTGGCGGAGCAGATTCGAGGGGTTGGATTCCTGACTGATTCTCCTCATTCATATTCAGCTTTTCCACTGTGTTACACAGTAATGGGAGAGGACTGTGTATCAAACAGGAAGTAGGCTCTCCAGATAAATCAGTCTTAATCAGTTTGACAGAACGTCACCAGTGGAGTCACACAGTGACCAGTGCTGGGTCCTCCACTATTTAAAATCTATATCAATGATCAGGAGGATGGAACAGATATAGAGATACTGAGTTTGGTCATGTTGCTGTGATAAGCAAGAGATTAAATTATCAAGAGAGGTAAAGGCAATGGATAATAATTTGGCAGGTGCAATACAACATGATATAACCTGTCATTTCATTTACAGGAATAATGGAAGGCAGTGTGTTACTGAAATGGAGAGGGATTACAGGGATTAATGATACTGTGTACTGGGGGGTTCACTCAGCCCCGTTCAGACATGGGAGGTTTTGCTCCATCCCTGATCGTCTGCTCCTTGACACTGCAAGTGACCCCATTGCTCTCCGTACACATGGAATATTTTGTTGTAGTTGGTTGGTGGTGGGGATGGTGTTTTGAAACGTGTATCAAGGGGACGGCTTTTATCCAAGATACATTCATTCATTTCTACATGGAGACCCGAAGACGATGGGAATGCTGTCTGCTTGTGAATGAAGGAACTGTGGCTGCTGTCAGGACAGGGGTATTCACCAACATAGTGTACTGTGCATGGACACACGGTAACATTAACAGAGAGAGAGCTCCTTCAGTTCCTCTACCTCTCCCCATTGACATGGGTACTCTGCAGATGCCATGTACAGCATCGGGAATCCCATTATATTGGATATACCCGGCAGCTCCCTGCTGTGGGGGAAACGATGTATTTACCTCATCCACCATATATATCCACCATCACCGAATGGTTACATTGATGGCAACATACTGGGAGATGATGGCTATGTCACTCAGGCCTGTTTGGAAAGTTCCAGAACATAGAAGCTGAATGAAAATGTGACCCGAACAGCCACTGGCAGCACCGTCCTCTCCCCTGGGGTAAAGCTGCAGGACGCATTAAAGGAGGTGACACTGCTCTGTGACCAGCTCCTTTTTCAATCAGTGTCCCCTCACACTCTGCTCCTGGGTTAATTCTAGCTTGCGAGGCTGTTAATGGAAAACTCGGGTGGGTCCAACAGATCCCTTTCCACACATACACTAACCCTGTGTTTTCAGAGTTTCCCCGCTCTGTAACCTTTGCTCCATTTGTTGCTCATGTTACTGACCCAGATGGTGTAACTACAGTCCCCAGGCTCCACCCAAAGATGGGTCAGCAAATCCTCATGTCTCCCTGAATGTCTCAGGCAGCTCACAGCACAACCTCCAGCAAACCATCCCCAACCCCTCCACTAAATTTTCAATAAGAGTCAGTCAGAAACTCCTCATCTATAAGTGTTGTGGACCAGACCAGATCCCTGCAAAATATTTTACGAAGGTCGCTTAGACCCAAACCTTTCCTTATTTTAAAAATAGATGTGAAGTGTGCGTTCCAGATATGTTGTGACTGGTCAAACCACTTGACATTAAGCAAAATATAATCGATTCAAATGCTTTAGTTAAAATACAGTTAAAGAAAAGAACATTTTGAAATAGCTTATATGTTTGAACACTTACACAAACAATAGATACCGTATCTTCTTGGTATACACCGCTTGGCACAAAGATATATTCAAATACAGATCCTTACATGCAGTTTTCCGATCAAAGAGATATCAACATCAACAGAGATCTCAGAGAGAAAAGCAGCTGGGGATCATGTATTGAAACTTCCAACCCTTTCCGGGATCCCCAACAGCTTCTGAATGCTGCAGCTAAAAGCAAACCGAGACCTGGTCTGGGAGAGCTGGCCGCTGCCCTTCCATTGTTACCAATGTTTTAATAAAACCTAAAGGCTTTCTCAATTATTTACTTAAACTGTTTTCAGACAGCAGTTCTCCACCTCTGTCTTTATAACCTCTCTTCAAAAAAAAATCCCAAGATAAAATAACCTTTTTATAGTGATAGTATACTCACAACTCCACCTTTAATAAAATGATCCATCAATATACAAAAAGAGATTCATTTTACACCTCCTAATCTTCCTCTATGAGTAGACTGGTGGGAATGGCGGATTACCTTACACTGAAAGACTGGAGAGACTGGGCTTGTATACCCTTGGGTTTAGAAGACTGAGAGGGGATTTGATTGAGACATATAAGATTATGAAAGGATTGGACACTCTGGCAGCAGGAAACATGTTTCTGCTGATGGGTGAGTGCTGAATCAGAGGACACAGCTTAAAAATACGGGGTAGACCATTTTGCACAGAGATGAGGAGAAACGTCTTCATCCAGAGAGTGGTGGCTGTGTGGAATGCTCTGCCCCAGCGGGCAGTGGAGGCCCAGTCTCTGGATTCATTTAAGAAAGAGTTGAATAGAGCTCTCAAAGATAGTGGAATCAAGGGTTATGGAGATAAGGCAGGAAGAGGATACTGATTAGGAATGATCAGCCATGATCATATTGAATCGTGGTGCAGGCTCGAAGGGCAGAATGGCCTACTCCTGCACCTATTGTCTATTGTCTATTGACTGCAATGCATTTATATTATATTGACTCTGAGCATACAGAGTTTCTCCCAAAGCTTCTCCAAAAACTTTAAGGGGTCACGATCAGTGAAAACGACTTGTCTCAGATACGTTATTCGCAATTTAAATGCTGAAATGTTGTAACACCAACATCAAGCTCCAGGCCTCCTTCCCCATTGGAGAATAAAACTGTTGATGTTTCCATTAGACACTCCAACCACACGTTACATAATGGAGCACTTCTCATCTCTCCAATAGTCCTTCTGAATGACATAGCTCCTCATGTCTCAGCAGAAAAGAATTACATCCTTCTGTACCTCTTAATGCTGTAACCTCTTTACCTGCTACTCCTGGCCTATGCCAGTAAACCTTACTCTCACAGAGATATGTTCTAAGAAAATCTCACACATTCTTCTCAATCTCTCACAGAAACCAAACTTTGATTTCTGAACTCAATCATCATCATCAGCCATTTTAGCTTCTAACCTTCCCATTGTTACTCTCTGCCCTTCCATATGAGTTCTCATGACTGCAGGAAGTAAATTGTTGAACTTCTCCAAAATAAGAATCTCTCGAAGGGTCATAGGTTTGCTCTGTTTTAATACCCTTCCCCAACTTTCAAAATTTGTCTGATCCTTTCAAACACAACGTGCGTTTAACCAGGCATGCTATTTTAGATTCCTGAAACACTGTCTGTCAGCTTCTTATGCACTTCATATGGCTTTCTTTACCTCCTCATACTCAGCAGATACCTCCTCTGATAGGGATGCAAATGCCTATCCGCTTTGTTTGAATCAACTAAATCCACATGTTCTCTGGCAACTGCATTTGTTTAGCCATTTTCTGAAATGATATTAAAAAGGCTCCCTCCATCATTCTCATCAAATTTAGATAATACCTGGATGTATTTAAACAGATCCCCATCAGTCCTTTGGCGATATAGGGTTGCTCATCCTCACTATCCTCCTTATCCAGCCGACTGTCCGCCTTCATCTCCACCTTCTATGTCAACTTTCCTCTCTAATTACTAACTTTTGAAGTTGAAACTCTCTGTTTTTCTTCTCTCTTTTTCTCTCTTTCGTCTTCATTTCCTTTTCTTTTATTTATACTTTTCATCATAATTCAAACAGTTTCAATTCCTTCTCATGTTCAAGGTGTCTCATTTGAAATTGAATTTTAGCTATTTCCAAAGACTCTGATGGTGTTTCCACCAAATGTAATTGCCGAGCTCTAGCTGTAATTATCACTCATTTTCTCACAGACAAACACAACCCCAACTCCAGCTTGTCTGCCAATTCCTACAGCTTCCCTTCATTACCTTTTGTAAAACCCCTAACTTTACTTCTTCCACACCCAGAGAACTCTTAGTGACGAAAATTGTCTTTATACTCAACACATTGTTTAAACCATCCGAATTCAACATCCGGAACCAAAGACACTAACAACTACCATACGGGACCTTTGAACCCAATAGCCTCCCAGTGCATACTCGCCAGTGTTTGCATGAGCTTATTCTGGATTCTCTAGTTTCCTCCCACAATCCAAAAGTGTGCATGTCAGGTGAATTGGCCATGCTAAATTGTTTGTAGTTTTCAGGGATGTGAGGGTTAGGTGCCTTAGTCGGGGTAAATGTGTAATAATAGGATTGAGGAATGGGTCTAGGTAGGTTACTCCTCGGAGGGTTGGTGTGGACTTGTTGGGTCGAATGGCCTGTTTGCGGACTGTAGGGATTGTAATTCTAAACCCAATTTTGTGCTACCGATTTAGAACCAGACAAGAGTCTCCAGTTTGCAATAGACCAACCAGACTGACTCAAACTAGTTTAAGGAGCTAGCTTGGATGCCAACCTTTCCGTATTTTAAAGGAAGATGTGAAGTGGGTGTTCCAGATGTGATGGTACTCGTCAAACCACTCGCCATTAAGCATAACACAATGTATTTAAACACTGTAATCAAAATCCATACACAATGAAGAGGAATTTAGACTAACTTAACTATTGGAAACCAAAACAGAATAATGGATACAGTACCTTCTACAACAGAACTGTTCCAATATACTACAATCACCTAAACACACCCCTTGGCAAAAAGGAAGATTCAAACATGCATTCTTGCATACAGTTCTCCAATCCAGGAGGAAAGAGCATCAAGTGAGCTTCCAGAGACAATAGCAGCTAGGGATAATTTACTAAAACTTACACCCGTTCTGGGACCCCAAGCACCTGGTGATTATTATTGCTACAATGAAAAGAAACCTAGAAAGCCTGGTCTATGCGAGATGGCCATGGTTACTACTATTTATTAAAAACGCTAAAACCCCCATAAGTTATTTACTTGAGCCGTTTTCAGTAGGAAGTTTGGCCTTTAAGACCTCTTACTAAAAATAAGGAGAAAATAACCTTTTATTTAAAAAGTGACAGCATTGTCAGGCAATTTAGATGCCTGGTCCTTTACTCAGTGGTCTTCCTCGTGTTACTGATCGCAAGGTCACCTGAGAGGGACGGCCACAGGTACACACCAAGTTACAAGGATGTGTCTCATAACTTCTGAAACACACCTGTCCATGAACCATCACATGGGACACACCGGGAAGTGAACAACAGCTTGACACACCCCATTACATTATTTCTGAGCTACACAATGCCAGCACTCGATACACTAGGGAGACAAAACCCAAGGCCAGGGAAAGATACAAAGGGACAGAGAGATTCACATTAAAGACAGAAACAGGCAGTTAATTAACTGAAAAGATGTTGTGTAAATATGGGGAAAAAGACAGGGCAGTGGGACTAACTGGAGAAGTGAGATCTTCGTGAGTAAAATGACAAGAATGAGAACATTGAATACAGGCATTGTCAGATCAGCTGAAATGGTTTGTTACATCAAATTCTGAATCTGCTTCACCGAACACCACAAACAAACTTAAACTGGGACAAGATGACAGCCCAGCATGGAGAGCTGTGCACACCATGCTAGTGTGTTGCTCAGTGAACTGCACTATCTGGCGAGTATTGCAAACTTTACTAACATATGCTAACTATACTCGCATCAGATTACTGCCTATAATGGGAAGGTTTGTTCTCTCTGTGTGTTCATCAGAGACTGAGAGAGTGTGCGTGATAGGCGTGGTTGAATGCGAAACTCATTGTTTGAGAAGGAACGCACATGGAGAAAACAATTTTAAATAAGAACAGCTGGCAGGCTTTTTGTTTATCAATAGAGAGAACGAGGTAAGTTTCATGGACAGATGAGGTAAAGTGTTTGAGAATGTTAAAATAAAGGCATTGCCAGACAAAACAGCAATATACATCCGCGTGCACATGAATGACAGATCGATGGGAGTTTGGTGTGAGGTCGAATCAGATTTGCTTCGGCAGGTTTGAAGCCGGGAGCGTCAGCAGCAGATTATTGGCTTCATTAAGCCTCTACTTCATTGGTCAAGGTTCAAACAGCAGATGGAATAAACCAGTGAGATATATTCTGGAGTAGTGAGTATTTCAAGTTAGAAATGTCAAGGAATGGTGTCAAGAATCAGCTCATAGTCAAAGAGATGTCCCACAGTTGTGACTTGTCTGCTTCAGCTGCAGATATTGGCCAGGGATGGGATGGAAACAGTGGAAGGAAGTGGAGTTTGTAACCAGAGCAGTAGACGGTGACCTCCATGCTCTTAACAGCAAAGGCAATGATACGATGCATTATGATTCTCCCCTGAAACTGAATGGATCAACATAGAGATCCGTGAGTAACACTGCCAGAGCAGAGAGTGAGACAGTAATTGAACACCTTCATTGATGCAGTTAGCAGTGGTCTGTAGAGTGAATATCTAGATTGAGAGATTGGATTGGATTGGAACAATAATAGTGGCAGGAAGTGTAGACTATATGAAATAACTATAATACAGTCATAACTGGTTTATAAATAACAAAACCTGGATAGTGACACTCACCAGGAACACCAACGATAGCCAGGAAGGGATAATAAAAGTATTGAATAATGAGAAGAGCGTAATAGATCCGCAATGATAATGACATCCAATCAAATGCAGAAAGATACCAAACATAATCGGCTAAGCTCCTGTCTATTGTTGGAATATTCCTGTCTAATGTTCTCAGATTCTGATCCATTGTTGGAATATTTCAGTCTAATATTCTCAAATTCTGATCCATTGTTGGAACATTCCAGTCTGATGTTCTCAGATTCTGATTTCCCCTCCCCTTCTCTCTGGATCTGCTGATCCCTGTCAGTGCTGTCGGTGATGCTCTGCTCATGTTATGGGTTGACACATTGAACGGAGCCCATTTATCATTAAAAGATGGAAACCCCCCACTGGGATAATTAGAATCCATGGAGATTGGCATTAATCGCAGTCACTGAACAAATAGGCTCAGTTAACCAGTTCAATAAATCACTTTTCATATGCTGGATGCAATGGATGAGGGTTGCTGAGGGATGGACCATAAATCTTTCAATATTTTATATCTTTTTTTCCTTGTATATGAGAGTATTAACAGGACACTGCAGGGGTCTATGTATGTTCCATTCTGTTTATGAAAGGAGGCAGTTATAAAATAACAGATCGGCTGCATAAAAAGCGGGGTGGGGGGGGGGGGGGGTTGTGGGCAAGTTTCTAGATACCTGAACACAAAGTACGGTGCTTATTGACCAGTGCGCGGCCAATCCTGGTTTTAATGCCCTGTTATCAAATCCTTTCATAACCTTGAGATAGAGCATTGGGACTGCTGCTCAGGAACAGGCCAAAGAAATTCTCTCCCAATGGGCCTCTTACAGAGGGAGAAGAGAAGACCATTCAGCCCATATTAGCCTGTTGCTACTTGAAAAGGTGTAAAGCTGGAATATTGGCACATTTTGTCAACAGAATCATTCAGAACAAAGAGATGTGTTGCTGCAGCTGCATAAAGTGTAACTGAGAGGGCACCTGCAGTACATTGTGTTGTCTGTGTTTCTGTATCTGAGAAAGGATGGACCTCCATCAGATACAGTTTAACGGCTGCTCGTAATCCACGGGTTGTTGTGTCTCGGATCTGTTACACAGGGACAGGAGGAGGCCATGCAGCCTCTCAAGTGTGTTTAGAAGAACTGGAGGAGGCCATTAAGCCTCTTGAGTCTATTACAGAGGGACAGGAGGAGCCTAGTCAGACTTTCGAGCCCATTTTCGAGGGGCAGGAAGTGTCGATTTAACTTTCAAGTCTGTTTCGCATAAATATTAGTTTTCAATTATTTGTGGAATAGGAAATACCTGATGTCAACATTAAAGTTCTAACTTTGAACAAGGCCAATTTTGAAAGTGTTAGGCGAGCCCTGTGAAAGGCTGATTGGAATACCCTATTCACAGGTAAAGGGATGGTTGGTAAATGCAAGGCCATCAAAACGTGGTTTCAGAGAGTCCAGAGCCAACGTGTTCCCATTAGTGAGATGGGCAAGGCTGGTGAGTGCAGGGAGTGCTGGATGGTTAGATATATTGATGTTATGGTCAAGGTAAGGAAGGAGGCATATGTCAGGTAAACAGAGCTGAGATTAAGTGAATCCCGAGAGGAGTATAAGGGCAATAAGTGTATAGTCAACGGGGAATTCGGGCCAGAAAAATGTGGACATGAGATGGCTTTAGAAATAGGGTTAACGAGGCATTGAAGATATCCTACAAATCCTTTAATGGTAAAAGATTAACTAGGGGGAGAACTGGGCCCCTTAAAGATCAGTAAGACTACCTATGTGTGGAACCACCCGAGATTGGAGGGATATGAAACAAAACTTTCTCCTCAGTATTTAATGAGGAGGAGGTTACAAGAGCGAGAGAATGAATAAATATACAGTGAAACATTGAAAGGTGTCTATATTACAAGGAGGTGTTGGACATTTTAAAACACATAAAAGTGAACTAATCCCTGGGACCTGATCAGTTGTATCCCAAATGTTTGTGAGAAGCAAGGAAAGAAATTGGTCAGCATTTTGCTGATATATTTGTATCATTGATTTCCACAGGTGAGGTGTCAAAAGACTGGAGGGCAGCTAACATAGTGTCATTATTTAAGAAAGTAAGGGGAAAAAAACAGGTAACCATAGATCGCTGAGCCTGACGTCAATGGAGACTAAATTGTTGGAGGGGATTTTGTGGGAAAGGATGTAAATGCATTTGAAAAGACAAGGACTGAAGAGGGCTTTGTACATTGGAGATCACGTCTCACTGACTCGGTGTAATCTTTTGAGGAAGTGATGAAGATGATTGATGAAGACAGGACAGTGGATGTTGTCTTTATGGAATTCAGTAAGATTACCAAAATGTTCTACATGGTAGACTGGTTAGCAAGGTTAGACTGGCTGGGATCCAGGGAGAACTCGCCATTTAGATCCGAAATTTTCTTGAATATTGGAGACAGGGCGTGACAATGGACATTTGTTCATTAAACGTGGAGACCTGTGACCAGTGGCGTGCCGCAAAGATCAATAGTGGGTCCACTGCCTTTTGTCACTGATACAAATCATTTACATTTGAGTATATGAAGTATGGTCAGTAAGTTTGCAGATAATTCCAAAATTGGTGGTGTGGTCGATAGTAAGGAATGATCTCTCAGACTATAATGGGACTTTGCTGAGGTGAACCGAGGAGTGGCAATTAGAGTATATTTTAGTTACATATGAGGTGTTGCATTTGGGCAAGACAAATCAAGGTAAGACTTACAGGTAGTGCCCTATCGAAAGCTGCCAGTGAAGGAGAACTCCATTGAAATTATCGAATCCCTACAGTGGGGAAACAGGTTTTTCGGCCCATCGAGGCCACACCGAACCTCTAAACAGTATCCCACTGGACAAACATCTGCCCTATCCCTCTGAGCCTGCATTTCCCAATTTAGCATGGCCAATCTATCCTGATCTGTATATGTTTATACAGTTGGAGTAAAACATAGCACCCGGAGGAAACTCACACAGACACGGGGAGAATGTACAAACTGCACACAGCGAGTCATTCAAGGATGGAATTAAACCCAGGTCACTGCCCTGTGAGGCAGCAAAGCTAGAATAGTGGTGCAGGTTCTCCGTTCCTTGAAAGTGCCGTCACAGGTAGACAGCGCAGTGATGAAGGCATTTGGTGATCTTCCCTTTATTGGTGCGTGCTTTGAGTCGAAGCATTTGCATGACATGTTAAATCTGTACAGGACATTGGTTTGGCCACTTTTGTAATATTGCCTTTAATTCTGGTCTCCCTACTGTCGGAAAGATGTTGTCAAACTTGAAAGGGTGCAGAAGAGATTTAAAAGAATGTTGCAGGTGTTGGAGGGTTAGTGTTACAGGGAGAGTTTTAATAGGCTGGGGCTATTTTCAAGTGTTGAGGCTGGGGGGGGGGGATCCTTAAAGGGGTTTATAAAATCATGAGGGGCATAGATAAGGTAAACAGTCAAGGTCTTCCCAGGATAGACGAGTCCAAAATTAGAAGACAAAAGTTTAAGGTGAGAGGAGAAAGATTTAAAAAGGGACATGAGGGACAACATTTTCACACAGAGACCGCTGTGTGTATGGATTGAACAGCCAAAAGAGGTGGTGGAGGCAGGTACAGTTACACCATTTAAAAGGCATTTGGATGGATACATGCATGGGAAGCGTTTAGAGGGAGATGGGCCAAGTGCTGGCAGGGAGACGAGATTAATTTAGGATGTTTGGTGGTATGGATGACCAGACAGAATGATCTTTTTCCGTGTTGTACATCTCTGAGAGTCTATTGACTCTTCAGTGTATAACACGGGAACAGGAGGAGGCCATTCAGCTTCTGAATTTTGCCAATCGGCTTGTTTGCTCAATCACTAAGAGTCAAATACAAAAATACATCATTCAGAATTTGATGGTGCTTTACAGAAATGGGGAAAGGCCTTTAGTCAAGAAAAAGCTGTAAAGAATGGGAAGAGGCCATTCAGTCTTCACCTCCATTCCACAGGAGCAGCAGGTGAGCACAGAGCTATTGGAGCCTGTTACTCAGGAGCAGGAGGAAGACATCTACTTTCACAAACTTGGGATCAGGAGGGAGTCATTCAACTGCTTGAAACTGGGGCACAGGGACAGGAGACAGTCACTCAACTGCTCAAAACTGGGGCACAGGGAAATCTGGAGGATAGTGAGGCTTGAGGATACTGTTACGCAGGAACAGGAGGAGGTGACTCACTCCCCACCAGTATGGGACACTGGGAGAGAAGGGGAGTTTGCTTGGAATAAACAGAAATATATAAATATGTTGCATCAGTGGTCCATTCAATCCTGCCCCACCATTCACTAAGACCAGGGCTGATCTGATGGTGATTCCCTCATTCCATTTTACAGAGCTTCCCCTCTCTGCAGCCTGTGCTCCATTGTTGGTCATGTTGCAGACAGAGATGCTGTAACAACAGTTACCATGACTCATCCAGAGGGTCGGGTCGAACTGGATGAGTCACGATTTGAAGAGTCCAATCACAATAATTAAAACAAAAATAAAGGCATAGCCAGATATTTAGTTCTCTCACATTCGCAATCTAACTCACATAACCATTACATATTCAGGATGGACCACTGTGTAGATCCGGCTAGTGTACTGCTGAATGCAACCCAGCTCTGTGCAGAGTGAAACTCTGTGCAGCCCACACCAATGCTGGATCTATAATCCTGGGCTTAATGTCGAGCATGGGGGGCTGTGCAGTCCGCACCGGTTCATTCATATATAAACCCAGATTGTTGCATTGTTCGGTAACACTGTGTTAGATCGCAGCTCAGTGTGGGGAAACTTGCAACCAATTTTGGAACTGACAGGATGTGCAGCTCCCATCCATTTACAGCTCCATATCTCCACTGTGCCTTGACAAGGGATGCTGCGAATGTGAAAGTCACTGCGAGGAAGAGATGTAAATGGAAACAATTTAAATACCAATAGTTCTGATTAAGGCGCTTATCACTCTAATATTTAAAGATGAAATAACTGAGATAATATCCAATAAGATTTTGTAAATGATGCAAACAATAAGAGGGGTTGGTGACGTTATAGTGGTTGCACTATAAGCCTTCAAATAATCAATGGGAATTAGAGGAACAAATATGCAGGAAGATTGGCGAGACTTGCACCAGCAATAGGGTTGTCATAATAGGTGATTTTAATTATCCGAACATAGACTGGGACTTTCAGAGGGTTAAGAACTTAGATGGAACGTAATTTGTTAAGTGTGTTCAGGAAAGCTTCCACAAGCAGCATGTACAGGGTCCTACTCGGGAAGGGACGAACTCGACCTACTGTTGGGAAACAGGGCAGGATAGGTAACGGAGATAAAGTGGGGGAGCATTTTGGGAAAAGTGACCAGAGATGGATTAATGTTAAAATAGGTATGGTAGGGAAAAAAAATTGGCCCACAGATTCAAGTTCTAAATTGGGGCAAGGCGAATTTTGTTGACATTAGACAGGGGATTTCATGGCTTGATTGGAGTAGTGTGTTTCCAGATAAAAGGATCCCGGGAAAGTGGGAGGGCTTCAAAAGTGAGGTAGCTCGAGTTCAAGGTCTGCATGTTCCTGTGAGGGTGAAGGGAAAGTGAGGCTGAAAGAGAGAACCCTGGATAACAAGAGATATTGCGGCTCTGAGCAGAAAGAAAGGAGGCATAGCTCAGGTACAGGCAGCTGGTTCCAAGGGAATCTCTGGAGGTACACATGGGTTAAAGGAGATTACTGAAGAAGGAAATCAGCAGGACTAAAATGGGGTATGAGATAGCCTTGGCTGAGCAGATGAAGATGAATCCAGATTCAGTATAGTAAATAAAAAGAACAACTAGAGAGAGATAGGACGCCTTAAAATCCAAAATAGGCATGCATGTGTAAAACCTCAAGAGATGGGTGAGGTCCTCAATTTCCCCTCTGTGTTTATCATGAAGAAAGACATGAAGAAAGACATGAAGACCTGTGACCTTTGGGAGGTTAGTTGCGTTATCTTGGTACAGTCAATATCACAGTAGAGGTGTTGTTGGAAATATTAGAATGCATAAAGTCAGATAAATCTCTTGGTCCTGACCAGATATATCTAATAGCACTGCACAAGGCGAGAGAAGGTAGTTCAGGGGCAAGGTCCCGGAAGACTGGGCAGTAGCAAAAGTAGTGCCCTTATTCAGAAGGGCTGCAAAGAAAAGCCTGGGAAATATAGACCAGTAAGCTTCACATCTGTATTCGGTAAACCGCTTGAGAAGGTTCGGAGATATAAGATATGGATGCATTTGGGAAGACAGAGTTTGACTTGGAGCAGTCAGCATAGCTTTGTGCGTGGCAGATCATGCCTGACAAAGTTTGATAGAGATTTTTGAGGAAGTGACCTGGAAGGTTGATGAGGAAAGATGGTGGACATCGTCTATATGGATTTCAGTAAGGTCTTTGATAAGGTTCCACATGGTAGGCCGCTCTAGAAGGTTAGATCGCATGGACTCCAATGTAAACTGGCAAATTGGCGACACAATTGGCTTAATGTTCTGAAACAAATGGCTTTGGTGGAGGTATGCTTGTCAGACTGGAGGCCTGTAACTCGTGGAGTGCCTTCGTGGTCGGTCCTGGGCCCATTGCTGTTTGTTATCTATATCAATGATTTGGACCAGAGTGCACAACGCAACGTTAGTAGGTTTGCAGATTACACTAAATTAGGAGACAGCACTTACAGTGACGAACGTTATCAGAAATTGCAGCAGTACCTTGATCAGCTGGGGAAGTGGGCTGAGAAATAGCAAATGGAGTTTAATTTAGATAAGTGTGACGTCTTGCATTTTGGAAAGTCAAATCCAGGAAGGAGTTTAATGACGAATGATAGTGCCTTAAGACGTGTAGTGGAACAAAAGGTCGTTGGAGATCAGGTGCACGGTTGTCTGAAATTTGAGTCACAGATACACAGGACAGTGAAGAAGGCTGTTGGCACATTGGCCTTCATCAACGCATTGAGTATAGAAGTTGGGACGTTATGCTGCAATTGTACAGGATGTTGGGAAGGCTGCAGTTGGAGTATTGTGTTCAGTTTTGTTCATCTTGCTCTAGAATGGATATTATTGAACTAGAAAGTGTGCAGAACAAATTTCCAGTGATGTTTCCTGGGCTATAAGCTCTAAGTTATAGGCAGAGATTGGAGAGGTTAGAACTTATTTCTTTACAGCTTAGGAAACTGAGGGGGTTCTTATAGAAGTGTAGCCCTTATAAAATCATGAGAGGCGTGCATGGAGTGAATACTTCAAACTTCTTTCTCAACTTTGGTGAATCGATGACTAGAGGACATCCATTAATGTTTGGAAAGGATAAAAAAATATAAAAAGGAAACTGAGGGGCAACTTTTTTACGTAGAGTGTGGTACACATATGGACTGAGCTGTCAGTAGAAGTGATTGAGGTGGGTACAATAACAACATTGAAAAGGCAATTGGACAAATACACAGATAGGAAAGGATTAGAGGGATACAGAACAAGGGCAGGGAAATGGGGTGAGTCTGGATGTACATTTTGGTTGCCATGGACCAGCTAGGCCAAATGACTAGTCATACTGCCAGTCTCGTGCAATATGACTGTAAATGAGTGTGTGTTGGGGTGGAGATAGGATGCGGGGGGGAGACTGAGATAAAATATCATAGAAGGATATGTTCACAGGTTTCAGAATGAAGACATTTCGATTGTATCATGCAACACGGGTCTGTATTTCGAAGAATTATGAGTGAAAGGGATATTGCTGTGAGTTCAGGCGATGGAGAGTTTTGGATGAGCATTTGTTCTGCAGCTTTGTAACTGGGAGTGAGGACAGCAGAGTCTTCGCCTCACTAGGCTGAATCTAACAAAAAACTGTCGCAGTGACATTTTAATTAAGTGTGACAGAGGGGTTGTCTGCACGAGGCCGAGCTAGTTTCCTGGTGCTATCTTACCAAACTCATCTCATTAACTACCCACCCCACTCCATAGTGTCCCTCTCATACAATGCCAACCCGATTCTGCCACCCATCATGACTGGAGGTACTCACAATCGCCTGGATGCCCCTGGATATTCTATGATCACTGACACTGGTGCCATCTTTAAAAGGCCGATGGGCACACGGTTGCGCTTTCTCAGTTTGGAGCTGCCCTGCACATTTTCCCCAAACATGGCAGCGAAGGGGAAATTACACCACGGTTTGTCGACAGCAACATGGAGATCCTGGTGGATGGGCAAGTACAAAAGGGGACCATTCTCTTCCCAGATGGGGCCACACTACCAGACCCACCGAGCATGGTCTGCTCACACCACCCAGCTCAGTGCAGTATCTACGGTCTGAAGAAATGCCCAGCAATACAGGACAAGCATTAATAACCTTCCCCACTCTGGAGGGTTAAGGGTCACCGTGTTCTCTCTGCTCCCTCACACTCACTGTATATCTGTTATAGCACCGACCCCCAAACAAGGCTCATGCTCCACCACTCTCACTACTGCATACAGCACCTTCCATCTCTTTCTCTCTTGCCTTTCTAATGCTACCCACATAGTTATAGAATAGTCCTGGGAATGCCAATTATGGAATTTTCCAGGTATTGTTCCAACTTATTCCCAGTTTCAGGAAAACGGCTGTGCCCCAGTGTGTAACACATAAGAGGATGGAGTAGAGATGTACGTTTTTCAAATCACACACAATTAAAATCCATCATGAGGCCATTCAGTCCATCAAATATGCTCCAACATTCAATACGTTTGGGGGTGATCTGATGGTTTTCTCAGCTCCATGTTACAGGAACTTCCAGTCATTCAACCCCCAGGTTTCTGCTACCGAGCAGACGATTCTCAGACACTTCATACCCCGGGTTTCTTCTACCATGTGTTCAGAAGGCATTTCACATGGGGACGGACTCTCCTTTCAATATATTTCATCTGATTTATAAATTCATGCAACAGTCAGCAAGCTTTCCACAGACCAATCAAAAACATGGACTTATTTTATGGTTATCGATATCCAATCACAATTAGTCATTCTGGTTATTTCCCTTGTCTCACCTTATTGTATTCAGCCAAAGACATCTTCCAAACACTTGTCTCATTATAAAATGCAATTTCTAGCAGAGAACATTTTTGTCTCAAATACACCTTTTTCCTTGTCACTAAAATTTCTCTTGCCCTTTTTCTGCGGCTGATTCTGTGTGTAGCAGTTACACAGTCTCCCACTCAGTTGGTTGGATGGTTGGTTTGTGATGCAGAGGGTGGCCACCAGCGCAGGTTCAATTCCCCAGAGGTTATCATGAAGGGGATCCTCTCTCAACCTTACCCTACCACCCGTGTGGTGACCTTCAACATAAACCACCACGAGTGGTCTCTCTAATGAGAGTTATTTGGGACTCTAATCTATCCATATTAGCATTTTAATTTTTAGCAAACTTCTTTATTGAAAAAGATATTTTTATTATTATATTAAACCAATAACAAAACAACTCAAATAACTGAACAAAATTACACCCATGTGCATGTATATACAAAATAAGTTAAAGTCTCTAAACGGACAGAAGAAAACAAAAATAAACAATAATAAATAAATAAATAAATAATAACAAAGTGATAGCTCTCGTTCTTCGAGAGCATCAACTGATACACATTCATACGTTCATAGTTCCTAATATCTGATTCATTAGACAATATCGTCATGGCTATATAAAAGCCCTTTTTAGAGTGGCAAATAAGCCTGCATCGCGGTAATCCAGAAAGGGTTGCCATATGTTATATAAATCTCTGCTTTTCGGTGCACCATACTAATGAGAACGTCCAAAGGGAAATTCTCCATGACGAGCTTACAACAACCCAATAGACCCAATAGGGTTTTCAGACATCCAACACAACCGAATATTCTTCCTAGCACATGAAGTATGGTGGAGATACTAAACGAGTATTGTGCATCAGTATTTACTGTGGAAAATGATATGGAAGATGTAAATTGTAGTGAAATAGATGGTGACACCTTGCAAAATGTCGATATTACAGAAGAGGAAGTGCTGGATATCTTGAAGCGGGTAAAGGTGGATAAATCCCCAGGACCTGATCAGGTGACCCCAGAACTCTGTGGGAAGCTAGAGAAGTGATTGCTGGGCGTCTTGCTGAGATATTTGTAATATGGATAGTCACAGATGAGGTGCCGGAAGACTGGAGGTTCGCTAACGCTGTGCTATTGTATAAGAATGCTGTTAAGGACAAGACAGGGAACTATAGACCAGTGAGCCTGACGTTGGTGATGGGCAAGTTGTTGGAGGGAATCGTGAGGGCCAGGATGTGCTTGTATTTGGAAAGGCAAGGACTGATTAGGGATAGTCAACATGGCTTTGTGCGTGAGAAATCATGTCTCACAAACTTGATTTAGTTTCTTGAGGAAGTAACAAAGAGGATTGAGGAGGGCAGAGGGGTAGATGTGATCTATATGGATTTCAGTAAGGGTTTTGATGAGGATCCCCATGGGAGACTGAATGGAACGGTTAGATCTCATGGAATACATGGAGAACTAGCCATTTGGATACAGGACTGGCTCAAAGGTAGAAAACATAGGGTGATGGTGAAGGGTTGTTTTTCAGTCCGGAGGCCTGTAACAAATTCAGTGCCACAAGGAACGGTGCAGAATTCACTACATTTTGTCATTGACATAAATGATTTGGATGCAAGCATAAGAGGTACAATTAGTAAGTTTGCAGATGACACCAAAATTGGAGGTGTAGTGGAGAGCGGAGAGTGTCATCTCAGATTGACCAAATGGCCAATGGGCTGAGAAGTGGCAGATGAAGTTTGATTCAGATAAATGCGAGGTGCTGCATTTTGGGAAAGAAAATCTTAGAAGGACTTTTACACTTAATGGTAAGGTCGCAGGGAGTGTTGCTGAACAGAGACCTTGTAGTGCAGGTTCAAAGCTCCTTGAAAGGGGAGTTACAGGTAGATAGGATAGTGATGAAGGCGTTTCCTTTATTGGTCAGAGTATAAAGTACAGGAGTTGTAAGATCATGTTGCAGCTGTACAGAACATTAGTTCGGCCAGTGTTGGAATAGTGCGTGCAATTCTGGTCTCCTTCCTATCGGAAAGATGTTGTGAAACTTGAAAGGGTTCAGAAAAGATTTCAAGGATGTTGCCAGCGTTGGAGGATTTGAGCTATAGAGAGAGACTGAACAGACTGGGGCTGTTTTTCCTGGAGCGTCGGAATCTGAGTGCTGACATAATAGAGTTTTACAAAGTTATGAGGGGCATGGATAGGGTAAATAGGTAAAGTCTTTTCCCAGGGGTCGGGGCGTCAGAACGAGAGGGTATAAATTTAGAGTGAGAGGGGAAAGATATAATAGAGAACTACAGGGCAACTATTTCATACAGAGAATGGTACATGTATGGAATGAACTGCCAGGTGATGTCGGGGAGTCTGATACAAGTGTAACATTTAAGACGCATTTGGATGGGTAAATGAATAAGAAGGGTTTGGAGTGTTATGGGCCAGGTGCTGGCAAGTGGGTTTAGATTGGTTTGGGATATCTGGCCGGCATAGACGGGTTGGACCAAAGGGTCTGTTTCCATGCTGTACATCTCTATGACTTATATTAATCTCTGTTTTTTTGTTGCACCATGCTGGTGTGAAAGTCCAAAGGGATATTCTCCATGATGAGTTGACAAAGTCCCAACAGATCCGGGGAGCTTTCAGACATACAACACATCATAATATTTTCCCAGCCCAGAAAGTAAGGATATATTTTTTCCCATGTGCACCTGTGTAAGATACCCTGGGCAGGCCCAGGAAAAGACAAACCAGGTCCATCTCCAATTCGGTCCCCATGATCCACTCTACCACACCTAACAGAGTGCTCCAATATATACGAAGCCTGCAGCAGGACCACATGCAATGAGTAAGAGCGCCTGTAGTCATTCTGCATTTAGGACACGCTGAAGCTAATCCCACTTTGAATTTTGAGAGAAAATCTGGGGTCAGATAGACCCTGTGAAGAATTTTCAACTGCATGGAATGGGTCCTATTGCAGATCAAAATCCTTAGAGCATTTTCAGAAATATCCTCCCATGTCTCCGAAGAGATCTAAACCCCCAACTCTCTCGCACAGACGTCACGAAGCTGCACAGTCTTGTCTGAGCGGACACTATCCAACTAATGATAAAGGATACTGACAGAGAGTGTATTCTTAGCAGTAAGAACCCACTCTCTATATCGGATCTATAAGTGTCTGTTCAAAGTAATTTTTTAATCAAATCTCTAATTTGGAAAAAACAGAAGGAGTCTCTACTAGGTAGCCCATACTTACGAATTATTTGACCAAATGATATAATTGTTTCTCCCTCAAGTAACACGTGGTGGCTCAGTGGTTTGCACTGCTGACTCACAACACTAGGGTCATGGGTTTGGTTCCAGCCTTGGGTGACTGGCTGTCCGAAGTTAGTATATTCTCAACTGTGTCTGCGTAGGTTTCGTCACGCAGATGTGCAGGTTTGATTAATTGGTCATTGCTAAATCGCTCATAGTGTTCCAGGATCTGTAAGTTGGGGCATTAACCAGGGTAAATATAGCAAGGTAGGTGAATGGGTCTGAGTGTGTCATTCGTCAGAGGGTGGAAGTGGACTTGCTGGGCCCAAGGACCTGATTCCACACTGCAGGGCTTCTACTAATTCTAAATCACCCAAGCAAGGTATCCCCTCGCTGCCCACCTAGAATCCATTATCCCTGGTTGACAACCTGGTATACCAATTATAGGGGTTAAGAAACATGGTTTTGGCTGTATTGCCCTCAATCTGACGGATTGTCCTTCATGCTTTAACAGTATTGATCATCATTAGTTTCTGACAATACCCCATAAACGTTGTCAATTTATCTAAGAACGACAGACTAAAAGGGTTCACTTTGTCTGAGAGGGCTCAATGTCTAGTCATATTGACACCAAGACCACAGCGGCCCAGGCACTCAAATACGTTGAAGAAAAACTTAATTGACTGCTATTAATCGGGGAGATCAACTCCCCACAATCTTTGGGGCAGTTGCAATTTTGTTAGCTTGATAAAGAATCGCTTATGGTGCCAAATAAAAGAGCTAAACCAGCCATGTTTTTCAAAAAAATACCTTTGATTAGATTACTTACAGAGTGGAAACAGACCCTTCGGCCAACAAGTCCACACCGACCCGCCGAAGCGCAACCCACCCACACACATTCCCCTACATTTACCCCTTCACCTAACACAATGGGCAATTCAGCATGGCCAATTCACCTGACCTGCACATTTTTCTACTGTGGGAGGAAACCGGAACACCCAGAGAAAACCCACGCAGACACGGGGAGAATGTGCAAACTCCACGCAGCCAGTCGCCTGAGGTGGGAAGTGAACCGGGTCACTGGCAGTATGAGGCAGCAGTGCTAACCACTGTGCCACAGTGCAGCCCACATGCCTCCTCTGTCTGGGAAACATCAAAGAAAGCATTCACACGGGGTGTAGGAAATGAGGAAGGACATTCATTTTAATAACAGCTATCCGGCCTAGCCAGGATTTTGGAAATGCCTCCCGTCTTTGAAGGTCTTGTTTAATTTTGTCCAACAAATGGACATAGTTCACGTTACATAAATGATCAAAGACAGATGTAATGAATATACTGAAATAGGGAAACCACCCCAGTGACCATTTAAAAGGAAACCAGGATTTAGCCTCAGTATCAGGTATTTCCCTAAGACCTCCCATAGGCATGGCCTTCAACTTTGTAAAATTAATCTTATCGCCCGGAAAGGCAACAAGCGAATTAATGCATTGCATCACATGACCTACCGAAATTGCGGGATTTGACAAAAAACATAACACCCTCATCTGCATACAATGTAATCTTTCGTGACTTATATCCCACCTTTGGGGCAGATATGTTGACATCCCTACAGATGGCCTCCGCCAGTGGCTCAATCCCCAACGTAAACAACAATGGTGAAAGGTGTGAACCTTGTCGGCTGCCTGGAGAAATATTACTATTACTGTTTGGCACACCATTAGTGAGAACTGCAGCCAGAGGATCACGGTAAATGACCCTCACCCACTTGATGAAATCTTTGCGTAGACCAAACCATTCTAATGTACAGAAGAGATCCGGCCACTCAACTCAATCAACTGCCTTCTCTTATCTAAAGAGATCAATAATCCCTGGACAGATTGATGTTGACACTCTTGGATTATATTGAGTAGCCACTTAACATTGTAGGAAAATCTGCCGCCCTTTATAAAGCCTGTTTGGTCCTCTTTGGTAATGGAAGGCAGCAAAGTTTCCAGCCTTAATGCACTAGTCTCAGACGGGATTTTGAGACCAACATTTAAAAGTTAGATTGGCGTGTAAGAAGCACAATCCTCCGGGTTCTTCATTTCTTCAGCATCAGAGAGATATTAGCCTCTCTTAAGGATCGAGGGAGGGATTCGTGACTGGATGAGTGACGGAACATATTAAACATCAGCCCTGACAATAGGTTTATAAATTATTTATAAAATTCACTCAGAAATCCGTCAGGAACGTGCACCTTTACATTCGGAAGTTGCTTCACACCCTCCTGCACTGACAATGGTGCATTAAGTCACAACACTTATTCAGGGGTTACTCCTGGAAGACACATGTTCTTGAAAAATGACTCCATCTTAATCCATCTATCCTCAAAATGTTCAGGCTGAAATAATTTGGTGAAAAATCTCGGACAGAGGGCATCAATCTTTTTGGAATTGAAGGTAAGGATCCCAGTACCTTCCCTAATTGAGGTAATGGCTTAAGAGGGGCGTTCGTTTTCCTGGCAAGATAGAATAAATACCTGCCTGGCTTATCACCATGTTCAAACAGCCTCTGTTTTGCAAAAGTAAGTACCTTCTTGGCTGTCTGTGTGAGCGTGGAATTCACTGTAGACCGAAGCATTGTGATCCTCTGCAGCTTAGCCACTGAGGGCCTATCACAGTGTGCCGTCTTGGCTGGCCTCAGCTCTGCCTCAAACCAGCGTTCCTGCTCCCCCTTCTGCGACATCCTAAGGATTAATTATTCCCTCGGCAGAAGCCTTAGCAATTTCCCATCGAATGGATGGTTTACTGGTTAAATCTGAATTAATGGCTAAGAAAGATCTGAATTCATTGCAGTGGGTGGCACGGTGGCACAGTGGTTAGCACCGCTGCCTCACAGCGCCAGAGACCCCAGTTCAATTCCTGCCTTAGGTGACAGTTTGTGTGGAGTTTACACATTACCCCTGTGTCTGCGTGGGTTTTCTCCGGGTGCTCCGGTTCCCTCCCACAGTCCAAACATGTGCAGGTTAGGTGAATTGGCCATGCTCAATTGCCTGTAGTGTTAGATGAAGGGGTAAATGTCAGCGAATGGCTCTATGTGGGTTGCTCTTCGGCGGGTCGGTATGGACTTGTTGGGCCGAAGGGCCTGTTCTACACTGTAAGTAATCTAATCTAAATACTTAATTAACCAACTCGTCTTAATACTAAAGAGATTGATTCGCTCGTGTCTCGAAGCTGTTATATTGCCCTTAATATTAATCAATAAGTATCCTGCTTCATGGTCAGAAATGGTAATATTCCTAATAGTACAGGATGCCACCGAATCTAAGATTGTTGCAGGGATGGGGAAGATATCAACCCGAATGTGGCATTTATGCCGGTTAAAGAAGAAAATAAAATCCTTACTTGTGATGGGGATCTGCCTCCAGATATCCACCAGCTCTCTTTCTGCACAAATCCACTAATTGCTTACATTATAACGAGGGTATTGGGGCACCTTAGGACATTCTGTCCACCGTGGGGTCCATAAGACAGTTGAAATCTTCGACAATAATGTGCCACGATGCAAGATAACTGAATTTGGAAAATGCATCTACCAGGATTTTAAGAGGGTGCGCCGGGGGTGGGTGGGAAGGGGGTGCAATAAACATTCAAAATACTGTATTATTTACCATAGTTCAAGGCTTTGGGGATTATGAGCCTCCCGTGAGTATCAAGTACAATCTAGTAGGTTAAATGGAAGATTCTTTTTATCCATTATGGCTTCTCCCCAACTCGTAATATTAAAAGAGGAGAAATAAACCCGATCAAACGCGACCTGCTGGAAAGTCAAATGTTCTTTGTCATCAAGGTGCATCTCCTGCAACAGGACAACATCCACCCTCTCTTTTTAAGACTAGAAAGTAAATTTGTCCTCTTTCCTGGCTAATGGCTCCCCCTAATGCTCCAGGTCGACCATTGAAGCACATCATTACCCAGAACACACTGTAGCAACATTTGAACTCGAGAGACGAAGAACTCCAATTACTGATCATTAATAAACAAAGTCTCATAGAGCTTAAAAACTACACAAACTAAAACTACTAAAACTGCCAAATTTCAAATCTTTCCAAAAATAAGCATTTTAAGTAAATGGCTGTGATGGAGTGGGTTAGGGAACCCCTTTGCCCGTGCTGTGATGCAGAGCCCAACAAAGCAGACCTTCCAGATCAACACCATCTTGGATTTCCCCTTATCATTTTATCGATATTATCATTTCATTTTGCATTATATTCCTGGATGTGCTGGAGCAGTGTGATTTTTTACCACTGTCAGCATTTCCCCAACACTGCACATTCCTGCCATTCCTCGATAATCCTTGACTCCGTTATTCCTAATGAACCTTCTGTCTGCGCCTCAAAAATATTCAATATTCCTGCCTCCAATGCTCTGCAGGGAAGTGAGTTCCAAATACTATCACCACTGAGAAAACTATAATTAACTTCATCTGTGTATGAGATTATTTTTGTCTCCTTACCTGAGAAATGATATAATTAAATTCGAAGCAGTTCATAGATATTTCACTTCATGTATTCCAGGGATGAGGATCTTATATTATGAAGGCTTTAACAGGTTACTCTTGGAATGAGGGGTGATGTTATTGAAACATACAAAACCTAGATGAGAGTGATCAGATAGATACCCACTGGGTGTTTGTATTTTAAAACTTCTTGTTTTTATAGAATCTCTACATTGTGGAAGCAGGACATTCCGTCCATCAAGTCCACATTGACTCTCGTAACAGTATCCCCCCACCCCCCGGACCTGTCCCCCTACTCTATCCATGTAACCCTGCATTTCCCATGGCTAACCTATCTAACCAACACATCCCTGGGCGCTATAGGCAATTTAGCATAGCCAATCCGCTCTAAGCTGGATACCTTTGGACAGTGGGAGGAAACTGGAACACTGGGAGGAAACCCACACAGACATGGGGAGAATGTTAAAAATCCACATCGAGGGTTGCCCGAGGTTGGAATTGAACGCAGCTCCTTGGTGAGGGGAGGTAGCAGTGCTAACCACAGATCCACCATGCACATTCGTTAGTTATATTAGTTCCTTGTGGCTGACTAAAGAAATCTTCCTGACTTGTTCCTGTCACTGAACCCGACTCAGTCTGAGAACCTTATCAAGGCCATATCACCAACCTGGTTACATTTAAAATTATGTGTCAGCAGTGGAGGAATGGGACGAGAAAAGGAAACAGTGATACCCTCCAACCTCCATCAGAGCAGGAATTAGGAGAAATAAACAAAGTAGGATTTCAGTCAAGTGGGAATTCTCTTACCCAGAAGTTTGGGATGGCTGGATCTTTAAATTATATCTAAGTTGGCTTTGTCTGGTTCTCCATGGACAGGTGAGTCAGGGATAATGGTGCATGGAAAGAAAAGTGCAGCTGGGACCACAATGAGATGAGCCATGTCCTTATTTACTGGTGGAGTAGTATCAAAGGGCTGAATGGCCCACTTGTGTCCCTCAGCCCTATGTTCTGATGTTCCATTCAGCCCTCGGACATGTTAAACAGGGGCCGATCGAGGCCACTCCGATGGTTAGGTGTAGTTTTGGAAATGTACTTGGAAAATCCAGGCTGGATCAGAAACTGGCCACCACCTCCACCCCCCAGTCCCTGTTTCCAGGCTTCCCCTCTCTGTAACTTCTGCTCCAGATGTGGGTCATGTTGCAGACCCAGATACGCTGGGAATACAGCCACATACCCCACCTAGGGTTAAAACAACAAATCCTCTGCTCTCCCTGAATGCAACATTGTACAACACGATTTCCAGCAAAATAACCCGTTCCTTTCCAAAAGCATAACATGTGAAATTAATAAATAGGAACAGGAGTAGGTCAATCGGCCCCTCAAGCTAACCCTGTCATTTCATAAGAACATGGCTGATCTACTCCAGGGCTCAACTCCACTCTCTTGCCGACTCCACTCTCTTGCCGACTCCTTGTATCCCTCCACACCTCTCTGAGTTAGGAAATTCCAGACATTCACTAAGTTCGGTGAGAAGACATTACTCTGCATCTCAGATTGAAATCGATGTTCCATATTCGGTATCTATATCATCGAGTTCGACACTTTGCTCAAGAATGGAAACAACTTCTCAACATCTACCTCCTCCAACCCATCTGTGTCTTGTAGGTTCCAGCAGTATCACTATTCATTCATTTAAACTCCAATGAATAATCGCCTCACCATCTTAGAGATTCTCAATAACACAACCCTTCCTTCCCAGGAAACCACCTAATGTACCAAACGAGTTACTTGCTGCATCATCGAGCTGACTTTATGTTTCATACCCAGGAAGACTCCAATGTCTTTACTGTTCCTTTTCTGGAAGTCCTCTCCATTAAATAACAGCCTGCCTTTTGATTCTCAGTGTTATCCTCAAACTTGGATGTATATTGCACTCAGCTCCCTCCTTCAGGCTGTCAGTATAGATTGTAAATAACTGATGCCATCAGACTGATATTTGTGGTACTCCAGCAGATAACCCTTTACTATAAAGATCCATTATCCCTGACTCTCCTATTTCTGTGTTAAACAATCATCATCCCATTTTTCTACTGTATCCGACGTCCTGGAGCTTCTGTTTTGTGTAAGAACTTTTGTTTTGTAATACCTTGTGGAAAATCTCTGGAAAGCCTGGTGTCCACCAGATCCCCTTTATCAAGTCCGTTGTTACATTTTCGGGCATCTCCAGAAATACTTTGCATGATTTTACAGGGCAAAATATCATTTCCTTTTCACAAAACCACCCTGACTCTGCGTGAAGCTTTTCTAAATGTCCATGCTGGCCATGTTTTCCAAACTATATTAGTCCCATCTGTTTTCATTAGGTCCATGTGCCTCTAAATGTTTCCCATTCATATGTTTGCCTAAATGTGTTTTGAATGTTGTAGCTGTCCTTGCATCTCCCACTCTTCCTCTGGAAGCTCATTCCATACCCCCACCATCCTCTGTGTAAAAACGCTGCCCTTTAGTCCCTTTTAAATCTACCCTCTTACACCATAAACCTATTCCCTCTATGTTTGGATTCCTCTATCCTGTGGAAAAGACCTTGGCTATTCACCCTATCCATACCTCTCATGATTTTATAAGCAGCTATAATGCCATTCCTCAACTTCCTACACTCCATCTGATACTAACTTCAAGAACAAGTGTTTAAAGATAAGCACTGCAAAGTTGAAGCAATATTAAAAATGACAGGTAACCATCACTCAGCCCAAATGTCATACTGTGATTTGTTTTTCTCCATGTTTCAATACTAAGGCAGCATGAAACGCTTACTAGTGCCAATAAGAAGGCAAGCACCTGAATTCCTTTGTCTAAAAGGGGTAATGATCACGACAGTGAAAACGAATCTGTGGCCAGATCTATATATTACCACATGGTCAACATTCTCCCTCCTGGCCTCCGTATGACTTTGTGTGGTTGTGTCTTCTTTATCTTGCATTCAATAGAGAATTCACACCTTAAATTAGACCCGTTATACAGAATCTTTTCTTTCACCACTGCTAAAAGCGCGTTTTTCGTTTGCCACACCCTCTTTTCTCTGTCACCCATGCTCCACCTCTGGCAAGGGAATAAAAGACAATTTTGCAATTGTATTCTGTTTTGAAGAATTGTCACATTGGACTGGAACTCTGTTTCTCTCTCTCTGCAGATGTTGAGAGACCTGTTGAGTTTCTCCAGAAATGAATAGGCACAGAACGATTTTTCAATTAAACAAATAATTATGGATACTGGAAATAAAAATAAAAAACCTTTGTAGAAGGTTCACTGGACCTGAAAGGTTAACTCTGTATTCACTCCAGAAAATTCTGCAACATCTTTCGCAATTTCTTCAGCAATTTCTGGTTTTGAACAATTTCCAACGACATATTGTCAAAGATGCCCAAACATCCTGTCCAACATGGAGCGTTGTACACTGGGAACTGAACAGTAACGCATGGTGACAAGTTCCTTGACTCTGAAACTGCATAAGGCTGGCATCACTGATATTGCAGAGCTCTGAATCATGGTCAGGGAGAAAAACAGAAGGAAACACATTCACTTCAAATACAGAAGATGTCATTACTGAAAGGAAAAGATTCAGATTAGTACCTGAAATGAATATTGTTTATGTAACAAATTGGAGGCGTGACACCAAGGAAAGACTTCCAGCAGAATTAGAAAATGAAAATGGAAGTATTTCTGCATCAGAAACCAGAGTAGGTCACTGAATACAGGGCTGAGGGGTGAATGGGTCTTGGTTTGAACTGGGCGTGGGGGGGGGGGGTGGCATTCAGTAGAATTGAATTGTAGATGTTGCAGCTAAAACTCGGTTATCATCTGATGCTGTAGATTTCAATGACAATCTGTAGCTGTCCCCCAGGGTAGTCCACCCGTCTACCACTTCCATCAAGCCGATCCATGGGTCAGTGAAGAGTGTGGGTGAACATGGTCGGGTCGGAATCACGTGCACCTAAACCTGATGACAATCCATTAAAGCTACCACATTTGACTGGTTACACTACGAACAGCAGGACTAACATCTGATAGAGAGAGAGATGATCGCAAGACTAACGAATCAGATCTAAGCTCTGTCGTCCTGTCAAATCCATGCATAAAAGTCGATGGACCATTAAACTACTTACTGAAGGAGAGAACTCCACAAATATCCCCATCCTAAATAATGGAACAGCCCTGTGCATCCATGTAGAAGATGCAGTATCTGCACCATCCTCAGCCAGAAGTTTCAGTCGATTACCCACCTCACCCTCAATATGATGCCCTCAGAATCACAGATGCCCGTCTTCAACCAATTCAATTCACTGCACGTGACATGAAGCAACAGCTGGACACTGTAGATATGACAAAGGCATTTGGTCCTGACCCCATTCCTGCAATAGGACTGAGGACATTTGCTACAAAACAAGCCGTGTCCCTGAGGAAGCTGTTTCATTCCAGCTCCAACTCTGTCATCTCCCTGGCAATTACTCAACTATGTCCCATCCTCTAAGAAGGGAATAATTACAATCAGACCAATTGCCATGCCCTCAGCCCCATCACGATGGTCAAATTGGTTGGGGTTTTTTATGATAGAGCTGTCAATCAGCACAGAAATAATCGGTTCAGTGTGGTTTCTGATAGGCCCCCATGTGGAGATGGTGCAGTTGTGGAATTGTCATTGGATTGCTAATCCAGACCAGGATAATTTTCGGGCAACTGGTGCCAGTTAAAAACAATTAATAAAATATCGAGATCTAATACTTGGTGTCGGTAACAGTGATCGTGTATTCAAGGTCGATTATAGATGTCGATCTCCTTCCGCAATGTACTTTCAGGAAGTGAACCCCCAGTGCTTTCCTGTCTGGCCTAAAAGTTACTCCAGACACATAGACATGTGATACACTCTTCAATGGTCTCTGATTCGCCAAGCAAGACACTCTATTGTATCAAACAGCTCCGAGGTCTTAAAGGATAAACCCGGACAGAACACCCGGCAGCAGCCTCGTTATCAGAAAAGGGAACTGGAAACACAATCCTGTCGACCCTGCAGAGACCTAATCCTAACAGCTGAGAGCTTGTGACAACATTTACAGAGCTTTCCCATACACTGCACAGAAGCATCGGGAAAGGAACATGTCATACAACTCATTGAGCTTTCCCTATTCTAATTAATGACCGAACATCTCCTCAACGCAGTTTTCCCCATACAATATACATAACCCTAAATATGTTTAAACATTGTGAAACATAAAATGAGAACTGCTGTCGTCCATTCAGGCCATCAGTTGTGCGCCTCCATTCTATGTACAGGCAGTTCACCAATAACACGTGTTGATTAAATATATTTCGGCTGCAAAGCAGTTCATGAACATTTTTCTATAAATTGAACTGGCGTTCACTGTGACGCAATTCCTTGGCGGGCACCAGCTGAACAGCATATCCAGCCTCAGAAACCCTCAGTCTGCAAAAGTTACAATCACCGTGTTCAGCTTAAACAGGAATGCAATCGACTCTGCAGGCCTTGACACTGAGCCTGAAACTGGGAATTGTAGATTATTTTGAAAGAACTTTATTTCAAACTGTGGGGAGAATCTTGGAGAGAACTGGAATTCGGCATCGGTATCACATGGTCGGTCAGCCCCCGCGCGCTTTCTGGTGAAGATTGTGGTAAAAGGTACACTGCACCAGTGAGTGATTGTAGTGTGAAAGCGTTACATTTACAGCACTGTTCCATTACAACATGTCATTTAAAGATTTATTTAGACTGTCCTATTTTGTGTTAGATCAAATTTAATTTTTGGTTATTACTGATATTTTTGGGAGTTCGCCACTTACCCTCTTTTTTCCATAGACCCCACCATTAATATTGCATGATTTTGTACACCACAGTGTTGCACAGGAACACAGTTATTGCGTTATTGGAGAACAACCTGGAATGATAATTGATTTTCTATCTTCACACCATACTCCTGCTCTCTCCCTATCCCTTTAGTTTCCAGAAATCCTTATTTATATTCAGCTCCTTGATTTCCACAGCCTGATCTGGGAGAGAGTACCCCTGGTTCGCCAGTCTCCGAGTGCAGGCATTTATTCTCATCTCAACGCAAAGCGGTCTGTCTGTACCTAATATTGTGGCCCCTTGTTTTAGAGGGGAATTACCATCCCTGCTTCTAATCTGTCTCGCCCTGTCAGAGTGTTATATATTTCACTGAGATTTCCACTCATTTTCCTAAACCCCATTGAATACAGGTCCAGTTACCCCAAACTCTGCTCCCACAACAAGTCTGTCATCCCAGAGATCAGTCTGGTCATCCTTTGCTGCTCTCCCTCGATGTCAGGTTTGTCATCTGTTAGGAAAAGAGACCAAAACTGCACACAATGCTGCACAATGTTCGAGATGCGGTCTCACCAAGGCCCTGTACAGCTGCAGTGAGATACATTTACTCCTGTACTCATATGCCCCTGAAATGAAGGTGAATACAGCATTTATCTTCCTTCCTGCTTCCTGCTCCTGCAATATTGCTTTAAGTGATTGGTGTAGAGGGAGACCCAGATTCCTTTCAAAGTTTCAGTTCCCTACGTGCTGGGCCTGCATACAATGGTCAGCGTGCCAATGCCATTCCCAGTATTGACTTCTGGCTTCAGAACGCATTGCCATACATGGACTCGGAGGGCTACGCAGAAATAAACAAAAATGCAGCTTAAGTTCATTTCTAATGCAACATTTTTCAACCAATCCGTTTTCAAATGACAGGCTGCCAGTCCATTGTTCCCATCAAATTACACAACATCTCATCTCCCCAATTACTCTCCACCTGCCACGTATTTGCCCAGTCACTCCACTTGTCTCAATCACCTTGGAACTTTTTTACATCCTCCTCATCCACTCACAGGCTGACATCGTTTAGTGCTGTCAGCAGACTTGGGAATATTGCATTTGCGCCCCTCACCCAAAGGTATGATGGGCATTGAGAATAGCTGGAGCCCAAAACACGATCCTTACAACATCCTCCAAGCCTTCCATATAAAAATAAAACATTTTTTTATTCCTACTCCCTGTTTCCTGCCAGCTCTCCCATTCTAAATCTATGACCATATATTAGCCCGATTCCCACAGGATTCGAATTTGCACAATAGGCTTGGGGCTTTATCAAAACTCTTTCTGAGATTCCACTCGTATGGCATTGGTACCTCCAACATAAATTTACGAAAAGCCACTTTCTCAAATATGATTCCCATTTCATAATTATCTGTTGACTTTCAATACTTTCTCTAAACTGTTTAGTCGCTCTTTTCATTCTATTCCCTTTTTCTCACAAGACTGAAGTTTCCTAGTATGACTAGGAATTTTTCTTTTTGATTTTGTTTTCTTCTGTGAAGGCATTACTGAAGTATTTGCTCCATCGTTCTGCTATTTCCCGGTCCTCAATTATCTGGCATCAGATGTAAGAAATCTGCAACTTTTTTCTCTTAATTTTGCCATTGACATGTTTCCAGAAAATATTACAAGTTCTCCCTTATCGACTTTGTTAAGATAATCTTCAGAAACCCATCAATTCCTACCTTAAGCTATTCAATGATAGACCTTCCACAGCCATACAATCACATAAGCACAGACTCTGTACTACCAGAAATACAGCACAGTCTACATTCGGCCCACTTTCCGACACAAGACCTTAGCCGTGAATCTTAAAACATTTGAAGTGCACAACCGTGTCGTTTCTAATGGTTTGAGGTTAGCATGACAACTCCACTCTCAAGAAGTGCATTCCAGACCCCAACACCCTCTGGTTGAAAAACAATTTTCAAATCTTTACTAAACCGCAAACCCTTCACTTTTAAAGTGTGGCCCTTTGAGTAACAGCAACAGTTGCTGTGTATCCACCCTGTCCATGTACCTCGTAATCCTATCCTTCTGAATCACAGACCTCGCAGCCTTCTCTCCTCCAAACTAAACAATCTGAGGTTATCCAGCCTCTCTCCATAGCTGATATGCTCCATCCCAGGGAATATCCTGGTGAATCTGCTTTGCACCGTCTCAACGACAATCACATCCTTCCTGTAATGTTGTTCCCAGACCTACACACAGTATTCCATCTTGCCCTCACCACAGTTCCGCATAGTTCGTATAATCTATGCCTCGATTATTAAAGGCTATGTTTACATTCCCCTAGCCTTTCCCAGATTGTGTATTAACCTGTACAATCACATTCAGCGATGTCTGGAGAAGCACCCTCTGAGCTGTCTCGTGTTCTGCCATTCATTGAGTACTCCCCTGTGTGGTTCCTTCTCCCTGGCAATGTGGGTAATTACTCAACTATGTCCCATCCCCTAACAAGGGAATAATTACAATCAGACCAATTACCACGCCCTCAGTCCCATCACGATAATCAAATTGGTTGGGGCTATTTTTGATAGAGCTGTCACACAGCACAGAAATAATCGGTTCAGTGTGATTTCCGATAGGCCCCCATGTGGAGATGGTGCAGTTGTGGCATTGTCATTGGATTGCTAATCCAGACCAGGATAATTCTCTGGCAACTGGTGCAATTTAAAAACAATTAATAAAATATCGAGATCTAATATCTGGTGTCAGTAATAGTAATCTTGTGTTCAATGTCGATTCTAGACGTCGATCTCCTTCCCTAGTGTACTTTCAGGAAGTGAATCCCCATTGCTTTCCTGTCTGGCCTAAAAGTGACTCCAGACACACAGACATGTGAAACACTCTTCAATGGTCTCTGAAACGGGCAAGCAAGGCACTCAATTGTATCAAACTGTTCCGAGGACTTAAAGAATAAACCTGGAGAGAACACCCGGCACCAGCCTCGTTATCAGAAAAGGGAATGGGAAACACAATGCTGTCGACCCTGCAGAGATCTCATTCCTAACAGCTGAGAGCGTGTAACAATATTTACGGAGCTTTCCCACACACTGCACAGAAGAATCTGGAAAGGAATACATCATACAGCTCATTGAGCTTTCCCTATTCTATTTAATGGCCGAAAATCTACTCAACGCAGTTTTACTCATAGAATATACATATCCCTTAATATGTTTAAACATTGTGAAACATAAAATGAGAACTGCTGTAGTCCATTCAGCCCATCAGTTGTGCGCCTCCATTCTATGTACAGGCAGTTCACCAATAACGTGTGTTGATTAAATACAATTAGGCTGCAATGCAATTCATGAACCTTTTTCTAAAAAGTGAACTGGCGTTCACTGTGACGCGATTCCTTGGCGGGCACCAGCTGAACAGCAAATCCTGCCTCAGACACCCTCTGTCTACAAAAGGTACAATCAATGTGTTCAGCAAAAACAGGAATGCAATTGAATCTGCAGGCTTTGAAACTGAGCCTGAAACTGGGAATTGTAGTCTATATTTCGAAAGAACTTTATTTCAAACTGTGGGGAGGATCTTGGAGAGAACTGGAATTCAGCATCGGTATCACATGGTCAGTCAGCCCCCGCACGCTTTCCAATGAAGATTGCGGTGAAAGGTACGTTGTTCCAGTGAGTGACTGTAGTGTGAAAGCGTTACATTTACAGCACTGTTCCATTACAACATGTAATTTAAAGATTTATTTAGACTGTCCTATTCTGTGTTAGATCAAATTTAATTTTTGGTTTTTACTATATTTTTGGGGGTTCACAACTTACCTTCTTTTTTCCATAGACCCCATTATTAATATTGTACGATTTTGTACAACACAGGTTGCACAGAAACACAGTTATTGCCGTATTGGAGAACAACTTGGATTGATTTTCTATCTTCACACCATGCTCCTGCTCTCTCCCTATCCCTTTAGTTTCCAGAAATCCTTATTTATATTCAGTCCCTTGACTTCCACAGCCTGATCTTGGAGAGAGTACCCCTGGTTCTCCAGTCTCCGAGTGCAGGTATTTATTCTCATCTCAATGCAAAGTGGCCTGTCTGTACCTAATATTGTGGCCTCTTGTTTTAGAGGGGAATTACCATCCCTGCTTCTAATCTGTCTCGCCCTGTCAGAGTGTTATATATTTCACTGAGATGTCCACTCATTTTCCTAAACCCCATTGAATACAGGTCCAGTTACCCCAAACTCTGCTCCCACAACAAGTCTGTCATCCCAGAGATCAGTCTGGTCATCCTTTGCTGCTCTCCCTCAACGTCAGGTTTGTCATCTGTTAGGAAAAGAGACCAAAACTGCACATAATGCTGCACAATGTTCGGGATGCGGTCTCACTAAGGCCCTGTAAAGGTGCCGTAAGATACATTTAGTCCTGTACTCAAATGCCCCCGAAATGAAGCTGAATGCAGCATTTTGCTTCCTTTCTGCTTTCTGCTCCTGCAATATTGCTTTAAGTGGTTGGTGTACAGGGAGATACAGATAACTTTCAAAGTTACAGTTCCCCACTTGCTGGGCCAACATAAAATGGTCAGCATGCCAATGCCATTCCCAGTATTGACTTCTGCCCTCACAACTCACTGCCCTACATGGACTCGGAGGGCTACGCAGAAATAAACAAAAATGCAGCTTAAGTTAATTTATAGTGCAACATTTTTCAACCGCTCCTTTTTCAAATGAGAGGCTGCCAGTCCATTGTTCCATTCAAAGTACACAACATCTCACCTCTCCCATTGCTCTCCATCTGCCACGTATTTGCCCAGTCACTCGAATTATCTCAGTCACCTTGGAGCTTTTTATATCCTCCTCATCCACTCACAGGCTGACATTGTTCAATGCTGTCAGCAGACTTGGGAGTGTTGCATTTGTGCCACTCACCCAAAGATATGATGTGTATTGGGAATAGCTGGAGCCCAAGACACGATTAGTACAGTATCCTCCAAGCCTTACATTTAAAAATAAAACATTTTTTTATTCCTACTCCCTGTTTCCTGCCAGCTCTCCCATTCTAAATCTATGACCATATATTCGCCCGAGTCCCATAGGATTCGAATTTGCACAATAGGCTTGGGGCTTTATCAAAAATCTTTCTGTTAATCCACTCGTATTGCATTGATACCTCCTACATAATTTTCTTAAAAGCCACTTTCTCAAATATGATTCCCATGTCATAAATCTCTGTTGACTCTGTCTATGCCCATTAATTTCAGTCCAATACTTTCTCTAAACTGTTTAGTCGCTATTTACATTCTATTCCCCTTTTCTCACAAGACTGAAATTCCCTAGTATTGCTTTCTTTTTTGTTTTGTTTTCTTCTGTGAAGGCATAACTAAAGTATTTGCTCCATAGTTCTGCTATTTCCCGGTCCTCAATTATCTGGTATCAGACTGTTAGAAATCTGCAACATTTTTATCTTAATTTTGCCATTGACGTATTTCCAGAAAATATTACAAGTTCTCGCTTATCAACTTTGTTAAGATAATCTTCAGAAACCCATCAATTCCTACCTTAAGCTACTCAATGATTGACCTTCCACAGCCATACAATCACATAAGCACAGACTTTGTACTACCAGAAATACAGCACAGTCTACATTCGGCCCACTTTCCGACACAAGACCTAAGCCGTGAATCTTAAAACATTTGACGTGCACAACAGTGTCGTTTCTAATGGTTTGAGGTTAGCATGACAACTCCACTCTCAAGAAGTGCATTCCAGACCCCAACACGCTCTGGTTGAAAAACAATTCTCAAATTTTCTCTAAACCGTAAATCCTTCACTTTTAAAGTGTGACCCTTTGAGTAACAGCAACAGCTGCTGTCTATCCATCCTGTCCATGTACCTCGTAATCCTATCCTTCTGAATCACAGACCTCGCAGTATTCTCTCCTCCAAACTAAACAACCTGAAGTTATCCAACCTCTCTCCATAGCTGATATGCTCCATCCAAGGGAACATCTCTGCACCACCTGCACTACAATCACATCCTTCCTGTAATGTTGTTCCCAGACCTACACACATTTTTCCATCTTGCCCTCACCAAAGTTCTGCATAGTTCTTATAATCTATGCCTCGATTAATAAAGGCTATGTTTACATTCCCCCAGCCTTTCCCAGATTGTGTATAACCTGTGCAGTCACATTCAGCGGTGTCTGGAGAAGCACCCTCTGAGTTTTCTACTGTTCTGCCATTCATTGAGTACTCCGCTATCTGGTTCCTTCTTCCAAAGTGCATCATTTCATATTTGTCAGGGTTGCATTCCATCTGCCATTGATCCACCCATCTGACCATTCCATCAGTATCTACCTGTAACATAAGGCTTTCCTCCTCATGCCAACCACCCGGCCAATCTTTGTTACAAATATAAACTTATTTATTACACACCCCACCCCTCGTCCATATTCACAGCTGCATCATTTATGAATACCACAAATAATAAGGATAAAAATCTCTGAACATCAGTTACATCACGTGGTTGTGCACTTTGATGAAGCAGCAGTATTTCGAAAGCTAGTGCTGCTGAATAAACCTGTTAGACTATGGTCTGACATTATGCTATTTATAGATTTGTCCAACGCAGCCCAACACTAGCACCTCCGAATCACAAATAATAAGGGACCCAGCACTGATGTCCGTGGTACAGCATTGGACACTCGCCTCCACTCACACAAACAGCCTTCTACCACTCCCCTCTTTCTACTACTAATAAAGTTGATTTAGATGCAACTTGGCAAGTCACTAATGAGTCCTACGTGTTCATTGGTTATTCTGTTCCGCTTGACACACTTGTAGGTTATCTGGGGATTCTCTGTAATCTTGTCCATAAGACCATAAGACCATAAGACATAGGAGCGGAAGTAAGGTCATTTGGCCCATCGAGTCTACTCCGCCATTCAATCATGGCTGATGGCCATTTCAACTCCACTTACCCGCATTCTCCCCGTAGCCCTTAATTCCTTGTGACATCAAGAATTTATCAATCTCTGCCTTAGCGTCCCAGCCTCCACTGCACTCTGTGGCAATGAATTCCACAGGCCCACCACTCTCTGGCTGAAGAAATGTCTCCGTATTTCTATTCTGAATTTACCCCTTCTCATTCTAAGGGTGTGTCCACGGGTCCTAGTCTCCTCGTCTAACGGAAACAATTTCCTAGCATCCACCCTTTCCAAGCCATGTATTATCTTGTAAGTTTCTATTAGATCTCCCCTTAATCTTCTAGACTCCAATGAATACAATCCCAGGACCCTCAGCCGTTCCTCATATGTTAGACCTACCATTCCAGGGATCATCAGTGTGAATCTCTGCTGGACACGCTCCAGTGCTAGTATGTCCTTCCTGAGTGTAGGGACCAAAACTGGACACTGTACTCCAAATGGGGCCTAACCAGAGCTCTGTACAGTCTCAGTAGTACAACGGTGCTTTTATATTCCAACCCTCTTGAGATAATTGACAACATTGCATTCGCTTTTTTAATAACGGACTCAAACTGCATGTTTACATTTAGAGAATCCTCAACTAGCACTCCCAGATCCCTTTGTACTTTGGCTTTATGAATGTTCTCACCGTTTAGAAAGTAGTCCATGCTTGTATTCTTTTTTCTTTATTTCTTATGTCCTGCCTTGCCCTTGTTTTTGTCAGTCGCCTCCATGCACAGAATTTCCTTCTTATTGCAGTCTTCAATAGTTTTTCCCTTATCCTATCATTATTTGCCTTGAATATGGATTAGACAGCCTGATAAATTTCCTGTTAATTTCCAACTTACTGTATGTTTTGTGAGTTTTATAAGTTCACAGTGACCCACCGCTGATTCGTTGAAACTCTAGAGAACACAGGCCGAGTTTCCTCATCACGCAATCTGAGGGATTTATCTGGATAATGTCCATCACACTTCCTTTATGGTCAGTATATTCTTTCTTAGATGTGGTCACCAAAACTGTTCTCAATACTCCAGGTACAGTACTCACCAACACTCTGTGAAACTGCTTCAACATGTCTTTACATCTATGTTCTGACTCCCTTAAAGGAAGGCAAACAAACTTTAAGGTTCCACTTACATATATTCCTTCAAATACCATTCACATCATTGTATTTTCGAACTCACTGTGCGAGTTCTTATAGAAAGCCTTCTGATAATCTAAAATATGTCAATTCGTCTGGATCCCCATTATCTATTCTGTAAGAATCAAATTCAAACAATTCCAAAGTTTGTCAAGTATGATTTCCCTTTCAGAAATGCATACTGAGTCTCTCCAATGTTGCTAATAATGTCAAAATATCCAATATCACATCCTATATAATAGATTCCAACAGTTTCCCGACAAATGTCAAGTTAATTTGTCAGCAGTTCTCCACACTATTTCTTCTTCCCTTTGTAGATGCTTGGATCCCTACCATTCATACATAGTGCTTGGATCACGGTTACTAATGTACATTTATCTACACCAGCTTCCAGACACTGCAGAATGTACAGGAAAATAGAACGCAGTCATCGACAATTCAATCAATACTTCTATTCGTGATTTATTTCTGTAGATTTTGGTATGAAGTACATCTGGTTTGTCAAGCTTAGCAATGCTCAATCCAGCTGCATGTTCAATATTGCCTTGTTACTGATATGAATTGACTATGTCTTTACCTCCACAAGTCCTATACGATCACTTCGTATTTCTGGGTGATTTTCTGGATCTTACTCCATTAAGACAGATGTAAAGTAACTGGTCATTTGCTTTCCCATTTCCCTATTATTCACCATAATCTCGTCTCTCCCGATTGCAAATTTCCACATTCGACTAATTTTTTTCTTTTGAAATATAGATCGTAGATTTTTGCAGTCTTTGTGTTCCTGTTTGTTTGCATGCATGTTCGCTTTTTGATTTCCTCATCAGTTTCATGGCCCTCCTTTTCTGGATTGCAATTTTCTGAGAATTCTTAGGATTCCACAATGTCTGGAATTCTTTTGAAGTCACTTCCTGTGGTTTATATATTCTTTAATTTGTTATGTTAGTCATCATTAAGTCACTGACTCACCCTTTGGTGTTTTCACCTGAAATAAGTAGACATATCTTTCAGACTATGCTGTATTTCTATAAATCTCCTGGTCCTGACCAGATATATTCAGGAAGACTACACGAGGACAGAGAAGTCATAGCGGGGGCCGTGGTTGGTACTTTTGTATCATCGGTCTCCAACGGGTGAGGTCCTGGAGGACTGGAGGGTGGCGAATGCTGTGTCTTTATTCAAGAAGAGCTACAAAGAAAAACCTGGGCCCTATAGACCAGTATACCTAACATCTCTAGGAGGTAGGTTTCTTGAGAAGATTCTGAGAGAGACGATATACATGCATTTGGAAAGGTAGGGTGTGATTATGAGCAGTCAGCACGTCTTTGTGCATGGGGGATCATGGCTTAAAATTTGTGAGAGTGCTTTGGTGAAATGACCAGTAACTTTGACAAGGGCATGGTGGTATACGTAGTGTGTATGGATTTCAGTAAGGCCTTCAGTAAGGTTCCACATTGTAGGCTACTCTGTAAGTTTAGATCATATGGAATTGAGGGTGAGCTGGCAAATCAGATCCAAAATTTGCTTGATGGTAGGAAACGTAGAGTAATAGTGGAAGCATGCTTATCGGACTGAAGGCCTGTGATGAGTGGAATGCCTCAGGAGTCGGTTCTGGGACTATTACTGTTTGTTTCAAGAATGTATATTGTATATATATTTACAGATAAATGTCAGTTCTTGCATTTTAGAAAGTCAAATCAAGGTAGGAGTTTCATGGTGAATGACAGGGTCTTAAGTAGTGTATTGAGACAAAGGGACCTTTGAATTCAGGTTCACGGTTCTCTGAACGTGGAGTCACAGGGAGATAGGGCAGTGAAAAAAGCATTTGGCACACTGGCCTTCATCAGTCAAAGTAATGAGTATCGAAATTAGGGAGTTATGCTGCAGTTATACAGGATGCTGGTGAGGCAATACTGGTAGTGTTATGTTTATGTTGTTCACTTTGCTATAGGAAGGATGTTATTAAACTGGAAATAGTGCAGAAGAAATTTACAAGGATGTTGCCCGGACTCAATGGTCTGAGATATAGTGAGAGGTTGGGCAAGCTAGGAGTTTTTACTTTAGAGTGTATGAGACTGAGGGGGATCTGATAGAAGTGTATAAGATCATGGGAAGCATGGATAGAGTGAATGCACTCAATCTTTTTTTGCCACAGGATTGAGCAACCACGGACTAGAGGGCATCAATTTACGATCCGAGGGGAAAGAGTAAAAGGGAACCTGAGGGGCAATTTCTTTTACGCACATGGTGGTGTGCACATGGAATGAGATGCCAGCAGAAATGGTTGAGGGAGGTACGTTCACAAAATTTAAAATGCATTTGGACAAATACACGGATAGGAAAGAATAAGAAGGTTATGGGGCAAGGGCAGGGAAATGGGGTTAATGTGAATGGACATTTTGTTCGGAATGGACCAATTTGGGCTGAAGGGCCTTTCTCCGTGCTGTCGGACTCAATGACTCTCACAATCATTGAATGTTATATTGTACTTCCCCAATTCATTGGAGCGTGTTGACCCTCCAGCCTCCGGGCTTCCATGATGCTTAACCAGAATGTTCAAATATTCGATATTGTATTCAGACGCGGTGTAAAAATGTAACATATTGATGTCACTATTCCTCCAAAGCTACTTCAGAGCAAGGTTATTAAGTAGTCCTCCTGACAATACAACACCAAATCTGAAATAACCTGCTCTCTAGTTTGGTTCACAACATACTGTTCACCCTACCTAATCCACACTTACGGAAGTTTATCTTCACAGTATTAGTAGTCACTGCAGTTTCGGTGCAACTGGAGACCATCCATTATCACTGCAGCAAACACGATTATTTGTTGCTCGTTCACAGGATGAGGGTGTCGCTGGAGAAGCAGCATTTATTGTCTATGCCAGAGGGCAGTTAAGAGTCAGTAGCGTTGTCTTGAGTCTGGAGTCACATGCAGGTTACACCAGGTAAGGACAGCAGTATCCTTCCCTCAAGGGTATCAGTGAACCAGATGAGTTTTCCCAACAATTGACAATGGATTCCTGGTCATCATAAACCCTTGATTCCAGATACATATTGAATTCAAATTCCACCATCTGCCTTGTCAGGATTTGAATTCATGTCCTCAGAATATCACCTGGGTCTCTGGGTTAAGACCTCAGTGATAATATCACTGTGTCATTGCTCCCCCTTGAATATACTTGCATACCTAATTTCCAGAGCATATGTTGTAAAGTATTTACGTGACAGATTTGGTTTTGATATATTATACATTAATGTTTGCTTCACCAAGATCCACCCAAACTGATTCTGTGAGAAGTGATGGAAAGGGTCTGAGGCGTTATTACTGATAGACTTGGACAAGACGGTCAGGGAGACTCACCTCAACGCTGAGATGATCTGAAGAATTGGTCAGCAATACAGGACAAGTATCAATATTCTTTCACCCCACTTTGCCAAAATAAGTGTCACCATATTCTTCTGCTCCCTCACACTCACTGTATATGTGTTATAACACCTACCCCCGAACAAGGCTCACACTCTACCTCCAAATAAGGCTCAAGCACGACCACACTCACTGTTGAATTCAGCACCTTCCTTCCCCCACTTTTTTCTGTCACTGACGCAATAGCCACGCACACTCATACCACTGCATGGATACAACACTGTGGTCAGACTCCCTCCGGACATCTCACCCTTCACCCTTCCCCCTTCCCCTATACCAGCATTAACAGCAGGGACACCCACTCCCACCCTCACTCCGTCCCTCCTCTTCTCCCATTCCAGGAGAAACATCCTGGAATACGACATAAAATGCCAAGCCGGGTGTTAGAGTGCCCGATATCCGTTCCCTCACCCTCTACCTCGACATGTGGGGAGGATCCTGGAAAGAGCTAAGAGGACCAGGACACCTTGTGTGGAGATTCTGAAACATCGACGTCCCACCAACCAAGTAAGCAGCAATATTCAGTAAAGAGGAATTCTCAATTTAAACTTGCTGGCATTTCCAATCTCATCTCTCTCACTTTTCAGGCTTAGTTAAAAACATTAATGAAAGACTAAAAATATAAATAATGTTTATTCTCTTCAGTAAAAATGTTAAAAAGAAAAATATAAATGATATAAGTTCATTACAAAAAATCTAAAACATGACGTTCATTCAAAATTATGGGCAATCCTCGTAAATACTCGACATCATTTCTCTCACTAAATCTTCTTACCAGTGTTTGTATTCTAGCATCTGCTTCTTTAATTTCAAAGGAATATCGTGCCCTGCTATCAGATGCTCATCGTAAATGTCCCTTCCTCTCTGAACTTTTCGTAAACTCTCAATATATTTCCACATCAAGTTCGCATTGTCATCTCCTGTGGGCAGCTTTTGCATTATTGTTTGTTTTGTCCTCATTGTTTAAAGTTCTTTCATATAAATTCCACATTCCAACTGGAAAAAGCGGTGGACACCGACCATTTCCTCTGCTTAATCTTCTACCTCCATAGTTATCCTCGAACCAGTCCAGCAGTGGTTGCAATTCATCTGGAAGGGCATCAGTCAAATGTTCAATAGCTTCATGAATGTTTTCAATCGGAATAAATGAAAAACCAATTATCATTTTAGCTCTGAAAGAAAACACTGAGTCAGTGTTATACTTACTCAAGTGTCTTTTTAACATTTTTACTGAAGGCAATAAACATTATTTTTATTTTTATTGCTTTGATTAATGCTTTTATCTCAGTCTGAAAAGGAATAAATATGAGCTGCGCTGAAATAGTTCTGCGCCTAAATTGGTCTGCGGCAAAATGGGCTGCACCAAACAGACCGCACCAAACAGAATGAAGTATTCAGTCAATTACACAGAACAGGGGGACGTCATATAACCATCCCAGGCTGTTATGCAGAAGCAGGGACACCCTGGGGAGCTGTCAAAAAATGCAGAGTAGAGATCATTACTCATTTTGTGTTTGGAAAGCTGTAACGAGTGGAGTTCTTCAGGGATCTGTATGAGGTCATCAACAAATTACAATCTATTCTAATGAAACGGATGAAGGAGATGGAGCTCAGTTTGCTCATGCACCAGGATAATCATTCAATAAGGTGTAAAATGGAGACAGAGTGTCTGCAATGGGATACAGACAGGGGACGGCAGAGCGTCTGCAATGGGATACAGACAGGGGACGGCAGAGCGTCTGCAATGGGATACAGACAGGGGGAGGGCTGCGCGTCTGCAATGGGACACAGACGAGGAAGGGCAGAGCGTCTGCAGTGGGATGCAGACAGGGGATGGAGGAGCGTCTGCAATGGGATACAGACAGGCGAGAGCTGCGCGTCTGCAGTCGGACACAGACAAGGAAGGGCAGAGCGTCTGCCGTGGGATGCAGACTGGGGGCGGCAGAGCATCTGCAATGGGATACAGACAGGGGGAGGGCAGAGAGTCTGCAATGGGATGCAGACGGGGGAGGGAAGACTGTCTGCAATGGGATACAGACAGAGGATGGCAGACCGAGGGCAGTACATCGAAAATGGGACACAGACAGGGAAGGGCAGAGCCTCTGCAATGCGATACAGACGGCTGAAGGCAGTACGTCTGTAATGGGATACAGACAGGGAAGGACAGATCGTCTGTTATGGGACACAGACTGGGGAGGGCACAGCAACAAGCAATGGCATGCAGACAGAGGATGGCTGTGAGCAAAGCTTCAGCAGAAAAAAAAACAGTGCAATATATATGTAATGGAAATTTTCTGTTTTGGGTAAGATGAAACAGCAGAAATGTATTTAAATGCAAGGAGAATGCAGAACTCAATGGTACAGAGAGATTTGTGTGTCTTAGTACATGAATCACATCAAATTAACCTGAAGATGTAGCAAGTGATTTGGAAGGTAACTGTCATGATCCTGTTTCGTGCAAGGGGTGTTGGGTATGATCTTAGCGATGTTTTCTGCATCCGTACAGGGCATTGCTGAGATTGCATCTGTTGTATTATGTGTAGTTATACTGCCTAAACTGAAAAAAAAACAAAATTGCTCTCGAAAGATGTTTCTCTTTATGCATTCTTGGGCTGAAGGCATTACGTCATGGAGAATTAACAGTTCGGCCTGAGAATGAGGGATGTTTTCTTGACCATATAAGGTCTGGAGAAGAGTGTAGTTGGTGAATACCGGATGGATATTTCTTATGGTGTGGAAGAACAAAACTGGGGAAATACTTTAAGAATAAGTCAGTTCCAAAGGAAAAGTCATTGGACAGAAAAATTGAATTCTGAATTCTCTTCTTACATGCTCACGGACAGGCTGTAATTACTGCAATTACTGTATATGTTTTAGAATATTCATTTTAACACAGATATTGTGAAGACATGAAACGCTTATTTTTACATTATGCAAGCACATATTAATACATCTTCAAAACAAGTATGACCATTTATTGTGAATGAATTGATTCTGCAATAACGCACTGACCTGGAGTCGAGAATGTAATGGAGTCATATAGTTTGAACAATGTTCAAGAAGAGCTCACGGAGTTCAGTGTGGGACTGATAACGTTATTGATTTAACTTACAGATGGAAAATGTAGCCTATCTGTGGAGAAACATTCTATTGCTCCCTTTCTGTTTCTCTATCGCTCATCACAGCAATGTTTGGGAGTGAAAAAAGCCCAGTCGTCTTTCCCACTTATGGAGGATTCCTGATGAGGATTCATTGGAATCTCCCCATTGCCGAAGCAAAACAATTAAGCCAAATTCAACTGTTTCATGAAGAATTCCCATTATCAGAAGGCTGTGCAAGTAGAATAACTACAGAAGTAATTATCCGATTCGATAGTGAGGGGAACAGACAGGAGATTTGGTGGCAGCAAATGGGAATCCAGAATGGAGTATAGCGTCCCACATGCCTGGGTCCAGGATGTCTCAGAGCTGCTGCAGAATGTTCTCACCGGGGGTGGGGGTGGGGGTAAGCAGCCAGAAGTCATTGTGCACATTGGTACAAAGGAAAGAGTGACACAGGTAGAAATCGTGATGACATCCTGCAGAGTAATTATAGAGAGCTAGGGAAAAGGAGAAAAGACAGTGGTAATATCCACTTTACTTCCAGTTCTCCGTGCTCATGAGGGTAAGAACAGGAAGATATGGCAGACAAAGGGGTGGCGAAAGAATTGGTGCAGAGGGCAGAGATTTGTGGATTACTGGGATCTTTTGTGGGGCAAGGTGACGTGTCCAGGAAGGACAGGTTGTACCTGAACTGGAAGGGGACCAGTATCCAAGCAGGCAGGTTTGCAACTGCTGCAAGGGAGGGTTTCAACTTGATTGGCTGGGGTTTGGGAGTGGTGGGATCCTCAACAGCAGGGAGGCAAGTGTGAGGCTGGAAGGAGATACAGTAATCAGAAACAGTAAAATAAAGAGACAGGTCAGGCTAGACAATGACGAGGAGCAAGGAATGCCTGTTGGATTAAATTGCAACTGTTTCAATGCAAGATGGCTGACAGGTAAGGCCGATGAACTCAGGGCGTGGATCGGTGCATGGGACTGGGATATTATAGCCATTACTGAAACATGGTTCAGGGAGGGACAGCACTGACAGCTCAATGTACCAGGGTACAGGTGTTTTATACGGGACAGAGATGGTGGAAAGAGGCGACGGGGAGTTTCATTTTTGATTAAGGTGAGTAACACAGCAGTAAACGGAGATAAAATAACTGATGGATCATCCTGTGAGGATTTGTCTGGGGACCTAATAAATAAGAAGGGAATACTGATAGTATTTGAATTGTACTATAGGCCCCCAAATAGTAAATGAGGAATTAGGGGAACAAAAATATGCAGACAGACTGGGGAGACTTGCAGGGCCAATAGGATTGCATTAGTAGGAGATTTTAATTTTCCGAACATAGACTGGGAATGACAGAGAATTAAGGACTGAGATGGGGTGAATTTATTAAGTGTGTTCAGAATAGTTTCCTCAAGCAGTAAGTAGAGGGTGCAACTCGGGAAGGGACAAAACATGACCTACTCTAAGATCTAGGGCAGGACAGGTGACTGAGGTGATAGTCGGGGAGCACTCTGGGACCCGTGACGATACTTCTATTAATTTTTAAATAGTTACAGAGAATGACAAAACTGCTCCACATGTTCAAGTTCCAACTTGGGGCAAGGCGAATTTTGATGGAATTAGACAGGAGCTTGTAGGGGTTGGTTGGAGGTGTTTGTTTGCAGGCGAAGGGACCTCCTGCAAGTGGGAGGCCTTTAAAAGTAAAATGTCTACAGTTCAAGGTCGATATGTTCCTGTGAGGGTAATAGGCAAGGTTGGTAGGAAGAGGGAACCTCGGATGTCAGGAGATAATGAGGCTTTGACGAGCAAAAAAGAGGCGTGGCTCAGGTCCAAGCAGCTGGGATCGAGGGACTACCTGGAGGTGTACACGGGATACAGTAGTTTACTGAAGAAGGAAATCAGGTAGGCGAAAAGGGGGCACAAGATAGCTTTAGCTGAGAAGTTTAGGGTGAATGCAAAGAGGTTCATTAAGTATATTAAAGTAAAAGGAATAACTAAATGAGAATATGACCCCTCAAGATCCAAAGTGGACATGCATGTCTAGAACCGTAGGAGATTTGCGAGATTCTCAATGGATATTTCTCCTCTGCCTTTACCGTGGAGAAATACATGAAGACTTGGGAGGTTAACAAAGGTCGTAAGGTTATTTGGGGGTGAGTTAATATCACAGGAGAAGACGTGTTGGATACATTAGAATGTATGAAGGTGGATCAATCTCCTGGTCCTAAACAGATGCATCCAAGAACACTGCAAGAGTCTACAGAGGAAACTACGGGGACCCTGGTTGATATTTTTGCATCAGTGGTAGCTACAGTTTAGGTTCCAGAATATTGGAGAGTAGCAAATGTCGTACCATTATTCAAGAAAGGAAGCAAAGAAAAATCTGGGATCAATAGACCAGGAAGTCTAAATCTGTGGTACGTAGGTTACTTGAGAAGACTCTGAGGGATGAGATATACATGCATTTGGAAAAATAAGGGTTGATTAGAAATAGTCTTTTTCACGGATTCCCTACAGTTTGGAAACAGGCCATTTGGCCCAACAAGACCACACCGATCCTCCAAACTAACACACCCAGTCCCATTCTCCTACTCTATATTTACCCCTGACGAATGCACATAACACGATGGGTAACTTAGCATATGCAAATTCACCTGAATTATATATCTTTGGATTGTAGAAGGAAAGTGGAGCACGTAGAGGAAACCGGCACAAACACAGTGAGAATGTGCAAACTCCATACAGATAGTCACCCGAAGCTGGAACCAAACCCGGATCCATGGCACTATGAGGCAGCAGGACTAGCCACTGAATCACCATGCCACCCTTGCTTTTTTCAACACAGTTCAATGACACAGGGACAAAATTTATTCTGCCCTTCACCAATGATGCACGTTCCAATATCACATACCATGGATAATTTATTTTCCACTGAAAATGTCACCTTATTATTATTTATTATTTAGTTTGTTATTATTAATAATTATTATTAATACATGTTTTTAGACTGGAAATATTGCATGGCTTTGTGAGTGGGAGATCATGCCGCTCAAATTTGTTTGAGTTCATTGATGAAGTGACCAGGAATGTTGATGAGGGCAGGGCAGTCGACATAGTCTGTATGGTTTTCACGGAGGCCTTTGACCAGGTTACCATTGATAGGCTGGTCTGGAAGGTTAGAATCGCATGGAATCCAGAGGGAGCTGGCGAATTGGACACACAATTGGCTTCATGGTAGTAAGCAGAGGGTAATAGTGGAAGGATGCTCTCGGACTGGAGGCCTGTGACACATGAAGTGCCTCAGGGGTCGCTGCTGGGCCCATTGCTGTTTGTTATCTGTGTCAATGATATTCTTGCGAATGTACAAGGCATGATTAGGAAACTTGAAGATGACACTAAAATAGGTGGTATCGTGGACAGTGAGGACGTATATCAGAAATTGCACCAGGACCTTGTTCAAACTGGAGAAGTGGGCCGAGGAATATTTTGGCAGTGCTAGATCAAGGTAGGAGTTTCATGGTGATTGGTCGGACCTTAAGGAGTGTAGTTGAGCAGAGGGACCATGGAGTTTAGGTCCACCGTTCTCTGAAAGTGGGGTCACAGTCAGACATGACATTGAAGAAGGCTTTTGCCACACGAGCAACCATCGGTCAGGACATGGAGGAGAGCAGTTTGGAAGTTATGTTGCAGTTATACAGGATGTTGGTGAGGCTGCACTTGTAGTGTTGTGTTCAGTTTTAGTCACATTGCGATCGGAAGGATGTTTTTAATTTGGAATGTGTGCAGACGGAATTCATAAAAATGTTGCCAGGACTCAACAGTATGAATTATAGGGAGAGGTTGGACAAGCGAGGACTTTTTTCTTTCGAGAATAGGAGACTGAGAGAGACCTTATAGAAGTTTACACAGTTAGGGTGAATGAATCCAGCCTTTTTTTCCTAGAGTTGGGGAATTGAGGAGGAGAGGGCATCAGTTTAAGGTGAGAGGGGAATGAATATAAGGGAAACTGATGGAAACTGTTTCACACAGAGAGTGGTACACAAAGGGAATGAGCTGCCAACGGAAGTGGTTGAAACATTTATATTAACGATATTTAAACGGCATTTGGGCAAGTACATGGACAGGAAAGGACGAGAATGCTATTGGCCAAGTGCTGGGAAATGAGGTTAGTGTGGTTGGATATTTGGGTCAGCATGGACAAGTTTGGGCCAAAGGGCCTCTCTGCCTCTCTCCCTGCTGTAGGACTTGATGACTCTGCAAATAGAACAGCATTTGAGTCAAACTGTCATTTTTCCTTTGGTCATGAGTTTGAATCATATTTGGACAATGTTCTTTCAAGTTAACTTTGCAGATATTTTGCTTTTCAGTTTGGTATCAACACTACGTGTGTGTAGCCGTGCGTGTGCATCTGTGTGTGTGTATGTGTGTGTGTGTGTGTGTGTGTGTGTGTGTGTGTGTGAGAGAGAGAGAGTGTGTGTCTGCATGTATTTCTCAGTATTTTTCAAAGAAAAATATCAATGTACATATTTGCAATATCCTCTCGTCATTCCTCTTTCCATCATAGTTTGAGCAATTTTGTTTTGGTCATAAACGTGTTGTTTTAGCAGATTAAAGAAATCTGCCTGATTTGTTCCTAACACTGACCCTGAAACACTCTGAGAACTATATCATTGGCCATATCACCAACATAGTAATATTTATTTTTTATATCAGTATCAACCAACGTTAGTGTCGAGGAGTTCGTTGGAGGAGAGTCTGAGGGATAGGATTTACATCTATTTAGAAAGACAAGGACTGATTAGGGATAGTCAATATGGATTTGTGTGATGGAAATCAAGTCTAATTAATGTGATTGAGTATTATGAAGAGGTGACAAAGAAGATTGAAGAAGACACTGTGCTATAAATTGTTTACACAGACTTCAGCAAGGCATTAAATAAGGTTCCCCATCGTAGACAGATTACTAAAATTAGGTTATATATAATCTAGGAAAAACTGATCAATTGGATACAAAATTGGATTGAAGGTAATGGATTGTTTTCCAGACTGAAGACCTGTGGCCAGCGGCGTGCTGAAAGAATCAGTACTGAGCTCACTGCTTTTCATCACGGATATAAACAACTTTGAAGTGATTATCGGAGGCATGGTCAGTAAGTTTACAGATAACATCACCAAAGTGGTGCAGTGGACAGTAAAGAAGATGATCTCAGAATATAACGGGATCCTTGACCATCAATGAGCCATGAACTGGCAGATGGATTTTAATTTAGATATTTGTGAGGTTTTGCATTTTGGTAAGTTAAAGCAGGGTAGTGCCCTGGGGAATGTTGCTGAACAAATAGAACTACGGGTGAAGATTCATAGTTCCCTGTAAGTAGAGTTTAGGTCGGTAGAGTGGTGAAGAACGTAGTTGGCATGCTTGCCTTAATCGGTCAGAGCATTGAGTATAGGAGTAGGGGTAGGGTGTTGCGCTTGTACAGGATGTAGTTGAGGCCACTTTAAGAATACTGCGTACATGTCAGTTGAGTCTTCTAAAGGATGGATTTTGTTAAGCTTGAAAGGGTGCAGAAAAGATTTACAAGGATTTTCTGGAACCTGAGGGTTTGAGCTACAGGGAGATGATGAACAGGTTGCGGCTTTTTCCCCTGGCCTATCAGAGACTGAATGATGACATGACAGAGGTTTACCAAGTCCTGAGGGGTATGGATGGTCTGAATGGGCAAGATCTTTTTCCCAGTGTAGGTGCATCCAGAAGTGGACGGCATAGTGTGAAGGTGACAGGGCAAAGACTTAGAAGGGACCTGAGGGGAAACATTTTCATACAGAGGCTGGTGGGTGTACTGTCAGAGGAAGTGGTGAAAGTGGGTACAATTACACTTTTAAAATGTCTCTGGATAGGTACATAAATAGAAATGGTTAAGAGGGATGTGGGTCAAATGCTGACAAGTTGGACGAGATCTGATTAAGATGCCTGATTGGCCTGGACAATTTGGACAAAAGGATCTGTTTCCACGCAGTATGACTCTCTTATTCTCACAACAGGATGAGGGAAAATTCATAAAGGGCCATTCAAATGGGAATTCTCTTCCCCAAAAGTTTGTGGTGTCTCTCTGATTACAAGCATTCACAGCTGAGTTAGCTAAAGTTTTGACAGAGAAGTGTTTCATGGATAATGGGACGCAGGCAGGAAAATGAGGCTGAGACCACAATCTGATCAGCCACAATCTTAATGCCTGGTGGAGAAGGCTCAAATTCTCTAATGACCCACTTCTGCTCCTCAGTCCCATGTTTCTGCATTCCATTAAACCCCTCAAACCTGCTATCAGGTAACTTGTGCTTCATTTGTTGATCATGTTGTAGACCCAGATTCACTGTGAATACAGCCCCCAAATCTCACCCAGCGATGGCTCACAAAATCCGCTGGTCTCACTGATTGCAACATTCCATAAAAGACCTTCCAGGAAAATAACACCAACTAACTTTCCAAAAACAGAATGGGAGAACATCAGAGACAGAGGCAGGTCATTCACATCCGAAGCCTGTCTTGCCCTTCACTAAGATCAATCTGACCTGCTCCAAGTCTCAAATCTTCCTCAATGTCTAAGTCTTCTTGAGAACTTCCATAGAACACAGAACAAAGAACAGTACTGATTTGAAGATGCCGGTGTTGGAATGGAGTGTACACAGTTAAAAAACACACAACACCAGGTAATAGTCCAACAGATTTCTTTGGAAGCACACTAGCCTCCTCAGTGTCGCCCCTTCATCAGGTGATAGTGGAGGGCTCAATCCTAACACAGAATTTATAGCACAAATTTGCAGAGTGATGGAACTGAAATTATGCATTGAAAATTTGATTGTTAAGCCTTTCATCTGTTAGAATACCATGATAGTGTCTCTTCTTTCATATGTAATCACAAAACCTTTTTTTTTAAAGTTGCATTCTCAGGTTAACTGTTAACAATGGTGATGCCGAGACAATATGGTGAAAGTGTTGCCTCCCTGTGTTCTCTCTCTATGCCATGATGTTTACATTGATTCTAATCTAAAAAGTGAGATAACGGTGTTTTACATGAATTCATGCAGTTTTTGAGCTCAGAGTTCTACATGAATGCATACAGTTCGGACCTTCATCATTCGACGTTGTGCCATTTATCCTACTCTAAGATCAGACTAATCTACATGCTTCCATTCACTTTGTTCCATGTGCCTATCCAAGAGTTTCTGAAGTTTCCCTCACGTATTTGACTCTACTATCACTGCTGGCAGTGCATTTGACTCACCCACCACTCTCTGTGTAAAGGATCTACCACTGATATCTCCCCTAAACCTTCCTCCAATTGTCTTAAAATTATGCCACCTGGTCATAGATATTTATGCCCTGGGAAAATGCTTCTGGCTATTCACTCTCTCTATGACTCTCATCATCTTGTACACCTCCAGTGAGAAAAGCCCTCGCTCCTCATTGTTTCCTGCCCTCCAGTTCAGGCAACATCCTGGTAAATCTCCTCCTGGTAAGTCGCACTTAATTAGAATTAATTATGACCTCTCCACTTTTTAGAGTCATTCATGGCACAAGGGAAGATGATTATCATTGGTGGGCATCAATAATCTCAGCCGTGGGATACATCTGCAGTAGATCCTCAGCGTGGCTTCCTCAGCCCAGGCATCTCCAGTTTGTCATCACATATTCCCTACAGTGTGGAAGGAGGCTATTCAGCCCACTGAGTCCAAACTGAGCTGTTTGGATTCCCTACAGTGTGGATATAGGCACTGCGGCCCAACCAGTCCACAACGACCCTCTGAAGAGTAACCCACCCAGACACATTTCCGTCTGACTAATGCACTTAACATAATGGAAAATTTAGTATGGCCAATTCACCTGGCCTGAACATCTTCTGACTATGGGAGGAAACCGGAGCACCCGGAGGAGACTTATGCAGACAAGTGGGGAACGCGGAAACTCCACACAGACAGTTGCCCACGGCCGGAATCGAACTTAGGATCCTGGCACTGTGAATCAGCAATGTAAGCTACTGAGCCACCGTGCCAGCAGAAAAGGGGGCATTCACTGAAATTTATAAACTTTCCAGGACAAGTTGTCCCTCTTCAACTCTTGAAACAGTCTGTGACCATGTGCTGCAAGACCTGGACAACATTCAAGATGGTACTGTTAAAGTCTGGGTAACATTTATGTAACAGCACAGTACATTTCCACAGAAAAACAAGGAGTTTATTCAGCACCTCAATCTGGTTTCAGAAGAATATGGGAAGCCATTCAAACCATCAAAACTACTGCGCAAGAAGAAGGATGGACCATTCAGTCCCTCCTGCCTGTTGCACAGGAAGACAAGGAGTCTGTTCTCTCCCACATGTGACGTAAATGGGATCAGAAAGAGCCATTTCATACCCGGAGTCACTTACAAAGGAACAGGAAGAGGTTATTCAGCTTGTCAAACCGCTAACACAGGAACAGGAAAGTGTCAGAGATGCTCCAACATCACAAACAAATGGAGCGGGGTCTGCACAGACAGACTGCTCCAAATTGATCCACATGGCTTAATTACTCATGGTACATATGTGTTACTTTAACATGGGTTTGTGGCAGTCGGAATGGAGCCAACATTTTTTAGCCATTCTCCAAGTTTTCTTCCATCTCCAAGAAGGCAGACCCATGGTCTCCGTGGAGGTCAGAAACCGGTGGGGAATAACTAACTGTTTCAGAATGAAGGTATTTTGGCTGCTGACAGGATTGTGTACAAAGTGACATTCAATGCAGTGTTACACAGTAACTGTGCATTAAAGTGTTCAGAGTTCATTCAGAGCCTGCACCTCTCTGTCAATCGACATGGCAGCTCTGCAGATGCACATAAACTGTCGTGAATCAAACATCCAATGAAAAGTATGACATTGTCACCCCATTCAGCTGTTTGGGACATCATGAGTTTCTGTCCATACCTATCAAGCTTCAACTTCTTATTCTCTCACAGCGCTAAAGATTAAACACATAGTTACTGCGCTCTCTCCTCATGGTAACATCATGCCAGTGTTTCGTCTGGTCAAACTCCAGTACACTCTCTCAGTTACAAAGGGATCATTTTTTATAAAGCAGACCAAACCTTTACACAATGCACCAAATACTCTCTCAACAAAACACAATCAGTGGGAAAGATATTCTAACTTTTATACTTCAATCATTTTGCATGAAGAGCCACATATCATTTACTTCCTGCCCCTGTATGAATTCTGTCAGTGACTTATGACCAAGGACATACAGGTCCTTTTCAACAAAAGCACTCGCCAACCTCTCTAACATTTAATAAATATAAATGTACATGATGATATTTGTTGTTCACACCTGAATCATTTTTATACCTTGTGAACAGCTATTGCCCAAACACTGATCCTGCTGGCACCCATCAATCCTTCAGTCCAGAGAAAAACAGTATTCTTCTCTATTCTCCATTACCCAATATTTAATCCATGTGGTATATATTCCACCCCTACCTACCCATGGACTCGAACATTCCCCACTCACCTGTATTCAAACATGTCAAACGTCTTCTAAAAATACAAATACTCCACTCCCATTGGTTCTCAACTGTCGATGTCACAACGGACAATCTCCATCAACAGGTTTATCAAAGATCATTTCCCTTTCCTGAATTTCGGCCGAATGTACCAGATTATATAATTATTCTCCAAGTTTCTAGTTATCACATTCCTTATAAAAGGTTTCAATATTTTTTTCCCTCAGCTGACATCAAGATATTTAGTTTTCTGTCTTCCCTCTCCATCCTGTTTTAAACAATGAAGTTTACAATAGTTGTTTTCCAGTCTGCAGCATCCTTTCCAGAATCTCACTAGCTTTGAAGAATAATCAGTAATTCTTTCACTAGCTCTGATCTCATCTCAATCACTCTGAGATGGAGCTCATCTGATGCAGCAACTTAAAAACTTCAATTCAATTAGATTTTCAATAACATACTCTTCATTAATTCTGATTTCCTGCAGTTTTCCTTTTTTACCAGTCACTCTTCTCCCCAATATTTCTGGAAATTAGTTTCTGTACCTTCCTCTGTGGAAATGGAAACAATGCATTCCTCTCAGCAGGGAGATGGCTGCAGTCAGCTCGTGAACATATTGGAGGACTGCACTTCAGAGATGGTGGAGATATTACCCACTGCTGCCTGCAATGTTCCAGTATCAATCCAGTTTAATTCATCGTGAGTGCCAGCACAGTCTTGTCCCTGGTATGAGACTACAGGTTATAATGAAGGAGGGGATACAGCTCAGTGACAACCTCAATTTTGAGACAAGCTGGTATTACACTTTACACCTGAATGGGTGCAGCTTAGACAAATGTTCCTGGAAATCCCAGAGAGTATAGTACAGTGCCCTGCTCCTCCCTGTTTGCACAGCTTCCCTTCTTTGTAGTCGTCGCTCCATTTGTTTGCAATGAACGCAGACACAGTGCAAATGCAGTATTCAGAGTGGGGTCCACAGACCCTCGGGGCTCCCTGAATGAACCCAGTAGCTGACATCACAATCCTGAGAACACCATCCACAGAACCTCCACTGACTTTCTAGATGACAGCAGCAAGTCAATTCCCCACACCCACAGTGCATTCACTCAGTGTTGAAAATGCCTCGGGCTCCTCAGTTTCGCTTCCTGGCTGAGAAAGCTCTTACATCTCCACACAGTCGCACAGTAACAGTTCCTCTCTCCAAAGAAGCAGTTGACAATGTAACATTATGTTTCTCTATATCTCAGCAATTACAAGTATTGCTGATGGAGTTGATCACCACACTCAGAGATGAGAGATAGAGGGAACATAACTCACGGTAAGCAGGGACATCCCATAATAAATGCGATATTCAGGAATATGTGAAAAGGGGAAATATTAGAATAACTTCCCGTTGTGTTTTCCTTCTAGTCCATCGTCAGCAATCCTTTTGTTTGCTTTACCTTTCTCTCTCTCTCTCTCCCACACACACACACACGCACTCTTTCTCTCTCTCTTTCTCTCTCTCTTGCTGGACATCATCCACTCAACACAAACCTCCCGCTCACCGTTCCAACCATCTCTGATATCATAATATTATTTCTCAGTTGCATTCAGTTTTGATAGGTTTACTCAACTCGAAACGGTATTTGTGTTTCTTCCGACAGATTGCCATACCTGCTGAGATTCTCCAACATTCTTTCAGACGGTGGTGAATTTTATTTCAGATCGCCAGCATCCACATTTCCTTGGTTATTTCACCTTTAATGATGTTGTTTCGCGGAATGCCAGCATCACTGGTAAGGGCAACATTTGTTGTTCATCACAACTGCCCTTGACCACGCGGCCATTTGTCAAGGCAATATGCAGGCAACCATATTGTTGTGGGTCTGAGGTGACACTAAGTTCAGACAGGGCAAACATGTTAGGTTTCTTTACCAAAGGTTATCAATAAAATAAGAAAAGAAATCCTGATGTTTTATGGTTACCATGTGTGAAATTAGGTTTCAGTCCAATTTTTGCCATTGGAATTTAAATTTAGTCATCGACTGTAGTAGGATTTCAGGCAATGCTGCTGGATTCATATCCTGTGTCACTGAATTACACCGTCAGTGACATTATTACTCTATTTAAGAGTCCCTGTTGTGAAGTAACTGTAGAGACAAGAACATGTTTGTGGTCAAACTCTTTGGAACTGGAAGAGAGGTCAGAAGAGAACTGGAGCCATAAAATCTGTTGTTAACGAAGGGGTAGGTGATGGCGAAGTCAGCAACAGAACTCAGGCAGAGCTGGAGATTGGGGATATTATGAAGGGGGTGTCAGCAGGTTTGATGACAGAGAGAATATGGAGACATAAAACAGTTCACGGTAAAAAGAAGAGTCAAGGTTCCGAACATTCTTATTCCTTCTCAGATGTTTATGTGTAAGTAGTTTGGAAATGCATGAGAAGGAAGTGGCGTTTGTGACGGAAAGTTTATGTATTTGTTAAATATAATCAACCAGAATAGCAATAACACTCAGCATCATTTATAGAATTGACAGAGATAGTCTTACCAGGAACACCAATAATAGCGAGGATGGGATAGTACCCAGCTTGAATAATGTACAGTACAAATCGTATCCACAAATGTAACTTCGGCGAATCCCGAGAAAGATAGTAAAGACCCCAGGATACACTCCTGTTCATTGTTGGAACATTGCAGCCTAATGTTCTCAGATTTTGATCCATTGTTGGAACATTCTAATGTTTTCAGATTCTGATCTCTCTCTCTCTTTCTCTGTAGCTGCTAATCCCAATCTTGTTGAGGTTGACTCTACCCCGAATACTATGTCATAACAAGGTGAAGTAAGTCCCTCATTATGGAACGAGGGAAATCCTCCAGTGACCCAGTTAGGTCCAGGAAGACTGATATTAATCACAGTCACTGAACAAACAGCTCCAGTTAACCCATTTCACGGCAACTCTGATATATCACAATAATACTTGGTGTGGGTGGGATTTTGATATCACTGATTATTGGTCTAATGGCATATCTCCAGTTGTAAACTTAGAGGTGAGGGAGCGAGATGATTCTTTCCCATCACAAGCTCGATGATTCTGCTGTGTTTTGGTAGAGTCGGAATTGCTGGGCTCCCGAGGCCGTCTGTGTCTGATCATCAGGCCTGCTGCATCTTTTCATTTTATTTATTTATGTTTAACTTTGACTTTTGTCTGTCCAGCATTTAACGGCTCAGGTGGGTTTAAGCATTTTTGAGAGACACCTACAGAGCCATAGACGATGTAGATACAGTCCGTTCCTTGTGTTCTTGCAGCCACGGCCTGGTCCTGTGCAGTGATGGTCAAACTCTCACAGAACCAGGATTCTTCGTTTTACCTTTTTGCCAGTTATTGCTGGGTTCTCAGCAGGGTTGGAAGGCAGGAAATCCCTCCCGGGTGCTACACATTGACTCTGTGATTTCTCTTGGAACTGTCTTTTAATGTTCTTTCCTCCTGGATTGGGGAATTGCATGTCAGTTTCCTGCATATGTTTTTTGACATTTGTGTGCTATTGGATGATGCCATATTGGAGCAGTTACTGTATAGTAGTTAAATAAACTATTATTCTGCTAAGACTTCCAACAGAATTATGTTATTGCAAGTTCCTCTTCCTTTTGTTGTTGTCTTTTATCAACAGTTTTCGAATAAATTGTGTTTTGCTTAATGACGAATATTTTGATCATGTAAATTCTATCTCAAACATAGCACCTCATATATACCAGGGGAATGGGCCGACCTGGAGGAGTGATAATCATGTCAGGAATTATATCAGATACTTAATCCATCTCTCAGATCCAGCCCGGACATGTATAAGCCCAGATGAGATACCTGCTCAGCATGAAGCATTGCGTAGACCAGGCTAGTGTACGACTTAGCAATCCGTCGAGGATCGAACATTATTTAGAGCTCACCAGTTCACCATTATCTATAAACTTGTACGAGATGATCTGTTCAACACAGGGTGCTGTGCAGAACATACAAAGGCATTGTTCTATACACACGGACTGGATATCTGTGCAGTATGGGGAGCTGTGCAGTGAATAGCAGTGAATTTATCTATTAATCTGGAGCAGTTACCTTCCCAGCATACACAGCAGTGTACACCAATCACAGCATTGCTGAGTAACACTGTGTTAGATCACTGCCCAGCGAGGGGAAACGTGCAGCTCATACTGGAAGTGACAGGATGTGCAGCTCCCTCCATTTCCAGCTCCATACCTCCATTGTGGCATGACACTGGAGTGCTGTGGGTGTGAAACTCACTGCCAGAGAGAGATGGCGGGGGAATCAGTTTAAATACCAACAAATGGGAGGAGCTTGGTTACAAGACAGGGGGAGATTGAGAGAGAATTTCAGAGAAGGATCTGATGGTAGGTTTAAAAATTGTGAAAGGAAAACATTTCGATAGCAGCTTGTAATATAGGCCACTGTTTACAGGAATGATGGGTGAGCAGGATATTGGTGTAAGTTAAGATGATGGAGTGCTTTGGATAAGCATTTGTCCTGCAGCTTTGTAACTGGGAGTAGGGTCAGAAGAGTCTTCGACTCATTGGGCAGAATCTGACAATAAATTGTCTTAGTACCATTTTCATTGAGTGTGACAGAAGGAATGTCTGCACGAGGCAGAGCTCGTTTCCTGGTGTTATCTTATCGAACTCACCTCATTAACTATCCACATCACGCCATGGTGTCCCTCTCATTCAATGCCAGCCCGATTCTCCCACACATCATGGATGGAGGTACACATCATCTCTCGGATGCCCCTGGATATGCAGTGATCCCTGGTACTGCTGCCATCATTAAAAGGCCAAGGGGCACACGGTTGAGCTTTCTCAGTTTGGAGCTGCCCTGCACAGTTTACCCCGAGCATGGAAGATTAGGGAAATTACACCACAGCTTGTCGACAGGGTCACAGAAGTCCTGGTGAATGGTCTAGTACAGAGGGGGACAATTCTCTTCCCAGAGGGAGCCACACCATCAGACTCACCGAGCATGGTTTGAGTGCACCACCTAGCTCAGTGCAGTATCTACGGTCCAAAGAAAAGTCCAGCCACACCGGAAAAGCACCTTCCCCGCTCTGTCAGGATAAGGGTCACCGTATTCTCTCTACTCTCTCACACTCACTGTATATCTGTTAGAGCCTTCCCCAGAATAAGGCTCCATGACTCTCACCACCGCAATACAGCACCTCTCTCTCTCTCTCACCTACGCAATACCCCCACATGGTTATAAAATGTTGTTATGAGTACAGTTTCTAGAATTCTCTGGATGATATCGTTTGTACAATGTTCCAGATAATTTTAAAAATAATTCAACTTGAGAAAAATATTCATCCCCCAGTATGTAACGCATCAGAGGAAGTAGCAGAGTTTTAATTTTTTTTTAAAATCACTCAGGATGAAAGTGCATCATGAGGCCATTAAGCCTCTCAAATATGCTCCACTGTTCAGGCAAAGGGAGCACCTAAACACTTGAAGACTCACTCTCTTCTTGAAGACAGGCGCCACTTTGGGGTTTCGCCAGTTTCACTGCAGCACTCCTGTAATCCCGAGAGTTATGGAATATTTCACACAATGCTACCAGTCACTCTGTAACCACTTCTATAAAAGCAAGCTATGAATTACTGATGAGGTGTTTACCCTTGGTCTTTTCTGTTTGAGAAAAGCCTTCTTCGTTTTGTTAAGACAGTGCAAAACTTTCATCTGACTACAATTTTGTTTATAATATTGAAACACTTTGTGCCTTCCCCGTGAGGTACGATGTAAAATACTGTTTTAAATTCTCTGCCTGTTCCCTGAAACCAGTTCCCCAGTCACATCCTCCAGGTGTCCCACATATTCTCTCCTGCCTTTCTTCTAAGGGTCACACGCACATCATGAACTTTTTTTATTCGATATGGGAAAACTCTTGCGGTTAGTTTTTTTTTCATATTTCTTTCCAGTTTTGGAATATATTTCTTTGTACTTTGTTTTGTACAATCTGCTTCTGGTTCCAAAAGTAAACTTCCCAAATGTGGCCGACGCTAGAGCTCACGAATTTGAATTCATTAGTTTGTGATTGATTAGTATCCTTCACAGCCTTTGTGTATCATGGGTGGTTCATCTTCACATCTTCATATCATCTTCTTTTTGACCAGAGTCAATAATAGCTGAGCGTTAATAAGCAGTATCTGCTTAAATGTTCCCCCACCCCCCACACATCTGCTGACCTTCACCTGTGTCTATTTTCACACTCCGTATTTGACCAGATATATTACATAAATCTGCATTTGAAATGCCTGGCTCTTATCAGTCATTCAGGGGGAACCTACGTATGTAGCTGAACACATGGAGAGTGACTCCATTCTGTCAGTTTTTCTGGCTCTGTGATTTCTGTTCAATGATGTCACATCCCAGTGGGAAGCTTCCTACATGACATCCTTTACTCTCAAACTAGAAATGCCCTCACTCTGATGTACTGAGCCTTCAGCTGTGACTGTCCCGTCTCCCTCACTTCTGCCCTCACTCCATCCCCTCCTTCCCAGAACAATGATAGATCTCCCCTTGCCCTCACTTCCTACTGCACTAGAAGCTGCATTCACAGAATCATCCTCCGCCACTTCCACCACCTCCAGCAGGACAGCACTATCAAACATATTTTCCACTCCCATTCACTTTCAGTATTTCACAGAGAGTATTCCTTCTGTGGCACGCTCCATCACCCCGAACATTTCCTCACAACCCCATGGCACATTCCCATGTAAATGCAGAAGCTGCGACATTTGCCTATTCACCTCTTCCGTCCTCACTGTCAAAGACCCTAAACACACCTTTAAGGTGAATTAGCATTTCAGTTGTACTCTTTCAATCCAGTCTCCTGCCATTGCTGCTCACAGTGCAGTCTCCTTTACATTCGTCAGCCAAACAGAAACTGCTTTGAGGAACAAATCCACTTTGTCTGTAGGAATGACCATTTCCTTCTGATTGCTCCCCATTTCAATAACCTACATTTCTGACAGGATAATGAGAATTATTTGAGGAGGTAACGACGCGTTGAACCAGAGAAAGTGACATATCTGAACTTCCAGAAGGCCTCTGATGTGGTACCGCACAGGAAGCTGCAGAGTAAGATAAGGACTCATGGTGTCAGAGGCCAGGTACTCGCATGGATAAAAGGTTGGCTGTCTGGCAGGAGGCATAGTGAGGATAACATTGTCCCTGTCAAGATAGCAGCCGGTGACTACCAGTGTTCCACAAGAGCAAAGGTTGGGACCACAACATTTCACCTTATAGGTTAATGATCTGAGTGGTGGGACAGAAGGTATTCTGACTACGTTTGCAGATGATGCAAAGATAGGTGGATGGGCATATAGTATTGAGGAGGCAGGGAGCCTGCAGAAAGAATTCAACAGTTTAAGAGAGTTGGAAAAGGAGTAGCAGATGGAATACAATGTGGGGCAGTGCGAGGTCATGCACTTTGGTATGAAAATACAGGCATGGACTATTTACTAAATGGGAAAAAAATCAGAAATCTGAGTAACAAAGTGACTTGGGATTCCAAATCCAGGATTCGCCTTACATAAACTTGCAGGTTGAGTCAGTAGTTAAGAAGACAGATACAATGTTGTCATTCATCTCGAGAGGAGTAGGATATAATGGTGGGATTCTGAGGCTTTCTAAGGCTCTGGTCAGAACACATTTCCAGTATTTTGTGCCTCATACCTCAGGAAGGATGTATTAGCCTTGGTGTGTGTCAAGAGAAGGTTCACCAGAAGCTTAACACGTGAGGAACGTTGGAGGACCCTGGGTTTATACTCGATGGAGATTAGAAGGATGAGGGGTGATCCAAATTGAAACTTACAGAATACTAAATTACCTGAACACAAACAGAATTGTGAGGACGTTTGCACAGGAGGACACAGGCTTAGAGCAAAGGGAAACCCATCAGAACAGAGATAAGATCAAACGTCGTTAGCCAGAGGGTGGTGAAATTGTGGAATTCCTTACCACAGAAGGCTGTGGAAACCAGATCATTTGGCACCAACGATATCGCCAGGAAAGGGACTGAGGATCTGAAAAGTGACCTCAGAGAGTTAGTTTGCAAGCTGAAGAGCAGGACGAGTAGAGAAGTGATCTCAGGTTTGCTACCAGTGCCACGGGCTAGTGAGATGAGGATGAGTCAGCGAATGCAGCTTTACACGTGACTGCGAGGCTGGTGCAGGAGGGAGGGCTTCAGATACCTAGACCATCGGGATACCTTCTGGGTAAGGTGGGACCTGTACATGAAGGACGGGTTGCACCTGAACTGGAGGGGCACAAATGGCCTGTTTGGGAGGTTTGCTCTGTTGATTCTGGCCGGTTTAAACGACTTTAGCAGGGGTGTAGGAATAAGACCGCATGCCTGAGAGGGGTGAGTTGCAGACGGGACAGTGAGAGGGTATATTGAATCTATTAGGAAGGTTTCTCACGCGATGAAACAAAGGGATCAGTTAAAGTGCGTCTGTTTTAATGCAAGGAATGTCCGAAATAAGAGTGATGAACTTAGAGCATGGATCAGTACTTGGGGCTACGATGTAGTGGCCATAACGGAGACTTAGGTTTCACAGGGGCAGGGATGGTTGCTTGATGTTCCAGGGTTTAGAACGCTTAAAAATGCTTCGGGGCAGCACGGTGGCACAATGGTTAGCACTGCTGCCTCACAATGCCAGAGACCCGAGTTCAATTCCCACGTCAGGGAGCTAACTGTGCGGAGTTTGCAAATTTCCCCCGTGGGTTTCCTCCCATGATCCAAAGATGTGCAGATTAGGTGAACTGGCCATGCTAAATTGCCCATAGAGTTCTTTGAAGGGATAAATGTAGGGGAATGGTGTGGACTTGTTGGGCCGAAGGGCCTGTTTCCACACTGCAAGTAATCTAATCTAATCTAAAAAAGAATAGGGTGGGTGGAAAATGAGGAGGGGGTATAGAGTTGCTAATCAAAGAGTGCGTCACAGCTACAGTAATGAAGGTTGTTGAGGAAGGTTTGTCTACTGAGTCAGTATGGGTGGAAGTTAGGAATAGCAAGGGAACAGTCACCGCATTTGGGGTTTTCTACAAACCACCAAATAGCAGTAGAGAGATTGAAGATCTCATAGGCGGGCAGATTCTGGAAAAATGCAAAAGTAGCAGGATTATTGTTATGAGTGATTTCAACTTTTCCAATATCGACTGGAACCTCCTACGTGCAGATGGAGTGGATGAAGCCGTTTTTGTCAGGTGTGCTCAAGACGGTTTCCTTGCTCAGTATGGAGACAGACCGAAGAGGGGAGAGGCTATTTTGGATTTGATGCTTGACAACGAGCCAGAACAGGTGTCAGAACTCACGTTGGGAGAGCACTTTGGTGAAAGTGATCACAACTGCCTCACATGTAGCATCGTCTGGGAGAGTGAAAGGAGCAGTTTCCGAGGGAAGATATTTAATTGTGGAAAAGGAAATTAGGATGTTATCAGACAGGAATTGGGAAGGACAGACTGGGAGCAATTGTTCCACAGAAAGGGCACAGCAGACATGTGGAGACTGTTTAAGGAGCAGTTGTTGTGAGTGATACACAAAGTTGTCCCTCTGAGACAGGTAAGAAGGGGTAAGATTAAGGAATGACGAGAACAGAGGAACGTCTCGTCAAAAGGAAGCAGGCAGCTTACGTACGATGGAGGAAGCAAGGATCTAGCACAGCTTTAGAGGATTACAGGCTTGCTCGAAAGGAGATCAGAAAAGGACTGAGGCGAGCCAGGGTGGGTCACGAAAAAGGCTTGGCAAGAACTATTAGGGAGAACCCAAAGGCATTTTACTCATACGTGATGAATAAGAGAATGATCAGGGAGAAGGTAGGGCCAACCAGGATTAGCATAGCGAACTTATGCGTGGAGTCTGAGCAGATAGGGGAAGTCCTAAGTGAGTTTTTTGCTTCGCTTTTCACCAAAGAAAGGGAACTTGTTGTAAATGAAACTTAGAGGAGCTGGGCCAGATCAGTCTTGACCAGATCAAGATTGATGAAGTTGATGTGCTAGCAATTTTGGAAAACATTAAGATGGATACGTCCCTAGGGCCAGACCAGATATATCCGAGACTGCTCCAGGAAGAAAGAAAGGAGGTTGCTAAGCCGCTGGTGAGGATATTTGCCTCCTCACTCTTCACAGGAGTCGGACCAGAGGATTGGAAGGAGGCGAATGTTGCTCCTTATTTCAAGAAGGGTAATGGGGAAATCCCTGGCAATTAGAGACCAGTCAGTCTTACATCTGCGGTCAGCAAAGTTTGGAAAAAATTCTGAGGGATAGGACTTATGACTATTTAGCAAAGTATTGTGTGATTAAATGTAATCAGCATGGGTTCATGAGGGGCAGGTCATGCCTCACAAATCTTATTGATTTCTTTGAGGAGGTGTCAAGACAGGTCAACGATGGTCGAGCAGTGGATGTGGTGCATGTGGACTTCAGCAAGGTATTTGATAGGGTTCCCCATGGAAGGCTCATTAATAAAGTCAGGAAGTATGGGATACAGGGAAATTTGGCTATCTGAATTCAAAATTGGCTGGTTGGCGGAAGGCAGACAGTGGTTGTAGATGGAAAGTATTCTGCTTGGAGGACAGTGTTGAGAGGGATCTCACAGGGCTGTGTTCTTCGGCCTCTGCTCTTTGTAGTTTTTATAAATTACTTGGATGAGAAGATAATGGTGTGGGTTAGTAACTTTGCTAATGACAAAAAGGTTGGAGGTGACGTCGATAGTATAGAGGGCTACTGTAGTCTGCAGCGTGACATAGACAGGATGCAGAGCTGGGCTGAGAAATGGCAGATGGAGTTCAACCTGGATAAATGCAAAGTGATGCATTTTGGAAGGTCAAATTCGAATCCTGAATATAGCAATAAATACAGGATTCTTGGCAGTGTGGAGGAACAGAGTTATCTGGGTGCACAAGTGCATAGATCCCTCAAAGTTGCCACCCAAGTGGATAGGGTGTCAAGAAAGCATATGGTGTTTTGGATTTCATTAATAGGGGGTTCAAGTTTAAGAGCCGTGAGGTTTTGCTGCTGCTCTACAAGTCCTGGTGAGACCACACTTGGAATATTGTGTCCAGTTGTGGACGTCCAACTATAGGAAAGATACAGAGGCTTTGGAGAGAGTGCAAAGAAGGTTTACCAGGATGCTGCTTGGCTTGGAGGGCTTGCTTTATGAAGAAAGGTTGAACAAGCTTGGATCTTTCTTTCTGGAGACAAGGAGGAGAGAGGAGAGCTGATCGAGGTGTACAAAATAATGAGAGGAATAGATAGAGTCAATACCGGGAGACTTTGCCCCAGGGCAGGATTGACTAGTACGAGAAGTCATAGTTTGAAGATATTAGGAGGAAGGTAAAAGGGAGACGTCAGAGGTAGGTTCTTTATGCATAGATTTGTGAATGCATGGAATGCGTTGCCAGCTCTGGTGGTGGAAGCAAAGTCATTGGGGACATTTAAACGACTGTTGATTATGCACATGGATAGCAGTGAGTGAGGGGCGCGTAGGTTAAATTACTACATTTTACATGAGGATTAAAGCTCGGGACAACATCGTGGCCCAAAGTGCCTGTTCTGTACTGTACTGTTCTATATTCTATGTTCCGTTTAGTATATTTAAAACAGACTCAGATAAGGTTTGATTGACAAGGGGATCAAAGATTACTGAGAGGAAGCAGGAAAATGGGGTTGAAAATCTATCATTCGTGATCGAATGGCGAAGCAGACTTGATTGTCCGAATGGCTTCATTTCTGCTCGTATAGACTTGTGGTCTTATAATATTTCGGCCCTGGATGGCACGGTGGCTCAGTGGTTTGCACTGCTACCTCACAACATCAGGGAACTGGGTTCGATTTCCTCTGGGTGTTGTAGTTTCCTGCCACAGTTCAAAGTTGTGCAGGTTAGGTGAACTGGCCATGCTGAATTGCCGATTGTGTTCAGGGATGTTGATGTTAGGTGCAATAGTCAGGGGTCTATGTATAGTATTAGGGTAGAGAATGGATAGATTCACATATTCTTTGGAGGGTCAGTATAAACATGTTGGGCTGAAGGGCCTGTTTTCACACTGTAGGGATTCTAAGAAAATGCATTTTCTTAGAATCCCTACAGTGAGAAAACAGGCCTTTCAGCCTAACAGGTTTATACTGACCCTCCAAAGAGTATGCGAACCTATCCCATGAACACAACCCAAAGAGTATGCGAACCTATCCCATGAACACAACCCAAAGAGTATGCGAACCTATCCCATGAACACAATCGGCAATTCAGCATGGGCAATGAAGCACAACCCAAGCTAGAGTAACACCTCACTTTACACTTTGGTACGTTACAGTCTATAGGAGTTAATATTCAATTCCATAACCTCACATCCTGCACCCACTATGGCTGTTCTCCATTTTCCGTACACGCTCCCTCTGTGCTCCCTAAGTTTGTGTCTTGTTTATGTTGCATTCAACAGAGGAAATCAATTTCTAATATTTACACATTAATTTAAACCCATTACATAACTGTGTCTCTTTCACCACAATTTAAAGCCCATTTGTCTTTTACACTGGGCCTCCAAACACTCTTTCCCACCTCTGCCAAGATACTAAAACACTCACTTTCCAATCATTTACACTTCTGAAGATGATTTACACTGGACTTGAAACATTAACATTGTTTCTATGTCTCTGAGATGCTGCCAGACCCACTGAGTTCCTTCAAAAATGAAAAGTTACAGAATACATTTTCAATATAGCAAAGATCATTGGATACAGGAAATCTGAAACAAAAACAAAAATTGTTGGACTTACTGGGTGCTTTGAGGAATAATCACAGAACCCGAAAGATTACCTCTGCTTTCACTACACAGATGCTGTCAGACTTGTCAGTGTCTTCAGCAATTTCTGTTTTTGAACAAGTTTCAAACATGTTTGTCAAAGCTGCTCACACGCCCTGACCAACATGGAGCGCCATACACCGGGAAGTGAATGATCACGCAAGGTATACAAATTCATTTGTTCTGAAACTACATAAGGCTGTCATCACCGACACTACAGAGCTCTTAATCATGGTCATGGAGAGAAACAGAGGGAAACACATTCGCTTTAAAGAGAAGATGGCATTCCCGGAGGGGAAGAGATTCAGGTGAAAACGTTAAATGCTTTTGAGGAATGTGACAAATTGGATGCATGGCATCATGAAGATACCCTAACAGGATGAGAATTCTTCAAAAAGGAAGTGTTCCCACATCAGAAACCAGGATAGGGCACTGTGTACAGGGGAGAAGGGTGACCGTGTCCCCATGCAAATTGAGGACAGGCAGCAGAATTATATTGCAGAAATTGCGGCTCAAACTGGGCATTCATGTGATGCTGCACATCATCGCAGCTGTAGTAGCAGCAGCAGTAGTAGAATTATATTCAACCACAATATAATCTCTCAGTCTACCATGACCATAAAGCCGATCTCCGGTTCAGTGATGAGTGTGGGTGAACATGCCACGGTCAGAACCGTGTGTACCTAAACCTGATGACAACCCATTCAAGCTACCACACTTACTGCTTACATTAACAAACAGCAGAACTAACATCTGATAGAGAGGACGCCATTATCCCAAGACTGTGACCATTTCTTTTAAAACCAGATATGAATTACTGCTGGCCTGTCTACTCTTAGTCTACTCTTAATCTGTTAGAAAAATCCTTGTTTCTTTTGTTTGAGATGTTTCAAGAACTTCCCTCCTATTACCATTTTGTGTACATCATTGATATACTTACTGTGCCTTTCCCTATGAGGAAAGATGTAAAACATGGGTGTAAATTATCTGTCTGCTCCATGTAGCTAATTCTTCAGTCACACCCTCCAATTATCCTCAGTATACTTTCCTATATAATTTCACCGAAGGTCACACACTCATCTTGAACTTTTGTATATGCTCGGAAAAGCTCGTGCTGCTTGTTTTTGTATTTCTTGCCAATTGACTACATCTTGTCTATTCTCCCCTTTTCCTCACTTTCTCGATTGATACAGCCATATAGCGCACAAACAGACTCTTTGGTCCAACTTGTCCATGCTGACCAGGTTTTCGAAACTAAACTATTCCCATCTGATTGCATTTTGCCCCTATGCCTCTAAGCGTTTCCCATTTATATGTTTGTCCTAATGAGTTTTAAATGTTGTAGCTGTACTTGCACCTCCAACTCATCCTCTGACAGCCCATTCCATATACACACATCACCCTCTGTGTGAAAATATTGATCCTTCGTCCATTTCACATCTCCCCTCTTTCACCTTAAACCTATTCCTTCTATGGTTGAACTCCCCCATCCCGTGGAAAAGACCTTGGCTTGTCACTCAATTCAAACCTTTCATGATTTTATAAACTTCTACAATATCATCCCTCAACCTCCTTCGCACTATCTGACACTAACTTCAAAAACAAACATTTAAAGATAAGCACTGCAAATTTGAGACAGTATTCAAATGACAGGTAAATAACACTAAGCCCAAGCTTCCTACTGTGATTTGTTTTTCTCCATGTTACAATACTCAGGCAGCAGGAAACTGTTACGAGTACCAATAAGAGGTCAAACACCTGAATTGCTTTGTCCAAACCGCGTGATATCACATCTCTGGCATGAACCATATAAGAAGGGGAATTCTTGTTCCACACAGTCAGCGTCGACCTTTAGCAGAGTGAGATGAAGGCTGAGTATACGTTTTGAAATTTGGATCACAGTGTGAATTCAGTGCAAAGGGGGAGAGGTGTTTTCAATAAGGTTTATTCCAAGAATGATACTTTCCGGAGTGAGATGTGAGTGGGAGGGTGTAAAACAGCATGAATGGAGAGGCCGAGCCACACTGAGACCAGAGCAAAGTGACAGCACAAAACACAGCTTGATGCGACAGCAGAGTAGGTGGACTTGATCAAAGACTTTCAGGTGAAATGGGCTGGGGACCATAATGTGAGAGAATGAACTGTGTAATTTGAGAGGAAGAACCTGGAATCAGGAAGGGGAGATGAGCAGGGAAGAGGATGGAGCAGCAATGGCAGTGTTTTCTGCCAGGTAAATCAGGAAGCACAGCTGAAATTCATGCCTAACATCAGCTTATGGTCCCTGAAATAAACATTATAAAGCTGGCCCTCCACTAATGCTCATCAATAGTATCCTTGAGAGCTTTTGTCAACCATGGGTTGTTCACCTGCTTATCGAGTTCTTCTATTTGAACAGAAACAATAATTACTGAGCGGTTTGGGATATCTGCTTGAATGTCTGGTCAAAAATACTCACTGACCTTCCTCTTCGTCTATTTTCCCGTTCCGCTTCAGACCAGATGTGAGGCAGAAATCCTCAATGTAGATGCCTGGTTCATTTCAATCATTCAGGGGGAACTCCCGCATGTGGCTGAACACATCATCAGCGGAGGCTGACTCCATTCTCTCAGTTTCTTCATCTCTGGTATTTCTGTTTGATGATACCACATTCCTGTGTCCTGCGTCTAATGTGACCTCATTTTCCTTCAAACCAGAAATCCCCTAACTCTCGTGGCCAGGGACTTCATCTGTCACTGTCCCATCCCCCACGGTGTTGCCCTCAATCCGTCCCCTCTATCCCAGAACAATGATAGATTCCTTTTTGTCCACACTTCTTCCTGCACTAGAATCCATGTTCACATAATCATCTTACGCCATTTCCACCATCTCCAGCAGGACAGCACCATCAAACACATCTTCCCCTCCCGCCCACTGTCAGTATTTCGCAGGAACCATTCCCTCTCTGTCCCCTCCATCACCCAAAACACTTCCCCACTCCCCCATTCTACCTTCCCATGCAATTGCAGAAATTACAACACTTGTCATTCACCTTTTCCCTCCTCACTGTCCAAGGAACCAAACATACCATCCACATGAAGCAGCATTTCATTTGTAAACTTTCAATCTGGTCTCCTATCATTGCTGCTCACAATGCAGTCACTCTATATTGGCGAGACCAAACAGAGATTGCTTTGAGGAACACTCCCACTCTGTCTGTGGAAATAATCTTGACCTTCTCATTGCTTCCCATTGCTTCCCATTTCAATAACCTACCTTGCTCTCATGCTAACATTTCGGCCCTGGGCTGCTGCAATGTTCCAAGGAAGCACAACCCAAGCACGAGTAACAACTCACTTTACACTTTCGTACTGTAGGAGCAAATATACAATTTCACAACTTCACAGTCTGACCCCATTATAACTGTTCTGCAGTTTCCATGCATTCTCCCATCTGGCCTCCCTACGACCTTGTGTGGTTGAATCTTCTTTATCGTTCACTCAATAGAGAGAACCCCTTTTCCCCTTTCACATTTTAATTATTAGGCTACTTCACATGATCTTCTCGTTCTTCACGACTAAAAGCATGTTTGTCTTTTGCCACACCCTCTTTTACCCGTCAACCCACTCCCCACATCTGTCAATGGATTATAAATCTCATTTTTCAATCCTTTTCAGTTCTGAAGAAGTGTCATACTGGACTTGAAACGCTAACTGTTTCTCTGTCTCTGCAGATCATACCAGACCTGTTGAGTTTCTCTAGAAATGAATAGGCTCAGAACAAATTTTCAATTAAACAAATAACTATGGATACTGGAAATGAAAATGCAAAAATGGCTGGAGAAAATAGGAGCTCCGTGGGTGGCACGGTGGCACAGTGGTTAGCACTGCTGCCTCACAGCACCAGAGACCTGGGTTCAATTCCCGCCTCAGGCGACTGACTGTGTGGAGTTTGCACATTCTTCCCGTGTCTGCGTGGGTTTCCTCCGGGTGCTCCGGGTTCCTCCCACACTCCAAAAATGTGCACGTTAGGTGAATTGGCTGAGCTAAATTGCCCGTAGTGTTAGGTGTAGAGTAAATGTAGGAGAATGGGGTCTGGGTGGGTTGTTCTTCGGCGGGTCAGTGTGAATTTGTTGGTCCGAAGGGCCTGTTTCCACACTGTAAGTAATCTAACCTAATGTAGAAGGTTCACTAGCCCTGAAAGATTAACTCTGCTTTCACTCCACAAGATGCTGACAGACTTGCTGCATTTCGTCAGCAGTTTCTGTTTTTGAACAAGTTCCATAGTCGTGTGTTAAAGCTGCTCAAACGCCCTGCCGAACACGGAGCCGTGCACTGGGAAGAGACTGACAATGCAATATGCACAAATTTCTTGGTCTGAAACTACATAAGGCTGGCATCTCTGATACTGCAGAGCTCTTAATCATGGTCAGGGAGAGAAACAGAGGGGAACACATTCACATCAAACACAGAAGATGGCATTGGGGGAATGGAAAAGATTCAGATGCAAACGTTAAAGGGTTTGAGTAAAGTAACAAACTGGAGGCGTGACACCAGGGGGAGCAGAATGAGAATAGGAAAATGGAAGTGTTACCACATCAGAAACCAGGTTAAGACACTGAGTACAGGGCTGATGGATGAATGGGTCTTGGTGTGAACTGGGGGACAGTCAGTAGAATTGAATTGAACATATTGGAGCTCAAAGTGGGCATTCATGTGGTGCAGTACAATCACGGCAGCAGCAGAATTGTATTCAACTACAGTCTGTAACATTTTCCCCAGGATAATCCCTCAGTTTACCATTACCATCAAGCTGATCTATGGTTCAGTGATGAGTGCGGGTGAACATGATAGGGTCGGAACCATGTGTACCTAAACCTGATGACAATCCATTAAAGCTACCGCACTTGACTGGTTACGTTCAGCAGGACTAATATCTGATACAGAGGGCAAAATGATCCCATAACTAACAGATCATATCGAAGTAGTACAGTGCTGCCACATCCAGACATAAATGTCGATGGACTATTAAACAACTCACTGGAGGAGAGGACTCCGTAAATATCGCCACCCTAAATCACGGGACAGCCTTGTACATCAGTGTAAAAGACATGGTTGTATTATCTGCACCTTCCTCAGCCAGAAGTGTTGAGTTGATGATCCACCTCACCCTCGTCATGTTGCCTGCAGAATCACAGATGCCAGTCTTTAATCGATCTGATTCACAGTATGTGACATGAAGAAACACCTGAACACAGTAGATAAGACAAAGGCAATGGGCCGTGACACCATTCCTGCAATAGGACTGAAGACTTGTGCTGCACAACAAGCCGTGTGCCTGGGGAAGCTGTTTCATTCAATCTCCAACTCTGACATCTCCCTGGCAATGTGGAAATTTACTCAGCTATGTCCAATCCCATAACAAGGGAATAACAACAGTTATTCTACGCCCTGAGTCCCATCGCGATAATCACATTGGTGGGAGTTCTTTTTGACAGAGCTGTCAAGCAGCACAGAAATAATCAGCCCAGTGTGGTTTCAGATAGGTCCCCATTGGAGATGGTGATGTTATGGAAAATTCACTGGATTACTTATCCAGACCAGGCTAATGCTCTGACAGCAATTGGACGTTATAATTAATAAAATATCGAGATGCTAATCCTCGAGTCATTAACAGTGACCTTGAATCCAATATCGATTGTAAACACCAATTTCCTTCCTCAATGTATTTTCAGGAAGTGAATCTCTCGTGCTTTCCTGGTCTGGCCTAAACGTGACTTCAGACATACAGACATGTGAAAAACCCTTCAATGGTCTCGGAAACGGCCAAGCAAACACTCTATTGTATCAAACTGTTCTGGGGCAATTAAAGGATAAAACTGGACAGATCACCCAGCACCACTCTCAGTATTGGAACGGGAAATACTACCGTATTGACCCTGCAGAGATCTCCTTCCTAACATCTGAGAGCAGGTGGCAGCATTTACAGAGCTTTCCCACAGACTGCACAGAAACATCGGAAAATGACTAGGTCATTCAACACACTGAGCATCCTCCATTCTAGTTCATGGTGAAAATCTCCTCAATTCAGTTTGCCCGACACAGTGTTCATATCCTTTAGTATGATTAAACATCAGAACATACAAAGTAGGAACTACTGTATTCGCTTTGGTCCATCAGTTTAGATCCTCCATTCAATATACAGACAGTTATCCAGTCAAGGTGTGTTTATTTAGTGCAATTTCGCTGTAACACAATTAGTGAATTGTGCTCCTTTCTTTATAAAGCGAGCTCCCGTTCACTGTTATGTGAGTCCGTCTCTGGCAAGAGAAGAACAGCAAATCCCATCCTCAGGATCCCTCTGTCTGCCAAATGCACCCTCAGTGTACTTAGCTAAAGCAGGAATGTAATCTGCTCTGCAAGCTTTGAAACTGAGCCTGAATGTGGGATTTGTAGTCTACATTTAGAAGGAAATTAATTTCAAACGGTAGGGGAATATCTTGGAGAAAACTGGAATTCCGCATTGGCATCACGTGGTCAGTCAGCTCGCGCGCTTTCTGGTGAAGATCTTGGTGAAAGGTACAGTGCTGTAGTCATTGAATGTAGTGTTAAAGTGTGACATTTACTGTTCTAACTCATTACAATATACGGTTCAAAGATTTATGTAGCCCATGGTATTGTTTGCAGGCACAGGGAGAACGTGCAAACTCCACACAAATAGTGACCCGACTCTGAAATTGAACCCAGATCTCTGGTGCTGGGAGGCAGCAGTGCTAACCACTGAGCTACCCACTGTGGGCAGCGCAACTTCCTGCACAATTCAACATTCGAAATGTGGCAAAACAGTAGGGAGATTCCATAAGTCCCCAAACTTGTCATTGAGCAACAGGAGGAGGACATTGAGATCTTGAGCGGCTTGGTCAGGAACAAGTGCAGGACATGCAAGCCATCGAAACTGGAGTGGAGGAACATCAGGAGGACATTCTTCCCATCGTGTGTGTAAAGCAGGAACAGAATGAGTCCAATCAGTCACCCATGCCTCTTACACAGCAATTGGAGCCGACCGTTTACAGCTTCGTGCCTATTTCACAGGTATTGAAACGGACTGTCGAGGTTATGGAAAGGGAAGAACTTCGAATAACCAACTTCACCCGGGAATGAAAAGTTATGAGCAAACGATTGGGACTGAAGACAAATTGTTCAAATCTATTATTAAGGAATTAACATCAGGAGATTTTGAATGTCAAACTACATTCCATCAAAGTCAACATGATTGTATTAATGATAAATCATGTTTGAATGATTTTCCTAAATTTATTAAGAAAAAGTTGGACAAAAACGTTGAATAACAGGGATCTGAAAGATGTATTATATCTGGATTTCAAGAAGGCATGCTTGACAAAAGATTAATATGCAATAAAAGAGCACACGGGGTTAGGACAATTTATTTGCTTCGGGAGAAAATTGGCTAACCAATAAAAACCATGGTATGGAGGTGCTAGCTTTGGACTGGGTTGAGTAAGGTCAATAATCGCATGGCACCAGGTTATAGTTTGACGCGTTTATTTGAAAACACAAGTTTTCATTGTACCGCTCCTTTGTTAGGTGTTAGAGAGAAAAGACCTTAGGCACAAAATTTATAAGGAAAAGATGAAGGGATTGCACAATACATGCACATGAAATGAACATACCAAAGATGGCAGCTAAATCTTTAATCGGTTAGAATGGGGATGGAGGTTTTCATTGATGAATATGCAAATCCAAGAGTTCCTTTCAAGTTCTGCCTGGAGATACCTCCAGGAATTATCAATGTAAAGGAGGTGACCCCTCCAGTCAGACAACTGGCATTTAGGCATTTGGTCTTGTTTGGAGTCTGTATGCATCTTAACCTGGAATCAGTTTGGCTTTATTTCCAAAGTAGGAGTTCATAAAATATCGCATTGACTGACTGGCTACGAATGGCATATTTTTTTGTAAGAAATATTATGCATCTGGAAATATAAACTGGCAAATGAAACTTACAGATTAGATGTGTGTGTGTATCTGTGTGTTTGCACTCACGTGTGTGTGTGCGTTTGAAAACAAGGTTGAGTGCCTGTGGGAGGGAGAGAGAGAGAATGTGTTTGTGAGAAAGTGAGGGGGAGTATGTGTGTCTTTGTGAGGGAGAGAGAGGGTGTGTGTGCGTGTGAGAGAGGGGAGTGTGTGTGTGTGTGTGCATGTGAGAGATGGGGGCGTGTTTGGTTGTGGGGAGGAGAGGATGAATTTGCATGGATGTATTTAAAGGGGACAGGGAAAGGATGTGTGTCTCCTCGTTAAAACACAGGAAGATTTGGCAGATCCCTTCCCCCCCCCCCCCCCCCCCCCCACACACACACTCTGTGGTTTCAGAGCTTCCCCTCTCTGCCCCATTTGCTCTTCATTCTGCAGACCCAGATGTTGTAACAACAGTCACCATGACTCATCCAGAGTTGGGTCACCAAATCCTCAGGTCTCCCTGAATATCTGAGGCAGCTCACAGCACAACCTCCAGCAAACCATCCCCATCACCTACACTAACCTTTCTTTAACAGGAGTCAGTCAGAAGCACCTCATCTCCAAGTTAGAGTCCTGTTCCTTGACAATAATACTCTCGGGGTTTCCTCATGTTATGGACGGCACAATCATCTGAGAGGGACAAACACAGGCCTTCAGTGGTCAGGCACTGACCAAGTTTCAAAGACGTGTCTCAAAGCTGCTGGGACCCCCTTTCCAACTTGGAGCAACAGCCCGCCACATACCATTGCATTGTTTCTGCGCTTCATAATGCCAGCACTCAATACCCTCGGGATCCAAAAAACAACACCAGGGAAAGGTACAGAAAAAAAACAAACAATTAATTAACTGATAACATGTGGAGAAAATATGGATAAGGAGACAGGGGAGTGGGAGTAACTGGAGAAGAGAGGCAATGGTGAGTCCAATCACAAGAATGAGAGCATTATTTAAAATTATTGCCAGAACAGTTGAAATGGTTAGTTACATCATATTGTGATTCTGCCTCACAGAACCATCCCAGACACCATAAAGTGGGACAAGGTACCAGCCAGAATGGAGAGCCATCCAGACCATGCTCGTGGACTAATCTATAAACTGGACTACCTGTCCAGCATGGGCACCATTGCACACCTTTGCCTGTATATTGCTACTAAACTTGCACTACAGAAATGTCTTGCACGGGAAGAATTGTAACCCATGCAGTGAGTGACAGAAAATAGGATCCCACAAATGTATGGCTCTGTGTCTCCACTGCCGAAATTGTGTGTGTGTGTGTGTGTGTGTGTGTTTTGATGGCAGTAGATATGTAATTTATTATTTGAGAGAGAATAGACACAGAGGATATCAGCTTAAATGTGAACAACTGACAGGGCTTTGTGTAATTAAAAGAGGGAGACTGAGGACCGTGTCATAGTCAGAGGTGACGATGTGCTTGTGAATATTAAAGTAAAGGCATTGCCAGAGCCAACAACAATATAAAGCAATCCGTACAGGAATGATGGGATTTTGGTCTGCCTTTACATACAAGCCGTGGAATCATTCGCTTTATTAAGACTGTGTTCATAGCTGAAGGTTCAAACAGCAGATGGGATGAACCAGTGAAGTATAATCTGCAGTTGTCAATAGTTAAAATAAGAAATGACCAGGGTATGGTGTCAGCAATCAGCTTGTGGCCAAAGGGATCACCGTAGTTGTGACTCGTCTGTTTCAGCCTCAGTTATTGGCTCGGGATGAGATGGAGTCAGAGGAAAGAAATGGAGTTTGCATCCAGAACAGAAGACAGTGACCTCCAAGCTTTCAATATTTAAATAACAAGTGCAGTGATGCAATGAATCCTGGTTCATGCCTGAAAGTGAGTAGGTCAACCAACAAGGCCCAGTGCCAGACCTACAGAAGGAGAGAAAGAATGAATAAATTCACTGTTGTTTGTTGTGGTTTGGAGCGTGAATACTTACAGAGTACAGTAAATGAAAAGAACAGCAATACTGTCGCACATGGTTAATGCAAATAATATATTGACAGTGATACTTACCAGGGACACCAACAATAGCCAGGATAGGAAAATAAAAATATTGAATAATGTAAAGTGCATATCTGTTCTGCGATGGTAACGCGGATAATAAGTAGAAAGAATCCCAACATAATAGGATAACCTCCTGTCCGTTGTCGGAACATTCCAGTCTATTGTATTCAGATTCTGATGCACTGTTAGAACTGTCCAGCATAACGTTCGCAGATTCTGATCCACTGTTGGGAACTTTCCAGTCTAACATTCCCAGTTTCTGATCTTTCCCTCTCTCTGGACCAGCCGATACCTGTTAGTGCTATCAGTGATGCTCCCGCCCATACATATTGATGGGAGCCATTTTGTCATGAAAAGATGGAAACCCTCCACTGGCATAATTAGAATCCACGGAGACTGACATTAGTCACATTCACCAAATAAACAGGTTCAGTTGACCAGTTCCTTACATCATTTTACATAACAAAATGGAAGGGCACATTTACTCGGTTTGGATGGAATGGATAAGGGTTGCTGAGGGATAGACCATAAATTTTTCAATCTTTTAAATCTGATTTCGCTGTATGTGGGTGTATTGTCGGAACAATGAACTGTTGTGTATGTTTCACCCTGTTCATAAAAGGAGACAGGAATAAAATAACAGACGACCTGCATAAAATGTATGGTGGAGAATTTTCTCGATACCTTTGTGTAATGCTGCTCCAATTAGAACTTCCCTGTTATTAAGTCCTTTCTTAACCTTGTGACATCATTCAGAGCATTGAAACTGCTGCTCAGGAACAGGGAGAAACAGGAGGTAGTCACTCAACTGCTCTAGACTGGGACACAGGGACAGGAGACAGTGTTCCAACTGTTCAAGACGGAGACACAGGGACAGGAGATAGTCACTCAACTGCTCTAGACTGGGACACAGGGACAGGAGGCAGTCACTCAACCATTCGAGACTGGGATACAGAGAAATCTGGAGGCTTGTGAGGAACCAGATTTCTGTTCCCAAGGAACTGGGGGATTTGACACACTACCCTCCAGTCTGGGATACTAGGAAAAAAAAAGGAAAATTGGCTTGTTACTAACAGAAATATCTGAATAAGTTGCATGAGCTAGCCGTTCAATCCTGCTCCAACATTCTTCAAAAACATGGCTGATCTGATTTTCATTCCTTCTTTCCATTTTACAGAGATTCCCCTCTCCGCAGCCTTTCCTCTATTTGTTGGTCATGTTTCAGATCTAGATGCTGTAACTACAGTCACCATGTTTCATCCAGAGTTGGGTCACCAAGGCCTCTGGTCTTCCTGAATTTCCACAGTAGCTTAAAGCGCAACATCCAGGAAACCATCCCCAGCATTTCCACGAACGTACAAAAACTAGAGTCAAGTTGAATGTTAGTCAAGTGCAAATGAGAAGCCTGGTCTGAATCACTAACAGTTGTGGGGATTCCTCATGTTACTGACCACCTGAGCAGCAGAGAGTGATTAACACAGACATTCAATTGATAGGCACAGAGCAAGTTATAAAAATATGCTTCAAAACTGCTAAAACCGTACCCTCCAACATGGAGCACTGGGCAGGACACTGGGACACACACAGAAACAACACATGCACACAGACCCACACGTATACACAGACACATTAGCATCGTGTGGATATAACTAGATAAGTTATGCTTGAAGCTGGGATCAAGGCTTGTTGTGAGAAGGCAGGAGAATTGGCTTGAAAAGCATGTCCGCCATGGTCAATAGCTCAGTAGACTGAATAGGCCAAATGGCCTTTTTTCTGCTCTAATTATTTACAGTAACGGCACATGCATTTGTCTATGCTTGTACGTATACTTGTATGTGCATGTGTCTGTGTGTGTCCGTGTTTTTGTGTCTGTGTTTTTGTGTGTTTGAGTGTGCCTGAGTGTACATGTCTGTGTGTGTGTTTGAGTGCGTCTGAGTGTGCTTGTCTGTGTATGTATCTGTGTGTGTGTCTGTGTGTTTGTGCTCCTCAGTAATTTTAGAAATGGGAATATCAATGTACATTTTTGTAATTTATATTCTATTTGACATTCACCTTTCCATCATAGTTTGAGGAACCTTATTTTCGTCATGAATTTGTTATTTTAACAAATGAACGAAATCAACCTGACCTCTTCTGAGGATGACCCTGACCCAATGTGAGACCAATAACATTGGCCATATCATCAACCTGGTTACACCGATAATTTGCTGTGACCAATGGGGGAGTAACAGTAGAAAAGAAAGCAGTTACCTAACAACCCAAGGAACTCAGTTACCCAACAACCAGTAAGCCTGACATCAGTGGTGGGTGAATTGTTGGAGGGGATTCTGAGGGATAGCCAATTGCATGCATTGACAAAGGCAAGGATTGATTGGGGACAGTCACCATGGCTTTTTGCATGAGAAATTGTGTCGCACTAATTTGACTGAGTTTGTTAAAGAGGTGACAAAACAGATTGATGAAGGCAGTATTGTAGATGTTTTCCATACAGATTAGAACAAGTTGATAGACAATGTTCTGCATATTCGGCAAGTCAGAAAGGATAGGACACATGGGAACCAGTGCACCGACGCCAAGTGAATACAAATTAGATTGAAGGGAGGAGACAGAGGTTGGTAGAGGATTGAATTTCAGACTGGAGGCCTATTTTAAGGTACGAGGGGAAATATTTTAGAGAGAAATTAGACGCAATGTTTTCATACAGGGGGAGGTGTCCATGTGGAATTAATTGCCAGAGGAAGTGGTGGAGTCTGGCATCTTGCTGGGTATCTGAATAAGGAGGTTTAGAGGAATATGAGTTAAATGATCTTAAATCAGATTCGATCATAATGGGATGTCTGGTCAGCACTTACACATTTGCATGCTGTATGACTCGATAAGAGGGATGAGCAGAAATTCTAAACAGGCAATTCTCTTCCCCACAAGTTTGTGATGTCTCTTTGTTTATATTTATTCAACGCTGAGTTAGTTAAATATTGGACAGAGAAGTGATTCTTGGATAACGGCACATAGACAGGAAAGTGGAGCTGAGACCACAACCTGATCAGCCACAATCTTAGTCCCTGGTAGAGAAGGCTCAAAGTGCCTAATGACCCACTCCTGCTCCTCAGTCCTATGTTTCTGTGTTCCATTCAGCCCATCAAGCCTGCAAGACCGGAGCAATTAGAGGCTAGCTACCCCTTTCACAGAAATAGAGGAGACCATTCAGCCCCTCAAAACTGTCAAACCCTGTTTGGAATTGTTTAGAAAGTGTAATTGGAAAACCCCTGCTGTGGTATGAAAGAGGCTCCTCATCACTCATAACCGAGGTTCCCCTTTCTGCAATTTGAGCTTCGTTTGTTGGTCAAGTTGTAGACCCAGTTTCACTGTGAGTACAGCCGCCATTCCTCACCCAGAGATGGTCCAGACAATCTGGCAATATTCAATAACAGACCTTCCAGGAAATGAACAGCCTCTACTTTCCAATAATAGAATGCGAGAAGGACACAAAAAGGGATATGTCATTCATCCACACGCCACGACACCACCAACCCCCACCACCATTCCCCCACCCCTCCCCGCAAGCATGTCTTCACCCACAATAAGGTCTAATATCCTCTTTCATGTCTAATTCTTCATAGCCCTCAACTCTGGTCAAATAGCACTCCTTGCCCCCACACTGTGACCTATTGATATGAGCAAAAGACATGAACACAAGGGCTCAGGGAAGAGTGACCGGCCCTGACATCAAGGCAGCATTTAACTAAGGATGGTCTCAAGAAGCCAGAGCAGGATTGTGCTTAATAGGAATGAGTTGTAAACTTCCCTGGTTAGAGTGATTTAAAGCATAAAGCACAATGATTGTGGTTTGAGGACAAATGTCCACGCAGTCCTGGACATGTCTGCAAACGATCCTCAAGGTAGCTTCCTCAGCACAAACATCTTCAGCTGCTTCATAAATATCTTGACCCCATCATAAGATTAGAAGTGGTGGTGTTCACTGACGATCACACAATATTCAGGAAAAATGTCCCCCTTCATCTCCTGAAATAGTCTCTGTCCATGTGCAACAAGACCAGGACAACAGTAAGGCTTGTGCTGTTGGAAGTATCGGTAACATTCATGTAACAGTGCTGCTGGACAGTGCACAATTCCACAGTTAAAAGGAGGAGATTATTCAGCGCCTCACGCTGGCTTCACAGGAATATAAGGAAGTCATTCAGCTTAATTAAATTATTAGAGAAATGTAGAGATAGCCCATTTTGTGCCTCCAACCAATTACACGGAAAGAGAAGGAGTCACGTGTTATGGACGACAGCAGAGCTCCTCAAGAATATTTGAAGGCATTGGCCTAGCCTCTATTAATAATTAAGTGTTCTGATGCAGTAATATCGCAAAAAATATGTACTTGGCAAAAAGGAAAGATCAGACACAGATTCTCAGATGCAGTTCTACAATCGAGGAGGGAAAACAAATCAAGTGAAAATTTAGAGAGTTGCAGCCAGGAGACTTCCACTGAAGCTTCCAACTCTGTGGTGACCCCAATAGCTTCTGATGTTACTGATAAACCAGAACACTTCCTGTAATATGGCTTCCAGAACTGCACACAATATTCTATCCATAGCCTAACCAATGACATGTTTAACTCAAATTATGTCGCCTCGATGAATGAACACTATGCCTACAGTCCCGTGTGATTTCTTAACTGGTTATTATACTGTCCAGTCACATTCACGGATATGTGAAGAAACACCCTCTGACCTCCCTAGTGCTCAGCTATTCATTGAATTCTCCCCTGTCTGGTTACTTCTTACAAAGTGCATCACATCGTATTTATGAGGGTTCCATTCCATCTGCCATTGATCTGACCATCTGACCATTCCACCTGTATATTCCTGTAACATAAGGCCTTCCTCCTCACTGCCAACCACCTGGCCAATCTTTGTGTCAACAAAAAATTACTTATTACTGTCAGCCCCAACCCCCGACCACCCCCTCCACATTCACACTTACATAATTTATGTATACCACAAATAATTAGATACACTGCACTGCTCGCTGTGGTACACCACCAGATACCGGTCTATTTCTACCTTATTTCCAGTAACTTGGGACCACATAGCTGTTCTCCAGTCCTCTAGCGCCTCCCTTGTGTGGTCAGTTTCGACTTAAACATTTAGGTCAGGACATTTCCTCTCTTGTCTCCAACAGCATCCTGCGATAAACACATTTGGACTTTACATCATCCAAAATCATCAATCCCAACTTGCATTTTATATCAAACTGTTCGAGAGCTTCCCAGTCCATCTTCTTGAATTCTGTACCTGCATCTTCCTTCTCCCAAATCAAACAGGTGTGAAGTTCTCGTGTTACAGTTATCAATGTTCTCCAGTTTCATATAATGATAACCCCCTTGGTTTCGAAATGGGTCCTAATTTTTCCCTGGTTATTCTGTTCTGCTTGATGTTTTTGCAGAACATCTTGGGTTCCCCCTAACCTTGCCTGCTGCACGTTTCCATGCCCCTGTATTAGTCAGTCTGCTGTGGGTGAATTTTCTAAGTTTCCCTGAGATCACCTCTCATTCTTTGAAACAGTACAGAACACAGGTATAATCTCATCCACACTGCATGCAGTCTGTGCAGAACGCCTTTAATTCGATATTCCAATTTCCGCTAACTGAAGGACAACTTCACTTTTACCTTTCCGTTTCCCAAAGTCACCCCGAACCACGTTGGTTCAATTTTATTTACTATTCACTTTCTGAGCTCTTGAACATCCACTTGAATATCTATCTTTCTAAAATCCAGTAGTTCTCCACTGTCTGCTCCTACAAAAAACATCTTCAAACCATTTCAAAAAGCTCTGCACCTGAAGCCAGATAAAGTGAATCATTCACCCTCTCTTTCTTCCCTTTTGTGATAAAATTGGTTGTTTTTGATTCTCAGTATTGCTCTCTGCCATATTATGTGAGTAAGGAAAGTGACTAAGGGAAAAGGACCACGAGAATCACAACCAGCAGGACACAGCAGCAATGGATACATCCGCGGCTGTGACGTCAGCCTCTGCAAACGCTCCAGGAGACTTATCTGTGGAGTAGAGCCTGGTCTTGGAGTTCAGAGCCTGCGAGAGAAGATTGATTCAGCGATGAAGGAGACCTAAACCAGGCTGGAAACTGCAGAAGCAGGACCAGGAGACGAAGAGTCTCGGGCCGTGCAGTGTTGAGATGGAACAGCGGACCACGGGCTTCAGAAACCATGGCAAAATCCTCGGCGGGTCGGGTCCATGCCCTGGAGTGGTAGGTTACGGCCTTAATAGAGTAGGTCGACATCTTCGAAAATCGGGACGGTCAGAAGAACATCAGCCTGGTCGGGCTGCAGGAACGAGAAGAAGAAGGCTAGCTCGTCAGCTTCTTGGAAAAATGGCTCATACAATATCTGAAGCTGGAAGTCAGGGCAGACTGGGTGCGCGTCGAGTGGGCCGAGCGGGTCGCAGTGTTCAAGCCTGGATCAGACCAGTGCCCCAACCCGGTCCAAGTGCAATTCCAGCACATAGAGAGAAAAAAAAGTGCTGTCAGCTTCTCGAGCTCTGGGGAAAGATCCATAGGCTCTGATATACAAAGGATCACGGATTATGTTTTTCGAAGACCTTTCTACGGCTGTGGTCCGCAAGAAGCAGGCCTTTGATAAGGTAAAATGGAGGCTGAGTGATGTGAATAATTTGTTAGGATATTCGGCAATCTTATGTTTCAGCCATGGGGAGGGTCTGTGTTTAATTTTGACTCACCGGTAAACGCAAAGGACTTCCTGTACACCTTAAAATAGACTGGCTGGTTCAAATAATATGGACAATTCTGTTCTCTTTGATTTCTCTGGGGTTTGCCTGGTTTACCTCGTTTTTTTTTAGTATGTGGATGTCCCATTTTTTCCCTTTTCTCTCTTCTCCTTTCTTCCTCCATTCCCATTATCCTTTGTTTTTCTATCATTTGCTTTTCGCTTCTCTCACTTAACTCAGAATGGGAAAGGGAGTTTGGGAATGGTGGGGTCGGTTACATTTTGTTTTACCAGGACTGCCTCAGGTCAAAGTATGGATGGGACGGATTGAATTCCCACTTTGAATTTTCTTGTTGTAAGATGCGTGCAACTTTTTAAAACTTTGTTTTGCCTGGGTTTGGGGAGCAGCTTCAGCTAGGATGAGCCATGGGGGATTGGTGGGTAATATGAACACCCACTGCAGGAAAGGGGAAAGTCTCCACTTATTTGTGTTATATGTTGGTTTATTGTAGAAATAGTTGTTAGAAGTTTTGATTTGGATGTTATTGTAGTAATATTTTCAAGTTTGTATGAACTGTTTACTGCTTTCACTTGGCGCGCTATAAATGGGGTTCTTCTCCCAGTGGGTCATGGGCTGCTTCAGATGACTATGGCTAACCGCTCGTTTAAATGGTGCACCTGGAACGTTAAGGAGAGTCACTCACCGATTAAAAGAAAAACATACTTTCAAGCCTCAGAAAGGAAGGTGTTGGTGGAGCCTTGCTACAAGAAACACATCTAACTGAAAAGGAGCACTTAAAGTTACAGCAGGGAAGGTTTGGCTTGGTGTTTATTTCATCCTTTAATTCAAAAAGTAGAGGAGTAGCTTCATTCAGTCATACAAACCTTCTGCTTCAGTTGTTTGACCAAATTAAGGACGATCGTGAGTGGTTTCTGATCCTTAAAACTTTAATACATGGAGAAGAATATGGAACATTGTATAATATTGCCCCCCTCAAATTTCTAATGGTTGTGCCCTCCAGGTTGATGATCCTTGGGGAACATCGTACCATTAAAGGGGAGACTTTAACCGACTTATGGATCCCAAAGTGGCGAGGATGTCAAGGGTTCTCACGGGTATTTCCCAGCCATCAAGGCAGCTGGTGGACCTGAACACGGAGCTGCGTTGGTGAACGTTTGAGATGTCTTCACCCTGAAGGTCGGGTTTTCACCTTTTTTCTAACCCACGTAAGTGCTATACCAGGATTCACATATTTTTTGCGCCATTGGCCTTTAAAAATTCGATGCTGTTTTGCAAAATTCTGATCATGCCGCAGTGTACGTCGATGTTCAGGCTGATGGAGATGGGACAGGCTCACAGCACTGGCGCATGGATCCTTGCCTCCTGAAAGATAGCAAATTCATTGAGCACTTTTTGCGGGAATTTAAGTTTATATTGGGACGTTAACTTGGGTACGGCCAGTAATCTGTCAGTGTTCTGGAATACTGCCAAGGCCTATGCAAGGGATTTGATTATTTCTTGTTCGGTGACTCGGATGCGGCAGAAGGGAAAGCAGTCGCGTATGCTTAAGTCTTAGCTAAAGGCAGCTGAGACAGCATACTTTGACAGACTTTCTGTAACTAAGTTGCAGGAGATTACAGCCCTCCGGGTTGCTCAGAAACAATGTGCTCACCCAGAAAGCAAAGAGGGAGATTTCCTTTGCGAAACAGCGGTTATTCGAGTCTGGTGCTAAACCGAGAAGGCGCACTTGGCCCGAAAGAAGAGTGCCCAAATCTACTGCATCCATTAGAGAGGGTGCTGGTACTATCACCTGCGATCCGAAAAGGGTTAATGCAGCATTCAGCAAGTTCTACTCTGGATTGCTCCAGTCAGAGGATTGTGCAGACAGATTGGTGAAGACAGAGTCCTTTTTAAGACCCTGGACCTCCCAAGTGTAACTTCAGAGAAGGAGTCTCTTTTGAATGCCCCTCTGACAATCCAACAGCATGCGGTAAGGCAGCTCCAGAGTGGAAAATCGACCAGCACAGATGGCTTGCGGAGTGAGATTTATAAGGAGTTCATAGAATGATGGCAGGGCCAATGTTGGATATATTCAATTATTTTTGTAGACAGGACTACAAGAAGTTTGCTTTATATAATTGACAGAAGGCTGGTGTGATAAAAATACCTAAATCGAGGAAACCTCCTTGTGACCATCTGAAAGGGAATCGGATTGCACCCCCACGATCAGGTACTCGAATAACACCCCAACAGGCATGGCCTGCGATTTCATAAAATTGATGTTATACCCCGAGAACTCAGAGAGAAGCAAATATTTCTCTTATTCTCAAGAGAGGGAAAGCACGAGAGGATTGCCTATTCGTATAGACCTATACTGTTATTAAAAATGTGAACTTCGAAATTTTGTCGAAAGTTCTAGCGTTGAGGCTAGAGAAGATATTTTCCTTCATTGTGAAAGAGGACCAGACAGGTTTTATTAGGAGTCGCATGTCCCCGATTAATATTCAGAGAGTGCTAAATATGGTTCCGGTGTGGCAACAAGCTCGATTCCAAGCTTGGTAGTCTCGCTGGATGCAGAGAAAGAATTTGATTGGGGGTAGTGGCCATATGTCTTTTATGTCTTGGAACTGTTTGGCCTTGGAGGTGTGTTTGCCTGGTGGATGGCAGAATTATATAGTGACGCTAAAGCAGCAGCAGTTCTCCCTAATGGTGTTAGGTATAATGGTATAATTTTAGCATCGGCAGAGGCAGCCGTTATTCTTTGCATTGGTGATTGAGCCGCTGGCAGAGGCCACCCAGAGGGGTCCCAATATAACTGAATGGGTTGTAGGGTCAGGAAGGCATAACAGATCCTTTACACAGACGACATTCTTCTCTCTCTAACTAACCCGATGATATCTTTGCCCCGTTTAATAGAAGTGATTGATTTCTTTGGATCTTTCTCGGGGTATAACATCAATTATATGAAATCGGAGGCCATGCCTGTTGGGGTGTTATTCGAGTACCTGATCGTGGGGGTGCAATCCGATTCCCTTTCCGATGGTCACAAGGAGGTTTCCTCTATTTAGGTGTTTTTATCACACCAGCCTTCTGTCAATTATATAAAGCAAACTTCGTGCAGGTGCTCGAGAAGATAAGACAGGACCTTCGGCTCTGGGAAGATATTCCAATATCCTGGTTGGGTAGAATAGTTAAAATGAATGTACTTCCTCGTTTATTCTATCCCATGCGAATGGTCCTTTTGATGCTCTCCAGGTCGGTTCTATGGAGGCTTTAAAGTTGGTTAAGCTTGTTTACCTTGCACCACAGGTGGCCACTTATGAAGCTCACCAAATTGCAGCTTCTGCAGGATATGAAGGGTGTGAATTTTCTGGACTTTAACAAATGCAAACTAAGTTCCCTGCAATCGGATGTGGCTGATTGAGCTTGAAGCATCGCAAGCAAAATGCCCCCTCATTAGTCTGCTGTTCATGGACAAGATGAGGACTGTTATGGACCATCGCAGAAATCCAATTGCCCTTAACATAGTTAAAGCCTGTGAAATGATGCGACAAATTGAGGGCAATTTACAGAAATAAATTTCCCCTTTTACTCCCATTGTAGGATTAGTAGGATCCCAGCTAGGGCTGATGGATTATGGCTTTCGGCTTTGGGAGACCAGAGGAGATTCCTGTTTGGGAGAATTATTTGACGTAGTGGTCAGGATGGCTTTCAAGTAGCTGAGCCAGAAATATGAGTTATTTTGGAGGGGCCTGTTTAATTACTTTCAGATAAAGAATTTTATACAGGAAAAAAGACTACATTAATGGTTAATCCCCATAGGTCGGAAATTGAGAGAAGAGTGCTCTGGTCCCCAGGTGCTCTCTCGGTCAGCACCCTCTATCATTTATTATGAGACAGTATCTCAAAGGATATAGAGCGGCTCTATGGAATCTGGGCTCAGGAAGTGTGGGTGGAGATCTCACCAGAGGAGTGGGAAGATGTTTGGGAGACCGTAAGCAAGATTTCAATTTGCAATAGGACGTAGGCTATGCAGTTTAAGGTACTCCGCAGGGTTTAATTGACACCAGAGCAGCTTGTCAAATTTAAGACAGGTGTTTCAAAAATGTGCCCAAATGTACAATACACGTTAGTGCTCTTACTTATTACCTGTGATCATGCCACAAGTTTCGTAGGTATTGGTGCACTATAGCAAGAGTTTGGAAGGGGTTTTGGGAACCGAGGTCAAGGCAACTCTGGTGCCCCTCCTCTTGGGTTCGCTGAACCTTCCCTCTTTGGAATTGCATTGGAAGAAATGGTTTCGTATTCTTTCATTTTGTGCGAGGAAGAACATTCTGATGAACTGGGTTCCAGGAAATCTCCCAGGATTCTGATCATAGTGTTATGGAGCCCATGTCCTGGACTTCCTTACGAGTATGGGCACCAGAAAAAGGAACATTGTTATAGGATATGGCGGCCCTATTTCAACCATATAGACATGGTTTTATTGGCTATATTGGTCAGTGCATTTGTGTAAAAGTGAGGGCTGTGTCTGGGGGCCCAGGGGCCTCTGAGAGGAATAATTCTGAACAAATACGGGTATGGCAACTCATGCTACCAGTGATTGGGAGCTTTGGCAAGATTATGCTGGGTGTTGTAACTTCATGTAATTTAATTTAATTTGCCTTGGTTCAACTCGGTTTAATCTATGTTTTGTTTTGTTTTTGTTTTGACATCAGCCCATTGATTTTGTGCACAGGGAAGAGAATGAGTCCTTTCAGCCACTCATGCCTCTTACACAGCAACCAGAGTAGGTCATGTCACACCATGTGACAATTATACAGGATTGGAGGGAACGAAGCGAACATAGAGAGGTGAGAATGCAAGCTTATCACCTTCACGATGATATATAAAGTAATGAGAAAACTGCTGGAATGTAACAAAATTGTTAAAATCGATTATTCAGGAATAAATGAAAGGCCATTTGCAGAGTCAAGACACAATCCATCAGAATCAACATAATTTTACAAATGATGAATCGTATTTTCATTACTTATTTGAGTTTTTAAGAATGTGACAAGCAAGCTGCGTACTGGGGATCCTGAGAGATGTAAAATCAGGACTTGCAGAACACATTGAATAAGGTGTGCACTAATGGTTAATCTGCAGAATAAGATCGCATATGGTTAGAAGTAATTTATTCGCTTGGATATAGGATTGTGAAGCAAAGAATTGCAGTGAGATGGAATAACTGGTTCATTTTCTGTTTCCAAAAAATACCATAGGGCTCAGTCCCCAGACCCCAACTAAGAGCAATCAATGCTATCACTTATTTGAGGGGATGGACATACTATAATCAGTTTTTCAGAATACAGTGACTCAAGTGAGAAAGTATAATGAATGGTTACGGATAGGTTGGGCCATTATTTGTCAGACGAAATGAAACGAGGAAAAGTATATGGCCGTTTTGGTCGGTGTATCAGAAGAGCTACTTACTATTCAAACAGAGGGAAACTACGAAGTGTTAAGGTACAGAGGGATCTGGTATCCTCATCCATATCGCAAAAGATACATATGCAGGTATAGCAGAGAAAGGCAACTGCAAATTTGGCATTTATTTCTGAAAGAATAGATTATAAAGCGAGGGACTTGTTGCTGCAATAATGCCAAGCATTTGTGAGACCGTAATTGAGTACTGTTTACAGTTTTGGTATCCTGATTGCAGGAAGGATGTAATTACCATGGAGGCAGATCAGAAGAGGTTTACTAGACTGATTCCAGAGAAAAGGAGTTTGTCCTCTGAAGAGAGATTGAACGTTCAGGTCTATACTCTCTGGAGTTTAGAAAAATGGGAGGAGATGTCACTGAGGTCTGGACAATGCCAAAGGTGATTGATAATGTCGATATGCATTGGGTATTTCCTCACGTGGGGAAATCTAAACAAGAGATCATAGTTTTAGGATAAGAGGAGTGGAATTAAAACAGTGATGAGAGAACTTCTCTCAGATGATTGTAAATCTGTGTAATTCAATGTTCCAGAGTGCAGTGGATGCTGGGATATTGAGTAACTGAAGGGATATGGAGAGTGGGCCGGAAAGTGGGACTGAGACCGAGATGACATCAACCGTGATTGTATTCAATGGTGGAGCAGGCTGACATCAGCCGTAATTGTATTCAATGGTGGAGCAGACTGGAGGGGCTTATATTGCTGACTGATGTTCCTCGTCCTTATTAAGCCCTTCGAATGGGGGAACACAGGACTGGGGAAGGGCTGGTTATTAAACAGAAAGCAGGCACTCCAGATAATTCAGTTATAATAATTTTTAAAGAATGTAACCAGTAGGGTCACACAGTGACCAGTGCAGGGTCTTCAACTATTTACCATCTATATCAATGATCTAGAGAAGTGGAACAAATGTACTGTAAATAAGTTTGCCAATGGAAATAATATAAGCAGGAAATTAAATTATCAATGGAAGTTATAGAGTTTGTAAATGGTTAATCAATGGATAAAAATTTGGCAGGTGGGATTTAACGTCATATATAACCTGTCATTTTCTTCCAGGAAGAACGGCAGGCAGTATGTTACTGAAATACAGAGGGATTACAGGACTTGGTGACACCGTGTGTACTGGAGGGTTCACTCTGAGCCAGTGAGACATGGCAAGTGTTGCTCCATCACCCTGCTCGCCTGCTGCCTGATGTTCCCAGCAGGCCTATTGCTCTCATCCACCAAATATATCCTCTGTCACTGAATGATGACACTGAGGTTGAGATCGGAGGGATGATGAAGCCGTCACCCACTCCTGCCTGGAAAGTCCAGGAAAAAAGAAGCTGAACAAAACTGTGACCGTAAAAGACACTGATAGCACCGCCCTCCTCCTGGTATGAAGCTGCAGGTCGTGTTGAAGGAGGTGACATGGCTCTGTGACCAACTGCTTGTTCAATCAGTGTCCCCTCAAACTCTACTCCTGGGTTAAGTGGAGCTTGGGAAGCTGTTCCTGGAAAACCCGAGGTGGATCCAGCAGATCCCTTTCTCCAGACACACGCATTGAGTGGTTTCAGAGCTTCCCCTCTCTGCAGCCTCTGCTCCATTTGTTGTTCATGTTACAGACGCAGATGCTGTTAGTTTCGTCCCCATGGTCCATTCAGAGTTGGGTCACCAAATGCACAGGTCTCCCTGAATGTCTGAGGCAGCTCATAGCACAGCCTCCCGAAAACCATTCCCTGCTCTTCCACTCACTTTCCAATAACCGGAGTCGGTCAGAAGCCCCTCAGTTACAAGTTTGATGCCTGGTGCTTAACAATAATACGAGAGGGGCTTCCTCATGTAACTGACCGCATGATCAGCCAAGAAGGGCAAACACAGATGTTCAGTGTACAGGCACACGACAAGGTTCAAAGACGTGTCACAAAGCTGCTGGGACCCCCTGTCCACCATGGAGCACCACATGGGACACACCAGGAAGTGAACAGCCAGAGACACACAATTTCATTGTTTCTGAGCTTCACAGTGCCAGCTCTTGATACATTAAGGATCCAAATGGGACCCACAACCGTGATGTAAAGAAAAGCATGGGCCGTGCACTTTGCACATTGTTTCTGAAATTCATAATTACGTCCCGGGGGATTCAGGGATATGTGCACCAACGGCCAGGTTAAGGTACAGAAGGACGGATATTCGTGTTATATTTGGATGATTACTTGATCAACAAGTTGAATAAATATGGTTCTTCTCAGACAAATGGGATTAGCTGGAGGAGTCAGACACTGGCGGGTCCAATGACAAGAATAAAAACATAAAATACATATGCTGACAGATCAGCTCAAATGATCGGTTATGCCAGATACCAAATCGACCTCACAGAGTCAGACATCATAATCCAGATTAGATATCTATTCAACGTGAAGCACTGTGCAGACCAGGCTAGTGTACCGCTCAATACAACCAAGCAATCTGTACAGACTGTCCAGACCACATCAGCCCCCGGGGAGTTGTGCAGTGAATAACTCTGTAAACCTGGAGCAGTTACCCTTCCAGCATGTAGAGCTGTGTCCATCATCCCTGTGCATCGCTCAGTAATACTGAGTTTGATCACTGCCCATGTCGGGAAAATTGCAGTCCATGCTGGAAGTGACAGGATGTGCAACTCCCATCCATTTACAGCTCCATATCTTCATTGTGCCAGGAGCTTTAGAGCATCTAGTCAAGAGGAACGATGAAGCTTGCTTAAGGTTGAGGAGGCAAGGGTTAGACAGGGTTAGAAGGTTGCAATGTAACCAGGAAGGAACTGAAGAATGAAATCAGGAGAGATAAAAATGGGCATGAAAATGCCTTGGCGAGTAGGATTGAGATAAAACCTAAGACATTCTACACTTATGTGAGGAGCAAGAGGATGACCAGAGTGTGTGTAGGGCTGATCAGGGATAGTGGAGGGAACTTGCGCCAGGAATCGGAGGAGATAGTGGAGGTTCTTAATGAATGTTTTGCTTCAGTTTTCATTAACGAAAGGGGCATTGCCGTTTCTGGGGACAGCATGAAACAGGCGGATATGCTCGAACAGGAGGATGTGCTGAAAGGTTTGAGAAACACACGGATAGATAGATTTCCTTGGCCAAACAGGATATGCCCTGGGATACTATAGGAAGCGAGAGAAGCATTTTGCGATGTTCTTTGCGTCTTTACAGTCCACTGGAGTCTTGCCAGATGACAGGAGGCTGGCAAAAGTTATTCCCTGGTTCAAGGAAGGGAATAGGCATAATCTTGGGAATAAGAGGCCAATCAGTCTTACGCCAGTCACGGGAAAATTATTGGAGAGGATTTGAGAGGCAGAATTTATGAATGCTTGGAAAATTATAAATGATTAGAGACAGTCAGCATGGCTTTGTGAGGAGCAGGTCATGCCTCATAGATCTTATTGAATTCCTTAAGGATGTGACAAAACACGTTGATGAATTAGAGCAGTGGATGTGGTATATATGGATTTTAACAAGGCGTTTGACAAAGTAACCCACGGTAGGCTCATTCGCAAAGTAAGGAGGCATGGCTTACAAGGAGATCTGGCTGTCTGGATGCAGAATTGTCTGGCCCACAGAAGACAGAAGGTGCTGGTAGATAGAGCAGATGCAGCCAGGAGATTGGTGACCAGCTTGGTGATCTGTTCTGGGACCTCTGCTCTTTGTGATTTTTTAAAATAAGAGTTGGATGACGAAGATGGATTCATAGGTTTGCTGATGGCACGAACTTTGGTGGAGTTGGTGGTTAGTATGGAGGGCACTTGTAGGTTGCAACAGACATTGACAGAACTGAGTTGATGAGTGACAGATCGAGATAAAACTGGAACAGCGGGATCTTGGGGTCCATATCTATGGATGCTCAAAGTTGCCATCTAGTTGTTGCTTTTGTGTAGAAGACGTATGATGTGTAGGCTTTCACAGCCGGGGAGATCAGTTTCAGAGCTGTGAGGTTATACTGCAGCTCTATAATCCCACTGTTTAACTCACTGTGATAAAGTTGAATGCTGTTCTGCATTGAGAGCTTGCAAGTACTTGTCATATCACTAGCTAATATTTTCAGCGTGTACTGGACAATTTAAACTAGAACATAGAACATAGAAAAATACAGCGCAGGAACAGGCCCTTTGGCCCTCGATTTTGCACTGATCCATGCCCACCTAACCTATACTAGCCCACTATCCTCCATATGCCTATCCAATGCCTGTTTAAATGCCCATAAAGAGGGAGAGTCCACCACTGCTAGTGGCAGGGTATTTCAGGAACTCACGTCTCGCTGAGTAAAGAATCTACCCCTAACATCTGTCCTACACCTACCACCCCTTAATATAAAGCTATGCCCCGTCGTAATAGCTGACTCCATACGTGGAAAAAGGTTCTCATGGTCAACCCTATCTAAACCCCTAATCATCTGAAACATTTGGCTGTGAAACAGATATGAGGTTAAAAATAATGACTGCAGATGCTGGAAAGTAAATACTGGATTAGTGGTGCTGGAAGAGCACAGCAGTTCAGGCAGCATCCAACGAGCAGCGAAATCGACGTTTCGGGCAAAAGCCCTTCATCAGGAAACAGATATGTTGAGCTTTGGTTGCTCTTTTGACAACTGTTCGAATTTAAACAATCAAGTTGAAATTCTGACCCACTATACTAAACCCAATCAATTTTAAATTTATTGTTTTGCCAGCATCAAACCAATGAGATGAGCTGATAGTGAGGGAATAAAGAGGCACGCATTTTGAAAGTTAGACAGAGAGTAAACTATCATTGTGCGAGTCTGCCATGAACAACATTCTCTGTGCAAGATACCTTTTTTTCACGAAAGACCCTTGCATTAAAAGACAGAACATGACCCAGGGAGATATTTAGTGGAAAGAAGGAGGGCATTGGAGACAACAACCACTGTCTGGTTTGTGTAATTTTCATACAGTTTTTCTTTATTTGGAAGAGTATATTGTCAAAGGTGGAGGAAGATAACAAACAGTTCAGAGAAAGGGAAGATTAGAGTTGGGAAAACTGTTGTTGTCAATGTTAACTTTTAGAATTAAGGAATACATTGATATTATTTTCTATTAAGTAGTGGAATTTGCGAACTCTCTACACTCGACTTTAACAGATTCTGAGCGAGGTGAGCTTTTCTCAGTGTTTAGTTTAATTAGCAGAAGGGTTCATCGCCGTGTCATAACACCACACTTGTAATACCGTGTTCTAGTCACCTCATTAAGAGAATGAGGTGGAAGCTATAGACATGGCGCAGAGAATTACCTATGGAACAGCAGAAAGATTGACACAAGCCACCTCAAAGTGAATGAAATATTGAGAAAGTCACCACGTGAAAAATAAACACTGGCAGATTCCAATGTGCATAAGGCAGTGGGTGGAGTGCGTCTGCATTGATGACTGGGTATCTGTGTTTATGTGTGTGTGTGTGTGTGTGTGTGTGTGTGTGTGTGTGTGCATCTGTTATCGGTATTTGTTTTTGTGTGCCTGTATTAGTATATGTGCTATCAGTCTCCGTGTGTGGCTATGCATCTATATTTACATCTCTGTGTCTCTGCATATCTGATTTTGTTTCTGTGTGTATCTGTGTTTCTGCATTTATCGCTGTGTTTATCTGCATGTCTGTATTTCTCTCTGTGCGTATCTGCGTGCCTGTATTTACGTCTGTGTGCATCTGCATGTCTGTATTCGTCACTGTGTGTATCTGTCTGTCTGGATTTACCTCTGTGTGTATCTGCGTGTCTGCATTCATCTCTGTGTATATCTGTGTGTCTCTATTCGTCTCTGTGTGTATCTGCGTATCTCTGTATGTATCAGCGCGTCTGTTTTTGTCTCTGTGTGTGTCAGTTTAAATCTGTGTTCAACTCGGTGTGTATAATGTATCTGTATTCGTCTCTGTTGGTATCTGCGTGACTTTATTCGTCTCTATATGTGTCTATATTTGTCGTTCTGTGTATCTGCGTGTCTATATTTGTCTTTCTGTGTATCTGTGTCTGTGTTCGTCTCTGTGTGCATCTGCATGTCTGCATTCATCTCTGAATATGCGTGTCTGTATTCATCTCTATGTGTATCTGCGTTCCTGTATTCATCTGTGTGTATCATTAAATTCGTCTCTGTGTGTAGCTGCGAGTCTGTATGAGTATCTGCGCATCTGTGTTTGTCTCTGTGTGTATCTATGTGTCTGTTTTCATCTCTGTGTGTATCCGTGTGTCTGTATTTGTCTCTGTGGGCATCTGTGTGACTATTCGTCTCTGTGAGTATCGGCGTGTCTCTGTGTGTATCTGCGTATTTGTGTTTGTCTCTGTGTGTAGCTGCGTGTCTGTATTCATCTTGCGTGTATCTGTGTGTCTCTATTCGTCTCTCTGTGTATCTGCATGTCTTTGTGTGTCTGTGCGTGTCTGCATCCTTTTCTGTGCATCTGCGTGTCTCTCTGTATCTGCGTGTTTTTATTTGTCTCTGTGTGTATCTGTGTTTCTGCATTTATCGCTGTGTTTATCTGCATGTCTGTATTTCTCTCTGTGCGTATCTGCGTGCCTGTATTTACGTCTGTGTGCATCTGCATGTCTGTATTCGTCACTGTGTGTGTCTGACTGTCTGGATTTACCTCTGTGTGTATCTGCGTGTCTGCATTCATCTCTGTGTATATCTGTGTGTCTCTATTCGTCTCTGTGTGTATCTGCGTATCTCTGTATGTATCAGCGCGTCTGTTTTTGTCTCTGTGTGTGTCAGTTTAAATCTGTGTTCAACTCGGTGTGTATAAGTGTATCTGTATTCGTCTCTGTTGGTATCTGCGTGACTTTATTCGTCTGTATATGTGTCTATATTTGTCGTTCTGTGTATCTGCGTGTCTATATTTGTCTTTCTGTGTATCGGTGTCTGTATTCGTCTCTGTGTGCATCTGCATGTCTGCATTCATCTCTGAATATGCGTGTCTGTATTCATCTCTATGTGTATCTGCGTTCCTGTATTCATCTGTGTGTATCATTAAATTCATCTCTGTGTGTAGCTGCGAGTCTGTATGAGTATCTGCGCATCTGTGTTTGTCTCTGTGTGTATCTATGTGTCTGTTTTCATCTCTGTGTGTATCCGTGTGTCTGTATTTGTCTCTGTGGGCATCTGTGTGACTATTCGTCTCTGTGAGTATCGGCGTGTCTCTGTGTGTATCTGCGTATTTGTGTTTGTCTCTGTGTGTAGCTGCGTGTCTGTATTCATCTTGCGTGTATCTGTGTGTCTCTATCCGTCTCTCTGTGTATCTGCATGTCTTTGTGTGTCTGTGCGTGTCTGCATCCTTTTCTGTGCATCTGCGTGTCTCTCTGTATCTGCGTGTTTGTGTTTGTCTCTGTGTGTATCTGCGTGTCTGTATTAATCTTGCGTGTATCTGTGTGTCTCTATCCGTCTCTCTGTGTATCTGCGTGTCTCTGTGTCTGTGCGTGTCTGCATCCGTCTCTGTGTGCATCTGCGTGTCTGCATTCATGTATGTATCTGCGTGTGTGTATTCGTCTTTATCTCTTTCTGCATGCCTGTATTCATATCTGTATCTTCATGTGTGTTCGTCTCTATGTCTATCTGCATGCCTGTATTCATGTGTGAGTGTCTGTGTGTTTGTATTCATCGCTGTGTATCTGCGCGCCTGTGTTTGTCTCTGTGTTTATCTGTGTGTCTGTGTTCATCTCTGTGTGCATCCTTGTGTCTGTATTCATTCTTGTGGGCATCTGTGCGAGTCTATTCGTCTTTGTGCGTATCTGCGTGTCCGTATTTGTCTCTGTGTGTATCTGCGTGCCTGTATTCATCCCTGTATCTGCGTGCCTGTATTCATCTCTGTTGTGTATCTGCATGTCTGTATTTGTCTCTGTGTGTATCTGTGTGCCTGTATTTGTTTCTGTGTGTCCCTGCACGTCTGTGTTTGTCTCTGTGTGCGCCTGTGCATCTGTATTCATCTTTGTGTGCCTGTATTTGTCTCTTTGTGTATTTGTGTGTCTGTTTTCATCTCTGTATTTTGTCTGCATGACTATATTCGTCTCTGTGTGTATCTGTGTGTCCTTGTGCACAGCGGATCTGTCAGCCTCTCTGGTGTTTAAAGTGATGCAATGTCCCCCTCTGCTGGCCTTCACACTCCTCTGAGTTGACAGCACCGCAGGGTGACAACCATCAGGGGATTCAGTCTGGGAGGGAGTGGGAGGGAGGTAGCTCATAGCGCCATCCAAACTGATAGAACCATCTGCACACGCACACACACCCACAGTTTGGTATATGGAGGATTGTAATTGTACTGAGGACCCTTCGAGTGGAGAATGTTCATGTGAACTAATGCCGATGCTCGCTCTGCAATGTGGAAGTGATTTGTCTTTGAAGATTATTCATGACCCAGAGTGCCCAAATGAAAAAGTATTTCCACCGCACATGCTTCCAAGCAAGGTTGACGGAACCAGTTGTAAGTTGATGCAATGAATATATTGCACATTCATTATCTTGAAATGATTTATGATGCACTCCTACAAATGATAAATGAGAAAAGATTGAAATGTTCTGAGATTGACACAGTGTTGGTGGTAATATCTCAGTAACGATATCGCTAGGTATCAGATGAAACTGTTCTGTACTTCCAATGACGTTATTAGAAAAACCAAACAGCGATGCAATGTGAGAGATTGACAGTATTTGATGTCCTCTGAAAGAAACAAAAAAACTGACACGAGTGCAAAGGCATGGGGAGGCGAACAGAGGGTGGCATTGTATAACTTAAAACTTAACAGGGACAGACGTAGGGCTGTGGGGGGTGGTGAGGAGTTGATCGCAATTTAAATGGATTTATCCCAAAACACGGCAAGACCTCGTCTCACAGAGATATTCACAAACATACACAGACACTTTAAACACACAACACATATACATACAGATATGGACACACAAACAAACACATGCACACTCCTGCACATAGTTTCTTTAAGATAGAGATGAATAAACTTCTCATTAATTCGGGAACTAATGATCATTTGGCGAAGGCAGGAGAATGTCGGTGAGAAACAGTTCAGCTGTGATCAAATGGCACAGCAGATCCAATCGGCTAAGTGGCCTGATTCTGCTCCATGTTCCCATTTTCAGGAGAGTTTCGCTATCAAAGGTTGAATTTGAATGCAGATTACACGTAGGATTCTTGGCAGTGTAGAGGACCAAAGGGATCTTGGGGTCCACGTCCGTAGATTCCTCAAAGTTGCCAAAGCCCTCAAGGTGATAGGGCTGTTGAGAATGTGTATGATGTGTTGGTTTTCATAAACTGGGGGATTGAGTTTCGAGCTGCGAGGTTTTGCTGCAGCTCCATAAAGGCCTGGTTAGACCACAATTGGAATATTGTGTTGAGTTCTGTTCGCCCCATTAAAGGAAGGATGTGGAAGCTTTAGAGAGGGTGCAGACGGGAGTTAGCAGAATATTGCCTGTTCAGTAGGGCATGTCTTATGAAGAAGGTTTGAGGGAGCTTTAGCTTTTCTCATTAGAGCAAAGAAGGATGAACGGTGAATTGATAGAGGTGTGCAAGATGATGAGTGGCACAGATAGGATGGATAACTAGAGTCTTTTTCATAGGGTGGAAATGGCTAACACGAGGGAAACATAATTTTAATGTGATTGGAGGAAGGTTTTGGGGAGATGTCAGAGGCAGGTTATTTACACAGGGAGTGATAGGTGCGTGGAATGCACTGCCAGCAGTGGTAGTAGAATCAGCTACATTAGGGATATTCAAGTAACTCTTGGATAGGCACAAAGATGACAATAGGATGAAGGCTCTGAAGTTTAGTTTAATCTTATAGTAGGATAAAAGGTCAGCACACCATTGAGGGCTGAAGGGCTCTTACTGTGCTGTACTGATCAATGTTCGCTGTTCTAATTTCTTGAACTCTTGCGAAAATATTATACCTGGAATTCCTTTAACATCAGTGGAGGTTAATCTGGTCAGTGTTTGATTGTCGAAGGTTAATGAAAATTTGGGGAGGTTTCAGGGGCTGAATGGTCTATATCTGTTCCTAACTGTTGTGTCCTTGGTTTGAGAGGAAACCATTTTGAGAATAAGGGCATTCCTATTTCAGACTGGGAAAGGGATGTTCCTTTCTCTTTAGGATTGTGTGTTCTGTGGTCTTCTCATTCCCAAGGAGCAGTGAAGACTGGGTTACGGAAAACACTCAAGGCAGAGTTATATAGATCTTTGATGAACAAGAGAATCAATGTTTATTATGAACAGATAGGAAAGGGATGTTTAGTTATAATCACATCAACAATGAACATTCTGAATTGTGCAGCAGACTCGAGTGGCTGAATGGCCACTTGCTGATCTTGCTTCATGTGTTGTTCACTCACTGAACCCCGCGATGCTATTACTGAAGGTGAGGAAGATCGCATTCATCCATTCAGGATCGATTCAATGAGACATGAGGAGACCTTTCTGCTCCTCTAATGATTTACACAGGATTAGGATGAAGTTTTTCAGCCATTTCAGTACATTACGCAGCACAACAGGAGTTCACACCTACTTTCTAGGTTGGTACACAAAAACAGGGGAGCCCTGGGTAACTATCAGAAAATAGATAGTCGGGAGAAATGTTTATTTTCGGGTTGGAAATCTTTAACTTGGTGAAGTGCCTCAGAGATTAGTGCAACATCAAAAGCTATGTAGAATCTGTCAATGATTTGCGTGTGGGAACTGATTGGATGGAACTCAATTGGCTCAACCACTAAGATAATCATTCGATAAGATGTCAAGTGGAGGTAGAGAGTCTGTAGTGTGATACAGACAGGGAAGGTTAGTGTGCAAACCTTCAGCAGAAACAGGATAACATGGGCAACCGACGTTTGTGCTGTGGCAGAAGGGGAAAACAACAGTAAACTAATTAAAAGAAGAGAGAGCACAAAACTCAGTTGTACAAAGGCATTTGTTCACCCTGGTATATACATCACACGGGGTTATTATGCATATGCAGCAAGTAATTAGGAAGGTCAATCGAACACTTCAGGGTTGAGAACCAGAGGCGTTCATAAGATATTGAGTAGAGTGTATCTGATGCATAGCCTATGGACATTTTCTCTGGTATGGGAGTCTAGAACTGAGGATTCAAATTTAAGAAAACAACATGTCTATGTTATATACTCTTTCCATAGTATAAGAAAACAAGTACTATGAAGACATGATTTTATTGGACAAAAATATGAGGACACATACTAATGTATCTTCATTAAAACTCCTACATGGAGCAGAGAACAGGGTCGAAGTCATACAGTTCTGAGAATGTTCAAGGAGGCCTCACGTGGTCCAGTTTCATGGTCAGATAACATTAACGTATATTTCTATTGAGATATAGAGAAAAGGCAACATGCTGGAGAAGCCACTGCTTATTGCTCCCTCTCTTTCCTTGTTCCTTCTCGCAGCAATGTATGAGAGGTGAAAACCGTTCAGTCATCTTTATCATTCATGTCGGATTACTGTTGAGGAATCATTGGCATCTCCCCACTGCCTAAAATCAAAGGTAATTCAGCAAATCCGACTGTTCCAGGAATAAATCCTGTTTGTGTGAGCAGAACAACTTCAGAGGCAGAATAACATTTAATTATTTTACTTTTGTCTTGAGTTTAACTATTGCGTGGACAAAGCTCTTTCAAGCTGATACTTTGCAAAGGTTTATTTTCCTGCTTGTCTTTAGGCATGAGTATGCATGTGTCTGTGTGCACTTGTGTGTGTGACACTGTGCGTGTCTTAGTGTGTGTGTCTGTGTGTATGCACAGACTGCATCTCAGTATGCATTGATAGATAAATATTAATGTACAGATTTGCCCAAACAGTTTGCCATGTATTTTTTCATCTTAGCTTTGAGTAACTTTGCTATGGTGAATTATTTTTGCAAATGTAAGATATCGAAATGTCTTGTCCCCAGCAAAGAACCTGACTTAGTCTGAGACCTATATCATTGGTCATATCACCAACCGAGCTACATTTAATATTTATCATGATCAATGGAGGAACGGGACTAGAAAATGAAACAGTGGTCCGTCCAGCCCCAGTCTGAACATGGAAGAGGAGAATTTCACAAAAGTATGTTTGTGTGGGAATGCTCTTCCCCAGAAGATTGTGGTGCCTGTGTGTTTGCATTTAGTCAAAGCAATGGCAGTCAGATATTGGACAGTAAAGGACAATGAACTACAGATATGGAAGTGGGGCTGAGAACACATCCAGATCAGCCACGATCTTACTGCCTAGTTGAGAAGGCTTAATGTGTCTAATGACACACTCCTACTCCTCAGCCCTACGTCCCTATGTTCCATTCAGTTCCTCAAAACTGCAAGACAGGAGCGTTTGGAGTTCATTTACTCCGATAACCTGGTGCACAGAAACCGAGGAGACCATTCACTGACTGAAGACTCGAGAGTATAGCGCTGTAAAAGCACAGCAGTTCAGGCAGCATCCAACGAGCAGGAGAATCGCCGTTTCTGAGCATATACTTCTGCGCTAAACGTGGTTTCAACAGAATACAAGGACGCCATTCGATCGATTGAAACTATTGGACAAGAATAGGGATAGCCCGTTCAGACCCTCCTGCCTATTACACAAGGAGTGAAGGAGTGTAGTCAGCACATCAAGATGTTAAACAGGAACCGGAGTCGCCAAGTCAGGTCCTTGAGCTGCTTCCAGATGACCAGGACGTGGCCATCCAGCCTATCGAACTACGTATACAGAAATAGGAAAATGTCTTTGATGCCCCAACATGACAAATAGTGAAGCAGAGTCTACTCATATAGACTGCTCTATGTTGTTCCACCTTGTTCCTTTGCTCGTGGTGTATATGTGTCACTTTAACTGGTTTGCTGAACGTGAGAGGGAAAAGTGAGAAGTGAAATGTTTGTGCGAAGTCTCAAGGAAATGCCTTCTATCTCCGAGAAGACATTATTGTACTCCTATAGAGGACAGAAGGTGGTGGGAATATCGAACTATTTCAGGAGTAAGGCATTAAGGCTTCTGATAGATTTATGAACATTGCAGAGACACATGCCAACTGCACATTGAGACAGTGAGAATTCATTCAGAGCCTGGAGCTCCCTCTCAACCAACATGGGGTGTCCACACTGGTACGTGAACTACTGGGAATTACATATCATGGGGAAAATGCAATTTCTCACAAAATCACCATCTTTTTTCCGGACATAATAAATGTTAGTCCATAATCCTCAAGTTTAAATGTAATTGCATGTTATTCTCTTGAAGTGCTATGGATTTTGCTGGGTTATACTCTTATACCTTTTATCAGTTAATTATCGTTTACACAATGTAATTCTATAATTTACTTGCAAAGGTGCAAACATCTAATAAGATTTTGTATGCCGTTTCTTTTTTAGGTTTTTTGTAGCCTTAGCCCAAAAGTAAATGTTTTGTTTACTGAACAGCCTTGGGCAACTGTCTGTGTGGCGTTTGCACATTGTCTCCGTGTCTGCGTGGGTTTCCTCTGGGTGCTACGGTTTCCTCCCAGAGTCCAAAGATATGCAGGTTAGGTGAATTGGCCATGCTAAATTGCCCACAGTGTCGGGGGTGAATCGAGGGTAGAGGAATGGATCTAGGTGGGTTACAGTTCGGAGGGTCGATGTGGACTTGTTGAGCCGAAGGGCCTGTTTCCATACTGTAGGAATCTAAAAAAAACATGTTTATCGGGATTCAAGGGTCAGACACAGTATGTATTTTTCATTGGCTAAGAAACAGAAGGGAATAGAAGACAGTGACTGTGGAGACTGATGAGGAGTAAAGTGGCATCCCCCCGTCCCCAATGTCTTCTTGACAGAGAGAATAAAATCAAATGTAGAGAAAGAAACAGATATATTCGGAAGAAGGAATAGCAAGTGACAGTGTAAATGAAACAGGATAATTTGAAATGGAATGGCCGAACAATGATTGATCTGTGTTTGTGAGAGAGAGTGTGTGTGTGTCAGTGTGTGTGTGAGTGTGTGTGTGTGTCTGCGTGTTTGTGAGTGTGTGCGTGTCTGTGTGTGGGAGTGAGTGTGTGTGCCTGTCTGTGTGTGTGAGTGTGTGTGTGTCTGTGTGTGTGAGTGAGTGTGTGTGTGTCTGTGTGAGTGTGTGTGTGTCTGTATGTGTGCGTGTGTGTGTCTGTGTGTGTGAAAGTGTGCGTGCCTGTGTGTGTGAGTGAGTGTGTGTCTGTGTGTGTCTGTGTGAGTGTGTCTGTGTGACTGTGTGTGTGTCTGTATGTGTACCTGTGATTGAGAGAGTGTGTGTATCTGTGTATGTGTGTCTCTGTGTGTGTGAGTGTGTGTATCAAGACAGTCAGGGTATAGAGGTGTGTATACTGACCTCAGTAAGGAGAAGGCGCTGGGGTGGATGAAGTTGAATCAATCAGCGAGACCAGTTGGGCAACAGCTCGTGGTTCTAAAGAGATATCGAAGGTGATTGTAGAGGCATTGCTGGTGATCTTTCAGGAAACTTTGGAGTGAGGGAGGACTGGTAAATGTAACCTCCCCATTTAAGGAGAGAGGGACACAAAAGACAGGAAATTATAGAAGGACTTATTGGATCTATGGGTTTATGAATAGATGTGTGGAGCATAAGAACAAGGAAGTTGTGAAGCATATTGGAAATGGTGTGGTTAAGCTACAGCATAACAAGAGCTACAATTACAATGCCATTGCGAACAGCAGTGATGAAAGTACGGTTAAAACAAAGGAAATCAGTTCGAAGCAGACAGGAGCATTAGTGACAAAAAAACTGTTTCCTAGATCCTTTTGTGAGAATGTTGAGATAAGCTTGTCAGTAAACAGACAAGGAATGTATAAAAAGCACAATAAAATCTGTTGCTGAGAAGGTCTCAACGTGCAACTATGTAGCCAATACCTATGAATCTGAAAAAGCACAGCAAGTGAGACAGCATCCTAGGAGGAGGAAAGTCAATGTTTCAGGCTGAAAGACTTCATCAGGATTGGGGTGGGGGAAGGAGATCCGGGAAGTACATAGAGGGAGGGACGAGGAGCTGGTGGAAGGCTAGGTGGGATAGCGATAGGGGGATGCAGGCAGGGAATTATTGTGATTGCTCAGTGGGAAGGATGCAACAGATATGCGAATGGGAAGATGCACAGCTTTGGTGAGGTCAGGGAAAGGGGACATGGGGGAAAGCTGTTGATCGAGAGATTTTGAAGCCAGTGAAGACAATATTAAGCTGTAAGGTCTCCAGCTGAAATATCAAGTTGTGTTCCCCAGTTTCTGTTTGACCTCACTCTGACAGTGGAGGAGGCCTGTCGCCGGATGAGCAAGGGGAGGGGAGTGATTGAAATGGATAGCAACTGGAATGCTGAATTTGTTAAAGCATGCAGAGAGCCGATGCTCCATAATTATGTCCCTGAGTCTCCCTTTGGTCTCCACAACATAGAGGAGACAACGTTGGGATTTGGAGATGAGCTCGGTAGGCCAGGATCAGGCTCTGTATGGAGCATTAGTGCTCTGTACGAAACAACCAACCCGACTTTCCAGTTACCATTCATTTTAATTCCCACTCCCACTCGCCCGGCAACATGCCCATCCTGAGCCAGACCACTATCAGAGATACACCACCTGAGAGTTTACCTTTGAAGCTGATAGCCCAATGGCCTCAATATTGACTGAAGCCGATTCAAAAACCCTCCGGCTGCCACCTTATCCCATGTCCCTTTTCCCTGACCAGACCCACCTGTATCTGCTCCATCCTTCTCATTGACCAATCACAGTAACCTCATACCTGCATGTACCTACCACCACCATACCTACCTGCCACCCTTTCATATCCCATCACTCCATTTCTGGGCTCCCCTCCCCCTCACCCGTCCTGACGAAAGGTCCACGATCAAAATATTGCCTTTGCTGCTCCTCTGATTCTGTCTGGTCTGCTGTGTTTATCCAGCTCCAAGTACATTAACTCTGGCCTCCCGCACTTATAGTACTTCCTCTCTCCAAGCTGTGGAACTAGGTGGTCTAAATATAAGAAAAAATAAATTTGGACATTTGAAGAAATGGCGGACACATCTGTTATTTCTTAACAACCCAATACACATGTTCCAGAAGAAGCAGCATTTCATTTGTACTCTTTCAATCCAGTCTCCTGTCATTGCTACTCACAATGCAGTCTCCTTTATATTGGGGAGACCAAACAGAAACTGTATTGAGGAACACTCCCACTCTCTCTGTGGGAATAACCCTGACCTTCTCATTGCTTCCCATTTCAAAAACTTACCTTACTCACATGCAAACATTTTAGTCCTGGGTTGCTGTAATGCCCCAATGAAGCAAAACCCAAGCTCGAATAACATCTCACTTTAGACGTTGGAACGTTCTATCCTGATGGAAGTTTTATTCAATTCCATACTTGCACAGCCTGACCACATTATGGCTGGTCTCCATTCTTCACACATTCTTTCTCCTGGTCTCCCAATGAACTTGCCCTATTTGTGAATCGTTTGTCTTGCAGTTAATTAACGAACCCATTTCCCCCTTCACATCTAATTAATACTCATTTTACATTTGATTCTCTTTTACCAGAAATAAAAGTCAATTTGTCAGTGGCATTGCTCCTCTACATCATCTTGTTTCCCGTTACCCCTCCTCTACTGCGGTCAAGGGATTTAAAAGCACATTTTTCAATCCTTTTCTGTTCTGAAGAGGAGTCACACTTGAAAAGATTCAAGAAAAACCTCCTCTCCATTGTTGTAATGTTCCAGTCCGCTATTCTCAGATTCAGATCTGTCCTCTCTCTGTGTACGCAGCTGTTGATCTCTGTTACTGTTGGAGCTGATGCATCTGCTCCTACACTGGGATAGCGCACTGAATGAAGCCCTTCACCAATAGGAGAGGGAAACCCTCCAGTGACACAGTTAGATTGCATGGAGACTGACATTAATCACAGTCACTGAGCAAACAGTCCCAGCTTTTAATCCAGCACATTCAGTTCAGAATATAACTGGACTCGACTACATGTCGACATTGCTGGCTATTGGTCAAATCTCACATCACCAATTGCTCTAGTGATGTCAGTTGTGAGGGAGAAAGATGAATGCTATCTTTTCGTAGGCTAGATGATTCTGCTGTTACCATCTGTCCCCAAATCCCTCCACCCACCAAAATAAACACAATCAGGATATTGCTTCTGTGCGGATCTCTCCTCCACGGGAACAACCGCCAGCCAAAACACTGTCACTGGGCACAGTCGCCTTGAACATAGACAGGAAGTTTGGACTTCTCTGAATGTTCCTCTCACTGCTCTAATAAGGCAACTAGGGAATATGCTTCAGTAATTTATTTATACAAATTGACAAACTTCTAAATGCAGTTTTATTTGTGTAAAACCGTACTTTTTTACGCATTTTGGCCTCAGTCGAAACCAAAAGTGATAATTACAATGAACTTATTCATTAAGACTTATGAATTAATGAGTCAGGTTCGGATGATCATGACATTCGCTGGGAGATAGGACGGAATGGGATAGTGGCTGTGGAGACTGCTTGGGGGGGGGGGGGGGGGGGGTACAATGATATTCCCCAGTCATCATCACTCTTTCTTCCAAACAGAATTAAATCTAATGCACAACAAGGAAACTGCCAACATTTGAGAGATGCAATGCTGAATGACAATGTGAACTGAACAGGATCATTTTAAATGTGATAAAGTGAGCTTTATCTAATATACACACCACTTAATCATTGGGAATACAGTTCGATTAGGATCACTGGACCAGAAACATTAACTTTGATTTCTCTTCACAGATATTGCCAGACCAGCTGAGCTTGCCCTCTAAGGTCTGCTTTTTTTTTGGTTTGAGCTTGATCATATTGTTCATATCCGGCAGGATACTTAAAAATAAAAGCAGACACTAATTACAAAATGTGGAGGGCTATGGGGACAGTGCAGGAGACTAACAGTAGAGATATAGTCGTTCCAAAGTGGAAGAGACAATGGGCTGAGTTTCCCCCACTTTTGCTGTAAATAATTCTGTGATATGTAACCAAAGCCTTTGGGACGGGGTAGACAAACGAGTTCAACGAAGGACACAGAGTGCTCCACCATCAATAATTTATTCCTGTTATCTCATGAAATTTCTGCTGCCTCTAAAATGTCTTTTCAAACAAAGTGGAGTTCCTGAGATTTACAGGATATTCAGAAAAATATTCTTTTTTCCTTTGAATCTTAAAGAAGCAACAGATTTCGGCTGTAACACAGGTGTCACAGACACACCAACTATAACAGGAACAGGAAAGGACTACATTGTCCACATATAACCGAATTCAGCATGTAGCCCTGTCAAAAAACATGAAATATAGTGATACAGAAACATGAAAAACAAATTAAAAAATGGTGAAGAAGCGCCACAGATGAGGAAGTATCTGCAGAGATAAAGAAAGTGAACATATCGAATATGATGTAACCCTGTTCTGAAAAAGTCATATTGGAATCAAAGGTTAATTCTGCGTATCTCTGCTCAGAGGGTGCCAGACCTGCTGAGCTACCCTCTATCGATTTTTTCTTTTTTTTCTGAACCGTGACAAATTGACTGATCTGAACGATATAAGCAAAGCTGCTATCTGAGTTGAATCTCCAGTAATTTGTAACCAAAAGAGAAAATGCTTGAAAATCTCAGCAGGTCTGGCAGCATCCGTAATGAGAGAAAAAAGCTGACGTAACGAGTCTAACTGCGTCTGTACAGAGAAATCAGAATTAACATTTCTATTTCAGTGGCACTTCCTCAGAACGGATGTCAGCCCTGAAAATGTTGATTAATATACAGAAGAGGCTGAATAGCTGTAAATGGAGACTGTTAATAGCTAACAATAGGGGGTGAGTACTAGGCCTGGGGTATGGGTAGGGGGCTTTGAGGAGTCCAGTCCCGAAAATTATTGAACATTATTTTGAGTCTGAATTGCTGCAGGTGCCGTGCATGGAAAATGGGGTGTTGTTCATCCAGCTTGCGTGGAAATGTCCTGGAATACTGCTAGGTGGGGGCGAGTGGGTGGGAATCTCCAGATGAAATGTTGTCAGATTTAGTTAATAAAATGGCCTGATATGCCATGGCAGGGTTATGGAGGAGCAGGTGATATGTGGAAGTATCCGAGAGCTGGCACTCAGCCTCTGAAATGGAGAGGTGAGTTCACCAGACTACAGCAGCATCACCCTTATCGACACAGGCTGAATAACACAGTCAGGGGTGGATCGAAGCATACAGCTTATAGACTGTTCAGAGGGTGATAGGTGACCAGTGATACGTGGGATAGGGTGAGGGGGATGCAGAGAAATTAAAACAACCAGTGTCACATTGAAAGTTCTCAAAGAACAGATTGAGTCAAAGTAAACACCAGAGGAATGGGTGCAGGTGGAGGGAGAGTGTTGTAGCTGGGGGAAGGGTCTTTGGGATGGAGAGTGGACTCTTGCCCAAACAACTGGACACCGAGGAGAAGACAGTGGAAGAGGAGTTCAACATTATGTCGTTCCTGCAAATCATTAAAGGGGGCGCAGAAGGATAAAGCTGAGAACTTTGCAGAGTACAGAACATTCAGCATTACAGCGTGGCAGTTTAGGAGGGATGGTGAATACACGACAGGAGGTGGGCTTGGGGGAGGGGATGGTCTCAGAGCGCAAGGCATGGGTGGGGTGACAGGTTCCAGAAGCTCATAGGCATCTCTAAGTTATTCCACCTTGTAGTCCTCGTATAGCCGGCGAGCACGGCGGATTAGCTGGAGAATGATGTAAAATTGTGGAATGGTGCAACCTTGAGTCAATTTGATGAGATGCTGTGGGCAGAGAAAATATTGATCTCAGTGGCACTGACATCGCACGATCAGTCCACAGAAAGTAATTGAAAATTATCGTTATCTTATTGGAATTCTCTGATTTCATTGGGGTGAAACTCAACCAGCAAGGTCTTACTTTTCTGACACTTTAGACCAAACTGTGAAAACAAATGATGTTATTAATAAGACAAATCCATCCATGGTTTTGGATTGCAGTAGCAAAGGCAGAGTTTATTTGTCATTCCCAATAGCTCTAGGGAAGGTTTCATTGTTCATTGAGGAAATTACCAGCACAGAATTTCCTCTGATTCCCGTTAACCACAGTGTTCTGAGGGTTAATGATGCTACATGAGTCAAATATTACTTAGTTGCGAGGCAAGTTACTCTGATCTCACCTCTAATGGCATTGGAAAATCAGTTAAAATGGTAAAGAGCAAAATGATAGTACACGGCTTATTTGATCTTTGTGGTCACTGTCCTGACAACGTTTAAGGAAAAACTGATGCATGGTCGTCTGATTCTGAGGTGAGGTTTGTCCTATTTGTGATGAGGCTGGTTTGGTTAAGCGTGTGACACAGAGACAGAAATAACGTTCCACTCTGTATAGGGAACAGAACCATCATGTTTACGGTGCATTGGACGGTGACAGACACACACTATTGTCTGTTCCTATTTGACATTGATCATCCCAATCTCATCATTCACTGATGAACAATAGCAGCACAGAAGCCAGCAGTTCCCATCACCCCTGTTGGAAAGCAAACAGGGAAAGGAAGGGCCAGTGGAAGTGGGAGTAACTAGGGAAGTGGTGTAACTTACAGTGGGAGTGGGAGAAGAAAGATGTGAAGAGAAATCATTAATGGAAGAGTATGTAGCTGCAGATGGGGAGGTGCAAGGGAAGTAGGAGTGTAAGAAAAGAGTAAGAAGGCCGAGGAAGAGTGGCTAATGAAGTTTTAGTGACTGGGAAAAACTTGCTTTAGCAAATGTGAGGTTGGGTGAAAAATATCACCATTCAGGAAAATTGGGATCTGGTTCCATTGAAAATTAAGATTTGATGTACTTCATTTTCTATACTTGATTCTTGATCAGATTGCACATTCACTCTGTATTTTTGTATCTCCATCAAGTGCGGATTAATTTTTTTCCCCCGAGCATGGTATCCCAACATTTTTGAATTTTTTAACAATATGTATTTGCTTCCAATTCAACGTAGACATGAGAACATGATTTGATCTCCTGCAGTTTGCCCATAACGTAGAATATAATTGAATAGTTATCCTCATCACAATCACTAATTCAAGCAATGAGTCAGTATCCATCCTGCAGATGAAAAACTTCTTCAGCTCTGACTATTGATAAAAGAACAGTGCCACACAAATGGCTAATGTTCCAGTGCAAGGTGCCAAACCCTAGTTCATCTTAAATTCTGTACACACTTTATGAATAAGACATGCTGAGGGGCAGAGTGTAAAAGGTGAATTCAACTCTGTGTCGAAAATGCTATTAGCAGCTCCCTCATAATAGGTGTTAACTACATCACTTTGTAAATTCCCCAAAATGAGAATAGCAAAAGACTGGAATTCTTAATTCCTCTTCTATGAATAACATCGGGAGAACAGGAAGGAAATCAAGGTTTGTTTGTGATATTCATAAATGATGATGGTGAGAATGTGGAAGATGGGGGCAGTGGAATGATAACTAATGTTGGGGATGACACAAAGATTAGCTGGGTGGTTCACAGTGAAGTAGAAAGGGTTAGGCTACAGGACGATATAAACAGATGATTTCTATATCCAGATTAATATCCGATGAAGTTTAACACTGTTAATTCAGATTTTCATCGTCTCACATTTATCAAGACAAATGAGTACTCAAACTGTGAATTGCAAGGGCTAAATTTGCTCCTTTTTTCATTGCAGCAGGGAAGGTTGAGGAGGAAACCTGGTACAGGTGTACAAGAGCAGAAGGGGAAAGGAGATGATGAGCAGACAGCAGCTGTTTCCCTTACTCGAAGGGTCAAAAACAAAGGGATATATACTTAAAGTGAAAGGCAGGGGATTGAGAGAGGATTTGTGAGTCTGTTTTGAACTGGGAGGGTGGCACAGACAGAGAATATAAAATTCGTACAATGTGGAAATAGGCACTTTGGTCCAACACATCCACACTGACCCTCCAAAGAATAGCTCACACAAACACGTTCCTCCTATATTTACCCCTGACCTACACATCCCTGAACACAATGGGCAATTAAGCACGGCCAATTCACCTAACCTGCACATCTATGGATTGTGGGAGGAAAACGGAATACCTGGAGGAAACCACGCAGACATGTGGAAAATGTGCAAAATCCATACAGGCAGTCACCCGAAGCTGGAATCAATCCTGGGTCCCCGCGCTCGAAGGCAGGAGTTCTAACCACTGAGCCACTGTTCTGCCCCTGGTGACATGTGTTTGGAGTGCATTTCCTCAGCGGGTGATGGAGCAGATAATCTCACAAATGTTTCAAAAAGCCTTTGGATATACCCTTGGTGATGCAGGCTCGCATTTTCATTAAATGATTCTATGTGGTGGCAGCCATGAACACTGATATATTCTGAAGCAATAGCTAATGGCAGTTCCTGGTTTGTTCCATTGACTGTACTCAGTGAGTGAACCTCCAGTGAAGTGCTGGTGTTATCTGCCACTTTCTATTGAAGTGTTTCGGTTTCCTTGCGTTGGTCATGTAAATTCCTCTGTCCATGATGTCATTTCCGGCCCTATTCGTCAGAGGGTGGGAGATGACATCAAAATTGATGTGTTTATTGATGGAGTTCCGGTTGAAATGCCATGTTTCTAGGAATTCTTGTGCTTGTGTCTGTTTGGCCTGTCCTAGAATGAATATACAGACCTAGTCAAAGTGGCGTATTTCCTCATCAGTACGTAAGAAATTAGTATTGGGATCCTGTATTTTCTGGCTAGTTGATGTTCATATATCCTGGTGACTAGTTTTCTGCTTGTTTTCCGTTGTAGTGTTTGTTATAGTTCTTGCAAGGCTTATTGTTCCTGGAGCAGAACAGAGAAAGATATGAGTTTATTGCGGTGCTCAAAAGTATGAATAAACTGTCAGAGTGAAAAATAGTACTTTATTAGTTGGCATTATAGCACCAAAGAATTCTAATTTCAAGGTTATATGCAAAAGTGCGAGGAGTGAAATAAGGAAAAGTGTTTTTATTTAGAGAGTTGTTACAAATTGGACTTGACTGACTGGGAAAGTTGTCAATGAAGATTCAAAAGAGAACTGGATATATAGAACATAGAACATAGAACAATACAGCACAGAACAGGCCCTTCGGCCCACGATTTTGTGACGAACTTCTATCCTAGATTAAGCACCCATCCATGTACCTATCCAAATGCCGCTTAAAGGTCGCCAATGAATCTGACTCTACCACTCCCATGGGCAGCGCATTCCATGCCCCCACCACTCTCTGGGTAAAGAACCCACCCCTGACATCTCCCCTATACCTTCCACCCTTCATCTTAAATTTATGTCCCCTTGTAACACTCTGTTGTACCCGGGGAAAATGTTTCTGACTGTCTACTCTATCTATTCCTCTGATCATCTTATAAACCTCTATCAAGTCACCCCTCATCCTTCGCCATTCCAACGAGAAAAGGCCGAGAACTCTCAACCTATCCTCGTACGACCTACTCTCCATTCCAGGCAACATCCTGGTAAATCTTCTCTGCACCCTCTCCAAAGCTTCCACATCTTTCCTAAAGTGACGCGACCAGAACTGCACACAGTACTCCAAATGTGGCCTAACCAAAGTTCTGTACAGCTGCAACATCACCTCACGACTCTTGAATTCAATCCCTTTGCTAATGAACGATAATACTCCATAGGCCTTCTTACAAACTCTATCCACCTGAGTGGCAACCTTCAAAGATCTATGTACATAGACCCCAAGATCCCTCTGTTCCTCCACCTGACCAAGAACCCTACCATTAACCCTGTATTCTGCATTCTTATTTGTCCTTCCAAAATGGACAACCTCACACTTGGCAGGGTTGAACTCCATCTGCCACTCCTCAGCCCAGCTCTGCATCATATCTAAGTCCCTCTGCAGCCGATAACAGCCCTCCTCACTGTCCACAACTCCACCTATCTTTGTATCATCTGCAAATTTACTGACCCACCCTTCGACTCCCTCATCTAAGTCATTAATAAAAATTACAAACAGCAGAGGACCCAGAACTGATCCCTGCGGAACTCCACTTGTAACTGGGCTCCAGGCTGAATATTTACCATCTACTACCACTCTCTGACTTCGACCGGTTAGCCAGTTTTCTATCCAATTGGCCAGATTTCCCTCTATCCCATGCCTCCTGACTTTCTGCATAAGCCTACCATGGGGAACCTTATCAAATGCCTTACTAAAATCCATGTACACTACATCCACTGCTCTACCCTCATCCACATGCTTGGTCACCTCCTCGAAGAATTCAATAAGACTTGTAAGGCAAGACCTACCCTTCACAAATCCGTGCTGGCTGTCCCTAATCAAGCAGTGTCTTTCCAGATACTCGTAAATCCTATCCCTCAGTACCCTTTCCATTACTTTGCCTACCACAGAAGTAAGACTAACTGGCCTGTAATTCCCGGGGTTATCCCTATTCCCTTTTTTGAACAGGGGCACAACAGTCGCTACTCTCCAGTGCCCTGGTACCACCCCAGTTGCCAGTGAAGACGAGAAGATCATTGCCAACGGTACTGCAATTTCCTCTCTTGCTTCCCACATAATCCTAGGATATATCCCGTCAGGCCCGGGGGACTTGTCTATCCTCAAGTTGTTCAAAATGTCCAACACATCTTCCTTCCTAACAGGTATCTCTTCTAGCTTATCAGTCCATTTCACACTCTCCTCTTCAACATAACGGTCCCTCTTGTTCGTAAATACTGAAGAGAAGTACTTGTTCAAGACCTCTCCTATCTCTTCCGACTCAATACACAGTCTCCCACCACTGTCCTTGATCGGACCTACCCTCGTTCTCGTCATTCTCAGGTTTCTCACATACGCATAGAATGCCTTGGGGTTATCCTTGATTCTATCCGCCAGGGATTTTTCATGCCCTCTCTTAGCTCTCCTAATCCATTTCTTCAGGTCCCTTCTGGCTATCCTGTATCCCTCCACTGCTCTGTCTGAACCTTGTTTCCTCAACCTTATGTAAGCCTCCTTCTTCTTCTTTACTGCACATTCAACCTCCCTCATCAACCAAGGCTCCCTCACACGACCATTTCTTTCCTGCCTGATCGGTACATACATATCAAGGACACGTCGTATCTGCTCCTTGAAAAAGTTCCACATTTCCACCACATCCTTCCCTGACAGCCTATGCTCCCAACGTATGCTCCTCAAATCCTGTTTTACAGCATCGTAATTTCCCTTCCCCCAATTGTAAAAACTTCCTTGTTGTGCGCACCTATCTCTCTCCATAACCAAGGTGAAAGTCACAGAATTGTGGTCGCCATCACCAAAATGTTCACCCACTAACAAGCCCACCACTTGTCCCGGTTCATTACCGAGTACCAAATCCAATATGGCCTCCCCTCTGGTTGGACAATCTACATAATGCGTTAGAAAAGCTTCCTGGACACACTGCACAAACACCGCCCCGTCCAATCTACTTGATCTAAAGAGCTTCCAATCAATATTTGGGAAGTTGAAGTCGCCCATGACTAAGTCGCCAATATTTGGAAATTATTAATTTAACGGGCAACAGAGAGAGGGCTGGCATATGGGAGGTGCTGGGAGACATTTTTGGAGCTGATTCATGCATAATGCCAATGACTTCCTCCTGTACTTTAAAGTTTTGTATTCTATCAAGTGTCAGCTGTGAAGAAAAGTCAGTATCCAAGTATTTCACATTGTAAATGCTCACAAATATCTGATTATTTGGTGCAGCATAAGTATTTAAAATTATTGCAAGGTCAGCTTCATTATGAAGTCTAATTGTTACTCAGAACATCAATATTTTACATGTTGTATTCCAATTACTAAAACAAATATATCATTGCTTTGGCACAAAGCCCTTTGGAAAGCTTTGACATTTCGCTGACACGATATTATGTTTGTTGGTTTTTTTTTCACTATCCACATTTCATATTAAATACCATTCATTCTAAACATTGGAAGTTTTCAAATTATTGTTCACTGATATTTGATGACACAAATAATTTATTTGGTTTAATATTCACAGTTCATGTTGAATTATTGTCATTTTAAATTGCTGGCAAATAGCTGAAGATCGTACATTTCAGTGAGAAATTAAACTGATTGATTATATATAAATGTTTAAGAACGCTAATTCTATTTGTATGTTCAATCTTCTGCTCACTCTGAACATCGAATTATCCAAAAACCAACCACTTTAAATGTTGGAGTGGCAAAACATTGCTTTGAATCCTGACATTGAATATCTAATTCTCTTACCACAAGAGTTATGTTGTTTCTTCGATAAAATAAAATGTACCTGCTTTATATCTGTGTAAGAAAATCTTGACAGGAGTTATATTTTAGTTCCACAAATATAGAATCACCATAATTGATTTAAGAGATTATAGTCCAGTTGAAGGATTATCGTTCTCATTTTATTGTTCTGGATTAGTAGTGCTGGAAGAGCACAGCAGTTCAGGCAGCATCCAACGAGCAGCGAAATCGACGTTTCGGGCAAAAGTCCTTCATCAGGAATAAAGGCAGAGAGCCTGAAGCGTGGAGAGATAAGCTAGAGGAGGGTGGGAGTGGGGAGAAAGTAGCATAGAGTACAATGGCAGAGTGGGGGAGGGGATGAAGGTGATAGGTCAGGGAGGAGAGAGTGAAGTGGACAGGTGGAAAAGGAGACAGGCAGGTAGGACAAGGCCAGACAAGTCATAGGGACAGTGCTGAGCTGGAAGTTTGGAACTAGAGTGAGGTGGGGGTAGAGGAAATGAGGAAACTGTCGAAGCCCACATTGATGCCGTGGGGTTGAAGTCTTCCGAGGCAGAAGATGAGGCAGTCTTCCTCCAGGCGTCAGGTGGTGAGGGAGGGGCGGTGAAGGAGGCCCAGGACCTCCATGTCCTCGGCAGAGTGGGAGGGGGAGTTGAAATGTTGGGCCACGGGGCAGTGTGGTTGATTGGTGCCGGTGTCTCCCCATCCCCACCCTCCTCTAGCTTATCTCTCCACGCTTCAGGCTCTCTGCCTTTATTCCTGATGAAGGGCTTTTTTCCGAAACGTCGATTTCGCTGCTCGTTGGATGCTGCCTGAACTGCTTTGCTCTTCCAGCAACACTAATCCAGAATCTGGTTTCCAGCATCTGCAGTTAATGTTTTTACATCATCTTCTTGTTGCCCAATTCATGAACTATAGCAAATATCCGATTATTGTTCGGTGTCAGTAAACTCAACATCTTGAAATGAGCTACGCTGAAACTTGCTTCCAAGTTAGCTGAAATAATTTACAGTGTTAATGGACCTCACAGCTGCCTGTGATACAGAGAGACTCAGTGGCCTGTTCCAAAATTTGTGCATGGAGCTTCTAACCTGCTTCAGGTCAATCAGGCAAATATCACTTCAAAACAAATCAGTTGGAACCTTCCTTGGGTAGGTGGATAACCCGCCAACAGACTATAACTGGTCTCAGTGTCGGTACAAATATTGTCCAGGTTAAATACTAATGGCTGACCAGCAACCAGGTTTTGAAATTCATCTTCAGTCAGAGCCTGGCCCAGAGAGCAGACGTGTTGACATTGAGAGCCAGAATCACACCATACAAGTTACCTATAGTGATGAAACCTGACCTGCCTCCCAGACTCCATACATCTGCACCCCGGACCAGGCATGGATGAAGACGTAAACAAGTTGACATTCTATTGCAGTTCCTTGTGTCTCTAAAGCCATATCTTCTAAATGTCACCTTCACATTCTCCAGTATTAAAATAAAATTGTACATCTTTGTGAATGATCAGAGTTACTACATGGATCACACAGTCGAACTGATGTGAAGTAACCAGCAGCAAACGGCAATCCAAATTCACATTAATAACTGAACTTTGTGGATACTGTCTGGTCTAAGTAAACACAAATAATATACTGGCTTTCAGGTGCCTGTAACAATGCACACCACAACTGGAGGCTTTGGCCTTAAACCCCTCCAAAGTTTCCTGATCTCATACATATCACTCCCTCACACATTCAACAATTTAAGGGGAATCCACAAGCCGGCTGAAACTGGAAACATAGAATAGTGCAGCACTGTACAGGCCTTTTGGCCCTTGACTTTTTATCCATCAAGCCAGCGGATAAAGGGGGCGCTGTGGTAGTCTGGCGCACTGACCTCTACACCGCTGAAGCCAAACGTCAACTCGAGGACACCTCTTCCTACTGCCCCCTCGACCATGACCCCACCCCCATCACCAAACCATCATCTCCCAGACCATACAGAACCTCATCACCTCAGGAGATCTCCCACCCACAGCTTCTCCCAGCGAGAAGGGGACATGAAAAGTCCTTGGTTGGTAGCATTATGGAAAACCCTAAGGCTTTCTATAGGTATGTCAGGAATAAAAGGATGACTAGGGTAGGTATCGGTCCAGTCAAGGATATTAGTGGGATGTTGTGCGTGGAGGCAGAGGAGATTGGAGAGACACTAAATCAATACTTTTCGTCAGTATTCACTCAGGAACAGGACGTTGTTGCCAATGTGAATACTGAGTCACAATTAAGTAGAATGGATGGCTTTGAAGTATGCAGGGAAGAGCTCCGGGGAATACTGGAAAGGGTGAAAATAGATAAGTCCCCTGGGCCTGATGGCATTTATCCTAGGATCCTCTGGGAAGCTAGGGAGGAGATAGCGGAGACATTGGCCTTGATTTATATGTCGTCGTTGTCTACAGGAACAGTGCCAGAAGACTGGAGAATAGCGAATGTGGTCCCCTTGTTCAAGAAGGGGAGTAGGGACAGCCCTAGTAACTATAGGCCAGTGAGTCTCACTTCTGTTGTGGGCAAAGTCTTAGAGAGAATTGTAAGGGATAGGATTTATGAACATCTGGATAGGAATAATGTGATCAAGGTTAGTCAGCATGGTTTTGTGAAGGGCAGGTCGTGCCTCACAAACCTTATTGAGTTCTTTGAGAAGGTGACGAAGGAAGTGGATGAGGGTAAAGCAGTAGATGTGGTGTATATGGATTTTAGCAAGGCGTTCAATAAGGTACCCCATGGTAGGCTACTGCAAAAATTCCAGAGGTATGGCATTGAGGGTGCATTAGAGGTTTGGATTAGGAATTGTCTGGCTGGAAGGAGACAGAGGGTAGTAGTTGATGGTTATGGTTCATCTTGGAGTGCAGTTACTAGCGGTGTTCGACAAGGATCTGTTTTGGGACTATTGATGTTTGTCAATTTTATAAATGACCTGGAGGAGGGGCTTGAAGGCTGGGTGAGCAAGTTTGTGGATGATACAAATTTGGGTGGAGTGGTGGACAGTGAAGAAGGATGTGGCAGGTTACAGCGGGATATAGATAAGTTGCAGAGCTGGGCAGAAAGGTGGCAAATGGAGTTCAATGTAGGTAAGTGTGAAGTCATTCACTTTGGTAGGAGTAACAAGAAGATGGATTACTGGGCTAATGGTAGGCTACTTGGTAGTGTGGATGATCAGAGAGATCTTGGTGTCCATGTACACAGATCTCTGAAAGTTGCCACCCAGGTAAATAGTGTTGAGAAGAAGGCATATGGTGTACTGGGCTTTATTGGTAGAGGAATTGAGTTCCGGAGTCCTGAGGTCATGTTGCAGTTGTATAAGACTCTGGTGCGGCCTTATGTGGAGTATTGTGTAGAGTTTTGGTCGCCATACTATAGGAAGGATGTGGATGCACTGGAACGGGTGCAGAGGAGGTTTACCAGGATGTTGCCTGGCATGGTAGGAAGATCGTATGAGGAAAGTCTCAGGCACTTGGGTCTGTTCTCATTGGAGAAAATAAGGTTTAGGGGAGACTTGATAGAAGTGTACAAGATGATTAGGGGTTTAGATAGGGTTGACAGTGAGAACCTTTTTCCGTGTATGGAGTCCGCTGTTACTAGGGGACACAGCTTTAAATTAAGGGGTGGTAGGTATAGGACAGATGTTAGGGGTTGATTCTTTACTCAGCGGGTTGTGAGTTCATGGAATGCCCTGCCAGTATCACTGGTGGACTCTTCCTCTTTATGGTCATTCAAGTGGGCATCGGATAAGCATATGGAGGTTATTGGGCTAGTGTAGGTTAGGTCGGCTTCGGTTGGTTCAACATCGAGTGCTGAAGGGCCTGTACTACGCTGTACTTTTCTATGTTCTATGTTCTATGTACTCTAAGATCATACTAACCTACATACCTTTCATTATACTATCATTCATGTGTCTATCCAATTAAATATCCCTAATATAGCTCATTTTACTACAACTGTTGGCTGTTCATTGCACAGACCCACCACTCTCTGTGTAAAGAACCTACCTCTGACATCTCCCCTAAACCTTCCTCCAATTACCTTAAAATCATAACCCCTCGAGGTAGCCATTTCCACCCTGGGAGAGTCTCTGGCTATCCACTCTATCTATGCCTCTCATCATCTTGTACACCACTGTCAAGTCACGTTCCATTCTTCTTCGTTCCAATGAGGAAAACACCACAGCTCCCTCAAATTTTCTTTGCAAGACATGCCCTCCAGTCCAGGCAGCATCTTGATTAATTTCCTCAGCACTCTCATCAAAACTTCTGCATCTTTCCTACAATGAGGCAACCAGAATAGATCACAATATTCTACGTGTGGTCTCACCAGGGCTCCATATAGTTGACGCATAACCTTCCAGCTCTTAAACTCAATCCCTCGGCTATTGAACACATCAAACACCTTCTTAATCACCTTATGAACCTGTGTAGAAACATTGTGGGAGCTACGCCATTGCCCATTTGATCCCCCGTTCCTCCACAATGTAAGAATCCTGCCTCTAACCCTGTATTCTGCATTCAACTTCGACCTTCCAAAATGAATCGCATCCCACTTTCCCATATTGAACACCATATGCCACTAAGCAGTTGAGTCCTGCATCCTGTAAATGTCCTGTTGCAAACTACAACAGCCCTCTACACTATCCATAATTCCACCAACTGGTGTTACATCATGAAACTTACTAACCTACCCTTCCACTTCGTCATCCACGTCATTTATTAAAATCACAAACAGCAGAGGTCCCAGAACCGATCCTTACGTAACACCACCGCACACCGAATTCCACACTGAAGACTTCCCATTTACCACCACCCTCTGTCTTCTATGGGCTAGCCAATTCTCTATCCAGATGGATACGACTCCGTGTATGTCATGCCTCCTTACCTTCTGAATGAAACTACCTCGGGGAAGCTTATCAAACACCTTGTTAAAATCCATGCACTCCGCATTCACTGCTCTCTCTCCTTCAGTGCGTTTAATCCCCATCCTCAAAGAATCCAGTAAGAGTTGTGAGTTATGACCTGCCCCTCACAAAGTCATGCTGACTGTTTCTAATCAAACTCTGATTTTTCAGAATCGTCTCCAATACTTTGCCCAACACTGATGTAAGGCTGACTGGTTTGTCATTCTCAGGATAATCCCTGTTCCCTTGCCTGGACAAGGGACTAACATTTGCCACACTCCAATCAACAGACGCTTCTCAAATGGAGAGTGAAGACGCAAAGACCATCGCCAAAAGCACAGAAATCTCTTTCCTCTCTTCCTGTCGTAACTTAGGGTGTTTCCCGTGTGGCTGAGGGATTTATCTATCCTTTATCTATCCTCAGTCTGTATTTGACCTCAACTTGTTTACTCCCTGTCTAGCCAACTGATTGACTGCTTTCCATTTCAGGGCTCTGTACAGTGCTGCCTTCCTGAGCAAGTATGGTTCCCAATATCCTGTGTATTATGGAATGGCAAACATGGGAAGGCACAAATGCCTTTCTCATGGGCGGGGGAGGGGGTGCCAAAACGTTGACTCTGCTGCTCCTCAGATGATGCCTGAATAGTTGTGCTTTCCCAGCGCCACACTTTTTGACTCTGATCACCAGGACCTGCAGTCCTCACGTTCTCCATTACTGAGGGCTGTCCTCTCTGCACACTGAGCAGGCAATTAATCAGCGGAAACCCGTTGTCGTTAGAGCTGACTGTTCAGTTCTGAAAAGCTGCATTTGATGAACACTTTTACTAAAAACGAAATTACAACTCAACAAATATTCATTCAGTCGCAGATTTACAGTTTTGGTTCATGAATTAGGCAGCTTGATAACCAACAGTGAATGACTGAAGAACTCCGAGATACAGAGTATTCCAGGTAATATATTTCAGGTTGGATGTGCTTTACCTTAATGCTGGGAATATTATCAGACAGACAGATATGACAAGGAAACGAGATGACATGTGGAAGTGTGTCATTTTTACCATTACAGAGATGTGTTCGAGGGAGGTCATGGCTGACAACTCAATATTCTGTGGTAACAGAAATATAGTCAGGCCAGGAGAGAGGGTAAAAGAGGAGGTGGTGTTGGCTTATAAATTATGGATTTAGTTACTGGCTTAAGAAGGGACGATATCTTGAAAGGATCATCTAATGAGGTTTGGTGGTTAAAGCTCAGTGTCAAAACCATGACAGAAACACTGCTTGGGATATATTGTAGAACCCCAGATAAAGGAAAGTACGGGAGCAGGTATATAATCAAGTTATTGAGGTGTGTAAAAACATTAATAGGATCATTATATTTAGGCATTTCAATTCCAAACATTCATTATGGTAGTGATAATTTCTTAAGAGGGAGCAGGTGCTTTGAAATTTATTCCAGAGAAATCCTTAAATCAACAAAGAGCAGATACAACAATGGGCAGAGTAGCGTTGGGCCTCACTGTCGGGAACGAAGCCAGTCAGATGTTCCAGGCAGAAGTGGGAGAGCATTATCGGACCAGTTATTGTGATATCACACATTTTGACTTGGCTAAGGAAAAGACCCCAAAATGTTTGAATCATAAAAGCTTTTTGGATTGGGTAGACAGATTTTATGAAAAAAATGACAGAATCCTGCCAAAGTGCAGTTGCTTCTGGATGAAACTATAACAGAACAAGTTGGGGCGGGGGTTGGGGGGTCATTTGATTAAAATTGAATTGATGACAGTCTCGGCCCAGCATGTTACACCGAAGTTAAAATTTAGGAAAACAAGCCCAGAGAACCTCAGATGTCGACACAAATCCCGAACAGGATGAAAAAGGAAAGAGAAGCTTAAAGCAGGTTCCAAGTGAGCAGGTCAATGATTGCCCTAAAAGAATACAGAAAGTGGAGGGCTAAACTCAAAAGTCAGCGGAAGAGCAGGAGGAGGGATGATAAAACATTAGCGGGTAAGATTAGCAAGAATCCAAAGTCATATTTTTGGTGTATTCAGGGGAAGACGCTAACGTGGGAAAGAATGGGAGTGTTAGGGACTAAGGGAACAGTCTGTCCGCAGAGACAGAGAATATGTTAAATACATCCTCCGAATCGATCTTCAGTTTGGAGAAGCTGTTACTGGATTCAGGGAGCGTGACCGTCTGACCCTTGAGCAAATTGATACAGGAGCTGAGGAAGAATTGGAAGTTTATGCAAGATAGAGTGGGCAAATCACCAGATGAAAGACCACCAAGTCTCACATCAGTGAGAGGGAAACAATTGTAGAAAATCTGGAGGGCTGTTGAGGCTGGATCATTAAATATCTTCAAGGCTGAGACAGACAGATTTTTATACAAGTGTTACGGGGAAATTGCAGAAAAGTGGAATGGGGATTAACAAAATAAAAATAACCGAATCGAAGGAAACACAGACTCATTTAGAGGACAGACATTTTGTTGTCCCTATGTCTAATGGTCATCTTTTCCAATAGCCCTGCATTCACAAGAACATCACCTCTCTCGAGGGATTCAAGGAATTCATAAACGCGATACTAATAGACAGAAAGTATGAGGGGACTGCGACAACACAGATTGCCTGTCGGGGTGAGGATTTGCATTGACAGAGTCACCACTTCCAGAAGGAAGATCTCAGCAAGACACCCTCCAAGGCCAATCAGAGACGTGCACTGGGGACCTGGAAGTCAGTGGCCAGGTGTCAAGGAGTCTTGAAGACCTAAACACTGCATCACTGTCGTGTCTCCTTCCTTCGCTGGCCAAAACTATATATGGAGGGGGAGAGAGACATGCCGTTGTTGCAGAGTATGCAGTAAGGCTTTGACACGAGAGGCTTCAGACAGCTCCAGCTCAGCAAAATGTACAGGGAAACTGAAATAAAGTCCTTTTAACATTATTGTTATAGCCGTCGAGATGGCAGTTAGGGCAGTCACACGATCCTCTTGTTTCATGTGGGAGCTCACGGAGATTTTCACTGTCCCTGATGACTATTCGTGTGGACTGTGCACCCAGCTTCAGCTCCTGGGAGACCGTGTTAGGGAGCTGGAGCTAGGCGGCACGGTGGCTCAGTGGTTAGCACTGCTGCCTCAAAGTGCCAGGGACCAGGGTTCAAATCCTGGCTCGGGCAACTGTCTGTGTGGAGTTTGTGCATTCTGCCCGTGTCTGCATGGCCTTCCTCTGGATGATGCGGTTTCCTCCCACAGTTCAAAGATGTGCAGATTAGGTGAATTGGTCGTGCTAATTTGCCTGTAGTGTAGGGGAGTGGGTCTGCGTGGGCTGCTCTTTGGAGGCTCGGTGCGGACTTGTTGGGCTGAAGGTTATTTAGGATGCACTCAGTGTCATCTGAGATACTCAGAACTTCATAGATAAGTGCTTTAGTGGTGGTGGCCACACCCAAGACACAGCCCAAGTTATGTTTCTTTAATGACTGCAATATTCCAGTCAACGTTCATCGCCCTCGTTTCATGAGCTTTACCTGTCAGTCCTGTTGTATTTAAATAAACACAATTTAATCCAAGAGGCGATCCTTGATTCCGTCATATTCCAGGTAGAGAGTAGCTGTGCGACCACCAGGAATGGCAAAGGGAGTCGTCAGAGAGTACAGAAATAGCCTGTGGCTATTCCTTTCCATAACATGTAGACCATTTTGGATTGTTGGGGGTGATGCCCGTTCAGGTGAAAGCAGCAATAGTCAGGCTGGTGGGATTGGCACTGGCTCAGGGGCACTGCGGGAAAGGGTAAAGGTAAACAGGTCGTTAAAGATAGGAGGGTTGATTGTTAGAGGGACATTCGGAGATTCTGTGGCCACAAACGGGAATCCAGGATGGTGGATTACCTCCCCGCTACTCGGGTCCAGGATGTCGACAAGTGGCTGCTGAACATTCTCAAGGGGTTGGGTGAGCATCCAGAAATCATTATGCACGTTGGCACAAATGATACCCGTTGAAATAGGGCCGAGGTTCTGGAGTGAGATTACAGAGAGCTCGGAGAAACATTTTTTAAAAAAAACCTTGACAGTGGTCATCTCCTTAGAGGGAGATTACCGTCCGAGACATGCACTGGAAGGGACACCAATATCTTGGCTGCCAGTTATGCTCGTGTTACCAGGGTGGGTTTAAACTAGATCGGCAGGGGGTGGTATCCTCCAGAGCAGGGAGACAAGTGCGAGGCTGGAAGGAGATAGAGTCATCAGAAATAGTAAATTTAGGCTGGAAAATGACAGAGAGAAATGCCTTTTGGATTAAATTGCACTATTTCAATACAGATAAGGCCAATGAACACAGGGCGTGGAAATGTAGGTGGGACTGGTATATTATAGCCATTACACAAACATGGCTAAGTGATGGATAGGACTGACAGCTTAATGTGCCAGGGTACAGTTGCTTTAGGTGAGACAGAGATATTGGAAGGAAGGGAGTGGAGTTGAATTTCTGATTAAGGGGAGTACCACAGCAGTAATCAGAGATAAAATAACTGATGAATCACCCAGTGAGGCTTTGTGGGTGGAGTTAAGAAATAGGAAAATGTTCGTGAGGTGATTGGGGATGTGCTATAGGCCCCCAAATAGTCAACAGGAATGAGAGTAATAAATATGCAGGGAGAGAGGGGAAACCTGCAAGAGCAATAGGGTTTTCATAATAGGGGCTTTTATTTTTTCGAATACAGACTGGAATTGCCAGAGCGTTAAGGGATTTGATGAGACAGAATCTGATAAAAGCTTCAGGAAAGTTTCCTCAAGCAACATACAGAGAAAAACGAAATTTTCTTAGGAAATAGGGCAGGACAGGTGATTGAGTTAACAGTGGGGGAGCACTTTGTGACCATTAACCGTAGTTCTATTAATTTTCAAATAGTTATGGAGAAGGACAAAACTGGTCAACCGGTTCATGTTCGTACTTGGGCCATGGCTCAGGTCCAGGCAGCTGGGAACAAAGAAATTCCTGGAGGTATATAAGAGATAATGGAGTTTACTGCTGAAGGAAATCAGTAGGGTGAAAAGAGAGCAAGAAAGTGCCTTGGCTGAGAAGATTAGGATGAATCCAAAAAGGTACTTTAAATATATTTTTAAAAAATCAAAACAGGATTGAAAATAGGACCCCTCGAAGACCAATGTGGACAAGTAAGTGTGGAACTATAAGTGATGGGTGAAGTCCTCAACGAATATTTCTACTCTCTGTTTACTGTGGAGAAAGACATGTTGACTTGAGAACTAGAGGAAGTTAGTGGTGATATCTTAGAGCCAATCTATATCATAGTTGAGGAGATTTTGGACGTTCTAGAATGTTTGAAAGTGGATAAATCTCATGGTCCTTACCCGATATATCCAAGAACACCTCAAGGGGCTCCAGAAGAATTTACGGGGACCCTGGCTTTTAATGTTTATCATCAGTAACCACCGGTAATGTCCCGAAGCCTGGAGGATCGCAATTGTTGTGCCCTTATTCAAGAAGAACTGAACAAATAAAAACCTTGGAACTACAGATCAGCAGGTTTAACATCCGTGGTAGGTAAGTTACTTGAGAAGGTTCTGAGGGATAAGATGTACATGGATTTAGAAAGACAGGCTTTGATTAGGAATAGTAAGTGTGGCTTTGTGCGAGGAAGATTGTGCCTGACAATTCTTTTCAAGTAAGTGGATGATGTGACCAGGAAGATTGAGTTGTGAGGGGCAGTAGATTTTAAAACATGTGGTGTTGGATAAGCACAGCGGGTCAGGCATATTCGATGGGCAGAAGAATCTATGTTTCGGACATAAGCCTTTAATCAGGAACATCCAAACCATCGATTCTCCTGTTCCTCTGATGCTGCCTGACCTGCCGTGATTTCCAGTGCCACACTTTTCGACACTGATCTCCAGCATCTGCTGTGCTCAATTTTTCCATTGGCAGTAGATTCAGTCGATATGGATTTCAGTTACAGCAGAACAGAATGAGGCTTTTAGCCCCTGGAGCCTGATATACAATTTCAGGAGGAGGCCAATAAGCCCCTAGGGCCTATAAAACTGGAACCAGATCATGCAGCACCAGTATCCAGTTGCACAGCAACAGGATCAATCTATTCAGCTACTTGAAGTCAGTAACACAGGAAATAGAAGAGGTCACAAAGTGACTGGATTATGGAGTATACTGGAATAAAACCAGGCGACATAACCCCTCAGACCTGCTCTTCCATTCAGTAAGTCAGGGCTGATTTGCACTCGGCCGCAATTTCTCTTTCATGCCCATTTTTTTGTAGCTGTCGACTCTCTGACGGGTCAAAACCCATTGACACCCACTCGCACCCCCCAAACATTTCAGTGATGTAGCCTCCCCTACCTGTCTGGCCCAACTATCACTATTCCCTGAGAGAAGGAACTACTTCCCACACATATACCTTGGTCTATTGACATGAATAGAAAATATGAACACAGTGTAAAGTGACTGGCCCTGATATCACGGCAGTATTTGATTGAGCAAGATGTCAAGGAGACTGAACAAAATTGAACTTGATGAGAATCAGTTGTAAACTCCCCGCTGGTTGAATCATTCAGAGCACAATGGGGCTGGTGGACATCCATCCTCTCAGTCCCTGGATATCTCTGTGGGCAATCCTCAGGGTAACTTCTTCGGCATAAACATCTTCAGCTGCTTCATCAATGTCTTTCCTTCTTTCATGCAATCAGAGGTGGGGATATTCTTTCAAGATTATACAATGTTCAGAACAATAAGTCACCTCCTAAGGTACTAAAGAATCAAATCTGGACAACATTCAAGCTTGTGCTGTTAATATATAGGGAACATGAATTAAAAGCACTGCTGGAGATTAAACATTTCCACAGTTAAAAGAAAGAGGGACCCCTTCAGCAAGTCTAGCTAGTTTCACAGTAATATAAGAAAGCCATTCAGCCCATCAGATCTATTGGATAACAAGAGGTGCAATGCGTTCACTCACTCCTGCCTATTACACAAGAAGACAATTTAAAATAAAAGCAGGAGTTGGAATCGAAAATACACACTCAGGAGCTGGAAGAACAGAATAAGCAAGGCAGCATTAACACTTTGAGGAGCGTATGCCTTGGATATAACCCTTCGTCAGGACTGTGGATGGGAGTAAGGGGGTCTATAGATAAAGTGCGGGTGAGGAAGGAGGAGGCAGAGTGGCGAGGTGGGGATTAGTGAACACAGATAAAGGGGATCAGCGAGTTGTTGATGGAAGGGCTGAATCCAGTTGGTAGCTGGACAAAGGTTGCTCAGAGGAATGGACGGGAGGGGAGGGCCTGGGAAGGGAGTCGGAGGACTGGAAGCGAGGTTATTTGAAATTGAAGAATTCAATGTTGATTCCCCGGGGTGCAGGCTGCACAGGTAACAGATGAGATCTTGTTCCTCCAAATTATGGTTTGGTTTATTGTGGCAATGGAGGAGGCCAAGGATGGCCATGTCAGAAAGGCATTAGTAAAGAGAATTGAAATAGGAAGTGACTGGGAGATTTTCCATTTCACCTAACAACTACCTTTCAGTTACCATCCGGATTCATGCCTCCCATCGCCCAACCAGGTTGCACATAGCACTTATGTCCACATAGCCGCAACTGACCATCTCCCTGATCTCCCCACCCAAACCACTCCCTTCCTTCTTTATCTGCAGCTCCCCCACCCCCCAACCCAGTTCTGAAGAACGGTTATACCTGAAATGTTGACTTTCCCAGCTCATGGTGCTGCTGGATTGCTGTGTTCTTCCAGCCTTCTGTTTGTCTCCTACAACCCAGGAAGATAGAGTCTAGTCTGCACAGCGTGCTGGTAGGCAGGAACTAAGGGTTGCCCACTGAAGTCCTTGAACCTCTGCCCTCGGGCCAGGAGGAAGAATTCAGTTCCTCCAGACACTGACACATGAACAGAAGAGGCCAATCAGCCCTTTCCAAACTGTTAGACTGAAATTGGAGGATGTCATTGTTGCTGCAACACGACAAACCAATGAGCCATAGACTGCAAAGACAGACTGCTCCATGTTGTTCCTCCTGGCCCCATTGCTAATGGTACACACGTGCTATGTTAACGTGGTTTGCTGACCATGAGGAGGGAAAGTGAATGGTTTGTGCCAAGTCCCAAGAGGCATCTTCAATCTCCGAGATGTTATGAACTAGGTTAGACTACTCCAAACACTTTTAAGCAGGCAGCCCAGAGCATACCTTTGCAGTTTGTTTCAGTAAGTGTACAATGAGAATTACCGGAGGTAATTTAGCTAGGTTGACTACTAGATTTTGAAACAGACAAAAACTTTATTCATAAAATTACTCAATGAAACACAAAGAACAGAATAAAAAATCACGACAGAATTCAACTGATTCAGCTAGACTTAATTATGCTATTCCGAATACACACAAATGGCCCAATAAGCAAACTCCCAATAATAAAAAACAGTATAAATGGAACACAAACTTCCAGGTTGAAGTTGAAGGTCAGAAAAGAGAGAGAGTTTCCACACAGCTCCCAGTTGAACTTCCCAGTTCAGGACTCAACTGAAAAGTGCGCAGCTCAGTGAGTTCAGCTAAAATCGCTCCCCACTCTCCGTCCATTACACTGGTCACTTATAAAGCATGGCCACTTTAGCCTGAAGACTCATCAATTTCCATATAAATAAAAGACCTCTGAAAGTACTTTTCATCTCTGTACCAAACCAGACTGATGGGAGCTTGGAGAAAGTGAGGAAGGGATTATGCCGGAAACGTCGATTCTCCTGCTCCTTGGATGCTGCCTGACCTGCAGCGCTTTTCCAGCAACACAATTTTCAGCTCTGATTGGAACTTGGCCCCGTTTTATTGCTCCTCTGAAAAAAAAAACCAAGGACAGAGTCTACTTGAGCCAAGGAACAGCTTTTAGACAAAAAGGGACTTGCTTTGTGACACATCTTTCACCCCTTAAAAAAAACATCAATGATCAAAGGTGGCTGCATTTTTAACCCTTCAGACCCAGTTAGTAGTCTTAAAACTGACAGATATACTGTACTAATTGTAAACATTCAAACATGCACAAACCCATACAAAACCAGGCTGCTGTATACCCACCACCGAACACCTCCGTATCTCATTCTAGTCTCAGCAAGTCATCAGCTTTCACTTTTCGCGATCTGCCACATGCACAATTGTCTGATTGAACAGCTGCAATAACAAGCTCCATCTAAACAGTCTGGCGTTTTTGTCTTTAATTTTTCCACAAATGTCAATGGGTTGTGATCAGTTTATACGATTGTCTCAGATGCATTGCTGGTAATATAAGCACAGTTATGGTGTAATGCCAACACCACGTTTAAAGTCTTTTTCTCCACTGTTGAACATTTCTGTTGATGTCCGTTCGACTTGCCAGAAAAAACACCCGATCGGTCTTTCTATTCCCTCATCATCCTGCTGCAGGAACACTGAACATCACTGGCATCGATAGCCACCTTGAAGGACTTCGTGTAATCTAGTGTAGCTAATATTGGGGCAGTCTCTAACACAGGTTTTAGGCTGGAAAATGCCTTTTGACAGTCCTCTGTCCACTGAGAGTTCTTGCCCTTGACAATTCGGTGAGTGGAGCAGCCACACCGCTTAAGGTTTGGCACAAACTTTCAGTAAAATCCAGCCAATCCCAGGAACCATAGTATTACATATTTATTTTTGTCGACGGTGTGGAACATTCCCCAACTACTTTCGTTTTTGTATCTCATGGGGCCATTGGTCCATGTCCAATAACATGACCCAGGAACGTGACTTGGCTTTCTCAAATTCACTTTTAGCTCGGTTTACCAGCAAGCCTGCCTTCTGAAGTCAATCAAACAAGTCCGATAAATGCTGTAAATGTTCCTTTCAAGAGTGACTAAAAACTACCAGGTGATCAATGTACACCACATAGTTGGGGAATCCGACAATGACCTCATTATCAGTCTCTGAAAGGTGGCTGGATCGTTTTACATATCACATGCCACAACTTTGAACTGAATCCATTTAGTGTTATGAAAGCCGAAATTGCCTTTGCTCTCTCTGACAGAGGTCCTTGCCAGTAGCCTCTGAGCAAGTCCAACTTAGAAATGCAAGTAGCTTCTCCCACTTTTTCGACAAAGTTCTCCAAACATGGAATTGGATATGCATCAGTCTTTGTAACGAAGTTAAGTTTGTGATAGTCCACACATGTCCACTGGGTAATATCTGTATTTGGCGCCATGACTGTATATGAGCTCCAAGCACAGTAACTCATTTCGATTATGCCATCTTGGAGCGTGTGCTCTATTTCCTTCTGAACCTGTGCCAACTTTAGAGGATAATGCCTTTAAGGATGTTATTTAATCAGAACAGCATCTCCTGTGTCTACATCATGCACAATTATGGTCGTACTTCCCAGTTTATTTCCGTATATCTCTCCAAGATACCGTAATAACTCTTTAAGGTCACTATGCTTTTCTTGTGGAAGGTATCTCAATAATTTATCCCAATTTTTGGCAACTTTCTCATTGTTCAATTTGATATTAGGAATGTCTAATTCAGAATCCTTCCTTCTATGCTGTAATCATTAATACCTTCTCCTCTTGCTTTCCTTCCCTATCAAAATACCTGTTGAGCATATTCACATGACACACTCTGTGAGATTTCTTCCTGTCTGGAGTCTGTACAAAGTAGTTCACTTCATTCAATTTCTTCCCAATTTGATATGGTACTCAAAAGCTTGCTTCTAATGGCTCAACTGTTCCTGGAAGTAACACCAATACCTTATTCCTAATTGCAAAATTGCCAATTTGTGATTTCTGATCCACTTCCTGTTTCATTGTATGCTGCGATACTTTTAAATGCTGTCTACACAACTCCCCAGCTCTATTTAATCATTCCCTAAAATTTGATACATCGTCCAAATGGGTGGTCTCTGAATTCTGACTTATTAATATCTCCATAACCAATGTTAATGGTCCTTTTACTTCATGCCTGCAAATTAATTCAAACAGACTGAATTTGTTCGATTTATTCTGTGCGTCTCTGATCACAAATAGTTCAAACGGAATTTCCTTTTCGCGATCATCTGGATAATCCTGACCTTAAAACTTCAACATGGTCTTCAGTTTTTGATGCCATCTCTCTCATGCTCCCTGAGATTCCGAATAGTACGCAGTAGATTTGAATTGATTTATTCCCAAGTTATCCATCACCTCCTTAAATTGTTCAGATGTGAGGTTTGATCTGTCTGGATCTCTACTGGTAGTCCGTATCTAGTAAAAACATGAAGTATTTTTTTCTACAACTCTTTTAGCTGTGATGGTGCATAATGGGATTGCCTCTGGAAATCTAGTCGACGCATCCATTATTGTTAATAAATACTTATTCCTACTTTGTGTTTGAGGTAGGGGCCGACGCAATCTATCAAGACTCTTCTGAAAGGTTCCTCAAATACTGGAAGATGTATTGAAGTTGCAGGTCTTATTACTGCCTGTGTGACATGTTTGAGACGTCTGGCAAAATTCAACTACATCTTTGTGTAGTACAAGCCAGTGAAAATACCTTTGTACTCCAGCCTGTATTGTTCTCACCCCGAAATGATCTCCACGTGGTAGCTCATAAACCACTCGCAGCATCCTCCATTCTATACCCAAAACATTTTGATGAATTTCTGTCCACGTCTGATCTGCTTCAATGTGTGCTGATCTCCACATTAAGACATCATTTGTTAAATATTAACACACAGGAATGCAATCATTCTCTTTCTTGCTAAATGCCTTTTGATATAACTGATGTAACTCCTCATCTTTCTGCTGCAAATCAATGCACTTAGCAGAGCTAAAAATACTTGCATGTTTTCCTACTTGCTCCTTCTCTGTTCCACGCAACTGATCAAAAACAACTTTTGGCTAACTCGATGTCAGCTTCCTTATCTGCGCCTATACCCTGCTTCAACCAGTGCATCTGTGATCTTGTGATCATTCAATCAGGGAAAATTTCTGGATAAACATTCTCCAGGTCTTCAGTTGCTTGCATTTCCACTGACTTTCAACTAGAGTAGGCAGCACGCCTACCGGTGAATCAGCTATATCATTTGCAAGGACAAATTTGATTCCTGGAGCTGAGAATGTGTCCAGTCCTCCTACCACACATTATCTACACTTCTCGGGACTCTTTAGCCTCACTTTACATAAAGGAGCACTTTTTGTCTCATTATGAATTCCTGTTACAAGCACATTTTCTGGCAATAGCCTCTCAAGAGTGCATATATCCTCACCCCTCAGCATTACAGACTGAAAAGATCCTACGTCAATTAATATTGGAACCTCCTTACAAAATTACTTCTGGCCTATGTAAATAAACTTTACCCTTTCATGTAGACTTTTTATGCAGATCTGGCAGGTCCTCTGATTACCTTGTACACTCTGAGGCAGTTACCTATCTTCCCTTGTGCGTTTTGTTACTAGTGCAACAAAATGTCTAGGCTGGTGTGGTTATCTGGTTTTCCTACATCTGGTTTTCTCCCAGCCCAACAACACTGTGATTTTGTGTAGCCCACTTTATTACAATGAAAACACCAGAGTTTTTTTTAACTAATTTTTCCCCCTCAAGTTTTTCTTTTTTGCCGTGGTAAATTATCCTGATGATCTTCACTGAGATCTACCTTTCCCTTTGCACGTAAGGATATCTCTTTGCTCCAATTTTTATCTCTTGTAGACTGGAACTGTATCTGAAAGCTCAACCAAGTCTAATGAACCAGTTCATAATCATCAGCCACTTCAGCTGCTAACCTTACTGTTTACACTCTCTGTTCTTCCACACGAGTTTGCACTACTTCAGACATTGAATTTTTGAATTCTTCTAAATACTTATCTCTCTAAGGTCATCATAGTATTGTTTGATTTTTAATGCTCGTATCCAACTATCGAAGTTAGTTTGTTTGATCCTTTCAAACTCAATGTAGGTGTGACCACGATCCTTCCTTCAATACCTGAATTGTTGTCTATAGCTTTCTGGAACAAACTCAAAGGCAGATAAAATGGCTTTTTTTACCGCTACTGTACTCCCGTATACCAACGGCTGTATCCTCAGCCCCATACTGTACCACGTGTACACCCAAGGCTGTTCACTCAACCCCCTACTGCACTTCCCGTATACTCACAGCTGTGCCCTCAGTCCAATACTGTCCTCCCTGAAAACCCACAACTCTGTCCTCAACCCCCGACTGTGCTCCCAGTAAACCCACAGTGTGTCCTCAGCCACCTACTGTACTCCCTGTACACCGCAGCTATGCTCTCAGCCCCCTAATGTACTCCCTGTATACCCACAGCTGTGTCCTCAACGTCCTACTGTATTCCCTGTACACCCTCTGCCTCCACGGTGCTCCCATACACCCACAGCTGTGTCCTCAGCCCCATACTGTATTCCCTATACACCCTCAGCATTGCCCTCAGTCCCCTACTGTACTCCCCGTACACCCTTAGCTGTGTCCTCAGCCCCATAATGGACTCCCCATACACCCACAACTGTGTCCTCCGCTTCCATGGTACACCCCCATACACCCACAGCTGTGTCCTCAGCCCCCTGTGGTACACCCCGTACACCTACAGCTATGTCCTCAGCCCTCTGCAGTACTCCTGTACACCCAAGGCTGTGTAATCAGCCCTCTAGTGTACCCCCTGTACACACAACACTGTGTCCTCAGCTGCTATTGTACTCACTGTACACCCCGGCTGTGACCTCAGCCCCCTACTGTACTCCCTGTATACCCACAGTTGTGTCCTCAGACCCCTACTGTACTCCCTGTACATCCACAACTGTGTTCTCAACACCCTAATGTACTCCTGTACACCCAAGGCTGTGTCATCTGTCCTCTACCGTACTCCTGTACGCACACAGCTATGTCCTCAGCCCGCTACTGCACTCCCTGTAACCCCGGCTATGTCCTCAGCCCCCTACTGTACTCCCTGTACAGCCAAAGCTGTGTCCTCAGCCCCTACCGGACTCACTGTACACCCCAGCTGTGTCCTCAGCCACCTCCTGTACTCCTTGTACACAATCACAGCTGTGCACTCAGACCCAACTATACTCCCTCTAAACCTGCGGCTGTACCCTCAGCTGCCTTCACTACTCCCTGTACGCTCACAGTTGTGCCCTCAGTCCCCTACTGCATCCCTGTACACACATGGCTGTGCCCTCAGCCCCCTGCTGCACTCCCTGCACACACAGGGCTGTGAGCTCAGCACCCTACTGTACTCCCCGAACACACAGGGCAGTGCCGTCAACCCCCTACTGCACTCCTTGTGCACCCTGGCTGTGTCCTCAGCCCCCTACTGTACTCCTAGTACATCCACTGCTGTGGCCTCAGCCCCTAACTGTACTCCCCATACACATAGGGCTGTGTCATCAACCCCCTACTGTACTCCTCGTACACCCCGGCTCTGCCCTCACCCCTACTGTACTCCCTGTGCACAAACGGCTGTGTCCTCAGTCCCCTACTGTACTCCCTGTACACACACGGCTGTGTCCTCAGTCCCCAACTGTACTCCCTGTACACACGTGGCTGTGTCCCTCAGCCCCCTACTGTACTCCCTGTGCACAAACGGCTGTGTCCTCAGCTCCCTACTGCACTCCCTGTGCACACACAACTATGCTCTCAGCCCCCTACTGTAACCCCTGCACACCCAAGACTCTGTCCTCAGCCCCCCACCGCACTTCGTGTACACCCCGGCTGTACCCTCATCCACATACTGTACCCCCTACGCACAGGTTGTGCCTTCAGCCCCCTACTGTACGGCCTGTATATCCATAGCTGTGTCATCAGCCCCCTACTCTACTCTGTGTACAGCCACAGCTGTGTCCTCAGCTCCCTACTGTACTCCCTGTACACTCATGGCTGTGTCCTCTGTCCCCTACTGTACTCCCTGTACAGCCACGGCTGTGTCATCAGCCCCATACTGTACTCCCTGTAAGCTCACTGCTGTGTCCTCTGTCCCCTACTGTACTCCCTGTACAGCCACGGCTGTGTCATCAGCCCCATACTGTACTCCCTGTAAGCTCACTGCTGTGTCCTCTGTACCCTGCTGTACTCCCTGTACAGCCACGGCTGTGTCATCAGCCCCATACTGTACTCCCTGTAAGCTCACTGCTGTGTCCTCTGTCCCCTACTGTACTCCCTGTACAGCCACGGCTGTGTCATCAGCCCCATACTGTACTCCCTGTAAGCTCACTGCTGTGTCCTCTGTACCCTACTGTACTCCCTGTACAGCCACGGCTGTGTCATCAGCTCCTTACTCTACTCCCTGCACAGCCATGGCTGTGCCCTCAGCCCCCTAATGTCCTCCCCATATACTCACAGCTATGCCCTTAGCCTCCCACTCTCCTCCCTGTACACCTTCGGCTGTGTCCTCAGCTCCACACTGGACTCTCTGTTCTCCAATTGCTGTGTACTCAGCACCCTACTGCACTCCCTGTACACCCACGGCTGTGCGCTCAGCCCCCTACTGTTCTCCTTGTGCACCCACAGCTGTGTGCTCAGCCGCCTACTGTACTCCATGTATACATATGGCTGTGTCCTCAGCCCCCTACCGTACTCCCTGTGCACCCACAGCTCTGCCCTCAGCCTCCTACTGTACTCCCTATACACTCACGGTTGTGTTGCTAAATTCCAAACAACGCCAGTTACATGTTTGCTGCTGACATCACCAAAGCAGGAGGTATAACAACCAACTGCGAGTCAGAATACGGAAAGGACATAGTGGTGTGGTGGCATGGTGTAATGATAAAAACCTCTCTCTCAAATTTGGCATAAGTAAAGAACTGACCATTGACTTCACTAAGAAAGTCGGGGAGTATGCCCCAATCTACATCAACGGTTGAGGACGTACAGAGCATCAACTTCCTCGGAGTGACGATAACTGCCAACCCTGGATGTCTCACCTAGGTGTGACAGTCAAGAACACTCGGGTGGCTCAGAAAATTCAACATGCACTACTTCTACAGATGCAACATTGACAGCGTACTGACCGGGTGCATAACAGTCTGGTACGGCAACCGCTGTGCCCTGAACTGTAAGAAACTGCAGAAGGTTGTGTTCACAGCCGTGACCATCAGGGACTCCAATCTCCAAACGATTCAGTCTTCTGCGCTGTTTAATCGTTCCCTAAAATTTGACATTCTCCAAATGGGTGGTCTCTGAATTCTGCCTTATTAATTTCTCCTTAACCAATGTTAACGGTCCTTTTACATCATGCTCAAAAATTAATTCCAATAGTCTGAATTTGGTCGATTCATTCTGTGCGTCTCTGATCACAAATAGTTCAAAATGAATTTCCTTACCGCAATCATCTGGATTATCCTGACCATAAACCCTCAACATGGTCTTCACTGTTTGATGCCATCTCACTCATGTTCACTGTGATTCCGAATACTATGTAGCAGATTTGAATTGCTTTATTCCCAAGTTATCGATCACCTGCTTGAATAGTGCGGATGTGAGGTTTGATCTATCTGGAGCTCTTGGTAGTCCGTACCTACGTATAAAATAAGTACTTTTTTTCTACAACTCTTTTCGCTGTGATGCTACATAATGGGTCTGCCTCTGGAAATCTAGTGGACACATCCATTATTGTTAAGAAATACTTATTCCTACTTAGTCTTTGCGATAGGGGACCTACACAATCTATCATGACTCTTGTGAAAGGATCCTTAAATGCTGGAATAGGTATTAAAGTTGCAGGTTTTATTACTGCGTATGTTACATATTTGAGACATTTGGCAATATTCACTACATCTTTGTGAAGTCCAGGCCAGTGAAATTATCTTTGTATTTCAGCCTGTAATGTCCTCACCCCGAAATGATCTCCAAGTTGTAACTCACGTGCCACTCGCAGCACTCCCTTTCTATACCCAACAGACAAAACAATTCGATGAATTTCTGTGCACGTCTGATCTGCTTCAATGTGTGCTGATCTCCATATCTGCATTAAAACATCATTTGTTAAGTAATAACACATAGGAATGCATTCATTCTCTTTCTTCCTAAATATCTTTTGATATAACTTCTGTAACTCCACAACTTTTTGCCGTAATTCAATCAGCTTAGCAGAGCTAAAACTACGTTCATATTTTCCTACTCGCTCCATCTGTTTTCCACTTATCAGATCAAAAAGAAACTTTTGGATAAGTCTACATCAGCTTCGTTATCTCTGCCTTTATCCTGCTTAAACCTCTGCTTCTGTGATCTTCTGGTGATGCAATCAGGTGAAATTCCTGGATAAATATTCTCCAGGTCTTCCATTGCCCGCACCTCCACTGGCTTTTCAACTAGAGGAAGCAGCACGCCTACCAGTGAAGCAGCTATATTATTAGCAAGGACAAATTTTATTCCTAGAGCTGAAACTTAGGGGTCTAGTACACCTACCGCACATGCTCCAATCTTCTCTGGACACTCTAGCCTCACTTTACATAAGTGAGCACTTTTTGCCTCACTATGAATTCCTGTTACCAGCACATTTTCTGGAAATAGTCTCTCAAGAGTGCAGAAAGCCTCACTCCTCAGCATTACAGACTGAAAAGATCCCGTGTCAATTAATATTGAAACCTTCTTACCAATTAATCCTGGCCTATGTGAATAAACTTTACCCTTTCATGTAAGTTTTGTTTGCAGATTTGGCACGTCCACTGATCATCTTGGACACTCTGAGGCAGTTGCCTACTTTCCCTTATGCTTTTTGTTACGAGTCCAACAAAACTTCCAGTTTGTTTGGTTATCCTACATCTGGTTTTCTCCCAGCCCATCAACACTGTGATTTTGTGTGGCCCTCTTTTTTACAATGAAAACACGACAGGTTTTTAACTTCTTTGTCCCCCTCAAGGTTTTCTTTATTACTGTGGTAAATTATCCTTATGATCTACACTGTGATCTACCTTTCCCTTTGCACGTGACGATATCGCTTTGCTCCAAGTTCTGTCACTCAGAGACCAGAACTGGTTCTGGAAGCCAAACCAAGTTTATGGACCAGTTCATAATGATCAGCCATTTCAATAGCTAACCTTGCTGTTTACACTCTCTGCTCTTCCACCTGAGTTTGCACTACTTCAGGCAGTTTGAATTCCTCCAAGTGTTAACCTCTTTAAGGGCATCATAGCTTTGCTTGAATTTTAAAGCTCTTATCCAACTATCGAAATTAGTCTGTTTGATCCTTACAAACTCAGTGTAGGTTTCACCAGGATCCCTCATTAAATTCCTGAAATGTTGCCTATGCAGCCAAAATGTTTTTTTATCCTCCTTATACTCCCCAGATACCTCATCTGATAGGGATGTGAATACCTCAACAGTCCTACCTACAAGTTTCGTTTGGATCAACAAAACCCACATTGCCTCTGGCCACTGCATTTGTTTAGCCAACTTTACAAATGAGATGAAAAGGGCATCACATTCTTCTCATCAAATTGAGGCGATGCTTGAACATACTCAAACAAATTCTCACTAGGCTTATGACTAGCAGGGGCTTGCTCATCCTCACTCTCTTCGTAACGAAGCACACCTTCAGCCGTTATCTCCAGCCTTTTACACTGACTTTCCTTTTTAATTGTCAGTTTTTGTTCTTCAAAAGTTCTCTCTTTCTCTCTCCCCTATTGCTCTCTCTTTTACCATTTTTTATTTTTACTCTCTGTTCTACTGCTTTCTTTTTTCCCCCTCTTCTGCATTTTATCGAAAGTCTAATGTTTCTTTTTGGGTATTAGTTTGATTGGGTTGAGAAAACTTAGAATAATAATGGCTATTTCAGTCGCCAAACGTTTTCTGGGCGTGCATGCAGTGACTTTGGAAATTTTACGAAAAATGAATAAGACCAAGTTGCATGAATTAGCAGAGAAGCTGGAATTGGAACTGACTGCTTCTGTGAGGAAAGGAGAGATAATTACAGCGGAATCTCATCCAATAAACTTGCTGGAGAAACCAACAGAATCAGAGATGGCAAGAAATTAGTTGCAAATGAAACATCTTGAGCTAACGGCGAGAGGTAAGGAAAGGGCAGCCAAATTCCTTCACACTCTCCTCACGACACCATCACCGCAGGGATTAGTCTGGAGAAACTCCATTACACTGTCTCTCTGTACCAAAGAGATCATTGATTATAAATGAAGGAAATTACTGTCTCAAGTATACTCCACAACTGCAGGACGGTGTCTTCACTCTTATTCTTTAATCATTTTGTAATGAACGATACTACTCAGTTGTTGTGCTGATTACTTGCTGAGTCATAGAGTTATAGAGATGCACAGCATGGAAACAGATCCTTCGGTCGGACCTGTCCGTGCCAACCAGATATCCCAATCCAATGTAGTCCCACCTGCCAGTACCCGACTGCTCTGCATGAATTCTGTTAGTGCCTCATGATCAAGGACATCCAGCTCCTTTTCACCAAGAGCACTTCCCATCATCTCGCCTTCTCATAAATACAAACTGAGAAGGATGGCAATTTTTGCCAATCATTTATTTGCCTTATGAAGCAAAGTCACACCAACAACATCACTGTTGCCATTCGAGTTGATTGGAGACACTGAGGAGGCGATGGCCGAGCTGTATTATCTCCGAATATCAATCCAGGGAATCAGGTAATGACCCAGACACCAGAGCCGAATCCCACAACGGCAAATGTTGCAAATTAAATTCAATAAAATATCAGGAATTAAGAATCAAATGAAACAATGAAACCAATGTCGATTGTCCTGCCTTGCACCCTCATGCCCTTCAGGAAAGGAAATCTACCATCTTCAGCTGGTCGGGCTCACATGTAACTCCAGACCCACAGCAATGTGATTAACTCTCAGTTGCAGTTTGAAATAGCCAAGCCAGTCACTCAGTTATATCAGTCACTTCAAAGCCTCAAAGAAATGAAACGCATGGACCTCAGCACTGACTCCTTAGAGCCCACAGGCTGCAGTTGGTCAGGAAGGCAGCTCACCAACACCTTCTCAAGACCAATGAGGAAAGGGAATTAAATACTGGCCCAGCATCCCATTATTGAATAAAGGAAGATGATCACACTCAGGGAATAGAGAACAACAGACATAAATAACTTTGAGCAGGGACTTTTACATGTACCTTATATGGTCATGATTATTAATAATATGGGAACAGAAAAAACATAAGTAATGTTTAATTTCAGTTTTTATTTCCATCACAGCTGACCATCAACAATCCCTTTGTTTGTTTCTTTCTCTCTCTCTCTCTCTCTCTCTTTCCATCTATTCAACTCAATCCTTCTCCCCTTCATAACAGATGTCGGTGTCACCAACATCAATTACACTATTTCCCAACTGTGTTCAGTTCTGATGTATGAATCGAATTGCCAATTCTATTTTTCTCTCGACTGGAGGGGGCTAACAAATCTGCTCAGTTTGTCTGGCACTTTCGCGTTCTTTCTTGTTTCTGATCTGTTGCATCATTCTTTGCTTTATTTAACCTTTAATTTTGTTATTACTTGGAATGTCTACATCGCTGACAGGGGCAGCATTTGTTGACCTAACCAAATATCATTTACTGCAAGGTCATTCTTTCAGGCAGTACAGAACCAAGCACATTGCTGTGGGTCTCACATCAATCTTAAGCCAGACCAGAGAGTAAAGCAAGATCTATTTACCAAAGGACATCAGTGAAATAGCTAAACGTAAATGCTGGAGATGTAATGGTTGTTATTAGTAAAACTTGCTTTTTTCCCAATTCCTGTCTTGTGTATTTACTTTCTGAAATCATCTGCGGTAGGATGTGGAACAGTGTCTTTCTGTGTAATAACCTGTGCATCTGAATTACATTTCTTCCGACATTACTGCTCTGAGAGAGTGTTCCTGACATTAAGTTATTTTAGAGACAAGAACAAAGTTGTGATCGAAATATTTGCAACTGAAAGAGTGCTTAGAAGAGAGGTGGAACCATACCATCTGAATTTTACCGAAGCATAGATAATAGATAATGAAGCATCAGCATTGAAGCCAAGATGGTGACTGGGCATATGATCGAGCTGGTAGTTGGTCGGTTTGGTGATGGACAGAATACCAAGACATAAATAAATTCAGGGATGAAAGGTACTTCGGTATTGTGAACAGTCTAGTTCTCAGATGTTTGTGAGGGCGGTTCTGAAATTTGTGGGTAATTAATGGAATTTGCATTTGAAACTGAAGACAATAGTTTCCGTCTTTGACAAATATAGATAATAGAAATAGCAAAGAAATTCGCCATGGTTGAAGAGATTAATAAATGGATAGAGATGAAGAATCTTACCAGGAACACCAACAATAGCGAGGATAGGATAGTAACCCGCCTGGATAATCAGCAGTGCAGCCCATATCCGATATGATAATGTTGACCGAGACGAGGAAAAAAGCAAAAGACCCCAGGATAAACTCCTGTCCATTGTTGCAGCATTCCAGTCTAATGTTCTCAGATTCTGATCCATTAATGGATCATTCCAGACTATTCTCAGATGTTTAAATCTCCTTTTTGTGTCTCTGCAGCTGTGTCCCTTTGAGCGTTGGAGTTGATGCATCTGCTGCTACAATGGCATAAGCCATTGCAAGAGGCCCCTTACTAATAGGAGACAGAAAACATCCAGTGACACAATCAGGATCCATGGAGACTGGCATCAATCACAGTCACTGAACAAACAGCTCCATTTAACCCCTTTCAGTATGGTTCCTTCAGTTCACAAAAACTACTGGACTGGATTGAATGTTGGCACCGCTGGCTATTGATCACATCTCCCATCACCCATTGCTCTCGTGAAGTTAGTAGTGAGGGAGAAAGATGCATGTTTTCTTATCGCAGGCCAGATGATTCTGCTGCGTTGTCCGTTTGTAATACTGTTACCGGCTGAACCGCCCACCACCACCACCATCAAAAACCACAATCTACGTGCTGTTACCGGGCAGATCTCTCCTCGACTAGAACAGGCACCAGCCAATATATTTACAGTGGATATATTTGCATTCCAATACATAGGAAATGTGAATTTGTCTGGGCATTCCTTTAATTGATTTAATAAGGCAATTTTGTATCTTCAACATTCAATGTGCTTCAGCATTTTTTAAAATATAAACTCACAAACATCTTGACGCACTTTATTAAGCGCAAGTTTCTTCACTTTCTCCTCATGGTAGCATCATGCCAGTCTGGTGAAACCCCTTTGAACTGAATCGCTGCCAAGATCATTATTTATAAAGCTGATTCAACATGTACACAATAACCCTAACAGTCCCTCAACAAAACACTATCATTTGGAAAGATACATTTACTCTGGTACTTTAATCATTTTGCATGAAGAGCCACATATCATTTACTTCCTGCTGTGTAAAAATTCTGTTTGTGACTTATGACCAAGCACATCCAGGTCTGTTTTAACAACAGCACTTCCCAACCTCTCACGATTTAATGAACATAAATGTGAATGATGATATTTTTTGTTCATATCTGAAATACTTTATATCTTGCGAAGAGCTATTGCACAAACACTGATCCTTCACTCCAGATAATTATCCTACTCTCTTCATTCTCTCGATAATCCAACTTTTAATACATTCGGTGTATTCCTCCCCTACCTACCCATGGACTCTAACATTCCCCACTCATCTGTATTCAACCATGTCAAACATCTACTGAAAATTCAAACACTTCATTCCCACCGGTTCTCAATTGTCGATGTCACAACGGACAATCTCCACAAAGTCCAGCAGATTTATCAAAGATGAAGATCATTTCCCCTTCCTGAATCTAGATTGACTCTACCAAATCATGTCATTATTTTCCAAGTGTCTAGTTGTCACATTCCTCACAAAACGTTCCAATGTTTTTCTCACAGCTTACATCAAGCTAACCACTGTTTAGTTTGCTGTTCGCTCTCTCCGTCCTGTTTTAAATATTTAGGTTTACAAAAGCTGCTTTCCAGTCTGGAGGATCCTTTCCAGAATCTAATCAGCTTTGAAGAATAATCAGTAATTCTTTCACTATCTCTACTGTCACCTCCTCAATACCCGGGGATGTAGCTCATCAGATGCAGCAATATACCAACCTTAAATACAATGAGATTTTGAAAGACATACCTTTTATTAATTCGAATTTCCTGTTGTTCCTCATTTTCATCAGTCACTCTGTTCCCTTATATTTCTGGAAGTTTCTTTCTGTATCTTTCTCAGGGAGATGGGCACAATATATTGCTCTCAGCGGACAGATGGGTCCTGTCAGCCAGTGAATATATCGGAGGACTGCACTCCGGTGATGGTGGATATGTTACTCACCCCTGCCTTGAAAGTTCCAGAATTAATCCAGTTTAATTTATGGTGAGCATTAACACAGTCCTGTCACTGGTGTGAGGCTACACAGTATATTGAAGGAGGGGACACAGCTCCGTGACCACCTCAATTTTGAAACAAACTGGCTTCATACCTGACACCTGGTCCAGCTTAGACAAATGTCCCGGGAAATCCCAGGAAAGATAATGCACTGTCCTGCACCTCCCTATTTATAGAGCTTTCCTTCTGTGGAGCCTCATCTCCATTTGTTTACCATGGACCCAGACACTCTGTAAATGCAGTGTATAGAGTGGGGTCACCAGACGCAGCGGCTGACAATACAAACCCGAGATAAGCATCCACAGTAACTCCACTGATTTTCCAATGACAGGAACAAGTCAATTCCCCACACGGTAAGTGCACGCGCTCAGTGTTGAAAACTATTTCCACTCCTGAGTTTATCTTCCTGGCTGAGAAATCCTTTGCATCTCTGCACACTCCCATAGTAAGAGGTTCTCTCTCCAAAGAAGCAGTTGACAATGTAGCATTAACTTCCTCTATATCTCAGCAACTATAAGGGCAGTACCAGTATTGCTAATGGATTCGATCATCACACTCAGAGAAGAGAGATAAGGGAACTTAATTCACTTTAAACAGGGACATAACTAAATGGACGCGATATTCAGGAATATGGGAAATGGGGAAATGTGAGAATAACTTGCCATTTTGTTTTCCTTTCAGTTCATCATCAGCAATCCCTTTGCTCACTTTTCATTTCTTTTCCTCTATTTTTCTGGCCATTTCACCATCCAGTCAATTTAAACCTAGCTCCCACCTCTCTCTCCAACCCAACCATCCATGATACCTGGATAAATAATATTATTTCCCAGTTTGCTTTCAGTTGTGAAGCAGGGTCAAAACATTATCTGCATTTCTCCTGACAGTGGCTGCCATACCTGTGAGATTCTCTCACACTTTCAGACTCTGGAGAATTTTATTTTCGATCTCTAGAACCCACCGTTCTTTGATTTATTTCACCTTTAATGTTGTTTCACGGGATGCCAGCATCATGGGCAAAGGCAGCATTTGTTGTCCATCACTAATTGTCCTTGACCACGTGGCCATTTGTCAAGACAAAATGGAGCCAACAATGTTGCTGTGAGTCTGAAGTCACACTGAGCTCAGATTGGGTAATAATGTTAAGTTTCTTTAACAAAGACTATCAGCAAAATAATAAAAATAAATCTTAACGGCTTCTGGTTTCCATGAGTGAAATTATTCCAATTTTTGTCATTCAAATTTAATCTCTGACATCGGCTGTGGTAGGATGTTAAACACTGTCTTGGAGTCACAGCCCCTACCTCTGAATTACCCGTCTAGTTACATGATCACTCTGATACTGAGTCCTTATTGCCTAGTCCGTATTCCCTAGTTCCTGCCAGAGAGAGATGGTGGAGAAATCAGTTTAACTACCAACGATAAAAAGGATTTTGGGGGAAAAAGCGAAAGGGAGATTGAGAGACAATTTCATGTAAGATCTCAGGTTTCAGAATGCTGAAATGAAGGCATTTTGACAGCATCCTACAACATGAGCCAGTATTCCCAGGATGATAGGTGAAGGGGATATTGGTGTCAATAAAGATGAGGGAGAGTTTTAGATGAACATTTGTTCTGCAACTTTGTAACTGGGTGTTGGGTTAGCAGAGTCTTCGACTTATTGGGCTGAATCTAATAATAGTTTGTCTCAGTGACATTTTTATTGAGTGTGACAAAGGGATTATCTGTACGAGACTGAGCTAGTTTCATGGCGCTATCTTATCGAACTCACCACATTAACTACCCACTCAATCTCATAGTGTTCCTTGCATTCAATGCCACCCCAATTCTGCAACCCAATATGGCTGGAGGGACTCACCATCGCACTGATGCCCCTGGCTATTCTATGATCATTGACACTGGTGCCATCTTTAAAAGGCCAATGGGCACACTGTTGAACTTCCTCAGTTTGAAGCCACCCTGCACAGTTGACCCCGAGCATGGCAGGTAAGGGGAGCTAACACCACGCTCTTTCATCAGAGGCACAGAGGTCCTAGTGGATGGGTTAGTATGGGGGATCCATTCTCTTCTCAGAGGAGGCCTCACCACCAGCCCCACCGAGCACGGTCTGAGCACACCACCCAGCTCAGTGCAGTATCTGCGGTCTCTCTCTCTCTCACACACACACACACTTTGAATATGGAATTTTCCAGATAGTGTTCCAAAGAATTCCCATTGTCAGGTATAGGAACTTTCAGTCATTCAACCCCCTGGGTGCAAAAATATGCACTTATTTTATATCCAATCACAGTTAGTAATTCTGGCTATTTCACTTTATCTCACTTTATTGTAATCAGCCAAACACTGCTTCTCAACACTTGTCGCATTATGAAATACAATTTTGAGCAGACAACATTTTATCCTCAGCTGTAATCTTGACCGTCATCTGAATTGTACCTTTTTCCTTGTTATGAAAGTTTCTCTTGCCCTTTGCCTGTGCCTGTTTCTGTCTGTAACAGTTACACTGTCTCCCACTCAGTTGGCTGGACGGCTGGTTTGTGATGCAGAGGGAGGCCAGCAGCGCAGGTTAAGTTCCCCACACTGACAAGGGTACCATGAAGGGGACACTCTCTCAACAATGGGCAATCGAGCATGGCAAATCCACTCTAAGCTGCACATCTTTGTACTCTGGGAGGAAGCTGGAGCATTGGGAGGGAACCCACACAGAAGCGTGGGGAATGTTCAAACTCACCTGAGGTTGGAATTGAACCCAGCTCCTTGGTGATGTGTGGCCACAGTGATAACCACATATCCATCATACACCTCAGTTAGCTCTTTTAATTACTTGTAGCTGACTAAAGAAATCCAACTGGCTTGTTCTGATAACTGAACTTGACCCAGTATTAGACCTTTATCATCGGCCATATCGCCAACCTGGTTACATTTAAAATTTGTTGTGAGCAGTGGAGGAGTGGGACTAGAAATGGAAACAGTGACACCCTCCAACCTCAGTCAGAACCAGACTGAGGAGAAATTCACAAAGTGGGAATTCATTCAAGTGGGAATTCTCTCGCCCAAAAGATTGGGAGGGCTGAATCTTCATATTATATCGAGGCTGGCTTTGTCTGACTTTTCCATAGACAGGTGAATCAGGGATCATTGTGAAATCAGAGAAAAGTGCAGCTGGGAATACAATGAGATGAGCCATGACCTTATTGACTGGTGGAATAGTGTCAAAGTTCCGAATGGCCCAGTCGTGTCTGTTCCATTCAACCCTTCGGTCCTGCTGTGCAGGAGCAGATTGAGGCCACTCCGATGGTTTGGTGTTGTTTGGCAAATGTATAGGAAAATCCAGGCTGGGTCAGGCAGTGACTCCCCTCACCCAATCCCTCTTTACGGCCTTCCCCACTCTGTAACTTCTGCTCCTGATGTAGGTCATGTTACAGGCTCAGATTCGCATTGAATACAGCCCCCATGCCCCACACAAGGTCAACTCAGACAAACCCTCTGCCGTCTCTGAATGCAACATTTTACATCATTTACAGGAAAATAATCAAGTATTTTCCAAAAACATAAATAAGAACGTAAGAAATAGGAACCTGCGCTGTCATTCAATAAGAACATGGCTGATCTACCCACGGCTCAAATTCACTTTCCTGCTAACCCCTTGCATCCCTCAACTCGCTGAAATGTCACAAACCAATCCACCTCTCTGTAAATATAATCAGTGACACAACCTCCATAACTCTCGGGGTTAGGAAATTCCAGCCATTCACTGCATTCTGAAAGAAGACATTTCTTTACATCTCAATTTGAAATCGATATTCCTTATTCTGTATCTAGATATCTGACTTCGAGACTCTGCTCTGGTGTGGAACCACATTCTCAACACCGACCTTGTCAAGCCCCCTCTGTATCTTATCCGTTTCAGTAATGACACTTTCATTCATTTAAACCACAATGAATAATCACCTCAGCATTTTTGATGTATTCAATAATTCAATCCTTTCATCCCAGGAACCAGTCTAAAGAACCAACATTTCTGCATCAACATGCTGACGTAATGTTTCAGATAAATGAACAGCCCAATCCGTTGTACTGCTCCTTTTTTGGGAGTCCTCTCCATTTAATAACAGCCTGCCTTTTGGTTGTCAGTGTCATCCTCAAACTCGGATGTATATTGTACTCAGCTCCCGCCGTCAGGAGCTGAGTCCAGCTCTTGTAAGCATCTCTTGCCGTCGGACTGATATTTGTGGTACTCCAGTAGATACATTTTTTTCATAAAGCTCGATGAATCATGACTCTCCGATTTGTAAGTGTTTACCAAGTGCAATCCCATGCTAATCCATCCCAAACCACCCGTCAGACTATGAGCTTCTGTCTTGTATAAGAACCTTTACTTTGTGATACCTTGTGGAAAATCTCTGGAAAGCCTCATGTCTACCAGTCCCCCTTTATCAAGGCCACTTGTTACATTCTCATGGATTTCCAGAAAAAACTTTGCATGATTTTACAGGCAAAATGTAGTTCTCCTTTAACAAGACCATGCTGACTCTGTGTGAAGCTTTTCTAAATGTTCTGCATTTACTTCCTTAATAACAGATTCTCACAGATTCCCAGCAATAATGGTTAGGCTAAGTGTTTCCTGCTTTCAGTCTCGCTCGTTTCTTGAAGACAGGCGCCACACATTGGAGGGTGTCCAGTTTCACTGGATCACTCCTTTAATCCAGAGAGCTATGGAATATTTCACACAGAGCCACCAGCCACTCTGTGACCACTTCTTTTCAAACCAGCTATGAATTGCTGATGATCTGTTTACCCTTGGATTAATCTGTTTGAGAATTGTCTTGTTCCTTCTGTTAGAGACAGCTCAATATTTTCCCTGCTGTTATCATTTTGCTTATACCATTGAAATATTTTCAGCACCTTTACCTGTGAGGAACGATGTGAAATACAGGTGTAAATTATCTGTCTGTTCCCTGTATCCAGTTCCCCAGTCACACCCTCCAAATATCCTCAATATACTTTCCTGACTTCCTTTTTATCAAAGATCACACACACACACACACACACACACACACCTCTTTAACTCTTCTTACAGACATGGAAAAGCTCGTGCTGCTTGTTTTTATATTTCTTGCCAATTTACTGATATCACATCTTTTCTTCCCTTTTCTTTGCTTTGTATATTCATACAGCCTTATCACATACAAACACAATCTTTGATCCAACTTGTTCCTGCCGGCCAGTTTTTCCAAACTAAACTATTCCCATCTTCTTGCATTTGGCCCATATGCCTCTAAACGGTCCCCATTCACACGTTCATCCAAATGTCTTTTAAATGTTGGAGCTGTACTTGCATCTGCTAGTCTTCCTCTGGCAGCTCATTCCATAAACACATCACCCTCTGTACAAAAAACAGTTCCTTCTTCGTCCCTTTTAAATCTTCCCTCTTCCACCATAAACCTAAGGCTCTATGATTTAATTTTCCTTTCCTGTGGAAAAGACCTCGGCTTTTCACCCTGCCCAAGTCTCCCCTGATTTTGTAAATTACTATAATGTCACCCCTCACCCTCCTATACTCCATCTGATACTAACTTCAAGAACAAGCATTTAAAGATAAGTACTGTAAATTTGAAACAATATTAAAAGTGACAGTAAACAACGCTCAGCCCAAATTGGATACTCAATTGGCTTGATGGTAGAAAGCAGAGGCTAACACTGAAAGGATGCGTGTTGGACTTGAGGCCTGTGACTAGTCGAGTGTCTCAGGGGTCGGTACTGGGTCTATTACTGTTTGTTATCTATATCAATGATTTGCATGAGAATGTGCAAAGCATGATTAGTAATTAGGCTGATGACAATAAAATAGGCAGGACTGTGAACAGTGAGTAACGTTATCAGAAATTGCAGCAGGACCTTTATCAGCTGGGGAAGTGGGCCGAGAAATGGCAAATGGAGATTAATATGTGGGATGTTGCTTTTTGAAAAGTCAAATCCAGGTTGGAATTTCATGGTGCATGTTAGACCCTGAAGGAGTGGAAAGGAACAGAGGGACCTTGGTGCTCAGATCCGTGGTTCTCTGAAAGTAGTTGCACGTAGACAGGGCAGTGAAAAAGGCTTTTGGCACACTGGCCTTCATCAGTCAGGGCATTGATTATGGACGTTCGAGAGTTATATTGCAGTTGGACAGGACGCTGGTGAGACATGCACTTGGAGTATTGTGTTCGGTTTTGTTCACTTGCCATAGGAAGGATATGATTAAATTGGAAAGAGGACAGAAGAAATTTACAAGGATGTTGCCAGTACTCAATGGTCTGAGTTGTAGGGAGAGTTTGGAGAGGCATTTTCCTTTAAGTGGAAGAAACTGAGGGGAAATCGTATAGAAATGTATTAGTGATAGACGTGAACAAGCCATTCTGGAAGGGTCACCTCGACGCTCTCATGATCTGAAAAAATGACCAGCATCACAGGACAAGCATCAATATCCTCCCCACTCTGCCAGGTTAACTTTGACCGTATTCTCTCTGCGCCCTCACACTACCTGTTATAGCACTTACCCCCTAACAAGGCTCATATTGTATCTCCTAATAAGGCTCAGCACTGCAACTCTCACTATTGAATTCAGCACCTACCATCCCCCCACCCCCCACACCCCGCGCACTCTCTCCCTTCACTATACTCCCAACACTAATGACACTGCATGGATACAACACTGTGGACTGAATCCCTCCGAACACCTCACCATTCCCCCTCCCCCTCCACCCACACCAGCATTAACAGCATGGACACACAATCCCACCACCACTCCCTCCCCCGCTTTCTCCCATTCCCGCAGAAACGGACTGTAATAGGAGAGAAAGGGCCAAGCCGGATGATGAAGCACCCGATATCTGATCCACCTCCACCCCTCCAGCCATGTGGGGAGGACCCTGGTATGAGCCAGAGAGGACTGGGACGTGTCATATGGAGATTCCGTGACATTCATGTCCCTCCAACTGAGTAAAAAAACAATGTTCAGTGATGGGCAATTCGCACTTTAACCATTTTGTCTGTTCTCACAATTTTCTCCCTCCCAAAACAACAAACAACTCATTGCAGAGCGATACAGACACAAAAATATTCAGAGACATATGTACATACGCTAATATACTGTCACTCACCATACACACATGGAGATAGAACCGCACACAAGTAGTAGCATAGGGAGACATCGACAGTCGCACATAAATAGACACAAGCACAAGTAAAACGCACAGGCTAATACACAGATGAACCGATGTCAGCACATAAATACACAAGCACACAGACACATGTACAAACACACACAAGTGCACATACAGACGAACAGAGACACAGACACTAATGCTTATAGGACAGAGATAGATAGGTTTTTGATGAATAAGCATGTTAAGAGTTACAGAGAGTAGTCAGGAGAATGATGTTGAGAAATCTCTAATCTCTGGCATTCAGAGTCGATGGGCCGAATGTCCTAATTCTGCGTTTTTATTGCTCGTGCGGTGTCATGCTATCAGTTATTCTCTTCCTGGGACAGGAGCAGGGAATGAGTTTAATACATATTTGATTGAAAAGGGTCAGTGGTCCTATTGGACAGGTTTAGAGGGCTGAATGGTTAATGTCTATGCCTAATTATTCTGTCCTTGTGTTTCAAAAAACCTGGCGATTTCATGTCACGTTAACAAAGTTTAAAATAACAGGTCCCACACTGAAATAAGGTCGCCCCTTTCACTTTAGTGATGTATTATCTGTAGGGTCCTCATCCTCAGGGAGCAGTGAAGACTCGGTTTTTGAAGGTATTCAAGGCTGCGCTCAACTGATCTTTGCTGGACAAGAGAGTCAATATTTATTGGGAACAGAGAGGAGCCGGATGTTCAAACACAATGGGATCAGTCATGAACATTCTGACTGATGGCGCTGAATGGCCAACTGCTGCCCCTACCCCATGTGTTGTTCCCTCAATACACCCTCGGTGCTGATACAGAGACATACTCCTGTCCCTACGCCATGTGTTGTTCCCTCAATCCACCCTCGAGGCTGTTACAGGGAAATATTGCTGCCACTACCCCATGTATTGTGCCCTCCATCCACCCCTCAAAGCTGTGACAAAGATAGACGGGCACCTTATTTAGCCAGTCATTATCGTTACCATGAGACTGGAGGAGTATATTCTGCCTATTTAACAAGTTACAGAGGAAAATAGAACGAATCATTTTAGCTCATTGAGTACATTTTACTGCACAGGACGCCATGTAAACATTTGAGCTGTTACACAGGAAGCTGTTGCTAACTGGAAATAGAGAGTAGCGAGAAATGCTTATTTTCACATTACAAAGCTGTAACTGGTGGAGTGCCTCAGAGATCACTATGGGATCATCAACAATCAGTACCTGGACCAAAGATCTGGAGGAAGGGTCGGAATATATCAAAGCCCATTTAGCTTAAACACCAAGCTGGTCATCCGGTAGGTCATCAAATGGAGGTTGTGTGTGATCTATGTGATATAGGCAAAGGGAGATTAGTGAGCAAACCTTCACCAGATATAGCATAATGTGAGTCATCTATTTTGTACGGAAGGATAAAACAATGGTAAACAATTTAAGTGGAGAGAGTTTGCAGAACTCTGAGATAAGACGGTATGCATGATCCTGCTACACAAATCATATGTAGTTAGTCTGCACTTGCTGTAAGTGATTTGGAAGCTGATTGGAATGATTGTGTTTTTGGCAAAAGGTATCAGGTTTAATCAGAAATGTTTTACTGCATCTGTTCCGGTAAAAGTGAGGAGTGCAGATGCTGGAAAAGCACAGCCAATCCGGCAGCGTCCGAGGAGCAGGAAAATTGGCGTCACGGGTATAAGTCCTTCATCAGGAATATGCCCAAAACATCGAGTCTCCTGTTCGTTCGGTGCGCCTGACCTGTTGTAGTTTTCCAGCATCACATTTTTCGAGTCTACATCTATACAGGGCGTTGCTAAGACCACATCTGGCACATTATGTGCAGTTTTGATCCCTTAACCTAAAAAAAGTTCTAGAAGCTTATCAACAATGTTTTGTTCACACTTTTCTGGAATGAAGGCCTTTTGTTTTGAAACATTATCATTTTTGGACAGGATGAGAAATATTTTAGAAGCATACACAATTTTGAGAAAAATCAGCAGGATGCATATTTTCACTCTTCAGGGAGACAAAAACTATGGAATAAATTTTAAGAATAAAATGCATTGATTTTAGCACAGATATTATGAAAACATCAGCCGATTTTTAAAAATTAAGCATATGCATACCAACAAATCATCAAATTATAAAGGAGGAATTTTCTCTTTTGCTAATGAAAGGCACTGCGTATAACAACAGCAATGATGCATTTGCATATCACCCATTCTGATCCATTCCAGAGAATGCTCACGACGAGCGCACATGGCCCAGTTTGGTGTTCAGTTGACATGATTGCATGTTTCAACACAGAGAGGGAGAACAATGTTCCCTGCCTGAGAAGCAGCAGCCGATTGATCCCTCTATCTTCTTTTGTCCCAACTGGCAACAGTAAATCTCTGACTCACCTCTACCTGATGAGTCGTGGAGTATTCCTGATGAGAGGTTCATTGGAATCTCTCTACCATCTGAATCAAAGGGAATTCAGCTAAATCCAACTATTCTGGGGAGAAATCACATCACAAGTAGCTTGCCTGAGCAGAATGGGCGGCACAGCGGCTCAGTGGTTAGCACCGCTACCTCCCAGAACCAGGGTCCTAGGTTTGATTCCAGACTCGGGCGACTGTCTGTGTAGAGTTTGCGTATTCTCCCTGTGTCTGTGTGGATTTCTTCCAGGTGCTCCGGTTTATTCCCACTGGTCCAAAAATGTGCAGGCCATATGAATTAGCCATGCTAAATTGCCCACAGTGTTTGGTGCATTAGCCAGAGGGAAATGGGACTGGATCAGTTAATCTTGGGAGGGTTGGTGTGGAATTGTTGGGCTGAAGGGCCTGTTTCCACACTGTAAGGAATCTAAACTAATGACTTCAGAGGACCGAATAACATTTGGGACAGTCTATCATCTATACATTTATGATGAGTTCAACTATTATGAAACTTTGGAAAACTTTCATTTTTCTGTTTGTATTAAGATCTGTGTGTGTGTGTTTCACATTATTCTAGAAGATGAGCCAGGCTGACATTTATATCATTAGCCATATCACTAAACTTTGAAATTTGTTGTAAAAAGTGGAGCAGTGTGACAGCAAAATGAAACACTGACCCTGCAATATTGATTGGACCACGAATGACAAATTCTAAAAGGGCTGTTCAAGTGGGAGTTCCCTTTCCCAGAAGTTTGTGGTGCCTGGATGTTTACATTTATTCAAAGTTGTGTCTGTTAAATACTTGATAGACAAGTGAATGGAGGAAAATGGTGCACTTGCAGATGAAGTACTGCTGAGACCACAATCAGATCATCTACGATCTTAGTGCGTGGCAGAGCACTAAGACAAAGTGCCTAATGGCCCAATCCTACTCCTCAGTCCGATGTTCCTATATTCCATTGAGCCCCTCACAGCTCCTGCACAGGAGTAGACAGAGGCCAACTGTTCGAAATACCTGGTCCACAGTAATACTGGATCTCCTTCTGTCCCTCACAATTGTCACACAAAGTTTGGCGTGGGTTGAAAAAGGTTAATTCAAAACCCAGGCTGGTCTCAAAAGACGCCTCTGGTCTGTTAATAGAGTGTCTCCTCTCTGCAACTTGTGCTTCATTTTTTGGTCATGGTGCAGATCCAGATTCACTGTGAATACAGTTCCCATACCTCACCCTGAAATGACTCATAAAATGCTTTGCTCTCTGTAACTGTAACATCCAATAACGGAATGTTCAGGAAAATTACAACCATTAACCTCCGAATTACAGAATATGAGAGCATAAGGAACAGGATCGGATGGTAATTCGGATGGTCAGGCCTGCCGTGCCATTGTATAAGATTATGATGATCCAATGTTGTTATCAACTCTGCTTTATTTCCCAATTTTTCACATCCCTCAATTCCATGGCAGGTCAAAAACCCACTTACCACATCTGTGAATACTTTTAGTGATATAGCTCCCCGAACTCTCTTTACCAGATAATTTCTGATATTTTCTATACTCTGTGAGAAGGTTACACGCCCCAAACATACACAACAACCTATTTGTATGTTCAAAAGAGTGAACACAGCAGCTCACGTAAGGGTGACAGACCCTGATATCAAGGCAGGAGTTGACTCAGGGTGGGATCAAGAAACGTTGACAAAATTAAATTTAATAGGAATCAGCCACAATCTCTCCACTGGGGGTCTGCCATCGCACAGAGGAAGATGCTCATGGTTGTGGACATCAATCCTTTCAGTCCCGGGACATCCCTACAGGAGATCCTCAGGGTAACTTCCTCGACACAATCATCTTCAGCTGCGTCATAAATGTCCTTCCCCATCATTACATCAGAAACGGGGATGATCACTGAAGATCACACAATGTTCAGAATATTTTCCCCCCTCAGCTCCTAAAGCAGTCTGTGTCCATGAGCACCAAGGCCCGGACAGCATTCCAGTTTGTGCTGTTAAAGTGTTGGTAAAATTTATGTAATAGTAGGGCCAGACATTGCACATTTCCATAGTTAAAAGAGGAGCTCATTCAGCATCTCAAGCTGGTTACACATGAATATGAGCTAGCATTCAGCCCATCAAATCTACTGAACAGGAAGAGTGCAATACATTCAATACTCCTGCCTGTTACATAGGAAGGGGAGGGGTCTGCTCAGCACATCGAACTGTTAAACAGGAACAGGTGGAGCCAAAACAGTCTCTCGAAACTGTTCCACCGGACCAGGAAAAGGCCATTCAGACTTGCAAAGGCTTATACAGGAACAGGAGGATGTCACTGATGCTCCAACATGACAATTCACAGGAGTAGATCTTGATGTTTATCGTGGCTCCGTTGTCTGTGGAACAATTGCTACTTTAACGTGGTTTGCTGGCAGTGAGGAGGCAAGCGAGATATTTTCTGTCAAGTCTCAAGGAGACATCTTCCATCTCTGAAAAGGCAGACCAATGTTCTCCGTGGGGATCAGAAGCTGGTGGGAATAGTTAACTGTTTTAGATTGAAGGTATTGTGGCTAATGTTGGGATTATGAATAACATGACATTCAGTGCAGGATCACTAAACAAATGCACTGCATTAATATGTGGAGTTTTTATTCAAAGTCTGGATTTTCTGCTCTCTCATTGATGTGGGGAGTGGGGGTGGTTGGGGGGAATGTTTTCAGAGGTACTAAAAGTATCTAGAATTTAATAAAGTTAGTAAAAAAAAGATGCGGTGTGATCTATCACTGTATTAATGTCTGTTTAAAACATCATGTGTGATTGTCCATCCCCCTGAACTTCCAACACAATCCCATCTTATTGTCTCACAGTGCGACAGATTAATCTTCACTCACTCCTCATGGTACCATCATCCCAGGGATTAGTTTGGTGGAACACCTTTGAACTCTCTCTGTGGTAAGGAGATCATTCCTTATAAAGGAGAGAAAATCTGTGGACAATGCCCCAAATACTGCCTCAACAAAACTCTCAGGGATGATCACATTAATTACTTTCCCTCACTTCACCGTGTCCATTTCTTTCTCATGGTGTAAAAAGCATCATTCTCTATATATTGCCACTGATGCGAAATTTGCATCTTCCTTACATCTGTATGACAGTGTCAATAAAACCAGCACCAGAGGTGCCGATCGAGATGGACATCACTCTCGGGGACAGACTCAATGAGATGGAATACACCTCAAATAAGGAATAGTCGCCTACCTGATGGAAATGAGCAGTAGCAATATGGGAAACAGGAAGTAGGAGGGAGTTATCTTTCATTTTCTTCTTTTTCACGAGGTATATGAAGCCCTGGTCAGACCAGCATGTTATCCCTATCCTGAACTGAGTGGCTGGTTCAGCTGTTCCATTGGACAGTAAACAGGAAACCACATTGTCGTGGGTTTGCAGTTACACGGAGACCTGACCAAGGAAGGATAACTCATTGCCTTCTCGAAAGGACATGACACAAGCAGATGGGCTTCTGTTTATTACAAATAATGATGGTTTCTTTTAAATTCCATCAACTTGCTTCATGAGACATCAACAGATCATTATTCTGTGCCTCTACATGAAGAGTCAATGACTTGAGCACCACGCACTATCTTCCTGTCTGACAGATTCTGTGGAGAGAACAAGTTAAACATCTCAAGTACAATTCTTTTCGCATGGACATGTGATTAGAAGGGACTTGAAACAGATGAATCCAAATTTCGTAGTGGCACAAATAAAGAAGTTTATTCAGAAGTTGTACTGAGGCTGACGATTAGACCGGGACATCATAATAGTGGTACTGGGCAGGATTGGTGAGTGGGGAGGATATGGAAATGTAGATCTGTCCAGGGCAGGAAGGATTATGGAGTTTGAGAACAGTCTGATTCCTTCTCGCATATCAGTGAGCAATTTATAAATAGCAATTTGCTTTGTAGAATTTATCATGAAAGGAATTTTTGATTGGAAGTGAAGACACTGATTTCCCCTTTTCCAAAATTTACCTAACATAAGCAGAACCACAGTTCAGCCCGGTTTTATAGACAAAGAGAATGACTAACTAGGAACACCAACTATACCATTACCTCTGATTCTATCTTCTCCCTCTCAAATTGCAGAATAAATTCAATCATATTGTGATTACTGCTTCCTTCGTGTTCCTTCACTTTAAGTTTTCTTAAATAGTCTGCCTCATTGCACAACACTAAACCCAGTATTGCCTATTCCTGAGTGGGCTCCACTACAAGCTGCTCCAAAAAGCCCTATCGAAGATACTCCACAAATTAGTTTTCTTTCAAACCACTAACACCCTGATTTTCCCAGTCCCCACCCAGTGTATTAAAATCTCACATGACTACTGTACTTTGCCTTTTCTACGCATCTTTTCTATCTCCTGGTGTATATTGTGACGCAGCTCCTGACTACTTTTTGGAATCCTGAACATAACGCCATCTATGTGTCTTTATTCAACCTTTCGGCATATTCTATTCCACCCACACTGATTTTGGGCCATCTGACCCTACTTTATGTCATTCAGTCAGAATGTTATACAGTCAGAGAGATGTACAGCATGGAAACAGATCCTTCAGTCCAACTCGTCCATGCCGACCAGGTTACCCAACCTAATCTAGTCCCATTTGCCAGCACTTGGCCTGTACCTTTCATACCCCTCCGATTTACATACACATCCAGATGCCTTTTAAATATTGGAATGGGGCCAGTGTCCATCACTTCCTCCCACAGTTGTTTCCACACACACACCAGTCTGTGCATGAAAAAACTCATCCACAGATTCAATCAATAAGCACATTGACCTGGACCCAATATACCGGCCATTGTAATGGACAGCTGGAACTGACAACCGGAAGCGGCAGATACAAACCAGTATAAATGCCGGAGGAAAGATTACAGAAGCGCTTCACAGGAGGATGAGGATGTCACCTAGACAGGGGACGAACCATCTGCAACACAAATTCCCAGCTCGGCGAACAGAACCAGAACAATGAACAGCACACAAGCTCAAAACTTCTCACAAACTTTGAATATTCTCTGTGACCAGGATTGACAGTCCTGAAGGTTGTGCTGACTGCCTGGTGCTTGCGTTTGGGATATGTCATCTGGGATGCAGACAAACTTGGAGTGGGAGTGGAATGAGTCAGTGGCTAGAGTTCGCGTAGGTACCAATGGCTGGACAAGCAAATGACACTGAGAAGAGGACGGTAAATACAGAACTGAACAGTTATATCGGAATGCAAGGAAGAAATAATGTAAATAAGCTTGTGACACATACACACATTAGCATATATGACGTGGAGGGCATCACAGTGACATCACTGAAAGAGGATCAGGTGTGGGAGCTGAATATTCAAGGGTATTCATCCTGTCGAAATGATAGGAATGTGGGAGAGAGACAGATTTGTCTCATTCGTAAGAAATTGAATTGAATCAATTAGAAGAAATGAAATAATCTCAGATGGTGTAGAATCTGTGTCGGTAGAACTGGGGAATCAAAAAGCTGAAAAAATGCTGTTGCAGTTATATACAGGCTGCCAAACAGTAGTCAGGAGGTGGGGTGCAAGATACACAGGAGATAGAAAGACCTGTAGGAAAGGCAACGTTACAGTGATCATGTGAGATTTCATTATGCAGGTGGACTGGGAATTCAGTTTGATAGTGGTTTGTAGGAAAAGGAACTTGTGGAATGTCTATGAGATGGCTTTTTGTAGCAGCTTAAACAAGCAGACTAGATGAGGAGAGCTTTGGATAAAAGAAATCAGAGGAGGCAGTGATCAAAATATGATTGAACTTACTCTGCAATTTCAGGTGGAGAAGTTAGAATCAGAGGTAATGGTATTACAGCTGAATAAAGGCAATTACAGAGGCATGAGAGAGGAGCTGGTAGAATTAACTGGGATACAGGCCCAGAAGGAAAGAACGTGGACAAGCAATGACAGGAGATTTTTGGAGTATTTCAGGATGCACCAGGGATTTATCTTGAGGAAAAAGAGGGATGATAGATAGAGGATAAGGCAACCATAGCTGACTAGGGAAGTCAGGGACAGCATAGAAGCAAATGAGAACGCATATAATGTGGCGAGTGGCTGTTTGGGAAACTAGAGGATTGGGAAGCTTACAAAGACAAAACGGAGAGCAAACAAAATAAAATAAGGAGGGAGATTATTAAATATGGGGGTAAGCTAACCACTAGCATAAAGGAAGTCTGTAAGAGCTTCTTTCAATATATAAAGTACAAAAGAGATGCAAAAGTAGACATTGAACTGCTGGAAAATGATACTGGAGAGGTAGTAGTGGTGAACAAGAATAGGCCGAGGAACTGAAAAATTTGGTCACGGTGGAAGATACGAGTAATACCTTAACATTCAAGACAGTGAGGGGCCAGAGCTGAGTATGCTGGCCACCACCATGGAGAGCGTGCTAGAAAAAACTGAATGACCAGCAGGTGGTTGATTATCCTGGACCGGATGGACTACATCCCAGAGATATAAGGAAGAGAGCTGCAGAAGGTGTGGGGGGACAGTGGTGATCTTTCAGGAATCACTGGAGTAAGTAACTATCCCAGAGCACTGGACACACACTAACGTGACACCCCATTGTAACAAGGGAGCGAGGCAAAAGACAAAAAATATCCACAATTAATAGCTTAACTTTGGTCTTGGGTATGATCCTGGAATCCATTGTGAAGGATGAGATTTCTGAATATTTGGAAGTGTTTGGTAAAATGGGACAAAACCTCTTCATCAAGGGAAGGTCATGACTGACAAATCTGTTGGAATTATTTGAAGAGGAAATGAGCAGGGTTGGCCCAAGCACAGCCAATGGATGTAATCCACCTGGATTTCAAGAAGGCTTTTGATATGGTGTCACACAGGAGATGATTGAGTGTGATAAGGGCCCGTGGTGTTCGAGGTAAGGTAGCGGCATGAAATACTTGCGTACCAAATAACATAAACAGCAAGGGACAGACAGAACTGAGCTATCCCACAATGAATGCATCAGATTTAAACAATGCAGTCCTCCTAGTCCGATCATGGATGGTGTTGCATGATTAAACAACTCACTGGTGTCTCCACAAATATCCCCATCCTCAATGATAGAAGAGCCCAGCACATCAATGCAAAAGGTAAGGCTGAAGCTTTCCCAGAAATCTTCAGTCAGAAGCTTCGCGTGAATTGTCCATTTCGGCCTCCTCCCGTGGTCCCCATCATTGCAGATAGCAGTCTTCAGCAAATTCGATTCACTGATATCATGATACGGTTAAAGGTACTGGGGAGTGCAAAGGCTATAATCCCTGATAACCTGCCGGCACTAGTCCTGAAGACTTGTACTCCAGAACTTCCCGCTTTCCGAGACAAGCTGTTCCAGTACAGTTACAAACCGACAATGGGAAAAAAACTGCTGAAGTATGTTCTGTACATGAAACGCAGGACAAATTCAACCCGTCCCAATACCGCCTCATTAATGTACTCTCCATCATCAGTAAAGTGATGGAAGTTGTCATCGATCGTGTTATCAAGCAGCACCTGCGCAGCAATAGACTGCTCAGTGACGCCCCTTTTGGGTTTTGCCAGAGACACTCAGCTCCTGACCTCGTCACAGCCTTGGTTCAAACATAGAAAAAGGAACCTAATTCCAGCCCTTGACATGAAGGCTGCATTCTTTCAAATGTGTCATCAAGGAACCCCAGCAAAAAGGGTATCGCGGGCCAACACTTGTTATTGGAGTCATAACTGACAGACAGGAAAACGGTCATTGTTATTGAAGGTCAGTCATCTTAGTTCCAGAACATCTCTGCAGTAGTCGCTCAGGATAATGTTGAGGCAGGTTTGCTCAATGAACTGGAATGTTCATTTACAGACGCTTCATCACCATACTACATAAAATCTTCAGTGGCCCTCCGAATGAAACCTAGGTCCAAACATCTTCAGCGGCTTCATCAATGACCTTCTGTCCATCATAAGGTCAGAATGTGGATATTCGATGATGACTGCACAATGTTCAGCACCATTCACAAATGCTCAGATATTGAAGCAGTCCATGCTTAAATGCAACAAGATCTGGACAATCTCCAGACATGAGCTGACAAGCGGCAAGTAACATTCGTGTCACACAAATGTCAGACAATGACCCTCACCCGTAAGAAACAATATAAACACTTGGTATTCAGCAGAATATTTGTCACTACATTCCCCATTCCACACCCTCTATCAATACACTTGGGGTTACCAATGTCCAGAACTTCAACTGGACTCGCCATGTAAACATAAGAGCCGGTCAGAGGCTAGAAATACTGCGTGAGTAACTCACCTCCTGTCTTCCCAAAGCATATTCACCATCTACAAGGCACAAGTCAGGAGTGAGATGGAATTCTCCCACTTGCCTGAATGCGTGCAGCCACAACGACATGAAAGAAGCTTGACACCATCCAGGACAAAGCAGCCCTTTTGATTGACACCACATCCACAAGCATTCACTGGCTCCACGACCAACGCTTAGTAGCAGCAGTGTGTACTATCTACAAGATGCACTGCAGAAATTCTTCAAAGGTCCTCAGACAGTACCTTCCAATCCTTCAAGCACTTCCATCTAGAATGACAAGAGCAGCAGGCTTTTGCGAACACCACCACATTCAAACTCCCCTCCAAACCAGTCAATATCCTGAGTTGTAAATATATCACAATTCTTTCACTGTTGCTGGGTCAAAACCCTGTAACTCCCTCCCTCATAGCATTGTGGGTCAATGCACAGCAGGTGGACTGCAGCGGTACAAGAAGGCAGCTTAGCACCACCTTCTCAAGGGGGCAACTAGGGACGGACAAGAAATGGTGGGCCCATCCAGCGATTCTCATATCCGAAAAAAATGTAAAAGTTCCAAGTTGAGTGCCTTGATGGGACAAGTAGTCTGATTTGAACATGAACAGAAAAGCAGTGTTTCTGATGATGAACATTTTAGACCAATCTGTAATTAGAAAGTTGTTCAGTGTTCCATGACGTATTGTTGCTGAGCGCTGTGATAAGTTGCACCTGTTTTGTTAAATTCAACAACATTAGCGTAACAGGATCAATCCTTCAAAAATATCAAACTGAAAATGGGAATCATTATAGAGACTCACAGATAGCAGCTTATATTCAACATATTACTGCGCTACAGACTGGAACTGAATTCTCCCACCATCCATATTACAGGGGTTATCATTGACCAGAAGGTGAAGTCAAATCAACGTACGTATACAAGGGTTACAAGAGTAGGTCTGAGACTTTCAAATCTGCACTGAATAATAGACTGTATGACCATAAGGGCATGAGATATAGCAATAGATTTAGGCCATTCAGCCTCTCTCTTAACTCTGAAACTGTGCCATTTTGTCGTAGTCTCTAAGACGAATGGAAATGTCTCCTATACTCTAACTGTATCAATCTTTGCAGTAGTCGGTCAGCTTCAATCAGATGCGCCCCCCCCCCACCCACCGCATTCTTCTACGTTCCATTGAGTACAGCCACAGAGTCCTGAACTGCCGCTTACATGACAAGCCATCATTCCCAGGATAAATCATGTCCAACACCCATAGATCCTTCCCCAGAACAGCTCACAATAATCCAAATGCCGTCTGACCATAGTCCATTACATTCTCATCACTCTCACTCTCTTGAAATGAATGTTAACATTGCATTAGCTTTCCTAACTGCCAATTGAACCTGCGCATTAACCGTAAGAGAGGACCATGACTCCAAACTCCTTTTGTGCTTCAGATTTCATGAAGCCTTTTAGAACATAGTGTCTGTCTGTATTCCACCTACTGAAGTGCATAATCTCACATGTTCCCATTTGGTGTTCCATCAGCCATGCGTTTTCCTAGTGTTCTAAACTGTCCAACTCTTTCTGCAGCCTCCCCACTTCCTCAATATCACCTGCCCATCCAATCATCATTGTATCATCTGCAAACCTAGTAAAACTGCCGTCAGGTCAGATGGTTCACGTAAATGGCACTTTCTGACGACCTAAGGACTGTCCACAATTGAAAAGGCACAATGCTCAAGATGCTTGGCTCCTATCCGGTTTAAGCAGTGGCTTGACTGGAATTACACCTGCAAAGTCTTCACTCCTTGCACCACTGGCACTGGCACCCTGCCCACCATTTTATTATGAATTTACCCCATTATGGTAATGCAGAACTTGATGGTGCACGATCCTAGTCTATTAATGGTAATCTGTCTCAATGCTGACTGTGTGGTGCTCACACCAACTAATATCATTGTGTGTTGAAGACAACAGAGGGATGCGTGGGGTGGGGATGTCGATCATAAATGACTGTGTGACTGTCACTGAGGGTTGACACCTGCCGCAAAAGCACCAGATGTACTTGTGTCTGTTGTCAGCGCTGCAGGCAAGGTCAGGCATTTAGTGAGTCAACTCAGAGAAACTGATGGGCCTGTAGAGTGTTCCTGGCTGAGCACTCAGATCCTGTTTGTACCCACTAGCAGAGGTATTCACATACCACTTCAGTCTCTCCCTCCAGAAGCGGAAGTCCCAACCTGATTCAAGAAGGCCATCATCATCCTCGTAAGTGAGAAAGCACATGGAACGTGCCCTTATAGACAATGAAGTGCTTTGAGAGGCTGGTTATGGCCGACACTAACTCCAGTCTCCCAGCCTGACCTGCTGCCCTATAATGTGCCGACTGATGTAACAGGTTCACAACAGATGCCATACGCGAGCCTGCACGCATCCCAAGAACATCTGGACAACAAGGACACCTACACCAGACTCCTGCTCATTGACTAAAGCTCCACATTCAAAATTATTATCCCTTGCAGACTAATCCCAAAATTCCACGACCTTGGTCTCGGTTCCTCAGGCTTTTGACCCACAATCGTGAAGATAGGTAAAATCACCTCCTCCACAATAACAATCAACAGTAAAGCTGCTAAAGGATGTGTTCTCAACACCCGACAATACTCTCTGTACACCCACGGCTGTACCCTCAGCCCCCTACAGTATTCCAGCTACACTCACGGCTGTGACCTCAGCCCCTTAGTGTGTTCCCTGTACACCCACGGCTGTGCCCTCAGCCAACCACTGTACTCCCTGTACACCCACCGTTCTTTCTGCAGCCCCCTACTGTCCTCCCTGTATATCCACGGCTGTGTCCTCAGCCCCCAGCTCTACTCCATCTACACTCAAGAATGTGTCCTCAGCCCCCTAATGTCCTTTTTGTACACCCACGGCTGTGTCCTCAGCCCCTTATGTACTCCCTGTACAGCCACGACTGAGTTTCCAAATTCCAAACAACGCCAGCTACAAGTTCGCTGATGACATCACATATAGCAGTACAGATATTAAACAACAACGCGTCAGAATCTAGAAAGGTGATAGAGAGCTTGGTGGCATGATCTGTTGATAATGACCTCTCTCTCTAATCCGGTAAATGTAAAGGACTGATCAATGACTTTAAGAAGAAAGGAGGGGAACACACCCCATCGACATCAACCGTTTGAGGGAGTGCAGAGCATCAAGTCCCTCGGAATGATGATAACTCACAACCTGTCCTGAACTTCTCACATAGTTCCGACAGTCGGTAAAGTTCAACAATGCCTCTCCTTCCTCAGGTGATACAGGAAAATCAGCATGCACTACTTCTACAGATGCAGCATTGAGAGCGTACTGTCCCGGTGCATAACAGCCTGGTACGGTAACTGCTCTAGTCAGGACCGTGAGAAACTACAGAAGGTTGGGTGCACAGCTCTGACCAACACGGACTCTAACATCCCAACCATCGATTCCATTTACATGGCTCGTTGCCGCAGAAAAGCTGCCAACATCTACCCCAGATTACTGAGGGAAGGGAGACAGGAAATATCTGGGCATTAACAGATATCCTTGAACATGGCTGATGTCCCAGAAGAATGGACAATTGTTAATCCCCTTGTTTAAGAAAGGTAGTAGGGATAATCCAGTCAATTATACACCGGTGAGACTGATGTCAGGGGTAGGGAACCTGCTAGAGAAGATACTGAGGGATATGATCTACTCTCATTTTGATGAAAATAGCCTTATCAGTGATAGGCAACAAGATTTTGTGCAGGGAAGGTCATGTCTTACCAACTCAATAGAATTCTTTGAGGAAGTGACAAAGTAGATTGATGAGGGAGAGAAAGTGAGGACTGCAGATGCTGGAGATCAGAGCTGAAAATGTGTTGCTGGAAAAGCGCAGCAGGTCAGGCAGCATCCAAGGAACAGGAAAATCGACGTTTCGGGCATAAGCCCTGAAGAAGCCCTTCCTGAAGAAGGGCTTATGCCCGAAACGTCGATTCTCCTGTTCCTTGGATGCTGCCTGACCTGCTGCGCTTTTCCAGCAACACATTTTCAGCTCTGATGAGGGACAGACTGTAGCTGTCAATACATGGACTTCAGGAAGGTGTTTGGTATGTTTCCCCAAGGTCGGGTTATGGAGAAAGTGTAGTCACATGGTGTGCTGGGCAACAGGAGGCAGAGAATAGTAGGGGAAGGGAGTTTCGCAAAATGATGAACTATGATTAGTGGTTCCATTTGAGATGTTTCTGGAAAGATACATGAATGGGAAGAGAGCAAATGGATACAGATCCTTAGAAAATAGGCGACAGGTTTAGATAGAAAATTTGGATCGGCGCAGGCTCAGACCATCGAATGGCCTGTTTCTGTGCTGGAATGTTTTGTTCTAACATTATCAAAGACCCATCACACCCCAGTAATGGTCTCCCACAACCTCTTCCATCAGGCTAAAAGATATGGAAGCTTGAAAACACTGAGCAGCTGGTTCTTTAAAAGTTTCTTCCTGACTGTTATTAGACTGATCAATGTATTCTTAATCTCAGATAATCCTGATCTTGTTCATGTTGATCTCGCCTAGCGCATGCGCTGTGCAGCGTAACCGATATGCCTCTCAGACATATTTTATAGCCATCGTTCTGCACATCCTTGCTTACTATGCTCTGCCTTTACACCTTGTTACAGGTCATAGTAAATGCTCATCTTCCTCCCCCCAGCTCACTCTGAGCTCTCTCTGGTCCTCACCCCCAGCACCTCCCATTCCCATCCCCAGCTCACTGTGACCCTATCCCCACTCCCTGTGTGCTTTGTCTCTCACTATTTCTCTCACACTGTCTGTTTCCCTATCTATTCCTTTGCTCTGTCTTTTGCTTCTTTCCCAGAACTTACTATCTCCCCTTTTCCTTGTCCATGTGACTGTTTGTTTCTTGTTTTATTTCCTTTCTCTGTTTTACTGACTGTCATTCTGTTTCCCTCGCTGTGTTCTCTCTCTCCTTATATGTGTCTGTCTAGTTCTCCCTCGTTGTGATGGTGATGGCATCTCTATTCTTTTGAAGCATGTGATGGCTCTTTGGTTGGATGTTGGCAATAAAATAAACTCATTTGTGTTTTGGTATCTTAAACATAATTAAAATTTATTGGTTAAATTTCAATTGTTGTCAAAACAGCAACCAGAACTTGGATCTCCATTTAACAACCAATTGTTACATCTAAATATTTTGGAACTGACTTCTCCCAGTGCTCTGCACACTGACAACTGAAAGCATTCTATTCTTGTGCATAATACTGTGACGGTAACAGCTCTTCCCAGGACCATAAGAAACTACAGACGGTTGTGTGCACAGCCCATACTATCATGGAGGACAACCTTCCATCCATTTACACTTCTCATTGTCAGCGAAAGGCTGGCAACATCAAATATCTCTCCAAAACCAGTAGTGGTCTCCTGCAACCTCTTCCAAAAGGGAGGGGATACAGAGGCTTGAACACATGTACCAGTATGCTCAGGAACACCCTCTTCCCCACCGTAGTTACACTGGCGAATTGAAGTCTCTAACTTTTCAAATAATATTAATCTTGTGAAAGTCGCTCTTGCTTTGCGCAGCTCCTGTGCAGCTGTCACCTTGTGTGCCTCACTCTGTCTAAGTGCGATTGAGGCTCAAGGTCTTCTCAAGGGCAATCAAATGAGTGAATTAATGCTGGCCCAGCCAGCGATACCTATATCCCATTAATAAATATAAGAAGATGACGACACTCAGGGAAGACAGACAGTTGGGATCAAATCGCTTTAAACATGATCTTATATATATCTAAGATATATATATATATCTAAGTTTTTCATGCAATGCACTTTATCCGAATTCTTATAATTTTTTATTGAAGTTCTGCCATCAGCTGTGATAAGACTTGAAACAAATCGCTTGAAACAATGTCTTTCGTTGAATAAGCTTTGCTCCTGAATTACATCCAGCGACATTCCTACTCTGATACATTGTCCTAATCATGAAGTAACGTCCGAGACAAGAACAATTTTGTGATTGAAATACTTGTAACTGGAAAAGTGGCCAGAAGAGAGCTTGAAACATTAAGTCTGAATTTTCCAACGTGCAGACAATGGTTTGTTTAGTCACAGCACTGATGCAGAGATGGAGACTGGGGATATTATGAGCTGGTAGTGGACAGGGTTCGTGACAGAGAGAACACGAGACATAAATCAATTCAGGGACAAAAGGGATCGCGAGGTTGTCCACAGTTTTGTTCTCAGATGTTTGTAAGGGAGTGTTCTGCATTTCAGATGAATGAAGACTGCAATTTGAATTGAAGATAATAGTTTCTTTCTTTGACAAATATAAATAACAGCAATTGCAATGAAGTTCAAAATTGTTTATGGGATTAATGAATGGACAGAGGTAGAAAACACCAACAATAGCGAGAATAGGTTAGTAACACACCCTCCACCCCGCCCAAAATAACAATCAGTACCGCTAATATCCGATATGGCAGAAATTCCCAACAGAGAAAAATGTTGAAAAGTCCCAAGGAAAGCCTCCCCTCCATTGGTTTAATTATCCAGTCCATTATTCTCAGATTCAGATCTGTCCTCTCCACGTCTCTCCAGCTGCTGATCTTTGTTATTGTTGGAGCTGATGCATCTGCTCCTACACTGGGATAGTGCACTGAGTGAAGCCCCTCACCAATAGGAGAGGGATACCCTCCAGTGACACAGATACAATGCATGGAGACTGACATCAGTCACAGTCACTGAACAAACAGTTCTAGCTTTAAATACAGCACATTCAGTTCACAATATAACTGGACTGGACTGGATGCTGACATCGCTGGCTATTGGTCACATCTCCCATTACTAATTGCTCTAGTGAAGTCAGTTGTGTGGGAGAATGATGGATGTTTTCTTATCGCAGGCTAGATGACTCTGCTCGGTTGTACGTTTGCAATGCTGTAACCATCTTACCCCGAATTTTCACCGCTCCACAAAAAAAGAAACACAATCAGGACGTTGTTACTGTGCTGATCTCTCCTCCACGGGAAGAAACGCCAGCCAACACACTGTCACTGGGTGCAGTTACTCTGCACATAGACAGGAAGTGTGTACTTCTCTGAATGTTCCTCTCTCTGCTGTAATAAAGAAACGTTGGGACCTTCCATTTATAATATGCTTGAGTAATTAATTTATACAAATGGACAAACATTTTATGCAGTTTTATTTGCTTTAAAGCAGTAATTTTTACGCTTTTACTCCTCAGTCCCAAACCAAAAGTGAACTTATTCATTAAGACTTTTGAATTAATGAGTCAGGTTTGGCTGGGAGATAGGGCGGAATGGGGGCAGTGGCTGTGGAGACTGCATGTGGAGTACAATGATATTCCACATGTCATCATCACTCTTAACGTCAGATAGAATTAAATATAGTTCACAACAAGGATATTTGATATTTTATATACACACAATTTAATCATTGGGAATACAGATTGAGTAGGGTCACCGCACCTGAAGCATTAACTTTGATTTCTCTTCATAGCTACTGCCAGACCTGCTGAGCTTTCCCTCCAACATCTGTTTTTGTTTGAGGTTGATCATATTGTTCATATCTTGCAGGATTCTTACAATTAAAAACAGACACTAATAACAAAATGTGCAGGGATATGGGGACAATACAGGAGAATAATATTAGAGATATCACTCATTCCAAACTGAAAGAGACAATGGGCTAAGCTTTCACCACCTTTGTTGTAATAATTCTATGTTATGCATTGAAAGCATTTGTACATTGGGGAGACAAGCTTGTTCAATGAAGGACACAGAGTGTTCCATCATCAATAATCTATCCCTATTATTTCATGAAGTTCAGCTGCCTGTAAAATATATTTATAAAAAATATATCTCCTGAGATTTACAGGATGTTCAGAATTGTTTTTACTTTCTGTCTTAAAGAAGAAGCAGATTTCGGTTGTAATTCAGGTGTCACAGGAATATAACAACTGTAAGAGAACGAGAAATGACCACATTTTCCAAATATTACCAAGTTCAACGTGTAGACCTGTCAAGAAACATGAAATATAGAGATACTGGAAACATGAAATGTAAACAGAAATTGCTGGAGAAACGAAAAAGATGAGGAAGTATATTCAGAGAGCAACAGAATTAACATATGTCATATGATGTGACACTTTTCTGAAAAGTCATATTAGAATCAAAGGACAATTTCTTTTGCATCTCTGCTCAGATGTTGCCAGATCTACTGAGTTTCGCTCCAGCTCTTCTGATTTCTTTCTTCTTTCTGAAATGTGACAAAGTGTCTAATCTGAATGATAACAACAAAGTTGTTATCTCAGTTGAATCTTGAATAATTTGTTATGGAAATTAAATGATAAATTACAAAGTTCCTATGTTTGACAGGGCTTTAAATATCGATGACGTATTGTATGGTGAAAACTTGTGATAAAAATATTGAAACAAAACAGAAGTTGCTGCAACTGCTCAGTCGGTCTGGGAGCATCTGTGCAGAGAAATCAGAGTTAACGTTTCAGGTCCAGTGCCCCTTCCTCAGAACTGATGGTAATAGGGAAAATGTTGGTTTAAATGCAAAAAAGACTGGATGGTGAGATTGGAAGAGAAACCATCACTATTCGAGAAAATCGGGATCTGGAATTCATTCAAAATTAAGAAAGGATTTCTTGTACTCTCTCTTCTATCGCTTGGTCCTTGTTCAGGTTGTACATGTACTATATATTTCTAAATCTCCATCAAGTGCAGACGACATGTTTTTTTTTTCTCTCTTACTGTGGTGTTTCATTATTTTTGATTATTTTCCAGTATGTATTTGATTCCAATTCAAGGTGGACATGAGAATATGGCTTGACCTTCTGCAGTTCGCCCATAATATAGAATTTAATTGAATACTTATCCCCATCACACCCGCTGAATTAAACAAACAATGCATGAGTCCACGTCCATCCTGCAGATGAAACATTTCGTCAGCTCTGGCTATTGCAGGTAATGTTACAAAGAACAGTGCCACACAACATGCTGATGTTCCAGCCAAAGATGCCAAACCCAGTTTATCCTAATTTATAAATAAAACATGCAGAGGGGCGGAGTGTAAAAAGTGAATTCAACTCTGTGTCGAAGATGCTATTTGTGGCTCCCTCATAAAATGTGTTAATTACATCAGTCATCAATTCACCAAAATGGGGAAAGCAAGAAACTGGAATTGTCAAATAATCCTCTGAATAACATCTGGAGAACAGGAAGGAAATCACGGTTTGTTTGTGATATTCAGAAATGACGATTGTGAGAATGTGGAGGTGGGGAGCAGTGAAATGATGATCAATGTTGTGGATGACACAAAGATGGGCTGGGGGTGGGTCACAGTCAGGAGGGAGGTGTTAGGCTACAGGAGGATAGAAACAGATTATTCAGAGAGCCAGATCAATGGCCTGATGAAATTTAACACTGATAAATTGGGAAGATGCAAGTCAGAAGTAACAAGACAAGTAAGTACTCAAAAGTGAGTATGAAAGAGGAGGGCTCAATTTGCTCGTTTTTTCTTTGCAGCATGAAAGGTTGAGGAGGGAATATGGTACAGGTGTACAAGAGCAAATGGGGTATGGAGACGATGAACAGACAACAGCTGTTTTCCTGAGTCAAAGGATCAAAAACAAAGGGACACACTGTTAAAGAGAAGGGGAGGGGTTTGAGAGAGAATTTGTGGCATGTGTTTCGAACCGAGAGGGTAGCCTGAATCTGGTTTGCGTTGTCTAGGAAGGTGGTTGAGGCAGGTAACCTCACAAACGTTTAAAAAGCCTTTGGACGTGCACTTGCTGGCACAGGCGTAATGAGCCTGTTTTTCATTGCATGATTCTTTGCAGTGGCAGCCATAAACACTCTGGTATATTCTGAATCAATAAGCAATGGCATTTGCTGCTTTGTTCCTTTGATGGTACTCAGTAAGTTTCTGTATTACAAAGCAGCAGCATCTCATGCAGCTTCAGCACTTAGTCAACCAAAGTCAGCACAGCCATCTCTGGGAACATCCAGGGTGATTCACATGCTCTTGCAAGCATTGGCCAACAACAGCACTGACACTATTCTCGCTGTTTGCCACCACTATTATAGTTGCAGCCATAATTTGAACACAGCTTTTCCTCCATTATAATAAACACCTCGAGCAATAAGGATGTTATTTCGCTGAAGCATAATAAATTATTTCCCAGGTATTCACTTTGACAAACAGCAAGTTTTCCTGTTTTTTTTTTCTGCCAGTTGTTTCTCACAGAATTCCCCAACCCACCCTCTTTCCACTTTATCATTTTCTTGTGCACTGTCTCTCTGCTCTCATACACCTCACTCCCTCACATCCCCCACACTCTCCATCCTTATTTATTAATCCCTGAAAAACTTGTGCCTAATCTCTATAATTTATTCCAACTCCCAACTCACATTTTGGACTGATTTGATTCCTTCTCTCGGCATGGTCATTAGACTGGCCGTGCCTGATGTCCTATTCACCTCAACCTTCTGCTCAGTTCCTGATCTGCTGCTTTGGTTCTCACTCTCCTGGTTTATTCAAATCCATCTGACTTGCACTAGCACACCTCCCGACAAGGATGTTAGTGCTTGTCCAGTTAAGATACAACCTGTATTCTTTGTACAGGTCCTCGCCTGTCTTGGAAGAGATCGCAATGATCCAACAATCTGAAATACCCAGCCTTGAACGAGCTTGTTAACAACGTGTTAAGCTATACTGCCTTCCTCATCCATCCCTCTTTTCCACATGGCACGGGGAGTAATCCAGAGATTATAGAGGATTGTTTTCTCTCTCTGTCTCTGCCTCTCTCTCCGTCTGTCTCTCTCGCCCTCTCTCTCTCTCGCAACCACCCCCCCCCCAAAAGAAAACACACACACATTCAGAAGACTGACAGACAGACAGACACCAAATTACTTTGCAGAAGAATACAAATAACCTTAAAATAATGGGAATGAAAACTGGAATGAAGGATTTAGTTAAAGGGAGGATGAGAGAAATTGTGCTTCTTTTGGATGTCAGTTTGCTCGCTGAGCTGGAGAGTTCATTTTCCGATGGTTCATCACTGTACTAGGGAACATTATCAGTGAGACTCTGGTGAACTGCTGGTATTATGTCCCACTTGCTATTTATGTGTTTAGCTTTCCTTGAGTCAGTGATATAATTGCCAGTATTGGTGATTTTAAGTCCGGTCCCTTTTCTCAGAGTGTTAGATGGAATCAAAATCGATGTGTTTGTTGATAGAGTTCCGGTTGGAATGCTCTGCTTCTCGGAATTCTCGTGCGTGTCTCTGTTTGATTTGTCCTAGATGGACCCAGTCCAAATGGTGTCCAAAAGGATACTAGTGATAGTGGGTCATGTCTTTTTTTCTGGATAGCTGTTGTTCATGTATCCAGGTGGCTAGTTTTCTGCCTGTTTTTCCAATATAGTGCTTGTTACAGTTCTTGTAAGGCTTATTCTTTCTGGAGGAGAACAGACAAATATGTGAATTATTGTGGTGCTTAAAAGTATGAAGTAAAGATGTAGAGTAAAACAGGAATACTCTGTTTCCGTTAGATGGAATTACAGCATCAAGGAGTTCTAATTCCAGGATTGTTAACAAAAGAACCAGGTTTGAGATAAGGAAAAACTTCTTTATTGAGAGAGTTGTTAGGATTTGGAATGGACTGCCTGGGAGAGTTGTGGATGAAGATCAAAAAGAGATCTGGATATGTATTTGGAAATATGAATTTAACAAGCTGCAGAGATAAGGCTAGCAAATGCGAGGGGCTTTGGAGACATTCCTGGAGCTGATACACACACTCTATCATGTGTCTGATGTGAATAAAAGTCAGTATACGATTATTTCCCATTCTAAATGCTCACGCATATCTGATTATTTAGTGCAGCATAAGCATTTAAAATGCAAGTATTGCAAGACCATTTTCATTATATAGTCTAATTATTGCTCAGAACATTAATAGTTTAAATGTTGAAACCCAATTACGAAAACAAATCTGTCATTGCTTTGGCACAAGTCTCTTTGAAAAGGTCTGATTTTTCACTCACGCGATAATATGTTTATCGTTTTCGTTCACTGTCTGCATTTGAAATTAAATAACATTTTTTCTAAAAATTAAAAGTTTTCAAATTATTGTTTCACTAAAGTTTGATAACACAAATCATTTATTTCGTTGAATATTTACAGAGCATGTTGAATTATAGCCATTTCTAATTCGCTGGCAAATAGCTGAAGCTTGTACATTTCAGTGAGAAATTAAACTGATTGATTATGTATAAATGTATAAGAACACTAATTCTATTTGATTATTCAATCGTTTGCTCGCCCTGCACATGTAATCATTCAGAAGCCAACCGCTTTCAAAATGTTGGAGTGACAATGCATTGTTTTGAATCCTGACATTGTGTATGTATTTCTGATCGCCAAAAGAGTTACATCCATGTTGTTTGTTCGACACAAAATAAAATGTACATTCTTTATTTCTGTGTGAGAAAACCTTGATGGAAGTTTATATTTTTGATACATAAATATAGAATCAACCTAATTCTTTTCAGAGATTATAGTTCAGTTGAATAATCATAGTTGATGTCTTATTTTTGCCTAACTCACTCAACTTAGCAAACATCTGATTAATACATGGGTCACCCAACAGATTGTATCTGAAGAAAACAGCAGCAATTGACAAGTCAAGAATCACGTTAATAACTGAACTTGGCGGAGCCTGCCTGGTGTAGGACACCACACAGACTGGCATTCAGGTGAATGGAACAATGAACAACATAACTGGAAGTTTTGGCCTAACGCCCCTCCCCAGCTTCCTGATCTTACACATATCACTCCGTCACACATTCAACAATTGATAAGAATCCACAGGCTGGGTGAAACGTAAAACACAGAACAGTACAGCACATTGCAGACCTTCGACCCTTGACGTCCTGCCAATCTTTTATCCTACTCGAAGATCAGACTAACTGACATACCCAGACATGCTGGTCCAGTGACAGGCATCGTGCACAGTCAGCCATTCTTTTCTGATGTGCAGCTGCCTTGAAATGTCTGTTCAAACCAAACAGATTGAATGAAATTCAAGCAGTCGAGACGACGTTCATGACTGTGTATTTCAATCAGGATTTAATGATGGATGAAATTCCAGAATAACATAATCAATGAATGAAAAACAGGGCAACACAAGAAATAGCAGTTGAGTACAACATGTGGTTCCAAGTAGGCCTCATGGTGTTACCGATAGATTATCAATCCAGACAATCAGCTCCTGATCTTTGGACCCAGGTTCGAATCCCGCCACTACAGATGGTGGAGATTCCATTCAATAATTTTAAAATATCCCTGGAATTATGAAACTACCTATGAAAATAAAATCATTGCCGATTTTTAGAAAAATCCATCTGGATCATTAATATCTTTCAATGAAGGAAACTTCTATCCTCACCTGGTCTGGCTGACATTCAAATCCAGACCCAAAGCAACGTCATTGACTCCCAATTGCCCCTGAAATGGTCCACTGAGTCATTCACTTGTACCAATGGTTACAAAGTTTCAAAGAAATGAAACCGGCTAAAAAACCTGGCATCAAACTGTGCACTGGAAAAGTCATCATTATAAACATCACTGTAGAACCTCCAAAGTCTACCTTACTATCATCTAAGGGGTAGTGCCAAAACTGGGACAACTGCCTTACAGGCCATTCAAGCAACAGCCTGACATAGTCATACTCACGGAATTATACCATACAAAAATAACCCAGCCACCACCATCACCATCCCTGGATATGTCCTGCCCCAAAGGCAGGACCGATCCAGCAGAGGGGGCAGCTCAGTGAGATATAGTCGGTAGGTAGTTGCTCTGGGAGTCTCCCGAATTGACTCCAGACCTAATGAAGTCCCATGGCTTCAGATTAAACATGGAAAAAAATTCTCTTACTGATTACCACGTAACGTCATTCCTCATCTGAATCAGTGCTCCTCTGTGTTAAACAACACTTGGAGAATGCACTGACTGTGGCAAGGGCACAAAGTGTATTCTGGCTGGGAGATTTCAAAGTCGACCATCAAGAATGGTTCGGCAGCAGTACTATTGATAACGCTGGTCGGGTCCTAAAGGACATAGCTACCAGATTGGGTCTGCAGCAGGTGGTGAGGGCAAGAACAGGAGGGGAAAAATTCATACATGACCTCATCCTTACCAATCTACCAACTGCAGACGTATCTGTCCGTGACAATATCGGTAAATGTCTCGTGGTCAGGTTCAGAATAAATTCTATTGTGTTGTGTGGCACTATCACCATGATAAATGGCACAGATTTCGAAGAGATCTAGCAACTCAAGACTGAGCATCCATAAGACACTGTGGATCATTAATAGCAGCAGCACTGTCCTCCAGCACAAACTGTAATGTCACGACCCATCATATCCCCCCACTCAACCATTACCATCAAGGCAGAGGATCAACTCTGGTTCAATGGAGAATGCAGGAACGCATGCCAGGAGCAGAACCAGGAATATACAAAAATAAAATGTTAATCTGCTGAAGCTTCCAAACAGAAGTACTTGCGTGCCAAATAACATAAACAGCAAGGGACAGACAGAACTGAGCTATCCCACAATGAATGCATCAGATTTAAGCTCTGGGGTCCTCCTAATCTGATCATGGATGGTGGTGGATGATCAAACAACTCACTGGAGTAGGAGTCTCCACAAATATCCCCATCCTCAATGATTGAAGATCCCAGAACATCAGTGCAAAGGTTAAGGCTGAAGCTTTCGCAGCAATCTTCAGTCAGAAGTTTTGAGTGGATGATTCATTTCAGCCTCCTCCCGTGGTCCCTATCATTACAGATAGCAGTCTTCAGCAAATTCGATTCACTGATATCAAGAAACGGTTAAAGGTACTGCATACTGCAATGGCTATAAACCTGATAACATGCCGACAATAGTCCTGAAGACTTGTACTCCAGAACTTCCCGCTTCCCTAGACAAGCTGTTCCAGTACGGTTAAAAACAGACAATGGGGAAAACTGCTCAAGTATGTTCTGTACATAAAACACAGGACAAATTCAACCCGACCCAATACTGCCTCATCAGTCTACTCTCCATCATCAGTAAAGTGATGGAAGGTGTCATCAACAGTGTTATCAAGCAGCTCCTGCTCAGGGACGCCCATTTTGTGTTCCATCAGGGTCACTCAGCTCCTGATCTCATCACAGCCTTGGTTCAAACATAGAAAAAGGAACTGAATTCCAGCCCTTGATATCAAGGCTGCATTCTGCCAAATGTGACATAAAGGACCCCAAGCAAAAACGGTATCGCAGGCCAACACTGCATTATTGGAGTCAGACCTGACAGATAGGAAGATGGTCATTGTTGTTGGAGGTCAGTCATCTCAGCTCCAGAACATCTCTGCAGTAGTCCCTTAGGATAACGTTCGAGGTCCAAACATTTTCAGCAGCTTCAACAATGACCTTCCTTCCATCATAAGGTCGGGAGTGGGGATTATCCAGGCTTGGGCTGACAAGTTGCAAGTAACATTCCTGCCACACAAATCCAGACCATGACCATCATGAATAAGAAACAATATAACCACTTGTTATTCAGCAGCATTATCCCCACTAAATTTCCCCACTATCAAAAACCTGGGGGGTATTATTGACCATAAGCTCAACTGGACTCGCCACAGATAAGATCGGATCAGAGGCTAGGAATACTGCATGATTAACTCACCTTCTGACTTCCCAAAGCCTGTCCAACATTTACAAGGCACAAGTCAGGAATGAGATGTAATAATCCTCACTTGCCTGACTGAGTGCAGCCCTAATAACACTAAAGAAGCTTGACACCATTCAGGACAAAGCAGCCCATTTGATTTGCATCACATCCACAAGCATTCACTCCCTTCACCATGGTCGCTCAGGAACAGCAGTGCGTACTATCTACGAGACACAATGCAGAAATTCCACAAAGATCCTCAGAGAACTCCTTCCAATCTCATGAACACTTCTATGTAGAATGACAAGGGCAGTAGACTTTTGGGAACACCATCAACTTCAAATTCCCCTCCAAACCAGCCAACATCCTGATTTGGAAATATATTGCAGTTCCTTCCCTCTTGCTGGTTCAAAACGCTAGAATTCCCTCCTTAATCACGAGTAGGTCAACGCACAGCACATAGATTGCACCAGTTCGAAAAGGTAGCTCACCACTACCTTCTCAAGGGCAACTCGGGACGGGCAAGAAATGCTGGGCTCATCCAGTGATGCCCACATCCAAAAAATATTTTTTTAAAACAAATAGTTCCAAGTTGAGCATCTCGATGGGACAGATTATCTGATTTGAACACGAACAGGAAAACAATGTTTCTAATATTGAATATTTTAGACATTTTCTGTTATTGGAAAAGTGTCCCATATTCGATGACATATTGTTGCTGAGTGCTGTAATAAATTGCACCTTTTCAGTTAAAATCAACAATACTGGTGTAACAGGCTCAAACCTTCAAAATGACCAGATTACAAATGACAATCATAGCAGAGACAATGTACTCCCGCCAGGTAAGACTCACAGATAGTAGCTTACAGTCAACAGATTAATGGACTACTGGTTACACTGAATCCTCCCACCGTCTACATCACAGGGGTTACCACTGACCAGAACGTGAAAACAAATCAACTTATAAACACAAGGGCAGATCAGAGACTTACAATTCTGCACTGTGCTGTTTAAGCATTGTCTCTCTGTCTCGTGGAAATATGTTCTACACACTAGCTTTACCAATCTTTGCAGTAATCGATCAGTTTCAATCAGATCCCCCCCCCACCCGCCATTCTTCTAAGTTCCATCGAGTACACTCACTGCCGCTCATATGACAAGCCGTCATCCCTCAGCAGTTCAAATTATGCCAAATGCCGTCTGACCATTGCCCATTATATTCTAAACAGTATGTCTCCTCTCTTGTATTCTTGTTCTCTTGAAATGAATGCGAACTTTGCATTTGCTTTCGTAACTGCCAACTGAACCTGCATATTAACCATAAGGGAGGACGAGTGCTTCAAAATCCTTTTGTGCTTCAGATTGAATGGATCCTATTAGAACATAGTGTCTGCCACTATTCCGCCTATCAAAGTGAATAATCTCACACGATTCCATAGTGTGTTCCATCAGCCACATGTTTTCCCACAGTCCAAAACTGTCCAAGTCTTTCTGCACCCTCCCCACTTCCTCAATATCATCTTCCCAGCAAACCATCACGGCATCATCTTCAAACTTAGCAAAGCTGCCTTCAGCTCCTTTGTCCAATTTGTCCAGATATAATACATTTCCTGGCTCCCGAAGGACTGTCCACCATCTACAAGGCACAACACTCAAGGTGCTTGTCTCCATTTATGTTGAAGCAATGGCTTGAGTGGAATTACACCTGCAAAGTCTTCACTCCCTGCTCCACTGACTCTCAGTAGAAGCACACCCTGCCCCATTTTGTGGTGAGTTTACTTCATTATTGTGCACAATCCCAGTCTATTGATGGCATTCTGTCTGGACAAACTGTGTGTTGATGACGATAGTGGGAGGTGGGGGAAGGAATGTCTATGATGAATGATTGTGTGACTGCCAGGATGAAACCTGTCCCGACAGCCCCGGATGTATCTGTGCCCGCTGTCACCACTGCAGACATGATCAGTCTTCCTGAGAGTCAAGGCAAGGGAAGCGACAGACCTGGACGATGTTCCCAGCTGTGTACTCAGAGCCTATGAGGACCAACTGGTAGAGGTATTCATATACAACTACAGCTTCTCCCTCTTACAAGCTGAAGTCCCAACCCGCTTCGAGAAGACGACCATCATCCTCGTAAGTGAGAAAGCACATGTAACGTGCCTAAATGACTACCGCCCAGTGGCTCTGACCTCAATAAACATGGAGTGATTTGAAAGGCTGGTTATGTCCCACATCAGCTCCAGTCTCCCAGCCTGACCTGATCCCTTATAATTTGCCTACTGATGTAACAGTTCCAGAACGTATGCCATACCCCAATCCCTGCACTCATCCCTGGGACATCTTGACCACAAGGACACTTACACCAGACTCCTGCTCACTGACTACAGCTCCACCTTCAATATCGTTATCCCCTTCAGACTAATCTCAAAATTCCGTGACCTTAGTCGCGGCTTCACCCTCTGCAACTTGATCCCCCGGTTTCAGACCCACAGATCACAATCTTTGAAGAGAGGTATCTGCACCTCGACCACACTCACACTCAACACTGGGTACCCCAAGGATGCATCCTCAGCCCCCTACTGTACTCCCTGTCCACACGCGGCTGTGTTGACAAATTCCAAACAACGCCAGCTGCAAGTTCGCTGATGACATGCCCATGTAAATCGTGCTTTTAAAAAGTTCGCTTTTCCCCGCTTCCCTTTCCAAATGACCTACATTCGGACCTGTTTTCGCTAATCAAAACAAATCCAAAGAGGATTTTCACTTTTACGAAGATTGCCGAAATTTTTCCCATACAAATGAATGCTTCTTCACTTTACACCATATCGGCTTATGAAAGAATACTGTACTTCAAATCGCAGAGCAGTTAACATGTCACGCGAATAGAATGCTTTCAGTTGCCAGTATGCAGAATAACAGTAAGAGATACAGCTCATTCTAAGCTGGAAGAGACAATGGGTTGACCTTCCGCAACCTTTGCTGTAATAATTCCGTGATATGTATTGAAAGCCTATGGAGGGGGGTAGACAAGCTTGTTCAATAAAGGGAAACCTGTATATGTCTAAGACAATGTTTAAAGCGATTTTATCTCCCTGTCTCTCTGCCCTGAACGGTGGTCATCTTCTTATATTCGTTGATGGGATATGGGTATCACTGGCTGGGCCAGCATTACTTCACTTTTCTAGCTGCTCTTGAGAAGACCGTGAGCCACTGTAGTCCACGTGTTTTATTTGATTTGATTTGATTTATTTTAGTCAAATGTACAATGGAAAGCTTTGTTTTGTGAGTAGCGCAGGAACATGATAGTAGACAAAAAAACACAGCTCATGAGGTACTTCAACAGAGTGAGGCATATAAGGTTACAGCTGCACAGGAGATGTGCAAAACAAGATCGCTATTAGCAAGACTAGTATTATTTGAAGTTAGAGATGTCAATTCGTCAGTCTAATTACGGTAGGGAAGTAAGTGTTCCTGAGTATGCTGGTCCATGTTTTCAAGCCTCTCTATCTTCTTCCTGTTGGAATAGGTTGTCAGAGATCATTACCGGTTTGGGAGAGATTTTTTTAATGTTATCAGCCTTTCGGTGACAACAAGAAGTATAAATGGATGGAAGATTGCCTTCCGTAATGGTCTGTGCTGTGCACACAACCGTCTGTAGTTTTTTATGGTCCTGGGCAGAGCAGTTACCATATCACACGAATAGAATGCTTTCAGTTGCCAGTATGCAGAATAACAGTAGAGATACAGCTCATTCTAAGCTGGAAGAGACAATGTGTTGTGTTTCCTCAACCTTTGCTGTAATAATTCTGTGATATGTATTGAAACCCTATGGAGGGGGTGGGGGTAGGGGTGGGGGGGGGGGGGGGGGGGTGGGGGAGACAAGCTTGGTCAATAAAGGACACAGACTGTTCCATCAACAAAAATCGATTCTTATTATATCATGAAGTTCAGTTGCAAGGAAAAGTGTTTTAATACAGTGGTTTTCTGAGATTTACAGGATATTCAGAAACATGTTTTTGTTTTCTCTTTGAATCTTATAGAAGAAACAGATTTCGGCCTTAAGACACGTGTCACAGACACACCAACTGTAATAGGACCACAGTGTCCAAATATAACCAAGGTCAGTGTATGGACCTGTCAAGAAACATGAGATAAAATGATATGCAAACATGAGATACAAACAGAAAATGGTGGAGAAACGAAATAAAAACATGAAGAAGTATCTGCAGAGAGAAACAGAGTTAACATATTGATTACGATGTGACATTTCTGAAAAGTCAAAGGTTAATTCTATGCATCTCTGCTCAAATTCTGCCATATTTGTTGAGTTTTGATCCAGCTCTTTCGATTTCTTTTTCTTTCGGAACTGCGACAAATTGTCTGATCTGAATGTTAACAGCAAAGCCCCTATCTCACTTGGATCTCGAGTAATTTGTTATGGACATTAAATGAAAAATTACAAAGTTCCTATGTTTGACAAGGCTCTAAATATTGATGACGTATTGGATTGTGAAAACGTGCCATGAAAATGTTGAAACAAAAACAGAAGTTGCTTCTAAAGCTCAGTAGGTCTGGCAGCATCCGTGCAGAGAAATCACAGTTAACGTTTCAGGTTCAGTGACGCTTCATCAGAACTGATGGGAGCTCGGAAAATGTTGGTTGATATGCAGAAGGGGCTGGACAGCTTTTAATGGAGATTGTTAGTGGCTAAACTTCGAGGGTGTGTAATGGAAGGCGATGTGAGAACTAGGCCTGGTGTATTATTGGTCGGGGGCGAGGACATTCGGGAGTTCTGGGCTGAAAATTATTGAACTTGATTTTGAGTCTGAAGGGCTGTAGGGTCTTCACACGGTAAATGAGGCGTTGTTCTTCCAGTTTGCATAGACTTTTCCTGGAACACTGCAGCAAGCCTGACGTAGAGATATTAGCCAGGGAACAGGATGCGGTATTAAACTGGCAGGCAACTGGAAGCTCAGGGTCATTTGTATAGGTATACTTTGGATGTTCAGTGAAGCGGTCACCCAGGCTACTGTTAGTTTCCCCAATGTAGAGAAGACCACATTGTGAGAAGCGAATCGAGTAGACTAATTGTGGGAAATGTCAGTAAGGTGTTGCTTCATCGGTAAGGTGTGGTTGGGCCCTTGGATAGTGAGAAAGGAGGAGAGAAGTGCGAACATGTTACACTTTTGGCAGGGGCAAGTGAAGTGGACCTGTGGTGGGGGTGAGGGTGGGGTAATGGGAGTGAATAAAGAGTGAACCAGGGTGTCCTCGTCCCTCCAGAAGGCGGACAATTTTGAGGAGGAAAATATGTATCTGGAGATGGCACCTTGCTGGAGGTGGGGGAAATGGCGGCTGATGATCCACTTCATTTGAATGCTGGTGGGATGGTAGGCCAGGACAAGAGGAATTCTCTCGCTGTTGCAGGAGGGTAGAGAGACGGTGAGAATAGAAATGCAAGAGATGGGTCAGACCTGGTTGAGGGCCCTCTCGAGAACAGTGCTGGGAAATTCTCAGTTGAGGAAGAAGATGGACATTTTGGGAATTGACATCATCAGACGCAATGCGGTGGAGACAGTAAAATTATTGGAATGGAATGGAGTATTAGCAAGAAACAGGTTGTGAGGGTGTATACTCCAGGTAGCAGTGACAATCGGTTGGTTAATACTGGATATTAGTGGCCTGTCGATCCCCAGAAATGGAAACAAAGATGCCGAGGAAAGGAAGTGATGAGTCAGAGAAAGACGAGGTGAAAGTGAGGGAGGGATGCAAATTGGAAGTGAGATCAATGATTTTTTTTTCAAATTCAGGACAAGACAGAGAAGCTTAATCGATGATATAATCTATGCATTGGAGAAAGAGTTGTGGATGGGTCTGGAATAGAAGTGGAACAGGGAATAGTCTATGTACCCCTTGAAGAAACAGGTATGACTGGAGCCCACGTGTGTATCCATGCACCCCCTCTGTGTGGCAGGAGTAGGCTGAAGCAATGGGTCTGCCCGGGCAGTTCTGTTTGTGGATTTTCAGGAGGAGATAGAAGTGAGCTCTGCTATCAGAGGACCATCAGCTTGGGGACCGTTAGGTGGGGGCAATTATCATTGTTGATACAATGGCCTGATGTGCCATGGTCGGGACCAGCAGGTGATATGAGGAGATAACTGAGAGCTGGCCCTCAGTCTCTGCAATGTAGAGGTCAGTCCACCAGACTACAGCAGCATCACCCTTACCAGCACAGGCTGAATGACAAAGTCAGGTTTGGATCAACGCACACGGCATACAGCCTATTCAGAGGGTGATTTGTTGGATTCGGTGAGGGGATGCAGAGAAATTAAGACAACCAATGTCACATCGAACATTCTCAATGAACAGATTGAGTTCAAGTAAACCACAGAGGGAGAGGTCCAGGTGGAGGAAGAGTATTGGAGCTCGGCGAAGAGTCTGTGGAACAGGGAACAGAACCTTTGCCCAAAGAAATGGGCACCGAGGAGAAGATGGTGGGAGAAGAGTTCAACGTCATGCCGTACCGAAATTCATTGAAGTCGGGGCACAGTGGGATAACGCTGAGACCATTGTTAAGTACAGAACATTCAACATCAGAGTGTGGAAGGGTAGGAGGGAGGGTGAAGGTACGACAGGAGGTGCATTTGGGGGAGGGGATGCAGTCAGAGTGCAGGGCAAGGGTGGGGAGTCAGGTTCCAAGGGGTCATAGGCATCTCTGTGTTATTGCATCTTGTGTGCCTCATAGATCTGGTGAGCATGGCGAATGAGCTGGAGAAAGAAATAGAATTGGGGAGTGGTGCAGCCTTGAGCCAATGAGATGTGATGCTGTTGCACAGATAAAATGTTGATACCACTGGCACTGCAATCACATGATCAGTCCTCAGGAAGTAACTGAATGAAAATGAACGTAATCTTATTGTAATGCCCTGATTTCATTGGAGTGACACTCAATCAGCAAAGTCTTACTTTTCTGAGATTTTTGACAAAACTGTGAAAACATAATAAATGTTGATGTTATTAACAGGACAAAGTCATTCATGGTTTTGGAAGGTATTAGCAAGGGCAGAGTTTATTTGTTATTCTCAAAAGCTCTGGGGAAGGTGTCATCGTTCAGTGAGGAAATTACCAGGACAGAATTTCCTCCGATTCCCATTGACCCCTGTTTACTCAAGGTCCGTCATGCCACATGAATCAAATAATACTTTGATGCAAGGGAAGTTACTCTGATCTCACCTTCAAAGAGGTAAACCGTTAAAATAATAAAAAGCAAAAGTGTAAAACACGGCTTGTTTGAACAATGTGCTCACTGTACTCACAATGTTTAAGGGAAAACTGATGCATGGACTTCTGATTTTGAGGAAAGGTTCATCCTATTTGTGATGAGGCTGTTTGGTTATGCACTGTGACACCGAGACAGAAAGATACTCCACTCTGGACCATGGGGAACAAAACCATCCTGTTCATGGTGCATCAGACAGTGACAGACACACACTATTGTCTGTTCCAATTGGACATTGATCATCCCAAGCTCAACATTCACTGATGATCAAGAGCAGAACAGAATCCAGTGGCTCCCATCCTCCCAGTTGGAAATCAAAAACGGAATGCGATGGTCAGATGAAGTGGGAGTAATTGGGGAATTGGTGTAACTTACGGTGGAAGTGACAGAAGGATGGTGTAAAGGGAAATAATCAGTGGAAGAGCATGTACCAGCAGAAGGGGTAGTGCAAGGGAAGTAGGAGTGTGAGGAAAGAATAGGACGAAGGAGGAAGAATGACGGATGAAGTTTTAGTGACAAGGAAAATCTTGTTTTTGGGGAAGCGGGATTGGATGCGAAAACATCACTGTTCAGGAAAATCGAGATCAGGTTTCCATTCAAAATTAAGAAAAGATTTCATGTTCTTTCTTTTCTATCACTTGATTCTTGTTAAGATGATACATGTACTCTATCTTTCCGAATCAAGTGCAGAGGATTTTTTTTTCTTGTCTTGTGTGGTGTTTCAACATTTTTGATTTTTCTTTACAGTATGTATTTGCTTCCAATTCAAGGTAGACATGAGAATATGATTTGATCTCCTTCAGTTTGTCCATAACATAGAATTTAATTGAGTATTTATCCTCATCACACTAGCTGATTTAAACAAACAATGAATTAGTCTGTGTCCATCCTGCAGATGAAAAATGTCTCCAGCTCTGGCTATTGCAGTGCCTCCAAAAGGTTAATGTTCCAGCGCAAGATGCCAAAACCTAGTTCATCCTAAATTATTTCCAAGCTTTATGTATAAAACATGCAAAGTGTAAAAGATGAATTCAACTCTGTGTCAAACTGGTTATTTCTGGCTTCCTCATAAAAGATGTTAACCAAATCACTCTGTAAATTGACCAAAATAAGAAAAAAACAGAGACTGGAATTCTCAAATCTTCCTCTGAATAACATCTGGGAAACAGGAAGGAAATCACGGTTTGTTTGTGTTATTCATAAATGACGATGGTGAGCATGTGGAAAATGCGGGGTGGGGGCAGTGGAATGCTGACCAATGTTGTGGATGACACAAAGCTGAGCTGAGTGGCTCACAATCAGGAGAATATAAATAGATTATTCAGATAGCCAGATGAATGGCCGATGAAATGTAACACTAATAAATGTGGGATGATGCATGTCAGATGTAATAAGACAAGTGAGTACTCAAACTATGAATGGGGAGGGCTAAATTTGCTCGATTTTTCTTTGCAGCAGGGAAGGTTGAGGAGGGAATCTGCTACAGGTATACTGGAGTATAGGGGTATGGAGAAGATGAACAATCAGAAGCTGTTTCTCTTCGTCAAAGGGTCAAAAACAAAGGAACGCATTTTTGAAGTGAAAGGCAGGGATTTGAGAGAGGACTTGTGGAATGTGTTTCGTACTGAGAGGGTGGTATGAATCTGGAATGCATTGTCTAGGAGGGCCGTTGAGAGAGGTAACCGCACAAACATTTAAAAAGCCTTTGGATGTGCACTTGCTGGTGCAGACATGACATACCTTTAATTCGTTTCATGATTCTATGCGTTGGCAGCCATGAATGCTCTGATATATTCTGAAGCAATAAGCAATGGCAGTTGCTGGTTTGTTCCTTTCACTAGACTCAGTAAGTGGCGCGATCACAAACCAGAATCATCTCATGGAGTTCCAGCATCCAAGCCATCTCTGGGAACATCCAGGGTAATTCACATGCTCAGTGCAAGCATTGTCTAACAACAACACGAGCATTTTTCCAGCTGTTTACCACCATTATTATAGCTACAGGAATGTCATGGACACAGATTTTTCTTCAATATAATGCAGACTTCTAGCAATGAGGGTGCTATTTCTCTGAAGCATAATAAATTACTTCCCAGATATTCACTTTGATGAAAAGCAAGTTTTCCTGTGTTTTGCTGCCAGTTATTTATCACAGAATTCCCCACCCCACTCCATCCCTTCAATATTTACCCTTTAATATTTTCTTGTACATTGTCTTCCTGATCTCTCACACCTCAATCCCTCACATACCCCATACTCTCCATCCTCATTTGTTAATCGCTGATAAACCTGAGCCTCATCTCTATCATTTATTCCAACTTCCATCTCACAATGTGAACTGATAGGATTCCTTCCCTCAGCATGGTCATTAGACTGGCCATGCCTGATGTGCTATTCATCTCAACCTTCTACTCAGTTTCTGACCCGCTGCTTTGGTTACCAAACTCCTGGTTAATTAGTTTAAATCCATTCGACATACACGAGCAAAGCTCCCCAAAAGGATGTTGTTGCACCTCCAGTTAAGATGCAATCTGTCTTTTTTGTACAAGTCCCACTTGTCCTGGAAGAATTCCCAATAATCCAAAAACCTGAAACCATCAACCCTGAACTAGCTTTTTAACAACATGTTAAACTATACCGCCGTCCTAATCCTGACCTTTATTCCATATGGCACGGGGAGTCATTCAGAGATTACAGAGGATTGTTCTGTCTCTCTCTCTCTCTCTCACTCACGCACTCACACACACAATAAGACAGACTCCATATTACTTTGCAGAAGAATACCAATAACTTTATAAATAATCAGAATGATAACTGGAATGAAGGATTTCGTTAAAGAAAGGACGAGAGAAATTGCATTTCTTCTGGATGTCAGTTTGAGTTGGAGAGTTCATTTTCCGATGGATCATCACTATCCTCGTGAACATTATCAGTGAGACTCCGGTGAAATGTTATGTCCCACTTGCTATTTAAGTGTTTAGGTTTCCTTGAGTCAGCGATGTAATTTCCAGTATTGGTGATTTCATGCCTGGTCCTTTTCCTCCGAGAGTGTTAGATGGAATCAAAATCGATGTGTTTGTTGATAGAGTTCCGGTTGGATTGCCATGCTTCTAAGAATTCTCCTGCGTGTCTTTCTTTGCCTGGTCCTCGATGGATGTGCAGACCCAGTCAAAATGATATACTTCCTCATCCGTATGTAAGGACCTAGTGAGAGTGGGTCATGTCTTTTTTCTGGCTAGTTGTTGTTCATGCATCGAGGTGGCTCGTTTTCTGCCTGTTTTTCCGACGTAGTGCTTGTTACAGTTCTTGCAAGGCTTATCCTTCCTGGAGCAGAACAGACAAAGATGTGAACTTATCGCGGTGCTCAAAAGTATGAAGTAAGTTGCAGAGTAAAACAGGAAAACTCTGTTTCTGTTAGTTGGCATTACAGCATCAAGGAGTTCTAATTTCAAAATGGTCAGCAAAAGAGCTGGGACTGAGATACATAAATACTTCTTTATTGAGAGAGTTCTTAGGATTTGGATTAGACTGCCTGGGAGAGTTGTAGATGACGATTCAATAAAGAATTGGATATTTATTTGTAAATTATAAATTTAATGGGCTACAGAGATAGGGCTGGAAAATGGAAGGTGCTTGGGAAACATTACTGGAGCTGGTGCACACACAGCGACCAATGGCCTCGTCCTGTACTTTAAAGGCTTGTACTCTATCATGTGTCTGATGCAAATAAAAATCAGTATCGGATTATTTCCAGTTTTAAGTGCTCGCAAATATCTGATTATTTGGTGCAGGATAAACATTTAAAATGCAAAAAAAAATTACAAGGTCAGTCTCATTATGTAGTCTATTTATTTCTCAGAACATGAATATTTTAAATGTTATGGTCTGATAACGAAAACAAATATATCATTGCGTTGGCACAAATCTCTTTGAAAATGTCTGACTTTTCCCTCAAACCAAAATATGTCCTTTTTCTTTTCACTGTCCACATTTCATATTCAGTAGCATTCTTTCTAAAAATCGGAAGTTTTGAAATTATTCTTCGCTAAAATTTGATAATGTAATCATTCACAGTGTATGTTTAATTATTGCCATTTCTAAATTGCTGGCTATTAGCTGAAGCTCGTACATTTCACTGAGAAATTTAACTGATTGATTATATATAAATGTATAAGAATGCTAATTCTATTTGATTGTCCAATCGTTTACTCACTCTGAACATGTAATCATTCAGAAGCCGACCATTTTCAAAATGTTGGAGTGACAATGCATTGTTTTGAATCCTGACATTGAATGTATAATTCTGATCATAACAGTTACGTACCATGTTCTTTATTCAAAGTAAAATAAAATGTGCATTCTTTATTTTTGCGTTACAAAAAATTGATAGGAGTTTATCCTTTACTCCCATAAATAGAGAATCGACCTAATTGTTTTCAGAGATTATAGTTCAGTTGAATAATCATACTTCACATCTCATTTTTGCCCAATTCACGAAACATAGCTAACAGCTGATTATTGTTCGGGTCAGTAAACTCAACACCTTGCAATGAGCTACGCTAAAACTGGCTTCCAAAAGATTTGGAATCATTTACAGTGTTACTGGAATTCACAGTTGCCTGTGATGCTGAGTGACACACTGACCTGCTCCTAAATCTGTGCAAAGAGTTTCTAACCTGGGTCAGGGCAGTTAGTCAAACATTTCTTCACAACAAATAATTTGGAATCCACCCTGGGAAAGGTGGGAGCTCGCTAACAGACTATCACTGGTCTCAGTGTAGCTACAAATAATGTCCAAATTAGATATCAATGGCTGACCAGCAACCAGGTTTTAAAAAATCATCTTCAGTCAGAGCCTGGCCCAATGGGCAGATGTGTCGCCATGCAGTGTCAGAATCACACCGCACAACTTACTGATGGTGCTGACACCTGGCCTACCTCCCAGACTCTATACATCTGCACCCTGCACCAGATGCTGGGAAAAGACGTTAAAAATTTGACAGTCTGATGCACAATCTTGAGTCTCACAAAGAAACCTCTGAAACCATACCCAATAAATGTCACCTTCATTATCACCAGTATTAAAATGAAATTTTACATCTCTGTGGATGGCCAGATATGAATACATGGTTCACCAAACAGAATATATCTGAAGAAAACAGCAGAAAATGGCAGGCCAAGAAGCACGTTAATAACTGAACTTGGCGGATTCTGTTTGGTGTGTGATGACATACACATATTGTACTGACACTCAGATGACTGTAACAATGCACAACGTAAATGTAAGTTTTGACCAAACACCTCGTCAAAGCTTCCTGATCTCAAACACATCACTCCCTCACACACTCAAGAATTGATGAGAACCTACAAGCTTGGTGAAACAGGAATCATCGAACAGGTCCTTCAGCCCTTGACGTCCTGCCGACATTTTATCCTGTTCTAAGATCAGACTAACCTACATACCTTTCATTATACGATCATTCATGTGCCTATCCACACACCCACACTCTCTGTGTAAAGAACCTACCTCGGACATCTCCCATAAATATTCCTCCAATTACCTTAAAATCGTGCCCCCTCATAATAGCCATTTCCGTCCTGGGTGAAAGTTTCTGGCTATCCACTCTATCTATGCCTCTATTCATCTTGTCCACCTCTATCAAGTCATGTTCAATTCTTTTTCGTTCCAATGAAAAAAAACCTAGTTCCCTGATTTTTCTTTACAAGACCTGCCCTCCAGTCCAAGCAGCGTCCTGATAAATTTCCTCAGTACACCCACCAATGCTTCCACATGTTTCATATAATGAGGCGACCAGTACAGAACACAGCATTCTAAGTGTGATCTCACCAGGGTTCCATAGAGCTGCAGCATAACCTCACTGCTTAAACTCAACCCCCATGCTAATAAAAACATCATCCGGCTTCTTAAGAACCTTATCCACTTGGGTGGCAACTTTGTGGGAGCTATGACATGGATCATCAGATCCCACTGTTACTCCACAACGTATGAATACTACAAACTGAATCGCTTTACAATTTTCCAGGTTGAACTCCAACTGTTTCTTATCAGCCCAGTTCAGCATCCTGTCAATGTCCTGTGCAAACTACAATAGCCCTCCACACGACCCACAATTACACCATGCTTTGTTAAATTGAGGAAAATTACTAATCCACCTACCCTCTTTTGCATCGAAGTCATTTATAAATATCACAAACACCAGAGGTCCCAGAACCGATCCCAATGGAACACCAATGAACACCGAGCTCCAGACTAAATACTTGCCATTTACCATCCCCCTCTGTCTTCTATGGGCCAGTCAATTCTGCATCCAGACAGACCGGTTTCCCTGTATCAGATGCGTCCTTACATTCTGAGTGAACCTAGCATGGGGAAATTTACCAAACGCCTGGTTAAAAACCATGTACTCCACAGCCACTACTCTTGCTTCTTCAATGTGTTTGATCCAATCCTCAAAGAATTCAGTAAGGTTTGTGAGGCATGACCTGCCCCTCACAAAGCCATGCTGACTATTTCTAACCAAACTATGATTTGCAAGTAATCATAAATTCTGTCTCTCAGAATTCTCTCCAAAACTTTGCCCAATGCGGATGTAAACTGACTGGTCTGGAATTCTCAGGATTATCCCTATCCCATTTCCTGAACAAGGGAGTAACACTTGCCTCCCTCCAATCATCTGGCACTACTCCAATGGAGAGTGAGGACGCAAAGATCATCTCCAAAGGTGCAGTAATCTCTTCCCTCTCTTCCTGTAGTAAGCCAGGGTGGATCCCGTCTCGCCTCGGAGATTTATCTATCCCTATGTTTGTATTTCAATCAGTCTGTCCTTCACCTCACCATGTCTACTCACTGTCCAACTATCTGATTGACTGCTTTCCATTTCAGGGCTCTATACAGTGCTGCTTTCCTGAACACATATGGTTCCCTATAACCTGTTAATCATGGAATGGAAAACATGGGAAGGCACCAATGCCTTCCCGATGAAAGGCTGATGCCCAAAGCTTTGACTTTCCTGCTCCTCAAATGTCGCCTGACTGGCTGTGCTTTTCCAGCGCCACACATTTCGACTCTGATCACCAGCATCTGCAGTCCTCACTTTCTCCATTACAAAGGGCTGTCCCCTCTGCACACTGAGCAGGCAATTAATCAGCAGAAACTCGCTGTATTTAGAGCTGACCGTTCAGTTCTGGAAATTTGCATTTGATGAATACATTTACTGAAAATGAAATTACAACAAATATTCATTCAGTCCCAGAGTTACAGTTGTGGTTCATGAATTAGGCAGCTTGATAACGAGCAGTCAATGACTGAAGAACGCTGTGGTACAGCGTATTCCAGGTAATATATTCCAGGCTGGATGTGCTTTCCCTTAATGTTGGGTATATTATCGGACAGACAGATGTGATAAGGGAACGAGCTGACACGTGGAATTGTGACATTTTTGCCATTACAGAGATGTGTTTGAAGGAGGTCAGGGCTGACAACTCAATATTGTGCGGTACAAGAACTATAGGCAGCACAGGAGAGGGGTAAAGGAGGAGGTGGTGATGCATTATTAGTTATGGAGTCAGTTGCTGCAGTAAGAAGGGACTTAAATCGGAAAGAGAAGCTTAAAGCAGGTACAAAATGAGCAGGTCAATGGAGGCAACTACCATATGTGTAGGGCTAAACTTAAAACGGCAGTAGAAGCGTAAATATGAGGCGTGATAAAACATTAGCGGGTGGTATGAGCTGGTTGTGAGAGATAGGGAGTAGTATATGATTTGGGAGGGTCTTAGAGATATAGGGAGGGGTGTCGGGTTTGAAGTGGATTAGTGAGATCGGGAGGCGTGCAGGGTTTGAGAGAATTATGGAGTAGTATAGGGTTTGGAGGAGGTTCGAGAGAGAGAAGAGTTACAGATTGGAGGGGGTTAGACGGACAGTGAAATGTATAGGTTTGGAGGGGGTTAGAGAGATAGGGAAGGGTGTAGGGATTGGAGGGGATTAGACAGATAGGGACAGGGTTTGGTGAGGTTGAGATAAGTAGGGAGAGATATAGGGTTTGGAGAGGTCAGAAAGATAGTGAGGGGAGCAGGGTTTAGAATGGGTTAAGGAGATAGAGTGTGGTGCTGGGTTTAGAGTAGGTTAAAGAGATAGGGAAAGGAGTAGTGTTTGGAGGAGTTTAGAGAGCTAGGGAGGGGTGCAGTATTTGGAGAGGGTTAAGGAGATAGGGAGGGGTGTCGGGTTTGCAGGAAGTTAGAGATATATAAAAGGGGTACAGTGCATGGAGGGTGTTATAGAGATAGTGAAGGCGGTAGGGGCTGGAGGAAGTTACATAGATGGGATGGGTGGAAGGTTTGGAGGAGAGTAAAGAGATAGAGAGGAGTGTAGGGTTTGGGGAAGGAGAGAGAGATAGCGAAGGGGGTAGTTTTGGAGGAAGTTTGAAGTTCATTGTGTCAGATCAAACACTGACACAGAAACCACCTGGTGACTCCCCTCCCTCAGCCTCACGGTGTCAGATCAAACACTGACGGAAACCTCCTGCTAACTCTCCTCCCTCAGCCTCACGGTGTCAGATCAAACACTGACACAGAAACCTCCTGCTGACTCCCCTCCCTCAGCCTCACGGTGTCAGATCAACACTGACACGGAAACCTCCTGCTGACACCCCTCCTCAGCTGGTGGATCAGTGTCCCTCTACATTGAACAACACTTGGAGGAAGCACTGAGAGAGTGACAGAGCTGGAGAATGTCAACTGGGTGGGCCATTTGAAACCCACCACCAAGAGGAGCTCAGCAGCAGCATTACTGATCGAGGTGGTCAGGTCCAAAAGGACATAACTGCTTCACTGCGTCTGCACCAGGTTGGGGGGAACGACTGACAGGGAGAAACATCCTTGACCTCACCATCACCAACCTACTGGCTGCAGACACATTGTTCGATAACCGTATTGGGAATGGTGAACTACCACACACAGTATTTCTGGAGACAAAGTTCCACTTTTACATCGTGAAGACCCCCTGTGTATATGTGACATCATCACTGTGCGAAACAGGGCAGATTTTCAATAGAGTTTGGAATTTTGCATTGGCCTGTGTGAGGCGGTTCCAGTCATTACCAATAGCATCAGAATTGTACTCCTGTATAATTTTCACTATCACTGCCTGGCATATACTCCACTTTATCCTGGCCGTCAAGCCAGGGATACACCCTTGATAAATGGAGAAAACAGGAAGGCCTGACTATAGTAGCATCAAATACACCTCAGAGTGAGATGAAGTTACTAAATTGGGCCACTTACTCACCACATGGTATAAATAGCAAATGAGACACAGATGTAACCAGTGAATAAGACCTAATCTCTATCTGGGTGAGTGGTGGTGGACAATCGCACAATTCATTGGAGGAGAAGAATCCACCAATACCACCTTCCTGAATGATGGAAGGGCTTAGCACAATAATAGAAATCTAAGGCTGAAACATTTATAGCTATGTTCAGACAGAAATATCGATGGGATGATCTATTTTAGTCTCCTCCAGATGGCAGTCTTCAGCTAATCCGACTCACTTTGTGTGGTATCTACAAACAGCTGGAGGGATTGGAAAATGCAAAGGCTGTGGGCCATGATAACATTCCATTCAGGCTGTTCCTGCTGGGATACAGCACTGGGACCTACCTGACAATGTTGGAATCTATCCGGGTGTGTTCTGTACACACACAGACAAAACATTAGACAATCAGTGACTACCCCATTGCTCTAATCCCTGTCACTAATAAAGGGATGGCAGATGTCATCTACAGTGGGGTCAAGCAGCACTTCCTCAGTACTAAAATGCTCGGTTAGTACTAAAGCTCAGTTTGGGCTCATTGAAGCCTTGGTTTAATGATATACAACAAGAGAACACAGCTGAATTCGAGAGGTGAGCTGACAGTGACTGAACTTTTAACATGATCATAACTACATTTGACCAAATGTCGTATCCAGGATTAACGGCAAACCTGGAGCAAATAGGAATCGTCTGCATTGGCATAAGTTATACCTGGTACAAAGGAAGGTGGCTGGGGTTGGTGGGGAGCAGCCATCTAAGTTTCGCCGCAGTTCCCCAGGGGCGGGGTTTCTGGGTAAGCCTGTAGATGGGAAATGTAAAGGTAGGACACCAGACTCCTACAGGATGATAGAGACAACTGGCGGTAGTTGAACTGGACAGTTATCATACCTCAAGTAAGGGAGAGATTGAGTAGGACAGTCCTTTAGTCCTTAGTTCAGTCCAAGGAATTGAACCCACACTGTTGGCATTAATCTGCATTACAAACCAGCCATCCAACTGATTAAGCTAACCAAATCCTAACACAGACTTCTGTGGTAGATATTGTAATATTATTCCATTCAGATATGTTGTTGGACACCTCTGGAGCAGGTGGAACAAGAAGCAAGCTTCCTAGCTCAGAGAGAGGGACAGCATCAGTGAGCTATAAGAGTGCTCTCTGCCCTAGGCCCTCTAATTTTCAGCTGCTTCATAAATGACTGTAAAATCACAAGTGAGGATGTTTGCCAATGATTGGACAGTATTCAACACCATTCATGATTTACTCAGATACTGAAGCAGTCCTTGTCCAAATGTAACAGAACCTGGAAATATGCAGGTGTGTGCTTAACAGTGACAATCCCATTTCCATTACACATGTGCCAGACAACGATTACTGATATCAATGGAAAATTGAGACACACCCTCTAACGTTCATTTCCACCACCATAACTGAACACACACCAAACAATATCGCGGGGATTATTGTTAACCTGAACTGGACTGACCATATGATTTCACTACCCATTCCTGTGAAAGGGTTATGTTAAAATATTGCCTTCTCCTGTACTTCAGATGCTGCCTGACCTGTTTTACTTTTCCAGCGCCACTTTTTGACGCATATAAATTCTTTAGCTACAAGAATATGTCATGGGCTCGAAATTCTGCAGGAATAACTCACCTCAAAATTTCCGAAAGCCTGCCCCCTATTGCTAAGACACATGTTGAATGTGTGTGTGATTAAATACTTCCATTTGCCTGTGTGAGTGCAGCTTCACCCCTCTTCCACTGACGCTCAGCAGCAGCAATACCTGCCATCTACACGGTGCCCTGCAGAAATTTACCAAGGCTCCTTACAACGTACCTCTGAAACCCGACCATCGAGAAGGTCAAGGGAAGCAGATACACGGGACCTCCACCGTGTTCACTTCTGTCCCAAGCCATCTACCATCCTGATTGGGAAGTATATTGCCGTTTCTTCAGTGTCACTGTTTCAAGTTCCCTATCGATCAATAAATGCCGTCCCAATCACATTTCATGAATAAATTAACATAACAGTATTGTCTAGACCTGTTCAATGCAGGACATGGTTTTGGATTTTGTGAGCTCAGGCTGCTTGGTCCAGGCAGTACATTGCTTTTTGTGAACAGCTGAAGGGATATTAATACAATATTAATACAAGGGAAAATAATTGTGTATTTTCAAAGTCCTTGTACTTAATAACAATACGGTCTTGGGTGTGGCAATGAGACTCATTATTTCAATGCTACTTACTGTGAGTTTTCATCATATTGTTATTATAACAGTGTACTGAATAAATGGGCGAATTTTGTGCTTATAGAACAATCTAAAAGTTGGTATTATGAAAGGATATCGGAACTTCAGTAAAGAGACTTTACTTAATGGCTGTTAATGGTTAAAACAATGCTGCAAACATTTACACAGAGATTTCCAGCTTAAGTCACACACAAGGTCGTTGGGCTGGGATCACGCTGGCCATCAATGGAACTGTACAATTCTGTTTGGATACTGACATTTTGGGGCTAACATACACTGGATATTGTTTATGAGGGATTCAATGTAAGATGCCATGTGCTTCAGGAGCCCATCACCTTTATAACACCTTCATTCAGGATCAGGTCCAAGGTGCAGAATTATCGAGATTGGGTGGCACACAGAAAAGATATACTTGCAAGACATGACTGTTTACAGGTCGTTGTTATAAATATTGAACTGCATCTGGACCAGCACCATGTGCGAGTCCATTGAACAGTCTGCCCCACACACATCTCCCTGTTGTTCAGGTATGTCTCTAACCAGTCTATTGTGAGGGATTGTGTGAGTAACTGCCCAGCTCCAGTTTGGGAGCTCTCTGGACAGATTTTGGAGATGGCCAGTGTTTTGGAGGTCGTGGTGAGGCCCAATAACACTGTGTCTGAATTCAGGCTTTTCCTCAAAGTCATTTTCAACAGCTTTGCTGCCTGCAAGATGGTGTGTTCACTGATCTGAACATGAATCGGCTGTTTACTACAGTCACTGAATCGTGTAATAGTTAGGCATGCGCTCTGGTAATTCAATTATCATTCACTTCAACAGTTCTCAACTGAAAAATAATGATGTTTGGTTTATTTTAAAATATGCAAGAAATAAAGTGATATTAGCTCTTCATTAAAGAAAATGTGAAAGTGACCTGTTATATATTTCCCATGAACTAATCAAGCAACTGCCAGATATTGTCTGTAAAGCAGGATTCTGTGAACAGGACTATGTCCCAGGCAACATCACCACCCTCGCTGGTAGGTTCTGTCCCACTGACAGGACACAGCCAGGCAGACGGGGACAGCTCCTTGGTATATAGTCAACATAGGGTGGCATGGTGGCTCAGTGGTTAGCACTGCTGCCTTATAGCACCAGGGTCCTAGCTTTGATTCCAGCCTCGGGCAACTGCCTGTGTGGAGTTTGCACATTCTCCCTGTGTCTGCGTGGGTTTCCTCCCACAGTCCAAAGATGTGCAGCTCTGGTGAATTGGTCATGGTAAACTGCCCAAAGTGTTCATGCATTAGTCAGAGAGGCGTGTGTTGCTCTTCGGAGGGTCAGTGTGGACTGGTTGGGCCGAAGGGCCAGTTCCCATACTGTATGGAATCCAATCTAATGATAGTGCTCAGCATTGATGCTGGATCCTGTGGCTGCTAGACTGCTCTGTGGCAGGTTATGGTGGAATCAATAAAAGGAAAACATATCATTGACCACATCATCACCGATCTGCCTGCTGCAGATACGCCTCTCCATTTCAAATATCAGTCAGAATGGTCACTCCACAATGGGGAGCAAGGGCTACCTTCACATTTTGCAGACCCTCCTCGCCAGTTGAGTACTGAATGGGACAGACTGTAAACAGATTGAATAATTAATGATGATGCAGCCTTGAGGTGCAGAGGGCCATCGGCAGCAGCAGAATCATACTCTGTACAGCTCATTCACTCTTCAACCTCACAGCCAGACAGACCTCCCTCTGTACAGTAACCATCACGGCCTAACATACTTCCCACTGTACAGTAACCATCACGGCCCATCATATGTCCCACTCTACGGGAACCATCAAGAGTGGCATGGTGGCTCACAGCGCCAAGGTCCTGGGTTCAATTCCGGCCTCGGGCGACTGTCTGTGTGGAGTTTGCGCATTCCCCCCCGTGTCTGCATGGGTTTCCTCCCGCAGGCCAGGTGAATTGGCCATGCTAACTTTTTAAGTGTTTTAGTCAGAGGGAATTGGGTGTGTGTGGGTTACTCTTCACAGGGTTGATGTGGACTGGTTAGGCCAAAGGGCCTGTTTCCACACTGTAGGGAATCTAATCTACTCTGCAAGGTTCAAGTCAGGGATGTGATGGAATAATCAATTGTCTGAATGAGTGCAGCTCCAACAGTACTCTAGTATGGACTTACTAGCAACAAGCAACGCAGTTGCGTGGGGAGGGTCATGTCTCACAAACTTAATTGAATGTTTTGAGGAAGTGACAAAATTGATTTGTGAGGGCGTGGGGCTGAATGTTGGTCAATTAGACTTTAGCAAGTCCTTTGATATGTTTCCTTATGGCAGGCTCATGCAGAAGATGAAGTGAAATGGGATCAGCGGTCAGTTAGTAAGATGGATAGAGAACTGCTTGGTCATAGAAGACAGAGTAGTGGTGGAACAGTGTTTTTGTGACTGGAGATCTGTAAATAGATTGGCGGAGTTGCAGATTGTGTGGATGATTGCCAGAGAATACAGCAGGGTGCAGGTCAGCTGCAGACTTGGACAGAGAAAACACTGATGTAACTTTATCTGGACAGTTGCGACGTGATACATTTTAGAAGGTCGAATGCAGGAGAGAAGTATAAAGTGGATGGAAAAACTACTGATTGCATCAATTTCCAAAGGATCTTGGTGTACAGCTCCACAGTTCCCTGAAAGTGGTAACACGGGTGGAGAGGGTGATCAAGAAGACTGATGGCAAACTTGCAGACAGGCATCGGAGCATGCAGTATGAAAATTAGCAGGACATACTGCAGCTGGAGAGAAACTTAGTTCGAGTTACATTTAGAATTATGTGCTCAGTACTAGTTGCCACACGATGCTGAAGTGTTGGTGAGGGTATGGAAAAGTTTTACCAGCATATTGTCTGGTTTGGAGGGTATTACCCAGAAGGAAAAATTGAACACACATGGTTTATTTGTACCTGGGCATCATTGGCTATGGGGCTCCCTGATAGATATTTACAAAATTATCAGAGGCATAGATAGAAGGACAGGTAGAGGCTTCCCTCCACCACCCCCCAACACCACCCCCCCCCCAACACACCCCCCACCCAGAGTACAAATATCAATTACCGTAGGTTTTAGGTAAAAGGGAGAAAGTTCAGGCGATATGATAGGTAAGGTTTTTTTTGCTGTTCCAGACAGAATGTGAAAGTGCCTGGAATGCACTGATAGAGGAGAAGAAGCCAATATGGCAAGGTTTAAGAGGGATCTTGGCACAAATATGGGTAAAAAGGGAATAGAATGACATAGAAGGTATTGGAGCAAAACCTTTTGTTTTAACTTTAGAAGGTCATCCTGTGTCAATGCGGGCTTGCTGGGCTGAAGTGCCTGTTCCTGTGCTGGACTGTTCTTTAAGACAAGATTTGAGCACGGGAGTGGCGAAATGCTCATTGAATGATTACTGATTATCAACAGCCACATTATTGTGGATCCCTCCCCTCATCATCTTGCAGCTTCAGATCGTTTCCCAATGTGGGGAAACTGAATATTGAGAATTTGACATGAATGTCAGAGCTGGTACCTGGTTTTTTTTAGATTAGATTAGTTACAGTGTGGAAACAGGCCCTTCAGGCCAACAAGTCCGCACCGCCCCGCCGAAGCATAACCCACCCATACACCTACATCTACATCTACCCCTTACCTAACACTATGGACAATTTTAGCATAGCCAATTCACCTAACCTGCACATTTTTGGACTGTGGGAGGAAACCGGAGCACCCGGAGGAAACCCACGCAGACACGGGAGAACGTGCAAACTCCACACAGTCAGTCGCCTGAGGCGGGAATTGAACCCGGGTCGCTGGCACTATGAGGCAGCAGTGCCACCGTGCTGCCCACAAAGCCACCTTGACCCTCGCTCCTGCAGACTTCTGTCTTGGACACCAACGTCTCCGGGGACACTGCACTGACAGAAGCTGCATGTCCTCCACACCCACCAATGCTATCATCTGACACATGCCAACTTCACCATGCCATGCCAGCACATCTCCAACCCACTGACAGTACACTTCTGTACTTCAATGCTGCAGCTCAGGCTGCACTGACAACTCTCATTGCAATGCTGCTACAAGGGCACTGTGCTCAGAGACACACACCCAGCTCATGGGCTGTCCCTTTGGGCTGCTCACTCCGTGTTTGTACGCACGCAATCCTGCTGCAAGGACACTGTGCTCAGGGACACCCACTCCGCTCATGGGCTGCCCAATCCATGTTTGTACACATTCACTTTGAACTGACGTGAATGCTCACCGAATTATTGCCTTGCCATACACTGCCTTTAGCAGCCTTTCTCCTCAGCTACATCTACCAGGCTCACCCATCTGCTGTGTTGTCTTGATGTTTAGCAGAGACACAAATCCAGGAAGCTTGATATCATTGTCCACAGTAAGTCATGGTGCCCAGCAAAGTGAGTCAGGGGGAGTCTCAGATCTCAGATTCCAGTCTGGGAGCTTGGACGTGGTCAGTCACGGTGCCCAGCACAGTGGGTCAGGAGGAGTCTCAGATCTCAGATCCCAGTGCAGGAGCTTGGACGTGGTCAGTCACGGTGCCCAGCACAGTGAGTCAGGGGGAGTCTCAGATCCCAGTGCAGGAGCTTAGACACGGTCAGTCACGGTGCCCAGCACAGTGAGTCAGGGGGAGTCTCAGATCCCAGTCTGGGAGCTTGGACACGGTCAGTCACGGTGCCCAGCACAGTGAGTCAGGGGGAGTCTCAGATCCCAGTCCGGGAGCTTGGACACGGTCAGTCACGGTGCCCAGCACAGTGAGTCAGGGGGAGTCTCAGATCCCAGTCTGGGAGCTCGGACACGGTCAGTCACGGTGCCCAGCACAGTGAGTCAGGGGGAGTCTCAGATCCCAGTCTGGGAGCTCGGACACGGTCAGTCACGGTGCCCAGCACAGTGAGTCAGGGGGAGTCTCAGATCCCAGTCTGGGAGCTCGGACACGGTCAGTCACGGTGCCCAGCACAGTGAGTCAGGGGGAGTCTCAGATCCCAGTCTGGGAGCTTGGACACGGTCAGTCACGGTGCCCAGCACAGTGAGTCAGGGGGAGTCTCAGATCCCAGTGCAGGAGCTTGGACACGGTCAGTCACGGTGCCCAGCACAGTGAGTCAGGGGGAGTCTCAGAATCCAGTCTGGGAGCTCGGACACGGTCAGTCACGGTGCCCAGCACAGTGAGTCAGGGGGAGTCTCAGATCCCAGTGCAGGAGCTTGGACATGGTCAGTCACGGTGCCCAGCACAGTGAGTCAGGGGGAGTCTCAGATCCCAGTCTGGGAGCTTGGACACGGTCAGTCACGGTGCCCAGCACAGTGAGTCAGGGGGAGTCTCAGAATCCAGTCTGGGAGCTCGGACACGGTCAGTCATGGTGCCCAGCACAGTGAGTCAGGTGGAGTCTCAGATCCCAGTGCAGGAGCTTGGACACGGTCAGTCACGGTGCCCAGCACAGTGAGTCAGGGGGAGTCTCAGATCCCAGTCTGGGAGCTTGGACACGGTCAGTCACGGTGCCCAGCACAGTGAGTCAGGGGGAGTCTCAGATCCCAGTCTGGGAGCTCGGACACGGTCAGTCACGGTGCCCAGCACAGTGAGTCAGGGGGAGTCTCAGATCCCAGTCTGGGAGCTCGGACACGGTCAGTCACGGTGCCCAGCACAGTGAGTCAGGGGGAGTCTCAGATCCCAGTCTGGGAGCTTGGACACGGTCAGTCACGGTGCCCAGCACAGTGAGTCAGGGAGAGTCTCAGATCCCAGTGCAGGAGCTTGGACACGGTCAGTCACGGTGCCCAGCACAGTGAGTCAGGGGGAGTCTCAGATCCCAGTCTGGGAGCTCGGACACGGTCAGTCACGGTGCCCAGCACAGTGAGTCAGGGGGAGTCTCAGATCCCAGTCTGGGAGCTTGGACACGGTCAGTCACGGTGCCCAGCACAGTGAGTCAGGGGGAGTCTCAGATCCCAGTCTGGGAGCTTGGACACGGTCAGTCACGGTGCCCAGCACAGTGAGTCAGGGAGAGTCTCAGATCCCAGTCTGGGAGCTTGGACACGGTCAGTCACGGTGCCCAGCACAGTGAGTCAGGGGGAGTCTCAGATCCCAGTCTGGGAGCTCGGACACGGTCAGTCACGGTGCCCAGCACAGTGAGTCAGGGAGAGTCTCAGATCCCAGTGCAGGAGCTTGGACACGGTCAGTCACGGTGCCCAGCACAGTGAGTCAGGGGGAGTCTCAGATCCCAGTCTGGGAGCTCGGACACGGTCAGTCACGGTGCCCAGCACAGTGAGTCAGGGGGAATCTCAGATCCCAGTCTGGGAGCTTGGACACGGTCAGTCACGGTGCCCAGCACAGTGAGTCAGGGGGAGTCTCAGATCCCAGTCTGGGAGCTCGGACACGGTCAGTCACGGTGCCCAGCACAGTGAGTCAGGGGGAGTCTCAGATCCCAGTGCAGGAGCTTGGACACGGTCAGTCACGGTGCCCAGCACAGTGAGTCAGGGGGAGTCTCAGATCCCAGTGCAGGAGCTTGGACACGGTCAGTCACGGTGCCCAGCACAGTGAGTCAGGGGGAGTCTCAGAATCCAGTCTGGGAGCTCGGACACGGTCAGTCATGGTGCCCAGCACAGTGAGTCAGGGGGAGTCTCAGATCCCAGTGCAGGAGCTTGGACACGGTCAGTCACGGTGCCCAGCACAGTGAGTCAGGGGGAGTCTCAGATCCCAGTCTGGGAGCTCGGACACGGTCAGTCACGGTGCCCAGCACAGTGAGTCAGGGGGAATCTCAGATCCCAGTCTGGGAGCTTGGACACGGTCAGTCACGGTGCCCAGCACAGTGAGTCAGGGGGAGTCTCAGATCCCAGTCTGGGAGCTCGGACACGGTCAGTCACGGTGCCCAGCACAGTGAGTCAGGGGGAGTCTCAGATCCCAGTCTGGGAGCTTGGACACGGTCATTCACGGTGCCCAGCACAGTGAGTCAGGGGGAGTCTCAGATCCCAGTGCAGGAGCTTGAACACGGTCATTCACGGTGCCCAGCACAGTGAGTCAGGGGGAGTCTCAGATCCCAGTGCAGGAGCTTGGACACGGTCAGTCACGGTGCCTAGGACAGTGAGTCAGGGGGAGTCTCAGATCCCAGTGCAGGAGCTTGGACAAGGTCAGTCAGCCTCTCGTGGTTGTTAGGGTCAGGATCCTTCCCCTATGAGGGGGTGAGGAGATGAATGTTAGGCTGACCCATATCCCTCATCGCTCTTTGTGCCCAAGTGTGTGATGGTTCCTTCTGGAATGTAAGAATTACCAAGTAGGATTAGGGAAATGTAAGTGGTTGGTACAGCTGTTAGTGCTAGCACAGCTGGGGGGAAGGTGTTGAGGTGTTCTGAGTGAGGGAGGGGGCAGCACAGACACCAGGCAGAGTTGGGCAGAGGGGCAGAGAAGAGATTACAGAGAGACTGAGAGAAGGTGCTGCATTCACTGACGGTGGAAGAAAATGAGCCTTGGTGGGAGGTGGGTGCAGAAACAGAGAGAGAGTGAGGGTGAAGTCACAAATTTCAGATGGTGGCACTTATCCTGGTGGAGTGGAGAAGGTCACTGACCTCCTTCCTATACTGCTAGGTATTCACCCAGAAGTCTGGTACCTCACTGACCTAGGGGTCAGCCTCGGACAAAGCTGGAAGGGTCTGGTGTCATAGCTTCCCCTGCCAGCCCTTTAGGAAGATAATGTCCCTCTCCTGTACCATGCCATTCACCAGAAACTCAGGGGCTTGGCCACAAAGTCGGGCCCCAGTTTTACCCCTTTGCCATGTCCAGGACAGTTTCAGATTCACAATCCAAGAGTAAAATGACTTTTTAAAGATGGCTCTGGGAAACAGGGAGGCCGGTGCATTCTGGGATATCCAGGCAGAGGGCAGTTGTTGTGACAAAGGGTAAAAATCATCGCGTTAGTGTCAGATGAGAGGAAGACCACGCGAGCAGGGAGAGTCATTAATGAGGCAGATTGGGGCTGGTATCATGAGAAAATGCAATTCACCTTGCGGAGAGAAACCCTCCATAAAACCTGATTAAAATGAGACTTGACCAAATCATAAGATGGGTTAGGCCTTTGTCTGTCTGGATCAAAATAGGGATGAAATATTGGGAGCAACAAACTTGGAGCGGACAAATATACAGGAGACTCAAATCCTTAGAAAGAGGCAACACAATGTTCCAGACTGTTAAAAGGAGCCGGGGAAAATCCCCAGCCTTATAGTTACCTACATTATCCAATCCTCACTGGATGCAGGGATGGTGCCGGAGGCCTGGAGAATGGCTAACACGGCAGCTTTGTTTAATGTAGAGCAAGGGACTGACTGAATAGGTCGCGGCTGGAATTCTGAGACAGTGGATAAACGATCACTGAGGAAGTCCCAGGGACTCCAGGACAGTCGGTCTGGATTTGTTCAAGGAATATCATGTGTAATTAATCTGACTGTGTCGGTTTGAGGCACTAACCCATAACTGCATGTGACTTCCTTGGATTTGACGAGAGATCCCATGGCAGACTGTTTAAAAACAGAAACTACAGGATCCAGGGGAATGGAGCAAATAACCCAGAGAAGTGCAAGGCAAAGCATTTGGGGACATCAACAAGAGAGAGGAATACACAATAAATGAGAGTATGGTCAGTGTGAGCAGGTAAATGAAGTAGGCTGGACACATCAATAATCTCATTAATGGAGCAAATGGCATCATTTCCTCTGTCAGCCAAAGGGCAGAATTTCAGAGCAGGAAGCTTATGCAGGAATTGTATAAATAATGAGTCACAGCTTGGGAAATGTGTGCATTTCTGGTCACCCCATCACATGGGAGGATGGAATTGTACTGGAAAGGGAATAGAGGAGATCCGTTACCCTGTGACAGTGGAAGTGCAGTTATGGGGAAAGATTGGAATGGAGGATCCTGAGAGTAGATTTGATTGGGGTGCACATAATGTCAGGAGTCTGGATAGAAAGGGAGAGAATACCTTGTTCCTGTTGGAGAGCTCAGTTACCTGTGGCGAATAATTAATGTATGTGGTTGAAATAGTAGAGACGTGATGAGGAAAGTTGTGATTTCACCCAGAGTATGGTCGGGATCTGGGAGTCACACATGGAAGCGGAGTAAAGGCAGAAACTCTCAAACCATTTTAAAAAGGTGTTGGGATCTGCACCTGAAGTCCTACACTGTCTGGGGAGACAGAACTTGGGCTTTAAAAAATAACGTTACATCTTGTCCAACGCAGACAGTGGACAGAGGTATTTCCTCTATACTGTGCTATTTTCTGAAGTTTGCAAAGGTGACCAATATCTGATAGGATTAATACGCAGGGATGAGGGGTTAGGGCAGAGAGGAGCAGTGTGTAAATTGATGAGCATCACAATAATACTGATCCCATCCTTTATACACATTGCTACTTCACTGTGTTGGCCTGTTTATCCTTCCTGTAGAAATGGGGAAAAGATTTGATTATCCAGGTCTGTCGTGGTCACACTACAGCCCCATCTCCATCTGATCTGGTTCACACTATTTAAAGCTACCATTTCACTGGCTTTGTTGAAAAGTTCCCAGCTTCATTCTTGCCCCGTTGAAGACTGCTGTCAGTCAACTAATGTTTCTCACTCTCAATTATTGCATTTCATTCGCTACCAATATCCTGAACTTTACAATAAAATGATTGCTGCGCCCCAAAACCACTCCCTACTGACACTGGATCCACTTGCCCCACCTCTTTCCCAAGGACCAGATCCAATAGTACATGCTCTCTTGGGTTGGATACATACTCCTGCAGTGAGCTCTCCTCCATGTAATCCAGGAACACTTGTCCCTCGTGACCCTTCACCACCAGTATCCCTGTCTGTATCTGGAAACATTAATTTTCTCAGTATAACTAATCTGTAGTATTGTTATCGCTCTCAAATGACCCTGTGTATTTATTGTCTCCATCATTTCTTTGGTCCTGGCAGACAGACTGTACCTCACAGTTTAATTGCATACTTTTTGTTCTGTAGCTCCAGCCAAATTCTGTCCTTGGACGGATGCTCTTTCTCTTGGACGCCTTAACTAATGCTAATCTAAACCAATACTTCTACCTTCGTTCTTTCACTTCCCTTCAATCATTTTGGAATCCTTTATATTCAGCAATATTTAACACACAGTCCTGCCATTCCTTGAGCCAGCTCTTGGTGATCAGTACATCAGATTTCCACACACTAATCTACATCTGGAACTCCCTACATTCCGAATATTCATGTCCATGCAGAGTACCTCAGATTAAGGCTTCCTTTCTTACTCCATCTTCCACTGATAAACTTGTTGTTGTAAATTAGTACCAACTGAGGCTCCCATTATTTTGAGAATCCTGGTAGTCTCCTCTACTATTCCTTTTTGGATCCTAAGCACACATCAAGTTATTTTCAATCCCTCCCACACAGACCACAATGAATTCAGTCCCAGCTCTGTCACGTTAGCCCATCCAGCTTGTCCAGTTGCTGCCTTCCACAGAACCAGTCCCAATGTCCCAGGAAGCTGAAGCCCTTCCTGCTGCACCATCGTTCCAGTCACACTCTCATCTACCTAAACCAGAAACACAACAACGAGCACCCGAGCTACAAATCTTCTCCCAAACTTTGAATTTATTATTGGCTCACAATTTCACTTCTCCTTCTTATTTCTGTGCTCAACCCTTATTTCAGAAGTTTAAAAAAATGCTAACTTACAGCAATTAACTGACAGTTGCTAATACCGGTGTATTTATCAGCCAATGAACTTGCAGATTTTTCTGTGATGGCTCTTGCACTTCTTTCAAACTCAGTGCAGGCAGGTCCCAGCAGCAGAAAGTTATCTCTGTGACTCCCAGGTATGTGTAATCCTCCAGCTCCCACTCCACCCTGCTCCCTCACAGGGTCACCATCTCTGTGACTCCCAGGTATGTGTAATCTTCCATCTCCCACTCCACTCTTCTCCCTCACAGGGTCAGCGTCTCTGTGACTCCCAGGCACGATTAGGCCTTGATCCTCAGTGTTGATTTATATCCTCCCACTTTGCTGCCTCTCTAACTCCCAGGTGTGAGTTAGCCTCATGCTCCTGCTCCAAGTTGTTCTATCACATGGTCACTCCCTCTGTGATTCGGTGCTGATTTCGAGGCTCCTGCTCTGCTGTTTCTCCAACTCCAAGTCCCAGTTGGCCTCGATCCTCATTACGGATGTATATTCTCCCGGTTTGAGCTGCTCTCTCTCAGGTTCCATCCATTTGTGACTCCCAGGTAATGGTAGGCCTCAAGCCTCAGCTGAGGATTATAACACCCCATTCCGAACTGCTCTCTTATAGGATTGCTGTTGTGCCTGGCAGACAGTGGAAAAGAGGAGGATTAGACAGAGCAGAGGGTGTTACAGTACTGAGCGAGCTGTATGGGATGGAACATGTTATCTGGGGAGCTAGGCAGACCTGTAGCAACTAAAGAAGTTTGCTGAAAGATACAGTGAGAGTTTCAGACATTGAAGAAGGCAAAGGAAATAGAGAGATGGTGGCTTGTTCATGACGGTGCTTTGTAGAGCCGAAAAGGCTTTTTTTGAGCTGCTGACAGAAATGTGTAGACTTCAACAAATGCAAAATGACAGCCAGCAAGTGGTGTAAGGTACTGGAGACTGTTGAATGTTACAGAGTTAGAAGACTTGCAGCAACTGGGCGGAATATAATCTTTTGGAGCAATTGTGATGTTCAAGGACCCTCAGGACGGTGGCACGGTGGCACAATGGTTAGCACTGCTGCCTCACAGCACCAAAGACCCGGGTTCAATTTCCACCTCCAGTGACTGACTGTGTGGAGTTTGCACATTCTCCCCGTCTCTGCGTGGGTTTCCTCCGGGTGCTCCGGTTTCCTCCCACAGTCCAAAGATGTGCAGGTCAGGTGAATTGGCTGTGCTTAATTGCCCGTAGTGTTAGGTAAGGGGTAAATGTAGGGATATGGTGTGGGTTGCGCTTCGGTGGCACGGTGTGGACTTGTTGGGCCTAAAGGCCTGTTTCCACACTGTAAGTAATCTAAAAAGGACATGAGGAGGTGCAGAGAATGGGAGCATTCCAAATATGGGATTATAGGAGCTGGAAGTTCTTAGATGGATAAGGAGGATGAAAAGTGCCAATTTAGCACACACAACCATTGTAATTATAGAGATTTAGGAAGGGAACCTGTGCTGTCATTGAATACAGTTATGTGGAGAGTTACAGAAGCTTAAGGGTTTACAAATTTAAAAGGGGATAGAGTTGAGGTGATCAGAAGTTTAAACAAGAATAAAGAAATTTTAGAGATGTCAGGCACAGATAGGAATGGATGAGGTGAGATATTGTGAGGAACTACAAGAGTTATAAGTCGGGATGGATGTCAGATATAAAAGGGAGAGCTGCATTGTCTGTGTGCAGTTACAGACGTGTGGAGTGTTGTAGCTCCTGCTGGAGGGGACACAGATAATAACAGTTCCAACTGCTGATGCAGTGACTCAGGAAGGCAGCTCCCCACCACCTTCTCAGGGACAACTCCAAATCAACAACAAATGCTGGCTCAGCCAACAAATCTCACCTTCATGAATGAATGAATAAAATATCTACAAGTAGCACTGAGATCCATCAGGAAGTATCTTTCAACAACACTTCACAAACCTGGAACCACTATTCCCTGGAAGGACAGGAGCTCCGGGTGCACGGGAACACCAACATTTCCAAGGTACCCTCCAGGCCATGCTCCATCCTCCCAGCACTGTGTCTGTCCCTACACCCAAAGGACTGCAATGGGTCAGGAAGGCAGCTCCCCACCACCTTCTCCAGGGAATTACAGATGGGAAGGTAATGGGGAAACTCTGCTGTTTACACCCAGACAGAAAATTAAATCCAGCAGTGGGTGTGAAATGACATTTCCGTTTCAGAACAACATGCTGAACATGGATAGAGGATTTGTCTGATTGGCACAAGGCAGAGAGTGTGAATAAAGGGGTCTTTTTCACGATGGGAACTGGTGATGGGGGAGCTCCACGGGGTCAGTGTTGGGACTACATTCAACACGTTATTCATTCAGAGTCTGGACAGAGGATGTGAAGGGGTACGAGAAATGGGTTTCCAAGAAAGATCTCAGGGATGACATTCGTGTCATATGAGGAGCAGGTGAAGTCTCTGGGTCTGCACTTGATGAAGTTTCAGAGGCGACGGCAGAATCTCATTCAAACTTACAGAATATTGAGGGGCCTGGATGGAGTGGACGTGGGCAAGATGTTTCCACGAGCAGGAGAGACCAGAGGCCAAGGACACAGCTTCAGAGTGAAGGGACCACCCTTTAGAACAGAGATGTGGAGGAATTTATTCAGCCAGAGGGTGATGGATCTGTGGAACTCACTGCCTCATAGGGCTGTGGATGCTAAGTGATTCAGTGTATCTTACTCAGAGATAAGCAGGTTCTGGATGAATAAAGAGATCAAGGGTTACAGGGAGTGAGAGAATAGGGTTGAGAAACAATTCATACGCAATTGAATAGTGAAATAGACCTCATGGATTGAATGGTCTAATTCTACCCCTATACATGATGGTCTTATGGATTGCGCTTATTACATAGGTTTCTAAGTGTGCAGTTAGTATTCCTGGCATATCGTTTAACATACATCCCAGCACTTTCGTGATTATTGCTGTCAGCTCTTGGTTTCAGATCAACTGCAGAAAGGTTCACCAGGCTGGTCTTCAAAATGGAGGGATATTGATGAGAAGAGGTGGAGAAGGTTGAACTTGCAGTCGTTAAAATTTAGAAGAATGACGCAAATTTATTGATAAACCAAAGATTCTTGTGTTCTTACAGATTCGATACTGAGACATTGTTTCACTGTGCAAGGGTCTGTAACCGGAGATGAAGGGGAATACAGTTACCAGAGAAGCTAAGAGAGAAAAGCTGGGCTGTAGAGACTGGAGGATGTTACGGAGTTCAGTGGTTTGAGATCACTGTTGGTGATTAGAGATCAGGTGGTTGTCGGGCTGAAAGATGTCAAGTGGAGTTACAGGATTATCAGTTCTGAAGGATTTACAGAGATCGGGAGGAATATAGGGACTAGAGATTACACAGTAGTAGTTGGAGCTACAAAAAAGTTTTAGAGAAAGGGAGGGTTATAGGCACTGGAGAATAGACAGATGGGGTGGTATTTGGAGCTACAGGAGTTTATAGAGAAAAGGAAGGACTGGAGGGACTGGAGATTACACGGATTGGGGTGGTATTTGGAGCTGCAGGAGTTTATAGAGACTGGGAGGATTGTTGGTGCTGGGAATTACACTGACATGGACAAGAGTGGAGGGGAGGGTTGAAGGGGCTGGATCAGTTCAAACAGCCAGGGAGAAGTGTAGGGATTGGAGGAGCCAGAGATACTGAGGGTTGTAGAACTGCAGGAGTTCAGACAGTTACTGAGGACTGTGAAAGCAGGTCTGCAGCATTCCCATCAGTTACACAGAGATGTGGAATGCTGTTCTGGAGGGGGTTACAAAAATCGAGAGGGTTGCAAATTCTGGAAGATATTACAAAGAGAGTGAGCTGTAGTATTTGAGGAGGTTACAGCGACAGGGTGCATTGAGGAGTTGATGGCTGCTACAGGTGTTAAACATGCTGCAAGGGATCAATAACCTTACATTGATCAGGGGGATTGGAAACTCTGGAGATAAAGAATGAGAATTACAGTAACTGAAGAATATCACAGAGATGGGGAGTAACATATGAGTTAGCGGAGTTATAACATGAGATGGGCTGTATTCAATGGAGTCAGGGAAGATACAGGGAGATCTGAAGGGACTTGAGGTGATCAAAAGGACAGTGAGGCTTCTCACTGTCGGATTGGGTCAGTTTACGCAGGCATGGGGTATTTTATGGAATTGTGCTACTTACAGAGATTAAAAGAGTTGTATAGGATTGAGGAAAGAACAGAGATATGGAAGGCTGTAGTTAATGAAGACTTTTGTTGATGTCAGATCCTGAAGTTCTGGAAAGTATACGGACTGGTAAGCTGTACAATCTGTCAGAGTTTACAGAGACAGGAACAGCAATAGATCCTGGAGACACAAACACAGATAGGGAGTATTGCAGACACTGGAGGAGCTTTCTGCTTTAGGGATGGTTGTAGGGGAGTGTAACGTTTACACAGATAGGGGTGTAAGAGCTGGAGAAGGTTATGGAGATGATTAGATTGATGGGGAGACCGGAGGAGCTTACATTGACAGGGCGGGTGATAGTGATGGGAGGATGTTACATAGATAGTAAGTCTTGTAGAAACTGATCAGGAGAGTCACAAGCATTGGAGCTGGTTCCACAGATCGGGGGTTTTACAGTGTCCTGGGAGGATTACGCAGATAGGGAGGTTTGTAGGATGTTCACATTTTCAGAGTGTTTCAGGAATGGAAAAGGTTGCACAGTAAAGGAGGGATGTTGGAGTGTGGGAGTCACAGAGACCCGGAGGTTTGAAGGGGTTAGGGCTGATTATGGATAGATGGATACATTTAGGGACAGTAATATGGAATGCAGAGGGAGAGTTTGGATTAGATTCCCTGCAGCATGAGAACAGGTACTTCGGCCCAACAAGCCCACACCAACTCTCCAAAGAGTAATCCACCCAGACCCACTTCTCTCCGACAATGCACCTAACACTATGAACAATTTAGCATGGCCAATTCACCTGACCTGCACATCTTTGGACTGTGGGAGGAAACTGGAACATCTGGAGGAAACCCACGCAGACACAGGGAAAAGGTGCAAACTCCACACAGACAGACAGTCACCTAACGCTGGAATCAAACCTGGGTCCCTGGCAGTGTGAGGCACCATCGCTCACCACTGAGCCACCATGCTGCCCAAATTGCAGAATTACACAAAGAGAGAGTGTTTGAGGTGCTGGGAGGACTGTAGAGAGTGGACGAGCAAACAGTGATGTGGAGTGCTGCTGTGGCTTGAACAGGGTCTGGAGGTGTTCATATCGGTAAGGAGGTCGGTAGGGTTGGGAGAAGGTTACTGTGGTCGTGTGGTACTATAGGCCAGGAGGCAGGAGTGTGATCGGACCTGCAGAAGGTTACAGTGATATCATGTTTTCTTGGCGCTTGAGGAAAGTACACAGATGGGTATTTTGCTCCAGGCTGGAGGATTTTACAGAGACGGCGTTACTGTAAGTATTGTGCAAAACTACAGAAATGGGAATTATTGTACTGAGTGCAGGATGAGATCATTGAGATTGGGCATGTTATTGACATTGGAGCAATTTACATACAGGGAGAGTCGTCAGCAATGGAGGAGGTTTCAAATATACAGCGGGAATTTGGGAGGGGTGGAGGTGACAGAAATAGGAAAATTTCTGGGAATTACAAGCATTACAATTACATTGGCACAAACAAGTTAGACCGAAAGGCATGTTTCCTTGCTGTATGACTCTATCACATGACAAGAGAGAGTATGAGAGGGAGAATATAGTACAGAAAGATCCCAGGTTTCAATACCATCTCCTTGAGGGAGGCCTGCTTTCCCCTCTGTTGTACTGATCCTCACTAAGACAGCACAGGCCTGAATTGATAACTGTCAACTTACTGTATTGACATAGGAAGGCTCAGTACAGCAGAGATGTAAATTAACAAGACGGTGGGGTTTGAGCCTGAGACCATCATGCTCTGTGTTTACCCTTCAACACTGTATCTGTGTCATGTCTTCTGGACTAAAGTTCAATCCCTTAAATACACTCTGCTCTGTTCACTGTGAGTGATCTTACCTCACTGAAGGATTTACTGAAGGCTCCAGATCTCATTCTCCATCTCTCGGGCTGACCAACTGTCTTCAGTGTGGTGATGGACGAGACAGGAATTGGGAATTCTGTTGAGTCAAGAGCATCCTGAGTATCTACAGGAGATAGAGAAACAGACAGAATGGGAAATTAGACTGATGCTGTGAGGGTTACACATGGAGAATGGCACCACGTCCCACAGAGATCTGGAAAATCCCAGTCTCCATCCCTGGTCTGAGATGCCTCATCTCCCTGGAGTGGAGAATTCTGTTGGCTTAGGATCTGGAGTAGCTGCAAAAGGTGTAGTCACCGGCATCAATTAAACCCTCACAGTGACAGATACCACATGGAGAGAGACTGTATGATATCACCAGAGAGCAGGGGGGTATCAGGATCAAACCATGGTCAGGAAGAAGGTGCACTGGGATCAGTACTCAGGGATAAGGGAGCTATCAGTTGACCAGGCAATGACCTCGTGTTACTCTCACTAGACAGTTCATCCAGAATTTAATGCCAGAGTCAGGGATACACATCTAACCGCTTAATAATACCCTTTCAGTAAGCAATTCTGTTTTCGGCTGCCAGTCTGGCCTACACATGAATCCAGACCCAGGGCAATGGGACTGACATTCAAATGCCCACTGTCATAATCTGGCAAGCCACTCAGCTCTCAGGCTGCTCAGGGTGGGCATGCGATGTTGGCCAGCCAGAGACAGCAATATCCCATGAGTGATTTAAAATCAACACTGCTGGGAGCAGTTTCCTGGCCAATCATTTCGGTGAGTTTATGGACAGGGCTTTAAACTGACAGAGAGGATGCAGGGACAGGGTTCAGGTGAAAGGAGCTTTCCAAATACAAAAAGAAAATGTGAAGCCTCAGAACAGCATGGGAATGTGGCTGAAGACAAGCAGAAAGGAACAGGAAGGGGCAGAGTTTAACTAAAACTGTACATCAATGAAGTGGTTTGTGACAGGACATCGTGGGGAAGAGGTAATTATAATGTTGTTTTGATTTGGAATGGACAAAGTATCTACAATAACGTAATAGCCTTGTGACACAGAGATAATTGAGACTTAGTCACCAGACAGACGTGATTACAGGGTGAACAAAAGGTAGAACATAAGTATTCAACAGTAAACAACCTTACAGGATCTCAGGCAGAATGCAAAAGCGAGATGGGAATCCTGACACTAATGGATAACAAAGGCATTACAGAGAAAGCATTTGGCCTCAGATTATGCAGCTGAATCAGCCTGAATACACATTCTGGGTGCTATGTGTCAAAAACACAAGCAGGAGAACAGTTTTTATGCTGGTAAAAACAGTGACTGCAGATGCTGGAAACCAAATTCTGGATTAGTGGTGCTGGAAGAGCACAGCAATTCAGGCAGCATCCAACGAGCAGAGAAATCGACGTTTCGGGCAAAAGCCCTTCATCAGGAATAAAGGCAGTGAGCCCGACGCGTGGAGAGAAAAGCTAGAGGAGGGTGGGGGTGGGGAGAGAGTAGCATAGAGCACAATGGGGAGTTGGGGAGGAGATGAAGGTGATAGGTCAGGGAGGAGAGGGTGGAGTGGATAGGTGGAAAAGGAGCTAGGCAGGACGGACAAGTCCGGACAAGTCAAGGGGACAGTGCTGAGCTAGAAGTTTGAAACTAGGATGAGGTGGGGGAACGGAAAATGAGGAAGCTGTTGAAGTCCACATTGATGCCCTGGGGTTGAAGTGTTCTGAGGTGGAAGATGAGGCGTTTTACCTCCAGGCGTCTGGTGGTGAGGGAGCGGCGGTGAAGGAGGCCCAGGATCTCCATGTCCTCGGCAGAGTGGGAGGGGGAGTTGAAATGTTGGGCCACGGGGTCGTTTGGTTGATTGATGCTGCCTCGGAGTCTCAGAGGGACCTAAGGGGCAACCTTTTCACGCAGAGTGTGGTGTCTCGGAGATGCTGCCTTGCAGTATTTCATTGCTCATCCCTGCATTAAACAGGAATTCATTAGAAATTGTAGCAAAGGTGGTGTGATAATTTTTGAAGACTTAAGTCTTTGTATAGTCAGGGACAGACACATTGGCAAGACTGATATTATCCGAAATCCTCCTTGAATGTTTTTGTCAGTGTTTCTTTGAATAACACATTGTGCAAATAGCTAGGGATGTAACTATCTCAGATCGACCATTGGGTGATGAAGCTGAGTGAGTGAGTAATATCACACCGAGATCCTCCAAGAAATTATACTGGAATTCAAAGAGATTATGACATTTTAAAGTGACCATAAATCACACCCGAGCATCAGTAACAAAGTCCATTATATGATATTGAGAGAGAACTGACCAAGGTAAACAGGGGAAACAGACTGAAATGTCAGGCTGTAAATGAACAGTGGAAAACATTTAGAGCCAGACAGACCGAGAGACGTACAGCACATAAACGGACACTTCGGTCCAACTCGTCCACGCCGACCAGATATCCTTTCCTAATCTCGTCCCATCTGCCAGCACTTGGCCCATATTCCAATAAACCCTTTTTATTCATATACCAATCCAGATGCTTTTTGAATGCTGGAATTGTACCAGACTCCACCACTTCCTCTGGCAGTACATTCCCTACAAAACCACACTCTGCGTGAAAAGGTTGCCCCTTAGGTCCTTTTTAAATCTTTCATCTCTCACCTTAAACCTACGCCCTCCATTTCTGGTCTCCACTACCCCAGGGAAAAGACCTTGTCTGTTTATCCTATCCATGCCCCTCATGATTTTATAAACCTCAGAAATGTGACCCCTTAGCCTCTGACGCTCCAGAGAAAACAGTCTCAGTCGTTTCTGCCTCTCCCGATATCTCAAATCCTCCAACCCTGACAACATCCTTGTAAAACTTTTCTAAACACTTTCAAGTTTCACAACATCCTTCTAATAAGAAAAAGACCAGAACTGCATGCAATATCCCAAAAGTGCCCTAACCAGTGTGCTGTACAGCTGCAACATGACCTCCAAACTCCTACAATCAATGCTCTAACCAATAAAGGAAAGCATACCAAACACCTTCTTCACTATCCACTTACCGAGGTAACACTTACGGGGGCATGGGCGTGGACATGGATTGGACGATGGATGTGGTGGGCGGGGGGGGCGGTGTTGAACGGATTTGGGGACGGGCTGAGGGTGATGTAGGATGTGTCTGGCAGGTGGGAGCAGGTGGCTGGTGGAGGGTGGGATCAGATGGTTTTGGGGGCAGGATTTGCTGTTGGGTCGGTGACGTTGAGAGTCGGGTGGGGGCGGTGTTGGATGGGTTTGGAGGTGAGCGGGGTGTGTTTTTGGGGTCTGACAGGGTGTGGGGGCTCACTCATGGCTTGCTGCTGCCTAGTCACCTGAACAGGGAGCAGACTGAACTGAAAACACCGAGCCCCAGAGGAAAGGTATTGAATCGATTAACCGAATAATCAATTAACCAAACGAAATAGTGCCCGCCCATCTCGTTCAGATAATTGAGGTTCCTCTGTAAACCATCTAGACTATACCCTAGTGTCGTGTGAGTTTTACCTTCACCCAATCAACCCCTGCTCGATCCTGCTGAATGGCCCCAATATTGGCCCAGTTCCAGTTTAAGACCTAAATCTGTCAACCTGCCTGATCTTTTTCCACAACTATGTTAAAACAAAGACAGTTGTGGTGACTGGACGCAATGTGCTCTCCGACAGATACTTCAGTCACTTGCCTGGTTTTCTGAGGAGAGGTCCAGTGTTGCACCCGCCTGAGTAGCATAGAGCCCTCTACGTCTTGATTGAGGAAACCTTCTTGGACACATTTTACAAATTCCACCCAGTACGGGCCTTTTACACTCTGGGTGACCCAGTCAATCCAGGGGAAGTTAAAATCTCCATCCAATACTACTCTATTATTTTTATAGGTACCTGCAAACTCACTACACATTTGCTCCTCTCGTACCTGCTGGTTATTTGAGGGTCGAGAACATGATCCCAGCAGACTGATCATCCCCTCTTTGTTTCTAACTTTTAAATTTATGGCCTCATTTGATGACTGCTTATCAGAATTGTCTTGATGAACAGTTGTTATGTCCTTCCGAATCAAAAGGACAACTCCCCTCCTCACTTACTTGTCCTTCTGTCACACCTGTAGTTTCTTTATCCTGGAACACTGAGCTGCCAGTCCTGCCCTTCTCTCAGCCATGTTTCTATTATGACTATAATATCCCAGTCCCCAGAGCTAATCCATGCTCTGAGCCCATCTGCCTTACCAGTCAGGCCTCGTGTGTTGAAATAAATGCCCTTTAAACTAGATATCTTTCTCCTCCCTCGACTGTACCCCTGGATATCCTGAATAGGTAACTTGCTCTTGATGGCTGATGTATTTCCCCTGACTTTTCGATGGTCCCTCTCTCACTCAGAGTCTCAACTCCCTGCCAAACTAGTTTAAATCCTCCTGGGTAACACTAGCAAATCTCCTCCCTGGGATACTTGTGCCCCTTTGCTTCAAGTGCAAACCATCCCCTTTGTACAGGGCCCCTCTACCCCAGAAGAGATCTCAATGACCCAAGAACTGAAAACCCTGCCCATTATACCAGCTCCTCAGCCACACATCCATCCGGCCTACCTTTCTATTTCTATCCTCACTGGCACTTGGCACTGGGAGTAATCAGGAGATCATTAAGGTCAATATCCTGCTTTTTTAACTTCTCATCTGACTCCCTGTACTCATTTCACAGGGCCCCAACCATTTGACTACCTCTGTGATGTGGACCAATGTGCACAATGACCTCTGGATGTTCACTCTCCCCCTTCATAATGTTCAATAATGACTCAGAGACATCCTTGACCCTGGTACCTGGGAGGCAGCACACCATCCTGAGCTCTCCTCTGGAGGCACACAGTCTCCTGTCTGTCCCCCTCACGACTGTGCCTCCTATCAGTATCACGATCATTACAGAGGATCTGGCAAACATAGACTGGGAGGAACTCCCTGCAGTTGGGTCCATGTTAGAAAAGTGGAGTATTTTAAAGTGATGCAGTGAGAACGCTGGGGTAGTGTGCTCCTTGAAGAGTGAATATTAAAGGCAGCAAGTCCAGGGAATACTGATCAAGTGATATCGTGAGTTTGATAAAGAAAATACAGTGCAATAAAATCAGGTGAAGCCCTTCACAAATATAGAGAGTGCAAGGGGATTGTGGAAAATGAGGGACAAACAATGGTTATGAAATATATTTGGCAGATACGATTGCGGAAAAGCCACAGACATTTTATCAGCATCGTGAGAGTAAGAGGATTCCCAGTGAAAGAGGAAGGCCTGTGAGAATCCAAAGGGACAATCTGTGCATGGAGCCAGAGAAAGCAGGTGAGGTCTTCAAAGAATACTTCCCATCTGTATTCACACAGGAGAAAGGCATTGTAGCTGGGGATTTCAGTTGGGATGCTGAGGTTCCAGAATATGTTAAGATCAATAAGGAGGAGGTATTAAATGTTTTCACAGGCAGAAAGGTGGAGAAATCTCCAGTTCCCAATGAAATGTATAGAACATAGATAGAACATAGATCAATACAACACAGAACAGGCCCTTCGGCCCACAATGTTGTGCCAAACATTTTTCCTAGCTTAAGCACCCATCCATGTACCTATCCAAATGCCACTTAAAAGTAACCAATGATTCTGACTCTGCCACTCCCACAGGCAGCGCATTCCATGCCCCCACCATTCTCTGTGTAAAGAACCGACCCCGGACATCCCTACTGTACCTCCCACACTTCATCTTAAATTTATGTCCCCTTGTAACACTTTGTTGTACCCGGGGAAAAAGTTTCTGACTCTATCTATTCTTCTAATCATCTTATAAACCTCTATCAAGTCACCCCTCATCCTTCACCGTTCCAGTGAGAAAAGGCCTAGCACTCTCAACCTATCCTCGTACGACCTATTCTCCATTCCAGGCAACATCCTGGTAAATCTTCTCTGCACCGTCTCCAAGGGTTCCACATCTTTCCTAAAGTGAGGCGACCAGAACTGCACACAGTACTCCAAATGTGGGCTAAGCAAGGTCCTGTACAGCTGCAACATCACTTCACGACTCTTGAATTCAATCCCTCTGCTCATGAACACTCATACACTATAGGCCTTCTTATAAGGTCTATCCACCTGAGTTGCAACTTTCAAAGATCGATGAACATAGACCCCAAGATCCCTCTGCTCCTCCACCTAACTAAGAACCATACCGTTAACCCTGTAATCCGCATTCTTATTTGTCCTTCCAAAATGGACCACCTCACACTTGACAGGGTTGAACTCCATCTGCCACGCCTCAGCCCAGCTCTGCATCATATCTAAGTCCCTTTGCAGCCGACAACAGCCCTCCTCACTATCCACAACTCCACCAATCTTCGTATCATCTGCAAATTTACTGACCCACCCTTCGACACCCTCTTCCAAGTCATTAATAAAAATTACAAACAACAGAGGACCCAGAACTGATCCCTGCGGAACTCTACTTGTAACTGGGCTCCAAGCTGAATATTTACCATCTACCACCACTCTCTGACTTCGACCGGTTAGCCATTTATCTACGCAAATGGCCAAATTTCCCTCTATCTCATGTCTCCTGACTTTCCACATGAGCCTACCATTATCAAATCCATGTACACCACATCCACTGCTCTACCCTCATCCACATGCTTGGTTACCTCCTCAAAGAATTTAATAAGACTTGCAAGGCAAGACCTACCCCTCACAAATCCGTGCTGCCTCACCCTAATCAAGAAGTGCATTTCCAGATACTCATAAATCCTATCCCTCAGTACCCTTTCCATTACTTTGCCGACCACTGAAGTAAGACTAACTGGCCTGTAATTCCCGGGGTTATCCCCATACCCTTTTTTGAACAGGTGCACAACATTCGCCACTCTCCAGTCCTCTGGTACCACCCCTGTTGACAGTGAAGATGAAAGGTTCATTGCCAACGGTGCTGCAATTTCCTCTCTTGCTTCCCACATAATCCTAGGATACATCCCGTCAGGCCCGGGGGACTTGTCTATCCTCAAGTTTTTCAAAATGCCCAACACATCTGCCTTCCTAACAAGTATCTCTTCTAGCTTACCAGTCCGTTTCACACTCTCCTCTTTAACAATATGGTCCCTCTCGTTTGTAAATACTGAAGAAAAGTACTCATTCAAGACCACTCCTTTCTCTTCCGACTCAATACACCGTGTCCCACTACTGTCCTTGATCGGACCTACCCTCGTTCTCGTCATTCTCATCTTTCTCACATACGCATAAAATGCCTTGGGGTTATCCTTGATCCTACCCGCCAAAGATTTTTCATGCCCTCTCTTAGCTCTCCTAATCCTTTTCTTCAGCTCCCTTCTGGCTATCCTGTATCCCTCCAACGCTCTGTCTGAACCTAGTTTCCTCAACCTTATGTAAGCCTCCTTCTTCCTCTTTACAAGACATTCAACCTCCCTCGTCAACCAAGGTTCCCTCACACTACCATCTCTTCACTGCCAGACAGGTGCATACACGTCATATCCGTTCCTTGAAAAAGTTCCACATTTCCACGACATCCTTCACTGACAGCTTATGTTCACATCTTATGCTCCTCAGATCCTGTCTTACAGCATCGTATTTACCCTTCCCCCAATTGTAAAACCTACCCTGTTGCACACACCTATCTCTCTCCATAACCAAGGTGAAAGTCACAGAATTGTGGTCACCATCACCAAAATGTTCACACACTAACAAGCCCATTACTTGTCTCGGTTCGTTACCAAGTGCCAAATCCAATATGGCCTCCCCACTGGTCGGACAATCTACATACTGAGTTGGAAAAGCTTCCTGGACACACTGCACAAACACCGCTGCTGGTATCCCAGGCTGCTATGTCATTCAGAGAAGGACATCTGCCCATCATCACGTGGTCTGCACGACATAGCCACAGCAAAGTATTTGACTCCCAATTACCCTCTTCAAAAACCAAGCAAGTTACTCAGTTCAAGGGCAGCTAGGATTGGGCAAGAAAGGCTGGTCAGCCAGAGACACCCACATCCCATACCTGATTTAATAAATAATCCATTCGGATGGTCCCACTGGAACTGTGCTGGGACCAGGGTCCTGGCTGATCATGTCGGTAGGTTTATGGACAGGGCTTTAAACTGACAGAGAGGATGCAGGGACAGGGTTCCGGTGAAAGGAGCTTTCCAAATCCAAAGAGAAAAGGCGAAGCAATGGAACAGTATGGGAATGTGGCTGAAGACAAGCAGAAAGGAACAGGAAGGGGCAGAGTTTAACTAAAAATGTATATCAGCGAAAAGATTTGTGACAGAAGATTGTGGGAAAGAGTAAGTTATGTTTTTTTAATGGGCAACGTCACTGTAATAACGTAGATGGATTTGTGACACGGAGAAAAAAGAGATTTAGACATCAGGGAAACATGGATACAGGGTGAACAAAAATATTCAATGGTTCACAATCTTGCGGAAACTCAGGAAAAATGATTAACACTAAAAATAATGGATACCAAAGACATTACAGAGAAAGCATTTGGCTGCAGATCATGAAGTAGTGTCAGTCTGAATGTAAATTACTACTTGCCAAGGACACAAGCAGCAGAACAGTTTTAGCCACTGAACAGTATTCCATTGCTCATCATTGCATTACCAAGGGACTCATTGGAATTTTTTAACAAAGATATTGTGATAATTTTGGAAAACTTCAATATTTCTATAATCTGGGACAATCACACGGTCAAAATTGATATTGGAATAGGACTTCGGTTCATTTTTTTTCAGTGTTTCTTTGAAAAACACATTGTGCAACTGTTAAGGGACATAACTATCGCAGAGCGACCGTGTAATGAAACTTAGTGAATGAGTAATGTCACCTGCAGAGATCCTTCGGGAAATTGTGATAAAGTGCATTTTAAAGAAATATAAAGTTTTAAAGTGACTCACAGAAAGGACAAGCTACAACTAGAAACAAAAATAGCCAATGACATGAGTTTGAGAGGATAACTGACCAAGGTAAACAGGCTAAACAGACTGAAATATGTGCTTGTAAATGAACAGTGGAAAACATTTGAAGGGACAATGCAAAATACTCAACAAAAGAACATTCCATTGAAACAGTAAAAACCTCAGCAAGAAATCCCCACTGGTCCCTCACTCAGATCAAAAGGAATCATACTAGATTATGAGGCTGAGAAGATCACCAAAAAGTACTTAAAATCCTGAAGTCAGAGTGTGTTTTAGGAGTAAATGTTAATGGATTACAATGGGTCTGCTCGTAGGAGGAGGGCTGTGCGAAGGGGAGCCACGGTCAGGGTTCATTGACACGATAGGAACAGGGAGAGGTGAAGGTGCTGGAGGTGGTGAGAGTGTTACAGGGAGTGGTCAGCGTCTGAACCGTGTTACAAAGCCAGGACGGATTGCTGCAGCTGGAGGGGTTTGCAGAGGTAGGGAGGGACATATGGATTTTTATTTATTCATTCCTGGGATGTGGGTGTCACTGCCTGGACTAACATTCTTTGACCCAACTGCTAATTACCCAGAGGTTAGCTCAGAGTCAGCCATATTGCTGTGGGTCGGGAGTCAAATGTTGGCCAGACCAGGTTAGAATATTTAATGCCCTTCCTTAAAGCAAGTAAGTGACGAGAGGAGTTCTTCCTCCTGATCAACAATATTTTTATGGTGGCCCCACAAATATCTCGTACAGATACAACATGACATCCCAACTCCTACTCTTAATGCTCTCCCCAATGAAGGTAACCATCCCAAACGCCTGCTTCACCAGCCTGTCTACCTGGGACACCACATTCAAAGAACTGTGTACCTGCATCCCTGGGTCTCTGACTGATAACACTACCCAGGGCCCGAACATTAACTGTACAAGTCCCACCCTGGTTTGTTTCACCAAAATGGAACACCTCACCTTTATCTAATTAAACTCCATCTGCTATTCTTCAGCCCACTATCCCAGCAGTACTGTTCATCCTGTTGTATCATAGATAACCTTCTTCACTGTCCACGTTACCACCAATTTCAGTGACACCCAAAACAATTACTTACCAGGAAACCAATATTCCCATCCAAACCATTTATCCAAATCACAAACAACAGTGGACCCACTCCACCGCTGGTCACTTGCCTGCAGTCAGAAAAACATGTCTCCCACCACCCTCTGTCTCCTCCCATCAAGTAATTTTTGTATCCAGTTCATTAGCTCCTCCTGAATGCCATATCCTTTTTACACTGATCTGAGCTTATTACCCAGTTTACTCGACAGAACACAGAACACACAACAGTTCAGCCCAAGACCCTTTGGCAATGAGGCTATGCCAACCTTTTATCCGACTGTAAGATCAAACTAATCTACATACCTTCATTTTACTACTATTCATGTGTGTGTCAAAGAGTCTATTAGATGTCCCGAATGTGTCTAATTTTACTACCACCATTGGCAGTCCATCCAACCACCTAATATTCTCTATCCTCTTATCCATCTTCCAATCTCCTTAAAATTATGCCGCCTTGTAATAGCCATTTATGCCATAGGAGAACAAGTCTCTGATTATACACTCTCTCTGTGCCTCTCATCACCTTGTTCACCTCTACCAAGTCACCCCACCCCCTTCTTCACTCCAATGAGAAAAACCTTAGCTCCCTCACACTTTCTCCATAAGAAATGCCCTCCATTCCAGGCAGCATCCTGGTAAATCTCCTGTGTACGCTCTCTAAAACTTGCACATCCTTCATGTAAAGATGGGACGAGAACTGAACACAATATTCCAAGTGTGGTCTCACCAGGTCGCTATAAAGATGCAGTAAAACTCAACGGCTCTTGAAATCAATCCCCTTGCCAAGGAAAGCCAACACAACATATACCTTTTTAACAACCCTATCAACGTGCGTGGCAGCTTTGAGGGATCTATGAACATGGACCCCATGATCTCTCTGTTCCTCCATAATGCCAAGTATTTCGCTGGATTCTATATTCAGAATTGACCTTCCAGAATGAATCACTTCACACTTTTCCAGATTGAACTCCATCTGCCACTTTCAGCCCAGCTCTGCGTCCTACCAATGTCCCATTGCAGCCTACAACAGCCCTCCACATTCCCCACGACGCACCAACCTTCGTGTTATTGGCAAACGTACTAACCCCCTCTCCAAGATCCACATCCAAGTCATTTACAAAAATCACAGAGAGCAGAGTGCCAGAGCTGATTGTTCCAGAACACCACTGGTCACTGAGCTCCAGGCTCAATACTGCCAATCTGCTGCCACCCTCTGTCTTCTCTGGGCCATCCAATCCTGTATCCAGACAGACAGATTTTCCTGCATCCCAATCATCCTTCTTTTCTGAATGAGCCATCAACGTATTCTGTCATATCCTCAAAGAATTCAATAAGGTTTGTGAGGCATGACCTGCCCCTCACAAACCCATGCTGTCTCTAATTTAACTATGTCTTTCCAAGTTGTCAAAAATCCTTTCTTTAGAGTCCTCACCAATAATCTGCACACCACAAACATTAGACTAAATCTGTAATTCCCAGAATTCTACCTCTGTAATATGGTCCTGACGCTACAAATCTTCTCTCCTCTGCCATGTTCCCCAGAAGGGCACTGGAGGGTGGTGGGGATTACAGAGTCAGGGAGGGATATCAGGACAGGAGGATTTTGCAGACATGAGGAGGGTTGCAATGCCAAAAGGAGGCTTCAGTAATTGTGAGTTTTCGTGGTGATGAAGGCATTTCAGGAGGGAGGGAAGATTGTAGAGAAATGAGAGGTTTCACAGTTTATGTGTTTCCTTAAGAGTTCAAGAGGTTACTGAGTCGGGGAGGTTTAAGCACTGGAGGTTGTTACATAAACATGTGGTTTTGGTTGCAATGGCAGGAAGAGGATTCAGGAAGCTGGAGAGTATGTGGTCTGAACGAAGTTACACAAATGGGAAGAGTTGTCAGGAGGGGAGGTGTTTACAGAGACAGCAATGGTCTGATCTGGAGCAGAGGACCCAGACTGGGAGGGACGTGGGGACTGGAGGTGGTTTAACAGGGAAGGAGGACCATAGAGCCATAGGAGGCTAAAGGAATATGCAGCGCTGTAGGGCTGACGGGTTCATGGAGTTGGGAATGTTGGGAGGGATAGAGAAGTTTACAGGGATAATGATGTTTGTAGGCCAGGGCTGTATTACACAGACAGGGACTGTTTTAGGGAGCTGAGCAGATTACAGAGATAAAAAGATGTGTATCACCTGGCAGATCAAAAAGAGATATGGAGGGTCATCGTGACTGAACATGTTTATAGATATAGGAATGCATGGGTTCTGGGGGTTATTTAGACATGGAGGCTGTGGAATCTGGATTCTTTTTTTGAGATTGAGTAGCACGTTTGGTTGGAGACAGTTTCACAGATAAGGGAGCATAGCACAAACAGAAGGAAGTTCCTGCGGTAGGGAGGGTTCGAGTGGAGAGTGATGTTTACACAGATGGGGGTAAGAGCTGGAGAAGATTATGGGGATGAGTAAACGTTTGGAGATACAGGAGGAGCTTACATTGACAGGGTGGGTGATAGTGACGGGAGGATGTTACATTGTTAATGAGTCTTGCAGGAACAGGACTGGGAGGAGCACAGGCATTGGAGTGGGATCTACAGATCGGGAGTGTTGCAGAGACCTGAGAGGATAACACAGATAGGGATGGTGGTAGGGTCTCCACAGACTGATGGCGTTTTAGGGACTGGAAGAGGTTTGGTCGATAGGGAGGGCTGGAAGAGCTGCAGGAGCTTATGGAGAGTTGAAGAGTTGGAGCAGTTCACAGAGGGAGGGTTCTCCAACAGGAGTAGGTCACAGATAGTGAGGGATGTGTGGCCTGAGAAAGTTAAAGAGAGGGGAGTTTTCGGGACTGGAAAATATTAAACTTAAAAGGGCAGTTGAAGAGACTGTAGCAAAAAATGCATGGAGAAGGTTACACAGATAGGGGGGTGAGTACGGACTGAAGGTGAATACACAAACATGGAGGGTTGTGTTGTTAGACGGAGCTTAGAGGGATAGGGACTGGTGTAGGGATTAACACAGATAGGGAAGGTTGTGTTTTTGGAGAAGGTTACACTGATACAGACAGTGTTAGGGAGTGTTCAACGGGCTACAGAGGAGCTCAGAGAGAATGTATTATGGGGACTGGAGGAGATTACAGACACAGAGATGGCTGTCGGTTTGAAAAGAGGTTCTACAGATCCTCAGTGCTGTAAGACTGGAGGGAGGTTACAATAATAAGGGTTACCTACACTTAATGACTTTTTTGATATAGAGAAAGTCTCAGAACGGGATTGTCAAAAGGAAGTACAGACAGTCCAGATGGGTTTACAGAGAGATAAAGGTTTTTGGGTTTTCAGGATGGAACAGTGATTGGGAGTGCTGTAACAAATGTCAACAGTTATAGGTAGGGTTCTAAAAGCAGGAAGAGATGACAGTCATAGCAATCATGGTTAAGGACTGGAGAAGCTTACATCAGCAAGGAATGTTTTAGAAACTGTTGGAGATTACACATATAAGGAGAGTATTGGGGATGAGCTGAAAATGTGTTGCTGGAAAAGCGCAGCAGGTCAGGCAGCATCCAAGGAACAGGAGAATCGACCTTTCGGGCATCAGCCCTTCTTCAGGAAATGATTTTCAGCTCTGATCTCCAGCATCTGCAGTCCTCACTTTCTCCTCGAGTATTGGGGATGAGGCAAGGATCAAGAGACAGGGATGGTTGACAGGACTGGACAATAAACTGAATAGAATCTCCACAGTCTGGAAATAGGCCATTCGGCCCAACAAGTCCACACCAACCCCTCTAAAGAGCATCCTAACCAGACCCATCCCTCTCCCTGTCCAATAAACCCTGCATTCCTCATGGTGAACTCACCTAAACCACACTTGCCTGAATACTACAGTCAATTTATGACGGCCCATCCACGTATCATGCAAATGTTGGACTATGGCAGGAAACCAGAGCACCCGGAAGAAACCCACACAGTCGGGGGGAGAACATGCAAAGTCCATACAGACAGTTGGCCAAGGCTGGAATTGAAGCCAGATTCCAGTCACAGTGAGGCTGATTATACAGAGCACTGCAGAGATTGGACGAGGTCACAAAGTTCACAAGGATTTATTGGAACAGGAGGAAAATATAGTCAGGAACAGGAGAAGCTTTATAGATGATGGTGTCCATGAGAGGGACTGGAGGAGGTTAACGCAATAGGGAGGGTTGTGCATTCTCTCGACAATTACAGGTAGGGACGGTTGGGGAGACTGGATGAAGTTAGTCATACTCAGAGTTGTACACACACTGAGTAATGGCAGATGGAGTTTACCTCTGATCACTGTGAGGTAATGCACTGTGGGAAGTCTCATAACCGAAGGATATACATCATGAAGGGTAGGTCCTCCTGGAGAACTGAGTAACACCGGGACCTTGGTGGGCAAGTCCCTGGATGACTGAAGGTGTCAGCACAGGTAGACAGGGTGGGGAAGGCACCTGAACTGGGAGCAGGAGGGGGACCCACATCCTGTTGGGGCGAATTGTTTGAGCTGCTTGAGAGGATATAATCTAATCTGGCAGGGTGTTGGACCTTAAACAGTGATAAGGCCAGAAAGAAGATTGAGGTTGGTGCACAAGTTAAAGACAGCAATTTCAGCAGAAAAGGGCAGGCAAGAACATAGCAGGAAATGGGGGAGGGGGAACTGAGGATTAAACTGCATTTATTTCAATGAAAGGGGCCTGCCAGCTAAGGAAGATGAACTCAGGGCATAGATTGGAACATGGGACTGGGAGATTATCGTTATTACAGAAACAAAGCTGAGGGAGGGACAGGGCTGGCAGCTCATTGTTTCAAGGTGGAGATGCTACAGGAAGCATCGAAGGGGAGGCAAAAGAGGACGCGTGGTGGTGGTTTTTCATTACGTGAATCATTACATCAGTACCTAGGGAGGATATTCCTGTGGGATCACCCAGCGACGCTATGTTAGTGGAACAGAGAAATAAGAATGGGTCATCACTCTGACACGATTGTCTTACTGACCCCGAATAATCAGTGGCAGACTGAGGAACAAACATATCAGGAGATCTCAAATATCAATCATAATAATAGGGCTGTTATGGTTGGGGTTTTTAAACTTTCCAAACCTAGACTGGAACCGCCAGTGTTCAGTGTTTGCAAGGGAGGAATTTGGTAATTGTGTTCCAGAAAACTCCCAATCAATATGTAAATGGCCTGAAAAGAGAAAGGGGCAAAACCTGACCTCCACTTGGGAATTAAGGTAGGGAAAGGGACTGAGGTGTGAGTGGGAAAGCATTTTGCCAAAGTGACTCAAGTCTATTAGCTTGGAAATAGCGATGGAAAAGGACAGGGCTGGTCCACAGGTTCAAGTTATACAATGGGGCCAGGAATATTAGCCAGGAACTCTCAAAAGGTGATTGGGGAGTCTATTTGCAGGGAAAGGGAAGTCTGGCAAGTGAGGAATATTTTAAAAGTGAGATAAATTGAGCAATCACCACCTGTTTGTGTGAAGGCCAATGCTGACTGCATTCAGAAACACTGGCTGTCTACTGAGGGTCTGGTCAAGGAAAAGGGGGCACGTGTCAGGTATAGCCAGCTGGATCAAGGGAATCCCTGAGGATCACAGGGACTTTAGCAATACACTTTGGGTAGAAATCAGGATTGCAGAAAGTGTACATGCAGAGAATGATAAGGAGAATCCAAAAGTGATTGTATAAATATATTGAGTAAAAGAGTAACTCGAGACAAAATGCTGTCTCTTAAAGATCAATGAGACCACTGATGTGTGGAACAGTAGGATATGGGTAAGACCTTAAACACATTTTTCCCTCCAGAACTTACTGTGGACAAAGACTGGGGAACTCAGGGAACAAGAGTAATACATTAGACCACATTTGGAGTTCTCTGTAATTCCAGTCTCCCTGCTATAGGAAGGATGGTGTGAAATTTGAAAGTGTTCAGAAAAGATTTACAAGATGTTCCCAGGGTTGTTGCTGAATAAGCTGGGGTTATTTTCCCTGGAGCATCGGAGACTGAGTGGTGACCTGACAGAGGTTTATATAAACATGAGGGGTATGGATTTGGCAAACATTCAAGGTATTTTCCCAGGGTTTGGAGAGTCCAAAACTGGAGGGCATAGGTTTAAGGTTAAAGGGGAAAGGTTTAAACGGCACTGAAGGGACAGCTTTTTTATACACACAGAGCTGAGAGAGAAAGTAGCAGATACTGATACTATGACAACATTTAAGAGATATTTGGATGGGTGTATAAATAATAAGGGTTTAGAAGTACATGGGCCAAATGCTGGTAAATGGGATGGATTTATTTACATCTTCTGGTCAGCATCAACGAGTTGGACCAAAGGGTCTGTTTCCATGCTCTACATCTCTATGACTTGAAAAGAGTGCATGTTATAGAAGGTTTTAAAACACAAAGCTATGGAAAAACCCAGGACCTGATTAAGTGCATCACAGAACATCGTGGAGCCCCGAGCAAAGATATTTGTCCCATTGATAGCCATGTGTGATGTGCTGGAAAGGCTGGAGGGTGGCATAGTGGACAGTGAAGACGTTGTAATCGAGGATAAAGCGGATGGCCCTCAGGACAACTCCATACAACCCTGTTACGGTGGACACTGCAAGACGTGTCAGATTGTGGATATAGATACCACTATTACGTGTGGGAACACCTCCCACCTTGTACATGGCAGGTACTCATGTGACTCAGCCAACCTTGTCTATCTTATACATTGCAGGCAAAAATGCCCGGAAGCATGGTACATTGGGGAAACCAAACAAAGGCTCCGACAATGGATGAATGGGCACCGCACAATGATCAACAGACAGGAGGGTTCCCTCCCAGTTGGGAAACACTTCAGTGGTCCAGGACATTCAGTCTCGGACTTTCGGGTGACCATCCTCCAAGGTGGACTTCGGGACAGGCAGCAGAGGAAAGTGGCTGAGCAGAGGCTGATAGCTAAGTTCGGTACCCATAGGGAGGGCCTCAATCGGGACCTTGGGTTCATGTCACATTACAGGTGATCACGATTGCACGAGACACACACAGATATTCCTACACACACACACACACTCTCACATACACACGGAGACAGGTACACACAGACGGGTACACAGACACCCACACACACTCCCACACTCACAGACTTAAGACACTCTGCAGTTCCTACACACACACTTTCTCACACTCACAGCCCCCACCCAGACAGACACACACAGACAGACAAAGACCCACAGACACACATATTTTGTGGGGTGAATTTGTACTTGCAGAATTACATTGTACTTTGCTCAAAAACTGCATGCATTCATGGAGAACTCTGAGCTCAAAAACTGCATGAATTTATGTCAAACTCTTATCTCACTTTTTAGATTAGAATCAATCTAAATATCAGGGCATAGACAGAGAACACAGGGGGCTAACAGCTTCACATATTGTCTAGCTATCACCATTGTTAACAGCTAACCCGAGAATGCAACTTTAAAAAAATGTTTTGTGATTTACCCATGAAAGAAGTGAAACTATCACTGTATTCTAAACAATGAAAGGCTTAACAGACAATCAATTTTTCAATGTATAATGTCAGTTGCATCACACTGTAAATTTTTGCTATAAATCTGTGTTACGATCGAGCCCTCCACTCTCACCTGATGAAGGAGCGTTGTTCTGAAAGCTTTCAATTAAACCTGTTGGACTATAACCTGATGTGTGATTTTTAACTCTCTTCAATATGGTAGATTGATTTGTGACACAGAGATAAAAGAAATTTAGACACCAGAGAGACGTGGTTACAGGGCGAACAAAAGGTGGACATAAATATTCAATGGATCACAACCTTGTGGAAACCCAGGAAAATGGGTAACGCTAACAATAATGGATAACAAAGGCAGTACAGAGAAATCATTTGACCTCAGATCATGAAGTAGAGTCAGTCTGAATGTAAATTCTGGCTACTACTTGCCAAGGACACAAACAGCAGAACAGTTTTACGCCATCGAACAGCATTCCATTTCTCATCACTGCATTACACAGGAACTCATTGGAATTTTTTAACAAACACTTTGTGATAATTTTGGGAAACTTCAATATTCCCATAATCTGGGACAGTCACACTAACAACAGTGATATTGGAAGATTAGTTCAGAGAATTTTTTTTTCAGTGTTTCTTTGAATAATAAATTGTGCAACTGGCTAGGGACATAACTATCTCAGAGCGATCGTTGTGTGATGTAACTTATTGAATGAGTAATGTCACCTGGAGAGATACTCAGGGAAATTGTGATAAAGTTCAGTTTAAAGTAATATAAAGTTTTAAAGTGAATCACAGAAGGACATGCTACAACTCGAAACAAAAACAGCCAGTGACATGGGTTTGAGAGGAGAACTGACCAAGGTAAATAGGCTAAACAGATTGAAATATGTGCCTGTAAATGGACAGTGGAAAACATTTGAAAGGACAGTGTAAATCACTCAACAAAAGAACATTACACTGAAACAGACAAAACCTCAGCAAGAAATTCCCACTGGCGCCTCACTTAGGACAAAATGTATCATATTAGATTATGAGGCTTAGAAGATCACCAAAAAGTACTTAAAATCCTGAAGTGAGAGAGTGTTTTAGGAGTAAGAGTTAAAGGGATTGCAAAGGGTCTGCCAGCAGGAGTTGAGCAGTGGGAAAGGGAATCAGTGTCAGGGTTCAATGTCACAAATGGAACAGGGAGAGGTGAAGGTGCCGGAGGTGGTAAGAGTGTTACAGAGAGTGGTCAGGGCCTGAACGATGTTATAAAGCCAGTACAGTTTGCTGCAGCTGGAGGGGTTTGTAGAGGTAGAGAGGGACATATGTATTTTTATTTATTCATTCATGGGATGTGGGAGTCACTGTTAATTACCCAGAGGACAGCTCAGAGTTAGCCATATTGCAATGGGTCTGGAGTGACATGTTAGTCAGGCCAGTTTAAAATGTCAGATGGTCTACACAAAAGGAGGTCAGTGAACCAGATGTGTTCTTCCCACTGATCAACAACGCTTTTATTGTGACCTGACCAATGTCTTGTACAGATACAACATGACATCCCAAATCCTATGCTCAATGCTATCCCCAATGGAGGTAACCACCCCAAACGCCTGCTTCACCAGCCTGTCTACCTGTGACACCACTTTCAAAGAACTGTGTACCTGCATCCCTGGGTCACTGACTGACAACACTACCCAGGGCCCGAACATTAACTGTACAGGTCCCACCCTGGTTTGTTTCACCAAAATGGAACACTTCACGTTTATCTAATTAAACTCCATCAGCTATTCTTCAGCTCACTATCTCAGCAGTACTGTCCATCCTGTTGTATCACAGATAACCTTCTTCACTGTCCTGTTTACCACCAATTTCTGTGTCACCCAAAAAACTTATTTAACTTACTTAACAATATTCCCATCCAAACCATTTATCCAAATGACAAACAACAGTGGAACCACTCCACCGCTGGTCACATGCCTCTAGTCAGAAAAACAACAGCTCTCCCACAACCCTCTGTCTACAACCATCAAGCCCAATTTTCTGTCCAGTTGACTAACTCCTCCTGAACGCTATAACGTTTTACATTCATCTGAGCTTATTACCCAGCTTACCATACGACATGTAGAACACAGAACAGGACAGAACAAGACCCTTCGGCCATGATGACATGCCAATCTTTTATCCGACCATAAGATCAAAAATAAAAGTGGCAGATAGAGTTTAGTTCAGGTAAATGCGAGGTGCTGCATTTTGGGAAAGCAAATCTTAACAGGACTTATACACTTAATGGTAAGGTCCTAGGGAGTGTTGCTGAACCAAGAGACCTTGAGGTGCAGGTTCATAGCTCCTTGAAAGTGGAGTCGCAGGTAGATAGGATAGTGAAGAAGGCGTTTGGTATGCTTTCCTTTATTAGTCAGAGTATTGAGTACAGGAGTTGAGAGGTCATGTTGCGACAGTACAACACATTGGATAGGCCACTGTTGTAATACTGCGTGCAATTTTGGTTTCCTTACTATCGGAAAGATGTTGGGAAACTTGAAACGATTCAGAAAAGATTTACAAGGAAGTTGCCAGGGCTGGAGGATTTGAGCAATAGGGAGAGGCTGAACAGACTTGGGCTGTTTTCCTTGGAGCGTCGGAGACGAAGGGGTGACATTATAGAGGTTTACAAAATTATGAGGGACATGGATAGGGAAAAAAGACAAAGTCTTTTCCCTGGGTTTGGAGTGTCCAGAACTAGAGGGCATAGGTTATGGATGAAAGGGGAAAGATATAAAAAAAACTAAGGGGAAACTTTTTCATGCAGAGGGTGGTATGTGTATGGAATGAGTTGCCAGAGGAAGTGGTGGAGACTGGTATAATTGCAACATTTAAGAGGTATTTAGATGGGTATATGAATAGTAGGGGTTTGGAGGGATATGGACCGGGTGCTGGCAGGTGGGACTAGATTGGGTTGGGATGTCTGGTCAGCATGGACAGGTTGGACTGAACTGTTTCCATGTTGTACATCTCTACGACTCTAACTTCCATACCCTTCATTTTATTATCATCCATGTGCCTATCCAGAAGTATATTAAATGTCCCTAATGCATCTAATTTTACCGCCACCGCTGGCAGTGCATTCCACTCAGCCACCACTCTGTATGTAACGAACCTACATCTGAATTCTCCCCTTAACCATCAACTAATCACCCGAAAATTATACCCCCTTGTAATGACTATTTATATGAGGGTTAAAAAAATCTCTCTCTATTGACTCTATCTATGACTCTCATCACCTTGTTCACCTCTACCAAGTCACCCCTCATCCTTCTTCACTCCAATGAGAAAAGCCTTCGCTCCCTCAACCTTTCTTCATAAGACATGCCCTCCAGTACAGGCAGCAACCTGGTAAATCTCCTCTTCACCCTCTCTAAAACTTCCACATCCTTCCTGCAATGAAGGGACCAAATCTGAACACAATATTCCAAGTGGGGTCGAACTAGGTCTCTATAGGGCTGCAGCATAACCTCACAGCTTTAAAACTCAATCCCCAAACTAATGAAATCCCACACAATATATTGCTTCTTAACAAGCCAATCAGCTTGGGTGGCTACTTTGAGAGATGTATGGACTTGGAACCCAAGATCCCTCTTTCCTCCACACTGCTAAAGATTCTGCCTTTAACTCTGTATTCTGCATTCAAATTCAATCTTCAAAATGAATGACTTCACACTTTTCCCAGATTGAACTCCATCTGCCATTTCTCAGTCCAACTCTGCATCCTGTCAATGTTCTGTTGCAACCTACAACAGCCCTCCACACGATCAACCACTCCACCAACCTTTGTGTCATTGGGAAACTTACTAACCCCTCTTTTAATCACACATCCAAGTCATTCCTAAACTCACAAACAGCAGAGGTCCTGTAACCTCTCCCTGCAGAAAACCACTGGTCACTGAGGTCCAGGATGAATGCTTTCCATCTATCATCACCCTCTGTCTTCTGTGGGCCAGTAATCCTGTATCCAGACAGACAGGTTTCCCTGTACCCCATGCCTCTGTACTTTCTGAATGAGCCATAAAGATGTTTTGTCACATTCTCTAAAGATTCGATAAGACTTGTAAGGCATGACCTGCCCCTTACAAAACCATGCTGACTATCTCGAATCAAACTATGGTTTTCCAAGGAATAATAAATCCTGTCTCCCAGAGTCCACTCCAATAATCTGCACACCACAGACATAAGACTGACAGGTGTGCAATTCCCAGGATATTCCCTTTCCTGAACAAGGGAATAATATTTTCCTGCCTCCAATCATCTGGTCTGACTCCAGTGGACAGTGAGGCTGCAAAGGTCATCACCAGGTGCTCAGTAATCCACTCCCTCGGTTCCTGTAGTAACTTTCGACGCATCCAGTCTGGTTCAGCGACTTATCTGTCCTTATCTTTTACAAAATTCTCAGCACATCCTCCTTCTTAACATCCACCTGTTCACGTACATTAGCCTGTTTCACGCTGTCCTCACAAACGACAAGACCCTTCTCAGCAGTGAATACTGAGGCATAGTATTCATTAAGGGCTTCCCCTACCTCCTGTGACTCCAGGCACAAGTTCCTTTCACTATCCCTGACCGGCCCTATCCTCACTCTGGCCTTGCTCTTGTTCCTCGCATAAATGGAGAATGCCTCACGGTTTTCCTTAATCCTTCCCAACAATGCTTTTTCATGCACCCTTCTAGTTGCCCTAAGTCCATCTCTTGGTTCTTTCCTGGTACCTTCAGAGAATCCCTACTGTGTGGAAACGGGCCATTTGGCCCAACACCTCCATATCAACCCTCCAAACAATATCCAACCCAGCCCCATTCCCCCACCCTATTACTCTCCATTTGCACTGACTAATGCACCAAACCTACCCATCCCTAAACACTATGGGTAATTTAGCAAGGCTAAGCCACCAAACTGGCACATCTTTGGGCTGTGGGGGGGAAACCGGAGCACCTGGAGGAAACCCACAGGGAGAATGCGCAAACTCCCCACAGACAGTCGCCTAAGGCTGTAATCGAAATGGAGTCCGTGGTGCTATGAGGTAGCAGTGCTAACCACTGAGACACCGTGCCATCCAATGTAACTCTCTGGAACCCTGTCTGATCCTTGCTTCCTCGACCTTAAGTAAGCTTCCTTCTTCCTCTTGATTAGATGCTAAAGTCCATGTAGACAACGTTGACTGCTCTGCTTTCATCTATCTTTGGCCACCTCCTCGAAGAGTCAATCCTGTTTGTGAAACGTGGTTTTCCACTCACAAAGCCATGCTGACCATCTTGAATCAGCCCTTGCCTTTGTAAATGTAAGGAGGTCCTTTCCCTCAGAATCTCCTCCAACAACTTCCCCATCACTGGGCTCACTGGGCTGTAATTTCCTGGCTTTTCCCTGCAGTCCTTCAGTGATGGGACAGCGTTAGCCAACCTCCAGACTTCCAACATCTATCTGTGCCTGTTGATAATATACATATCTCTGTAAGGGATACTGCAATCTCTTCCCTAGCTTCCCACAATATTCTAGGATCGACCTAATGAGCTACTGAGGACTGATCTACCTTTATTTGTTTTAAGATTCCAGCACTTTCTCTTCTCTGTTGAGGATTCTTTCCAAGACATCACTATTTATTTCCCCACGTTCCCGAGCTTCCATGTCTTTCTCCACAGTAAATACTGACAACACTATTTTGTCTAATATCTCACCCATCTCCTCTGGTTCCACACATGGGTGACATTATTGATCTTTAAGGGGCCCTATTCTCTCCCAAGTTACTCTTTCGCCCTTATTGAAACTTTCATAAAGGCTTCTGATAATTCAAATACACCATATCCCCTATACCAGTACACCCCTCCTACACCCTTACAATTCTGCCATTTATATTCACACCAACAAATTCAATCCAACAGGCTCGTTGCTGTATCAGTCGGCATGGAGACCACTGTCACACACAGTTACTGTATTGCCCTTGCCATAAGTACATTCAGTGTCCGGACTGTAACCATATTGACATTCCCATCACTGTTTGGAGCCTACAAAAGAATTCCTGATAGAGGTTGCTGCTACTTGCTTATTCTCAGCTCTACTTTTCATATTCAGATCTACATGACTGTCTCATTAATGCATTAACCTCATGCTTCCTTCATAACGTGTTGGCTTTTTGCCTAGTCTGCCTATTGGGACTAGATTGGGTTGGGATAGCTGCACAGCGTGGATGGTTTGGACCGAAGGGTCGGTTTCCATGCTGCGCATCTCTCAGACTCTATGACTCTATCCCAACAACCCTTCAGTATTCACTTCCCAGCGATGGTCATTCTGCAGCTTCATTTCCAGAATGACAGTTCCATCATATCTGTTCACTGTCATTCCATCTTCCTTATGGCGAATACAGGGAGTCATTCCTCAGTAGTGGGGGGTTGAACAGATGAGTAGAGTTTACAGAGATAGGGAGGCTTACGGGGGCTCAAGCATGTTAAGAGTTATACAGAGTTACATCTGTTCAAGAATGTCAGTGGGACAAAGGGATTTGGGGATTGAAGGAATTTACAGAGATCGAGGGAGCTGGATTAGATTCTGGAGATAGGGATGGAGATAGGAAGAGGCAGGCAGACTGAGAAGCACAGACAGGGGGCTGTTTCATCTCGGAGATTATTGTGTATACTAACAGAGATATGGAAGGTTGTCTTGACTGAAGACATTTACAGATATAAGAAGGCTTCTGGGCTCTGGAGGCTACATAGATAGGAAGGCAATGGAGAATGCCAGGTTACTGGGTTGGAGACAGTTACACAAATGGGGAGCGTTGCACAAACTGAAAGAGGTTCCTATGGTCGGGAGGGGTATGGTGTCGGGAATGAGGGTGAAATTTAACAAGATAAAGATCAAAGAATTGGAGAAGGATAAGGAGATTACAAATTTTTCACAGCTAAGGAAGGGTTGTAGGAGCTGGAGAAGGTTACATAGGTAGGTACCGATGGGGTGGTTAAAGACAAATACATGGAGGGTGGTATTGGTGGGAGAAGCTTACAGGGATAGACAGGCCTGTTAGGGTTTACAGGGATGAAGGAATTTAGTATCTACTGCAGAAGGTTAGGGATTAGGGTGTTAGGGACTGGAGAACCTGACAGAGACAGAGACAAAGACACATAGAATGATGCGGCATAGGGGAGATTCCAAACAGAGGAAGCATTATCGGGACTGGAGAATATTACAGAGATCACTAAAACAGCATAGGCCAGGATTGATGCCTGCGATCCCCTGTGCTGTCGCATTGAGGACCAGTACAGAAGAGATGAAAGCAGGACCCTCACAAGATGGTGGGAATGAAGCCTAGAATGTTGTTGTTCCTTACCCAGCTCTGTATCTATGTCCGGTCTTCCAAGTCTGAATATAGAAGTCTACTACCTCCACCCTGTGCTGTTTACTGTGAGCGATCTTAACAACTGCAGGAATTACTGAAGGTTCCAGATCTCCTTCTCCATCTCTCTCTGGCTGACCAACCAGTTTCAATGAGGTGATGGATGAGACAGGAGTTAGGAACATCCTGATGACCTGCATGAGACAGAAATAGACAGAATGGGAAATTAGACTGATGCAATGAGGAGAACACATGCAGAGTGGCGCTGAGTGCAGCAGAGATCTCGATAATCCCAGTCTCCATCCCTTGCCTGTGCTGCTGCATCTCTCTGGAATGGACAATTCTGTTGACTCAGGATCTCAGACCATCTGTAAGAGGGAGAAATGCTGACAGAGGCAGTAAATAGACCGACACAGCGAGGGATACCAGATGGAGAGATAGTGAGTGATAGCATATTATTAGACACTGCATTAACAGGGAATTGTTTGAATTTGTAACAAAGGCACTGGGATAATTGTGAGGGGATTCAACCTTCCTATCTCATCATCTCTTTGGCGGTGGGTCACAGACGAGACTAACTCTCCCACTCTCGGGGTGGGGTGGGTTGGGCAGGGGAGGTCTGGAGTTGGCTGTACAGACCGATGTGGCTTTCCACAGACTCTGTTACACTTGGGGCAGAAGGTGGCCAAGGGAAGGGGGTGGGTGTGTGGTCACGCGCTCCTTGTGCTGTTTTCTCCTGGATTCCCGTTTTCCCCACAGAAAGTCTCGAGGTGCTCGACACCTTCCCAATACTCCTTCCCCACTTCAGACGGTCTTGGCCGATTTGATTAAGAGATGAAAAAGAACCGATCAATTCTGAAGTAACTAACATTTAGAAATGTGGAGGAGTGCAGTAGGAAGAGTAAACATTGTCAGTGTTTAATCAGAGTAGTGGAACAGGGAGAATTGAAGGTGCTGGAGGTGGTGAGAGTGTTACAGAGAGGGGCAAAGGCCTGAACAACATTACAAAGCCAGTACAGATTGCTGCAGCTAGAGCTGTTTGCAAAGGGAGGGATAGACATCTGCATTTTTCATTGATTCATTCATGGCCTAAGGATGTCACCGGTTGGAGCAGCATACATTGCCCTCCTACTAATTGCCCAGAGGCAGCTCAGAGTCAGTTATATTGCTGTGGGACTGGAGTCACGTGTGAGCCAGACCAGGTAAGAATGTCAGATATCCCTCCCTAAAGGACATACGTGAACTAGTTGATTTTTACCAGATAATCAACAATGCTTATACAGTGGCCTCACTAATGTCCTGTACAGATACACCATGACATCCCAACTCCTACTCTCAATGCTCTGCCCAATGAAGGGTGACCCCATCCCAAACACCTGCTTCACCAGCCTGTCTACCTGTGACGCTACTTTCAAAAAACTGTGTACCTGCATCTTGCAATTCTCCACCTGTTATTCCTAACCTCACTGGTCCAGCAGTACTGTTGATCCCATTGTACTCTTCGATAACCCTCTTCACTGTCCACATTATCACCAATTTCAGTCTCAATCACAAACTTGATAATCATGACTCCTGCTTATCATTTATTATATAAGTGATGCACAACAGTGACCCGCACCGAACCCCATGGCACACCGTTGGTCACAGGCCTGCATTTTGAGCAGAAACCCTCTATGAACATGCTGTCTCCTACCATCAATCCTGTTTTGTATCTAGTTAGTGAGCACTCCCTGGTTATGTGTGATCTAAACTTACGATCCAGTCTGCCATGCAGGACCTTGTCAAAGGCCTTGCTAAAGTTCATGTGGACATCGTGTACTGCTCTGCTTTGACCTCTCACTTGTCTATCTCCACACTCAGGTTTGAGGCATGATTTCCCGTGCACAAAGCCATGCTGACGATCGTTAATCTGTCCTGACCTTTCCAAATGCACGATGATCGTTTCTCTCAGAATCTCCTCCAACAACTTACCACCCTGCCGTCAGTCTCACTGGTCCGTACTAGCTGTTGATGATGCAAATATCTCTGGAAGGGGTCCTGTAATTTCCTCCCTCGCTTCTCACAAGGCGCTGGGGTATATTTGATCATGTCCCAAGGTTTTATCTAACTTTTTGCATTTTAAGACATCCTGTTCTCCAATGTGAACTCTTTTCAAGACATCCCTATGTATTTTCCCAAGTTCCCGAGCTTCCATGTCTTTCTCCATAGTAAATCCGAACACAAAATATGTGTTCAGTATCTCCCCCATCAGCAGTGATCCCACACAGACAGCCTCATTGACCTTTCAGGGGCCCTATTCTCTCACGAGCTAAGTTTTAGCCCTGGTTGAAACTTGTCTAAATGCTTCTGAAATTTCAAATATCCCTCTACCGCAATTAGCCTCCCCACCCTTATCTATTCTGCATTTATGGTCACACCAAAATATAGAATCCATCAGATTTAAAAATATTCCCCTTTTATAAAATCATACACCTCCCATTGTTTCTAAGTATCCAGTTATTATTTATTGTCATATCCTTCATAACACATTCCAGCACGTTCCCGACTTACTGTCAAGCTAACACCGTTTGGTTCAGACTGACTGCACAAAGGTTTTGGGAATCCTTGTGTATCAATCTGAAAAAGGTAGCTTACAGGATCAGCAGGTCATAGAGAAGGCAAAGGGAATGGAGTCTAAAAATAGGGAGGTCTTGCTGAAATGATGTCAGACCACACCTAGATTATAATGAATAGGTTGCGTGCCCTAAGGAAAGACTTTCTTGTGTTGGAGGCAGGCCAGGGAAGGTTCACTCGGCTGATCCTGGAGATGGCGGGATTTTCCAATGAGAAGAGAACATAGAACATAGAACATAGAACAATACAGCACAGAACAGGCCCTTCGGCCCACGATGTTGTGCCGAACTTCTATCCTAGATTAAGCACCCATCCATGTACCTATCCAAATGCCGCTTAAAGGTCGCCAATGAATCTGACTCTACCACTCCCTCGGGCAGCGCATTCCATGCCCCCACCACTCTCTGGGTAAAGAACCCACCCCTGACATCTCCCCTATACCTTCCACCCTTCACCTTAAATTTATGTCCCCTTGTAACACTCTGTTGTACCCGGGGAAAAAGTTTCTGACTGTCTACTCTATCTATTCCTCTGATCATCTTATAAACCTCTATCAAGTCACCCCTCATCCTTCGCCGTTCCAACGAGACAAGGCCGAGAACTCTCAACCTATCCTCGTACGACCTCCTCTCCATTCCAGGCAACATCCTGGTAAATCTTCTCTGCACCCTCTCCAAAGCTTCCACATCTTTCCTAAAGTGAGGCGACCAGAACTGCACACAGTACTCCAAATGTGGCCTAACCAAAGTCCTGTACAGCTGCAACATCACCTCACGACTCTTGAATTCAATCCCTCTGCTAATGAACGATAATACTCCATAGGCCTTCTTACAAACTCTATCCACCTGAGTGGCAACCTTCAAAGATCTATGTACATAGACCCCAAGATCCCTCTGTTCCTCCACCTGACCAAGAACCCTACCATTAACCCTGTATTCCACATTCTTATTTGTTCTTCCAAAATGGACAACCTCACACTTGGCAGGGTTGAACTCCATCACCCACTCAAATACTAATCACTTACCTTCCCGCCCAGCTATGCGCTCCAACCTCACTTCCGCTGCCCGCTACAGGTAAGTAATTTTGAAACAAACTGTCTTACCTTAGCTGTAGTCTCCCGGGTTAGTTTTTCCTCGGCCGCTGCTCCCACTCAAAATTGCCCTTGAACCTACTGGGGTTTTGAAGAATGGGAGAGAAATTGAATGAAACATCCAGGATTTGGAGGGGCTTTGACAGGGTAGATGTCGTTAAGTTATAAACTAGAACAGTACAGCAGAGTAATAGGCCCTTCGGCCCACCATGGCTGTGCTGACCATGATGGTAGTCTAAACTAATCCCATCTGCCTGCACATGGGCGATATCCCTCTATTCTCGGCCTGTTCATGTTTGTGTCTAAATGCCACTTCAAAACTTTGCTCTTATTTCCACCTCTCCCACCTCCCGAGCAGCTTCTACCCTCTCGGTAAAGACAACTGGCCTCATTCATCTCACTTAAAACTTCTCACTCTCACCTTAAACCGATGCACCCTAGAATTTCATATTTCTACATTGGAAGGAAGATTCCAACTATCCACACTATTCACGCCTTTCCTAATGCTATATACCTGTACCAGGTCACCCCTCAGTCTCCGATACTCACGCAAAACAATCCAATTGCGTCCAACCTCCTTACAGTAAACACATTCTCATCCAGGCAACATTCTGCCAACCCTCTGTTACACCCTCCACATCCTTCCTGTAGTGTGGCAACGAGAATGACACGCAATCTTTCAAACATGGCTGACTGAAGTTTCATTCAGTCACAACATGACATGCAAACGTCTGTACTCAATACTGTGCCCAATAAAGGTAAGCATACCATACTCCCCCCTCGACCACTACATCCTGTGTTGTTATTTTTAGGGAGCTATGGACTAGCTTCCAATGTCTCTCTGTTTATCAATGTTTCCAGCTAGTCAATTAGTGTACTTCTCTCTTCCATTTGGCTTCATAAATGCATCACTTCACACCTGTCCAGATGAAATTCAATTTGCCCCATCTCTGCCCAACGTTCCAGCTGATCTACATACTGCTGCAACCTTGAACACTCTTCCTCACTATCCACAATTCCCCTAACTATCCCTAATCATTACATGCCTTTCCGAATGTCGTCTGTAAAATTACCACTCAAACTGCTGACCTTTTCATCTGACTCACAGATATAAATTACACACAGACATCGCAGTCCTGATCCTTGTGAAACAGCATTGGCCACAGATGTCCAATCAGAAATTCACCACTCCAAATGCCTCTGTCAACTATCACCAAGAAAATATTGCATCCAACTTACCAACGAGCATGGATTGTGATTTGATCTTCCAGATCCCCCTTGCTATTTGGAAGCTGACCATTCAAAATGACTCTATATTTTGATTCCCAGATTAAATTGGCTGTCTCACTAATGCACTGACTGCGTCCTTTCTTCACAACAAAACGGGACCTTGTTTGGTTTTTTGCTGATCCTGTCTAAATCCCTACAACCCCTCAATAATCACATTGCTGTCATGATCATTCTGCAGCCACACCTCCACAATAACAGTTCGATCATATCGGTTCTATTCAGTTAATGCTGTCATTCCATCTGCCTTGTTGCAAATGCATGGCGCGTGTCACCGAGAGAGGGCCTTTGAGGGATGGTTAGAGGTCACAGAGTGGGAGAGATGTTTGGGGGCGTGACAATGTTGCAGGGTTAAACATAGTTACAGTTGCTACAGAAAGTTCGCAGGAGAAAACATTTTATTGTTTGGAGGAAGTTAGAGAGATAAAGCGTCTTTGATTAGATTCCAGAGATAGGGACGTGTGTAGGGTTGTGGATCGTTACATGGACTATGTTGATCAGGGTGTAGAAACATTCACAGGATTCCAGGATGTCGTACATTTAACAATAGTTGTGGGATCTGGAGAATATCACAGTGATAGGGAGGATGGCATGGACTGGAGAATATTACAGGGAAAGAGTGGGTAGTATGGACTGGGGAATGTTGCAAGCACATGGAAGATGATATAAGCTGAAGAATGCTGCAGCAATAGAGAGGAGTATATGGACTGGAGGATGTTGCACGGACAGGGATGAAGTTGTAGACTGGATACAGTTAGAAGGAGAGATGAATTTATGCACTGGAAGGTATGTCAGAGAGAGTGAGTGGTGTGCATGCTGCAAGATACGACAGGGATAGGGAAGCTTGTCGAGACTGGAGGAGAGAGTGATAGAGAGTCTTGTGAGAGACCAGATTCACTTATGAGCATAGGATGTGCTACAGTGAGCAGAGCGTTTTGCAGATATAAATGAGAATACAATGGCCACAAAGCAGTCACACCTATACATAGGTATATAGGAACTGAAGGAATTGAAGGGATTACACAGGCTAGGAGTGTTGTATGCAGAGGAGGAGATTAACCTGATAGGAAAGCTTTTAGAGACTCAACAACGTTAGGAAATAATGGGGATTGCAATGGTGAGAGCAGGTTTCAACGATTCGGAGGATATAGACCTGAAGGAGCTTTGACAGATAGCGATGGTACAGTAAAGGGAATTGTAGTGGCTTCCCTTTCATAAGCAATCCATAAGCACTTAAAACAGCCTGTTTGACATATACATTATCTCTCGCCCATTCATCAGACAGCGCTGCAAATACTTCACTGGCTCTGCCTACCAGCTTAGACTGAACTAGCATTACCCAGAAGACCTCGGGCCACTCAACCTGTCTGTGCAATTTTTCAAATGAAATACAGAGTTCCTTGACAGTCGAGTCACAGGTAGTTAGGATAGAGAAGAAGGCGCTTGGTATGCATTCCTTTATTGGTCAGAGTATTGAGTACAGGAGTTGGGAGGTCATGTTGCGGCTGTACAGGGCAGTGGTTCGGCCACTTTTGGAATGCTGCATGCAACTCTGTTCTACTTCCGATCGGAAGGATTTTGTGAAACTTGAAAGGGTCCAGAAAAGATTTACAAGAATGTTGCCAGGGATGAGCTATAGGGAGAGTTTGAACAGGTGATGGTTGTTTTTCCTGGAGAGTCGGAGGCTGAGGGTGACCTTATAAAGGTTTATAAAACCAAGAGGGGCATGGATAGGGTAAATAGACAAAGGCTTTCTCCTGGGGTGTGCGAGTCCAGAATTATAGGGCGAGGTTTAGGGTGAGAGTAGAAAGATATAAAAGATAAAAAGGGGCAACTTTTTCACGCAGAGGATAGTACATATATGGAATGAGCTACCAGAGGAAGTGGTGGAAGCTAGTACAACTGCAACAGTTAAAAGATATCTGGATGGTTATCTGAATAGGAAGGGTTTAGAGGGAGATGGGCCGGGTGCTAGCAGGTGGGACTACATTGGGTTGGGAAATCTGATCTGCAGGATGGGACCATGAATGGGTTGTGGAACCTGGAGGATGTTATGATTTGAACAACAGGTAATGTTTGATTGGATCTTTCAGCCAATCTTACAGATGGTACAATTGCAACATTTAAGAAGTATTTGGATGGATATATGAATAGCAAGGGTTTGGAGGGAGATAGGCTAGGTACTGGCAGGTGGGACTAGATTGGGTTGGAATATCCTGTCGGCATGGCTGGGTTGGAATGAAGGGTCTGTTTCCATGCTGTATATCTGCATGACTGTAAGATCGGCTGAATGGTCCAATCAAAAATTACCTGTGGTTCAAATCATAATATCCTCCAGGTTCCACAACCCTGTCCCATCCTGCAGGTTCAATGAATCCCGGAACCTCTAACCTTCTGCAAGTCCCACGTCCCTTCCGACATTTGTACCATCCTCCAGGTTCTGCAGCCCTTCATACCTCGGAACATGGCCCAGACTCTCCAACTCCTCCTTCCTCTGCAATGTTCCCCAGAAGAGCACTGGAGGATGGTGGGGGTTACAGAGATATGGAGGGACATCAGGATGGGAGGATATTGCAGACATTAGGAATATAGGGACTTGAGGAGGTTTCACAGTTTATGAGTGTTGTAGGGACCGGAGGAACTTACAAAGATAGGGATAGTTTTAGATTGGAGGATTCTGCAGAAAACCTTTACGTGGTTAAATACAGGATTCTTAGCAGCGTGCAGGAACAAAGGGATCCTGTGTCCCTCAGGTTCCCACCCAAGTTGACAGGCTGTTAAGAAGGCGGATGGTGTGTTGGCTTTCATTAGCAGGGGGATTGAATTTAAGAAGTGTGAGATTTTGCTGCAGCTCTACAGAACCCCAGTTAGACCACACTGCGAATATTTTGAACAGTTCTGTTTGCTTCATTATAGGAAGGATTAAAGACAGTGCAGAGGAGATTTAGCAGGATGCTACCTGGACTGGAGGGCATGCCCATAGAAGGGAGGTTGTGGAAGCTAGGGCTTTTCTGATCACAGCGAAGGAGGAAGAACGGTGACTTGATAGAGATGTACAAGGGAATGAGAGGCATAGATAGAGTGGAGAACCAGAGACTACTTCACATGGCGAAATGGATATCACAAGGGGACATACGTTTAAGGTAATTGGCGGAAGGTTTAGCTTAGATATCAGAGGGATATGGGCCAGGTGCTGGCAGGTAGGACTAGATTGGGTTGGGATATCCTGTCGGCATGGAAGGGACTGGTCCGTTATTTACACAGAGTGTGGTGGGTGCGTGGAATGGACTGCCAGCCGTGGTAGTAGATTCAGACACATTACAGACATCTAAGCAACTCTTGGATAGGCACATCAATGAATAGTAAAATGTAAGGTATGTCGGTTCGTTTCACCTTCAGAGTAGGATAAAAGGCCAGCACAATATTGAGGGTGGAAGGGCTTGTACTGGAATGTGCTATTCCATGTTCTAAATAGCAAGGGGTATGATGGCAGCAAGAGGTTTCGGGAAGTGGGAGAGGATGCGATCTGAATGAAGTGACACAAATAGGAGGCGTTGCTCAGGTTGTATGAGGTAACAGAGACAGCAATGGTCTGATCTGGAGCAGATGACCCAGACTGGGAGAATTGTGGGGACTGGAGGTGCTTTTACAGGGAGGGAGGAGCATAGAGCCACAGGAGGTTACAGAAATGTGGAGAGCTGTCGGGCCTACAGGAGTTCATGGAGATGGGGAGGTTGGGAGGAATGGAGCAGTTTACAGGGATAAGGATGTTGATAGGATGGGGTGTTTTACACAGGCAGGAATGTTTCAGGTGAATGGAGCTGAGTACAGAGATAAAGTGGGTTGTACAGATTGGAAAAACAAATAGACGTATGGAGGGTAGTCGTGACTGAAGATGTTTATAGACACAGGAAGGCTTAGGTTCTGCAGGTTATTTAGATAAAGAGGGTGTGAAATCAGACAGATTCTCCAAGTGACAAAGACAGCAATTTTGGTTGGAGACAGTTTCGCAGATTAGGGAGCATTAGTAACCTCCTCCAGTTTGGTCAGAGTGGGGAAGGGTTGTAGGGGAGGGTGATGTTTACACATGGAAGAGCTGGAGAAGACTGTGGAAATGAGTAGATGGATGGAGACACTGGAGGAGCTTACATTGACAGGGTGGGTGCTGGCAATGAAAAGATATCACATCGATAGTGGGTCTTGTAGGAACTGTATTGAAAGAGTCACAGACATTGGAATGACTTCTGCAGATTGGGAGTGTTACAGGGACTGAGAGGATTGTAGGGTCTCCACAGATTGATCGTGTCTTTAAGAATATGTAGATACGAAATTCTTAAACCCAATGAATGCAGTCTTCATTTCAAGACCAGAACCTTATTATCCCTCATCAGCCAAGGATCCCTAACCCTGCCAGCTTTTCCCTTTTCCCCAATGGGTCATACTGGTCCTGGATTCTTGAGATCAGAATTTGAAAAGCCCCCCATTTGCCAGTTGCTCCTTTTCCTTCAAACAGACTCACCCAATCGATTAGAATCATAATATGGAGGTGCTGGTGTCGGACTGGGGGTGTACAAAGTTAAAAATCACCCGACACTCGGTTCCATTCCAGCCGGTTTATTTGAAAGCACTAGCTTTCCGACCACTACTTCTTCATCAGGTGGTTGGGGAGCACAATCCTAAGGTACAGAATTTATAGCAACAGGATGACAGTGTCATGGAATATAATATCAAACAAATTTAGTTTCAGCCTTTCATCTGTTACAGTGATCACCAGCGCTTCCAAAGCGAGTTGGATTATAACTGGGCGATGTGCAATTTTAATTTCACAGCATTGACGCTGGCCAGATCCTGCAGAATGGCCCCAAAACTGACCTTGTTCCAGTATTCCTCTTCAATCTGTGGACCTGCTGATCTTTTTCCATAACTATGTTAAAACAAAGACAGTTGTGGACACTGGACCCAAAGTGCTCTCTGAATGACACTTCAGTTACTTGCCCGACCACGTTTTCTGAGGGGAGGTCCAGTGTTACACCTGCCTGAGTCGAGTAGGGCCCTCTGCATATTGATTTAGGAACCTTCCTTGGACACATGTGAAAAATTGCTCTCCGTCCAGGTCTTTTTATACTCTAGATGGCCCAGTCAATACAGGGAATATTAAAATCTCCAGCCTGCACTTCTCTAATATTCCTATAGTTATCTGCAATCTCTCTATACATCTGCTCCTTTGGTATCTGTTGGGTCTACAACAGTCTACAATACAGTCCCAACAAAGTGACCACCCCCTTCTTCTTTCTAACTTCTAACCATGTGGAATTTTAAATGAATATATGTTTTAATAATTGGAATTAACAATCCATAAATAAGTATTGATAAAAATCCAAACACAGAGAAAGACAACAGTTCACTCTCATGTGGTCTGCAGGACATACTCACAGCAAAGTGTTTGCCTCTCAATGACCCTGTGAAATGGGCGAGCCAGCTGCTTCGCTCAAGGGCAGCAAGGGATGGGCAATAAAGGCTAGTCAGCCAGAGACATCCACATCCCATACCTGATTTTTTTAAAAATCCATTTAGATCGGTCCCAGCACAGTTCCAGTGGAACAATGTCCTGGCCAATCACGTTGGTAGATTTATGGACAGGGCTTTAAACTGACAGAGAGGATGCTGGGGCAGGGTTCAGGTGAAAGGAGCTTTCCAAATCCAAAGAGAAAACATGAAGCATCAGAGCAGCGTGGGAATGTGACTGAAGACAACAGAAAGGAACAGGATGGGACAAAGTTTAACTAAACTGTAGATCAGCAAATCCATTTGTGACAGGGAATTGTGGGAACGAGTAAATTATGTTTTTTATTAATGGACAAAGTCTCTGCACAAGGTAGATTGATTTGTGACACAGAGATAAAAGAGATTTAGACACCAGAGAGATGTGGTTACAGGGTGAACAAAAGGTGGAACGTAAATATTCAATGGTTCACAACCTTGTGCAAATTCAGGCAAAATGGACGACGCTAACAATAATGGGTAAGAAAGGCATTACAGAGAAAGCATTTGGCATCAGATCATGAAGTAGAGTCAGGCTGAATGTAATTTCTGGCTACTACTTGCCAAGGACACAAGCAGCAGAACAGTTTTAGATCACCCACTGAACAGCATTTCATGGCTCGTCACTGCAATAAATAGGAATTCATTGGAATGTTTAATACAGGCATGGGGAACATTTAGTGAAACGTCAATATTCACAAAGTCTGGGACAATCACACTGACAACAGTGATATTGGAAGGGGAGTTCAGAGAATTTTTTTCAGTGTTTCTTAGAATAACACATTGTGCAACTGGCGAGGGACGTAACTGTCTCAGAGCGACTTTGTGTGATAAAACTTCGTGAATGAGTAATGTCACCTGGAGAGATCCTCTGGGAAATTGTGATAAAGTGCAGTTTAAAGAAATGTAAAGTTTTAAAGTGAATCACAGAAAGGACAAGCTACAACTAGAAACAAAAATAGCCAATTACATGAGTTTGAGAGGAGAACTGACCAGGATAAACAGGCGAAACAGACTGAAATATGTGCCTGTAAATGAACAGTGGAAAACATTTGAAGGAACAGTGTAAAATACTCAACAAAAGGACATTCCACTGAAACAGACAAAAACTCAGCAAGAAATCCCCTTTGATCCCTCACTCAGGACAAAATGGATCATATGAGATTATGAGGCTGAGAAGATCACCACAAAGTACTTAAAATCCTGAAGTGAGAGAGAGTTTTAGAGTAAGTTTTAAAGGGATTGCAATGGGTCTGCTAGCAGGAGGGGGGGCAATGGGAAGGGGAATCGTTGTCAGGGTTTATTGACATGATACGAACATGGAGAGGTGAAGGTGCTGGAGGTGGTGGGAGTGTTACAGAGAGTGGTCAGGGCCTGAATGGTGTTACAAAGCCAGTACAGACTGCTGCAGCTGGAGGGGTTTGCAGAGGTAGGGAGGGATATATGTATTTTTATTTGTTCATTCATGGGATGTGGGTGTCACTACCTGGACCAGCATTCTTTGACCCCATGCTAATTACCCAGAGGTTGTTGGGGCCCTGGTGGATAAATATAATACTTTGCTGGCCACAGGTGTAGTGCTGAATGACTGGAGGATCACTAATGTGGTTCCTTTGTTCAAGAAGGGCAGCAGGGATAGGCCAGGTAATTACAGAGCAGATAGTCTGACAGCACGGGGAGGGACATTATTTTGAACTACTGTGAGGATGAATCAACACTTGCAAAGGTAAGGATCAACTCGGTTTAGTCATCACGGATTTGGCAGAGGAAGATACTGTCTGAGGAATTCAGTTCAGTTTTTTTTTAAATGGTGCTTTAGTATATTGATGAAGGCAGTGCAGATGATGTGGTTTACATGGACTTGAATAAGTCCTTAAACAAGATCCAACATGGAAGGCTGGTCCAAAAGGACTGGGTTCCAAGGCAAGTTGGCAAATTGGATGCAAAATTGGTGGACAGAATACTTTCACCGGGTGTACCACAGAGATCTGTGCAGGAACCATTGAACATTAATAACTCGGATGTGAAAGCAGAAGGTATCATCAGTCGGTTTGCAGATGACATGAAAGGTGAGGGTGTTGTTCACAGCGAGGAGGATAGTCTCCATCTGCAGTCTGATGTCGATCGGATGATAATCTAAGCAGAGTTTAGTTCTGATTGAAGTGAGGTAATACTCTGTGCGAGGTACGATAAGAGAAGAACAGACAAAATGAACGGTAGGTCATTGCGGAGTACTGAGGAATACAGGGACCTTGAAGGACAAGTCCATAGATCCCTAAAGGTGTCAGCACAGGGAGACAGGGTGGGAAAGGCACCTCAACTGGGAGCAGGAGATGGATCCATATCCTGGTGGGGTGAATTGCTCGAGCTGCTTGAGAGGGTATAACCTTGTTCTGGCAGGGTGTTGGACCTTAAATAAACGTAAGGCCAGAAAGAAGATTGAGGCTGGTGCACGAGTTAAAGACAGCAATTTCAGCAGACAAGGCAGGCAAGAACATAGCAGGGAATGGGGGAAAACTGATGATTAAACTGCATTTATTTCAATGTAAGGGGTCAGACAGCTAAGGAAGATGAACTCAAAAGCATGGATTGGAACATGGGACTGGGATATTATAGTTATTACAGAAACACAGCTGAGGGAGGAGCAGGACTGGCAGTTCATTGTTTAAAGGTAGAGATGCTACAGGAAGGCGAGGCAAGAGAGGACGTGTGGTGGTGGGGTTTTGATTGCATGAATCATCACAGCAGTACTTAGAGAGGATATTCCTGTGGGATCGCCCAGTGAAGCTATGTTCGTGGAACAGAGAAATAAGAATGGGTCATCACTTTGATACGATAGGACTGCTGACCCCGAATAATCTGTGGCAGACTGAGGAACAAATATGTCGGAACATCTTAAATATCAACCATAATAATAGGGCTGGAATGGCACGGTTTTTGAACTTTCCAAACCTAGACTGGGACTGCCAGTGTTCAGTGTTTAAGGGAGGAATTTGGTAATTGTGTTCCAGAAAACTCCCAATCAATATGTAAATAGCCTGAAAAGAGAAAGGGGCAAAACCTGACCTCCCCTTGGGAATTAAGGTAGGGAAAGGGACTGAGGTGTGAGTGGGAAAGCATTTTGCCAAAGTGACCACAGTTCTAGTAGTTTGAAATTCAGCTTTGGAAAAGGACAGGCCTGGTCCACAAGTGCAAGTTATAAAATGGAGCCTGACCAATCTTGATCGTATTAGCCAGGAACTTTCAAAATGTGATTGGGGAAGGGAATTATTTACAGGGAAAGGGAAGTTTGGCAAGTGAGAATATTTTAAAAGTGAGATAAACTGATCGATCACCACCAGCATGTTCCTGTTTGTGTGCAGCTCAATGCTGACAGCATTCGGAAACACTGGCTGTCCATTGAGGGTCTGGTCAAGGAAAAGGGGGCACATGTCAGGTATAGCCAGCTGGATCAAGGGAATCCCTGAGGATATACAGGGACTGTTGGAATACACTTTGGGTGGAAAACAGGAATGGAGAAAGGCTAAATGAAATAGCCTCAGCAGAGAAGGAAAGGGGAATCCAAAAGTGATTGTATCAGTATATTAAGAGTGTATAAGTAACTCAGGACAAAATAGTGTCCATTAAAAATCAATGAGGCCATCGATGTTTGGAACTGCAGGATATTTGCTAAGATCCTAAACAATTTTTTCATTCCAGAACTTACTGTGGAGAAAGACTGGGGAACTCAGGGAACAGGAGTAATACATGAGACCGCAATTGGAGTTCTCTGCAATTCCAGTCTCTCTGCTACAGGAAGGATGTTGTCAAACTTGAAAGGGCTCAGAAAAGATTAACAAGGTATTGCCCGGGTTGTTGGTGAATAATCTGGGGTTACTGTCACTGGAGAATCGGAGACTGAGGGGTGACCTTACAGAGGTTTAATAAACATGGGGGCCATGGATAGGGTAAGCATTCAAGGCCTTTTCCCAGAAGTTGGGGAGTCCAAAACTGGAGGGCATAAGTTTAAGGTTAGAGGTGAATGGTTCACAGAGGGACTGAAGAGACAGCTTCTTCACACACATGGTGATGGGTGTATGGAATGAGCTGAAAGAGAAAGTAATGGAGACTGACACAATTACAACATTTAAAAGGTATCTGGATGGGCATCTGAATTGTGAGGGTGTAGACGTATATGGGCCAAATGCTGGAAAAGGGAATGGATTTATTCAGATCTTCTGGTAAGCCTGGACGAGTTGGGGACTGAAGGGTCTGTTTCTATGCTGTATATCTCTATGACTTGAAAAGAGTGCATGTTATAAAAGAGGTGGTGCTGGAGGTTTTAAAACACAAAGCCATGGCAAGTTCCAGAATCCGATTAAATGCATCACAAGGGTAGAGCTTATACAATTAATGTTAAGGCTTCGGTTAGTGTTTTAGTGCAGAGGGACCTCCGGGTTCAGGTACATAATCCTTGAAGTTTGCATCACAGGATGGATAAAACAGTGCTTGGCATGCCTGACTATTGCTCAGTCCATTGAGTGGAGGATATGGGACGTCATGTTGAGATTGCACAGACATTTGTGAGGCCTGTTCTGCAATACTCTGTCCAGTTCTGGTCGCCCCAGTTATAGGGAGGATATTATTAAGCTGCAGGGGGTTCAGAAGAGATTTACCAGGATATTGCTGGGTATGGAAGGCCTGAGTTCTGAAAAATGGCTGGATAGGCTGAGTCTTTTTTCACTGGAGCCTGGAGGTTGAGACATGATGCTATAAAGATTTATGGAAAAAAAATGAGGTACATAGATCAATTTAATGGTAGTTGCCTTTTCCTCAGGATGGGGGAGTCTCAAGAGGAGGGGCCACATTTTTAAGGTTAGAGGGGAGAGGTGTTCAAAAAAAAAGATATGGGGCAATTTGCTACACAGAAGGTGGTTTGAGTGTGGAATGAACTTCCTGAGAAAAGGGTTGATGTGGGTACAATTACAACATTTAAAAGATATTTGGATAAACAGGTGAATAGGGAAGAGTTGGAGTGATATGGGCCAGCAACAGGCAGCTGGGAAGAGTTTAGTTTTAGATTATGGTGAGTATCAACTGAAGGGTCAGTTTCCATGCTGTATGGCGTTATGACAAGAATATGGTTTGATTCCATTATTGAAGAAAGGATCAGGGCTGGGTCCACTGATGTGCATCATCGACATAAACAATTTGGTTGAAAATATAGGAGTGATTGTGCGAAAGTTTGTTGATGATCAATTGAATGGTGTCGTGGGCAGTAAATACGGTTATCAAAGGGGATACTGACCAACTGGGCCAGTGGACCAAGGAATGAAAGATGGAGTTTAATTCAGCTGTTGGATTTTGTTAAGACAAACCAGGGAGGACTAATACAGTTAATGGAAGGGCTCTGGCCAGAGTTGTTGACCAGAGAGAGAAAGAGAGAGAGAGAGAGAGAGAGAGAGAGAGAGAGAGAGAGAGAGAGAGAGAGAGAGAGAGAGAGAGAGAGACCAGGGGGTGCCAGTTACATTGTTCCTCGGAAATGGCATCACAGGTGGACAGGTTGGGGAAAGCGACATTTGGCACATTTGCCGACATTGGCCAGCACTTTGTTACATACGTTGGAGATATTTGTAACATTGTCCTAAATATTTCACTTGGGCAGAGGAGGCCAAGGGGTGACTCTAAGAATGGTGAATAACCAACGGTAGGTGAGTCCTAAACAGGAGGTGAGAGAGCAAGGATTTAAAGAGGGAGCTGAGGGGGAACATCATCCACAGAGGATGGTGCATAGACGGAATAGACTGCCTCAGGCACATGGAGAAACAAGAACAATTACAGCATGGAAAAGACATTTGAGCAGGTACATGGAGAGGAGAAGGTTTGAAGAGATAAGGGCCAAAGGCAGGCAAATGAGACTCATTCAGTTTAGGTAACATGGGCAGCATTGAGGAGTTGGAACACAGGTTCTGTTTCCGTGCTGTATCACTCTGTATCCAGCTAAAGCGGATTAGTGTACCAAAATAAGGCATGTTGTAGACACTGAAGCAAGTTACAGCGATAGGGATGGTTGTCTGGAATGCAGTACATTTCAAATATGTGGAGGGACTATCGGGAATGGAGCAGGTTACAGGGATAACTACTGTTATAGGAGTTAAAAATGACTGAAGACACTGGTGCACAAGCCATGCCACAGATACAGTGTTGCAGAGTAATGAATCTTAGTACAGTGTTGGAGGGAGAACGCAGAACAGAAATATCCCAGGCAGCATTCACAAACTCTCGTCGGAGACCTACTCTCCCGTCTGTTGTACTGATGCTCACTAAGACAGCACAGGACTGAATTGATAACTATGAACTCCCGATGCTGTCTCAGTGCAACATCAGTTAAAGTAGACGTGGTGATTGAGCATGGGGTGTAACTGTACTGTACTGTGCTCCCCCTCCAGCACTGTATCTATGTCATGTCTTGTAAGTGATGTTTGGAGCCCTCTCATTGCTCTCTGCTCTGTGCACTATGAGTGATCTTACCTCACTGCAGGATTTATTGAAGGCTCCAGATCTCCCTTCCCTTTGTCTCTCTGGCTGACCAACTATCTTCAATGAGGTGATGGATGAGACACACAGCAGTTGGGAAGTCTATTGAGTCAGTAACTTCTTGAGTACCTACAGGAGACAGAGAGATAGACAGAATGGGAAATTAGACTGATGCAGTGAGGGTTACACAAGGAGAATGGAAATGAGCCCAAACAGATATCTGGAAAATCCCAAACTCCATCCCAGGCCGGTGCTGTTGCGTCTCTCTGGAGTGGAGAATTCTGTTAGCTCAGGATCTAGAGTAGCTGCAAGAGTGAGAGACGCTGACAGAGGCAGCAATTAGACCCACACAGTGAGGGTTACTACATGGAGAGAGACTAAGTGATATCACTGGAGTGCTGGAAGACTTCAGGATCACACAGTCATGTTAGAAGAATGGGTGTAGCTTCATGTATCAGTGCTCAGGGATTAGCAACCAGTGAGCAGCTGAAGTGATGGTGTAATAACATTATTGTTAGGGTATTTGTCCAAAACCTCAGCTAATGTTCAGGAGAGGCAGGTTTGAATCCCACCATAACATATGGTGGAATTTAAAATCAATAATTTTAAAAATAGCAATGAACAACCGTTAAACAAATATGAAACCATTGCTGATGTACAAAAATCACAATCCCTTCGATTAGATTCCCTACAGTGTGGAAACAGGCCTTTCGACCCAAGAGTAGCCCACTCAGACCCATCTCCCTCGACCTAATACACCTAACATTATGGGCAATTTAGCATGGCCAATTCACCTGACCTGCACGTCCTTGGACTGTGAGAGGAAACCGGAGCATCCAGAGGCAATTCACGTTGACACGTGGAGAATGTGCAAACTCCACACAGTCGCCCGCGGCTGGAATCGAACCTGGGACCCTGGTGCTGTGAGGCAGGAGTGCTAATCACTGAGCTACCGTGCCGCCCACTTGCCCTTTCAACAACGAGATCTGATCATCCTCACGTGGTCTGCATGACATACCCACAGCAAAGTATTTGCCTCTCAATGGTCCTCTGAAATGGCCAAGCAAGCTACTCAGCTCACGGGCAGCTAGGGATAGGCAATAAAGGCTAGTCAGCCAGAGACACCCACATCCCCTACCTGATTTATAAAAAAATCCAATAGGATGGTCCCACTGGAACCGTGATGGGACCAGTGTCCTGGCCAATCATGACAGTAGGTTTATGGACAGGGCTTTAAACTGACAGAGAGGATGCAGGGACAGGGTCCAGGTGAAAGGAGCTTTCCAAATTCAAAGAGAAAAGGTGAAGCATCGGAACAGTATGGGGATGTGACTGAAGGTAATCAAAAAGGAACACGATGGGACAGCGATTAACTAAAACTGTACATCAGTGAATAGGTTTGTGACAGGAAATTGTGGGAGAGTAAATTATGTTTTTTTTTCAATGGACGACGTCTTATCAATAAGGTAGATGGATTTGTGACACTGAGATAAAAGAGGTTTAGATAACAGAGAGACATGGTTACAGGGTGAACAAAAGGTGGGCATAAATATTCAATGGATCACAACCTTGTGGAAACTCAGGCAAAATGGGTAACACTAACAATAATGGATAACAAAGGCATCACAGAGAAAGCATTTGGTCTCAGATCATGAAGTAGAATCAGTCTGAATGTAAATTCTGGCTACTACTTCCCAAGGACACAAGCAGCAGGATAGTTTTAGCCACCAAAAAGCATTCCGTTGCTCATCACTGCATTACACAGGAACTCATTGGAATTTTTTAACAAACACATTGTGATAATTTTGGGAAACATCAATATTCAAAATGTGGGACAGTCACACTGGCAAGAGTGATATTGGAAGAGGAGTTCAGAGAATTAGTTTTCAGTGTTTCTTTGATTAACAAATTGTGCAACTGGCGAGGGACGTAACTATCTCAGAGCGACCATTGTGTGATGAAACTTCGTGAATGAGTAATGACACCTGGAGAGATCCTCTGGGAAATTGTGATAAAGTGCAGTTTAAAGAAATATAAAGTTTTAAAGTGAATCACAGAAAGGACAAACTACAAGCAGAAACAAAAATAACCAATAACAGGAGTTTGAGAAGAGAACTGACCAAGGTAAACAGGCTAAACAGACTGAAATATGTGTCTGGAAATGAACAGTGGAAAACATTTGAAGGAGCAGTGTAAAACACTCAACAAAAGGACATTCCATTGAAACAGATTAATCCTCAGCAAGAAATCCCCATCGGTCCCTCACTCAAGTAAAAAGGATCATATCAGATTATCGGGCTTAGAGGATCACCAAAAAGTACTTAAAATCCTGAAGTGAGAGAAAGTTTTACAAGTAAGTTTTAAAGGGATTGCAAAGAGTCTGCTCGCAGGAGGAGGTCAGATGGAAGAGGGAATAATTGTCAAGGTTTTATGTCACAAAAGGAACTGGGAGAGCTGAAGGTGCTGGAGGTGGTGAGAGTGTTACAGAGAGGGGTCAGGGTCTGAACAGTGCTACAAAGCCAGTACAGATTGCTGCAGCTGGAGGGGTTTACAGAGGTAGGGAGGGATATATGTATTTTTATTTATTCATTCATGGGACAAGGATGTCACTGTGGGACCAACATTTTTTGCCCCACTGCTAATTACCCAGAGTATAGCACAGAGTCAGCCATATTGCTGTGGGTCTGGTGTCACGTGCAGGCCAGACCAGGTTAGAATGTCAGATGTCCTTCCCTAAAGGACGTAAGTGAACCAGATGAGTACTTTCTACTGGTCAACAATGCTTTTATGGTGGCCTCACCAATGTCCTGTACAGCCACAACATGACATCCCAACTTCTACTCTCAATGCTCTACCCAAAGAAGGTAACCACCCCAAACGCCTGCTTCACCAACCTGTCTACCTGTGACACCACTTACAAAGAACTGTCCACCTGCATCCCTGGGTCTCTGACTGACAACACTACCCAGGGCCCGAACATTTTCTATACAAACCCACCCTGGTTTGTTTCACCAAAATGGAACACCTCACCTTTATCTAATTAAACTCCATCTGCTATTCTTCAGCCCACTATCCCAGTGTACTATTTGAACTGTTGTATCACAGATAACTTTCTTCACTGTCCACTTTACCAACAATTTCAGAGTCACTCAAAAAAGTTACTTCCCACAAAACCAATATTCCCATCCGAACCATTTATCCAAATGACAAACAACAGTGGACCCACTCCACCGCTGGTCACATGTCTCCAGTCAGAAAAACAACATGTCTCCCATCACCCTCTGTCTACAACCATCAAGCCTAATTTTGTATCCAGTTGACTAGCTCCTCCTGAATACCATATCCTTTTACATTGATCTGAGCTTATTATCCAGTTTACCGTACAGAACGTAGAACACAGAACAGTACAGCACAAGACGCTTCGGCCATGATGCCATGCCCATCTTTTACCTGACTGGAAGATCAAACTAACTTACATACCCTTCATTTTGCCTATCCAAGAGTCTGTTAAAATGTCCCGTTACACCCACCCACCACTCTCTGTGTGAAGAACCTCCATCTGAGATCTCCCCTTACCCATCCTCCAACACCTTACAATTATGCCCCCATGTACCATGTATGCCATGGGATAAAGAGGTCTCTCACTGTTCACTCTTTCTTTGCCTCACACCATCTTGTTCACCTCTACCAAATCACACCACACTCTTCTTCACTCCAATGAGAAAAGCCTTAGCTCCCTCAACCTTTCTTCATAAGACATGCTCTCCAGTCCATGTAGCATCCTGGTAAATCTCCTCTTTACCCTCTATAAAGCTTCCACATCCTTCCTGTAATGAAGGGATCAAAACTGAACACAATATTCTAATTGGGATCGAAACAGGACTGTACAGAGCTGTAGCATAACCTCATGCCTTTAAAACTCAATCTCCCAGCTAATGAAAGCCAATACAACATATTCTTTCTTAACAACACTATAAGTTTGGTGGCAAATTTGATGGATCTCTGGTCATGAAATCCAAGATCCATCTGTTCCTCCACACTATTCAGTATTCTGCCTTTACCCCTGTATTCTGCATTCAAGTCTCACCTTCCAGAATACATCACTTCACACTTTTCCAGATTTGACTTCATCTGCCACTTCTCAGCCCAGCTCTACATCCTGTCAATGTCCCATTGCAACCTCCAGCAGACATCCACACTATTCACCACTCCACCAACCTTCATGTCATTGGCAAACTTACCTACCCACTCTTCCACTCACACATCCAAGTCATTCATAAAATCACTAAGAGCAGAGATTTTTTGACCTCTCCCTGCAGAAAACCACTGGTCACTGAGCTCCAGGCTGAATGATTTCCATCTGTCATCGCCCTCTGTCTTCTAAGGACCAGGATTTCTGTCTCCAGACAGGCAGGTTTCCCTGTATCCCATGCTCTGTACTTTCTCAATGAGCCATAAATGTGTTTTGTCACATTCTCAAAGGATTCAATAAGATTTGTGAGGCATGACCTGTCCCTTACAAAGTCATGATGACTTCCTCTAAACAAACTATGGTTTTCCAAGGAATCATAAATCCTGTCTCTTAGAGTCCTCTCCAATAATCTGCACATCACAGACAGAAGACTGACAGGTCTGTGATTCCCAGGATTATCTCTATTCCCTTTCTTGAACAACGCATGGCTGATTCACCTAACCTGCACATCTTTGGGCTGTGGGGGGAAACCGGAGCACCCGTCGGAAACTCACACAGACATGGTGAGAATGTGCAAACTCCACGCAGACAGTCGCACGGGGCTGGAATTGAAATCGTGTCCCTGGTGCTGTGAGGCAGCAGTGCTAACCACTGAGCCACCGTGCTGGCCCATGTAACTCTCTATAGCCCTGCTTCTGATCCTTGGTTCCTCAAGCTTAAATTAGCTTCCTTCTTCCTCTTGACTAGATGTTCTCCATCCCCTGGAACCATGTCAAATGCTTTGCTGTAGACAACGCTGACTGCGCTGCCTTCATTTATCGCTTGGTCAACTCCTCGAAGAGTCAATCCAGTTTGTGAAACACGGTTTCCCACTCACAAAGCCATGCTGACTATCTCTAATCAGCCCTTGCCTTTCCAAATATATGTAACTCCTTTCTCTCAGAATCTCCTCCAACAACTTACCTAGCACTGGGCTCACTGGGCTGTGATTTCCTGGCTACTCACTGCAGACCTTAAGTGATGGAACAGCATTAGCCACCCTCCAGTCTTCCGGTCGCTCATTGTGTGTATTGATAAAATAAATATATGTTAGGAACACTGCAATCTCTTCCCCAGATTCCCAAAATATTCTAGGATCGACCTAATAAGCGACTGAGGATTGATCTACCTTTATTTGTTTTCAGATTCCAACACTTTTTTTTCCTTTGTTGAGGATTCTTTCCAAGACATCACTATTTATTTCCCCAACTTCCTGAGCTTCCATGTCTTTCTCCACAGTAAATTCTGACAACACTATTTTGTCTAATATCTCACCCACCTCCGGACAGTTAAGGTGCCCTATTCTTTACCAAATTACTCTTTAGCCCTGATTGAAACTTGTGTAAAGTTTTCTGAAAATTCAAATAAATCGTATCTTCAGTCCAACCACTCCTACACCCGTATCTACTCTGCCATTTATATTCACAACAATAAAAATAAAATCCAACAGGCTCAAAAACACATCCTCTTTTTTATTAAAAGTGTTTCTAAGGGTCCAGTTGTTGTTCATTGACATATCCTTTCAAACATATTTCAGCTCCTGACCTACTATAGGCTAACACTGTTTGGTTTCAGACTGGCAGCAGAAAGGGTTATGGGAGTTCATGTTTATATCATGGTAATAGATGTTTTGGAAATAAGCAGGGTCGTGGGGACTGAAGGACATTATGGAGATAGGGAGTGATGTAGGGACTGAACGAGATTATGGACACAGAGTGCAGTGGTGACTGAAGAACATTATGGAGATAGGGAGTGATGTGGGGCCTGATAGGGGCCAAAGAGATCTGCAGGGCTGTTGGGCCTAAAGGAGGTAGCACAGATCAGGAGGATCATGGGGATTGAAGGAGGTTACTCTGAACGGGAGGGTCATTGGGTCAGGATGAGATTATGGAGATAGGGAGGGTCGTGGGGCCTTTTGGAGGTTATGGAGTTAGGGAGGTTTGTGGGGAATGATTCAGGTTACATAGATAGGAAGAGTCGTGGGGACTGAAGGAGTTTATGGAGAGAGGGAGGGCTGTGGGGACTGAAGGAGGTTATATAGATAGTAAGTTTATAGAGAAGCACAGGAAAGAAGAGCAGGTATTGGCCACTTGACCACAGAGTCGGTCCCACCATTCAACATGATCACGACTGATCATTAACCCAGTACAGTATTCCTTCTTTCACACCTTACTCTGATATTATAGTGACTACTGGCATTTAGTGATACAGTGGGCTGTAGTAACTGGGATGGGGGTGGGGTGGGGGGTGTCTTACAGAGATAGGGAGGGTTGTGGAAGCTGGGACAGGTGACAGAAACAGGGTGGGTTTTAGGAAGGGGAGGACTTTACACAGATTTGGAGGAATGCAGGGATGGGACGTGATAACAATCACAGGGAAGATTTTGGAAGCTCGATCTGAGACGGGTACAGCTGAGAACAGAAGTGAGTCAATCAGTCAGGACAGGTAGGGACAAGGTAGGATTAATAAATTAAACTGCATTTATTTCAATGCAAGGGGCCTAACAGGGAAGGCAGATTAACTCAGGACATGGTTAGGAACATGGGACTGGGATCTCATAGCAATTACAGAAACATGGCTCAGGGATGGGCAGGACTGGCAGCTTAATGTTCCAGGATACAAATGCAACAGGAAGGATAGAAAGGGAGGCAAGAGAGGAGGGAGAGTGGCATTTTTGATAACGGATAGCATTATAGCTGTGCTAAGGGAGGATATTCCCAGAAATACATGCAGGGAAGTTATTTGGTGGAACTGAGAAATAAGAAAGGGATGATCACCTTATTGGGATTGTATTACAGACCCCTCAATAGTCAAAGGGAAATTGCCAAACAAACTTGTAAGGAGATCTCAGTTATCTGTAAGAATAATAGGGTAGATATGGTAGGGGATTTTAACTTTCCAAACATTGACTGGGACTGCCATAGTGTAAAGGTTTACATGGAGAGGAATTTGTTAAGTGTGTACAAGACAATTTTCTGATTCAGTATGTGGGTGTACCAACTAGAGAAGGTGCAAAACTTGACCTAAACTAAGGAAATAAGGCAGGGCAGGTGAGTGAGGTGTCAGTGGGGGGTCACTTTGGGACCAGCGACCATAATTCTATTCATTTTAAAATAGTGATGGAAAAGGATAGACCAGATCTAAAAGTTGAAGTTCTAAATTGGATAAAGGCCCATTTTGACGGTATTAGGCAAGAACTTTTGGAAGCTGATTGGAGGCAGATGTTCGCAGGTAAAGGGATGGGTGGAAAATGGGAAGCTTTCAGTAATGAGATAACAAGAATCCAGAGAAAGTATATTCCTGTCAGGGTGTAGGGGAAGGCTGGTAGGTATAGCGAATTCTGGATGACTAAAGAAATTGAGGGTTTAGTTCAGAAAAAGAAGAAAGCACATGTCGGGTATAGACAGGATAGATCGAGTGAGTCCTTTAGAGTATAAAGGAAGTTGGAGTATACTTAAGAGGGAAATCAGGAGGGCAAAAAGGGGACATGAGACAGCTCTGGCATATAGAATTAAGGAGAATGCACAGGGTTTTTACAAATATATTAAGGACAAAGGGTAACTAGGGAGAGAATAGGGCCCCTGAAAGGTCAGCAAGGCGGCCTTTGTGTGGAGCCACAGAAAATGGGAGAGATACTAAATTAATATTTTGCATCAGTATTTACTGTGGAAAAGGATATGGAAGATATAGACTGTAGGGAAATCGATGGTGACATCTTGCAAAATGTTCAGATACAGAGGAAGAAGTGCTGGATGTCTTGGAACGGTTAAAGGTGGATAACCCCCCAGGACCTGATCAGGTGTACCCGAGAAATCTGTGGGAAGCTGGAGAAGTGATTGCTGGGCCTCTTGCTGAGATATTTGTATCATCAATAATCACAGGTGAGGTGCTGGAAGACTGGAGGTTGGCAAACGTGATGCAACTGTTTAAGAAGGGTGGTAAAGAAAAGCCAGGGAACTATAGACCGATGAGCCTGAACTCAGTGGTGAGCAGGTTGTTGGAGGGAACCCTGAGGGACAGGATGTACATGAATTTGGAAAGGCAAGGACTGATTAGGGATAGTCAACATGGCTTTGTACGTGGGAAATCATGTCCCACACACTCGAGTGATTTTTTGAAGAAGTAGCAAAGAAGATTGATGAGGGCAGAGTGATAGATGTGATCTATATGGACTTCAGTAAGGCATTCGACAAGGTTCCCTATGGGAGACTGATTAGCAAGGTTAGATCTCATGGAATACAGTGAAAACTAGCCGTTTGGATACAGAACTGGCTCAAAAGTAAAAGACAGAGAGTGGTGGTGGAGGATTGTTTTTCAGACTGGAGACCTGTGACCAGTGGAGTGTCACAAGGATCAGTGCTGGGCCCTCTACTTTTTATCATTTACATAAATCATTTCGATGAGAGCATAAGAGCTACAGTTTGCAGATGACACCAAAATTGGAGGTGTAGTGGACAGCGAAGAGGGTTACACAACAGGATCTGGACCAGATGGGACAATGGGCTAAGTGGCATATGGAGTTTAATTCAGATAAATGCGAGGTGCTGCATTTTCGAAAAGCAAATCTTAGCAGGACTTATACACGTAATGGTAAGGTCCTAGGGAGTGTTGTTGAACAAAGAGACCTTGGAGTGCAGATTCATAGCTCCTTGAAAGTGGAATCGCAGATAGATAAGAGAGTGAAGGCGGCGTTTGGTATGTATTCCTTTATTGGTCAGAGTATTGAGTCCAGGAGTTGGGAGGTCATGTTGCGGCTGTACAGCACATTGGTTAGGCCACTGTTGGAATATTTTGTACAATTCTGGTCTCCTTCCTATCAGAAAAATGTTGTGAAACTTGAAAGGGTTTAGAAAAGATTTACAAGAATGTTGCCAGGGTTGGAGGATTTGAGCTACAGAGAGAGGCTGAACAGGCTGGGGCTGTGGCATCGGAGGCTCAGGGGTGATCTTACAGAGGTTTCAAAATTATGAGGGACATGGATAGGATAAACAGACAAAGACTTTTCCCTGGGGTTGGGGAGTCCACAACTAGAGGGCATAGGTTTAGGGTGAGAGGGGAAAGATATCAAAGAGACCTAAGGGGCAGCTTTTTCAAGCAGAGGGTGGTACGTGTATGGAACGAGCTGCCAGAGGATGTGGTGGAGGCTGATACAACTGCAACATTTAAAAGGCATTTGGATGGGTATAGGAATGGGAAGGGTTTGGAGGGATATGGGCCGGGTGCTGGCCTGTGGGACTAGATTGGGTTGGGATATCTGGTCGGCATTGACAGGTTGAACCGAAGGGTCTGTTTCCGTGCTGTACATTTCTATGACTCCACCACTCATGGAGGTTATAGAGATAAACTGTGTGATTGCATCTGGAGGAGGTTAAAGGCATAAAGGTTTGTAGTTATCGTAGGAAATTACATCATTTGGGACCAGCAGAGTTTACAGAGACTGACTGCATTTCAGAAACAGGAAGAGTTCATAATCATCATTAGAAATGCAGAAACTAATTTATGAGAGAAGCAGGGTCACTCTGCACTGTGCCCAGAGACAAGGAGGAGTCTTACAGCTGGAGGAGGTTACTAAGGTACAGGGCTTTTTTGTTGTCGTGACGGGAAGGTTACAGAGATCATGAAGGTAGTAGGAGTTCAAAAAAGTCACAAAGACAGGGAGGTTTCTCAGATCTGGAAAGGACTACACTGACCAGGGTGGCTTAAGGAACTGAAGAGTTGTTTTTCTTCAGTTAAGGAGAGATGTGACAGAACCCGGGATTAATGACAAAGGCAGAAACTTGGAGAGTTGTAGTGGTAGGAGGAGCTTACAGGGATAGGCAGTATTGTAGGGGCTGATAGAGATAGGGGAAGTGGTATCGATGAAACAGACAATGGAGAAACTGACAGACATAGGGAGGGTTCTGTGGAACAGATGAATTTACAGACAAGATGGTGATAATGAAGCCTGAGAATTTTCTCATGTTCCTTGCCCAGCATTGTTCCTACATCATGCCCTCAGGGTCTGAATTAAAATCCACTTACTCCTCCCTGTGCTGTTTACTGTGAGTGATCTTACCGGCTGCAGAATTTACTGAAGGCTCCAGATCTCCCTCTCCATCTCGCTGGCTGACCAACCGTCTTCAATGTGGTGATGTACGAGACAGGAATTGGGAATTCTGCTGAATCAGGGACATCAGGAATACCTACAGGAGGCAGAGAAATAGACAGAATGGAAAATTACACTGATGCATGAATGTTACACATGGAGAATGGCATTGAATCCCACAGAGATCTGGAAATTCCTAATGTCCATTCCTGGCCTGTTCTGCTGCGTCCCTCTGGAGTGGCTCAGGATCTGGAGGAGCTGCAAGAGCGGGAGACGCTGACAGAGGTAGCAATTAGACCCAAAAGTAAGGGATATCACATGCAGAGAGACTGAGTGATATCAGCAGTGTGAGGATCACACAATGGTAACATCAGAAGTGGTTCTGACCAGTGAGCACTGTTACAAGTACTCAGGGAAGACTGAGCTATTTTATTGAGATAGGCTCCCCAGGTATCAGGATTATGCAGTGTGCTATAAATGGACACAGATGTGAAGGGGGACAGGTCTGACGTGAATGGAAATTCCCAAGTCCAAAGAGAAAGGTTGAAATATTGGAACACGATGGAGATGTGGATGAAGACCAACAGAAAGAAACAGTAAGGGACTGAGTTTAATTAAAATACGACATTGTCAAAGAGATTTGTGACAGGAAATTATTGGTTAACATAAAGTAAATGCCATTTCTGCCCCTCACAATTCCTCACACACCACAAATGATATCACTTCCGCCCCTCACATCATCGCGAATGTCACACACTCAGTGACTTCCATGCCCCCCGCCCCACTGCCGTGTTTGCCACCACTTCCACCCCCACCAACGCCGCGCACTTGCATTCTGCTGACAACCCCCCCAGGTCTCACTGTCACAATCCCTGCCCCCAGAACCCTGAGGGGAACACCACCCCTGCTCATGACTCCATCCCTATTCCCCCTAACACCACACCCTCTCCAGTAACAGGCTCCGTCGCCTCCCCCAGCTCCACACCTACGCTTGGTCCCAGCTCCCAGCCCTGCCAAGTTTTCACCATTCCCCCTGACCCCCCCTCACTGAGGACGAATGATCAGTCCTCAGCAAAGTCTTCACCTTTATCCCCCTCCGTCCACACGTCAATTAATTCAATACACGCCGTGACATCGAACACTTCTTCCACCGCCTCCGCCTCAGAGCTTACTTTTACAATGAAGACTCCCACCCACCTTCCAAGGACCCTTTTGCCCACCTCCAACATACTCCATCCACCTGGACACCCCGTGCTGGCCTATTACCTGCATTTGATTTCTTCATTTGCAACTGCCGCTGACACATTAACCGCCTCAATCTATCTCCCCCCTCCCCCACTCCAACCTCTCACCCTTACAACGTGCAGCCCTCCATTCCCTCTGCTCCACTCCCGACCGCATCATCAAACCAGCAGATAGAGGGTGTGCAGTGGTAGTCTGGTGCGCTGACCTCTACACTGCTGAAGCCATGATGCCAACTCGAAGACACCTCCTCCTATCACCCCCTCGACCATGACCCACCTCCCATCACCAAACCATCATCTCCCAGAGCAGACAGAACCTCATCACCTCAGGAGGAGATCTCCCACCCACAGCTTCCTATCTCATTGTCCGGGATCCCCCACTGCCCGGTTCTACCTCCTTCCCAAGATCCACAAGCCTGACCATCCTGACCGACCCATTGTCTCAGCATGCTCCTACCCCACCGAACTCATGTCTGCCTACCTCGACATTGTCCTATCCCCCAGTCCAGGAATTACCCACATTCGTTCGAGACAACACCCATACCCTCCACCCCCTCCAAGACTTCTGTTTCCCTGGCCCCCAACGCCTCATCTTCACCATGGATATCCAATCCCTCTACACCTCCATCCTCCATGACCAGGAGCTCCAAGCCCTCCGTTTCTTCATCTCCCGATGTCCACAACAGTACCCTTCCACCAATACTCTCATTCGTTTGGCTGAACTTGTCCTCACACTTAACAATTTTTTCTTCAAATCCTCCCACTTCCTCCAGACCAAAGGGGTAGCCATGGGCACCCGTATGGGCCCCAGCTCTGCCTGTCTCTTTGTTAGCTACGCAGAACAGTCCATCTTCCGTTGTTACAATGGCACCACTCCCCACGTCTTCCTCCACTACATTGATGACTGCATTGGCGCCACATCGTGCTCCCTTGAGGAGTTTGAGCAATTCATCAACTTCACCAACACTTTCCACCCTGACCTTAAATTTACCTGGACCATCTCTGATACCTCCCTCCCCTTCCTGGACTTCTCCATCCCCATTAATGACAACCGATTTGACACTGACATTTTTTAATGAACCTTCCGACTCCCACAGCTACCTCGATTGCACCTCTTCCGAGACTACCGCCTGCAAATTTGCCAACCCGTATTCCCAATTCCTCCACCTCCGCCGTACCTGTTCCCAGGAGTGCCAGTTCCACCACAGAACACACCAGATAGCCTCCTTCTTTAGAGATCGGAATTTCCCTTCCCACGTGGTTAATGATGCCCTCCAACGTATCTCGTCCATATCCCACACCTCCGCCCTCAGACCCCACCCCTCCAACCATAACAAGGACAGAACGCCCCTGGTGCTCACCTTCCACCCTACCAACCTTCGCATAAACCAAATCATCCGCCGACATTTCCGCCACCTCCAAACAGACCCTACCACCAGGGATACATTTCCCTCCCCACCCCTTTCTGCCTTCCGCAAAGACCGTTCCCTGAGTGACTACCTGGTCAGGTCCACCCCTCCCAAAATCCCACCCTCCCTTCCTGGCACCTTCCCCTGCCACTGCAGAAATTGCAAAACCTGCGCCCACACCTCTCCCCTCACCACCATCCAAGGCCGCAAAGGAGCCTTCCACATCCAAAGTTTTACCTGCACATCCACCAATATCATTTATTGTATCCGTTGCTCCCTATGCGGTCTCCTCTACATTGGGGAAACTGGACACGTCCTAGCAGAGCACTTTAGGGAATATCTCTGGTACACCCGCACCAATCAACCCCACTGCCCTGTGGCCCAACATTTCAACGCCCCCTCCCACTCTGCCGAGGACATGCAGGCCCTGGGCTTCCTCCACCGCTGCTTCATCACCACCTGACGCCTGGAGGAAGAACGTCTCACCTTCCGCCTCGGAGCACTTCAACCCCAGGGCATCAATGTGGACTTCACCAGTTTCCTCATTTCCCCACCTCCAGCCTTCCAGCTCAGCCCCCCATGACCTGTCCTACCTGCCTATCTCCCTTCCCACCTATCCACTCCACCCTCGTCTCTGACCAATCACCCCCATCCCCACCCCCATTCACCCATTGTACTCTTTGCTACCTTCCCCCATCCTCCTCTCTGACCTATCACCTTCTTCCCCACCCCATTCACCTATTATACTCTATGCTACTTTCTCCCTATCCCCACCCCCCTCTCATTTACCTCCCAACTCTGCAGGCTCCCAGCCTCTGTTCCTGATGAAGGGCTTTTGCCCGAAACGTCATTTTCCTGCTCCTCGGATGCTGCCTGACCTGCCATGCTTTTCCAGCACCACTCTAATCTAGACTCTGGTTTCCAGCATCTGCAGTCCTTGTGTTTACATTATTGGAGGAGAAGGCAAACGAGATAAGGCATGTTGTAGACACTGAACCAAGTTACAGGCATAGGGATGGTAGTCTGGAATGAAGTACATTTAAGATATGTGGAGGGTCTATCGGGAAGGGAGGAGGTTACAGCGATAGGATCTGTTATAGGAATTTAAAATTATTGAAGACACTGGACCACAAGACATGCCATAGATACACTGTTGTAGAGTAGTGAGTTTTAATATAACAGAACTTACATTGGTGTGGTGATTGAGCCTGGGGTGTGTGTGTACACTGCTCCCCTCCAGCACTGTATCTATGTCATGTTGTGTTAACAGATGTTTGGAGCCCTCTCATTGTTCTTTGCTCTGTGCACTGTGGGTGACCTTACTTCACTACAGGATTTATTGAAGGCTCCAGATCTCCTTTCCCTTTGTCTCTCTCTGGCAGACCAACTGCATTCAATGAGGTGATGGACGATCCACCCAGCAGCTGGGAAGGCTATTGAGTCAGGACTTTCCTGAGTACCTACAGGAGACAGAGAAATAGACAGAATGGGAAATTAAACAGATGCAGTGAGGGTTACACATCGAGAATGGCACTGAGTCCCACAGAGATATGGAAAATGGAGCGATATTAAGTGATAGTCCCAGATTGCTGGAAAATGTCAGGATCACACAGTCATGTTGTAAGAATGGGTTTAGCTTCATGATGCCCTGGTATCAGTGCTCAGGGATGAGCACCCAGTGATAAGGTGAAGTAATGGCCTAGTGGTATTATTGCGAGAGAATGTATCCAAAACCTCAGCTAATGTTCAGGGCAGACAGGATTGAATCCCGCCATCTGAAAAGGAGACATTTGAAATCAATAATTTTAAAAATAATAATTAACAATCCACAAATAAGTATGAAACCATTACTGATGTACAACAAATCCAAACACTTGTCCTTTAGAGAAGGACATCTGCCCATCCTCACGTGGTCTGCACAACATCCCCACAGCAAAGGGTTTGCCTCTCAATTACCCTCTGAAATGGCCGAGCAAGTCACTCAGCTCAAGGTCAACGAGGGCTGGGCAAGAAAGGCTGGTCAGACAGAGACACCCACATCCCATACCTGATTTAAAAGAAACTATTCGGATGGTCCCTCTGGAACCGTGCTGGGACCAGTGTCCTGGCCAATCATGTCGGTAGGTTTATGGACAGGGAATTAAACTGACAGAGAGAATGCAGGTGAAAGGAGCTTTCAAATCCAAAGGGAAAAGGTAAAGCAATGGAATAGCCTGGGAATGTGGCTGAACACTAGCAGAAAGGAACAGGATGGGACAGAGGTTAATTAAAATTGTACATCAGCAAATAGGTTTGTGACAGAAAATTGTGGAAGAGAGAATATTCTGTTTTTGTTTTGAACGGACAACGTTGCTGTAATAAGGTCGATGGATTTGTGACACAGAGATAAAAGAGAATTAGACACCAGGGAGACATGGATACAGGGTAAACAAAAATATTCAGTGGTTCGTAATCTTGTGCAAACTCAGGCAAAATGGGCAACGCTAACAATAATGGATAACAAAGGCTTTACAGAGAAATCAATTAGCCTCAGATCATGAAGTAGAGTCAGTCTGAATGTAAATTCTGGCTACTACTTGTCAAGGACAGAAGCAGCAGAACAGTTTTAGCCACCGAACAGCATTTAATGGCTCGTCACTGCATTAAACAGGAACTCATTGGAATTTTTTAACAAAGGTATTGTGATAACTTTGTAAAACTTCAATATTTGTATAATCTGGGACAATCACACGGACAGCATTGATATTGGAAGAGGAGTTCGGTTAATTTTTTTTCAGTGTTTCTTTGAAAAACACATTGTGCAACTGTTAAGGGACATAACAATCGCAGAGCGACCGTGTAATGAAACTTAGTGAATGAGTAATGTCACCTGCAGAGATCCTCTGGGAAATTGTGATAAAGTGCACTTTAAATAAACAAAGTTTTAAAGTGAATCACAGAAAGGACAAGCTACAACTAGAAACAAAAATAGCCAATGACATGAAGTTGAGAGGAGAACTGACCAAGGTAAACAGGCTAAACAGACTGAAATATGTGCCTGTAAATGAACAGTGGAAAACATTTGAAGGAACAGTCTAAAATACTCAACAAAACGACATTCCATTGAAACAGTAAAAACCTCAGCAAGAAATTCCCACTGATCCCTCACTCAGGTTCAAAAGGTAACATACTAGATTATGAGGCTGAGAAGATCACCAAAAAGGACTTAAAATCCTGAAGTGAGAGAGTGTTTTCGGAGTAAATGTTAATGGATTGCAATGGGTCTGCTCGCAGGAGGAGGGCTTTGGGAAGGGGAACCATGGTCAGGGTTTATTGACACAATAGGAACAGGGAGAGGTGAAGGTGCTGGAGATGGTGAGAGTGTTACAGAGAGTGGTCAGGGTGTGACAAAGCCAGGACGGATTGCTGCAGCTGGAGGGATTTGCAGAGGTAGGGAGAGACATAGGTATTTTTATATATTCATTCATGGGATGTGGGTGTCACTGCCTGGAACAACGGTATTTGACCCCTCTGCTAATTACTGAGAGGGTAGCTCAGAGTCAGCCATATTGCTGTGGGTCTGGAGTCACATGTCGGCCAGACCAGGTTAGAATATTTGATGTCCTTCCCTAAAGGTGGTTAGTGAACTAGATGAGTTCTTCCTCCTGATAAACAATGTTTTAATGGTGGCCCCACCAATGTCTTTTACAGATACAACATGACATCCCAACTCTTACTCTTAATGCTCTCCCCAATGAAGGTAACCATCCCAAACGCCTGCTTCACCAGCCTGTCTACCTGGGACACCACATTCAAAGAACTGTGTACCTGCATCCCTGGGTCTCTGACTGAAAACACCACCCAGGGCCCGAACATTAACTGTACAAGTCCCACCCTGGATTGTTTCACCAAAATGGAACACCTCACCTTTATCTAATTAAACTCCATCTGCTATTCTTCAGCCCACTATCCCAGCAGGACTGTTCATCCTGTTGTATCACAGATAACCTTCTTCACTGTCCACTTTCCCACCAATTTCAGTGTCACCCAAAACAATTACTTACCAGGAAACCAATATTTCCATCCAAACCATTTATCCAAATGACAAACAACACAGGACCCACTCCACCGCTGGTCACATGCCTCCAGTCAGAAAAACAACATGTCTCCCACCACTCTCTGTCTCCTACCATCAAGCAAATTTTGTATCCAGTTCACTACCTCCTCCTGAATGCCATATCCTTTTTTACACTGATCTGAGCTTATTACCCAGTTTACCAGACAGAACACAGAACACACAACAGTTCAGCCCAAGACCCTTCGGCCATGATTTCATGCCAACCTTTTCTCCAACTGTAAGCTCAAAATAACTACATACCCTTCATTTTACTATTATCCATGTGTCTGTCCAAGAGTCTATTAAATGTCCCAGATGTGTCTAATTTTACTCCCACCATTGGCAGTCCATCCAACCACCTACCATTTTCTATCCTCTTATCCATCCTCCATTGACCTTAAAATTATGCCGCCTTGTAATAGCCATTTATGCGATAGGAGGAAACGTCTCTGACTATTCACTCTCTCTGTGCCTCTCATCATCTTTTTCACCTCCACAAAGTCGCCCCACCTCCTTCTTCACTCCAATGAAAAAAGCCTTAGCTCCCTCAACCTTTCTCCACAAGAAATGCCCTCCATTGCAGGCAGCATCTTGGTAAATCTCCTGTGTACACTCTCTAAAACTTGCACATCCTTCCTGTAAACAGGAACTGAACACAGTATTCCAAGTGTGGTCTCACCAGGACGCTATAAAGATGCGGTAAAACCTCACGGCTCTTACAGTCAATCCCCTTCTAAGGGGAGCCAACACAACATATGCCTTTTTAACAACCCTACCAACGTGCGTGGCGATTTTGAGGGATCTATGGACACGGACCCCATGATCTCTGTTCCTCCACAATGCCAAGTATTCTGCCTTTCACCCTGTATTCTGGATTCAAATTCGACCTTCCAGAATGAATCACTTCACACTTTTCCAGATTGAACTCCATCTGCCACTTCCAGCCCAGCTCTACGTCCTGTCAATGTCCCATTGCAACCTCCAACAGCCCTCCCACATTCCCCACCACTCCATCAACCTTCATGTTATTGGCAAACTTACTAACCCACTCTCCAACATCCACATCCAAGTCATTTACAAAAATCACAGAGAGCAGAGTCCCAGAGCCGATTGTTACAGAACCCCACTGGTCACTGAGCTCCAGGCTCAATACTGTCCATCTGCTGCCACCCTCTGTCTTCTCTGAGCCATCCAATCCTGTATCCAGACAGACAGATTTCCCTGTATCCCAATTTTCCTTCTTTTCTGAATGAGCCATCAACATATTCTGTCATATCCTCAAAGAATTCAATAAGGTTTGTGAGGCATGACCTGACCCCTCACAAACCCATACTGACTGTGGCTAATTCAACTATGGTTTTCCAAGTAGTCGTAAATCCTTTCTTTAGAATCCTCGCCAATAATCTGCACACCACAGACATTCGGCCAAATCTGTAATGCCCAGAATTCTACCTCCGTAACATGGTCCAGACACTACAAATCTTCTCTCCTCTGCCATGTTCCCCAGAATGACACTGGAGGGTGGAGGGAGTTACAGAGATAGGGAGGGATATCAGGACACGAGGATTTTGCAGATATTAGGAGGGTGGCAGTGCCAAAAGGAGGCTTTAGTAATTGTGAGGTCTCATGGTGATGAAGGCATTTGAAGAGGGAGGGAGGGAGAATTGTAGGGAAATGAGAGGTTTCATAGTTTAGGTGCTTTGTTAGGACCGCAAAAGGTTACTGAGTTGGGGAGAGTGTAAGCACTGGAGGATTTTACAAAAACATGTGGTTTTGATTGCAATGCAGGAAGAGGATTCAGGAAGCTGGAGAGTATGGGGTCTGAACGAGGTTACACAAATGGGAAGAGTTGGCAGGAGTGGAGGTGTTTACAGAGACAGCAATGGTCTGATCTGGAGCAGAGGACCCAGATTGGGAGGGGTGTGGGGACTGGAGGTGGTTTCACAGGGAAGGAGGACCATAGACCCACAGGAGGTTACAGAAATGTGGAGAGCTGTAGGGCTGACTGGGGTTCATGGAGATGGGAATGTTGGGAGGGATGGAGAAGTTTACAGGGATAAGGATGATTGTAGGCCAGGGCTGGATCACAGACAGGGACTGTTTTAGGGAGCTGAGCAGATTACAGAGATAAAGAGCTTTGTATCGACTGGAAGAACAAACTGAGATATACAGGGGAGTCGTGACTGAAGACGTTTATAGACATAGGAAGGCTTAGGTTCTGGGGGTTATGGAGGCCGTGGAATCTGGATTTCTTTTCAGAGACTGGGATAACAATTTTGGTTGGAGACAGTTTCACAGATAAGGGAGCATAGCACAAACAGGAGGAAGTTGTAGAGGAGGGTGATGTTTAAACAGATAGTGGTGTAAGAGCTGGACAAGGTTATGGAGATGGGTAGATGGTGGAGACACAGGAGGAGCTTACATTGACATGGGGGTGATAGTGACAGGAGGGTGTTAAATAGATAGTGGGTTCTGTAGGGACCGGATTGGGAGAGGAACAGGAATGGAGTGAGTTCGACAGATCAGGATTACTGCAGAGACCTGAGAGGATTACACTGATCGGGATGGTGGTCGGGTCTCCACAGACTGTTGGTGTTTAGGGAATGGAAGAGATTTGGTAGATAGGGAGGGATGTAAGAGCTGCAGGAGCTTATGGAGAGTTGAAGAGTTGGAGCAATTTGCAGAGGTAGGTTTCTCAGACAGGAGTAGGTTATAGATAGTGAGGGGTGTGGGGTCTGAGTAAGTCAGAAAGAGGAGAGTTTTCACGTCTGGAAGAGGTTACACTGATAGAGACAGTTGAAGAGACTGAAGCAAAAATACATGGAGAAGGTTACACAGATAGGGAGGTGAGTAGAGACTGAAGGTGAATACACAGACATGGAGGGTTGTATTGTTAGACGGAGCTGAGAGGGATAGGGACCGGTGTAGGGATTTACACAGATAGGGAAGGTTGTGTTTTTGGAGAAGGTTACAATGATACAGACAGTGTTAGGGAGTGTTTAGTGGACTACAGAGGAGCTCAGAGAGAATGTATTATAGGGAGTGGAGGAGATTACAGACACAGAGATGGCTGTCGGTTTGAAAAGAGCTTCTACAGATCCTCAGTGCTGTAAGGCTGAAGGGAGGTTATAACAGTGAGTGTTACCAAGACTTAATTACTTCACTGATATAGCGCAGGTCTCAGCATGTAACTGTCAAAGGGAAGTTGAGACAGTCCAGATGAGTTTTCAGAGATACAAAGGTTTATGGGAGTTTCAAGAGGGAACAATGATTGGGAGTGCTGTACCAAATGGGAATAGTTATAGGGAGGGTTCTAAAAGCAGGAAGAGGTGACAGACATATCGATCTTTGTCAGGACTGGAGAAGGTTACATCGGCAAGGAGTGTTTTAGAGTCTGGAGGAGATTACTGTGTTAAGGAGAATATTGGGGATAAGGCAAGGTGTAAGAGACGGGGATGGTTGACAGGGCTGGACAATAACCTGAATAGAATCGCCATCATGTGGAACCAGGCCATTCGGCCCAACCAGTCCATTCCAAAACTCTGAAGAGCATCCTACCCAGACCCACCCCTCTACCTATACATTAAACCCTGTATTTCTCGTGGTGAACTTACTTATACCACACATTCCTGAATACCACAGTCAACTTATGATGGCCAGTTCACTGATGGTGCAAATTTTGGACACACACACACACACACACACACACACACACACACACACACAAGGGAGCGACACGCAAACACACACAGTGAGGGAGATACACGCAGACACACAGCGAGGGAGGGACACACACAGCGAGGAAGCGACACACACACAGCGAGGGAGGGTCACGCGCACACGCAGCAAGGGTGGGACACGCACATAGCGCAAGCACACAAACACAGACACACACAGTGAGAGTGGGACACGCACACACACACAGCCAGGGAGGGACATGCACACACAGCGAGGGAAGGACATGCACACACACAGCCAGGGAGGGATGTACACAAACACACAGAGCGAGAGAGGGACACACACATAAACAGCAAGGGAGGGACACGCACACACACAGGGAAGGATGGACAAGCAGACACACGGCGAGGGGGAGGGCATGTGCACAGAAATTGCAAAGGGGCACGCACACTCAGGGAGAGGGGACACGCACAGACATGACGAGGGAGGGACACACGCACACACAGCCAGGGGGGACAGGCACTCACACAGTGAGGGGCGATGCGGACATACAATGGTGGGGATATGCACAAAAAGCAAGGGAGGGACACACACACACACACAAGGGAGGGACACACACACACACACAGCGAAGGGGGGGGGACATGCATCCGCACACACACACAGACACAGCGAGGGGAGGACATGCACACACACAGCGAGGAGGGACACGCGCACACAGCGAGGGGGACACGCACACACACAGCGAGGAAGGGACACACACACACACAATGAGGAAGAGACACACACACAGCAAGGAAGGGACACGCACACAAACAGCAAGGGGGGGACGCGCACACAAACACAGCGAGGGAGGGACACGCATACACACAGCAAGAAAGGGATACGCACACACAACGAGGGAGGGACAAACACACACAGCGAAGGAGGGACAAGCACAGACACACAGCAAAGACACAGACACAGACACACACACACACACACACACAGCGAGGGAGGGACACACAGCAAAGGAGGGACAAGCACACACATTGCGAGGGGGAGGGCATGTGCACAGAAATTGAGAGGGGGTACACACACGCAAAGCAAGGGAGGGACACGCACAAACATACACACATACACACACAGAGCGATGGAGGGACACGCACATACACTAGGTCACACGGCGAGGGAGGGACACACACACACAAAGCGAAGGAGGGACACACAAACACACACCCAGTGAGGGGAATACAGACAGACACATGGCGAGGGAGGGACACACACACACAGCGAGGGAGGGATGCGCACATACACACAGCGAGGGACGGGGACACGCACACATAAAGCGAAGGAGGGACACACACACACACAAACACAAATACAGAGCAAGGGAGAGACGCACACACACAGTGAGGAAGGGACAAACACACACACTTATGGTGAGGGGAGTACACACACACACACACAGTGAGGGAGGGACATGCACATACACTGCAAGGGAGGGACATGCACACACCGCGAAGGAGGGACAAGCACACACCGCGAAGTAGCTATAAGCACACACATGTCAAGGGGGAGGGCATGTGCACAGAAATTGAGAGGGGGCACGCACACACAGCGAGAGAGGACACACAGACATGGCAAGAGTGGAACACACGCACACAGCAAGGTGGGCACACACTCACACACAAGGGACGGACACACACGCAAAGCGAGGGAAGGACACGCACAGATACACACACACACAGCGAGGGAGGGACACGTGCACACACAGCAAGGGAGGGACACGCACAGCGAGGGAGCGATACGCAAACACACAGAGTGAGGGGGTTACCGCAGACACACAGCGAGGGAGAGACACACACACACATAGCGAGGGAGGGACACGCGCACTACACAGAGTGAGGGGGTTACCCGCAGACACACAGCGAGGGAGGGACACATACACACACATAGCGAGGGAGGGACACGCGCACTACACAGAGTGAGGGGGTTACCCGCAGACACACAGCGAGGGAGGGACACATACACACACGCAGCGAGCGAGGGAGGGACACGCGCACGCACACACCGAGGGAGGAGCGCGCGCGCACACACACACACACACACACACACACACACACAGAGCGAGGGAGGGAAGGGGACACACACACACACACACACACACACACACACAGAGCGAGGGAGGGAAGGACATGCACACACAGCGTGGGAGGGGCACACAAACACAGCGAGGGAAGGACATGTACACACACAGCGAGGGAGGGACACCTGCATACACAGCAAGGGTAGGACACACACACACAGGGAAGGAGGGAAAAGCACACACACGGTGAGGGGGAGGGCATGTGCACAGAAATTGAGAGGGGACATGCACGCACAGCGAGAGAGGACACGCACAGGCAAGGGAGGGACACGCGCACATAGCGAGGCGGGACATGCACTCACAGCGAGGGGAGAAGCGCACACACAGTGAGGGGATATACACAAAGAGCAATGGAGGGACACACACACACACACAAAGAGCGAGGGAGTGACACGCGCACACAGAGCAAGAGGGACACACACACACACACACACACACAAAGAGCGAGGGAGTGACACGCGCACACAGAGCAAGAGGGACACACACACACACAAAGCGAGGGTGGGACACGAACATATACACACAGTTAAGGGGATACAAACAGACACACAGCGAGGGAGGGACACGCACACACAGCGAGAGTGGGACACACACACACACACAGCGAGGGAGGGACACACACATACACTGCAAGAGGGACACACATACTCACAGCAAGTGGGGGACACACACACAGTGAGGGAGGGACATGCGCAAGCACACAAACACAGACACACACAACGAGAGAGGGACACACACACAGCGAGGGAGAGACACACGCACACAAACATGCACACACAGAGCAAGAGAGGAACACTCGCAAACACAGTGAGGGGGAGACACACGCACACACACACAGCGAGGGAGGGACACGCACGCACACACAGCGAGGGTGAGACACACACACACGTGCACATCTTCAGGGACACACACACACACTCACACAGAGCAAGAGAGGGATACGCACACACACAGCCAGGGAGGGATATGCACACACAGCGAGGGAGGGTCACACACAAACACACACAGAGCAAGAGAGGACACGCACACACAGTGAGGGGGAGACACATGCACATGCAGTGAGGGAGGGCCACGCACACACACACACAGCAAGAGGGAAACACACACAGACAGCAAGGGGGGGGATCTCACACATACACAGAGCAAGGGAGGGACATGTATACACACAACGTGGGACAGAGACACACTTACACACACACACACACACACACACACACACACACACACACAGAGCGAGGGAGGGACATGCACACACACACAGTGAGAGAGAGAGACACATACACATAACGCGATGGAGTGACACACACACAAACAGCGAGTAAGGGACGTGCAGTGAAGGGGACACACACAAACACAGACTGTGAGGATGTGACACATACACACAAACGGGGGGGAAGGGACACACACACAGCGAGGGAGGGACGTGCTGAGACACGCAGCGAGGGAGGGATACGCGCACACACAGTGAGGGAGGGACACGCACACACACAGGGAAGGAGGGACAAGCAGACACACGGCGAGGGGGAGGACATGTGCACAGAAATTGAGAGGGTGCACGCACACACAACGAGAGGGGACATGCACAGGCACAGCAAGGGAGGGACATACGCACACACAGCAAGGGGGGACATGCACTCACACACCGAGGGGAGATGCGCACACACAGTGAGGGGGATATCCATAAAGAGCAATGGAGGGACACACACACACAAGGGACGGACACATACAGACAGCAAGTGAGTGACAGGCGCACACACATCCAGGGAGGGACATGCACACACACACACACAAACACACACACAGGGAAGGAGGGGCAAGCACACACACGGCGAGGGGGAAGAAATGTGCACAGAAAGTGAAAGGGACACACAGAGACACGGCGAGGGAGGGACACACGCACACACAGCAAAGGGGGACATGCACTCACACAGCAAGGGGGATATATACAAGAGCAAGGGAGGGACACACACACACACACACACACACACACACACACACAGGAGGGAGAGAAGGACATGCACACACACAGCGATGGAGGGTCATACACAAACACACACAGCGAGGGACAGACACACACACACACACAGGGAAGGAGGGACACACACAGCGAGGGGGAGGAAATGTGCACAGAAAGTGAGAGGGGGCAATCACAGTAGAGGGGACACGCACTGACACGGTGAGGGAGGGACACGCACACACAGCAAGGGGGGACATGCACTCATACTGCAAGGGGGATATACACAAAGAGCAAGGGAGGGACACACACACACACACACACACACACACACACACACACACACACACACACACACACACGCGCGCGCAGCGAGGGAGTGAGACGCATACACAGCAAGAGGGACACACACACACAAAGTGAGGGAGGGACACACACATGCACACAGCGTGGGAGGGACACACAGGCACAGTGAGGAATTGAAATGCATACATATACACACACACACACACACAGTGAGGGAGGGACACACACACATGCGCAAGCACACAAACACAGACACACACAGTGAGAGTGGGATACGCACACACACACAGCCAGGGAGGGACATGCACACACAGCGAGGGAAGGACATGCACACACACAGCCAGGGAGGGACACACACACACAGCCAGGGAGGGACACACACACACACACACACACACACAGAGCGAGGGAAGGACATGCACACACACAGCGAGGAAGGGATGTACACAAACACACAGAGCGAGAGAGGGACACGCACATAAACAGCAAGGGAGGGACACGCACACACACAGGGAAGGATGGACAAGCAGACACACGGCGAGGGGGAGGGCATGTGCACAGAAATTGCAAAGGGGCACGCACACTCAGGGGGAGGGGACACGCACAGACATGACGAGGGAGGGACACACGCACACACAGCCAGGGGGGACAGGCACTCACACAGCGAGGGGCGATGCGGACATACAATGGTGGGGATACGCACAAAAAGCAAGGGAGGGACACACACACACACACACACACACACACACACACACACACACACACACACACACGGGAGACACACACACACACACACACACACAAGGGAGGGACACACACACACACACACACAAGGGAGGGACACACACACACACACGGGAGGGACACACACACACACAAGGGAGGGACACACACACACACACACAGAGCGAGGGAGTGACACGTATGCACACAGCAAGAGGCGCGCACACACACAGGCACAAAGCAAGAGAGGGACACGCACACACACACACACAGACACAAAGCAAGGGAGGGACACACACACACACACAAACACACCAAGGGAAGGACACTCACATTAACTGTAAAAGGGTCACACATACTCACAGCAAGAGGGGACACGTACACACAGCGAGGGATGGACACACACATGCTCAAGCACACAAACACAGACACACAGCAAGAGAGGGACACACACACACACACAGCCAGGGAGGGACATGGACACACACAAACACACACACACACACACACACACAGAGCAAGAGAGGGACACGCGCACGCAGCGAGGGGGAGACACATGCACACACAACGAGGGAGGGCCAAGCACACACGCACACCAAGAGGGACACACACACACACACACACAAAGAGCAAGGGGGGAACTCACACATACACAGCGAGGGAGACACACACACACACACGCAGCGAGGGAGGCACACACACATACCCCGAGCAAAGGAGGGACAGGCACACACACACACACACACACCGAGCAAAGGACGGACAGGCACACACACAGCGAGGGAGGGACACACACACACACACACACAGCAAGGGAGGGACACGCACACACACAGCGAGGGAGAACAAACACACTATTGCTCAGTCCATTGAGTGTAGGATTTGGGACGTCATGTTGTGATTGTACCAATATCAGTGAGGCCTCTTCTGCAACACTCTGTCCAGCTCTGGTCACCCAGTTATAGGGAGGATATTATTCAGCTGCAAGGGGTTCAGAAGAGATTTACCAGGATGTTGTTGAGTATGGAAGGCTTGAGTTCTGAAAAATGGCAGAAGCCTCAAGATTGAGAGGTGACCTTATAGAAGTTTATAAGATAATGAGAGATTTAGATAGCATTAACGGTAGCTGCATTTTCCCCAGGATGGGGGAGTCTCAAGAAAAGGGTCCACATTTTTAATGTTCGAGGAGAGAGATCTTCAAAAGAACGACATGAGGGTCAAATTGTTACAGAGGGCGGTTTGAGTGTGGAATGAACTTCTTGAGAAAGGGGTGGATGTGGGTACAATAACAACGTTTTTCAGACATTTGGTTAAGTACGGGAATAGGAAATGTTTGGAGGGATATGGGCCAGCAACAGGCAGCTGAGATGGGTTTAGTTTGAGATTATGTTTAGTACCAACTGAAGGGTCTGTTTCCATGCTGTACAACTCTGACAAGAATATAGTTTTGGTCAATTATTTGAGAAACACTGATGGAATGCTAGGGAACTAAAGACCAATTAGCCAGAGGTCAGTGATGGGTAGGTTGTGGAAGTGATTCTGCCAGGCAGGAGTTACATGCATTTGCAAAGGCAAGGATTGATGAAAGATAGTCAGCACAGCTTTGTGTATACAAAGTCAGGTCTCACTAACTTGATTGCTTTTGTTGAAGTGGTGACCATACATTGTCTACACTAAAGTCAGCAGGACCTTTGACAGGGTTTAGCATGACATACTGGTTCAGAAGGTTAGATCACATGGGATCAGGGAGAGCTAGCCAACTGGATACAAAATTGGCTTGACAGTAGGAGACAGAGGGAGGTGGGAGAGGATTGTTGTTCAGAATGGAGGCCTGTGACCAGAGGAGTGCTATAAGGATCGGGGCTGGGTCCACTGATATGTATCATCTACATAAACGATTTGATTGAGAATATGGGAGTCATTGTTAGTAAGTTTGCAGATGATCAAATTAATCGTGTCGTGTGCAGTGAATATGGTTATCAAAGGGGCTCTTGAACAACGGGGCCAGTGGATCAAGGAATGAAAGATGCAGTTGACATATGGTGTTGGGTTTTGTTGAGACAAACCAGGGAGGACTAACACAGTTAATGGTTTGGCCCTGGACAGTGTTGTCGAACAGAGAGACACCAAGGGCTGCAGTTACATTGTTCCTCGGAAGTGACATTGCAGTTGGACAGGGCGGTGAAAGCAGTATGACGCACTTTCCTTCATTGTCCAGAGCTTTGATATGATTTGGAGACATGTGTAACATTGACCTAAATATTTGCCTTAGGCAGAGGAGGATACGGATTGACCTTATAAAGGTTTATAAAACCATGCGGGGCCTCAGTAAGGTGAAAAGCCAAGGGTAGGTGAGTCCTAAACTAGAGGGTATAAACAGGAGGTGAGAGAGCAAGGATTTAAAGAGGGAGCTGAGGGGCAACATTATCCACAGAGGATGGTACATAGACGGAACGGACTGCCAGGGCCACATGGAGAAACGTGGACAATTACAACATGGAAAAGACATTTGGGGAGATACATGGAGAGGAGAAGGTTTGAAGAGATAAGGGCCAAATGCAGGCAAATGTGACACATTTAGTCTAAGAATCATGGTCAGAATTGATGAGTTGGAGTGAAGGTTCTGTTTCCGTGTTACATGACTCTGTATGCAGTTAAAGAGGAGGAGACTACTGAGATAAGACATGTTGTAGACACTGAAGCAAGTTACAGTGATCGGAATGGTAGGCTGGAGTGCAGTATGCTTCAAATTAGTGAAGTGACTATAAGGAAGGGAGGAGGTTACAAAGATAGCAACTGTTATAGGATTTTAAATATTATTGAAGACGTTGGTCACCAAGATATGACATAGATTCAGTGTTACAGTGTGGTTAGTCTTAGTACAACAGACCTTACATTATGGGCAGGGATTGAGCCTGGGGTATGTCTGTATTGTGCTCCCCATCCAGCACTGTATCTATGTCATGTCCTGTTAGCTGATGTTTGGAGCCCTCTCATTGCTCTCTGCTCTGTGCACTGTTAATGATCTTACCTTCCTGCAGGATTTATTGAAGGCTCCAGATCCCCCTGCTCTTTGTCTCTCTGGCTGACCAACCATCTTCAATGTGATGATTGACGAGACACCCAGCAGTTGGGAAGTCTATTGAGTCAGGACCTTCCTGAGTACATGTAGGAGACAGAGAGATAGACAGAATGTTAAATTAGACTGATGCTGTGAGGGTTACACATAGAAAATGGCACTGTGTCCCACAGGGATCTGGAAAATCTCAGTTTCCATCCCTGGCCTGTGCTGCTGCGTCTCTCTGGAGTGGAGAATTCTGTTGGCTCAGGATCTGGAGATTCTGAGTGAGAGACACTGACAGAGGCAGCAATTAGACCCATACAGTAAAGGATATGGAGAGAGACTGAGTGATATCACCAGAGTGCAGCAAGTTATCAAGATCAAACAATTGTGTCAGAAAAACGGGTTTAGCTTCATGATGCACTGGTGTCAGTGTTCAGGGATGGGCAACCATTGAGCAGGTGAGGTGATGGCCGAGTGGTATTACTACAGCACGTATCCAAAACCTCAACTAAGGTACAGGGGAGAAAGGTTTGAATCCCACCATCAGAAATGGTGGAATTTGAAATCAATAATTTAAAAAATAGTAATTAACAATCCACATGTAAGTGTGAGATCATTGCTGATGTACAAAAAACCCGTACACTTGTCCTTCAGAGATGGACATCTGCCCATCCTAACATGGTCTGCACTACATTCCTGAAGAAGGGCTTATGCCCGACACGTCGATTCTCCTGTTCCTTGGATGCTGCCTGACCTGCTGAGTTTTTCCAGCAACACATTTTCAGCTCTGCACTACATAACCACAGCAAAGTGTTTGCCTCTCAATTACTCTCTGAAATGGCTGAGCAAGCTACTCAGCTCAATGGCAGCTCGGGCTGGACAAGAAAGGCTGGTCAGCCAGAGACACCCACATCCCATACCTGATTTTTAAAAAAATAATCCATTAGGATGGACCCACTGGAACCGCGCTGGGACCAGTGTCCTGGCCAATCATGTCGGTAGGTTTATGGACAGGGCTTTAAACTGACAGAGAGGATGCCGGGACAGGGTTCAGGTGAAAGGAGCTTTCCAAATCCAAAGAGAAAAGATGACGCATCGGAACAGCATGGGAATTTGGCTGAAGACAAGCAGAAAGGAACCGAAAGGGACAGAGTTTAACTTAACCTGTACATCAGAGAATAGGTATGTGACAGGACATTTTGGGAAAGAGTAGATTGTCTTTTTTTTTCGCATGGACAAGGTCTCTGCAATAAGGTAGATGGATTTGTGACACGGAGATAAAATAAATTTAGACACCAGGGAGACATGGTTACAGGGCGAACAAAAGGTGAACATAAGTATTCAATAGCTCACAACCTTGCAGAAACTCAGGCAAAATGCGCAACGAGAACTATAATGGATAACAAAGGCATTTTAGAGAAAGCATTTGGCCGCAGATCATGAAGTAGAGTCAGTCTGAATGTAAATTCTGGCTACTACTTGCCAAGGACAGAAACAGCAGAACACTTTTAGCCACCAAACAGCATTTCATTGCACATTACTGCATTAAACAGGAATTAATTGGAATTTTTTAACAAAGGTATTGTGATAATTTTGGGAAACTTCAATATTCGCATAATCTGGGAAAATCACACTGGCAACAGTGATAGTGGAAGGGAAGTACAGATAATTTTTTTTTTCAGTGTTTCTTTGAATAATACATTGTGCAATTAGCTAGGGACATAACTATGTCAGATCGATGGTTGTGTGATGAAACTTAGTGAATGAGTAATGTCACCTGGAGAGATCCTCCGGGAAATTGTGATAAAGTGCAGTTTAAAGAAATATAAAGTTTTAGAGTGAATCACAGAAAGGACAAGTTACAATGAAAAACAAAAATAGCCAATTGCGTACATTTGACAGGAGAAGTGACCAAGGTAAATAGGCTAAACAGACTGGAACATGTATCTGTAAATGAACAGTGGAAAACATTTGAAGGAACAGTGTAAATCACTCAAAAAAAGTACATTCCATCAAAACAGACAAAACCTCAACAAGAAACTCACTCCTGTCCCTCACTCAGGACAAAATGGATCATATTAGATTATGAGGCAAACAAGATCAGCAAAACGTGCTTAAAATCCAGAAGTGAGAGCGTGCTTTAAGAGTAAGTTTTAAAGGGATTGCAAAGGGTCTGCGAGCAGGAAGAGGGCAGGTGGAACGGGAATCATTGTCAGGGTTTAATGACGTGACAGGAACAGGGAGAGATGAAGGTGCTGGAGGTGGTGAGAGTGTTACAGAGAGTGGTCAGGGCCTGAACGGTGTTACAAAGCCAGTACAGACTGCTGCAGCTGGAGGGGTTTGTAGAGAGATAGGGTGGGACATTGGAGGGAGAGGATCAACCAGTTGCTCATCCAAAACCACCACGTCAGTGGCCACAGGATTTTTCATACACACTATTGACCACCCTCAGCCCACAAGAGCATTTACATAAAGTATTTACGAATTACAGGCCAAAGGATAATTCACACACTGTATTGACCGTCCTCAGGACACAGGAGTATTCACACAGTTTTGAGCATTCACAGCGCACAGAATTATTCATACTCTATTAACCATGCACAGGCCACAGTATAATTAACAAACAGAAATGACCATGCAGAGACCACAGATTATTAACACACAGCATTGACCATCCACAGGCCACATTATTACTCATACACAGTACTGACGATTCACAGGCCACAGGCTTATGACCACACAGCATTGACCATCATCAGGCCACCGGATTAGTCACACACATTATTGAACATCCTCAAGCAACAGGATTATTCCCACACAGTATTGATCATTATCAGGCCACAGGAGTATCCACACACAGAGTATTGACCATCCTCGGGTCACAGGATTTCTCACACACTGTATTGACCAGCCTATGGTCACAGGATTTTTGAACACACTGTCTTGAACATTTACAGGTCACAGGATTACCCAAACACAGTATTGACTACCCTCAGGCCACAGGATTATTCACACACAGTATTGACCATTCACAGGATGCAGTATTATTAACAAACAGTATTGACTATGCACAGGCCACAGATTATTAAAACATAGTGTTGACTACACTCAGGCCACATGTTTATTCACGCAGAGTATTGAGCGGTCACAGCGCACAGAATTATTCACACTCAGTATTGACCATCATCAGGCAAAGGTCTATTCCCACACAGTATTGATGATTCACAGGCTACAGGATTACTCATACACATCATTGACCATCATCAGGCCGGACGATTATTCACATACAATATTGACCACCCTCAGGCCACAGGATTATGCACACACAGTATTGACCATTGACAGTCCAAAGGATTAATTGTACATCGTGTTGACCATCCTCAGTCCACAGGATTATTTACTCACAGTATTGACCATTCACAGCCCACAGGATTATTCACACAAACATTGACCATTTACAGGTAACAGGATTATTCTCACACAGGATTGAACAACCTCAGGCAATAGGATTAATCACACATCGTATTGATCATTCTTAGGCCACAGGATTACTCACACACAGTTTTGATCATCCTCAGGCCAAGGGTTATTCACACGCAGTACTAATGATTCACACGCCAGAGGATAAATCACACACAGTATTGACCAACCTCCGGCCACAGGAATATTCACAAACAATATTCAAAATTCTTAGGACACAGGATTAATCACACATAGTATTGATCATCCTCCGGCCAGAGGATTAATGAACACACGGTTTTGACCACTTACAGGTCACAGGATTATTCACAGACAGTATTGCCCATGCACAGGCCACAGTATTATTCACACACATTATTGAGCATTCATAGTACACAGGGTTATTCACACACAGTATTGAGCATTCACATTGCACAGGATTATTCAACACTTTGTATAGTCCATCCACAGGCCATACTATTATTATTAGACCACAGTATTAATGGTTCACAGGCCACAGGATTGTTCACACGCAGTTTTGACCACCCTCAGGCCACAGGATTGTTCACACACAGTATTGACCATCCTCAGGCCAAAGGTCATTCACACACAATATTGACAATTTACTGTCTAAGGATAATTCACACACAGCATTGACCGTCACAGGCCACAGGTTTATTCACACACAATATTGAACACCCTCAGGGCACAAGATTATTCACGGTATTGACCATCATCAGACCTCAAGATTATTCACACACTGTATTAACCAGCCTCCGGCCACAAGATTATTCACAACAGTATTGACCATCCACATGCCACAGATTATTAACACACAGTATTAACCATTCACAGGCCACAGCCTTATTCACACACAGTATGGACTATCTTTAGGCCACTGGATTATTCCCACACTTTATTGACTACTCTCAGGCCACAGGTTTATTCATACAGAGTATTGAGCAGTCGCAGTGCACAGGATTATTCACACACAGTATTGACCATCCTCAGGACACAGTATTATTAACAAACAGAAATGACCATCCACAGGCCACAGGATTTTTCACCCGCAGTATTGAACAACCACAGGCAACAGGATTAATCACATAGTTTTGACCATCTTCAGGCTAAGAGTTATTCACACACAGTATTGATGATTAACAGCCAGAGGATTATTCACACACAGTATTGACCATTCATTGTCCAAGGATAATTCACACACAGTATTGACCGTTCACAGGCCACAGGATTATTTGCACACAGTATTGACCAGTCTACGGCCACAGGATTTTTGAACCCACTGCCTTGTCACTTTAAAGGCACAGGATTATTCACACACTGTGTTGATGATTCACAGGCCACAGGATTAGTGACACACAGTATTGACCATCCTCAGACCACAGGATTATTTACACACGGTATTGATCATTATCAGGACACAGGATTATTCATATACAGTATTGACTTACCTCAAGCCACAGGATTTTTCACACACAGTATTGATGATCCTCAGGCCACAGGATTATTTTCACAAGGTACTGACCATCATCAGGCCACAGGATTACTCACCCAATATACTGACCATCCTCACATAACATAATTATTCACATAAAGTATTAACCATTCTCAGGCCACAGGATTATTCCCACACAGTATTGAGCATTCATAGTTCCCAGGATTATTTACACACAGTATTGACCATTCTCAGGCCACAGGATTATTCCCACACAGTGTTGACCATCCTCAGTACACAGGGATACTCAAAAAAAAATAAACAAACATTCCCAGGTCACAGGATTACTTAAACACAGTATTGACCACCATTAGGCCACAGGATTAATGAACACACTGTCTTGACCATTTACAGGTCTCAGTTTTATTCATACACAGGTTTGACCATTCTCAGGCCACAGGATTGTTCACACAGTGTATTGATCACCCTCAGGCTGCAGGATTATTCACAGACAATACTCACTACCCTTAGATCACAGGATTGTTCTCACACAGTAATGACCATCCAAGGGTTATTCACACACAATATTCAGTATTCACCATGCACAGGATTATTCAAACACAGTATTGACCTTCCCCAGGCCAAAGGATTATTCCCACACAGAACTGACCATCCTCACGCCACAGGACAATTCCCACAGAGTTTTGGCCATCCTCAGGTCACAGGATTGTTCACAAATAATATTGACCACCCACGCACCGCAGGATTATTCACATACAGTATTCACCATTCACAGTCCACAGCATTATTCACACACAGCGTAGACCGTTAACAGACCACAGGATTATTCATACAGAGCATTGAACAACCCCAGTCAACAGGATTAATCGCACAGAGTTTTGACCATTCTCAGGCCACAGGATTGCTCACACACAGTATTGGCAATCCTCAGGCCAAGGGTTTTTCACACACAGTATTGACCATTCCCAGGCCAGAGGATTATTCACACAGGGTATTGACCATTCACTGTCTAAGGATAATTCACACACAGCATTGACTGTCACAGCCCACAGGTTTATTCACACACAATATTGAATATCCTCCTGGCACAGGATTATTCACGGTATTAACCAGCCTCCGGCCACAAGATTATTCACAACAGAATTGACCATCCAAGGCCACAGATTATTAACACACAGTTTTGACCATTCACAGACCACAGCCTTATTCAGCCACAGTATTGACTACTCTCAGGCCACAGGTTTAGTCACACACAGTATTGACGATTCGCAGGCCAAAGGACTATTCGCACATGGTAATGACAATTCACTATCCAAAGGATTATTCACACACAGTATTGACCATCCGCAAACCACAGGATTATTCACACACAGTATTGACCAGCCTACGGCCACTGGATTTTTGAACCAACTGCCTTGACAGTTTACAGGCTACAGGAATATTCATACATGGAACCAACCATTAACTGTCCAAAGGATTATTCACACACTGTATTGACCATTCTCAAGCCACAGGATTAATGAACACACTGTCCTGACCAACCTCAGGCCACTGAATTATTCACACATGGTATTGATAACCCTCAAGCCATGGGTTATTTAAACACAGAATTGACGATTCTCAGGCCAGTGGATTATTCACACAGAGTATTGACCATTTTCAAGTCACAGGATTGTTCACACACAGTATTGACTAACCTTAGGTCATAGAATTATTCACACACAGTATTGACTACCCTTAGGTCACAGGTTTATTCACACATGGAACTGACCATTCACTGTCCAAAGGATTATTCACACATGGTATTGACCATCATCAAGCCACAGGATTATTCACGCACAGTATTGACCGTACTCAGGCCAAGGGGTATTCATACACAGTATTGATAATCCTCAGGCCACAGGATTATTCACAGATGGAACTCAGAATTCACTGTCCAAAGGATTATTCACACACTGTATTGAACAACCTCAGGACACAGGAATATTCACAAACAGTATTAAACAAACATTCTCAGGCCACATGATTATTTACACACAGAATTGTTCACCCTCAGGCCAAGGGTTATTCACACACAGTATTGAAGATTGACAGGCCACAGGTATAAGGACACACATTATTGACCATCCTCAGGCAACAGGATTATTCTCACACAGTACTGACCATCCTGATGCAACACAATTATTCACACATGGTATTGATCATCCTCAAGCCACAGGGTTATTTTCACATGGTATTGACAATCATCAGGCCACAGGATTAATCACACATGGTATTGACCATTCACTGTGCAAAAGATTATTCTCACACAGTATTGACCATCCTCAGGCAACAGGAGCAGTTCACAGAGTATTCATCAACTCAGGCAACAGGAGCAGGTCATGCACAGTATTGACCATCCTTAGGCTGCAGGATTATTCACACACAGCGGTGACCATTCACAGCATTATTCGCACACAGTATTGAACAAGCTCAGGCAACAGGATTAATCACACATGGAACTGACCATTCACTGTCCAAAGGATTATTCACACACTGTATTGACCAACCTCAGGCCACAGGAGTATTCATAAACAGTATTGAGCATTCACAGTTCCCAGGATTATTTAAACACAGTATTGACAATCCACAATCCACAGGATTATTCACACAACTATTCTCCATCCTCAAGCTGCAGGAGTATACACACACAGTATTCTACATCCTCAGGCCACAGGATTATTCACACACTGTATTGACCAGCCTACAGCCACAGAATGTTTGAACCCTTTGCCTGATCAGTTTACAGGTCTCAGGATTATTCACACAAGGTATTGACCATCCCCAGGCCACAGTATTATTCAAGCACAGTCCTGATCATCCACAGGCCAAGGGTTATTCACACACTGTATTGATCATCCTCAGGCCGAGGAATTATTCACACACTGTATTGACAATCGTCAAGCAATAGGATTATTCACACAGAGTATTGATCAACCTCAGGCCACAGGATTATGCACAAACGATATTAAACATTCTCAGGCCACAGGATTATTCACACACAGAATTGAAGATTCACAGGCCAAAGGATTAGTGACACACGTTATTGACCATCCACAAGCAAAAGGATTATTCACACACAGTATTGACCATCCTCAAGGCCACAGGATCATTCACAAACGATTTTGGCCATCCGCAAGCCACAGGATTATTGTCAGATGGTATTGACAATCATCAGGCCACATGTTTATTCACAGTGTATTGACCATCCTCAGGCCACAGGATTATTCACACATGGTATTGACCATTCACTATCCAAAGGATTATTCTCACAAAAGTATCGACCATCCTCAGGCAACAGGAGCAGTGCACACAGTATTGATCAACTCAGGCCACATGATTATTCACACACAGCATTGACCATCTTCATACCACAGGATTATTCACACACAGCATTGACCATTCACAACCCACAGCATTATTCACACACAATATTGAACAACCTCAGGCAACAAGATTAATCACACATGGAACTGACTATTCACTGTCCAAAGGATTATTCACACACTGTATTGACCATCCTCATGCAACAGAACGATTCACGCAAAGTAATGACCATCCTCAGGCCACAGGATTAATCACACACTGTATTGACTATCCTCAAGCCACATGATTATTCACAGACAGTATTGACCAACCTCAGGCCGCAGGATTATTCACACACAGCGTTCAATAAACTCAGGCAACAGGAGTAATTACACTTGGAACTGACCATTCACTGTCCAAAGGATTGTTCACACACTGTATTGACCATCCTCAAGTCACAAGATTATTCACACACAGTATTGACCATCGTACGGTAACAGGTTTAATGAAAACACTGTCCTGACGATCCTTATGTCACAGGATTGTTCACACATAGTAGTGAGGATCCTCAGGGCACAGGATTATTCACACAGTATTGACGATTCACATTCCAGAGCAGTATTCACACACCGTATTGATGATTCACAGGCCAAGAGTTATTCACACACAGTATTGACGATACACAGGCCAGAGGATTATGCACACGTGGCATTGACCATTCTCTGTCCAAAGCATTATTCACACACAGTATTGACCATCCTCAAGCCACACGATGGTTCACACACAGTATTGACCATCCTCAGGCCACAGGAATATTCACACACGCTATTTACTATTATCAGGCCACAGGATTATTCCTACACGGTATTGTCCACCCTCAAGCCACAGGATTTTTTGCACACAGTATTGATGATCCTCAGGCCACAGGATTATTTTCACACGGTATTAACCATCATCAGGCCACAGGATTAATCACATGCTGCATTGACCATTCTCACGCTACAGAATTATTCTGACACAGTATTGACCATCTTCAGTTAACAGAAATATTCACACACCGTATTGACCATCCTCCTGCCACCAGATTTGTCACACACAGTATTGACCATCCTCACACAACAGGATGAATCACACATGGTATTGATCATCCTCCGGCCACAGGATTATTCACACGCAGCTCTGACCCCCCTTAGGCCACAGGATTAATGAACACACTGTCTTGATCATTTACAGATCACAGATTCATTCACACAAAGTTTTGACCACCCTCAGGCCGCAGGATTATGCACAGATAGCACTCACTACCCTCAGGCCACAGGATTGTTCACACACAGTATTGATCATCCTTAGTCCAAGGGTTATTCACACACAGTATTCAGTGCACAGGATAGTTCACATACTGTATTGACCAACCTTAGGCCACAAGATTATTCCCACACAGTAGTGACCACTCTCAGGCCAACAGGATTATTCCCATATATTATTGACCATTCTAAATCCACAGGATTATTCACACATAGTATGGACCGTCGTCAGGCAACAGGATTATTCACACAAAGTATTGACAATCCTCAGGCCACTAGATTATTCACACACTGTATTGAACATTCTCAGTTCACAGGATTATTCATACACAGTATTGACTAGCACATGGCCACAGGATTAATGAATACTCGGTCTTCAATTTGCAGGTCACAGGATTTTTCCCACATAGTATTGACAATTCTCAGACCACATCATTATTCACACACAGTATTGACCACCATTAGGCCACAGGATTAATGAACATCGTCTTGACCATTTACAGGTCACAGGATTATTCCCACACAGTATTCACCATCCTCAAGTCACGGGATTGTTCACACACAATATTGACAATCCTCAGGCCACAGGAGTATTCACACATTGTATTGATCATCCTCAGACCACATGATTATTTATACACAGTATTGACAGTATACAGGCCACAGGATTACTCTCACACAGTATTCACAATTCACAGGCCACAGGATTACTCAGACACTGTATTGAAAATCCTCAGGCCACTGGATTATCCACACACAGTACTGACCATCCTCAGGACACACTAGTATTCACACACAATACTCAATATTCCCAGCCCACAGCATTATTCACACACAGTATTGATTGGAACACGGCCACAGGATTAATGAACACACTGTCTTGATGATTTACAGGTCACAGAAACATTCGCACCCAGTATTGACCATCCTCAAGCCACAAGATTGTTCACACTCAGTATTGACCGTCCTCAGACCACAGGATTATTCTCACACAGTATGGCTGTCCTCAGGTAACATAATTTTTCACACAATGTATGGACCATTCTCAGGCCACAAGATTATTCACTTGCTGTATTGAAAATTCTCAGGCAACAGGATATTTAACACACACAGTATTGACTATCCTTTGGCCCAAATGTTATTCCCACACAGTATTGACCATTCTCAGGTCACTGGATTATTCGCACACACTATTGACCACCATACGGCCACAGGATTAATGAACTCACTGTCTTGACCATTTACACGTCACAGGATTATTTCCACGCAGTATTGACGAGTCTCAGGCCACAGCAATATTCACACACAGTATCAACCATTCACAGGGCACAAGATTATTCACACACAGCATTGACTAACACACGGCCACAGGATTAATGAACACTCGGTCTTCAATATTTGCAGGTCACAAGATTGTTCCAACATAGAATTGACAATCCTCAGGCCACATCATTATTCACACACAGTATTGACCAGCCGATGGCCACAGGATTTTTCCTACACAGTATTGACCATCCGCAGGCCACAGTATTATTTGCAAACAATATTGACATTGCACAGGACACAGATTATTAACACATAGTATTGACCATCCACAGCCCACAGGATTATTCTCACACAGTATTGCCCATCCTTAGCCAAAGGGCTATTGACACACAGTATTGACAATTCACAGGCCACAGGATTACTCACACACATTATTGACCATCCTCAGGACGCAGGATTATTCACACAGTGTATTGACCACTCACAGTCCAAGAGGATTATTTACACACAGTATTGACTATCCTTAGGCCAGGGCTATTCACACACAGTATTTACGATTCACGGGCCATAGGATTATTCACAGACGTTACTGACTGCCCTCAGTCCACAGGATTATTCACACACAGTATTGAACATTCACAGTGCACAGGATTATTCACATTCAGTATTGACCATCCTCGAGTAGCAAAATTATTCACACGCATTATTGTCCAGCCTCAGGCCACAGATTAATTACACACTGTATTGACAGTACAGAGGCCACAGGAGTATTCACACACAGTATTGACCATTCTCAGCCCACAGGATTATTCACACACGGTATTGACGACCATAAGGCCACAGGATTAATAAACACAGTGAGTTGACCATTCAGTACAAACAGTACTGAACATGCACAGGCCACAGTTTATTATCACCCAGTATTGACCATCCACAGGTCACAGGATTATTATCACCCAGTATTGACCATCCACAGGCCACAGGATTATTATCACACAGCATTGACCATCTACAGGCCACAGGATTATTATCACACAGCATTGACCATCTACAGGCCACAGGATTATTATCACACAGCATTGATCATCCACAGACCACAGGATTATTATCACACAGCATTGACCATCTACAGGCCACAGGATTATTATCACAGCATTGATCATCAACAGGCCACAGGATTATTATCACACAGCATTGACCATCAACAGGCCAGAGGATTATTATCACACAGCATTGATCATCCACAGGCCACAGGATTATTATCACAGCATTGATCATCCACAGGCCACAGGATTATTATCACACAGCATTGACCATCCACAAGCCACAGGATTACTATCACACAGCATTGACCATCCACAGGTCACAGGATTACTATCACACAGCATTGACCATCCACAGGCCACAGGATTACTATCACACAGCATTGATCATCCACAAGCCACAGGATTATTATCACAGCATTGACCATCCACAGGCCACAGGATTATTATCACACAGCATTGACCATCCACAGGCCACAGGATTACTATAACACAGCATTGACCATCCACAGCCCACAGGATTATTATCACACAGCATTGACCATCTACAGGCCACAGGATTATTATCACAGCATTGACCATCCACAACCCACAGGATTACTATCACACAGCATTGACCATCCACAAGCCACAGGATTACTATCACACAGCATTGACCATCCACAGGTCACAGGATTACTATCACACAGCATTGACCATCCACAGGCCACAGGATTACTATCACACAGCATTGATCATCCACAAGCCACAGGATTATTATCACAGCATTGACCATCCACAGGCCACAGGATTATTATCACACAGCATTGACCATCCACAGGCCACAGGATTACTATAACACAGCATTGACCATCCACAGCCCACAGGATTATTATCACACAGCATTGACCATCTACAGGCCACAGGATTATTATCACACAGCATTGACCATCTACAGGCCACAGGATTATTATCACACAGCATTGATCATCCACAGGCCACAGGATTATTATCACACAGCATTGACCATCTACAGGCCACAGGATTATTATCACAGCATTGACCATCCACAACCCACAGGATTACTATCACACAGCATTGACCATCCACAGGCCACAGGATTATTATCACACAGCATTGACCATCCACAGGCCACAGGATTATTATCACAGCATTGATCATCTACAGGCCACAGGATTATTATCACAGCATTGACCATCCACAACCCACAGGATTACTATCACACAGCATTGACCATCTACAGGCCACAGGATTATTATCACACAGCATTGACCATCCACAACCCACAGGATTACTATCACACAGCATTGACCATCTACAGGCCACAGGATTATTATCACAGCATTGACCATCCACAGCCCACAGGATTATTATCACAGCATTGATCATCCACAGGCCACAGGATTATTATCACAGCATTGACCATCCACAGGCCACAGGATTATTATCACACAGTATTGACCATCCACAGGCCACAGGATTATTATCACACAGCATTGACCATCCACAGGCCACAGGATTATTATCACACAGCATTGATCATCCACAGGCCACAGGATTATTATCATACAGCATTGATCATCCACAGGCCACAGGATTATTATCACAGCATTGATCATCAACAGGCCACAGGATTATTATCACACAGCATTGACCATCCACAGGCCACATTATTATTCACTCACAGTATTGACCATCCTTAGGCAAAGGGTTTTACACACACACACTACTGATGATTCACAGCCCAGAGCATTATTCATACACAGTACTGACTGCCCTCAGGAAACATTATTATTCACACACAGTATTGACCATCCTCCGTCCGCAGGATTACTCACACACAGTATTGATCATCCTCAGGTCAACAGTTATTCACATACAGTATTGACAATACTAAAGCCATTAGATCATTCACACACTGTATTGACCAACCTGAGGCCACAGGATAAATGAACACATTCTCTTTATCAATTAACAGGTCACAGGAATATTCCCACACAGTACTGACAATCCACAGGGCACAGGATTATTCACACACTGTATTGAACATCCTCAAGTTCAGGATTACATTGACACACTATTGACCATTCACAGTCCACAGGATTATTCACACACAGTATTGACCACCATACAGCCACAGGATTAATGAACACACTGTCTTATTCATTTACACGTCACAGGATTATTCACACACAGCATTGACTAGCACATGGCCACAGGATTAATGAACACTCAGTCTTCAACATTTGCAGGTCACAGGATTATTCCCACACAGTATTGACCATCCTGAAGTCACAGGATTATTCCCACACAGTATTGACCATCCTGAAGTCACAGGATTATTCCCACACAGTATTGACCATCCTGAAGTCACAGGATTATTCCCACACAGTATTGACCATCCTGAAGTCACAGGATTATTCCCACACAGTATTGACCATCCTGAAGTCACAGGATTATTCCCACACAGTATTGACCATCCTGAAGTCACAGGATTATTCCTACACGGTATTGACCATCCTCAGGCCATGGATTATCCACACAACGTATTGACAATCCTCAAAACAAAGGATTATTCCCACACTGTATTGACCATTCTCAGGCCACAGGATTATTCATAAATGGGATTGAACGACCTCAGGCAACACTATTGTTCACACACAGTATTGACCATCCTCAGGACAACGGTTATTCACACATAGTATTGACCATCCACAGCCCACAGGATTATTATCACACAGTATTGACTATCCTTAGGCCAAGGGTTATTCACATACAGTATTTCCGATTCACGGGCCATAGGATTATTCGCACACAGTATTGACTGCCCTCAGTCCAGAGGATTATTCACACACAGTATTGAGCATTCACAGTACACAGGATTATTCACACACTGTATTCACAAATCTCAGGCCACAGGTTAATTCACACACAGTATTGACAATCCTCCGTCCACAGGATTACTCACACATAGTATTGACCATCCTTGGATAGCAAAATTATTCACACACATTGTTGACCAGCCTCAGGCCACAGGATTATTTACACACTGTATTCATATTACAGAGGCCACAGGAGTATTCACACACAGTATTCAACATTCTCAGCCCACAGGATTATTCACATACAGTATTGACGAACATACGGCCACAGGATTAATAAACACACTGCTTTGACCATTTACAGCTCACAGGATTATTCACACACAATATTGACGATTCTCAGGCCATTGGATTATTCACACACAGTATTGACCAGCATAAGGCTACAAGATTATCCCCACGCAGTATTGACCATTCTCAGACCACAGAATTATTCACACACAGCATTGACCATCCTCAGGTCACACGAGTACTCACACGCAATATTCAACCTTCTCAGCCCACAGGATTATTCCCACACAGTATTGCCCATCCTGAGGCAAAGGGATATTCACACACAGTATTGACAATTCACAGGCCACAGGATTATTCACACACAGTATTGACTGTCCTCAGGCCACAGGGTTATTCACACTGTGTATTGACCATCCTTAGGCCAAGGGATATTCACACACAGTATTTACGATTCACGGGCCATAGAATTATTCCCACACAGTATTGACTGCCCTCAGTCCACAGAATTATTCTCACACAGTATCGTCCATCCTCAGGTCACAGGAGTATTCATACACAGTATTGACCATTCTCAGCCCACAGGATTATTCACACACAGTATTGACGAACATACGGCCACAGGATTAATAAACACACTGCTTTGACCATTTACAGCTCACAGGATTATTCACATTCAGTATTGACCATTCACAGGCCAGAGGATTGTTCACATGTAGTATTGATCATACTCAGGCCAAGGATTACTCTCACACAGTATTGACCATTCACAGGCCACAGGACTATTCCCACACAGTATTGGGCATTCTCAGGCCAGAATATTATTTACATACAGTATTGACCATCCTGAGACCACAGAACTATTCACACACAGTATTGTCCGTCCTCAGGTCACACAAGTATTCACACACAATAATCAACAGTCTCAACCCACAGGATTATTCCCACAGAGTATTGACGATTCTCAGGCCACAGGATTATTCACACACAGTATTTACCATCCTCAGACCATGTGAGTATTCACACACAATATACAACATTCTGAGCCCACAGGATTATTCACTCACAGTACGGCCTAGCCTCAGACCACAGGATTATTCACACACAGTATTGACCAGCATAAGGCTACAGGATTAATGGACACATTGTCTTGACCATTTACAGATTGCAGAATTATTTCCATGCAGTATTGACCATCCGCAGGCAAAAGAATTATTCCCACAAAGAATTGACAATCCTCAAGCCACGGGATCTTTCACACACAGTATTGACCATCCTCAGGGCACAGGGTTATTCACATACAGTATTGAACATCCTCAGGACACAGGTTTATTCCCACACAGTATTCCCACTCTGGGAATCTCTCACACAGACTCTGGGACTCTGAGATTCTCACACACAGACACACACACACTCACTCTGGGACTCACATACAACACTCACTCTAGGACACTGATTCTCACACACTCTGGGACACTGTGATTGTCACACACTCTGGGACTCACACACACACACACACACACACTGGGACACTGTGATTGTCACACACTCTGGGACTCATACACACACACACTCTGGGACTAACACACACACACACTGGGACACTGATTCTCACACACTCTGGGACTCACACACTGGGACACTGATTCTCACACACTCTGGGACTAACACACACACTCTGGGAAACTGTGATTCTCACACACACACTGGGACTCACACACACACACTCTGGGACACTGATTCTCTCACACTCTGGGATTCTCTCACACACACACACACACACACTCTGGGACTCTCACACTCTGGGACATTGTAATTAACACACACTCTGGGACACACACACACACACATACACACTGGGCCTCACACACACTCTGGGACACTGATTCTCACACATACTCTGGGACTCTCATTCTCACACTCTCTGGGATTCCCTCTCTCACACACACTCTGGTATCCCTTCACTGACACACACGCTGGGACTCTCTCCCTCTCTCTCTCTCTCTCTCACACACACACACACACACACACACACACACACACACACACACACAGGGACTCTCATTCTCTCACACACACACTCTGGGACACTGTGATTTTACACATACTCTGGGACACTGATTCTCACACACACTCTGGGACTCTCATTCTCACACACTCTGGGATTCCCTCAATGACACACACTCTGGGACTCTCTCTCACACACACACATGCTGGGACTCTCTCTCTCTCTCTCTCTCTCTCTCTCTCTCTCTCTCTCTCTCACACACACACACACACACAGGGACTCTCATTCTCTCACACACACTCTGGGACTCTCTCTCTCTCCCACACACACACACACACTCTGGGACACAGATTCTCACACTGACTCTGGGATACTGAGATTCACACGCGCACACACACTCTGGGACTCACACACACTCTGGGACACTGTGATTCTCTTATACACACTGGAATTCTCTCGCACACTCTGGCACACTCAGGTAATCTCTCTTACATTTGGGGATATCCTTAAACACCATGGGACTCTGGGACTCTGGCACTCACTCTGGAACTCTCTCTCACTCACTGTGGGATTCCGTTACACACTCTGGGATTCCCTCTCACACTCTCTGGATTCACTCACACACTTTGGGACTTTCTTGGATTCTGTCACACACTCTAGGAATCCTTAACACACTCTGGGACATGCTGGGATGCTCTCACACACTCTGGGACTCTCTGGGATTCCCTTATGCAATCTGGAAGACTGGGACTCTCTCCCACACACTCTGGCACACTGTGATTCTCTTACACTCACTAGGATTCTCTCGCACACTCTGGGAATCTCTCTTACATTCGGGGATTCCCTTACACACCATGGGACTCTGGGACTTTCTCACTCACTCTGGGACTCTCTCTCACTCACTGGGATTTCGTTCCACACTCTGGGATACTCTGGGTTCTCTCTCACACTCTGGGACTCCCTCACACACTCTGGGATTCCCCCTATTTCACACACTCTGGGATTCCCCTCTCTGGGATTCCCACTCTGGTATTCTCTCTCTCTCTCTCACACACACACACACACACACTGGGATTGCCTCTTTCACACACACTCTGGCATTCACTCTCTCACACGCACTCTGGGATTCTCTCACACACAATCTGGGACTCTTGGGGATTCCGTCTCTCTCACACACTCTGGGACTCGCCCCTCTCACACACAATCTGGGAAACTCACACACACACACGCTCGGACTCTCTGGGATTCCCTCCCTCACACACAATACGGGATTCACTATCAAACACAGTCTGGGATTCTCACAAACACACACAATCTGGGATTCCCTCACAAACACACACTCTGCGATTCCCACTCTGGGACTCTCTGGGATTCCCTCTATCCCATACATTCTGGGACACTCTGGGATTCCCTCTCTCAACACTCACTCTAGCATTCCCTCTCACATACACATTCTGGGAAACTCGCGCACACCCTTTGGGATTCTCTCATTCATACTCTGGGATTCCCTCTCTCACACACACTCTGGGATTCTCTCTCACACACACACACTCTGGGAAACACACACACAAAGATCCTCTCACACTCACTCTGGGATTCCCTCTCTCACACACACACTCTGCGAAACTCGCACATACACTGGGATTCTCTCTCACACAATCAGGGACTCTCTCGGATTCTCTCTCTCTCTCTCACACACAAACTCTGGGATTCCCTCTCACACACACACACACACACACACACACACACACACACACACACACACACACTGGGATGCCCTCTCTCAGACACACCCTGGCACTCCCTCTCTCACAAACACTCAGTGAAACTCGCACACACACTCTGGGATTCCCACTCTCACACTCACGCCGGGATACTCTCACACACAATCTGGGACTCTCTGGGATTCCCTCTCTCTCACACATTCTGGGATTCTCTCACACACACTCTGGGATTCCCTCTCTCAAACACACTCTGGGATTGGGTCTCTCACACGCGCTCTGGGAAACTCACACACACACACACACACACTGGGACTCTCTGGGATTCCCTCTGTCACACACACACTCTGGGATTCCCTCTGTCACACACACACTCTGGGATTCCCTCTCTCACACACACACACACACACTCTGGGACTCCCTCGGATTCCCTCTCTCACACACAACTCTGGGATTCCCTCTCACACACAAACACACTCCTGGATTCTCTGGGATGCCCTCTTGCCCACACACTCTGGGAAACTCACACACACACACACACACTCTGGGATCCTCTCACAAACACTCTGGAACTCTCAGGGATGCCCTCTCTCACACACACTCTGGGATTGGCTCTCTCTCACACACTCTAGGATTCCCTCTCTCATACACTCTCTGGCATTCCCTCTCTATCACACACTCTCTGGCAATCCCTCTCTATCACACACTATGGGATGCCCTCTCTCACACACACTCTAGGATTCCCTCTCTCACACACACTCTGGACTCTCTGGGATTCCCACCCTCACTCACACTCTGGAATTCCCTCTCTCACGCACAAGCTGGGATTCCCACTCTCACACACACTCTGGGATCCCCTCTCTCTCTCACCATCACTCTGGGATTCTCTCTCTCACACACATTCTGGGACTCTCTCACACACAGTCTGGGACACTCACAGACACACTCTGGGACACTGTGATTCTCTTACACACACTGGAATTCTCTCGCACACTCTGGCACACTCAGGGAATCTCTCTAACATTTGGGATTCCCTTACACACCATAGGCTTCTGGGACTCTCACTTACTTTGGGACTCTCTCTTACTCACTGTGGGATTCCCTTACAAGCTCTGGGACTCTCTGGGATTCTCTCACACACTCTAGGAATCCCTAACACACTCGGGGACACACTGGGATTTCCTTACACACTCTGGGATTCCCTCTCTCAAACACACTCAGGGATTCTCTCTCTCTCAAACACTCTGGGATTCCCCCTCTCTCACACAAACTCTGGGATTCTCTCACACACACTCTGGGATTCCCTCTCTCACACACACTCCTGGGAAACTCGCACACACACTGGAATTCCCACTCTCTCACACAATCTGGGACTCTCTCGGATTCTCTCTCTCTCACACACACACTCTGGGATTCCCTCTCTCACACACACTCTGGGCCTCTCTGGGATTCCCAGTCTGACACACGCTCTGGGATTGCCTCTCTCACGCACGCTCTGGGATTCCCTCTCTCACACACTCACTCTGGCATTCCCACTGACATACACACTCTGGGAAACTCGCATGCATACTTTGGGATTCTCTCATTCATACTCTGGGATTCCGAATCTCAAACATAATCTGGCATTCCCTCTCTTACACACACTCTGGGATTCCCTCTCTCACACACACCCTGGGACTCCATCTCTCACAAACACTCTGTGAAACTCGCACACACACTCTGGGATTCCAACTCTCACACAGAGTCTGGGATTCTCTCACACACACACTCTGGGACTATCTGGGATTCCTTTTCTCTCACACACTCTGGGATTCCCACTCTCACACTCACGCCAGGATTCTCTCACACACAATCTGGGACTCTCTGGGATTCCCTCTCTCACACAGACTCTGGGAAACTCGCAAACACACTCTGGGATTCCATCTCTCAAACTCACTCTGGGATTCCCTCTCTCACACACACTATGACACACAATCTGGGACTCTCTGGGATTCCATCTCTCTCACACACTCTGGGATTCCCTCTCTCACACACACTCTGGGATTCTCTCAGACACACACTCTGGGATTCTCTCACAAACACTCTGGGACTCTCAGGGATGCCCTCTCTCACACACTCTCTGGGATTCCCTGTCTCATAAAGACTCTGGGAAACACGCAAACACACTCTGAGATTCCATCTCTCACTCTCACTCTGGGATTCTCCCTCTCACACACACTCTCACACACAATCTGGGACTCTCTGGGATTCCCACTTTCACACACACTCTGGGATTCCATCTCTCACACACACTCTGGGATTCCCTCTCTCACACACACTCTGGGATTCCCTCTCTCACACACACACTCTGGGATTCCCTCTCTCTCACACACACACTCTGGGATTCCCTCTCTCACACACACACACTCTCTGGGACTCTCTGGGATTCCCTCTCTCAAACACACTCGGGGATTCCCTCTCTCTCACACACTCTGGGAAACTCGCACACACACTCTGGGATTCTCTCATTCACACTCTGGGATTCTCTCTCTCTCACACACTCTGGGATTCCCCCTCTCTCACACAAACTCTGGGATTCCCTCACACACACTCTGGGATTCCCTCTCTCACACACACTCCTGGGAAATTCGCACACACACTGGAATTCCCACTCTCTCACACAATCTGGGACTCTCTCGGATTCTCTCTCTCTCACACACACACTCTGGGATTCCCTCTCTCACACACAATGTGGGACTCTCTGGGATTCTCTCTCTCTCACACACTCTGGGAATTGCCCTCTCTCACACAAACTCTGGAATTCTGTCACACACACTCTGGGATTTCCTCACACACACTCTGGGACGCCCTCTCTCACACACACTATGGGATTCCCTCTCCCTCACACACCCTGGGATTCCCTCTCTCACACACACCCTGGGACTCTCTGGGATTCCCTCTCTAATAAACGCTCTGTGAAACTCGCACACACACTCTGGGATTCCAACTCTCACGCACGGACTCTCTGGGACTCCCTCTCTCACACACTCTCTGGGACTCCCTCTCTCACACACTCTCTGGGACTCCCTCTCTCACACACTCTCTGGGACTCCCTCTCTCACACACTCTCTGGGACTCCCTCTCTCACACACTCTCTGGGACTCCCTCTCTCACACACTCTCTGGGACTCCCTCTCTCACACACTCTCTGGGACTCCCTCTCTCACACACTCTCTGGGACTCCCTCTCTCACACACTCTCTGGGACTCCCTCTCTCACACACTCTCTGGGACTCCCTCTCTCACACACTCTCTGGGACTCCCTCTCTCACACACTCTCTGGGACTCCCTCACTCACACACTCTCTGGGACTCCCTCACTCACACACTCTCTGGGACTCCCTCACTCACACACTCTCTGGGACTCCCTCACTCACACACTCTCTGGGACTCCCTCACTCACACACTCTCTGGGACTCCCTCACTCACACACTCTCTGGGACTCCCTCACTCACACACTCTCTGGGACTCCCTCACTCACACACTCTCTGGGACTCCCTCACTCACACACTCTCTGGGACTCCCTCACTCACACACTCTCTGGGACTCCCTCACTCTCACACTCTCTGGGATTCCCTCACTCTCACACTCTCTGGGATTCCCTCTCTCACACACACTCATGGATTCCCTCTCTCACACACACTCATGGATTCCCTCTCTCACACACACTCCTGGGAAATTCGCACACACACTGGAATTCCCACTCTCTCACACAATCTGGGACTCTCTCGGATTCTCTCTCTCTCACACACACACTCTGGGATTCCCTCTCTCACACACAATGTGGGACTCTCTGGGATTCTCTCTCTCTCACACACTCTGGGAATTGCCCTCTCTCACACAAACTCTGGAATTCTGTCACACACACTCTGGGATTTCCTCACACACACTCTGGGACGCCCTCTCTCACACACACTATGGGATTCCCTCTCCCTCACACACCCTGGGATTCCCTCTCTCACACACACCCTGGGACTCTCTGGGATTCCCTCTCTAATAAACGCTCTGTGAAACTCGCACACACACTCTGGGATTCCAACTCTCACGCACGGACTCTCTGGGACTCCCTCTCTCACGGACTCTCTGGGACTCCCTCTCTCACACACTCTCTGGGACTCCCTCTCTCACACACTCTCTGGGACTCCCTCTCTCACACACTCTCTGGGACTCCCTCTCTCACACACTCTCTGGGACTCCCTCTCTCACACACTCTCTGGGACTCCCTCTCTCACACACTCTCTGGGACTCCCTCTCTCACACACTCTCTGGGACTCCCTCTCTCACACACTCTCTGGGACTCCCTCTCTCACGGACTCTCTGGGACTCCCTCTCTCACACACTCTCTGGGACTCCCTCTCTCACACACTCTCTGGGACTCCCTCTCTCACACACTCTCTGGGACTCCCTCTCTCACACACTCTCTGGGACTCCCTCTCTCACACACTCTCTGGGACTCCCTCTCTCACACACTCTCTGGGACTCCCTCTCTCACACACTCTCTGGGACTCCCTCACTCACACACTCTCTGGGACTCCCTCACTCACACACTCTCTGGGACTCCCTCACTCACACACTCTCTGGGACTCCCTCACTCACACACTCTCTGGGACTCCCTCACTCACACACTCTCTGGGACTCCCTCACTCACACACTCTCTGGGACTCCCTCACTCACACACTCTCTGGGACTCCCTCACTCACACACTCTCTGGGACTCCCTCACTCACACACTCTCTGGGACTCCCTCACTCACACACTCTCTGGGATTCCCTCACTCTCACACTCTCTGGGATTCCCTCTCTCACACACACTCATGGATTCCCTCTCTCACACACACTCATGGATTCCCTCTCTCACACACACTCAGGGAAACTCGCAAACACACTGGAATTCCCACTCTCTCACACAATCTGGGACTCTCTCGGATTCTCTCTCTCTCACACACACACTTTAGGATTCCCTCTCAAACACACACACACTCTCTGGGATTCTCTGGGATTCCCTCTCTCTCTCACACACACACACACACACTTGGACTCTCTGGGATTCCCTCTATCTCACACACATACTCTGGGACTCTCTGGGATTCCCTCTCTCAAACACACTCGGGGATTCCCTCTCTCTCACACACTCTGGGATTCCCTCTCTTTCACACACTCTGGGATTCCCTCTCCACACACACTCTGGGATGCCCTCTCACACGCACACTCTGGGATTGGCTCTCTGGGATTCTCTCTCTCACACACTCTCTGGGATTCCCTCTCTCACACACACTCTCTGGGATTCCCACTCACTCACACACTCTGGGATTCCCTCTCTCACACACTTTGGGATTCTCTCAGACACACACTCTGGGTTTCTCTCACAAACACTCTGGGACTCTCAGGGATGCCCTCTCTCCCACACTCTCTGGGATTCCCTCTCTCACGCACTCGCGGGGATTCCCTCTCTCATAAAGACTCTGGGAAACTCGCAAACACACTCAGATCCCATCTCTCACTCTCACCCTGGGATTCCCTCTCTCACACACTCTGGGATTCCCTCTCTCACACACACACTCTGGGATTCTCTCACAAATATTCTGGGACTCTCAGGGATGCCCTCTCACACACACACTCTGGGATTGGCTCTCTCTCACGCACTCTAGGATTCCCTCTCTCTCACACACACACACACACACACACACTCTGGGACTATCTGGGATTCCCTCTCACACACACACTCTGGGATTCCTTCTTTCCCCGACACTCGGGGACATCCTCTCTCAAACACACTGTGGGATTCCCTCTCTCTCACACACTCTGGGAAACACACACACACACTCTGGGACTCTCACGGATGCCCTCTCTCACACACTCTCTGGGATTCCCTCTCTCACACACTCTCTGGGATTCCCTCTCTCACACACACACTCTGGGACTCTCTGGGATTCCCACTCTCTCACACTCTGGGATTCCCTCTCTCACACACACACTCTGGGATTCCTTCTCTCCCCCACACTCGGGGACACCCTCTCTCTCACACACGCTGGGAAACACACACACACACTCTGGGATTCTCTCTCACACACTATGGTACTCTCAGGGATGCCCTCTCTCACAGACACTGTGGGATTGGCTCTCTCTCACACGCACCCTGGGATTCCCTCTCTCACACGCACCCTGGGATTCCCTCTCTCACACGCACCCTGGGATTCCCTCTCTCACACACACTCTGGGACTCTTGGGGATTCCGTCTCTCTCACACACTCTGGGATTCCCTCTCTTACACACTCTGGGGCTCGCCCCTCTCACAATCAGGGAAACTCACACACACACTCTGGGATTCTCTCACACACACGCTCGGACTCTCTGGGATTCCCTCCCTCACACACACTCTGGGATTCACTATCAAACACAGTCTGGGATTCTCACAAACACACACAATCTGGGATTCCCTCACAAACACACACTCTGCGATTCCCACTCTGGGACTCCCTCTATCCCACACACTCTGGGACTCTCAGGGATGCCCTCTCTCACACACACTCTAGGATTGGCTCTCTCTCACGCACTCTAGGATTCCCTCTCACACACACACACACACACACACACTGGGACTCTCTGGGATTCTCTCTCTCACTCACACACTCTGGGATTCCCTCTCTCACACACACACATTCTGGGATTCCCTCTTTCAACACTCACTCTGGCATCCCCTCTCACATACACACTCTGGGAAACTCGCACACAAACTTTGGGATTCTCTAATTCATACTCTGGGATTCCCTCTCTCACACACTTTGGGATTCTCTCACACACGCACTCTGGGACACCTTCTCTCCCACACACTCTGGGATTCCCTCACTCAAACGCACTCTGGGATTCCTTCTCTCCCACACACTCTGGGATTCCCTCACTCAAACGCACTCTGCAATTCCCTCTCTCACACACACTCTGGGAAACAAACACATTCACTCTGGGATACTCTCACACTCACGCACGGACTCTCTGGGATACTCTCACACTCACGCACGGACTCTCTGAGATTCCCTCTCACACACACACACTCTGGGACTGTCTGGGACTCCCTCTCTCACACACACTCTGGGACTCCCTCTCTCACACACACTCTGGGACTCCCTCTCTCACACACACTCTGGGACTATCTGGGATTCCCTCTCTCACACACACACTCTGGGATTCCCTCTCTCACACACACTCTGGGACTCCCTCTCTCACACACACTCTGGGATTCCCTCTCTCACACACACTCTGGGACTATCTGGGACTCCCTCTCTCACACACACTCTGGGATGTCTGGGATTCCCTACACACACACTCTGGGACTATCTGGGATTCCTTTTCTCTCACACACTCTGGGATTGACTCTCTCACACACACTCTGGGACTCTCACAGACACACTCTGGGACACTGTGATTCTCTTACACACACTGGAATTCTCTCGCAAACTCTGGCACACTCAGGGAATCTCTCTTACATTTGGGAAACCCTTACACACCATAGGCTTCTGGGACTCTCTCACTTACTCTGGGACTCTCTCTTACTCACTGTGGGATTTCCTTACACACTCTGGGATTCCCGCTCTCACACACACTGGGATTTCCACTCTGACACACACTCTGGGATTCCCTCTCTCACACACATTCTGGGATGCCCTCTCACACACACACTCTGTGGATGCCCTCTCTCACAAACACACTGGGAAACTCACACACACACTCTGGGATTCTAACTTTCTCTCTCACTTTGGGATTCCCACTCTCACACACACTCAGGGACTCTGAGATTCCCTTCAGCTCACACACTCTCTGGGATCCCCTCTCTCAAACACACTCTGGGAAACCCACACACACACTCTGGGATTCTTTCTCTCACACACACACACACTGGAATTCCCTCTCTCACATTCTGGGACTCTCTGGCATTCCCTTACACAATCTGGGATGCTAGGACCCTCGCCCACACACCCTGGGTTTCTCTCACACACTCTGGGAATTCCCTCAAACCTTCTGGGATTGCCACTCTTACCCACACTCTGGGACTCCCTCTCTCTCACACACACTTTGGGGTTCCCTCTCTCACACACACTCTGGGATTTGCCATCTCACACACACTCTGGGATTCCCTCTCTCACACACACTCTGGGATTCCCTCTCTCACACACACTCTGGGATTCCCTCTCTCACACACACTCGGACTCTCTTGGATTCTCTCTCTCTCTCACACACTCTGGGATTCCCCCTCTCTCACACACTCTGGAATAATCTCACGCACACTCGGGGATGCCCCCTCTCACGCTCACTCGGGGATGCCCCCTCTCACGCACACCCGGGGATTCCCTCTCTCACGCACACCCGGGGATTCCCTCTCTCACGCACACCCGGGGATTCCCTCTCTCACGCACACCCAGGGATTCCCTCTCTCTCACACTCACTCTGGCATTCCCTCTCACATACACACTCTGGGAAACTCGCACACACGCCTTGGGATTCTCCCATTCATACTCTGGGATTCCCCCTCTCATACACACTTTGGGATTCCGACTCTCACACACAGTCTGGGATTCCCTCTCACACACAATTTGGGATTTCTGCTCTCTCACACACATTCTGGGATTCCCACTCTCACACACATGCTGGTATTCTCTCATACACACTCTGGGACTCTCTGGGATTCCCTCTCTCACACGCACTCTGGGATTCCGTCTCTCTCACACACTCAGGGATTCCCTCTCTCACACACACTCTGGGAAACTCGCACACACACTGGAATTCCCACTCTCTCACACAATCTGGGACTCTCCCGGATTCTCTCTCGCTTACACACACCCTTGGAGTCCCTCTATCACACACTCTCGGGGACTCTCTGGAATTCCCTCTCACATACACACTCTGGGAAACTCACACGCATACTTTGGGATTCTCTCATTCATACTCTGGGATTCCCTTTCTCTCACATGCTCTGGGATTCCCTCTCTCACACACACCCTCTGGGAATCCCTCTCTCACACACTCTCTGGGATTCCCTCTCTCACACACTCTCTGGGATTCCCTCTCTCACACACACTCTGGGGGTCTCTGAGATTGCCTCTCACACACACATTCTGGGATTCTCTCACACACACATTCTGGGATTCTCTCACACACAAACACACTCCTGGATTCTGTGGGATGCCCTCTCTCCCACACACCCTGGGACTACCTCTCTCACAAACACTCTGGGATTCCCTCTCTCACACACTGTCTGGGATTCAGTCTCTCTCACACACACTATGTGAAACTCGCATACACACTCTGGGATTCCGGCACTCACAGAGTCTGGGATTCGCTCACACACACACTCTGGGACTCTCTGGGATTCCCTCTCTCACACATACTCTGGAAAACTCACACACACAACCTGGAACTCTCTGGAATTCCCTCTCTCTCACACACTCTGGGATTCCCACTCTGGGACACTCTCACATACTCTGGGATTCCCTCTCACACACAGGGACTCGCTGGAATTCCCTCTCTCACGCACAATCTGGGATTACCTCTCTCAGACACCCTCTGGGAATCCCACTCTCACACACACTCTGGGACCCTCTGGGATCCCCTCTCTCTCTCACACACAATCTGGGACACTCAAAGACACACTCTGGGACACTGTGATTCTCTTACACACACTGGAATTCTCTCGCACACTCTGGCACACTCAGGGAATCTCTCTTACATTTGGGATTCCCTTACACACCATAGGCTTCTGGGACTCTCTCACTTACTCTGGGACTCTCTCTTACTCAGTGTGGGATTCCCTTACACGCTCTGGGATTCTCTCTCACACTCTGGGATTCCCGCTCTCACACACTCTGGGATTTCCACTCTCTCACACACACTCAGGGATTCTAACTTTCTCTCACACTTTGGGATTCCCACTCTCACACACACTCAGGGACTCTGAGATTCCCTTCAGCTCACACACACTCTGGGATCCCCTTTCTCAAACACACTCTGGGAAACCCACACACACACTCTGGGATTCTCTCTCTCTCTCTCACACACACACACACACACACACACACACACACACACACTCTGGAATTCCCTCTCTCACATTCTGGGACTCTCTGGGATTCCCTTACACAATCTGGGATGCTAGGACCCTCGTCCAAACACCCTGGGTTTCTCTCACACACTCTGGGAATTCCCTCAAACACTCTGGGATTTCCACTCTTACCCACACTCTGGGACTCTCTGGGATTCCCTCTCTCTCACACGCTCTGGGATTTGCCCTCTCTCACACGCTCTGGGATTCACTATCACACATGCACTCTGGGATTCCCTCTCTCTCACACACTCTCTGGGATTCCCTCTCTCTCTCACACTCTCTGGGATTCCCTCTCTCTCACACATTCTCTGGCATTCCCTCTCTCAACACTCACTCTGGCATTCCCTCTCTCAACACTCACTCTGGCATTCCCTCTCACATACACACTCTGGAAAACTCACACACACACCTTGGGATTCTCTCATTCATACTCTGGGATTCGCTCACGCACACACTCTGGCATTCCCTCTCTCTCACACAGTCTGGGATTCTCTCAAACACAATCTGGGTCTCTTTGGGATTCCCTCTCTCACACACACTTTGGGATTCCGTCTCTCTCACATACTATGGGATTCCCTATCTCACACACTTTGGGATTCTCTCACACACACACTCAGGGATTCCCTCTCTCACACACACTCTGGGAAACTCGCACACACACTGGAATTCCCACTCTCTCACACAATCTGGGACTCTCTCGGATCCTCTCTCGCTCACACACACTCTTGGATTCCCTCTAGCACACACTCTCGGGGACTCTCTGGGATTCCCTCTCACATACACTCGGGGATTCCTTCTATCACAACACACTCCCTGGGGTGCCCGCCCTCACACACACACTCCCTGGGGTGCCCGCCCTCACACACACACTCCCTGGGGTGCCCGCCCTCACACACACACTCCCTGGGGTGCCCGCCCTCACACACACACTCCCTGGGGTGCCCGCCCTCACACACACTCTGGGGCTCTCTGGGATGCCCTCCCTCACACACACTCTGGGGCTCTCTGGGATGCCCTCCCTCACACACACTCTGGGGCTCTCTGGGATGCCCTCCCTCACACACACTCTGGGGCTCTCTGGGATGCCCTCCCTCACACACACACACACTCTGGGATGCCCTCCCTCACACACACACACACTCTGGGATGCCCTCCCTCACACACACACACACACTCTGGGATGCCCTCCCTCACACACACACACACTCTGGGATGCCCTCCCTCACACACACACACACTCTGGGATGCCCTCCCTCACACACACACACACTCTGGGATGCCCTCCCTCACACACACACACACTCTGGGATGCCCTCCCTCACACACACACACACTCTGGGATGCCCTCCCTCACACACACACACACTCTGGGATGCCCTCCCTCACACACACACACACTCTGGGATGCCCTCCCTCACACACACACACACTCTGGGATGCCCTCCCTCACACACACACACACTCTGGGATGCCCTCCCTCACACACACACACACTCTGGGATGCCCTCCCTCACACACACACACACACTCTGGGATGCCCTCCCTCACACACACACACACACACTCTGGGATGCCCTCCCTCACACACACACACACTCTGGGATGCCCTCCCTCACACACACACACACACACTCTGGGATGCCCTCCCTCACACACACACTCTGGGATGCCCTCCCTCACACACACTCTCGGGCTCTCTGGGATGCCCTCTCTCACACACACTCTGGGATGCCCTCTCTCACACACACTCTGGGGCTCTCTGGGATTCGCTCTCACACACACACTCTCGGGCTCTCTGGGGTGCCCTCTCTCACACACACTCTGGGATGCCCTCCCTCACACACACTCTGGGATGCCCTCCCTCACACACACTCTGGGATTCCCTCTCTCACACAAACACTCTGGGGTGCCCTGTCTCACACACACACTCTGGGATTCCCTCTCTCACACACACACTCTGGGGTGCCCTCTCTCACACACACTCTGGGGCTCTCTGGGATTCGCTCTCACACACACACTCTGGGATTCCCTCCCTCTCACACACTCTGGGGCTCTCTGGAATGCCCTCTCTCACACACACACTCTGGGGTGCCCTCTCTCACACACACTCTGGGGCTCTCTGGGATTCCCTCTCTCACACACACACTCTGGGGTGCCCTCTGTCACACACACTCTGGGATGCCCTCTCTCACACACACTCTGGGGCTCTCTGGGATGCCCTCTCTCACACACACACTCTGGGATGCCCTCCCTCACACACACTCTGGGATGCCCTCTCTCACACACACACTCTGGGATGCCCTCTCTCACACACACTCTGGGGCTCTCTGGGATGCCCTCTCTCACACACACACTCTGGGATGCCCTCCCTCACACACACTCTGGGATGCCCTCTCTCACACACACACTCTGGGGTTTCCTCTCTCACACACTCTGGGATTCCCACTCTCTCGGATTCTCTCTCTGTCTCACACACACTCTTGGATTCCCTCAATCACACACACTCTGGGATACCCTCTCTCTCACGCACAACCTGGAACTCTCTGGAATTCCCTCTCACACACACACTCTGGGATTCCCTCTCTCTCACACACTCTGGGATTCCCACTCTGGGACACTCTCACACATACTCTGGGATTCCCTCTCACACACAGGGACTCGCTGGAATTCCCTCTCTCACACACAATCTGGGATTCCCTCTCTCAGACACCCTCTGGGATTCCCACTCTCACACACACTCTGGGACCCTCTGGGATCCCCTCTCTCTCTCACACACAATCTGGGACACTCACAGACACACTCTGGGACACTGTGATTCTCTTACACACACTGGAATTCTCTCGCATACTCTGGCACACTCAGGGAATCTCTCTTACATTTGGGATTCCCTTACACACCATAGGCTTCTGGGACTCTCTCACTTACTCTGGGACTCTCTCTTACTCACTGTGGGATTTCCTTACACACTCTGGGATTCCCTCTCTCACACACACTCTGGGACTCTCTGGGATTCCCACTCTCACACACACTCTGGGACTCTCTGGGATTCCCACTCTCACACACACTCTGGGGTTTCCTCTCTCACACACACTCTGGGATTACATCTTTCTCACACACTCTGGGATTCCATCTCTTACACACACTCGGCAAAGTCTCACACACACTCTGGGATTCTCTCATACACACTCTGGGACTCTCTGGGATTCCCTCTCTAACACACACTCTGGGAAACTTGCATGCATACTTTGGGATTCTCTCATTCATACTCTGGGATTCCCTCTCTCTCACACACTCTGGGACCCGCTCACACACACATTCTGGGACTCTCTGGGATTCCCTCTCTCTCTCACACACTCTCTGGGATTCCCTCTCTCACACACTCGCTGAGATTGCCTCTCTCACACACTCGCTGGGACTCTCTAGGATTCCCCCTCTCACAACATCTGGGATTCCCTCTGTCACACACACTCTGGGAAACACACACACACACACACACTGGGATTCCCTCTATCACAAACTCTGGGATTGGCTCTCTCTCTTACACTCTGGGACACGCTGGGATTCCCACTCACACACACACACGCTGGGATTCCCACTCACACATACACACACGCTGGGATTCCCACTCACACACACACTGGGATTCCCACACACACACACACTGGGATTCCCACTCTCTCACACACACACACACACACACACACACACACACACGCTGGGATTCCCACTCTCACACACACACACACACACACACACACACACACGCTGGGATTCCCACTCACACACATACACACACGCTGGGATTCCCACTCACACACACACACACACGCTGGGATTCCCACTCACACACACACACACACACGCTGGGATTCCCACTCACACACACACACACACACACTGGGATTCCCACTCACACACACACACACGCTGGGATTCCCACTCACACACACACACACACACACACACACACACACACACACGCTGGGATTCCCACTCTCACACACACACACTGGGATTCCCACTCTCACACACACACACACACACACACACACACACACGCTGGGATTCCCACTCACACACACTGGGATTCCCACTCACACACACTGGGATTCCCACTCACACACACACTGGGATTCCCACTCACACACACACTGGGATTCCCACTCACACACACACTGGGATTCCCACTCACACACACACACACGCTGGGATTCCCACTCTCACACACACACACACACACACACACACACACACACACACACACACACACACACACACACGCTGGGATTCCCACTCTCTCACACACACACACACTGGGATTCCCACTCTCACACACACACACACACTGGGATTCCCACTCTCTCACACACACACACACACACACACACACACACACTGGGATTCCCACTCACACACACTGGGATTCCCACTCACACACACTGGGATTCCCACTCACACACACACACACACACACACACACACACACCCTGGGATTCCCACTCACACACACCCTGGGATTCCCACTCACACACACCCTGGGATTCCCACTCACACACACACACACGCTGGGATTCCCACTCACACACACACACACGCACATGCTGGGATTCCCACTCTCACACACACACACACTGGGATTCGCACTCACACACACACGCTGGGATTCCCACTCTCTCTCACACACACACACACACACACACACACACACACACACACGCTGGGATTCCCACTCACACACACGCTGGGATTCCCACTCTCTCACACACACACACACACACACACACACACACACCCTGGGATTGCCACTCACACACACACTGGGATTCCCACTCACACACACACACACACGCTGGGATTCCCACTCACACACACACACACGCTGGGATTCCCACTCACACACACACACACACGCTGGGATTCCCACTCACACACACACATCTGGGATTCCCTCTCTCTCACACACTCTGGGACTCTCTCGGATTCTCTCTCTCTCACACACACTCTTGGATTCCCTCTATCACACACTCTCGGTGACTCTCTGGGATTCCCTCTCACACACACACACACACTCAGATTCTCGCACACAAACACACTCTGGGATTCTCTGGGATGCCCTCTCTCACGCACACTCTGGGATTCTCTCACACACACTCTGGGATTTCCTCTCTCACACACACTCTGGGATTCTCTGATACACACTCTGGGACTCTCTGGGATTCCTTCTCTCCCACACACTCGGGGACTCCCTCTCACATACTCTGGGGCTCGCTGGGATTGGCTCTCCCTCTCACATACTCTGGGGCTCACTGGGATTGGCTCTCCCTCTCACATACTCTGGGGCGCGCTGGGATTGGCTCTCCCTCTCACATACTCTGGGGCGTGCTGGGATTGGCTCTCTCTCTTACACACTGGGGCGCGCTGGGACTCCCACGCTCTCACGCGCGCTGGGACTCCCACGCTCTCACGCGCGCTGGGACTCCCTCAGATTTTCTCTCTCCCTCGGATTCATACACTCTTGGATTCCCTCTATCACACACTCTCTGGGACTCCCTCTCTCACACACACACACACACACCCTGGGCCTCCCTCTCACACACATACTCGTGGATTCCATCTCTCACACACACTCTGGAACTCTCTGGGATTCTCTCACACACACACACTCTGGGATTCTCTCACACACACACACTCTGGGACTCTCTGGGATGCCCTCTCTCACACACACTCTGGGATTCTCTCTCTCATAAACACTCTGTGCAACTCGCACACACTCTGGGATTCGACTCTCACACACACTCTGGGGTTCTCTCACACACACACTCTGGGACTCTCTGGGACTCCATCTCTCTCACACACTAGTGGAAACCCGCACACACTCTGGGATTCCCTCTCTCAACACTCACTCTGGCATTCCCTCTCACATACACACTCTGGGAAACTCGCACGCATACTTTGGGATTCTCTCATTCATACTCTGGTATTCACTCTCTCTCACACACTCTGGGACTCTCTGGGATTCCAAGTCTGACACACGCGCTGGGATTCCCTCTCTCAACACACGCTCTGGGAAACTCGCACGCATACTCTGGAATTCCGTCCCACTCACACACACTCTGGGATTGGCTCTCTCTCACACACTCTGGGAAACACACACACACACACACACTCTGGGATTCTCTCACACACACGAATGGCGTTGCACGGGGTTGGGGGGGAACCGCGTTGCACGGGGTTGGGGGGGAACCGCGTTGCACGGGGTTGGGGGGGAACCCGCGTTGCACGGGGTTGGGGGGGAACCCGCGTTGCACGGGGTTGGAGGAATCGCGTTGCACGGGGTTGGAGGAATCGCGTTGCACGGGGTTGGGGGGACGGTGCTACATGGGGTGGGGAGGAACGGCGTTGCTCGGGGTTGGGGGGACGGTGTTGAATGGGTTTGGGGAACGGTTTTGGGAGGGAACGGTGTTGCACGGGGTTGGGGGAAAATGGCGTGGGACTGGTTTGGGGAGGGAACGGCATTGCACTGGGTGGGGGGACACGGTTGGGGGGACAGCTTTACTCTGGGTTAGGGGGAACGGTGTTGCACGGGGTTGGGGGGACGGGGTTGAGGGGAAACAGGTTTGGGTTGGGGACGGCATTGCACGGGTTGGGGGACGGCGTTGCACGAGGTTGAGGGAACACAGTTGGGGGAGGGGCATTGCACAGGGTTGGGGACGGGGTTGAGTGGGGTTGCACGGGGTTGTGGGAATGGGTTTGGGCAGGAACGGCGTTGCACGGGGTTGGACTGGTACGGGGTTGGGGGGAATGGGTTTGCACAGGGTTGGGGGACTGGCGTTGCACGGTGTTGGGGGAACGGGGTTGGGGGGAGTGTTGCACGGGGTTGGGGGGGGAAACGGGTTTAGGCGGGTACGGAGTTGGGGGAACGGGGTTGTGGCGAATGGCGTTACACGGGGTTGGGCGGGGACGTCGTTGCACGGGGTTGGGGGTACGGCGTTGTGGGGGCGGGGTTGGGGGGATGGTGTCAGATGTGGTTGATGGGAGCACCGTTGGACGCGGTTGGGAGTGGGTGGGGGGGACAGGAGCCCTCTGTAAATTGATGTACATCCCACCCAGCCCCTGAGAGCCCCCTGTACACATTGACACATTCCCCCCACCTCGGATCCCCCTGGAAACACTGACACATTCCTCTGGTGTATTAATCCGTTCCTGAAAGTTTGTGTAAACATCCCCACAACCACGATCAATCAGCTTCTCTCAAGCTCCCACTCACAAATGAAAGCTATAGCCTCCTCTACAAATGGGTGAAATGAACAATCCAAATGATACCCTTCCATTCCCTACATCAAAGCAGCGACTACTCTTCAAGCTGACAATCTGGGCCTCCAATCAATCTCTCTGTTCTAGGAATTCACTGAGCAAATATTAAAGAAATATCCATTATGATCCTGACAGACCACCTTTCAGGGATCCAGCCTGAGGGAGAATGTGTATAGTGGGTATGTCCTGAATTGTCCCAATGGCTGGAAGTGTTTCTCCATCGAGATCCTCTGATTCAGAGTCCAGAAACTGGGGTGTGTGGAAGGACAGGACTGTGTGAGCTAGTGTATACCACATCTGACTGTGTCAGTCACAAAAATAAATCTCTCGGTTTGAGTCCTGTCATGGTCAGTGAGGATCAGTAATGGACGTCTGATTCCCTGTCTGGGAGAAAATATTCCTGTTTTGCAAGATCAACATTTTAAATTGAATATTCCCACGTATCAGAACTACCTCCAGAGTCAGCGATGAACAACGGACCCTAATTTACACCCAGACATCAATGAGACATAGAAAAATAGTCCTTGCTGTTTCAATAGCACAATCACAGCGCCACAGTCAAGCAAATGAGAGGATTGTTTCTCCCAAAAAAACCTTTAGCAACACAGACAGACGATACCATTAAGCCCCAGGAGCCTGACTGCAGCTTAATAACATTTTTTGTTCTGATTAAAAGTTTGTAGGCAGCACGGTGGCACAGTGGTTAGCACTGCTGCCTCACAGTGCCAGAGACCCGGGTTCATTTCCCGCCTCAGGCGACTGACTGGGTGGAGTTTGCACATTCTCCCTGTGTCTGCATGGGTTTCCTCCAGGTGCTCAGGTTTCTTCCCACAGTCACAAAGATGTGCAGGTTAGCTGAATTGGCCATGCTGAATTAGCTGTCGTGTTAGATGTAGGAGAATGGGTCTGGGTGGGTTGCGCTTCGATGGGTCAGTGTGGACTTGTTGGGACGAAGGGCCTGTTTCCATACTGTAAATAATCTAATCTTATCAAATGGAAAACATTAACTCTGCTTCTCTCTCTCTACATTACCTGCCAGTCTGTTTCAAATTTTCAGCAGCCACAGCATTTGTGTTCATTTTAGTAGCATCATCGTTAACTTTTCAGAACTCACCCAGTTTCTGCAACATCTTTTGATCCACTTTGTATTGCAAACATTGCAAATTATTCTCTGGAATGTAGTCAGTGATTCCGTTCTTGAAGTGGAAATGATCACAGATTCCCGGGTGTTTGAGTGAAGTCATTTCTCCTTATCTCAGTCACTCAGGCTGCTCTCCATTTCGGAGACTGTGACCCATTGTTCTAGATTCCTATCAGCACAGACAGCTGCCAACATCAATCCTGCCAATCTCTTTGGTCATAATGTCCAGTTCAATGAAAACACCTCTTATCACATGCAGTACAGGATCTCTGAATCTCACCCACTTAGTCAACAATCTCCAGAACCAGGAATAAGCCGGTGCCCCTCTGTTACAAACACTCTGATGGCAATGTGTGCTTCCTTCAGTGAGGAAAACAAATTTGCAACCATCTGTGTCCGTCTGTCTGCCTGAGGTTCCAATAAGTGCATTGATGGAAATCACATTGGAAAACCAAATCCCTTTCCAGGTGTTCAAATCACTTCATGCAGAATTTACAGACAAAGGAAATCTGTGTTATCGGGAGCATAATCTTATTAGTGATAGTCTGTTGCACACAGCAACATGATCTTCTCACAAACACAAGCCATTGTTCTATGTTGAAATTGAAATGTGAAGCCAAAAACGTCATGTAAACAATCTGCTGCTTGTCACTTTAATAAATGAACTTGCTGATAAGATAATGCTCAAAGTGTTATAAAGTTGAAGGTGTGTACTGTATCTTTAAGAGGGAGAGAACACTCTTCTGAACTGAGAGCTTATAACTACCTGTGTACCGTATATGACTGGCCAGCAATCCCAGAGTGCACTGGGAAAGCAAACAAATGTAACATTTGACTGTGAAATATAGACCTGAGTTGGTTGCTGTTTTGACAATAATTCAAATTTAATCTATCAGTTTAAATTATACCCCAAGATTCCAAAACCCAATCGAATTTGTATTTATTGTTTTGCCAGCATCAAGCCAATGAGATGATCTGTTGGGGGCAAATAAAATGCAGACATTTTAAAAATTTGTCAGAGAGTAACTGCTGTCTGGGAGAGTTAACATCTTGCTCGCCAAGAAATTAGGAAAGTCTCTCAATCAAAGGGTACATTTTCATATGAAACATACTCAGAATAAAAGAAGACAACGGCCCAGGGAGATCCTCAGACAGACGAAGAAAGACACAAAAGACAAGAGCCGCTATGTAGTTTTGAAATTAAGTTGATGTAATTTTAATAAGTGTCTTATTGAAATAACATATTGTTATATAGCTGGAGGCAGATAATAAACAGTGAAGAGAAAAAGGGAGCTTAGATTTATGATTAGTTGTTTAATATTCACTTTTCAAGTTAAAAATAATTTGATGCTATTTTCTTTAAATAGTGGAATTTGTGAGTTTTCTGTCACTCAGACTTTAACAGATTACGTGGTGAGGTGAACTTTTCTGGGTGTTTGGTTTAATTAACAGAGGGGTTCACCGTCATGTTGTAACAAAAGAAACACAACAAAGTACAGCACAGGAACGGGCCCTTCAGCCCATAATGTTGTGCTGAATGTGACACCAAATTAAACTCATCCTTTCTGCCTATCTTTGTTCCACATCCTTGCATATCCACATGCTTACCCAAAAACCCCTTCAACACCCCTCTCATATCTGCCTCCTATACCATCCCTGGCAGCATGTTCCAGATTCCTACCACTCTCTGAGGAAAACATATTAGCCCTCACATCTCCTTTGAGCTCTCCCTCTTTCACCTTAAATGCATGTTCCATAGTAAAGATATTTCAGCTCTGGGTCGAACATTTTGACCGTTAACCCTGTGCATCTCATGACGCTGCGCTGATTGTCCCTAATTAGGCCATTCTTTCCCAAATGCGCATAAATCCTATCCATAAGAATTCTGTCCAAAGCTTCCCAACCACTGAGATGAGACTCACCGGGCTATAATTTCCTGGATTGTCCCTATTTCCCTTCTTGAAGAGAGGAACACCAGTCCTCTACGACCTTTCCAGTGGCTAGCGAGGACTCAAAAATCTTGGCCAGGGCCCCAAAAATCTCCTGTCTTGCCTCTCTCAATAACCTGGGGTAGTTACCATCTGGCCCTCGGGATTAATCCACGTTAATGCTCTTCAAGAAATCCAACGCTTTTTTCTCGACCTCAAAATTGCCTGAGCACATTAGCCTGCTCCACACAAATCTCAGTATCCTCTATATCCTTTTCCTGGGTGAATGCCGATACAAAGTAATTATTTAGGATCTCGCCCACTTCCAGTGACTTCAAGCACAAGTTCCTTCCTTTAGACTTGACTGGCCTGACCTTCTTCCTAGTTATGTGGAAGCTGTGGAAAGGGTTCAGAGGAGATTTACTGGGATATGGCCTGGTATGAAAGGAAGGTCTTACAAGGAAAGGCTGAGGGAATGGAGGCTGTTTTAGTTGGAGAGAAGGTGGTCGAGAGGTGCCTTAACTGAGATCTATAAGATAATCAGAGGGTTAGATCGGGTAGCTATCTTTTCCACGAATGGTGAAGGCTAACATGAGAGGACACAGCTTTAAACTGAGGGGGGATAGATTAAGGACAGATATTAGGGGTACTGTCTTCACTCAGAGAGCAGTAGGCACGTGGAACGCCTGCCTGCAACAGTAGTAGAATCACCGACGCAAAGGGCATTTAAATGGGCATTGGACATCCATATGGGTAATATTGGAAGGGTGTCGGTTAGATAGGCATCAGATTATTTTCACAGGTCGGTGCAACACTGAGGGGCCAAAAGGCCTGGACTGTGCTGTAACGATCCATGTTCATATCCTCTTGTGGGTAATTATCTCCAGACCGATTTGGGATTCACTTTAACCCTACTTGCGAAGGGCATGGCTCCTCCTTACTCTGCTCATTCCCTGTTTGTGTTCCTTTGAGCTTTTGTTTTAAACATTTCTCACATGCCATGCCAATTCTAGCTTCCCAAAATTTGCATAGGTTTGTTTTTTTCTCCCTTCTGACTAAATTCCCAGCCTCCCTCGTTATCCAAGGCGCCCTTACATTGCCAACCTTATTTCTCCTCCCTCCTGAAACATGCTGGTCATGAACTCCGATCAGAAAGCCTTTACTGAACTCCCACGTGCCCAATGTGGCATTGTCTGATGACAGCTGCTCCCAGTTAACACTGCCTAGCTCCTGTCTAATACTGACATCAGTTTCAATCCCATAATTTAGAAACATCCCTCAGGGTCCTGTCCGTATCCTTATTCGTAGCTACCTTAAAAAAAACTTAAGTTGTGATCACTGTTTCCAAAATGGTCTCCCACTAAAAGGTCAGTCACCTGGCCAGGCTCATTCTGAAACAATGAAACCCTGAAGTGTTGAGCAGCCAGTTCTGTGCTTCTCCCAACCAAATTTCTGGAATGGCCACAATATCGGATCTGAGTTTATCTACCTTAGCTACGTTGCTCCTTGTGTTGAAATTAACACACTTCAGCCCATTCGTACTATGGTGTTCATTTCTCTGTATTCCTTTTCTGATTGACTCGTTTACATCTTCCTTCTTTCCTTCCTTCCTCATCCCCAGCCCCCCAACGTGCTGCCCTGCTACTGTGGTTCTCATGCCCTTGCCATTCTAGTTTAAACCATCACATGTAGCTGGAGTGAGTCTCCCTGTGAGGATATCGGTTCCCCTCTAGTTCAGGTCACCCCTGCTCCAGAAGAGGTTCCAATGATCCAAGATCCTGAAACACCCACTGTACCAGCTCTTCAGCCATGCATTCATCTCTGCTATCTTTCAATTCCTTATCTCACAAGCACATGGGACTGGTGGTAACGCAGTGATTACTACCCTCAAGGTCCTGCTTTTCAATCGTTCCCTACTTCCTGTGCTTACTGCTCAGGATCTCATCCCTCTTTCTACCCGTGTCGTTGGTAGCAATGTGCACCATGACCTCTGGCCTCCCATTCTCCCAATTCAGAATTTCATGCAAATGCTCAGAAATGTCCTTGACCCAGGCACCAGGGATACAACACCCCAGCCTGGAGTCTCGGACGCAGCTACAGTAACACCTGTCTATGCCCCCAACTAGCGGCTCTCCTCCTATTTTCGCTCCCTTGGATTTTGCCCGACCTTGTTCTACAGCAGAGTCAGTTATAGAGTCATAGAGTCCTACAGCACAGAGAGAGGCCCTAGGAGCCAGACTGATCCCTGGCAACCATAATGTCCATCCATGGCAACCCCATTTCCCTGCCCATGCCCCATATCCTTCTAATCCTTTCCTACCCATGTATTTGTCCAAATGCCTCTTAAATGTTGTTAATGTACCTGCCTCAGCCACTTCCACTGACAGCTCATTCCGTATGAGAATCAGCATCTGTGTAAAAAAGTTGCTACTAACGTTCCCTTTTATTCTTTTCCCTCTAACCTTAAACTGCTGCCCTCTCGTCCTCAATTCTTCAACCCTGGGAAAAAGACTGAATGCATTCACCCTATCCATGCTTCTCATGATCATATACATTTCTATAAGATCGCCCTTATGTCTCCTATGCTCTGAAGAAAAATATTCCAGCTTGTCCAACCTCTCCCGATAACTCAGGCCATTGAGTTGTGGTGTTATAGACCTGGCTACCGCTATGCTACTCCCCTGAGAAGCTATCTCCAACAATACACCAGCTCTCTCTTCTTAAACATCCGCATCCAACCCCATCTTTATCCCCTGTATGATCCTCAGTGTGTCCTGCTGTTGCTCCAACCCGACCACGCGGACACCCACCTACCTGATGGAACCTGGATGTTTGGACTGGACAAGATCAGGGGTGTATTTAAACACAATGAATGGAATTCTGAAATAACATTTGTACTGAATGTAATGTAGAGCAGCGTGAAATGGAGGTGGATGACCTACGTGACTCGCTGTAAGGACACAGACAGTAGAATCTGAGGTGATCATGAATATATGGAGGTAGAATGTGGGAGACAAGCTGGGACTGTGTTGGGTAGTCATGGTCAGAGGGAACAAATGCTGGATGGAGGGTTTCAGCAGCTGATGGACTGACACTGAGGTGAGCTATCGGAAACTGAGCAAGTGACCACCATCTAATAGGACAGAGAAACTGATCCATCAGCCTGAAACTGACTGACCATGTGGCTGTCAGTGACTCCAACACAAGGGAATGGAAACAATGCTCAGAGCCTGTTTCTGTAACATTCAACACAACCAGGAATTGGAAAGTGAATAATGAGCTGAAAACAAGGCCACTGCTCTGTTAGAGTCAAAATCATTCAATGTTCAGTCACTGAATATTCTAACCTGCAGAAAGGAATTTCCCAGAATCACAGCAGAAGGGGAAAACAAGCTTGGCAGAGACAGAATGAAGCCACCGCCTGCATCAAAACAGCTCAGAACAAAGAGGCTGAATTCTCATCCAACTGACAAGCAATACAGATACTGTCAGAGTTACAGATCGAGTTCAGAATTATTCAGGAAACAGACTTACCAGATACACTGGTCGGTGGGGTGTGCCAAAGATCCATGAAGTAGCTTTGTGATGTGCCGTTTTTTCGGTGAGAAATGATTCTTTGTTTTCGCTATGAAGAGCGGACGTGTAGTTCACTGATCACTAGATTTACAGACAAAGGAAACCTGATCAAGGACTCACAGGTCAATTACACTGTTAGTGACAGTCCATCGCACACAACAATAGCCTGTTACACAGAGAACAGAACAGATTCTAGTTTAACAGAGACACTCTCACAATGAACATCTGCTGCTTTAATAAAAATGTTACCTGTTTGAAGAAAAGGAACATATCACCGATACAGCGAGACTTTTAAACTGCCCAATGTAACTGCGGAGATTTTAACCAATTCAGTGATCACTTTTTCTATGTACTTTGAAGCTATTTTGAGCAGGGTATGTATCGTGGGTCGGAGTGGACTTGCTGGACCAAGGGAAGGGATTCTATTCAATAAAATTGTCAACCTGTCCCACAGCAGGATGGGTAAGGCCCGAGGGGACTCTGTACCGGACAGGGGTTGTGTCCCACAGCAGGATGGGTAAGGCCCGAGGGGTCTCTGTACCGGACAGGGGTTGTGTCCCACAGCAGGATGGGCAAGGCCCGAGGGGACTCTGTACCGGACAGGGGTTGTGTCCCTCAGCAGGATGGGTAAGGCCCAAGGGTACTCTGTACCGGGGAGGGGTTGTGTCCCACAGCAGGATGGGTAAGGCCCGAGGGGTCTCTGTACCGGACAGGGGTTGTGTCCCACAGCAGGATGGGTAAGGCCCGAGGGGACTCTGTACCGGGAAATGGTCATGTCCCACAGCAGGATGGGCAAGGCCTTGGACAAGTCACAACCCGGGATGGGTAATGTCCGAGGGAAATCTGTGCCGGGGAGGCATTGTGTCCCACGTTAGGGTGGGTGAGGCCAGACGGGAATCTGTACAGGGGAGCGTGTCCCCCACAGCAGGATTGGTAAGGCCCGAGGGGAGTCTGTACTGGGGACTGGTTGTGTCCCACAGCAGGATAGGTAAGGCCCCAGGGGAGATTGCACCAGGGAGGGGTTGTGTCCCACAGCAGAATGGGTAAGACCTGAGGGGAGTCCAAACCGTAGAGGGGTTGTGTCTCACAGCAGGATGGGTAAGGCTTGAGGGGAGTCTGTACCGGGGAGTGGCTGTGTCCCGCAGCAGGATGGGTAAGACCCAAGGGGGGTCTGTACTGGGGAGGGGTTGTGTCCCATGGCAGGATGGTTAAGGCCCGAGGGGAGTCTGTACCGGGGAGGGGTTGTGTCCCATAGCAGGATGGGTCAGGCCCGAGGGGAGTCTGTACCGGGGAGGGATTGTGTCCCACAGCAGGATGGGTAAGGCCCAAGGGGACTCTGTACACATGTGGTTGTGTCCCTCAGCAGGATGGGTAAGGGGTCTGTGTCCCACAGCAGGATTGGTAAGGTCTGAGGTGAGTTGTACCGTGGAGGGGTTGTATCCCATGCAGGATGGGTAAGGCCCGAGGGCAGATTGCACCAGGGAGGGGTTGTACCCCACAGCAGGATGGTTAAGGCCAGTCAAGAGTCTGTACCAGGGAGAGGTTGTGCCTCACAGCAGGAAGGGTGAGGCCCAAGGGTACTCTGTACCAGGGAGGGTATGCGACCCAAAGCAGGACAGGTAAGGCTCAAGGGTAGACTGTACCGGGGAGGGGTTGTATCCCCCAGCCAGACGGTTAAGGCCCGAGAGGAGTCTGTACCTCAGAGGGGATGTGTCCCACAACAGAATGGGCAAGGCCCGAGGGGAGTCTGGACCGGGGAGGGGTTCGGACCCACAGCAGGATGGGTAAGGCTCGAGGGGAATCTGTACTGAGGAGGGGTTGTGTCCCACAGCAGGGTGGGTAATGTCCGAGGGGAGTCTATGTTGGGGAGGGGTTGTGTCCCACAGCAGAATGGGTAAGGCCTGAGGAGTGACTGAGAGCAAAGATTTACTTAGGGAGCTGAGGGGCAACATTTTCCACAAAGGACGGTTCATACACGGAATGGACTGCCAGTGGCGCATGGGAGAAACAAGAACAATTACAACATGGAAAAGACATTTGGGCAGGAACATGGAGGGGAGAAGGTTTGAAGGGCCATGGGCCAAACGCAGGGAAATGCAACTCATTCAGTTCTGGAAACCTGGTCAGCATTGATGACTTCAGCCAGAGAGTCATGCAGCACAGAAACAGACCCTAAGTCTTGGGTTATTGGGGGAGTGGACTATCGTGACAAGGCATGTTGTAAGACTGAAGTAAGTTAGAGAGATATGGATGGTCGTCTGGACTGGAGCAGGTTTCAAATGTGTGAAGTGATTGGTGAGAGGGGAGGAAAGTACAGAGATAGGAAATGTTTTTGGCATTAGAATGATTGAAGACACTGATCCACAAGACAAGCCATAGATACAGTGTGGGAGAGGGAACACAGAATGGAACATTCCCAGACAGCATTCCCACCCTCTCGTGGAAGGCCTGCTTTCCCCTCTTTTGTACTGATGCTCACTAAGACAGTACAGGCTTGGATTGATAACTGTGACACTCCCGATGTTGTCTTAGTACAAGAAAACTTGCAGTAAAGGCGGTGACTGAACCTGGGGTGTGTCTGTACTGTGCTCCCCCTCCAGCACTATAGCTATGTCATGTCCTGTTAGCTGATGTTTGGAGCCCTCTCATTGCTCTCTGTTCTGTGCACTGAGTGTGATCTTACCTCACTGCAGGATTTACTGAAGGCTCCAGATCTCCCTGCCCTGTGTCTCTCTGGCTGACAAACCATCTTCAATGAGAGATGGATGAGACACCCAGCAGCTGGGAAGTCTATTTGGTCAGGAACTTCCTGAGTACCTACAGACAGATAAGCAGAATGGGAAATTAGACTGATGCAGTGAGGGCTACACATGTCAAATGGCACTGAGTCCCACAGAAATCTGGAACATCCCAGTCTCCATCGTCTATCAGGAGTGGAGAAGTCTGTTTGCTCAGGATCTGGAGTAGCTGCAAGAGCGAGGCACATTGACAGAGGCAGCAATTAGACCCACACAGTGAGGGATACCACATGGAGAGATACTAAGTGATATCACCAGAGTGCAAGATCAAACAATTGTGCAGGAAGAAAGGGTTTTGATTCATGTTGCACTGGGATGGGCAACCTGTGAGCAGGCGAAGTGATGGTCTAGTGGCATTAAGTGAGACAATTTATCCAGAAACTCAGCAAATGTTCACTGGACACAGGTACAAATCCCGCCATTGCAAATGAGAAAATGAGAATTAAATGCTTCAAAAAGATGTAATTAAAAACCTGTGAGTATTAAACAATTGCTGATGTTAAGAAAAATCCACCGTGTGCATTCATGTCTTTAGTGAAGTGATCTAAGGTGGGTCTTTCCTCCGATTGTCCTGGACCCCGATAGCCCCGCCCTCCTGCTCATTGACCTTCTCAAGATGGCGGCTCTGAAGCCCGCGCTCCCTCTTCCCTCAAATAAATGGCGGCCGTGACCCTGGGCCGCTTTCCCGACAGAGACCATCATCTCCTTATCCGGGTCTGGAGGGTCTTTTTCGGATTTTTTTCACCTATATCCGCGTCTTGTGAATTCTCTCCGCTCCTTTCTCCCAGTGAGTCTCCCAGACGCCGCTCTCTGAAGCCGATCGTAGCCGCACCCGGAAAAAGCTGTTCCATGACTCGCCGTGTCCTGGTTAATGTGACACTGCGCATGCTCTTCATAGAAACCAAACTGCGCGTGCGTCGGAGGTTGTCAGTGAGTTCATAGAGAATATTCATATCTACACAGAATCACGGGGGAAATATTCGACATTAACAATTGCTCTGTCGAGTTACAGTCATTGAGATGGTTAATATGTAAATAGATTGTTCGGTCCAACTTAACCATACCAGCCAGGTATGTAAATTACCAATCGTTCTGGGAGTTTGAAAATAAGTTTGTTACTCAAGTTGTGTAAATCGATTGGAAATATGTTCATTGTCAGATTTACATCTGAACTATTTCTTTAAAATCTCACATTGGTTTATGAGAGGTGTTTAATTCTCCGCTATGCCGTGGCAATGATCAATCCTGCAAAGCAGTTTGCTTTCTGACCAATCCTGAAGCGTTCACTCCACAGAATGCATTGGCCCCTCTCCTCACTCACTCTGGTTGGAGGACCGGCCGCTGCTCGGTCCTCCAGTTCCGCCCCTTCCTTCCAAAGGCAGAGGTGATTCAGGTGCGACTCAGCAGTTAAGCAACAGAAACATTAAGGGACAAGGGAAGTTGGAGTCGATGCCTTGTGATGCAGGGAAAATATCCCGAATCTTGGACCGAGAGACCGGCGTTCAATTCACAGGTACTGCAGGTGTGTGTAAAAACAACTTTGAACAGGTTCATGAGGGAAAATAAGGGAAGTCAGGAACCGAGTAAAAACAATAGAAAACCCATACAATGTGGTGGTGCTCTCAATAGTCAGATGATTTTAGTCTTTACCAAGTGTTTCACGGTCCCAGTACAGTCTGTTCTACTCCTCCTTGTGCACATATACCACGATTGTGGGGTAAAGTGTTGTGGTGGGATATAAAGGTGCTTTTCTAGAACTCACTCGGTTTTGGAGTTGAAAATGGGTGAGAAAGAGTAGGGTTTTGTATGGAGTTACCTGTTCCCCTCCTGCTGCAGCATCTCATTATTGCCCTGACTCTACCTCGTACATGTTTGGTAGAGATCACTGTCATTTCATAAGTCCACAATACAAGATCCGTCACGCTGTTTCGGACAGCAGAAATCTCTTTTAGCACTATAGTCGTGACATGCATGAACCTGTTGCAGTGCTTCAAACTCCATGACAGACTCGGTCTGGAACCTCCTCTATCCTTAAGACTTTATGCACTGCTTGCACTTTTCCATTTCCCCTTTGCACGTTCCCTTTCCAACCCACCCCACCTGTATCATTCCACAGCTGGAGCTGTCAAGGGCAGAAGTCTGTGGAATAGCCTCCCTAACCTTCTCTATCTTCCTTTTAAGATGTATTTTAAAATCATTCTCTTTAATCAATGTTTTGATCATCCATGAAACACCTTAGGAGATTTGCCCTTGTGAAAGTTCCATACAATGCAAGTAGTTGTTGTTATTGCCATACATTAGGAGAAACAGGAATGATGCAGTCAAAATTCTAACAAGAAAGTCACTGATAGGTGCAATGTATAGGCCACCAAATAATTACATCACATTGGCATGGGCAATAAACAAACAAATAAATAACTAATGCCTGTACAAATGGTACAGCTATTATCGTCGATGATTTTAATCTACATGTAGATTGGTCAAACCAGCTCAGTCAAGGTAGCCTTGAGGAGTTCACTAAGTGTATTCATGATAGTTTTCTTGAACAGTATGAAATGGAACTGACAAGGGAGCAAGCTATCCAAGATCTGGCCCTGTGCAATGAGGCAGGAATAATTAATGACTTCAGAGTTAGCGATCCCCTGGGAAGAAGCGATCACTGTATGGTTGAATTAGAATACATATGGAGAGTGTGAAGATAAAATCTATTAACTGGGTCCTGTGCTTGAACACTGGGAACTACAATAGAATGAGAGAGAATCTGGATAAAGTAGACTGTAAACAAAAATTTTATGGTGGGAAGTTGATGAGCAGTGGAAGATTTTCAAAGACATTTTACAAAGTGCTCAGCAAAGATGTATTCCAGTGAAAAGGAAGGACTGTATGAAAAGGTATACTCGGCAATGGGTATCGAAGGAAAGTGATCAAATTAGACCCTAAGAACATAAGACATAGGAGTGGAAGTAAGGCCATTTGGCCCAGCGAGTCCACTCCGCCATTTAATCATGGCTGATGGGCATTTCAACTCCACTCACCCGCATTCTCCCTGTAGCCCTTAATTCCTTGTGACATCAAGAATATATCAATCTCTGCCTTGAAGACATTTAGTGTCCCAGCCTCCACTGCACTCCGTGGCAATGAATTCCACAGGCCCACAACTCTCTGGCTGAAGAAATGTCTCCGCATTACTGTTCTGAATTTACCCCCTCTAATTCTAAGGCTGTGCCCACCGGTCCTAATCTCCTCACCTAACGGAAACAATTTCCTAGCATCCACCCCTTCCAAAACATGTATTATCTTGTAAGTTTCTATTAGATCTCCCCTTAACCTTCTAAACTCCAATGAATACAATCCCAGGATCCTCAGCCGTTCCTCATATGCTAGACCTGTCATTCCAGTGATCATCCGTGTGAATCTCCGCTGGACACGCTCCAGTGCCAGTATGTCCTTCCTGAGGTATAGGGACCAAAACTGGACACAGTACGCCAAATGAGGCCTAACCAGAGCTTTATAAAGTCTCAGTAGCACATCGCTGCTTTTATATTCCAACCCTCTTGAGATAAATGACAACATTGCATTCGCTTTCTTAATCATGGACTCAACCTGCATGTTTACCTTTAGAGAATCCTCGACTAGCACTCCCAGATCCCTTTGTACTTTGGCTTTATGAATTTTCTCACCGTTTACAAGGTAGTCCATGCTTGTATTCTTTTTTCCAACATGCAAGACCTCGCATTTGTTCACGTTGAATTTCATCAACCATTTCCTGGACTACTCTCCCAAACTGTCTAGATCATTCTGCAGCCTCTCCACTTCCTCAGTACTACCTGCCTGTCCACCTAACTTCGTATCATTGGCAAACTTCGCTAGAATGCCCCCAGTCCCTTCATCTGGATAATTAATATATAACATGACCACGCAGGTAACCATGCCTGGGATCCAATCAACGACAAGTCTAGCAGTAACTTCAGTGCATTTGCCGAATGGGCAGACTGTTCAAGTGCAAGGAGTTATCCAAGCAGCTCAGTCTTCAGTCATACAGTCCCCTCCAGTTCAGACTGTTCAGATCTCTACTATATCTGAATGTGAGGACTCCAAGGAATCTGTGGATAGCATGACTGACTCTCAGAAACGTAGAGAAATTCTATTGAGACGGCCTTCATTCAGGAAAATCCTGAATGAACTTTCTTCTGATCCCCTGGTGTGCCAAGAAATTGATGAGGAAAAATCAGAAGAAGAGTCTGTCTCAACTGTTACTACAATGACGATGCAGACACCCATCTATCAGACTATCAGCAGACAATTCATTGCTATCACACAGCGGGGGAGCAATTCAGCTGGCCAACAATGGTTCAGATGGAGTGCAAGGACTCCAGACACTAACAATGACCAACGCAGCTACAGCCAAGGTTGGAGCAGCCATTGTACAGTATGCACAGAGCCCTGATGGACAGCAAATCTTTGTTGAAAATGTGTTGCTGGAAAAGCGCAGCAGGTCAGGTAGCATCCAAGGAACAGGAGAATCGACGTTTCGGGCATAAGCCCTTCTTCAGGAATCAGGCAGCATCCAAGGAACAGGAGAATCGACGTTTTGGGCATAAGCCCTTCTGTGCCAGGCAGCCAAGTGCTTGTACGAGGTGCTGCTGAAGATGTCCAAACCTATAAGATCCGTACAACTCCTAACTCCACTGCTGGCCAGGGAATGGTTATGGCATCTTCACCAGTCCTGCAAAGCCAGTCCCAGAATGCTGAAGAAACCACTCAGAAATGTGAAATCTGCCTCATGAAAAACAGGGAAGCGGCTCGAGAGTGCCGTCGCAAGAAGAAAGAGTATGTGAAATGCTTGGAGAATCGGGTTGCTATTCTGGAAAATCAAATTGAAAGAGAAGGTGTACAAAGTGGCCAAAAACAGCGTGAAACTAGAACTGGGAAAACGTTAAAGGTCAACTGAAAGCCACAAAAGAGCTATAAAGAAAAGTAATATAGAACATGAGAAAAATAAACTAACACAGACTATAAAGACAGAGAGCAAAAGTGTATATAAATATATATAATGAGAAAAGAATGGCTAAAGTAAATGTTGGTCCTTTGGAAAATGAGAAGAAGCATTTAGTTATGGGATATCACAGTGGAGGATACTAATATCTTTCCAGTAACTAGCAAAGAGACAAAGGTAGGTGAGGATTTGGAAACTATCATTATTACGGAACAGCTAGTTTTAGACTGTTTGGAGGTAATTGAGCTAACCATAGAAAAGTCTTCTGACCCTGATGGAATTCCTCCCAGGATACTAAAAGAGATGCCAGGAAAAACAGCAAATGCACTGGCAGTAATTTTCTAAAATTCACTGGACTCTGTGGCAGTCCCAGCATATTGGAAAACAGCAAAAGTGACACCACTGTTTTTAAAAGAAGGTGGACAAAAAGTGGGGAATTATATACCAATTAGTTTATTCTCTGTAGTGGGAAAGATGTTTGGGTCTATTATCAAGGAAGAAATAACAGGGAATCTCGATAGAAATTGTCCATTGTACAGATGCAGTATGGGTTCATGAAGGGCAGGTCATGCTTGACCAATCTTTTGGAATTCTATGAAGACATTTCAAACAAGGTGGACAATGGCGACCCAGTGGATGTGGTGTACCTGGATTTCCAAAAGACCATCAACAAGGTGCTGTGCAAGAGGCTGTTGCACAATATAAGGGTGCATGGCGTTAGCGGTAGAGTATTATCATGGATAGAAGATTGGTAAACTAATAGGAAGCAAACTGTTGGGGACAAATGAGTATTATTCTTGCTGACAATCATTGACAAGTCGTGTGCCTCAGGGATCAGTGTTGGGACTGCAATTATTTACAACTGATACAGATGATTTGGAGTTGGAACTACATGTAGGGTGTCAAAGTTTGCATGTGACACCAAGATGATTAGCAGGACAAAGTGAGCGGAGGACTGTGAAACTTTGCAGAGCAACAAAGATACATTTGAGTGAGTGGGTAATGGTCTGTCAAAATAAATAGAATGTTTGTAAGTATAAAGTTTATACTCTTTGGTTGTAGTAACATTTAAAAATAAAATCACTTGAATGTTAAAAAGTTGCATCATTTGCTCTGCAGAGTGACCTGAGCATCCTTCTGCATGAAGGTTGGTCACCAGGTACAACAATCAGTTCAGAAAGCAAATGGAATTTTGTCCTTCGTTGCTGAAAGGAATGTGTTTAAAGGCAGAGGTTATGTTCCAGCTGTATTTGAGTGCTGGTGAGACCACCCCTGGAGTACTGCATGTAGTTTTTGTCGTCTTACTTGAGAAAGGATGTACTGGCACGAGAGAGGGTGCAGAGGAGGTAAATTAGGTTGATCCCAGAGTTGAGGGGTTTGGCTTAAGAGAGACTGAGTAGATTGGGATTATATTCATTGGAATTCAGAAGAATGGAAAGATATAAAATAATGAATGGAATGGATAAAATAGAAATAGAGAGATGTTTCCACTGGCAGGTGAAGCAAGGACAAGAGAGCATCATCGCAAGATTAGAGGCAGCAAATTTAAGACTGAATTGAGCAGGAACTTCTTGACCTCGATGGAATTCATTGCCCAGGGAAGTAGTTGATGCTAGTTCAGTAAATGTTTTTAAAGCTAGGTTAGATTTTTAAAAACGTAATTAATTAATGGACACGGTGAGAACGTGGGTAAATGGTTCAGTGTCCACGAAATGATCAGCCATGATCTTATTGAATGGCAGAGCAGGCTCGAAGGGCAGGATGGCCTTCTCCTGTTCCTAGTTCTTCTGTTATACATCCCTCCCTCATTCGTGACTTGGAGGTGTTGGTGTTGGATTGGGATGGACAAAAGTAAAATTCACAGAACACCAGATTATTGGTCAACAGGATTATTTGGAAGCTTCTTCATCAGGTGGTTTTGAGATGCTGTTGTGTCATTTTTAACTCTTGTAACTCATGAACAGCAACAAAAGCCACGACGCAATCCGTATGCTCCAGCCAACAATGGGCCGCGGGTGATTGATGTCAGAGGCGGACCAATGGAAAGGCAGAGACAGCGCTGGAGGACCTGGCGGGGCAGTTGGTCCTCCGATCAATCAGGATGAATGAGGGGCGGGAGTAGACTATACCACGTGATCATCCTCGCGGTCGGTTCGGGATGTGTGGACGGAGAGCCGTTGGTAAAGATAGAAATAAACAGCAGCAAGCGGGAGGGAAATGGTGTTGGTATGGGTTGAGAGGGTTCATAGTCATTTGGTGCACATCGGAAAATACAAATTTGAAACTTAGTCCCGTTTTTGCAGTAAACGGGACAATGCCTCATCTCGCGATTGACTCGAGTAAGCGCCACCATCTTTATTCGGGGCAACGATTAACTGGACACGTGCAGCCGCCAGCTTTGTAGGGGGCAAAGTTCAGTGGGAGGCATGTGCAGCCTTCTCTGGTAGAGAGACAAAGGAAAGGATTTACACAGAGCATATTCACACACAGAGAAATGGATCTTTTTCTGGATTTGTTTTGTCATTCGTTTAAATGATTTGGATGTGAACAGAGGCGGTATAGTTAGTAAGTTTGCAGGTGACACCAAAATTGGAGGTATTGTGGACAGTGATAACTGGTATTTCAGAGTACAATGGGATATTGATCGGATGGAACAATGGGCTGGGGAGTGCCAGATAGGGTTTAATTTAGATAAATGTGAGGTGCTGCATTTTAGAAAAGCAAATCAGAGCAGGACTCACACATTGAATTGTAAGGTCATGGAGAGTCTTGCTGAACAAAGAGACCTTGGAATGCAGGTTCATAGTTCCTTGAAAGTAGCGTCGCAGGTCGATAGGATAGCGAAAAAGGCATTTCGTATGCTTCCCATTATTGGTCAGAGCATTGAGTAAAGGAGCTGGACAGGACATTGGTTAGGTCACTTTTGGAATATTGTGTGCGGTTCTGGTCTCCCTCCTTTCAGAAGGAGGCACTGAAACTTGAAAGGTTTGAGAATTGATTTTCAAGGATGTTGCCAGCGTTGGAGGATTTGAGTTGCAGGGAGAGGCATGATAGGCTGGGGCCATTTTCGCTGCAGTGTTATAGGCTGAGGTGTGATGTTTTAGAAGCTTACAAAAATCGTGAGGGACAGGGATACCGTAACTAGACAAGGGTTGGTGGAGCATAGAACTAGAGGATAGAGGTTTAGGGTGGGGGGTGGGGGGGAATTTAAAAGGAGCCTAAAGGGCAACTAAAATTGTAACATTTCAAAGGCATTTGAATAGGAAGTGTTCAGAGGGATGTTGGCCAAGTGCTGGCAAATGCGAATACGTTAGGTTAGAATACTTGGTTGGCACAGATGGGTTGGACTGAAGAGTCTGTTTCTGTGCTAGACATCTCTGACTGTCGGATCATAAAAGTGAACATTGCTCTGATTCATCTCTGGGCTCTTTGATGTCCACTTGTTTGTTAGCTTCCTCAGTCTCTCGTGTGTATTTTTGTTCTGTGTAGTATTTTACTATTACGTTCACAGACCTCTTTGTAAATGAATTGTCCACTGCTGCCCGGCTCCTGACCATATGCCCCATTATCAGGTTATTTTTTTCCACAATATCTTTGACAGTCAAGAATTCTTTTTTTCCAATAAGTGAGTGGATTTTCCTTCCATTTCTGACAGTCAAATTCTGCACCATTTTCATTCCCTATAATTCATATTGCACTCCCTGAAACATCATGTGTATTTCTCCTTCCACAGATACCAGTGATCAAGGCCAAAGCTCTCTTGCCTGTTGAGAAGGTGATGTTTGACTTATTTGTACTGCTGCAGTTTGTATGGTGAAGGTGCTCCCACGACGTGGTTGGGTAGGAGATATTACAGATTATTCACTCAGAGATAGTGAAGAGTAGAAGATATCTGTACAAATCAACACATTTTTAATTTCACAAAAATATTGAGAACTTTTGACATAAGACCACAGATGGAGAATATTATATCCGGTGACCAAAACCATTACCAAATAAGCAATTTTTCAGGAATGACTTCAAGGAAGAAAGCAGATCTTAGATGGTAGGAATTCCAGACCATTTTGCCTTGGAATCTATAGAAACAGTCACACAGCTGAACCCAAAAATAAACACATCATTGAGAGTCTGAACTAAAATGAGTTGTTGAGATGTGAAAGGGTGTGTGGTGCAGGAAGATAGGAATGATTACAGCCAGGAATTAAGTCAAGGGTGTGAAAGTAAATTGCTGTTGCTTATAAATGGGAGCATTTTGATGGATCAGCAAGTACAAGTGAATACTTGGGCGGTAGAGTTCTCAATGTTCTGAAGATTATAGGGAGGGTGATTGTGGGATGCTGGTCAGGAGTGGGTTTAGATAATGAAAGAGAGTTTCAGTAAATGAGCTGAGACTGTGGTGAGGTCAGGTGATATCAATGAAGTCGAAATAGTGGTCTTGGAGTGGGACTGTGCTGTTGCCCTCAGCTGTGGTATTCAGCTGTTTGTCAGTTTGTGAATCAAGTCTGTTACAAGCTCAGAAGCTGATTGGCCCTGGCAGAACCCAAACTGGGTGTCACTGAGCAGGTTATTGTGAGCATGTGCTTGACAGCACTATCGATGATAACTGCCAACACTTCACTGCTGAGGGAGTGTGGACTGATGGAGGGAAATTGGCTGGGTTGAATGTGTCCTGCGTTTTTGTGTTGAACAACACTACTGACATTTGGAAATGTTTCCCAGATGCCAGTGCTGGAGCACAACTTGTCTTGGTGGGCAGCAAGTTCTGGAGGAGAAAGTGAGGACTGCAGGTGCTGGAGATCCGAGCTGAAAATGTGTTGCTGGAAAAGAGCAGCAGGTCAGGCAGCATTCAGGAACTCATTCCTGAAGAAGGGCTCATGCCCAAAACATCGATTCTCCTCCTCCTTGGATACTGCCTGACCTGCTGTGCTTTTCCAGCTACACATTTACAGCAAGTTCTGGAGCACAGCCATCAGTATTATTGCCACAATGCGGCAGGGCCCATAGCCTTTACACTACTTGTCAATTTCTTGATCTGATTTGAAATGAGTTTTCAACCAATTCAATTCACATCTGTGAAGTCAGGGACCAATAGAGAAGGCTCATCCACTTGGCACTGCTGGCTGAAGATTGCTGCAAATGCTGTTGTCTTATCTGTTGCATGAATGTGTGAGGCTCCTCCATTAGTAAGGGTAGGGATATTGTGATGCTTCCTGCAGTGAGTTGTTTAATTGTCCATCACCATTCCTGACTAGGTGTGGCAGAACTCAGATCTGATCCATTGGTTGTTTGATCACATAGTTCTATTTGGTGTTGCTTGCACTGTAGCTTCACCAGGTTGGCACCACATTTTTAGGTATGCCTGGTATTGCTCCTGGCATGCCCTGCGGAACTCTCCATTGAACCAGGGTTGATTCCCCTGACTTGATGTTAATGGTTGAGTGGGGGATATACCAGGCCATGAGATTTCAGATTGGGCTGGAGTACAGTTCTGCTGCTGCTGTTGGACCACAGTGAGACAGAAGTTGCAGGGTCAAGAGGGCTGATTGTGTGGTTGTATTTTCCAGTGCACGAGAAAATACAATGTGGTCCATCCAGTTTCATTTCTTTGTTGAGTCTGTGCAGTGACTAATACAATGAGTGATTTGGTGGGCCACTGTCAAGAATGCAACTTAAAAAAAAAAAGGATTTGTAATTTACACATGAAAGAAGTGAAACTATCATGGTATTCGAACAAATGAAAGACTGAACAGACAATCAAGGTATTTTTCAATGGATAATTTCAGTTACATCACACTGTAAATGTTTGCTACAAATTCCGTGCCTTAGAATTGTGCCCTCCACAATCACCTGATGAAGGAGCGGTGCTCTGAAAGCTAGTGTGCTTCCAAATAAACCTGATGGACTATAACCTGGTGTTGTGTGATTATTAATTGAGAATATTACAGCACTACTAACAGGGCTGCATGTAAACAAGCTCAGCCCAGTTAATCAATACATTCGGAAGGATTTCCTCCAAGTTTGATTACACAATATTAGGCAAAACCGTCAACTTCAACCTGCAATGTTGCTCTTAACAAAAACTTCAGGCTGACACAAAGCTCCCCAACCCACTGCAATGTGGTAACCGGGCCCGGCCCAGGAATTGGAACTGGGACATTTGTGGACTGTGATCTCAAAGGAAGGGAGCAAACACAATTCTGACAGGTTAGTCCTCAAAGATGAGTAGCAAGTTTGAGACAAGGCAGGTGGTATGCCTTCTTACACTTAGTAAAGTTGCATTTCTTATTTACAGTCGTGTTTTGCAAAGTATAAAAAACCAGTTTGTTTTCCGTGGTTAGGGAGTTTTATCCTCGTTGGTCACAGTTGCAGCCCCTCGCTCCCCAAGTCAAATCACAGGATCTATAACAAAAAAATAAACTGTACGTGCTGGAGATCTCAACCACAGAAACAAAGTGCTGGAGAAACTCAGCAGTTCTGAGGGTATCTGTGAAGTGAAAAAATTGTTACATTTGAAGTTCACTGACTCTTCATCTGAACGGACAAAAGGTCATGAGACTTGGAGCTTACACTGTTTTATTCCCCTCAGAGATGCTGCTGGACCTGATGTTCTCCAGCACTGTGCTTTCTATAGTGAACTTTATTTACAAAACAGATTGGAAAAATACTAATCTCCAAAAGTGAAAGGTTCATTGCAAACATGAGCATAGTTTCTACACTTGAGTTACACAAGCACGTCTCGGTTTAAAAACAAGATTTAACTCACAATAATATTCCATCTCAAAATTAGCCAAGTTACACCAGTAATAAAGCTCCTCCACCCAATAAGGCACTTCAGCACAACATCCTGCAGTGTTACACACAGCCACCTTTACCAAAGAATGACCACATGTCACAAAATTGAAGGCCAAGAGCATGTCTCTTTAAAGGAGCTGAAGTCAAACTCAATTTTTGGAAGGGTTTTTATTAAACCTGATCGAACATTTAAATCTCAGAGCATAATCTTTCCTTTTTTAAACAAAGTGTGTGGGAAACATCCCACATCTTGCTAAAGGTTCAGATCAGTCTGATACATAGAGCCAACGTTCAAGCAAACATCACACTTTCCATTCACTTCTACAAAGGGCTGACATCACATTTCTTCAGGATTTAAAGTATTTTATAAATTGTTTGTAAGCTCATTTGTCACGTTAAAGAACTGGATAATGAATGCCATTGTATTCAATAAGAGTGAAGCCTGTGACAGCAGATTTATCTTTGGAGGGTAGTGTATGTGCTTTCTAAGTTCTGGGAGCACTTTGGGAGACTGCTCCCAGATGGTGTTAGTGAGCATATCTGGAATGCACTGTTTAGATTTGGGAATCCTTGGGAGACAATCTGTGGTCTCACTAATACTTGGCTTGTGTTGTTGGTGTACAGTAAGCAATTCATAAAGTTACTTATGTATTGTTGTTGACTACCTGAATGGTATTCAAATCTGCCAGGTTGCCTTCAATAGTGTAAATGCATCTATTGTAAATGTTTTACAATATTCCAGAACTGCCCAGTGCTTGGCAAATTCAGGGGGGACAAAAAATCACATTGAGTAATTTGAAATTAAGAATCCAAGAGGATGTAACCACTGAAGTATTCAATTCAAATAGTTAAATGGAGTGCTCACATTTAAAATACCTGTTATCCATAGGAATGGATGGACTGACAGAATTGGGACCAAATTCCTGGCTGGGGAGTGTGAAATGTGCTTTGATAAAGTCACCTGCATTTACCAACAATAATTTGGCAAGCTCGGAAATTTAAAAAACAATACGAGCTTCATTGCTGCTCCAGTCGGGTCACAAACTCTGTGAAAAAAATAACAATGTTCAGGTTTATTGCATACACTCTGAAACACGTGTTCCTTCTACAGATCCTGCAAGTTTCCCCAATGAGCATAGTCCATCCAAATGATGTTGCTAACTTTGGCCAACTCATTTCTTTCCGAGCCTCTATAACCTGAAGACTGACCAGAAGCAATTACTCCACATATGTGGGAACATTACCGACGAGGATTTTTTCCTTCAGAATTGACTTCCATATATTCAGTGCCCAGAACAGATAAAAAGCTTGTTACCTTTTATAGAGCAATGATTCAGTGGGAGTAAAACGCCAACCTTTTCTTGCTTAACAATCACGCTACCTAAATTTTAAACGTGAACACTTCTTAATAGTTCACAAGATCCTAATGAAATATTTTGTGCGAACAAATCACATGATACATATTTATTCAGATAACAAAACAAGTTTGTTCATTGAAGAACCCAGAGGAAAAGGTCATGAAACAATGTGAGTTTGATATACCTCAATCATCATTTCAAGTGCATTCTCTGCATAAATTCTCCTTTTCCTCCTCGAAGTATTTAACTTCTTGAATAATTGTGAGAATGAAGTCGCAGTTGTACAACACAAAATCTGACCCTTCAGTCCAACTTGACCATGCTGACCAGATATCCAAAATTAATCTAGTCCCATTTGTCAGCATTTGTTCCATATCCATCTTAAACCCTTTCTACTGATTATCAGTTTATTTTACTTTATCAGCACTTGAAATACTGACATTTTTTTCTCCCAACATTGGTTAAAGAAATCATAAGTTCATTCATCCAAGTTAATTTTGTAATCTTTCACAAAGAAACAAGTGAGAACATCATATAGCTGAGTGCAAAACAAAATACTGCAGCTGCGTGATATCTGGGAACACTGTAAAGGTGAGGCACTGATACTGCACAAGTTTGTCAGCACGGTTTCAATTACTAGAATAATTTAGACTTCACATAGTTAAGGTAAATGTGCGATATCTGAATTTCATGAATTGGTTCCTATTGCACTTTTGAGAAGATTAAACCAAGAATAATTTTTGTTGATCAAAGGAGAAAGTGATGACCAAAGAAGCTGGACATTAGAGTCGGAAAGTGTCATGCTGGAAAAGCACAGCAAGTCAGGCAGCATCCGAGAAGCAGGAGAGTTGATGTTTCGGTCATAAGCCCTTCATCAGGAATCATAGGCTTCAGAAAAATAACTGGCATAGACTTATGCCAATACATTTGTAGAAGGGTCAGATTAGAGACTAATTTCAGATTTGGTACCATTCAGTGCAACATTTCAGTATGATACTTACATATGTTCCTAAAAGAGAAGTTGTCTAAAATTACAAGCTCTAGAATGATTACACGATTAAACCTGGAAATAAAGCTGGTGAACAAGAATGGCAAAGTGAAGTCCCATCAGTATCGCCTCGGGCAGTGTCAAGTAAGAATTTGACAACAGAGTTGCCACTTTGGTGTAACCTGCAGTCTGGCCAAAATGCAGCAAAAATCTGTTCAATTTCATCTGCAAACTATTGAATGCAAATCCTCCTTGCACACTAATGAGGCAGCATTTTGGGATGTCATTTTTAAAATATATTATTTTCAAAGTTCCTCACAATTAAGAGTGATCACTTGGTGCTGTCTGCATAACACAGTATGAAAAGGAACTAACAAAAAAAATTATAACCCCAATTCAGAGTCACTAATTCATTGATATTGCATGGGTCCAGCATTTGTAAGTAATCAGTTTTTAAAAATAAATACAGATACATTTACTAACTATATTGGAGAACAGTCAAATTTCTTACTGAAAAGAGACAGGATTGGACAGAGTCTGCATGGATTTAAGAGAGGGGAATCGTACTTAGCACATTTACTGAAATAATCTACAGAGTCAAATATTAAAGAAAGAAATTGCAGGATATTTAGAAAAGCTTATCATTAAACATGGTAGACTGGGTTTTGTGAAAGAGAAACTATATTTGACAAATTTATGACAGTTCATTGAGGAGAGAACAAGCAGGACTGATAAAGGGCAATCCAATGATGCTCTGTATTTGGATTTTAAAAATGTAAATGATAAGGTGCTACATAAAAGTTAATTGCACAATTTAGGAGCTCATGGTATCAGCGTAATGTATTAGTATGGACTGAGGATTGGTTAACCACACTGGCTGTTGCTGAGTCCTCACTTGGAGTACTGTATACAATGTTAAGCTCCCATATTTAATAAAGAATAAACTAACATCGGAGACCATTCAAAAAAGATTCACTTAGCTGCTTTGAGGACGAAAGGGTTGGCCTATCAAGAATAGATAAGCAGAAGTGATCTTATGGAAACAAGATTCTGAGGAGCTTGACAGGGCAGATGTTGACTAGATCTTTTAGCACCAGTGAAGTCTCAAACCAGGGGACATTACATAAGGGAACATTCATTTTAGGAAAAGTAAAGATTTTTTTTCTCAGATAATGGCTAGAATTTTCTCGCCCAAAAACTTGTGAAAGTTAAATGTGGGAGGGGAATGGTTGGGTTACTCTTTGGAGGGTTGTTCTGGCTTGTTGGGCTGAAGGGCCTGTTTCCACATAGTAGGGAATCTGTGATTCTATCTCAAATTATTTTAAAAGAGGGCAGATATACTTTTGAAATATTGAGCAGTTGAGGGCTATGCGGATCAAGCATAAAAGAAGTGTTGAGGTCTGGGTTGGCCAAGCCATGATCTGATAGAATGGGGGAACAAGCTGAAGGGAATGAATGCCCTACGCCTGCTCCTTGAGGCTCCGTTTCATGTTTTTTTTGTTTTCAAAGAAGAGTGTGATACAATGTGCTAAAGAAGATGTTGTGAAAAGCAGTGAAAATGAGTTGTTTATGTACTGATTCAGATGGCATTGATTCATCAATTACAGCTATACAGTCATGAGTGGGAAGGCAATTCCCTCCATGAATAAAGGAAATCTACTGCAGAGCTCACACAAAGGGAATTCTGACCCTCAGTAAACTCTCCCATCACATTACCCAACATATTAGTTAAGCAGGACGCACTGCGCATGCTCTAGCCAACAAATGACCCGCGGGTGATTGATGTCAGTACTGGACCAATGAAAGGTCGGTGGGCGGATCTGGAGGACCTAGGGGAGGTTGGTCCTCCAACCAATCAAAGTGAATGAAGGGCGGAGCTAAACTAAACCATGTGATCACCCTTGCGCGCGGCGCAGAGTCGCCGTAATGAATGCTCGGGAAGTTATGGAGAGAAAGGATACGGTAAGGAAAGAAATAAACAGGGAAATGGGATAAAAACTGTTGCTATGAGCGGAGAAGTTTTACAAACAAATTGTGCACGACGGAAAACATAAATTTGAACGTCCCAGTCCCGTGTTTGCAGTAAATAGAGAGTTGCCTCAGCGCGGCTGCAGGTCTGATTGAGCGCCGCCATCTTTATTCGGGACAACGATTCACTGGACACGTGCGCGGCCGCCATCTTTGTAGGGGGCAAGGTGCAGCCAGGCGCATGTGCAGCCTTTTGTCTAGTACAGAGTCATTGTGATCATAGCAGCCAATACTGCTCTGATTCACCTCTGGGCTCCCTCATAACCACTTTGTCAGATCTAGCTTCCTCAATCTCGAACCATGGGTGTATTTTTGGTCTGTTTACTCCTGTATTATTACTTTTATAGACCCTTTGTAAATGAGTTTTTCACTGCGGCCCGGCCCCTGACCATGTACTGCTCTATTATCAGATTACTTTTTTCTTGAATATTTTTGACAGTCAAGAATTCTTTTTTCCAACAAGCAAGTGTATTTTCCTTCCATTTCTGAATATCAAATTCTGTACCATTTTCATTCCCTGTAATCCATTTTGCTCTCCCTGAAACATCAACTGTGTTCCTCCTTCCACAGAAACCAGTGATTAATGCCAAAGCCCTGTTGCTTGTGGAGAGGGTGATGTTTGACTTTCTTGTACAGCTGCAGTTTGTGTGGTGAAGGTGCTCCTTACAATGTGGTTGGGTAAGTGGCATTATCGATTATTCACTCAGCAACAGTGATGATTTGAAAATAATGTCCAAATCAACAACAGTTTGTATTTTTATTATCATGCTTATAATTTCACAAAAATGTTATTGAGAACTTTAGACATTACGCCAGAGATGGAGATATTAGGTCAGGTGACCAAAAGCACTGTCAAAAAGCAGATTTTGAGGGATGTCTTAAAGGTGGAAAGCAGACCTGAGAGGTTTTGGCTGCAAATTTCAGACCATGCTGCTTCAGCAACTGTAGAAACAGCCACACAGGTGAAGTAATGAATTAACAAATGGTTGGGAGTCTCGAAGAAAATAGGTTGTCGAGGTCTCAAAGTGTGTGTGGTGCAGGGAGCTAGGGATTATCACAGCCAGGAATTAAATCAAGGGTGAGAATTTTAAATTGAGGGATATTGGCCAGGTGAGACTAGATTGGGTTGGGGTATCTGGTCGGCATGGATGGGTTGGACCGAAGGGTCTGTTTCCTTGCAGTACCTCTCTATGGCTGTATGTTGATTATAATTAGGAGCCTTTTGATAAATCAACAAGCAGAAATTTAGACTTTCTTGATATTACAGTGAGGTTGAATGTGGGAAGCTGGCCCTGAGTGTGTTTGGAAAATGAAGTCTGGAGATAACACAAGGTGGATGAGAGTTTTAGTAAATGAGCTGAGATGAGGGTGGAATCAGCTAGAATTAGTGATCTTGGAGTGGGACTGGGCTGTCACCCTCACCTCGCCTCTGGGATTCAGCTGGTGGCCAGATTGTGAATCAGGGCGGTAACACAATCGGGAACTGAGTGGCCCTGGTGGAGTCTAAATGAGTGTCGCTCAGCTGGCTGTTGCTGAGCAGCTGCTGCTTGGTTGCCCTGTTGATGACTACTTTCATCACTTTACTGCTGATCGAGTGTGGACTGATAGAGGGAAATTGGCTGGGTTGGATTGCCCTGTGTTTTTGTGTTGAACATCCCTGGGCAATGTTCCACATTGTAGATAGGTGCCAGTGCTGGAGGGGTACGTGACTTGGTGGGTGGCAAGTTCTGGAGCACAAGCCATCAGTATTATTGCCAGAATATTTGCAGGGCCCGTAACCATTGCACTACTTAACCATTTCTTGATGTTATTCAAACTGAATCGAACTGGCTGAAAATTCACATCTGTGATGTTAGAAACCACTGGAGAAGGCTGAGATGGATCATCCCACTTTGCACTTCTGGCTGAAGATTGCTGCAAATGCTGTCATCTTATCTGGTGCATGGGTGTGTGAGGCCCCTCCATCAGTAAGGGTGGGGATATCTGTGATGCTTCCTCCAGTGAGTTGTTTAATTGTCCATCACCGTTCACAACTGGGTGTGGCAGAATTGCAGAGCTCTGATCTGTTCCATTGGATGTAGGATCACTTAGCTCTATCATTTGCTGCTGATGCTGTTTGATGTGCAGATAGTCCTGTTTGATAGCTTCAACAGGTTGGCACTTCATTTTTAGGTCTGCCTGGTGCTGCTCATGGCATGCCCTCCTTTCCTGTACATTGTGATGGGTGAGTGCAGGATTTACAAAGCCATGAGATTACAGATTACAGTTCTGCTGCTGTTGATGTCCAATAGTGCCTCAGAGAAACCCAGTTTGAGATCGTCCATCTCTTCGAAGTCTGTCCCATTTAGAACGGTGATAGTGTCATTCAACACAATGGAGGTTTTTCTCAACTTTAAGCCAAGTCTTGTGTCTCCAAAAGGAATGTGTGATGGTCGCGCTTACTGATACTGTCATGGCCAGATGTATCTGCCGCTGGTCAATTCATAACAATGAGATCACTCTTGTTTTTCTCTCTTGTTGGTTCCCTCCCCACCCGCTGCAGACTCAGTTGAGCAGCTATATCCTTTAGGACCTGCAGCTCAGTCAGTAATTCTGTTGCAGAGCTAGTCTCGATTGTGGATATAGAAATCCTGTACCCAGAGTACGTTTGACTGCATTTTATTGCCTCAGTGCTTCCTCCAAATGTTGTTCAACATGAAGCAGAACTGATCCATCAGCCAAGAGAGGACGGGACGTGGTAATCAACAGGAGCCATGAGACTTCCTGGTCTCCAGAGCCAATGCTGAGTGCTCCGAGGGCAAATCCTCCCTGTCTGTACACCACTGTGCCACCACCTCTGCCTGGTCTGTCCTGCCGGTGGGACAGGACATATCCAGAGATTTCAGGAGAAAGTGAAGACTGCAGATGCTGGAGATCAGAGTCAAGAGTCTGGTGCTGGAAAAGCGCAACAGGTCAGGCTGATGAAGGGCTTAGGCTCGAAACGTCGATTCTCCTTCTCCTCGGATGCTGCCTGACTGTTGTGCTTTTCCAGCACCACACTCTCGATATCTAGGGATGGTGATGGTGGTGTCTGGTTATCTTTGTCAGGGATGATTCCATGTGTATGACTATGTCAGGCTGTACCTTGACTAGTCTGTGAGACAGCTCGGCACATTTTGGCACCAAAAACCATATGTTAGTGAGGAGGACGTTGCACCGTCGAGAGGGCTGATTCTGTGGTTGTATTTTCTGGTGCTGTGTTAGTTGCCAACTGGTCCATCCAGTTTCATTCCTGTGTTGAGACTTTGCAGTGATCAGTACAGTGAGTAGCTGGCTGGGCCGCTGTCAGGTTGGCAGGATTTGTTTCGCCATTGACAATGGTTTCATGGAGATCAGGAGATTCCTAATACGTTGTTTTTTTTTCTTGAATTCAGATTCCACCATCTGCCAAGATGGGATTCGAATCAGGACTTCAGTCGTTTGTTTTAATATTCTGGATAAAACCTAAATACATCAGGTTTGTTCACTCATTTTAAATATCACTAACCCTGGTTTTGTTTCTTTGTGAAACACTGCCCATCATCCTGTCTCCTCCATCCTCCCCTCCAACAACGAGTGAGGAGCACATGGAGTTTCTCTGTCACTAAGACTGAGATAATCCGATCTGCTGCTTCTCTCCCTCCCACTAGCCCACTGAGTCAAACTGCCTCACGTGGTGTTCCTGGTTTTTGTCCGAAACCTACATCTTTCTCCAGTGTCTTGTCAAGCCTTATCAGAGCTCACCTTGACCCTTTACCCTAATCTCGCTAAACTCCCTTTCCAACTCTCTTTCCTCTGCTGCCGCCTCATCACTCCCCTTTGCCAATTCATAGATATTGTTCCTTGTTCTGTCTGTTGGTCTTTTTTTGGTTATGTCCTTCTCTCCCATTCTGTGAAAAACTAATATTTGACCTCACCATTGTTGGAAAATCCTGCTCCATCTCCACTCTCCTTTTCCTTTCTGAATTCCTTGCATTTGGTGTCCCTTAACGATCTATCCTTGGTCTCTCCTGTATCTCACGTACATTGTGCCAGGAGGTGATATCATCCAAAAACACTGTGTTAGGTTTGACATGTACACGGACGATGCCCAGCTCGCCCTCCCCATCATCCCTCTCCATTACTCCACTGTTACTCAGTTATCAAACTGCTTATCACATTCCCACTACTGAATTAGCTGCAGTTTCCTCCAATGAAACATTGTCATGGTTAAACCCATTGCCTTACCTTTACCTTTCTGCTGAGCCCCTCCCACCCACTGGGAACTCTCTGAGGCAGAACGACACTCTTCACAATATTGCTGTTATATCTGACCTCAAGGTGACCTTCTGATCAGACATCCACACAATCAAAACACCAGGAATTCCAATCTCTTAAACGTTGCTTTTCTCCGCCTCACCCCAGCTCCATTGCTACTGAAACCCCTTACCCGCGTCTGTGTCACCTTAAACTTGAATCCAAAACAGAACCCTTGATTCCGTGACTCATAATCTGGTTTCAGACTCCCCTCTCAGTATTTACCCTCAGACACATCCCCTCTGTATTTATCCTGTCAAACCCCTTCAGAATCCCATCTGTCTCAATGAGATCACCTCTCTTTCTCCAAAATCCAGTGAGTAGAGTCCCAACCTTTTCAGCCTTTATTTAAAAGATAATCCCTCCAAACCAGGGATCATCTCATTGAATCTTCCCTGAAATGCCTCCAATAACGTGACACATTTCCTTATCTAAAGGGACCAAAACTGCTCTCATTACTGCAGATATGGTGGTCTCACCAGCACTTCCACACATTACTCTCAGGTAGAGACTCCAAACTCTAATACTGAAAAACTTTGAAACAAAACATTCGATTCCCCTTCCTGATTCCCTATTGTAACTGTGTGGTAGCTTTCTGTGTTTCCTGAACAATTACCCCTGGTCCCTTTGTTGTGCAGCTTTCTACAGTTTCCACCATTTAAATAGTACTTTGTTCTTTTATTATCTCCTCCAAAATGATCAATTTCCTATTTTTCCCAAGTTACACCCCATCTGGCAATTTGTTGCCTCTTTCTCCTGTGCATCTCTCTATTTTCATAACCCTCTTAGACCTCTACAGTTATGCCTTTTCTAGGAGATATCCCCCCTTCCCATTCTTCCAAACATTTACTGGGAGCACTGGGCAGTGGGAAGCAGACAGAGTTGCTATCTTTTTAGGGATACGCTTTGGAGTGATTGGGAGGATCTTCCTACCCATTGGTCAGGATGGAGACAACTTGCCCATCGTTAGGCATTAGCCTTTCACACCCATGTCTTATTGATGAGGCAGAGCGGCAGCACGGAATGAAAGAAAAGAAAGTCATTCTTGTTCCCCATATCTCCCTGACGCTTGGATGATTTTCTCCAATGTGTCAAAGAACTGCTGTGTTCAGTCACATGAGATCTCAAGTTGGAATCTCCTAGAAACCCACAGATTTCCCTCTGAGTTGACTGCTGATGTCCTCAAGGGTAATATGTACAGTAATCCTGGGCCACGAGGAGGGGATGGTGTGAGTTTCTAACTTGAACTGATAGTGATAGATTTTATAAACTTGTATTACAGGATATTACAGGTGGACATTCAGATGGTAATCTCAGTAAATATTCTGCTAAACTCTAATTGAATTACTCAGTATATCAGGACATGGATATTCGCATTGTGTGTGTGAGTATTGTGTTCCAGATCAATCCCATTTGCTGCTTTAAGATTCTCCTTTGAATCATCGCATTCTCTCAAAAGGTCTCCCCAAACCTTCAATGTGTCATGTAATCCTTTTATGATGACCTGATGAGTGTAAGGCTTATTATTCGAATGTGTAATTTTTGTATAAGGATGCCTCAGAGAGGGAGCACAATATTCTTAAAGGGGAGAATAACCATTTTGAGGAGAGGCTGTTGTTTATTGGTATCAATGACATAGGAATAGAAGAGTTCACATTATTGGATCATTGGAATCTCTTGTGGGGTAGAATTGCCCTCCATCAGAAGGATGGATTGTACTGGCACTGGAAGGGAACAGTGGCTAGTGCTATTCAGGAGGCATTAACCCAGTGAAGGAATGTGGGTAAACCCAGAGAGAGAGTGAGGGAAGAGCTCGGTCCGACGCTGGTACAGTTCAGACGTCAAACAGTCAAGGCAGACAAGGGCAAGGCACAGAATGAGCAGTTACTCTGCATTTATTTCAATGGAGGAGGCCTGATAGGTCGGGCAGAGGAGCTCAGGGTATGGTTTTGAACATCGCACTGGGATATTATAGCAATTACAGAGGCATGACGTAATGATGGATAGGACCAGCAGCTTAATGTTCCAGTGTATAGATGCTATAGCAAAGATAGAAAGGGGGCAACAGAGCAGGGGGAGAGGTATTTTTGATTAGGGATAACATTACAGCTGGGCTTCAAGAGGGTATTCCTGGGAGTACATCCAGGCAGGTTATACAGGTGTAACTGAGAAATAAGAAAGGGATGATCTCCTTATTGGGATGGTAATGTTGACTGCCCCCCACTTCCCCAATAGTCAGCAGGGAGTTGAGAAGCAAATTTACTAAGAGATCACTTATCCGTAAGAACAGTATGGTTGTTTCCAAGACTTGACCTTCTTTGCTATTCATTCACAGGATGAGGGTGTCACTGGCTGGGCCCAAAGGGCAGTAAAGAGTCAACCACATTGCTGTGGGTCTGGAGTCACATGTAGGCCAGACCAGGTAAGGATGGCAGATTCCTTGCCTGAAGGATATTAGTGAATCTGATGAGTTTTGCTTTTCGCAATAATCAACAATGGATTCATGGTCTTTAATAGATTCTTAATTCCAAATTTTTATTGAATTCACAGTCCACTGTCTGCTGTGATGGGATCCAAACCCTGGGCCCCAGAACATTATCTGGGTGTCTGGATTATCCATCTAGTGATAATCTCACTCGGTCATTTGGCAGGGTGAGTGACTGAGGTATCCGTGGGGCAGCACATCAGCACCAAAGATCCCATGGTCTCTGTGGAAGATAGAAAGGGCTGGGGAGGGAGATATATCCCTGGTGGTGGGGTCTGACTGTAGGTAGCGGACATAGCAGAGGTTACTGGAGATTAGTGGGTGGCAGGTGAGGAGTGGGGGATTATATTCTTATTGTTGTTGGAGGGGTGGGGGGGGGGAAGTTGGAGGTACAGGAAGTGGAGGATATGCGTTGGAGTGCATTGTTGATCAAGTGGGAGGGAAATGCGGTCCTTGAAAGAGGAAACCTTTCTGGGATGTCCTGGAGTGGAATTGCTTCTCCTGGGAGCAGATATGGCAGAGGCGGCGGAATTGAGAGTGCAGGATCACATTTTTACAGGAATATACTCGAGGGTAATCAGGAGAGCAAAAAGGGGACTTGAAATATCTCTAGGACATAGTTTAAGGAGAATCCAAAGAGATTCTACAAATAATTTAAGGATAAAATAATAACCAGACACAGAATAGGACCCCTTAAAGATCAACAAGACCATCTATGGAACAACAGGAGGTGGGAGAAATACTATGCTATTCTATTCTAGAGAGTTTGGAGAAATAAATAGTGATAATTTGAAAAGTGTCTATATTACAGAGGAGGAAGTACTGGATGTCTTAAACAGTAGCAAGGTGGATAAATCCCTGGGACCTGATCAGGTGTATTCCAGAAATTTGTGGAAAGCTAGGAAGGTGTTGGCAGTGCCCCTCCCTAAGGTATTTATATCATTGTTTGTGACAGGTGAGATGCTGGAAGATGGGTGCCATTATTTTAAAAAGGTGGTAAGGAAAGGCCAGGGAACAAGAGAACAGTCAACCTAACGTCCGTGGTAGGTAAGTTGTTGGAAGGGATTCTGAGGGACTGGATTTACATGTATCTGGAAAGACGAGGATTGATTAGGGCTCGTCAACATGGCTTTGTGTGTGGGAAATTCTCTCTCTCTAACTTGATTGAGTTTCTTTGAAGATGTGACAAAGATGATTAATGAAGGCAGACTGTGGACGTTGTCTATATGGACACTGAACGATGTTCCACATAGCAGACTCGTTAGCAAAGTTAGATAACATGGAATGTTGGGAGAACTAGCCATTTGGATACAAAACTGGCTTGAAGGTAGGAGGCAGAGGGTGGTGATGGAGGGTTGCTTTGCGGACTGGAGGCCTGTGAGCAGCATTGTCCTGCAGGAATGGGTATTAGGTCCTTAAATAAATGACTTGGATGTGAATGTATGAGATATGATCAGTGGGTTTACAGAAGACACCAAAATTGGAGGTGTAGTGGACAATGAAGCAGGTTAGTTCAGAATGCAACAGTATCTTGACCAGATGGGCCATTGGGGCGAGGAATGGCAGACTGGGCTCAATTTAGACAAATGTAAGCTGTTGGAATTTGGAAAGGAAATCAGAGCAGGACTTGTACACTTAATGGTAAAGTCCTTGGGAATGTTGCTGAACATAGAGACCATGGAGTGCAGGTTCATTGTTCCTTGAAAGTAGAGTCGAAGGTAGGCAGACTAGTGAAGGTGGTGTTTGTTATGCTTATATTTATTGGTCAATGCATTGAGTTCAGAAGCTGGGACGTCAAATTCTGGTTGGACAGGACATTGATTAAGCCATTTCAGGAATTATGTTTTAAGTTCGAAATTCCCTGTTCTGGAAAGGATGTTGTGAATCTTGAAAGAGTTCAGACAAGATTTTCAAAGACTTTGCTCGGGTTGGAGGATTTGGGCTACAGGGAGAGGGTGAATAGGCCAGGGGTAATTTCCCTGGAGAGGCAAAGACTGAGAGGTGACTTCATGGAGATCGATAAAGTCATGAAGGGCATGGATAAGGTGAACAGCCAGGGTCATTTCCCCCCAGTTAGTTGGGTTCAAAACAAGATCACATGGACTAAAGTTGAGAGGGCAAGGATTTAAAATGGATCTAAGGGGCAAAGTTTTCAAGCTGTGTGTGGTGTATGTGTGGAATGAGCTGCCGGATGAAGTAGTGGAGGCTGATACAATTACAACATTTGAAAGGCATCCGATTGGGTACGTGAATAGGAAGAGTTTCCAATGATACGGACCAATAGCTGGCAAATGGGACTCCGTTTGTTGAGGATTCCTCGTTGTCATGGACAAATTGGACCAAAGGTCTGTTTCTGTGCTGTACATCTCTATGACACTAATAAATGAAAATAAGATGTGTTCCTCTTTTGTGGAGAGCGAGCAGAAGCACAGATAATTGTCCTTGGAGCTGAGAAGGTTAAGCAGTGATTTTGACCAGGTGCAAATTTGTTTCTAGGATATCTAATCTGCAGAGTGAGGGGAATTGTTAACAATGTCACAATTTTAGTAACTGTTTTCAGGTAATTGGCAAATAATGTGAATATGTGAACATTATTTTATTCAGTAAGTTCTGAGTATCTGGAACAGTCTGAATGGCAGCTGGACACAGACTCAGCAGTTATTCATAATCAGATTTAGAATTTTACTTTTTAAGGGAAGATTTGGGGGGCTATGGGCAAAGGGGAAGGGAATTGAGACAGATTTGCAGCATCTCCAGAGGAAGAGGGTACATCCCAAATGTGCTGAATAGCCCCAGCCCCTGTGCTCTGTGATACTGCCCCCATTGACTGTGAATGTTGAAGCTCATCCCAGGGCAGAGAGAGGGAGGATCCCACCACTCACCTCACAATGGGCCCCGAATGATTGATATCAGCGCAGGCCAATAGGGGGCAGAGGGCAGTACTGGAGGACCAGGTCGTACCAGTTTGTCCTCCAACCAATCGGAGTGAATGAGGACATCCTCAAGGCTGGAGCTAAAGAAAGGCACATATCGCAGAGATCTGAGAAACTGGAGGACATGAGATAGGGAGCGTTCTGTGGCTGGTGAGGAATTCTATAAATCAGGAAGAGTTGTGAGGCTGGATGAGGTGACAGTGATCGGGAGAGTTGTGAGGATGGAGGAATTTAGAGTTAGTGAGGATTAGAGTCCTAATGTTATACAGCAAGGAAACAGGCCCTGTGGTCCAACCAGTCCATGGCGACCATAATTCCAAACTGAACTCATTGTACCTGCCTCCGCTTGGTCCACATCCATCCAAATATTTCCTATTTATATACTTATCTGAATGTCTTTTAAATATTGTAATTGTATTCACAGCTACCACTTCCTCTGGAAGTTCATTTCACACGTATAATTTTTTTAAAAAACCCTAATGTCTTTTCTGAAATCTTTCTAATTTCTTCTCAAAATGAATGCAGCACAGTTTTGAATCCCCCCCCTCCCCCCCCCAGCAAAACACTTTCTGATTTTGTAAACCTGTAATAAGGTGACCCCTCAACCTCGTGCACGCCAGTGAAAAAAATTCCCAGCCTATCCAGCCTCTCCTTAGAACACAATCCCTCCATTCATGGAAACATCCTGGTAAATCTCTTCTGAACCTGCTCCAATTTAATATCCTTCCTATAACAGCACAACCAGAACTGGACAGAGTATTCCAGAAGAGGCCTCCCCAACGTCCTGTACATCCTCAACATAACGTCCCAACTCCTGGACTCAAAGGTCTGAACAATGAAGGTAAGTGTGCTAAGCACTTTCTTAACCACCCTGTCTACATGTAACACAAATTTCAAAGGCCTGAAGCCCTCGGTCGCTTTGTTCCCATATCACTACTCAAGGCTCTACTTTTATTGAGTGTAAGTCCTGCCCTCGTTTGTTTTGTCAAGATGTTATATTTTGCATTTATTCCAATCAAAAAATTTTTTTGAGTATAAAGGCAGTAGGAGTATAATTAAAAGAGAAATCAGGAGTCAAAAAAGGGACGTGAAATAGCTTTGGCAAATAGGGTTAAGGATAATCCGAAGGGCTTTTGTAAATACATGGAAAAAAAAAGGCTAACTAGGGAGAAAATAGAGACCCTCAAAGATCAGCAAGGCAGCCATTGTGTGGAGCTGCAGGCGATGGGTGAGATAGGAAACAAGTATTTTGCATTAGTGTTTACTGTGAAGAAGTACATGGGAGATATAGAATGTGGCGAAATAAATGGTGTCATCTTGAAAAATGTCCATATTACAGAGGAGGAGGTGGTGCTGGATCGGTGGCTAAGGAGCTGGTGCAGGGGAAAAGGATTCACGTTTTTTGGATCATTATGATCTCCTCTGGAGTAGAGTTGACCTGCATAAGAAGGATGGATTGTACCTCAATTGGAAGGTGTCTAATATCTAGGCAGGGAGACTGGCTGGTGATACTCGGGAGGCATTAAACCAGTGAGGGAGTGGGTATAAACCCAAGAAGGTAGTGAGAATAGAGGTATGTCTGAGGCTGGTACAGTTCAGAAGTCAAATAGTCAAGGCAGGCAAGGGCAAGGAACAGAATGAAGACGGACTGAGCAGTTGCACTGCATTTACTTCAATAGAAGATGCCTGACAGGGAAAGCAGATGAGCTCAGGGTGTGGTTTTGAACATGGCACTGGGATATTATAGCAATTACAGAGGCATCACTCAGGGATGGATAGGCCTGGCAGCTTAATGTTCCAAGGTATAGATGCTATAGCAAGGATAGGAAGGGGGACAAGAGAGGAGGGGGAGTGGCATTTTTGATTCGAAATAGCATTATGTTTTTGCTTAGGGAGGATATTCCTGGGAGTATGGTCAGTGAAGTTATTTAGGTGGAACTGGGAAATGAGAATGGGATGATCACCTTATTGGGGTTTTCTGCATGGATTTCGTCTGGGCCCTCTGGTTTCCTCCCACAGTCCAAAGATGTGCAGGTTGGGTGGATTATCCAGGCTGAATTGCCCGTAATGTTCAGGGATGTGCAGGCTCTGGGAAATGCACTGTTACAGGGGCAGGTTAAGAGGCTTTCAGGGTCAGTATCAATGTGATGGGCTGAATGACCTGTTTCCACACTGTTGGGATTCTCTGATAATTCTATTTTTAAAATATTTACAGAAAATAATAGACCAGATCGAAAAGTTAAGGTTCTGAATTGGACAAAGGCCAATTTTGATGGCACAAGGCAAGAACTTTCATCTGGCCCCTCAAGCCTGCTCTACCATTCAATAAGATCAGGGCTGATCTTTTCATGGCCTCAGCTCCACATTCCTGCTCTCTCACCATAACCCTTAATTCCTTTCCTGTTCACAAATCGACATTTTGCCTTAAAAGCATTCAAGTTGATAACGTCAAATGCTGCACTCGGCAGGGAATTCCACAGATTCACAACCCTTTAGCTGAAGAAGCTCCTCCTGAACTCAGTCCTAAATCTGCTCCCCCTTATTTTGAGGTAATGCTCTGTAGTTTGAACCGACCCCAGTGGAAATAGCCTCCCTGCTTCTGTCTTATCTACTCTCTTCATAATTTTATTTTTTCCTATCCAACCTCCCATTCCTCTAAATTACAATGACTATAGAACCAGTTTTCTCAATCTCTCCACATACACCAACCCTCTCAACTCCCAACTCAAACTAGTGAACCTCCTGTGCCAGTGCATCCTTGCTAATGTAAGGGGACCAAACCTGGACACAGTACTCCAGGTGTGGCCTCACCAGCATCCTGTACAGCTGCAACATAACCATACCTGTAGCAATGAAGGACAATATTCCCTTCACTGCCATAATTACCTGCTGCACCTGCAAACCAACTTCCTGAGATTCATGCACAAGGCCACCCAGCTCTCTCTGCACAGCAGAATGCTGCAAGATTTCACCATTTCATCATCCAGTTTTCTGTTCGTACGACCAAAATGGATGACCTCACATTTCCCAACATTGAACTCCATCTGCCAGATCATTCACTTAACCTATCTGTATCCCTGTGCACACTGACAGTGGCCTCTGCAGACATTGCTCTACCTCATCTTTGTATCAAATGTGAACTCTGACACCGGACACTTGGTCCTCAACTCCAAAACATTTGTGTAAATTGCAAACAGTTGTAGTGCCAACACTAATCCAAACACCCATTTATCCCCATTCTTTATTTTTTGCTGGTTAACCGATCCTGTATCTATGATAATACATTACCAATAATGCTGTGCATCTTTACCTTATTCAGCAGCTTTTTGTGTGGCAACTTATCGGATACCTTCTGGAAATCCAGGTACACCACATCCACCGAGTCCACCTTGTCCAACGCACTCGTCGTATCCTCAAATAATTCCAGTAAATGTGTTCTACATGACCTGTCTTTCCTGAATCCATGCTGTGTCTGCTCAATGAGACAATTTCTACCCAGATATCTCACCACTACTTCCTTGAGAGGTTCAAGCATTTTCTCCACTACAGATGTTAAGCTAACGGGTCCTTTTGAAAATTAGTGGCACCACATTTGCAGCTTCCAGTCTGTCAAAACCATTCCAGAATCCACCAACTTTTAGTGAATTTTCACGAGTCTATTTGTTATTCTCCACCCCCCCCCCCTCCCAGCCCCCCCAGCCCCCCCCCCCCCCCCCATCTCCTTTATTCCCTGGGATGCAATCCATCAGAGCCTGGATACCCATCTACCTTTAGGCTGTTATCTTTCCCAACATTACCTCTTTACTGGGAATGATTGCTTCTGTATCCTCATCTGCCATTGCCTCCATAGGCCTGCGACAATGAGAGTACACAGACAGTATGTTCCTGTTAAGGCCAAGGCTGGTAGGTGTACAGAATGCCGCCTGTTGAAAGAAATTGAGAGCCTGGTCAAGAAAATGAAGCAGGCGTATGGCAGGTAAAGACAGCTGTGTTTGTGTAAATCCCTAGAGGAGTATAGGGGCAGTAGGAGTATACTCGAGGTAAACCAGGAGGGCAAAAAGGGGACATGAGATAGCTTTAGGAAATAGGTTTAAGGAGAATCAAAGGTGATTGTACAAATACACTAAGGACAAATGAGTAACCAGGCAGATAATAGGTAACCGCAAATCAAGGCTGTCTGTGGAACCGCAGGAGGTGAGAGAGATTCTGTATGAGCGGAGAGGTTTTACAAACAAAATGTGCACATCGGAAAACACAAATTTGAACATCACAGTCTTGTGTTTTCAGTAAACGGGGAATTGCCTCTGTGTGGCTGCAGGCATGGGTGCGCGCCACCATCTTTATTTGGGGCAAGAATTCACTGGAAACATGCGGAGCCACCAGTTTTTTAGGGGGCAAGGTGCAGCCAGGCGCATGTGCAGCCTTTCTCTGGTACAGAGTCATTGGGCAGGATTTACACAGAGCACATTCAATCTCAGAGAAATGGATGTTTATTTCTGGATTTGTTTCGTCATTCATTTAAATGATTTGGTATCGTAAATGAGTTTGCAGGTCATACAAAATTGGAGGTGTTGTGGATAATCAAGAACGTTACCTCAGATTACAATGAGATATTGGTCAGATGGGGTATAATTTAGATAAATGTGAGGTGCTGCATTTTGGAAAACCAAATCAGGGCAGGACTTATACACTGAATGACAAGGCCCTGGAGATGTTTGCGGAACAAAGAGACCTTGGACTGAAGGTTCATAGTCCTTGCAAGTCAAGGATAGGATGCTGAAGAAGGTGTTTAGTATATTTTCCTTTATTGATTCGAGCATTGAGTATAGGATGTGGGAGGTCATGTTACTATACAGGACATTCGTTAGGTCACTTTTGGAATATTGTGTGCAATTCTGGCCTACCTCCTATCAGAAGGGTGCTGTGAAACTTGAAAGGTTTCATAAAAGACTTACAATGATGTTGTTAGGGTTGGAGGATTTGAGCTACAGGGTGAGGCATAAAAGGCTGGGGCTGTTTTCCCTGGAGTGCCATAGGCTGAGCAGTGATGTTATAGAGATTTATACAATCATGAGGGGCATGAATAGAGTAAATGAACAAGGTGTTTTCCCTGGAGTGGTGGTGTCCAGAATTAGAGGGCATTGCTTTAGGGTGAACGGAGAAAATTTCAAAGGGGCCTAAAGGACAACTCTTTCATGCAGTGGGTGGAATGAGCTGCCAGAGGAAGTGATGGAGGCTAGTACAATTAAAACATGTTAAAGGCATCTAACTAGACATATGATATGTTTAGGAAGCGTTTACAGGGATATAGGCCAAGTGCTGGCAAATGGGAATAGACTAGGTTCGGATACCTGTTTGGCAAGGATGAGTTAGACCGAAGGGTCTGTGTCGGTGCTATACATCTCTATGACTGTGGGATCGTAACAGCTTATACTGCTCTGCTTCATCTCTGGGTTCCCTCATGACCACTTTGTCAATATCTAGCTTCCTCAATCTTGAACAATGGGTGTATTTTTGGTCTGTTTGATTTTTTACTATTATTGTTACAGACATTTTTGTAAGTTAATTTTTCACTGCCGCCCAGCCCCTGACCATGTGCTGCTTATCAATATTTTCCGGAAAATCTTTAATGGTCGAGAATTCCTTTTTCCAATAAGCAAGTGTATCTTCCTTCCATTTCTGACTATCTCATTCTGCACCATTTTCATTCCCTGTAATCCATTTTGCACTCCTTGAAACATCAACTGTGTTTCTCCTTCCACAGATACTAGTGATAAATGCCAAAGCCCTGTTGCCTGGGAGAGGGTGATGTTTGACTTTCTTGTACAGCTGCAGTTTGTGTGGTGAAGGTGCTCCCACAATGTGGTTGGTTAAGAGACATTACAGAGTATTCATTCAGCAACAGTAAAGATCTGAAGGTAATGTCCAAATCAAGAACAGTTCATATTTTTATTGTCATGCTTATAATTCCACAAAAATATTATTTCGAATTTTAAACATCAGGCCAGAGATGGTGATATTAGGTCAGGTGACCAAAAGCGTTGTCAAATAAGCAGGTTTTGAGAAATGTCTTAAAGGAGGAAAGCACACCTGAGAGGTTTTGGCTGTGAATTTCAGAACGTGTTGCTTTGGCAACTGTGAAAGCAGCCACACTGGTGAAGTAATGAATTAACAGATCATTGGGAGTCTCGAACAGAATGGGTTGTCGAGGTCTCAAAGGGTGTGTGACGCAGTGAGCTAGGGATGATCACAACCAGGAATTAAATCAAGGGTGAGAATTTTAAATTGAGGGATGTGGGCCGGATGCTGGCAGGTGAGACTAGATTGGGTTGGAATATCTGATCGGCATGGACGGGTTGGATTGAAGGGTCTGTTTCCAAGCTATACATCGCTGTAGCTCTATGTTCTTGATTATGAATAGCAGCCTTTTGATGGATCAACAAGTTCTGGTACAAGGGAGTACTTGGGCAATAGAGATTTAGTTTTTCTTGAGATTACAGGGAGGTTGAATGTGGGAAGCTGGCCAGGAGTATGTTTGGATAATGAAGTCTGGAGATAACACAAGGTGGATGAGAGTATATGAGCTGAGACAAGGGTGGAATCAGCTTAGTGGCCTTAGAGTGGGACTGGGCTGTCACCCTCACCTCGCCTCTGGGATTCAGCTGGTTGTCAGGTTGTGAATCAGGGCGGTAACACAATCTGGAGCTGAGTGGTCCTGGTGGAGCCTAAAATGAGTGTCACTCAGCTGGCTGTTGCTGAGCAGCTGCTGCTTGATAGCCCTGTTGATAACATTTTCCATCACTTTACTGCTGGTCGAGTGTGGACTGATAGATGGAAATTGGCTGGGTTGTATTGCCCTGTGTTTTTGTGTTGAACATCCCTGGGCAATGTTCCACATTGTTGGTCGATGCCAGTGCTGGAGCGGTACTTGGCTTGGTGGGTGGCAAGTTCAGGAGCACAAACCATCAGTGTTATTGCCAGAATATTTGCAGGGCCCATAGCCTTTGCACGACTTAACCATTTCTTGATGTTATTCAAACTCAACCGAACTGGCTTAAACTCACATCTGTGATGTTAGAAACCACTGGAGAAGGCTGAGATGGATCATCCCACTTTGCACTTCTGGATGCAGATTGCTGCAAATGCTGTTCTCTTATCTGGTGCATGGGTGTGTGAGGCCCCTCCATCAGTCAGGGTGGGGATATCTGTGATGCTTCCTTCAGTGAGTTGTTTAACTGTCCATCACCGTTCACAACTGGGTGTGGCAGAACTGCAGAGCTCCGATCGGTTCCACTGGATGTAGGATCACTTAGCTCTGTTGCTTGCTGCTGATGCTGTTTGAAATGCAGATGGTCCTGTTTGGTAGATTCACCAGGTTGGCACTTCATTTTTAAGTCTGCCTGGTGCTGCTCATGGCATGCCCTCCTTTCCTGTCCATTGTGATGGGTGAGAGCGGGATTTGCAAACCCATGAGATTACAGATTGTGCTGGAGTACAGTTCTGCTGCTGTTGATGTCCCACAGTGCCTCAGAGATACCGAGTTTGAGATCCTACATCTCTTCAGAGTCTGTCCCATTTAGAACGGTGATAGTGCCACTCAACGCGATGGAGGTTTTTCTCAACCTTAAGCTAAGACTTGTGTTTCCAAAAGGAATGTGTGATGGTCGCTCGTACTGATACTGTCATGGACAGATGGATCTGCAGCTGGTCAATTCATAACAATGAGATCACTCTTGTTTTTCCCTCTTGTTGGTTCCCTCACCACCCGCTGTAGACTCAGTTGAGCAGCTATACCCTTTAGGACCTGACCACCTCAGTCAGTAATTCTGTTGCAGAGCTCGTCTCGATAGTGGACATTGAAATCCTGTACCCAGAGTACGTTTGACACCATTTTACTTCCTCAGTGCTTCCTTCAAATGTTGTTCAACATGAAGAAGAACTGATCCATCAGCCAAGGGAGGACAGTACGTGGTAATCAGCAGGAGCCATGAGATTTCCTGGTGTCCGGAGTCCATGCTGAGTACTCCAAGGGCAAATCCTCCCTGTCTTGTGCCATGACCTCTGCCTGGTCTGTCCTGCTGGTGGGGCAGGACATATCCAGAGATTTCAGGAGAAAGTGAAGACTGCAGATGCTGGAGGTCAGAGTCAAGAGTCTGGTGCTGGAAAAGCACAGCAGGTCAGGCTGATAACTGGCTTAGGCTCGAAACATCGATTCTCCTTCTCCTCGGATGTTGCCTGACCTGTTGTGTTTTTCCATCACTACAATCTCAATCTCTTGGGATGGTGATGGTGGTGTCTGGTCATTGTCTGTAAGGGTTGATTTCATGAGTATGAGTATGTCAGGCTGTTCCTTGATTGGTCTGTGAGACAGCTCGGCACAATTTGGCACCAAACTCCAGATGTTAGTCTGGAGGACATTGCACCATTGAGAGGGCTGATTCTGTGGTTGTATTTTCTAGTGCCTTCTTAGATGACGAGTGGTCCATCCAGTTTCATTCCTTTGTTAAGACTTTGCAGTGATTAATACAGTGAGTAGCTGGCTGGGCCACTGTCAGGTTGGGAGGGTTTTTTCTGCCATTGACAATGTTTCCATGGAGATCAGGAGATTCCTAATTCCAGTTATTTTTTCTTGAATTCAGATTCCACCATCTGCCAAGATGGGATTCGAACCAGGACTTCAGTCGTTTGTTTTAATATTTTGGATAAAATGTAAATACATTAGGTTTGTTCACTCACTTTAAATATCACTTACCCAGGTTTGGTTTCTTTGTGAAACACTGTCCATCATCCTGTCTCCTCCATCCTTCTCTCCAACAACAAGAGTTTGGAGCACATGGAGGTTCTCTGTCACTAAGACTGAGATAATCCGATCTGCTGCTTCCCCCCCCCCCGCCCCCCTCACGTGGTGTTCCTGGTTTTTGTCCAAACCTACATTTCTCTCCAATCTCATCTCCTGTCAAGCCTTATCAGAGCTCCTCTTGACCCTTTACCCTAATCTCACTAAACCATAGACTTTCCAACTCTCTTTTCTCCTCCACCTCATCAGTCCCCTTCACCTATTCACAGACATTGTTCCTTGTTCTGTCTTTTCTGGTTATGGTCCTTCTCTCCCATTCTGTGAAAAACTGATATTTGACCTCACGTTTGTTGGAAAATCCTGCTCCATCTCCACACTCCCTTTCCTTTCTGAATTCCATGCATTTGGTGTCCCTCATGGATCTATCCTTGGCCCCTCCTGTATCTTGCCTACATACTGTCAGGAGGTGATATTGTGCAAAAGCACCATGTTGGGTTTAACATGTACACTGACGATGCCCAGCTCTCCCTCCCCATCATCCCTCTCCATTACTCCACTGTTACTCAGTTATCAAATTACTTACCACATTCCCACTACTTGATTAGGTGCAATTTCCTCCAATGAAACATTGTCACAGTTAAACCCATTGCCTTACAAATTCCTTTTCCTAACTGCTGAACCTCTCCCTCTCACTGGGAATTATGCAGCAGAACTAGACTCTTCACAATGTTGCTGTTATATCTGACGCGAAGCTGACCTTCTTATTAGACATCTACACAATCCCAAACACCAGGAATTCCAATCTCTAAACCGTTGCTTATCTCCTCTTCACCCTAGCTCCATTGCTACTAAAAACCCTTACCCATGTCTGTGTTACCTTTAAACTTGACGAATCCAAAGCAGAACCCTTGATTCTGTGACTGGCTCAGAATCTGGTTTCAGACTCCCCTTTCAGTATTTACCCTCAGACACATCAGTATTTATTCTGTCAAACCCCTTAAGAATCTGGTGGTGCGGTCTGATTGTTGCTGGTGGAAATGGCAGAGGATGATGTATCTGGGTGGAAGGTAAGGACTTGGGGGGGGGGGGGGGGGGGGGGGGGGGTGTTCTATCCTTGTTGCAATTGGAGGTGTGGGTTTCAAAGGCAGAGGTGCAGGAAGTGGAGGAGATATAGTGGATGGTATTGACCACATGGGAGGGGAAATTGCACTCCTTGAAATATGGGGCCATTTGGTATGTTCTGGCCTCACTGGAACACTGCAGTAAGCATGAGACAGAGATGTTGGCCAGGGAACAGGCTCGTGTGTTAAAGTGGCAGGCAGCTGGAAGCTCGGGGTCTGTTTTTGCAGCAGAACGTAGATCATCAGTCACCATTTCCGCCACCTCCACTGAGATGCTGCCAGACACAGGTTCCTGTCCCCTCCATTAACAGCTATGCACCCTCCCCCCCCCCAAGCCAGATGGTAATCCACTCCTTTGTCTTTCCAAATGTTCGAGTCTCTCTTTGGGTTATGTCCCTGCCTATTATTTACTCTTTAACCCCTATGATCTGCAGGTTAGTTGAATTGGCCAAGCTAAATTTCCCATAATGCTCAGGGATGTGTAGGTTAGTTGCATTAGTCAGGAGAAATATACAGTAATAGGGTAGGGGAATGGGTCTGGGTGGGATACCCTTCGGAGGGATGCTGTGGACCTTTTGGGCCAAATGGCCTGTTTCCACAGCGTCAGAATTCTAATTTTCCCAGCTCCATCGGTTCTGAGGAAGGGCCACTGGACAGATTTTTGTTCCCAGATGCTGCCAGACCTGCTGAGCTTTCCTAGCACCTTCTGCTTGTTGTTCCTGATTGACACCATCCATACACCTTCGGGGTTTGATTCAGACAGGGGGAGGATCCCACCACTGACCTCACAATGGGGTCCAGCTGATTGATGGCAGCTTCGGACCAATAGGAAAAGGTGGTGGGACTGGTGGACCAAGTGCAACTAGTTGGTCATCCAAACAATGGGAGTGAATGAGGGGCGTGGCCAGTGGTATGACACGTCACCAGTAACTCTGCTGATGCAGTGCCACGTAACTCGGCCGTCGGTGAATGTGGGAGACACAAACAGGGAAGGGGAGAGTGGCCTTGGAGACGGAGATAATGAGTCACTTTCGACTGGAAAGTTTTAATTACACTCTGTGCGGTTTGAAAGTCTGAACTAGAAACTCTTAATCCCCCGTTTGCAGCAGATGGGAAAGTGGCTGCGGCCCTCAGGCTGTGAAAGGTCCTGGGATATGGCCGCCATTTTTATTGGGGGTAAGGTATAGTGAGGCGCATGTGCATGTCACCTTCCTCGGGTGGTGGGGGGGGGGGCGTGCAACTTGAAAAGAGGCATTTACACATCAAGCACATACCAAGAAAAAAGTGTGTCTTTATATTCTTCCTGTACTGACTGAGTTTTGTTTTGTGAATTCATTTCATAGGATATTAAATGAGAATAATTGGGGCTGGGATCTCAAAAGCAAGTTTTTACAGTCAATGGGGTCATCAGGATCTGAATGTTATTGGCATTTAACTGTGGAAGGAGAAAGGTTTCTCTGCTCTGTTTGTGGGAAGATATCTCCAATATTTTTGTTAAGAAGAAAGATGTACAAATTCATGATTGGGTCACCCTTTGGGTATCTGCTGTGTTCTGGGCCCTACAGCTGAGGAAGGAGATATAAGCCTGAGAGGGAGCACAGATTTATCCAAATTACACCTCGTCTCTTTGTAAGAACTCTCAGATTTAGACCCAATCACCCACTTCATGATGTTAACCTGTAAACTTCATATTTTTAATTACCTGTAAACTTCCCATTAAAAATCCTTTTGGACTAAAATTCCATTACCTTTTCAGGTGGAATGTTCCAGCTTCTGACAACTGTCTGTTCATTCCGAAACTGCTGAGGTCCATGTTGACTCTGGGGTTACAAAGGGCTGAATTGAAAGATGAGGTTCTGTCCCTGAGCTCCCATTGAGATGCATTGGAACAGTACAGGAGGCTGAGGGCAGTGTAGGTGTGAGCAGACAATGAAAATGACAGGGCTGCATTGTGAGGGCTGCTTGGCTCAATGAGAGTGTTTTGGAGTTGGGTGTAAACAGAGTGGGGTGAGACAGGGAGAAGGTGAAGCTGAAACTCAGTTTTAGTTCAGGCCTTTCAGAAATTCACAGTCCCAATGGGAACAGCCAGTTTTTAAGTGATACCTGCGGAGTATTTTTTTAACAGTTTTTAAAGTATTTTTTTTCCTGAGGGCAGTTGAGAGTTAACCACATTGCTGTGGGTCTGGAGTCACATGTAGGCCAGACCAGGTGAGAATGACCGTTTCCTTCCCTACAGGACATTAGTAAACCAGATGGGTTACTAACAATCAACAATAGTTTCATGGTCATCATTCGCCTTTTCATTCTAGATTGTATTGAATTCCGATGCTGCCATCAGCCATGTTGGGATTCTATCCCTAATCCTCGGAACACTGTACATATCACTCATCTGGCAGGAATACCATTAAGCCATTGCCTCCCTTTTTAGCAATGTTTAAAATAAAGTTCCATCATTCTACGTGTACAATGTGAGATAAAATACTGCAACGTCCATGTGTCAGCCTCTCCAAAAGGTCAATCAACAGAAATTTGTTTGAGGGCGAAATATTTCACTTATTTTTCGGGGGGGGGGTGGGTTATTAAACAAAAATGAATCCAAATAAAAACCTTAAGCCACGGCCATGTAATTTCTGAAGCCGGAGGGAGATTACAGAGACAGGGAGGGTGGTGAGGCTGGAGGGGGATTACAGAGACAGGGAGGGTTGTGGGGCCAGAGGGGGATTGTTGTCCAAACATCACTGTGGTGTACATGGACTGCAGCATTTCAGGGAGGGGGTTAACCACCACTTTCTCCAAGACAAGTAAAGGTGGCCAATAAATACTGGTCTGGGCAGCAAAGGCAACCCCCAGTGAATAAAACCAAGCAGTGACCTCTCTGAGCTGACTTGTTGTGAAGTTAAAAACCTCTCTGGAAATGGAGTGGGCAGAGAAGAGAAACAGTGACATTTCACAGCTGCCCTCAGAGAGACCTCACCCTTGGAAGTACTCAGAGCCGGGGATCAGCTCAGTGAGTTTCAGTCTCTTCAAATATCAATCTTAGTCGGTTTTATTTTATTAAATCTACAATCGTGAGTCAGGTGACTATTTCTTTTTAATGTCTTAGGGTCTCTTGATTAAATGTTTAAGATATAAAACGTAAGCATTAAGTTATTCTCGGGCAGTATTTTTCGAGCAGTAAGACTGTGCCTTTGTCTTGGTCTGTCGATTGTTAAGGCGGAGAGATGGCCTGTTGTAGAGTGGCGTGCTGTTCCTGTCAGATGAGGGAGATTAGGGAGAGTTTCAATGATCCTGATAATTGTCTGCAGGAAGTGTGATTGCAAATCCTATTGGAACGTATGGATTGGTGGAGGAGTGATTAAAGGCAGTGAAGAATTGACAGGAGCCGGGGGTGGGGTGGGCGGTGTGATAGGTGGCAGTCTCAGGAATGCAGGATACTGCAGATACAGTCAGGTAGATGGGTTACCTCCAGGAAAGCTAGGAGGGGTAGGTTGGTACTGCAGGAGTCTCCTGTGGCTATCCCCATCTCAGACAAGTATACGGTTTTGGAAAATGTAGGTGGTAATACACTTTCAGGGGAATGTAGCACTGACAGCCAAGTTACTGGTACTGAGACTGGCTTCTAACGTAATGTGAAGTATATCCAGTTCCACACGATCGATGGTGAGAGGGGACTCTCTAGTCAGGGGCACAGTCTGCCGTTTCTGCAGCTGACAGTGAGACATCAGAATGGGGTGGTGCCGCCCTGGTGCCAGTGTCAAGGATGTCTCTGAGGGAGCAGAATATTCTCAAAAGGGAAAATAACCAGTGGGAGGTCATTGTACATTGGTACCAATGGCGTAGGAAGGTGAAAGCATGGGGTCCTGACGAGCAGGGAGATTTGCTAGTGCCACTCGGGAGGCATTAAACCAGTGAGGGAGTCGGGGTAATCCTAAAGGGATAGTGAGAAAAGAGGTGAGTCTGAGGCTGGTACTGTTCACAGGTCAGACTGTCAAGGCAGGCAAGAGCAAGTCACAGAATGAGGTGCGATGGACCAGTTACACTGCATTTATTTCAGTGCAAGAGACCTGACAGGTCAGGCAGATGGGCTCAGGGTATGGTTTTGAACAAGGCTGTCTATGGAACCACAGGGGGTGCAAAAGATATGCAAATATTTCACGTCATTTTTATTGTTGAAGTATATGAAGTTCGAGAGTTTGGAGAAATAAACACTGGTAACTTGAAAAGTGTCCATGTTACAGAGGTGGTGGTACTGGATGTCTTAAATCGCATCAAGGTGGATAAAGCCCTGGAACCTGATCAGGTGTATCCTGGAACTTTCTGGAAATCTAGGGAAGTGATTGTTGGGCCTCTCCTGAGGTATTTGTATCATTGATAGCGACAGGTGAGGTGCCATTATTTTTAAAAGGTGGTAAGGAGAGGCCATGGAACAAGAGAACAGTGAGCCTGAAGTCAGTGGCAGGCAAGTTGTTGGAAGGGATTCTGAGGGACAGGATATCCATCTGTTTGGAAGAGTAAGGAATGATCAGGGAGAGTCAATGTGGCTTTGTACATGCACAATTGGGTCTCACTAACTTGAGTGAGTGTTTTGAAGTGACAAAGAAAATTGATTAAGCCAGGTAGTGAATGTTGTTTATATGAACATTCAACAAGGTTCCACAAAGCAGACTGGTTCGCAGGGTTAGATAACATGGAATGCAGGGAGAGCAAGCCATTACAAAACTACATTGAAGGTAGGAGACAGAGGGTGATGATGGAGGGTTGCTTTGCGGACTGGAGGCCTGTGAGCAGCAATGTGCTGCAAGGATGGATATTGGGCCCTTAAATAAATGACTTGAATGTGAATATATGAGGTATGGTTAGTAGGTTTACAGAAGACACCAAAATTGGATGTGTAGAATAAAGAAGGTTAGTTCAGAATACAACAGGATCTTGATCAGATGGGTCAGTGGAGCAAGGAATGGCAGACGGAGTTCAATTTAGATAAATGTGAGCTGTTGTATTTTGGAAAGGCAAATCAGGGCAGGACTTATACACTTAATGGTAAAGTCCTGGGGAACATTGCTGAACAAAGAGATCTTTGAGTGCAGGTTCCTAGTTCCTTGAACGTAGAGTCACAGGAAGGTAAGGGAGTGAATGCAGCATTTGGTATGCTCCCCGTTATTGGTCAATGCATTGAATGCAGCTGTTGTAACGTCATATTGTGGCTGGACAGGGCACTGATTGAGGCCCTTCTGGAATTCTGTTTTCAGTTCCAATCTCTCTGTTCTCGGAATAACGTTGAGAAACTTGATAGGGTTCAGAAAACATTTGCAAGGATTTTGCCAGGGTTGGACGGTTTGAGCTTATTGGGCAAGGCTGAATAGGCTGTCTATTTTCCCTGGAGAGTTGGAGTCTGAGCGGTGATCTTATAAAATCATGAAGGGCATGGATAAGGTGAGCAGTCAGGGACTTTTTCCCAAGTTCGGTGGGTCCAGAACTAGAGGGTACAGGCTTAAGGTGAGAGGGAAAAGATTTAAAAGGGATCTAAGGGGCATCTTATTCATGTTGAGGGCATTGCAAGTATGGAGTGAACTGCCAGAGGAAGGGGTGGAGTCTAGTACAGCAGCATTTAAAAGGCATTTGATTGGGTACATGAAGAGGAACGATTTAGAGGGATAAGGGTGAACCGCTGGCAAATGGGACTCCATTAATGCTCTCCGTTATTGGTCAATGCATTGAATACAGAAGCTGGGATGTCATATTGTGGCTGGACAGGACATTGGTTAAGCCACTTCTGGAATTCTGTTTTCAGTTTGAATTTTCCTGTTCTGGGAAGGATGTTGTGAAACTTGAAAAGGTTTGGACAAGATTTACAAAAACGTTGCCAAGATTGGAGGATTTGGCCGACAGGGAGAGGCTGAATAGGCTGGGGCTATTTTCTCTGGAGAGTCAAAGACTGAGAGGTGACTTCATGGAGATATATAAAATCACAAGGGGCGTGGGTAAGGTGAGCAGCGGGGGTCCTATTTCCTCAGGTTAGGTGGGTCCAAAACTAGAGCACCTGGGTTTAAGTTGAGAGGGGAAACATTTAAAAGGGATCTAAAAGGCAACGTTTTCAAGCTGAGTGTGGTGTGTGTATGGGAGGGGTTACCAGATGAAGTCGTGAAGGCTGAAAAATCACAACATTTAAAAGGCTTCCAATTGGGTCCATGAATAGGAAGGGTTTTGATGGATACAGGCCAATAGCTGGTAAATGGGAATCCATTCGTTTAGGATTCCTCGTTGGCATGGACGAATTGGACCGAAGGTCTGTTTCTTTGATCCTAATAAATTAAGATGCATTCCTCTATTTTGTGGCGAGCTAGCTGAAACAAACATAAATATCCTTGGAGCTGAGAAGGTGAAGCAGTGATTTCGACCTGGTGCAGATTTGGTTCCAAGGTCTTGAATTTGCAGAGAGAGAGAGGAATTGTTAGCACTGTCACAATTTTTAGTAACTACTTTCAAGTAATTGGCAAATAATACAAGGTGAAAATGTGAATACTATTTTCCTCAGTAAGTTCTGAGCATCTGGAACAGTCTGAACGACACAGATTCAGCAGGTATTCTGAAACAGACTTGGAATTTTACTTTTTAAGGTAAGATTTGGGGGGCCGTGGGCACATGGGAGGGGACTTGGGACCGACTTGCAGCATCTCCAGAGGGAGAGAATACAGCCCCAATGGGCTGAATAGCCCCCAGCCCCTGTGCTCTGTGATACAGCCCCATTCACTGTGAATGATGGAGCTCATCCCAGGGCAGAGACAGGGAGGAACCAACCACTCTCAATCGGCGCCAGCTTAATTAACGACAGCTCCAGACCAATAGGAGAGGTTGTGTGGTCCTGCAGCCAATGGGAGTGAATGAGGGGTGTGGCCAGCAAGACGACACCTGTCCATGAGCTGTGCAGGTGCAGTGTCACTGTTTGGGGTTGGGAGAGACAGCAGAGACTGGGACAGAGGCTGTGGGACCTGAATTACAAACTCCCGGGAAATTAAAACCAAAAGAACTGCAGAAGATGTAAATCAGAAACAACAACCAGGAGGTTCTGGAAAAGCTCAGCAGGTCTGGCAGCATCTGTGATGAGAAATCAGATAAAGTTTCAGACCCAGTGTCCCTTCCTCAGGACAGATATTACTGAGAAAACAAGTCAGTTTTAGTGCAGAAGGTAGTGTGGGGGGAGGATAAAAGGAGTAAACGATAGGTGGGGATAGAGTGAGAAGAACGGTTGGGTAAAGGAGTGGATAACAATCTGTCTGGGGGAGGATGATTAGCTGTTAATGGAGACTGTTAGTGGCTAACTATAGGTAGTGTGTAATGGCAGACTGTGAGAACTGGTGTGTGGGGTAGGGGGCTACGACATGAGGTTGTTAACTTATGGTTAGCATCAATGAAGTAAACACAATGACTGCAGATGCTGGAAAGCAAATAGTGGATTAGTGGTGCTGGAAGAGCACAGCAGTTCAGGCAGCATCCAACGAGCAGCGAAATCGACGTTCGCTGCTCGTTGGATGCTGCCTGTTCTGCTGTGCTCTTCCAGCACCACTAATCCAACTTATGGTTAGCCACTAGCTGTCTCCATTGTGAGCTGTTCCCCACCTATATCACTCCACGATTGAAGCTGCCGAGGACACGAACCTTTGGAATATCCTCCCTAACTCCCTCTCTCCGCCTTAAAGATGTATCTAAAAATCGTTCTCTTTAATCAACGTTTCCATCATTCGTGAAGCATTTGAGGAGATTTGTCAATGTGAAAGGCTCCATACAATGCAGGTAGTTGTTGTTATTGTCTGACCTCAGGAGAAACAGGGATGAGCCCTCTCTCTCTCATACCTGATGAACAGCAGTAAAAGCAGGAAGCACTGAGCATGCTCCAGCCCACAGTGGGCTTCGGATTATTGATATCAGCGCAGGACCAATAAGAGTGGGGGAAAGGGGGCTCGAGGTGCTTCGTTGGTCGTTCAACCAATCGGAGTGAATGAGGGGCGGGGCAATACTCAACCACGTGATAAACTTCACTGACAGCACAGTGTTGTTGTGACCAAGGCATTGGAAATGTGTGAAGGTGCAGGGCAGGGGGAAGGAAAAACATATTGACCAGGAAGAGGAGGAAATTTTCATGGTATGGGATGAGAGGTTTTACAGAACTTGGTGCACGTAGTAAAACACAAATTTAAAAATCCCAAATTCTGCACCATTTTCCCTCCCGATAATGCATTTTGCACTCCCTGAAATATCAACTGTGTGTTTCTCCGTCCACAGATACCAGTGATCAGTGCTAAAGCCCGATTGCCTGTGGAGAAGGTGATGTTTGACTTCCTTGTACAGCTACAGTTCGTGTGGTGAAGGTGCTCCTACAATGTGTTTGGGTAAGAGCTGTTATAGATTATTCACTCAGCGACAGTGAAGAATTGACAAAATGTGTGCAAATCAACAACAGTTGTTTTTTTTTATCATGTTTATAATTCCACAGACATATGATTGAGAACTTGTGACATAAGGCCACAGCTGGAGATATTAGGTCAGGTGATCAAAAGAATTGCCAAATAAGCAGGTTTTCAGGAATACCTTAAAGGAGGAAAGCAGGTCTGAGGGGGTTAGGGTGGGAATTCCATACCGTGTTGCCTTGGCAACGGTAGAAACAGCTAGACAGGTGAAGCATTTATTAAACATATCGTTGGGAGTCTGAAAGAAAATGAGTTGTCGAGGTCTCACAGATTGTGTGGTTCAGGGAGACAGGGATGTTCACAGCCAGGAATTACATCAAGGGTGAGAATTTTAAATTGTTGCTTGTTAATAGGAGCCTTTTGATGAATCAACAAGTTTTGGTACAAGTGAGCACTTGGGCAGTAGGGTTTTAGATACTCTTGAGATTACATGTAAGTTGAATGTGGGAGGCTGGCCAGGAGTGTGTTTGGATCATGAAGTCTGGAGATAACACAGGGATGGACGAGTATTTCAGTAAATGGGCTGAGACTAGGGTGGAGTTGGGTGATGTCACTGATGGAGGAATAGTGCTTTTGGAGTCGGGCTGCTCCTCCTCCTCCTCATCACTCCCCCTCCCCAATTCACAGATATTGTTCCTTGTTCTACCTGTCTGTCTTTTCTGGTTATGTCCTTCTCTCCCATTCTGCTACAAACTAATATTTGACCCCACCGTTGTTGGAAAAACCTACTCCATCCCGACTCTCCCTTTCCTTTCTGAATTCCTTGGATTTGGTGTCCCTTAAGGATCTCTCCTTGGTCCCTCCTGTTTCCCACCTACATACTGCCAGGAGGTGACATTGCCCAAAAGCACCGTGTTAGGTTTCACATGTACACTGACAATGCCCAGCTCCCCCTCCCCATCATCCCTCTCCATTACTCAGTTATCAAACTGCTCATCACACTCCCACTACGCGATTGGCTGCAATTTCCTGCAACGGAATGTTGCAATGGTTAAACCCATTGCCTTCAGTTGCTATTACAAATCACTTTCCCTTACTGCTGAGCCCCTCCCTCTCCCTGGGAACTGTCTGAGACAGGAACCACACTCTTGACAATATTGCTGTCATATCTGACCCCAAGGTGACCTTCTGATCAGACATCTACACAATCACAAACACCAGGAATTACAATCTCTTAAAATGTTGCTTCTCTCCACCTCACCCCAGCTCCATTGCTTATGAAACTCCTGACCTGTGTCGGTGTTGCCTTAAACTTGACGAATCCAAAACAGAACCCGTGATTCTGTGACTGACCCAGAATCTGGTTCCAGACTCACTCATGATGAGAAACATCCTCTCAGTATTTACCCTGTCAAACTCCTTAAGAATCCTACATGTTACAATGAGATCCCCTCTCATTCTTCCCAAATCCAGTGAGTAAAGTCCCAACGTCTTCAGCCTTTTCTTAAAAAATAATCCCTGCAAACCAGGGTTCATCCCAGTCAATCTTCTGTGAAATGCCTCTGATGAAATGATGTATTTCCTTAAATAAAGGGACCAAACCTTCTGTCATTACTCCAGATGTGGTCTGACTCGCACTTTATAAAGTTCCTCTCAGGTATATACTCCAAACAACTCCCTTTAAACTTGCACAGATGTTGTTGGAAATGCGCAGAAGATCATGCAGCATCTGTGAAGAAAAATCAGTTAACGTTTCGGGTCTGGTCACCCTTCCTCAGATACGTTAACTCTAATTTCTTTTCACAGATGTTGCTAGACCTGCTGACCTTTTCCAGAAACTTCTGTTTCTCTTCCTGGTTTACAGCATCTTCAGTTGTTTTGGTTTTCATATCCTTGAAACTTGCCATCTCTCTTATAGAATTTGTCATTTCCACCTTGGAAAAAAGATTCACATTTGTTTGGTCTCCCCTACCCTGAGGAAAAAAGAAACCATGGCTAGTCACCCTATCATTGCTCCTCATAACTTTATAAAATTCAATAAAGCCACCTAAAGTGTCCAGTGCTGCAGGGAAATAGCCTCAGCCGATTCAGCCTCTCCCTATGGTTCACGTGTTCCAATACTTGCAACACCCTAGTAAAACCATTCTGAACTCTTGCAAGTTTCCCAACATCTTTCCTATAACAGGGAGACTGGAATTGAAAGCAGTCTGGGGATTCCAAAAGTGGCCGAGCCAATAAACCGTACAACCGAACCATGATCTCCCAACTCCTATACTCAATGCACTGCCCAATACCAGCTAGCATACCGCACACCACCTTCCCTGACCTGTCTACCTTCAACCACACTTTCAAGGAACTGTCAACCCACACTGCATGGTCTTTTTGTCTGTCAACACTTCCCAGGAACTTGTCATTCAGAGGTTGAGTCCTATTCTGGTAACATCTTTCTGAAATCAGGGAGACCACAATTGAATGTAATATTCTAAAACTGGCCTCCCCAATGCCCGACTCAGCCACAACGTGCCCTCCTAACCCCTATACTCAGTGACAGAATCCCTACAGTGTGGAAGCAGGCCTTTCGGCCCATGGGACCATACCAACCATCGGAACAGCATTCCACCCTAACTCTGTACCCTACCATTACCCAAAGCTCATCCAGCTAACCTGCGTGTCTTTGGATTGTGGGAGGAAATTAAGAGCACCCAGAGGAAGCCCACGCAGACACACAGGGAGAATGTGCAAACACCGCACAAACAGTGGAATCGAACCAGAGTCCATTTATTGGTCAGCGCATTCCATTCAATGTTAGTGTCCCAAATGCCATGTTCAGCACCTGATCTCTCTGAAACTCTACTTTCCAAGAACTAAGCAGTTGTTCTGAGCTCTTCAGAGGGAATTAAGGTCAGGATGAGAAAACAGGAACTGGGTTGAGTTTTAGATCTACAAAATGACTCTCCATCTTTCCACTCTGTTTCTCCCCCTCCCCCCACTCTGTCTGTTCCCCACGCTCTGTCTCCCCACCCCCCAACAGTCTGTTCTCTTTCTCCCCCCTGTCTGTCTGTCTCTCCCCCTACCTCTGTTGGTCTCTGCCCCCCCCCCCTTCCCCCTGTCTGTTCCCCTCCTCTCTAAACCCACTTTCTGTCCCCATCTGTCTCTGTGCCACCCCTTTCTATCCCCCCCCTCTCTTTCCCCACCCATTTCTGACCCACCCTTCTCGATCCAACCACCCTCTGTCTGCCGACCCTCCTTCCCAGTCCCCTAGTTCTGTACTCCCCCACTGCAGGGCAAATATCTTGTCTATTTACCCTATCCATGCCCAGCCTGATTTTAAAAATCTCTTTCAGGTCACCATTCAGCCTCTGACGCTCCTGGGAAAACAGCCTATCCAACCCTGGCAACATGCTATACTTCTTTTCTGACCTCTTTAAAGTTTAAGAACATCCACCTGATAGGAAGGAGAACAGAATTAAATGGAATATTGATTCGGCAACTTTTGCAATGTCCTCTACAGTCACAATATGTCATCCTAACCCCTATACTCAATGCTCTGACTGATAAAGACAGGCAGACCAACTGCCGCCTTCACTATCCTATCGACTTGCTACTCTACTGTCAAGGAACTATGAACCTGCACTCCAAGGACTCTTTGTTTAGCAGCACTCACCAGGAACTTACTATTAACTGTATAAGTCCTGCTAAAGTTTGCTTTTCCAAAATGCAGCAGCTCGCATTTTTCTAAACTGAACTCCTCAGCCCATTCACCCATCTGATCCAGATCCTCTTGTACTCTGAGGTAATCTTTTTCCCTGCTACTACATCTCCCATTTTGGTGTCATCTGCAAACTTACTTACAATACCTCTTATGTTCACATCTAAATCATGGATATAAATGGCGAAAAGTAGTGGATCCAGCCCCGATCCTTGTGAGACTCCACTGGTCACAGGCCTCCAGCCTGAAAAGCCCCCTCTGCCTTCTACCTTTGGGCCAGTTCTGTACTCCATGTGATCTAACCTTGCTGAGCAGCCTCCCATGAGGAACCTTGTCAAACACGTTACTGAAGTTCATGTAGATCATGTCCATGCTCTGACCTCAGCAATCCTCTTTGTTACTTCTTCAAAAAAACTGAGTCAAATTCATGAGATATGATTTCCCATGCACAAAGCTGTTATTGGTATCCAGGATTTAACTCTGTACATTGGGGTCTGCGTTGCCCAGTTAAAGGTGTTAATATTCTGGATGAAGTTCAAGTACACCAGCATTTTGTCAGTGACTCTGTATTGAGTCTTGTTCATGTCACCAACACAGGGGAGTTCCTTTTGAAAGGCAGTCCTTGTATCCCTTGCCCACCAGGAAATAGTGTACGTGTCCTTACCTCTGGATCAGGAGGATCAGGCTCAGAGTTGAGTAACAGCATCTTTGAAGAGGCTGATTAGTAAACCTGCCCAAGCCACCAGGCCATACTGTCTCCCAGCTGTCCCTGCCTGAGCCTCCAAACAGACCCTTCCTGTAGTTTCTCTCCTGTCAGACTCTCCCATTGCTCAGTTTGTCCAGGATCCCCTCCTGCTGCTGCACTGCTCCTGTCCCTCACTGACCTGTCCATCCCCCAGTGTTCACCACATTCATTCATTGTTTACAATCTCGTTGTCCCAGTCCTCCAGCCCCGCCCCCTCCACCCTATAGAGACAGCTCAGTGGTTGGCACTGCTGCCTCACAGCACCAGGTACCCGGGTTCGATTCCGGCCACGGGCGACTGTCTGTGTGGGGTTTGTGCATCCTCCCACAATCTAAAGATGTGCAGGGCAGGTGAATTGGCCATTCGAAATTGCCCATAGTATTGATTAAATTAGTTAGGGGGCATAGTTCTGTGTAAGTTACTGTTTGCAGGGTCGGTATAGACTTGTTTGGCCGAAGGGCCTGTTTCCATACTGTAGGGATTCTGATATATTGGGCAGCAGCTGCTGTCAATCACCCGGACTCCTGTATGATCGGGAGCTCGTGCTGTAGGAGGGGAGACAAGTGCATGGGTGCAGTGCTGACCAACTGTGGGAGTATGCACAGTATAGGTCAGTGCCTGGGAAGGAGGCTGTGGGTGTGAGGGATTAATCTATCATTAGCAGCTTCATCCCTCTAGGAGCAGGACCCAGGGGAATGGCCCCTCTCTTGCTACCCTGATATGTGATCAGACTATCAGTGGTGCAGCGTTTTGCAGAAAGTTATTAGAACTCTTTTGTGAAGATTCAGGGTTGTTATGGAAAGGGACAAGGATGGGCCTGCAATTAGAATTCTAATTTGGCTCATTTTAGTAAGATGGGTCTTGGCCAGAGTGTGCAGGAAGCTGTGTATGCAGGATGGTTCTCATCAGGAGCTAGGAAACTGGATTCGAAGAGAGAGTGTGTGAGAACTGGGTGTGGAGGAAAGGAGTGGGGGGATTGGTTTGGATTTCAGTTCACAGAAGAGAGAAATTGTGAGACTGAGGTTTAAAGCTTTGGGGGAAACAAGAAAACTACAGTTTAATACTACAATTGTCTTATGAATTTCCATCCTGTATTAACAGTGGTAACTTGTGTGCTCTGTTGTATGGTACTGAAAGGGTGGATTTGCGGATGAGAAATACAAATTGAACTTCATGGTCAAATCTGATAGTTACTTGATCCGTGCCGATCTGAATATCATTGGCCTTTTCATCTGGATGGAAAGGTGTGCATTCTGTCCGTGGGCAAATATTTCAAATCTCAATGTGACTGGAAAAGTACTGAGACACAGCCAAGTCCATGTCAGCGTGGTGAGTGTGGAGAGAGAGTTCATTTGTTTTTGAAAGTCTGAAAAATCATGGCACATTTCCCAGGAACAATGAAGCCGCAACTTTGCTTTGTAAAAGGACAAGTCTTTAATTAACCATGCAACCAGAAAGACACAAGGATACCTGCACCATGGGGAACACTATGAAAACGGGATTGTTGTAAAGGGGTTCATTCTCGATCATGGATTGTAATCCATTGGCATTGTCCCGTCGGTTCCAGCCCCGCAGGGAAACACTGGAAATATGATGGATGTAATGGAGGTTTCAGTTATTAAACTGTAAAAAGTGCAGAACAATTTACAAGGATGTTACCAGGGCTCAGGGGTCTGAGTTATAGGGAGAGGTTGGACAAGGGAGGATTTTATGTTTGGAGCAGAGGAAACTGAGGGGATTCTTTTCTAGAAGTGTATAAGACCATGAGAGGCATGGATAAGGTGAATGCACTCAGTCTTTTTCCCAGGAACTCAAGGATTGGACGGCTTGATTGGATCAGTTGAAGGTTAGAGGAGAAAGAATAAAAGGGAAGCTGAGGGGCAACTGTTTTACACAGAGGGTGGTGTGTATATGGAATGAGCTGCCAGTGGAAATGGTTCAGGCAGGAACACTCACAACAGGTAAAAGACATTTGGACAAATACATGGATAGGAAAGGGTCAGAAGCAAATGGGCCAAGTGCAGGGAAATGGAGTTAGCGTGGATGGACTTTCTGGTCAGCATGGGCCAAAGGGCCTGTCTCTGCTGTCAGACTCTATGACTCTAAGTGCATTTGCTATTTCTCCCACTAACTCTGTTGGTATCCTGGGATGTATCCCATCAGGGCAATGAGACTTGTCTACCTTTAGCTACATTAGCATATCCAGTTCTAACTCTTTCACGATAATGGTTGTTCCTTGGTCCTCACCTTCCTCAGTCTCCTTATCAATTACTGGCATGTTCTTCGTATCCTCCACTGTGAAGACTGACTGCTGTGTGCTCATATTCCTGAACCCTGCTGGATAGGAATAACTAGGCACAGAACTCAGAGAGGTCTTCTTTGAGACTTTATTGATGAGACATGGCAGTTACCTGGATAGTGTACAAGCAAAACACCTTCAGGCAGCATCAAGTAACTCCCCACCTGTCCAATGTACAGCTCCCACTCTTATACCTTTGTGGTTTGGGACTTTGAATAGAGACTGTCTCTCAGTATTATCTCCATGGCAACGGCAGTTAGAAAGTCTAGTTCAGTTCAGCACTTTGTGGTTAAACCACACACCCCTCCCCCACGCCCCCGTGGCTCCCTCAAGTATGTGATAGGCACTTCAGTTTCAGTGGGGCTGTCTGTCAGGATTCTGATGTGGAGGAGCCGGTGGACAAAGTTTAAAAACCACACATCACCAGGTTATAGTCCAACAGGTTTATTTGGAAGTACAAGCTTTTGGAGTGTGCTGTGATTTTTAACTTGCTTAGGATTATCTCTATGGTAACAGTTAAGTGCTTCAACAATTAGAGGCCATATGTTCCCCAAACATCATGTTCCCCTCTAGCAGTATAAACTGTTATTCCAGCCCTGGGGATAGCTATTAATCACTTTTCTCCCCCAATCCCATCTCGCTTTCTGTTGATCTTTAAAGTTTTTCTAATCTCCATGGTCATTGCCAATCTGTATGCATTCTATTTCAGTTTGATAGACTCCCTTATTTCCTGAGCCACCCATGGCAGATTATTCCTTTTTTCCTAAAGTCCTTCCTTTTCCCTGATATATACTTTTGCTGAACACTTCAAAAAATTTCTTTGATATTCCCGCACTGTCCGTCAACTTTCCCACCATAAAGTCTTTGTTTCCAGTCTACATTAGCCAACTCCTGCCTCATCCTATTGTCGTCTCCTTTTGTTTAAGCACTGGATCTTGGGATTGGATTTAATCTTCCAACTTTTCATCTTTGTTCTAAATTCAACCAGACTTATCAGAATTCTTTTATCAGATTACGTGGTGAGGCGATGTTTCCTGGGTGTTTTGGTTTTCATTGTCAGTGACCTTGGCTTTGTAATAAAGTACAGGATGGATATTCACACTGCGAATGTACGACGCAATCTAAAACCATAAATCACTGTCTCCCCTCAGTTTAAAATTGCAAAATCATTATCTCCTACACGCTTCCTCACTATCTAAGATTGGAATGCTAATCCACCTGACTATCTGTCATTTTCCGAAAATCTCCTTTGGTGAAGGTGGTGATTTTTGGATTCAGCTTTCCAGTTATTACCGCCTCTCCAAGAACACCCTGCTTTATCCTCAATCATAGAATAGCCTTTATCCACAATCATAGAATAGAATCTCAACAGTGTGGCAGGAGAGCATTGGCCCATCAAACCCCACCAACCATCCAAAGAGCATCCCACCTGGAGCACTCCATCCTTTTAACACTGCATTTCCCATGGCTGATCCACTGAATCTGCACAATCATGGAGACTGTGAACAAGTCCACACGACCCGCCGAAGCGCAACCCACCCATACCCCTACATTTACCCCTTACCTAACACTACGGGCACACACAGAAACACAAAAGGTAGCATGTGTACCTGAGATGAATGAACCTGGACTTAGGAAAATGTGACAACAATCACAACTAGTTAGAATTACAGAATCCCTTAGGCGCACAAAGAGACTATTCGGTCCATCGAGTCTGCAATGACCTGCTGTCCCACCCTACCTCCATAACCCCACATTTAGCATGGCTAACACAACCCACCTTACCTACACACTACAGGCCATGTTAGCACAGCCAATCCATCAAACCTGCACATCTGTGGGAGGGTCACATATTATGTCTAAGTGCTCAGGATTGTGGATGAAGGCTCACAAATACTTGACTCTGACGCAAATCCTCTTTTATTTACAAAATAAAATCTGGGGGAAATTGCAGCCAGACAGATTTCCAATTATCTCATGAGGAAGTGAATTCACAACTTGTGCCCCTGACCCAGGATGCGCAGTGAAGTCACAGAGGTCTGGGAACCATCAGAAATGTAACAAGTTGTGTGCAAGGTGGGGGTGAGACAAGGACAAAAAGACAGTCTGTCACACGGGGGAAGGCAGGAGAAATTAAATTGCAGAAATGGTAGTCCCTCAAGGCCATGGGGAATGGACTTAGGGCTGGGAAAGAAACCAGGAAACAAGGTGAGCAGCTCTGAAAGAAATACATTGAAAAAACAGATTATAACAACATAGAGGGCAGAGTACACAGTCTGAAATTGCTGCTCTCATTGGTGAGTACATAACGCTGTAAAGCCTGGGTCATTCTATTGCAGCCAACACATGCAGGATAGGCCAAGTGTCCTCGATCTGTGCTGTAACTTTCTGATAAATGTATTCTGACATTTGGAATTCAGGTCGGATGATGTTCATAAATTCTCAAATTGGACTTGACTTTAATATTCTGGAGAAATGTTAAATCAATCACAATGATCCCATTCTGCAGACTTTAGTCCGCAGCCCTGCATGTTCCAGCATCTCAGTTACATCCATGTCCTTTTATTCTAATGTGATGCTGGTTACTGCCTCTGCCAGTCCATCAATGAGTTCCTGCTCCCCACCATCTCTGAGTGAAATGAATTCTCCTCTCCCCTTCTTTCTGGGAATTAGTTTCAATCTAAATCCTCCAGTTTCTGACCTCTCAGTTAATGAATAGCTCCTTCCTATCCACTCGATCTGGATTCCTCAGCATTTTATCACTTCAATTAAATCTCAGCTCATCCTCCTCAGAAATCATCCCCAGACTATCCAATCTTTCCGCAGAGCAGATATTTTCCAATTGTAGAAACATTCTGATCAATCTCCTCTGTACCCTCTCTGGTGTGATCACATCAACCCTGGAATAAGGGGATCAGAAATGTGGGCAGTATTAGATTAGATTAGATTAGATTACTTACAGTGTGGAAACAGGCCCTTCGGCCCAACAAGTCCACACCGCCCCGCCGAAGCGTAACCCACCCATACCCCTACATCTACATTTACCCCTTACCTAACACTATGGGCAATTTAGCATGGCCAATTCACCTGGCCTGCACATCTTTGGACTGTGGGAGGAAACCGGAGCACCCGGAGGAAACCCACGCAGACACGGGGAGAACGTGCCACCGTGCCGCCCACTTTAACCGCAGTCAATTTCAGGGTTACCCTTAATTCTGTTTGCTAAAAACTGCTCGTGTCCTCCCTTTGCTTTTCTTAACTCTCTCTTTAAATCCTTCCTAGCTGATCTGTAACTCTCTATTGCTTCATCTGTACCATTTTGCCTCATCAACACATAAGCCTCTTTCTTCTTTTTAACAAGAGATACAATTTCTGTAGTAAACCATGGTTTACAAACTCTGTGCCAGTTGGGTCACCCCACAGACATTGACTTTCCAAAGAGAACAATCCGAGATTTTCTAACCTCTCCCAATCCAGGCAACATCCTGGTAAACCTGTTTCCACCTTCCCAAAAGCCTTCACCTTCTTCCTATAATGTGGTGATCAAAACGGCACACAATCCCCGAAAGGTGGCCTGATCATAGTTTTATTATCACTCCCCTGACTAAAGAAGGCAAGCCTGCCATTCACCTCCTTCACCACTTTCAGGGATCTTTCAGCTTGCAACTGAAGATCCCTCTGTATATCAGTGTTGCTCAGGACCCTTCCGTTTATTGTACAAATTCCTCTTGCTTTGTGTCTTCCAAAATGCATCACCTCACACTTGTCTGAATTAAAATATATCTGCAATTTCCCCACAAAACTTTCTGACTCATCTCTTTCTTGCTGTATCCTTTGACATCATTCTTCACGATTCACAACTTCAACAGTTTGTGCCATCTACAAACTTGCTAATTAAAACGTTTACATTTTCAAACTTTTCATTTATATATATTACAAGCAACAGATGTCCCAGCTCTGACCCTTGTGGAACAGAGGCACTGGTCACAGACCTCCAGCCAGCAACATACCCCTACACAACTGTTACTGGAAGAAATATCAAAGAGGAGCCTTGAGTTCTGTGCTGAGCACCACGACCAATGTTTATTCAGAGCTCCTTACTAATACAGGATGGGAAAGGTCCCTCTCTGGCTCCCCCAGATAAGTCCAGCATTTTGATGTGTTTACTTCATACGATCCCCCTGACCTGAACTCCAGAGTTTGGAATGTCAGCTCGGATATTTCCATGTTTCCTTTCCCAGTCTCTGATTCTCTCAGCTCATGCGGCTGCTTTGCCAGTTCTTTCACAAATGGTTTAACCCTATCCTTGTCATTGCACATCTCCGGCCCTCCCACTACCACACATCTCCAGCCCTCCCACTACCACACATCTCCAGCCCTCCCACTACCACACATCTCCGGCCCTCCCACTACCACACATCTCCAGCCCTCCCACTACCACACATCTCCGGCCCTCCCACTACCACCCATCTCCGGCCCTCCCACTACCACCCATCTCCGGCCCTCCCACTACCACCCATCTCCGGCCCTCCCACTACCACACATCTCCAGCCCTCCCACTACCACACATCTCCAGCCCTCCCACTACCACACATCTCCAGCCCTCCCACTACCACACATCTCCGGCCCTCCCACTACCACACATCTCCGGCCCTCCCACTACCACACATCTCCGGCCCTCCCACTACCACACATCTCCGGCCCTCCCACTACCACACATCTCCAGCCCTCCCACTACCACACATCTCCAGCCCTCCCACTACCACACATCTCCGGCCCTCCCACTACCACACATCTCCGGCCCTCCCACTACCACACTGCTCCGGCCCTCCCACTACCACACATCTCCAGCCCTCCCACTACCACACATCTCCAGCCCTCCCACTACCACACATCTCCAGCCCTCCCACTACCACACATCTCCAGCCCTCCCACTACCACACATCTCCGGCCCTCCCACTACCACACATCTCCGGCCCTCCCACTACCACACATCTCCGGCCCTCCCACTACCATACCCTGTGGTATCTGCATAGTCCATCCAGTCACTAATTCAAAGGGGGACTGTCCCGTCCCCTTTGCTGGGGTTGTCCTCAGTTTTATTAGGCTGCTAAATAGTACTCTAACCCATCGCTGTCCTGTCTCTGAGAGAGCCTTAGTCAGACTAGCTTTCAGTGTCTGCGTCATTCCTTCTACTGTCCCAGAGCTCTGGGGGTGGTATGGGGGATGGGATTTCTGTTCAGTACCAAACAGGGCACATAGCTAAAGAGCTATGTTCCCTGTAACATTTGTCCCTTGGTCAGAATCTGCAGGGGAATGCTTCCACCCATTGAGTAAACCTATTTACTAAAACCCAGCAGGACTTCCTTCCCTGGGATTGGGTGTGTGTGTAAAATCCATCTGTAATTGTTCCCATGGGCCCCTGGGTCCCTGCTGCTGCCTCCATTTTATTGCTTTCCCTGGCTCACACTGTGAACAGACTACACACCTTCGACAAAACCTTGCTGTATTTCTCCCTGTTCCAGGCAAGGATTGTAGTGGATCATCTGATATTGCATTTTATCCTCCCCAATATGGGCCAGCCCATGATATGTTTTTAATAATGTTTGTCTTATACAGTGTAGTGGCACTGCTGGATCATCCAGACTCTGACGTGTCCTATTACTGCCCCACCCTTTTCCCATTCCTGTTTCTGCTGTTGTGGGACTGTTTCTGGGAATATCTTTAAACCTTCCTCTCTCACTTCTGTAGCTACGGCCATTGCCATCTCCTCAAATGTCTGCACTATTTCAGTCAGTATTTCACCTATAAGATTATTAAAGGATTGGACACTCTGGAGGCAGGAAGCAAGTTTCTGCTGATGGGTGAGTCCTGAACCAGAGGACAAATTTTAAAAATAAGGGGTAGGCCACTTAGAACAGAGTTGTGGAGAAACTTCTTCACCCAGAGATGGTGGGTATATGGAATGCTCTGCCCCAGAAGGCTGTGGAGGCCAAGTCTCTGGGTACTTTCAAGAAAGAATTGGATAGAGTGATTAAGGATAGTGGAATCAAGGGTTATGGGGATAAGGCAGGAGCAGGATACTAATTGAGGATGATCAGCCATCATCATAATGAATGGTGGTGCTGTCTCGAAGGGCAGAAGGGCCTACTCCTGCACCTATTGTCTATTGTCTATTCACCTGCCTTATCCACAAACTTACTGCCCCATTGGTGTGGGGTTTTGACTACCTTGTGAGCTCTAATTCTCATTATTGCTGCTTCACTGGGAAAGTTAGCTGCTTCCACTAACTCTCTGACCTGTCCTTCATGCTCTACGTGCCCACAGACAGGGTGATTTACCCTCACCGAGCCCAGGCTATCACTTGGTCATGAACTATACCAAAGGCATGCTGTCTCTCTGTGTATATGCTGACTGCCTGACACCTGGCTAATGTCCGCGCTTCTGTCAGGGCTCGTGATGGTTCTGCCATTTCTGGGTAATTCTCCAAAAAAGTCCTCCAATAATTAAACAATCCTAAAGTTTGCCTTATCCCCTTCACAGTGTGCGGGTGGATAGTTTTGAAATCATGGTCTTTCGTTTCACTGGGATTGTCCCCCTCCGTTCCTGATTTGATCTTCCTGATGTGATGTCCCAGGTACATCTCTCCCTACCTTCCCACGCTCTGTGGGTTAATTTTAAGCCCGGCCTGCCTGACCTGACCCAATACTCTATGTAATATCCGGATATGTTCTTTCTTCACCAACTGAGGCAATGAGGTGTTTGTAAGATTAAATCGATGCACTCCATCAGCCATATATCGGTGGGATATACTGGAATATTATGAGGTCCCTGAGGTAACTGGATCCAGGTCTACTGCTTTCCTCAGACAGTAAATACTAGCTTATTCTGACCGTTCTAGGTCCACAGTAACCCATTCACAATATCAAGGGCTGAGACTGTATCCTGTTGCAATTTTAATCCATTAAATAAAGTGGTGTGGTTCACTACTGTAGGATACTCTTTAGTGGCAGATTTACTGAGGGAGGTCTAATCAATAGTGAGGTGGGATGAGCTGTCCGGCTTCTGTGAGTTAGTCTGGGATACTGTTGGTCTGACTATTCCCTGCTTCTCTCAATCTGTTACTGTCACAATTATTGCCTTCTCAGCCCCAGCTTTAATGGGATCCAGTTTGGGTGGGGAGTGAGAGGGCCCTCGATCTTTACAGGATCTACAGATAATAACCCACATTCCTGTTTGAGTTACCCGCCCTGCTGTTTGGGTCCTAGCTATAACTCCCCAGATTCTGAGACTGTTCCAGTCTCCCTGCAAGGTAACTACTCTGGAGATGTCGCCTCTCCTTTGCTTCCTGTCCTGGGCCTGGCCAGATTGTACCCATATTAGAGTTTGTGCCTCTACATCAATAGTTGCTCTGAACTGTTCTAAAATGGCAACTTCCAGAATGGTCCCTTCCTCAGTTTCACACTCCCATATCTGAATATATTTTGCCATATCGATGATCTGCATTGGGACAGATTTATTTCATCCAGCTTCCTTGATTCCCTCTCCAACTGCTCTCATTTTAGTAATTGAGGGGTGAGGGGCAAATCCGTTTCGGTAACTGATATAGATGCTCCTTTTATTAATATTTGTTCTGCTGGTTCCCAAACACAGCGTCAATGAATATTCATGTGCCTACGTGAACACAGGCACACACACAATGTGAACATCTATCTCCCTCTCTCTGCCTACGTTCCTTGTCTATGTGCCCTTTCCTGCTTCCCTTGTAACATTGTGGGTCTGGTTACCCTCCCTGTACTGCAGTACCCTCCCTGTACTGTACTACCCTCCCTGTGTTTCTGAGTTTGTCTCAGCTCTCATGGCCCAATTCAGAATGTGATCAGAATGATCTCCCACTGGCAGTCCCACGTTTATAATTACAGTTAAATAGGGTCCCATGTCATCTGTTAAATACATCAAACCTATTTCATCATCACAGGTTGGGGTTTGGTAATCCCCCGTGGTCCTTACACACCTCAGGCTTCCTCTCTGTATGAGCCTCGATAATACCCTTGGTTCCCTGAGACACCAAGGTTATTTTAGCCCATTCAGTCTGTCCCCTCCCCAGTGTATCCCTGTAATATCTGTGAATGCCTGGAGGCACTCATCGGCTGTGCACTGGGGGGGGCTCAAACCCTCACCCACTCATTGCAGAGACAGGTTCTGCTGTACACGTCCGGGCATCTTGGCATCAAGGATTTTGGCCTAACACCATCATCGGTGAGACTGTACCTCAACTAATTCATCCATATTGTCCCAATAAGGCCCGTTATTACCATTTCTCTATCAGGCTGGGTGTTAACACACCAACATCTGTTATTCAGCAGGTGAACGGTTCATGTTTGGTTTCTGTCAGTTCCCTTTGTTGCTCCCTACTGTCTGTCCAAGTTGACCTTTGATGCCCAGTGGTGCCACAGACACGGCCTTCTGGACCTTATAGGGCGGTGGGTCATCCCACCCATTGTCGTCCCTCTGTCCATACGTGGATGCTTTGTCATCTAACCCGTTCCAGTCAGTGTCACCATCCTCACTGCCTTCTGAGGACAGCGGGGCACTCGGTACCTCCCCCACTGTAACTACCACCTGGCCCTTTGGCTTTAAGGCCTCACGTCAGAGAGCCACCACCTTCACTTGTTCCTGTTTCCCATAATAATTCAACACATCCTGTCATTCCTGGAATAACACAGAGCAAAATGTGAATTTGGTTTTACTTGAAATATTAATAATTTGACATTCACTTTACATATCTTTAAAGGTGAAAATTCTACTCTGATTATTTAAGTGAATTTAACATGATCATACAGTGAAAATAACCCTCATAATCAACGATAATGAATGAACTGAATAATATGTGATTATTTGTACAAGTTCTTGCATTGAAAATTCAATTTTATTTAATGTTTGTCACCCATTACACCATGGGCATTGTTATTAGGGAATAAAGTAATGGAAGGATATCAGAGAAAATAAATAGACTTGAATTTTAGCTTCACTGGAATAATGAACCGAAACAATATTTGGAAATATGGGTAAACTACATAACAAAGTTTCCAGTGTCATTATTGACGTGAAAACTATTTTAGTTTGCTAGTTGTTTTGCACTAAGAATAATTGGAACTGAATTGTGATTATGAATTGACCATTTAAAATATATTTTAAAGAGAATAGTCATATATATTTTTTGGAGGAAATTAGGAAAGTAAATAAATATGTATACATTGGTATTAATAGTTTTAAAATGTTTAGAAGTTGACTGGGTTTATTTGATTGAGAGAGGCTGCATGATTATTAAGACTAATTCACCTTTTTCATTGCATTGTTGGTTTCACTAGAATCTGTTGTGGTCTAAGCTCTTGTTGTGTGCAATGGACTGTCACTCATAGCTTAATTAACCTGCGAGTCCCTGATCAGGTTTCCTTTGTCTGTAAGACAGTCTGTAAGTTTGGGGAACACCTGCTTTTCTGAGGGGAAACAGAGATTCTTTTCAAAGGAAATAAGTGGCAGTTCTCACTGAGAATGTTTTCTACCACACACCATAAACAGGGAAGGGTTTTTCTGAAGAATTTCATTGTCTATCTATAAACTGATGGTACCTGTGTTTGTCAGTTTGTGGAGGATTCAGCACATTTGTTCTGAGCTGTTTTTATACAAGCAGTTGGCTCATTCTGTCTTTGCCAAAAATGTTGTTTACTTTCCCCTTTTACTGTGATTCTGCAGGTTAGAATATTCTGAGAGTCAATAATGTCCAATAACTGAACATTGAATGATTTTGACTCTAACAGAGCAGTGGCCTTGTTTTCAGCTCATTATTCACTTTCCATTTCCTGCTTGTGTTGAATGTTACAGAAACAGGCTCTGAGCAATGTTTCCATTCACTTGTGTTGGAGTCACTGTCAGCCACGTGGTCAGTCAGTTTCAGGCTGATGGATCAGTTTCTCTGTCCTATTAGATGGTGGTCACTTGCTCAGTTTCCGATGGCTCACCTGAGCGTCAGTCCATCAGCTGCTGAAACCCTGCATCCAGCATTTGTTCCCTCTCACAGTGACGACTCCAATACAGTCCCAGCTTGTCTCCCACATTCACCTCCACATCCTCATGATCACCTCAGAATCTACTGTCTGTGTCCTTTCAGCAAGTTGTGTAAGACACCGACTTCAGTTTTAACCTGATCTATATTATGTTCAGAAAGATCATTTCAAAATGTGGTTCACTGCTTCTTCAGGACCTTCCTGAAGAAGGGCTTATGCCCGAAACGTCAATTCACCTGGTCCTTTGATACTGCCTGACCTGTGCTTTTCCAGCAACACATTTTCAGTTGTAATTGTAGTAACCAGTTAATTACAAGTTACTGACAAAATATTTTAAGAGAAGCTGCTATTGGTGGTGGAAATGCTGCTGGTTGGTATAAAAGAGGGCTTGGGTGAATACTGTACTCGGTTTTGATGAGAAAGTTGAGTAATGTAAGATTCTTTTATCTTTGTTAATAAGAAGAGGCAGAGATTGTAGCTAGGACATCCACAAACATCTACCCTCACCACCACTGATGTTCAGTAGCAGCAGTGCCAATCAAGCGGGCTGCTTTATTCCGATGGTATCAAGTTTCTTGAGTGTTGTTAGGGCTGCACTCATCCAGGCAAGTGGGAGTATTCCATCACACTCCTGACTTGTGCCTAGTAGCGTTTGGACAGGATTTCAGGAGCCAGGAGTTGAATTACTCTTGTAGCCACTGTGTTTATGTGGTGAGACCAATTCCGTTCCTGATCAATGATTATTCACAGGATAATGTTGATAGTGGGTGTTCAGTCATGGTAACACCATCGAATGTCAAGGGATGGTGGTTAGGTTATGTCTTATATGTGATAGCCTGCATTTGTGTGGCATGTATGTTACTTGCCTCCTGTAAGCCCAAGCCTGGATATTGTCCAGATCTTGTTGTACTTGGACTTGGACTGCTTCAGTACCTGAGAAGTAAATTATTTATTAACACTAAATAGTCACGAGATTATGCAAATTCCTTTTTCTATCAAATGTCACTGACTGTATCTTATGGTCACTCTCCTATTCACTTTCATTATCTTTTTATTTTCTTCTTAATTCAGACACAAATGTTTGAACATCGATCAGTATAAAATTACATAAATTAAAATCACATAGCATGTTTCGACAAGTAAACTAATTGAATGAAATACATTACTTCTGTATTGTCTGCATTTTGACAAAAAATAATTCTCTTCAATAACTATTGAATGGCTCATTTATTGTCCTCAATCCATCAATCTAAGTATTATATTTCAGTCTTCAGTTTACCGATCTTAATGTACGTCTAATCAACATCAGAGCAAAGTGATTTTAAAATATTGAGTCAATTTATTTGTTCAGAATACAACATTTATTAGGAATTCACTATCCTTATAATAATTGCAGAATAATTTGTTTGTCTTTCTAATGTGTTTCGTCAGATCCATATATTATTTTAATCCATATTTTAATTTAATCCATTGAAACAATGCGATTGTTTTCAGGTTAACTATCCCACAATGGAACCAATCATTTTGCATGCAAAACGCTTTGTAAACTGACTTTTGCTGTTTTGAATAATCACAGTAATCTCAGCCTTATGAATTCAGAAAACTGGAACGACTTTTCACTGCAATAATTCCTGTTCATGTCTGCACATTGCACAGTCATGTAGCAAAATTAAATTTCTCCTTCTTACAAGTGTACTGATAGATTTTCGAAAATCTAAGTGTTGCTCTATCTAATTATTGTTCAGTTCAGTAGGGGGTATAAATGTGTAATAATGGCTCAGTACATGAAGTAATGTGAAGATATTGCAATGTACAAACTCACAATGATTGTGAATATCAATTTTTATTTTAACCATGGAAACACAGTTGAATTGATTAAATTATATTTCACTTCAATGCTCACATTCATTGTATTTCTAATCACAATAAGAGCAAACTATTTCATGTGACAAAATTATTTAAAATTCATCTCACTTTTTTATGGATACAAAATAGAATTAACACCCGTTTGTTCTTTCCTTGACCAATCACAGTGAAGTTTGAATTGTAGAATGCTAGACTGATACAGCACGGAAACAGGCCATTCAGCCTAACTTGGCATTCCGGCCAAGTTTCCTAAACTAAACTAGTCCCATTTCCCTGTGTTTCTCCCATACCCCTTTGGACGTTTTCTATCCAATAAACTGTCCAAAAGTCTTTTAGATGTTGTAATTGTACCAGCCACTGCCCTTCCTCTCACAGCTCATCCCAATATGTGAAAAACAGTGTGGAAAAGTTGCCCCTCAGACCCCTTTTAAATCTTTCCTCCTCACCTTAAAAATTATTTACACCGTAGAATCTTTAAGACTGCAAAGTTATTAAAAGTTGAGAGGTATTTAGAAGCAGCATAATACTTTATTCATACTTTATCGGTGTTCAAACATTTGTGTCTGAATTAAGAAGAAAATAAAAAGATAATGAAAGTGAATATGAGAGTGACCACAAGATACAGTCCATGACATTTGATAGAAAAAGGAATTTGCATAATCTCGTGACTATTTAGTGTTAATAAATAATTTACTTCTCAGGTACTAAAGCAGTCCAAGCCCAATTCATACTTTAATCAGTGATGTGAAGCAAATACATTCAAGATGTTGTGATCATTATAATGAACAACAGTTACAAGTTGAGACAACGTTGGTTGAAAAGCAATTCAGTCGACACTTAGATATTTTCTAATCAACTCTGAGGTGTTTTGACACATCTCTGTTGAAGGTGGGAATTGAACCCATGGCTCCTGGTCTACTAGTACACACATTACCATAATATTCCCATGCAGGAAGGGCAGGACTATAATCACATACTTACTGTGTTTATTCACAGGGAAAACTGCTCAGATATTTATTGTTATAATTGGACTAGGATTGTATTAGACAGTTCCATTGTGTAATGGATAAAAAGAATTAGTAATTTCTAATAATGATGGAACGAAGCAACAATGGTCTTAAATAAACATAAATCTCATGATAATCAAGTAAGTCAATTTGTTTGAAGCAGTTATTCATGTGCATAAGTTAAAATTAACCTGCTTTTTAATGCACATGAATTGGAAATAAAGCATTAGTCATTCAATGTGACTACTCAGCGAAAGACAACTTCCCTCATTTTCAAAAAAATGTGATTTCTAAGAATTCAAGATTTATTGTAAAAGCATAGAACAAACATTTGTTAATTCTGGTTTATTTACACAAGGAACACGTGTAATTTAAATAATGCTTAACATGAAAAATACTTAGCTCTTATTGTAATAATCAGAACTGTAACAATGTTAGAATTGAAGTGAAATACAATCAATACAAGATTGTAAACAAAACTGTGGATGCTGGAAATCACAAACAAACTCAGTAATTGCTGGAAAATAACTCAGCAGGTCTGGCAGCATCTGTGGAGAGAGTTGGGCCCAGTGACCTTTCTTCAGACTGCACTTTTTCTTACAACCAATTCAATCCAGCTAAGATTCCACACTTAAAATTATTTTTGCTAAGATTAAGAGATTGTAGAGTGCAATATTGTTTGTATCAGTTGATGTACTGAGACATAGTTCCACATATACAGCTGGAGATATTGGATTTCAACAATGATTACCGGTTAGATTTTGGTAATAATTAGTTTTAAAATGGCTGATAACAAATTTAAGAATGATGAGAAAACCCCTATTGCAATGTAATTGTGCAATATGTTGGAAAAAAATTAAATATTTATGTGAAAAATAGTTAGCAATTTCTTAATTGATAAGACTGATTAATGATCCTTCCATTAATACGAGAATTCAAATAAAAGAGAATGAGAGAGTTAAAATGAGTGTTGGGTGAGAGAACTTTGGTTGATTGCAGGTGTGTTGACCTGAAAAGAATGTCAATGTTTCATTATGATACTGGCCTTAATAAATAATGGATTGATCGAAAATGTAAATCTCATGATGGTGTGATAATTGAAATGACAATTAAATAATATTTAATGTGAGAATGCAACACTTAAGATGATACAATATTTTCAAAGCAGTTTGTACTGGATAATGAATTAAAATATTGGGTTAATTTTTTAAAAAATCTCACTTTAGAAGATTATTCATCAGAATTATTCTGTCATTGAAAAAACCTCATTTCTTCAAGAATTCTGCATTTACCTCATTTTCTGTCTTTTATCCACAGGGATCTGTACTGGAACCCTTCTGTTTGCGATGCAATTATATAGAAGTGACATGGATTAAAATCTAATTGGGTGAGTTAATAAGTTTGCAGATGATATCACGTTCAGTGCAGTTGGGGACAGTGTAGAGTGTTGTCAAATAATGCAGCAGGAAAAAGAGAAATTGCAGATATGGGCAGAGTAATTAAAGGTGAAGTTTAATCCATACAAGTGTGAGGTGTTTCACTTTGGAAGCTCAAATGTTAAAAAAAAGTAGATAGTTAATGGCAGGACCCTAACAGCTTTATTATTCAAAGGGATCTTGACGTTCAAGACCATAGCTCCCTGAAAGTGACCATGCAAGTAATTAGGTGGTTAGGAAGGCAAATGGCATGCTTGCTTTTATTGGTCAGGGAACTGGTTACAAGAGTCAGGAAGTCATGTTGTAACATTTTAACACTTTGGTTAAGGCATACTTAAAGTATTGTATTCACTTTTGTTCGCCATGTTCCAGGAAGGGTATGGATGCTTTGGAGAGGGTACAGAGGGCATTTACCAGGATGCTGCCTGGATTTGGAGAAGCGAGAAAAATTCAGATTGCTTTTTTGTGAAGTGGCGGAGACTGGGGGAAGACTTGATGGAAGTCTGTACAATCATTAGATACGTAGATAGGGTTGACGGTCAGAAAGTTTTTCCCAGAGTTGAAGCGTCAAAAACTACGTGACATGTGTTTAAGGTTAGGAGGGAAAGTTCAAGGGGCATGTAAAGGGCAATTTGTTTTGTACACAGGGAGTGATTGCTGTCTGGAATGGACTTTCAGGGTTGGTGGTGGAAGCAGATACATTAAGGCTCTTTAATGTTCATTTCGATAATTTGGAAGGATATGAACCAAGGGTAGGCAGAAGGGATGAGTTTCTTTTGCATTATGTTCAGCACAACATTATGGGCCAAATGGCCCATTCCTGTGCTGTACAGATCTTTGAGAGAAAGCTAATGTCTATCTCATATGACATTTAATCTAATCAATATTTAGCCACTGGTGTCAGAAATAGGAAGGAAATAAGTAGATAACGAACTTGACTATAATCTAAAAATATAGTCAATTAAATTTACAGAGGTAATTTTTTTATATTTGTTCTGAATTATCAGATTAGCAACTTTGATGGAGATGTGTTTAAATTGTTTGCAGTTATTGATGTTCTGACCCAAAATTACCCTTGTTAAACTGAAGATTGGACCAGAAACCTGTTAGAAAACTTGAAAATATTCAGTAAGGTGCGATGCACATCATAATTTCTTACTGCCTATACTACAATAACAAAATCTTTCAGGTCTACACCAAAAAGCATTGATTTGCAGCCAATGCTCATTATAAATATCTGAATGCTACTCGTTTCAACAATCAAAGTAATCTCAGCCTCATTTATAAAGAGATATCTTAGACATTTCACTAATAATTACTGTTTATGTTGACACATTGCTCGTTCAAACATTAATGAGATTTCTCATTAATATTCAGTTCAATGATAGCATATTAATAATTTAGTTATTAATATCTAATAATTGATCAATCCAGTAAGGGATATAACAGTGGAATTATGGCTCAGTACATTAACTGATGGAAAGATATTGTTGTGTTCACTCTCCCAATTATTGTGAATATCGATGTGTATTTTGATTTGATTTGATTTTTCTTCAACATGAAGTTTTATTGTATTTCTGATCACAGTAATAGTTAAATTTTTTAAAGCTAAAAAAATTCAAATTTGTGACTTTTTTGTCAACAAGAAAAAAGAATTTACATGCGTATGTTCTTTTCTTTATCAGAGTAAATTTTGAATTGTTGGAAGTTATACATATGTGTAAGGAAGGGGAGCTGCCTGCAGCTGAATAGTCACATTGAATGATTTTTTATTGCGATTACATCCTGCTGCTAATCATTCTAGTTATCTTTTCATTTCAGGAAAAACTGCTTTAAACATATTCCACAGTTGTATTTTGCATGAATTTACAATAAGCGCATGGTATGTGTATTTATCTTTCTTTCATTTCCATGATTTTAATTTTTAAGTAAGAGCATATGTGCTTACTACCATATCACAGCAAACCCGTTTGGAAATATTGAATCACTTAATGTGTCAGTGTTCTAAAATAGATTACCAATTCATTGTTAGTCCAACAATCACACAGTAATTTAATTTAGGTTTTGTAACAAATATCGTGAGATTCACATTTCAATTTAAATCATTATTTCATAGTGCCAATTTTACTAAGAAAAAATTATCTTTTATTCCAGGTCAACACAACCACAAACCAAGCAATGATCCCTCATCCAACACTGACAGGAAATATCTGATATCTTCTCACTTGAATGTTCACAGAAATCATTGGATTCATATTCAGCCTTACAAATGAAGATACATCTGATTGTTTTCGACTCCAATTCTACATGTTGCGGATTGTAATATGACATTTCTAATCATTTTAAGTTTACAGTGACTAGTTTTAACACTAATTGTTACTTATATCTAATATGTAATCATTGATCAAATCAGTATAGTCGGCTTTAAGTGTGGAATTAAGTCTCAGTGACATAAGCATATTGCATGGTACAGTTTCCTAATGGTAGAGAATGTTGATTTTTATTTTAATGCTGAAATCCTTATTGATTTGCTGCTGTAGGGAAGCCCTGAGCAGCCTGCCTTGGAATTAAAACACAAAATGGTGGAGGGGAGATAAATAAGACCAACAGTGTGTTTCAGTCTTAAGTTCAAAAAAGAACATTTTGCACAATCCTACTCCAATTCCATAAGTATGCCATTCCAGACAGTCATATTCCAGATAGTGATAAGAGAATGCAGGCATACAGAAAAATGACCAACCCTGACTTTCATTAATGAAAGAATAATTGTCCCAGTGAATGAATAAACACCAACTGCAGGATAGAGCCCAGCTAACTTCCACAGCGGCTGTCAGGGAAACAGGCAGGGTTTGATTGTCAGAAATAGTTACTATTTTAAAATTGCTCAGAACATTTAAGACTTTTCTAATTACATATTCTTGAGAATTGTAAATAAGGCATAGTGAGAGGCCCAAAGGACTGCAGAAATTAATTTTGTAATGTGAGGAAATAAAATGCACAGAGATCCCAAGGCCTGGAGATTATAGCACCTGTAAAACACCATGAACCAATAGGAAATTCGGACTATCCATATTGATGTTCATCCAAGATTAGGTGTTCTACAGGATTGGGTGTCTGTATCATGATGGAACGACTGTAACCACATTGCATGTGGACATTGTAATACAGAAGGTGTGTAAAAATACTGCTTTTTACTGTACACATTAGTGTGTCATGGACCTCCCTTCCTAGATTGGCCTCGGGGGGATGATCCCTGCATTAACTGATTGCAGCATGAGTAAACATCTTCCACTTGCCTGAGTTCGGCCTATCTCCTCAGTCTTCATTCCCTGTCAGGGGAAATCACTCCTACAGCTATGGTGACATTTAAATTCAATACAAACACTTATTATCTGTGAAATTATTCCTTGCAGAGCGATATCATTTTCATGTTAATTTTTTAAATTTTTGTTTTCAAGAAAACAATGGAGGAACATCCATTTGTTATTTAGTTCAACTTATACTAAATTTTAAATTATTGACAGGACTACACATGGGGGTGGTGGGGGGAAGAACGATTCTTCAGCTCAAATGTCACATTAAGTGACAATTTCCATTTTTCAAATCATGTGACCTCCAAAATGATATTTATTTTAATTTCATTTTGAGGTAGTTTTATTTTCTTCCAATATTAGTTGTCAATGAACAATAATCACACAATTATTAGTTTTTTTTGCTACAAAATGACTCCCTGTACCAAATGTCATTGACTCGATGTTTAGTGCATAATAATACCCACTTTCCCATCCTCATTATTTTCTTCCTCGTTCTGACATTTATCTAAACATTTATCATGATAAAAGTTACATTAATAAAATAGACATGAACCGACCAAAAAAAAGTTGAACGATGTTCAATTGTTGCTGAGATTTTTTAATTATTAAAGCCACGTTTTATATTTTAATTTTCAGTTTATTTATCTTAATGAATAGACAATCGACATCAGAGCAAAGTGCATTCAAAATATTAAGTCAATTTATCTATCAGGATTTTAGAAACAATTATCAATTACAATAATTACGCAATACTTTAACTTAGGCTTTATAACAAGTACAATGTGCTTTTAATACCTTCCATATTTCTTAGTGTGAGTGCTACAACATTAAAACTTGTTTGATAAGGCCAATACGCCCACAAAAGACCAATAATTGCCATTGCAACATCATTTGTAAGTATCTGACTTTTGCTCATTTGAAAGATCACAGTCTTCTCAGCCATTGAAATTCAGAGAACACCAGTTAATTTACACTGCAATATTTCTCTTCATTTCTGAACATTACTCAGTGGAATAGTAAGAGGAGATACCTCATTATTCTTAAATTCATTAATAAAATATTTCAAATCGATTTGTTGCCAAAACGTAATAATTGTTCAATTCGGTAAGGGGTGTACATGTGGAACTATGTTTTCATATAATAACTAATGCAAGGACATTGCAATGCACAATCACTCAATCATTCTAAATATTGCTTTTCATTTTAAACTTGGAAACACTTTTGAATTGATTTGATTAGAAATCACTTCAATGTTAACATTTATTGTGTTTTTAATCACAATAACAATTGAATATTTTTCACGTGCAAAATCATTGAATTCCCCATGAATTTTTTGAAGCACACAAAAAAGGGTTGGCATCTCTCTTCTTTCATTAAACAACCACAGGAAATGGTGACTTAGAAATCGTGTATTTTAGAAAGAATGAAAGTTGTCTTCAGCTGAATAGGCACATTGATTGACCAATTCATCATTTTGTTCCAATTTACGTGTAGATCAAAAGCATTGTAATTTGCATTTCTGAAAATGTGGAACTTATGAACATATAGAATAATTATATTCATTTTTATTTATAATGCACAGTAATCACACAATTCTGTCAAGTTGTCGTTCCACAAGTGATCATAAAAATCATGTTAAATTAAGACATTTGTTAACTCCCATCATTATTGTAAATTACTACTGAATTTTCAGAAGATTGTACACAGTATCCAACCATTTAATTCCAATCCAATTATCGCAATAAACATCTGATTAGTTTTCAGCCCTGCCCAGCCTGGTTGGGAATGTTATGAAGGAATCTAGTGCAACTCTGGTCGTGTATCTGTTACCAGACCAGAGTTGTCTGGTCGTGTCTCTGTTACCAGACCAATTTCAATTCCCACCTTGCACAGAGCTGTGCCAGAGCAGCTCTGAATGTTGAGAAGAAAATATCTAAGAATCGAATGAATTGCCTTTCAATTCAACATGAGATATGTTTTCATTTGTTGTTCATTCCAATAATCACAGTATCTGCTATATATATTCTTCAGTCCGCTAATAACAGAATGTATCTAATTACACTCAATAATATTCTTTGCAAAATATTTGATAATGTTGCATTCACAAAGATGAAATATGCAAAGTAAAGATAGAACTTGATGCTTCAAAGGTATAAATATTAGGAAAAAATTAAGTTATTCTTCAGTTAAATAAACAAATGCCACTTCCTACTATATATCAATTTTTAGTTATTGATCTGTTTATGAGTTGTCTGAAATTTGTTTTTAGTTTTCCATTCATCTATTTATATTGAATGTACGATTGAAATGTTCTGAAAATATCCGAGTGCATTCATTTGAAAATTGAATTTGCATATTTCTCTCTAATCCAGTTTATTGCATGATGACTTAACAGTGTTTTGTTCAGCAAACCTCCTGAATTCCGAAAAATTGTCTAATCTTAAATAAGATCTTTCACACCCAGTTATCAGTCTGTTCCTAATTCATGTAAATATCTAAATTTATTGAAATCAATGTTCACACAAAACAGTGCACATAAAGCGACACAAAGATATTCATCATCAGCTGATTACTATTCAGTGGAATAACCTGAGTAAGTATCTTATTGTTCCTAGGACAAATGACAACAATAAACATTTATTTACTATTCTATGCAGTTAATGCAATTGAGGTGCTATATTTCAGCTCAGTCGTTAATGTTGATTTATATTGTTTAAACCAATAATTCTACTTTATCACAGATATTGACTATACTACAATAATGTTGTAAAGCAAATCTTTGTCAATCTAACAATCTTTAAGCTCCTTTTTTGTTGTGTGTGTACAAGAGACAATTCAAATTATAACCATTTTTATTACAAATTGAACAAATACTGCATTTTAAATTTGTGAACTTCCCACATTTTTGCAAAAGGGTTAGCCTTCACTGTATATGTCACATTTAAAAACCTGCTATTTCAAATAATGAGTGCTACAAAATGATTATTGTTTTCATTTCATTGTGAGAAAAGAACTGCTTTGACCATGTTGATTTTTTTGGCATTTCTATTCCAACATTATTCATCATTGTACAAAAATGACAATATTATTAAAATCACATATACGCTACATGTCATTGACTACATTGTTCAGTTTCAAGCTCACTTTCATGACTTACGAATTCTCTTCCTAATTCTGACACAAATCTTTCAACATTGATCATAATATTGATCATTTAATTGATGTAACATATCTCTACAAGGAATCCGTCTAATGGAAATTCACAATTCTTGTATTACGTACATTTTTTACTTAAAAAAAAGAAGAATTTTGCTCAATAATCACTGAATGGCTCATTTTTCTTCAATCCATAAAGCTAGGTACAATGTTTTATGCCTCAATTTACTGATCTTAATAAATATCCAATCAACATCACAGCAAAATGCTTTTGAAATATTGATTCATTTTAATTCTTCAAAATACAGCATTCATTATCAAGTCAGTGCCATTACAATAATGGCACAATTATTTTTAAATAAGTCTTTTGAACACATACAATGAGATTCACATTTAGATTTAATCCATTATTTCTGAGTACTAATAGTACAGTATGAAAATGCCTTTATTTTTCAGGTCACCTACCCCATCCAACGTCATTGCAAGTATCTGATGTTAGCTCATTTGAATGATCACGGTCATCTCAGTCTTAAAATTCAGGAAAATGTAATTACTTTTAACTGAATTAATACCAGTTCATTTCCAGACATTGCTCAATCACTTGCAAAAAGAGATTATTCATTATTCTTTAATGCATTGACAGACTTTGATAATTCAATTGTTGCTGATTTAGAATAAAAATAATAATTATTCAATCTAGTAGGTCGCGCAAATGTGGATTTACGGCACAGTATATGAACCACTGCAAATGTATTGCAGTGCACAATCTCTCAATCATTGTAAATATCAATTTTTATTTTATCTGTTGAAACATAGTTGAATTCAATTGATTATATTTGACTTCAATGCTCACATTTATTGTGTTTGTAATCATAACACAGCTTACGGATGTTTCATGCAACAAAATCAAATGAAAAAGAATTAACATCTCTATTCTTTCATTCAACAATGGCAATAAATTTTCATTTTTTAAATTTTGAACATTTTGGAAAGAAGGGATGTTGTCTTCAGTTGAATTCTTGCAATGACTCAACTAATTCACAGTGTCCGCTACTTATTCTCTTTGGGTTCCTATGAAAAGAAGTTAACTAGTTATTCTGGTTGTAATTTCCTGGAAAATATTTGACAAATGTTGTGGTTTTAAAGGTGACAAGACTAAGTGCTCGTAAGTCATCAGTTATTTTGTTAGAAACAGCTTGATTCAAACATTTCGAACACAGACACACACATACACACACACACACACACACATTGTTATTCTGCTGTGTAACAAGAGGGAAAACAAGTCGCTTTCTTCGGCATTAAGTAAATATATGCCACTTCCAATTATTCATTAGTCAGCTAATTACCTACATTTGTCATTAAAAATTGCAATTCGTCGAAACATTGTTATGAACTTTGATCAAATTAAACTTTTAATTATTGTTTATTCATGAATTGGCGGGATTTTGTATTTTTTATTTTCATTACACCTATTCGTATTGAATGCAAGATTGACATTCTTTGACAATGCCGGAGAGTGTTCATTTGAAACTTGTTTTTGACGTATCTTTCACTGATTTTACTTATTGCAAAAGATTACATGGTACCTCAGTGGTTAGCAATACTGGCTCACAGCGCCAGGGACATTGGTTTGATTCTCTCCTCGGGGGACTGTGGGGACTTTGCACGTTCTCCCCAAGTCTATGTGACTTTGCTGTGGTGTCCTCCCACAATCCAAACATGTGCAGGTTAGGTGAGCTGGCCATGCTAAAATGCACATTGTGTTCAGGGATATGTGTATTAGTCAGCAGTAAATATGAAGAAATATGATTGGAAAAAGTGTTTGGGTGGGTTACTCTTTGGAGGGTCATTTTATTCAAACAAATGGCCTGTTATCGCACTGAGGTAACAGGGATGCTTTCGTGGCATCGCTAGTATTAAGGTGCAGCCCGAGATATAAGCCACGTTGGAACTGAAACGGAGGAATCTCCAGAGAGGCTGCAGAATGACATCGCATCCATTTGAGTTTCTTTAAATCACTGACGAGCAGGAAAATGTAAACGGCGAGGGCGAGTGGGGAAGTGAGGAAGTTGCAGCTGTGGTGAAAGTCCAACGGTCCTTCTGAGAGTGTAATTTCTTTCATTGCTGTTGCTGATTGAATGAGCCACTAACGTGTGAACTGCTCCAAAATATGATTCAGAACCTCTGGTGCCAATTCTCGCAAGTTGAATAACGACAGACACCTTCCAAATGAGGTCTTTCACAGACGACTTTGGGGTACATTTGACAGACAGACTAGTTGAGGAATCCGTGGTGCACTGTGACACCAGCGCATCAGCTTCTTCCCTGTCTTTGAACCGGGCCGCCTGCGCAAGGAATGCGAATGCGGTACTGCTTTTCATGGATGGATCAGAAGGGGGTAACTACACTCTCAAACAGAATGGCATATGATCAGAACCAGGTTGGAGAAAATCTTTACAATGCTTTGCACTGTTAGTAAATGGAAAATGGAATTGCATTGCATTGCACTACGAGAGAAAATTTATTCAAGCAAACTCGAAAGCAGGTTTGCACATGGGAAAGCAAGCAAGAAAGCTCCGTTCTTGTCTGTCAAAGGCTGCAGTTGAAGAGCAAAGCAGTTTCTGCCCAGTTTCGGACTGGGGACCTTTCGCGTGTACGGCGAACGTGATGATCACTACACTACAGAAACCAGCCTCGGTCGCCCCCCGCCCTGCGGCTCAGTGGCATCCAGCACTGAAAGTTGAAGCCATTCTACCTTTCACCTTTCTGTTTCCATGAGCTCGTTGTTGAATGGGGACTTGTTTAATTTTGGCTATGTGGTGAGCATGGACGAGATACACCGAAGTATCTGTTTCCACGCGGTGTACCCCAATAACGTTGTGTTGCTTACACCTGCTTTAAAGAATTTCGTGTTTGCGGAGCTTACCGTCGCAGTCTGTGGCAAAATCATTTAGTCTGTTGGACTGCTCACGGGAAATGTAGCATTGTGAAACACTGCAGAAACGAACGACACCCTTAATTTTGCTCCGACTGACCATACTCCGTGAAAGTTTCCCAGATTCTCAGTTAAGGATTTTTGCAGCTGGAAGTTACCTCAGAAACCCTGTTAATTCGTAATGGATTGAGCGAATCGCAAAACAGAAAGCATTTAACACGGAACACAAACAAAACTGGAAAACCAAATGCATTTTCAGACACAGCGAGCATGAATGCTAAATGTGAGACAGTCCGGGGGCATGAGCCATAAAGTAATCACACAAATAACAACAGGGCAATTCCAAACTACTCTTTCAAACATACTGGAGACTGAGTGCACCACCACTTCCCAGACAATGCTGCAAAGAGACAAAGAAAGAACATAATAAGAATGGGCCATAAAAAGTGAATTTCACCAATCACAGTCTCGATTAGATTACCTTTCCCTTCCGATGACTCCAGGACGGAAATGACGGAAGTGGGAGAAATTCAATAACATATGACATCGAAATAGATTGGAACGATTTTCTCATTGGCCAGAAAACCAAATAACGACGAGCCGAGTCACCGTAGGACTCTGTTTCGCAACAGCGATGAAATAACAGTCTCCATTCGGTTCCAGTAAAAGCTCAACTTGCCTGGAACTGAAAGCAACAGTAGAGCTGCTTGCGATTTTCCTTGCGGGAGGCGAACACGATCACGACAGCACAGACACTTTGGAAAATTCGGCACTTTCCCACACCGCAGTCAATTCCCCGGGAAGCAAATCCATTTTTCTTCTGTTTTAAACAGAAATGCAGCAGGGATTGAAACAGCATTTTAACAAGCTGTGCTGGCGGAGCTGTTCAGCAGAAACAGCAGCGGTGGGATTCGAACCCACGCCTCTGTCGAGGCGGGAGCCTTAATCCAGCGCCAATGTTTTGCACTGTAAGTAAATGGAATTGCATTACATTTCACAACGAGAGCAGATTTGTTCAAGCAAATTCGAAGGGAAGGTTTGCACATGGGAAAGCAAGTAAGAAAGCTCCGTTCTTGTCCATGTAAAAGGCTGCAGTTGAAGAACAAAGCAGTTTCTGCCCAAATTCGAACTGGGGACTTTTCGCGTGTGAGGCGAACGTGATGACCGCTACACTACAGAAACAAGCCTCGGTCGTCCCCTTATTAGCCATGTGATTGCATAAAGGGTCTGTACTGAGTTGTAATGGTCCATTTTCTATGATTCTTACTCCCTGTATTATCCAAGCAGTTCCATATTGGGCCTGTACTGCGGTGTAATGTTCTATGTTCTCTGAGACTAACTTCCTTTTTTAGCCGAGCGGTTCCACGAAGGGCCTGTATTGCGCTGTAACGCTACATGTTCTATGAATCTAACTCCCTGTATCAGCCGAGCAGTTCCATATTGGGCCTGTACTGCACTGCAATCTTGTATGTTGTATTTGTCAAACATCCTTTATTAGCCGAGCAGTTCCACGAAGGGCCTGTACTTCGTGATAATGCTCCATGTTCTTTGAATCTAACTTCCTGTATTAGCTGAGCGGTTCCATATAGGGCATGTACTGCGCTGTAATGTTCTATGTTGTATTCGTCTAATGTCTGGTGTTAGACAAGGGGTAGCATAAAGGCCTGTACTGCACTGCAATGCTCCATATTCTGTGAGTGTAACTTCCTGTATTAGCCGAGCAGTTCCATAAAGGGCATGTGCTGTAATGCTCCATGTTCTATCTTCTGGTTATCCTAGACCAGTATGGGCCGAAGGTGCTGTCTTGATGCTGTCAGACTCGATGACTCTATGATTCTATGACATTTCCTTTCCCAGATAATGACCTGATAAGGCACTGCAAAGTGTCAAAGTGGTGGAGACAGGCCTTTTCATGAGATTTTATGATGTACAACGAGTGATGGTTTCATCTGAGAATCTGTTATTACAAGAACCAGTTTTGATCGGCTCTATCCCAGTATCAAGTCCACACAGTGAGAGGATGGTGAGGACTATATTCATGACGGTCCCCACAAGTTGATCTTGGGGCCTGTAGGAATCCTAACAAGTATGCTGACCAGTGAATGTTGGCTTTCAGTTATTGGAGTTTAAAAACAATTTGGCTGATTTCGCAATGAATGTATCAAGGAAAGGGTACTCCATTTCAGTGGTGAATTTTAGCATCAGGTGGCGATCATCGAGCTTTATAAAGAAACTCTTTAATGCAGATTCAAATGTCGCAAACATGTCATCTACATGTTGAAGATATGCAAATGGATAGAGGCTAGGTATCATGCCATCAGAGATGTGTTTTGCATGGTTACCAATAAAGATGTTAGGAAGAGTTTTCCCTCGAGAATATCCCATGGCAACACTATCTATTTGGTCAGACACGTTGTTATTGGAACTGAAGTCAACTGCACAAGGTGCTCAGTTCATGTGTATCATAGACTCCCAACAACGTGGAAACAGGCCCATAGGCTTAAGAAGTCCACACCGATCCTCCAGACAGTAAGCCACCCAGACCCATTCTCCTATTACTCTACATTTATCCCAGACTAATGCACCTAACCTTGAACACTATGGGCAATTTAGCACAGCCAATTCACCTAACCAGCACATCTTTGGATTGTAGGAGGAAACCCATGCTGACCTGGGGAGAGTATCCAAAGAGACATGGGGGACAATATTCACACAGACATTTACCCAAGGCTGGAATTGAACCCAGAACCCTGGTGCTGTGTTAACCAGGAAGCCATGATGCCACCAGAAAGGAAAAAAGAGATGATGTTTGGTGAACACTGAATCAGACACAAGTGGTATGTCTGAATTTCAATGGCTTATTTGAACTGTAATAATAATAAGCTGGCAATGTTGAAAGAGCACGTGGGCATGTTGTCACTCTCAGAACGTAGCTCTCATGTGGTCTTCGTAATCATGAGGGACTCCTTCACTGTGCATGTGGAAAACTCATTTAGATATGATTATAATAGTTTCACAAAGTATTCAGCCAATTCAGGCTGTGCAGATTCAGTAACAGATATGATAGGACAGAAAAGGGACATCGATTTTACATGTCATGGGGAACCCAGACTTGGTGGGTGCAGTGAACCGTGAGAACAATTTCTATCATTGGCATCATTCGGCAGGTTACCACCTTCAAACACGCAAGATCAACAGCTGGGTGCATCTGCGCATGCGTTAGAAGCAACAAATATAATTCCGCAGGACCCTGGTTCATGTAGGCAAACAGAATTTTTACAGACATTGCACTTATTCGATAAGAAATGCATCATGGAGACAACCAACCACTGCTGTATCCCCATGCTGACACCCCGACCAATCAGAGTCCACCTATCGGGTCTGAGAATTAAGATTGACGGCTAACTGTTTTTGCTGCAATGCCATTTTAATGATGAGCTAGCCAATCAGCATCACCTTTCACATTTCAACTCCTTTTGCAATGTTTTCGAAACAATAGAACTGGTTGCCACCTGTACGTGAGCAATATTACTGATATAGTTTGCTTGAAAGACTGGGATTACAGTTTGGGATAAGGTTGATCACTTTTTGTTGCCTTAGAAATTCACCGTAAACAGAGTGGCTAGAAATTTGGTGAGTTCAGTGAATCTCTTTCTAAAAGTTCAAATTTGTTTGACTTTGAGACATAACAGCTTAGCTTTAATAAACATTCATTAGTGCACAAAACCCATCCATTCTGCAGCCGAGCTTTGAAACTGTTCTTTTAAGAAATCACCACAATTACAGGAATACTGTGAAGTTCAGAGACACAGAAAAAAACTACACCAACAAAATTTATGCTGGGAGAAAGTGAGGACTGCAGAGGCTGGAGATCAGTGTCAAAAAGTGTGGTGCTGGAAAAGGAACAGATGGTCTTAAGGAAGAGCTTATGTTGGAGACATCGACTCTTCTCATCAGATGCTGCCTGACTGGCTATGTTTATTTAGCTCCACACTTTTTGAACAAAATTATCAATTATAAATTCCACAATTTACATCCCACAGGACCTCAAGTAGTAATCAATGTCATGTTACAGTGCAGAAGGTGGCGGTTTGGCACATCGTTTCTGTTCCAGTTTGTTAAATGTTATCTTTTTTATTAATTTGTGGGATGAGGGTGTTGTTGTCTCAGCCAGCATTTATTGGCCATCCCTAGTGGTGCAAACAGCAGTTCAGATTCCACCACATTGCTGTGGGTCTGGAAAAACATGGAGACCAGACTAGGTAAGGATGGCAATTTCCTTCCCTAAAAGCCATTCCAGAATAAGTTGGGTTCTTCAAACAATCAGCGATGGATTCATGATCATGATTACTCTCATACTTGCAGAATTTTCTGAAATTCAAATTCTATCATCTGCCATGGCAAGATTTGAATCTGGGTCCCCAGCACATTACCTGGGTCTCTGGATTAGCAGTCCAACGATAACATCACTGGGTCATCGCTTGACCTGCAATATTAGATTATACAGAATAGCACTTATTCTCTAAACTGCAGTGAACAGCAGTCCCTGTGTATGCTATACTAAACAGCAATTTCTGAGTATATGAAACAGAAGTCCCCGTGTGTATTACAGAGAGTAGCTGTCCCTGTCTGTATTATAGAGAAGAGCAGATCATGTGCATATTGCCGAGAACATTTGTTCCCATGTATTTTCTAACCCTTTCAAGTTTCATAACATGCTTTGAAGAGAAAGAAAGCCTGATATGCAACACAATAATCCAAAAGTAGCCCAACCAATGTGCTGCACAGCTGCAATATGACCTCTCAACTCCCATATTCAATGCTCTGTCCCATAAAGGAAAACATACTAAACACCTTCTTCACTAACATATCCATCTGTGACTCCCCTTTCAAGGAACTATGAACCGTGTTCCAAGGTCTCATTGGACACTCCCCAGGACCTTACCATTAAGTGTATAAACCCAGTCCTGATTTTCCTTTCTAAAGTGCAGTACCTCTCATTTACCTAAATTAAACTTCATCTGCCACTCCTCAGCTCAGCAGCCCATCTGATCAAGATCCTGTTATACTCTGAGGTAACCTTCATCGCTGTCCACTCCACCTCCAATCTTGGTGTCATCTGCAAATTAATAAATATACCTCTTATGCTCACATTCATATAATTTATATAAATGACAAAAAGCAGTGAACCCAGCACCAATCCCTGTGGCACCCCAATGGTCACAGGGCTTCAGTCTGTAAAACAAACCTCCACCACCACCTCCATCTGTCTTCTAATTTCAAGCCAGTTGTGTATCAAAATGGCTAGATTTCCCTGTATTCCATGTGACCTAATTTTGCTAACCAGGCCACCATGAGGGAGCTTGTCAAAGCCTTCATCAATCCTCTTTGGTGATTCTTCAAAATACTCAATCCAGCTTGTGAGACATGATTTCCCATGCACAAAGCCACATTGACTATCCCTAACCAGCCCTTGCTTAACCGGATGTGTGTAAATCCTATCCCTCAGGATCCCTCCAATAACTTGCCCACAACTGATGTCAGGCTCACCGGTCTATAGTTCCTGAGAATAGCAGGGTATAGCATAGAGAACAACAGTCCCTGTGAAAACAGCAGTCACATTGTATAATGCAGAGAACATGAATCCCTGTGTCTAATATAGAGAACATGAGTCCCTATGTATAATACAGAGAATAGCAATCCCTCTGTCTATTACCAGTGCATGTGTAGAATATAGAGAACAGCAGTACCTGTGTATAAGAAAGAGAACAGCAGTTCCTGTGTCTTATCTGGAGAACAGCAGTACCTGTGTATAATATGGACAACAGCTGTCCCTGTGTATCATATAGAGAGCAGCAGTCGCTCTGTCCAATGTAGAGGTCAGCAGTTCTTTTCCCTGCGGTGGGGGGTCCAGAACTAGAGGGCATAGGTTCAGCATGAGAGGGCAGAAAAAAATCAACAGGATGTAAGGGGCAACTTTTTCATGCAGAGGGTGGTGCATGTATAGAATGAGATGCCAGAGGAAGTGGTGGAGGCATTTAAATTAAATTAAACTAAATTACAGCATTTAAAGGGCATCTGGTTGGATATATGAACAGGAAGGATTTAGAAGGATATGGACCAATGCTGGCAAATGGGACGAAATTAGGTTAGGATATCTGGTTGCCATGGACGAGTTGGGCTGAAGGATCTTTTTCTGTGCTGCACATCTCTCTGACTCTGTGCCTTAAATACATCAGATCTTTGCTTCACATTGTTCTTAAAATCTCTCATTTAATACATCAAAGTGACTCTCATCATCATCAAAATCGGAACTGTTGATTACTTCAATAGCTTCATGTTCTCCCTTTTGTTTTCTGAAATGCCGTTTGCCATTAGGTAGAGCTGGTGGGCAACTTTGTAAAACTTCTGTAGTTGGGAATTGGAGTTGGTGGGAAGGGGCAGCATGTACCAGGGATGAAGTGACAACATTAAGAGTGAGTGCTGAACATAACACGCAGAAAGACTCAAACGAATCGGATGGTAGAACAAGCTGATTAGCACGAAGGCAAGTCTGACTTGACTAACCGAAAGCTTTCCGCATTCGGATCATAAAGAATACAACATATAAAAAATAAATCTACTGTTCGCCTTTTTTAATGGGGACGTGCACCATTCCCCGAAACACTGCAATACTGGGATGATGCGTGAAGTTATCGGAGCAAGCTCCTGACACAACTTCGTCCTGCAAAAATCAGATTAATATTCAGTCCCTAAATCAGGGACTTATCAGATATTAAAACTGACAAGAACAGAACTTTTTTTTTTATTTCAAAAATATACTTTATTCATAAATGATTTGATGGTCTGTACATTGGATCATGCCATACATATGTCCATATTTACAAACACAGATTCAACTTTATTCTTGTCCTTTACAATCCTGTGCATTTTTTCAATCTTGTATATATACATATATTTGGCTGAGGCATCAGCAGAGCCCAAAAAAACGTCTGTATGGGCCCCCTGTTCTTCTTTCGGCAGGCCGATCTTACACGGTGGTCTTTCCCCACCGCGCCTTGGCGGCAGCCGCCCCAAGCTTCAGCGCGTCCCTCAACACGTAGTCTTGGACCTTGGAATGTGCCAGTCTGCAACACTCGGTCGGGGTCAACTCCTTCAGCTGGAAGATCAACAGGTTTCGGACCGCCCAGAGAGCGTCCTTCACCGAGTTGATGATCCTCCAGGCGCAGTTAATGTTCGTCTCGGTGTGAGTCCCGGGGAACAGGCCGTAGAGCACGGAGTCCCGCGTCACGGCGCTGCTCGGGACGAACCTCGACAAGCACCACTGCATTCCTCTCCAGACTTCCTCTGCATAGGCACATTCCAGAAGGAGGTGTGTGACAGTCTCGTCCCCCCCGCAGCCACTTCGAGGGCAGCGTGCGGTGCGGCAGAGAGTCCGGGCGTGCATAAAGGATCTCACAGGCAGAGCCCTTCTCACCACCAGCCAAGCCACGTCTTGAAGCTTGTTGGAAAGTTCTGGCGATGAGGCATTCTGCCAAATGGCTTTGACAGTCTGCTCAGGGAACCGCTCGACAGGATCCGCCCTCTCCTTTTCCCGAAGGGTCTCAAGGACGCTACGTGCTGACCACTTCCTGATGGACTTGTGGTCAAAGGTGTTTTTCCTCATAAATTTCTCCACGAAGGACAGGTGATACGGAACGGTCCAACTACTCGGAGCGTTCCGCGGCAGCGAGGCCAGGCCCATCCTTCGCAACACCGGGGACAGGTAGAACCTCAGTACGTAGTGACACTTGGTGTTTGCGTACCGGGGATCCACGCACAGCTTGATGCAGCCACACACAAAGGTGGCCATCAGGGTGAGGGTGGCATTGGGCGTGTTTTTTCCCCCATTGCACCGGTCTTTGTACATAGAGTCTCTTCGGACCCGGTCCATCTTTGATCTCCAAATGAATTGGAAGATGGCCCGGGTGACTGCGGCGGCACAGGTCCTGGGGATAGGCCAGACCTGTGCCAAATATAGCAATACTGAGAGGACCTCACACCTGATGACCAGGTTTTTTCCCGCGATGGAGAGCGACCGTTGCCCCCATCTGCCTAGTTTCTGTCTCATCTTCCTGATCCGCTCCTCCCAGGTCTTGGTGCACGCCCCAGCCCCCCCGAACCAAATACCCAGCACCTTCAGGTGGTCAGTCCTGACGGTGAAGGGGATAGAGGATTGGTCGGCCCAGTTCCCGAAGAGCATGGCCTCGCTCTTGCCTCGGTTTACCTTGGCCCCCGAGGCCCGTTCGAACTGGTCGCAGATGCACACGAGTCTGTGCACGGACAGCGGATCCGAGCAGAAAACAGCGACGTCATCCATGTACAGGGAGGCCTTAACCTGCAGGCCCCCGCTGCCAGGAATAGTCACCCCTCTCAGGCTCGCATCCTTCCTGATGGATTCGGCAAATGGCTCTATGCAACACACAAACAAGGCGGGTGAGAGGGGGCATCCCTGCCTGACTCCAGATCTTACAGGGAAGCTGTCTGATTCCCACCCATTGATTGAGACTGCACTGACAATGTTGGTGTAGAGCAGTCTGATCCAATTTCCGATTCCCTCCCCAAAGCCCATTTTGGAGAGGACATCCCTCATATATGTATGCGATATCCTGTCAAAGGCTTTCTCCTGGTCCAGGCTGATGAGGCAGGTGTCCACCCCCCTGTCCTGCACGTAGGCGATCGTATCCCTGAGGAGTGCGAGACTCTCAGAGATCTTCCTGCCCGGTACAGCACAGGTTTGGTCCGGGTGGATCACCGATCCCAGAGCAGACCTGACCCGGTTGGCGATGACCTTTGACAGGATTTTGTAGTCTGCATTTAACAGTGAGATCGGTCTCCAATTTCTAATTTCCTCCCTCTCCCCCTTCTGCTTGTAGACGAGGGTGATGATGCCTTTCCTCATGGATTCACTCATGGTACCTGCCCAGAGCATACTGACATACACCTCCAGCAGGTCCTGGCCGATCAAGTCCCGAAGAGCGGAATAAACCTCGACCGGTAAGCCGTCGCTTCCGGGAGTTTTATTCTTTTCGAAGGACTCGAGGGCCTTGGTCAGTTCATCCAGAGATAGCGGCTGGTCCAGCCTCTCTCGTGTTCTGTCATCTAGGACCTCCGTGATAGAGGACAGGAACGACTGGGAGGCCGCGCTGTCGGTCGGCTTCGAGTCATACAGGCTGGCGTAGAAGGATTTGCTGATCCTCATGACGTCAGCCTGAGATGACGTTACCGAGCCATCTTCTTTCTTCAGGCTGCTGAGCACGGAGCTCTCTTTGTGCACCTTCTGGAAGAAGAAACGCGAGCACGTCTCGTCCTGCTCCACCGAGCGGACCCTGGACCGGAAGATTGTCCTGGAGGCCTCCGAGGCAAAGAGCGAGGCTTGCTGGCCCTTCACCTCCTTGAGGTCCTCAGTGACATCCACCCCCATCGTCTGCAGCAGGAGCAGGTTCTGCATACTTTCCTGGAGCTGGGACAGTTTTCCCCGCCTCTCTCTCGCCTCCTGGACACCTTTGAGGATAAAGAACCTCTTGATGTTCCCTTTTACCGTTTCCCACCAGTCCGCTGGAGACTCAAAGAGGGGCTTCACGGTTCTCCAACCTGCGTAATCCCTCTTGAGCTCTTCGATGTTTCCCGGGGTCAACAGCTTAGTGTTCAGTTTCCACGTTCCCTTGCCCGCCCGCTGTTCGTCCTGTAGGTGACAGTCGGCCAGCAGGAGGCAGTGGTCAGAGAAGAACACCGGCTTGACGTCGGTGGATCTGACCGAGAGCGTTCGGGACACAAACAGGTAATCTATCATTGAGCGGATAGACCCGTCTGCCCGTGACCAGGTGTATCTACGCTGCGCTCCGTCTGCAGGGGCGCTGAAGACGTCGTGCAGCTTGGCGTCTTTGACCGTTTCCATCAGGGCCCTGGACGTAGCGTCCGGTTTACTGTCCCCCCCGCCGGATCGTCCATCAGCATCAATGATGCAGTTGGAGTCTCCGGCCAGAATGACCGGCCTGGACGTAGCCAGCAGCAGTGGAAGCTGTTGCAGGACGGCCAACCGTTCACTCTTACCCACTGGGGCGTACACGTTGATTAGTCTCACGGGAGCGTTTCTGTATTTAACATCCGCGACGAGGAGGCGCCCGCCTACCACCTCCTTAACCTCGGAGATGGTGAAGTTGCCTCCCCGCAACAGGATACCCAGGCCGGAGGCGCGGCTATTCGTTGCCCCCCGACCACACTGACGGCCCGTGGGCCCACAAGCTCGACCATCTCCTGTAACTGCTGAGGTGCGGTATCCCACACTCCTGCAGAAACAGGACATCGGCTTTGACGTTGGCCAGGAAGGCCATCGTAGAAACACATCGCGTAGCCGCTTTAATGCTACGCACATTTATGCTGGCAATTTTAAACCCCATTTTAACAGTTTACGGGGTTACCAGTGTCCATTTTCTTCTGGTCTTGCTCCAGTGGGGTAGCTGCGTGCATCCCCGTGGTGACAGCAAACTGCTGGACCTTCCCAGGGCTGAGGTAGTTGTCCGGCTCCACGCTGGAGTCATTTCCCCGCTCTGGTGTCATCGTGTCAGACCCAGGGTCCTCATCGCCCCGTTCTCCATCTGACAGCAGGGCTGTCACTGGGACGCTGCTCCCAGTTCCCTGGAGCTGTGGGCCGGTGGGTACCCCTTGGTTCTCACCGGGTAGGGGGAGGCCTTCACCCATCCCCTCAGAGGGATCGTCTTTTCCTTCTTGGGCGGTGTTGCCCTCCTTTCTCCCCACGGCGCTCTGCCTCTTCCTCCGGAGGCGACCCTTCTTGCGCCCGTCCTCACCCTCGGAGGAGCTGCCTGTATCCTCCTCTTGGAGGTGTCTCTTCCCCCTTCGCTTGGTGGCTTTGGGGCCCTCGAGAGGTTTCCTTTTCCTGTTTTTAACGATAATCCACTGCTCTGCCTCCTTTGATCCCTCCTCTTCCATTTCCTCCGTCTGTCTTGCAGGAGCTTGGGTCGGCTGCTGCATCTCCCCGCTGTCTGCTGCCTGCTCCTCTACAACTTTCCCTTCCTTCTGGGTGCCTCTAGGCACCGTTCCTTTGCTGATTCGCGGTACCTCGTTAGACTTTGTCGGTCCGCGGCTCGTGTTGCCACCTCCGGCCATCTGTGCGTAGGTGGCGGCTCCTCGTCTTGGGCAGGCCTTGTACATGTGGCCCGCCTCCCCGCACAGGTTGCAGCTCTTTTCCTCCCGACAGTCCTTTGTCAAGTGACCCTCCTGTTTGCAGTTCCTGCAGATGGTCACTTTGCAATCCACCGCCACGTGTCCCACTGGAGAAGGCTGAGATGGATCATCCCACTTTGCACTTCTGGATGCAGATTGCTGTAAATGCTGTTGTCTTATCTGGTGCATGGGTGTGTGAGGCCCCTCCATCAGTCAGGGTGGGGATATCTGTGATGCTTCCTTCAGTGAGTTGTTTAATTGTCCATCACCGTTCACAACTGGGTGTGGCAGAACTGCAGAGCTCCGATCGGTTCCACTGGATGTAGGATCACTTAGCTCTGTTGCTTGCTGCTGATGCTGTTTGAAATGCAGATGGTCCTGTTTGGTAGATTCACCAGGTTGGCACTTCATTTTTAAGTCTGCCTGGTGCTGCTCATGGCATGCCCTCCTTTCCTGTCCATTGTGATGGGTGAGAGCGGGATTTGCAAACCCATGAGATTACAGATTGTGCTGGAGTACAGTTCTGCTGCTGTTGATGTCCCACAGTGCCTCAGAGATACCGAGTTTGAGATCCTACATCTCTTCAGAGTCTGTCCCATTTAGAACGGTGATAGTGCCACTCAACGCGATGGAGGTTTTTCTCAACCTTAAGCTAAGACTTGTGTTTCCAAAAGGAATGTGTGATGGTCGCTCGTACTGATACTGTCATGGACAGATGGATCTGCAGCTGGTCAATTCATAACAATGAGATCACTCTTGTTTTTCCCTCTTGTTGGTTCCCTCACCACCCGCTGTAGACTCAGTTGAGCAGCTATACCCTTTAGGACCTGACCACCTCAGTCAGTAATTCTGTTGCAGAGCTCGTCTCGATAGTGGACATTGAAATCCTGTACCCAGAGTACGTTTGACACCATTTTACTTCCTCAGTGCTTCCTTCAAATGTTGTTCAACATGAAGGAGAACTGATCCATCAGCCAAGGAAGGACAGTACGTGGTAATCAGCAGGAGCCATGAGATTTCCTGGTGTCCGGAGTCCATGCTGAGTACTCCAAGGGCAAATCCTCCCTGTCTTGTGCCATGACCTCTGCCTGGTCTGTCCTGCTGGTGGGGCAGGACATATCCAGAGATTTCAGGAGAAAGTGAAGACTGCAGATGCTGGAGGTCAGAGTCAAGAGTCTGGTGCTGGAAAAGCACAGCAGGTCAGGCTGATAACTGGCTTAGGCTCGAAACATCGATTCTCCTTCTCCTCGGATGCTGCCTGACCTGTTGTGTTTTTCCATCACTACAATCTCAATCTCTTGGGATGGTGATGGTGGTGTCTGGTCATTGTCTGTAAGGGTTGATTTCATGAGTATGAGTATGTCAGGCTGTTCCTTGATTGGTCTGTGAGACAGCTCGGCACAATTTGGCACCAAACTCCAGATGTTAGTCTGGAGGACATTGCACCGTCGAGAGGGCTGATTCTGTGGTTGTATTTTCTAGTGCCTTCTTAGATGACGAGTGGTCCATCCAGTTTCATTCCTTTGTTAAGACTTTGCAGTGATTAATACAGTGAGTAGCTGGCTGGGCCACTGTCAGGTTGGGAGGGTTTTTTCTGCCATTGACAATGTTTCCATGGAGATCAGGAGATTCCTAATTCCAGTTATTTTTTCTTGAATTCAGATTCCACCATCTGCCAAGATGGGATTCGAACCAGGACTTCAGTCGTTTGTTTTAATATTTTGGATAAAATTTAAATACATTAGGTTTGTTCACTCACTTTAAATATCACTTACCCAGGTTTGGTTTCTTTGTGAAACACTGTCCATCATCCTGTCTCCTCCATCCTTCTCTCCAACAACAAGAGTTTGGAGCACATGGAGGTTCTCTGTCACTAAGACTGAGATAATCCGATCTGCTGCTTCCCCCCTCACATGGTGTTCCTGGTTTTTGTCCAAACCTACATTTTTCTCCAATCTCATCTCCTGTCAAGCCTTATCAGAGCTCCTCTTGACCCTTTACCCTAATCTCACTAAACCATAGACTTTCCAACTCTCTTTTCTCCTCCACCTCATCAGTCCCCTTCACCTATTCACAGACATTGTTCCTTGTTCTGTCTTTTCTGGTTATGGTCCTTCTCTCCCATTCTGTGAAAAACTGATATTTGACCTCACGTTTGTTGGAAAATCCTGCTCCATCTCCACACTCCCTTTCCTTTCTGAATTCCATGCATTTGGTGTCCCTCATGCATCTATCCTTGGCCCCTCCTGTATCTTGCCTACATACTGTCAGGAGGTGATATTGTGCAAAAGCACCATGTTGGGTTTAACATGTACACTGATGTTGCCCAACTCTCCCTCCCCATCATCCCTCTCCATTACTCCACTGTTACTCAGTTATCAAATTACTTACCACATTCCCACTACTTGATTAGGTGCAATTTCCTCCAATGAAACATTGTCACAGTTAAACCCATTGCCTTACAAATTCCTTTTCCTAACTGCTGAACCTCTCCCTCTCACTGGGAATTATGCAGCAGAACTAGACTCTTCACAATGTTGCTGTTATATCTGACGCGAAGCTGACCTTCTTATTAGACATCTACACAATCCCAAACACCAGGAATTCCAATCTCTAAACCGTTGCTTATCTCCTCTTCACCCTAGCTCCATTGCTACTAAAAACCCTTACCCATGTCTGTGTTACCTTTAAACTTGACGAATCCAAAGCAGAACCCTTGATTCTGTGACTGGCTCAGAATCTGGTTTCAGACTCCCCTTTCAGTATTTACCCTCAGACACATCAGTATTTATTCTGTCAAACCCCTTAAGAATCTGGTGGTGCGGTCTGATTGTTGCTGGTGGAAATGGCAGAGGATGATGTGTTGTATCTGGGTGGAAGGTAAGGACTTGGGGGGGGGGTGCAATTGGAGGTGTGGGTTTCAAAGGCAGAGGTGCAGGAAGTGGAGGAGATATAGTGGATGGTATTGACCACATGGGAGGGGAAATTGCACTCCTTGAAATATGGGGCCATTTGGTATGTTCTGGCCTCACTGGAACACTGCAGTAAGCATGAGACAGAGATGTTGGCCAGGGAACAGGCTCGTGTGTTAAAGTGGCAGGCAGCTGGAAGCTCGGGGTCTGTTTTTGCAGCAGAACGTAGATCATCAGTCGCCATTTCCGCCACCTCCACTGAGATGCTGCCAGACACAGGTTCCTGTCCCCTCCATTAACAGCTATGCACCCCCCCACCCCAAGCCAGATGGTAATCCACTCCTTTGTCTTTCCAAATGTTCGAGTCTCTCTTTGGGTTCTGTCCCTGCCTATTATTTACTCTTTAACCCCTATGATCTGCAGGTTAGTTGAATTGGCCAAGCTAAATTTCCCATAATGCTCAGGGATGTGTAAGTTAGGTGCATTAGTCAGGAGAAATATACAGTAATAGGGTAGGTGAATGGGTCTGGGTGGGATACCCTTCGGAGGGATGCTGTGGACCTTTTGGGCCAAATGGCCTGTTTCCACACTGTCAGGATTCTAATTTTCCCAGCTCCATCGGTTCTGAGGAAGGGCCACTGGACAGATTTTTGTTCCCAGATGCTGCCAGACCTGCTGAGCTTTCCCAGCACCATCTGCTTGTTGTTCCTGATTGATACCATCCATACACCTTCTGGGTTTGATTCAGACAGGGGGAGGATCCCACCACTGATCTCTCAATGGGGTCCAGCTGATTGATGGCAGCTTCGGACCAATAGGAAAAGGTGGTGGGACTGGTGGACCAAGTGCAACTAGTTGGTCATCCAAACAATGGGAGTGAATGAGGGGCGTGGCCAGTGGGATGACACGTCACCAGTAACTCTGCTGATGCAGTGCCACGTAACTCGGCCGTCGGTGAATGTGGGAGACACAAACAGGGAAGGGGAGAGTGGCCTCGGAGACGGAGATAATGAGTCACTTTCGACTGGAAAGTTTTAATTACACTCTGTGCGGTTTGAAAGTCTGAACTAGAAACTCTTAATCCCCCGTTTGCAGCAGATGGGAAAGTGGCTGCGGCCCTCAGGCTGTGAAAGGTCCTGGGATATGGCCGCCATTTTTATTGGGGGTAAGGTATAGTGAGGCGCATGTGCATGTCACCTTCCTCGGGTGGTGGGGGGGGGGGCGTGCAACTTGAAAAGAGGCATTTACACAAAACTGACAAGAACAGAACTACACATGATCTTAGCCAAAAGGCTGAGAAGCGATACTTGTCGTCTCCCTGACTACCTTAGGACCCAGCCGCTTCCTACATTTACCATCAGCCTGACTGTGAACAAAGACCTATAGCTCACGGCTGACAGTTTCATTGCTGCCTAGTCATTTCCAGATATTCTGACCAGAGTAAACGATCCGTTTGTCCAGGTGAATTCATTTAATCTTTTCTATGAAACTGTTTGATAGTGAATGTAGATGACCAGCAATGTACCAATCAGCTACGCTGGGGCCGAGTGTACGTCACTAACAAGCCGGTAGTGTGTCTCTGACAGAGTATCAATGAGATTGCAGCAACCCACTGGAACAGAGCTGGACACAGGGAATGGTGCAGCACAGGGGGATGTACTGCAGCCTCTCATTGTCTGCGTCAGCTGTCACTCTGTATGGGCTCCTTCCCTAGTCCCACTCACCATGCTTTTCCCGATGATTGAATCCGGCTCCAGTGGCCCCTCAGGCAGTGCACAGCCAATAGTAACTACTGAATGAAGATGGTAGGGATTTACCTACTTACCTTGATGAAATGTGACATTCGTTCAAAAATAATTAACCTCAACTCCCCGCCATCATGTATCTATGCCATGATTTGGAGATGCTGGTGTTGGACTGGGGTGTACAAAGTTAAAAATCACACAACACCAGGTTATAGTCCAACAGGTTTAATTCTGTTGGACTATAACCTGGTGTTGTGTGATTTTTAACTTGATATATGCAATTGCCTGGAGTTTGTGCTGTTCCATTCTCTGGTATAAACAAACTGAGCTGTTAATGGTAACAATTCCTGCCTCTCCACAAGGCAAATCAAGGCAAACAATTGAAACGGGTTCTAATTCTGATCGAGTACTATCACTGCCTGGAAATATTAGGCGACTGTTCTGAACGGAAATCCTTAGACTAATCCATCCATCTTGTATTATGTCAACTCTGATCTCCAAACCATTAAACTCTGCCAACCCCGTCAATTGAAATTAACAGAACCATGGTGGACCTGAAGTTCGATCGAGTGAATCAGCAACAAGTGATTTGGCTTTGACTCCAAATACTCGAATTGCAATTTGCTACATTAGAATTGCAAATCAAGATTCACAGAGTCGTGGAGTTGTACAGCACGGAAATAGACACTTTGTTTAAGTGGCTGGCATCCATCAGATAACTTGGATAAACCTAGTCCCAAATATCAGCATCTGAATCCTTCCTATTCATATACCCATCCAGATGCTTTTCAAGTGTTGTAATTGTACCCGCCTTACAAACATCTACTCCATCCACCACCGATGCTGAGTTGAATCAAGGTGCACTGCAAACGTTTCCCAAAAATCCTTCGACAACACCTTCCAAACCGACAATTATTTCCACTTCGAAGGACACCTCCAATTTTGGTGTAATTTGCAAACTTACTAAATATACCTCCTATCGCTATATTGAGACACTCAGAAACACATACATATACACAGACAGACACCCATACACACACACAAAGACACACATATCCCAAACAAACATGCACAAGCAGGCAGTCACACACACATATTCACAGATATTGCCAAGGACAGCAAAAGTGAAGACTTTAATAGAATTCATTTTTTCCTAAAACTAAATGACAAATTGGTAAATGTTCAGGAATGTGTGAGCTTACTGGAAATTTGTGCATAATTTTCGCTGGATATCTTGCCTTTAACAAATTTGTAAACTAAACAAGCAAAAAGTGGTCTGCTTAGCAGATTGTGAGACTCTTTTGAAAGGATGAAGGCTGTACTGTATTCCCGTTGAAATAAAAACCAGCAATGTGTTAAAAAATACATCCAAAGAACTGTGATTGCTGGAAATCAGAAACAAATTCCGAAATTGACTGAGTAACTCAGCAAGTCTGGCAGCATTTGTGGAGAGAAAACAGAGTTAATATTTTGGGTCCAATGACTCTTCTTCAGTACTGCGTTTTTCCAGCAATTGCAGATTTTGGTTCCACCATTCCATTTACCTTCTCTATTACTCACTGAACTCCAATGTCAGCTTTTTCTGATTCACAGATGTGGAATTCCAAATCCCTCTGTTCTGTAGCTATCTGCAGTATTTCTCCATTTAAATAATATTAAACTCTTCCATTTTTCCTGACTTTCTCCTCCTTATATTCCACATGCCAAGTTTTCACCCACACATTTAACCTATCTAGAATGTTCTGCAGACACTGACATTCTCCCCACTTGCCTTCCTACTGATTTACAAACTTGGTGACAGTACATTCACTTCCCTCACCCAAGTCATTATTAATATGTTGTCCCAGGACTGTGGCACTCCACTAGAAACTGGTTGCCATCTATACCAGCTGCTCAGCCATGCATTCATCTGCTCTATCCTCCTATTCCTGTCCTCACTAGCTTGTAACACCGTGAGTAATCCAGATATTATTACTCTCGAAGACCTCCTTTTTAAATTCCTGTCTAACACTCTATTTTCTCCCTTCAGAAAATCATCCTTTTTCCTTCCTATTGTTCCAATGTGTACAATGACCTCCTGCTGATCCCTCTCCCCTGAGAGAACATTCTGCACCCTCTCGGAGACATCCTTGATCCTGCACCAGGGAGGCAACACATAATTATGATTTTTTGTTGCTGGCCACAGAAACGTCCGTCTGTGCCTCGGACTAGAGAGTGTCTGAACACAATCAATCACTTTTTAGATTAGATTACTTACAGTGTGGAAACCGACCCAACAAGTCCACACCGCCCCGCCGAAGCGCAACCCACCCATACCCCTACATCTACCCCTTACCTAATAATAAGGCAATTTAGCATTGCCAATTCACCTGAACTGCACATCTTTGCAGTGTGGGAGGAAACCGGATCACCCGGAGGAAACCCACGCAGACACGGGGAGAATGTGCAAACTCCACACAGAGAGTTGCCTGTGGCAGGAATTGAACCCAGGTCTCTGGCGCTGTGAGGCAGCAGTGCTAACCACTGTGCCACCGTGCCACCCATAAACCTGACATACCCCATAAACCTGCCACTCTTGAAACCTGACATACCCCATCTCAATACCAGAAACTTGGCTGTTTGTGCTCAATTAGAACTGTTGAATGAAAGAGTTTTCTCTGCAAGAACGACATGAAGATGTTCAAGGTCCTCTAAATACCATTGAGCAGAATACTCTTCATTACGGGTCTTATTGTCTTAAACCGATGATTTTTATGACCTTGGTGTTTTGGTGACTGATGTGTTTTCAAACCATGTGCAATGCATAAGGATTTCTTTCAATTTCTTATAAGAAAAAAAACTGCTTTCCATGTTGATTTCTAATTATTTTTTACTCTCGAGTTATTTGTCGATGTGCAATAATCACAAAATTATGGAAGATCCCTGTATCTTATGTTCACTGCAATGTGCACTTTCACTATCTACTTATTTATTTCATACGTCTGACATGAATGTCTAAACATTGGCCATGAACAAAAAGTTGTAAATTAAAGCTACATCTCAATAAGCAAATCAATGGATGGAAACATGTAATTCTTGTAATCCTGCATTTTTGAACCAAAAGCAATTCTGCTGAATAATCACTGAATGGCTCATTTTTGTGAATCATAAAGCTCGCTACCATATTATATTTTTCAGTTTACTGAACTAAATGAATACCCAATCATCATCACAACAAAGTGCTTTTAAAATATTGAATCTTTTTTTTAGATTACAACGTAATTTTCCAGTCACTGCCATGACAGTAATTTGCACAGTTATTGGAGTTAGTCTTTCGAACAAATATAGTGCGATTCGCATTTTAATTCCATCAATTGTTTCTTTGAACGAACACTCCAACTTAAAAATCAATTTACTGTTTCGGTGAACGATCCCATAATGGAACCAATGACTTCCCATTCGATGCCTCATTGTAAATATATGATAATTGCTCATTTGAATGATCGTGGTAATCTCAGCCTGAAGCGTTCAGAGAACTGTAATTACTTTTCATTAGAATGACTCCAGGTCGTTTCTCCACATTGCTCAGTGAAATAATTAACTGAAATTTCTCAGTATTCTTAAATGAAATGATATTATTTTGGCAATTCAATTGTTGCTATTATCTAATCATTGTTCAATATAGTTCAAAGTATTACTACGAAATTATGGCTCATAAATTAAATAAAGTAAAGATTTTGCAGTGGGCATTGTGAATATCAATTTTTATTTTGACCGTGGAAACAGTTGAATTGATTTAATTATGTTTAACTTCAATGTTAACATTTACTGTATCTATACACACAATGCAAGTTAATCACTTTTCATGGAACAAAATCATTTAAAATTCTCATTTATTTTCCTAATCATTTATGTTGCAAATGCATATTAATTTTCTTTTCATTCTGTGATAAAAAGCATTGAACATATAGAACTATTTGATTGATTAAGTTTCGTTCATCAGTGTACACTGATCAAATGATTCGGTTTTTTCTTATCATGAATAATCACGAGATTCATATTTAATTAAAGTCATTATTGCTTTGTTACATCATTACTGTAAATTACTAATTCGGTTTGTCAGTTCATTACACACAGGACATACGCAATTAATTCCCATTCAAATAATTACAAGAAACATCTGATTAATTTTCATTTGAGTTGCCGCCGTAAATATATGACTATACACTTGCCCTTCCCGGATGGTAACATTATGACGGGTTTTTGTGGAGCTCTGACAGTTTCTCTATGACAACATCAGGAGGAATGATTTCAATTTCCACCTTCAGCGGAGATGTGTCAGAGCAGTTCGGAAATTATAAAAAGGAAAATATTAACAGTCGAAATTCCTCTTCAGCAAAATAACCAAATGCAACTTCATTTTATTCATTGGTCAGCTGATCACCTACATTTGTAACTAAACATTGCAATTCATCTAAATACTGGTATGTGCATTGATCAAATTAAAGTTCTAATTATTAGTCATTCATGAATTGTCAGGAATTTGTTTTTATTTTCCATTCACCTTTTCATATTGAATGTAAGATTGATATGCTGTGAAACTATTAGCGTGTTTTCATTTGAACATTAATTTCTCTCTCTCTCTCTCTCTCTCACTCACGTATCTCACTTCATGCATGATGACTTCAAAGTACCTTGCTAAACTTAAAGATTTTGTTGACTTTAAGTAGTATCTTTAGCACTCACCTATCAATTTAATCCAAAATCATAGAATCATAGAGTCATAGAATCCGTACAGTGTTGAAACAGGCCATTTGGCCCAACAGTCCACACTGACCATCCAAAGATTAACCCACCCAGACACTCCTTTGCTCAATTACTCGACATTTCCCCTGACTAATACACCTAACCTAGGTACTGGAAACCAGAGTTTAGATTAGAGTGGTGCTGGAAAAGCACAGCAGTTCAGGCAGCATGCGAGGAACATTAAAATCGATGTTTTGGACAAAAGCCCTTCATCAGGAATACAGGCTGCATTCCTAATTAAGGGCTTTTTCCCAAAACGTCGATTTTACTGTTCCTCTGATACTGCATGCATTGCTGTGCTTTTCCAGCACCACTCTAACAAAATCTAATACACCTAACCTAAACATCCGTGAACATTATGGGCAATTTAGCATGGCCAAGTCACCTCAGCTGCACATTTGTATACTATCACAATGTTATTGAAATCAATGCTCACACAAAGCACGATACATAAAGCCACACAATGGTCTTCATGACCATCTAATTACTGTTCAGGAAATCATCTGAGTAATTGTCTTATTGTTCCTGAGATTAATCACCACAGTAAGCGTCTGGTCATCATTCCCTCCAATAAATACAATGGGTGTCTCTGAAATTTCTGTTCAGTAATTATTCATGATACTTGTTGCTCAAAGCAGTGTCTATTCTTCATTACGAGTGGTCAATGATTCTAACAGCCATTGATCTTGATCTTATTATTACTGAGCGCAATAACCACAGTAAACATCTGGTTATCATTTTGCGAACAAATACAAGAGCTATCAACTTACTTTTCAATTCAGTAATTACACATGATACTTGTTGCTGAAAGTGGTATTTATTCTTTATGACAATTGGCCGACGACACTGACAGCAAGACATGTTGATCGTCCTGATTTGTTCATATTTTCAAAAAAGTTTTCAGGCCATGTATTTCAAAAAGAAGTAATTTGACTTCGTCCAAATTTAAATGTAAACGTTTTCAGATATTTTCCATTCAAAGTGTTTATTTGCTTATTCAGATCGAACTTGAACCTTGCCTCTGTAAATTGAATTTATTGTATTTTCCATTCGTGGAAGTACTCATTACTTGGTACTCATTTTCATCTTAAATCTGATGGAAATTTGAAATACTGATTTCAGTGAAAATTGTATGAATTATACATGAGTGGTCTCTAAAAGAAAATCACAGAAGGCTAGATAGAATTCTTGAACAGCCTGTATATTTGAATAAAAGAAAACATTCCTTCTAAAAAACAAAGTTAAAAATTACTCAACACCAGGCTATAGTCCAACAGGTTTATTTGGAAGCACTAGCTTCCGCCTGATGATGGAGCAGCGCTCTGAGAGCTAGTTCAGCAAAATAATCCTGTTGGACGATAGCCGTGGTGGTGTTTGATTTTTAACTTTGTACAGCCCAGTCCAACACTGTCGCCTCCAAATCACTCCAAATCAAAACAGTCCTAAGTCTGTGGTTTAACAGCTTAACATTCCTGCAACTAGATTATAATTCTCAGTTTATCAATCTTAATAAATATTTAATCAATGTCATTTTTAATTCCCGGAAAACATCCAATCGTTTTGTTTGTGAAAACACAAATTTTAATTGAAAATTCATTGTTATCACAATATGTGAATTATATTTTAAATCCCCAGTGATGTGAAGTGACCCTTGGACTGAAATTGGACGTTCTAAATTCACCGACAGGCAGCGAAATCGGGACAAATACAAAATTAGTTAAACTAAGTCAAACAGCAGCTGGAATCAATCAGCTCCAGGGTGAATCAGATTTTCTTCCACCTTGACTTCCAGCCAGTGCCTGAGCATTATACACCTCGCTTGGAAATGTCAACAATGAAGGGTTTTCACACCAACACATTGGATTCTTTAAATCCAGCTCATAACCACATGTGGACGTTTGTCACAAAATTATTAATCATTTTACAAATCATGGAAAATATCTCAAAGCTCTTGAAATAAAAGTAATCACTGCACATAAAGCCACACGATGGTATTCAAGGGCACCTAACTACTGTTCAGTGCAAAATCTTTTGTCAATATTGTATTGTTCTCAAGATGAATAGCCACAGCAAACATCACGCTTTCACAACATCTCAAATATATACAAGATACCTTCTTATAATTTACACACTACATCTTCGCCACCCCAATAATCACACTTCATTGTTTACGATGAAGGATGCTGAAAGTAGCATGTTTTGAGGTAAAGGAATTCCTAAATATAGGCGAGATTTCTGATAGGGTTCCTCAGTCATCATGATAAAAATGTAATTGCGGCTCAGCACATTGTAACAAATCCCCATTAAACTTTTTCATGTATTTAGTCAAAGACAATGTTTAAAAATTTCCTCTGTAAATGCTGCTGTTTTTTGCTATAATTCCCGTGTTCCTTGTCTAATTATTTTCTTTGTAATGCTTACACAAATGTGTGAATATTGATGACAAGAAAATTTGCATGGATTATATATTGTATTTCTACAGAAGAAAAGCTGAGTCTGCAAGTACAGATTGCAGGAGTATCTGAGAATGTTGAATGATTAATAATGACTGCATATCGAATGTATTTTCCAAAACATCATGCCAGCATTCTAATGCTCAGTTCACTGATACTAATTATTATGTAATCCATATCACAGCAAACCCGCTTGGAAATATTGAATCACCTTAATGTGTCAGTGTTCTAAAATAGATTACCAATTCATTATTAGTTCAACAATCACACAGTAATTCAGTTTAGGTATTGTAACAAATATCGTGAGATTCATATTTCAATTTCAGTCACTATTTTGTAGTGCCAATTTTACAAAGAAAAATGGCTCTTTTATTCCAGGTCAACACAACCACAAACCAAGCAATGATTCATCATCCAACACTGACAGGAAATATCTGATATCTTCTAATGTGAATGCTCACAGAAATCATTGGATTAATATTCGGTCTTACAAATGAAGATACGCCTGATTGTTTTAGACTCCAATAATTAATGTTCAATTCTACATGCAACAGATAGCAATATGACATTTCTAATCATTTTTTTGTTTGCAGTGACCAGTTTTAACACTAATTGTTACTTATATCTAATATTTAATCATTGATCAAATCCAATATAATCGGCTTTAAGTCTGGAAATAAGTCTCAGTGACCTAAGCATATAGCATGGTACTGTTTCCTAATGGTAGCGAATGTTGATTTTTATTTTAATGCTGAAATCCTTGTTGATTTGCTGCTGTAGGGATGCCCTGAGCACCCTGCCTTGGAATTAAAACACAAATAGTGGAGAGTAGATTAACAAGACTAACAGTCTTTTACAGTCTTAATGAAAAAAAAGAACATTTTGCACAATCCTACTCCAATTCCATAAGTATGCCATTCCAGACAGTCATATTCCAGATAGTGATAAGAGAATGCCAGCATACAGAAAAATGACCAACCCTGACTTCATTAATGAAAGAATGATTGTCCCAGTGAATGAATAAACACCAGTTGTAGGATAGAGCCCAGCTAACTTCCACAGCTGCTATCAGGGAAGCAGACAGAGTTTGATTGTCAGAAATAGTTACTATTTTAAAGTTGCTCAGAACATTTAAGAAGTTTCTAATTACATACTCTTGAGAATAGTGAATAAGGCAGAGTGATAAACCCATAGGACTGCAGCAATTAATTTTGTAATCTGCGGAAATAAAATGCACAGAGAGATCCCAAGGCAGGCGATTATAGCACCTGTAAACACCATGAAACAAGAGGAAGCTGGGGCTATCCATAGCGATGTCCATCTAAGATTAGGTTTTCTACAGGATCGGGTGTCAGTATAAGGAGGGAAGGACTGTAACCACGTTGCATGTGGCCATTGTAATACAGAAAGTGTGTAAAAATACTGTTTTTTACTGTAAACGTTACAGTGTGTCATGGACCTCCCTGCCGAACTTGGCCTCGGGGGATGATCCCTTCATTAACTGATTTCAGCATGTGTAAACATTTTCCACTTGCCTGAGTACTGCCGATCTCCTGAGTCTTCATTCCCTGTCAGGGGAAGTCACTCCTACAGCTATGGTGACATTTAAATTCAATACAAACACTTATTATCTGTGAAATTATTACTTGCAGAGCGATATCATTTTCATGTTAAAATTGTTTTACTTTTTTCATGTGCAAAAAAACAATGTAGGTACATCTATTTGTTATTTACTTCAACTGATACTAAATTTTAAATTATTGAAAAGACTACACTGGGTGTGTGGGGGGAGGGGGGGAAGAACGATTTATCAGCTCAAATGTCACATTAAGTTAAAGTAAAGACATTTTTCAAATCATGTGACCACCAAAATGATATTTATTTTAATTTCATTTTGAGATAGTTTCATTTTCTTCCAACATTAGTTGTCAGTGAACAATAATCACACAATTATTAGTCATTTGCGACAAAATGACTTCCTGTACCAAATATCATTAACCCGATGTGTTGTTCATAATAATGCTCACTTTCCCGGCCTAATAATTTTCTTCCTAGTTCTGACATTTGTCTAAACATTTATCATGATAAAGGTTACATTAATAAAATAGACATGAACCGACCAAAAATAATTTAACTGTGTTCAATCGTTGCTGAGTTTTTTTAAATTATTAAAGTCACGTTTTATATTTTAATTTTCAGTTTATTAATCTTAATGAATATACAATCGTCATCAGTGCAAAGTGTATTCAAAATATTAAGTCAATTTATCTATCAGGATTTTAGAAACAATGATCAAATACAATAATTACGCAATACTTTAACTTAGGCTTGATAACAAGAACAATTCGCTTTTAATACCTTTCATATTTCTTAGTGTGAGTGCTACAATATTAAAACCTGTTCGATCAGGCCAATATACCCACAAAAGACCAATAATTGCCATTGCAACATCATTTGTAAATATCTGACTTTTGCTTATTTGAAAGATCACAGTCTTTTCAGCAATTGGAATTGAGAGAACACCAGTTAATTTACACTGCAATATTTCTCTTCGTTTCTGAACATTACTCAGTGGAATAGGAAGAGGAGATACCTCATCATTCTTAAATTCATTAATAAAAGTTTTCAAATCGATTTGTTGCCAATACCTAATAATTGTTCAATTCGGTAAGGGGTGTAATTGTGAAACTATGTTTCCATATAATAACTAATGCAAGGACATTGCAATGTACAATCTCTCAATCACTCTGAATATTGCTTTTCATTTTAAACTTGGAAACACTTTTGAATTGATTTGATTGGAAATCACTGAAATGTTAATATTTATTGTGTTTTTATTCACAATAACAATTGAATATTTTTCATGTGCAAAATCATTCAAATCCCCATGAATTTTTTGATGCATACAAAAAAGGGTTGGCATCTATCTTATTTCATTAAACAATCACAGGAAATGGTGACTTGTTAGAAATCATACATTTTCAGAAAGAATGAAAGTTGTCTTCAGCTGAATAGGCACATTGATTGCCCAATTCATCGTTTTGTTCCAATTTACGTGTAGATCAAAAACATTTTAATTTGCATTTCAGAAAATGAGAAACTTCTGACCATATAGAATAATTAAATTGATTTTTTGTATATAATGCACACTAATCACATAATCCTGTCAAGCTATCGTTCCACAAGTGATCATAAAATCATGTTTAATTAAGACATTTGTTAACTCCCATCATTATTGTAAATTACTACTGAATTTTCAGTAGATTACACACAGTATCCAACCATTTAATTCCAATCCAATTATCACAATAAACATCTGATTACTTTTCAGCCCTGCCCAGCCTGTTTGGGAATGTTATGAAGGAATCTTGTGCAACTCTGGTCGTGTCTCTGTTACCAGACCCGAGGGTACAATTTCAATTCCCACCTTGCACAGAGCTGTGCCAGAGCAGCTCTGAATGTTGATAAGAAAATATCTAAGAATCGAATGAATTGCCTTTCAATTCAACATTAGATATGTTTTCATTTGTTGTTCATTCCAATAATCACAGTATCTGCTATATATTTTCTTCATTCTGCGAATAGCAGAATGTATCTAATTCCACTCAATCAATGTTCTTTGCAAAATATTTGATAATGTTGCACTCACAAAGATGAAATATGCAAAGTACAGATATTCCTTGATTTTCGTTTGTTCTGAAGAGCTGAGTTCAGACTGCACATAGAACTTGATGCTTCAAAGGTATAAATATGAGGAAAAAATCAAGTTCTTCTTCAGTTAAATAAACAAATGCAACTTCCTACTATATATCAATTTTTAGTTATTGATCTGTTTATGAGTTGTCTGAAATTTGTTTTTTGTTTTCCATTCATCTATTTATATTGAATGTAAGATTGAAATGTTGTGAAAATATCCGAGTCCATCCATTTGAAATTGAATTTGCATATTTCTCTCTAATCCAGTTTATTGCATGATGACTTAACTGTGTTTTGTTCAGCAAACCTAGTGAATCATAAAAATTGTCTAATCTTAAATAAGATCTTTCACACCCAGTTATCAGTCTGTTCTGAATTCATGTAAATATCTAAGTTTATTGAAATCAATGTTCACACAAAACAGTGCACATAAAGCGACACAAAGATATTCAGCTGATTACTATTCAGTGGAATAACCTGAGTAAGTATCTTATTGTTCCTGGGACAAATGACAACAGTAAGCATTTATTTACTATTCTATGCAGTTAATGCAATTGATGTGTTATATTTCAGTTCAGTCGTTAATGTTGATTTATATTGTTTAAACCAATAATTCTACTTTATCACAGATATTGACTATACGGCAATAACGTTGGGAAGCAAATTTTTGTCAATCTAACAATCTTTAAGCTCCTTTTTTATTGTGTGTGTACAAGAGACAATTCAAATTATAACCATTTTTATTACAAATTGAACAAATACTGCATTTTAAATTTGTGAAGTTCCGACATTTTTCAAAAGGGTTAGTCTTCACTATATATGTCATGTTAAAAATCTGCTATTTCAAATCATGCGTGCTACAAAATGATTATTGTTTTCATTTCATTGTAAGAAAAGAACTGCTTTGACCATGTTGATTTTATGGCATTTCTATTCCAACATTTTTCATCATTGTCCAAAAATGACAATATTATTAAAATCGCATATATGCCACATGTCATTTACTCCATTGTTCAGTTTCAAGCTCACTTTCATGACTTACGAATTTTCTTCCTAATTCTGACACAAATCTTTAAACATTGATCATAATATTGATCATTTAAATTGATGAAACATATCTCTACAAGGAATCCGGTGTATGGAAATTCACAATTCTTGTATTACGTACATTTTTTACTTAAAAAAAGAAGAATTTCGCTCAATAATCACAGAATGGCTCATTTTTCTTCAATCCATAAAGCTAGGTACTATGTTTTATTCCTCAGTTTACTGATCTTAATAAATATCCAATCAACATCACAGCAAAGTGCTTTTGTGATATTGAATTATTATAATTCTTCAAAAGAGCATTCATTATCAAGTCATTGCCATGATAATAATGGCACAATTATTTATAAAAAAGTCTTTTGAACAAGTATAATGAGATTCACATTTTACATTTAATCCATTATGTCTGAGTACTAATATACAGTATGAAAATGCCTTTATTTTTGAGGTCACCTACCCCACAAAGGAACCAATGAATTCCCATCCAAAGTCATTGCAAATATCTGATGATTGCTTATTTGAATGATCACGGTAATGTCAGCCTTAAAATTCAGGAAAATGTAATTACTTTTCACTGAATTAATTCGAGATCATTTCCAGACATTGCTCAATCACTTGCAAAAAGAGATTTTTCATTATTCTTGAATGCATTGACAGACTTTGATAATTCAAGTGTTGCTGATTTATTTAATAAAAAATAATGATTATTCAATCTAGTAGATTGCGCAAATGTGGATTTACGGCACAGTACATGAACCACTGTAAAGATATTGCAGTGCACAATCTCAATCATTGTAAATATCAATTTTTATTTTACCTGTTGAAACATAGTTGAATTCAATTAATTATATTTGACTTCAATGCTCACATTTATTGTGTTTGTAATCATAATACGACTTACGGATGTTTCATGCAACAAAATCAAATGAAAAAGAATTAGTATCTCTATTCTTTCATTCAACAATGGCAATAAATTTTGATTTTTTAAATTTTGAACATTTTGGAAAGAAGGGATGTTGTCTTCAGTTGAATTCTTGCATTGACTCACTAATTCACAGTGTCCGCTACTTATTCTCTTTGGGTTCCTATGAAAAGAAATTAACTAGTTCTTCTGGTTGCAAATGCCTGGAAAATATTTGAGAATGTTATGGTTTTAAAGGTGACAAGGCGAAGTGATCGTAAGTCATCATTTATTTTGATAGAAAGAGCTGGATTCAAACATTTCGAACACACACACACACAGTTATTCTGCTGTGTGACAAGGGGATAAACAAGTCGCTTTCTTCGGCATTCAGTAAATATATGCCACTTCCAATTATTCATTAGTCAGCTAATTACCTACATTTGTCATGAAAAATTGCAATTCGTCTAAATATTGTTATCACCTTTGATCAAATTAAATTTTTAATTATAGTTTATTCATGAATTGCCGGGATTTTGTTTTTTATTGTTTTCCATACACCTATTCATATTGAATGTAAGATTGACATGCCTTGACAATGTCGGAGAGTGTTCATTTGAAACTTTTTTTTTCGTATCGTTCACTGATTTTACTTATTGCATAAGATTACATGGTACCCGGTTAGCAATGCTGCCTCACAGCGCCAGGGACATTCGTTTTATTCACTCCTCGGGTGACAGTGGGCACTTTGCACGTTCTCCCGAAGTCTATGTGACTTTGCTGTGGTGTCCTCCCACAATCCAAAGATGTGCAGGTTAGGTGAGCTGGCACGCTAAATCGCACAATGTGTACAGGGATATGTGTATTAGTAAGCAATAAATGTGAAGAAATATGATCGGGAAAAGTTTTTGGGTGGGTTAATCTTTAGATCTTTCAAACAATTGGCCTGTTATTACACTGAGGTGACAGGGGTGCTTTCGTGTCGTTGCTAGTATTATGGTGCGCCCCGAGATCTAACCCATGTTGGAAGTGAAATGGAGGAATCTACAGAGAGGCTACAGAAAGACATCGCATCCATTTGGTTTTCTTTAAATCACTGACGAGCAGGAAAATGCAAACGGGGAGGGCGAGTGGGAAGTGAGGCAGTTGCAGCTCTGGTAACGAACTGCTCCAAAACATGATTTAGGACCTCTGGTGCCAATTCGCGCACGTTGAATAACGACAGACAGCTTCCAAACGGTCAGCGCCGTTGGACTGGTTCAGCCAAAACAGCAGCGATGGAATTCGAACCCATGCCTCTGTCGAGACTGCAGCCAGAATTCAGCGATTTAGACCGCGCGGCCACGCTACCAACACGCCCAGCACGCCATTTTCTTGCACTTCCAATTGTGCTCCTGCATAGCAACAGCTGCAAACTGACGTGAAAACGGTTCCATGATCCCTCTCCGACTCGCACAGTTGCGGGGATGTGCCCGTCTACAATGTCAATTTCTCAGCAGTTTACGATAGCCCATCAATCCAGGCAAAAATCACTGGTAAGCTGAGTCTATCTTCTCAGACTGGATTCAGCTACAAATGTATCTGTGAGTGCGTGCAAATATATGATCGGTTATGATTGGGTCAAATTACCATGAGCTACTTGACATTACTGCAATTTCAATCCTTGCTTTGCTAAATGATTTCACCCATTGCTCAAAACAGGACAACTTTCACGTTTACACGGAACACGAAACACACCGGACTACAGAAAAAACGCACGAAGCTGAGCAGGCCGTGTCCCAAATCGTACCGTGTTGCATAGTTTCAGTCACTGTGTCTGTTTTGCAGAATAAGGTTCCCAAAGAATGATCCACCCTAAAACCGGAGGTAGCATTACAATCCGAGAACGCTCTCGGTCAGATCCACCGACGTCAAGCCGGTGTTCTTCTCTGACCACTGCCTCCTGCTGGCCGACTGTCACCTACAGGACGAACAGCGGGCGGGCAAGGGAACGTGGAAACTGAACACTAAGCTGTTGACCCCGGGAAACATCGAAGAGCTCAAGAGGGATTACGCAGGTTGGAGAACCGTGAAGCCTCTCTTTGAGTCTCCAGCGGACTGGTGGGAAACGGTAAAAGGGAACATCAAGAGGTTCTTTATCCTCAAAGGTGTCCAGGAGGCGAGAGAGAGGCGGGGAAAACTGTCCCAGCTCCAGGAAAGTATGAAGAACCTGCTCCTGCTGCAGACGATGGGGGTCGATGTCACGGAGGACCTCAAGGAGTTGAAGGGCCAGCAAGCCTCGCTCTTTGCCTCGGAGGCCTCCAGGATAATCTTCCGGTCCAGGGTCCGCTCGGTGGAGCAGGACGAGACGTGCTCGCGTTTCTTCTTCCAGAAGGTGCACAAAGAGAGCTCCGTGCTCAGCAGCCTGAAGAAAGAAGATGGCTCGGTAACGTCATCTCAGGCTGACGTCATGAGGATCAGCAAATCCTTCTACGCCAGCCTGTATGACTCGAAGCCAACCGACAGCGCGGCCTCCCAGTCATTCCTGTCCTCTATCACGGAGGTCCTAAATGACGGAACACGAGAGAGGCTGGACCAGCCGCTATCTCTGGATGAACTGACCAAGGCCCTCGAGTCCTTCGGAAAGAATAAAACTCCCGGAAGCGACGGCTTACCGGTCGAGGTTTATTCCGCTCTTTGGGACTTGATCGGCCAGGACCTGCTGGAGGTGTATGTCAGTATGCTTCGGGCAGGTACCATGAGTGAATCCATGAGGAAAGGCATCATCACCCTCATCTACAAGCAGAAGGGGGAGAGGGAGGAAATTAGAAATTGGAGACCGATCTCACTGTTAAATGCAGACTACAAAATCTTGTCAAAGGTCATCGCCAACCGGGTCAGGTCTGCTCTGGGATCGGTGATCCACCCGGACCAAACCTGTGCTGTACCAGGCAGGAAGATCTCTGAGAGTCTCGCACTCCTCAGGGATACGATCGCCTATGTGCAGGACAGAGGGGTGGACACCTGCCTCATCAGCCTGGACCAGGAGAAAGCCTTTGACAGGATATCGCATACATATATGAGGGATGTCCTCTCCAAAATGGGCTTTGGGGAGGGAATCTGAAATTGGATCAGACTGCTCTACACCAACATTGTCAGCGCAGTCTCAATCAATGGGTGGGAATCAGATAGCTTCCCTGTAAGATCTGGAGTCAGGCAGGGATGCCCTCTCTCACCCGCCTTGTTTGTGTGTTGCATAGAGCCATTTGCCGAATCCATCAGGAAGGATGCGAGCCTGAGAGGGGTGACTATTCCTGGCAGCGGGGGCCTGCAGGTTAAGGCCTCCCTGTACATGGATGACGTCGCTGTTTTCTGCTCGGATCCGCTGTCCGTGCACAGACTCGAGTGCATCTGTGACCAGTTCGAACGGGCCTCGGGGGCCAAGGTAAACCGAGGCAAGAGCGAGGCCATGCTCTTCGGGAACTGGGCCGACCAATCCTCTATCCCCTTCACCGTCAGGACTGACCACCTGAAGGTGCTGGGTATTTGGTTCGGGGGGGCTGGGGCGTGCGCCAAGACTTGGGAGGAGCGGATCAGCAAGATGAGACAGAAACTAGGCAGATGGGGGCAACGGTCGCTCTCCATCGCGGGAAAAAACCTGGTCATCAGGTGTGAGGTACTCTCAGTATTGCTATATGTGGCACAGGTCTGGCCTATCCCCAGGACCTGTGCCGCCGCAGTCACCCGGGCCATCTTCCAATTCATTTGGAGATCAAAGATGGACCGGGTCCGAAGAGACTCTATGTACAAAAACCGGTGCAATGGGGGAAAAAACACGCCCAATGCCACCCTCACCCTGATGGCCACCTTTGTGTGTGGCTGCATCAAGCTGTGCGTGGATCCCCGGTACACAAACACCAAGTGTCACTACGTACTGAGGTTCTACCTGTCCCCGGTGTTGCGAAGGATGGGCCTGGCCTCGCTGCCGCGGAACGCTCCGAGTAGTTGGACCGTTCCGTATCACCTGTCCTTCGTGGAGAAATTTATGAGGAAAAACACCTTTGACCACAAGTCCATCAGGAAGTGGTCAGCACGTAGCGTCCTTGAGACCCTTCGGGAAAAGGAGAGGGCGGATCCTGTCGAGCGGTTCCCTGAGCAGACTGTCAAAGCCATTTGGCAGAATGCCTCATCGCCAGAACTTTCCAACAAGCACCAAGACGTGGCTTGGCTGGTGGTGAGAAGGGCTCTGCCTGTGAGATCCTTTATGCACGCCCGGACTCTCTGCCGCACCGCACGCTGCCCTCGAAGTGGCTGCGGGGGGGACGAGACTGTCACACACCTCCTTCTGGAATGTGCCTATGCAGAGGAAGTCTGGAGAGGAATGCAGTGGTGCTTGTCGAGGTTCGTCCCGAGCAGCGCCGTGACGCGGGACTCCGTGCTCTACGGCCTGTTCCCCGGGACTCACACCGAGACGAACATTAACTGCGCCTGGAGGATCATCAACTCGGTGAAGGACGCTCTCTGGGCGGTCCGAAACCTGTTGATCTTCCAGCTGAAGGAGTTGACCCCGACCGAGTGTTGCAGACTGGCACATTCCAAGGTCCAAGACTACGTGTTGAGGGACGCGCTGAAGCTTGGGGCAGCTGCCGCCAAGGCGCGGTGGGGAAAGACCACCGTGTAAGATCGGCCTGCCTAAAGAAGAACAGGGGGCCCATACAGACGTTTTTTGGGCTCTGCTGATGCCTCAGCCAAATATATGTATATGTACAAGATGGAAAAATGCACAGGATTGTAAATGACAAGGATAAATTTGAATCTGTGTTTGTAAATATGGACATATGTATGGCATGATCCAATGTACAGACCATCAAATCATTTTATGAATAAAGTATATTTTTGAAATATAAAAAAAAATCCGAGAACGACAGATTACATTGTGAGGAAGGTCTGACCTCGGAGCCAGTTCGAGATGCCACTTTCCTTGCCTTTTACCTTAACAGTGCAATTTGCTGAAGAGATGTTCACTCCTGGACACGAGCCACATGGATACCAACTGAGTTGGAAACCTGAGTGGGAATCGATGAGAAAAAGCGACTCAATAAAGTTTAACAAGTTCCATGGTGCTTTTTAGAAATGCAGTTTCTGTTCACCTCAATCTAAAAGGCAGTTTCTGAACATAGTAACAGAAGTCAAAAGGTAATTACCTCACCCCACCCCCACTCCGGAAGAGGTGCTAACTGCCCTTGATTGCTGTTTGTTCATGATGTGATGAGCTCTCACGCCTCTGAGTCACCTTCACGTCTCTGGTTGCTGAGTGAATCACAAAGAAGGAGTTTCACCAGAGCTGCAACTGCCTGACTTCCCCACTCGCCCTCCCCGTTTACATTTTCCTGCTCCTCAGTGATTTAAAGAAAACCAAATGGATGCGATGTCATTCTGTAGCCTCTCTGCCGATTCCTCCGTTTCAGTTCCAACGTGGCTTAGATCTCGGGGCGCACCTTGATACTAGCGACGCTATCAAAGCACAGGTCCAGAGGTTCCTCTGAGAGTGTAATTTCTTTCATTGCTGTTGCTGATTGAATGAGCCACGAACGTGCGAACTGCTCCAAAACATGATTTAGGACCTCTGGTGCCAATTCTCGCACGTTGAATAACGACAGACAGCTTCCAAACGAGGCCTTTCAGAGACGCCTTTGGGGTACATTTGACAGACAGACAAGTTCAGGAATCCGTGGTGCGCTGTGACACCAGCGCAGCAGCTTCTTCCCTGCCTTTGAACCGGGCCGCCTGCGCAAGGAATGCAAATGCGGTACTGCTTTTCGTGGAAGGATCAGAAGGCGGTAAATACACTCTCAAACAGAATGGCATATGATCAGAACCAGGTTGGAGAAAAACTTTACAATGCTTTGCACTGTAAGTTAATCTAATTACATTGCACTTCACTACGAGAGCAGATTTGTTCAAGCAACTTCGAAGGCAGGTTTGCAGATGGGAAATCAAGCAAGAAAGCTCTGTTCTTGTCTAGGCTGCAGTTGAAGAACAAAGCAGTTTCTGCCCAGTTTCGTACTGGGGACCTTTCGCGTGTGTGGCGAACGTGATGATCACTACACTACAGAAACAAGCCTCTGCCGTTCCTGCTGCAGCTTTGTGGCATCCAGCACTGAAAGTTGAAGCCATTATTCGTTTCCAATAGCTCGTTGTTTCCCAGCGTAATTGACATCTTGAAAACGTAAAAAAAAGACACGTGAAATTGATGACAAAATATAGACAAGGATGTCGTCAGTGTTTGGACCGTAGGGCGAGGTGGAATAGGCTGGGACGACTTTCCCTGCAGCGTAACGGCTGCGACATGATCTAATGGAAGGGTTGTAAACTGAGTATTTACGTGTTTTACCCAAGTTGGGGTGAGTTGAAAACTCGAGAGCATAGGTTTAAGGTGAGTGGGCTGAAATTGACAAAGGACCTGAGGCACATTTCCCACACAGAAGGTTGTGCGTGTATGGAATGAGCTACCAGAGGAAGTGGAGGAGGCTCAGAAAATTGCAAAGGTAATCGGATCATTTTCTGGATAGGATGGGTTTCGAGGGTTTGGGGCCAAATACTGGGGAACTGGACTTGTTTGAATTTGGCTATGTGGTGAGCATGCTCGAGATACACCGAAGTATTTGTTTCCAAGCGGTGTACCCCAATAACGTTGTGTTGCTTACACCGGCTTTAAAGGATTACTTTTTAGTGGAGCTTGCCATCGCAGTCTGTGGCACAATCCTTTAGTGTGTTCGACTGCTCACGGGAAAGGTAGTATTGCGAAACACTGCAGAAAGGAACGACTTCCTTACTTTTGCTCCGACTGACCATACTCTGAAATTTTCCCAGATCCACAGTTAAGGATTTTTTCAGCTGGAAGTTACCTCAGAAACCCTGTTAATTCGTAATGTAATGAGCGAATCTCAAAACAGAAAGCATTTAACACGGAACACAAACAAAGCTGGCAAACCTAATGCATTTTCAGACACAGAGATGCATGAATGCAAAATGTGAGACAGTCCAAGGGCATGATTTATAAACTAATCTCACAACTAACAACAGGGCAATTCCAAACTACTCTTCCAAACATACTGCAGTCTTAGTGCACCATCACTTCCCAGACAATGCTGTAAAGAGAGAAAGAAAGAACATAATAAGAATGGGCCATAAAAAGTGAATTTCACCAATCACAGTCTCGATTAGATTACCTTTCCATTCCGATGTCTCCAGGACGGAAATGAAGGAAATGGGAGAAATTCAATAACATATCACATCGAAATTCATTGGAACGATTTTCTCATTGGCCAGAAAACCAAATAACGACGAGTCAAGTCACTGCAGGACTTTGTTTCACAACAGCAATGAAATAACATTCTCCATTCGGTTCCAGTAAAAGCTCAACTTGCCTGGAACAGCAGAGGTGTTTGCGATTTTCCGCGTGGCTGGCGAACACGATCCTGACAGCAGAGACTCTTTGAAGTATTTGGCTCTATCCCACACCACAGTTAATTCTCTAAAGCAAGTCCATTTTCCTTTTGTTTTCAACATCAACATGCTGTGGGGACCAAAACAACACTTTAACAATGCTGCCGCGTTGGAGTTGATCAGCAGAAATGGCAGTGGTGAGATTCGAACCCACGCAATTAAACATTTATATATAAACACACACACACACACACACACACACACACACACACACACACACACACACACACACACACACACACACACACACACACTCTCTCAACCCTCCACCACAACACTATCCCCTGTAACTAAACAGATATACGTAGAAATGCACAAATACACAACTGTTGACCACCACATTGTTTTATGCCATTAAACAGATATTCTCAGAAACACACACACACAAAACCCCCGACCAGCATGTTGTTGCCTGCCATTAAGCAGAAACACACGCACAACCCTCAAGCACCACATCGCCTGCCATGAAACAGATATACTCAGAAACAAACACATACAACCCTCCACCACCACCCTGTCACCTGCCATCAAACAGATATACACAGAAACAAACATACAATCTTCTACGAACACCCTGTCTACTGACCTTAAACTGATAGACACAGAAACATACACAACCCTCCACCACCATCTGTCACCTGCCACTAAGCACACAGACACAGAAACATAGACATTCTACCCTCCAACACCACCGTGTCTCCTGCCATTGAATAGAGATACGCAGAAACACACACAACCCTCCATGACCATCCTGTCTCCTGCCATTGAACAGGTATACAGAGAAACACACACATCATCATGTCTCCTGCCATTAAGCACATATACGCAGAAACACACGCACACAACCCTCCACCACCAACATGCCACCTGCCATTAAACAGTTATACACAGAAACACACACAGCATCCTCCACCACCACCCTGTCCCTAGCCCTTAAATAGATATACACATTAACACACACGCACACAAACCAATATGACTACCCTGCCTCCTGACATTAAACAGGTAGACACCGAAACCAACGCACAACCCTGCACCACCACCCTGTCTCCTGCCTTTAAGCAGATATACACACAAACACACATACATCCCTCAACCACTCCCCTGTTTCCTGCCGTTAATCAGATATACACAGAAACACACACGCACAGCCCTTAAACAGATATACACAGAAACGCACACACATCCCTCAACCACTACCCTGTTTCCTGCCGTTAATCAGATACACACAGAAACACGCACACACACAACCTCCACGACCACCCTGCCTCCTACCATTAAATAAATATACACGGAAACACATGCACAACCCTCCAACACCGCAATGTTTCCTGCAATTAATCGATTTTACACAGAAACACATGCATAATCTTCCACCACCACCAGCCTGTCTCCTGTAATGAAGCAGATATATACAGAAAAACACACACAACTCTGCACCACCTCCTAACACCTACCATTAACCATACATACACAGGAAATAAAACACACATGGACAAACATCCCCCCCACCAATACTCTGTCTCCTGACATTAAACAGATATACACAGAAACACACACACACACCCCTCCATCACCACCCTGTCTCCTACCAGTAAGCACATAGACACAGAATCACAGACAACCTACCCTCTACCCCCACCCTGTCTCCTGCCATGAAAAAGATATATGCATAAACTCACATACACACACACACACACACACACACACACACACACACACCTCCATGAACACCCTGCTTCCTGCCATTGGACAGATATACACAAAGACACACACACACATCAAACTGTCTCGTGCCAGTAAGCACATATACACGGAAACATTACACACACACACACACACAGACAAACACACACACATGCGCACACACACACACACACACACACACTCACTCAAATCTCCTTGACCACCCTGTCTCCTGTCATCAAACAGATATACATGGAGATATACACACACACAAAACCTTCCACGAAATTTATACCTGAGGGAGCGGCAGTGACGATGCGATTAGGCAAAATTTAGGAAGTATAGGATGGTGAAGGAACCGGCAGGGGATGGGCACATTAGAAATGTGAAGCTTATTCAAGGAAAAGCTCCTGAGTGTCCTACATAATTATGTACCTGTCAGGCAGGGAGGAAGCTGTAGAGCGTGGGAGCCGTGGTTTACAAAGGAAGTGGAATCTCTGGTCAAGAGGAAGAGGGAGGCTTATGTTAGGATGGGATGTGAAGGCTCAGTTAGGGCACTTGAGGGTTACAAGGTAGCCAGGAAAGACCTAAAGAGAGAGCTCAGAAGAGCCAGGAGGAGACATGAGAAGTTGTTGGCTGATAGGATCAGGGTAAACAATAAGGCTTTCTATAAGTATTTAAAGAATAAAAGAATGACAAGAGTAAGATTAGGGACAATCAAGGATATTAATGGGAAGTTGTTTGAGGAGTCGGAGGAGTTAGAGGAAGCACCAAATGAATATTTTTCGACAGTATTCACTCTAGAAAATGACAATGTTGTCGAGGAGAATACTGAGATACAGGCTACTAGACTAGGTTGGATTGAGGTTCACAAGGAAGAGGTATTAGAAATCCTGCAGAGTTTGAAAATAGATAAGTCCACTGGGCCAGATGGGATTTAGCTTGGGATCCTCTGGGAATCCAGGGAGGAGGTTGCCGAGCCTTTAGCATTGATCTTTCAATCTTCATTGTCTACAGGAACAGTGCCAGAAGACTGGAGGATAGCAAATGTGATTCCTCTGTTCAAGCAGGGGAGTAGAGACAACTCTGGTAATTATAGACCAGTGAGCCTTACTTCAGTTGTTGGTAAAGTGTTGGAAAAGTTTATAAGAGATAGGATTTACAATCATCTAGAAAATAATAATTTGATAATGGATAGTCAGCACGGTCTTGTGAAGGTTATGTCGTGCCTCACAAACCATATTGAGTTCTTTGAGAAGGTGACCAAACAGGTAGATGAGAGTAAACCGGTTGATGTGGTGTATATGGATATCAGCAACGGATTTGATAAGGTTCCCCACAGTCGGCTATTGTTCAAAATTTGGAGGAATGGGATTGTGGGAGATATAGCATTTTGGATCAGTAATTGTCTTGCTGAAAGAAGACAGAGGGTGGTGGTTGATGGGAAATGTTCATCCTGGAATCCAGTTAGTAGTGATGTGCCGCAAGGGTCGGTGTTAGGTCCACTGCTGTTCATCATTTTTATAAACGACCTGGATGAGTGAGTAGAAGGGTGGGTTAGTAAATTCGCAGACAACACTAAGGTCGGTGGAGTTGTGGATAGTGACGAAAGATGTTGTATGTTACAGAGAGATATAGATAAGATGCAGAGCTGCGCTGAGAGGTGGCAAATGGAGTTTAATGTGGACAAGTGTGAGGTGATGCACTTTGATCAGAGGAACAGGAATTCAAAGTACTGGCCTTATGATTAGATTCTTGGTAGTGTAGATGAGCAAAGAGATCTCGGTGTCAAGGTACACAGATCATTGAAAGTTGCCACCCAGGTTGACTGTGTTGTTAAGAAGACATTAATATAGGGATCGAGTTCTGGAACCATGAGGTTATGCTACATCTGTACAAAACTCTGGTGAGGTCGCACTTGGAGAATTGTGTACAGTTCTGGTCACCGCATTATAAGAAGTATGTGAAAGCTTTGGAAAGGGTGCAGAAGAGATTTACTAGGGTCTTGCCTGGTATGGAGACAAGGTCTTCCGAGGAAAGTCTGAGGGACTTGAGGCTGTTTTCGTTGGAGAGAAGAAGTTTGACATGTGACTCAATAGAGACATATAAGATAATCAGAGAATTAGATAGGGTGGACAGGGAGAGTTTTTTCCAAGTATGGTGACGGCGAGCACGAGGGGCATAGCTTTAAATTGAGAGGTGACAGATACAGGACAGATATCAGACGTAGTTTCTTTACTCAGAGAGTAGTAAGGGTATGGAATGCTTTGCCTGCAACAGTAGTTGATTCGCTAACTTTAAGTACATTTAAGTCGTCATTGGACAAGCAGATGGACGTACATGGAATCGTGTAGGTTAGATGAGCTTCAGATTGGTATGACAGGTCAACGCAACATTGAGGGCCGAAGGGCCTGTACTGCGCTGTAATGATCTATGTTCTATGTTCTATGAGCACCCTGCTTACTGACCTTAAACGGATATACGCAATAACGCACATGCATACACAACCCTCCACCACCACCTTGTCTCCTGCCAGTAAGCGCATCGATACAGGAATACAGACACTATACTCTCCACCACCATCTGTCTCCTGCCTTTAAGCAGTTATATACACAAACACATACGCACACACATCCCTCGATCACCACCCCGTTTCCTGCTGATTATCAGATATACACAGAAACACACACACACAACCCTCCACCACCACACTCTCTCCAGCCCTTAAAACAGATATACACACAAACACGCACACATCCCTCTACCATCACCCTGACTCCTGCCCTTAAACAGATATACACAGAAACACACATACATACAGAACGCTCCACCGCCACCCTGTTTCCTGCAATTAATCAGATATACAGAGAAACACACACACACAACCCTCCACCACCACTAGTCTGTCTCCTGTCATTAAGCAGATACTTACAGAAAAAACATACACATCCCTGTACCACCACCCTAACACCAGTATTAAACAGACAGACACAGAAAAAAAAAACACACACAGACAACACTCCACCACCACCCTGTTATCCTGGCATTAAACAGATATACACAGAAATACACACACACACAACTTTCGACCACCACCAGTCTGTCTCCTGTCATTAAGCAGATATATACAGAAAAACACACACATAGTTTGAAGATATTAGGAGGAAGGTGTAAAGGAGATGTCAGAAGTAGTTTTTTTAAATATACAGAGTGCTGTGAATGCATGGAATGCGTGACCAGTGGTTGTGGTAGAAGCAGAGTTATCGAGGACATTTAAGCGACTTCTCGACTTGCACATGGATAGCAGTGAGTTGAGGGGTGTGTAGGTTGTTACTATATTTACATTAGGATTGAATCTCCGCACAACATCGTGGGTGAAAGGGTTTGTTCTGTGCTGTACCTTCTATGTTCTATGTTCTTTGACAAGGGTGAGTCGATCTCTGACTACTTAATGCCAACTGTAAAAGATGTTTAAAGACGTCATTGAGTTGCAAAGGTGTCAGCACTATAAGTATGTTTTGGTCATTGTCGATTTCTTTTCCTTGATGGGTTGAAGCTTACCCCACTTCCAATGTTAGTGCTAAAACTGTTGCAAATATTTTACTCAAGGAGATTATTACCTGCTTTGGTATTGGATTTTGTCTACCTTCTGACAATGCCCCCCACCCCCATTTTATTGGAGATATAAATGAGGAATTATGCTCTCATTTTGGGATCCACCACCAACTGTTTTGTGCTTATTTCCCACAAGCTGCAGGGTTCGTGGAGCATGGTGACCAGAGTCTGAAAAGTAAACTTGCCAAATGGACTTCTGATACAGGTCTTTCCTGGATTAGGGTGGTGCCGCTGGTATTGTTCCACCTACAATATACTCCTGTGGGGAAACCTCGCTTGACCTTTTCAAGCGCTCACACTCTGTATGATCTGAATGATAAAATGCACTGTATCTGATCCGCAGGACGCACTGCAGAAATTATCCCATCCCAGCAGACTGAGCTGCCTCCATTGATCGAGCTCTCTCTATTGGTAGAGTATCATACAGTTACAGAGAATATCCTGTGATGACATCCTCGAAGGTACTTGCTACAAAAAAGCTGAACACTGTGATCAGCGCTAACACAGAGGCCCAGCGGGCCCATAAACCAGAAATCAATGGATAAAGAGATTCTTCTTTTTCGAAGACTCTGATTCAGACCATCATCTTTAACACTTTTTTTAAAGATTAGATTAGATTACTTACCGTGTGGAAACAGGCCCTTCGGCCCAACAAGTCCACACCGCCCCGCCGAAGCGCAACCCACCCATACACCTCCATCTAACCCTTAACTAACACTGTGGGCAATTTAGCATGGCCAATTCACCTGATCTGCACATCTTTGGACTGTCCCACTAACTTTCTGGGGAGAAAATGGATGTGGGCGAGCGGACAGACTCAACTGGTTCCAACCTTTACACCCATGGTCTGTGTGATAACAAAAGCCGAAACCTGGAATTGTTTATCTTGCTTCTGAAAAACAGGTGAGTAAATTTTGAAGGTCATAGATATTTCTTCCTGGTGTTCATGAAATGATCTAGAGCAGAGTACGGTTCCCTGAGTATGGTCTGACTTCTGGGTTATGGACTGTGATATTCTGCTCACATGATCTGAACACATACCAAGTAATGACTCAGTCACAAGATCTGCTGAATCGGATTCCGTGAAGAACAGAAGCCGATGTAATGAAAAGAGCCATAAGAATGGGAATGCAGCAACTTATTTTCCAGACTCGAGGAGAGTACATAGTGCTGTTTCCAGGGGTCAATATCTGTACAAGTAGACTGAAACAGCTTTGGGTGTTATTGTACTACATCTTTTGTATAATGGTGCAAAAGCATGGAACTTTTGTGTAGAGGGGATAACTTCAAAATCCTCAATGAGGCAAAACACACAAATGAGGTAAACAACAAAGTAACCACATAATTTGGTGTTACATCATGGGGGGAACTTCCCTGCTCAAATTTTGCTCAAAATCGCGCTCTGTCTAATTCCTAAGACTGAGAATCGAACAGTGAATGGTCTATGTCAATAAAAACTACTCTGATCTCACAACTTCAGCATTTCATACTCACCCCCTTATGTATGTCTGGCAATAGCAATTGATCCCTCACTGTGTAACTTCAGCACACGGAGAGAACAAATTATCATAAGGACAACAGTCATGTATGGGACTGGGATTTGACCCGATTCTGTTGCAACCAATCGATTCAGCTGTAATTGAAATTGCTTCCACCTTTCCTGTGTCGGCAACAAGATTGCATAGCTTAGTGGTGAGTTTTCATGCATTGAATTAGACCCAGCATCCTTTCTCACGTTGAAATATACAGCGATATAAAGACTTGATGAAAGACACGGGCAGTGTTTAATGGACTTTAAAGATGTTCGGAATGATGCGGCCATGATGCCATGTCATTAGAAACGATGGAAATGAGGTTTACTTGGAGATAAAGCCACTAGAAACGAAAAGAAGTGGTTTAATGGGATGGTGGCATAGATAAGGAATAATGCGGGACAAATCAGGAAAGACTTAATTGTATCCGAAAAGAGGTTATCCAGCTGATATGAAGTTGTTAAGAGTAAATACGAGGGAAATTTCCTCGTTTAGGTGAGTGGAAACTAGAGGTTAGAAATTCAAACCCATCGGGGCAAAATCAAGAAATTTAGAGTAGGCATTTTTTATTCTGACAGTTATTGAATTCGGAGATGAATTTTCGGAAATAGAATCATTTTAGGAGCTTATTCAAGAATATTTGAAAAGCGTGTGCAGGCAGACAAGAAGTGAATTAGATAAATTAAATTAGATTACTTGCAGTTTGAAAACAGGTCCTTCGGCCCAACAAGTCCACACTGACCTGCCGAAGCACAATCCACCCAGACCCATTCCGCTACATGCACCCCTGCTCCTAACACTACGGGCAATTTAACACAGCGAATTCACCTAACCGGCACATTTTTGGACTGTGGGAGGATACCGGAGCATCCAGAGGAAACCCACGCAGACACAGGGAGAATTAAACAGTGGCAGTGATTCTGGGCTGCCTGGATGGGGATGAAAAATGGAAACATTATCGAATTGGTTAACATTCATAGGAAAGAAATTGCATAACATCTGCAACTGAAAATGTTAAGGATGAGAAGAGCTGGTGGAGTTGGAAGGTGCAGCAACTCATTCAACATGAAATATTATATACTGTAAATGCACTGAGCTGTTTGGTTTAGCTCTACATTAAATGGAAGTCGGTTAGCTCAGTCCACTGACTAACTGGTTTATGAGAAAAGTGAGATCAACAGCTTGGGATAAATTTTCGCACTTTCTCAAGTTTCCACAAGGATCATCATCTCCCCCACTCACCTGATCTGTAATACTGTGGTGCCTCTAGTGAGCAACATTTGGCCTGTCGATGTAAAACATCATTATCGTTGCCATCTGTTGGCTTGAACATTTGGTCATAATCAACCAAAAGGGGAGTGAGTCTCCGCTTGAAAAATCCTGCGTCAAGACTCAACCTTATTCCAGATGGACCCTTTGTTCCTCCCTACAGCAAAACTACTTGCCCAGATCCTTTACCAAGTTTACTGACAACAGGCAAACTCAACAAAGAGATAAATCTAATACTTTCGATTGATTGAATGAGCTGTGCAGCTTGCAGGAAATTGAATGATATGAAACGATTTATACAGACTTTCCCAGGATGTATTCCAGTGCTGGGTCAGCAATTTGAGGAAAGTTATTAAGCTGAAACTTATCCTCTGTTTCTCTATCAACAGATGGATATTCACTGGGGGAATATTTGCAGATATTCTGTTAATAATTGGCATGTTTAACAAAGGCAAATCTTTTCCCCACGTCAGAAACTGGACTTTTCAAATAAGTGCTACTTTACTCAACATTGTTTTCAACTGCGCTTCAGTCTGATGTTTCAATAATCCCTGGTCAATGTCATTAACAGCATCTTTAGATAAGCATTGAACATAAAACCTTGGCATGTTATGCACCTTTAAGTATTCGGCTCTGACCAATTGAGCGACTGTTGCCGCAGACAGCGAAACTGTCACGTGACCTACACGTACCTGGAGAAGTTTAACTCAACTGCTCTAGTTCTGCTGTGATGATTAGATTCCCTACAGTATGGAAACAGACCCTTCGGACCCAAAAGTCCACATCAACCCTCCGAAGAGTAACGCAACCAGAACCATTTCCCCTCTGACAAATGCACCAACTCACCTGACCTGCACAATCTTTGGACTGTGGGAGGAAACTGGAACACCCGGAGAAAACCCATGCAGACACGGGGAGAATGTGCAAACTCGACACAAACAGTCCACCGAGGCTGGAATTGAAATTTGGACCCTGTTGAGGCTGCAGTACTAACCACTGAACCACAACACTGTGGGAGCTTTGGTGGTGATGTGCTGCCCACTGGTACCTCAGTCACTCACCCTGCTTCATTTCCCTGAACCGTCTTGTTCTGAAATTAAACCTAAGGCAGACAAGGTGAAACTGACATGAATCTGTGATTATTGAAGCATCAGGTTCACGAAAAGGATACAAAAGGGACACAAAAATTGTGAAAAATAGACTACATCGAAAAATGGGTTTCCACTGGTTCCTGCGTTGTTTACAAACAATGTTACATTGCCGCTGTCGCAGGGCTTTTCATTCGATCAGCTTCAATCGGCACAGAATTCGAATCAACGAAACATCACCAACTTCCTTCTGAAAGTTCATACAGGTAACATGAACCATATTGCATTCATTTAAATCTTCACCATTCCTACATCCAAGAACACGTTGCACAGTTTGCATGAACATTGAAGATGTTAGAATGTTATGCAATAACAAAAATTCAATTACAGTTTAAATCATAAAGTAGGTAGAATGCACAGAAAGACTCAGCATGTCAGAAATTCATGTGACCAGAACTGCAGCCTAGCAGAGTGGAAATCTGTCCCTGAATCCCAATATCCACACGTTTGCTTGCTCCATGTACCCAGTTGGAAACCTGTGTGGAGGAGCATGCAGTCTGACAGAGCGCCTGAGAGAATCCTTCACTGTCTGATCGAAAGCAACAATAGCAGCTGTCTGTTCTGGCTGTGAGAGCGGTGGGGTAAAGGGGAGCACCTTGATATTCCGTAGTGTCGATTCACATTGCCCCCATCATGTTAATTTTGAAAACCCTCTGTAAGAAACAGCACAGAAAGAGAGGAACAGTAGGAGGCTTGTCCAAACACGTGTCCTACTATCCGTTTGATATCATCATGGCTGACCAAACACGTCAATGTCTTTACCCAGATCATCCACAACAACCTGTCACACAACGGGATAAAGACATTTAAGCAATCGACAATTTCTGTGCAACTTTGAGAGGGAAATGTGTTTACAGACAGTGGGTTTCTGAACGAAGTTTGCAGGTTTTGCGGGTGAGCATCTGATTTCGGTCCGATCATGACTCCGTAAAAACTCACAACCAAGAAGGCAAGGAATTTCCTCTAGTCAGTAGCAGGGACGAGAACTCCAGACGACAGGAATTGGCGATGAATCAGCACAACAATCAATGATTCAGCTGAAAACTGAACTAACCTCCAATTCTGGTGAGGTTCAACCCACAAACTTTGAATAGCAAAGGTACCAAATTTGTAGCAATCTGACACGCTTTTTATTGCGCCACAGAGTTGCAGTCGCCACAATTTTACTGCACCCAAAGTTGTGGTTGTTGGAGAAAATGTCAACAATCACCAGGAGATGCGGGGAATTTTTCAAGGAGTAAACCTTTTATTTGCAAACAAAAACAGTGACATTCAGAATACAAATGCTTGAATCGCCCCGAACCTCAGGGTCCATGGCATAGAATCATACAGTCATCGATATATGCAGCATGGAAACAGAACCTGCTGTCTAACTTGTCCATGCCGAGCAGATATCCCAACCCAATCTAGTCCCACCTACCAGCAACTGGCCCATATTCCTCCAAACCCTTCCTATTCACATGCCTCTTAAATGTTGCAATTGTACCAGCCTCCACCACATCATCATTCCATTCACGTACCACCCACTGTGTGAAAAAGTTGTCCCTTGGGTCTCTTTTTTAATCATTCCCCTCTCAAACTAAAACTATGCCCTCTCGTCCAGAACTCCCCGATCCAGGGAAAAGACTTTGTCTATTTATAATGTCCATGCTCCTCATAATTTTGTAAACCGCAATAAGGTCACCCACTCAGCCTTCGATGCTCAAGGGATAACAGCCCCAGCCTGTTCAGCCTCTTCCTATACCTCAAAGTCCAACCCTGGAAACATTCTTGTAAATCTTTCTGAACCCTTCCAAGTTTCATAACATCTTTCCGATAGGAAGGAGACCAGAATTGCTTGCAATATTCCAACAGTGGTCTAACCAATGTCCTGTACAGCCGCAACATGACCTCCCAACTCCTGTACTCAACACACTGACCAAAAAAGGAAAGCATACCAAACGTCTTCTTCACTATCTTATCTACCTACTACGAACCTGCACTCCAAGGTGTCTTTGTTCAGCAACACACCCTCGGACCTTACCATTATGTGTATCAGTGCCGCTTTCCCAAAGTGCAGCACCTAGCATGTATGTGATTTTAGATTAGATTACTTATAGTGTGGAAACAGGCCCTTCGGCCCAACAAGCCCACACCGCCCCACCGAAGCAGAACCCACCCATACTCCCTACATTTACCCCTTACCTAGCACTACTGACAATTTAGCATGGCCAATTCACCTGGCCTGCACATCTTTGGACTGTGGGAGGAAACCAGAGCACCCGGAGGAAACCCACACGGACATGGGGAGAACGTGCAAACTCCACACAGTCAGTCGCCTGAGGTGGGAATTGAACCCAGAGCTCTGGCGCTGTGAGGCAGCAGTGCTGACCACTGTGCCACCATGCCACGCACTATTTTAATTCCATCACTTCTTACCCTTTTTTTAATTGCGTTCTTTCTTATTACAACAATTTAATGCACAATTGAATAGAATGACTGCTCTCGCTCTTCATTTCGACTTTAATGTGGTACCGATTGCTCGTCAATCTCCCGTGCAGCGAAGGGCAAGAACAAGATTCTTGACCCAGTGTGACGTGCAAAGGAAAACTGCTGGAGCGGTTTGTGAATTTAGCAACCAGAGTGTGACTCGAATCCGTGAATGTGGAGCACAACAGTATAATAACCCACCACCATACTCGCTCGGTCTCCTCAGCACATTTTGTAAAGCAGTGACATGTGACCTCATCAGGTTACATGTAGTGAAAGTCATGGATGAGAAATTTCCAGAGCGGAATCGAATCCACACCATTCTGTTTCTGCTTTCACTAGAATTATAATGACAGCAAATTCCAATAAATAGCCATGCTGGTCAGAATGAATAGCTGTCATTGATACATTCTGAGTCTGAACTGTGTCAGAATCAAACAGAGAACAAGACTTTTACGTCATATTCTCACCTTCATTTGACTCATAATTTCTTCAGTGACTTCCTCTCTCACGTGAAGAAGCAGCCATGGAGAGGTAAATAAAGGCGATGTTGTGGTTCAATGGCCTTTCTGATATGGCGAACCTGAATTGGATTAAATCGCAAGAAACGCTGTTTGCTCGTTTCATTTTTATTTTGCTGCAACCTGACAATGTTCATTGTAATATCGGAAGTGAATTAGATTTATCTCATTGGAACGATTAATGTTGTATTCAAATTTGCTCCGACTTTATTTCAGCTTAAGGAGAATACTTCTTAGAAAAGCAAAGGGTTAAAGTGCAGTTTTGTTGCTCGTTACTTTGGCAGATTTCACCGAGTATTAAATGGACCAAACATCATGGTGTTTGTCCTCACATCTTGAACGCATGTGATTAAAGCACAAAGTCGATCTCCAAGCAACTGGTCACTTCCTATTCATTATGCAATATCTTCCCAACGCAATAAAAAAAATCCACTCAGTTCCATTTACAATGCTTGAAGTGGAATATTATGCCAAATCTTTCTAAACTTAGAGTTTTGGAATCGAATCTTATTCAGCTGCACATCTTCACGAAATGTCTTTACATTTAAAGTCAACCAACTTAGACATTGTTTCCCGCAACTTCCGACCGACTACAATCCACCTCTGCACCTTTACCTAGCCACACGCTGTCTCTCTTCTTGTGAAATTTATTCCTTGTATGTCACCAAATGTACCATTTCAAATATTTTGAAAAACAGATTCTCCGAGTGACAGCGATTCTGTTCTCATCATTTCTTTGTCCTTCAAAGGTTTTATTCAAAGTATTTGAATGCCTGACATCTAGAAGTTTAATTACTTGTAAGAGGGAATTTTCCACCCATTTACTCTGTCCAAGCATTTCATAACTGGAAAAAAACCCACTAAGTCTTCCTTGGTTCAGGGATAACTGTTCTCAATTTTCCAAGAAGACAAGTGAATAAAATCTCATCCTCAGTACACCCCGTCAGCATCTTATCTAATGGCTTTACACCCCAGTAAACACCAACATTATCTATTCATAGAATCACAGAATCCTACAGTGCAGAAAGGGCATTTCACTCAATCGAGCCGTTGTCGACTCTCTGAAGGTCATCTCACCCAGACCAAGCTCCCCTCCCTATTCCCGTATATTTCACCTGAGGAAGAGTGAGCCCTCCCCCTTGTGATTTCAAATAAACCTGTTGGACTATAAGCTGTCGGCCAGTGACGTCTGAACCTGTCCCCACGTTACCCATGGCTAATTCACCTAACTTACTTAATTCACTCCCTGGACAGGAGACGACAATTGAACTTTGTCAATCAACCTAACCGTCCCACTGAACAGCAGTGCAAATTACTGAGACAACGTTCCATCATAGTGAACAACTGCTGTATCTTTTTAAAATGGCTTTATACCCTGGTAACAGCCTCATCAAAACAAAAGAACCCAAATTCAATGTATCGAAATGCTACTCTGTCCTTTACAATCTAATTCGTGCTGCGGGAAATGTTTCTGCACTCATATTTGAATGCGTTTATGTTGTTTCTTACTCAGCTTCCTGCTTCTAGTAAATAATTCAATCCAGAACAAGTCTGTCAAGTGCTTTTCATTCCAACACAGTCACAAGGTGTAGTTTGCAGAAGTCACGTGTTTGGACGTTCACTTCCACTCTGCCTCCCTGAGAGCTGCAGTCCTCCCCACCTTTATTCAGGCAGCACTGTCCTTCGTGTGATATGCCCCATCGAGAATGGACGGACAGGTATCCATACCCGCCCTTGGGAATGGAGTGACAATTTTAAAACGTTTACACTGTCCCCAGCGAAAAATTGAGCCCTGTGACAGGCGGGGACACTAACCATTATACTACAGAGGACAAGAGTGTCAAAGGACGCCCTTCAACCAAATGTGGCCACACTTGTCAAAAACAACTGCCTAATGAACTGAATCCCATTTTAGAAAGTTTACCTCACAGCCTTATATGTCTTGGCATCAAAAGTTCACATCTGAATATTTATTCAGGTTGTAAGGGTTTCTGCCACTCTGAAAAATGCAGACAGTGTATTCCAAATTCCAACCTTCCACTGGCTGATAAAGCTTTTTCGCACATCTTCTCAAAGTTTTCTGTCTTTCTCCTTAAGTCTCTGGCCCTGACTGATCGATCCCTCTATCAGTGGGAAACTCGTTCAGTGAACCCTGTCCATACCCTAACCAAATCATGTCTCCTCTACATCTCCTTTACACTGCGACAAACACTCCACTCTGTCCTGTCTTTCTTCACAACTGAAACTCTTCAGCCCAAACAGTATCCTGGTAAATATCTCCTGCAATTCTCTCAGTGTGATCACATCCCTGCTATAATGTGACTTGCAAAGCTGCACACAACGCTCTTGCTTGAGCCTAATGAGTATTTGTTTTAAAATTTCTGGATTAGTATGAGGGCGATTCTGGCTGAGCAGAATGTATTACCCATTCCGAATTGCCCAGAGGGCAGTTGAGACTCAACCATATTGCTATGAGTCTGAAGTCACATGCAGCCCAGACCAAGTAAGGATAGCAAATTCAATCCCGAAATGACATCAGTGAAACAGATTTTGTTTTCAACAATTGTCAATGGATCTATAGTAGTCATTAGATTCTTCCTTGCAGATATTTTTTGAATCCAAATTTGACGATCATGACATGGTGGGATTCAAGCCCGAGTACCCAGACTATTACCTCGGTCTCTGGATTATCAGTCCTATGAAATTATCACAAGACCAACGCAGAAAGCCATAAAAGCTAATCTTTTCCAATGAAATGTCTTTTCACCAAAACTGCCCTGGGTATCTTCCATGAGCCTGACGCTACAATTGTATCTGGCCTATGTCAGTAAAAGCTGCTACATGGGGATTGATTTCACAACCACGGTATCCAAATGGATCGATTTGTTTGGAGGTCCCGATGGTGGTATTGGGGCACGTTCACCCAACAACAGTAACCGCAGCAGCAGCACAGACAGAACAGTATGAATGTGAAAGAGAGTGATAGATTGGGCATTGCCTCAGAGAAATGGGGGGAGGGACGGAAAGGAGGTTTAATGATCGTGGGAAGGACCGGAATCTCTGACAACGGGTGTGTTTGAATTCTGATATATGAAACGCAGAGATGCGAGAGAGCGGAACTTGAAGGTAAAACAATTAATTTATTAACGTGTGTCACAAAAAGGACAACGGAGAGAACACTTAGTGCCGTGATTTGGTTTCAAATCGAGGTTGCTGTGGTCACAATGCAAAATACCGACAACCACGATCACAGTAACCACAGAACAGGATGCTTGCAAGCAGCAATATGTATACTAGCAGAGGAAATGTTCGGAAGAACAGCAAATGTACAATATCAGTCCTCAGCGAACAGTGACAGATATGTGGGAACTGAAAATGGCCTGAATCTTTCAGTTGGATGTCCTCAGAGGCTGTGGAGATCCCTTTAATGAGAATGTTGAAAACTGAGATTGATAGATTTTGACAAAACATCAAAGACTCAGGGGACAGTACAGGATATTGTTGAAATGTATGCTTCAATAGCAATTTAGCATAACATCGGCGACTTCACCAGCTTCCTAAAGTTGTAATCAGTGTTGCAGATAATCACACACAATCCCAGTTCCCAGCCTCGGAATCAGAGAAACTGCAGCACAGCCGCCCAGATCCAAACGGAAATGGGATGGGAATGTGTGCGCGGAGTTACTCTCTGGCTCCAGTGATGCAATAGGTGAGCGTGCAGTCCTTTTATGATGGTATAGAGATGGAAGAAATTCCTAGATTGAGAATGCTCCTGATCAAGGGAATGGTTTTTCCCCGTTTATATTCTCATAGGGATCTACAGTGCATCTTGCTAAGACAGCTGAGTGGCAGAACTGGAGCGTGTTGAGCCCTTAACTTTGCAGTGGTGGGTTTAAAAGATGATTTTGCTATTTGGATCTGTGTTTCCGACACTGGCGGTGGCAGCTGCATTTTCTTGCATCAGCTCAGTATCAGTTTCTTCCACACAGTCAAGACTTCAAACTGGAGAAGGTGGTGTTGGGGTGATATCTTAAACTAGTCATCCTTGGGGGTTGGGACACGGAAAGGGTGATGTTTAAGTTCGACGAATAAAACCTGGAATGCAAGCCTGTCGACAGGAACAGAGATCATGACTTTAATTTCCTGCAATCCCATTCATTCATGTTCCTTATGTAGGACATCTACAATCTTCACCCAGTCCTGCCTACGAGAGACTCCAGGACCAGAAAAAAACATGAGCTCACCCTTAATTCAGGAATCCCCGTCATGTGGGGAAGCAGGCTAGTCGGCCCTTCCAGTCCACATGGTCCATCCGAAGCGCATCCCACCAGACCCCACGGCTATTCCCTGTTCCATAAGCCTGCATTTCCCATTGTTGATCCCTGTTACTGGCACATCTTTGGTCAGAGGGAGAAATAAAAACACAAACACACAGAGAATGTGCAGACTGCCCACAGACAGACACCCGAGGCTGGGATCACAGCCGGGTTTGTGGTATAGCCAGACAGCAACGAACGAGGGGCGAAGAATAAATGTTGTCCAGACCAGTCATACTCACACCCTGTGGGTGAATGAGAAATAATGAAAACACATTCACAACATGGAAAACGGAATTTGTACCTGTGTGGACACAATTTGAAAGGATCACAACCACAGAAATCCATCACTTCCTCAGCAAGTTAATTGCGCATGTAAAACACCTTCTCTAGAAAAATGCCTCACATGTCTTTTTTTTAAAATCTCTCTCCATCTTGAACATATGCCCTCTCGTCTTGAAATTCCCCTCCTGGGAAAAGGCCGCTATCGTCAACTCTAACTTCCCTCTCATAAACTTCTGTCAGGTCGCCGCTCAAACCCCGAACCTGGAGTGAAAACAGTCGCAACGAGGAGAACGTGAGAACTGCAGATAAGAGATCAGAATCGAGATTGTTGTGCTGGGAAAGCACAGCAGGTCAGGCAGCATTTGAGGAGCTTGAGAATCGATGTTTCGGGCAAGAGCCTGATGAGTGACACTTGCGCGAAAAGTTGATTCTCCTGCTCCTCAGATGCTGCCTTACCTGTTGTGGTTTTCCAGCCCCCCGATCTCAAATCTTAAAATAGTCTCAGCCTATCCAGCTTTTCATTAGAACTCAAACATTCCATACACGGCAATATGCGTGTATACCTTTTCTGAACCTGCACCAGCTGAATAATATCATTCCTACAACTGGGCTACCAGAACTGGACATAATATTCCAGAAGAGGCCTCATCAATGTCCTGAAAAACTTAAACCACGTCCCAACTAGTGTATACAAAAGACTAAGCAATGAAGGGAAGTAAGTTAAATGTCTTTGAACCATCCTGTCTGTATGTGATGCAAACTACATGGAATTATGTACCTGCATTCCTAGCTTCCGTGTTCTCCAACACGACGTAAAGCCCTACTCTTTTTGCTGTACCAAAATGGAATACCTTCCACTTATCCAGATTGAACTCCATGTCACATTTTTTTTCAGTCCAACGACTCATTGGATGAAGATCCTTTTGAATCTTAGATAATCTTCCTCATTGTCGACAATACTGATGTCGCCTGCAAACCTACGCAGCATGCCTGCAGTGAGGTCCACTCTTTTCTCATATAGATCAATGATTCATATTTACTTGTACTGGCCGTTATTTAGCAGTGTGCAGATCATGCAACAGTTAATCATGCAATTAACCATGAGGAAGAAAGTCGCAGACTGCAGGAAGATATCAAACAATTGGAAATAAAAATGGTGAAAGCAATTTATTCCAGGGAAGTGGGTGAAAGTGAAGTAAAATCAAACTTCAAACCAGCCGCCCTCGCTCCAGTTGTGGCACTCAGTTATCTCAGCAAGATGCACTGTCGATTGCTATGTTATTATAAAAGGAAACAAATTTTGCCTTCTGCCCCGCTTTTGACCAGGAGCACTCCCAACCTCTGAATTGCTTGCGCCTCTCAACCGTCATAGAAATACCGTGCATTCTCCGGTTGTGTTACTTGAGCCATTGAGTATCTATGCGACCTCATTCCCATCCCGATTTCAAATTGGATCTTCGTGACTGCGCCACTCAGCTCCTCTTATTCTAGGGCTGGGAATTGGGACTCTGTGGCAGCAGTGGTTACTGACTTCTGTGGGAAGCTGGTGAAAGAGCCGATGTTAAACTGCATTGCTATTGCAGCATACATTCCAACAAAAGCTACACTGTCTCCGGAGTCTTTGATGTTTTAGAGAAATCAATTTATCTCAGCCTTCAGCATATTAATGATGGAATCACCACAGCCACTTGGGGCACTGAAGTTAAACGGTCAGCTCATTCTGAGTTCCCGCATATCTGCCACTGTTCGCTAAGCATTGATATTGTGCATTTGGTGCTCTGCCTAACATTTCCTATGCTACTGTACTTATTGCTACTACGTTGCGTGCTCATCTGTGGGGTGCAATGATCGTATAGTGGTTAGTATTCTGCGTTGTGGCAGCAGCAACCTGAGTTCGAATCCGAGTCACAGCAGCAATTGCTCTATTTGTTCCAGTCTTTTGTGAAACACAAAGGAATCAGTTACTTTAACATGGTAATTCTCTCCAAAGTGATGACTTTTTTCCTTCAAGTTCTGCTCGCTCACATTTCTGTGCATCTGAATTCAAATCCACCCGTTCTCAGAGGTTTCTTCCCTCCTACGATCACGAACCAAACTTTCCATCCCATACCCTCATTTCATTAATTTAGGGATGCCAGTGTTGAACTATGGAGTACAAAGTTAAAAATCACCCAACACCAGGTTAAGATCTTACAGGTTTAATTGAAGCACTAGTTTTCGGAGCGCTGCTCTTTCATCATGTGTTTGTGGAGTCATTTCCTATTTCATTAAGGCACTGCAGATTCTAACACTGACTCTCACGTTGATACTGATCAGTCTGTGTGGCTGCAGTCACTGTTGCTGGGTGAACGTGCCACAACCCACCACCGGGACCTACAGACCATTTAATCCATTTGGTTACCACTGTTGTGAGATCAATACTCATGTAGCAGCTTTTACTGATATGGACCAGATATTATTATCAGAAGGGAGTCGCATCTAATGGATTTTAAAAAAAAAAGTGGGCGGCACGGTGGCACAGTGGTTAGCACTGCTGCCTCGCAGCGCCGGAGACCCGGGTTCAATTCCCGCCTCAGGCGACTGACTGTGTGGAGTTTGCACGTTCTCCCCGTGTCTGCGTGGGTTTCCTCCGGGTGCTCCGGTTTCCTCCCACAGTCCAAAGATGTGCAGGTCAGGTGAATTGGCCATGCTAAATTGCCCGTAGTGTTAGGTAAGGGGTAGATGTAGATGTAGGGGTATGGGTGGGTTACGCTTCGGCGGGGCAGTGTGGACTTGTTGGGCCGAAGGGCCTGTTTCCACATTGTAAGTAATCTAAAAATTATTGTGGGGTGGGGTGGGGTGTGTTCGGGGTGCGGTCAAGCTCAGGAAAATGGCACAGGACAGTATTGGGGAAAAGCGACTTCACTGGATAAGATCAGTCTCACTGCTTTTCGACAATGGCCGAGCGCTATTACCACTGGCCACTGTACTGTTTATTCAGACACCACGGACTCGGGTTTGACTCTGACCATGCTAGGTGGTAGAATTTGGATTCAGTAAATATCTGGAAACACGAATCTAATAACTCCTGTAAATCTATAGTCAACTGTTGAAAAAAAAACCGTCTGACGTCATTTAAGGAATGAAACAGCCATTCTTACCTGTTCGGGCCTCCATGTGACTCCAGACTTACTACAATATGGTTGAATCTCAACTACCCGCTGTGCAATTAGGGATACCAATCAATACTGCCGAGCCAGCGACGCCCTCATACTGTAACAGAATCGTTAAAAAAAATGTTCATTCGGTTCCAGCTAGCTTACTGTGTGCAGTCCTGCAACTCACAGAAGAGCATGGATGTGATCACACTGGGAATAATGCAGGAGTGATTTACTGGGATATTGTCTGGGCTGAAGAGTTTCAGTTGTGAGGAAAGATTGGACAAACTGGGGTTGTTTGTCGCCGAGCAGAGGAGATTGGAGAAGACATGACTGAGATGTACAAAATAATGAGGGATATGGATAGGATAGACTGAAAGAAGCGTTTCTTATTGATGGAGGGATCGAACACTGGGGCCAAGAGATTTCGGGAAAAAGGCAGAAAAGTTTGAAAAATGTGCGGAAAGGGTCAGAGAGGTGGGAATCGTTCGAACCTGAAAAAAAAAATGAGATGTGAATTTGTGATGGCAAAACATAGAAGACTATGTGCTAAATCATGGAAAACTTGATTCAGGTCGTTAAGCAGTTGTGTTGGACAAGTGCAGCCACAACAGGCTGAAAGGTCTCCTTCGATGATGTTGTCCTCCACAGTATCGTGGTTAGTGTCCCCTCCTGTCACTGGGCTCAATTCTCCGCTGGGGGCATCGTAAATGTTTTAAACCTGTCGCTCTGTTCCCCAGTGAAGGTTATTCATGCTTGGCCTTCCATTCTCGATGGGACATGTCACAGGAAGGACAATGCTGTCTGAATCAGCTGGGGAAGGACTGCAGCTCCTGGGGAGAGAGAGTGTCAGTGAAAGTGCAAACACGTAACTTCAGCCAACTGCACATTGTATTTATGAAAACCATTATATAGAGTTGTTCCAGACTGATGTGTTGATTTAAAGCAGGAATCTGAGGAAGAAAACAAAGTAAACCCATTCAGATCTGAGTGCAGAAACATTTCCAGCAGAACTACTGAGGTTATACAGCGTAGAACCGCGTTTGGATGCATTGAATTCGGGTTGGTGGGCGCAGCTTGCTTTCACTGGGCGGAGTTACCAGTGTGTAAAGCCATTACACATGATACAGATAGTGTTCAATGAGATGGTACGTTTGCTCAGTGGTTCTCACTGATGTTAAGTCTGTAGGTTCGGTGGATTGGCCATGTTAAACTGCGCTGATGTGTACATGGAGTGAATTCAGTAAGTTAAGTTATGTAGCCATGGTTAACGCAGTGATAAGGTCAGCAGTCACACGATGTCAGATTTTATTCCAGCAGGTTTATTTGAAATCACAAGCCAGAAACCTGCGGGGATAGAGACGAGAGCTAGGTCTGGTTGAGGTGCTGTTCAGAGTGCCCCTACAGACTCGATTGGCTTAATTGTACTTTCTGCATTGGAGGGAATCTGTGATTCTCTCAGAGAGGACACTGCCAGCGTTTACTGGGCCGCTAAGACATTGGAGACGATGCTGATGGCGTTTAGTGGGGATGGAATTTTATTTATTTGTGTTTTGGAAAATTTGAAACTAAATCAAGGAAAACCGAATGGAAGTTTTCCAGAGTATTTGAGGTTTGGAGAGAGTAAATAGGTGGTAAATTCACTCTTTCAAGTTCATAAATTTCTGCAAGTCAAGATTTCAAAACCATCGATGTAGGACAAATAAATGATGGGAGCAGAATTTCTGTCACTCAGACAATCCGTTTCAAAATATTTGGAAAGGCACATTTAGAGACACAGAAGCAGTGAGTTTCACCAGGAGAGAGACAGCCTGTGGCCAGGTAAAAGTGTAAAGGAGGGTGGAGGGGGTAGAAGGTGTGAGGAAACAATGTCTAATTTGGACGACTTCAGATGCAAAGAAATATCGGAAACGAATGCAGCTGAGTAAGATTCACCAAAAAACCTCCGAGTTTTGAAAGATTTCTATTAATATTCCACATGAAGCATTATAAATGGAACTGAGCAGATTTGGTATATTGTCAAGGAAAGCTATTCCATAATGAATAGGAAGTGACCCGCCTCTTAGAGATCGATTTCCTGCTTTAATCCCATGCCTTAAAGATGGGAGGACGATCGCCATGATGTTGGATTCATTTCATATGCACTGAAATCTGCCAAAGTAACTGAGCATCAAAACTGCCATCTTGTTTTGTAGTTCAACCTTCTGTTTTTCTCATGAGTATTTTCTTTAAGCTGAAATAAATTCGGAGCAAAATTGAATGCAATATTTAACGTTCCAATCACATAAATCCAATTCACTTCCGATCATTGGAATGAACAGAGTGAAGTTGCAGCAAAATTAATAAAATGAAACGAACAAAACTGCATTTCCGGGAATTTTACCCAGTTCAGGTTCAGCGATATGAGAAAGACCATCGAGCTAAAACATCACCTTCACTTCTCTCTCCATATATACTTCTTCACGTGAGAGAGAAACTGCCTGAAGAAATTATGCGTCAAGACGAAATGTGCGTGTGAATGTGACGGGAATTTCATGTTTTCTGGTTCATTCTGAGACAGTTCCGACTCGGAATAAATCAAGGACAAGGTATTCCTTCCAAGGACGACGTCATTTCCTTGGATTTTGCTTGGATCCAGACGCTGTTTCCTGGATAGCAAGATATTAGAAAGCCAAGTGACGTTGTTTACTGAGACATAAAATTATCAGAAAAGATACAACCGGTTTCATCGGGATGATAGAAAGAATGAAGGAGTTTATTCACGAGGTTTGAATGAGTAAATCGGGGAAAGTCCCTCTTTCGAGTGAATCAAGAACTTTCATCAGAGCTTCAAAACCATTAGTGAATGATTAAGAAAAGTTTGGATGAGAGTTTCTTCCACTCAATAGAGTTATTTCAATCGTGAACGGCTTTACAGAAATAAAACGTAGAAGCTGACTTCAGAGTGTTTTAAAAGATACACGAACAAACGTACAAGGAGAGAATTTACCATTGAGTGAAAGTCAGTGTGATTGCGTAACAATTTCGAATTTGTTGACTTCAGACACAAAGACATTTCATGAACATGTACAACGGAATAAGACTGAGTATAGCAAGTTCATGGATTGGTAAGATGTGGCGTATTATTCAATGTGGCGTATTATTCAAGGTGAAACTCTGTAAATGGAGCAGATGTCGTAAAATATCTGCAGACGGAAGTTATATCCTAATGAGTAGGAATTGAATCGTCACTTGGAGAGGCAACACCTACTTTAAAGATTTGACCACATTCACATGATGTTATGTATATTTCGTACATTCTTAACTCCACCCAAGAAATCCGCCAAGAAGACTCTGTCCTTTTGTATTATTAACCCTCTGTACTTCTCTGCAGCACGCCACTTAAGATAAAGTATGCTCAGACCAAAATTCAGTTCAATACAATATTCAAACGGTCCTATGTGATTTCTTTTTTTTTATTATTGCAATAACCTATGTGAGTTTGCAACAAACTCTATAACATGAAACCAGTTCAACATCTATTTTCCCAGAATTTAAAGCAGTGCACATGGGAAACGTTATCCATCTGCTGAAAAATCACCTTTGGCTCTTTCTCCACCTACGTTTCTTCAAGTTTAGATACTTGCAGTATGTTTGTAGATCAAGTAGTCATTATCCAGAAAAGGTCGTTTCTCAAGCCACAAACACGGGTATTTTCCCATAAACTTGGCTTTGCTCAATATCACCTTCTGTCTGTATCCCTCAACACGACGACAAATTGAAGCTGCTCCATGTGAGACTCAAACTTAAAACTTCGGCACAGCACAGCCAACTATACTGGAACAGAGATACCGTGAACTGGTCACCTTCAGCACAGGAGCAACACATTAATGCTTACCTCCACATTCCTGGTTTTACTTTAACGTTTGGGAATCTGACTTTCTCTGATTCTGTGGCTAGTAACGGGGATTATATGATCATCTTCACCAGTGGTTCTGTCCCCGCGTGAGGAAAGTGGTGAGGTACTCATTGTAAAGATGGGTAGATTGATGAAAAGTACAATTTCATATTTTGCCTTCAATAAACCATGAGCTTTTTATTTTGTTTTGCATCTGTAGAAATTTTAAAATCCTCATCTTAACAGACTCAATGACAGATCTCCATTGTGTCTCTGGCATCAAATTCCAAAGTGTAACCCCCCCCCCCCCCCCCCGAATTCTTCCACCACAGTCCGCTGTTTGGGAAGTGTTCCTGTTGAGGGAAATGCACTTCCGCGTGTGTCACCTGCTGCTCCCAGTATGCGCTCTGACACTGCACTCATTTTCCTTCTGACACTTGCTCACTGTGTTGCTGTGATCATACAGTGACTTGGTGTCGCACTTTCCAGGAAAATTAAACAGATCAAGGTTTTTGCATTGTTGAGTTCAATTGTCAGTTTAGCCTTATTTTGGATTTTGAAATTGTCTGTTCTGTACAAAAGTGCGTGTCAAAAACATCTGAGTGGAAGTTAGGTGTTCCGAATAATGACATTGAGCACTATGCACTCTCCTCCAGTCTGGAAAACAATTCCTCACAGGCAATTTAATAGACAATAGACAGCAGGTGCAGGAGTAGGCCATTCTGCCCTTCGAGCCAGCACCACCATTCATTATGATCATGGCTGAACATCCTCAATCTGTATCCTGTTCCTGCCTTAGTCCCATAACCCTTGATTCCACTATCCTTAAGAGCTCTATCCAACGCTTTATTGAAAGAAAACCTCCTGCTGTCTCGGGTTCTTCATTCCGTTGACTTCATATCTTCACAGAATTCAACAGACCTTGTTCCATATTCATTTCCTCATTTTTGTTCAGATCACTGTGTGCAGAGTGTGACAATGGGAGTGCACTTGCCTCAAAACCCAGAGATCAGACCATAGTCTTGGAACTGTACTGTGTTATTTATCATTTCACCAACACCAGGGAGAAATATCTGCTGCTCTGCATAATTTACGCAATTCAATTATTCATAAGTTCATCAGCAACCTAGTGTCAGTGACGAGATGACCGCGAGGTTAAGGCAATGGACTGCTCGTCCATTGTGCTCTGCACACGTGGGTTCAAATTCCGCTGTCATTGACTGTTCTCCAAAGACCACAGCTGTTGAATTGAAATCGGGACTCCAATGGTCAGTTTATATGTATCAATGCTATTACAAAATCTCAAAGCATAGTTTGAGCCTGTTGACTAAACTGCATTGAAATCTAGGTTGCATTGGGATAATGAAAAAGAGCGTGATTGTATTTTTCATGTCAAGTTGCTGTGAACGTTTTTTTGTATGAAAGACATCCAGGAAAATCAAATAACGAGAGCTGCGAAGTGAATGTTTATGCAAAGGGATTCTTAATGAATGTTTTGTCAGATGAAATCTGGAGGAGGTTGAGTCGAAGTAATTCATCCTGGTGAGAAGACCACAGCGAGACAACACAAAAAAATGGAGATACTTCAAAAGGGGCAGGGCGTGGGTGTAGGGGCATTGAGAACTGGCTGTAAATGCACAGTGGATAATTGCCGCTGTGGGTGCCGTGCATGGGCACGGAGAGACTTACACATTGGTCTCGCCCTCGCCTCTTGCTCTCGCCATTGATGAATGCTGATCATAAGGCACAGATAAACACAAGATGTGGGAAGCAAGCTCCCTCTCGTTATGCACACACTGGATGCATCACATTGAACTATGAACAACTGGAGAAATCAGCATGTTACCAATAGGGAGTGAAACTAAACTGTGGATCAATAACCGCAGATTCATGCAACATAAACATGAAAAATGATTTAAAATGTAGGGTGTTGTTTTGCTCGCTGAGCTGTAGCTTTGATATCCAGACGTTTCTTTACTTGGCTAGGTAACATCATCATCAGTGGCGACCTCCAAGTGAAGCGAAGCTGTTGTCTCCTGCTTTCTATTTATATTTTTGTCCTCGATTGGGTTCCTGGGGTTTGTGGTGATGTTATTTCCTGTTCGTTTTCTGAGGGGTTGATAGATGGCATCTAGATCTAAGTGTTTGTTTATGGCATTGTTGTTGGAGTGCCAGGCCTCTAGGGATTCTCTGGCGTGTCTTTGCTTAGCCTGTTCCAGGATAGATGTGTTGTCCCAGTCGAAATAGTGATATTTTTAATCCGTATGTAGGACTACGAAGGAGTCTTGTCTTTTTGTGGCTAGCTGGTGTTCGTGTATCCTGGTGGCTAACTTTCTTCCTGTTTGTCTTACGTAGTGTTCGTGGCAGTGCTTGCATGGAACTTTGTAGATGACGTTGGTTTTGTCCACGGGTTGAAGTGTGTCTTTTAAGTTTGTTAGTTTTTGTTTGAGAGTGTTGGTGGCTTTGTGTACTACTAGGATTCCGAGGGGTCTTAGTAGTCTGGCTGTCATTTCTGAAACTTCTTTGATCTATGGTAAGGTGGTTAGGGTTTCTGACTGTGTTTGGTCTGCTTGTCGTGATTTGTTCTTGAGGAATCTGCGGACTGTATTTTTTGAGTATCTATTCTTCTCGAATACGTTGAATAAGTGGTTCTCCTCTGTTTTTCGAAGTTCGTCTGTGCTGCAGTGTGTGGTGGCTCATTGGAATAGTGTTCTGACGCAGCTTCGTTTGTATGTGTTGGGATGGTTGCTGGTGGAGTTAAGTATTTGATCAGTGTTTGTCGGTTTTCTGTATACGCAGGTTTGTAGTTCTCCGTTGTCCTTTCTTTCTACTGTGACGTCCAAGAATGCGAGGTTGTTTCTGGTTTCTTCCTCCTTGCTGAACTTCTTGCCTGTGAGGGTGTTGTTGATGATGTTAAATGTCGTTACTATTTTGTTTTGTGATGACAAAGGTGTCATCTACATAGCGGACCCAGATTTTTGGTTTGATTGTTGGTAGGGCTGATTGTTCTAGTCTTTGCATTACCGCCTCTGCTATGAATCCTGATACCGGAGATCTCATGGGTGTGCCATTGGTTTGTTTGTAGATATATTGTTGAAAATGAAGTCGGTGGTGAGGTACAGGTCCACGAGCTTCATTATGTTTTCGTTGGTAATGTGATTGATGGTTGTTGTTGCGTCTGTGATGGTCTCTTCTAAAAGTGTGGTAAGTGTTTCCTTTGCCAGGTTGATGTTGATGGAGGTGAACAGTGCTGTTATGTCGAATGAGATCATTGCTTCTTCTTCCTCTATTTTGGTTTTTTTGATGATTTTTAGAAATTCCTGGGTGGAGTGGAAGGAGTGCTGTGACTCTTCTATGCGGCATTTCAGTCTTGCGTGTAGTTCTTTGGCCCGTCTGTAAGTTGGTGTTCCGGGTAAAGAGACTATGGGTCTGAGGGGGGGCTCCTCGTTTATGGATTTTTGGTAGTCCGTTTCGACGTGGCAACACATTGATCGTGGCACAATCTAAGCAAAGACATGCCAGAGAATTCCCAGAGGCCTGGCACTCCAACCACAACGCCATAAACAAACACATAGATCTAAATGCCATCAACCCCGCAGAAAAAGAACAGGAAATGACATCACCACAAACCCCAGGAACCCCATCCAGGAGAAAGATATAAATAGAAAGCAAGAGACAACAGCTTCGCTTTACTTGGAGGTCGCCACTGATGATGTTACGGAGCCAGATAATGAAATGTCTGGATATCAAACCTACAGGTCAGTGAACAAACCTAAACCTTAAACCTTAACCTGAGCTACAAACCTTCATAAACCTTGCGATTTAAAGTGTCTTTATACGCATATCATTAATAGACTTTTCGTTATAATACCCATCTGGTTGAAAGAAGAAGACACCACATTTCAAGATGGATGACAACGTTACCAATTTTGTTTTGACATTGAGATCTATTTGATCATTTTACACAGTGAACAAGTTCATTTTAAATAATGCAAACCACATTCTCTCACCTGGAATAAAAGTGTGATTTCAATATAAACATTGTCCTTGCTAAGTCGCAGTTACTCAACATGAAAAATAGGATGTAATTTTTATTAAGCTTACATCAATTAGCACCATTATCTTACTTCGGCTTGACTGCAGTATGCACATGCTAACTATGGTTTAAGAAAGAATGACTTTTGGAAATAATGATTCGGTGGTGACTAAAAATAATATTAGGTTCTCATGATGCAGATATTCCACCAATGGCTCCAGTGGTAGAAATGTTCAGTGGGCAGTATTTCTATGATGGTATAGAAGTATGTGAGCTGCCAGGGATGGGAGCTCCCACTTCATCTGGAGCAGCGTCTTTTGACGTGGACCAGGGAGCATTGTGACATCAGGCTGGGAGTTCGAACCACACCTGGAGCAGCTTCTGTTGACATGGAGTAGCAGGGAGCATTGGCACATCCGAATGCAAGATCCATCCTCATTTGGAGCAGCTTCAGTTAGCATGGAGCAAGGAGCTTTGCGAGATCCATCTGGGAGCTCCACTCTCACCTGGATCAGCTTTTAATGACATGTAGCGTCAGGGAGCATTGGGACATCAGAGTGATAAATCCAACCTCAACTGGACTTCTATTGACATGGAGGAGGGAACATTGGGACATCAGACTGGGAGCTCCAACCTCACAAGGACCAGCGTTTAAGGACATGTAGCAGCTGGGAGCATTGGGACATCAGAGTGGGAGCTCCAAATTCAAGTAGAGCCGCTTCTATTGACATGGAGCAGCAAGGAGCATTGGAACGTCAGGTTGGGAGCTCCAACATCACCTGGCAAAGCTTGTATTTACATGGAAGAGGAGGGAGGATTGGGACATTAGGCTGGGGGAAAAGATATTCAACTATTTTAATCTGAAGTAAAATATGTTTCAACACCTCAGATGTTAATTGATTTACGAAGAATCTTTCCCGGGAAAATAATTAACTCTTTAGATAGTAAAGACAAGTCCTGAAAATATTCAACTCAGGAAAACGCATTGGTACAGAGAGAAATGGGAGTGATGTTTCATGTCTTTGTCTTTTCTTTTCTGGCCGACTCTGCACTGGATTACATTACCGGAAGGACATTTTCATTCATTTCCTGCAAATACGGACAGGTCATTAACGTAATCTGAATCTGAAAATTAATGGGAATATGCGATGTTATGATTAGGCTGGAGTTTACCTCAAATTATGGTGAAAACGCAGCAAAGTCAGTTGCAATTTCCAAGATCAGCAGTGACCTCATTGATTGGCTGATCAGATTGTGAATGGTCGTTTTTTGAGGACAATTTGAAGTGAATCAATGATGGTGATTATCTTTGCTCTTTGTTCACCTTGTGACTGTTACTGTTATTGCTCGTGTCCTTGTTAACACCACAGCTCTGTAGCGTGTAAAATCTCAGCTGTGCATCTGGCCAGTGGTACAACCATTCGTATAGCTGGCTACGGATCAGGCGGTTGTCAGTTCGACTTTTACTTTGCGCAAGCGCACTGTGGAGATTCATCACACATCCAACCTAATCATTTTTGTAATGCTGAGGTGGATAATATTTGAAATTTTCATCTTCACGAGCGAAAATTCTTTCACTGTCTTCGATCAGTTAAACATTGCCAAATGCTATCAGAGTAAAAATCACACAGCACCAGATGGTCTTGAACAGACGTATTTGGAAGCATCAGTGTTCCATGCACTGCTTCGTCATCAGGTGTTTGTCAACTGTTGGAATCTAAAATTTCTTTGTGTGATTATTAAATGTATCCACCCCAGTCCAACACCAACACCTCCAAGTCATGGGTACCGTCGACACCACGAACGGTCGGTTAAAGTCCAGATGATTTTCCAAAAGATCGCGCATATTGACACACGCACCAAGTTTCTGCAGAAAAACACCCACTTGATGAAGGAGCGGCTCTCCGAAAGCTCGTGCTTCCAAATAAACCTGCTGGACTCTGCCCTGATATTGTTTAATTTTTAACTTTGTCTATTCAACTCAAACACTGGCACTTCCATATCATAGACAACATCAGCCATGTCCCACCGTTGTCAGAGAAGGCAATCCTGGAATAGCCCAATACATTGCACATAGGTACGTTTCATTTTCAGAAACCACCGCAGTCAATCGCTGCAGCTCCTATGTATCAAAAGGCAGAATAGAAATAGCTGAGACTCAGTTTTGACAATATTTTGAAACTCTTTGGGAAGTGGAATCAGAGGAGAATGGAGGATTAACTGTCCGACTGTGCACAGAGAGGGAAGGCACTTTTCCCTTCTTTGATGAGCTGGGGTATTGACTGATCTAAGGCATGAAACAGATTCCTGGTAGAGCTGCTCTCGCTGCATCAGGAACAAGAGGTCCTGATTTCCTGAACGGTAATGAAACCCAGGCCACTCAGTTAAAGCGCTGAATACTAACCACTAGATCACCAGGGGTGATGGCAGAAGCAGTTGCACCGTTTCTTCATAACACAGTTTTTGGAATTATATCACTGCAGATATGTTTCCCCTCAAAAGCGATTGAATTATCGAGTGTTTACAGCACAGAAATGGGCCCCTTCACCTCATTTCCCAGCACTTGGTCTGTAACCTTGTGAACTCTGACGTTTCACCTGAATGCTAATTTCTCTGGAACGTTTTAATCTCGTAAAACACAATAAATGGGATTAAAGTTTGAGATGGCAGCTGAACCCCATTTTTACCCATAGACTGAAGCACGCAGACACATTTCCCCAAGTGTGACGCAGGCCTCGGGAGAAAACAAGGAGAATGTAAGATTTCACCGACTTGTCTGATGTTGTCCCATTTCAGAGTTCAACACCAATGTCTGGTTACAGCAAAGAAAGGAAGCATTCAGCCCCGCCAATCCCAGTGTTCCTTGCCCATTGTTTCCCCATCACTCTGTAGTTTATACTGCCTCACCTCGTTCTTGCTGCCAAACTTGATCACTACTCACTCCCGCTATTTCCTGTCCTGCTGAACGGTTTGCCTCAAGTTCTTGGAATGAAAAACAGGAATGGACTATTTGAAGCACTTTTTTAGTTTACAAGGACAGTGTCATCGCCACTGAGCAAGCACATTGCCAGCTCAGAGAGAAGGTCTCATCCTTTAGAAACTGAAATGCAAAGATGATTGGATAGCCTCAGTATTGTAAACCAACCAACAAGACTGGAATAGGGCCGAGGGGTTCACGCACAGAAGGATGGGAGAATAGAATGGCGAATCTCATGGTGTCCAGGGTGATGTTAACAGAAATCTTCCCTGGTAGTATTGTGATGAGGATTCGCTGATTTCACTGTCATGGCTTGTTAAAGGTTAACGTTTACAGTCATCAATATGAAATACTGCCTGATATTTCGAAGCAGAATGATGTTGTGCAGCAGACAGAATCGTTTCACTGCATGACCTAATGAGAGAGCTCAGAAGAGCCAGGAGGAGACATTAGAAGTTGTTGGCGGATTGGATCTGGGTTAACCCTAAGGCTTTCCATAGGTATGTCAGGAATAAAAGAATGACGAGAGTTAAATGAGGGCCAATCAAGAAAAATGGTGGGAAGTTGTGTGTGGAGTCAGAGAAGACATGGGTAACACTAAATAAATATTTTTCGACAGTGTTCACGATATAAAATGAAACTATTGGCTAGGAAGATACAGAGATACTTGCATCTAGATTCGAAGATATTGAGGTTCACAAGGAAGAGGTATTAGAAATACTGCAGAGTGTGAAAATAGACAGGTCCTCTGGGCCAGATGGGATCTATCCTAGGATCTTGTGGGAAGCAAGGAAGGGGATTGCCGAGCCTGTGCCATTGATCTAGATATCATCATTGTCTACAGGAATAGTGCCTGAGTAGTGGATGATTGCAAATGTGGTTCCCTTGTTCAAGAAGGGTAGTAGAGACAACCCTGGTATATACAGACCAGTAAGTCTCACTTCACTTGTTGGTAAAGCTTTGGAAAAGGTTATCAGAGATAGGATTTATAATCATCTAGAAAATAATAATCTGATCAGGGACAGTCAGCACGGTTTTGTAAAGGGTAGGCCGTGCTTAACGAATCTTATGAGTTTTTTGACAAAGTGACCAAACAGGTGGATGAGAGTAAATAGGTTGATTTGCTGTATATGGAATACAGCAAGGTGTTCGATAAGGTTCCCCCAGTAGGCTATTATACAAAATGCGGAGGAATGGGATTGTGGGAGACATAGCAGTTTGAATCAGTAATTGTCTCGCTGAAAGAAAACAGAGTGTTGTAGTTGATGCAATATGTTCATCTTGGTGTCCAGTCACTAGCGGCTTTCCGCAAGGGTCGATGTTGGGTCCACTGCTATTCGTCATTTTTATAAATGATCTGGATGAGGGCTTAGAAGGGTGGGTTAGTAAATTTGCGGACAACACTATGGTCGGTAGAGTTGTGGATCGTGACGAAAGATGTAGTAGGTTGCAAATAGACATAGATAGGATGCAGAGCTGGGCTGAGAGGTGGCAAATGGAGTTTAATGTGGACAAGTGTGAGGTGATACACTTTGGATGGAGTAATCGGAATGCAAAGTACTGGGCTAATGGTAAGATTCTTGGGAGTGCAGATGAGCAGAGAGATCTCGGTGTCAATGTACACAGATCCCTGAAAGTTGCCACCCAGATTGACAGGGTTGTTAAGAAGGAAAACAGTGTTTTGGCCTTTATTAATAGAGGGATTGAGTTCTGGAATCAGAAGGTTATACTGCAGCTGTACAAAGATCTGGTACGGCCACATTTGAAGTATTGTGAACAGTTCTGGTCACCGCATTATAAGAAGAATGTTGACGCTTTGGAAAGGGTGCAGAGGGGATTTTCTAGCATGTTGCCTGGTACGGAAGGAATGCATTACGAGGAAAGACTGAGGGCCTTGAGGCTGTCCTCGTTGGAGAGAGGTGACTTAATGGAGACATACAAGATAATCAGAGGTTTAGATAGGGTGGACAGGGAGAGTCTTTTTCCAAGTATGGGGACGGCAAGCACGAGGACCACAACTTTAAAGTGAGGGGAGATAGGTATAAGACAGATGTCAGAGGTAGTTTCTTTACTCAGAGAGTAGTTAGGGCATGGAATGCTTTGCCTGCAACCGTGGTAGATTCGCCAAGATTAAGTGCATTTAAGTCGTCATGGGAGAGGCATATGGACGTACATGGAATAGTGTAAATGGGATGGGCTTCAGATTAGAATGACAGGGCGGCGCAACATCGAGGGCCGAAGGGCCTGTACTGCGCTGTAATGCTCTAATACGCTCTATATGCTACAGTTCCCCATCAGCAATGTCATCGGCAATTGCCTGACATTCAATCAGTTTCAAACAAGAACGGAGGGGGCGTCAGGAAAACGGAAGGGGAATAGTGGTTTGTGAGAGTTAACTACATGCCCCGTGGAGCCAGGTTCAACGTAGATACTGAATATCGGTTTTCCTGTTTACCTTGGTATACTGATCACTACGGAGCAATTACCCAATATTGTCTGCCCTTTGTGTGTGGTTTTTTTGGACATTTCACCTCGGTTCAGTGCTCTGGGGGCCCACACTTTTTGAAAATTTGGCACGTTTTACTCAGGTCGGTTTTGCAGCTTCATATTAAGGCCAACAATTTTAGGAACAGACAGACATCATTCAGACCATCAAGTCTACTCCTCTATTAAATGGTTTCATATCTGATCTGATAACCTTGAACTGCACTTTCTTGCCTTTCCCCATAACGCTTGATGTCTTTTCTGTTTGAAGATCTGCCGATCTCAGCCTCATTACACCTAATGACACTTCCTCAACAGCCCTCTGCTAAAAGAAAGTCCACTGATGCAGAACTGTCTGAGAGAATAAATGCTTCTTCATCTCTATATCAATTGTGAGATCCGCATTCTAATACAAAGTTAAAAATCGCACAACACCAGGTCACAGTCCAACAGGTTTAATGGAAGCAATATCGTTTGGAGAGCTGCTCCTTCATCAGGTGGCTGTGGAGTACACAGTGGTAAGGTACAGAATTTATAGCGAAAGGTTACAGTGTAATGTCACTGAAATTATACATTGGAAAAATACCTTGATTGCTTGTTAAGTTTTCCATCTGTTAGAATGACTATGTTTGGTTCATTTCTTTCTTATGTAAATCGAAAAACTTTCTTTTAACAGTTACATTCTCAGGTGGACTTTACCAATTAGTGTCAGCACAGATAATATGTTGACAGTGTTAGTCCGGGTGTGCTGCGTCCATGCCATAATGTTTAGACTGACGCTAATCTAAAAAAAAACAACACGCTGCAGGCAAGAATGCCTTAAGGCATGGTACATTGGTGAAGCTGAACGGAGGCTACAACAAGGGAATGGGCGCTACGCATTAATCAACAGACAGGTGTGCCCCTTCTCAGTTGGAGAGCACTTCAGTGATCCAGGACATTCGACCTCGGATCTTCGGGTGACAATCCTCCAAGGCGGTCTTCGGAACAGGCAGCAGCTAAAAGTGCCCCGACAGAGACTGATAGCGAAATTCGGTACCCATGGTCATTGGGTTCATGTCACAGTACACGTGATCCCACTGCCCTATCTACAAACAGAGACCGTCCTACACACACACGCACACACACACGCACACACACGTCTGCGGGGTGAATTTGTACTTGCAGATTTACATTGTACTTTGCTCAAAAACTGCATGGATCCATGTATGTCTCTGGGAACTCATTTTTATTATCTAGAATCAGTCTAAACATTATGGAACAGACAGCAGCACGGGGGTGGAGGTGGGGGGGGGGGGTGCGCAGACACCAGTTGTTAAACTTCACCTGAGAATTAAACATTAAACTAAAAAGGTTTTGCACTTTTCATGTGAAAGAAGTGAAGCTAACATTGTCATTGTAACAGATTGGAGACTTAGCAAACAATCAAGCCATTTTTCAATGTACAATTTCAGTTACATCACACTGTAAACATATGCTATAAATTCTGTGTCTTACAACTGTGGACTCCACAATCACCTGATGAATGAGCAGTGGTCCAAAAACTAGTACTTCCAATTAAACCTGTTGGACTATAACCTGGTGTTGTGTGATTTTCAAATTTGCATACCCCAGTCCAACTGATTTCAGCGCTTCTTCGCATTTGATTTCATCTCCGATATGCAATTCTCACTGACTCTGACAGAACTGCTAATTTTGCTGTTTTGTGATGTCAGGAAATCATGTTCAATTTAAGATTTCCATAAGGAACAACAAATTTTTTTCCCTGACTGGAAATCAACATTGGGAAATAGCAGTGAGACAGCTGAATTTCAGCACGTTCGCACCAAGGATGACATATACAATGCTTGGAACTTTTCTTGATGACTTTGTTTTTGCCTATTTTGTTCAGTTGAAAAATGACAGTTTTTGTGTTTTTAAAAGCATGGCGAATGGTCCTTCAGCCTATTGCATCATCATCAGTTATCAAACATCTGGCTTGTAAACACAGTTTCCAGCACGTGACTCATCGACTGGTGTGTTCGAAAATTTCAAGTCTTAGTTAAATTGTTATTCAATTTCTTAAGGGCTTGAGTGGAACAAAAAGCATCTCTGTGAACTAACTTTTCAAAAAGACAAACTCTTTCTCGGGGCCATTTGTCAGTTTTCCTCAAGATGCTGCGGAAAATGTTTCTGTACTCACATCTGAATTGGTTTACCCTGTTTCTTCCTCAGCTTCCTTCTTCTATCTATTAAATGGTTCAGATTCCAGTACAGACACAAGGTGCAGGTTGCGGAAGTCACGTGCTTGTACTTTTATTGACACTCTGTCTCGCCGGGAGCTGCAGACCTTCCCCACACTGATTCAGACAGCACTGTCCTTCCTGTGACATTGCCCATGGAGAATGGAACGACAGGCATTAATAACCCGCACTTGGAAACCGAGCGACAGTTTTAAAACATTTCCAGTGCCCCAGCCAGGAATTGAGCTCCTAACTCCCGCATAACATACGGCGACACGAACCACTATACCAGCAAGGACAACAGTTTCAAAGGAGACACTTCAGCCTTTTGTGGTTGCATTTGTCAAAAGCAACTGCTTAATGACCCGAATGGTTTAGCCCATAGCCTTACCTTCTCGAAGATGCCTTGGCAGAACATATTCTCATCTGCATTTTCCTTCAGGTTATAAGGGTTGCTGCCTCTCTTACACTTACAGACTGTGTGTTCCAAATTCCAACACCCGCCGGCCTAAACCGCTTTTCTCCACATCTACTTTAATCTTTCTGTCTCTCTCCTTAAATTTCTGCCCCCCTGTGATCGTTCTTTCCATCGATGGGAAGCGCTTCTTTCAGTCTACCTTATCTATACCCCTCACAAACTCCTCTGGTCGGTGACAAACAGCCCAAGTTGGTCCTGTCTCCCTTCATGACTGAAACTCTTCAGCCTCGACACTATCCGAGTGAATCTCTCCTAGAACTTTCCCAGTGCGATCTCATCCCTGGACAATTCTAGCACTGAGCCGAATGAACATATTTCCATTCTGTAATAGCATCGGGGGTGGCTCTGCAGCATTTATTGCCTTCCGGTTTGGAGTCACGTGGACGCCACACCAGATAAGGACAGTAGTGTCAGTGAAACAGATGGGTTTTTCAGACAACGTATTCTAAATTCTAGGCATTTATTGCATTCACATACTATCATCGTCGTGGTGTGGTGGGAATCCAACCCGTCTCCACAGAACATTACCTGGCTTTGCTGTGTTAACAAACCAGCGATAATCCCACTAGGCTATCGCAGAAAGCCCTCATGGGGGATCTTTTCCAATAGAGTCTCTTTTCCCCAATTATTCCCTATGTCCTTTTATTGAGCCTCACGCTCCAATAATCTCTGGTCCATGTCAGTAAAAGCTGCTAAAAGAGAATTGATCTCACAGCCACGATATCCAAACGGATCGAATGGTTTGAAGGTGCCAATGAAGATATTGGGGCAACAGTGAGTGCAACGGCACAGACTGGATGGTACCAACGTGAAAATGTATGTTAGATTGTGCAATGCCTCGGTCAAATGGGATGAGAGACTTAAAAGGGTGCGAGGGAGAGACATCTTCGAGAACTTTTGGGTTTAAATCCTGGTATTTGAAACGCAGAACAACAAAATTCGATGGAAAAGAAATCATCACCTCGCAGAATATTATCTTGTAAAAAACGATTAATTTCTTACCATGTTTCACCAAAAGTAAAGCTTTGAGAGAACTGACCGCTACGGTGTGGATTAGAGCCGAGGTCGCTGCAATCACAACGCAGAATGCGAACTACTAAACGTATGGTGCAGTGGAAGGTTGCAGCAGTCCACAGACCACGCTTGCAAACTGCAACCAATATGGTAGCAGAGGAAATGTCAGGAAGAATGTACAATATCAGGACTTAGCGACAGGCATGTGGGAACGTAAAATGAACCGAATCTTTAACTTTCGCATCCCCAGAGACTGTGGAGGTTCCATGAATGAGAGTACAGGAGAATGGGATTAATGAAACTCTCCAAACTTTTGGGAGAGTGCAGAATATTGTTGAAACGTATGCTTCAATAGCATTATATTTGAACATTGGCTACTTCATCACTTTGCCCACACAAGGCAGGAACAACTGCTGCATGCAATCACACATAATCCCAGTTCCAGATCCGGAATCCGAGAAACTGTGTGAAGCAGCCAAGAAGATCCAATTGGAAACTGGGATGGAATGACAGGAGAGAGACGCATGTATTTCCGAGGTTGGTCCTGGTCAAAAGCGGGGCGGAAGGGAATACTTGCCCCCATTTATAATATTATGATCATAAACAGTACATGTTGCTGAGACAGCCGATTGGCGCATCCAAAGCATGTGGAGACTTTAACTTTGGGGTGGCAATGTACGAAATTTCATTTTCCTGTTTGGATCAGTGGTTTTGACATTGGCACCTGCTTTTGTTCGCATCAACTCAGAATCAGCTTCTTGTTCCCAATAAATACTGCAACCTGGAGAAGGTGGTGTTGTGGTTATATAATAAACTACTCATCCCTGGGGACTCACACACGGAACTGGTAATGTTAAAGTTCGACGAATAAAACCTGGAATGGAAGCCTGACCTCAGGAACAGACACATGCCTTTGTTATCCTTCAATCCCATTCATGCATGTCACTTATACAGGGGATGCTACCATCTTTACCCAATCCTGCCTACTTGTGTCTCCAGGACCTGAACGAAATAGCTGACCCTTCATCCGAGAATGACGACCCTGTGGGAAAGCAGGCCATTCGGCCCTTCCAGTCGACACCATCTCTCTGAAGAACATCCTAGCAGACCCACATTCCATAACTGTTCCGTTCCTCTTCATTTCCCATGGCTGACCCCAGTAACCTTCACACCTTCAGTCTGTGGGAGGAAACTCACACAAGCAAAGAGTGAATGTGCAAACTGCACACGGTCACACGAGACTGGGATCGAATCCATGTCTCTCGAGCAGCGAGGCAGCAGCGAATCAGGATGAACAACAAATGCTGTCCTGACCAGCGACATCCCCACCCTGTGGATATATCAAGCAGAATAAAAAACACATTCACAACATGGACAACGGGACTTACGTCTGCGTGGACATGATTTCAACCAATCGTTCATCCTGGGTAGATACAAGGACACCGATATCACAGAGAAACCAACGCAATGCGGGATTCAATTACCTGCTGAAGTGGAAACTCATCGACTCAGTCAAACTGGAGACAGACAGTTCAACAGTCCCGTGTATGGGAAGGGCTCAATGAGCAGAAGAACCTCCAGAGTAACCAGCAAGATTACATATCCCAAAAGGAGATCAACTAAACTGTCAACCCTGCTGTTAATCCCAACCAACTGCCAGTTTCATAGTGTCAAAGTCATAGGCTCACGCAGCATGAAAACAGGCCTTTCACTCCTACCAGCTCATACTGAACATAATGCCAAACTAAACGAGTCGCATCTGACGGCTCCTGTAATTGCTGAGGGTTAGTAATGCCCTTGTGATATTATTACTGCATTGTTAATATGAATGTCCAGATATAATTCTGTGGACACTGGTTCAAACCCTGGCATGGCAGATGCTGGAATTTTATTTAAATAAATACCTAGAGTCTAATGATGATGTTGAATCAGTAGATCTGATTCACTAATGCCTGAAAGGGAAGGAAACTGCCTTACCTATCTGGTGTCTGGCTGGTGTGTGACTCCAGATCCATAATATCGTGGTTGATTCTGAACTTCCTTCTGGGCAATAAGTAGTGTACTAGGCATGTATGAATAGCTTTTTTAAATCCCACTGAAACTTTCCAATTCATTTATCGATCCAAATATCCTGTAAATATTGTAAATGTACTTTCATTCATCACTGCCTCAGGAAGTGAATTGCACACATAAACCATCCTCTGTTTAAAAAAAAGCCTCTCATCTCTTATTTTAAATCCCTCTTTTCACTTTAAACATTTACCCTCTCGTCTTGAAGTCCCCCCTCCTTGGAGAAAAGACAGTTACAGTTAACTCGAGCCGAACTCTCAATAATTTATAAATTTCCATCAGGTCACCTTTCAAACTTCAGTTCTCGAGTGAAAATATTCTCAGCCTATCCAGCCTTTCGTTATAACACAAACCTTCCCCAGTAGCCATACGCTGGTATACCTGTTCTAAACCTACTCCAGCTGAATCATTTCCTTGCTATGCTGGGCGACAAGAACTGGACACAGTATTCCAGAAGACGCAACACCCAATGTCCGATTCAACTTCAACATAACGTACCAACTCCTACGCTCAAAGGACTGAGCAACGAAGGCAGGATGACATTTTTTTTAACCATTCTGTCTATATATGAAGTAAACTAAAATTAATTATGTACTTGCATTCCTGGCCTCCGTGTTCCATAACACGATGCGACGCTTGATCATTAATTGTATAAGCCCTACTCTTATTTGATGTAGCAAAACGCAATATCTTCCATTTATTCAGATTGAACTTCATGTGACATTTTTCAGCCCAAAGACGCAATGGATTAAGATCCTTCTGGAATCTTAGATCACCTTCTTCACAGTCTCCTATTCTGCTGTCCTCTGCAAGCTTATGAACCATGGCTTCGATGAGTTCTATTGTTTTCTCATATAGGTCAACGATTTTTAATTATTTGTTGTGGCCATCATTTAGCAGTTTGAAAATCAGGTAACAATTAGTCATGTCGTTAACCACGAGGAAGAAAGCCATAGACTGCAGGGAGATTGGAAACAATTGGCAAGAAAATGTGCTGAAAGGAATTCAATCCAGTGAAGTGAGTGATAATGAATTTGAGGACGCACAATGAGAACAGTGTGAATACTGAGAGGTTTAAAGTAATAAAAGAGAAATTGGAGTAGACATTCACGAATGTTTGAAGGTGATTGGACAAGGGATCAAGTGGTCTCGAGGGGTTGGAGATACTTTCTGTTCTTGACCGCAGTTGGGAATATAAGAGCAGGGAAATGATGCTGAAACTTTAGCAACAGCCTATTCAAGATCAATAGACAGGGGAATCAGAATAACGGAAGTGCGTACTGCAGGTGCAGGAAATCAGAATCAAGATTAGAGTGGTGCTGAAGAAGCACAGCAGGTCAGGCAGCATCCGAGTTGCAGAAAAAAATAACGTTTCGGGCAAACGCCCTTCATCAGGAAAAAAGGTGGGATCCTCGAGGGTGGAGAGATAAACGGGAGGACTGGGTCTGGGAAGAATTTAGCTGAGAGTGCAAGAGGTGGATAGAGATGGGGTTAAAGGTGATAGATCGGAGAAGAGGGTGGAGCGGATAGGTGGAAAGGAAGATAGACAAGTGGGACAGGTCAGTAGGATGGTGCCAAGTTAGAAATTTGGAACTCGGATAAGGTGACCGTGGAGAGATGAGAAAACTGGTGAAGACCACGTTGATGCCCTGGGGTTGAGGGTCCCGAGGTGGAAGATCTGGCGTCTGGTGGTGAGGGAATGGTGTGGAGGAGACCCAGGAACTGCATGTCCTTGGGAGAGTCGGGGACGTGGTAATTGATGTTTTTGGTCATGGGGCGTTGGAGTTGAATGTTGCGGGTTCCCTGGAAATGTTCTCTGAAGCGCTCTCCGAGAATGTGTCTGTTGGCCCCAATGTAGAGGAGACCGCATCGCGAGTAACAGATGCAATAAATGACATGTGTGGAAGTGCACACGGACATTTGATGGATATGGAAGGCTCATTGGAGCCTTGGAAGGATGTAAGAGGGAAGATGTGGGTGCATGTTTTGCAATTCCTGTGGTGGCAGGGGAAGGTGCCGTGAGGGGAGGGTGGGTCATTGGAGGGCCTGGACTTGACTAGGTAGTCGTGGAGGAAAGAGTCTTTGTCAAAAGTGGATAGGGGTGGGGAGGGAAATATAAATTTCCCTGTCACTGCAGGAAGTGCAAAACCTGCACCCACATCTACCTCCTCACCTCTGTCCAAGGCTCAAATGGAGGCTTCCACATCCATCAAAGTTTCTCCTGCACTTTCACACATGCAATTTCTTGTATACATTCCGCCCGATGCGGTCTCCTCTAAGTTGGAGAGAGGAGATGTGTTCTCACACAACACTTCAGAGAATATCTCCAGGATACCCACAAGAAATAACCCCAGTGCCCCATGGCCAAACATTTCAACTCCTCCTCCCACTCTCCCGAGGACATGAAGGTCCTGGGCCTCCTGTATCGCCACTGCCTCACGACCCGATGCCTGGAGGAAGAAAGCCTCATCATCTGCCTCGGGACCGTTCAACCCCATGGCATCAATTTGGACTTCACCCTTTGCCTCATTTCCCCTCCCCCTACCTTACCCCAGTTCCCACCTTCCAGCTCAACACTGTCCGCCTGACTTGTCCCACCTGTGCATCTTCATTCCCACCTATCCACTCCACCTTCTTCTCTGACATATCATGTTCACCCCCCACCTGCATTCACCTACAGCACTCTCCGCTACCTTCTCCCCAGCCCCACCCCCTTCCCATTTATCTATCCATCCCATGTGATCCCAGTCTCATTCCTGATGAATAGCTTTTGCCTGAAACGTCCATTTTTCCTGCTCCTCAGATGCCGCCGGACCTGCTGTGCTTCTCCAACACCACTCTAATCTGAAGGGGAGTCAGTTGATTGAGAGGATTTTCAGATATTTTCTATTGTTGACCACAGGCTGTGGATGATAGCAGAACTTTAGTAACCACCAGTTTAGGGAACAGCTGAAGGACTGAGCACAAGTCTGGTCACGGCATAAATCAACATTTTTCTTAAAATTGGAAGATAAAAGATGGAAGGCTGAAGTATGCAACTTTGCCCATCAAGACCGTTTCACCAATGAGTTTGTCACTGATTCCTTTCCAAGTCAGGTTGCTATGGGCCTTGGAGGGTAACTTGAAAATGGTGGCGTTTCGTTGCATCTTCCAACCTTGTCCTTATCGTCAGTATCGCTGTTGAGCTTTGAAGGTTGTCAAAAATGCCCGAATGACTTACTCCAGTGCATCTTATAGTGGTGCAATCTGCTGTAATTGCGCCTTAGCGGTGAAAGAAATGAATATTGCAGGTGTTGGAGAGGATACACTCAAGTGACTGCATTGTCGTGGACTGTGTCCAGTTCCTTAAGTGTTATTGAAGTTATATCCATCTAGGCAAATGGAGAGAGTTATATTCCATGTCTCATTTGTGGCTTGCAAACGATGTAGGATTCACAGAACAATGAGTTGAGTTTATAACCAAAAAATGTCTCAAGAACATGTTATTGTTGTCAAAGTGTTTATGTAGCCAGTTTCTATAAGTTTTTTCCCCCGAAATAACAGCTCTGTGGACACTTACACGGGGTAATTTGTTTACAGTAAAGTTATTGAATGTTAATGAGATAAGATTAGATTCGCATTTGTCAGCGTGATCATTACTCTATTTCGTCCTTGTGTGGACCAATCTGATTCCAGTCGCTGTTTGATTTCAAGATCCAATTCCCGTCTGTGCTTGAAATTTCAACCGTTTCTTCGCATAAATGTCTCCACCTGCCTTAATAATATGTAAGGACGCTGCAGGGGACAGCAGAGATTAATGAACATGTTGTCAACACTGGAGAAAATGGAGCTTCGTGGAATGATTGGTTAGGCTGGGATTATTCTCCTTGAAACAAAGGAGAGGGAGGGGAGCTCTATAATCACATAATAACATTTATAAACGTTCAATATTCATGGGATCTTGATAGGGTAGTTATGGGCAGGTGGTTCACCCTTTGGTATGAGGAGAGCATCAGAGGACATGAACTCAGAATTAGATATTGCCTATTTAATTCAGAAATGAGGAGTAATTTCTTTGCTCAGGGGCCACTGGATCGGTGGAACTCCTTGCCGAAATTGTTGTTAAGGCTGCGTTGTTGGTATTTTTAAACTGTGCCAGACAGATATTTAACCAGAAAGATGATGAAGCTTTGTCGAGACAATGCTGGAGAATGGAGTTGAGGATTATCAGATCAGCCATGAGTTCGTTGAATGGTGGAGCAGACTCGATGGGCTGAATGGCCGGTTTCCAATCCTACATCATTTGGTCTAACGTCTTATTTTATTGATACCTTTAGAATTCTGAGGGGATGGAATGAAGTAATAGAAAAGGTTTCTCAAACTGATCAGACAGATCAGGAACAAAGCTCATAAGTTCATGAACAGGAAATGTGCTGTGGCCTGGACACAACAAATGGCACTGGGCACACCGCAGATGGGTATGTGCAGATGATGTGATTGCTAAAGAAAATTGGTGGATCTAATATTGTTGCCAACTTGGTGATCACGCTGGATGATGGATCGCGGTATGATTCACACAGCAAAAGGTTGTGAAAGAATGAAAGATTCGTTTCATTGGAAAGGTTTTCTGCGGTTCCAATTCAATTGACTGTTAAAAATACTGATCAGAACTTTGTGTGGAGTGTTACATTAAAATTCACAATCCCACTGGATAAACTATTGCACCCGATCTCTCCTTATTTGTTACCCTTTCATTCGATATAAATTCATAGAAAGTCAAGATGGAATGAAAGGAGAAAAGAAGCGTTTGCACTCCTTTTCATTATCCCAATGTAATTTACAACAGAATCAAATTGCTTTACTTCGACTTTGATGAGGTATCGATTTATTACAAATCTCCGGTGCAATGAAGGGCAAGAGCAAGATTCTCCACGTTAAATGTTGCATTCAATTTTGCTCCGAATTTATTTCAGCTTAAAGGAAATACTCATGAGAAAAACAGAAGGTTATACTACAAAACAAGATGGCAGTTTTGATGCTCAGTAACTTTGGCAGATTTCAATGGGTATCAAATGAATCCAACATCATGGCGATCGTCCTCCCATCTTTAAGGCATGGGATTAAAGCAGGAACTCGATCTCCAAGAGACCGTTCACTTCCTATTCATTGTGGAATAGCTGTGTCTTGACAATAGACAAAATCTGCTCAGTTCCATTTATAATGCTTCATGTGGAATATTAATAGAAATCTTTCAAAACTATGAGTTTTCTTTTTGCTGAATCTTACTCAGCTGCAGACGTTTCCGATATTTCTTTGCATCTGAAGTCGTCCAAATTAGATATTGTTTCCTCGCACCATCTACCCCCGACACCGTCCTTTACACTTTTACCTGGCCACAGGCTGTCTCTCTCCTGGTGAAACTCGCTGCTTCTGTGTCTCTAAATGTGCCTTTCCAAATATTTTGGAAACGGATTGTCTGAATGACAAAAAATCTGCTCCCATTATTTCTTTGTCCTACATCTATGGTTTTGAAATCTTGACTTTCAGAAATTTATGAACTTGAAAGAGTGAATTTGCCACATATTTACTCTCTCCAAACCTCAAATACTCTGGAAAACTTCCATTCTGTTTTTGTTGGTTTAGTTTCGAATTTTCCAAAACACAAATAAATAAAACTCCATCCCCACTAAATGCCGTCAGCATCGTCTCCAATGTCTTAGCAGCCCAGTAAACGCTGGCAGTGTCCTCTCTGACAGAATCTCCGATTCCCTCCAATGCAGAAAGTACAGTTCAGACAATCGAGTCTGTAGGGAGACTCTGAACAGCATCTCAACCAGACCTAGCTCTCGTCTCTATCCCCGCAGGCCTCTGGCTTGTGATTTCAACTAAACCTGCTGGAATAAAACCTGGCATCGTGTGACTGCTGACCTTATTACCGCGTTACACATGGCTAATTCACTTAACTTACTGAATTCACTCCCTGGACACATCAGCGCAATTTAACATGGCAAATTCACCTGACCTATAGAGTTAAGAGCAGTGCGAACCACTGAACAAATGTACCATCACATTGAACACTATCTGTATAATTTACACACTGGCAACTCCGCCCAGTGAAAGCAAGCTGCGCCCACCAACCCGAATTCAATGCATCCAAAAGCGGTTCTCCGCTGTACAACCTCAGTAGTTCTGCTGGAAATGTCTCTGCGCTCAGATCTGAATGAGTTTATTCTGTTTTCTTCCTCAGATTCCTGCTTTAAATAAACATATCAGTCAGGAACGACTCTATATAATGGTTTTCATTGCAAAACAAACACAATGTGCTGAAGTTACGTGTTTGCACTTTCACTGACACTGTCTCACCGGGAGCTGCAGTCCTTCCCCACTCTGATTCAGACAGCACAGTCCTTCCTGTGACATGTCCCATCGAGAATGGAAGGCCAGTCATTAATAACCTTCACTGGGGAACAGAGCGACAGGTTTAAAACATTTACGATTCCCCAGCGGGGGATTGAACCCTGTGACAGGCGGGACACTAACCACGATACTGTGGAGGACAACAACATCGAAGGAGGCCCTTCAGCCTGTTGTGGCCGCACTTGTCAAACACAACTGCTTAACGACCTGAATCAAGTTCCATCGTTTAGCCTATAATCTTACATGTTTTGGCATCGCAAATTAACATCTCAATTTTTTTAAAGGTTAGAAAGATTTCCGCCTCTCTGACCCTTTCCGCAAATCTGCTCAAACCTTTCTGCCTTTTCCCGAAATCTCTTGGCCCCAGTGTTCCATCCCTCCATCAATAACAAAGGCTTCTTTCAGTCTATCCCATCCATATCCCTCAGCATTTAGTACATCTCAGTCATGTCTTCTCCAATCTCCTCCGCTCGGCGACAAACAACCCCAGTCTGTCCAATCTCTCCTCACAACTGAAACTTTTCAGCCCAGACAATATCCCAGTGAATCTCTACTGCAACGTTCTTAGTGCGATCACATCCATGCAGTACTCTGAATTGCAGAACTGCACACAGTAATCTAGCTAGGGCCGAATGAACTATGTTTTCCTGTTCTGTTACAGTATGAGGGCGTCGCTGGCTCGGCAGTATTGATTGCTATCCCTAATTGCACAGCGGGCAGTTGAGACTCAACCATATTGTAGTGAGTGTGGAGTGACATGGAGGCCCGAGCAGGTAAGAATGGCAGTTTCATTCCTTAAATGGCGTCAGATGGATTTGTTTTTTCTCAACAATTGAACATGGATATATAGGAGTTATAAGATTCGTAATTCCGGATATTTATTGAATCCCAATTCTACCACCGAGCATGGTCGGAGTCAAACCCAGGTCCCTGGTGTCTGAATTAATAGTTCAGTGTTCAGTGGTAATAGCGCTTGGCCATTGCAGAAAAGCAGTGAAACTGATCTTATCCAATTAAGTCGCTTTTCCCCGATACTGTTCTGTGCCAATTTTCTGAGCTTGACCCCCCGCAATAATATCTGGTCCACATCAGTAAAAGCTGCTACATGAGCATTGAACTCACAACAGTGGTAACCAAATGGATCAAATGGTCTGCAGGTCCCGATGGTGGGGTTGGAGCACGTTCACCCAGCAACAGTGACCCCAGCCACACAGACTGATCGGTATCAATGGGAGAGTCTGTATTAGAGTCTGCAATGCCTTAATGAAATAGGAAATGACTCCTCAAACACATGATGAAAGAGCTGCGCTCCGAAAGCTAGTGCTTCCATTAAACCTGTAAGACCATAACCTGGTTTTGGGTAATTTTTAACTTTGTACTCCACAGTCCAACACCAGCATCTCCAAATTAATGAAATGGGTATGGGATGGAAAGTTCGGTTCGTGATCGTAGGAGGGAAGAAATCTCTGAGAACGGGTGGATTTGAATTCTGACATATGAATCACAGAGATGTGAGCGAGCAGAGCTTGAAGGAAAAAAAACAATCACCTTGGAGAAAATCAAAACTTTAAAACAACTGATTCCTTTGTGTTTCACAAAAGACTGGGACACATAGAGCTGTTACTGCCATGACTCGGATTCGAACCGAGGTTGCTGCGGCCACAACGCAGAGCACTAACCACTATACGATCACGGCAACCCACAGACGAACACACAGAGCTCACGCAATAAGTACAATATCATAAGAAATGTTAGGCAGAGCACCAAATCCACAATATCAGTGCTTAGCGAACAGTGGCAGATGTGTGGGAACTCAGAATGGGCTGACCGTTTAATATCGGTTCACCCAGTGGCTGTGGTGATTCCATCATTAATGTGTTGAAGGCTGAGATAAATAGATTTCTCCAAAACATCAAAGACTCCGGGGACATCAATGTGGACTTCAACAGTTTCCTCATTTCCCCTTCCCCCACCTCACCCCATTTCCAAACTTCCAGCTCAGCACTGTCCCCATGACTGGTCCTGACTTGTCCTACCTGCCTATCATCTATTCCACCTATCCATTCCACCCTTCCCCCCGACCTATCACCTTCATCCCCTCCCCCACTTAACTATTGTACTCTATGCTACTTTCTCCCCACCCCCTCCCTCCTCTCACTGATCTCTCCACCCTTCAGGCTCTCTGCCTGAATTCTTGATGACGAGCTTTTGCCCGAAACGTCGATTTTACTGCTCCTCGGATGCTGCCTGAACTGCTGTGCTCTTCCAGCACCACTAATCCAGAATCTAATTTCCAGCATCTGCAGTCATTGTTTTTACCAAGCTTTTGTTGAAATGTATGCTTCAATAGCAATGCAGTTTAACATCGGTTACTTCACGAGTTTCCCCACACTAGTCAGTAACCACTGCTGTCACATAGTCCCAGTTCCCTGCCCCAGAATCAGATGAACTGAGTGGCGCAGTCGCGAATAACCAACTTGAAATCAAGATGGGAATGAGGTCGCAGAGATACTCGATGGCTCAAGAGATGCAACCGGAGAATGCAAGGTATTTCTATGATGGTTTAGAGGCGCAAGCAATTCCAAGATTGGGAGTGCTCCTGGTCAAAAGCGGGGCAGAAGGGAAAATCTGTTCCCGTTTATAATAACAGCGATCTACAGTGCATCTTGCTGAGACAGCTGAGTGCCACAACTGGAGCGTGAGCAGCTGGTTTGAAGTTTACATTTGCTTCATTATCACCCACTTCCGTGGAATGAATTGCTTTCACCATTTTTATTTCCAATTGTTTTATATCTCCCTGTAGTCTGCAGCTTTCTTTCTCATGGTTAATTGCATGACTAACTGTTCTATGATCTGCACACTGCTAAATCACGGCCACTACAAGTAAATATGAAACATTGATCTATATGAGAAAACAGTGGAACTCACTGCAGACATGCTTCATAGGTTTGCAGGTGACACCAGAATTGTAGACAGTGAGGAAGATGATCTAAGTTTCAAAAGGATCTTAATCCAATGAGTCGTTGGACTGAAAAATGTAACATGGAGTTCAATCTGGATAAATGGAAGGTATTGCATTTTGGTACAACAAAAAGAGTATGGCTTTGCGGATGTTGGAGAACAGGGAAGCTCGGTGTGCAGGTTCATAATTCCTTGTAATTTGCATTACCAACAGACAAGATGGTTCAAAGGCATTTAACATACGTCCCTTCATTGCTCAGTCCTTTGTGTATAGTAGTTGGGACGTTATGTTGAAGTTTTGCAGGACATTGTTGAGGCGTCTTCTGGAATTTTATGTCCAGTTCTTGTCGCCCAGTTGTGGGAATGATATTATTCCGCTGGAGTAGGTTCACAAAAGGTATACACGCATGTTGCCTGTGGAAGGTTTGAGTTATAATGAAAGGCTGGATAGGCTGAGACTATTTTCAGATTCGAGATTGGGGTGCTGGAAAACCACATCAGGTAAGGCAGCATCCGAGGAGCAGGAGAATAATTTTTTTTCGCGCAAGTGTCGTTCATCAGGCTCTTCCACGAAACGTCGATTCTCCTGCTCCTCAAATGCTGCCTAATCTGCTGTGCTTTCCCAGCACAACACTCTCGACTCTGATCTCTCATCTGCAGTTCTCACTTTCTCCTAGTTGAGACTGTTTTCACTCTCGGTTAGGGGTTTGAACGGCGACCTGACAGAAGTTTATGAATTATTGAGAGACAAGTTTAGAGTTAACGATAGCGGCCTTTTCCCAGGAGGGGGATTTCAAGACGAGAGGGCATATGTTTAAGATGAAAAGAGATTTTAAAAAAAAAGACGTGCGGCATTTTTATAGGGAAGGTGTTTAACGTGTGTAATTAACTTGCTGAGGAAGTAATGGATGAGCGTACGTTTGCAACATTTAATGGGCAATTGATTCCAAACATGAATGGGAAAGTAGGATTTTTAAAATAAATGTATTCATGCCGAGTACGTCAGTTATTTCCCAGAGGACACTTAAGAGTCAACCACGGTATTATCCATCTGGAGTCTCCTGTGAGACAGAGCAGATGAATATGGCAGTTTGCTTCCCGAACTGGCATGAGTGGATCAGATGGGATTTTCCACACAACTGATTCAGGTCATCAGGAGACTCTTCAATTCCAGGTGCGTATTGAATTCAAACTCCACCATCTGTCATGCCAGGACTTGAATTCTTTGTGCTCAAAATATTACCTGTTTTTTTTGGATTAACAACACAGTAATAAAACTACAAGGGCATTATAACCACTTAACGGGTACAGGAGGAGGCAGATGTGACAAGGTTAGTTTGGCAGTATGTACAGCATGGATTGTTTGGACTGACGGGCCTGTTTTCATGCTGTATGACTCTATGATTGACGCTATGGAGCAAATAGCTGTTTGGGATTAACAGCAGCATTGATAGCATAATCGAACAACTGATAGGATATGTAGTCCTGCTGGCGTCTCGGAGTTTGTTTTGCTCAGTGATCCCTTCCCACACATGGGAGTGGTGAACGGTCTCTCCCCAGTGTTACTGATTAAATGAGTTTCCATTTCTGTGGTTAATTGAATCCCTTCCAGAAGTTCCCACATTGCCCTGCTTTTTCTGTGGTATCATCGTCTTTTTTTTTCTACCCAGGGTGAACGATCCTTTAAAATCGTGTCCACACAGATACAAATCCCGTTTTCCATGTTGTTAAGGTGTTTTCATTGTTTCTCATTAACCCACAGGGTGTGAGTATCACTGGTCAGGACAACATTTATTCTTCGCCCCTCGTTCGTTGCTGTCTGGCTGCACCACAAACCCGGGTGGGATCTCAGCCTCGGGTGTCTGTCTGTGGGCAGTCTGCACATTCTCTGTGTGTTTGTGTTTTTATTTCTCCCTCTGACTTAAGATGTGCCAGTTACAGGGATCAACAATGGAAAATGCAGGCTTATGGGATAGGGAATACCGTGGGGTCTGGTGGGATGCGCTTCGGATGAATGTGTGGACTGGAAGGGCCGACAAGTCTGCTTCCCTCACAGTGGGGATTCTTGGATTAAGGGTCAGCTAATGTTTTTTTTTCTGGTCCTGGAGTCTCTCGTAGGCAGTACTGGGTGAAGATGGTAGAATCCCCTGCATAAGGGACATGGATGAATGAGATTGCAGCAAATTAAAGTCATGATCTCTGTTCCTGAGGTCAGGCTTGCATTTCAGGTTTTATTCGTCGAACTTAAACATCACCCTTTCCGTGTTCCAACCCCCAAGGATGACGAGTTTAAAATATTACCCCAACACCACCTTCTCCAGGTTGAAATCTTGACTGTGTGGAAGAAACTGATACTGAGCTAATGCAAGCAAATGTAGCTGCCACCACCAGTGTTGGAAACACAGATCCAAACAGCAAAATCATCTTTTAAACCCACCACTGCAAAGTTCAGGGCTGAACACGCTCCACTTGTGCCACTCAGCTGTCTTAGCAAGATGCACTGGAAATCGCTATGAGACTATAAACGGGAACAACCGTTCCCTTGAGCAGGAGCACACTCAACCAAGGAATTTCTTGCGCCTCTATACCATCGTAGAAGGACAGCACGCTCACCTATTGCATCACTGGAACCAGAGATTAACTCCGTGCACACATTCCCATCCCCATTTCCGGTTGGATCTGGGCGGCTGTGCCGATGTTAAGCTAAAATGCGATTGAAGCAAACATTTCAACAATACCCTGTATGGCCCCTCGAGTCTTGGATGTTTTGTCGAAATCGATCAATCTCAGTTTTCAACATTCTCATTCAAGGGATCTCCACAGCCTCTGAGGACATCCAGCTGATAGATTCAGCTCATTCTCAGTTCCCACATGTCTGTCACTGTTCGCTGAGTACTGATATTGTACATTTGCTGTTCTTCCGAACATTTCCTCTGCTAGTGTACTTATTTCTGCTTGCAAGCATCCTGTTCTGTGGTTACTGTGATCGTGGTTGTCGGTATTTTGCATTGTGACCACAGCAACCTCGATTTGAAACCAAATCACGGCACTAAGTGTTCTCTCCGTTCTCCTTTTTGTGATACACGTTAATAAATTAATTGCTTTACCTTCAAGTTCCGCTCTCTCGCATCTCTGCGTTTCATATATCAGAATTCAAACGCACCCGTTGTCAGAGATTCCGGTCCTTCCCACGATCATTAAACCTCCTGACCGTCCCTCCCCCCATTTCTCTGAGGCAATGCACAATCTATCACTCTCTTTCACATTCATACTGTTCTCTCTGTGCTGCTGCTGTGGTTACTGTTGTTGGGTGAACGTGCCCCAATCCCACCATCGGGACCTTCAAACAAGTCGATCCATTTGGATACCGGGGTTGTGAAGTCAATCTCCATGTAGCAGCTTTTACTGACATAGGCCAGATACAATTGTAGCGTCAGGCTCATGGAAAATACCCAGGACAGTTTTGGTGAAAAGACATTTTATTGTTAAAGATCAGCTTTTACGGCTTTCTGCGTTGGTCTTGTGATAATTTCATAGGATTGATAATCCAGAGACCGAGGTAATAGTCTGGGTACTCGGGCTTGAATCCCACCATGTCATGATCGTCAAATTTGGATTTTATAAAATCTGCAATGAAGAATCTAATGACTACTATATATCCATTGACAATTGTTGAAAATAAAACATCTGGTTCACGGATGTCATTTCGGGATGGAATCTGCTATCCTTACTTGGTCTGGGCTGCATGTGACTTCAGACTCATAGCAATATGGTTGAGTCTCAACTGCCCTCGAGGCAATTCGGAATGGGTAATAAATTCTGCTTAGCCAGAATCGCCCTCACACTAATCCAGAAATTTTGAAACAAATGCTCATTAAGCTCAAGCAGGAGTGTTGTGTGCAGTTTTGCAAGTCACATTTTAGCAGGGATGTGATCACACTGAGAGAATTGCAGGAGATATTTACCGGGATACTGTTTGGGCTGAAGAGTTTCAGTTGTGAAGAAAGACAGGACAGAGTGGAGTGTTTGTCGCAGTGTAAAGGAGATGTAGAGGAGACATGATTTGGTTAGGGTATGGACAGGGTTGACTGAACGAGTTTCCCACTGATAGAGGGATCGATCAGTCAGGGCCAGAGACTTAAGGAGAAAGACAGAAAGCTTTGAGAAGATGTGCGGAAAAGCTTTATCAGCCAGTGGGTGTTAGGAATTTGGAATACACTGTCTGCATATTTCAGAGCGGCAGAAACCCTTATAACCTGAATAAATATTCAGATATGAACTTTTGAAGCCAAGAAATTTAAGGCAGTGGGGTAAGCATTGTGAAATGGGATTCAGTTAATTAGGCAGTTGTTTTTGACAAGTGTGGCCACATTTGAAGGGCCTCCTTTGACACTCTTGTCCTCAGTAGTATAATGGTTAGCTGCCCCGCCTGTCAGAGGGCTCAATTTTCTGCTGGGGACAGTGTAAACGTTTTAAAACTGTCGCTCCATTCCCAAGTGCGGGTACTGATACTTGTCGTTCCATTCTCGATGGGGCATGTTACAGGAAGGACAGTGCTGCCTGAATCAGTGTGGGAAAGGGCTGCAACTCTCAGGGAGGCAGAGTGTCAGTGAACAGCCAAACACGTGACTTCTGCAAACTTCACCTTGTGACTGCGTTGGAATGAAGAACGTTTGACAGACTTGTTCCGGATTGAAGTGTTTACTAGAAGCAGGAAGCCGAGGAAGAAACAACATAAACGCATTCAAATATGAGTGCAGAAACATTTCCCGCAGCACGAATGAAATTGTAAAGGACAGATTAGCGTTTCAATACATTGAATTTGGGTTCATTTGTTTTGATGAGGCTGCAACCAGGGTATAAAGCCATTAAAAATGATACAGCATTTGCTCAGTATGATGGAACATTGTCTCAGTAATTCGCACTGCTATTCAGTGTGACGGTTAGGTTGATTGGCAAAGTTAAATTGACCTCTCGTGTCCAGGACTGAATTAAGTAAGTTAGGTGAATTAGCCACGGGGAAGGTGGGGATAAGGTCAGAAGTCACAGGACGTCAGGTTATACTCCAACAGGATTATTTGAAATCATAAGGGGGAGGGATTCCCCTTCTTCAGGTGAAATATCAGGAAATAGGGAGGGGAGCTGGATCTGGGTGAGATGCTCTTCAGAGAGTCGACACTGGCTCGATTGACTGAAATGCTCTTTCTGCACTGTCGTATTCCATGATTCTATGAATTGATAATGACGCTATTTACTAGGGTTAGCCATTAGAGTAGATGCTGATGGAGCTGTACTGAGGATGAGATTTTATTCACTTGTCTTCTTGAAAAATTGAGAACCATTATCCCTGAACCAAGGAAGACTTAATTGGATTTATTCAGCTTATGAAATGTTTGGACAGAGTAAATAGGTGGAAAATTCCCTCTTTCAAGTCAGTAAACATCGAGATGTCAGGCATTCAAAGCCTTTGATAAAAACCTTTGAAGGACAAAGAAATGATGAGAAATGAATCGCTGTCACTCCGAGAATCTGTTTTTCAAAATATTTGGAAAGGCACATTTGGTGACATACAAGGAATAAATTTCACAAGGAGAGAGACAGCGTGTGGCTAGGTGAAGGTGTAGGGTTGGGGTGTAGTCGGTCAGAAGTTGCAGGGAAACAATGTCTAAGTTGGTTGTCTTTAAATGTAAAGAAATTTCTTTCATGTGTGCAACTGAATAAGATTCGGTTCCAAAACTCTGCATTTTGAAAGATTTGGCATAATATTCCACCTAAAGCATTGTAAATGGAACTGAGTGAAATTTTATTTATTGTGAACGGAACATAATGCATAGGAAGTGACCAGTTGCTTGGAGATCGACTTCCTGCTTTCATCACATGCGTTAAGGATGTGAGAACAAACACCATGATGTTTGATCCATTTAATACTCAGTGAAATCTGCCAAAGCAACGAGCAACAAAACTGGTGGGTTTTCTTTTGCGCTTTAACCCTTTGTTTTTCTAAGCAGTATTTTCCTTAAGCTGAAATAAAGTCAGAGCAAATTTGAATACAACATTAATCGTTCCAATGAGATATATCTAATTAACTTCTGATTATTACAACGAACATTGTGAGAATTCAGCAAAATTAAAATGAAATGAACAAATCAGCATTTCTTGCGATTTAATCCAATTCATGTTCAGCCATATGAGAAAGGCCATTGAGCGACAACATCGCCTTCATTTCACTCACCATGGCTGCTTCTTCACCTGAGAGAGAAAGTGACTGAAGTAATTATGAGTCAAATGTAAGTGTAAATATGACGGAAAATTCTTGTCCTGTTTCATTCTGACACAGTTCTGACTCAATGTATTAATGACAGCTATTCATTCTGATCAGCATGGCTATTTATTGGAATTTGCTGTTATTATAATTCTCGTGAAAGCAGTAACACAATGGTGTGGATTCGACTCCGCTCTGGAACTTTCTCATCCATGACTTTCAGCACATGTAACCTGATGAGGTCACATGTCACCCCATTACAAAATGTGCAGAGGAGACTGTGAGATTACGGTGCTGGGTTATTATACCGCTGTACTCCACATTCATGGGTTCGAGTCACACTCTGGTTGCTAACTTTACGCACCGCGGTTTTCCTTTGCACCTCACACGTCTGGTATACACTGGATCGAGAATCTTGTTCTTGCCCTTCACTGCAAAGGAGATTCACAAATAATCGACACCACATGAATGTCGAAATGAAGAGTAAGAGCAATCATTCTATTCAATTGTAGATGAAATTGGTGTAATGAGAAGGAAAGCATTTTTCTTTCCGCCCGACATTCCATCGTGTCTTTCTATGAATTTACATCGAAACAAAGAGAAAAAAATAACAAGAGATCGGGAGCACAAGTTTATCCAGTGGGGTTGTTCATGAGTATTTTAACCTGATACTTCACACAAAAATCTGATCAGTATTTCAAACAGTCACTCGGAATTGGAACCGCAGAAAATTTTTCCAATGAAACGAACCTTTCATTCTTTCACAAATTTCTGCTGTGTGTGAATCATACAACGATCCATCATCCAGCGTGATCACTGACGTTGCCAACTATATAAGATCGAGCAACTTCCTTCAGCAATCACAGCTTCTGTACACAGCCACCTGTGCTGTGCCCAGTATCATTTGTTGCCCCCAGGTCGCAGCACATTTTTTCTTCCTGAGTTTATGAGCTTTGTTCCTGATCTGTCTGATCTGTTTAATAAACCTTTTCTGTCACTTCATCCCATCCCCTCACACTTCTGAACTTATGAATAAAATAAGGCGTTAGACGAAAAGTTAAACCAAATGGAAGTATGCTATTCAGCCCAAGGAGTCTGCCCCACCATTCAACGAACTCATGGATGATCTGATTTGGAGATGCCAGTGTTGGACTGGGGTGTTCAAAGTTAAAAATCACACAACACCAGGTTATAGTCCAACAGGTTTAATTGGAAGCACTAGCTTTCGGAGCGATGCTCCTTCATCAGGTGCTAGTCACCTGACTATCACCTGATGAAGGAGCGTCGCTCGGAAAGCTCGTGTGCTTCCAATTAAACCTGTTGGACTATAACCTGGTGTTGTGTGATTTTTAACATAGTTGCTCTGCTAGTCTTGAATCCCTTTCTGCTCACTTAGCTCGACAAAGTTTCATTATCTTTCTGATTAACTATCTGGCACAGTTTGAAAATACCCAACCACACAGTCTCAACAGCGGTTATTGGAAATTGCCACAGATTCTTTGACCCCTGAACAAAGGAATTACTCCTCAGTTCTGAATTGAATGGGCAATATCTAATTCTGAGATTATGACCTCTGGTGCTCTCCTCAGAGCACAGAGCAAGCCACCTGCCCGTATCTACCCTGTCAAGGTCCCATTTATAATTGTTATTATGTGATTATAAAGTTCCCCTCCTCGTCCTTTGTTTGAAGGAGAATAATCCCAGCCTCACCAATCATTTCACGAAGTTCTACTGTATACAGAGTTAGCAACATGTTAGTAAGTCTGTGCTGTACCTTACATATTATTAAGACAGGTGGAGAAATTTCGGCGAGGAAACGGGTTGATATTTCAGGCGCCGACGGGAATTGGAACTTGAAATCAGAAAGTGATTAGAATTGGATTGACCCACAGGACAAAATACAGCGAAGATAACTCTGACAAATGAGAATCTAATCATATTTGATTGACATTCAATGGCTTCAATGTAACTGAATTCCTCCGTGTAATCGTCCTGGAAGCTAGTATTTAGGAGAAATGGAACCTGACCGCCCATATAAAGAAGTTGAAGACAAAAACCTGTCCGTGGGTCGACTTTGTTTGATTATTAACTCAACTCTTGTCTCCGTGAAGCCTACATCGTCTGCAACACACAAATTAGATGTTGAACAGGACTCTCTCCATTTGCCGAGGGGCGTGTAGCTTCAATACCACTGAAGGAACTGGGCACCCTCCACGACAATGCAGTCACTGAACTGTATATTGTTCAACACCTGAATATTTCATCCATTAACTGCTAAGGCACAATTGTAGCAGAGTGCACCACATAGAAGATTCACTGGAGTAAGTCATCTAGGCTTTATTGACAGAACCTTCAAAGCTCAAATGTTGTACTGACTATAAGGACAAGGTTGAAGATGCACTGAACCTTCACCATTTGCAAATTACCCTCTAAGGTACATACCAGCATGACCTGGAGAGGAATGAGTGGTAAATTCATTGAGTGGTGCAGTAGTTTGATGGGCAAAGATTGATACTTCAGCCCTCTATCTTTCATCTTTCAATGTTTAAAAATGTAGATTATTGCATGGACCAGACTTGTGCTCGTTCCTTTAGTTGTTTCCTAAACTGGCAGTTGCTAAAGATCGAATATCATCCACAGTCTGTGGTCAACAGCAGAAAATATTCAAAAAACATCCCTAACAACTTATCTCCCTGTCTAACATTCTTCAGGGATCTGTGAATGTCCACTCCAAGATCTCGTTGTTCCTGTACACCACTCAGAATCCTCACTGTTATTGTTACAACTCCCCAAATTCACTACCACTCATTGGTCTGGATTCAATTCCATTCACTATTTTTCCTTTCCACCTGATGGATACATCCCTGCGGCCCCTGACATTACCCATCATAGTCAACTACACGACTATGTATCATCAGTAAACGTCTAAATCATTACTCCCAAAAAAACAGTTTGAATGATTGATCTACATCAGGAAACAGTGGTACTTCACTGGGAACAAGCATCCAAACATGGTTCCTTGCTGCATGGGATGAAAAACTGCCATGTTCCAATCTCCAAGGGTTGCTAGCCCAGTATCTCACCACTACATTTGCAGATGACACAAAGATTGGTGGAGTAGCCAGAAAACAGAGGGGACTGTCAAAGAATGAAGGGGAATATAGATAAACAGAAGAGTTGAGCGGAGAAGTGGTAAATGGAGTTCCATCCAAGCAAATGTGAGGTGATGATTTTGGGAAGTCAAATTCCAGAGCCAGGTATACGATAAACGGAAGAGCCTTGGGTAAACTTGATGATAAGAAAGATCTGGGAGTTCAGTTCCTTTGTACCCTGAAGGTGACTGCACAGGTGGATAGAGTGGTCAAGAAGGCATATGGCATGCTTGCCTTCACCGGATAGGGCATTGAGTATAAGAGGAGGCAAGTCCTGCTAAAATTGTACAAGAGTTTGGTTCGGCCGCGTTTAGAATACTCTGTACCGTTCTGGTCGCCAAATTACCAAAATTATTTGGACGTTTAGGAGAGAATGTGGAGAAGGTTTACGCAGATGTCGCCAGGTATGGAAGATGCAAGCTCTGAAGAGAGGTTGAGTAGGTTACTTCTGTTTCATTAGAAAAAACGAGATTGAGGGGACCTGATTGAGGTCTACAATATCATGAAGGGTGAGAGAGATAAGCACAGACAGGATGGATAGAGATAAGCTTTTTCCCAAGATGAAGGATTCAATAATGAGGGGTCAAGCATTCAATGAGAGAGTTGAAACGTTTAAGGGAGATAGACATGGAAATTATTTTACACAGAGGGTGGTAGGTGCTGGAATGCATTGCCAGCAGAGGTAGTAGAGGCAGACATGGTAGATTCATTTCAGGTGCGCCTGGACAGATGCACAAGTAAGTGAGGAGCAGAGGGATATGGATGCTTAGAAATTGGACGACATGTTTAGATAGTTTATTTGGATTGGCTCAGGCTTGGCCGTCCAATGGGCCTATTGCTGGGCTGCACATTTTCTGTATTCTTTGTTATTCTTTGTTCACTACACGACCAACTGTGCGTTACAGGTGAAGTATTGTTACTTCTGCAATCATAATTACTTATGCAAGGTAAATGAATTCACAGCAGTGCACAATTGTTTCAATCAAGAGCTGAGTCCACAAGAATGATACCTATGTGAAGGAAATATATAATTGTTTTCATATTAGCTAAAATGTGCATACGAGAATGAAAGGTGCCTGCAAACAATGGTGGATGGTACAGACAAATAGTTAAGGTGCTGTGAGGATATAGGTTAAGCCAGATATGCTTGTACAAGCAGTAGTTACAAGCATTTGTTTCCCATTTCTGCAAAAACAGAAAACAAACCCCAATTAAAATGTCGTAAAATTCAATATGTTTGGGGAAAGGGAGGAAATGTCACAAGTGGGTGAAATAGATCGCAGTGAATGAGGATATACCTAACAGTTGACCACAGCCAGGATGTGGTGAAAAGGCCAAGTAAAACCTGTACTTTGTTATGCACAACGCCGGATAAGGCAAGAGAGAAGCAATAGTAATGGGCACCGGATTTGGAGTAGTGACTCCTATGTACTTGCTAAACTCTGCGTGTCTATTTCAGGCACCACGATTGCAAGCATATAATAAACATACTGATTGCTTCAGATCTTGTCTCGCACTGAGATTATTGAAGTTTCTCACAACTGGGGGATTGTCCGGGATATTCTTCCATCCCCGGGAGGAGTGGCTGGCCCTGGACACTGGGAAGATGCCCACCATTCACAATTGAGGAGCAGTTTCTGGTCCCGGTTTTGTCCGCTCCCTTGGGCGACTGGTACGAATCCCACAAGAGAGATATCTGAATCAGACAGTGAAAGGAGGTCGATAAAAAACTTGAGAAAAAAGGGGCCAGGCAACTCTGTGCACAGACAACGTCAGAAAACTGACTTTTAAGTATTGCCTTGGTGGCCGGGAAAAGGGGTATTTAATCGCTGAGGGACTGGTGAGGGCCCCGAGAAATGGGGGGTAGGCAGAGTAAGGCGAACTGTCACGGAGTAAAGGAAGAAAACGTCCCTGGTAACATTCCTCCTGAAAGTCCGTTGGGGAGGATGTTGCGGGAATGGATAAGTAAGACTTGTACAAGGGAAAAAGATAAAAAGAAAATGATTAAATATTTTTGTTTAGTATGGACCAAAGAACCAATTCTTCATCCGGCTGTCTTCTGGCCAAAGTATATTCGGATGACGATTGTGTATTTCAGAATTTAGATTTGCATGCGAATAAAAAACAAACTTTTAGTCAAGAGGAGGCGGACTATGTGTCCTGTTGGAAGGGCAGTTTGGGAATGATGGTAGTAAAGACAAAGGATTCCCCCTCTGCCCCACCCAGTCCCTGGGATCCATTTGCCTGCTTGCACTCTCCCTCTCCCCGCCCCCCCACGTACCATAAAATCAGATGAGGTGAAAATGGGGGAGGAGGAGAGACAGACCGACAGGGACAGGTAATGGATGACCCTCAAGAGGAGGACGAAGGGGCGGTGGACGGGGATGTTGTTTTTCCCGACCCTCAATCCTCAGCAAAAGAAAGGGAAGATAAAGTAGATGTAGAGAAGGCCTCTGGAGTATCTGAACCAAAGCCTAAGGGGGAAAAACAAAAGCAAAAAAAAGGGGAAGAACGGGAGGTACCAATAGGGTACAAAGAGGTTGGGTTTGTAAGTGCCCCCTTCACCAGTGGGGAGGTCAGAACGTTTAAAAAGGAGATGAAGGTCCTGGTTGAGTATCCGGTCAGGTTGCCTGAAAAAATTGATCAATTCTTGGGGCCCTGTCTGTATACGTGGACTGAGTTAATGTCTATTTTGAATATACTATTTACTGGGGAAGAAAGGGGACTTTGCCAGGAGCAGCCATTAAAATATGGGACAGGGAACTTCCCATTGGGGATGGGGATACTGGACAGGAAGAGACGGAGTTTCCCTCAGAGACACCCAGTGGGAAAATAAAAACCCAGAGCATAGGGAAGAAACGAGGGAATTGAAAGACCTGATGCTAAAAGGTATAAGAGTGTCAGTTCCGAAGTCACAGAATTTGAATAAAGCCTTTGAAGTTACAGAGGAGAAAGATGAGACTCCCTTAGCTTTCTTACAAAGATTAAGAGACTCAATGCAGAAATACTCTGGAATGAATCCTGAGGACCCAGTGGGTCTTTTCAAAGTACATTTTGTGACAAAGGTATGGCCAGACACAGAGAAAGACACTGAAGATAGAAGGGAGGAGCGAAACACCATTAGATGAATTGTTAAGAGAGGCACAGAAAGTGTAGATTGGATAAATTACATTTTCTATAATCAACAGAAATTTATAAATTATACAAGTGATGCAGTTGAAGGAATATCAGAACAGCTTGATGTGACAAGTAGGATGGCATGAGAAAACAGAATGGCCCTTGGTATGATTTTAGCAGAAAAAGTCTGTGTGTGTGTGATGTCAGGAGGAAGCTGTTGCAACTTTATTCCTAATAACACTACACCTGCTGGTTAAATTACTCGGGCATTAAGGGGATTGACTGCCTTAGCAGAGTAACTGGCTGAGAGTTCAGGAGTAGACACATCTCTCACGGGATGGATTGAATCATGGTTTGGAAAATGGAAGGGGGTGGTGGTTTCCATCCTTACTTCCCTGATAGCAATAGTCGGGGTATTGGTAGCCATTGGCTGTTGTATCATGCCCTGTATACGAGGACTTACCCAAAGACTGATTGAGACAGCTTTAATAAAACAAATGCCCCGAAAAGGCAAACAGGCAGAGGAACTTTGTCGATTAAATAATGAGGGATGAGTGAGACCAAGATGGATGAAATCTCCGGAATGATGCTTGTGAATTTTGGGGGCAATGCTTAAAAGAAAAGTGCAGAAGATAACAAATGGTAATTAAAGAAAAAGGGGGAAATTGTAGGATCTAGGTAAAGCAGTGTTACTTCTGCAATCATAATTATTTATGCAAGGTAAATGCACTCACACCAGTGTATAATTGTTTCAACCAAGAGCTGAATCAACAAGAATGAAAATTATGTGGAGGAAATATATAATTGTTTTAGTATTAGCTAAAATGTGCATACAAGAATGAAACGTGCCTGCAAACAATGGTAGATATTACAGACAACGAGATAAGGTGCTGGTGGGATGTAGGTTAAGCCAAATATGCTTGTACAAGCAGTAGTTATAAGCATCTGTTGCCCACTTTTGCAAAAACACAAAAGCAAACCCCAATTAAATGGTCATAAGGATCAATATGGTTGGGAAAAGGGAGGAAATGTCACAAGTGATGGATTTAGATAGAGGTGATGGAGGATATACCTAACAGTGGGCCGCAGCAGGATCCGGTGAAATGGCGAAATAAAACTTGTACATTGTTATGCACAAGGCCGGATAAGGCAAGCGAGAAACAATAGTAATGGGCACCCGATTTGGAGTAGTGAATCCTATACAAGATATGTATTTGCTAAACACTGTGTGCCTTATTCCAGGCACCACGCTTGCAAGCGTCCAATAAACATACTGATTGCTTCAGATCTGGTCTTGGACTGAAATTATTGAAGTGAGTGAGCTGTGTTTCTCACACTCTGTAATTTAACTTTACTGTGCTTTCTATTCACTCAAGTTCTCATATTAAATGCTCCTCGTTTTCTTCTTAACTTTGAGACAAATCTCAAAATTCCAGGCACAATAAAAGCGATATGAATTATAAATTATTATCTGGGCAAGAGAACCAATAAACAGCTATATTGACCTCTTGAACATCCGAGATATTTGAATGAAAAAGCAATGCCTTTCAAAAAAATCTTTGGATGTCTGTATCCTTTTTCAATTCATTAATCCTGCAAATAGCTTATAATTGTCAATTGATCTCTCTTAATGAGTATCTAATCAATGTCATTGCAAACCACCGAAAAAATTGAAACTTTTATTTGTTGAAATGAAAAGATTCATTCTCAATTCGTTATTAAAACAATAAGTGAACCATATTTTACCTGTCCACTAAGGTCAAGTGACCTATCGCCCATAATTGAACATTCTAAATATTCCTACAGCTGGAGAAATCGGAGCTAAAAAGGCCAAACTAAATCAAACATTAGACAAAATAATCAGGTCTAGAAAACTGTGGAAAGCCCAGTCAAAGAGGTCACAAAGGTTCGAGAGATCCAATCACAACCAGCCCGATAGTTGTGCTTTGGAGAGTTTGAAGCAGACTTCCTGGCACCTTGACTTGCATCCAATGTCTGAGCGTTATACACCTCGCTTGAAAATGACGACAAGTGAAGGGTGTTTTGTACGAAACCCATTGAATGCTTAGAATCCAGAATTTTGGTAAAATGTTGTGAAACATTTCCCTGATCATGGAAATCAGCTCAACATTATTGAAGTCAAAGTACTCCTAATGGTCTTCAAGACCACCTAATTACTGTTCGGTGAAAAACACTTTGTACGTGTCTAATTGTTCTCAGGTTTAATTATCACAGCAAACATCACAGTCTCACCAGATCCAAAGATATGTAAGAGAAACCTTATTATAATTTAAACACGAGATCTTTTCCAGACCCATGATGACACCTTATTTCTTCTGACTGAGGATACTACGAGTAACATTTATCGAGATGAAGCTAGTCCTGAATATAGGATTTTTTTTTCTGATAGATTTCCAATCCAAAACTTATGATAACAATGTAATTGTGGCTCATTCATTGTCAACAGATTCCCATTAAACGTATTTATCTGTTTATTCAGAGACACTATTGAAACAAATACGTTGATAAATGCTGTTGACTGTATGTTTCTGTAAAAATAAACCTTCCTTATTGACTTATTTTCTTTATAATTCTGACTCAAATGTCTAAATATTGATGATATGAAAAATTGCATGAATTAAATACAATGCAGAATTTGTTCTTGTTATATATTATAGTTCTCCAGAAGAAAAGTAGAGAAACCAAGTATAGAAATCTTGAAGATCTGAGAATTTTGAATGACAAACCATTTCTGATCAACATCCACTGAATGTCTAATGTCTTTCCATATCATCATGCCAGAATTTGCAGTCTCAGCTGACAGATTAAGAAATATCTAGTCAACATCAAAGCAAATCCATTTAGCAATATTGAATCATTTACTTTGCCAAAGTTCTAAAATTAATTATCAATTCATTGTCATTCCAAAAATCACACAGCAATTCAGTTTAGGTTTTGTAACAAACATCGTCAAATTCACATTTTAATTTATTCCAGTATTTCTTAGTGTCAATATTAAAAAAAAGGATAGTAGTTCCCTTATTCCAGGATAACACAAACACAACCTAATTAATGATTCCCTATCCAACACTCAAAGATAATATCTGGTCCCTTCTCATTTGAATGTTCACAGAAATTATTGGATTAATATTCGTCCTTACATATTAAGAGACGTCTGATTATTTTACACTCCAACAAATGCTGTTCATTTTTACACATGACGGGCAGCTATATGAGATTTCTAATCATTTTTAAGTTTGCTATGAAATGTTTCTAAGATTAATTGTTGCTTATATCTAATATTTAAGAATTGATCAATTCCAGTATATCCAGCTTTAAGTGTGAAATTAAGGCTCAGTAACGTAAACGTATTGCATTGTACAGAAACCAATGATAGCGAATGGTGATTTTTATTTCAATACTTGAATCTTAGTTAATTTGCTGTCCTGGGCATGGCTTGCCCCAACCTGGAATAGAATGGTCCATATTGGCTCATACAAAATGCCTGACAATCAAAAACAGGCAGCCTACCTTAGAACTAAAATACAAGGTGTCAGGGGGTGATAAACGACACTAACATTCTGTTCCAGCCTTAAATTAAAAGAAAGCACACTACCAATTGACCTACTCCAACGCCAGGACTACAGCATTCCAGACATTTCTTAATAAGAGCATGCCGACATGCAGACAAATGACCAATCCTGATCTTCATAAATGAAAGGATTATTGTCGCAGGAAATGAATACACAGCAGCTGCAGGGTACAGCCCAGTTACCTCACTAAGCAGCTATCATGACAACAGAAAAGTTCATTTGTCAGATATAGTTATTATTTTACAGTTACTCAGAATATTAAACAAAGGTTCTAATTACAGATTCTTGAGTATAATAGGGGAAATTTGCAACATAAGTTTGATACATGTAACCAATGCCTACTAAAAACATTATAGAAAAGCATTTAGACTGAGATTTGAAGTTAGCTAGTTTTAGGAATTAACTTCACGGTATGATGTTGACTGCCCATTAATTATAAAGTCCTGACAGAAAGAGTAGCTGTATAATTTTGCACAATATAACGAACTTTATAACATAAGTCATATTACTAATCTTATGGCAAGTAAGCTAAAATTAACTGTCTTTTCTATTTGTTTGTACATATATAATTAAGACAGTGAACAATATGAGGAGTAATTGGCTTTCATAAAATAAAATATGATGAATAGCAGAATTCAAAATGTCCCAACTGATAAGGTATCCTGAGAGGCGCGAGGGAGTTCAGGAATAACTTTGGAATCTAAGTTAATAAGATGCATGGAAAGATCCCAATAGGAATCTGGGGATGTCCATTAGAATGCCCATCTGCGATTATGTATTTCAATTGGGTGGCTGGATGAGGAGAGAAGGGCTGTAACCACATTGCATGTGGCCTTTGTGATGCAGAAAGTGCATAAAAATGCTGCTTTTTTACTGTGCATGTTACAGTGTGTTATGGATCTCCCTTCCGAGAATGGCCTCGGGGGATGATCCCTTCATTAACTAGTTGCTGCATGAGTAAACATCTTCCACATGCCTGAGCTCAGCCTGCCTCCTGAGTCCTCATTCTCTGTCAGGGAAAGCACTTCTACACTATGATGACATTTCAATTCAATACAAACTTTTATTGTGTGTGAAATGATTACATTCAGAGTGATTTAATTTTCATGATAAAATTGCTTTACATTTACTTTGTTTGGTGTACAAGAAAACGTTTTGATTATATCCATTTGTTCTTTTGTTCAACCAACACTAAGTTTTAAATTATTGTAAAGACTACAATGGGGGAAACGGGAACGAGTCTTCAGCTCAAATGTCATATGAAATGACTGTTTCCTTTTTTCAAACAATGTGCCCTCCAAAATGATTTTTATTTTCATTATAAGAAAAAATTGCTTGGACAATTGTTGACAATTTTCCTTTTCCTCCCATATTAGATGTCAATGAACAATAATCACAAAATTATGAGAATTCCTTTCTGTATCAAATGTCAGTGACTCTATATTTTGTTCACAATAATAGTCACTTTTATGGCCTAATTCTTTTCCTCCTAATTCTGAAATAAATATCGAAGCATTTATTGTGGTAAAAATTACATCAACAAAATTGGCATGACTCTTCAAGAAAACCATTGGAAGCATATAAATCTTGCATTGCCTGCATTTTTAAATAAAATCATTTTTTTTTCAATTGTTGCTGAATTATTTTTTTACATCATACAGCTAAGTGTTATGCTTTAATTTTCGGTTTCTTAATCTTAATGAATATCCAATCAACATCAAATCAAAGTGTTTTCAAAATATTAAGTCAATTAATCTGTCAGGATTCTAAAATCAATTTATCAATTACAATAATTGCACAGAAATTTAACATAGACTTTGTAAAAATGCAGTTTTTTAAAAAATTTCATTCATTATTTTTTATTAATACCAATATGTTCAGGCCCATGTACATACCAAACTACCAATAATATCCCTTGCAAAATTCTTTGTAAATGTCTGATTTTTGCTCAGGTGAAATATAACAATTATCTCAGCTTTTGAAATTCAGAGAGCTCCAATTGCTTTTCCCTGCAATATTACTCTTCATTTCTACATATTACTCAGTCTAATATCAAGATGGGATATCTCATTATTCTCAAATTCACGTATATGATTTTTAAAATCCGTTTGTTGCTAATATATCTTATATCTAATAATTGTGCAATCCAGTAAGGGCTACAAATGTGGAATTATGCTTCAGTACAATAAATACTGCAAGGTCATTACAAAGTACAATCTCTCAATCATTGTGAAAATTGTATTTATTTTAAACTTGCAAACATTTTTTAAATGATTTGATTATAATTTATTTCGATGCTGACACTTACTGTATATACAATCACAATATCAGTAGATTATTTGGAGGTATCATCGTCCATTCCAATAATCACAGTATCTGCTATATACTTTCTTCTGGTCACTCATAGCAAAATGTATCTAATTCCACTCAATCAATATGCCTCAGAAAATATTTGAGAATGTTGTGGTCATAAAGCTGAAATATACAAAGTCACGATAGTCATTAATTTTCTCTTGTTCTGTAGATCTTAGTTAAAACAACACAGAATTTTATGTTCCAGTGCTATAAATATGAGAAAAGATCACTTACATATCAGTAAAGTAAACAAATGTCACTTGCTATTATTTATCAATTAATAATTATTGGTCAGTTTATGAATTGTGTGAGATTTAATTTTAGTTTTCCAGTCATCTATTTACATTGAATGTGATATTGAAATGGTGAGAAAATATCAGGGTTTGTTCATTTGAAAGTTCAATTTGCATATCTCTCACTTATCCCGTTGATTGCATGATGGTTTAAGAACGTTTCACTCAGCAATCCTCGAAAAAATCAAAAACTGTCTGATTTTAAATCAGATCATTTGCACCCAATTATCACTTTGTTCTTAATTCATACAAATACCTCAATTTTATCGAACCCAATGTTAACACTATACAATACACACAAAGCAACACAAAGACTTCCATCGCCATCTGATTATTTTTCAGTAGAATAACCTGAGTAAGTACCTTATTGCTCCTGAAACCAATGACAACAGTAAACATTTGTTTACTATTCCATGCAACAAGTGCAATTGATATCTTCTATTTCAGTTCAGTAGTTAAAGATGATTTATGTTGCTTAAAACAATGCTTCTACTTTATTACGGATATTGACTGTAATACAATCATGCAAACAACAAACGTTTGTCATTCTAAAAATCTTTAAGTTTACTTATTTTAAATTTGTTTGCAAGAGATATTTCAAATTACAACCATTGTTGTTGCATAATTCAGCAATCCTAAATTTGAATTTGGGAAAGTCTTCATTTTTGCAAAACGGAAGTAGTTTTCAGTTTATATAACACATTAAATAACAGTTTTTTTTTCCAAATCACGCGCTCTGCAAAATGATTATTGGTTTCATTTAATTGTAAGAAAATAACTGTTTTGAACATGTCGATTCTTTTTGTCTTTTCTATACCAACACTATTCATCACTGTACAATAATGAACAATTATGATAATTCCTTTATGTACCAAATGTCATTGACTGCATCATTTGTTCACTTTCATGCTCACTTTCATTATCTATTAACTTGCTTCCAAATTCTAACACAAATGTCTGAACTCTGATCATAACATTAATCATCTAAATTAAAATAATATGTCTGTATGATGAAACCATTTGATAGAAATTCATATTTCTTGTGTTACCTTCATTTTTTAGCAATGAAAGAAAAAAAGTTTCCATAATCACTGAATGGCTCATTTTTTCTTCAATTCATAAAGCTAGTTACTATATTTAATTCCACAATTTACCAATTTTAATAAATATCCTATCAACATAACAGCAAAGTGTTTTTGATATAATGAATCATTTTAATTGCTCATATAACAACATTATCAAGTCATTGTCATAATAATAATTGCACAATTGTTTGAGAAAATCTTTTGAACAAGTAAAGTGAGATTCACATTTTAATTTGACCAATTGTTTCTAAGTACCAACACTGCAATATGAAACTTTATTTTCAGGTCAAGTTTCCCACAATGGATCCAATGACTTCTCATCCAACATTAATTGTGAATGCCTAATGTTTGCTTATTTGAATGATCTCCGTAACCACAGACTTTAAATTCACAAACCTGCAATTACTTTTCATTGCAATAATTCCGGTTTGTTTGCACATATTCCTCAGTCACATAGCAAAACGAGATTTCTCATTGTTTCTAAATTCATTTGTCGAATTTTATAATTCAGTTGTTGCTCAAACCTAAAAATTATTCAATCCAGTACATGCTATGAATGTGGAATTATGGTTCTTTACATGAATAACTATTGTAAGGTGCAATCTCTCAATCATTGTTAATAGTAATTCTTATTTTACCTGCGGAAACATAGCTGAATTCATTTAAATATATTTCACTTTGATGCGAACATTTACTATATTTCTAACCATAATAAGATTTAAGTATTTTTCATGACACAATATCATGTAAAATTCCTGCGTTTTGTTAAGTCAAATGAAAAAGAATTAACATTTCTATTTTGTTTCATTCGCAATGACAATGCATTTTGCATTTTTCGAAGTTGAGCATTTTTGCAAAGAATGGATATTGCCTTCAGCTGAATAATAACATTGAATGACTAATTCACAGAATCTGCTGTTTATTCTCTTCGAGTTCCCAAGCAACCAAATTAATTAATTCTGCTGGTTCTAAATTCCTGGAAAGTATTTGATATTGTTGCAGTCTTAAAGCTGAAGAAGTCAATCTAATTTTATTGATTTTTTTAATTGGAAAAAGCTAATTCAAACATTTCAGGCACATCAATTTCTATTGTGCAGTGTTACAAAGATGAAAAGCAAGTAAATTTCTTCATCAGTGAAATAAACAAATGTCAATTTCCATTATTCTAAGTTAGCTAATTCCCAAATTTTTAATTAAACAATGCAATTCACGTAAATATTGTTGTGCCCGTTGATCACATTAATTTTCTCATTATTGTACATTAATGCTTTGTCAGGGGTTTTTATTTTTTGTTTTCCATTCACCTATTCATATTGAATGCAAGATTGATATGCTTTGGCAACATCAGAGAGTGTTCATTTGAAATTTGACTTTGCACGTCTCTCACTTAACTCACTTCTTGCATGGGGTTGGGCATTGAGAACAGAGGATCAGTGGTTAGTACGCCTGTCTTACAGTGTTATGCACTTGGGTTTGATTCCATCCTCGGCCACATGTTTGCGTGGAGTTTGCATGTTCTGGTTTTCTCCCACAATCCAAAGATATGCAGGTTAGGTACATTGGCCATGCTAAGCTGCACGTTCTGTTCAGGGATGTGTAGGTTAGGTACATTAGTCAGGGGTAAATGTCCAGTAATCTGAGAGCAGAATGGTGCTGAGTGGATTATTCTTTGGAACGTCAGTGTAGACTTGTTGGGCCAAATGGCCTGTTTCCACACAGTAGGGATTCCATATAATTAGAATTGTGTTTTGCTAAACAAAACTGACAATTTTTTCAAATGTTGCATTTAAAACTTATCTTTAACTGTCACTTGTCAATCTTGTAAAATATCTCAATGTTACTGAAATCAATGTTCAAACAAAACACTGCACATAAAGCCACACAAAGATCTTCACGACCATCTAATTACTGTTCAGTGGAATAATCACAGTAAAATTTTATTGTTACTGAGATCAATCCCCACTATCACAGTAAGGATCTGGTTATCATTCCCTTCAATAAATGTAATAGTTGTCCTCTGGTATTTCAGTTCAGTCGTTATACACTATACTGGTTGTTCAAAGCATGGTTATTCTTTATTATGAATGGCCAAGGGTTCTAACGGCAAGAGATGTTGTTCGACCTGATTTGTTGCATGTTCTCAAACAAGTTTTCACGATAAATATTATAAAAAAATTTGCATTTATTTGGTCTTGTTCAACTGCTGATGCTAACATTTTCAGTTCATGTTCATTAAGCATATTTGGAGAAAGTGAGGAAAGCTGTGGTGTTGGAAAAGTGCAGGCACATTCAAAGAGCAGGAGTATCGAAAAGATTCCTGATGAAGGACTTATGCCCAAAACGTCGATTCTGCTTCTCCTTGAATGCTGCCTGACCTGCTGTGCTTTACCGGCACAATGCTCGTGCCATTAGAAATATTTGACTGAATATTCAGAGACAATACTAAAAGTTACCTCTGTCAATTTAATTTACTGTGCTTTCTATTCACTGAAGTTTTCATGTTAATTGCACCTCTTTTTCTTCTTAAATCTGATACAAATTTTAAAATACAGAACACATTAAAATTCACATGAATTATAAATTTACATTCTCGACAACAAAACCAATGGAAGGCGTGAAAGAATGCTTGAACAGCCTACATATTTGAATGAAAAAGCAATTCCTTCTAAAAAATGTTTCCACGTCTGTATCTTTTTCTCAATTCAATAATCCTGCAAGTAGTTTATAATTGTCAGTTGATCTCTCTGAATGAGTACCTAATCAATGTCAATGTAACAGCTGAAACATTAACAACAGATGGATAACTGGATGTTAAAGACCTTATTTGAAGCCAACAAATGTTTGGTCTTTACTAGAATTCCACCAGAAAACATTCTTGAATCATAATAAAAGAAGTGAGATATGTGAGAGATGTGCAAACCTTATTTTTAAATGAACAAACTCCAATATTTTCAAAGCATTTCAATCTTACGGTCAAAATGAACAGGTGAATGGGAAAATAAAAACAAGTTTCTGACAATTCATAAACTGAACAACAATTACAAATTCACTTTGATCAAAGGACAGAGTAATATTTAGATGAATCACAACATTTAGTTACAAAGTAGATAATCAGCTGACTGACAAGTAATAGGTGGTAGCATTCGTTAGTTTACTGAAGAAGATATCAACTTTATTTCAAATTTATAGCACAAGAGAATAATGTTTAAAGTGTTTCAATTGTTTGGACTTGCCCCTTTGCAACAAAAAAAGATCAATCTCATTACTTAGACATTGTAATCTTTAATTCTGCAGCATTTTCAAATACTCTCCAGGAACTTATAAGCGACAGAATTAGATACAGGTCTCCCCACTATCCGAAAGTAGAGCGTTATTATGAAACCTTACACAAACTGAAAAGGGGTAAATCGAAGAAGCATTAATTTATATGAGAAACACCTCCCCTTTTATCGTAAAAGTGAAAATCCTCTTCAGATTTATTTCAGTTAGAGAAAACAGGGACAGATGTAAGTCTTTTGTAAAAGCAAAGTGGCTAAAACGAATTTTCCAACACATATTTCTTGGTAACCTGGTAATCTGATAAGTATCAGATTTTGTGATTATTGATATAATAGATAAAAGCAGATCTAATGGTGGATTGAAAAGCAGTTCAGTCTGTGCTCAGGTACTCTCTCATCAACATTCAGATAGCTCTTGGTATATTTGTGGTGAAGGTGTGATTTGAAACCTTCCCTCGGGTCTAGTAATAGAGACACTGCCACAGCTCCACAGGCTCCTTTCATAATGTTCCCACTCAGGACGGTCAGAACTGCAATATTATGTTTAATGTGGTTACACAAATGAAAACTAATCAGCTGTTTATTGTAGTAATTCGATTGGGAATTAATTCGTTGGTTTCTGTGTGTAATGGACTGGAAATTAAACAATATTTTACAATAACAATAGAATAAATGAATGATAGTCTTAAATAAAGAGGAATCTCATGGCAATTCTTTGAAAGACAAATTGACAAAACTGCATGATCATTGTACTTTAATTTTAAATATACATCAGTCATTCAATGTGAATATTCAGCTGACGACAAGTTCCCTTCCTTTCAACAATGTACAACTTCCACAATTTCAAAATGAACAGTCATTGATAAAGGAAGGAACAAGGAGATGTTAATTCTATTTTCTTCACATAAACGTGTGATTAATTTAAGTAAGTTTCATATATGTAAAAAGGAAACTCTTATTGTTGTCCTAAATGCAATAAATGTTAGCATGAAGTGAAATATAATCAAATGAATTCAACTGTGTTTTCTCAGTTAAAATACCGTTCAATATTCAAAGTAGTCGAGTGATTGTACACTGCAATATCTTTACAGTAATTCAGTGCTGAGACATAATTCCACATTTATACGCATCATAGTGAAGCAAACTTGTGCCAGGAGTCTGAGCAGGTTGGTGAGATCTTTAATGAGTACTTTGCTTCTGTATTCACGAGTGAGTGGGACCTTTTTCCTTGTGAGGACAACATGAAACAGGCTGATATGGTCGAACAGGTTGATGTAAAGACAGAGAATGTGCTGAAAACATTTAAAAATAATGGGGATAGATACGTCCCCTGGGCCATAGTTTGTTATGAGAAGGGAGGCAAGTGATTGCTGTGTTTTGGCAATGATCTTTGCATCCTCACTGTCCACTGGAGTCATAACAGATGATTGGAGGGTGGGAAAAGTTATTCCCTTATTCAAGAAAGGAAATTGAGATAATCCTGGGAATGATTGATGAGTCAGTCTTACATCAGTTGTGGGCAAATATATGGAGAGAATTCAGAGAGACAGGATTATGATTCTTTGGAAAAGCTTAGATTGATTAGAGATAGTCAGCATGGCTTTGTGAGTGGCAGGTTATGCCTCACAAGGCTCATTGAATTATTTGATGTTGTGGCAAACACATTGGTGAGGACAGAGTAGTGGGTGTGGTGTATAAGGATTTTAGCAAGGTGTTTGATAAGGTACCCCATGGTAGGCTCATTTAGAAAGTAATGAGGCATGGGATATAGGGAAACCTGCCTGGTTAGATAATAAATTGGCTGACCCATAGAAGACAGGGTGAGATTGCATAGATAGTTTTCAGCTTGGAGCACGGTGACCAATGGTGTTCTGAAGGAATTAGTTCTGGGATCTCTGCTCTTCGTGATTTTTACAAATGACTTGGATGAGGAAGTGGAAGGGTGTGTTCGGAAGTTTGCCAATGACACGAGGGTTGGTGGAGTTGTGGATAGTGTGGAAGGCTTTTGTACGTTGCTGGAGGACATTGACTATGCAGAACTGGGCTGAGAAGTGGCAGATGGAGTTCAACCTGGGAAAATGTGAAGTTATTCATTTTCGAATTTCAAATTTGAATGCAAATTTTCAGATTATTTGCAGGATTTTTGACAATGTGGAGGAACAGAGGGATCGTGGGGTGCACGTCCATACATCCCTCATAGCTGACATCCAAGGTGATAGGGTTATTATGACGGTGCATAGGGTGTTGGCTTTCATTAGTGGCGAGATTGAGTTTAATAGCCACGAGGTTATGCTGCAGCTCCGTGGATCCCTGATGAGACTACACTTGGAATATTGTGTTCTGTTCTGATCACCTCATAAGACATAGGATGCGGAAGCTTTAGAGAAGGTGCAGATGATATTTATCAAGATGTTGCCTGGACTGGAAGGCATGTCTCATGAATAAAGATTGACAGAGCTGGGGCTTTGGTCATTGCAATGAAAGAGGATGATAGTTTACTTGATAGCTTTGTGTAAGATGATGAGAGGCATAGATAGAGTGGATAATGAAAGACGTTTCCCCACAAAGTGGCATAATTTTAAGATGAATGGGGGAAGTTGTGGGGAGATGTCAGAGATAGTTTCTTTATAGATAGTGGTGAGTGTGTGGAATGCACTGCCAGTGGTGGTAGTACGTTCAGATTCATCAGGGACATCTAAGCGACTCTTGGATAGGCACATGGATGATAGTAAATGAAGGGCATGTTGGTTAGTTTGATATTAGAGTATGATAAAAGGTCTGAACTACATCGTGGCCAAAGGGCTGTGCTGTACTGTTCTATAGTCTATGGATTGAAATGAACAATTATTATATATTAGCAACATAGAGATTTTCAAAATTCTACTGGCATACTTAAGAATAATGATAAATTTCATCTTGCTATTTGACTGTGCTATCTGCAAAAAAATGAACAGGAATTGTTGCAGGGAAAAGTAAATAGGATTTTCTAAATTTATAAGGCTGGGATTACACAGATCATTCAAATGAGCAAAAGTCATATTTTGAACAGTGCGCATTGCATCAGAAATAATGGATTCTTTTGTAGGTGTGTTGATTGGAAATAAAATGGAGTTTTATATTACTATATAGGTACTATGGAAGATTGGATTAAATTCAAATATAAACATCACTGTAGTTGTTAGCAAAACTAAACTAAAGCATACTATAATTATTGTCGTACAAATGCCTTAACAATTACTGTTAGAATCCTGAAAAAAGGATATATTGTACCAATTTTCAAACAATCAATAAATTAAATTGTAAACCTCAGTATACTTGTTACCCAGACCAATTATTCTGCAATTGTTGTAATTGTAATGACGTTATAACTAATGCTAAAACCTAAACAGATAAATTGTTTCAATACTTTGTCAGCATGTTGCTCTGAAATTGATTGGATATTTATTAAGATCGGTAAACTGAGGGACAAAATATAATAGCTCACTTGATAGAATTGAAGGAAAAAATGAGACAGTGTTTATTGAACACAATGGATTTTGTTTAAAAATGCAGTTGATGCAAGAATAATATATTTTCCTCGATTGGTTTTCTAATAGAGACATGTTTTTTTTAAAAAAAATTGTCATGATTGTCAGAGTCTGCAAAGGGGAGAGTGAGAGAGAATGAAATTCTAAAAAAACAAAAAGGAAAGGAATTGGCGAGCAGAGGATCTCCAACTGTACTGTCTCACCCTGCCAACATCTTCTTGGGTGAGCTGGAACGCAGACAAGTCAAGCAACAAGCCGACACAGTCATACGCACAGAATCATAGCTTACAATGTCCTAGACACCATCGTCACCATCCCTGTATGTCCTGTCCCACCGGCAGGACATGGATGTCACTGAAATACTGGAACATGCAGGGTAATGGACTAAGATGTGCAGAATGTGATCAATGTGATTTATTTGACATTTCTCCAGAAATTTAAACTCCAGTCCAAATTGAAAAGTTACTAGCGTCATCAGACTTGAACTACAAATGCCAGAAAAAAAATTATCAGAAAATGACAGCACACTTGGCCAATCCTGGGTAAGTGTTGGCTGAAATACAACTCCCCAGGCGTTACAGCTTTTTTACTCATCATTGAGAGCAAAGATTTCAGACTGAACTCTGCCCTCTATGCTTTTATAATCTGTTTTTTAACATATTCCTTTGGCAGCTGCACACCTTATTTCCTTGTTTCTTTCCCAGCTCTAACTCCATTCTCCATGGCCTTGAGGGACGACCATTTCTGCTGTTGAACCTCTCCTGCCTTCCCCCGTGTGACAGACTGTCTTTGTGTCCTTGTCTCACCCCCACCTTGCTCACAACCTCTTACATTTCTGATGGTTCCGAGACCTCTGTAACTTTCACTGCGCCCCCTGGGTCAGTGGCGTGAGTTTTGAATTCTCTTCCTCCTAAGAAAATCAGAACTTTTTCCGGTTGCAGTGTCCCCCAGATTTTATTTTGAAAAGCAGAGCATTTGTGTCAGAGTCTAGTATTTGTGAGCCATCTTCCACAATTCTCAGCATTTGTATGTAATTTGTGACCTTCCCACAGATGTGTAACGTCACTGGATTGGCCATGCTAACATGGTCGCAGTGTGCAATTTAGGTGGGTTGAGCTAGCCATGGTTAATGTGGGGTTATGCGGGTAGGGTAGGTGAGCAGGTCATTGCAGACTCGATGGGCAGAATAAACTCTTTCTGCACCCACGGGATTCTGTGATTCTAACTAGTTTTGATTGTTGTTCATTCAACTCAGATACATATGATTCCTTTATGATTCTGTGGGTGCTCACTCACTCATTTCCTTCAGTTTTACATCAATTTCACACTGTATGTGAGGGTGGGAATGGATTTGTAAATATAAATACTCCAATCAAAACCCCTCACAGGTCAGGAACTGTTTCTGCTACTTTCATCACTCACAAGGAAGAGGAAAATAAAGGTTCAGTCACAAATCTCACAGGAACATAGCGATTATAATCACCAGGAAAGGCTGAACAGGTCGAAACGCTTTTCACAAGAAAAGAGGAGCCTCAGAGACAGCCTGGTACAAACAGAAAGCATTGTGTCTGTGTTTTCAGAGTTTTGAGGTTGAAATCTTTGGGTTGGAAGCATGTTTCATTGCCCCAGATCATCAAAGGTGATATCTAAATGTGCATCTTTCTTTCTATCTGTCTGAGTTAACAATCAGTTGGACAGGTCAATGTCTGAGTGTCTTACCAAATCCCTGATTGAAACTGTCTCCGCCCACAAACTCAGCTGCCTCACCACTCACTAGGTCATGGAGAAACTCTGCTGTTACAATGAGAACTGTCTTTGCTGTCACCGCTCCTCATGCTTCCACCTAATCCCCACTTCCCTTCATTAAATCCCAGCTACCTCTAGTCCACCCATGTGGACATGTTGAAGAGCATGACAGGAGATTGGATTGAAACCAAGAGTTCAATAGCCAGAATGAAATAGGAAGAAGTCAATAAAAGGTGATTGTGGATCCTAGGGGATACAGACTCCAGGATTAGTCTTTGTGGGCATTCCTGCAGTAATACACGACAGTATTCCATGATGAGAGTTAAACCCGGGTGGCAGGAGAGGGAGTCACTGAACATTAGTAAGTTTATTTCAAACACAGGAGGTTTGTTCAGTCAGTAACAGTGTGTTCGATATGGAGGTGAATTGAGCAGTGACGGGAAATGTTACCACAAGCTGACAATGGAAAACTTTCCTTGGAACAGGAGGAGGCCATTCAGCCCCTCGACTTTGCTCTGCCATTCATGATGATCATAGCTGATGTGTGACATAACGTACAATTTTCAAAACCCTCTAATTTCATCAATAAACTCCTCTGCAACAGACAAGATGAGAATTGGAAAACTAAACATCTGCACATGCTGGGAAAAACTGAAAAAAATAAAAGAAATTGCTGGAGAAATTCAGCAGATCTGGCAGCATTTGTGAGGAGTGAACCTTTCAGGACCAGTGACAAGTCAGGTGACCAGCCGCAGCTGACCATTCTGCCTGTTCTGGAACACTCTCTGGAACAAGTTCTGGTGTGAGATTGTCAATGATAACTGAGAGAAACAGGAGGACGGGCTCAATCAGAATAAGGAATTCACTTCACCCGAACAGTGGGACACTCACCGACACAGTCACACTGCAGAGAGGCATTTCACCTGCCCCACGTATGAGAAGGGATTTACTCGACCTCACAATCTACTGAGGCAGATCTCATTCAGATGCTCAGTGAAGAGAAGGGATTCAGTTATTCATCCCACCCCCTGAGACTCCAGCGTGTTCACACTGGGTAGGAGCTGTTCACCCCTCTGTGTGAGAAGAGAATTGCTGCGTCTTCAACACGATTGAGAGCCCAGTGAGTGCTCACAGGGAAGTGGTCATCCCCCTGCTCCATGTGGATTGCAGGACTCTGATTCTGATGTTACTGTCCATCAGAGTCAGGAGTGGACCTTGTACATGATGACACTGTTGGAGTATTGATGTTGTTGTTAACCACATTAACTGGGCTGGAGGTGACTGAACTTACATTGCCACTTTCTGAACCTCAGGATGTCTCTCTGGGCAGTAAGTCCCCACAAACAGCAATGTGACAATGAGCAGGGATCATCTGTTTTGATTTAAATTGTGATTGTAGCACAGCTGCTTCACAGCATCAGGTACAAAGTTGGAGTCCAGCCTTGTCCAACGGCCTGTGTGGAGTTCCCACATTCTCTCCATGATAGTGTGGGTCCCCTCCAGGTGTTCTGGTTTCCTCCCACAGTCCAAAGATGTGCAGGTTAGGTGGATCAGTCGTGCTAAATTGTCCACAGGATCCAGAATTGTACAGACTAGGTGGATCAGCCATGGGAAATGCAGTGTTACAGTGATGGAGTGCTCTGGGCGTGATGTTCTTCGGATGGTCGGTGGGGTTTGATGGGCCAATGCTCTCCTTCCACACTGTAGGGATTTTATTCTATGATTGAGGATAAATGCTACACAGAAGGGTGTCCTTGGAAAAGGAGCATGTGGTGTGGATCAATGCTCTCGATGCCTTTAGATAGAAGTGGGCACCGCAGGGGATATAGTGCTTTATCTCCATCGCTGCCCCCTCCCCACAACTCTACTGTGATTTAGTCCCTTCTCATTCTGACACTTGTAATGGTTTGCTTGGCCCGAAATGGGCTTTGTTTGGAAATATTCAATTGGTTACACAAATGGTTGACTGCTGGTGATTATATGTCTAGATTAGAGTGGTGTTGGAAAAGCACAGCAGGTCAGGCAGGATCTGAGGAGCCGGAAAATCAACATTTCAGCAAAAGGCCTTTTCCAGCATCCCTCTAATCTAGGCTCTTGTTTCCAGCATCTGCAGTCCTCACATTTGCACTGCTGGTGATTATATGTTAACCAAAAGCAAAATGGCGTACTGATGATTTTGATGGTGGGTAGATTGCTGTGCTCACATTTCTGGGTCGGAGAAATGGGGAAAAAGAATGCTTCACAGCTAACAGAACGAGAACTGAAAAGCAGTTAAATCAAACCAAAGGTTCAGACAGGGAGGGAATATTTCCCTGGAGTTTGAGTAGCTGGAAAGTGATTGTGTCCAGGAATAGACAGGATTTTGTTTTACAAGGGTTGAAAGTTTTAAAACTGTTATATTCAGACAGTTTACGTTATTTTCTTTAATTTTATTTGCTGTGCAAAATAACTTTTACAACATTTTAAAACCAAAATTTACAAACCTTTTGTTAAAGATAAATGTTAAATAAAATCCATCAAACCATCCCACACTGAAAACTGTTGTGGAAGTGCAATCTCCTGGAGAATCCCTGCGAACTCCTTCCTGCCCAGGCTCCATGACTATATACAGACCTGGGGGATAGCAGCAGGAGGAGACCATTCAGCCTTTCAATCCTGCTCCACCATTCAATGGGAAACAGCTGACCATCCAGCTCAGTCTCCTGCTGTGTTCCAATCCCTTTTCATGACTTTACCTTGAAGAACTATATCTAAGTCCTCCTTTGGCTTCACTGCCTTTTGTTCCAGTGATGTTGCTGTGTTACTGTGTGGGTGTAGGCAGGGGTAATGTGATGGTGCTACCTCCTGGAGGATGCACTCAGCGTCCCTCATCATCCTGCAGGAACATCAACTGGGGTTCAGCAACTAGAGATAGAAACCATTTCCAGGATATGGGCATCACTGGCTCAGCCAGCATTTATTCCCCTTCTCTAGTTACCCTTGAGAAGATGGTAGGGAGCTGCTGTCTTGTACAATTCACAGTCCATTTGGTGCAGAGAGATCGAAAATGCTGCGATGAGAGTGTTGCAGGATTTTGGCTGAGTGATTCTCTGTCTTTGCTTCTTCAAATGCTGGTTAACTTAATCATGATCTGCACATGACTTTGAGATTTCAGTCTGCAAATCTTCACCATCTAGCACCCTGTATAAAGGAATATGTACATGTTAGAAATTCAGAGCAGACAATTCTACTTACTCTTTTTCCCTTTCTTCCCTCAAAGCTGTAACCCTCCAGCCCACTTACTCTCTCCCACCATTCTGACTCTGCTACCCCCTAATGTACACCCTCCCCATTCCCATGGTGTTACTGATAAACAGATCCATGCCACCACTTCCCGTCCCTGGTTAGACTCTGCACCCTTTCTGAGTTCACTTCCTTTCCCTTCAGTTGCTGCAAGTGAATAATGTAACAGCAGAATGAAACAAAAGGAAAGAAAGGGAGGTGGCAGATCCTGGACAGAAGAGGAACCTTCAATCTGGGAGAATGGATCAGATCCTTCTTCGTTCCCCATTAGTTGATTCCGACCATTACAATGAATTGGGGATGGAGAGTGGTCCTACATGGATGTAGTGATACTTTGACCCCCTCCCCCAACAGATCAATACTATGAGTAAATACGTTCCTCCTCCAGCCAATCACAGAGTGAAAAACTTTCCGCAAAGCATATTTACCCAAAGCACATGCTCCAAAACCCGCACACATTTTGTACATGTACAGTGCCGTGTTTCCCCACACACGTGTGGTCCCTGCCTCAGGGATTGTGGGAGTTGTAGTCCCCATGACGCCATTGGAGCCCTGTCTCTGGAAAGTCAACGAAAAGTGTAGACTGGAGGGTGTTGTGTATCTGATCCCCATTCAGACACACATAACATTTGGATTGTCACTGGGTTTTATTGAAACATCTGCTTCCACAACCTGATTTTCTGATGTAAGGAATATAGATTCAGCCAACTGGGGTGTGGCGAGAATAATAGGAGCAGGAGATTTTAAGCAGAGGTGACTCAATGGTTAGCATTGCTGACTCACAGCGTCAGAGACCTGGATTTGGTTACAGCCTTAGGCAACTGTGTGGAGTTTACACGTGCTCCCTGCGTCACTGCGGGTTTCCTCTGGGTGCTCGAGTTTCATCCCACAGTCCAAAGATGTGCAGGTAAAGTGGATTGGCTATGCGAAATTCCCAGTGCCCATACGTGTGCAGGTTAAGCCATTAACCATGGGAAATACAGGGAATGGGTGAGTGTGAATGGGATGCTCATGATAGGGTTGGTGTGGACTCCATGGACGATTACCCTATTTCTGCACGGTAGGGCTCCTATTCCATTCTCATATAGAAGAATGTACCTATCTCAATGTGCTGTGTATCTGTGGAATTCCCTATTCAAAATGCGGTAGATGCTAGGACAATGAGCAAATTTACTGAAGAAATACAGATGTTGAATTTGCAATGAATTGAAGGGTAAGAGAGAGCAGGCAGGAAAATCCAGCTGAGACCGAGGTGAGCTCAATCAGCATGGTATTAAATGGTGGAGCTGCATTGCCTCTCCTGTGCCCAGTGCTTATCTTCTTGCGGTAATAACGGAAAAGCTGAAACCAAAACTCACCACCTTCACCAAAGGAGATTTTTGGAAAAAGCAGGATAGTCAGGTGGATTAGCGTTTCAAACTTCGAAAGTAAGGAAGCATGTGGGAGAAAATGATTTTTCAATTTTAAACTGAGGTGAGTTAGACCGGTTATAGTCCAACTTATTTAATTGGATCATGATGAAGGAGCAACGCTCCGAAATCCAGTGTGCTTCCAATTAAACCTGAGGGACTATAACCTGGTGTTGTGAGATTTTTAACTTTGTACACCCCAGTCCAACACCGGCATCTCCAGATCATGTAAACTGAGGGGAGACAGTGATTTATGGTTTTAGACTGTTCAGTACATTCACACCGTCCAGAATACTCTGTTTTGAACATCTATCCTGTACTTTATTACAAAGCCAAGGTCTCTGACAATGAAAACCAAAACATCCAGGTAACATGGCCTCACCTCGTAATCTGATAAAAGACTTGTGATAAATCTGGTTGAATTTAGAATACAGTTGGAAAGCGGGAAGATTAAATCCAATCCCAAGATCCTGTGTTTAAACAAAGGAGACTACAATAGGATGAGGCAGGAGTTGGCTAATGTAGACTGGAAGCAAAGACTTTAGGGTGGGACAGTTGACGGACAGTGCGGGAATATCAAATAATCTTTCAAACTGCTCAGCAAAATTATATATCAGTGAAAAGGGAGGACTGTAGGAAATGGAATAATCTGCCGTGGGTGGATAAGGAAATAAGGGAGTCTATCAAACTGAAATAGAAAGCATTCAAATTGGCAAAGACCAAGAAGAAACTAGGAGATTAGAAAAACTTTAAAGATCAACAGAAAGCTGGATGGGATTGGGGGAGAAAAGTGATGAGTAGCTATCCCCAGGGCTGGAATAGCAGTTTACACTGCTAGAGGGGAACCTATTATTTGGGGAACATATGGCCTCTGTAATTGTTGAAGCACTTAACTGTTACCATAGAGATAATCCTGATCAAGTGCAAAATCTCAGCACACTCCAAAAGCTTGTACTTCCAAATAAACCTGTTGGACTATAACTTGGTGATGTGTGGCTTTTAACTTTGCCCACCCCACTCCAACACCAGTTCTTCCACATCAGAATCCTGATAGACAGCCCCACGGAAACTGAAGTGCCTGTCAGATACCTGACTGAGCCACAGGGCCGTGAGGGAGGGGTATGTGGTTTAACCACAAAGTGCTGAGCTGAACTCGACTTTTTTAACTGCCATTGCCATGGAGATAATATTGAGAGACAGCGTCCATTCAAAACACAAACCACAAAGGTATAAGAATGGGAGCGGCACATCGGACAGGCGGGGAGTTACCTGATGCTGCCTGGAGGTGTTTTGCATGTACACTATCCAGGTAACTGCCATGTCTCATCAATAAAGACTCAAAGAAGGCCTCTCAGAGTTCTGTGCCCAGTTATTCCTATCCAGCAGGGTTCAGGAATATGAGTACACAGCAGTCAGTCTTCACAGTGGAGGATACGAAGAACATGCCAGTAATTGATAAGGAGACTGAGGAAGGTGAAGACCAAGGAACAACCATTATCACGAAAGTGTTAGAGCTGGGCAAGCTAATGGAGCTAAAGGTAGACATGTCTCTTTGCCAGGATGGAATACATCCCAGGGTACTACCAGAGGTGGCGGGAGAAATAGAAAATATATTTGGAGTCAGAGTCCTACAGCAGAGACAGGCCCTTTGGCCCAATCTGGCCCATGCCGGCCAATATGTCCATCCACGCGAACCCATTTCCCTGCACTTGGCCCATCTGCATCTGACCCTTTGCTATCCATGTATTTGTCCAAATGTCTTTTACATGTTGTTAATGTACCCACCTCAACCACTTCCACTGGCAGCTCAGTCCATATACATACCACCTTCTATGTAAAACAGTTGCCCCTCAGGTTCCCTTTCATAATTTCTCCTCTCACCTTAAACTGATGCCCTCTACTCCTTGATTTCCTGGGAAAAAGACTGAGTGCATTCACCTTACCCAAGCCTGTCACAATATTATACACTGCCAGAAATAGATCTCCCCTCTGTTTCCTCTGCTCTAAACAAAAAAGAATCCTCGCTTGTCCAACCTCTCCCTCTAACTCAGACCCCTGAGCCCATTTCTTCTGCACCTTATCCAGTTGAATAACCGAAATCTTCACTGCATTCATCACATTTCCAGTGTCTCCCCACGGCGCTGGAACAGACGTGACATCGCCAACGGATTACAAGCCATGATCGAAAATTAACCCCATTACAACAATCCCGTTTTCATTGTATTTTCCATGGTGCAGGTATCCTTCTGTCTTTCTGGTTGCATGGTTAATTAAAAACTTGTCCTCATACAAAACAAATCTGTAACTTCATTATTCCTGGGAAATGTGACATGTATTTTCAGACTTTTAAAAACAAATGAAAGCTCTCTCCACATTCACCACGCTGACATGGACTTGGCTGTGTCTCAGTAATTTTTCCAGTCACATTGACACTTGAAATATTCGCCCACGGACAGAATACACACCTTTCTTTCCACATGAAAAGGCCAATGATATTCAGATCGGCACGGATTAAGTAACTGTCAAAACTGAACATGAAGTTCAATCTGAATTTCTCATTCACAAATCTGCCCTTTCAGTACCCTACAACAGAGAAAACAAGTCACCACCATTAACACAGGATGGAAATTCATAAGACAATTATAGTATTAAATTGTAGTTTCTTTGTTCCCCCAAAGCTTTAATTCTCAGTCTCACAATTTCTCCCTTCTGTGAACTGAAATCCAAACCAATCTCCTCACCCCTTTCCTCCACACCCAGTTCTAATGCTCTCTCCTCTCGTTGAATTCAGCTTCTTAGCTCCTGCCTGCAGACTAAGGACCAAAACAAAGGTGTGGCACGATGGCACTGCTGCCCCACAGCGTCCGTGTGGAATTTGCATGTTCTCTCCGTGTCTGCGTGGGTTTTCTCCGGGTGCGCCGGTTTTCTCCCACAATCCAAAGATGCATTGGTCAGGTGAATCGGCTAGGCTAAATTGCCAATAGTGTTATGTGCATTAGTCAGAGGGAAATGGGTCTGGGTGGGCTACACTTCCGAGGGTCGGTGTGGACTGGCTGGGCCGAAGGGCATGTTTCCACACTGCAGGAAGTCTAATCTAATCAAATCAATGAATCTGACTCGGAGTCTCCTGGGTGTTGGTGAATCCTCCCCCCACCTCCCAAGGTTTCCTAGTCAGACCAACATTGATTTTTTTTTTCCAATCTGGAACCTCTTATTTATTTCCTCCACACCAACCCTCTGATAAGAACCATCCTGCACACACTGGACAAATCACATCTGGTTGAACTAAAATGAACCAAATTAGAACTTTAATTGCAGGCCTACCTTTGTTCCTTTCCATAACATTCCTGAATCTTCACCTGAGTTCTGATAACTTTCTGCAAAATGCTCCCCCCACCGATACGCCGACCACTTGTCACGATACCAGGGCAGGGACCAGTCCCCTGGGTCCTGTTCTCAGAGGGAGGAAGGGAGGGAGCAGCCAATGACAGATTAATCCCACACATCCAAAGCCTCCCTCGCTGGCACTGACCCATACTGCACATACGCCAACAATTGGCCAGCACTGCGCCCGTGCACAGGTCTCCCCTCCTACAGAGCATGCTCCAGATCACACAGGTGCCTGGGTGATTGAAAGCAGCTGCTGCCCAATAGAGTGGAGGGGGAGGGGCTGCAGGACTGGAACAATGGGATTGTAAACAACGAATGAATGTGGAGGACACTTGGGGATGGACAGGTCAGTGAGGGACAGGAGCAGTGCAGCAGCAGGAGGGAATACTGGACAAACTGAGCAATGGGAGAGCCTGACAGGAGAGAAACGACAGGATGGTTCTGTTTGGAGACTCAGGCAGGGACAGCTGGGAGACAGTATGGCCTGGTGGCTTGGGCATGATTTCCAATCAGCCTCTTCAAAGCCGCTGTTACCAAACTCTGAACCCGATTCTCTTGGTCCAGAGGTAAGGACACTACCGCCATTTCTTGGTGGGCTAGTGGAAAGAAGGGAAGATTTTCTCAATCTCACTCACATGGAAACTCCATGAGCTCCTCCCACTTACTGTCTACGGTGGGAATGGAGGAGACAGAGCAACTGGAAGGGGGTTAGGGATATAGGGACTGCCTTTCAAAAGGAACTCATCTGTGTTGGTGTTATTAACAAGACTCAGTACACAGTCACCAACACAAAGCTGGTGTATGTGAAATTTATCCAGAATATTAACACCCATAACTGGGTGACGCAGACCCCAATGTACAGAGTTAAGTCCGGGATATTAATAACGGCTTTGTGTGTGAGAAATCACGTCTCATGAACTTGATTCAATTTTTTTGAAGTAACAACAAAGAGGATTGATGACGGCAAAGCGGTAGAAATAATCTACATGGACTTCAGTAAGGCATTCAACAAGGTTCCCCATGGGAGACTGGTTAGCACGGTTAGATCTCATGGAATACAGAGACAACTAGCCATTTGGATACAAAACTTGTTCAAAGGGAGAAGACAGAGGGTGGTGGTGGAAGGTTGCTTTTCAGATTGGAGACCTGTGACCAGTGGGATGTCACAATGTATCGGTGCTGGATCCTGAAATGTTCATAATTTATATAAATGATTTGGATGTGAATATAGGAAGTAATGTTCGTAAGATGACCCCAAAATTGGAGGTGTAGTGGACAGTGAACAGGATTACCTCAGATTATAATGGGATCTTGATCAGATGGTTGAATGTGCTGAGGACTGGCAGATGGAGTTTAATTTAGATAAATGTGAGGTGCTGCATTTTGGAAAAGCAAATATTAGCAGGGTGAATACACTTAATGATAAGGTCCTCGGGATTGCTGCTGAGAAAGAGACTTTGGAGTACAGGTTCATAGCTACTTGAAATGCAGAATCACAGGTAGATAGGATAGTTAAGAAGGTGTTTAGTATATTTTCCTTTATTGGTCAGAGCACTGAGTATAGGAGGTGGGAAGTCATATTGCGGCTGTACAGGGCCTTGGTTAGGTCATGCTTGGAATATTGCATGCAATTCTGATCTCTTTCCTATCAAAACAATATTGTGAAACTTGAAAGGGATCAGCAAAGTATTACAAGCATGTTGCTAGGGTTGGAGGATTTGAACCAAAGGGAGCGGATGAATACACTGTTTTCCCTGGAGCGTCAGATGCTGATGGGTGACCTTATAGAGGTTTATCAAATCAGTAGGGGCATGGATAGGGAAAATACACAAGATCTTTTCCCTGCGGTGGGGAGGAGGCATGATGGGGGATGGGAGACAGAGGGGAGACACCGAGAGGGGGAGGGTGACCATTATTTTGTAGATTACAACACAACCCTGTTCCTGTTCTCTCCCTATCCCCTTCAATCCCTATGAAAGGCTCAGAACAAGTGTACAGTCCCTGGAAAGTAGAGCTTCAGGGTGATCAAGTGCTGAAGGTCAGCTACCTGACCTGCTGTGCTTTTCCAGCGCCACACTTTAACACAAGCTGGAAGAACAACACCTCATTTTCTACTTGGACATCCTGAACACCTCTATCAAATTCAATAATTTTAGGCCCTGAACTCTCCAATGTCCTAGCGCCCTAGCCTCTTAACCCACACACCAGTCCTTGTTATCATAGAGCATGCCATTACACACTACCTATGGTTCGCCACTAACAGTCCTCATAAACAGCTATTCACCCTCCCCCAGCCAGTTCGTTATCCACTCCGTTGTCCAACTGCTCCCATCTCTTTCTTTGGACTCTATCCCCACCTATCATGTACTCCTTAACCCCTACCTTCTGCATAAAAAGTGACATTTCTTTTCAGTCACATCGGCTCTGAGGAAGGCTCAGCGAATCCAAAATGTTAATTCTGATTTCTCTTCTCAGATGCTGCCAGACCTGCTGAGCTTTTCCAGTACCTTTTGGTTATTGTGAGATTTACAGCATCCGCAGCTCTTTTGGTTCTAATTTACCAGGAATTTCTAATTCAGGTCTAGCCACCTAAAACCGTGTGTTTATCAACACTCCCAGTCCATACAAACTCAATTTCTCTCCCAATCTCTGCTGTCTCTCTCATTCCCTTCACACTCACGGAGTACACCCGCACCATAGTGACAGTGCACCTGCACAGTTTATGGTCACATGTTGGCCCACTGGACCCACCCCTCATTCACTCCCATTGTCTGGAGGATCACATCAACTCTCCTATTGGTCTGAAGCTGCCATCAATCTCACCGGCCCCATTGTGACACGAGTTGTGCGCTCCTCCTAGGAGTATTGGAGGCTGAAGGGTGACCTTATAGAGGTTTATCAAATCATGAGGGGCATGGATAGGATAAATAGACAAGGTCCTTGCCCTGGGGTGGGGGTGTCCAGAACTAGCGGGCATAGGTTCAATGTGCGAGGGGAAATATATAAAAGGGATCAGAGGGTCAACTTTTTTCACAGCAGGTGGTGTGTGTATGGAATCTTCTGTCAGGGGAAGTGGTGGAAGTTGGTAAAACTAGACCATTTGGCATCTGGATGGGTGTATGTATTGGAAGGGTGTAGTGGGATGTGTGCCAAGTGTTGGCAAATGGGACGAGATTAAGTTCGGATATCTGGTCAGCATGGACTAGTTTGACCAAAAGGGCTGTTTTCATGCTGTATATCTCTATGGCTCTGCACTGGCATGAGCTTCAACATTCAGTGAAAGGGGGCAGTATCACAGAGTAGAGGGACTGGGGGCTATTCAGCCCATTGGGGCTGTACTCTCTCTCTCTGGAGATGGTGCCAGTCTGTCCCAACTCACCTCCCATTTGCCTGTAAGAAATCTGCTCCTAGTTGAAATCACTGCTTAACTTTCTGAGTTCCAAGGAGAATTATCCGACCTTCTGCTAACTCTCCACATAGAGAAACGTATCTTATTTTAATGTTTCAGTGTTATCGAGATGTACAGCACAGAAACCAACCGTTTGGTCCAACTTGTCCATGCCGATCAGATATTCTAAATTAATCTCGTCCCATTTGACAACACTTGGCCCATAACCTTCTAAACCTTTCCTAATCACTTACCCAATCTTTTAAATGTTGCCTTTTAAATGTTGCAATTGTTCCAGCCACCACACTTTCTCTGGCAGCTCATTCCATACACATAGCACGTTCAGCTTGAAAACAATGCCCCTCAGATCCCTTATAAATTGTTTTCCTCACTCCTTAAGCCTGTGCCCCATAGATTTGGACACACCTAACCTGTGAATAAGATCCTGGTTGATCACCCTATCCATGTCCCTCACAATTGTATCAACCACTGAGGTCATCTGTCAGCATCCGATGCTCCAGGGAAAACAGCCCCAGCCTATTCAGCCCATCCCTATATAGCTGAGACCCTCAACCCTAGTAACATCTTTGCACATCTTTTCTGAACCCTTTCAAGTTTCACAATATCATTCCGATAGCGGGGAAACCAGGACTGAAAGCAAAATTAAAGAAGTGGCTGAATCAATGTGCTGAACAGCCACAAAATGCCGTCACAACTCGTGTACTCAATCCACTAACCAGTAAAGGCAAGGATACTAAACGCCTTCTTCACTACCCTGCCTATCTATGACTCCACTTTCAGGAACTATGAACCTGCACTCCAAGATCTTTGTTCAGCAACGCTCCTCAGGACCTTTCCATTAAGTGTATTAGTCCTGCCCTGATTTGATTTTCCAAAATGGAGCACCTCACATTTTTCTGAATTAAACTCCATCTGCCACTCCTTAGCCCATTTGTTTGAAGTCCCATTGTAATCTGAGGTAACCTTCTTCCCTGTCCACTGCACCTCCAATTTTGGTATCTATGTAAAGTCACTGACCATGCCTCCTATATTCACATAGAAAACATTTACATAAATGAAGAAAAGCAGTGGACCCAGAAACGATCCTTACAGCATATTGCTCATAGAACATAGAACATTAAAACACAGTACAGGCTCTTCGGCCCTCAATGTCGCGCCGACCTGTCATACCAATCTGAAGCCCATTTAACCAACACTATTCCATGTACGTCCATTTGCTTGTCCAATAACGACTTAAATGTACTTAAAGTTGGTGAATCTACTACCGTTGCAGGCAAAGCATTCCATACACGGACTACTCTCTGAGTAAAGAAATTACCTCTGACATCTGTCCTATATCTATCACCCCTCAATTTAAAGCTATATCTCCTCGTGCTCGCCATCACCATTCTTGGAAAAAGGCTCTCCCTGTCCACCCTATCTAACCATCTGATTATCTTGTATGTCTCTATTAAGTAACGTATCAACCTTCTTCTCTAACGAAAACAGCCTCAAGTCCCTCAGCCTTTCCTTGTAAGACCTTCCCACCATACCAGGCAACATCCTAGTAAATCTCCTCTGCACCCTTTCAAAGCTTCCACATCCTCCTTATAATGTGGGGAACAGAACTGTACACAATACTCTAAGTGCAGCCTCACTAGAGTTTTGTACAGCTGTAGCATAACATCATGGTTCCGGATTTCGATCCCCCTGTTAATAAAAGCTAAAACCCTGTATGCCTTCTAAACAACCCCGTCAACCTGGTGGCAACTTTCAAGGAAATGTGTACCTGGACACTGAGATCTCTCTGCTCATCTACACTACCAAGAATCATACCATTAGCCCAGTACTTTGCATTCCAGTTACTCTGACCAAAGTGAATCACCTCACACTTGTCCGCATTAAACTCCATTTGCCACCTCTCAGCCCAGTTCTGCAGCTTATCTAAGTCTCTCTGTAACGTACAACATCCTTCGTCACTATCCACAACTCCACCAACCTTCGTGTTGTCTGCAAATTTACTAATCCATCCTTCTACGCCCTCATCCAGGTAGTTTATGAAAATGACGAACAACAGTGGACCCAACGCCGACCCTTGCGGTACACTACTGGCAACTGGACTCCAGGATGAACGTTTCCCATCAATCACCACTGTCTGCTTTCAGCGAGCCAATTACTGATCCAAACTGCTTTATCTCCCACAATCCCATCCTTCCGCATTTTGTACAATAGTCTACTGTGGGGAACCTTATCGAACGCGTTGCTGAAATCCATATACACCACATCAACCGGTTTACTCTCATCTATCTGTTTGGTCACCTTCTCAAAGAACTCAATAAGGTTTGTGAGGCACGACCTACCCTTCACAAAACCGTGCTGACTATCCCTAATCAAATTATTCTTTTCTGGATCATATCTCTTATAACCTTTTCCAACACTTTACCAACAACTGATGTAAGGCTCACTAGTCTATAATTACCAGGGTTGTCTCTACTCCCCTTCTTGAACAGGGGAACCACATGTGCTATCCTCCAGTCTTCTGGCACTATTCCTGTAGACAATGATGATTTAAAGATCAATGCCAAGGCTCGGCAATCTCTACCTTGGCTTCCCAGAGGATCCTGGGATAAGTTCACTGGGCCAAATGGGTTTTATCTATTTTCACACTCTGCAAGATTTCTAATACCTCTTCCTCATGAGCCTTAATCCCACCTAGTCTAGTAGCCTGTATCTCAGTAATCTCAACAACATTGTCATTTTCTAAAGGGAATACTGTTGAAAAATATTCATTTAGTGCTTCCCCTATCTCCTCTGACTCTACACACAACTCCCCACTACTATCCTTGATTGGCCCTAATCTTATTCGTCATTCTTTAAATACCTATAGAAAGCCTTAGGGTTTACCCTGTTTCTATCCGTCAACAATTTCTCATGTGTCCTCCTGGCACTTCTGAGCTCTTTCTTTAGGACTTTGCTGGCTATTTTGTAACCCTCAAGCGCCCTAACAGACGCTTCACATCTCATCCTAACATAAGCCGCCTTCTTCCTTTTGAAGAGAGATTCCATTTCCTTTGTAAACCACAGCTCCTGCACTCTACAGCTTCCGCCCTGCCTGACAGGTATATACTTATCTCGGACAAATAGGACCTTTTTCTTGATCTTTGAGGGTCCCTATTCTCTGCCTGCTTACTCGTTTATCCTTAGTGTATTTCTGGAATCTCTGGATTCTCTGGGAACCTATTTCCCAAAGCTCTCTCATGTCCCGTTTTTGCTCTCCTGGTTTCCCTCAAGGAGACTCCGACTGCCCCTATACTCCTCCAGGAATTTACACAAACCCAGCTGTCTGCACCTGCCGTATCGCTCCTTCATTTTCTTGACGAGACTCTCAATTTCTCTCGACAGGCAGCATTCCCTACACTACCTATTAAGGCCTTAACAGGAACATACTGTCTGTGTACTCTCGTTGTTGCAGGCCTATGGACGCAATGGCAGATGAGGACAAAGAAGCAATCATTCTCAGTAAAGAGGTGGTGTTGGGAAAGATAACAGCCGAAAGGTAGATGGGTCTCCTGGCCGTGATGGAGTGCATCCAAGGGGACGTTAACAGATGGCAGTGGGTAAATAGCAAATGCACTCGTGATAATTCACTAAAATTTGCTGGACTCTGGGACAGCTCTGACAGATTGGCAAGCTACAAATGTGATGCGAATATTTTAAAATGGACCTGTTAGCATAACTTCTTTGGTGGGGAAAATGCCCGATCTCTTAAGGAAGAAATAGTGAGCTATGTGGATAGAAATTATCTCATTGAGCAGACACAGCATCGATTCATGAAAGGTAGACTTCACTAAGATGAGTGGTAGAGCAATGTGTGCCGAGGCCACTGTAAGTCTGCACAGGGATACAGATAGGCTATGTGAGTGGGTAAGGATCTGGCAGATGAAGGACAAGATTGGGAAACGTGAAGTCATCCATTTTGGTCAGACTAACAGCAAACTGATGATGAAATGGTGAAAACTTGCAGCATGCTGCTGTGCAGAGGGAGCTGGGTGTCCTTATGCACGAATCACAGCAAGTTGGTTTTCAGGTACAGCAGGTAATTAAGACAGTGAAGGGAATATTGTCCTTCATTGCTAGAGGGATGGTTATGCTGCAGCTGTACAGGGTGCTGGGGAGGCTACACCTGGAGTACTGTGTACAGGTTTGGTCCCCTTACATTCGCAAAGATGTACTGACACAGGAGGGAGTGTAGAGGAGGGTCACTAGTTTCAGTCAGGATTTCAGAGGGTTGGCGGATGCAGAGAGATTGAGGAAACTGGTAGTATGCTCATTGGAATTTCGAAATATGGGAGGTTGGATGGGAAAAAAAATAAAATTATGAACGGAGTAGATAAGATAGAAGCAGGGAGGTGATTTCCGCTAGGGGTCGCTTAAACTAGGGAGCAGAGCATCAAAATAAGGGGGTATCAGATTTAGGACTGAGTTCAGGATGGACTTCTTTAGGTAAATCTGTGAATCTGTGGAATTTGCTGCTGAGTGCAGCAGTTTAGGTTATCGACTTGACTATCGTTAGGTCAAAAGGTAGATTTGTGAACAGGAAAGGAATTAAGGGTTATGGTGAGAGAACAGGAAAGTGGAGCAGAGGCCAAGAAAAGATCAGCCCTGATCTTATTAAATGGAAGAGCAGGCTTGAGGGGCCATGTAGCCTACTCCTGCTCCTCTTTCTTATGTTCTTATGTTCCCACTTTCCAGCCTGGGAATAGCAAAGGAATACCTTGTACTGTCAAAATTCGCCTTTGTCCAATTTAGAACACCATTTAGATCTGGTCTATTATTTTCTGTAACTATTTTAAAACTAGTAGAATTATCAAAGAACCCTGACAGCGTGGAAGTAGGCCATTCAGCTCATCACAACCACACGGACCCTCAGAGACTCCTACCTTACCACTGCATTCCCCATGGCTAATCCACCTAGCGTGCACATCCCTGAACAATATGGGCAATTCAGCCTGGAATATCCACACAACCTGCATATCTTTAGATAATGGGAGGAAACCAGAGCAAATAGACGAAACCCACGCAGATAGTAACAACAAGGTGATGATCCCTTTCTTATTTCCCAGTTCCACCAAAATAACTTCACTGGACGTACTCCCAGGAATATCCTCCCTCAGCACAACTGTAATGCTACCTCTAATCAAAAAGGCCACTCCGCCCCCTCTCATGTCCCCCTTTCTATCCTTCCTCTTGCATCGATACCCTGGAACATTACACTGCCAGTCCAACCCATCTCTGAGTAACGTTTCTGTAATCCTCATGATATCCCAGTGCCACGTTCAAAACCATACCCTGAGCCCATCTGCTTTCCCTGTCCGGCCTCTTGCATTGAAGTAAATGCAGTGTAACTTGTCAGTTCTACCTGGTTCTGTGCCTTGCCCTTGCCTGTCTTGACTGTCTGACTTCTGAACTGTACCAGCCTCAGACTTACCTCTTTTCTCACCATCTCTTTGGGTTTACCCTCACTGGATTAATGCCACCTGAGTAACACTAGCAAATCTCCCTGCCTGGATATTAGACACTTTCTAATTCAGGTACAATCCATCCTTCTTATGCAGGTCAACTCTACTCCAGAGGAGATTACAATGATCAAAAGATGTGAATCCTTCTGCCCTACACCAGCTCCTTAGCCAATCATTCATCTCCTCCATCCTGCTATTCCTAGTCTCACTAGCATGTAGCACCAGAAGTAATGCAGATATTATGGTCGAGGACCTACTTTTTTATATTCCAGGCTAATTTGCTATATTCTCTCATCAGGACTTCATCTCTTCCCCTTCCTATGTCATTGGTACCAATGTACAATGACCTCTCACTGGTCATTCTTCCCTTTGAGAATATTCTGCTACCTGTCCGAAACATCCTTGATCCTGGCACCAGGGAGGTACCACCCCATTCTGATGTCTGTCAGCTACAGAAAGGGCAGTCTGTGCCCAACTACAGAGTCCCTTATCATCCTTGAGCGTTTGGAATCTGATATACCTCTCATTATAGTTGAGCCAGTCTCAGTAGCAGTAACTTGGCTGTCAGTGCAAAATTCCCCTGAGAGTCTATGACCACCTACATTATCCATAATAGTATACTTGTTTCAGATGGGGATAGCCACAGGAGACTCCTTCTCTACCTACCTCCCTCTCCTACCTTTCCGAGAGGTAACCCATCTACCTGACTGTATCGGCAGTTTTTCGGCCTGAAACTGCCACCTATCACACATCCTGACTTTTGTAAATTCTTCATTACCATTAAGCACCGCTCCATCTGATCCATGTGATCCAAGAGGATTTGCATCACTTCCTGTAGGCTATCCTCAGGATCATTCAAACTCCCCCTACTCTCCTCCAGGAAGTGCACATCACTGTACGAATGGCCATCTCTGCACCTTAATCTGTAGACCCAGAAAAAGGCAGAGTCTTACAGCTTTACAAAAGACTACTCTCAAATACATTAGTACCTGTATTTTACATTTAAAACATTCAACCAAAAGATCATAACAGAGGCACTTAAACTAGTAAACACTCACCCTACTGAATGTTGCAGATTTGAAAAAGTAAAACAGAGTAAGATTTACCTTTGAAGAGACTGAAACCCACTGAGCTGATCCCCGGCTGTGAGTCACAGACATACAGCACGGAAACAGACCCTTCAGTCAAACTCGTCCATACCGACCAGATATCCGAACCTAATCTCGTCCCATTTGCCAGCACTTGGTCAATATCCCTCTAAACCCTTCCTATTCATATACTCATCCAGATGCCGAATAAATGTTGCAATTGTACCAGCCTTCACAACTCCCTCTGGCAGCTCATTCCATAAACACAACACCGTCGCATGAAAAAGTTGCCCCTTAGGTCCCTTTTATATCTTTTCCCTCACGCTAAATCTATACCCTCTAGTTCTAGACTCCCCCACTCCAGTGAAAATCCCTTGTCTATCTATCTGATCGATGCTCATGATTTTATAAACCTTTGAGATCACTCCTCAGCCTCTGACGCTCCAGGGAAAACAGCCCCAGCCTGTACAGCCTATCCCTATATCTCAAATTCTCCAACCCTAGCAACATCCTTATAAATCTTTTGTGAACCTTTCAAGTTACACAACATCTTTGTGATAGGTGGAGAACAGAATTGCGCACAATATTGCAAGAGTGGCCAAACCAATGTCCTGAACAGCCGCAACATGACCTCCCAACTCTCTTACTCAATACTCTGACTAATCAACGAAATCATACCAAACACCTTCACTATCCTATCTACCTGCACCTCTACTTTCAAGGAGCTATGAACCTGCACAACAAGGTCTCTTTGTGCAGCAACACTCCCCAGGACCTGACCATGATGTGTATCAGTCCTACTAAGCTTTGCTTTTCCAAAATGCAGCACCTCGCACTTATCTGAATTGAACTCCATCTGCCACTCCTCAGCCCATTTGCCTATTTGATCAAAATCCCATTGAAATCTGAGGTAACCTTCTTCACTGTCCTCTACACCTCCAATATTGGTGCCATCTACAAACTTACTAACTATCCCTCCTGTGTTCACATCTAATTCATTTATATAAATGATGAGAGGTAGTGGACCCAGCACGATCCTTGTGGCACTCCACTAGTCACAGGCCTCCAGTCTGAAAAACAATCATCCATCACCACCACCCTCTGTCTTCTGCCTTTGAGCCAGTTCTATATCCAAATGGCTACTTCCGTGAGATCTAACCTTGATAACCAGTCTCCCATGGGGAACCTTGTCGAACACCTTACTGAAGTCCATATAGATCGCATCTACTACTCTTCTCTCATCAATCCTCTTTGTTACTTCTTAAAAACCAGATCGAGTATGTGACACATGATTTCCCATGCAGAAAGTTATGCTGACTATCCCTAATCAGTCTGTGCTTTTCCAAATACACGCAAATCCTGTCGCTCAGGGCTCCCTCCAAAACCTAGTCTAGCACAGCATCTGTAGTTCCTGGGCTTGTCCAAACTGCCTTCGTTAAATAGTAGCGCCGTATTAACCAACCCGCAGTCTTCTGGCACCTCAGCTGTGACTATCAATAATACAAAAATCTCAGCAAGAGGCCCAGAAATCACTTCCCTCGCTTCCCACAGAATTTTAGGGTACAACTGATCAAAGCCTGGGGATTGATCCATCCTTTATGCGTTTCCAGACATCCCGTACTCTGTAGTATGGACATTTTTCAAGATGTCACCATTTATTTCCCCACATTCTACATCTCCCGTGTCCTTCTCCACAGTAAATACTGATGCAAAATATTGCATCTTGATAAAACAAACGAGGGCAGGACTTACACTAATTAAAAGTAAGGCTTTGAGTTGTGATATGGAACAAAGAGACTGAGAGGTACAGGTCTTCTTAGTCTGTGTCACATGTAGACAGGGTGGTTAAGAAGGTGGTTAGCACACTTATCTTCATTGCTCAGACCTCTGAGTACCAGAGTTGGGAATTTAGGTTGAGGCTGTACAGGATGCTGGGGAGGCCTCTTCTAGAATACTGTGTCCAGTTCTGGTTGTGCTGTGATAGGAAGGATATTATTAAATTGGAGCGGATTCGGAAGAGACTAACCGGGATGTTGCCATGAATGGAGGGATTGTGTCACAAGGAGAAGCTGGATAGGCTGGGATGCTTTTTCACTACAGCGTAGGAGGTTGAGGGATGACCTTAAAGGATTATAAAACCATGAAGCGTGTAGATAAGGGGGAGGGGGGGATTCAAGACCTGGGTGCATACAATTTGAAAATAGAGGAGAAAGGTTTAAAAAATAAATTGGGGATTTATTTTTACCTTTACATGTGTGAAGTGAACTCCCAGAAAAAGAGGCAGCTGTGAATACAATTACAATGTTTAAAAGACATTTAGACAAGTCCATAAATAGGAAATATTTGGATGAATGTGGACCAAGCGGAGGCAGGTGCGATTAGATTAGTTGGGAATTATGGTCAACACGGACTGGTTTAACCACAGGGTCTGTCTCTGTTCTGTATCATTTTAGGACTCAAACTCTCGCTATCTCTGAATTCCTCCATGCTCACAACTCCCCAGATCACTGTCACCTCATCCAGACTAAACTCTTCCTTATCTCTAGAAATCCTCTCTTGCCTCAGAACCATCACTATCTCTGGTATCACAAGCATCTCTGTAACATCCTCCAATTGCCTCCCATCTCATCACCCACCCTCACGATCTCTAATCTTGACAACCCCCACAAATCTGTCCTTCTCCACAGTAAAAACTGATGCCACTCATTTAGTATCCCCCCCAACAACTCCATCTCCTGTGTCTTCACACATAGGCTGCCTTGCTGATCTTTGAGGTGGCCTATTCTCTCTCTAGTGACCCATTTGCTCTTAATGTATTTGTAAAAACCCTTTCCCTATTCGCCAAAGCGGTGTCCTGTCCCCTTTTTGCCTGACTGATTTTACTCTTAAGTATACTCCTCTTGCCTCTATACTCGAAGGATGTTTGTGATTTTTGGATTGGAATAAATGCAAAATATTACATCTTGGTAAAACAAACGAAGGCTGGACTTAGACTGATTAAAAGTTGGGCCTCGGATAGTGATATGGAACAAAGAGACCGAGGGGTTCAGATCTTTGAACTATGTGTCACATGCAGACAGGGTGGTTCAGAAGGGGTTTAGCACATTTGCCTTCATTGCTCAGATCTTTGAATATAGGAGTTGGGACATTATGTTGAGGTTGTACAGGATGTTGGGGAGGCCTCTTCTGGAATACTGTGCCCAGTTCTGCTTGTGCTGTTATAGGAAGGATATTATTAAATCGGAGCAGGTTCAGAAGAGATTTACCAGGATGGTGATGGGAACGGAGGGATTGAATTATAAGCAGAGTCTGGATAGGTTGGGTCCTTTTTCACTGGAGCACAGGAGGCTGAGGGGTGAACTTATTAGAGGTTTATAAAATCCTGAAGAGTTTTGGTAATGTGAACAGCAGGTGCCCTTTCCAGGAGGGGTTGCGATTCAAGATTGGGGACATCCTTTTCTCAAATTAAAAAGTAAGGCTTTAAAAAGAAGTTCCGATGTTATTTTTTGTTTTTGCACAAGAGTGGTTCACATGTGGAATAAACTTGCAGAGGACGTGGTAGATGTGAATGCAATTACAATTTCAGGGTGGCACAGTGGCTCAACGGTTAGCACTGCTACCTCTCAACACCAGGGACACAGGCTCAATTCCTGTATTGGGTGACTGTCCATGTGGAGTTTGCATATTCTTCCCCATGACAGTGTGGGTTCCTCCAGGTGCTGCCGTTTCCTCCCACAATCCACAGATGTACAGGGGAGGTGACCTGACCGTGCTCAATTGCCCATAGTGTTCAGGAATGATTGGGTTGAGTGAATTAGTCGGGGTAAATGTAGAGCAAAAGGGTAGGGGAATGGGATTCTAATAGGAAAAAAACATTTGGACCCGTATATCAACAGGGAATGCTAGGATGGACTTGGACCAAGTGGAGGCAGGTGCGATTAGTTCAGTTCGAATTTATGGTCGACACGGACTGGTTGGACCACATGTTCTGTGTCGATGCTGTGTAACTTTATGACTCGTTACCTCTGTAAATTCCTCTATGTTTGGAACTCTCCCTATCAGTGCCATCTCATCCAGCCTTACAAATATTCCTCATCTCTATAATTCCACTCCAGCCTCAAAATTCAAAAACCTCTATCACAAATATCTCTATCTCTGTAACATCCTCCATCCTCACAATCCTTTCCAACTTGCATCTCCTCCAGCTTCATTATCCTCCCCATGTCTAATCCCCTCCAGTCTCTCAAAGCTCTGCTATATGTGCCTTTCTTTATTTCCAGCTTTCAGGATGCCCAATGTTTATTTCTCACTTGATGATTGCCCTTTACAATTCCTGCGCTGAGCTTCTGAATTTCCTCTTAAATCTCTGCGTCTCACTTTCCTCCCAAGAAAATCGACCAATCATGTGTCATCTATTCTAGTATCACCGTTTCTGACCTGATGTCCAATGGAGCCTGTCATATTCCTATAATAAACATCTCAGCGGTCTACAGAACAGAAAAACGCTCTGGTGGTCCATCGAATCTGAGAGAAAGAAAACTACGACTGAAAACTACCACCATACTATTATCCTCCTCTATTTTCCAGTACATGTGGAAAAGTGTCATCTATCATGGCATAGCAAGTGCACACTAAATACATCTCAAATGATTTCGGGATTTGTGTCTCCCACCCTCACAGACAGTGAGGTTTAGTGCAAGTGTTGCTCGATGATGACATCACCCACAGGAACACAGAGCAGCTGGGTCTGTGCAAACCAGAGTTTGCCCACACATTGGGAAGGATGGCAGGGTCCCTGAGAGGGGGCACAGGAGAGTTACCAGGATGGTTCAAGGAATGGGGGATTTTAGTTGCAGGGACATGGGTGTTGTTAATACATATCAAGAATATCCATCTACAATAGATGGACTCTTGTTCTCAACCTCTCCCCTTGCCTGGGCTGTGGTAACCTTCAGGTTAAACCACCACCAGACATCTCTCCCTAATGAGAGAGCAGCCCTATGGTCTGGTAGGACAATGCTGACTTTACCTTTTACACAGTGATGCCACTGTGCATCGGGGGTGGAGAGAGGGAATGCTGAAGGTGGTGGATGGGACACCACTCAGGCACAGTGCTTTGTCCTGGAGGATGTTCGCTTTCTTTAATACTGTTGAGGGCTGCACTGATGAAGGCAAGTGGAGAATGTTCCAACACGATCCTGATGTGTACCTTTTAGAGAGCAAACAGACACTGGGGAATCAGGGGTTTGGGGAAACTGAGGTGTTCTCGTTGTAGCAAAGGAAATTGAGGGGAGCTGAGAGACAAGTGCTTACAAAACATATACAACAGGATGTTAAACCTTGCACTCATCAACTCATCATAAAAGGATTACTGGACATATATTTAAGATTTTGGGGAGATCTATTGACAGGACGGTTTGATTCAAAGGAGAATTTTTATGCAGAAAATGGAATTGAGCTGGAACAAAATACTCACACACAGTGCAAATATCCAGGTCCTGAGGTCCTGATGAATGGAGTAATTCAATCAGAGTTTGGCATTACAGTTACTGAGATTGCCATCTGAATATCCACCTGTAGTATCCTGTAATACAAATTTATAAAATCTGTCACTGTCAGTTCAGGTTAGAAACTCACACCATCCCCTCCTCCTGGTCCAGGATGACTGTACATATTATCCCTTGTGGAGGTCAGTAGTCAGTTCAGGGGGAAATCTGTGTGGGTTTCTATGATTTTCCAACTTGGGACTTCATGTGACTGAACAGGGCAGATCTTTGACACATGGGACAGAATGTTCCAAGAGTCAGTGAGATTTGGAGAGCAGGATTTCCTTCCTTTTCTTTCCTTCCGTTCTGCCGCTGTGCCTCATCAATAAGACATGGGGGGGGGGGGGTGAAAGGCTCATGCAGCTCGATGGGCAAGTTGTCTCCATTCTGACCAAAGGGCAGCAAGATCCTCCCAGTCATTCCAAAGAGTCTCTCTGAAAAGACAGCAACTCAGCATGCTTCCCACTGCCTGGTGCTCCCTGGAAAGATTTAGAAGAATGAGGGGGGAGTCTCCTAGAAAATGTAGAACAGTAAAATTCCAAAAGGATTATAAACAGTTTACAGAGATGGATTCGGAGAAGTGGACAAGTTGGTAAATGGAGCATAACTTGGGATAATGTGAAGTTGTTCATTTTGGAGGAGGTAATAAAAGAACAGAGGACTATTTAAATGGTGGAAACTGTAGAAAGCTGCAACACAAAAGGGACCCAGGGGGTAACTGTGCAGGAAACACAGAAAGCTAGCACACAGTTACAACAGGTCATCAGGAAGGGGAATGGAATATTATTCCTGATTTCAGGGGATTTGCAGTATAAGAGTTTGGAGTATATACCTGAGAGCCACTTTATATATGCGAGTGAGACCACATATGGAGTAATGAGAGAAATTTTGGTCCCTTTATTTAAGGAAATACATCACTTCATCGGAAGCATTCAGAGAAGATTTACTGGGATGATCCCTGGTTTGCAGGGACTATCTTTTAAGAAAAGGCTGAAGAAGTTGGGACTGGACTCATTGGATTTGGGGGAGAATGAGAGGCGATCTTATTGAAACATAGGCTTATTAAGGGGTATGTCAGGGTAAATACTGAGAGGATGTGTCCCATCATGAGGGAACCTAGAACCAGATTCTGGGTCAGTTGCAGAATCAAGGGTTCTGTTTTAGATTTGTCAACTTTAATGCAACACAGACATGGGTAAGGGGTTTCAGTAGCAATGGAGCTGGGGTGAGGTGGAGAAAAGCAACATTTTAGAGATTGGAATTCCAGGTGTTTGCAATTGTGTAGATGTCTGATCAGAAGGTTACCTTGGGGTCAGAACATGAGAGCAATATTGTTAAGTTCTGCCTCAGGCATTTCCCAGTAAGAGGGAGGGGCTGAGCAGTAAGGGAAAGTAATTTGTAATAGCAACTGAAGGCAAGGGGTTTAACCATTGCAGTGTTTCATTGGAGGAAATTGCAGCCAAACGTGTGGTAAGCAGTTTGATGAATGAGTAACAGTGGAGCAATGGAGAGGGATGATAGGGAGAGAGAGCTGGGCATTGTCAGTGTAGATGGGAAACCAATACGATCTCACCTCCTGGCAGTATGTAGGTGAGATACAGGAGGGGACAAAGATAGATCCTGGATGGACACTACATATGAGGAATTCAGAAAGGAAAGGGAGAGTGGAGATGGAGCAGGATTTTCCAACAACCGGGAGGTCAAATATTAGTTCTTAGCAGAATTGGAGAGAAGGACATAACCAGAAAAGACAGACAGGACAACGAACAATATTTGTGAATTGGGGAGGGGGAGTGATGAGGAGGAGCCCGACTCCAAAACTGCTATTCCTACATCAGTGACATCACCCAACTCCACCCTCGTCTCAGCTCATTTACGGAAATGCTCGTCCATCCCTGTGTTATCTCCAGACTACGTTATCCAAACACAGTCCTGGCCAGCCTCCCACATTCAACTTACATATAATCCCAAGAGTATCGAAAACCCTCCTGCCCGAGTGCTCACTTGCACCAAAACTTGTTGATTCATCAAAAGGTTCCTTCCAAGCAACAATTTAAAATTCTCTCCCTTGATGTAATTCCTGGCTGTGAACATCCCTGTCTCCCTGCACCACACAACCTGAGAGACCTCGACAACTCATTTTCTTTCAGACTCCCAAAGATGCATTTATGTATTGCTTCACCAGTCTGGCTGTTTCGACACGGTCAAGGGAACAAAGTCTGGAATTCGCACCCTGACCCTCTCAGACTTGCTTTCCTCCTTTAATGTATTCCTGAAAACCTGCTTATTTGGCAATACTTTTGATCACCTGACCTAATATCCCCATCTGTGGCCTTATGTCAGAAATTCTCAATTTCTGTGAAATTATAAAAATGATAAAAATACAAACCGTTGTTGATTTGCACACACATTGTCAACTCTTCACTGTCACTGAGTGAATAATCTGTAACATCTCTTACCCAAGTCACCACACCAACTGCAGCTGTACAAGGAAGTCAAACATCACCCTCTCCACAGGCAATGGGGCTTTGGCATTAATCACTGGTGTCTGTGGAGAGAGAAACACATAGTTGATATTTCAGGGAGTGCTAAATGCATTACAGGAAGTGAGAATGTTGCAGAATTTGATGGTCAGAAATGGAAGGAAAATGCACTCTTTTGTTGAAAAAAAGATTTATTCACTGGCAAAGATACTGTGGAAAATTTAGTCCGTTGAGAGAGCAGCACATTGTCAGGGGTTGGGCAGCAGAGGAAAATTAACTTACAAAAGGTCTGTGAAAGTAACAGTTAAACACTAAACAAGCCAAACAGCCTGTGCCCAAAGACTTTAACTCCCCTTCCCGCTCCACCAAAGATATGCAGGTCCTGGGCCACCTCCACCGCCAAATCCCAGGCATCTGATGGCTGGACGAAGAACGCCTCATCATCTGTGTTCAGATCCTCCAACCACATGGGATCAATGTGGATTTCACTACTTTCCTCATTTCCACTCCCCCCACCTTATCCCAGATCCAGCCTTCCAACTCGGCACTGCCCTTTTGACCTGTCCTACGTTTCCATCTTCCTTCCCACCAATCAGCTGCTGCCTGACCTGCTGTGCTTTTCTAGCATCACACTCTTTGACATTGAAAACATCCTGACTCTGACACTGTGTAAATCCTGCCCTATCACTCCCTGCCAAGGAAGGCTGTGCATGCGTTCCCCCTACAGCTTGCCCCTCTCAAAGTTGGCAGCCACACACATGTCCCGTGGATCACTGCCCCCAATAAAGATGGCGGCGATCACTCACACCTTTCACCATTTGAAGCATTTTCCCGTTTGCCACAAACACAGGCCTGGGATTTTCAAATTTGTGTTTTCCGATGTGCACTAAGTTCTGTAAAACGTCTCAGCCCGTTCCATTAAAATTTCCTTCTCTTCCTGATTAATATGTCTTTCCTTAACCATGCCCTGCACCTTCACACATTTCCAATGCCTTGATCACAACATCACAGTGCTGCCAGTGAAGCTTATCACGTGGTATCACTTTATTCCTGATGAAGGGCTTTTGCCCGAAACGTCGATTTTGCTGCCCCTTGGATGCTGCCTGAACTGCTGTGCTCTTCCAGCACCACTAATCGAGAGGCTTATCACGTGGTTGAGTGTAGCCACGCCCCTCATTCACTCAGACCAACCGGCACTACCTTGTCTTTCAGCCCCGTCCCCATCCTTTTATTGGTCCTGCACTGAGATCAATCACCAGAGGCCCTTTGTGGGCTGGAGCATGCTCAGTGCTTCCTGCTTTTGCTGCTGTTTATCAGGTATAAGAGAGAGAGTGTTCATTCCTGTTTCTCCTAATGTCAGACATTAACAACAACGACCTGCATTGTATGGAGCCTTTCACACTGACAAATCTCCTAAAGTGCTTCACGAATGCTGGAAATGTTGATTAAAGAGAACAACTTTAAGATACATCTTTGAGGAGTATAGAGGGGGTTGGGAAGGATATTTAAGAGATTTTTAGATCAGACAAACCGTCTAAAGAGCAACCCACCCAGACCAATTCCCCTACATCTAACACGACGGGCAATTTAGCATGGCCAATTCACCTAACCTGTACATTTTTGGACTGTGGGAGGAAACCGGAGCACCCGGAGGAAACCCACGCAGACACTGGGAGAATGTGCAAACTCGACACAGACAGTTGCCTGAGGTGGGAATAGAACCCGGGTATCTGGCGCTGTGAGGCAGCAGTGCTAACCACAATGCCACCGTGCCGCCCATCTGCAACTCTGTCCTCTGCAGCTCCAATCATGGAGTGATGTCTGTGGAGAACAGCTTACGACGGAGACAGTTAGTGGCTAACCGTAGTTTAGCAACCCCATGTCCTAGCCCCCCTACCCCACACACCAGTCCTTGTTCTCACAGCCTGTCATTACACACTACCTATGGTTAGCCACTAACAGTTTCCACTAACAGCTAGTAGCCCTCCCCCAGCTAGATCGTTATCCACTCCTTTATCCAACCCTTCTTCTCGCTCTATTCCCACCTATCCTTTAATCCTTACATCCTCCCCTAAACCCTTCCCTCTGCATATAAACCAACATTTTTTTCTCTCAGTATCAGTTCTGAGGAAGGGACACCGGATCTGAAATGTTAACTCTGATTTCTCATCACAGATACTGCCAGACCTGCTGAGCTTTTCCAGAACCTCCTGGTTGTTTTTTCTGATTTACATCTTCCACAGTTTTTTGGTTCTAATTTACAGGGAGTTTGTAATTCAGGTCCCACAGCCTCTGTCCCAGTCTCTGCTGTCTCTCCCAACCCCAAACAGTGACAGTGCACCTGCACAGCTCATGGACCTGTGTCATCTTGCTGGCCACACCCCTCATTCACTCCCATTGGCTGCAGGACCACGCAGACTCTCCTCCCATTGGTCTGGAGCTGCCGTCAATCAGCCGGGCCCCATTGTGATGAGAGTGGAGGGCTAATCCCTCTCTCTGCCCTGGGATGAGCTTCATCATTCACAGTGAATGGGGCAGTACCACAGAGCACAGGGCCTGGGGGCTATTCAGCCCATTGGGGCTGTACTCTCTCCCTCTGGAGATGCTGCAAATCTGTCCCAAATCCCCTCCTATTTGCCCACAGCCCCCCAAATCTTTCCTTAAAAATTAAAATTCCAAGTCTCTTTCAGAATACCTGCTGAATCTGTGTCATTCAGACTGTTCCAGATGCTCAGAACTTACTGAGTACAATAATGTTCACATTTTCACTTTGTATTATTTGCCAATTACTTGAAAGTAGTTACTAAAAGTTATGACAGTGTTAACAATTCCTCTCTCTCCTCAAATTCAAGACCTTGGAACCAAATCTGCACCAGGTCAAAATCACTGCTTCACCTTCTCAGCTCCAAGGACAATTATCTGTGCTTCAGCTTGCTCTCCACAAAAGAGGAACGCATCTTAGTTTATTAACGTCATAGACATATACAGCACAGAAACAGAACTTCGGTCCAATTCATCCATGCCAACTAGGAATCCTAAACTACTGGAGTCCCATTTGCCAGCTATTGGCCTGTATCCATCAAAACCCTTCCTGTTCACGTACCCAATCGGATGCCTTTTAAATGTTGTGATTTTATCAGCCTCCACTACTTCATCTGGTAGCTCATTCCATACACACACCACACTCAGCTTGAAAACGTTGCCCTTAGATTCCTTTTAATCGTTGCCCTCTCAACCATGTGCTCCAGTTTTGGACCCATCTAACCTCAGGAAAAAGAACCCCGGCTGCTCACCTTATCCATGCCCCTCGTGATTTTATAAATCTCCATGAAGTCACCTCTCAGTCTTGGACTCTCCAGGGAAATTAACCCCAACCTATTCAGCCTCTCCCTGTAGCCCAAATCCTCCAAACCTGGCAACGTTTTTGTAAATCTTGTCCGAACCTTTTCACGTTTCACAACATCCTTCCCAGAACAGGGAAAATCAAACTGAAAACAGAATTCGAGAAGTGGCTTAATCAATGTATTTTAAATGTTGTAATTGTACTCTCCTTCACCCCTTCCCTTGGCAGCTCACTCCAAACATGCACTGCCCTCAAACTGTCCAACTCTGGCAAAGTCCTTGCAAACATTTTCTGAAAAGTTTCAAGCTTCACAACATCATTCCTGGAACAGGGAGATTGGAACTGAAAACAGAATTCCAGAAGAGCCTTAATCAATGTCCTGTACAGCAACAACATGACGGAGAGCATAACAAACGCTGCATTCACTCCCTTACCTACCTGTGACTCTACTTTCAAGGAACTATGAACCTGCACTCCAAGGTCTCTTTGTTCAGCAACACTTCCCAGGACCTTACCAGTAAATGTATAAGTCCTGCCCTGATTTGTCTTTCCAAAATCCAACAGCTAACATTTATCTCAATTGAACTCTATCTGCCATTCCTTGCTCCACTGGCCCATCTGATCAAGATCCTGTTGTATTCTGAACTAACCTTCTTCGCTGTCCACTACACCTCCAATTTTGGTGTCTTGAATAAAGCTACTAACCATATCTCATATATTCACATCCAAGTCATTTATATAAGGACCCAATAATTGATCCTTGTAGCACACTGCTGCTCACAGTCCTCCAGTCCACAAAGCAAATCTCCATCATCACCCTCTGTCTCCTACCATCAAGCCAGTTTCGTACCCAAATGGCTTGTTCCCCTTCATTCCATGTTATGTAACCCTGCTAACCAGTCTGCTTTGTGGAACCTTGTCGAATGTCCATATAAACAACGTTCACAGCCTGGTTTAATCAATTTTCTTTGTCACTTCAAAACATTCAGTCAAGTTAGTGAGACACTATTGTGCACGTACCAAGCCACATTGACAACAGTCAATGATTATTCCTTACTTTTCCAAATAGATGGATATCCTGTCCCTCAGAATCCCTTCCAACAACTTGCCTGCCACTGACTTCAGGCTCACTATTTTCTTGTTCCATGGCCTCTCCTTACCACCTTTTTAAAATAATGGCACCTCATCTGTCGCTATCAATGATACAAATACCTCAGGAGAGGCCCAACAATCACTTCCCTAGATTTCCAGAAAGTTCCGGGATACATCTGATCAGGTCCCAGGGCTTTATTCAACTTGATGCGATTCAAGACATCCAGTAACACCTCCACTGTAACATGGATACTTTTCAAGTTCTCTCTGTTTATTTCTCCAAACTCTCGAGCTTCCATATCTTTCTCCAGTAAAAATGACGTGAAATATTTCCATATCTTTCCCACCCCTGGTGGTTCCATAGACAGCCTCGTTAATCTTTAAGGGGTCCTATTCTCTGGTCCAGTTAATCTTTTGTCTGTGATATATTTGTTTGATCTCTTTGGATTCTACTTAAACCATTTCCTGAAGCTATTTCATGTCAAACAGCATCAGCAGCAAGCAACAGAGCTAAACGATCCCACAACCAATGGAACAGATCGGAGCTCTGCAGTTCTGCCACACCCAGTTGTGAACGGTGATGGACAATTAAACAACTCACTGGAGGAAACATCACAGATATCCCCACCCTTACCGGTGAAGGGGTCTCACACGCCCACGCACCAGATAAGATGACAGCATTTGCAGCAATCTTCAGCCAGAAGTGCAAAGTGGGATGATCCATCTCAGCCTTCTCCAGTGATTTCCAACATCACAGATGTGAGTTTTAAGCCAGTTTGATTCAGTGTGAATAACATCAAGAAATGGTTAAGTAGTGCAAAGGCTACGGGCCCTACCAATATTCTGGCAATAATACTGATGGTTTGAGCTCCAGAACTTGCCACCCACCAAGCTAAGGACCGCTCCAGCCCTGGCATCTAGCGACAATGTGGAACCTTGCCCAGGGATGTTCAGCACAAAAACACAGGGCAATGCAACCCAAGCAATTTCCATCTATCAGTCCATACTCGATCAGCAGTAAAGTGATGGAAGATGTCATCAACAGGGGTATCAAGCAGCATCTGCACAGCAATAGCCAGCTGAGTGACACTCATTTTAGGCTCCACCAGGGTCACTCAGCTCCCGATTGTGTTACGGCCCTGATTCACAACCTGACAACCAGCTGAATCCCAGAGGTGAGGTGAGGGTGACAGCCCAGTCCCACTCCAAGATCACTATTTCTAGCTGATTCTACCCTTGTCTCAGCTCATATACTGTCATCCACCTTGTGTTATCTCCAGACGTCAGTATCCAAAGACACTCCTGGCCAGCTTCCCACATTCAATCTCCCTGTAATCTTAAGAAAAACTAAATCTCTGCTGCCCAAGTACTCCCTCGTACCAAAACTTGTTGATCCATCACAAGGCTCCTATTCATAATCAACAACATAGAGCCACAGAGATGTACAGAATGGAATCAGACCCTTCATTCCAACCCGTCCATGCCAACCAGATATTCCAACCCAATTCCGTCCCACCTGCCAGCATCCGGCCCACATCCCTCAATTTAAAATTCTGACCCTTGATTTAATTCCTGATTGTGATCATCCCTAGCTTGCCGCATCAGACATCCGTGAAGACCTCGACAACCCATTCTGTTCGAGACTCCCAATGATCTATTAATTCATTACTTCACCTGTGTGGCTGCTTTTACAGTTGCCAAAGCATCATTTTCTGAAATTCGCAGCCAAAACCTCACAGGTCTGCTTTCCTCCTTTAAGACATTCCTCAAAGCCTGCTTATTTGGCAATGCTTTTGGTCACCTGACCTAATACCATCAGTCTCTGACCTTATGTCTAAAGTTCCCAATAATATTTTTGTGAAATTATAAGCATGATGATAAAACTACAAACTGTTCTTGATTTGGACATTACCTTCAAATCATCACTGTTGCTGTAATGAATACTCTGTAATGTCTCTTACCCAACCACATTGTGGGAGTACCTTCACCACACAAACTGCAGCTGTACAAGAAAGTCAAACATCACCCTCTCCACAAGCAACAGGACTTTGGCATTAATCACTGGTATCTGTGGAAGGAGAAACACAGTTGATGTTTCAGGGAGTGCAAAACAGATTACAGGGAATGAAAATGGTGCAGAATTTGATAGTCCGAAATGGAAGGAAAATACACTTGCTTATTGGAAAAAAGAATTCTTGAGTGTCAAAGATTTTCCAGAAAGAAAATTAATAAGCAGCACATGGTCAGGGGCTGGGCGGCAGAGAAAAATTAACTTACAAAAATGTCTGTAAAAGTAATCGTAAAATACGAAACAGACCAAAAATACACCCATTGTTTGATACTGAGCAAGCTAGATATTGACAAAGTGCTCATAAGGGAGCCCAGAGATGAAGTAGAGCTGTAGAAGCTGTTATGATCCCACAGTCATACAGACGTATTGCACCAACACAGACCCTTCGGTTTAACTCATCCATGCCAACCCGGTATCCGAACCTAGTCTATTCCCATTTGCCAGCACTTGGCCCATATCCCTGTAAACGCTTCCTAATCATATCATGTGTCTATTTAGATGCCTTCAACAAGTTTTAATTGTACTAGCCTCCACCACTTCCTCTGGCAGCTCATTCCACCCACTGCATGAAAGAGTTGTTCTTTAGCCCCCTTTGAATTTTTGCCCCGTTAACCCTAAAGCAATGTCCTCTACTTTTGGACACCACTACTCCAGGGAAAACACCTTGTTCATTTACCCTGTTCATGCTCCTCATGATTGTATAAATCTCCATAACATCACCGCTCAGCCTATGGCACTCCAGGGAAAACAGCCCCAGCCTTTTATGCCTCATCCTGTAGCTCAAATCCTCCAACCCTAACAACATCCTTGTAAGTCTTTTTTGAAACCTTTCAAGTTTCACAGCACCCTTCTGATAGGAGGCAGGCCAGAATTGCACACAATATTCCAAAAGTGGCCTAATGAATGTCCTGTACAGCAACATGACCTCCCACATCCTATATTCAATGCTCTAGCCAATAAAGGAAAATACACTGAACACCTTCTTCATCATCCTATCTACCTGCAACTTGACTTGGAAGTACTGTGAACCTGCAGTCCAAGGTCTCTTTGTTCTGCAAACGTCTCCAGGGCCTTTCCATTCAGTGCATAATCGACATTTCGGGCATGAGCCCTTCTTCAGGAATCCTGAAGAAGGGCTCATGCCCGCAATGTCGATTCTCCTGATCTTTAGATGCTGCTTGACCTGCTGTGATTTTCCAGCAACACATTTTTGAGCTCTGATCTCCAGCATCTGCAGTCTTCACTTTCCCCTAGAGTATAAGTCCTGCCTTGACTTGCTTTTCCAAAATGCAGCACCTCATATTTATCTAAATTAATCCGTATCTGATCAATATCTCACTGTAACCTGAGGTAACCTTCTTCCCTATGCACAATACCTCCAATTTTGATTGACCTGCAAACTCAGTTACGATAGCAAGTCCTTTAAATGAATGACGAAACAAATCCAGAAATAAACATTCATTACTCTGAGTTTGAATGTACTCTGTGTAAATCCTGCCCAATGACTCTGTACCAGAGAAAGGCTGCACATGCGCCTGGCTGCACCTTGCCCCCTACAAAGATGGCGGCTGCGCACGTGTCCAGTGAATCGTTGCCCCGAATAAAGATGGCGGTGCTCACTCAGGCCTGCAGCCGCGCTGAGGCAATTTCCCTTTTACTACAAACACGGGACTGGGAAGTTCAAATTTGTGTTTTCCGACGTGCACAACATGCTTGTAAAACCTCTCCCCTCATAGCAATACAGTTTTTCTCCCGTTTCCCTCTGTTTATTTGTTTCTTTCCTTACCGTATCTTTTCGCTCCATAACTTCCGGAAAATTCATTACAGCGACTCTCCGCTGCGCGCGAGGGTGATCACGTGGTTTAGTCTAGTTCTGCCCCTAGTTCACTTTGATTGGTTGGAGGACCAACCTCCCCTGGTCCTCCAGGTCCGCCCACCGTCCTTTCATTGGTCCGGTGCTGACATCAATCAGCCGGGGTCCCTTTGTTGGCTCGAGCATGCACTGTGCGTCCTGCTTTCGCTGATATGTTGGATAATGTGATGGGAGAGTTCACTGAGGGGAAGGATCCCTTTGTGTGAGCTCTGCAGTAGATTTCCATTATTCATGGAGGGAATTCCCTTCCTACTCATGACTGCATAGCTGTGATTGATGAACCAATGCCATCTGAACCAGTACATAAACACACCATTTTCACAACATCTGAGATCTTCAGCACATTGTATCACACTCTTCTTTGGAGATAAAAAAAGCATGAAATGGAGCCTCAAGGAATCAGAACAGGAATAGGGCATTCATTCCTTTCGGCTTGTTCCCCCATTCTATCAGATCATGGCTGGGCCAACCCAGACCTCAACACCTCTTTTATGCTTGATCCGCATAGCCCTCAACTGCTCAATATTTCAAAAATCTATCTGCCCTCTTTTAGAATAATTTGAGACAGAATCATAAATTCCCTACTGTGTGGAAACAGGCCCTTCAGCCCAACAAGCCACACTGACCCTCTGATGACTAACCCAACCAGATCCATTCCCCTTCCACATTTAACTTTCACAATTTTTTGGGCTAGAAAATTCTAGCCATTCACTGAGAGAAAAAAATTCTTTACATTTTTTACAAAATGAATGTTCCCTTATGTAATGTTTAGTTTGAGACTTCATTGGTGCTAGAAGATCGAGTCAACATCTACCCTGTCAAGCTCCTCAGAATCTTGTTTCCATATTATGTGGGTGGCACAGTGGTTATCTCACAGTGCCAAAGACCTGGGTTTAATTCCTGCCTCAGGTGACTCTCTGTGTGGAGTTTGCACGTTGTCTGCGTGGGTTTCCTCCGGGTGCTCCGGTATCCTCCCACAATCCAAAAAAAGTGCAGGGTAGGTGAATTGGCAATGCTAAATTGCCTGTAGTGTTAGGTGAAGGGGTAAATGTAGGGGAATGGATCTGGGTGGGTTGTGCTTCGTCAGATCGGTGTGGACTTGTTGGGCCAAAGTGCCTGTTTCCACACTGTATGTAATCTGTTTGTCAAGATTCTATTGAAGACCTAACCTGTTTAGCTATTCTTGATAGGTCAACTTTTTCATCCTTGAAGCAGCTAGCTGAATTTTTTTTTAATTGTCTCCAATACTGGTTTATCCCTTATTAAATATGGGAGCTAACATTGTGTACAGTACTCCAAGTGAGGTCTCAGCAACAGCCAGTGTGGTTAACCAATCCTCACTCCATGCAAATAGGTTACCCCTGACAAAGTGAGCTCCTGTATTATGCAATTAACTTTTCTATAGCACATTATCATATGCATTTTTTAAAACCCAAATACAGAACATCATTGGATTGCCCTTTATCAGCCCTGCTTGTTATCTCCTCAATGAACTGTTGCAAATTTGTCGTAGTGTCTCTTTCACAAAACCCAGTCTACAATGTTAAATGATAAGCTTTTCTAAATGTCCTGCTATTTATTACTTTAATATTCGACTCTGCCATATTACAAACACAGACATTAAACTAACTATAGTTTCCTGATTTCTGTCTCCCTTCCCTTCTTGAACAGGTGCATCAATCCACTGGATTTTTCCTGTATCCCCTGATTCTGGAATATTCCAATCGATGCCTTGAATATCTCTGCAGTCAGTTGCCCTAAAAGTGTTTGATCCAGGCCATTAGGTCCTGTCTGCCTTTAGTCCTATTAGTTGGTCAATACTTTGTCCCTTGTGACAAAGACTGTTATAACATTTTTCTACTCATGATTAACTTGCTTATTTGCTCCCTTTAGGATGATAACGGTATCCTCCTTCATGAAGATCAATGTAAAATATCGGTTTAAATTATCTGCTGTTTCCTTGTACCCATGATCAATTCCAGAGTCAGAACCTCCAAGGGTTCGATGCTGACGTTAGATACTCCATTTTTATATACCTGTACAACTCTTGTCATTCATTTTTGTTTCTTGTCAATTTAATTACATGATCAGTTTTCTCCCTTTTTAGTCATCCGCGGCTATGTCATTCTTTTCCTTGTGGGTACTGCTCTTGACTGCCTTTGTTACCCACGGGCGGTTCACCTTTCTCTTCGCGTTCTCCTTTTTGCTTCAAATTAACTTTTGCTAAGAATTATGTAAAACAAAACTCATCATATTACAGTGACTGAGCATGTGATTTTTTTTAAACATTGGATGCCTTAATGTTCTCATTGGGTTTTGCTGTTTCAAAGAAGATCTGAGATCAGCTGCAAAGGAAGTGACAGCTGATTCGCTGTTAATTTCCAAAATTAATTTGAATACTTGCAAAAAGAAATTGTTTGTATTACTGTGAGAGCAGGGATCTAGCCAAATACCTATTTTAAAAAGGTAGCACAGTTGTGATGGGTTGAAGAGGGGCCTCCGATTTCAAAAGCACAATGTGATCCAAGTTGTCTTCTAATCTGTGCTGTACTAATTCTTTCTGATTGAGATGACTGGGTTGGCATGTGCGCAGGTTGTAGCAGGATCTCTGACTGCCACAAACCGATCTGGGGGAACAGCTCCTGTGTCAGTGACAGTGCTGTTGGACTAATAGAGGCAACAACATTCAGACTTCACGAAGCAACTGCGAACCAGGGCTGCAAACCCACAATTCAAAGAACTGCAGGTTAGGTGAATTGGTTATGCTAAATTGCCATAGTGTCCAGCGATGCACAGTTTCAGCGCATTAATCAGGGGTAAACATTGAGGAATAGGTTTGGTTGGGATACTCTTTGCAGGGTTGGTGTGGATTTGTTGGGCTGAAGGGCGTGTTTCCACAACGTAGGGATTCCTTGCTATGAGTAATTTTGGGGATCTAACAGAATCCTGGAATTCAGAGGGTTCACTGTTAGTTAAAATAGTATTGTGCACTCAGCTTATGCTACCTTCTGAAGCAGTTTGAGGTAGACTGCTCTGTGCAATTTTACAGAACAGATGCTCTGGAACCAATCATGGAACAGCTATTTTAGACCTGATAATATGATTGAATAATGAGCTCAAAGTAAAAGACCCTTTTGGTAAGATGCAATGCAGCATGATAGAATTTAGCTTTAGGGTGAGGAATTTGACTCTTCAACTCGTATCTAAACTTAAAGGCAGTGACAAGGGGATGAGGTAGTAGTTCGCTAAACTGGAATGGGACTCTAGTTAGAATGTCAAAGCAGAAGAATATATTCAGTTATTTTGTTATTCTCAACAATATATATTAACTTGTAAAAGAAATGCACGATGAACAGCGGTGCATAGCTGAGGGAATTATGAGTGACATCAAATTGAAAGAAAAGATGTACAAAACTGCAAAGATGATGGTAGACAAGAAAGTTTAAAAATTTCAAACTATCGAAGGATGAACAAAACAACAGATGGAAGATATTTTGTCCCTTGTCAGAGAGACTGTTGTAACATCTTTGCTCCCCTTAATACCTTGCTTATTTCCCAGCATTAGGATGGTAACAGCATCTTCCGGATTAGTAAAATAATTGGGCAAATTAACCCACCAGTCACTCAGCCTAAAACACAGTGCTCTTGTGATTCTGTGGTAGTGTCTCCAACTTTGAGCCAGAAGGCCTGGAACTGTCCCACTTCCAGAGGTGTCATAATGCATTGAAATATATTGATTGGGAAAGCAATACTGAGACAAACTTCAGTAATTGAATGGACAATCTTGATGGTCTCTGAAAAATCCAAACTTGACTGATTTGTATCCTCACCTGAGGCCTGATCTCAATTAATCTGCCTCATTTAAATGGAATTGCCTTTTCTTGTGTTGAATATAATTGAAGTTTGCCCTGTCTGCATGCCCCCTTGTGCAAAACATGTTGCAATCTGTCAAAGAATAAGATTGAAAACTCAGATCAGCTGATAACCTGTTCAAGGGCTTAAACCAGTGGCCTTTTCCACTGGGACAGTAGGCGCTACAAAATTGATCCCATTTCCCATTAAACTGAGACAGGTGGTGGTGAGCTTCCTGGAATGTCTTTCACTGAAACATTTTTGAATTAAAATAAATTACTTTGGTTGCGGTGCAATTGAATTTAGAGATTTAGTGGGGAGTATCGACTGTCATTTCTTCATTTCATCGCAGAAGGAATGAGAGCAGCCCAACGCCAGCCGAAACTGCCAGATATTAAAATGCGTAACTCCACCTCATTAGCCAGTCTGACTGAGTCATCCAGACTCAAACATCATGACTGGAGGTGGGTTTTTGTGTTCACTGTGGATGCTTTTACAGAGTTCAAAATTAATGCAGAACATATTTCTTGAGAACTGAAAACAACAAATAATGAATATCACAGGAGGGAGCTGATGGCCGAGTGGTATTACTGCGAGGTAAAAACATTGACTGCAGATGCTGAAAACCAAATACTAGATTAGTGGTGCTGGAAGAGCACAGCAGTTCAGGCAGCATCCAACGAGCAGCGAAATCGACATTTCGGACAAATGCTCTTCATCGGGAATAAAGGCAGTGAACCTGAAGCGTGGAGAGATAAACTAGAGGAGGGTGGGGGTGGGGAGAGAGTAGCACAGAGTACAATGGGTGAGTGGGAGAGGAGATGAAGGTGATAGGTCAAGGAGGAGGGGATGGAGTGGTTAGGTGGAAAAGAAGATAGGCAGGTAGGACAAGTCCAGGCAAGTCAAGGGGACAGTTACTGAGCTAGAAGTTTAGAACTAAGTTGAGGTGAGGGAAGGGGAAATGAGGAAACTGTTGAAGTCCACATTGATGCCCTGGGGTTGAAGTGTTCCGAGGCGGAAGATGAGGCGTTCTTCCTCCAGGCGTCTGGTGGTGAGGGAGCGGCGGTGAAGGAGGCCCAGGACCTCAATGTCCTCAGCAGAGTGGGAGGGGGAGTTGAAATGTTGGGCCACGGGACGGTTTGGTTGATTGGTGCGGGTGTCCCGGAGATGTTCCCTAAACTGCTCTGCTAGGAGGCGCCCAGTCTCCCCAATGTAGAGGAGACCGCATCGGGAGCAACGGATACAATAAATGATATTAGTGGATGTGCAAGTAAAACTTTCATGGATGTGGAAGGCTCCTTTAAGGCCTTGGATGGAGGTGAGGGAGGAGGTGTGGGCGCAGGTTTTACAGTTCCTGCGGTAGCAGGGGTAAGTGCCAGGATTGGAGGGTGGGTTGATTGGGGGCGTGGACCTGACGAGGTAGTTGCAGAGGGAACGGTTTTTGCGGAAAGGGGTGGAGAGAGAAATATATCCCTGGTAGTGGGGTCTGTTTGGAGGTGGCAGAAATGTCGGTGGCTGATTTGGTTTATGCGAAGGTTGTTAGGGTGGAAGGTGAGCACCAGGGGCGTTCTGTCCTTGTTACGGTTGGAGGGGTGGGGTCTGAGGGCGGAGGTGCGGGATGTGGATGCGATGCATTGGAGGGCATCTTTAACCACGTGGGAAGGGAAATTGCGGTCTCTAAAGAAGGAGGCCATCTGGTGTGTTCTGTGGTGGAACTGGTCCTCCTGGGAACAGATTCGGCGGAGGCGGAGGAATTGGGAATACGGGATGGCATTTTTGCAAGAGGTAGGGTGGGAAGAGGTGTAATCCAGGTAGCTGTGGGAGTCGGTGGGTTTGTAAAAAATGTCAGTGTCAAGTCGGTCATCATTAATGGAGATGGAGAGGTCCAGGAAGGGGAGAGAGGTGTCAGAGATGGTCCAGGTAACTTTAATTTCAGGGTGGAATGTGTTGGTGAAGTTGATGAATTGCTCAACCTCCTCGCGGGAGCACAAGGTGGCGCCAATGCAGTCATCAATGTAGCGGAGGAAGAGGTGGGGAGTGGTGCCGGTGTAATTACGGAAGATCAACTGCTCTACGTAGCCAACAAAGAGACAGGCATAGTTGGAACCCATACGTGTGCCCATGGCTACCTCTTTGGTCTGGAGGAAGTGGGAGGATTCAAAGGAGAAATTGTTAAGGATGAGGACCAATTCAGCCAAACGAATGAGAGTATCGGTTGAAGGTTACTGTTGGGGACGTCTGGAGAGGAACAAACAGAGGGCTTGGAGGCCCAAGTCATGGCGGATGGAGGTGCACAGGGATTGGATATCCATGGTTAAGATAAGGCGTTGGGGGCCAGGAAAACGGAAGTCTTTGAGATGGTGTAGGGCGTGGGTGGTGTCTCGAACGTATGTGAGGAGTTCCTGGACTGGAGGGATAGGATAGTGTCGAGGTAGGTAGAGATGAGTTCAGTGGGGCAGGAGCATGCTGAGACAATGAGTCGGCCAGGGTGGTCAGGCTTGTGGATCTTGGGAAGGAGGTAGAACCGGGCAGTGCAGAGTTCCCGGACTATGAAGTTGGAAGCTGTGGGTGTGATATGTCCTGAGGTGATGAGGTTCTGTATGGTCTGGGAGTGGGGACACTGCTGGGCAAGGAACAGCTATATTCGAGGCTTCAATCCCACTATCTTGTGAGGACATTTCTTTCCCCTCTGATGTATGGTCCTCACTGAGACAACCCAGGTGGTCCCAGGTATCAATCTTGACCCATGCTGTATTAGTGATCCCTGTAATATCCTCCATTCCCGATCATCTTTCCTCTGTTTGGAATCTCTTCTAGTCCCCACAATGCTCTCTATCTCTGTCAGGTTCTCCAATCCCTAACAACATAATCCCTATACATCTCCAGTAGAAACTAAATTCCTTCATCCTGGTTAACCCCGAGAGTCCTGTTTATCCCTGTAAGCCCCTCCTACCAATACTGCCCTCCATGTAAATGTATTTGCCTTTAACCTCTCCATCCTTTCCTATCTGGGTAAACGTCTCCAGCTCCTCCAAGTCTTCCTTGTCTGTGAAAAATTATTCACTCCATTGAGCTGTCCCGATCTGTGTAATCCCTTCCAGATCTAAATACCTCCCTGTCTTTGAAACTATGTCAGGCTCCTACCTGAGAATCTCACTATCCGTGTAATCTCCCAAGGAACCCCTGACTTCAGGAACCCCTCCACCTGATAATATTCTCCACGTCTGTAGAAATCTTCCAGTTCAACCGTCCCTATCATGGAACTTTGTCTCTATAATCCTAATGATGATGATAAACTCTTCCTCTCTAAAGCGCACTCAATCTCTGTAAATTCTGCTGGTCCCTGCTCCCCTCCTTGTGCATGTAATCTGCTTCAGTCACTACATATCTTTATATCTTTAACGTCCTCCCCATGTGACTACACTATTTATTTCCGTTACCTTCATGAGCTTCCGTAATTCTCACCGACTCTCACCATGTCCCATCCCTATATCCCTCCGTTTTTCTGAAAAGTCCTCCTGATTCATAAAACCCTCCCTAAATTTGTCTCCTGTTCCAGCCTCCACATCTCTCCCTGGAGCAGTCAAAGCTGCTCCAATAACCTCAAAACCTCCTGGTGTTTCTAACTCCCTTTAGTTGTGAAACTCTCCCCATGTCTGTAATATATCCTGCAGTGTCAAAAGCTCTCCCTATATTTGTATGGTCCTCCAATCCCTACAATTGCCCCTGTTTTTGTAACATTATCCTGCACCTTGAAACCTCCTGATTGCCGAACCTTCTTCAGGCTCTGCACTTTCTCTATTTCTGCTACTTTCTCCTGCTCTTAGAACACTCTCTCTCTGTATGATCCCCTACAGTCTCTGTAGCCATCCGTATCTCAAACCACAAGCTGCCTCCACAACCTTCCCCACACCTTTTCCTGCTTCCAGTCCCTTCAGCACCTTCTATAACTGCAAACTGCCCGTTTGCCAAGGCTACTCCAGTTCCTACAATGTCTGTCAGAATCTGATGCCCACACTCTCTCTAATCTGCAAGTCTCTCTGTAATCTGTTAATATCTGCAGCCACCACTACTGTCCGTAACTTTCTTCGGTCTTCAAGTCCCATTAAGCTTCCCATTCTTGCATTAACTAAAGCCTGTGTATCTTAGTACTGCCTAAAAACGTGCATGTCTATGTAAACTGTTCCAACCCCTCACTATCTCCATAAACACCTGCTACCCCTAAATCCATCTCTATTTGTATTCCCTCTTCTAGTCCTGTCAAAACCCCCAATCTATGGAGCCCATTTGATCTTCCCTTGTTGGGTAATCTCTTGAAGTTCCAGGTGATTTCCCAATTTTAGCAGTTTCCCCAATCTTTATGACTCTCCAATTCCGATCAGACTCACTTTCAATGCCAGTTTATCTAGTATCAAAACCTACCTATAATCTGCTTATTCTTCTCCAATTCTTAGAAATTAATCTCTTTACATTTCACCCTAGTTCTCCCCCAACCCTCCCAACCACAGGAACCTCTTTCAGTTTGAGCAACCCTCCCCATCTGTGTCATTGTCTCTAACCCAGTAACCTGGCATTCTCCATTGCCTTCCTATCTATGAGCCTTCAGAACCTAGAAGCCTTCGAATATCTGTAAACATCTTCCGTCACTACAACCTTCCATACCTCTCTTAGGACTCTTCTCTTGGAAACACCCCCTGTCTGTCCCTCTCAGTCTGCCTGCCTCACCCTACACCCATCCCAATCCCTATCTCCAGAATTAAATCCAGCTCCCTCTATCTCTGTAAATTCCTCAAATCCCCAAACACCTTTGTCCCGCTGACATTCTTGATCAGATGTACTCTGTTTAACTCTAACATCCTTGTGTCCCTGTAAGCCTCCCTATCTCTGTAACCTTTATCCATCTGTTCAAACCCCCACTACTGAGGAATGACTCCCTGTATTCGCCATAAGGGAGAAGGAAAGACAGTGAACAAATATGATGGAACTGTCATTCCGGAGATGTAGCTGCAGAATCACCATCGCTGGAAAGGGAATATTGAAGGGTTGTTGGGATCTATACAAAAAGGCAACAAGTTGTGAAGAAAGGATGAGGTTAATGCATTAATGAGACAGTCATATGGATCTGAAGATCAAATGTTGGAGTCTGTTTGGGTGGAGCAAGCAGCAACAACCGTTAGCAGGAATTATTTTATGGGCACCAGAAAATGATGGTAATGTCAAGATGGTTATGATCAGGACACTGAATATACTTGGAGCAAGGGCAGTATAGTTACTGTGGCTGACGGTGGTCTCCATCCCGACTGGATAACTAATGAATATCAGGGCTATAATGGATGGAATCCTGGATTGATTACGAGATGGTTTTCTCTAACATCATATCAAGGAGCCATCAACAAAATTGTCTATTGTAGATCAAATACTGTGTAATAATAAATATCTAAAAATCCTAATCTAAAGGTGGTTTTTTGAGCAGAGACCCACAATGTTGTAATGTAGATGCTCAGTTTGAGCTAGGACCATGAGAAGTAGGAGTGAAATTAGACCATTTGGCCCATTGAGGATGCTCTGCCTTTCAATCTGATCATGGCTGACCTGATACTCTTCAACTCTACTTTCCTGCCTTTTCCCCAAGCCCTTGTTTCCCTGATTCATTAACATCTGACCATCTCTGCTGTAAATATTCTTAATGACCCAGCCTCGACAGCCCCCTCCAGTCAGGAATTCCCACAGAGTCACTACCCTCTGAGTGAAGACATTCCTCCTCATCTCCATCTTAAATAGGTAAGCCCTTGATGGGATTTTATGGTCTCTGGTTCCAGATTCTCACACAACTGAAACGAAGGGAAATGACAAAGATAATTATTGGAGGTGAAATGAAAATTGGTGGAGATGGGGTTAACGAACAAGAATGTCCAAGGTTGCAGAGCTTTACAGATCAGTTGGAAAGATGTGCAGAGAAATGGCAAATTGAGTTTAATCTGGACAAGTGTGAGGTGATGTCAGATTCAAGCGGAAATTAAGGACACTGAGGGAAGTTGATAAATAGAAAGATCTTGGTGCAAGACATTAACTCCCTGAAAATGACAACAGAAGTGTTTCAGACAGGAAAGAAAACAAATAGAACACTGGCCTTCATCGGTCACAACATTGGGTATAGTGGTTGGCATCTGATGTTGTAATTGTATTAAACTTCTGCTTGGCCACATTTGCAGTACTGTGTGCTGTTCTCATCTCCACACAATAGGAATTATGGGGAGACTTTGGAGAGGGTACAAAAGGTGTTTATCAGCACGTTGCCTGTGTTAGGGTTTTCATGGTGTGTTAGGTGTAAGAGGAAATTAAACAAAGTTGGATTGTTTTGCGAGAGTATCAGAGGCTGACAGGAGACCAGGTACAGAGGACGTTTAAACGAGATGTGTATGACAAGTTTTTTTTAATATAGAGAGTGGAGGTTACCGAGGGATGTCGTAGCAACAGAATGTGAATAAAGTTTCAAAGTGGCATTTAGACAGAAACATGAACAAGGATACGGGATATGGACCATGTGCAGGCAGATGGTATGTGTTAGAATAGCATCTTGCACAGCACAGCCATGGTCGGCCGAAGGGCCTGTTGCTGTGCTCTACTGTTCTATTTTCTAACTTCACAGCATCTGCCCGATCAGAGACCCTCAGAATCTTGGATGGTTCATTCCATTTCTCTCTCATTATCTAAACTTCAATGGGTTCAACCTCAATCTACTTCACCTATTCTCACTAGAAAATCCCTCCATTCCCAGGATCAGCCGAGTGACCCTTCTCTGACCTGCCTCCAATGCGACAGTATCTTTCCTTCGGGCACTCAAACTGTTCATAATATTCTAGGTATTGTCTGACTTGAACCATGCCTAATTTTAGCTAGATCTGCCTATTTTTAGACTCCATTCCCTTTGTAATAAATGCCAGCATTTGATTTGACTTCTCTATTACCTGCTGACCTTGGAAGCTAACCTTTTTAGATTGATGAACAAGAACTCCCATAACCCTTTCTCCTGCCAGTCTGAAACCAAATAGTGTTAGCCTGACATTAAGTCGGGAGCATATTAAAATTGTTCGAAAGGATATTTTAAAATAAAATAACTGGCCACTTAGAAACACATTTTATAAAAAAGACTTTGTTTTTGAGCCTGTTGGATTTAATTGGTTTGTGTGAATATAAATGGCTGAATTGAATGGGTATAGAAGGGGTGTAGTGGTACAGGGGAAATGGTGTCTTTGAATTATCAGAAGCCTTTACACAAATTTCAATAAGGGCTAATGAGTAACTTGGTAGAGAATAGGGCCTCTGAAATATGAATAAGTTCGCCTATGTGTGGAACCAGAGGAGGTGGGTGAGATATTAGACAAAATAGTGTTGTCAGTATTTACTGTGGCGAAAGACATGGAAGTTAGGGAAAATGGGGAAGTAAATAGTGATGTCTTAGAAAGAATCCTCAACAGAGAAGAGAAAGTGCTGGAATCTTAAAACAAATAAAGTTAGATCAATCCTCAGTAGCTCATTAGGTGCATCCTAGAATATTGTGGAAATCTAGGGAAGAAATTGCACTGCCCCTAATAGAAATATTTATATTATCAACAGATGCAGTGCGGTGCCGGAAGACTGGAGGGAGGATAATGCTGTTCCATCACTTAAGGGCTGCAGGGAAAAGCCAGGAAATTACAGCCCAGTGAGCCCAGTGGTAGGGAAGTTGTTGGAGGAGATTATGAGAAAACGGTACCACATATATTAACAAAGGCAAGGGCTGATTAGAGATAGTCAGCATGGCTTTGTGAGTGGAAAACCGTGTTTCACAAATCGGATTCACTCTTTGAGGAGGTAGACAAGAGATCGATGAAGGCAGACCAGTGAACATTGTCCACATGGACAGCAAAGCATTTAACATTGTTCGAAGGGATTTCGAACATCTTGTCAAGAGGAAGAAGGAAGCTTATTTTAGGTTGAGGAAGCAAGGGTCAGAAAGCTTTTTCGAGGGTAACATAGAGCAGAACGATGGCTCAGTGGTTAGCACTGCTACCTCATAGCACCACGGACTCCATTTTGATTCCAGCCTCAGGCGACTGTCTGTGTGGAGTTTGCACATTCTTCACGTGTCTGCGTGGGTTTCCTCCAGGTGCTCCGGTTTCCCCCCACATCCCAAGGATGTGCATGTCAGGTGACTCAGCCAAGATAAATTACCCATAGTATTCAGGGATGTGTAGGTGTGGCGCATTAGTCAGGGCAATTGGGGAGTAATAGGGTGGGGGAATGAGTCTGGGTGGGATACTGTTTGCAGGGTTGATATGGAGGTGTTGGACCAAATGGCCTGTTTCTATACTGTAGGGATTCTCGAAAGTACCAGGAAGGAACTTAGGAGTGGACTTAGGACAGCTAGAAGGAGACATGAAAAATCATTGTTGGGAAGGATTAAGGAAAACCGTAAGGCAGTCTCCACTTAAGTGAGGAACAAGAGGATGGCCAGAGTGAGAGTAGGGCCTGTCAGGGATAATGGAGGGAACTAGTGCCTGAAGTCGGAGGAGGTTGGGAAGGACCTCAATGAATCTTATGCCTCAGTATTCACTGCTGAGAGGGACATTTGTGAGGACAGCCTGAAACAGGCTGATATACGTGAACAGATTGATGTTAAGAATGAGGATATGCTGAGAATTTTGTAAAAGATAAGGATAGATAAGTCCGCTGAACCAGATTGGATGTGCCCAAAGTTACTGCACGAAGCGAGGGAAGTGATTGTTGCACTTTGGCGATGACCTTTGCACCCTCACTGTTCACTGGAGTCGGACCAGATGATTAGAGAGTTGCAAATTTTATTCCCTTGTTGAGGAAATGGAATCCTGGGAATTACAGACCTGTCAGTCTTATGTCTGTGGTGTGCAGATTATTGGAGAGGACTCCGAGACAGGATTTATAATTCCTTGGCAAACCATAGTTTGATTACAGATAGTCAGCATGGCTTTGTAAGGGGCTGATCATGCCGTATAAATCTTATTGAAACTTTTGAGAATGTGACAAAATACCTTTTAGGCTCAATTCAGAAAGTACAGAGACATGGGTTGCCGGGAAACCTCTCTTTCTGGACATGGAATTAATGGCCCCCAGAAGACAGAGGGTGATTACAGATGAAAAGCATTCATCCTCGAGCTCAGTGACCAGTGTTGTTCTGCAGGGAGAGGTGCGAGGACCTCTGCTCTTTGTGAGTTTATGAATGACTTGGATGTGTGAGTGGAAGAGTGAGTTAGTAAGTTTGCCAATGACACAAGCGTTGGTGGAGTGGTGAATAGTGTGGAGGACTGTTGTTGTTTGCAACGGGGCAATGACAGGATGCAGAGCTGGGCTGACAAGTGGCAGATGGAAGTCAATCTGGAAAAGTGTGAAGTCATTCATTTTGAAAGATTGAATTTGAATACAGAATGCAATGTTAAAGGCAGGATCTTTGGCATTGTGGAGGAACAGAAGGATCTTGGGTAACAGGTCCAGAGATCCCTCAAAGTTTGCCACCCAAGATGATAGGCTTGTTAAGAAGGAATATATTGTGTTGGATTTCATTAGCTGGGGGATCGAGTTTTAAAGCTGCGAGGTTATGCTGTAGCTCTATAGAGCCCTGTCTGGACCCCACTGGTAATATTGTGTTCAGTTCTGGTCTCTTCATTACAGGATGGATGTGGAAGCTTTAGAGAGGGTAAAGAGGAGATTTACCAGGATGCTGCCTGTACTGGAGGGCATGTCTTATGAAGAAAGGTTGAGGGAGCTAAGGCTTTTCTCATTGGAGTGAAGACGTGTGAGGATGACTTGGCAGAAGTGAACCAGATGATGAGAGGCACAGAAAGAGTAAATAGTGAGAGACATTTTTTTTTACCCTGACATAAATAGCTATTACAAGGGGGTGTAATTTTAAGGTGATTAGCGAGTATTTAAGGGGAGATTTCAGAGGTAGGTTCGTTACATACAGAGTGGTGGGCGAGTGGAATGCACTGCCAGAGGTGGCAGTAAAGTTAGACGCATTAGGGACATTAAATATATTTCTGGATAGGCACATGGATAATAAAATGAAGGGTGTGTAGGTTAGTTTGATCTTACGTTTGGATAAAATATTGGCATGGCATCATGACCGAAGGGTCTGGTGCTGCACTGTCCTGTGTTCTTTGTTCCGTATGGTAAAGTGGGTAATGAGCTCAGATCAATGTAAAAGGATATGGCATTCAGGAGGAGTGAGGGAACTGGATACAAAACTGGGCTTGATGATAGGAGACAGAGGGTGATGAGAGACATATTGTTTTTCTGACTGGATGCATGTGACCAGCGGTGCAGTGGGTCCCCTGTTGTTTGTCATTTGGACTAATGGTTTGGATGGGAATATTGGTATCCTGGAAAGTAAGATTTTGTTTTTGAGTTATACTGAAATTTGTGGTAAAGTGGACAGTGAAGAAGGTTATCTGTGATTCTACAGGATGAACAGTACAGCTGGGATAGTGGGCTGAAGAATAGCAGATGGAGTTTAATTAGATAAATGTGAAGTGTGCCATTTTGGTAAAACAAGTCAGGGTGGGACTTGTAAAGTTAATGCTTGGGCCCTGGGTGGTGTGGTCAATCAGAGACCCAGGGATGTAGGTACACAGTTCTTTGAAAGTAGTGTCACAGGTAGACAGGCTGGTGAAGCAGGTGTTTGGGATGGTTACCCTCATTGGTTAGAGCATTGAGAGTCGGAGTTGGGATGTCATGTTTACTCTGTACAAAACATCGGTGAGGCCTCCATAAAAAACATTGTTGATCAGTAGGAAGAACTCACCTGGTTCACTTACCTGCTTTAGGGAAGACCACTGACATTCTATCCTGGTCTGGCCTACATGTGACTCCAGACCCACAGCAATATGGCTGACTCTGAACTGCCGTCTGGGTAAATACCAGTGGGGGCAAAGAATGCTAGTCCAGGCAGTGACACGCACATCCCATGAATAAATAACTAAAAATACCCATGGCGCTCCCTACCTCTGCAAACCCCTCCAGCTGCAGCAATCCGTACTGACCTTGTAACAACGTTCAGGCCCTGACCACTCTCTGTAACACTCACCACCTCCATCCCCTTCATCTCTCCCTGTTCCTTTTGTGACAATAAGCCCTGACAATTGTACCCCTTCCATCTGACTTCCTCCTGCTAGACGACCCTTTGTAATTCCTTTAAAAATTACACCTAAACACTCCCTTATTGCAGAATTTGGTGATCCTCTCAGCCTGATAATCTAATATGATGCATTCTGTCCTGAGTGAGGGACCAGTGGGAATTTCTTGCTGAGGTTTTGTCTGTTTCAATGGAATGTCCTTTTGTTGAGTGTTTTACACTGTTCCTTCAAATGTTTTCCACTGTTCATTTACAGACACATATTTCAGTCTGTTTAGCCTGTTTACCTTGGTCACTTGTCTGCTCAAACACAAGTAATTGGCTATTTTCATTTCTAGTTATAACTTGTCCTTTCTGTGAGTCTCTTTACATTATATTTCTTAAAACTGCACTTAGCACAATTTCCTAGAGGATCTCTTAAGGTGATATGACTCATTCACTAAGTTTCATCGCACAACGGTCAATCTGAGATCGTTACATTCCTAGCCAGTTGCCCAATGTGTTATTCAAAACAACACTGAAAAAAAATTCTTGGAACTCCTCTTCCAATATCACAGTTGTCCATCTGACTGTCCCAGGTTATGCGAAAATTGAAGTTTCCCAAAATTATCACAATGCCTTAGTTAAAAATTCCATTGAGTTCCTGTTCAATGCAGTGATGAGCAATGAAATACTGTTCGGTGGCTAAAAACTGTTCTGCTGCTTGTGTCCTTGGCAAGTAGTAGCCAGAATTTACATTCAGACTGACTCTACTTCATGATCTGCGGCCAAATGCTTTCTCTGTAATGCCATTGTTATCCATTATTGTTAGCGTTACTGATTTTGCCTGAGTTTCCACAAGATTGTGAACAATTGAATATTTATGTTTCACCTTTTGTTCGCCCTGTAACCACGTCTCCCTGGTGACGAAATCTCTTCTTATCACTGCATCACAAATCCATCTACCTTATTGATGAGAATTCGTCAATTCCAAAAAAAAGTCATATTTTACTCTTTCCCACAATTTCCTGTCACAAACCGATTCCCTGATGTACAGTTTTAGTTAAACTTTGTCCCATCCTGTTCCTTTCTGCTTGTCTTTAGCCACATTCCCATGCTGTTCCGGTGCTTCACCTTTTCTTTTTGGATTTGGAAAGCTCCTTTCACCTGAACCCTGGCCCTGCATCCTCTCTGTCAGTTTAAAGCCCTGTCCATAAACCTACCGACATGATTGGCCAGGACACTGCTCCCAACCCAGTTCCAGTGGGACCATCCTAATGGACGATTTATTAAATCAGTTATGGGATGTGGGTGTCTCTGGCTGACCAGCCTTTCTTGCCCAGCCCGAGCTGCCCGTGAGCTGAGTAACTTGCTCGGCCATTTCAGAGGGTAATTGAGAGGCAAGCACTTTGCTGTGGGTATGTCGTGCTGACCACGTGAGGATGGGCAGATATCCTTATCTAAAGGACAAGTGTTTGGGTTTTTTGTACATCAGCAATGGTTTCATACTTACTTATGGATTCTTACTTACTATTTTTGAAATTATTCATTTGAAATTCCCTATTTCTGTGGTGGGATTCAAATCTGTCTCCCCTGAACATTAGCTGTGGTTTGGGATACATGCTCTAGCAATAATACCACTAGGGCATCACTTCACCTGCTCACTGGTTGCTCATCCCTGAAACCAGTGCATCATGAAGCTAAACCCATGATTCTGTGATCCCAATACCTTCCAGCACTCTAGTGATATCACTCAGTATCTCTCCATGTGGTATCCCTCACTGTGTGGGTATAATTGCAGTCTCTGTCAGTGCTTCCCGCTCTTGCAGTTAGTCTAGATCCTGGGTCAACAGATTTCTACCTCCAGAAAGATACAGCAACACAGAGCAGGATGCATTTTCCAGATCTCTGTGGGACTTAGTACCATTCTTCTTGTGTAACCCTCACTGCATCAGTCTTATGTCCCATTCTGTCTAATGTCCCATTCTGTCTATTTCCCTGTCTCCTGTAGGTACTCGGGAAGTTCCTGGCTCAATAGACTTCCCAACTGCTTGGTGTCTCGTCTGTCACCACATTGAAGATGTTTGGTCAGCCAAAGAGACAAAGGGAAGAGAGATCTGGAGCCTTCAATAAATCCTGCAGTGAGGTGAGATCACTCACAGTGCACAGAGCAGGGAGCAATGAGTGGGCTCCAAACACCAGCAAACAAGACATGACACAGATGCAGTGCTGGAGGGGGAGCATTGTACAGACACACCCCAGGCTCAATCACCACATCTACTTTAACGTACGTTGTGAGACAGCATCGGGAGTTCAGAGAAATCATTCCAGGCCTCTGCTGTCTTAGTGAGCATCAGTACAAAATAGGTTAAAGCAGGCCTCCCACAAGACGTTTGGAATGCTGCATGGGATCTTTCTCTTCTGTGTTCTCCCTCCAACACTGCACTAAGACTCAGTACCTGTAACACTGTGTCTACGGCATGGCTTGTGCACCAGTGTCTTCAATAATTTGTAACTCCTAGAACAGTTCCTGTCCCTGTAACCACCTCCATTCCCTGTACTCCCTCCACATATTTGAAAGGTACTGCATTCTGGATTACCATCCCTATTGCTGTAAATTGCTTCAGTGTCTATAACATGCTTTATTTCGGTAATCTAATCCTCTTTAACTGGATACAGAGTCATACAGCACGGAAACAGAACCTGTGGTCCAACTCCTCAATGCTGCCCAGCTTTCCGATACCGAACGAGTCTCACTTGCCTGCATTTGGCTCTTTTCTATTCTAACCTTCTCCTCTCCATGTACCTCTCCATGTTCCTGCCCAAATGTCTTTTCCATGTTGTTATTATTCTTGTTTCTCCCATGTGCCTCTGGCAGTCCATTCCGTCTATGCACCATCCTCTGTGGATAATGTTGCCCCTCAGCTCCCTCTTTAAATCTTTGCTCTCTCACCTCCCGTTTATAGCCTCTAGTTTTAGATTCACTTCCCCTTGGCTATTCACCATTCTTAGGAACTGTATGGTTTTGTAAAACTTTATAAAGTCACTCCGTAGCCTCCTCTGCCCAAGAGAACTATTTAGGACAATGTTACAAATATCTCCAACGTATCTAACAAAGTGCTGGACAATGACGGCAAGTGTCCTAAATGCCACTTTCGCCACCCTGTCCATCTGTAACTGTACCCCTTGGTCTCTCACTGTTCGACAACACTGGCCGGGGCCCTCCCATTAACTGTGTCATTCATCCCTCGTTTGTCTTAACAAAATCCAAAACCTGAATTAAACTCCATCTTTCATTCCCTGGTCCACTGGCCCAGTTGGTCAGTGTATTCACTGTATACGATAACTGTACTCACTGCCCACTACACCATTAATTTGATCATCTACAAACTTACTAACAATGACTCCTATATTCTCAACCAAATTGTTTGTGTCGGTGATGTATATCAGTGGACCCAGCCCTGAACCTTCTGGCACACCGCTGGTCACAGGACTCCAGTGTGAACAACAACCCTTTCCCACCGCCCTCTGTCTCCTATTATCAAGCCAATTTTGTATCCAATTGGCTAGTTCCCCCTGATCCCATGTCAACTAATCTTACGAAACAGTATATCTTGATAAATCCTGTCAAAGACCCTGCTGACTTTAGTGTAGACAATGTATGGTCACCACTTCAACAAAAGTATCAAGTTAATGAGACCTGACTTTGTATGCACAAAGCCGTGCTGACTATCTTTAATCAATCCTTGCCTTTTCCAAATGAATGTGACTCCTGTCTGGCAGAGTCACTTCTACAACTTACCCACCATTAGGCTAATTGGTCTTTAGTTCCCTGGTTTTCTATTGCAGCCTTTCTTAAATAATAGAATTAACCCATATTCTTGTCATAGAGTCATAAAGAATGGAAACTGACCCTTCACTTGATACCCATCATAATCTCAAACTAAACTCATCCCAGCTGCCTGTTGCTGGCCCAAATCCCTCCAAAACATTCATGTTCATATACTCATGCAAATGTCTTTTAAACGTTGTAATTGTACCCACATGCACCCCTTCCTCAGGAAGTTTATTCCACACTCAAACCACCCTCTGTGTAACAATTTTCCGCCATGTCTTTTTTTTTTTAAATCTCTCTCTTCTAACTTTAAAAATGTGGTCTCTCCTCTTGAGAATCCCCCACCCTGAGGAAAAGGCACCGACCATTAAATTGGTCTATATATCTCATTTTTTTCATAAAAAGTGCTCAGCCTATCCAGCCATTTTTCAATCTCAAGCCTTCCATACCCAGCAACATCCTGGTTAATCTCGTCTGAACCCGTGCAGCTTAATAATATCCTCCCTATAACTGGGCGGTCACAACTGGATGGAGTACTGCAGAAGAGACCTCACCAGTGTCCATACAATCTCAACATGTTGTCCCAAATCCTACACTCAATGGACTGAGCAATAGTCAAACATGCCAACACTGTCTTATCCATCCTGTGATACAAACTTCAAGAAATATGTAACTGAACCTGGAGGTCTCTCTGCATTAAAACACTAACTGAGGCCCGAACATTAATTGTATAAGTTCTACCCTTGTTTGTTGTACTAAATGTATTCGTTGCATTTATTCAGATTGAATACCATCTACGGTTTTTCAGCCCATTCACCCATATTATCAAGGTCCATTTGTAATCTGAGTAAACCTCCTTCACTGTCCACTATGCCACCCTCCAGCCTTCCAGCACCTCACACGTAGATGTCAATGGTATAAATACCTTTGCTAGGGGCTCCACCATTTCTTCCCTAGCATCCCACAATGTCCTGTGATACACTTAATGAGGTCCTAGGGCTTTCCATTCCTCTGTGTTTTAAAACCTCCAGCACTACCTCTTCCATAAATGCACTCTTTTCAAGTCACAGAGATGGATACCATGGAAACAGAGCCTTCGGTCCAACGTATTTATGCTGACCAGTAGATCTAACACATCCCTCCCATTTATCAGCATTTGGCCCATGTACCTCAAAACCCATGTTATTCATGTTCCCATCCAGATACCTTATAAATGTTGTCATAATATCAGTCTCTGTTACTTTCTCTCTCAGCTCATTCCATACACGCATCACCATATGCATGAAAAAGCTGTCACTTCAGTGCCGTTTAAACCTGTCCCCTCTAACCTTAAATCTATGCTCTCTAGTTTTGGACTCCCCAACCCCTGGGAAAAGACCTTGAATGTTTACCCAATCCATGTCCGTCATGTTTATATAAACCTCTGTCAGGTCACACCTCAGTCTCCGATGCTCCACTGAAAATAACCCCATCTTATTCAGCAGCAACCCGGGCAACGTCTTGTAAATCTTTTATGAGCTCTTTTTAGTTTCACAACATCATTCCTATAGGAGGGAGACTGGAATTGCAGAGAACACCAATTGTGGTCTAACCTATTACTCTTGTTCCCTGAGTTCCCCAGTCTTTGTCCACAGTAAGTTCTGGAGTGAAAAATGTGTTTAGGGTCTTGGGAAATATCCTGCAGTTCCACACATGAATTGCCTCATTGATATTTAAGGGCCCCAATTTTGGCCTGAGATACTCGTTTACTTTTAATATTTTATACAATCACTTTTGGATTCTCCTTATTCTTCTCTGCCGAGGCATTTTCATGTATCTTTTCTGCATTACTGATTTCTACCCAAAGTGTATTCCTACAGTCCCTATGATTCTCAAGGATCCCCTTGATCCAGCTGGCTATACCTGACATTCGCCCCCTTTTCCATGACCAGACCCTCAATAGACAGCCAGCATTTCCAAATGCTGTCAGCATTGACCTACACAAAAAACAGGAACATGTTGGCGCTGAATGCTCAAATTATCTCACTTTTAAAATATTCTCACTTGCCAATCTTCCCTTTCCCTGCAAATACACTCCCCAGTCACCTTTTGAAAGTTCCTAGCTAATGCTATCAAGATTGGGCTGGCTCCGTTTTAAAAACTGAACTTGTGGACCAGGCCTGTCCTTTTCCAGAGCTATTTGTAAACTAGAAGAACTGTGGTCACTTTAGCAAAATGCCTTCCCACTAACACCTCAGTCCCTTTCCTGATCTTGTTTCCCAAGGAGTTGGTCAGGTTTTGTCCCTTTCTCTTTTTAGGCCGTTTACATATTGATTGGGAGTTTTCTGGAACGCAATTACCAAATTCCTCCCTTCCAAACGCTGAACACTGGCAGTCCCAGTCTAAGTTTGGAAAGTTTAAAAAAATCCCTAAAATTACAGACCTATTATTCTGATTGATATTTGAGATCTCCCGACATACTTGTTCCTCAATCTGCCACTGGTTATTCGGGGTTAGTAGGACAATTGTATCAAAGTGATGACACGTTCTTATTTCTGAGTTCCACATAGCTTCATTGGGCGATCCCACAGGAATATCCTCTCTAAGTACTGCTTTGATGATTCATGCAATCAAAACCCACCACCACGCGTCCTCTCTTGCCTCCCCTTCGATGCTTCCTGTAGCATCTCTACCTTGAAACAATGAGCTGCCAGTCCTGCCCCTCCCTCAGCTGTGTTTCTGTAATAACTATAATATCCCAGTCCCATGTTCCAATCCATGTCCTGAGTTCATCTTCCTTAGCTGTCAGGCCCCTTGCAATGAAATAAATGCAGTTTAATCATCAGTTTCCCCCCATTCCCTGTTATGTTCTTGCCTGCCTTGTCTTTTGAAATCACTCTCTTTAACGTGTGCACCAGCCTCAATCTTCGTTGTGACCTTACAACTGTTTAAGGTCCAATACCCTGCCAGACTAGTTTATATCCTCTCAAGCAGCTCTAGTAATTTACCCCATCAAGATATGGGTCTCGCTCCCGCTACCAGTTCAGGTGTCTTCCCCACCCTGTCTACCTGTGCTGACCCATTCAGAGATCAATGGACTTATCCACCAAGGTCCCTGGGTTCCTCAGTACGCCGCAAGGACTGACCATTCATTGTGTCTGTCCGTTGCTTATCATACCTCCCACAAGTTATTACCTCACATTGATCAGAAATAAGTTCTGCTCAGCTTATCATCTGATTGACATCGGACTGCAGCCTGAGACCATCCCCCTCACTGTGGACAACACCCTCACCTTTCATGGCATCTGCAAACCGACTAATGACACCTTCCGCTTTCACATCCAAGTCATTAATGTACATCATAAACAACAGTGGTTCCTGCACAGATCCCTGTGGTACACCCGCTGGTACATCCGCTAATTTTACATCCAATTTGCCAACCTGCCTTGGATCCCAATGGCTCTTTACCTTTGGATCAGCCTTCCATGACGGACCTTGTCAAAGGCCTTATTCAAGTCCATATAACCCACATCATCTACACTGCCCTCATCAATATTCTTAGACACCACTTCAAAATCTGAATTCCTCAGACAATATCTTCCTCTACTCAATCCGTGATCACTGCCTTTTCAAATGTTGATTCATCCTCAGAATTGTTTCCAATAATGTCCCTCCCCCTGCTGTCAGACTCCCTGTTCTGTAATTACCTGGCCTACCCCTGTTGCCCTTCCTGAATAAAGGTGAAAATGCATTGCTGGAAAAGCGCAGCAGGTCAGGCAGCATCAAAGGAGCAGGAGAATCGACACTTCGGGCATCAGCCCTTCTTCCAGCATCTGCTGTCCTCACTTTCTCCTCCTTCCTAAATAAAGGAACCACATTAGCGATCCTCCAGTCATTCGGCACTTCACGTGTGGCCAGCAAAGTATTAAATATATCCACTAGGGCCCCAGCAACCTCCTCCCTTACCTCCCATAGCAGCCTGGGAACATTTCATTGGGCACTGGGAATTATCTCCAACATTACGCCAAATAAAACATTTAATATCTCCTCGTTATTGATCATACCATGTTATAGAATCTCACCAACCGAAATGAAGTCCGCAGCTACAATGTCTTTCTCCTGTGTGAATACAGATGGGAAGTATTCATTGAAGACCTCAACTACTTCATCTGGCTCCATGCACAGATTGTCACTTTGGTTTCTAACAGGCCCCACTCTTTAGCTGGGAATCCTCTTCCTCTAACTACACTCATAAAATACCTTGTGACCTTTCCTTAACAGTATTTTAATGAGGATATTTCATGGCCATTCTTTGCTACTCATTTTTAAGGACCCCTTTGCACTCTTGATACTTCTGAAGAGCTTCGCCTGTTTCCATCGTACTGTACCTCATTTATCCAGCTGACAGTATCGCTTGACCAGTATTCGCTCTTCAGGGACCACACCGGCCCTGAATTCTCACTGTATCACTTTAACATTTTTCCTCTTTCCGAATGTGAACGTAACTGCAAATAGTTCCTCCGTGTCTGTGTTTGCCAGACCCTGTCTCCTGATAGTGAGAATGCCCAGTGACAGTGATATTAGAACAATTACGGGGCTTCCCCAAAATCGGCCTCTTCACTTCTGCATTATTCCTTTTCCAAAATGACATTGAAACCTAGTGTTATGACCACCATCGCCAAAACATTACAAAAATCCTTATGTTTGCCATCTTGTCCAGCACCTACAGCCGACTCTGTCTGTAACATCCAGCCCTTACTGACCTCCCCATCTGTGTACCTTCCTCCAGCCTCTCCAGCACATGATGTCACTGTAACCTTCTCCAGTCCCCACAGCACTCCTCCATCCTGTCTTACAGCACCCCATTACCTCTAACCTTCCACCATCCATTTCACCTCCCTGTCTGTACAGAGTCCTTCAGTTCTGTAGCGTTTCCTGCCAACCCTCCCTTTGTGTAACGTTCTGAAGCCACTTGAACTGTCCCAATATCTGTAACCTTGCCCTCTCTTTCCATACCTCTCTGTCTCTGTAACAAACTCCCTTCCTTACCTTTGACCACCTCCAGTCAGTACTAGCCTTTCTAGCTCTCGAACATCCTGCAGCCACTAAAACCATTCATGTGTCTGAAACCTCCTCTCAATTGTTGTAAAAACTTTCATTCACACAACTGCCTCTGTCTATAACCTCAGCCAGTCCATAGAATCCTTGCTAACTCTGGAACCTCACCCAGTGTGCACAACTCTGAGCAGTACTAACTTCATTCAGTCTCCCCAACCGTCCCTACCTCTTATTGCCTGGAGATTCCACAGCCCTCCCTATTGCGCTAACCTCCTCCAGTCCCTCTCATGGACACCATCTATGTAACCTTGTCCTATTCCTGACTATATATTCTTCCTTTTCCAATAAACCCTTGTGAACTTTCGAACCTGGTCTAATGTATGCAGCGCTCTGTATAATCAGACACAGGGATGGCTCAGTGGTTAACAATGCAGCCTCACTGCGCCTGGGACCTGGCTTCGATTCCAGCCTTGGGCAACTGTCTGTGTGGACTTTGCATGTTCTCCCTCCGACTGTGTGGGTTTTCCCGGGCGCTCTGGTTTCATCCCACAATCCAAACGTTGCACGATCAGTGGATTAACTATCATTAAGTGTGGTTTAGGTGAGCTAACCATGAGAAATGCAGGGTTAAAGGGATAGGTAAAGGGGTGGGTCTGGGTCAGATGCTCTTCAGAGGTTTGGAATGGACTGGTTGGGTCGAATGGCCTGGTTCCAGACTGTGGAGATTCTATTCAGATTTTTGTCCAGTCCTGCCAACCATCCCGGTCTCTTGAACCTTGCGTCATTCCAGTATTCTCTTTAAAACTGTAATATCCTCCAGTCCCTAAGACACTCCTTTCCGATGTAACCTTCTCCAGTCCTTACAAAGATTGATATATAAACCTCTTCCTGTTTTTAGCACCCTCCCTACAACTACTGCCATTTGTTACACCACTCCCAATCACTGTTCCCTCCTGAAACTCCCATGAACATTCATATCTCTGAAACACATTGGACTGTCTCAACTTCCCTTTGACAGTTACGTGCTGAGACCTGCTCTATATCAGTGAAGTAATTAAGTCTTGGCAACACTCACTGTTATAATCTCCCTCCAGCCTTACAGCACCGAGGATCTGTAGAAGGTCTTTTCAACCCGACAGCCATCTCTGTGTCTGTAATCTCCTCCACTCCCCATAATACATTCTCTCTGAGCTCCTCTGTAGTCCACTAAACACTCCCTAACACTGTCTGTATCAGTGAAACCTTCACCAAAACACAACCTTCCCTATCTGTGTAAATCCCTACACCAGTCCCTATCCCTCTAGCTCCGTCTAACAAGATAACCCTCCATGTCTGTGTATTTACCTTCAGTCCTTACAACCCTCCCTATCTGTGTAACCTTCTCCATGCATATTTGCTTCACTCTCGTCAACTGTCCCTGTCAGTGTAATCTCTTTCAGACGCAAAAACTCTCCATCTCTTTAACTTTCTCAGGCCACACAACCCTCATATCTGTAACCTACTCTTGTTGGAGAACCCTCACTATGTGAACTGCTCCAACTCTTCCACTCTCCATAAGCTCCTGCAGCTCTTACATCCCTCCCTATCTACCAAATCTCTTCCAGTCACTAAACAACAACAGTCTGGGGAGACCCGACAACTATCCCTATCAGTGTAATCCTCTCAGGTCTCGGCAGCACTTCTGATCTGTAGAACTCACTTAAATGCCTGTGACTCTCCCAATCAAGTTTCTACAAAACTCACTATCTATTTAACACTTTCCTGTCACTATCATCCCCCGTCAATATTAGCTCCTCCACTGTCTCCACCATCTACCCATCTCCATAACCTTGTCCAGCTCTTATACCCCCATCTGTGTAAACACCACCCTCCTCTACAACCTCCTCCTGTTAGTGCTGTGCTCCCTTATCTGTGAAACTGTCTCCAACCAAACTTCCTGCACCAATCTCTGAAATATATTCCAGATTCCACATCCTCCATGTCGAAACAACCTGCAGAACCTAAGCCTTCCTATATCTATAATCATCTTCAGTCATGACTACCCTGCATATCTCTGTTTGTTCGTCCAGTCGATACAAACATCTTTATCTCTGTAATCTGCTCAGCTCCCTAAAACACTCCCTGTCTGTGATCCAGCCCTGTCCTACAAACATCGTTATCCCTGTAAACGCCTCCATCCTTCCCAAATTTCCAAACTTCATGAACCACTGACATCCCTGTAGCCCTCCACATTTCTGTAACCTCCTGTGGGTCTATGGTCCTCCCACCCTCTGAAACCACCTCCGGTCCCCACGTCCCTCCCAGTCTGGGTCCTCTGCTCCATATCAGACCATTGATATCTCTGTAAACACCTCCACTACTGAAAACTCTTCCTATTTGTGTAACCTTGTTCAGATCCCATACTCTCCAGCTTCCTGAATCCTCTTCATGCATTGCAACCAAAATCACATCTTTCTGTAGTATCCACGAGTGCTTACACCCTCCCCAACTCAGTAACCACTTGCAGCCCTAACAAACACCCAAACTGTGAAACCTCTTAATTCCCTACAGTACTCCCTCCCTCCCTCCCTCCTCAAATGCCTTCATCACCATGAAACCTCATAATTACTGAAACCTCCTTTTGAAACTGCAAACCTACTAATGTCTGCAAAATCCTCCTGTCCTGATATTCGTCCTTATTTCTGTAACCCCCGCCACTCTCCAGTGCCCCTCTGGGGAACATGGCAGAGGAGAGAAGATTTGTAAAGTCCGAGCCATGTTACGGAGGTAGAATCCTGGGAATTACAGATATAGTCTTATGTCTGTGAAGTTCAGATTATTGGAGAGGACGCTAAAGACAGGATATATGACTACTTGGAAAACCATAGTTAATTTAGAGACAGTCAGCATGGGTTTGTGAGGGGCAGGTCATGCCTCAGAAACCTTATTGAATCCTTTGAGGATATGACAGAATACGTTGATGGCTCATTCAGAAAATGAGGAGGCATGGGAAACAGGGAAATCTATCTGTCTGGATGCAGGATTGGATGGCCCAGTGAAGACAGAGTATGGCGGCAGATGGACATTATTGAGCCTGGAGCTCAGTGACCAGTGGTGTTCTGTAACAATCAGCTCTGGGACCCTGTTCTTTGTGATTTTTATAAATGACGTGCATGTGGAAGTTTGAGAGTGGGTTAGTAAGTTTGTCAATGAAGGTTGGTGAAGTGGTGGGTAATGTGGAGGGCTGTTGTAGGTGGCAACGGGATATTGACAGGACGCAGAGCTGGGCTAGAAGTGGCACATGGAGTTCAATCTGGAAAAGTGTGAAGTGATTCATTCTGGAAGATTGCATTTGAATGCAGAATACAGGGTAAAAGGCAGAATACTTGGTAGTGTGGAAGAACAGAGAGATCATGGGGTCCATGTTCATAGATCCTTCAAAGTTGCCACGCACATTGATAGAGTTGTTAAAAAGGCATATGTTGTGTTGGCTTTCCTGAGCAAGTGGATTGATTTTAAGAACCATGAGGTTTAACTGCATCTTCATAGCAGCCTGGTGAGACCACACTTGGAATATTGTGTTCAGTTCTGGTTCCTTCTTTACAGGAAGGATGTGCAAGTTTTAGAGAGCATACACAGGAGATTTACCAGGATGCTGCCTGGAATGGAGGGCATTTCTTATGGAGAACGTTTGAGGGAGCTAAGGCTTTTCTCATTGGAGTGAAGAAAGGGGCGAGGCGACTTGGTAGTGCTGAACAAGATGATGAGAGGCACAGAGAGAATGAACAATGAGAGATTTTTTTCTCCTATTGCTTAAATGGCTGTTACAAGGGGGTATAATTTTAAGGTCAATAGAGGATGGACAAAAGGATAGAGAATGGTATGTGGTTGGAATGCATAGACAACGGTGGTAGTAAAATTAGATACTTTTGGGACATTTAATAGTCTCTTTGGTAGGCACATGAATGATAGTAAAATGACTGGTATGTAGATTAGATTGATCTTACAGTTGGATGAAAGGTTGGCATGGCGTCATGGCCAAAGGGTCCTGTGCTGTACTGTTCTGTGTTCTATGTTCCGTGTGGTAAAGTGGGTAATAAGCTCAGATCAGTGTAAAAGGATATGGCATTCAGAAGGAGCTAGTGAACAGGATACAAAATTTGTTTGATGGTTGTAGACAGAGGGTGACGGGAGACATGTTGTTTTTCTGACTGGAGGCATGTGACCAGCAGTGTAGTGGGTCCACTGTTGTTGGTCATTTGGATAAATGGTTTGGATGGGACTATTGGTTTCCTGGTAAGTAAGCTTCTTGGGTGACACTGAAAATGGTGACAAAGTGGTTAGTGGAGAAGGTTATCTATGATACAACAGGATGAACAGTACTGCTGGGACAGTGGGCTGAAGAATAGCAGGTGGAGTTTAATTATATATCTGTGAGGTGTTCCATTTTGGTGAAACAAACCAGGGTGGGGCTTGTACAGTTAATGTTCGGGCCCTGGGTAGTGTTGTCAATCATTGACGGAGGGACGCAGGTACACAGTTCTTTGGAAGTTGCGTCACAAGCAAACAGGCTGGCGTTTGGGATGCTTACCTTCATTGGGCAGAGCATTGAGAGTAGGAGTTGGGATGTCATGTTGTATCTGTACAAGACATTGGTGAGGTCACAATAAAAGCATTGCTGATCAGTAGGAAGTACTCATATGGTTAACTTACCTGCTTTCGGCAAGGACATCAAATATTGTAACCTGGTCTGGCCAACATTTGACTCCAAATCCACAGCAATATGGCTGGCTCTGAGGAGCCCTCTGGGTAATTAGCAGTGTGGTCAAAGAATGTTAGTCCAGGCAGTGACAACCACATCTCATGAATGAATTTATGCAAATACATATATCCCTCCCTACCTCTACACACCCCTCCAGCTGCAGCAATCCATACTGGCTTTGTAACACTGTTCAGGCCCTGACCACTCTCTGTAACATTCTGACCACCTCCAGCACCTTCCCCTTCCCTGCTCCTAACGTGTCATTAAACCCTGACATTGATTCCCCTTCCCACTGCCCCCCTCCTGCTAGCAAACCCTTTGCAATCCCTTTAACTCTTACTCCTAAAACCCTCTCTCACTTCCGGATTTTAAATACTTTTTGGTGATCTTCTCAACCTCATACTCGATTTTGTCCTGAGTGAGGGACAGGTGTGGGTTTCTCGTTGAGGTTTTGTCTGTTTCAATGGAATGTCCCTTTCTTGAGTGTTTTACACTGTTCCTTCAAATGTTTTCCACTGTTCATTTACACACACGTTTCAGTCTTTTTAGCCTATTTACCTTTGTCAGTTCTCCTCTTAAACTCATGTAATTGGCTATTTTTGATTATAATTGTAGCTTGTCCTTTCTGTGATTCACTTTAACATTTTATATTGCTTTAAACTGCACTTTATCACAATTTCCCGGAGGATCTCTCCAGGTGACATTTCGCATTGACTACATTTCATCACACAACGGTCGATCTGACATTGTGCAACTGGCTAGGGCTGTAACTATGTTATTCAAAGAAACACTGAAAACAATTGTCCGAACTCCCCTTCCAATATCACTGTTGTCAGTGTGATTGTCCCAGATTATATGAATTTTGAAGTTTCACTAAATTGTCATTATGCCTTTATTAAAACTTCCAATGAGTTCCTGTTTAATGCAGCGATGAGCAATGAAATGCTGTTCGGTGGCTAAAACTGTTCTGCTGCTTGTGACCTTGGCAAGTAATAGCCTGAATTTACATTCAGACTGACTCTACTCCATGATCTGCGGCCAAATGCTTTCTCTGTAATGTCTTTGTATCCATTATTGATAGCAATGTCCTTTTTTGCCTGAATTCCCGCAAGGTTGCAAATCATTGAATATTTATGCCCACCTTTTGTTCACCCTGTAACCACGTCACCTTGAAGTCTAACTCTCTGTTATCTCTGTCACAAATCCATCTACCTTATTGCAGAGACTTTGTCCATTCCAAAAAAAACATACATTTCCTATCACAAACCGATTCCCTGATGTAGAGTTTTAGTTAAACTCTGTCCCTTCCTGTTCCTTTCTGCTTGTCTTCAGCCACATCCCCATGTTGTTCCGATGCTTCACCTTTTCCTTTTGGATTTGGAAAGCTCCTTTCACCTGAACCCTGTCCCTGCATCCTCTCTGTCAGTTTAAAGCCCAGTCCATAAGTCTACTAACATGATTGGCCAGGACACCGGTTCCAGCCCAGTTCCAGTGGGACCATCCTAATGGATTATATTTTAAATCAGGTATGGGGTATGGGTTTCTCTGGCTGACCAGCCTTTCTTGCCCAGCCCTAGCTGCCCTTGAACTGAGTAACTTGCTCGGCCATTTCAGAGGGTAATCGAAAGGCAATCACTTTGCTGTGAGTATGTCGTGCAGATCACGTGAGGATGGGCAGATGTCCCCAAGTGTTTTTTTGATGAACCAACGTTATTTTGGACATCAGCAATAGTTTCGTACTTATTAATGGATTGTTAATTGCAATTTATAAAAAAGTATTGATTGCAAATTCCACCACTTCCGATGGTGGGATTCAAACCTGTCTCCAGTGAACATTGGGTGATGTTTTAGATATATGCTCTAACAATAATACCACTAGGCCATTACTTCACCCGCTCAAATGTTGCTCATTGCTGAGCACTGATACCAGTGCATCAGGAACCTAAACCTGTTCTTCCGACATAATTGTTTCATTATGAAATCTTCCAGCACTCTGCTGATATCACTCAGACTGTCTCCATGTGGTATCCCTCACTGTGAGGGTCTAATTGCTGCCTCTGTCAGCGTCTCTCGCTTTTGCAGCTACTTCAGATCCTGAGCTAACAGAATCCCCCAATCCAGAGGGACGCAACAGCACAGGCCAGGGATGGAGACTGGGATTTTCCAGATCTCTCTGGGATTCGGTGCTATTCTCCCTGTGTAACCCTCACTGCATCAGTGTAATTTCCCATTCTGTCTATTTCTCTGCCTCCTGTCGGTACTCAGGCATTTCCTGATCAGTCGACTTCCCAACTACAGGGTGTCTCGTCCATCACCACATTGAATATCGTTGGTTAGCCAGAGAGACAAAGGGCAGGGAGACCTGGAGTCTTCAATCGATCCTGCAGTGAGGTAAGATCACTCACAGTGAACAGAGAAGAGAGGAATGAGAGAGCTTCAAACATCGGCTCACAAAAGATAACATAGATACAGTGCTGGAGGGGGAATATAGTACAGGCACACCCCAGGCTCAGTCACTGCCCCTACTGTCAGTTATGTTGTTCTGAGACTCACTACTCTGCAACATTGTATCTGTGGCAAGATTGCGGACCAGCGTCTTCAATAATTTTTAACTCCAATAACATTTCCTGTCCCTGTAACCTCCTCCTTTCCCAATAGTCCCTCCACATATTTGAAACGTACTGCATTCCAGAATAAAATCTGTGTGTCTGTAACTTTCTTCAGTGTGTATAACATGCCAATAACTGGAGGTAGAGCCATGCTGCACAGAAACGGTTCTTTGGTCCAACTAGTCCATGCTGTCCAGAGTCACTGAATGAGTCGCATTTCCCTGCATTTGATCCATATCCCTTCAAACCTTCTCCTCTCCATGTACCTGCCCAAATGTCTTTCCCAAGTTCTTATTGTACTTTTCTCTACCACGTCCCCTGGAAGCTCATTCTGTAACTGCACCATCCTCTGTTTGGAAAATGTTTTCCTCCAAACCCTTTTAAGTTTTTTCTCTCCCATCTCATAATTATGCCCTCTAGAATACAGAACATAGAACATGGCAGCGTGGTACAGGCCCTTCGGCCCTCAATGTTGCGCCATCCTGTGGAACCAATCTGAAGTCCATCTAACCTTCCCTAATCCATTCTCAACCACATGCCTATCCAACGGCCGTTTAAATGCCCTTAAGGTTGGTGAGTCTACTACTGTTGCAGGCAATGCATTCCATTCCGTGACTATTCTGAGTACCACTGGCATCTGTCCCATATCTATTAATTAATAATATTAATATCTAGCTCAATTTAAAGCTATCTCCCCTCGTGCTAGGCATCGCCTTCCGAGGGAAAAGGCTCTCACTGTCCAACCCATCTCACCCCCTTATTATCTTCTATGTCTCAATCAATTGGCCTCACATGTCTTCTCTCGAACAAAAACAGATTCAAGTCCCTCAGCCTTCCTCATAACTGAAGGTTATGAACTCCTTCCCTCCGTACCAGGTAAAATCCTAGTAAATCTCCTTGGAACCCTTTCCAAATCTTTCACATCTTTCATCTAATGTGGTGATATGAACCAGAGGCAACTCTCCAGATGTGGCTGCACCAGAGTTTTGTACAACTGCAGTATTATCTCATGGTTCTGAAACTCCATCCCTGTACCAATAAAAGCTCACATGCTGAATGCCTTCTTAACAACCCTATCAACCTGGGTGGCAACTTTCAAGGATATATGTGCATGGACACAGTGATCTCTCTGCTCATCTGCACTGCCAAGATCTGCTTTACCCACATCCACCTGTTTGGTCACCTCAAAGAAGTCAATAAGGTTTGTGAGGCATGACCGACCCTTCACAAAAGCGTGCTGACTATCCCTCATCAACTTATTCATCTCCAGATGGTTATAAATGCTAGCTTTTACACACCTTCCCAGCACTTTGCCCAGAATCAAAGTAAGGCTCACAGGTCTATAATTACCAGGGTTGTCTCTATTCCCTTTCTTGGACAAGGTGACAACATTGGTTGTCCTCCAGGCTTCTGGCACTATTCCCGTAGACAATGATGACACAAAGATCAAAGCCAAAGTCTCAGCAATCTCCTTCCTGGCTTCCCAGAGAATCCAAGGATAAATCCCATCTGGCCCAGTGGACTTACCGATTTTTACACTTTCCAGAATTGCAAACACCTTCTCTTTTTGCAGTTCAATCCCATCTAGTTATGGACCCCACTACCCTGGGGTAAAGACGTTGGCTAATCAACTTACCTGTAACCCTTATGGTTTTCTAAACCTTGATAAGGTCACCCCTCAGCCACCTCCACCCAATGGAAATGCGAAAGACAATGATATAAATATTTCTGCTCGTGTCCCTGCCACTACTTTGCCACAATGTTCTGGGATACCTTTGTTCAGTATCTAGGGATTTCTCTCCCTTTGTGTTCTAAGACCTCCAGCGCCACCTCTTCTGTAATGGGGACTCTTTACAAGCCAATACTTTTTCTTCCCTTTGTTTCCTAGTCTTTGTCCACAGTACGTTCTGACATGAAATGCTCATTTAGGCCCTCGCCCAATTCCTGTGTGTCTACACTTGGATGGCCTCACTGATCTTTGAGGAACCCTAGTGTCTGTCCAGTTGTTTTTGTGTAATTGTATGCTGTAGAATATTATTTGCATTCTCCTTAGCCTGGTCTGCCAAATCGATCACATCCCCCCATGTTGCTTGCCAGCATATCCAGCCTCTCCGATTCTGTCAAACCCTCCAGTATCAGTAACATCTTCTTCAATATTTGCTCCATTTACAGTTTCAGGAAATGCTTCTTCAATCCGGATGATCAGAATTCTATGCAGTACTCCAAAGCTGTGATGACTATCCGTAATCAATCCTTGCCGTTGCAAATGCATGTAACTCCTGTCCCGCAGAATCGTATCCAACAATGTACGCTCCACTGACATTAAGCTAATTGGTCTTTATCTCCCTGGCTTTCCCTCGCAGCCTTTCCTAAACACTGGCACAACATTAGGCCCTCCAGGCTCCCTGCTCATCACCCGTAGCTGTCAGTGATAGAAAAATCTCTTTATGGGACACACAATTTCTTCCTGAGCTTCGCACAATATCCTGGGATATGCTTGATTAGTTCCTATGGAATTGTCTCCCTTATATGCATTTAAAAACCTCCAGTACCTCCTGTTATGTGGGGTCTTGTGAAGACCTCACTATTTATTTCTCTGACATCCCCTGTCCTTCTCCATAGTAAGTTCAAACATGATATTTTTGGTTAGGATCTCACCCATCTCCTGTGGTTCCACACTTGGAATGCTCCATTCATCTTCAAGGAGCCATACTCTGCCCCTAGTTAATCTTCTATTGTTAATATACTTGTAGAATCTCTTTGGATTTTCCTCAGCCTGATCTGCCAACGCTTTTTGTGGTCCCCTTTGTGCCCTCCTGATTTCGCTCTTAAGTGAATTACTCCATCCACAATGTTCTTCAATGGATTCCACTTAATCCAGCTGGCTATATGTGACATGTGTCCCCTTTTTGTTGACCAGAACCTCAATACCCTCAAGTCATCCTACTTGTGTCAGCATTGTTATTCACACCAACAGGAATATGATGGCTCTGAACTCTCATTTTAACTCCCTTTTAAAAGCTTCCCACCTTCCTGACGTCCCTTTACCTGCACATAGCTTCCACAATCAATTCTTAAAAGCTCTTGAGTAATAACATCTGAATTGAGGAAAGGCCAGTTTTGATTTTAACTTGTGGACCAGGTTTGTCCTTTTCCATCGCTATTTTCCAACTAATACAATTGTGATCATTTTGTCAATTTGTTGCCCCACTAACCACTCAGTCCCTTTCACTACTTTGTTTCCCAAGGCGAGGTCAGGTTTTACCTCTTCCTGCAGTCCGACCATTTACATTTTGACTGGGACAGCTTTCTTGTACATGCCGAACAAATTCCTCGCATCGAAGCTCTGAACACTCTAGCAGTCCGAGTCTAGGTTTGGAAAGTTAAAATCCCTGACCATTACAGCCCTATCATTCTTACAGATATCTGAGTTCTCCCGTCATATTTGCTGCTCAAATTCTCGCTGACTGTTGGGGGCCTGTAGTACAGTCATATCAAACTGATAACCCATTCTCATTTCTCCGTTGCACCATTATATCTTCACTGGGTGATCCCCAGGAATATCCTGTCTCATTAATGCCGTAATGTTTTCACTGATCAGAAACTCCAATACCCCTCCTCTCTCACCACCTGTTCTGTCCTCAACCTTCAGATTGTAGCCTGAGACCATCCCCCTCACGGTGGACAACAGCCTCACCTTTTATGTCATCTGCAAACTTACAAATGATACCTTGTGCTTTCACATCGAGTTATTAATGTACATAATAGTGTTCAAAATAATTAGAGTAATAGATAGAGTCAATAGCCAGAGACTTTTCCCCAGGGCAGGATTGACTGGTACGAGAAGTCATAGTTTGAAGATATTAGGAGGATGGTATAATGGAGACATCAGAGGTAGGTTCTTTACGCAGAGAGTTGTGAATGCATGGAATGTGTTGCCAGCTGAGGTGGTGGAAGGAGAGTCATTGGGGACACTTTCGCGACTGCTGGACAAGCACATGGATAGGAAAGAGTTGGGGGTGCATAGGTTAAGTTACTATATTTTACATTAGGATTAAGACTCGGCACAACTTCGTGGGCCTAAGGGCCTGTTCTGTGCTGTACCTTTCTATATTCTATGTTCTATAATAACCAGCAATGGTTGCTGCCCAGATCCCTGTGGTACACCCGCTTTTGAAAGAATTTCAAACACAAAACTTACCCTCCACCGTTGTGCATCCAGGTTGCCAAATTGCCTTGGATCCCATTGGTCTGTTGGACCAGCGTTCCATGTGGGACCTTGTCAAATGCCTTAATGAATTCCATGTAACACACATCTTCTGCACTGCCCTCATCAAAATCCTCAATCATAATTTCAAACAAAAATCTCAGCTGAATTTGGGAGAGGATCTTTCTCTACCAAATCCGTGGCGAGTATCCATAATCGATTTCTACCTTTCCAAATGCTGATTCATTCTGTCCCTCAGAATTGTGTCCAATAAGTTCCCTCGCCCTGCTGTCAGAATATCTGCTCTGTAATTACCTGGCCTATCCCTGCTTCCCTTTCTGAATAAAGGAACCACGTTAGTTATCCTCCAGTCATTCTGCACTTCACCCGTAGCCAGGAAATTATTAAATATATCCACGAGGGTTCCAGCAATCTCCTCCTTTACCAGAACAAGGGGGGGCGGGTTTGACTTGAACCGGAGGGACATCAGTATCCCTGGGGGTGATTTACTTGTTTTATCGCAGTGGGTTTAAACTAGTTTGGCAGGGCTTTGGACTCTGAGTAAGAGAAGGCCCATTGACCAGCCAAGTGAAAAATGCATCAACCTTCAAGAGCAAGTTTTCTATCCAGGATATCGAGGGGCACAGTCAAGGGAGGGAAAAGACTTTTGATTTAACGCTCATTTATTTCAATGCCCAAGGCCTGACTGGTAAGGCAGATGCGCTCAGAGCATGGATTGGCTACGGGTACTTGGATATTATAGACATAAAAGAAACATGGCTGAGCGAAGGGCAGGACTGGCAGCTCAGTGTTCCAGGATACAGAAGCTACAGACGGGACAGAAGGACAAGTAAGTGAGGAGGGGAGTTGTCCTTTTGATAAGGGAGGACATAACAACAGTGCTTAGTTAGGATACTCTTTCGGGGTGATCAAATGAGGCCATATGTTAAGAAATTACAAACTAAAAAAGGATGGTCAGTCTGCTGGGATATTGTTCTGGACCCCCAAATAGCCAACGGGTACTAGAGGAGCAGATGTGAAGAGAGATTGCAGGTACCAAAAGAAATAATAGGTCAGTATTAGTTGGAGATTTTAACTTCCCCTGTATTGACTGGACCACCCAGTGTGTAAAAGGCCCATATGGGGTGTAATTTGTCAAATGTGTCCAGGAAAGATTCCAAGATCAATATGTAGATGGCTGCACTCTACTCAGGCGGCTTCAAACGAGATCTCCCCTCAGAAAACGGGGTCGGGCAAGTGACTGAATTGGCAGTCGGAGAGCACTTTATGTCCAGTGACCACAGCTGTCTTAGTTTAACATAGTTATTGACAAAACTCAGGCAGGTCCATATATTAAGGTCTTAAACTGGAGTAGGGCCACTTTTGGGGCCATTTGGCAGGATCGAGCAGAGGTTGATTGGGTGAATTAAAAATCACACAACACCAGGTTATAGTCCAACAGGTTTATTTCGAAGCACCAGGTTTTGAAGTGCAGGTAATCATTCTTAAAGATGAAAACTGAAACTAAATGTGTTTGGTATTACATTCCATGACCCTGCTATCCTGTTGGTATAATTCTGTGCCTTACGATTGTGCTCCACCTGATGAAGCAGAGCTCTGACATCTAGAGCTTCCAAATACACATTTTGGACTGTAAGCTGGTTTTGTGAGATTTTTAAGGTTGTTCATCCCAGTCCAACACCGGCTCCACCACATCATGCTCCCATCAACTGGGTGAGTCTGTGTGAAAGAAAAGGAATGACTGGCAAATGGGAGGCTTTCAAAAGTGTGATCTCAAGAATCCAATATGTCTCTGATTGAGTGAAGGGAAAAGCTGGCAGGTTTAGGGATCCCTGTCTGATGGGGGATATTGACGCTCTGTTCAATAAAAAGAAGGAGGCACATATTGTCTTCAATGTGTCTGTATCTACGTAATCTCTTCCAGTCCTAAAGACACGATTACTCGGTGGAGACTTTACAATCCTCACAGGTCCCTTCACCACTCCCCATCTGGAGAATCCACTGAAAGCCTATGATTCTCTCGATACAGTTCTGACAAGACTCACTATCTGTGTAACGTCATCCCATCGCTAACACACAACCTATCAATGTGAACTCCTCCTGTATCTCCATCCAGTTACTCATCTCCATAACCTTCTCCAACTCTTACACCCCTACCTGTGTAAATGTCACCCTCCCATACAACCCTTCCCACTTTTACCAAACTGGAGAAGGTTACAAATGCTCCCTTATCTGTGAAACTGTCTCCAACCAAAGTTACTGCCCTTCTGCAATATCTGTCAATGTCCACACCCTTCATATCTAAATAATCTGCAGAAGGAATTTACATCTTCAGTCACGACTACCCTCCATATCTCTGTTTGGTCCTCCAGTCTGTACAACCCACTTTATGTCTGTCATCTGCTCCATTCACCGAAAACTCTCCCTGTCTGTGTAAACCGCTCCATCCTACCAACTTCCTTCTCCCTGTAAACTGCCAATCCCTCCCAACATCCCCATCTCCCCGATCTCCTGCAGACCCTACAGCTCTCCAAATTTCTGTAACACCCTGTGGCTCTATCGTCTTCCCTCCCTGTGAAACCACCTCCAGTCCCCACCACCCTCCCAGTCCCGGGGTCGTCTGCACCAGATCAGACCATTGCTGTCTCTGTTACCGCGGACAATCCTCGTAAACCTCCCTAATGTATCTATTGATTCAGATACCATCCTTTCTAGCCTCCCAAAACCTCTTCCTGTCATTGTAACCCTCCCTATTTAGAACATAGAACAGTACAGCATAGTACAGCATAGTACAGGCCCTTCAGCCCTCAATATTGTGTCCATCTTTTATCCGTCTCTAAGATCAATCTTACCTGCAAACCATTCAAGGAACAAAGAAAATCACAGTACAGGAACAGGCTCTACAGTCCTCTAAGCCTCCACCAATCCAGATCCTCTGTCGAAACCTGTCGCCTATTTTGTGAGGATATGTACCCCTTTGCTCCCTCCCCATTCATGCATCTGTCTGGATACATCTTAAGTGACATTATCGTTCCCGCCTGTACCACCTCTGCTGGCCACGCGTCCCCTGTCCCCATCACCCTCTGCATAAAGATCTTTCCAGCCTATCTGCCCTAAACCTTTCCCCTCTCGCTTTGAACTCATGACCCCTAGTAATTGAGTTCCGCACTCTGGGGAAAAAAGCTTCTTGCTATCCATCCTGTCTATACCTCACATGATTTTGCAGACCTCAATCAGGTCCCCAGTAAACCTTCATCTTTCTAATGAAAATAATCCGAAAATATTCAATCTCTCCTTATTGTTAGCGCCCTCTATACCAGGCAACTTACTGGTGAACATCCTCTGCACTCTCTCCAAAGCATGCACCTCCCTTTGGTAATGTGGCGACCAAAACTGTATGTAATATTATAAATGTGACCAATCAAAGTCATATACAACTGTAACGTGACCTGCCAACTTTTGTACACGATACCCCTTCGAATAAAGGAAAGCATGCCATATGCCGCCGTGACCAATTTACTGTCCTGCGTTGCCACGTTTAAAGAGCAATGGGCCTGAATACCCAGATCTCAGTGTACATCAATTTCCCCCAGGACTTTTCCATTTACTGTATAGTTCACTTTCCAATTAGATCATCCGAAATGCATCACCTCGAATTTGTCTGGATTGAACTCCATCTGCCATTTCCCAGCCCGCCTCTCCAATCTATCTATATTCTGCTGTGTTCTCTGACAGTCCCCTTCTCTATCTGCTACTCCACCAATCTTAGTCTCATCTGTAACCTGCCAATCAAGGAACCAATACCTTCCACCAAATTATTGATATGTATCACAAGCAACAGTGGTCCCAGCACGGATCCCTGTGGAACACCATTGGTCACAGGTCTCCATTTTGAGAAATTCATTTTGCTATCATTCATGTGTCTATCTAAATATTACTTAAATGTCCCTAATGTATCTGACTCTACCACCCACACTGGCAATACATTCCACTCACCCACCACACTCTGTGTAAAGAAGCTACCTCTGACATCTCCCCTCAACCTTCCTCCAATTACCTTACAATTCTGCCTCCTAGTTATAGCCATTTTCGCACTGGGAAAAATCTCAGGCCACCCACCTTATGTCTGCCTCTCATAATCTCGTACCTCTATCAAGTCACTTCTCATCCTTTTTCATTCCAAAATTAAAAGCCCAGGATTCCTCAACCTTTCTTCGTTAGGCCTCCCCTCCAGACCAGGTAACATCCTGATAAATCTCCTCTGCAACCTCTCCAAAACCTCCACATTTTTCCTGTAATGAGGCAAACAGAACTGAACACGATATTCTAATTGTGGTCTAACAACAGGATGTATCGAGCTGCAACATAACCTCACAGCTCTTAAACTCAAGGCCCCTGCAAACGAAAGCCGACACATTATTGGCTTTCTTAACAACCCTAACAACGTGGTTCGCAACTGTGAAGGATCCCTGGACATTGACCCAAGATTTTTCTGCTACTCCTCACTGTCAAGAATCCTGCAGTAACCCTGTAAAATCTTTCTGCAGAATCCTTCAAACGTAAACCCTCCCTATTTTGGTATTTTCCTCCAGTCCCCACTGCACTCATAAACTATGAAACCTCTTCCAGTCCCTACAATCCTCCTTAGCTCTGTAACCTCTGTCAGCATGTAGTTGTAGTCGTGTGGTTTAGGCGGTGGGTTAGAAATCCATTGGGGCTTGCCCACACACGTTCGAACCCTGCCCAACAGGGCGGTGGGTTTGAGTGGTGCCAGTGTCCGGAGGTGTTCTCTAACCTGCTCTGTGAGAAGTTGTCCCATGTCCTCAATGTACGGGAGATGAGGAGACTGGGCGCCTTCTCACAGCGCACTTCACAAAAAGTCTCCAGGATACCTGAAAATCAACCCAACGACTTGTTGCCAAACATTTCAACTCCCCCACCCACTCTGCCGAAAACATGCTGGTCCTGGGCCTCCTCCAACCGCCATTCCCTCACCACCCGACGCCTGGAGGAAGAACGCTTTTTCTTTTGCCTTGGAACCCTTCAACCCCATGGCATCAATGTGGACTTCACCAGTTTCCTCATTTCCCCTTCCCCACTTACCGCAGTTCCAACCTTCCAGCTCAGCACCATCCTTATGACCTGTCCCACCTGTCAATCTTCCTTCCCACCAATCTGCTCCACCCTCCTCTTTGACCTTGAACTCTTACCCCATCTCCAAACACCTATTGCACTCTCAGCTACCTTCACCCAAATCTCACCCCCTTCCCATTTATCTCTCCACCCCCAAGTCTCCCAGCCTCATTCCTGATGCAGGGCTCCTGCCCGAAACGTTACTTCCCTGCTTCTCGGATGCTGCCTTACCTGCTGTGCTTTTCCAGCACTACACTCTCAACTCTAATCGCCAGAAGCTGCAGACCTCAATGTCTCCTGTTTATCAGATGGGTCAATGCAGTGAGGAATGGCAGATGGAGATTAATTTAGATAAATGTGAGGTGCTTCATTTTGGAAAAGCAAATCCTCACAGGATTTATGCACTTAATGGTAAGTTCCTAGGGAGTGTTGCTGAACAAAGAGACCTTGGAGTGCAGGTTCATAGTTCCTTGATAGTGGAGTCTCAGGTAGATAAGATAGTGAAGAAGGCGTTTGGTATGCTTTCCTTTATTGGTCAGAGTATCGAGTATAATCCCACCTAGTCTAGTTCCCTGGATCTCAGTTTCTCCTTGGCAAAATTATCGTTTTCTAGAGTGAATACCGTCGAAAAATATTAATTTAATGCTTCCCCTATCTCCTCTGACTCCACACACAATTTCCCATTAATATCCTTGATTGGACCTTATCTTGCTCTTGTCATTCTTTTATTCCTTAAATACCTATAGAAGTCCTTAGGGTTTACCCTGATCCTATCCGCCAACAGCTTCTCATGTCTCCTCCTGGCTCTGAGTTTCCACATCTCATCCTAACATAAGCCTCCCTCTTCCTCTTGACCAGAGATTCCACATCCTTCATAAACCACGGCTCCCGCGCTCTACAGGGAGAGCCTGTTGACAGGTACATACTTATCTAGGACACTCAGGAGGTTTCCCTTGAATAAGCTCCACATTCCTGATATGCCCATCCCCTGCAGATTCCTTCCCCATCCTACGCTTCCTAAATCTTGCCAAATCGCATCGTAACTGCCGTTCCCCGAGCTGTAAATTTCGTGGAAGTGTATAACTGTTTGATGACAGGAGACAGGGTGGTCAAGAAGGTTTGAGTGAGTGTGTGTGTGTGTGTGTGTGTGTTTCTGTGTGTTTCTGTGTATATGTGGTTAATGAAACGAGACAGTTTGGTGTGTGTTTGTGTGTTTGTGTATATCTGACCAATGGCTGGAGGCAGGGTGTTCATGGAGTGTTGCGTGTGCTTGTGTGCGTTTGTCAGTTTCTGCGTATATCTGTTTCATGGCAGGGGGCAGGGTGGTCGTGGAGAGCATATTTTCTGAGTTTCTGTGTCTATGTGCTTACTGGTAGGAGACAGGGTGGTGGTGGAGGGTAGACTGTACTTGTTTCTATATCTATGTGCTTACTGGCAGGAGTCAGGGTGGGGGTGGAGGGTTGTGTATGTATGTGTGTTTCTGCGTATATCTGTTTAAGGTCAGGAGGCAGGGTGTTCGTGGAAGGTTGTATGTGTTTCTGTGTATATCTGTTTACTGGCTGGAGACAGGCTGGTGGTGGAGGTTTATGTGTGTGTTTCTGTGTATACCTGTTTAATAGCAGGATACAGGGTGGTGGTGGAGTATAGTATGTGTGTTTGTGTGAAAATCTGCTTAATGGCAGGAAATAAGGTGGTGGTGGAGGGTTGTGTGTGTTTCTGCATACATCGGTTTAATAGCGGGTGACAGGGTCGGAGTGGAGGGTTGTGTGTGTTTCTGGGTACATCTGATCGATGGTAGAAAACAACTTGGTGGTGTAATGCCGTGTGTGCGTGTTTCTGTGTATATCTGTTTAATTGCAGGAGACAGGATGGTTGTGGAAGGTTGTGTGTGTGTTTCTGTGTATAATTGATTTATGGAAGCAAACAGGGTGGTGGTGGAAGGTTCTCTATGTGTGTGTTTCTGTTTTTATCTGTTTAATTGCAGGAGACAGGCTGGTGGTGGAGGCTGGTATGTGTTTGTTTCTGAGTACATCTGTTTCATGGCAGGAGACGTGATGGCGGTTGATGGTTGTGCATGTTTACCTGCACATATCTGCTTAATGGAAGAAAACAATGTGCCTTCGTGCCGCTGTGTGTGTATTTCTATGTATATCTGTTTAATGGCAGGAGACAGGGTTGTGGTGGAGGGTGGTGTGTGTGTGTGTTTCTGCGTATATCTGTTTAATGATAGGCGAGAGAGTGGTCGTGGTGGTGTGTGTGTGTTTTTGTGTATATCTGTTCAATGACAGGAGACAGTGTGGTGGAGGATTGCTTGCATGTTTCTGTAAATATCTGTTTAATTGCAGGAGACAGGGTGGTTTTGGAGGTTGGTGAGTGTGTGTTTCTGTATATAACTGTGTAATGAATGTAGACAGGATTGTTGTGGAGGTTGTGTTTCTGCTTAATGACAGGAAACAAATTGGTGGTCAATGGTTGTGTGTGCGTGTGTGTGCGTGTGTGTTTCTATGTATGAATGTTTAATGGCAGGAGACAGGGTGGTGCTGAAGATATGCATTTATGTTTCTGTATATATCTGTTTAATTGCTGGAGACAGGGTGGTGGAGGAGGGTGGTGTGTCTGTGTGTTTGTGTGAATATATGTTTAAATGCAGGAGACAAGGTGGTGTTGGAGGAATTGGGTGCACGTGTTTTGGTGTATATCTGTTTAATGACAGGACACCGGGTGGTGCTGGAGGGTTGTCTATATGTTTCTGTAAATATCTGTTTAATTGCTTAATGACGGGAGACAGACTGGTGTTCGTGGAGGGTTGTGTGTGTGTTTCTGTGTATAGCTGATTAATGCAGGAAACTGAGTGGTTTTGGAGAGTTCTGTATGTGTCTGTGTTTCGGTGTATATCTGTTTAATGGCAGTAGACAGGGTAGAGGTCGAGGGTTTGTGTGCATGTATTTCTGTTTATATATACTCAACGGCAGGACAACAGGGTGGTGTTGGAGGGTTCTGTGTGTGTTTCTGTAAATAACTGATTAATGACTTGAGACAGGGTGGTGCTGAAAGTATGCGTGCATATTTCTGTCTATATCTGTTTATTTGCAGGGGACAGGGTGGTGGAGGAGGATGGTGTGTGCGTTTCTGTGTATCTATGTTTAATTGCAGGAGACAGGGTGGTGGTGGAGGGATTTGTGTCTGTGTTGTTGTGTGTATCTGTTTATGGGAATAAGACAGGGTGGTCGTGGAGGTTTGTGTATGTGTGTGTGTATCTGGTAGATCTGTTTAAGAGCTGGAGACAGGGTAGTGGTGGAGGGTTGTGTGTATGTGTGTATTTCTGTATATCTCTGCTCAATGGCAGGAGAACAAGGTGGTGTTGGAGGATTGTGTGTGTGTTTCTGTGTATATCTGGATATTGGCAGGAGAAAGGGTGGTGGTCGAGGGTTGTGTGTGTGTGTATTTCTGCATATACCTGCTCAATGGCAAGAGAACAAGGTGGTGTTGGAGGTTTGTGCGTAGGTAGGATGTTCGTGGAAGGTTGTATGTGTGTTTCTATGTATATCTGTTTAATGGCAGGAGACAGGGAGGTGGTCGAGTGTAATGCATGTGTGCATTTCTGTGTATATCTGCTCAATGGCAGGAGACATGGTGGTCTTGGAGGGTTGTGTGAGTGTGTGTTTCTGTTAATATCTATTTAAGGGCTGGAGACAGATTGGTGGTGGTTTAGTGTCTTGAGTGTGTGTTCCTGTATCTATCTGATTAAAGGCAGGAAACACGGTGATGGTGGAGGGATGTGTGTGTTTCAGTGCATTTCTGTTTAATGACAGGAGACAGGGTGGTGTTGGAGGAATGGGTGTGCGTGTTTCTGTGTATATCTGTTTAATGACAAGAGACCGGGTGGTGGTGGAGGGTTGTCTATATGTTTCTGTAAATATCTGTTTAATTGCTTAATGACAGGAAACAAATTGCTGTTGAAGAGGTGTGTGTGTGTGTGTGTGTGTGTGTACGTACGTGTGTGTGTGTGTGTCTGTGTGTGTGTACGTACGTGTGTGTGTACGTGTGTGTGTCTGTGTATGTCTGTTTAATGGCAGAAATCAATGTGGTGGTGGAGGGTTGTGTGTGTGTTTCTGTGTATGTCTGTTTAATGGCAGGAGTCAGGGTGTTGGTGTCGAGATGTGTGGGTTCTGTTTAGATCTGTTTAATCACCGGAGAGTGTGTGATTGGGGAGGAGTGTGTGTGGTTATGTGTCTATCTGATTAATGGCAGCAAACAGGCTGGTGGTGGAGGGTTCTGCATGTGTGCGTGTTTCTGTGTATATCTGTTTAATGGCAGGAGAGAATGGTGATGGAGGATTGTGTGTGTATTTCTGTGTGTAGCTGTTTAGTAGCAGGAGGCAGGGTGGTGATGGAGGGTTGTGTGCGTATATCTGTGTATACCTGTTTAATAGCAGGAGACAGGGTTCTCATGGATTGTTGTGTGAGTGTGTTTCTGTATACATCTATTTAAGGGATGGAGACAGGTTGGTGGTGGAGGATAGTGTGTGTGCGTGTTTCTGTGTATAACTGTTTAATGACAGGAGATAGTGTGGTGGAGGAGGGATGTGTGTGTGTTTCTGTCTATATCTGTTTAATGACAGGAGACAGGGTGGTACTTGAAATATGTGTGTATGTTTCTGTATATATCGGTTTAATTGCAGGACACGGTGGTGGAGGAGGCTGATGTGTGTTTGTTTCGGCGTAAATCTATTTAATGGCAAGGGACAGTGTAGTGGAATGTAGTGTGTCTGTGTTTCTGTGTCTATGTGCTTACTGGCAGGAGACAGGATGTTCTTGGAAGGTTTGTGTGTTTCTGCGTATATCTGTTTAATGCCAGGAGACAGGGTGGTGCTCGAGGGATGTGTGTGTGCATTTCTGTGTATATCTGCTCAGTGGCAGGAGACAGGGTGGTGATGGAGGGTTGCATGTGTGTTTCTGTGTATGTCTGTTTAAGTGCTGGGGACAGGGTGGTGGTGGAGAGATATGTGTGTGTTTCATTGCATATCTGTTTAATTACAGGAGACAAGGTAGTGGTAGAGCGATGTATGGATCTGTGTTTCTGTGTATATCAGTTTACTGACAGGAGACAGGGTGGTGGTGGAGGGTTGGGTATGTGGGTGTGTTTCAGTGCATATCTGTTTAATGATGGGGACAGGGTGGTGTGTGTATGTTCCTGTGTATATCTGTTTAATGACAGGAGACAGGGTGGTGGTGAAGGGTTGTCTGCATGTTTCTGTAAATTTCTGTTTAATAGCAGGAGACAGAGTGGTGATGGAAGATGGTGAGTGAGTGTTTCTGCCAGAGACAGGGTGTTGCTAGAGTTTTGTGTGTGAATTTCTGTATGTATCTGTTTAATTGCAGGAGACAGGGTGGTCATGGAGGGTTGTGTGTTTGTTTCTGTGTATATCTGCTAAATGACGGGAAAGAAATTGGGTGTCAAGGGTTGTGCATGTGTGTGTGTGTTCCTGCGTATGTCTGTTTAATGGCAGGGGACAGGGTGGTGGTGTCGAGATGTGTGTGCGTTTCTAGTTATACCTGCTTAATCGCTGGAGAGAGAGTGTGCGTGTATGTGTGTGTGTTTGGTTCTGTGTATATCTGTGTAATGGCAGCAGACAGGATGATCGTGGAGGCTTGTGTGTGCGTGTTCCTGTGTATATCTGTTTAATGGAAGGAGACAGAGGTCGTTTAGTCTTGTGTGTATTTCTGTGTTTATCTGTTATTGACAGGTGGCAGGGTGTTAGTGGAGGATTGTGTTTGTGTGTTTCTGTGTATATCTGATTAATGGCAGGAAACCGGGTGTGGTGGAGGGTTTTGTGCATGTGTTTCTGCATATATTTGTTTTATGGCAGGAGACAGGGTGGTGGTGGGAGGTTGTGTGCTTGTGTTTCTGTCTATATCTGTTTAATAACAGGAGACAGATATTGGTGCAGGTTGGTGTGTATGTATTTCTGCATATCTCTGTTTAATGGTGGGAGGCAGGGCAGCGATGGAGGGGTGTGTGTGTGTGTTTATGTGTATATCTGTTTACTGGCAGAAAACAATGTTTTGGTGAAGGGTTTTGTGTGTGTGTGTTTCTGTGTAAATCTGTTTAATGGCAGGGAACAAATTGGGTGACAAGGGTTGTGTGTGCATGTGTGTGTTTTTCCATGCATATCTGTTTAATGGCAGAAAAAACTGTGGTGGTGAAGGGTTGTGTGTGTGTTTCTGTGTATGTCAGGTTAATGGCATGAGACGGGGGTTGGTGTCGAGATGTGTGTATGTTTCTGCTTATTCCTGTTTAATTGCCGGAGAGTGTGTGATGGTGGACCATTGTGTGTGTGAGTGTGTGTGTTTCTGTGTAATGGCACGAGAACGAATGGTCGTGGAGGGTTGTATGTATGTGTTTCTGTTTATATCTGTTTAATGGCAGGAGACAGTGTGGTCGTGGATGATTGTCTGTGTGTGTGTGTTCCTGTGTATTTCTGTTTAATCACAGAACACAAAGCAGACATGGAGTGTTTTGTGTGTGTGTTTCTGTTATATTTGTTTCATGGCAGGAGACAGGAAGGTGATTTAGAGTTTTGTGTGTTTTTCTGTGTGTATCTGTTTGTTGACTGTAGTTAGGGTGTTAGTGGAGGGTTATGTGTGTGTGTATGCGTGTGTGTGCTTCTCTGTCAAAACTGCTTAATAGCGGGAGACAACGTGGTGGTGGAGGGTTGTGTTGTGTGTTTCATTGGATATTTGATTAATGGCAGGAAACAGAGTTTTGGTGGAGGGTTGTGTGTGTGTGTTTCCATGTATATCTAGTTAATTGAAGGAGACAGCGTGATGATGGAGGGTTGTGTGTGTTTTTCTGCATAGATCTGTTTAATGGCAGGAGACCGGCTTGTGGTGAAGGTTGTGAGCTTGTGTTTCTGTCAATAACTGTTTAATAACAAGAGACAGATATTGTTGTGGGTTGGTGTGGATGTGTTTCTGTGTATCCCTGTTTAATAATTTGCGACAGGGTGGCGATGGATGGTTGTGTACATGTGTGTTTTATTTATATATCAGTTGAATTGCAGGAGACAGCGTGTTGTTAGACGGTTGTGTGTGTCCATTGCTGTATATTTCTGTTTAATGGCAGGAGACAGAGTTGTAGAGGGGGATTGTGTGTGTGTGTTTCTGTATATATCTGATCAATAGCAGGAAACAACTTGGTGGTGAAGGGTTGTGTGTGTGTGTTTCTGTGTACACCGGTTTACTGACAAAAGACTACGTGGTGGTGCAGGTTGGTTTGTCTGTGCTTCTGTGTATATCTGTTGTGGTCCTGTTCACCGAGCTGGGAATTTATGTTGCAGACGTTTCGTACCCTCTCTAGGTGACATCCTCAGTGCTTGGGTGCCTCCTGTAAAGCCCTTCTGTGATGTTTCCTCCAGCATTTATAGTGGTTTATCTCTGCCGCTTCTGGTTGTCAGTTCCAGCTGTCCGCTGCAGTGGCCGGTATATTGGGTCCAAGCTGATGTGTTTGTTGATAGAATCTGTGGATGAGTGCCATGCATTTAGGATTTCCCTGGCTGTTCTCTGTTTGGCTTGTCCTATAATAGTAGTGTTGTTCCAGTCGAACTCATGTTGCTTGTCATCTGTGTGTGTGGCTACTAAGGATAGCTGATCGTGTCGTTTCGTGGCTTGTTGGTGTTCATAGATGTGGATCGTTAGCTGTCTTCCTGTTTGTCTTATGTAGTGTTTTGTGCAGTCCTTGCATGGACTCCATCAAGTCACGTTTCAAAAATCATTTTAATCCACGTGCTCAGACATATAATGAAAAATCTCTGTGGGATGTGAACCTTTAGGTCAGAGGTCAGGACACTACCACCGCTCAACAATAGCCCCTAAAGCTGCAACATGATTCTCCTGTGTGTTTGTTCATCAGCTTTCTTTGAACATACTATGACACACCCCCACAACATAATCGAGACCATCTGTTCCAGAGAAAGTGACACTACCACAGTTCATGGAAGGGAGTCGAATCCAGAGATCTGCCCCGGGGCAGGGGTGCTATCCACCACACAAGACTTTAACCATGCCCAGAATTTTAAGTGTCAGTTTTCAGCTTTATATGGATTTATTACATTCTGATTAACATTACTGAAAAAGACAGGCAACAGTTTTCATTGTTAAATAAATAAAAGGTGTTAGCCTCAACTATAAGATGATGAGTGTACGTGCTCTGCCAACAACTTCTTTAATTACTTGGCTATGATTTCCAGCTTAAATGGCTATTATCTGTAATCTGCAATATTAGAGCAAGAAATCTTGCAGAAACACTCTGCAATGGGAGGGATCTCGAATAAATATCAAAACTGAACACCAGAGAATAGGAAAGAGCACAATTTCTGGCCAAAAACACTGGCCACTGTTTCCAACCTCTGACATGTGGCTTCCCTCTTCCTGAAATGATTAAGTGATACAAGGCATCAGTTTACTTCCCAGCCTCTCCTTACCCTCTCCTCCCTCTGCTTGCACAAAACAAATCAAGCTTTGATCTTTGGAAAACTCAAGGCCTGAGATATAGACCTTCTGGAGAGGGGAGGGTCTTTGAAACCTGAAGCAGGAGGGTGAGGGGGCAGTAATATCACTCACTGGGCTGAGGTGTGGCAGTTCAACTTTAATATGGATAAATGCGAGGTATTGCATTTTTGTCAAATAAAAAGCGGGGGCTCATGTAATTAATAGTAGTGCGTTGGTAGTGTTGTAGAAAAGAGGGACCCACAGGTGCCGATCGAATTCACAGAAGTTTGTGACACTTATAGACAAGCTGTTTCAGGCTACTTCATTGCTCAGACATTTGGGGTTAGAAATTGAGAAGTAATGCTGAGATAGTGCAGGACATTGATGAAGCCTCTTTTGCAGTACTGTGTTCAGTTCTGTTAATGGAATGAGATTATTAAGCTGAAGAGGCTTCAGAAGAGATATACTAGGATGTCGCCAGGAACACCTCATCTTCTGCCTCGGGAGCCGACAAACACATGGCATGAACATTGAACTGACTAATTTGCAAATCTCCCCTCGACAATCCAGATCCCAGATCCGACCCTCCGACTCAGATCCGCCCTCTCGTGGGAACCTACCTCTCCATCTTCCTTCCACCTATCCGCTCCAACTTCCCACCGACCTCTCACTATCACCTCCTAGCTTCGCCAACCTATCACCAACCTTTACCCCAGCCTCACCCCACCACCCATTTATCTCTCAGCCCATTGACTCCTTCGCAGTTCTGAAGAAGTGCCCTGCCTGAAACGTTTACTCTCTTGCTCCTCGGTTGCTGCCTGACCTTCTGTGCCTTCTCCACTATCATGCTTTATCTACACTGAATTCTCCATCATCTGGAGTCCCCATTGTCACTTAGGTACAATTCTCTGTTAACATATCTATGCTGTCTGTCTGTTGTAACCCCACACTGTCTTAGGTACATATTGTCTCCAGATCATGGCCTATAAAATTTCTCTCAATCTCTTACTGATATTGTCATGCCTCAACAGTAGTTACAGGGTCTATGTTTCGATTTATAAGCAGAGAAACATGTTGGTGTTCCGATAAACCTCTGGCATTACTTTCATATCCAATGCAGACTGAATGGTTACACACAATTAATCTACCAGACTCAACATTCATTCCCTCAGTTACCCTCGCATATCCAATCCAGACTGTGTAAATGTTAATCATTATTTTGAGTTTTAATTCAACAATATTGAATTGAAAGGCGTTGGCTGCAGCTATTTGTTCTGTGACTGGAAATAATGTCAGTCTCCGTGGATCCTAAATGTGTCACTGGAGGGCTTGCCTCTTTTATTAATTAAGGATTCAGTTCAATGTGTTATCCCATAGTATGAGTGGGAACATTGCCGACAGTACAGGGATCAGCAGCGCCAAAGAGACAGGGAGGAGATATCAGAATCTGAGAACATTAGACTGGAATGATCCAACATGGACAGGAGTTTTTCATCTAGTCTTTACTGGCTTTCCAAACCTTGGGTATCATTAGAATGGAGGATCTATGATGTACTGAGTGTTATTCAAGGTGGTTACTATCCCATCCTCGCTATAGTTGGTGTTCCTGGTAAGTCATTCTAACTGTCTATTAAAGCAGTTTAAACTGAACTGTTGTTCACGTTATTGAAATTGGGAAAGGTGGAAGTCATCGTTTTCAGCTCCAATGAAAAAATCCCATTCCTTAGAAATTATAATGAGCAGATTACTACTTTCAAATGACTCACCAGTATGCGAGGAGAAACTCTAAAACTTCATAATCCTTCTAGCCCTGAACAGATCGATATCTCCATATCCCCCCCATTCGCTTATTCTGTCCAGTATCACCTTTGTGATATCCCCGTCTCCTCCTCAGCCACAGGGCACCTTCTGAGTAAACCATCATTTGGGCCTCTGTTAAATCCGGAATCACCTGTTTCAAGCCCCTTCTAACCACATGTCAATCACAACATAATTACACTTGAAATGTTTAACTTGTTCTCTTCATAGAAACTGTCTGACGGGAAGATAATTCATGGTGCTCAAGTCATTGACTCATGGTCTAGAGCCACAGCATAATAATCTGTTAATATGAATGAAATTGGTGGCTTTGAAGTGAAACCATCATCATTAAGTATAAAAAGCCCATCTGCTTGCCTCATGTCCTTTCGTGAAGGCAATGGGTCATCTTTCCCTGATCAGGTCTCTGTGTGACTGCAAGCCCACAGCAATGTGTTTTACTCTTTACTGTCCTGTGGAACAGCTGAACCAGCCTCTCATTTCAAGATAGGCATAACATGCTGGCCTGACCTGTGAGGGAAGAATAGTTTCCCATATTCCTACAGCTCATTTCCATTCAGGTGGGTGACCATTCCTTATTTCAAGTGTATTCTTTCTTAGCCTATTCCCTGAGTGTGATGTCCATCTCCCGTAGCACCTCTGGTGTTGGCTGTATTGATGCTCACATATAGATGTAAGGAACTTTTAAATTCCAGGTCAGAGGCAGTGTAGCTAGAAGGAAAGGCTTCTTACGCCACAAGAAAGTAAAGGAGATGTCTCAGTGAGGAAAAGGAATTATTGTGATAAAACCTGAGAGTGTTGTTGAGGCAGTATTGGGAAATTGTGGACAGATTTTCTTTCCCTGAAAAGAAATAATCGTCCTGCCACAGATAGAGTGAAAAGGTTTTTCACCAGACTAATCCCTGGGATGGTGGTAAAATGAGGGGTGAATGACGATTAATCTTTAGCGCTGTGAGAGAATAAAAGATGATTGCATTGAAACTAAAGGATAATGGACAGTCTCTCATGATGTTCTAAACAGATATTGATACGGTGATAAAAGCAATGGCTTGTTTTTACTCGGGTTACAAGAGCCTCTGAGGACGTTCCCCTCACCCCATCCCCACTCCCTATATCGATAGAGAGAGAGAGAGCGAGAGAGAGAGAGAGAGTCAGACTTTGAATATAGTGCATTTGGTGTGTGCTCCTACATTAAACATCACGTTATCCAAAATCCTGACAGCAGCCACAATGCCTTCACTCTAAAACAGTTAACTATTCCCATCATCTTCTGACCTCCATGGAGAATATAGATCTGACTACTCAGAGATGGAAGATGCCTCTTTGAGACTTGATACAATACATCTGGCTTCCCTCCTCACTGCTAGCAAACCACGTTAAAGTAGCAGATGTTCCACTGGCGATGGACCCACGAGGAACCTCGTACAGCCATTCATGAGTGCAGTCTCTGCTCCATTGGTTTGTTGTATTGGAGCATCAGTGACACCCTCCTGTTCATGTATAACAATCTCGTGGGTCTGAATGGCCTCCTCCAGGTCCCATGAAACAAATTCAAGGCTCTGATTGGACTCTACCTGATCCGGTTTAATAACTCCTTGTACTGACCAGACCCTTTCTCTTCCTGTGGAACAAGCAGGAGTATTGAATGGGCTTCCCCTCTTCTTGTTCAGTAGTTTCGATGAGCTGAATGGCTTCCACATTTCTGTATGTAACCAGCTTGAGATGTTGAATGAGCTCCTCTTTTAACTGTGTCTGACAGCACTGTTACATGAATGTTACCGACACTTTAACAGCACAAGCCTGAATGCTGTCCGGGTCTTCCTGAATACGGAGACAGGCTGCATCAGGAGCTGATGGGAGACAAAATGTTCTGAACATTGTGTAACCCTCAGTGACCATCCCCACCTCCGGTCTTATGTTGGCGAAAGACATTGATGAAGCAGCTGAAGATGTTTATGCTGAGGAAGCTACCCTGATGATCTCCTGAAGAGATGTCCTGGGACTGAGATTTTCGGGCGCCCAAACAGGCATCTTCCTTTGTGCTCTGAAAGACCCCAGCCAGTGGGGAGGGGACACCTGATTCCCATTCAGCTCAAATGACATTCTCAGTCAAATACTGCCTTGATATCAAGGCTCTTCACTATTTGCTGAGCCCCTGTGTTCCCCCCTTGTTCATATCAACAGGTGACAATGTCTGTGTGGGGAGTGTTTTCCTCTCACAGAGGGTAGTGAATGTCAGGAATTATCTTTTCTCGAGAGCTAGGGAAGCTACATCACTGAAAGTATTTTAAAAAGGAGGTGGATGAATTTTTGACCTGTAAGAGAGCTGAGAGGATGTGAAGAATTGGACATTAAAGATGAGTTAATATGAACAACAGATCGGTCATGATCGTATACAATGGCTTGATTATCCGAACTACCTGATCCTGTTCCATATTCTGTAATTATAACGTTAATGGTTGCAATTTTCCTGCACGTTCTGTTATTGAACGTTGCAATCAGAGAGAGCTATGTACTTTGAGTCATCTCTTAGTGAGGTCTTGGGGCTGAATTCACAGTGAATCTGGATCTATACCATGACAAACAAATGAAGCACAAGATGCAGAGAGGAGACACTCTGTAAAGAGACCAGAGTTGTCTTTCGAACCCAGCCTGGGTTTTGAAGTAACATTTTCCAATCCACACCAAACGATGTGTGACAGCCTGGAGGGAATGAATGAGATCCTGTGTTACGGTGGACCATGTATTTGGAGCAAGATGCCCCCGTCAGTACCAGTGCAGGAGTTCTGAGGGGCTGAATTGAACATAGGAACATAGGACTGAGGAGCAGGAGTGGGTCATTAGACACGTTGTCACTGTTCCACAAGACACTAAGATCATAGCTGCTCTGATTGTGGTTTCAGCAGCACTTTTCTGCCTGTATACAATTTTCCTGCATGAACTTGTCTGTCAAATGTTTGAATACAGCACAACGTTGACCAAATGCAATCATCCAGGCACTACAAATGTTTGATAAAGGGAATTCCCACATAAACAGTCCAATAAGAATTTCTAATTCGCGTTCCAATAAATGTTAGAGGGTCACTGTGTCCTTTTCCAGTCCCACTCCTCCACTGATTACAAAAACTTTAAAAGTAGCCAGTTTAGTGTTATGACCAATTGTATAGGACTCGGACTGGGTCATTTTTGAGAAAAATGTGAAATTCAGGAAGTTGAACTCACAACAAATAGTAAACGATAGTGTCCAAAATGTTCTTCTGCCTTTGAAATTATTCTGCTCACACAAGCTGCTGGTATTGGGATTTATTTGTGGAACAGTTGGATTTGGCTGAACTACCTTTGCTTCCAGCAGTGAAGAGATTCCAATGAGTCCTCACCAGGAATCCTTCACGAGTGGTGAAGATAACTCAGGGATTTTATTGTCTCACATTTTGCTATTGGGTGGACAAAGTAAGAGAGAGGGATCAATCAGCTCTGCTTCTCAGGCAGGGAACATTTTTCTCCCTCTCTGTGTTGAACAATAATGTCAACTGAACATCAAACTGGGCCATGTGTGCTCTCCTGGAGCATTCTCTGGAACGGATGATAATGGTCGATATGAAGGTGCATCATCCCTGTTGTTGTACACAGTGTCTTTCATTAGGAAAAAAGAGTCCCTGCTTTAACAGCTGATGACATGTTTATATGCGTCTGTGTAATTTGTAACTATCGGTCGATGTCTATATAATACGTGTGTTGATATCAATACATCTTATTCTTAAGTTTGTTCTCTAGCTTTAAACTCTATAACAAGAAGAAATATGCATCCAGCTGAAACACATTTCAGAAAGTCATCTATGGTTCAAGAAGATTTCTCATCTCAAATCAAAATTATAATCCCCCATAACAAAAGACCTTCCTTCCAGGAATGAGTGAAGGGAAACATCTATGAAAATCTTTTGAAAGGATTATATCGCTTTTCTTAAGTTTAGGCGATCAAAACTGCACACAGTTTATCCGATGTGGTCTCAGCAATGCCCCGTTCAGATGTAGTAAAACATTTCTCATTAAACGTGATAACCTTTGCCAGAAACAGCATCATTCCACTTACCTTCCAAATCACTTGCTGCATCTGCAGACTGATTTCATATGATTCATGTCCCAGGAACATGGAAACGGCCAGTATCACAGAGTTCTGCAATCTCTCTCCATTTAAATTGTTCACCATTGTTTTATCCTTCGTGACACAGTAGACAACTCACCTTATGTTCTTTCTGCTGAAGGTTTGCTCACTAACCTTCCCTGTCTGTATCACATTGCAGACTCAGTACCTCCATTTGACGACATCTTGAATGATCATCTTGGTGATGCGCTAATTGAGCTTTGCACCATTCAGTTCCCTTCCACCAGATCTTTGATACAGATTATTTGTCATTGATGATCTCACAGTGATCTCTACAGCAGTGCATTAGTTACAGTTTTGCAACCTGAAAATAAATATTTACCTCTACTCTCTATTTCCTGTTAGTGACAGCTTCCCCGTTCCTGTGTAGCACCTAAGTTGGGTTGAATCGTCTCCTCCTGGGCTGTGTAACGTAACTCAACGAGCTGAATTACTTCATTCTCTATTCCTGTATAACTTCTTCGAGGGGCAGAATGGTCTCCTCCCGTCTCATTTTAATGAATCCTGCCTGACTGAAAGCGGTGGTCCCCTACCTTGTAACAGCATCGAGGGGTGGATTGAGCGAACACACATAGGGTAGGGGCAGCAGTATATCTCTGTAACAGCTGCGAGGGCTGTATTGAGGGAACACACAAGGGGTTAGGGAGAGCAGTATATCTCTGTGATAGCCTTGAGGGGGAGATAGAGGGAACAACACATGGAGTAGGTGCAGCAGTACATTCTGTAACAGACTCAAGTGTGGATTGAGGGCACAGTGCATGGGGTGGGGCAGCAATTGTTCTTTTGGCTGCACCATTCAGACTGCTCATAACTAATCCGATTGTGTCTAACTATCCGTATCTGGTCTGTTTCCAATAAACATTGACTCTCCTATCCAGCAAAGATCAGTCAAGCTCAGCGTTGAACATCTTCAATAACCGAGTATAGCAAAGTGAACAAAACTGAACATAACGCTACCAATACTGCCTCAGCAGCGTCCTGTATAACTGCAACATAACTCCCTAATTTTGATGAGGTAAAAACAATGACTGCAGATGCTGGAAACCAGATTCTGGATTAGTGGTGCTGGAAGACCACAGCAGTTCAGGCAGCATCCAAATAGCTTCGAAATCGACGTTTCTGGCAAAAGCCCTCCATCAGGAATAAAGGCAGTGAGCCTGAAGCGTGGAGAGATAAGCTAGAGGAGGGTGGGGGTGGGGAGAAAGCAGCATAGAGTACAATGGGTGTGTGGGGGAGGGGATGAAGGTGATTGGTCAAGGAGGAGAGGGTGGAGTGGATAGGTGGAAAAGAAGATAGGCAGGTAGGACAAGTCCGGGCAAGTCAAGCGGACAGTTACTGAGCTGGAAGTTTAGAACTAGGGTGAGGTGGGGGAAGGAGAAATGAGGAAACTGTTGAAGTCTACATTGATCCCCTGGGGTTGAAGTGTTCCGAGGCAGAAGATGAGGCGTTCTTCCTCCAGGCGTCTGGTGGTGAGGGAGCGGCGGTGAAGGAGGCCCAGGACCTCCATGTCCTCGGCAGAGTGGCAGGGGGAGTTGAAATGTTGGGCCACGGGACGGTTTGGTTGATTGCTGCGGGTGTCCCGGAGATGTTCCCTAAAGCGCTCTGCTAGGAGGCGCCCAGTCTCCCCAATGTCGAGGAGACCGCATCGGGAGCAACAGATACAATAAATGGTATTAGTGGATGTACAAGTAAAACTTTGATGGATGTGGAAGGCTCCCCAACACATTCCACCCCGACCTTAAATTTACCTGGACCATCTCTGACAGCTCCCTCCCCTTCCTGGACCTCTCCATCTCCATTAATGACGACCGACTTGACACTGACATTTTTTACAAACCCACCGACTCCCACAGCTACCTGGATTACAAGTCTTCCCACCCTACCTCTTGCAAAAATGCCATCCCGTATTCCCAATTCCTCCGCCTCCGCTGGATCTGTTCCCAGGAGGACCAGTTCCAGATTAGATTAGATTACTTACAGTGTGGAAACAGGCCCTTCAGCCCAACAAGTCCACACCGACTCGCCACCCACCCATACCCCTACATTTACCCCTTATCTAACACTATGGGCAATTTAGCATGGCCAATTCACCTAACCTGCACATCTTTGGACTGTGGGAGGAAACCGGAGCACCCGGAGGAAACCAACGCAGACACGGGGAGAACGTGCAATCTCCACACAGTCAGTCGCCTGAGGCGGGAACTGAACCCGGGTCTCTGGCGCTGTGAGGCAGCAGTGCTAACCACTGTGCCACCGTGTTCCACCACAGAACACACCAGATGGCCTCCTGCTTTAGAGACCGCAAATTCCCTTCCCACGTGGTTAAAGATGCCCTCCAACGCATCTCGTCCACATCCTGCACCTCCGCCCTCAGACCTCACCCCTCCAACCGTAACAAGGACAGAACGCCCCTGGTGCTCACCTTCCACCCTACAAACCTTCGCATAAACCAAATCATCCGCCGACATTTCTGACACCTCCAAACAGACCCCACTACCAGGGATATATTTCCCTCCCCACCCCTTTCCACCTTCCGCAAAGACCGTTCCCTCCATGACTACCTGGTCAGGTCCACGCCCCCAAACAACCCACCCTCCAATCCTGGCACTTTCCCCTGCCACCCCAGGAACTGTAAAACCTGCACCCACGCCTCCTCCCTCACCTCTATCCAAGGCCCGAAAGGAGCCTTCCACATTCATGAAAGTTTTACTTGCACATCCACTAATATCATTTATTGTATCCGTTGCTCCCGATGCGGTCTCCTCTACATTGGGGAGACTGGGCGCCTCCTAGCAGAGCGCTTTAGGGAACATCTCTGGGACACCCGCACCAATCAACCACACCGCCCCGTGGCCCAACATTTCAACTCCCCCTCCCAATCTGCCGAGGACATGGAGGTCCTGGGCCTCCTTCACCACCGCTCCCTCACCACCAGACGCCTGGAGGAAGAACGCCTCATCTTCCGCCTCGGAACACTTCAACCCCAGGGCATCAACGTAGACTTCAACATTTTCCTCATTTCCCCTTCCCCCACCTCACCCTAGTTCTAAACTTCCAGCTCAGCAACTGTCTGCTTGACTTGCCCGGACTTGTCCTACCTGCCTATCTTCTTTTCCACCTATCCACTCCACTATCTCCTCCTAGACCTATCACCTTCATCCCCTCCCCCACTCACCCATTGTACTCTATGCTGCTTTCTCCCCACCCCCACCATCCTCTAGCTTATCTCTCCACGCTTCGGGTTCACTGCCTTTATTCCTGATGAAGGGCTTTTGCCCGAAACGTCGATTTCGCAGCTATTTGGATGCTGCCTGAACTGCTGTGCTCTTCCAGCACCACTAAGCCAGAATCTCTAATTTTGATACTCAGTGAAATACACTGATTAAGGCCAATGTACCAAAAGCTTTCTTCACTGCACTGTCTACTTCTGAATCAACTTCCAGAGAACCATACACCTGAATTCCAAGGTCCTTCTGTTCCACTACACTCCTAAAGACCCAACCATTCACCATGAAACTCCAACCTTGATTGGATTTTCTAAAATGCAAGAACTTACACTTTATTAAAATCCATTTGCCATTTCTCAACCCACTTCCCCAGCTGATCAAAATACTGCTGAAATTTCTGAAATTTATGATAACCTTCCTCACTCGCCATGAGACTGCTTATTTTCGTGTCGTCTTCAAACTTACAAATCATGCCTGTACATTATCATCTAAATCATAGACATCTGTGATATGCAGTGATCCCAGCACCATCCCCTGAGGCATTCCACTAGTCACAGGCCTCCAGTCTGACCAGCATTCTTCCTGTATCACCCTCTGCTTCCTACCACCAAGCCAATTTTGTACCTAATTTGCCACCTCCCCCTCAATTCCATGTGATCTCACCTTTCAGAGCAGCGGAACATGCGGAACCTTATTGAGGCCTTACTGGAATCCATATAGACTATGTATACCATCCTGCCCTCCTCAACGTTGCTGGTCACTTCATCAAAGAACTCCAACCAATTTACGAGTCATGATCTCCCATGCCCAAAGACGTGCTGAATTTCATGAAGGGCTTTTGCCCGAAACATCCATTTTCCTGCTCCTCGGAAGCTGCCTGGTCTTCTCTGCTTTTCCAGCACCATTCTAATCATACTCCGAATCACATCCTGTCTTTCCAAATGCATGTATATCCAATCTCTCCGAATCTTCTCAAGTAACTTATCCACTAGATTTTAGGTTTGCTGGTCTTTCGTTCCCAGTTTTACCTTTGTAGCCTTCCTTGAATAAGGGCACAGCATTCGCTACCCTCCAGTCATCTGGGACCTGACCAGCGATAATGGAAAAGAACCAACCAGGGCTCCCGCAATTTCTTATCTATCCTCCTGCAGTGTTCCTGGACATATCTGGTCAGGATCAGGAGGTTTTAGAAATACTGCAAAGTCTGAAAAATACGTCTATTTATTTCCTGTACAAACACCAAAAAGTGAGAAAGTGACTCAATGATGGTTAACATCACTAATTAGAAAATTTATTAATCACAGGAAGTGACTTCAGAAGAATTCCAAATATTGTGAAAACCCGTGAATTCTCAGAAGTTTAGAATCCAGAAAAGGAAGGACATGAAACTGATAAGGAAACCAAAAAGCGAGCATACCTGCTAATAAACAGGAACACAAAGACTGCATAAATCAACCATCTATATTTCAAAGGAAACAAAATAAAAGCAAGGTCAAGAGTGGAAATTTGTAATTGGGAGAGGAGAGTTCATTGTGGAGAACAGGGAAATGGCCAAGAAAATAACCAGTTACTTTGCATCTGTCTCCATGGAGTAATATCCAGGAAATCACCCAGTAATTCCAAGTGACCATATCGGCCTTCTGAAGCTTAAGACAAAAAGTCAATTCAAATCAGTAACAAGGTAGTACTTGAAGATGTAGCTGTATTGAGCATTGCTAAGTCTAACGAAACAGATGTACGTCTCATCAAAACGTCAGAAATGAATCCCCAACAGTAGTATTAATTGCACTGTCGATGTTTTCCTTTACATTCTGCAGAGGACAGAAACTATTGCGGATAAACATGATCCAAGCACTATCGACGAATGGAAGGGATCCAAACAGCTACAAAAGGAAGAAGACATAGTGTGGAGAACTGCAGACCAATTAATCGACATCTGTAGGGAAACTGTTGAAATCTATTACACAGGATGATATTTTTGATATTTAGAAATTAACATCAACAATGGAGAAAATCAGCATGCATTTCTGATAGAGAAATCGTACTTGATAAACTTCGGAATTGTTTGCAGTTGTTTCTTATAACATAGATAATGGGGAACCAGTAGAAGTTGCAGATATTTGATTTTCGCAAGAGTTTCTCAATGAGTCCGTAAATTGAATGAATTTGAAGGGAATTTGGAGGAAGATATGTAAGTGGAAAGTTAAAGTTTGGTTTGCCTTCATTTAAGAGAGTCAGAGCATTGATGTAAAGACATGTTGAAGCAGTTTCACAGCGTGTTGATAGGACTATACCTGGAGTATTGTGCACAGTTTTGGTGAGCGAATCTCAAAAAAACATTCTCCAGATTAATCCCTCAGATGGTGAGATTGCCTGATGAGGAAACTCGGCCTGTGTTCTCTAGAGTTTCAAAGAATGAGAGCTGGGTCACAGTGAAATTTTGAAAATTCACAAAACATATGACAAGTTGGAAATGAACAGAACTCTCCCCTCGCTGTCTATTCCACATTAAAGGCAAATAATGGCAGGATCTGGGACAGGCCATTTAAATCTGCAATAAGGAAGAAATTCATCACTTGGAGGGGACTAATTAACACAGGTGCAGGGAAGCCTACTGGCACGCAAGATGAGTGAGAATCTCCAAATATTCGAGAGATTGTCCAGCGGAACAAAATAACCAGGGAACAGGTAGGACTCATTCGTGATTTGCCAAGTTGCAACCAAATCAACTTTAGTGGTAGGAGACAGAGGGTGGTGGTAGAAGGCTGTTTGTGTTTGGAGGCTAGTGTCCAGTGGTGTACCACAAGGATCAGTTCTGTGTCCCTCAATATTTGTGATTCAGAGTTGTTGGTGTTGGACTGGGGTGGACAAAGTTAAAAATTGCATAACACCAGGTTATTCTCCAAAAGCTTTATTCGGTGGCACTAGCTTTCGAAGTGCTTCATCAAAGCGCACAACCACCTGATGAAGACACAGCACTTCGAAAGCTCGTGCCTCCAAATAAACCTTTTGGAGAATAACCTGGTGTTATGCAATTTTTAACTTTGTCCACCCCAGTCCAACACCAACAACTCTGAATCACAAATATTGAGGGACACAGAACTGATCCCCGTGGTACACCATTGGACACTAGCCTCTCAAATAAATAAGCTGATGTTTTGTGACTTTAAACATTATCATAAAGGTTTCAGCTGTGAATATGGACGAGGGGTGGGGGGGGGGGTGTCATAAGTAAGTTTGTGTTTGATACAAAGTTTTGCCGGTTAGTTGGCAGTGAGGAGGAAGGCCTTATGTTACAGGAAGATACAGATGGAATGGTCAGATGGTCACATCAGTGGCAGGTGGACTGTAACCCTGATAAATATGAGGTCATGCACTTTGGAAGAAGGAACCAGGCAGGGGAGGACTCAATGAATGGCAGCACACTGGGAAACTCAGAGGGTGCTTCTCCACACATCCCTGAATGTAGCTGGACAGGGTAGCACACAATTTGAGAAAGCGTACTGGAGCGTAAACACAGCCTTCACACATTGAAGCATAGATTATAAGAGCTATGTGGAACTTTCGTTAGCCAAGATGGAATACTGTGTGTAGTTCTGGGAGCTACATTACAGGAAGGATGTGATTGCACTGGAGGGGTTGCAGAGGAGATTCACCAGGATGTTCCCTGTGATGGAGCATATCAGCTATGGAGAGAGCTTGGATAAGCTCGGGTTGTTTAGTTTGGAGCAGAGAAGGCTAAGGGGGACGTGAATCAGGAGAATAAGATTATGAAGGACATGGACGGGGTGGGTAGACAGCAGCTGGTCCTTTTAGTCAAAGGGACACACTTTTAAAGTAAAGGTTTTGAGACTTAGTGAGGATTTGAGAACTGTTTTTTACCCAAAGTATGTTGGGTCTGGGATGCACTTCGTGAGAGGGGAATTGTCATGGTAACCTCAAAACCATTACAAAATACATGGTTGTGCACTTGAAATGCCATAAAATTTACAGCGACGGGTTTTGTGTTGGAAAGTGGGGCTACTGTAGACCGTGCTGTATTTCTGATCGTACAGAGTCTGTGCTTCTGTGATTGCATGGCTGTGGAAGGTCAATCATTCAGTAGCTCAAGATAGTAATTGATGGGTTTCTGAAGAATATCTTATCACAGAGTATATGAGTGAACTTGTAGTATCTTCTGAAAATACATTAATGGCAAAATTAAGAGAAAAAGGTGCAGCTTCCTTACAGTCTGATACCAGATAATTGAGGACAGGGAAATAGCAGATCAATGGAGCAAATACTTCAGTTATGCATTCACAGAAAAAAACCAAAAATAAGATTTCCTCGCAATACTAGGGAACTTTAGTCTGGTGAGAAAAAGGGAATAGAATAAAATTAGCAACTAAAACGTTTTAGAGAAAATATTGTACTGAAATTAATGGGCATACACAAAGTCACGAGAGGTTTATGAAATAGGAATCATATTTGAGAAAGTGGCTTTTAGCAAAATTATGGAGACGGTATCAACGCAATACGACTGGAATCAGAAAGATTTTTGATAAAGCCCCAAGCCTTTTGTGCAAATTTGAATCCAGTGGGACTGGGGCTAATATATGGTCATGGTTTTAGATTGGGAGAGCTGGCAGGAAACAGTGAGTAGGAATAAAACCATGTTTTTTTGAATGGAAGGCTTGGAGGATATAAGAGGGATCGAGATTTGACATCCAGCTATTCCCAATACACATCATATCTTTGGTTGTGGGGCTCAATTGCAATATTCCCAAGTCTGCTGACAGTACTAAATGATGTCAGCTTCTGAGTGGATGAGGAGGTTGTAAGAAAGGCTCCAAGGTGATTGAGACAAGTGGAGTGACTGGGCAAATACGTGGTAGATGGAGAGCAATGGGAGAGATGAGAGGTTGTGTACTTTGATGGGAACAATAGAATGGCATCCTATCATTTGAAAAAGGATTGGTTGAAAATGATGATCTATAAATGAACTTTAGCTGCATTTTTGTTTATTTCTGCGAAGCTATCCGAGTCCATGTAGGTTAGTGAGTTCTGAACACGGAAGTCAATACTGGGAATGGCATTGGCATGCTGCATACAGTGTACATAGACCCAGCAAGTGGGGAGCTGTAACAGTGAAAAGAATCTGGATCTCCCTGTACACCAGTCACTGAAAGCAATATTGCAGGAGCAGAAAGCAGGTAGGAAGATAAGTGATTTATTCACCTTCATTTCAAGGGATTAGAATACAGGAGTAAGGGTCATTTACTGCAACTGAACAGGGTCTTGGTGGGACCCCATCTCGAACATTGTGCAGTGTTGTGTGCAGTTTTGGTGTCCTTACCTAATAAAGGGCAAACCTGACATTGAGGGAGTGCAGTGAAGGATGACCAGACTGATCTCTGGGATGACAGGTTAGTTGTGGGAGCAGAATTTGGGGTGACTGGGCCTGTATTCCATGGGCTTTAGGAAAATGAGTGGAGATCTCAGTGAGATATATAACACTCTGACAGGGTATGACAGATTGGAAGCAGGGATGATAGTTCACTCTGTAGAAAACAGTTCACGAATCGTATTGCACTCACATCGTACTTAATAAACAAGCGTTATCAAAGAACTCCCTATATATTGATGGGCCGAAGGCACTGTATTTCATAATGTTAAAACATATTTTGAGATATGAACATTGTGTGGGGAAAACTGCATTGAGGAGATGTTCGCCCATGAAATAGCATGGGGAAAGCTCAATGTGCTGAATGACCTCCTCCTCTCCCGATGTTTCTGTGCAGTCTGTGGGAAAGCTCTGTAAATGTTGTCACAAGATCTCAGATGTTAGGAAAGATGTCTATGCAGGGACAACAGGATAGTACTTCCCATTCCCTTTTCTGATAACGAGATTGATGCCAGATGTTCTGTCAGGTCTTATCCTTTAAGACCTCAGAGTCGTTCGATACAATTCAGTGTCTCACGTGGCCGATTCAGAGACCATGTCTGTGTGTCTGGAGTCACTTTTAGGCCAGACCAAGAAAGCACGGGAGATTCACTTCCTGAAAGTACATTGGGGAAGGAGATTGATGTTTACAATCAACATTAGACACAAGATCACTATTAATGACACCAGATTTTAGGTCTCGATATTTTATTAATTATTTTTAACTTCCACCAGCTGCCAGAGCATTGGCCTGGTCTGGATTCATAATCCAATGATATGTTCATTACAGCACCATCTTCACATGGGGACCTATCGGAAACCCACACTGACCTGATTATTTCGGTGCTACTTGACAGCTCTGTCAAAAAGTATTCTCACCAATGTGACTGTTGTCATGGGGCTGAGGGGGTGGTAATTGGTCAGATTGTAATTATTCTCCTCTTCGGGGACTGGACATAGTTGAGGAATTTTCCACGTTGTAAGGGAGATGTCAGAGTTGGAGCTGGAATGAAACACCTTCCCCAGGGACACGGCTTGTTGTGCAGCACAAGTCTTCAGTCCTGTTGCAGAGATGGTGTCAGGGCCCATTGCCTTTGTCGTATCTACTGTGTTCAGCTGTTTCTTTATGACTATACAGCAAATCGAATTGCTTGAAGACTGGTATCTGTGATTCTGTGGGGATCATGATGAGTGTGAGGTGGATCATCCATTCAACCCGTCTGGCTGAGGGTAGTGCAGACACCACATCCTTGACTTTTTTCACTGATGTACAGAGCTGTTCCGATATTTAGGATGAGGATATTTGTGGAGTCCTCTCCTCCAGCAAATTGTTTCATATTCCATCGACATCTATGTTTGGATTTGGCAAGACGCACAGAACTTAGATCTGATCTGTTAGTCTTGGGATCATTTCCCCTCTCCATCAGACATTAGTTCTGCTGGTCGGAATTTAACCAGTTAAGTGTGGTAGCTTTAATGGGTTGTCAACAGGTTTAGGTCCACGTGATTCCGACCCTGCAATGTTCACCCACACTCATCACTGAACCATGGATCGGTTTGATGGTAATGGTAGACTGATGAATTATCCTCGGGATAATGTTACAGATTGTCGTTGAATACAGTTCTGCTTCTGCTGCTGCTGTGGTCTACAGCATCAAATGATAACCCAGTTTGAGTTGCAATATCTACAATTCAATTCTACTGTCTGTCCCCCAGTTCACACCGAGACCCATTCACCCATCAGCCCTGTATTCTGTACCTAACCTGGTTTCTGATGCGGTAACACTTGCATTTTAATATTCTCATTCTGCTGAGGGCCTCTCCCTAGTGTCACGCCTCTAATTTGTTACTTTAATTCAATCTATTTAAAGTAATGATCGAAATCATTTCTCTTCCACAATGTCAACTTCTGTATTTGAAGTGAATGTGTCTCCCTCTGTTTTTATCCCTGACCGTGATTAAGAACTCTGTAGTGTCAGTGATGCCAGACTTATGTAGTTTCAGAGTCAAGGAACTTGTCACCATGCGTTATTGTTCAGTCCCCAGTGTATGGCTCTCCATGTTAGACAGGATGTTTGAACATCTTTGACATACTTCTTTGGAAATTGTTCAAAAACAGAAATTGCTGAAGAAATTGCTGAAGATGTTGCAGCATCTTCTGGAATGAATGCAGTGTTAAACTTTCAGGTCCAGTGACCCTCTACAAAGCTCTCAGTTTCTCAAGCAATTTTGTTATTTTTATTACAAGTATCCATAGTTATTTCTTTTGTGAAAATTTTTCTGTGCCTATTCATTTCTGGAGAAACTCAGCAGGTCTGTTAGCATCTGCAGAGACAGTGAAACAGCGTTAGCATTTCAAGCCCAGTGTGACACTTCTTCATAACTGAAAAGCATTGGAAACTTGGCTTTTTAATAGCTTTCCAGAGGTGGGAGATCGGTGACAGGGAAAAGAGGGCGTGGTAAAGATAAACCGGCTTTTAGCAGTGATGAATGATAAGATGATATAAAATGGGTTTAAATTAAGGTGTGAATCGGGAAAGGGGTTCTCTCTATTGAGTGTAAGATAAAGAAGACACAATCACGCAAGGTCATAGGGAGGCCAGGAGGGAGAATGTTGACTCTGTGGTATTACAAAGATCTGGCCATAAATATGTTTTCACTGTCGGGATCATCACCTCGTTTAGACAAAGGCTATCGAGTGCTTGGCTTCTTATTGGCACTAGTAAGAGTTTCATGCTGCCTTAATTTTGTAATAGGGAGGAAAAACAAATCACAGTGTGAAGTTTGATCGAAGTATTGTTTATCTCTCATGTTTACTATAGTTTCAAATTTGCAGTATTTATCTTTAAATGCTTGTTCTTAAAGTTAGTATTAGGTGGAGGGTTGAGGGATGACATTATAGAAGTTTCTAAAATCATGAGAGGTATGGATAGGGTGAGTAGCCAAGGTCTTTTCCACGGGATGGGGGAATTCAGCTGTAGAAGGCATAGGTTTAAGGTGAAAGAGGGAAAATTTACAAGGCACGCAGGAGCAGTGTTTTTACACAGAGGGTTGTGTGGGTATGGAATGGGGCCAAAGGAAAGCAGCTGGGATGAGCATAATTTGGAAAACCTTGGCAGCATGGACATTTAGAAAAGCTTCACGCAGGTTCAGAGTGGTTTGGTGAAAGGGAAATTATACGTTGCCCTGTAAAATCATGCAAAGTATTTCTGGAGATGTCTGAGAATGCAACAAGCGGACTTGATAAAGGAGATCTGGTAGAAACCAGACTTTCTAGAGATTTTCCTCAAGGTATTACAGAACAAAAGTTATTACACAAGACAGAAGCTCGTAGGATGATGGAAAATGTATTAACATGTGATGATGATTGTTAGAAACGAAAATCGCTTCTCAATAATCGCTCTAGACAAATTCAGGAAAACAAAGTTTTATTAGCAAGTCTGCAGAGTTGGGCACCCTTCTGAGAAAAGGCGCCCTGAGGTTTACAAAGTTTCTCATTATATACAGCACAACTCCCTCCCCTCTTTGGCTCTAAAGAGTCACGAGGTTCACATTCTAAACGTCAGTATTTTTTTCATTCTGCACCCTTGTCACAAAGTCTGCAGCGCGAGTTGTTTTTTTATTACCCTGTAGACTTATCGGTCAAGGACTTATTCTTTTCTGTCTGTGTTAGTGGTCTTATCAATCTGTAGCAGATGTCTCTTGAGTTGTTTTTCTATCCTGCAGTCTTATCAGTCAAGGACTTATTCTTCTCTGTCTGTGTTAGTGGTCTCATCAATCAAGGACTTGTTTTTTTTACTCTGCTCACAAAATGTCAGCATTTGCACAATTTAAATTATCCCACTTTTGAGTATACAAAATGTTCTTACAAAAGAAGCATGTCTTGTCCTTTATTATAGAGAGGCCTGTTTTACCCCAACCCCTATGGCTCTATTCCCCTTAGTTTTTAGGGTCATGCACATTTTAATTGTTTGAACCGAAATCGCCTCTCACAATGATTGGTTAGCACAAAGCAATCGGAGAGTCAGGATAAATGAATCTTCATGATAAAGGTGTATCTGCTGGAGGACCACAGCTATCAGTCCGATGGCATCAGTTATTTACACTCTATACTGATAGTCTGAAGGAGGGAGCTGAGTGCAATATACATCTGAGTTTGAGGATGACACTGAGAATCAAAAGGCAGGCTGTTATTTAATGGAGAGCGCTTCCAGAAAAAGAACAGTACAAAGGGATTGGAGTGTTCCTGTGTATGAAACATAAAGTCAGCATGCTGGTGCAGCAAGTAACCAGGTTGGTACATTAGCTGGCTTCCAGGGATGAAAGGGCTGTGATATTGAGAATCTCTAAAATGGTGAGGCGATTATTCATTGGGGTTTAAATGAATGAAGAGTGATACTGCTGAAAATTACAAGACACAGAAGGGATTTGAGAATGTAGATGTTGAGAAGTTGTTACCAGTCCTGAGTGGAGTCTCGAACTCGAGGACATAGATACCGAATATGAAATATCAATTTCTATCTGAGATACAAAATGATGTCTTCTCTCAGAAGGTAGTGAATGCCTGGAATTCCCTAACCCAGAGAGGTGTGGAGGGATACAAGGAGTCGGCAAGAAAATGGAGTTAGACCTGGAGTAAATCAGCCATGTTCGTATTAAATGACAGGGAAATCTTGAGGGGCCGAATAGCCTACTGTTGTTCCTTTTTATTGATTTCACATGATATGCTTTTGCAAAGTAACTGGTTATTTTCCCCGAAGTTGTGTTGTGTAATGCTACATTTGGGTGAGCAGAGGATTTGTTTGAGTTAACGCTGGGTGGGGTATGGGGTCTGTATTCACAGTAAATCTGGGTCTGTAATACGACCCACATCTGAAGCAGACGTTGCGGAGAGGGGAAGCCTGGGAACAGGGTATAGGGGTGTGTGTCTCTTCCTGACCCAGCCTGGATTTTCCAAGTACATTTCCAAAACTGCACCTAACCATCGGAGTGGCCTCGATCTGCCACTGTGTAGCAGTTCCAAAGGGCTGAATGGAACTTTAGAAGACAGTGGTGAGGGACAAGAGCGGGCCTTTCGGTCCTTTGACACTACTCCACCAGTAAATAAGGTCGTGGCTCATCTCATTGTGGTCGCAGCTACACGTTTCTCTCCATGCACCATTATCCCTGATTCACCTGTCTATGGAAAATCAGACGAAGCTAGCCTCGATATAATATAAAGATTCTGCCATCCCAAACTTCTGGGAAAGAGAATTCCCACTTGAATGAATCCCCACTTTGTGATTTTATTCTCACTCCAGATGTGACTGAGGATGGAGGGTGTCACTCTTTCCTTTTCCATTCCCACTCTTCCACTGCTCACAACAAATTTTAAATGTAACCAGGTTGGTGACGTCGCCGATGATAAAGGTCTCAGACTGGGTCAGGTTCAGTGATAAGAACAAGTCAGGCAGATTTCTTTAGTCCGCCACAAGTTACTAACAGAACTAACGGAGGAGTATGATGGATCTGTGGGTAGCACTGCTGCCTCACATCACCAAGGAGCTGGGTCCAATTCCAACCTCGGGTGAACCTCTATGTGGAGTTTGAACATTCTCCCCCTGCCTGTGTGGGTTTTCTCCCAGTGCTCCAGTTTCCTGCCACAGTCCAAAGATGTGCAGTTTATAGTGGAATTTCAATAGTGCCCAGGGATGCGTAGGTTAGGAGGGTTAGTTATGGGAAATGAAGGCTTACATGGATAAGATTGGGGGGCACGTCCAGGTGGGATGTCGCTTGGTGGGTCAGTGTGGACTTAATGGACGGAGTGTCCTGCCTCCACACTGTAGAGGTTCTATGACAATGACAGCAAATTTAGGCTATGCAAACATCCAGTGGGTATATACCTGATCCATTCTTCTCAAGGTCTTGTATGCAGTTTTCTCTCATTCCAAGAGTAACCTGTTAAAGCCTTCATAATATAAGCCTTTCACCCCAGAAACCGTGAAATGAAATATCTCTGAACTGCTTCCAATGTAATTATATCCTTTCTCAGATAAGGAGACACAAAAAACTAATCTCACACTCAGATCATAATGTTTATAATGTCTTTATAATGTCTTAGGAACACTCTTTCCCACGGAGCAATGGAGGCAGAAATGTTGAATATTTTTTTGAGGCACAGATGGAAGGTTCATGAATAACAGAGTCAAGGAGTATCGAGGAATGGGCAGCAATGTGCAGAGTGGGGGAAAATGTAGACAATGGTATCTAATGACACAGCTTCAGAACCTCCAGGAATATCATGTAAAATGAAATGATAATATCGATAAAATTTTAAGGGTGAATACAAAATGGCAATGATCCAGTAGGTCTGCTTTGCTGTGCTCTGTATCAACACACGGGCAAAGTGTTTCTCTAACCCACCCCATCCCTGGCATTTAATTAAAATTCAGCACTAAAAGAGCGATAGAATCTTTACCAATCCCGTTTTGTCGAATGGAAATGACAAAACACGGGAAAGGATCGAGTAAGTCCCAACAAGCGGTGAACCCGTCAGAAGCCTCCCGCCTCAGGCGACTGACTGTGTGGAGTTTGCACGTTCTCCCCGTGTCTGCGTGGGTTTCCTCCGGGTGCTCCGGTTTCCTCCCACAGTCCAAAGATGTGCAGGTGAGGTGAATTGGCCATGCTAAATTGCCCCTAGTGTTAGGTAAGGGGTAGATGTAGATGTAGGGGTATGGGTGGGTTACGCTTCAGCGGGGTGGTGTGGACTTGTTGGGCCGAAGGGCCTGTTTCCACACTGTAAGTAATCTAATCTAAGTAATCTAATCTAATCTAAAGCATCGAGCATACCTGAGGCTGTAGCTACAACCCACTCTGCTCGTTGAATAGACCCAGTTCCTCACCAGGCCTTGGTCACTGTGTTCATCAAGTTACGTGAAATGATTGAAGCCATGATTGAAGAACCGTTCAGCCGTGGCTACAGCCGCTCTCAGCCGTGCTCCAAAAACATGAGCAGCAACTTGCCAGCCTTGGAAACAGAACAGACGATGTCAAGGGCCGAACTGCAGTGACAGAGACCGTGATCGATTCCTCTCGGGAGAGGATCCACGCCCATGAAAACAGGTCTGCATCTTAACTGAAGAAGATGACGACCTCGAGAACAAGGGTAAGATGAAGAATATTCACATCGTCGGTTTGCTGGAGTGGACAGAAGGTGGTCAGCTGGTGAGTTTTTTCAAGAACTGGCTGCAGCGATTCCTTCACTTCAAAACTGAGGAGAGACGGGTGAAGAGTGAGAAAGTTCATCGGGTTGTGGCACGGAAGTCAGACTCAGACCAACGCCTTCATCCTGTCCTTGCACGATTGCACAGTTAGGGAGACAAACAAAGACTGATGGAATCTTTCAGAACCCAGGGGTTCTGAAATCCACTGGGGTTAATTGACAAGAGCTCCAGGATTATGTTCTTTCAGGACTTTTCAGCGGCGGTGATTCAGGAAAGAAAATCTTTTGATGATATCAAGAGAAGAGTAAGGGAACTTGAGATTCAGTATTCCTTACAGTTCTCCGCTGTGTTCCATATTGTTTTGAATGGATCCTTGAACCCGTCTGACTCTCCAGAGAAAGCGAAAACTTTTAAAGTAAGCTGGATATTTAGATAATCATGTTTCAATCTTAAGGAAATTTTGTTTGATTTTTCTGCTATTAACCAGTGTTAAATTATAGCTGGGAATGGGTTGATACCCATTTTTAACTTCCTCATTAGTATTACTTCTTTTTTTCTTTCTTTGCTTGTGTCTGGGTTGCAGCTCAAGCTGGAGGGTGTTACAAAGGTAGTTGTGATGACTAAGTGCCGACCGAAGGGCAGTTAAAGCCCGATTTTTGTTGTTAATTGCCATGGATTCCATATTGGTAGTGGGCACAAGATAAAGTTTTGAGATATGTAAGCATGCCCAGTGGGCGGTGGGGGGTAAATTCTCCAATCGAGTGTCATTAGCATTTTGGATTTTATTTCGTTTTTTGGTTTTTTATGTTTAGCTTTGGAAAGTTTTGAGAGCTTGTTAGTTGTAGTAGTTTTAGTTTGTACAGTTTTTAGGCTCAATTAGTCTTTTTTTCATTCATTCTCAGCGATGTGTAATTCGATGTGAAACTCAAGGGTTGAAATGTTGCTACAGTGTGTTATGGATAATGATGGGCTTAAATGTTGTACCTGGAACATTAAGGGGAGCCATCTGCCAGTCAAGAGGAAAAATGTACTTTCTAATCTTCAAAACGAGAGAGTGGATGTTGTCCTATTGCAGGAGATGCACCTTGATGACAAGGAACATTTGACGTTACAGCATGGCGGGTTTGATCGGATTTATTTCTCGTATTTTAATGCTAGGAGTAGGGGAGAAGCCATACTAGTGAAGAAGAATATTCCATTTAAATTACTAGATTGTATTAGACACTCACGGAAGGATCATCATTCCCAAAGTCTTGAGCTATGGGAAATAATACAGTATTTTGAATGTTTATTGCCACCCGGCGCACCCTCTTAAAATCCTGGTAGATGCATTTTCCAAATTAAGTTATGTTGCATCGTGGCACATGATTGTAGAAGGAGATTTCAACTGTCTTATGGATGCACGGTGGACAGAATGTCCAAATGTCCCCCAATACCCTTGTTATAATGTAAGCAATTAATGGATTTGTGCGCAGAACTAGAGCTGGTGGATGTCTGGAGGCAGATCCCCATCACAAGTAGGGATTTTATTTTCTCCTTTAACCCGCCCAAATGGCACATGAGGGTTGATCTCTTCCCCATCCCTGCAACAATCTTAGATTCGGTGGCATCCTACACAACTGGGAATATTACCCTAACATTCCTGCCCCAGAAGTAAGATAGAAGTCACATAAGATTATATTGTATGCAGATGAGGGTCTTATGTTTTTGTCAAATCCCACAGTTTCGGCAGCTCACGTGATGCAATGCATTAATTCGCTTATCACCTTTTCGGGCTATAAGATTAATTTTACACATTTGTGGCCTTCTCTGTGGGAGGTCTCAGGGAAATACCTTATGTTGAAGGCAAATTCTGGTTTCCTTTCAAATGGTCACGGTGGTGGATTCCCTATTTCATATATTCATTACATCCGTCTTTGATCATTTTTTTAACGTGAACTATGTCCATTTGTTTGACAAAATTAAACAAGACCGTCAAAGATGGGAGGCACTTCCAACATCCTGGCGAGGTCGGCGAGCTGTTCTGAAAATGAATGCCTCTCCTCATTTACTATACCCCGTGTGAATGCTTGAACTATGGGAAATAATACAGTATTTTGAATGTTTATTGCCAACTTGTGCACCCTCTGAAAATCCTGGTAGATGCATTTTCCAAAGTAAGTTATCTTGCATCGTGGCAGATTATTGTAGAAGGAGATTTCAACTGTCTTATGGACCCACACAGATATTTCCCAGACAGATATTTTGGAGACTCAATGGCTGATTTATCTCTTTTATTTGACACTATAGGCGACTCTTTATCAAGCTAACCAAATTGAAACTACCCCACAGAGTATGGGGAGTAGATCTTCCAGATTAAAAGCTATCAATTAAGCACTTTATTATCCTATGTTAGTGTGTGGACCACTGAGGACTTGGTGTCAATACGGTTAGATATTGAACCCTCTCAGACAAAGTGAAACCTTACTAGTCTGTTGTTCTTAGACAAAATGACAACATTTATGGAGTATTATCATAACCCAATGATTATCAATAAAGTTAAAGCATGAATGCCAATGCGTCAGGTCAAGGGCAATATAGCCAAAATCATGTTTCTTACCCCTATAATTGGTATACCGAATTGTCAACCGGGGATAATGGATTCCATGTTTAAACTGTGGGAAGCCATGGGTGTAACTTGCTTGAGTGATTTAGAATTAGTAGAATCCCTATAGTGTGGAAACAAGCCCTTGGGACCAACAAGTCGACTTCGACCCATCCAGACCCATTCCCCTACCATCCTATATTTAGCCTGACTAATGCTCCAACCTACACATCCCTGAACACTATGTGTGATTTATCAATAGCCAATTCATCTAACCTGCACATCTTTGGACCCTGGTGCTGTGAGGACGCAGTGCTATCTACTGAACCACCACGTATTATTTTAAAGAGAAAGAATGACATCATTTGATCAAATAACTTGTAAGTATGGACGACCTAGTAGAGGCCTCTTCTGTTTTTTTGTCCAGATCCGAGATTTGATTTTTAAAAAACATACCTTTAACAGACTCTTACAGATCCGATAGAGAGAAGTGGGTGCTTATTGCTTAGAATACACTCTCTGTGAGTACCCTTTTTCATTAGTTGGAGTTTATCCCCTCAGACAAGACTGTGCAGCTTTGGGATGGCTGCGAGAGAGAGTTGGGGATTCCGAACAACTTGGAGAGATTGAGAGGACATTTGTGAAAATGCTCGAATGATTTTGATCTGTAATAGGACCCATTCCATGCAGTTGAAAATTCTTCATTGGGTCTATCTGACCCCAGATTGTCTCTCAAAATGCACAGTGGGATTATCTTCAGCATGTGGTAAATGCAGAATGACTACAGGCACTCTTACCCTTGATTGTTGTCCTGCTGCAGTCTTCATATATATTGGAGCACTGTGTTATGTGTGATAGAGTAGGTATTGGGGACTGAATTGGAGATGGACCCGGTTTTTCTTTTCCTGGGCCTGCTCAGGGAACCTGACGCAGATGCACACGAGGAAAAGCATTATATCCTTACTTTCTGTGCTAGGAAACATGTTCTGTTGTGTTGGATGTCTAAAAACCCTGGGTCTGTTAGGTCGTCGTAAGTTCTTCATGGAGAATATCCCTTTGGACTTTCTCACTAGTATGGTACATCAAAAAAAAAACAGATTTTCATAAGACATGGCAGCCCTTTTTGGATTACCACGATGCAGGTTTATCTGTCACATTAAGAAGGGCTTTTATATAGCCATGACGATATTGTCTTATGAATCTAATATCCAATGAGAAACAATTATGAACATAAAGATGCGTATCAGTTAATGCTCTTGAAGAACGAGAGCTATCGTTTTGTTATGCTGAGCTGTACTATGTATTCATTATTTATTTTTTATTTTTGTTTTTCTTCCGTCCATTTAACGTTTTTAACTTGTTTTGTATGTACATGCACATGAGTGTAATTCTGTTCAGTTATTTGAGTTGTGTTGTTATTGAGTTATTATAATATTAAAAATCTCTTTTCAATAAAATTATTTTTAAAAATTAAAATGCTAACATTGATAGAATAGAGTCCCAAAGAACTCTCATTAGAGAGGCCACTTATGCTGGTTTACCCTGAGGGTCACCACATCTCGGGTGATGGGGTGAGGTTGAGGTTGAGAGAGCTTCCCCTTCATGGTAACCTCTGTCAGTGTGAGGAACTGAACCGGCGCTGCTGGCCTCCCTCTGCAACACAAACCGGCCGTCCAACGAACTGACAGAACTGTTACAGACAGAAACAGTCACATGCAAAGGGCAAGAGAAACTTTCATAAAAATGAAAATGGCAAATTCTGATAACGGTCAAGATAACGGCTGAGGGCAAGATCGTTCTCTGCTCGAAATTGTATTTTATAACAAGACATGTTTAGAAGCTGTCTTTGATTTAATATCATTAAGGTGAGTCAAGTGAAATAACCAGAATTACTAAGTGTGATTGGAATCTATAACCATAAAATAAGTGTAGATTTCTTGCTTGGTCTGTGTAAAGCATGCTGACCATCGTATGAAAGTATAAAGGAAATGCAATATATTGTTAGTGCGTTACATGGGAAATGCCCTTGAACAGGTACTTGAAGAGAAATGGGGTAAAAGTGCCGGAGTGCCGTCTGGTCAATCATGATGGGTGGGAGAATCGGGCTGGTATTGAATGAGAGGGACACCATGGGGTGGGGTAGGTAGCTAATGAGGTGAGTTCGATAAGAGAGCACCAGGAAACCAGCTCAGCTTCGTCCAGACAGTCCCTCTGTTACACTCAACGAAAATGAAACTGAGACAAATTACTGTTTTATACAGCTCAATGTAATGAAGATTCTGCAGTCCTTCCTCCCTCCCAGTTACAAAGTTGCAGGACAAACGCTCATTCAAAACTCTCTATCGCCTGAACTCACACTAATATACCATTCACTGATAATTCTTCATAATACTGACTCGTGTTGCATGATACTGTCGAAATGTCTTCACTTCAGCATTCTGAAACTAGTGAACATATCTCTCCATGACATTTTTTCTCGCTCTCCCCCTCCCTGTCTCTTTCCCAAAACACACGGATTTACAGTCACACGGTTCCACAGACGGAAACAGGCCCCTTCGGCCCAGATGGTCCATGACGAACAAAATGTCCATCCACACTCATCCAATTTCTCTGCCCTTTCTCTGTATCCCGCTAATCCTTTCCTATCTGTGTATTTGTCCAAATGCCTTTTCAATGTTGTTATTGTACCCATCTCAACCACTTCCACTGGCAGCTCACCCCATTAGTATACCATACTCTGTGTAAAAAAGTTGCCCCTACGGGTTAATTTTCATTTTATTCCTCTCGAAACATTAACGGATGTCCCTAGTCCTCGATTCCCCAACCTTGCGAAAAAAATTCAAGTGTTTAACCCTATGCACGTCTCTCATAATTTGATAAGATCTACACTTCTTGTTGTGGTTCTGTTCGCCGAGCTGGGAATTGTTGTTGCAGACGTTTCATCCCCTGTCTAGGTGACATCCTCAGTGCTTGGGGGCCTCCTGTGAAGCGCCTCTGTGATGCTTCCTCCGGCATTTATAGTGGTTTGTATCTGCTGCTTCCTGTTGTCAGTTCCAGCTGTCCGCTGAAAATTCTGCAACACAATTTCCCAGCTCGGCGAACAGAACTACAACAATGAACACCCGAGCTACAAATCTTCTCACAGACTATCTACACTTCTTTAAGAACCCCCTTCAGTTTCCTAGGCTGTAAAGAAATAAGTTCTAACCTGTCTAACTTCTCCCTATAACTTAAACCCTTTAGCCCAGGAAACATCTCTGAAATTTCTTCTGCACACTTTCTAATTCAATAATATATGTTCTATAGCAAGGTGAACAAAACTGAACCCAATACTCCAACTGCAGCCTTACCAACTTCCTGTATAATTGCAACATAACGTCCCAACTTCTATACTGAATGCCTGTGTGCCAACCGCCTTCTTCACTGTCCTGTGTATCTGTGACCCAAATTTCAGACAACCGTGCACCTAATCTCTAATGTCCTTTGTTCCACTACACTCCTTAAGGCCCTCTCATTCATCATTAAACACCTACCTGGATTTCACTTTGCAAAATGCAAGACATCACCCTTGCCTATGTTAAACTTCACATGATATTTCCCAGCCACTTCCACTGCCGATTAAGGTACTGCTGCAATTTCTGGTAATGTTCCTCATTGGATCCCTTCTGTTTTAGTGTCATCTGCAAACTTACTAACCTTGCGTTGTGCACTCTCGTCCAAATCATTGATATAGATAACAAACAGCAATGGGCCCAGGACCGACCCCTGAGACACTCCGCTAGTCACAGGTCTCCAGTCCGACAAGCATACCTCCACCATAGCCATTTGCTTCCTAACGCCAAGCCAATTGTGTTGCCAATTTGCCAGATCACCTTGGAGCCCATGCGATCTAACCTTCTCGATCTGCCTACCATGTGGAACCTTATCAAAGGCCTTACTGAAATCCATATACACTATGTCCATCACCCTGCCCTCGTCAACCTTCCCGGTCACTTCCTCAAAAAACTACGAACAAAATTTGTAGGGCATGATCTGCCATGCACAAAGCTATGCTGACTTCTCCAAATTAAACTCTTTCTTTCCAAATGCATACACATCTTATCTCTCAGAACCTTCTCAAGTGGATTACCGAAAACAGATGTGAAGCTTACTGGTGCATACTTCCCAGGCATTTTTTGCAGCCCTTCTTGAAGAAGGGCACTCCATTTGCTACTGCCCAGTCGTCCGGGACCTTGCCCCTGAACTGTCTTCTCTCGCCTCTTTCAGTGTTCTTGGATATACCTGGTCAGGACCAAGAGATTTATCTGACTTTATGCATTCTAATATGTCCAACAGCACTCTACTGTGATATTAACAGTACCAAGATATGACAACTAACCCCACCAAAGGTCACAGATCTTCACGAATTTCTTCATGGTAAACACAGAGGGGAAATTGAGGACCTTGCCCATCTGTTGTGGTTTTACACATGAATGCCCACTTTGCATTTTAAGGCATCCTATTTTCTCTCTAGTCGCTCTTTTTCTTTACTATACTGACAGCACATCTTTGGATTCCCTACTTTTCTCAGCCAAGGCAAGTCGTACCCCCTTTTCGCTTTGCTGATTTCCTTCTTCAGTAAACTCCTGCATCCCTTGGGTCACTCCAGAGATTCCATTGATCCCAGCTGCTGAACCTGAGCCACGCCTCCTTTTTGCTGGTCAGAGCCTGATTATCTCTTGTCATCCAGGGTTCTCTCTTCCTACCTCACTTTCCCTTCACCCTCACAGGAACATATAGACTTTGAACTTGAAATATCTCACTTTTAAAAGCCTCCCACTTACCAGAGATCGTTTTGCCTGGAAACAAGCTACTCCAATCAACGTTTGCAAGTCCCTGTCTAATTCCAACAAAATTCGCCTTGCCCCAAATTAGAACTTGAATCTGTGGACCAATTCTGTCCCTGCCATAACTGTTTTAAAATTAATACAATCCAATCACCAATCCCAAAATGCTCCCCACTTTACCTCCGTCACCTATCCTGCCCTATGTCCCAACAGTAGGTCGAGTTTGTCCCTTCACGAGTAGGACCCTCCACATGCTGCTTGTGGAAGCTTTCCTGAACACACTTAACTAATTTCTTTCCATCTTAGTCCTTAAACCTCTGGAAGTCCCAGTCGATGTTAGTATAATTAAAATCACCTATTATGACAACCCTATTGCTCCTGCAAGTCTCGCCAGTCTCCTTGCATATTTGTTTCTCTAATTCCCATTAATTATTTGGAGGCTTATAGTGCAACCACCATAACATCACCAACCCCCTTTTACTTCTTTGCACCATCCACAAAACCTCACTGGACATTATCTCAGTTATTTCATCTTTAAATACTGGAGTGGTATGCGCCTGAGTTGGAACTATTGGTATTTAAACTGTTTCAATTTACATCTCTCCTTCCCAGTGATTTTCACACCCACAGCACCCTTGTCAAGGCGCAATGGAGATACAGAGCTGTAAATGGATGGGAGCTGCACATCCTGTCACTTCCAGCATCGACTGCAAGCTTCCCCACACTGGGCAGTGATCTAACACAGTGCTGAACAATGCAAAAACCTGGGGTTATATATGGATGAACCAGTGCGGTCTGCACAGTTCCTCCCGCTGGACATTTAGCCCAGTATTATAGATCAATTATTGGTGTGGGCTGCACAGAGTTCAACTCTGGATATTGCTGGGTTGCATTCAGCAGTTCGCTAGCTGGATCTACACTGTGCTCCATCCTGAATATATAATGGTTGGGCGGGTTAGGTGAGTTGGATTGTGAATGTGAGAGAACTAAACTTCTGGCAATGCCTTTATTTTGTGTTTTCATTCTTGTGATTGGACCCTTCAAATCCTGACTCCTCAGATTAGACCCGACCCTCTGGATGAGTGATGGTGACTGTTGTTACAGCATCTGAGTCGGCAACATGGCCAACAAATGGAGCAGAGGCTGCAGAGAAGGGGGTCTTCGTAAAATGGGATGAGGAAATCACCATCAGATCAGCCATGGTCTTAGTGAATGGTGGGGCAGGATTGTGTGGACTACGAATGCAATTTATTCATATATTTCTGTTTGTTAGAGGCAAACTCCCCTTCTCTTCCAGTGCCCAAAGCTGGTGGGGAGTGAGTCACCTCCTGCTGTCCCTGCGTAACAGGATCCTGGGGCCTCACACGCCTCTAGATTTCCCAGTGATGGTCTCGAGCAGTTGAGTGACTGCCTCCTGTTCCTGTGTCCCAGTCTCGAGCAGTTGAATGACACCCTCCTGTTCCTGTGTCCCAGTCTCGAGCGGTTGAGTGACTCCCTCCTGTTCCTGTGTCCCAGTCTGGAGCAGATGAATGGCTGTCTCCTTTTCCTGTGTCCCAATCTCAAGCAGTTGAATGACACCCTCCTGTTCCTGTGTCCCAGTCTCGAGCGGTTGAGTGACTCCCTCCTGTTCCTAGGTCCCAATCTCAAGCAGTTGAGTGACTTCTTCCTGTTCCTATATCCCAGTCTATAGCAGTTGAGTGAGTGCCTCCTGTTTCTGTGTCTCAGTCTCGAGCAGTTGAGTGACTGCCTCCTGTTCCTATGTTCCAGTCTCGAGCAGTTGAGTGACTGCCTCCTGTCCCTGTGTCCCAGTCTCGAGCAGTTGAGTGACTGCCTCCTGTCCCTGTGTCCCAATCTCGAGCAGTTGAGTGACTGCCTCCTGTTCCTATGTTCCAGTCTCGAGCAGTTGAAGGACTGACCAAACAAACTGACTGACAGAATTCAGAACCTGAATAGCCTCTTCCTGTTCCTGTGTTATACACTCAAGAGTCAACAGAGTCTCAGTGATGTACAGCACAGAAAAAGACCTTTCGATCCAGTCGTCCATTCTGACCAAATGTCCTAAATTAATCTCGTCCCCCTTGCCAGCACTCGGCCCATATCCCTCTAAACCCTTCCCATGCATGTACCTATTCAAATGCCTTTTAAATGGTGTAACTGGACCTGCCTCCACCCACCTCTTTTGGGTGCACAGTCCATAAACACAGCAGTCTCTCTTTGAAAGTGTTGTATCTCCTTTCCCTTTATAAATCTTTCTCCTCTCACCTTAAACCTTTGTCCTCTAATTTTCGACTCGCCTATGCTGGGGTAAAGACGTTGACTGTTTACCTTATCTATGCCCCTCATGACTTTATAAACCGCTATAAGGTCACCCCTCAGCTTCAACACTTGAAAATAGTCCCAGCCGATTCAAACTCTCCCTGTAGCTCAAACACTGCAACACCTGCAACATTTAAAAAAATCTCTTCTGCACTCTTTCAAGTTTGACAACATCTTTCCGACAGCAGGGAGACCAGAATTAAAGGCAATATTACAAAAGTGGCCAAATCAATGTCCTGTACATATTTAACATGTCATGCAAATACTTCGACTCAAAGCATGCACCAATAAAGGGAAGATCACCAAGTGCCTTCTTCACTGCGCTGTCTACCTGTGATGGCACTTTCAAGGAACAGAGAACCTTCACCACAAGGTGACACAGTACCTCAGTGGCTAGCATTGCTACCTCACAGCACAGTGATCTGGGTTTAATTCTATCCTTGAATGAGTGCCTGTCTGGTGTTTGCACATTCTGTCCGTGTCTGCGTGAGTTTCTTCCGGGTGTTACATTTTCCCTCCACAGTACAAAGATACACAGGTAAGGGGTAGATTGGCCATGCTAAATTGCCCCAGGTACCCTGGGATGTGTAGGCTAGGTCAATTAGCCATGGGAAATGCAGGCTCGGGGGATAGGGTAGGGGTGTATCCAGTGGGATACGGTTCCGAGGGTCGATGTGGCCTCGATGGGCCGAATAGCCTCTTTCCTCCCTGTAGGGATTCGATAATTTCAATGGAGTTTTCTTTGATTGGCCACTTTTGACAGGACTTGACCTACATGTCTTGCCCTGATTTATCTTGCAAAATGCAACACCTCACATTTATCAAATTAAACTCCATCTGCCACCGCTCGGTTCACCTAACCAAGTTTCCACTGTGTTCTGAGATATCATTCTTCACTGTCGACTACACCACCTAATTTGGTATTATCTACAACCTTACTGATCATACTTCATATACTCAAATGTAAATGATTTGTATCAGTGACAAAAGGCAGTGGACCCACTATTGATCTTTGCGGCACGCCACTGGTCACAGGTCTCCAAGTTTAATGAACAAATGTCCACTGTCACGCCCTGTCTCCAATATTCAAGAAAAAATTGGATCTAAATGGCGAGCTCTCCCGGGATCCCAGGCAGTCTAACCTTGTTAACCAGGCTACCATGTAGAACATTTGATGAGAAAGTGAGGACTGTAGATGCTGGAGATCAGAGCTGAAAATGTGTTGCTGGAAAAGCGCAGCATGTCAGGCAGCGTCCAAGGAACAGGAGAATCAACGTTTCGGGCATAGCCCACAGTTTGGTTTTCTAACTGAATTCCATAAAGACAACATCCACTATCCTGCCTCATCAATCATCTTCATCACTTCCTCAAAAATTCCACCGAGTCAGTGAGACATGATCTCCAATGTACAAAGCCCTCTTCAGTCCTTATCGTTCCAAATGCATATATATCCTTTCCCTCAAAATCCCCTCCAACAATTTAGCCACCATTGACGTCAGGCTCACCAGTCTATAGTTACATGGTTTTTCCTTCCTTTCTTAAATGATGACACGACGTTAGGAGCCTTCCAGTATTTTGGCACCTCACCTGTGGAAATCAATGATACAAATATATCAGCAAAATGCAGAGCAATCTCTTTCGTAGCTTCCCACAAACTTGTGCGATATAACTGATCAGGTCCCAGGGATTTGTTCACCTTTATGTGTTTTAAAATAGAACATAGAACATAGAACATAGAACAATACAGCACAGAACAGGCCCTTCGGCCCACGATGTTGTGTCGAACTTCTATCCTAGATTAAGCACCCATCCATGTACCTATCCAAATGCCGCTTAAAGGTCACCAATGAATCTGACTCTACCACTCCCTCGGGCAGCGCATTCCATGCCCCCACCACTCTCTGGGTAAAGAACCCACCCCTGACATCTCCCCTATACCTTCCACCCTTCACCTTAAATTTATGTCCCCTTGTAACACTCTGTTGTACCCGGGGAAAAAGTTTCTGACTGTCTACCCTATCTATTCCTCTGATCATCTTATAAACTTCTATCAAGTCACCCCTCATCCTTCGCCGTTCCAACGAGAAAAGGCCGAGAACTCTCAACCTATCCTCGTACGACCTACTCTCCATTCCAGGCAACATCCTGGTAAATCTTCTCTGCACCCTCTCCAAAGCTTCCACATCTTTCCTAAAGTGAGGCGACCAGAACTGCACACAGTACTCCAAATGTGGCCTAACCAAAGTCCTGTACAGCTGCAACATCACCTCACGACTCTTGAATTCAATCCCTCTGCTAATGAACGATAATACTCCATAGGCCTTCTTACAAACTCTATCCACCTGAGTGGCAACCTTCAAAGATCTATGTACATAGACCCCAAGATCCCTCTGTTCCTCCACCTGACCAAGAACCCTACCATTAACCCTACCAAATGACCAACACCTCCTTGTATACAGATACTTTTCAAGCTATCACTATACATTTCTTCATTCTCTTGCTCTTGTAACTCCCTCCACATTAAATACTGAGGAGAAATACTCGTTTCATATCCCTCCCATCTCTTGTGGTTCCACACATAGTTAGCCTTCCTGATCTTTAAGGTGCCCTATTCTCTCCCTAGGTAATCTTTTGCCATGAAAAGATTTGTAGAATTTCTTCAATACCTCGTTAACCCTATTTCTAATTTTTGTGGCCCGATTTCCGAGTTGACTATATACTTACTGCCCTTATACTCCTCTGGGGATCCACTTGATCTCAGCTCTGTTTACCTGACATATGCCTCCTTCCTTACCTTGACCAGAGCATCAATATATCTAACCATCCAGCACTCCCTGCACCCACCAGCCTTGCCCCGCTCACTAATAGGAACACGTTGGTCCTGGACTCTCTGAAACCAGGTTTTGTTGGCCTTGCATTTCCCAACCATCCCTTTACCTGTGAATAGGGTATTCCAATCAGCCTTTCACAGGGCTCGCCTAACACTTTCAAAATTGGCCTTGTTCAAAGTTAGAACTTTAATGTTGACATCAGGTCTTTCCTATTCCACAACTAATTTAAAACTAATATTTATGTGTAACAGACTTGAATGTTAAATAAATACTTCCTGCCCCTCTGTAACAGGCTCGAGAGGCGGAATGGGATTCTCCTCTCCCTGTATAAAAGCCACGAGACTTTAAATGATACATCAACCCCTGGATTACGAGTAGCCAATAAACTTTATCTGATGGAGGTCCATCCCTTCTCAGTTACAGAAACAATGTACTCCAGGTGTCATCTCAGTGACACCTCATACAGCTGCAGCGACAAATCCTTTTATTTTGAATGATTTTGTTGGCAAAATGTACTAATATTCCAGCGTTCCACCTTTTCAAGTAGCAACAGGCTAATATGGACTGAATGGCCTTCTCCTGTCCTTCAGTAAGAGGCCCATAGGGACAGAATTGCTTCGGCCTGTTCCTGAGCAGTAGTCTCAGTGCTCTGTCTCAAGGTTATGAAAGGATTTGAAAACAGGGCATTTAAAACCCGGAGTAGCCTCACACTGGTCAATAAGTACCATACTGAAGGTTGAGGCATCTAGAAACATGCCCATCCGTCGTTATTTTTTATGCAGCCGATCTGTTATTTTATTTCTGCCTCCTTTCATAAACAGAGTGAAACATATATAGAGCCCTGCAGTGTCCTGTTAATGCTCTCATATACAAGGCCAAAAAGATTTAAAAGATTTAAATGTTTATGGTCCATCCCTCAGCAACCCTCATCCATTCCATCCAAACACAATAAATGTTCCCTTTTATAGTGATATGAAAAGTGATGTATGGAACTGGTGAACTGATCCTACTTGTTCAGTGACTGTGATGAATGCCAGTCTCCATGGATTCCAATCATCCCAGTGGAGGGTTTCCCTCTTTCAATCATAAATGGGCGCCGTTCAATGTGTTACCCCATAACATGAGCAGAGCATCACCGACAGCACTGACAGGGATCAGCAGCTCCAGAGAAAAGGGGAGGAGAGATCAGAATCTGAGAACATTAGACTGGAATGTTACAACAATGGATCAGAATCTGAGAACATTAGACTGGAACATTTCAACAATGGAACAGAATTTGAGAACATTAGACTGGAATGTTCCAACAATGGATCAGAATCTGAGAACATTAAACTGGAATATTCCAACAATAAAAAGGAGTTTGTGCGATTATGTTTGTTATCTTTCTGCATTTGATTGGTTGCCATTATCATTGCAGATCTATTACATTCTTCGCATTATTCAATATTTTTTATTATCCCTTCCTGGCTATCGTTGGTGTTCCTGGTAAGTGTCACTGTCCTTTTTTTTCTATAAACTTGTTATGACTGAATTTCTGTTCTTTCATATATTCTACACTTCTACCCACTATTATTGTTCCTGTTGAAATTCTGAATCCAGATATTCACCATCCAGACCACTACTAACTACATCAATGAAGGTGTTCAATTCCTGTCTCCCTCTGCTCTGGCAATGTTACTCATGGGTCTCTATGTTGAACTACTCAGTTTCAGCGGAGAACTACAATTTATTGTATCATGGCCTTCGTTATTTAAATATTACGAGCATGGAGGTCAATCTCCACTGTTCTGTTTACAAACTCCACTTCCTTCCACTGTTTCCATCCCATTCCTGGCCAATATCTGCTGCTGAAGCAGACGAGTCACAACTGTGGGTGATCCCTTTGACCATGAGCTGATTCCTGACACCATTCCCTGACAATTTCTAACTTGAAATACTCCCCACTCCAGAATATATCTTAATGGTTTATTCCATCTGCTGTTTGAACCTTGAGCTATGAAATACAGTCTTAATGAAGCTAATAATCTGCTGCTGATGCTCCCGGCTTCAAACCTGCCAAAGCAAATCTGATTCGACCTCACACCAAAATCCCATCCATCTGTCATTCATGTGCACGCCGATATATATTGCTGTTTTTTCTGGCAATACCTTTATTTTGACATTTTCAAACACTTTATCTCATCTGTCCATGAAACTTCTCTCATTCTCTCTCTGTCGATTATCCAAAAGCCTGCCAGTTGTTCGTGTTTAAAATAGTTTCCTCCATGTGCGTTTCTTCTCAAACAATGAGTTTCGCATTCAACCACGCCAATCGCGCACACTCACGGACTCTCTCTCTCACACTCTGATGACCGCACACACACATACACACAAACATACACACACACACACACACACACACACACACACACACACGCAGAGAGAGCAAACCTTCCCGCTGGAGACGGTAATCTGATGCGAGTATAGTTAGCATGATAGTAAAGTTTGCAATACTCTCTATGCTGGGAAGATAGTGCCGTTTACTGAGCAACAAACTAGCATGTTGTGCACAGCTCTCCATGTTGGGCTGTCATCTTGTCCCAGTTTATGTTGTTTGTGGTGTTCTGTGAAGCAGATTCAGAATTTGATATAACAAACCATTTCAGCCGATCTGACAATGCCTTTATTCAATGTTCTCATTCTTGTAATTATATTCTCGAAGATCTCACTTCTCCAGTTAGTCCCAATGCCCTGTCTTTTTCCGCATATTCCACAATCTCCTCCCAGTTAATTAACTGTCTTTTTTCTGACTTTAATGTGAATCTCTCTGTCCCTCTGTATCATTCCCTGGCCTTGGGTTTTGTCTCCCTAGTGTATCGAGTGCTGGCATTGTGTAGCTCAGAAATAATGAAATGGCGTGTGTCAGGCTGTTTTTCACTTCCCAGTATGTCCCATGTGATTGCCCATGGAGAGGCGTGTTTCAGAAGTTATGAGACACATCCTTGTAACTTGGACTGTACCTGTATTTGCCAACTCAGGTGACCTTGCGATCAGTAACACGGGGAAGCTCATTGAGTAAAGTACCAAGCATCTAAATTGTGTGACAATGCTGTCACTTTTTTTAAAAAAGGTTATTTCCTCTTTTCTTAACAAGAGATCTTAAAGTCCAAACAGCCTACTGTAAACGGCTCAAGTAAATAACTTTTAGGGTTTTAGGGTTTTTAATAAATAGTAGTAACAATGGCCAGCTCGCACAGACCAGGCTTTCTCGTTCTTTTTCCTTACCAGGTGCTTGTGTCCCAGAAGGGTTGGAAGTTTTAGTAAATTATCCCTAGCTGCTGTTCTCTCTGAAGCTTCACTTGATGCTGTTTCCTCCTGGATTGGAGAACTGTATGTCTGAATGCTCCTTTTTACCATGGAGTGTGTTTAGGTGATGTTAGTATATTGGAACAGTTCATTTGTAGAAGGTATTGTATCCATTATTCAGTTAAGGTTTCCAATATTTAAGTTATTCTAAAATCCTCTTCATTTTGTATGGATTATTATTAGAGTGTTTAAATTATTATGTTTTAATTAATGGTGAGTGGTTCGGCGAGTAGCATCATATCTGGAAATTTCACTTCGCATCTGCCTTTAAAATAAGAAAATGTTGGCATCCAAGCTACCTTCTTGAAATAGTTTGAGGCAGTCTGGTTGGTCTATAACAAACTGGGGACTCTTGTCTGGTTCTAAATCGATAATACCATATTGGGTGTAGAATTCCAATCCCTACAGTGTGCAAACAGGCCATTCGACCCAACAAGTCCACACCGACCCTCCGAGGAGTAACCTACCCAGACCCATTCCTTTACCCTATTATTACACATTTAACCCCACTAAGGTACCTAACCTACACATCCCTGAGAACTATGAACAATTTACCATGACCAATTCACCTGACATGCACATCTTTGGATTGTGGGAGGAAACCAGAGAATCCAGAATAAGCTCATGCAGACACTGGAGAGTATGCACCGGGAGACTATTGGGTTCAAAGGTCGCGTATGGTAATTGTTCCGGATGTTGAATTCGTTTGGTTTAAAATGTGTTTTGTGTATAAAGATTCTTTCAGTCACTGAGAGTTCTCTGGGTGTGGAAAAGTGAAGTTGGGGGGTTTACAAAAGGTAATGAAGGCAAATATGTAGGAATTGGCAGACAAGCTGGAGTTGGGGTTGTGTTTGTCTGTGAGAAAATGAGAGATAATTACAGCTATAGCTCAGCAATTACATTTGGTGAAACTGCCATCAGACTCTTTGGAAATGGTTCGAATTCAATTTCAAATGAGGCACCTTGAACATGAGAAGGAATTGAAACCATTTAAATTAAAATGAGAAGTAGAAATAAAAGAAAAGAAAATGAAGAAGAAAGAGAGAAAAAAAGAGAGAAGAAAAGAGAGTTTCAACTTCAATATTTAGCAATTAGAGAGGAAAGTTGACATAAAAGGCGGAGATGAAGGTAGACGGCAGGCTGGATGAGGAGGATAGTCAGGATGAGCAACCCTTTAGGAGCCAAAGGCTTGATGGGGATCTGTTTAAGTATGCCCCAGGCATTATCTAAATTTGATTAGAAGGATGGGGAAGCCTTTTTAATTTCATTTGAGAAAGTGGCTAAACAAATGCAGTGATCAGTTACCGTGTGGACTTAGTTGAACCACACAGAGCTGATAGGTATTTGCATCCCGAGTAGTAGAGGTATCTGGCCATTGTGGGGTGGTGAACAAAGCCATCTGAAATGCATATAAGCTTGGGCCAGAAGCCTACAGACAGCGTTTCTGGAATGCAAATCAAGCTGCCTCATTAAACGCACATTGAGTTTGAAAGAATCAAACAAAGTAATTTTGAAAGGTGCGGAAGGGCATTAAAAACAGAGCAAAACTATGGCACACTTAGAGAGATTCTTCTTTTGGAGAAGTTCAACAATTCACTTCCTGCAGTCGTGAGAACTCGTGTGGAAGAGCAGAGAGTTACAATGGCAAGATTAGAAGCTGAAATGTCTGATGATAATAATTTGGTTCAGAAATCAAAGTTTGGTTTCTGTGAGAGATTGAGAAGAATGTGCGAGATCTTCTTAAAACATATCCCTGTGAGAGTAAGGCTTACTTGCCAAGGCCAGGAGTAGCAGGTAAAGGGTTTTCAGCATTAAGAGACACAGAAGCATATAATTCTTTAATGCTGAGACATGAGGAGCTATGTCATTCAGAAGGACTATTGGAGAGATGAGAAGTGCTCCATTATGTAATCAGTGGTTGGAGTGTCCAGTAGAAACATCAACAAATTAATTCCACAATGGGGAAGGAGGCCTTGAGCTCAGTGTTGGCATTACAACATTTCAGCATTTAAATTGCCACTAACATACCTGAGACAAATCTTTATCACTGATCGTGACCCCTTAACATTTTTGGAGACGTTCAGGCCAAAAAATACCAGTCTGTTGCGATTAAAACATTTACCTGTGAAAGTAAGGTTTATGAGTATAGGCCAGGAGTAGCAGGTAAAGAGGTTAGAGCATTAAGAGGTACAGAAACATGTAATTATTTTATGCTGAGAAATAAGTAGCTATGTCATTCAGAGGGACTATTAGAGAGATGAGAAGTGCTCCATTATGTAACGTGTGCTTGGAGCGTCCAGTGCAAACATCAACAGATTTATTCCACAATGGGGAAGAAGGCATTGAGAAGGTGTTGGTGGTACAACATTTCAGCATTTAAATTGCGAATAACATACATGAGACAAAACGTTATCACTGATCGTGGAACCTTAACGTCTTTTGGAGAAGTTTAGGGAGAAGAATACCAGTCTGTTTCAATTGAGCTTATTATTGCTGTCATTCAATTTGAAATTATACAGGTGACAGGGCGAGAAAACCTAAGTTTTGACACATTCTGGAGACGTGGATGAAGAAAGACAAAGGCATTCTATGGCAGGAGTAAAATGTCTGAAATCTAATCTCGTTGAGAACATTTATATACTCAGAGTCAATATAATATATATGCATTGCAGTCATAGAATCACAGAGTCAGAGAGATGTACAGCATGGAAGCAGACACTTCAGTCCATCCCGTCCATGCAGACCAGATATCCCAACCCAATCTAGTCCCACCTGCCAGCACCCGGCCCATATCCCTCCAAACCCTTCCTATTCATATCCCCATCCAAATGCCTCTTAAATGTTGCAATTGTACCAGCCTCCACCACATCCTCTGGCAGCTCATTCCATACACGTACCACCCTCTGGGTGAAAAAGTTGCCCCTTAGGTCTCTTTTATATCTTTCCCCTCTCACCCTAAACCTATTCCCTCTAGTTTTGGACTTCCCGACCCCAGAGAAAAGACTTTGCCTATTTATCCTATCCACGCCCCGCATAATTTTGTGAATATCTATAAGGTCACCCATCAGCCTCCGACGCTCCAGGTAAAACAGCCCCAGCCTGTTCAGCCTCTCCCTATAGCTCAAATCCTCCAGCCCTTGCAACATCCTTGTAAATCTTTTCTGAACCTTTTCAAGTTTCACAACATATTTCCGATAGGAAGGAGACGAGAATTGCACGCCATATTCCAACAGTGGCCGAACCAATGTCCTGTCCAGCCGCAACATGACATCCCAACTCCTGTACTCAATACTATGACCAATAAGGGAAAGCATACCAAGCGCCTTCTTCACTATCCTATCTACCTGCTACTAATAAAGGAAGATTAGGAGGTCTAAAATGAATCCATCTTTGTATAATGATAGATCATTTTATTAAAGGTGGAGTTGTGAGGATGCTATCACTATAAAAAGGTTATTTTCTCTTGTTTTTTTAAGAGACATTTTAAAGGCGGAGGTGCCGAACTGCTGTCTGAACACAGTTTAAGGAAATAACTGAGGAGGCCTTTAGGTTTCATTAAATGGTGGTAACAATCGAAGGGCAGTGGGCAGCTCTCCCAGACCAGGTTTTCTCGTTTTGTTTTTAGCTGCAGCATTCAGAAGCTGCTGGAGATCCCAGCAGGGTTAGAAGTTCCAATACATGATCCCTAGCTGCTTTTCTGTCTGAGATGGTTGTTGATGTTGATTTCTCCTGGATCAAAAAACTGCATGTAAGAATCTGTATTTGAATATATCTTTGTGCCGAGTCGTGTATACCAAGAAGGTACGGTATCTACTGTTTGTGTAATTGTTCGACATATAAGCTATCCCAAAATGTTATTTTCTTTGATTGTATTTTTACTAAAGCATTTGAATAGATTATGTTCGGCTAAATGTCGAGTGCTTTGACCAGTCAGAACATATCTGGGAAGCACACTTCACATCTATATTCAAAATAAGGAAAGGTTTGGGTCTAAGTGGCCTTCTTAACATATTTTACGGGGATCTGGTCTGGTCCACAACACTTGTAGCCGAGGGGTTTCTGACTGACTCCTGTTATTGAAAAGTTAGTGGAAGTGCTGGGGATGGTGTGCTGGAGCTTGTGCTGTGAGCTGCCTCGGACATTCAGAGAAACCGGTGGATTTGGTGACCCAACTTTGGTTGGAGCCTGGGGACTATGGTAACACCATCTGGATGTGTAACATGAACACCAAATGGAACAGAGGCTGCAGACAGGGAAGCTCTGAAACCACGGAGTGAGTGTGTGTGGGGAAAGGGATCTGCTGTATCCACCCCGGATTTTCCACGAACAGCTTCCCAAGCTCCACTTAACCCAGGAGCAGAGTGTGAGGGGACCCTGACTGAACAAGGACCTGGTCACAGAGCGGTGTCACCTCCTTAAACACGACCCACAGCTTCACGCCAGGGTGAAGACGGTGCTGCCAGTGGCTGTTAGGGTCACAGTTTCATTCAGCTTCTGTGATCCGAAACTTTCCAGGCAGGACGAGGTGACAGCTCCATCATCTCCCAATATCTCAACATCAATGTCACCATTCGGTGACAGAGGATGTATATGGTGGATGAGGTCAATACATTGCTTCTCCCTCAGCGGGAAGCTGCCAGGTGTATCCTTATTTTCCCAGTATAGTGGGATTCCCAAGATGTACATGGTATCCGCAGAGTAGCCATTACATGGGGAGAGGTAGAGGAACTGAAGGAGCTCTCACTCTATTAATGTTAAAGTGTGTACATGTACAATACATCATGTTGGTGAATACCCCTATCCTGAAAGCAGCCACAGTTCCTTCATTCAGAAGCAGGCAGCCATTCCCATCGTCTATGGGTTTCCATGTCGAAAGGAATAATTGTCTCTTGGATAAAAGCCGTCCCCTTGATACACGTTTCAAAACACCATCCCCACCACCAACCAACTACAACAAAATATTCCATGTGTACGGAGAGCAATGGGGTCACTTGCAGTGTCAAGGAGCAGACGATCAGGGATGGAGCAAAACCTCCCATGTCTGAACGGGTCTGAGTGAACCCCCCAGTATACAGTATCATTAAGTCCTGTAATCCCTCTCCATTTCAGTAACATACTGCCTTCTATTACTCCTGTAAATGAAATTACAGGTTATATTTTGTTGTATTGCACCTGCCAAATGATTATCCATTGCCTTTAACTTTCTGTATCTATTCGCAGACACTCCACCCTCTCTTGATAATTTAATCTCTTGCTTATCCAAGCGACATCACGAAACTCAGTATCTGTATATCTGTTCCAACCTCCTGATCATTGATATAGATTGTAAATAGTGGAGGACACAGCACTGGTCACTGTGTGACTCCACTGGTGACGTTCTGTCAAACTGATTAAGACTGACTTATCCGGAGTGCCTCCTTCCTGTTTGATAAACCGTCCTCCCCCTTTACAGTGTCACACGGTCGAAATGCTGAGTATGGACGAGGAGCATCAGTCAGGAATACAACCCCTCAAATCTGCTCCGCCATTGAATATAATCATGGCTAATGTTATCGCGGCCTCTGTTCCACTTTCCTGCTATCTCCCCATCCTAAGATACCTTCTTTGCAGGAATCAGTTGAAGGAACCATCTCTGCACTCCGTCCAATGTAACAATACACCTTCTTCATTGAGTAGAAAAAAATCTTTACACACTACTCCAATGTGATCTCACTATGATCCTGTACAAGAGGTAGCAAAATATTTACCAGGCTGCTGAAAGGTTCCCACCCAGTTTAGAGTAGTCTCAGCTCTCTAGGGTAATACACAGCATTGTTGAAAATCATTGTCCTTCTCTACTCCACATGCATAACGGGAGATCTGGAGAAAATCTCACAATGATGCTTGAGAAGAGAATAAATAAAGTGGCAAGATGACCTCTAACATTAATTTTAATTAGAATCTGACCTTCGGGGAGGTGTCAGAGTACTGGAGAACAATTAATACCATTCCACTTCACAGTAATCATGATTTGAAAATGCCGGTGTTGGACTGGAGTGTCCAAAGTTAAAAATCACGCAACACCAGGTTATAGTTCAACAGGTTTAATTGGAAGCACACTAGCTTTCGGAGAGCTGCAACTTCATCAGGTGATTGTGAAGGACAAAATTGCAAGGCACCGCATTTATGGCAAAAAATTACAGTATCATGTAACTGAAATTAGACATTGAAAAAGACCTTGATTATCTGTTGAGTATTTCATCTGTTCGAATACCATGATAGTTTAGCTTCTTCCGTGTGTAAATAAAAAAAAAACATTTTAAAAAAGTTGCATTCTAAGGTTAACTGTAACAATTGGGTTAGCTAGACAATATGTCGAAGGTGTTAGCACCCTGTGTTCTCTGTCTACGCCATGATGTTAAGATCAATTCTAATCTAAAAAGTCAGATAACAGAGTTTTACTGTATTCATGCAGTTTTTGAGCAAAGTACAAAAGTAACTCTGCAAGTATAAATTCACCCCCCAAAATGTATGTGTGCCCCCCTGTGGGTCTTTGTGTCTGTCTGTGCGTATGTCTGTCTGGCTTGGGGGTTGTGAGTGTGAGGGAGTTTGTATATGTGTGTGTAGTGAGTGCAGTGTGCCTTAATTATGTGAGGGGGTGCACGTGTGAGTGTGAGAGTGTGTGTGTGTGTGTGTGGGGTGGGGATTTGAGAGTGTCTGTCAGAGAGGATATATGTGCCTGCATGAGTGTAGAGTGGTCTAAATCTCTGAGAGGATGCATGTATGAGTATGGGAGTATGTGTGTCTGTAAGGGTGTGTGCGAGTGTCTGTGTGCGTGTCTGTGTATATGTGAGTCCGTGTGTGTGTATGTGTGTATAGGAGTGCCTGTGTGTGTGTGTGTGTGTGTGTGTGTGTAGGTGTGCCTGTGTGTGTATATAGTGCAATGGTGATCACCTGTAATGTGACATGAACTCAAGGTCCAGGTTGAGGCCCTCCCTATGGGTACCGAATTTAGCTATCAGCCCCTGCTCGACCACTTTTCGCTGTTGCCTGTCCCGAAGTCCACCTTGGAGGATGGTCACCCGAAGGTCCGAGGCTGAATGTCCTGGACCACTGAAGTGTTCCCAACTGGGAGGCAACACTTCTGGTCTGTTGAGTGTTATGCGGTGCCCAATCATCCATTGCTGTAGTCTTTGCTTGGTTTTCCCAATGTATCATGCCTCAGGGCATCCTTGCCTGCAACGTATAAGATAGACAACGTTGGCTGAGTCACATGAGTACATGCCACGTACATGGTGGGAAGTGTCCTCACATATAATTTTGATACCCATGTCTACATTCTGACACGTCTTGCAGCGCCTACCGTGACAGGGTTGTATGGAGTTGTCCTGAAAGCTGAGCAGCTTGTTATGAACAATGATCTGTTGGAGGTTTGGCGGTTATTTAAAGGCAAGGAGGTGTGGGGTAGGTCTTGCCGAGGTGCTCATTCTCATTGATAATGTGTTGCAGGTCACGAAGAACATGGCGTAGTTTTTCAGCTCCTGGGAAATACTTAACAACGAATGGTACCCTGTCGGTTGCCACAGCAAGAAACCATAATGACCTCCTCAGGAGACAGACACGTGCTGCAACCGACAGGGTACCCTTCATTGTTCAGTAATTCCCAGGAGTTGAAAAACTTCACCATGTACTTCTTGACCTGCAACACATTATCAATGAGAATGAGCACCTCACCACGACCTTCCCACACTTCCAAAGTTTTCCTTTAAACAACCGCCAAACCTCAAACAGATCATTATTCATAGCACATTGCGGGGCTTTCAGGACAACTCCACACAACCCTGTCACGGTAGGCGCTGCAAGACGTGTCCGATTGTGGACATGGATACCACCATTACACGTGGGGAAACCTCCCACCATGTACGTGGCAGGTACTCATGTAACTCAGCCAACGTTGTCTATCTTATACTTTGCAGGCAACGATGCCCTGAGTCATGGTACATTGGGGAAACCGAGCACAGGCTATGGCAATGGATGAATGGGCACCGCACAACAGTCAACAGACAGGAGGGTTCCCTCCCAGTTGGGGAACACTTCAGTGGTCCAGGACATTTGACCTCGGACCTTCGGGTGACCATCCTCCAAGGTGGAATTCGGGAGAGGCAACAGCGAAAAGTGGCCGAGCAGGGGCTGATAGCTAAGTTCCATACTCATAGCGAGGGCCTCAACCGAGACCTTAGGTTCATGTCACACTACAGGTGACTACCATTTCACTATACACACACACACTCACACCAACACAGAGCCACTCCTATATACACATATACACATGGAACACACACACTCCCACACTCAGACATGCATCCTCTCAGAGACTTAGACCACTTCACACTCATGCACACACATATATCCTCTCTCTCATAGACACTCACAACCCACACCCCAGACGCACACACATGCCCACACTCACACATACACCCCCTCACAGATTTAAGACATTCTACACTCACTACACATATATATACACTTTCTCTCACACTCACAACCCCCAACCCAAATAGACACACACACACAGACAGACACAAATATCCACACACACACCAATTGTTACATTTAACCTGAGAAAGCAACTTTTGATATTTTTTTTTATTTACAAATGAATGAATTGAAACTATCATGGTATTCGAACAGATGAAAGACTCAATAGACAATCAAGGTATTTTTCAATGTGTAATTTCAGTTACATCACACTGTAAATTTTTGATATAAATTCTGTGCCTTGCAATTGTGTCCTCCACAATCACCCGATGAAGAAGCGACGGTCCGAAAGCTAGTTTGCTTCCAGTTAAACCTGTTTGACGAGAACCTGGTGTTGTGTGATTTTTAACTTCACAGTATGGGTGGTAGAGATAGACCAGGGAACTATAGGGGAACGAGTATTAAATCACTGTTAAGGAAACTACTGGAGAAAATACAGAAGGAGAAAATTGAGCTCCAGTCAGAGTAGCAAGGTTTGATCAGGGATAATCATCATGATTTTATCAGAAGAAAGTCACATCTAATGAATTTGATTGAATTAGTTTGAGGAGGTCGTTTATTTAGTTTTGCAGCAAGGTCTTTGAGAAAGCCCAATATGGGAAAATTTAAAATAAAATAAAGTCTCATGCAATCAAGGCTAACGTGACAAGTAACAACGAAAAGTTTCTTAGTGTCAGGAGACAGAGGGTGGTGGGATAAGGCTGTTTGTGTGACTGGTGACCAGTGTCTCCTGGTGTACCACGGGGATCAGTGCTGTGTCCCTTATTATTTGTGGTATTTATAAATGGTGTAGATGTGAATGAAGGGGGTGGGTGAAGGGGGTGGGGTTTGTGATAAGTACGTTTGTGTTTGCCCGGTTGGTTGGCAGTGAGGAGAAAGGTCTTATGTTACAGGAAGATACAGATGGAATGGTCAGGTGGGTCAGATCAAGGGCAGTTGGAACGTAACCCTGATAAATATGAGGTGATACACTGTGGAAGAAGGAACCAGACAGGGGAGTGCTCAATGAATGGCAGCATATTGGGAAACTCAGAGGGTGCTTCTTCACTCATCACTGAATGGGACTGAGCAGGACTAGTTAAGAACCGGACCTTAGGTGTAGCGTTTATCAATCGGGGCATAGATTATAAGAGCTATACAGGGCTTTGGTTAGGCCAAGATGTAGTACTGCATGTAGCTCTAGAAGCCACTTAAAAGGAAGAATATGGTTGTACTGGATGGTATGCAGAGGAGATTCACCAGGATGTTCCCTGTGATGGAGCATATCAGCTATGGAGAGAAGCTGGCTAAACTCGGGTTGTTCACATTGGATCAGAGAAGGCTGAGGGGGATGTGATTCAGAAGGAAAAGATTATGAGAAGCATGGACATGGATGGATAGACAGCAGCTGTTCCTTTTAGTCAGAGAGTCGAGAACAAGTGGGCACACTTCTAAAGTGAAGTGTTTGAGAATTAGAAGGAATTTGAGGATTCTTGTTCGCCCAGAGGCTGTTGGGGTCTGGAATGCACTTCCTGAGAGCGGAGTTATCACAGGTAACCTCACAACCATCAAAAAGTCCTTGAACGTGCACGTGGACGTGTCATAACATTCCCTGCTATGGGCCTGGCGTTGGAAAGTGGGACTAATATAGATCGTGCTGTATTTCTGTTGGTCTATGCTCTTGTGAGTGTATGGTGTGGAAGGTCAATTATGGAGTAGCTAAAGGCAGAAATTGTTGGGTTTCTGAAGAGTATATTCACAAGGGTTATAAGAGTGAACTGTAATAGCTTGTCAAATCATATCAATGTGAGAAGAATGAGAAAACAAGTGCGGATTCCTTACAATCTGAAACCAGAGAATGGGCAAAGGAGAACAGGGAAATGGCAGAACTATGAAACAGTTACTTCAGTTCTGTCTTCACAGAACTTTCTAACAATACGAGAAAAACCAATTCGGGTGTGGAAAAGGGTTCTAGAACATGGAACATAGAACATAGTAAATAAAAGATTTAGGATAAATTATTGGGACTGAAAGTAATGGTCAGAAACAACAGTAACACGGATTTATGAAATGGGGATTATGTTTGAGAAACGGTCTGGGAGACAAGTATTTGGTTTTTCAGGAAAATTTTGGGAAAGCTAATTTGCAAAATAAAATCTGAGTGGATTGGGGCGAATATATGGCCATGTTTCTAGAATGGGACAGCTGGCAGGAAACAGTGAATCGAAATAAACAGACTCATCAAGCAACAGCCTGACATTGTCTGTAAGGTACGATTCAGTGAGTATGACTATATCCCTGACACCCCATCACCTTCCCCGGATATTTCCTGTCTCACCAGCAGAAGAGACAGAGAACAGCCAGGGAATTCCTAAAGGAATGGCACTCATCCTCAGATTCAAACATTAAGCACATCGACATGGACCCAATATACCAACCACTGCAGCGGACAGCTGGAACTGACAACCGGAAGCGGCAGATACAAATCACTATAAATGCCGGAGGAATGATCACAGAAGCGCATCACAGGAGGTCCCCAAGCACTGAGGATGTCACCTAGATAGGGGACGAAACATCTGCAACACAAATCCCCAGCTCGGCGAACAGAACCAAAACAACGAGCACCCGAGCTACAAATCTTCTCACAAACTTAGAACAGACACAGCAGAAGTGGCAGCGCAATCGGATACAATTGGAAAGGAATTGCTCTGGGAGTCCTCAACAGTGAATCTGTATCCCATGAAGTCTTATGGTGTTAGTTTACCTTTGGGAAAGAAAACCTCCTGCTGATTACGATGTACCAACCTCCCTTAACTGATGAATCAGTACTCCTCCATGCTGAACAACACTTGGAGGAAGCCCTGAGCGTAGCAAGGACACAAATTTGTACTCTGGGTGGGGGATTTCAATGTCCACGATAACGTGGGGCTCAGCTGCAGCATTACTGATCGAGCTGGTGGGGTTCTAAAGGATATAACTGCTAGACTGGGTCTGCCACAGTTGGTGAAGGAACTAACAAGAGGGAAGAGACATATTTGACCTCATCCGTACTAATCTGCCAGTTGCAGAAGTATCTCTCCATGACAGTATCTGTAAAAGTGACCACCTCATAGTCATTATGGAGACAAAGTCACACCTTCACATTGAGAATAGCCTCCATCATATTGGGTGGCACTGTCACCGGACTAAATAGGACAGACTTCGAAGAGATCTAGCAGTTCAATTCTGGGTTTCCATAAGGTGTTGTGAGTCATCAATTGTACAACCTCATGGCCTGGCATATCTCCCTTGCAACAATTACCATCAAGCCAGAGGATCAACCCTGGTTCAATGGAGTGTGCAGGATGGCAGGAGCAGCACTGGGAATACCTGAAAATGAGGTGTCAGCCTGACGAAACCACCACACAGGACAACTTGTGCGCCAAACAGCATAAGCAATCAGTAATAGAGAGAGCTATGTGATCCCAAAAGCAACGGATCAGATCTAAGATCTGCAGTTCTTTCACATCTCGTCGAGGAATGGTAGGGACAATCAAACAAGTCATTGGAGGAGGAGATTCCACAAATATCCCCATCCTTAATGATGCAATAGCCCAGCACTTCAGTGCAAAAGATAAGGTTGATGCATTCACAACAATCTTCAGTCAGAAATGCTGAGAGGATGATCCATCTTGGCCTCCTTCAGTGTTCCTCAGTAATTCAGTTACCAGTCATCAGCAATTCCATTTAGTCGACGCAATGTCCAGAAACGGTTGTAGACACTGGATACTTCAAAGGGTACATACGCTGACTACATTCTGGCTATAGTACTGAAAACCTGCGCTCGAGAACTTGCCACGTCCCTAGCCAAGCAGTTCCCATACACTTGCAACAACAACATTTACCTGATTGTGTGGAAAAGTACCCAAGAATCTCCTATACATAAAAAGCAGAACAAATCCAATCCAGCCAATTACCAACCCATCAGTCTACTCACAATCATTAGTAAAGTGATGGAAGGTGTCAGTCCTTTCAAGCAGCACCTGCTCAGCAACAACCTGGTCAATGACGGACAGTTTGGACTCTACCAGAGCCACTCAGCTCCTGACCTCATTACCTCAAACATGGACAAAAGAGCTGAATTCCAGAAGTGGGGTGAGAGACACAGGGCTTTAAATCAAGGCTGCCTTCGACCAAGTGTGGCATCAAGTGGCCTTAGCAAAACTGCAATCAATGGGTATCCGGGTCAAACTCCTCGCTGGTACGAATCATACCTGACACGTAGGAAGATGGTCATGGCTGATGAAGGTCAGTCAACTCATTTCCAGGACAAGTCTGTAGGAATCCCTTGGGCAGTGGCTTAGGCCCAAGCGTCTTCAGGTCTGCTTCATCAATGGCTTGCCTCGATTATAATGTCAGAAGCGGGGATGCTCGCCAATGATTGCACAATGTTCAGCAACATTTGTGGCTCCACAGATACTGAAATAATCCATGTCCAAATGCGACAAGATCTGGACAGTATCCAGACTGACATGTGGCAAGTAATATTGAAACCACACAAATGCCAGACTCTGACCATCACCACTAAAATACAATCTAAAAACTGCCCCTTGGCATTCAATGGTGCTACTATCACTGAATCCCCCAGTATCAAAATCCTGGGGGGTAATCATTGCCCAGAAACTCACTGGACTCGCCCACAGTAACTACAAGAGCAGGTCAGAAGCTATGGATACTGCGGCGAGTAACTCACATCCTGACTTCCAAAAGTCTGTCCATCATCTACAATGCATTAGTCAGAGGTGTTATAGAGGTACTCCCCATTTTCCTGGATGATTGCAGCCCCAGCAAAATGAAGAAGCTTGATACCATCCAGGACAAAGCAACGAGTTTGAGTGTCGTTTCATCCACAATGCTCCACCATCAACGCCCAGCAGCAGCAGCAGTGTTTTACTAACTACAAGTTGCACTGAAATGATTCACCAAAGATCCTCAGACACCATCTTCCCAACTCATGACCACGTCTATCCAGAAGGACAAGAGCAGCAGCTGTATGGGAACACCACCATCTTCAAGTTCCCCTCCAAGCCAATCATCACCCTGACTTGGAAATCTATCAGCGTTCCTTCACTGTCCTCCTCCTTTACCGGTGTTTCTGTGTAGTCTGTGGGAAAATTGTCACAAACTCTCAGATGTTAGGAAGGAGGTCTCTGCAGGGGCGACAGGATTGTGTTTACCGTCCCTTTTCCAATACCGAGGCTGCTGCCGGGTGTTCTGTCTAGTTTTATCCTTTAAGACCTCGGATTAGTTTGATACAATAGAGTGTTTTGCTTGGCCGTTTCAGAGACCATTGAAGAGTTTATCACATCTCTGTGTGTCTGGAGTCACTTTTAGGCCAGATCAGGAAAGCACGGGAGATTCACTTCCTGAAAGTCCATGGGAGAAGCAAATTCGTGTTTACAATCGACATTGGCTTCAAGGTCACTGTTACTGACACCAGATTTTGCATCTTAATATTTTATTAATTATTTTTACCTTCCAGAATCTGCCAGAGCATTTGTCTGGTCTGGATTAGTAATCCAGCGACATCTCCACATTAGCACCATCTCCACATGGGGACCTATCGGAAACCACACTGAGCAGGTTATTTCTGTGCTGCTTGACTACTCTGTCAAAAATAACTCCCACCAATTTGTCTATCGTGACTACTGAGGCAGTAGTAATTGGTCAGATTGTAATTATTCTCCTCTTAGGGGACTGGACATAGCTGAGTAATTTTCCTCATTGCCAGTGAGATATTCGAGTTGGAGCTGGAATGAAACAGCTTCCCCAGGGACACGACTTATTGTGCAGCACAGGTCTTCAGTCCCATTGCAGGAATGGGGTCAGGGCCCATTACCTTTGTCGTATCTACTGTGTTCAGCTGTTTCTTCATCTCACGTGCATCGAATAGAATTGATTAAAGACTGGCATCTGTGATTCTGCGGGCATCATGGCGATGATGAAGTTGATCGTCGACTCAACACTTCTGGCTGAGGATCGGGCAGATATTACATTTTTGACTTTTACACTGATGCGTTGGTCTGTTCCATTATCTACAATGGGGATGTTTGTGGAGTCCTTTCCTCCAGTCATTTGTTTAATGATCCATTACCACTTATGACTGAATGTGGCAGGACTGCAAAGCTTCGATCAGATCTGTTGCTCAGGTGTGATAACATTAATGGGTTAGCATCAGGTTTAGGTTTACATGGTTCTGACCCTGACATGTTCACCCACAGTCATTACTGACACATAGATCGTGTTGATTGTAATGGCAGACTAAGGAGATTATCCCTGGGCAAAATGTTACAGGTGGTGGTTGAATAGTGTTCTGCTTCTCCTGCTATTGTGGTTTACAGCATTCCGTGAATACGCAGTTTTGAGCTGCAATATCTGAAATGCAATTCTAATGTCTGTCCCCTAGTTCACATCGAGACTCTTTCACCCATCAACCCTGTACTCAGTGACCGACTCTGGTTTCTGATGTGGTAACACTTTCATCTTCATATTCTCACTCTGCTGATGTCATGCTTCTAATCTGACACAATCCATCAAAAAAAACTAATTTTAATTTAATTGTTTAATTCATCTGAATCTTTTTCCTTGAGTAATACCATCGTCTGTGTTTAAATTGAATGTGTTTCCATCTGTTTCTCTCCCTGACCATGATTAAGAGCTCTGTCGTGTCACTGATACCGGCCTTATGTATTTTCAGAGCCAAGGAACTCTTTGGATTCCCAATCATCTTCACCACATTGTATGTTTTTCTCATTTGTTTTGATGCCTTATCACTCATGGCTGGCTTGTCCTCCCATGAGTACATTTCACCCTTTTTGGGAGAGTTTCATATATCCTCTGAATTATCCAGCATAAATTCCTGCCATTGCTGCTCCATGGTCATCCCTACTCGGCTCCTCTTCGAATTTACTCTGGCCAGTTCCTTCCTCATGTCTTTGTTGTGACATTGCTCAATTATAATGACATTACATCAAAAAGAGAGCAATAGATATAAACTGAAAGAAGAATTTTTGAGAGATGGGACATAAAGAATAATTGGCAAATTTCTTAACTAGATACAAAGAGAGAACGAGAGAGAGGATATAGACGAGGAAATGTGAAAAATTAGAAAACTAGATTATTGAAAGAAGTAGATGTACATCCCTCAATGTTTTGGTAATTCCGGTGTGCTGTAGTCCTTTGTACAGTACATGTACAACATAGGAATCTGTTCAAATGCCAGAATTTTAATCTCCAATAATACGACAGACACTAGCTTTGGAAAGAACCCAGCAGGCCAATATATTGAATTCCCTGTTGAAAATGGATTAACTGAAGTACGTTGCGATACCACAAGCAAGAATGTAAAACACACATCCTGATAAGAATGAGAGTATAGTGTAGAGAATTCCAGAAAAAGGAGGGAACATTGAGAGAAGGGGAACATATCACATTAGCTGAGCATGAAGTAATGTTTCATCAATTTTATACATCATGTGCATCATTTTTCGATAACTGTGTCTCTGTTATTCATTTAGAATGTGTTGTGCACACATGAAAAATATCTGCACACACATTGATTAAACAATGTATACAAAATCATTTTTTCGACATTGAAATGGTCCTGTTGTCATGCTACCAGGATGCATGAACTCCAACTGGTCACCAAAAGACACGACCCACGATCACTATGTTCCATAATACAGAAAAGGAAGGGCACCATTTTGACTGTAACAACACACACATACGAAGACACGCCAGGACGTTCTTAGAGGAATGGCATTGTAACCAGAAGTCCATCAGTAAAAACATCAATTTATATCCTATCTACCTTATCTTGTAATAAAGAAAACTGGAAATAACATCATCCACCTTAAGAAACTAAGGCCTTTTAATAGAGAGGCGGGACTTACCACCAGCATTTCAGCGGAGATGCTCACTGATGATGTCACCTAGTAATGGTGACGAAACGTCCGAAAGCAAACCTTCAAGTTCAGCGAGCTAACATGCATACATAAAAATTGTTATTTGTAATTAATTAGTGGAATTTAGGAGTTCTCTGTCACCCACGATTCAAAAGATTATGATGTGAGATTAGCGTTTCTGGGTGTGTGGTTTTAATTAACAGAGGGGTTCGACATTGATGTCATAACAGTTTGGGGCCTTGCCATATGGGATTTGGACCGACTTGAACAGATTTGGGGTACAAAAGGTCCCAGCAGATTCCAACACGTGGCAATTATTGACCTAGATCTTCAAATAAAACCGGTGAGAAAATTCATTTAACTCTGTTAACTTGTGGTCGGTTCAATTAAAACTGAGAGAAATGGCTTTTAACATTACTAAAGAGGTTCCCAAGTTTGCCAAAGAAGTTTAGAAAGGCAGAAGACGGAATATATTTAGAATTAGCAAGTAGATTAGAATTGGGTTTAACCAGGGACAAAAGGAAAGCTTAAATTGAAATGGAGATGGTCAAGTACTTTGGTGTGTGAGAGAAACAGGCAACTGCAGTAGAGTTAGAAAAGACTTAAATTACAAATGCACGGTTTGTGAAAATTTGTAGCTCAGGTTGAGGTTTAGGGTGTAGGTTTGCTCGCTGAGCTGTAGGATTGATATCCAGACATTTCATTACCTGGCTAGGTAACATCATCAGTGGCGACCTCCAAGTGAAGCGAAGCTGTTGTCTCCTGCTTTCTATTTATATGTTTGTCCTGGATGGGGTTCCTGGGGTTTATGGTGATGTCATTTCCTGTTCGTTTTCTGAGAGGTTGATAGATGGCATCTAGATCTATGTGTTTGTTTAGGGCGTTGTGGTTGGATCTATCCTGGGACAGGCTAAGCAAAGACATGCCAGAGAATTCCTAGAGGCCTGGCACTCCAACTATTTGTATTTTCACTCTTTCTGACATGTTACTCAAGAGCGAGATAATTTGTGGAATTAGGACAGAAATTAAGGTTGGGGACAGAAACATCACGATTGGAGAACTAACAGTAAGAGTGAGTGACAGAGTGTCAGTCCCAGGAATACAGTGTGTTCTTGTGAATGATTTAATAGGATCCAATTTGGGAGAGTCACCCCTTGTGGTGGAGAAGTCAAATAAAAACTAGGGAACTGAGGAGTTAAAGGAAATATACCCAGGAATTTTCCAGACAGTGTAGTAACAAGATCCCACTGTCATAAGCAGAATGGACAAACGAAAGAAAAAGACAAAAGAGTTGATGTTCAGTTAACTGACCCCCTGTTTGATGTAAAGGTGCAGGAAAAACCTGAACGTGGAGAAAAACGGTAGGTTAGTGCAGAAGGGAAATGGGCCGAAGTGCACCAGATTGTGTTATTGGTCGCATACCGTGTTACGGGTAGCACATCAACTAACTGCAGGTGGTCACCTAAGTTTACGGAAGACTGAAGCTAAACTACATAAGCAATTCTAGTGGCCTGGAATGCACAAGGACGTGGTTATTTTTTGTTGTACATGTAACACATGCCAAATGGTAGATAAGTCACAGGCAGTAATAAAACCAGCACCTTTGTTGCAAATTCCTGCATTCGAAGAAGCTTTCACGTGGGTTGTGATTATATGTGTAGCTTCCCTTTCTAAAATAAAAATAAAAGAAACCAATATTTGCTCAGCATAATGGATGTGTCTATCAGATTTAAAGAGGCAATTCCATTATGGAGTGTTAAGGCAAAAAGTGAAGTGCAGGAGATGGTAGCTTCTTTTACTCGCTGTGGGCTCCGCAGAGAGATTCAGTCAGACCAAGGGTCTCATTTTACCGCTGAGCTGTTTTAGGAAGTCATGGATAGCTTAGACATACAGCACTTTAAATCAAGGGCGTCCCATCCTGAATCCCATGGAGTATTGGAAAGTTAGCATCATACGCTGAAGACCATGTTAACATCGTACTGTCAGTATTGGCCAAATGATTGGGACAAAGGTGTCACATTAAATTGCTTATCATCAAAGATACCCGAAATAAATCTACTCAGTTTACTTCCTTTGAGTTAATGTTCGTACATGAAGTGAAGTCTTTTGAATTGAATTAAATCTAAATTGACAGGACCAAAGTCGGAGATCTCACACTTGGACTATGTATGTGAGGTGAGGGAGAGATTAGATGGAGTAGGTGAGTTAGCGCACATGCACCTGAAGAGGGCACAGCATTGAATAAAGCAGATAAAAAACTCTGAAACAGCGGAGAGTGAAGCAGGTAGGGATGACGTATTAGTAGTTAAAATAATGCTCAGGATACCAGAAGCCAACTGAATTTGAATATTATTGTTCCGACACCTGGAAAGCAATCAAATTATGAGAATTATTGTACCATGGGGAGGATATAAACCCAGCATTTTGAACACTAGGGGAAGAGCCACTGCCATCCAACAGCAGAGTAACTGCTGCAGAGCAGGAGTGCGAACTGTCCCTCTCAAAAGCACTCTCTATCAAAGATACATGTTCATGTCAAACCTACTTGCAGTAAAACAAAACGTGATTTGGGGATCAGCGGCTGGAAGAATGAACACAACGGGGAAGATAGAGACTGTGTGGTCTTGAGATTGCAAGGTTTAATATGTGGGTTGGTAGAATAGCATATTTTTATGGAGTTGGAAACAGATAGTAAGTTGCTAAGAAAAGAGGGTCTTGTATTTTTGAACAGCTGTTGTTTAGTGTTCACTCTTGACGTTAACAAACTAATTTGTGAATGTTTGTTTAAATAGTGGAAGTAGGAGATATGTGTCACTCATATTTTAACAGATTACGAGGTGAGGCGAGCTTTTCTGGGTGTTTGGTGTGAATTAACAGAGAGGTTCGATTCCACCTTGTAAATGTCCATCCAAGCTAACCCCATTTCCCTGCAGTTGGCCCATATCCTTCTCGTCCTTTCCCATCCACATATTTACCCAAATGCTTTTTAAATGTTGTTAATGTACCACCCTCAACCTCATCTGCTGGTAGCTCATCCACGTACCAGCCTTCTGTGTAAAGAAGTGGCTCCTCAGATTCCCTTTTATTCCTTCCCCTCTCAACGTAAACTGATCCCCTCTAATCCTCGATTCTCTAAAGTTTGGAAAAAGACTGAGAGCATTCGCCCTATCCATGCCCTTCATGATCCTATGCAGCTCTATAAGGTCCCCCCTCAGTCTGCTACACTCTATTGGAAAGGTCCTAGCTTGTCCAACGTCTCCCTATAACTCAGACCAGGGGGTCCTGGCAACATCCATGTTAATTTCTTCTGCACGCTTTCTAATTTCTTTAAATGCTCCCTAATACAAAGTGACAAAAACTGAACAGAATGCTCCAAGTGCGGCCTTACCAAAGTTCTGTATAAATGCAGCATAACTTCCCTACTTCCATATTCAATGTACGGCCTGTTGAAAGTCAGTGTGTCAAATGCCTTCGTCACTGCCTTGTCTACCTGTGACTCCACTCTCAGAGAACCTTGCACCTGAACGCCAAGGTCTCTCTGCCCACTACACCCCTTAAGGTCATCCCATTCACCATGAAACTGCTACCTTGAGTTCAGTTTCCAAAATACACGACATCATGCATCTATATTAAAGTCTATTTGCCATTTCTCGGCCCACTTCCATACCTGATTAAATTCCTGCTGCAATTTCTGATAAACTTCCTCACTGATCACACTACCAATTATATTAGTGTCATCTGCAAACTGACTAATCATGCCTTGTACATTCTCAACCAATTCATAGATAATAAACAGCAATGGACCCAGCTCCGATCTGACAAGCATTCTTCCATTAAACCCCCTGCTTCCTACCATCAAGCCAACTGTGTATTCAATTGGCCAGTTCCCCCAGAATTCCACGTGATAGAACCTTCCAGAACATGTGGAAACATATCAAAGGTCTTACTGAAACCCATAGAGACTACGTTTACCGTTCGGCCCTCATCAACCTTCTTGGTCACTTCATCAACAAACCCTAACAAATTTGGGAAGCGTGATCTCCAACTCACAAGTCTATGCTGACTGCTCCAAATATAAGTAATGGGTGTAAGTAATGGGTGCAGTCAATGGTATGCTGTCCTTCATTGTAAGATGATGCAAGTTCGTAAGTAATGCCATCTTCCTGCTGTTGTAGAGCCTTGCTGAGAGAGTGGTTGGGACACTCTCTACAGATTTGATCTCCTTTGTACCGAATGATCTCCTTACCACAGACACGCGTGATGGTATCACGAGGATAGAGTGAAGAAGCTGAGTGTTTAATCAGTAGAGCTTTGAAAGAAGAAGAAATGGTGACGCTAAACACGAGGAGTGGCAGCGATCACTTATTTCCAAAAGTCACATTGATCGGGTGAGAAATTCCATACTTTACCCAGGATTGATTGGTTTGATTTATTGTCACATGTACCTCAGTACAGGGAAACATTTTATTTTTGAGCAGTGGAGGCAGGTCATAGTAAGCATGGCCAGACAGATCATAGGGTGGAAATAGACTTGGACAGAGTAAGGCATACAGGTTACACTGAATAGGACGTGCACTAGACAAGATCAACACGAACAAGATCAGCATTATTTGAACTTAGAGAGTCCATTCATCAGTCTAACGTGACTTTCCTAATAGTTTATATGCCTAAATTAACTCGCCCCACGTTATTGGGCAGTCGGCGTGTAAACCTGTACTCAACGTCATGTTGCTCACAATCCCCAACAGCAGCCACAATACCTTCCATCTGAAACAGGTAGCCATTCCCACCAGCTTCCGCCCTACATAGAGAACACCAGGCTGTCTTGTCAGAGATTGTTATTGCCTTCTTGTGACTTCAAACAAGATGTATGGCTTCCCTCCTCACCACTGGAAAACTACGTTAAAGTCCCACGTGTGTATCATGACTGACGGAGCTACGAGGAACAACGTGGAACAGTCTGTCTGTGCAGCCTCTGCTCCACTTGGTCATCATGTTGGAGCATCAATTAGGAGACAACGAGGACTGCCCATGCTGGAGATCAGAGTAGACAGTGGTTTGCTGGAAAAGCACAGCAGGTGAATCGACGTTTCCGGCATAAGGTATTCATCAGGAATCAGTATCAATTACCTCATTCTGCCCCTTTGTAAGTGCATTGAGGTGGGAATGTCCTCCTACCGTTCCTGTGTCAGTGACTCAAGGGACTGAATTACTTCTTCCTAGTCTGATTGGACAGGGCCAAAGGCCTGACTGGGTTATCCCTGGTTCCTGTTTAACGGCTCGATGTGCCGACAAGTGTGATGATGCTGCAGCTTTAAGAGGTTATTTTGTTCTGGTTTCTTTTAAGCGAGAGATTGAACGATCGTTACAAAGCTGGTTAGTTAAGACCACTTGAGTAACAGCTAGGGAGGCCTTGGGTTTATTTTAATGCAGCCTGAATGAGTGTGATCAGCTCTCACATAATAGGATCTCCGGGTTTTGCTTTGTCAGTAACATCAGAAACTATTGGGGTCTCCACAGAGTTGGAAGCTTCAGTGACTTTCTCCTGGCAGCTACCCTTGCTGACATTTCTCTTGATGCCGTTTTTAATTTCTGGACTGGAGAGATATTTGTGACATTCTGTGTCTGAATTTTCCTTTTTGCCAAGGGCTGTGTTTAAAGGATTTTCCTATATTGGAACAGTTCATTAGTAATAGTTGATGTGGTTCTTTTCGCCGAGCTGGGAACTTGTGTTGCAGACGTTTCGTCCCCTGTCTAGTTGACATCGTCAGATTCAATCATCAAACACATCGACCTGGACCCAATATACCAGCCAATGCAGCGGACAGCTGGAACTGACAACCGGAAGCAGAAGATACAAACCACTATATCTGCCGGAGGAAAAATCACAGAATTGCTTCACAGGAGTCCCCCAAGCCCTGAGGATGTCACCGAGACAGGGACGAAACGTCTGCAACACAAATTCCCAGTTCGGCAAACAGAACCGCAACAACGAGCACCCAATCTACAAATCTTCTCCCAAACTTGAATTAGTAATAGTTCCTAGATCTGTTATTCTGTTAACTTGTCCAATAGAATTACGTTATTCTAAATTCCTCTTTCTTTGGTTTTATTTCATCTTTCGTGTTAAAGTGAATGGCATTTTGCATCACACCGAGTAGTTTGACCAGTCACACTCTATCTGGAACCGACAGTTTACATTTTCTTTAAAATAAGAAAACGTAAGAGCCTCGGCTACGCCTTCAAATATTGTTGAGGAGCTTTTGTGCGGTCAATCACACTAGACTCCTTCTCTTCATGAGTAATAGGCTGGAGGCACTGAATGGGCTGTCCCTGTCCTTCTCCAATAGTGTGAATGGGCCGAATGTCTTACTCATATTCCTGTGAAACCAGCGTGAGGTGCGGAATGAACTCTTATTTTACTGTGGCAATGTGCAGTCTCAGGCAATCTTTTTACATGAATGTTATTGACTCTTTAAAAGCACAAGCCTCAATAGAGTTTGGGTCCTGCTGCACATGGACACAGACCAGTTCAGGACCTGACGGGGGCGTCAGATTATTCTAAACATTGTGGAATCTTCAGTGACCATCCCCACTTCTGATCTTATGGTGGGAAGGGTGAGGGTGGGGAGACATTGATGAAGCAGCTGAAGATGTTTGTGAAGAGGAAGCAACCCTGAGGATTTCCCACAGAGGTGACCCAGGACTGAGATGATGACCATCTTCCTTTGTGCCATGTTTGACCCCAAACACTGGAGAGTTTACTCTGATTCCCATTAAGTCCAGTTTTGTTAAGCTCCTTGATGTCAACAGACGTCAACCACTGCCTTGATATCAGGGCCAGTCATTTTTACCGAAACCCTTGTGTCAATCTCTTTTGTTCGTATCAATAGGCCATGATAAAGGAGCATGAAGTGTTTTCTTCAAACAGGTGGGATTGAATGTTAGGATTTCTCTCCTCAAGGGTGTTCGGGGAGTTAGATGACTAAACGTATTTGAAGAGGAGGTAGATGGATATTGACCTGTCAGAGAGTTGAGGGCTATGAAAAATTGAGTATGAAAGAGGATTTGCGAGCAAGAGCAGATCAACCACGATCTTAGTGAAGGACAAGACAGGCTTGGGGACTGAACGCCCTGCTCCTGTTTCTGATGTTCTCATGTTCTGTAATTGGAAAGTTAGTGGGTGTAATTTTCATGCATGTGCAATTACTGCATATTGCAGTCAGGAGGCCAGAGGATTCTATGATCCATCACTGGGTGAGGTATGGGGGCTGCATTCACAATGAATCTGGGTCTACAACATGATCAACAAATGAAACACAAGTTTCAGAGACGGGAAGCTCTGTAAAGAGAGATGACGGGCCTCTTTCATACCCAACCTGGGTTTTCCAATTACATTTCTAAAATCACTTCAAAGCGTGGTGACAGCCCTGAAGGGCTGAATGGTCTCCTCTGTTTCTATGCAACAGGTTATAGTTGTAAGTAGCCTCCAACTGCCCCTGCCTAGCAGGTTTGAGGGGCTGAATGGAACATAGGAACATGGGACTGAGGAGCAGGAGCGGGTCATTAGATACTTTGAGCCTTCTCCACCAGACACTAAAATTGTGGTTGATCAAGTTATGGTCTCAGCATCACTTTCCTCTCTGTGTTCAATTATCTGTGCCTCACTTCCCTGTCAAATAATTAACTAACGCAGCTTTGAGTCCATGAGAACATAGAAGCACGATTAAAACTTCCAGTGAAGAGAATTCCGTCGTGAAAGGTCCTTTCAGAATTTTTCATCTTCCCTCTTATAGAATCAGAGAGTCATGCATAACGAAAACAGACCCGTTAGTCCAATCTGTTCACTCCGATCAGTTATCAAATCTGATTTAGTCCCATTTGCCAGCATTTGGCCAATATTCCTCCTTTATCAGAGACTTTTTAAATGTGTAATTGAACCCCCTTTGACCACTTCCTCTGACAGCAATTTCTGTACACACAATACTCTCTGTTTGAAACGTTTATCTTCAGGTACCTTCGAAATTATTCGCCCTCTCGTCTTCAACCTATGCCCTCTTGTTGTGGACTCCCCTATCCTGGGATCAGAACGTGGCTATTCAGAATATCCATACCCCTGATGATTTTATAAACCTCTATTATGTCACCCCTCAGCCTCTGAGGAGAAAGCACCTCAACCTAATCAACCTCTCCCTGAAGCTCAAACCTTCAGTTCTGGAACGTCTGTGTAAATCTTTTCTGCAGACAATCGAATTGTACACAGTATTCTTAAAATGGCCTCACCAACATCCGGTACAGATGCAACATGCCACCACAACCCCTAGAGTTAGTGCTCTGACTGATTAAGGCAAATGTGCCAAATGTGTTCTGCACCAGTTTGTCTACCTGCGACTCCACTTTCAAGGAACAATGTACCTGCAGCCCTATGTCCCTTTGTTTCACAACACTCCCCAGGACGTTACAATTAAGTGCATAACTTCTGCCCTGAAATGCCTTCCCAAAATGCAATTTATCTAAATTAAACTTCATCTGTCAGTCCTTGCCCCTTTGTCCCATCTAATTGTGGCCTCGTTGTACTCTGAGGTAATCTACTACACCACCTTTCTGATGTAATCTGTAAACTTACTAACTTTCGCCCCGATATTCACATCCAATGATGAAATGCAGTGAACTCAGTACTGATTCTTACAGTACACTGCTGCTCACAAGCCTCAAGTCTGAAAAATACCCGTCTTCCTTCAAGCCAATGTGACTAGCTTCCCCTGTATCCCATGTGACTGAAACTTACTAATCTGTCTGCCAATCGGAATGTTATGAACACCTTGCTGAGGTCCATATAGACAATGTCTACCAAACTGCCTTCATCAATCTTCTTTGTCATCTCTTCATAAAACTCAATCAAATTAATGAGACATGATTCCCCATGCAGGAAGCCACGTTGACTACGCTGATCAGCCCTTGCCTTCCCAAACGTATGTCAATCCCATTCCTCAGAATCCCCACCAACAACCTATCCACCACTGACATCGAGCTCAGTGGTCAATAGTTCCCCAGCTTTTTGGGTCACTGTTTCCTTTTCTAGTCCCACTCCTCCACTGCTCGCAACAAATGTTAAATGTAACCAGGTTGGTGATATCAGTCTCAGACTGGGTCAGTGTCAGTTTTAGGGACACGTCAGGCTAGTTTCTTTAATCTGCTAAAATAGCACGTTTATGATCCAGAGCAATGTTACTCAAACTACCAGGGAAAGATGAATGGCAATCTGTTTGGATATTGCAAATAAAGAATCGATACCTCCCATTCTAAAAACCCTGGTGCACGTGCGCACGTACAAAATCTATGCAAGTTCAAGTTGAAAGAACGTTGTCGACATATTAGTCTAACTCATGACGAAAGGAAAAATTGAGAGATTGTCCCAAATGTTATTCTGCTTCTGAAGATATTCTACTCACACAAACTGCGAATAATGGGATTTCATCCTGGAACAGTTGGATTTCGCAGAATTCCCTATGCATTAGGGAGTGATAAGATTCCAAGGAGTTCTGGTCAGGATTGTCCAGTGGCTCAGTGGTTAGCACTGATGCCTCACATCACCAGGGACCTAGGTTCGATTGCAGCGTCGGGTGACTCTCTGTGTGGGGTTTTCATATTATCCCCTTGTCTGTGTGAGCTTCTAATGAATGCTCCAGTTTCCTCCCACAGTCCAAAGCTGTGCAGGTTAGGTGGAGTGTTCATGCTAAATTGTCCATAGTGTTCAGGGTTTTCTAGGTTAGGTGCATTAGTCAGGGGTAAAAGTAAGGGAACGCGTCTGCGAAAGTTACTCTTTGGAACGTTGTATGGACTTGTTGGGATGAAGGGCCTGTTTTCACACTTCAGGAATTCTACAAAAAGAAGAATGGTAACGATGACTGTGGAGCTTTTTATTACCGTTTGCACGCATTGCTGTGATGAGGAACAATGAAGGAGAGAGAATTCAATAGTCTGTTCGTTCTCGGGCAGATTACATTTTCTCCCTCTCTGAGCTGAATCACACAGTAATGTCATCCTCTCCCAAACTGGATCATGTGAGGTCTCCTTGTACATTGTCCAAACAATGTCTCCATCACATTCCCTGTTCCATGTAGGTGCATCATTGCCGTTATCATACACAGAGCCATACACTTAGCAGAAAATGGTCTCGGTCGATTTGAAGATATGTTTAGATATTTCTGCATCATTAAAAAATAAAATGTTTAATGTATTCAGAATACCTGTGTCAAAATGAATGCATTTTGTAACAAAGACAGAAATTGTTGGAAAAGCTCGGCAGGCCTGTCAGCATCCAGATGCCTTTTACATGCTGTAGTTTTTTCCAGCCTCCGTCATTCCTGTGGCCGCTCATTTCATATGCACACCACCCTCTGCGTGAAAAGATGCCCCTTAGGCCTCTTCAAAATCTTTCCCCTCTCACTTTCAACCAATGCCCTCTGGTTGTGGACACTCCTAACCTGGGGGAAAACCCTGACTACTCACCCTATCCATGAACGTTCCGATTTTATAAACATCTTATGCTACGAAATGTGACTCCAATCAACACGAATGGCTGTGTTTTCCGTCATCCTGGGCCTAAATTCTCAAATTCAATACTGACACCTCATCTGTCTCCATCAGGTCACAATTCTAAAACCATTTTAATCATTTTGTTCAGATGCATCCTGAGACACTTCTGTGGCTTTACACCAAGGCCTTTGTGCCCGGAGGCAGGACACTAGCACCCATAAAGCTGTAACATTATTCTCCTGTGTGTTTGTTCATCAGTCTGTTCTGACACGCTGTGACATACGTCTGCAACAGGCAGAACTTGAATTCAGACCATTTAGTCGAGAGATAGGAACATTACCACACAAGTTCAGGAATTGGAATCAAATCGAGAGCTCTGGCTCAGAGGCAGGGACACTACGCACTACACTACCATACCCAGATTTTGGGTCATATGTTAAGTGCCAGCTTTCAGCTCGGTATGGATTTATTATAATCAGGTTACCATTATGAACTACACAAAACGCTTCGTATTGTTAAACAAGTGCAAGACATTTGTCTCAACTGTAGGATGTTGAGTGCACGTGCTATGCTACCGAAATTAACCATGACACCTTTAATTGCTTTATCTGTAGTCTACAATATTAGGGAAAGAATTCCTGCAGACACACTCTGCACAATGAAGGGTCTCAAATAGATATTTATTACTGAACACCAGAGACGGAGAAAGAGCATAATTTCTGGCCCCAAAGCACTGACCAGTATTACCACCAAAAACGTGTGTGACTGCTCTCTTCCTAAAACCATGAAATGATACCAGGCCGCTGATTACTGTCCAGCCTCTCTTCCCCACTGACCTTTTCTGCAATCAATCCCTCATCCCCCTAACCACACAAGGTAAACCAAGCTCAAGGTATTTGTGAAAATCAAGGCCGGAGTGTGCAGGCCTCCTGGAGGTGGGGAGGGAATTTTAAAATTAAACAGGGAAGGTGAGGAGGTAGTAATATCACACACTGGGCTGAGGAATGGCAGTTGGTGTTTAGATTTGATTCATTCAAGGAATTGGATTTGGTAAATCAAACAAGAGCGGCGCCTATACAATTAAAAGTAGGGTATTTGGCAGTGTTGTAGGACAGTGACCTAGGCCGTCCGGTATAATTCTTTAAAATTTGCATCTCATATAGATAGTGTGGTCAAAAGTATGTTCAGCACACTTGTCAGACCTTTGAGTATCAGAATTCAGACGTCATGTTGAGGTTGTACAGGACATTGGTGAGACCTCTTCTGGAATACTGTGTCCAGCCTGGTCATCCTGCCCGCTCATTCCATAGGCACACCACCCTCTGGGTGAAAAAGCTGCCCCTTAGGTCACTTTTAAATGTTTCCCCTCTAACCTTAAAAATATGTCCACTAGTTTTGGACTCCCGTACCCTTCGAAAATACCTCGACTATTCACTTTGATATTATTGACCTTGATATTATTAAGCTGGAGAGGGTTCAGAAGAAATATTTCACAACTGGGAAGGAGGCCTTGAGATTGGTGTTGGCGTTACAACATTTCAGCATTTACATTGCCTATAACGTGTCTGAGACAAATCTCTGTACTGATCACAACATCTGAACATTTTTAGAGGAAATTAGGGAAAAAATCTTCCAGTCTACAAAGCCTTCCAACTTACATTCAATTCCAACTTACACAGATGACAGGACAACTAACCGTACTTGCTGCCAAGTTGTCGAGAATAGGATGAAGCAAAACTGAGACGTTCTGTAGCAGAAGTAAACGGATTGAAATAGAATCGGGTTGTGAATGTTTGCATGCTTAGTGTCAATGCAACATATATGTATTGTAGTCTACAAAAACAGGAAGAATAAAGAGTTTAAAAGGAGGCCATCTTTGTATATCGGTGTTTTTTTTTCAAACGGAACGTTGTGACGGTGCTGTCACGTTAAAAAGGTTATTTTCTCTTGTTTTTTTTAGGAGACGTCTTAGAGACAGAGATGCCGAACTGCCATCTGAAAATAGCTTAAGTAAATAACTGAGAAGGCCTTTAGGCTGGACTAAAACGTTGGTAACTATGGTAGGGCAGTGGCCAACTCCCCAGACCAGGTCTTCTCGTTTTGTTTTTGCTGCAGCATTCAGAAGCTGCTTGGGTTTCCAGAAGGGGTGAAAGTTTCACTCTATGATCCCAGTTGCTATTCTCTCTGAAAACTCTCTGAAACTTGCTTCTTCCTGGATTGGAGAACTGCACATAAGATTCTGTGTTTGAATTTATCTTTATGCCGGGGGTGTGTTTATGGGATGTTCCTTATTAGCGCAGTTAATTAGTAGAAGGCACTGTATCTATTGTTTGCATAGTTGTTCCAGAAGAGAAGCTCTCCCCAATTGTTCTTCTCTTTGATTGTGTTTTAATTGGAGCGTTTGAATGGATTGCATTTTGCTTAACATTGAGTGGGTTGACCAGTTGCAACATCTGGAACAAACAGTTTGCATCTACGTCGTAAAAAAGGAAACGTTAGTGTCCAGGCTGTCTTCTTAAAATATTTTGACGGAGTCAAAAGAGTCCCAGATATTGACTGGGAAAGCTATAGCTCGAGTTCATTAGATGGGTCGGTGTTTATCCAATGTGTGCAGGAGGGTTTCCTGACACAATATGTAGACAGGGCAACAAGAGGTGAGGCTATACTGGATTTGGTTCTAGGTAATGAACCAGGCCAGGTGTTAGACTTGGAGGTAGGTGAGCACTTCGGGAACAGTGACCACAACTCGGTGACTTTTACTCTAGTGATGGAGAGGGATAAGTGTGCACTGCAGGGCAACAGTTATAGCTGGGGGCAGGGAAATTATGATGCGGTGAGGCATGACTTAGGATGCGTGGATTGGAAAAATAGGCTTCAAGGGAAGAACACAAATGATATGTGGAGATTGTTCAAGGAACAGCTAATGGGTGTCCTTGTTAAGTATGTACCATTCAGGCAGGGAGTAAAGGGTCTTGTGAGGGAGCCGTGATTTAATAAGGAATTGGAATTCCTTGTGAAAGGGAAGAGGGCAGCCTATGTAAAGATGAGGCGTGAAGATTCAGTTGAGGCGATTGAGAGTTATAAGGTAGCCAGCAAGGATCTAAAGAGAGAGCTAAGAGCAGCGAGAAGGGGACATGAAAAGTCCTTAGTTGGTAGTATTAGGGAAAATCCAAAGGCTTTCTATAGGTATGTCAGGAATAAAAGGATGACTAGGGTAGGTATCGGTCCAGTCAAGGATAGTAGTGGGAAGTTGTGTGTGGAGGCGGAGGAGATTGGTGAGACACTAAATCAATACTTTTCGTCAGTATTCATTCAGGAACAGGATACTGTTGCTGATGTGAATATTGAGTCACAAGTGATTAGAATGGATGGCCTTGAGGTACGTAGGGAAGAGGTCTGGGGAATACTGGAAAAGATGAAAATAGATAAGTCCCCTGGGCCTGATGGCATTTATCCTAGGATCCTGTGGGAAGCTAGGGAGGAGATAGCGGAGCCATTGGCCTTGATTTTTATGTCGTCGTTGTCTACGGGAATAGTGCCAGAAGACTGGAGGATAGCGAATGTGGTCCCCTTGTTCAAGAAGGGGAGCAGGGATAGCCCGAGTAACTATAGGCCAGTGAGTCTCACTTCTGTTGTGGGCAAAGTCTTAGAAAGAATTGTAAGGGAAAGGATTTATGAACATCTGGATAGGAATAATGTGATCAAGGATAGTCAGCATGGTTTTGTGAAGGGCAGGTCGTGCCTCACAAAGCTTATTGATTCTTTGAGAATGTGACCAAGGAAGTGGACGAGGGTAAAGCAGTAGATGTGGTGTATATGGATTTTAGCAAGGCGTTCGATAAGATACCCCATGGCAAGCTAATGCAAAAACTACGGAGGTATGTCATTGTGGGTGCATTAGAGGTTTGGATTAGGAATTGGCTGGCTGGAAGGAGACAGAGGGTAGTAGTTGATGGTATAGGTTCATCTTGGAGTGCAGTTACTAGCGGTGTTCCACAAGGATCTGTTTTGGGACCACTGCTGTTTGTCATTTTTATAAATGACCTGGAGGAGGGGCTTGAAGGCTGGGTGAGCAAGTTTGCGGATGACACGAATCTCGGTGGAGTTGTGGACAGTGAAGAAGGATGTGGCAGGTTACAGCGGGATATAGATAAGTTGCAGAGCTGGGCAGTAAGGTGGCAAATGGAATTCAATGTAGCTAAGTGTGAAGTCATTTACTTTGGTAGGAGTAACAAAGAGATGGATTACTGGGCTAATGGTAGACTACTTGGTAGTGTGGATGAGCAGAGGGAACTTGGTGTCCATGTACACAGATCTTTGAAAGTTGCCACCCACATAAATAGTGCTATGAAGAAGGCATATGGTGTACTGGCTCTTATTGGGAAAGGAATTGAGTTCCGGAGTCCTGTGGTCATGTTGCAGTTATATAAGACTCTGGTGCGGCCTCATCTGGAGCATTGTGTGCAGTTTGGGTCGCCATACTATGGGAAGGACGTGGAGGCATTGGAACGAGTGCAGAGTAGGTTTACCAGGATGTTGCCTGGCATGGTAGGAAGATCGTATGAGGAAAGGCTGAGGCACTTGGGGCTTTTCACATTGTAGAAAAGAAGGTTTAGGGGAGATTTGATAGAGGTGTACAAGATGATTAGGGGTTTAGATAGAGTTGACAGTGAGAACCTTTTTCCGCGTATGGAGTCAGCTGTTACTAGGGGACACAGCTTTAAATTAAGGGGTGGTACGTATAGGACAGATGTTAGGGGTAGATTTTTTACTCAGCGGGTTGTGAGTTCATGGAATGCCCTGCCAGTAGCAGTGGTGTACTCTCCCTCTTTATGGTCATTTAAGCGGGCATTGGACAAGCATATGGAGGTTATTGAGCTAGTGTAGGTTAGGTAGGCTTCGGTCGGCTCAACATCGAGGGCCGAAGGGCCTGTACTGCGCTGTATTTTTCTATGTTCTATGTTCTTTGAGTCTGACCATGTCCATAATACTTGTAGCTGAGGATATTCTGATTGACTCCTGTTATTGAAAAGTTAGTGGAGGCGCTGGACGTTGTGCTGTGAGCTACCTCAGACATTCAGGGAAACCTGGGGATTTGGTGACCCAACTCTGGATGGAGCATGGGGACTTAGTTACAGCATCTGGGTCTGTAACATGAACAACAAATGGAGCAGAGGCTGTAGAGAGGGGACGCTCTGAAACCATGGAGTGAGTGTGTGTGGGGAAAGGGGTCTGCTGGATCCACACCGGGTTTTCCAGGAACAACTTCCCAAGCTCCACTTAACCCAGGAGCAGAGTGTGAGGGGTCCCTGACTGAACAAGGAGCTGGTCACAAAGCGGTGTCGGATCCTTCAACACGACTGCAGCTTCATACCTGGGGGAGGATGGCACTGCCAGTGGCTGTTAGGGTCACTGTTTCATTCAGCTTCTATGATCCAGAACTTTCCATGCTGGAGTGTTTGATATATTCATCATCTCCCAATATCTCAACATCAATGTCACCATTCGGTGACAGAGATTATATATTAAGGATGAGATGAATGCTTTCTCTCTCAGCAGAGAGGTGACGTATGTATCCATGTTTTCTCAATATAGCAGGATTTCCAGTGATGTACATGCCTGTGTGGGGTCCCCATGTCAATGAGGAGAGCTAGAGGAACTGAAGGAGCTCTCACTACATTAATGTTACAGTGTGCCCATGCACAGGACATCACGTTGGTGAATGCTCACTGTCCTGGCATTATCCAGCTGTGATGCCAAAGGGCAAGTGCTGAAAAATGGGATCAGAATAGTTGGGTGGTTGATTTTGACTGGCTCGGTGGTAATGGGTCCTAGCTATTCGTAAACATCTCAAACATTTGGTTAAATGAATCAATAGACAATAGACAATCGATGCAGGAGTAGGCCATTCAGCCCTTCGAGCCTGCACCGCCATTCAATATGATCATGGCTGATCATTCCCAATCAGTATCCTGTTCCAGCCTTATCTCCATAACCCTTGACTCCACTATCTTTAAGAGCTCTATCCAATTCTTTCTTAAATGAATCCAGAGACTGGGCCTCCACTGCCCTCTGGGGCAGAGCATTCCACACAGCCACCACTCTCTGGGTGAAGTAGTTTCTCCTCATTTCTGTCCTAAATTGTCTACCCCGTATTTTTAAGTTGTGTCCTCTGGTTCGGCACTCCCCCATCAGCGGAAATATGTTTCCTCCTGCCAGAGTGTCCAATCCTTTCATAATTCTATACGTTTCAATCAGATCCCCTCTCAGTCTTCTAAACTCAAGGGTATACAAGCCCAGTCGCTTCAGTCTTTCCGTGTAAGGCAATCCTGCCATTCCAGGAATTGACCTCGTGAACCTACGCTGCACTCCCTCAATTGCCAGAATGTCTTTCCTCAAATTTGGAGACCAGAACTGTACACTGTACTCGAGGTGTGGTCTCACCAGGGCCCTGTACAGCTGCAGAAGCACCTCTTTGCTTCTATACTCAATTCCTCTTGTTATGAAGGCCAGCATGCTATTAGCCTTCTTCACGACCTGCTGTACCTGCATGCTTGCCTTCATTGACTGGTGGACAAGAACACCCAGATCTCTCTGAACAGCCCCTTTACCTAATTTGATACCATTGAGGTAGTAACCTGCCTTCCTGTTCATGCCACCAAAGTGGATAACCAGGCATTTATCCACGTTAAACTGCATCTGCCATGCATCTGCCCACTCACCTAACTTGTCCAGGTCACCCTGTAATCTCCTAACATCCTCATCAGATTTCACCCTACCAACCAGCTTTGTATCATCAGCAAATTTGCTAATGTTATTGCTGATACCATCTTCTATATCATTTACATATATTGTAAAAAGCTGCGGTCCCAGCACGGATCCCTGCGGTACCCCACTGGTCACTGCCTGCTATTCCGAAATGGAGCCGTTATACACTACCCTTTGTTTCCTATTAGCCAACCAATTCTCTATCCAATCTAGTACTTTGCCCCCAATACCGTGCGCCCTAATTTTACTAACTAACCTCTTGTGTGGGACTTTATCAAAAGCTTTCTGAAAGTCCAGGTACACTACATCCACTGGATCTCCCTCGTCCATCTTCCGAGTTACATCCTCAAAAAATTCAAGAAGATTAGTCAAGCATGATTTCCCCTTCATAAATCCATGCTGACTCTGTCCTATCCTGTTACTATTATCCAGATGTGCCGTAATTTCATCCTTTTTAATAGACTCCAGCATCTTTCCCACCACTGAGGTCAGAGTAACTGGTCTATAATTTCCTGTTTTCTCCCGCCCACCATTCTGAAAAAGTGGCACAACATTTGCCGCACTCCAATCCTCAGGAAACGACCCCGATTCTATTGAACTCTGGAAAATAATCATCAGCGCATCCACGATTTCCCGAGCCACCTCCTTCAGTACCCTGGGATGCAGGCCATCAGGTCCCGGAGACTTATCAACCTTCAGACCTAACAGTCTCTCCAACACCAAATCCTGGCAAATAGAAATTCCCTTAAGTTCAGGTCCTTCAGCCACTGTTACCTCAGGGAGATTGCTTGTGTCTTCCCCAGTGAACACAGATCTGAAGTACCCATTTAATTCCTCTGCTATTTCTTTGTTCCCTGTTTCTGTCTTCAAGGGCCCAATTTTTGTCCTAACCATTTTTTTGCCTTGGACATACCTAAAAAAGCTTTTACTATCCTCCTTTATATTCTTGGCCAGTTTACCTTTGTACCTCATTTTTTCTCTGCGTATTTCCTTCTTACTAATCCTCTGTTGTTCTTTAAAAGCTTCCCAGTCCTCAGTTTTCCCACTTATCTTCGCTAAGTTATACTTTTTCTCTTTTAACTTTATATGTTTCTTTACTTCCCTCGTCAGCCACGGCCGCCCATGTCTCCTCCTGGGATCCTTCTTCCTTTTAGGAATGAACTTATCCTGCAACTTCTGCATTATACACAGAAATATCCGCCATTGTTCCTCCACGGTCTTCCCTGTTAAGGTATTGCACCATTGATCTTTGGCCAGTTGCTCCCTCATAGCTCCATATTTCCCTTTATTCAACTGAAATATTGTCACTTCCGATTGTACCCACTCCCTCTCAAATTGCAGATTGAAGCTTATTGTATTATGGTCACTACTTCCCAATGGCTCCTTCACTTCGAGGTCCACTGACCAATTCTGGTTCGTTACACAATACCAGATCCAGAATCGCCTAATCCCTGGTCGGCTCCAGCACCAGCTGCTCGAAAGATCCATCTCTGAGGCACTCCACAAAGTCTCTTTCTTGAGGCCCGATACCATCCTGATTCTCCCAGTCTACCTGCATGTTAACATCCCCCATAACAACTGTAGTAACATCTTTGCGACAAGCCAATTTCAGCTCCTGATTCAACTTACATCCGACATCCAGACTACTGTTTGGGGGCCTGTAGATGACTCCCATGAGGGTCTTTTTCCCCTTAGTGTTTCGAAGCTCTATCCACACTGACTCGACATGCCCTGACTCTAGGTCCCCCCGCGCAAGGGACTGAATATCCTCCCTTACCAACAAGGCCACCCCACCCCCTCTGCCCGTCAGCCTGTCCTTACGATAGCACGTGTAGCCTTGAATATTCATTTCCCAGGCCCTGTCCCCATGAAGCCACGTCTCAGTTATCCCCACAATATCTTATCTGCCAATTTCCAAAAGAGCCTCAAGCACATCCACCTTGTGTCTCATGCTTCGTGCATTCATATATAGAATTTTTAATTTGTTACTGCTCTCACCCTTCCCCTCAACCCTTATTTCACTCAACTTTACAGCATGATGCCTTTTCCAGTTTTCTGCCTCCTTGATACAGTTGTCTTTCTTGACTTCTCTTGTTCTAACTACCCCTTCAATTTCCTTTTTAAACATCCAGCTTGTCCCTTCCCCCCCCGCTACTTAGTTTAAATGTAGCGGTGTTGCAGCAGAAAACCTGCCTGCCAGAATGCTGATCCCTGATCTATTAAGGTGCAAGTCGTCTCTCTTGTAGAATTTATGGTTACCATAAAATATACCCCAGTGATCCAAGAACTTGAAACCTTGCTTTCTGCTCCAGTTCCCCAACCACACGTTCAAGTCCATTATCTCCCGGTTTATGGCCACACTAGCCCGAGAAACTGGAAGCAAACTGGAGATAACCACCTTGGACGTCCTGCTTTTTAGCCTTCTTCCTAGTTCTCCGAAGTCTCGCTGTAGTATGTTCCTCCTCTTCTTCCCGACATCATTTGAGCCGACGTGTACCACCACCTCGGGCTCTTCACCCTCGTCGTTGAGGATGTCCTGCACTCTGTCCGCGATGTCTTTCACTCTAGCACCAGGAAGGCAACACACCATCCTTAAATCCGGTCTGCTGTCACAAAAACCTCGGTCAGTTCCTCTCATGATGGAGTCCCCTATTACCACGGCTCTGTGCGATGTCCGACTCTTCCGCTCTGCTTCTGTGGCAACTTTTGATTGACAAACATGGCTGCCTTGCGAACTGGCAGTGTCATTAGACTCTACTGTGTCCAAAAGCTTCAACTTGTTCCTGACAGGTACTTCTCCCGGCGTCTCTTGCACCTGTCTCCTCTCTGCCTTCCTCATCGTCTGCACTCTTCTGCTCTCTTCTGGCATGATTGATGTAATAACATCAATGAAGGTCTTGTCCAGAAAGATCTCGTTCTCTCGGATGAGCCTAAGATCTTCGAGTTCTTTCGTCAGTGCTGAATCAATTGCAATATATCTCAGTCTGCTGTAGGAGAAACGCATTGAGGAGATCCTCGGCCATGATGAGAACGTGGAGGCTCACTGTGTTGAATGACATACTCCTTTCCTGAGGTTTCTGTGCAATCTGTGGGAATGCTCTGTAAATGTTGTCACAAGCTCTCAGATGTTAGGAAGGAGGCCTCTGCAGGGATCGACAGAACTGTGTTTCCCGTTCCCTTTTCCGATATCGAGGCTGGTGCCGGGTGTTCTGTCCGGGTTATCCTTTAAGACCTCGGAGCAGTTTAATACAATTCAGTGTCTTGCTTGGCTGTTTCAGAGACCATTGAAGAGTTTATCACATGTCTCTGTGTGTCTGGAGTCACTTTTAGGCCAGACCAAGAAAGCACGGGAGTTTCACTTCCTGAAAGTACATTGGAGAAGCAAATTGGTGGTTACAATCGACATTGGCTTCACGGTCATTGTTACTGACACCAGATTTTAGACCTCGACATTTTATTAATTGCTTTTAACTTCCACCAGCTGCTAGAGCATTTGTTTGGTCTGGGTTAGTAATCCAGTGACATTTCCACAACAGCATCAGTTCCACATGGGGACCTATCGGGAACCAAACTGAGCAGGTAATTTTTGTGCTGCTTCACGGCTCTGTCAAAAAAACCTCCCACCCATTTGACTGTCGTAATGGAGTTGAGGGGGCCATATTGGTCATAATGTAATTATTTTCCTCTTAATAGACTTGTCATAATAATTTTCCACATTGTCAGATAGATGTCAGACTTAGAAATGGAATGAAATAGCTTCCCCAGGGACACGGCTTGTCGAACATTGCCTGTGTCGTACCTACTGTGTTCAGTTGTTTCTTCATGTCACATAGAGCGAATCAAACTGTTTGAAAACTGTCATCTGTGATTGTGTGGGCATCTTGACAAGGTGAGTTGAATCATAAACTCAACACTTCTGGCTGAGTATGGTGTAGATAGGAATCCTTGTCTATTGCCCTGATGTGCAGGGCTGTACATTATTTAGGATAGGGACGTGTGTATGACCCTGTCCTGCAGTGAGTTGATTAATCCATTTATGACTGGGTGTGGCAGGGATGCTGAGCTTCGATCTGATCTGTTCGTCTTGGGATCATTGCGTCCTCTCTATCACATGTTAGTTCTGCTGTTTGGAATGTAATCAGTCAAGTGTGGTCACTTTAACAGGTTCTTATCAGTTTTAGGAGCACATGGTTCTGACCCTGACATATTTACCCACATGCGTCACTGAACCATAGTTCAGCTTGATGGTAATTGTAGACTGAGGGATTATCCAGGGCCAAAAGTTAGATTATAGTTTTATATAATTCTGCTTCTGTTGTTGCTGTGGTTTACAGCACCACATGGAATACACGGTTTGAGCTGCAATATCTCTCATACAGTTCTGCTGCCTGTTCCCCAGTTCACACCGAGATTCATTCACCCATCAGCCATGCACTCAGTGACCTACTCTGGTTTCTGATGTGATACACGTCCAATTTTATATTCTCATTCCACTGAGGGTCTCTCCATGGTGTCACACTTACAGTTTGTCTCATTCCCGCTTTAATATATTCATCTGAATCCTTTCCCTTCCAGTATGTGCTACCTTCTGTGTTTAGAGTGAATACATCTCCCGCTGTTTCTCTCCCTAAGAGTAAGAGGTCTGTAGTGTCAGTGATGCCAGCCTTACATAGTTTCAGAACCAATGAATTTGTGTATCTTTTTTTATCTTGCACTTCCTGGTATATGGCGCTCCAGGTTGGACAGAGGGTTTGAGTAACGTTGACACTCATCTTTGAAAAACATAAATTGCTGGGGACGTTAAGCAGGTCTGGCAGCACCTGTGGAGTGAAAGTAGAGTTAATCATTGGTTCCAATGATCGTTCTTCAAGGCTCACAGATTCTTTTATTGTTCTGGTTTCAGATTTCCGGTATCAACAGTTATTTGTTTAATTGAAAATGTGTTTTGTTCATTTCTGGAGAAACACAGCAGATCCGCAGCATCTACAGAGACAGAGAAACAGAGTTAGCGTTTCAAGTCCAGTGTGACACTTCTTCAGAACGGAAAAGGATTGGAAAAAGGGCTTTTTAATCCCTTGTCAGAGGTAGTGGAAGTGTGATGGGAAACAGTGTGGAAGCGCAATGCCACTGACGAATGGACTTTTGTTTGTTGTAAAAGAGAATCAAATGTAAAATAAGTATACATTAGGTTGTAAAGGGGGGCATTGGGTTCCTTAATTGAGTGCAAGACAAACGATTCATAAACAGGGCAAGTTCAGTGGGAGACCAAGTGAAGGAATGTATGAAGACTTGAGAACAGCTATAAAGGCGTCATGCTGTGAAGTTATGGAATTGAATACCTACTCCTACAGGCTGTAACGTACCAAAGTGAAATGTGAGGTGTTACTCGAGCTGGGTTGTGCTTCATTTGAACATTGCAGCTGCCCAGGACTGAAATGTTAGTATGAGAGCAAGGTAGGTTATTGAAATGGGAAACAATGAGACGGTCAGGGCTCTTCCTACAGACAGAATGGGAATGTTCCTCAGTGCAGTCTCTGTTTGCTCTCCCCAATTTAAAGGAGACTGAATTGTGAGCAGCAATGACAGGAGATTGAATTGAAAGATTACAAGTGAAATGCTGCTTCTTCTGGAAGGTATGTGTTAGATTGTTAAGAAATGAGGAAAAAGTTTACGATCTTTTCAAATGTCCAACTGTATTTCCTATTATATATAGACTACATAGTTTCGCAACTTGGAGGGAGTAAGCACTACAGGTGCGAGAGGACAGAGTTAATAAACTTGGAGCTTGAGAAACACAGAAGACCAGACAGAATCAGAGGAGCAAAAAGGCAATATTTTGATATTGGACCTTTCGTCAGGACTGGTGAGGGGGAGGGGAGCCCAGAAATGGAGTGATGGGATATGGCAGGGCGAATGGTTGGCATGATGGTGGCGTATTCATGCAGGTATGAGGTTACTGTGCTTGGTCAGTGAAAGGGTAGAGCGGATATGTGAGTGAGAAGATGGGCAGGTGGGTCTGGTCAGGGAGAAGGGACGTGGGATAAGGCTGCGTGTGGAGGGATTTTGAAGCTTCTGCAGTCATTATTGAGGCCATTGGGCTATCAGCTTCAAAGGTAAACTCTCAGGTGGTGTTCCTCTGACAGTGGACAGGCTAAGGATGAGCATGTGCTGAAAATGTGTTGCTGGAAAAGCGCAACAGGTCAGGCAGCATCCAAGGAACAGAAGAATCGACGTTTCGGGCATAAGCCCTTCTTCAGGAATTCCTGAAGAAGGGCTGATGCCCGAAATGTCGACTCTCCTGTCCCTTGGATGCTGCCTGACCTGCTGCGCCTTTCCAGCAACACATTTTTCAGCTCTGATCTCCAGCATCTGCAGTCCTCACTTTCTCCTTAAGGATGACCATGTCCCCAGATGAGTTGGAGGGGGAATTAAAATGGAAGGTAACTGGAAAGTCGGGTTCGTTGTTGTGTTCAGAGCACTGGTGCTCCATACAGAGCCTGATCCTGCCCCAACAAGCACGTCTCCAACTCCCAATGTTGTCTCTTCTCTATCAGGGAGACCAAAGGGAGTTTCGGGGACATAGTCATGGAGCATCTGCTCTCTGCACGCTTTAACCAACCCTACATTCCAGTTGCCATTCATTTCAATTACTTGCTCACACCGCCCCCGCCCGCTCATCCAGCGACAGATCCATCCTTGGCCTCCTCCACTGTCAGAGTGAGGCCAAATGGAAACTAGGGATCACAACCTGATCTTTCAGCTTGAGAGCTTACAGTTCACTGGTCTCAATATTGACTCACTGGCTTCAAAATCTCTCCACCCACAGCCTTATTTCATGTTCCCCTTCCGTGACCTGACCTAAGCTGTCCCTCTTCCTATTCGCATATCCACTGTACTCTTCCCACTGACCAATCACAATATCCCCTTACTTGCATCCCTTTTCGTCATCCCATCTACGCTTCCTTCAGTCCCACGCCCCTCTCTCTATTTACTTCCCAGCTCCCCTTCCCCGGCCCAGTCCTGATGAAGGCTTTCAGCCTGAAAAGTTGACTTTCCTGTTCCTAGGATGGTGTCTGACCTGCTCTGCTTTTTCAGCTTCATATGTATTGCTATATCGGCAGCAACATATTTTGTTGTGCATTTTATACATTTTATTTTATTTTAGCTGTTTACTGACAAGCGTATCTCAACATTCTCACTACAGGGTCAAGGAAACAGTCTCTTTGTCACGAATGTTCCTGTTTGCTTCGAAATGATTTCCTTTGTTTTCACCGTACTTTCAAGTCTGCTGTTCGCAATAGCATTGTAAATGTAACTCTTGTTATGCTGAAGCTTAATCACACCATGTCCAATGTACTTCAGAACTTCCTTGTTCTTATACTCCACACATCTATTCATAAACGTAAGGATCCATTAAGTCCTTCTATACAACAGTTTCAACTTGCCTGGCCATTTGTAATTTCCTGTCTTCTGTGTCCCTCTCTCCTTACATTTACCAGTCCTCCCACTCTCCAAAATTTCCAGAAAGCTCACCAGCAATGCCTCCACAATCACCTTTGGCATCTCTTTAGAACTTCGGGGTGTTCTCCAACTAGTCTCACTGATTGATCCAACTTCACCTTCCCAAGCTCCTTCTCCTTACTGGTGGTCGCTATACTCACCTCTACCCTCTGACTGTCTTGAAGTTCTAACATTTTGCTGGTGTCTTCCACCGTGAAGATTGTTACAATGTATTCAATTCCTCTGCCATTCCATTGCTTCTCATAACTATTCAAGCTTTATTTTTCAACATTCCTTTGTTTGTTCTTTACTCCCTGTCTTCTTTGTTATCTGTCTAAAAATCTGTTTCAACGTTCTTTTCCATTATTAAAAAGCATAATATCATATTTCACCCTCGGCTGCCATTTGCTGTTGTTAGTTATCCCTGCTGGAATTTATAGGCTGCGTAATCGTCTAGATTCCCATAAATCTTCACCACATTGTACGCATTTTCTTTTACTTTTGTGCTGTCCCTGTTTCATTATCACGCACGGCTGCCTTGTCTTCCGCTGAATATCTTTATTCTTACTTTGGGATGAATTTCTGACGTGCTGCTGAATTATCTCCAGAAACTCCTGTCATTGCTGCTTCACCATATTTCCGTGTTCAGCTCCCCTTTCAACTAACTCTGGCCAACGCCACCCTCCTGTCTTTTTAGTTACATTACTCAATTATAAGCCATCTCATCCAAAAGTGAGCAATAGATGTAAACTGAAAGAGGGACGTTTGAGACTTGGGACACGAAGAACGATTGGAGGATTTATTAACTGGATGGAAAGACAAAGACAGAGAGAATGAATATAGACGTGAAGATGTAAAAATAGAGACGTCTACATGATTGATAGAATTAGATGTGCTTCCCTATTTGGTTTAACAATTCCTGTGTGCAGTGGTCCATTATGCAGTATATGTGCAACAGATTAATCTGTTGAAATCCTGGATTTGATGCCAGAACATTTATCTCCTTCAATATGAGAGGCACCAACTGTTGACAGAACCCAGCATATGTTTCCTGATAGAAAATGGATTAGATTAGATTAAATTACTTACAGTGTGGAAACAGGCCCTTCGGCCCAACAAGTCCACACCGACCCGCCGAAGCGCAACCCACCCATACCCCGACATCTACCCCTTGCCTAACACTACGGGCAATTTAGCATGGCCAATTCACCTGACCTGCACATCTTTGGACAGTGGGAGGAAACCGGAGCACCCGGAGGAAACCCACGCAGACACGGGGAGAATGTGCAAACTCCACACAGTCAGTCGCCTGAGGCAGGAATTGAACCCGGGTCTCCGGCACTGTGAGGCAGCAGTGCTAACCACTGTGCCACCGTGCCGCCCACAAACAAGTTGGAACACCAGAAGCAGGAATTTATAACAGCCATCCGATAAGAATGAAACATTAGATCAGGGAATGCCAGGAAGGGGCAGGAGGCAGACGGTACATTGAGAGAAGGGGAACAAAACCTCTCAGCTGAAGAGTAAATAACATATTAATATTTTATAAATTTTGTATATCACATGCATCATGTTTGTTAAGTATGTCTCTCTTGTTCATTCTGAATATGTTGCACACATATGAATAATCTTATCTATCTGCACACACGCACAGACACAGACACACACACACACACATACGCACGCACACACCAATGACTGTTCAGCCATTCTATTTGAAATGATTCTGTTTTGTTTACACTGTCATTTGCCATTCCTTCTTCCGAATAAATTATGTTTCTTTCACTGCATTTTATTTTATTCTGTTTGTCAAGAAGACATTGGGGAATGGTGGGGATGTCACTTTACTCCTCATCAGTCTCCACAGCCACTGTCTTCTATTCCTTTCTGTTTATTAACCCATGAAAAATACATACTGTATCTGACCCCTGAATCCCAATAACCAGGTCAATTTTAAACAGGACACTTACTTTTGCGCTAAGGCTACAAAACATCTCAAAAGGAAAATGCATACAAATTGTGCAATAAGATGTTTGCATCTTTACAAACAGATTATAGAATTGCCTTATGTAAACGATAAACAATTAACTGGTAAGAGCGGTGAGAGTAAAATCCAGGGAAATCCGTATTTCTTGTGTATGTTCGGGGCAGTTGTGCCCAGAAGCAGTTTTAATGTTGGAAGTTGTTGTGGTGGAGGACACTTCAGTGTAGTAACAACATCTCGATTGATGCTGTGTAATGATGACTATTCAGGCAGGTTACTATCCCATCCTCGCTATTGTTGGTATTCCTGGTGAGTCGATCTCTGCCCATTTACTAATTCTCTAACCCGTTGTGAATGTCATCATTTTCTCTGTAGTGTATATTTGGCAAAGATCCAAAATATTGTCTTCGCTTTCAATCACAATTTCCATTTCTATACCATGAATTTCATATCCCTCGCTTACAAGCATCTGAGGAGAAATTAAAGTATTCATAACCACCATTACCCCATTTTATCCTGAACTGATTTATATCTCAATATTCCGTCGACCACAAAACCTGCCCAATCCCACTCCCACCTTCACAATATCCCCAGTCTTCACTTCTGCCTCAACACTGTTTCTGAATAAACCATCATCCACATCTTTCCAGTTACAATTCTCTTCGGGCACCTCTTCTCGTTACATATATTTTGATCACAAACTTTTTCTTGCCTCGACTTGGATCTATGTGAGGTGCAAAGATTGAAGACAGTTTGATTCTAAAATGACTATCAGTATAACCTGTAATCTCAAACGAGGGAGAGGACTATGCTATCAGTGACCAGGAAGTGACCGTTTCATTGAACTGTCTTGATTCTAGAACTTTCTGACCAGGAGTGGGTGTCACGTCCATCATCTCCCAATTGCAGTGTTCTAATGTATTCACACAGTGACGGAATCAATCTCTGCCTGCTGCTGAGGGTAATACCTTCGTCCTGTCTTCATAATGGAAGGTCCGGAAAATCTTCTAGAAATAATATGGGACAGATTGACTGGTAAAAATAAGAACATGATTAGAATTAATAAAGTGAACTTTCTCAAAAACTAATTGAATTGAAGGTTGGCAAGTTACTGCACCAAATGAGTTCCATCCGAGTTTTCAGAGAAGTGGCATTGCAGCTAGTGAATGAGTTATAGAGACATACAGGACAGAAACAGACGCTTCGGTCCAACCAATCCATGCTCACTATTCCAATTCCAAACTAACTTAATCCCACCTGACCGCGCTTGGCCCATATCCGTACAAACCTTTCCTATTCATGTACTTATCCAAATGTCTTTTAAACGTTGTAACGACAAGAAAGAAGTATTGATTACCCTCCAAATTTCTTTAGAATCTGCAATTTATCGTTCCTGCAGACTGGAAAGTAATTACTGTAATTCTAAATATTTAAAACCAGCGCGGGAGGGAAACGAAAAAAAAATGGGTACCATGATGTTAGGTCTGAGGAAAATATTAGAACTTTTTATGAGAAATTTTACAACTCGACGTTTGGGAAATCATGATGTGACTTAGTACAGTCAGCTTAGACTTAGAAACCGGAAATCATCGTTGAGAAACCTGTGGAGTTTGTATTAGTTGATACATCCACAAGAGAGAAAGAGTGCGAGTGGTGTATTTGAATTTGCAGAATACATTTTTTACATTGTTGTTAACAAGTAAGCAAAGGAAGTTGGAGAACATTGGTAAGTTGCAGACGGGGTGATCTGGATATACCACATGGATTGAGAATTGGTCAGTGGAAGCAATACAGTGCTTCTTGCACTTTTATGGATTGAAGGCAGTTACTCATGGGATATCACAAGTTTCAGTGTTTGAACCACAACAATTTGCAAGGCATAGAAATGATTTGGCTATGAGAAATAAACAGAATGCATCTCATTTTGTATTGATTAAATCGTACAAGTTTGAGAAATGTTGTTTTTCAAAAGGACCTGAATGTCCTTGATCATGAGTCACCAAAAATAGCACATCCAAGGCCGTAAGTATTGGCATCTTACATTGTATGCTGCCCTTCATTGTCATATGATTTATGTGCAAAACTAAAGCCGTCTTCCCGTATTTGTAGGGCCTTGATTAGAGATTATTTGGAGCACTGTGTAGAGGTGTGATCTTCTTTATAAGGCACGATGTCATTAACACAGACACTACTGAAGTAAGTATTAGCAGTCTAATCCATGAGATGATGACTCCATGAGGAGACAGTGATGGAACTGAGTATTTAATCTGTCGTGCTAGGAGACAAAGAGGGATGATTGCGCTGAAACGTGAGGATTAGCGACGATCACATATTTCTGAAAGAGACACTGTTAGGGTGAGAAATGATTAATTTATTAGATTTATTGTCACATGTGCCTAAGTCCAGTGAAAGCTTTATTTATGAGCAGTACAGGCAGATGACAGTAAGCAAGGACGCACAGATCATAGGGTGAAAAATAAATGTGGACATAGTAAGGCGTGCAGGTTACAATGCGCAGAACATTCAAAAAACATGATCAACATGAACAAGATCTTTATTATTTGGAGTTACAGAGTCCATTCATCAGTCTAATATAGCATCCCTGATACTTTATGTGCCTGAATGATCTCTCCCCACATTAATGTGCCATCGGCATGAGGTCCTACAAGAAAAAGGTAGGGAGTTAGGAACCAACTTAACAAAGTAGGACCTCGGAGGATTGCTACCATTGTCAAGTACTAGTCAGTGTAGGAATGATTAAATAATCAGGAAGAATGTGTGGCTTGAGAGATGGTGCAGGAGGGAGGGGTTCCGATTTTTGGGATATTGGGACCGGTTCTGGGGGAGGTGAGACTATTACAAATTGGACGGTCGACATCTGGATAGGACTGGAGCCAATGTTCGATGGAGTGCATTTGCAAACGCTGTTGGGAAGGGTTTAAACTAATGTGGCAGGGGATCGGGTAAAAAATCTGTTTAGTGAAAAGAAAGGAGGTAGTAACTAAAGCCTAAGTAACTCGATAATGAATTCAACATGACTGAGGGGAAGAGGAGGCAGGAAGCTGAGGGTGAACACAGAGGGACTTGTCGTTTTAATGCAAGAACGTAAGGCAGGTGAACGTAGGGCTTGGAATAGTACCTGGGAATATAATGTTATTGTTGTTACTGAACTTGGTTGAGGGAATGGCGTGATTGACAACTAAATATCCCAGGACATTAATGCTTCAGGCGGGGTAGAGAAGAAGGTAAAAGGGGTGGATGACAAGCATCACTGGTCAAAGAAGATATCACAGCAGTGCTGACGGAGTGCCCCATGGAAGATTCGAGCAGTGAGGCAATATGGGCAGAGCTCAGAAAGAGAAAGGGCGCAGTAACAATGCTGGGATTGTACTACAGGCCTCCCAACACCGATCAAAGTACAAATGTGTAGATAGATCACAGAAAGATGTGGGAGCAACAGGATGGTGGTGATAGGAGATTTTAATTTTCCCAAAATTGACTGGGATTCACTTAGTGTTAGAGGTCTAGATGGAGCAGAATTTGTAGGACCATCCAGGAGCGTTTTCTAGAGCAGTGTAGAAACAGTTCAACTCTGGAATCGGCCATGCCAGACCTGGTGTTGGGAAATGAGCCCGTCCAGGCGGTGGAAGTTACAGTGGGGGATTACTTTGGGAATAATGATCACAATTCTTTTAGTTTTACAATATTCATGGAGAAAGATGAGAGTGGTCCTAAATGAAGAGTGCTAAACTGGTGGAAGGCCAACTATAGCAAAATTCGGCAAGAGCTGGGGAACGAGGATTAGGACCAGCTGTTTGAAGGGAAATCCGCAAATGATAGGTGGAAGGCTTTTGAGGAGAGGTTAATTAGTGTTCAGGAGAGATATGTTCCTGTGAAAATTATGGATAGAAATGGCAAGGATAGGAAACCATAGATGACAAGTGATATTGTGACACTAACTAAAAGGAAAAAGAATGAGTACATAATATCTAGGTGAACGAAGATATACGAGGCCTAGGAAGAATATTGTGAATGTAGGACCAATCTGAAGTGAGGAATTAAGAGGTCGAAAAGGGGTCATGAGATATCCTTAGCCAGCAGGATTAAGGAAAACCTTAAAGCATTTTGGTCACATAAAACGCGAAAGAGGGTAGCTAGAGAAAGGGCCCAATCATGGACAAAACAGGAAAGATATGCTTGGAGGCAGAGAAATCGGGAGAGATTCTTAATGAGTACTTTGCATCGATATTCACCAAGGAGAGGGGCTGGGTGGATGTTGAGGTTAGGGATAGATCTTTGATTACTCTTTGTCAAGTCTGCATAAGGAGGGAGAAAGTGGTGTGTTTTCCAAAAGACATCAAGAAAGACAAGTCCCCAGGTCTGGATGGGATCTTCCCAAGGTTACTGAGGGAAGCGAGAGAGGAAATAGCTGAGGCTTTCATGGATTTTGTTGCAGCGTCCTTGAACACGGGGGAGGTCCCTGGGGAATGGACAATTTCTAATGGTGTCTCCTTGTTTAAGAAATAATCCTGTAAATTACAGACCTGTGATCCTGACGTCAGTGGTAGGGATGCTACTGGAGAAGATACTGAGGGATAGGATATATACCCATTTAGAATACAATGACTTCTCCGTGCTAGGTAGCATGGTTTTCTGCAGGTATGGTAATGGCTTACAAACTTAATAGAATTGTTTGAAGAGGTGACAATGTTGATTGATGAGGGAAGGGATATAGATGTCATACAGATGGACTTTAGTAAGGCATTCGATAAATTTCCCCATGGTAAATTGAAGAAGAAGGTGAAGTTGCATGCGTGTTCTAGCTAGATGGATAGAAAACTGGTTAGGAAACAGGAGACAGAGAGTAACAATGGAAGGGAGGTTATCAAAATGGAGATCTGTGACCAGTAGTGTCCCACAGGGGCCCTTGCTGCGACATTGGTTTTTGTGGTAGACATAAATGATTTGGAGGAAGGTGTAGCTTGTTTCATTAGCAAGTTTTCAGATGACACTAAGATTGGTGGAGGAGCAGACAGTGAAGGGGACTGTCGGAGAATACAGCAGAATATAGATAGATTGGGGAGATGGGCAGAGAAATGACAGATGGAGTTCAATTTGGACAAATGTGAGGCGATGCATTTTGTCCGATCCAATCCAAGAGCAAACTATACAGTAAATAGTAAAGTATTGGGGAAAATTGATATACAGAGACATCTAGGTGTTCAGGTCCATTGTTCCCATTGAAGGTGGCAAGGCAGATCAGTAGAGTGGTGAAGAAGGGGTACGGCATGGTTTCCTTCATTGGATCGGGTACTGAATATAAGAGTTTGCAGGTCGTGTTACAGTTGGAAATATCTTCACAACATCTATTCTGTCCAGACTATTCAGTATATTTCAATTAGATCTCCTCTCATCCTTTTAAAATCCATTAAGTAAAGATCCAGAGTCCTCAAAGTTTCCTCATGTGTCAAGCTTTTCATTCCTGGGACCATTCTCGTGAAACTCCTCTGAGCACATTCCAAGGCCAGTATAAATCTTCTGAGATAAGGGGCCCAAAACTGCACAACATACTCCAAGTACTCCCAAGAAGTTTACTACATTTATGGATGATACCATTAGGAGGTATCATTGATAGCGATGAATATTATCAGAAATAATAGAGGGATTTTAATCTGATGGGGAAGTGAGCTGAGGATTGGCAACTGCGATTAAATACAGATAAGGCGGAGGTGTTACACTTTGGAAAGTAAAACAAAGATAGGGGTTATACAGTAAATGGTTAGATTCTGAGGAATGTTGTGGAACAGAGGGACCTCGGATCACAAGTCCATATTTCACGGGAAGAGGCGTCACGGGTAGAAAGGGCGGTAAAGAGAGCGTTTAGCATGCCGGCCTTCAACTATCAAAGCATTGAATATAGGAGTTGGGACATTATGCTATCTTTCTGTAAGTCGTTGGTGAGGCCACACTTCGAGCATTGTGTACAGGTTTGGTCATCCTGTTAACCTGAAACGAGTGCAAAGAAGTTTGTCAAGAATGTTGTCAGGACTAATAGGCCAGCGTTATAAGGAGGGGTGGGTCAGGTTCGGATATCATTCCTTGGAATGTAGGAGAATGAGGGGGTGTTTTTATGGAGATGCATAATATTACGCGGGCCATAGATAGGGTGAATGCATCAAGTCATTTTCCCAGAGATTACAGACTGAAAACTACAGGGCATTTTTTTATGTGAGGGGGTAAGATTTAAGAAGGACCGGAGGGCCAGCTTCATTATGCAGAGAATGGTTTTGAAATGTAATGGGCTGCCAGAAAAAGTGGTTGAGGCAGGTACAATAGCAACATGTAAAACAAATGAATTGATACATAGATGGGAAGGGTTGAGAGTGATATGGTTCAAATGTGGGTAATTGGAATTAGTTGAGTGGGCAGCATGGTCAGCACAGACCAGTTTGGGCCGAAGGGCCAGTTCCCATGCTCGATCACTCTATGATTCAATGACACGCCAATCAAGTCAGTGACACAGTGACACTCCGGCTTATACCAGCCCACACCATGTCACTGTCAGGGGGACACTCCGGGCTACACCAGCCCACACCATGTCACTGTCAGGGGGACACTCCGGGCTACACCAGCCCACACCATGTCACTGTCAGGGGGACACTCCGGGCTACACCAGCCCACACCATGTCACTGTCAGGGGGACACTCCGGGCTACACCAGCCCACACCATGTCACTGTCAAGGGAACACTCTGGGCTATACCATCCCACACAATATTACTCTCGTGGGACACTCGTGGATAGAGCAGCCCACATCATCTCGCCATGCAGTGGCTTCTATCATTTGATTGTCAAAGTTGCAGATCTTATCCACCTGCTTGGTAATGTTCTCGAGGACGTCAGTAATCCCCATCATACACTTGCCCTTTACTATGTAGCAAGCCCGAACCTCTTTGCCGTTTAGATAGTCGAGGATATACCGGTTTTGCTGAGGGGATAGACGTAATTCTAAGAGCATATCCTTACTTCCTGCTAAGTCCAAACGGTCTCCTTGCCCAAGCGGGTTAGACCATAAATAAGATAGTTTCAAATTGGATGGCTAATAATTCCTGCAGATCCTCCTCAGGAAAACGTGCTGAGAAATGTGTAAGCCAGAAACCACCCCTCCAATGCGTGCAGAATACAGGTCAAACTGAACGTTTAGTAGGGAAACCCCAGCCCCATTCCCACGTAGTTGGGCAGGGAACAGAAGTTATGAAAACTGCCCTATCAGCTACAGCACAGAAATTACCTATTTCATTAAGAACAATGAAGTTAGTCACTTTGCCTTGGCTGACAAAAATAATATCCAGGTTTAGTTTAGATAATGGAGGGGCTTCCCAATATGAAGCAGGCCTGTCATTGTGACAACCCTGAAAGTATAGTTAGTCCATAGCTGCAAAATATGGTCGCACTGGGCTCTTAGGGTGAAAGCGATTCAATAAAAAAGTGATGGGTCTTTCAGTAAGAGATGTGATTACTGTCCCAGATTGGTTCATTCCACCCCACAATTGAGAAGATGGAGGTGCTGTTAGGGGTCTCATAGTAAGGTGTGTGCCATTAAATACCACAAAGAGCCTGAATATCCACAATAATAGAGACACACTCCTCCAGTAGGCATATGCATGAGATGTGAGGCGCCACAGGGAAGCAGTAGTAGTTCGTACATTGGACAAAGGCACATGGAATAAACAGTCACATTCACTTAAATGCTTCCCCATCCTGTACAGTTGTAACAAATTCGATAGGCTTCCCCGGATTTATTATAGGAATTCCACAAGTTAGCAGGTGGGGATAAGTAATAATCAAAGGGAAGATTATATACGATAAATGCCTAACAGGTATTCCATACTCTGTATTTGGGATTCAGGAGGGGGAAAGGGGTCAAAGAGTCCTTTGCTGATGTGAGGACGTAATGCACCACTTCATGCTGGCTGAATATTTGATGATGACTTTGCAAAAGCAAATTGTTAGTGAAGGACAACATCTCCCCCTTTCTCTTTTGCGACGTGCCGATTTAGGCCTCTTGGAGTAGAGGCAACGCTTACCAGAAACACCGAAAGCACAACTGAAATCAAACTGGCTCAAAACACCTTGACAGGGTAAAGCCCAATGAACTTTTCGATCTTCTTGGTGCAGTTGACCATTGCGGCAGTCATTCTTGGTAACATTCCCTACATCAAAGGAATCAGTTTCTCGAGCACGTAAGGACATATTTTCAGCTTAAACGGTACACAGTTTCTGGTTGTTCAGGATCACACAGGTAAACAGCCCCCTCTTCAGCACTAATGCAGGCGACAACGAGTCCACATAACAGGGTAAGTTCGATCTTCATCTTAATGGTCGTTCTGCATTAATGTCAAACATTAGAAGAATTACGATTCGAAACATGCAGCTATATCATAGTAGTCTGGTTTGTTATCGACTGATTCCGGTTCGTTTTCCAGTTCCCCATCGTCTCCATCTCCATCATCACCACCACCACAGCCACCACCCCCACCCCCCCCCCACCCCGGAATGGCCTCATCTAATGACCTTGGAGTGATGAAGGTGAACCCAGGCGGAATGCACGGCGACCTTTACAGCAGTGTGGCTGGTGTGGAGACCCTGGAAGGGCCCTTTCCATTGAGGTTGGTGGCTGCAGCTTGTCCAAATCAGGATGAGAATAAAAGAGTTGGAAATTTAATAATTGGGATATTGTTGAGGGAGGGGAGCAGCACCGACCTTAGACTGAAGATCTCCCAAAATCTTGGTCAAAGAAAGAACACAGGAGGACATATCCTCAGTCATGTGTTTGAAATGAATACGGGAGGAGGCATCATTCCAATGTGAGAGGACAGCTCGACTTCGGATGATTTCGGCTGGGGACAAGCGAGGTTTCCCCACAGGAGTTTACTGTAGGTGGAACAATACCAGAGGCAGCAACCTCACCCAGGAAAGACCTGTATCAGAAGTCCATTTGGTAAGTTTAGTTTTCAGAATCTGGTCACCAGGCTCCACGAGCCCTGCAGCCTGTCGGCAATAAGCACAATGAAGTTGGTGGTGGATCCCAAAATGAGAGCATAATTCCTCATTAATATCTACAATAAAATGGGGGGCATTGTCAGAATGTAGACAAAAGCAAATACCAAGGCAGGTAATAATCTCCTTGAGTAAAATATTTACAACAATTTTAGCAGTAACGTTGGAAGTGAGGTAAGCTTCAACCCACCAAGGAAAAAAAATTAACAATGACCAAAACATACTTATAGTGCTGACAACTTTGCAACTCAATGAAGTCTTTAAACATCTTTTGCAGTTGGCATTAGTTTGTCAGAGGTCGACTCACACTTGTCAGAGAGCATAGAACATAGAACGTACAGCACAGAACAGTCCCTTTGACCCACGATGTTGTGCCGAGATTTAATCCTAATGTAGAATATAGTAACAACCTATGCACCCCTCAACTCACTGCTATGCATGTGCATGTCCAGCAGTCGCTTAAATGTCCCCAATGACTCTGCTTCAACCACTACCACTGGTAACGCATTCCATGCATTCACAACTGTGTAAAAAAAAACCTCTGACATCTCCTTATACCTTCCTCCTAATATTTTCAAACTATGAGTGGTAATACCAGTCATTCCTACCGTGGGGAAAGTTCTCTGGCTATTGACTATCAGTTCCTCTCATTATTTTGTACACCTCTGTCTGGTCACCTCTCTTCCTCCTTCTCTCCAGAGAGAAACGTTCGAGCCTATTCAACCATTCTTTATAAAGCAAGCCCTCCAGTTACCATCCTGGTAAACTTCTTTGCACCCTTTTCCAAGCACCTGTATCTTTCCTATAGTAGGACGACCAGAACTGGACACAACATTCCAAGTATTGCCTCACCAGGGACTTGTAGAGCTGCAGCAAAACCTCATGGCTCTTAAGCTCTATCTCGCTGTTAATGAACGCCAAAATAACATATTCTTTCTTAACAACCCTATCCACTTGTGTGGCAACTTTGAGGAATATATGTACTTGCACACCAAGATCCCTCTGTTGCTCCATACTGCCAAGAATCCTGTCTTTAATCCTATATTCAACATTCGAGTTCCAATTATTCAAAATGCATCACCTCGCATTTATCCAGGTTGAACTCAATCTGCCATTTCTCAGCCCAGCTCTGCATTCTGTCAGGCTGCAGCCTGCATTGTCCTCTATATTATCAACGACACCTCCAAACTTTGTGTCATCTGCAAATTTACAAACTCACCCCTCAACCTCCTCATCCAAGTCAGTTATAAATACTACAAGGAGCAGAGGCCCAAGTACAGAGCCCTGCGAGACCCCACTGAACACTGTTGTCCAGGCAGAATACATTCCATCTACAGCCACTCTCTGCTTTCTGTCAGCTAGCCAATTCTGTATATACCTGTTTAATGCCTGGAAACAGAGTGTTGATGGAGGGTTGTCTGTGTATGTCTGATTAATGGTTGGTGATCGGGTGGTGGTGCAGGGTTAGTGTGTGTTTTCTGTACATATCTGTTTAATGACTGGAGACTGACTGGTGGTGGTCGAAGGTTGTGTGTGTATTTCTGTGCATATCTGCTCAATGGAAAGAGAATAGGGTGGTGGTGGAGGGTTGTGTGTGTGTGTGTTTCTGTGTATCTCTGTTTAATGAAAGCTGATAGGGTTATCGTGGAGGGGTGTGTGAGATTCTGTGTTTATCTATTTAAGGGCTGGAGACAGGGTGGTGGTAGAGGGTTGTGCGTGTGTATTTCTGTGTATATCTGCTCAATGGCAGGACAACAGGGTGGTGGTAGAGGGTTGTGTGTGTGTTTCTGTGTATATGTGCCTAACGCCAGGAGAAGGGTGGTGGTGTGTGTTTCTGTGTATATCTGTTAAATGGCAGGAGACAGGGTGGTAATGGACGGTTGTCTGTGTCTTCCTGCATATATCTGCTTAACGTCAGCAGGCACGTTGTTCATGGAATATTGTGTGTGTTTCTGCATGTATCTATTTAATGGCAGGAGACAGGGTGGTGGTGGAGGGTTGTGCCTGTATGTGCGTTTTTGTGTATATCTGTTTAAGGGCAGTAGGCAGGGTGTTCGTGGAAGGTTGTGTGTGTGTGTTTCCGTGTATAACTATTTGATGACAGGAGACAGGGTGGTGAAGGAGGTTTTAGTGAGTGTGCGTGTGCGTTTCTGTGCATATGTGCTTAATGGCACGAGACAGTTTGGTGTGTGTGTGTGTCATTGTCTGTGTGTTTTTTTGTTGTGTGTATGTTTCTGCATATATCTATTTAATGGCAGGAGACAGGGTGTTGTTGGAGGGTAGAGTGCCTGTGTCTGTGTGCCTACTGGCAGGAGACAGGGTGGTGGTGGAGGGTTGTGTATGTATGTGTGTTTCTGTGTATATCTGTTTAAGGTCAGTAGGCAGGGTGTTCGTTGAAGGCTGTATGTGTGTTTCTGTGTATATCTGTTCACTGGCAGGAGAGAGAGTGTGGTGGTCGAGGGTGGTATATGTGTTTCTGTGTATATCTGTTTAATTGCAGGAGACAGGCTGGTGGTGGAGGGTGGTATGTGTTTGTTTCTGATTATATCTGTTTCATGGCAGGAGGCATGGTGGCGGTTGAAGGTTGTGCGTGTGTTTCTGTGTATATCTGCTTAATGGCAGGCAACAAGATGTTCTTCGGGGGTTTTGCGTCTGTGTGTGCGTTTCTGTGTATATCTGTTTAATGGCAGAAAACAATGTGGTGGCAAACAGTTGTGTGTTTGTGTATTTCTACGTTTAGCTGTTTAATGGCAGGAGACAGGGTTGTGGTGGAAGTTTGTGTGTGTGTTTTTCTGTGCATGTCTGTTTAAAGGCAGTAGACAGGGTGATGGTGTTGAGATGTGTTTGTGGCTCTGTTTATATCTGCTTAATCGCCAGGAGTGTGTGATGGTGGAGGGTTGTGTGTGTGTGTTTGTATGTGTCTCTGATTAATGGCAGCAAACAGGGTGGTGGTGGAGGGTTCTGTATATGTGTGTGTGTTTATATGTATATCTGTTTAGTGGCAGGAGACAGGGCGGTGGTTGAGTGTAGTGTGCGTGTATGTGTGTATATCTACTTAATGGCATGAAATAAGATGGTGGTGCAGGGTTGTGTGTGTGCTTCTGCATACATCGGTTTAATGTCGGGTGACAGGGTGGTAGTGGAGGGTTGAGTGTGTGTGTTTCTGTAGATATCTATTGAATTTCAGGATACAGGGATGTGGTAGAGGTTTGTGTGTGTTTCTGTGTACATGTGATCAATGGTAGAAAACAACTTGTTGGTGTAGTTTCGGGTGTGTGTTTCTGTGTATCGCTGTTTAATGGCAGGAGACAGGATGGTAGTGAAAGGTCGTGTGTGTTTCTGTGTATAATTGATTTATGGAGGCAAGCAGGGTAGTGGTGGAGGGTTCACTATGTGTATGTTTCTGTATATACCTGTTTAATTGCAGGAGACCGGCTGTTGGTGGAGGATGGTATGTGTTTGTTTCTGAGTACGTCTGTTTCATGGCAGGAGACATGGTGGCGGTTGATGGTTGTGCGTGTGTATCTGTGTATATCTGCTTAATGGCAGAAAACAAAGCGGTGGTGTACGGTTGTGTGTGTATTTCTATGTATATCTGTTTAATGGCAGGAGACAGGGTTGTGGTGGGGGGTAGTGTGTGTGTTTTTGTGGATATCTGTTTAATGATAGGAGACAGTGTGGTGGTGGAGGCTTGTCTGGATATTTCTGTAAATATCTGTTTAATTGCAGCAGACAGGGTGGTTTTGGAGGTTAGTGAGTGTGTGTTTCTGTATGTTACTGTTTAATGAATGTAGATAGGGTGGTCGTGGAGGATTGAGTGTGTTTCTGTGTATATTTGTTTTATGGCAGAAAACAATGTGGTAGTGAAGTGTTGTGTGTGTGTTTCTGTGTATCTCTGTTTAATTGCAGCAGACAGGGTGGTGTTGGAGGAATGGGTGTGCGTGTTTTTGTGTATATCTGTTAGACAGGAAACCGGGTGGTGATGGAGAGTTGTCTGTATGTTTCTGTAAATATATGTTTAATTGCTAAATGACAGTAAACAAATTGCTGTTCAAGGGGTGTGTGCGTGTGTAATGGCAGGAGACAGGGTGTTGGTGTCGAGCTGGGTGAGTTTCTGTTTAATCACCGGAGAGTGTGTGAGAGGGGAGGTGTGTGTGTGTGTGTGTGTGATTGGGGAGGTGTGAGGTGTGAGTGTGATTGGGGAAGTGTGAGGTGTGAGTGTGATTGGGGAGGTGTGAGTGAGTGAGAATGTGTGAGTGTGTGAGTGTGTGAGTGTGTATCTGATTAATGGCAGCAAACGGGTTGGTGGTGGAGGGTTCTGTATGTGTGTGTGTTTCTGTGTATATCTGTTTCAGGGCAGGAGACAGGCTGGTGGTCGATGGTTTTCTGTGCGTATTTCTGTGTATATCGGCTCATTGGCAGGAGAACAGCGTGGTGGTGGAGGGCTGTGTGTGTGTTTCTGTGCATATCTGTTTATTGCCAGGAGACAGGGTGGTGATGTAGGGTTGTGTGTGCGTGTTTCTGTGTCTATTTGTTTAATAGTAGGAGACAGGGTGGTGATGGAGGGTTGTGGGTGTATTTCTGTGTGTACCTGTTTAATGGCAGGAGGCAGGGTGTTCGTGGAGTGTTGTGTGCGTGTTTCTGTATACATCTATTTAATGGCTGTGCACAGAGTGGTGGTGGAGGGTAGTGTGTGTGCGTGTTTCCGCAGGAGAATCGATGTTTCGAGCATGAGCAGCAATCAATTTATTGAAGAAGGGCTCATGCCCGAAACATTGATTCTCCTGCTCCTTGGATGCTGCCTGACCTGCTGCGCTTTTCCAGCAACACATTTTCAGCTACAACTGTTTAATGACAAGAGACAGGGTGGTGCTGGAAATTAGTGTGTATGTTTCTGTATGTATCTGTTTAACTGCAGGACACAGTGGTGGAGGAGGGTGGTATCTATGTGTGTTTCTGTGTATATCTATTTAATGGCAAGAGACAGTGTGGTGGTAGAATGTGGGCGGCACGGTGGCACAGTGGTTAGCACTGCTGCCTCACAGCGCCAGAGACCCGGGTTCAGTTCCCGCCTCAGGCGACTGACTGTGTGGAGTTTGCACATTCTCCCCGTGTCTGCGTGGGTTTCCTCCGGGTGCTCCGGTTTCCTCCCACAGTCCAAAGATGTGCAGGGCAGGTGAATTGGCCATGCTAAATTGTCCATAGCATTAGGTAAGGGGTAGATGTAGATATAGATGTAGGGGTATGGGTGGGTTGCGCTTCGGTGGGGCGGTGTGGACTTGTTGGGCCGAAGGGCCTGTTTCCACACTGTAAGTAATCTAATCTAAGAATGTAGAGTTTCTGTGTTTCTGTGTCTATGTGGTTACTGACAGGAGACAGGATGGTGGCGGAGGGTTGTTATGTGTGAGCGTTTCTGTGAATATCTGTTTAAAGGCAGTAGGCAGGGTCTTCGTGGAAGGTTGTGTGTGTGTTTCTGTGTATATCTGTGTAATGGCAGGAGTCAGGGTGGTGGTCAAGAGTTTGTGTTTGTTTGTTTCTGTGTATATCTATTTAATGACAGGAGACAGGGTGATGGTTCGAGGATTGTGGGTGCATTTCTGTGTATATCTACTCAATGGCAGAGGTCAGGGTGATGGAGTCGAGATGTGTGTGTCTGTTTATACCTGCGTATTAATCCCCTTCTTCAGCTCCCTCCTGGCTATCCTGTATTCCTCCAACGCTCTGTCTGAACCTTGTTTCCTCAGCCTTATGTAAGCCTCCTTCTTCCTCTTTACAAGACATTCAACCTCCCTCATCAATCAAAGTTCCCTCACACGACCATCTCTTTCCTGCCTGACCAGTACATACAAATCAAGGACACGTCGTATCTGTTCCTTGAAAAAGTTCGACATTTCAATGACATCCTTCCCTGACATCCTATGCACCCAACTTATGCTCCTCAGATCCTATCTTGCAGCATCGAATTTACCCTTCCCCCAATTGAAAAACCTACCCTGTTGCATGCACCTATCTCTCTCCATAACCAATGCGAAAGTCACAGAATTGTCGTCACCATCACCAAAATGCTCACCCACTAACAAGCCCATCACTTGCCCTGGTTCGTTACCGAGTACCAAATCCAATATGGCCTCCCCTCTGGTTGGACAATCTACATACTGAGTTAGAAAAGCTTCCTGGACGCACTGCACAAACACCGCCCCGTCCAATCTACTTGATCTAAAGAGCTTCCAATCAATATTTGGGAAGTTGAAATCGCCCATGACTACTATCCTGTGGCTTCTGAAACTTTCCAAAATCTGTTTCCTAATCTGTTTCTCCCCATCTCTGCTGCTATTGGGGGGCCTATAGTAAACACGCAACAAGTTGACTGCTCCTTTCCTATTTCTGACTTCAACCCATACTACCTCCAAAGGCAGATCCCCCTCGAACTGCCTTTCTGCAGCCATTATACCATTTCTAATTAGCAACGCCACACCCCCTCTTTTTTACCACCCTCCCTAATCTTACTGAAACATCTGTATCCAGGAACCTCCAACAACCATTCTTGTCCCTCTTCTATCCATGTTTCCGTCATGGCCACAACATCGTAGTCCCAAGTACCAATCCACGCCTTAAGATCACCCACCTTTTTTCTGATACACCTTGTGTTGAAGTATACACACTTGAACCCAACTCTGTGTCCGCAAGTATTCCCTGTCAGTGCTACCTTCTCCACAGCCTCCCTACATTCTTGGACATCCTGAAAAACAGCTAACCTACTTGCTGGACTACAAGGATGGATCCCATCCCCCTGCCAAATTCGGTTAAACCACCCCCCGAAGAGTTCTAGCATAACTACCTCCTAGGATATTGGTGCCCTTCTGGTTCAGGTGCAATCCGTCCTGCTTGTACAGGTCCCACCTTACCCAGAATGCGGTCCAAATACCTGAAGCCCTCCCTCCTACAGCATCCTTGCAGCCACGTGTTCAATTGCACTCTCTTCCTATTCCTTGCCTCACTGTCATGTGGCACTGGCAACAACCCAGAGATGACGACTCTGTCCGTCCTAGCTTTTAGCTTCCAGTCTAACTCCCTGTGCTCTTGAATGACCTCCCAACCTCTATTCCTACCTATGTCGTTGGTGCAAAAATGCACCACAACTTCTGGCTGCACACCCTCTCCCTTAAGGATTCTGAAGACACGGTCCGAGACGTCTCGGACCCTGGCACCCGGGAGGCAACAAACCATCCGAGAGTCTCGCCCATGTCCACAGAACCGCCTGTCTGTCCCTCTAACTATAGAGTCTCCTATAACTAGCGCTCTCCTCCTCTCCCCCTTTCCCTTCTGAGCCTCAGAGCCGGACCTCGTGCCAGAGACCTGGTCACTGCAGCTTACCCCTGCTAGGCCGTCCCCCCAACATTATCCAAAGTGGTATACTGATTGTTGGGGGGGACGGCCACAGGGGATCCCTGCACTGCCTGCTTCATCCCCCTCCCACTTCTAACTGTTACCCAGCTACCTCTGTTCTCTGGCGTAATTATGTCCCTGTAGCTTCCATCTATCACCCGCTCAGCCTCTCGAAGAAGGCTCAGTTCAACCAACTCCAGCTCCAGTTCCCTAACGCCTTCTGTGAGGAGCTGGAGCTGGAGCTGGCTGCACTTCCTGCAGATGAAGTCGGCAGGAGCATCGGTGGTCACCCCTACCTCAACCATCCTACACGAGGAACATTCTACTGCCTGCACTGCCATAACTCTACACTTAGTCCCCAAAACAAGAACACCAAGTAGCTTACCTTTTTTTTAGGTTAGAGGTGGAGGGAGGGTGGGAGACACTACACGTGTATTGTCTCGGGTTCCTTCTCCACTCAAATAACAAGTACTTACCTTCCTGACCGGCTTTGTGCTCCGACTTCTCTTCCGCCTACCTGCCGCCCTCTCTGCTGCAAAAAGCTGTTTAATGGAAGGTGACAGCGTGATGGTAGAGGGTTCTGTGTGTGTGTTTCTGCATATATTTGTTTAATGGCAGGAGACAGGGTGGTGGTGGTGGAAGTTTGTGTGCATGTGCTTCTGCCTATATCTGTTTAATAACTGGAAACAGGTTTTCGTGCTGGTTGGTGTGTATGTGTTTCTGCATATCCCAGTTTAATGGCGGGATGCAGGGCGACGGTGGAAGGTTGTGTGTGTGTTTTTCTGTGTATATCTGATTATTTGCAGGAGACAGGGTGGTCGTGGAGGGTTGTGTGTGCGTTTCTATGTATATCTGTTTAATGACAGGAAACAAATTGGGTGTCAAGGATTGTGTGCGCGTGTGTGTTTGTGTGTATATCTGTTTAATGGCAGCAGACAGGATGTTCGTGGAGGTTTGTGTGTGTGTGTTTCTGTATAGATCTGTTTCATCATAGGAGACAAGGTGGTCATGGAGTGTTTTGTGTGTGTGTTTCTGTTATATTTGTTTCATGGCAGGAGACAGAAAGGTGGTTTAGAATTTTGTGTGTGTTTCTGCGTATATCTGTTTATTGACCGTAGGCAGGGTTTTAGTGGAGGGTTGTGTGTGTTTCTGTCTATAGCTGCTTAATAGCGGGAGACAACGTGGTGGTGCAGGGTTGTGTTGTGTGTTTGAGGGTATATCTGATTAATGGCAGGAAACATGGTTTTGGTGGAGGGTTGTGCGTGTGTGTTTCCATGTATATCTATTTAATTGAAGGAGACAGCGTGTTGATGGAGGGTTGTGAGTGTGTGTTTCTGCATATATTTGTTTAATGGCAGGAGACGGGATAGTGGTGGAAGGTTGTGTGCTTGTGTTTCTGTCTATAACTATTTAATAACAGGAGACAGGTATTGGTGCAGGTTGGTGTGTATGTGTTTCTGCATATTCCTGTTTAGTAGCGCGAGACAGGGCAGCGGTGGAGGGTTGTGTGTGTGTGTGTTTGCATATATCTGTTTAATGGCAGGAGACAGTGAGTTGTTAGAGTGTTGTGTGTGTCCATTGCTATGTATTTCTGTTTAATGGCAGGAGACAGAGCAGTAGAGGGGGATTGTGTGTGTATTTCTGTGTATATCTGATCAATAGTAGGAAACAACTTAGTGGTGTAGGGTTGTGTGTGTGTGTTTCGGTGTACAACTGTTTACTGGCAGGAGACAAGTGGTGGTGGAGGGTGGCTTGTCTGTGCTCTGTGTATACTTGTTGTGGTTCTGTTCGCCGAGCTGTGAATTTCTGTTGCAGATGTTTCGTCCCTGTCAAGGTGACATCCTCAGTGCTTAGGGGCCTCTTGTGAAGCGCTTCTGTGATGTTTTCTCCGGCATTTATAGTGGTTTGTCTCTGCCGCTTCTGTTATTGGGTCAAGCTGTCCGCGTCTGTGGCCGGTATATTGGGTCCAAGTCGATCTGTTTGTTGATAGAATCTGTGGATGAGTGCCATGCATCTAGGAATTCCCTGGCTGTTCTCTGTTTGGCTTGTCCTATAATAGCAGTGTTGTCCCAGTCGTACTCATATTGCTTGTCATCTGTGTGGCTACTAAGGATAGCTGGTCATGTCGTTTCATGGTTAGTTGGTGTTCATGGATGCGGATCGTTAGCTGTCTCCCTGTTTGTCCTATGAAGTGTTTTGTGCAGTCGTTTCATGGACTCCATCAAGTCACATTTCAAAAATCATTTTAACCCACGTGCTCAGACATATAATGAAACATCTCTGTTGGATGTGAACCTTTAGGCTCAGATGTCGGGGCACTACCACTACTCAACAATAGCCCCTAAAGCTGCAACATGATTCTCCTGTGTTTGTTCATCAGCTTTCTTTGAACGTACTCTGACACCTCCCCCCCCCCACAACAGAATCGAGATCATCTGTTCCAGAGAAGGTGACACTGCCACAAGTTCATGGAAGGGAATCGAATTCAGAGCTATGACCCAGGGGCAGGTGTGTGACCCACGACACAAGACTTAAACCATGCCCAGAATTTGAGTCATATTTTAAGTGTCAGTTTTCAGCTCTACATGGATATATTACATTCTGATTAACATTACTGAAAAACACAGGCAACAGTTCTCATTGTTAAACAACTAAAAGATATTAGCCTCAACTATAGGATGACGAGTGCATGTGCTCTGCCATCGAGATTAACAATGAACTTCTTTAATTGCTTGGCTATGATTTCCAGCTTACATAGCTATTATCTGTAATATTCAATATTAGGGCAAGCAATCGTGCAGAAACACTCTGCACTATGAGGGAACTCGAATAGATATCAATACTGAACACCAAAGATGAGGAAAGAGCACAATTTCTGGCCAAAAAACACTAGCCACTATTTCCAATTCTCACATGTGGCTTCCCTCTTCCTGAAATTATTAAGTGATACAGGCATCGGTTTACTTTCCAGCCTCATCTTACCCTCTCCTCCCTCTGCTTGCTCAAAGCAAATCAAGCTCTTGGTCTTTGGGAAACTCAAGGCCTGTGTTTGTAGGCCTTCTGGAGAGGGGAGGGTCTTTTAAACCTGAAGCAGGAGGGTGAAGGGGCAGTAATATCACTCACTGGGCTGAGGTGTGGCAATTCAGTTTAACTTGGATAAATGCGAGGTATTGCATTTTGGTAAAATTAAAAGAAGGGGGGGCTCATGCAATTAATAGTAGTGCGTTGGTAGTGTTGTAGAAAAGAGGGACCCACAGGTGCAGATCGAATTCACAGAAGTTTGTGGCACTTATAGACAAAGTGTTTAAGGTTACTTCTTTGCTCAGACTTTTGTGGTTAGCAATTGAGAAGTCATGCTGAGATAGTGCAGGACATTGATGAAGCCTCTTTTGCAGTACTGTGTTCAGTTCTGTTATTGGAAGGAGATTATTAAGCTGAAGAGAGTTCAGAAGGGATATACCAGGATGTCGCCAGGAACACCTCATCTTCTGCCTCGGGAGCCGACAAACACATGGCATGAACATTGAACTGACTAATTTGCAAATCTCCCCTCGACGACCCAGATCCCAGATCCGACCCTCCGACTGAGATCCACCCTCTCGTGGCAACCTACCTGTCCATCTTCCTTTCCACTGATCCGCTCCAACTCCCCACCGACCTCTCACTATCACCTTCTAGCTTCGCCCACCTATCACCAAACTTTCCCCCAGCCTCACCCTCACCACCGATTTATTTGTCAGCCCCTTTACTCCTTCGCAGTTCTGAAGAAGGGCCCTGCCTGAAACGTTGACTCTCTTGCTCCTCGGATGCTGCCTGACCTACTGTGTCTTCTCTACTATCATGCTTTATCTACACTTAATTCTCTAACATCTGGAGTCCCCATTGTCTCTTAGTTACAATTCTCTGTTAACCCCACATGTCTGTTATAACCCCATGCTGTCTTAGATATATATTCTCTCCAGACCATGACCTATAAATGTTCTTTCAATCTCTTACTGACATTGTCATGCCTCAGCAGTAGTTACAGGGTCTATGTTTCCATTTATAAGCAGAGAAACATGTTGGTGGTCCGATAAACCTCTGGCATTACTTTCATATCCAATGCAGACTGAATGGTTGCATACAATTAATCTACCAGACTCAAAATTCATTCCCTCAGTCACTCTCGCATATCCAATCCAGACTGTGTAAATGTTAATCATTAATTTGAATTTTAATAAAACAGTATTGAATTGAAAGGCGTTGGTTGCAGCTATTTGTTCAGTGACTGTGATTAATGTCGGTCTCCGTGGATCCTGAATGTGTCACTGGAGGGCTTGCCTCTTTTATTAATTAAGGATTCCGTTTAATGTGTTATCCCATGGAATGAGTGGGAGCATCGCCGACAGTACTAACAGGGATCAGCAGCTCCAGAGAGACAGGGAGGAGAGATCAGAATCTGAGAACGTTAGACTGGAATGATCCAACATGGACAGGAGTTTATCCAGTAGTCTTTACTGGCTTTCCCAACCTTGGGTATCATTAGTATGGCGGATCTATGATGTGCTGATGGTTATTCAAGCTGGTTACTATCCCATCCTCGCTATAGTTGGTGTTCCTGGTAAGGTATTCTGTCTTTTAAAGCAGGTTACAATGAATTGTTGTTCATGTTATTAAAATTAGGAAAGGTGGAAGTCATTGTTTTCAGCTCCAATGAAAAATTCCTTTCCTTAGAAATTATAATGAGCAAATCCCTACTTTCAAATGACTCACCAGTATGCGAGGAGAAACTCGAAAACTCCATAATCCTTCTAGCCCTGAACAGATCTATTTCTCCATATCCCCCACCCCCCCCTCGCTAAATCTGTCCAATACCACCATCATGATACCCCTACTCCTCCTCAGCCACAGGGCACCTTCTGAGTAAACCATCATTTGGGCCTCTGTTAAATCCGGAATCACCTGTTTCAAGCCCCTTCTAATCACATGTCAATCACAAAATAATTGCCTTTGAAATGTTTAACTTGTTCTCTGCACAGAAACTGTCTGACGGCAAGATAATGCATCGTGCTCAAGTCATTGACTCATGATCAAGAGCCACAGAATAATAATCTGTTAATATGAAGGAAATTTGTGGCTTTGAAGTGAAACCGTCTTCGTTAAGTATAAAAAGCCAATCAGCTTGCCTCATGTCCTTCAGTGAAGGCAATGGGTCATCCTTCCCTGATCAGGTCTCTGTGTGACTGCAAACCCACAGCAATGTGTTTTACTCTTTACTGTCCTGTGGAACAGCTGAACCAGCCTCTCATTTCAAGATAGGGATAACAGGCTGGCCTGACCTGTGAGGGAAGAACAAAAGGAAAGATAACTCCCTTCCTCTGCCTGTTTCCCATATTCCTACAGCTCATTTCCATTCAGGTGGGTGACCATTCCTTATTTCAAGTGCATTCTTTCTTAGTCTTTCCCTGAGTGTGATGTTCATCTCCCGCAGCAACTCTGCTGTTGGCTTTGTTGATGCTCACATATAGATGTTAGGAGCTTTTAAATTCCACGTCAGGCGCAGTGTAGTGAGAAGTAAAGGCTTTTTACGCCATAGGAAAGAAACGGAGATGTCTCAATGAGGAAAATAACTTATTGTGATCAAACCTAAGAGTGTTGTTGAGGCAGTCTTTGGGACATTGTGGACAGAATGTCTTTCCTTTTTAAGAAATAATCGCCCTGCCACAGAGAGAGTGCACACGCTTTTCACCAGACCAATCCCTGGGATGGTGGGAAAATGAGGTGTGAATGAAGAATATTCTTTAGCGCTGTGAGAGAATAAAAGATGATTTCGTTGAAACTTAAGAGGAATGGACAGCCTCTCATGATGTTCAGAACAGATATTGATACGGTGATAAAATCCATGGCTTGTTTTTCTCGAGTTACAAGACCCTCTGAGGACGTTCCCCTCACCCCACCCCCACTCCCTATATCGATCAGGGAGAGAGATAGAGAGAGAGAGAGAGAGAGTCAGACTTTGAATATAGTGCATTTGGTTTGTTATCCTACACTGAACATCACGTGATTCAAACTCCAGCTTGAGATGTTGAATGAGCTCCTCCTTTAACTGTGTCTGACAGGACTGTTACATGAATGTTACCGACACTTTAACAGCACAAGCCTGAATGCTGTCCGGGTCTTACTGAATACGGACACAGTCTGCATCAGGAGCTGATGGGGGACAAAATGTTCTGAACAATGTGTCACCCTCAGTGACCATCCCGACCTCCGGTCTTATGATGGGGAAAGACATTGATGAAGCAGCTGAAGATGTTTGTGCTGAGGAAGCTACCTTGAGGATCTCCTGAAGAGACTTCCCAGAACTGAGAAGATTTTCGGCCCCCACCCACAGGCATCTTCCTTTGTGCTCTGAAAGACCCCAGCCAGTAGGGAGGGGACACCTGATTCCCATTAAGCTCAAATAAGATGGCACTTCCAGTCAAATTCTCCCCGATATTCTCAGTCAAATACTGCCTTGATATCAAGGCTATCCACTCTTTGCTGAGCCCCTGTGTTCCCCTCTTGTTCATATCAATAGGTGACGGTGTCTATATGGGGAGTATTTTCCTCTCACAGAGGGTAGTGAATGACAGGAATTATCTTGTCTCGTGTGCTAGGCGTGCTACATCACTGAAAGTATTTTAAAAAGGTGATAGATGGATTTTTGATCTGCCAGAGAGCTGAGAGGATGTGAAGGATTGGACATGAAAGATGAGTTAATACGAACAGCAGATCGGCCATGATCGTATACAATGTATTGATTATCCGAACGACCTGATCCTGTTCCTTATGTTCTCATATTCTGTAGTTACAAAGTAAATGGTTGTAATTTTCCTGCATGTTCTGTTCTTGAACATTCCAATCAGAGAGAGCAAAGTACTTTATGAGTCATCATTTAGTGAGGTCTGGGGGCTGAATTCGCAGTGAATCTGGGTCTAAACCATGACCAACAAATGAAGCACAAATTTCAGAGAGGAGACACTCTGTCAAGAGACCAGAGTTGTCTTTCGAACAGAGCCTGTGTTTTGAAGTAACATTTTCCAACCTACACCAAACGATGTGTGACAGCTTGGAGGGACTGAATGAGATCCTTTGTTACTGTGGACCATTTATTTGGAGCAAGATGCCTCCGTCAGCACCAGTGTAGGAGGTTTGAGGGGCTGAATTGAACATAGGAACATAGGACTGAGGAGCAGGAGTGGGTCATTAGACACGTTGTCACTGTTCCACAAGACACTAAGATCATAGCTGCTCTGATTGTGGTTTCAGCAGCACTTTTCTGCCTGTATACAATTTTCCTGCATGAACTTGTCTGTCAAATGTTTGAATACAGCACAACGTTGACCAAATGCAATCATCCAGGCACTACAAATGTTTGACAAAGGGAATTCCCACATAAACAGTCCAATAAGAATTTCTAATTCGCGTTCCGATAAATGTTAGAGGGTCACTGTGTCCTTTTCCAGTCCCACTCCTCCACTGATTACAAAAACTTTAAAAGTAGCCAGTTTAGTGTTATGACCAATTGTATAGGACTCAGACTGGGTCATTTTTGAGAAAAATGTGAAATTCAGGAAGTTGAACTCACAACAAATGGTAAAAGATAGAGTGTCCCAAATGTTCTACTGACTTTGAAATTATTCTGCTCACACAAGCTGCTGGTAATGGGATTTATTTGTGGAATAGTTGGATTTGGCTGAACTCCCTTTGCTTCCAGCAGTGGAGAGATTCCAGAGTCCTCACTAGGAATCCTTCACAAGTGGTGAAAATAACTCAGGGATTTTATTGTCTCACATTTTTCCATCTAGTGGACAAAGGAAGAGAGAGAGATCAATCAGCTGCTGCTTCTCAGGCAGGGAACACTTTTCTCCCTCTCTGTGTTGAACCATACAATAATGTCAACTGAACATCAAACTGGGCCATGTGTGCTCTCCTGGAGCATTCTCTGGAAGGGATGATAATGGACGATATGAAGGTGCATCATCGCTGTTGTTGTACACAGTGTCTTTCATTAGCAAAAAAGGTCCCTGCTTTATCATCTGATGACATGTTTATATGCGTCTGTGTAATTTGTAAATATAGGTCGATGTCTATATAATACGTGTGTTGATATCAAAACATCTTATTCTTAAAATTGTTCTCCAGCTTTAAACTCCTTAACAAGAGGAAACATGCATCCAGCTGAAACACCTTTCAGAAAGTCATGTATGGTTCAAGAAGATTTCTCATCTCAGATCAAAACTGATAATCCCCATAACAAAAGGCCTTCCTTCCAGGAATGTGTGAAGGGAAACATCCATGAAAATCTTCTGAAAGAATTATATCTTTTTTTTTACATTTAGGCGATCAAAACTGCACACAGTGTGTCCGATGTAGTCTCAACAATGCCCCGTTCAGATGCAGTAAAACATTCCTCATTAAACGTGATAATTTTTGCCAGAAACAGTATCATTCCACTTACCTTCCAAATCACTTGCTGCATCTGCAGACTGACTTCATATGATTCACCTCCCAGGAACATGGAAACCGCCAGTATCACAGAGTTCTGCAATCTCTCTCCAAATAAATTGTTCGCCATTGTTTTATCCTTCCTGCCACAGTAGACAACTCACCTTATGTTCTTTCTGCTGAAGGTTTGCTCACTAACCTTCCCTGTCTGTATCACATTGCAGACTCAGTACCTCCATTTGACGACATCTTGAACGATCATCTTGGTGATGCGCTAATTGAGCTTTGCGCCATTCAGTTCCCTTCCACTAGATCTTTGATACGGATTATTTGTCATTGATGATCCCACAGTGATCTCTAGAGACATACACTAGTTACAGCTTTGCAACCTGAAAATAAATATTTACCTCTACTCTCTATTTCCTGTTAGCGACAGCTTCCCCGTTTCTGTGTAGCACCTAAGGTGGGTTGAATCGTCTCCTCCTGGCCTGTGTAATGTACTGAACGAGCTGAATTACTTCATTCTCTATTCCTGTGTAACTCCTTCGAGGGGCAGAATGGTCTTCTCCCGTCTCATTGTAACGATCCTGCCTGACTGAAAGGGTGGTCCCCTACCTTGTAACACCATCGAGAGGTGGATTGAGCAAAAACACATGGGATAGGTGCAATAGTATATCTCTGCAACAGCCGCGAGGGGTGGATTGAGGGAACCACACCACGGGTAGGGGCAGCAGGATATCTCTGTGATAATCTTGAGGGGTGTATAGAGGGAAAAACACATAGGGTAGGGGCTGAAGTACATCTCTGTAATAGACTCAAGCGTGGATTGAGGGCACAGCGCATGGGGTAGGGGCAGCAGTTGGCCTTTTGGCTGCACCATTCAGAATCCTCATAACAAATTCAATTGTGCCTGACTATCTGTACATGATCTGTGCCCAAGAAACATTGACTGTCCTATCCAGCAAAGATCAGTCTAGCTCAGCGTTGAACATCTTCAATAACCGAGTATTCACTGTTCCCTAAGGATGAGTACACCACAGATGGCACAACACTAAAGAGAAAGGAATGCCCTTATTTCATTCTGGGACCTGTTATTTTAAACCGTGTTAACCTAACATCAAATCACCACTTCTTTTCAGACATAAGGACACAATAATTAGGAATAAACATAAAGCATTCTTGACTTCAAACCTGTTCCACATTCCCGCTGACCCTTTCCAACCAAATATGTATCAAACCCAGCCTCTGTTGCTGTCTCAGGTAGAGAATACCTGATAGCATTACACCACAAGAACATTAAAGCAAGGAGCATAATGAGGCCATTCGACCCATCGAGTCTAAAATTTCGTTAAATTATTTTCATATGTACCTCAATCTTATTCTTCTGCCTTCTCCGTAGAATTCTTGATATTCTTACAAATCCAAAGCATATCGATTTGCGTCTTAATTACACTAGTTTCTGTTCCTCTGGGGCTGCGTGTGTTTGTGTGTTTGCCTCTGCGTGTGCGTGTGTGTGTGTGTATGCGTGTGCGTATGTGTGTGCATGTCTATGTGTGTGTATATATATATACGTGCATGTCCATGTGCTTGTTATCTGTGTGTTTGTGTGTCTATATCTGTCAGCCTGTGTGATTCTAAACTGTCTTTGTGTCTATTTGTATGTGACTGTATATGTCTCTGTGTGTTTCTACCTGTGTGTATGCCTATCTCCTTGTACGTATTGTGCGTGTTCGCATATTGGGGTATTTACCAATAGTTCTGTGTATTTGTGTGTCTGCGTCTCTGTGCAGTGAGGTGTCTGTGTCCTTTTTTTGGAAGTGAAAGGACTGTCGTTGGAACTGTCAGTGGATTTAAAGTGAGAATTGTCTTTCACTGAACATTGCTCCTTAATCGGTCGGTGGCACATGGATGTTTCAAAATCTCCACACGAGGCGTCCCTGCCCTCTCTGGCTCGTACCAGTGTCCTACCCACTTGGCAAGGGGAGGGGGTGAGGGAATGGATATCGGGCACTTCATCAACCGGCTTTGCCTTTCTGTCCTATTCCAGGCTCTTCCTCCTAGAATGGGAAAATGGGAATGTTGGAGGGAGAGTGGGAATGGGTGACCCTGCTGTTAGTGCTGGTGTAGTTGGACGGAATTGTGAGGTGTCTGGAATTAGTCAGTCGACAGTTTTGAATCCTTATAGTATTATTAGTGTGTGGGGGTACTGCGTAGGTGAAAGAGAAAGTGAGGAAGAAAGTTACTGAATTCAATAGTGAGAGTGGTCGTGCCTGACCCTTATTTGGAGATAGAGCGTGAACCTTGTTCAGGGGTAGGTTCTATAACAGATATACAGTGAGTGTGAGCCAGCAGAGAGTATACGGTAACTCTTATCCTGACAGAGCGGGGAGGATATCAATGCTTATCCTGTATTGCAGGACATTTCTTCAGATCATCTCAGCGTCGAGGTGAGGCTCCCCAAATGTCTTGTCCAAGTCCGTCACTAAAAACAACACAGACCTGTCCCTCAGCTTCCACAGAATCAGTTTAGGTAGAGCTTACAGATAGAAAGGAGAAGCAAATATTGGTGTGTTATATACCAAACCAAAACGCTCGCAGAAAACCTGAGCATCATATGCTCTGGAAATTAGATATGCAAGTATTGTGGATACTGCAATCTTATTGGATGGTCTCAAGTTGCATTTGGACTGCGTTAATTAAGCGACTGCTCATGTTTGAAAAATAAATTCCGTAAGTTCAAGAGTATGTTGTGAAGAAAACTAGAGAGCAGGTTACTTTGGATTTGGTATTGTCTGGTCCAAATGACGAATCTATAACATTGTAATGAAGCAGCTTTTAAGAAATAATGACATTAATAAAGTGCATTTTACACGGCATCTACGCACAATAGAGAATGCTTGAACTTACTAGTTAAACATCATGGAAGACTGGAGGCTAGAGAGTCAAGATAGCTCCAGTGAATTTGGAAAGTACAATATAACATTCAGTGGGAGACAAGCAATGGTTGTTAGAGTCATAGAGTGCGAAAGCACGGAGACAGGCCCTTCAGCCCAAACTGTCTGAACAAAATGTCCATCCACGCTCACGCCATTTCCCTGCCATTGCCCCGTATCCTTCTAATCCTTTCCTATCCGTGTATTTGTCCAAATGCCTTTTAAATGTTGTTAATCAATCACTTCCCCTGACAGCTCATCCCATATGCATACCAGCCCCTGTGTGTAAAAAGGTTGTTCCTCAGATTCCCTTTTATTCTTTCTCCTTCGATTTTAAACTGATCTGTGATTGCCCAACCCTGGGGGAAGAAAAAGACAGGGCACATTCACTCTATCCATGCCTGTCATGATCTTACAGACTTCAATATGATCCTCCCTCAGTTTCACACACACACAAAATTAAGATGGCCTAGCTGGCCCAACCTCTCCCGATAACTCAGTCCATTGAGTCCTTGGCAACATCCTTATAATTTTTCTGCATTCTTTCCAGTTTAATAACATCCGTACTATAGCAAAGTGAACAAAATTGAACATAACGCTACCAATATGGCCTCAGCAGCGTCCTGTATAGCTGCAATATAACTCCCTAATTTTGATACTCAGTGAAATACACTGATTAAGGCCAATGTACCAAAAGCTTTCTTCACTGCACTGTCTACCTCTGAATCAACTTCCAGATAAGCATCCACCTGAATTCCGAGGTCCCTCTGTTCCACTGCACTCCTAAGAATCCAAACATTCACCATGAAACTCCAACCTTGATTTGAATTTCTAAAATACAAGAACTTACACTGATCTATATTAAAATCCATTTGCCATTTCTCAGCCCACTTCCCCAGCTGATCAAAGTATTGCTGTAATTTCTGAAATTTTGATAACCTTCCTCACTCGCCATGATGCTGCCTATTATAATGTCATCTTCAAACTTACAAATCATGCCTGTACATTCTCATCTAAATCATAGACATATGTAATATGCAGTGGTCCCAGAACCAACCCCTGAGGCATTCCACTAGTCACAGCCATCCAGTCTGACCAGCATTCTTCCTGTATCACCCTCTGCTTCCTAACACCAAGCCATTCTTGTACCTAATTTGCCAGCTCCCCCTCAATTCCATGTGATCTAACCTTCCAGAGCAGAGGAACATGTGGAACCTTTTTGAGGCCTTACTGGAATCCATATAGACTATGGATATCACCCTGCCCTCCTCAACATTGCTGGTCACTTCATCAAAGAACTCCAATTAATTTACGAGCCATGATCTCCCATGGACAAAGACGTGCTGAATTTCATGAAGGGCATTTGCCCAAAACATCCATTTTCCTGCTCCTCGGATGCTGCCTGACCTTCTCTGCTTTTCCAGCACCATTCTACTCATATTCCGAATCACGTCCTGTCTTTCCAAATGCATGTATATCCAATCTCTCCGAATCTTCTCAAGTAACTTACCCACTAGATTTTAGGTTTTCTGGTCTTTAGTTCCCAGGTTTACCTTTGTAGCCTTCCTTGAATAAGGGCACAGTATTCGCTACCCTCCAGTCGTCTGGGACCTGACCATCGATGATGGAAAAGAACCAACCAGGGCTCCCGCAATTTCTTATCTATCCTCTTGCAATGTTCCTGAATATATCTGGTCAGGACCAGGAGGTTTTAGAAATACTGCAAAGTCTGAAAAATACGTCTATTTATTTCCGGTACAAACACCAAAAAGTGAGAACGTGACCCAATGATGGTTAACATCACAAATTAGAAAATTTATTAATCATAGGAAGTGACTTCAGAAGAATTCCAGATATTGTGGAAACCTGTGAATTCTCAGAAGTTTACGATCCAGAAAAGGAAGGCCATGAAACTGATAAGGAAACCAAAAAGAGAGCATACCTGCTAACACACAGGAACACAAAGACTGCATAAATCAATGATCTATATTTCAAAGGAAACAAAATAAAAGCAAGGTCAAGTTTGGAAATTTGTAATTGGGAGAGGAGAGTTCATTGTGGAGAACAGGGAAATGGCCAAGAAAATAACCAGTTACTTTGCATCTGTCTCCATGGAGTAATATCCAGGAAATCACCCAGTAATTCCAAGTGACCATATCGGCCTTCTGAAGCTAAAGACAAAAAGTCAATTCAAATCAGTAACAAGGTAGTACTTGAAGATGTAGCTGGATTGAGCATTGCTAAGTCTAATGAAACAGATGTACTTCTCATCAAAACGTCAGAAATAAATCCCCAACAGTAGTATTAATTGCACTGTCGATGACTGTGTTTTGTTTTCCTGTACATTCTGCAGAGGCCAGAAACTATTGTGGATAAACGTGAACCAAGCACTGTAAATGAATGGAAGGGATCCAAACAGCTACATAAGGAAGAAGACATAGTGTGGAGAACTGCAGACCAATTAATCGACATCTGTAGTGAAACTGTTGAAATCTATTACACAGGATGACATTTTTGATATTTAGAAATTAACATCAACAATGGAGAGAATCAGCATGCATTTCTGATAGAGAAATCATTCTTGGTAAACTTCGGAATTGTTTGAAGTTGTTTCTTACAGCATAGATAATGGGGAACCAGTAGAAGTTGCAGATATTGGATTTTCGCAAGGGTTTATCAGTGAGTCCGTAAATGCAATGAATGTGAAGGGTATTTGGAGGAAGATATGTAAGTGGAAATTTAAAGTTTGGTTTGCCTTCATTTAAGAGAGTTAGAACATTGATGTAAAGACATGTTGAAGCAGTTTCACAGCGTGTTGATAGGACTATACCTGGAGTATTGTGCACAATTTTGGTGACCGAATCTCAGAAAGAACATACTGACCACAGAGGAAGTTCAATGGACATTCTCCAGATTAATCCCTCAGATGGTGAGATTGCCTGATGAGGAAACTCGGCCTGTGTTCGCTAGAGTTTCAAAGAATGAGAGCTGGGTCACAGTGAAATTTTGAAAATTCACAAAACATATGACAAGTTGGATATGAACAGAACTCTTCCCTCGCTTTCTAATCCACATTAAAGGCAAATAATGGCAGGATCTGGGACAGGCCATTTAAATCTGCAATAAGGAGGAAATTCATCATTTGGAGGGGACTAATTGACACAGGGGCACGGAGGCTTACTGGCAGGCAAGATCAGTGAGAATCTCCAGATATTCTATAAGAGTGTCCAGCAGAACAGAATAACCAGGGAACGGTAGGACTCATTAGTGATTTGCCAAGTTGCAACCAAATCAACTTTAGTGGTAGGAGACAGAAGGTGGTCGTAGAAGGCTGTTTGTGTTTGGAGGCTAGTGCCCAGTGGTGTACCACGGGGATCAGTGCTGTGTCTCTTAATATTTGTGATTCGGAGGTGTTGGTGTTGGACTGGGGTGGACAAATTAAAAATTGCATAACACCGGGTTATACTCCAAAAGGTTTATTCAGAGGCACGAGCTTTCGAAACGCTGCTTCTTCATGAGGTGGTTGTGCGCTTTGGTGAAGCACTTCAAAAGCTCGTGCCACTGAATAACCTGGTGTGATGCAATTTTTAACTTTGTCCATCCCAGTCCAACACCAACACCTCCGAATCACAAATATTAAGAGAAAAAGCAGTAATCCGCGTGGTACACCATTGGACACTAGTCTCTAAATAAATAAGCTGATGTTTTGTGATTGTACGCATTATCATACATGTTGCAGCTTGAATATGGACGAGAGGTTGGGGGTGTCATAAGTAAATTTGTGTTTGTTACAAAGATTGGCCGGGTGGTTGGCTGTGAGGAGGAAGGCCTTATGTTACAGGAAGATACAGATAGAATGGTCAGATGGGTGGATCAATGGCAGATGGAATGTAACCCTGAAAATATGAGGTCCTGCATTTTGGAAGAATGAACAGGCAGGGGAGGACGCAATGAATGGCAGCACACTAGGAAGGTCAGAGGGTGTTTCTCCACACATCCCTGAATGTGGCTGGACAGGGTAACACACAATTTGAGAAAGCGTTCGGGAGCATAAACACAGCCTTCACATATCGAAGCATAGATTATAAGAGCTATGCGGAACTTTTGTTAGCCAAGATGGAATACTGTGTGTCGTTCTGGGAGCTACATTATAGGAAGGATGTGATTGCACTGGAGGGGGTGCAGAGGAGATTCACCAGGATGTTCCCTGTGATGGAGCATATCAGCTATTGAGAGAGGCTGGATAAGCTCGGTTTGTTTACTTTGGAGCAGAGGAGGCTGAGGGGGATGTGTTTCAGGAGGATAAGATTACGAGGGACATGGACGGGGTGGATAGACAGCAGCTGGTCCTTTTAATCAAAGGGACACACTTTTCAAGTGAAGGGTTTGAGGCTTAGTGAGGACTTGAGGACTGTTTTTCACCCAAAGTGTGCTGGGGTCTGGGAAGCACTTCGTGAGAGGGGAATTGTCATGGTAACCTCAAAAACATTAGAACATACATGGTTATGCTTTTGAAATGCCATAAGATTCACAGCGACGGGTTTTCTGTTGGAAAGTGGGGCTACTTTAGACCGTGCTGTATTTCTGATTGTACAGAGTCTGTGCTTCTGTATTGTATGGCTGTGGAGGAGCAATCATTCAATAGCTTAAGATAGGAATTGTTGGGTTTCTGAAGAATGTCTTATCAAAGTGTATATGAGTGAACTTGTAATATCTTTTGAAAATACATCAATGGCAAAATTAAGAGAAAAAGGTGCAGCTTCCTTCCAGTCTGATACCATATAATTGAGGACAGGGAAATAGCAGATCAATGGAGCAAACACTTCAGTTATGCCTTCACGGAATAAAAAAAAATAAAGTTTCCTCGCAATACTAGGGAAATTTGGTCTGGTGAGAAAAAGGGAATAAAATGAAATTAGCAACTAAAAGGTTTTAGAGAAAATATTGGACTGAAATTAATGGGCATAGACAAAGTCAACAGAGGTATATGAAATAGGAATTATATTTGAGCAAAATTATCAATGCAATACGATTGGAATCAAGAAAGATTTTTTGATAAAGCCCCAAGCCTATTGTGCAAATTCGAATCCTATGGGACTGGGGCTAATATATGGTCATGGTTTTAGAATGGGAGAATTGGCAGGAAACAGTGAGTAGGAACAAAACCATGTTTTTTGAATGGAAGACTTGGAGGATATAACAAGGATCGAGATTTGGCACCCAGCTACTCCTATTACACATCATATTTTTTGGTGGAGGGACTCAACTGCAATATTCCCAAGTCTGCTGACAGCACTAAATGAAGTCAGTTTGTGAGTGAATGAGGAGGATGTAAAAAATGATTCCAAAGTGATTGGGACAAGTGGAGTGACTGGGCAAATACCTGGCAGATGGAGAGCGATGGCAGAGATGAGAGGTTGTGTACTTTGATGGGATGAATTGAATGGCAGCCCATCATTTGAAAATTGATTGGTTGAAAACATTTGGTCAATAAATGAACTTATGTTGCATTTTTGTTTATTTCTGCGCAGCCTTCCGAGTCCATGTAGGGCAGTGAGTTCTGAACACGGAAGTCAATACTGGGAATGGAATTGGCAAGCTGTATACAGTGTATACAGACCCAGCAAGTAGGGAGCTGTAACATTGAAAAGAATCTGGATCTCCCTGTATACCAGTCACTGAAAGCAATATTGCAGGAGCAGAAAGCAGGTAGGAAGATAAATAGTTATTCACCTTCATTTCAGGGGGATTTAGAATACAAGAGTAAGGGTCATTTACTGCAACTGTGCAGGGCCTTGGTGGGACCCCATCTCGAACATTGTGCAGTGTTGTGTGCAGTTTTGGTGTCCTTACCTAATAAAGGCAAATCTGACATTGAGGGAGTGAAGGATGACCAGACTGATCTCTGGGATGACAGGTTAGTTGTGGGAGCAGAGTTTGGGGTGACTCGGCCTGTATTCCATGGGCTTTAGGAAAATGGGTGGAGATCTCAGTGAGATATATAACACTCTGACAGGGTGTGACAGATTGGAAGCCAGAGATGATATTTCACTTTGTAGAAAACAGTTCACGAATCGCATTGCAGTCAAATCGTGCTCCATAAACAAGAATTATCAGAGAACTCACGATATATTGATGGGCCGAAGGCACTATATTTCATAATGTTTAAACATATTTTGGGATATGAACATTGTGTGGGGAAAACTGCATTGAGGGATGTTCGGCCATGAAATATCATGGGGAAAGCTCAATGTGCTGAATGACCTCCTCCTCTCCCGATGTTTCTGTGCAGTCTGTGGGAAAGCTCTGTAAATGTTGTCACAAGCTCTCAGATGTTAGGAAAGATGTCTATGCAGGGACAACAGGATAGTACTTCCCATTCCCTTTTCTGATAACGAGGTTGATGCCGGGTGTTCTGTCAAGTTTTATCATTTAAGACCTCAGAGTAGTTTGATACAATTGAGTGTCTCACTTGGCCGATTCAGAGACCATGTCTGTGTGTCTGGAGTCACTTTTAGGCCAGATCAGGAAAGCACGGGAGATTCAGTTCCTGAAAGTATATTGGTGAAGGAGATTGAAGTTTACGATCAACACTGGACACAAGAACACTGTTACTGAAACCAGATTTTAGGTCTCGATACTTTATTAATTATGTTTACCTTCCACCAGCTGCCAGACCATTGGCCTGGTCTGGATTCATAATCCAATGATATGTCCACCACAGCACCATCTCCACATGGGGATCGATCAGAAACCCACACTCTCCTCATTATTTCGGTGCTACTTGACAGCTCTGTCAAAAAGTATTCCCACCAATTTGACTGTTGTGATGGGACTGAGGGGATGGTAATTGGTCAGATTGTAATTATTCTCCTATTCAGGGACTGGACATAGTTGAGTAATTTTCCTCATTGCCAGGGAGATGTCAGAGTTGGAGATGTCAGAGTTGGAGCTGGAATGAAAGAGCTTCCCAGGGACACGGCTTGTTGTGCAGCACAAGTCTTCAGTCCTGTTGCAGAGATGGTGTCAGGGCCGATTGCCTTTGTCGTATCTACTGTGTTCAGCTGTTTCCTCATGACTGTACAGCAAATCGAATTGCTTGAAGACTGGTATCTGTGATTCTGTGGGGATCATGATGAGTGTGAGGTGGATCATCCATTCAACCCGTCTGGCTGAGGATAGTGCAGACACCACATCCTTGACTTTTTTCACTGACGTACAGAGCTGTTCCGATATTTAGGATGAGGATGTTTGTGGAGTCCTCTCCTCCAGCAAATTGTTTCATATTCCATCGACATTTATGTTTGGATTTGGCAGGACGACAGAGCTTAGATCTGATCTGTTAGTCTTGGGATCATTTCCCCTCTCCATCAGACATTCGTTCTGCTGGTCGGAATTGAACCAGTTAAGTGTGGTAGCTTTAATGGGTTTTCAATAGGTTTAGGTCCACGTGATTTAGACCCTGGCATGTTCACCCACACTCATCACTGAACCATGGATCGGCTTGATGGTAATGGTAGACTGATGAATTATCCTCGGGATAATGTTACAGATTGTCGTTGAATACAGTTCTGCTTCTGCTGTTGCTGCACCATCAAATGATAACCCAGTTTGGGGTGCAATATCTACAATTCCATTCTACTGACTGTCCCCCAGTTCACACCGAGACCCATTCACCCATCAGCCCTGTATTCACTACCTAACCTGGTTTCTGATGCGGTAACACTTGCATTTTCATATTGTCAGTCTGCTGAGGGCCTCTCCCTGGTGTCACACCTCTAATTTGTTACTTTAACACAATCCATTTAAAGTAATGATCTAAATCGTTTCTCTTCCACAATGTCAACTTCTGTATTTGAAGTGAATGTGTTTCCCTTTGTTTTTCTCCCTGACCATGATTCAGAGCTCTGTAGTGTCAGTGATGCCAGACTTATGTAGTTTCAGAGTCAAGGAACTTGTGCAACATGCATTATTGTTCAGTCCCCAGTGTATGGCTCTCCATGTTGGACAGGATGGTTGAGCATCTTTGACATACTTCTTTGGAAATTGTCCAAAAACAGAAATTGCTGAAGAAATTGCAGCATCTTCTGGAATGAATGCAGTATTTATCTTTCAGGTACAGTGACCCTGGACAAAGCTCCCAGTTTCTCACGCAATTTTAGTATTTTTATTACCAGTATCCATAGTTATTTGTTTTGTGAAAATTTGTTCCATGCCTATTCATTTCTGGAGATATTCAGCAGGTCTGTCAGCATCTGCAGAGACAGAGAAACAGCGTTCGCATTTCAAGCCCAGTGTGACACTTCTTCACAACTGGATAGGATTGGAAACTTGGCTTTTAAATAGCTTTCCAGAGGTGGGAGATAGGTGACAGGGAAAAGAGGGGGTGGCAAAGATAAACCGGCTTTTAGCAGTGGTGAATGAGAAGATGATATAGAATGGGTTTAAATTAAGGTGTGAATGGAGAAAGGGATTCTCTCTATTGAGTGCAAGATAAAGAAGACACACTCACACAAGGACATTGGGAGGCCAGGAGGGAGAATGTTGACTATGTGGCATTTTAAAGGTCTGGCCATAAATATGTTTTCACTGTCGAGATCATCGCCCCCTTTAGACAAAGGATATCAGGTGCTTGACTTTTATTGGCACTAGTAAGCATTTCATGCTGCCTTAGTATTGTGATAGGGAGAAAAAACAAATCACAGTATGAAATTTGGGCTGAGTATTGTTTACCTGTCATGTTTACTATCGTTTCAAATTTGCAGTATTTGTCTTCAAATGTTTGTTCTTGAAGTTAGTTTTGGATGGAGTGCAGAAGGTTGAGGGATGGCATTATGGAAGTTTCTAAAATCATGAGAGGTATGGATAGGGTGAAAGCCAAGGTCTTTTCCACAGGATGGGGGAGTTCAGCCGTAGAAGGCATAGGTTTAAGGTAAAAGAGGGAAAATTTACAAGGCACGCAGGGGCAGTGTTTTTACACAGAGGTTGGTGTGGGTATGGAATGAGCTGCCAGAGGGAGTGGGAGATGCATGTACAGCTAAAACATTTAAAATACATTTGGACAAACATATGGATGGGAAACATTTAGAGGCATATGCGCCAAATGAAAGCAGATGGGAGTAGCTTAATTTGGAAACCCTGGCTCACATGGACACGCAGGTTCAGAGTGGTTTTGTGAAAGGGAAGTTATATTTTGCCCTGTAAAGTCATGCAAAGTATTTCTGGTGATGCCTGAGAATGTAACAAGTGGACTTGATAAAGGGGATCTGTTAGACACCAGGCTTTCCAGAGTTTTTCCACAGGGTATTACGAAATAAAAGTTCTTACACAAGACAGAAGCTCCTAGGATGATGGAGAATGTATTAACATGGGATGATGATTGCTTAACATATAGAAATCGGAGAGTCAGGATTAATGGATCTTCATGATAAAGGTATATCTGCTGGAGAACCACCGCTATCAATCCTATGGCATCAGTTATTTACACTCTATACTGATAGTCTGAAGAAGGGCGCTGAGTATACATCCGAGTTCGAGGATGACACTGACAAGCAAAAGGCAGGCTGTTATTTAATGGAGAGGACTTCCATAAAAAGAACAGTACAAAGGGATTGGAGTCTTCCTGTGTATGAAACATAAAGTCAGCATGCTGATGCAGCAAGTAACTAGGTTGGTTCATTAGCCGGTTTCCAGGGATGAAAGGGTTGTGTTATTGAGAATCTGTAAAATGGAGAGGTGATTATTCATTGGGGTTTAAATGAATGAGGAGTGATACTGCTCAAACATACAAGACACAGAAGGGACTTGAGAAGGTAGATGTTGAGAAGTTGTTACCATTCCTGAGTGGAGTCTCGAACTCGATGACATAGATACCGAATATGGAACATCGATTTCTATCTGAGATGCAAAGTGATGTTTTCTCTCAGAAGGTAGCTAATGTCTGGGATTCCCTAACCCAGAGAGTTGTGGAGGGATGCAAGGAGTTGGCAAGAAAGTGGAGTTAGACCTGGAGTAGATCATCCATGTTCGTAATAAATGACAGGGCAATCTTGAGGAGCCGAATAGCCTACTCTTGTTCCTATTTATTAATTCCACTTGTTATGCTTTTGCAAAGTCACTGGTTATTTTCTCGGAAGTTGTGTTGTGTAATGCTACATTCGGGTGAGCAGAGGATTTGTTTGAGTTAACGCTGGGTGGGGTGTGGGGGCTGTATTCACAGCAAATCTGGATCTGTAACACGACCCACATCTGGAGCAGACGTTGCGGAGAGAGGAAGCCTGGAAACAGAGATTGGGGGGTGAGTGTAACTTCCTGATACAGCCTGGATTTTCCAAGTACATTTCCAAAACTGCACCTAACCATCGGAGTGGCCCTGATCTGCCCCTGTGTAGCAGGTCCGAAGGGCTGATTGGAACATCAGAACACAGGGCCGAGGGACACGAGGGGGCCATTCGGCCGTTTGACACTACTCCACCAGTAAATAAAGTCGTGGCTCATCTCATTGTGTTCCCAGCTGCACTTTTCTCTCCATGCAGCATTATCCCTGATTCACCTGTCTATGGAAAATCAGCCGAAGCCAGCCTCGGTATAATATAAAGATTCAGCCATCCCAAACTTCTGGGAAAGAGAATTCCCACTTGAATGAATTCCCACTTTATGATTTTTTTTCTCACTCCAGTTGTGACTGTGGATGGAGGGTGTCACTCTTTCCTTTTCCATTCCCACTCTTCCACTGCTCACAACAAATTTTAAATGTAACCAGGTTGGTGATATGGCCGATGATAAAGGTCTCAGACTGGGTTAGGTTCAGTGATAAGAACAAGTCAGGCAGATTTCTTTAGTTAGCCACAAGTTACTAACAGAACTAACGGAGGAGTATGTTAGATCTGTTGGTAGCACTGCTTCCTCACATCACCAAGGAGCTGGGTTCAATTCCAACCTCGGGCGACTCCCTATGTGGTGTTTGAACATTCTCCCCATGGCTGTGTGGGTTTCCACACAGTGCTCCAGTTTCCTGCCACAGTCCAAAGATGTGCAGTTTAAAGTGAATTGCCAATAGTGCCCAGGGATGTGTAGGTTAGGAGGGTTAGTTATGAGAAATGCCGGGTTACATCGATACAATTGGGGGGCACGTCCAGGTGGGATGCTGTTGGTTGGTGGGTCAGTGTGGACTTAATGGACGGAATGTCCTGCCTCCACACTGTAGAGGTTGTATGACAATGACAATAAATTTGGCCTATACAAGCACCCAGTGGGTACATACCTAATCCACTCTTATTAAGGTCTTGTATGTTTCATTCTCATTCCAAGAGTAACCTGTTAAGGCCTTCATAACATAAGCCCTTCACCCCAGGGAGGCGTGAAATGAAATATCTCTGAACTGCTTCCAATGTAATTATATCCTTTCTCACATAGGGAGACACAAAAAACTAATCTCACACTCAAATCATAATGTTTATAATTGTTTTCTCAAAGTGCTGTGAGTCTGCAGAAATATTCAATATTTTTGAGGCACAGACGGAAGGTTCATAAATAACAACAGAGTCAAGGATTATCGAGGAATGGGCAGCAATGTGCTGTTTTGGGGGAAATGTAGACAGTGGTATCAAATAACACGGCTTCAGAATCTCCAGGACTATAATGTAAAGTGAAATGATAATATCGATAAAATGTTCAGAGGGAATACAAGATGGCGGCAATCCAGAAGGTCTGGTTTGCTGGGCTCTGCATCAACATACGGGCAACGTGGTTCTCTAACCCACCCCATCCCTGGCATTTAATTAACATTCAACACTAAAAGAGTGATAGAATCTTTATTAATCCCGTTTTATCAAGTGGAAATGACAAAACATAGGAGAAAATCGAGTCAGTCCCAACACATGGTGCACCCGTCAGAAGCATCGAGCATGCCTGAGGTTGTAACTGCAACCCACTCTGCTCGTTCCATTGACCCAGTTACTCACCAGGCTTTAGTCACTGAGTTCACCAAGTTATGCGAAATGATTGAAGCCATGATTGAAGAAGGGATGAAGCCACTGCAGTGGCTAGAGCCGCTCTCAGCCGTGCTCCAAAAACATGAGCAGCAACTTGACAGCCTTGGAAACAAAACAGACGATGTCAAGAGCCGAACTGCATCGACAGAGACCGTGATCGATTCCTCTTGGGAGAGGATCGTCGCCATTGAAAAGCAGGTCTGCACCTCAACTGAACAAGATGACGACCTCGAGAACAGGGGTAGGATGAAGGATATTCACATCGTCGGTTTGCTGGAGTGGACAGAAGGTGGTCAGCCGCTGAGTTTTTTCAAGAACTGGCTGCAGCGATTCCTTCACTTCAAAACTGAGGAGGGAGGGGTGAAAAGTGAGACAGTTCATCGGGTTACGGCGCGGAAGTCAGACTCAGACCAACGCTTTCATCCGGTCCTTGTTCGATTACACAGTTGTGGGGACAAACTAAGACTAATGGACTCTTCCAGAACCCAGGGGAAAGATGTAATGGCTTTAATTCATGAGGGCTCCAGTATTATGTTCTTTTAGGACTTTTCAACGGCGGTGATTCAGGAAAAAAAAATCTTTTGATGATATCAAGAAAAGAGTAAGGGAATTCTGGATTCAATTTTCGTTACGGTACTCAGTGGTGCTCCGTATTACTTTCAATTGATCCATGAACTCGTCTGACTCTCCAGAGAAAGCGAAAACTTTGTGGACATTTTAAAGTAAGCTGGATATTTAGGTAATCATGTTTCTCTCTTCAAGAAATTTTGTTGGATTTTTCTGCTATTAACCAGTGTTAAATTATAGCCGGGAATGGGTAGAGTACTCATTTTTAACTTCTTCATTAGTATTACAACATTGTTTTTCTTTCTTTGCTTGTGTCTGGTGTGCAGCCCAAGCTGGATGGAGTGACAAAGGTAGTTGTGATGACGAAGTGCCGACCGAAGGGCAGTTCATGCCCGATTTTTGTTGTTAATTGCCCTGGATTCCAAATTGGTAGCGGGCAGAAGATAAAGTTTGGAGATATGTAAGCATCCCCAGTGGGCGGTCGGGTGTAAATTCCCCAATCGAGTATCATTGGCATTTTGGATTTTATTTCGTTCTTTGGATTTTATGTGTTTAGCTTTGGAAAGATTTGAGAGCTTGTTAGTTGTAGTAGTTTTAGTTTGTACAGTTTTTTAGGCCCAATGAGTCTTTTTTTCATTAATGATCAGGGTTGTGTAATTCGATGTGAAACTCTAGAGTTGAAATGTTGTTACAGTGTGTTCTGGATAATGATGTGCTTAAATGTTGTACCTGGAACATTAAGGGGAGCCATCTGCCAGTCAAGAGGAAAAATGTACTTTCTCATCTTAAAACAGAGAGGGTGGATGTTGTCCTATTGCAGGAGATGCACCTTGATGACAAGGAATATTTGACGTTATAGCAGGGTGGGTTTGATCGAGTTTATTTCACGTCTTTTAATACTAGGAGATGGGGAGAAACCATACTAGTGAAGAAGAATCTTCCATTTAAATTACTAGATTGTATTAGACACTCACGGAAGGACCATCATTCCCAAAGTCTTGAACTTTGGGAAATAATACAATATTTTGAATGTTTATTGCCCCCTGGCGCACTGTCTTAAAATCCTGAAAGATGCATTATCCAAAGTAAGTTATCGTGCATCATGGCACATTATTGTAGAAGGAGATTTCGACTGTCTTATGGCCCCACGGTGGACAGAATGTCCAAAGGTCCCCAATTACCCTCGTTATAAAGTAAGCAATTAGTGGGTTAGAGCTGGTGGATACCTGGAGGCAGATCTACCTCACAAGTAGGGATTTTATTTTCTTCTTTAATCCGCACAAATGCCAAACGAGGGTTGATCTCTTCCCAATACCTGCAACAATCTTAGACACGGTGGCATCCTGCACAATTAGGAATATTACCCCAACATACCTGCCCCAGAATTAAGATAGAAGTCACATAAGATTATGTTGTATGCAGATGAGGGATCATGTGTTTGTCAAATCCCACAGTTTCAGCAGCTCACGTGATGCAATGCATTAATTCGCTTATCACCTTTTCGGGCTATAAGATTAATTTTACAAAGTTTGTGGCCATGCCTATGGGAGGTCTCAGGGAAATACCTCATATGGAAAGTAAATCCTGGTTTCCTTTTAAATAGTCACTGGCCTGATTTCCCTATTTCAGTATATTCATTGCATCTGTCTTTGATCATTTATTTAACGTGAACTATGTCCATGTGTTTGACAAAATTATTCAAGACCTTCAAAGAAGGGAGGCACTTCCAATATCCTGGCTAGGTCGGATAGCTGTTCTTAAAATGAATGTCCTTCCTCATTTACTATACCCCGTGTGAATGCTTTCTTTGATGTTTCCCAGACAGATATTTAGGAGACTTTATGGCTGGTTTAGCTCTTTTGTTTGGCACCATAAGCGACTCTTTATTAAGCTAAGCAAATTGCAACTACCCCACAGATTGTGGGGATCTCCCATATTAAATGCTATCAATTAAGCTCTTTATTATCCTATGTTAGTGTCTGGGCCACTGGGGACTCGGTGTCAATACAGTTAGATATTGAACTCTCTCAGACAATGTGAACCCTTATTAGTCTGTTGTTCTTCGACAAAATGACAACATTTATGGAGTATTGTCATAACCCAATAATTATCAATAAAGTTAAAGCATGAATGACAATGAGTCAGATCGAGGGCAATGCAGCCAAAACCTTGTTTCTTACCCCTATAATTGGTATACCAAGTTGTCAGCCGGGGATAATGGATTCCATGTTTAAACTGTGGGAAGCTAAGGGTGTACCTTGCTTCAGTGATTTAGAATTAATAGAATCCCTACAGTGTGGAAACAGGTCCTTGGGCCCAACAAGTCGACTTCGACCCACCCAGACCCATTCCCCTAACATCCTAAATTTACCCTGACTAATGCCCCAACCTACATATCCCTGAAGACCATGGGTAATTTATCAATAGCCAATTCATCTAACCTGCACATCTTTGGATACTGGTGCTGTGAGTTTGCAGTGCTATCTACTGAGCCACGACATTTTATTTCAGGGAGAAAGAATGTCATAATTTGATCAAATAACTCGTAAGTATGGACTACCTAGTAGAGACCTCTTCTGTTTGTTTTTGTTTTCAGATCAGAGATTTGATTTTAAAAAAGCACACTTTTAACAGACTCTTACAGATCCGATAGAGATAAGCGGGTGCTTAGTGCTCCGAATGCACTCTCAGTCAGTTCCCTTTATAATTATTTGGAGAGTGTCACCTCAGACGAGACTGTGCAGCTTTGTGATGTCTGCGAGAGAGAGTTGGGGTTCAGAACACCTCGGAGACATGGGAGGATATTTGTGAAAATGTTCAAAGGATTTTGATCTGTAATAGGACCCATTCTATGCAGTTGAAAATTCTTCATAGGGTCGATCTGACCCCAGATGGTCTCACAAAATGCAAAGTGGGATTATCTTCAGCATGTCCTAAATGCAGAATGACTACAGGCACTCTTACTCATTGCTTCTTGTCCTGCTTCAGGCTTCATCTATATTGGAGCACTGTGTTAGGTGTGATAGAGTAGGTCGAGGCGACTGAATTGGAGATGGACCCGGTTTTTCTTTTCCTGGGCCTGCCCAGGGTACTTTTCAGAGATGCACATGAGGCAAAAATATATCCTTACTTTCTGTGCTAGGAAAAATGTTCTGTTGTGTTGGATGTCTGAAAACCCCGGGTCTGTTGGGTCGTCGTAGGTTCTTCATGGAGAATATCCCTTTGGACATTCTCATCAGTGTGGTGCATCAAAAAAGCAGAGATTTATATAAGACATGGCAGGCTTTTTGGATAACCACGATACAGGTTTATCTGTCACATTAATAAGGGCTTGTATATAGCCATGACGATATGGTCTAATGAATCTAATATCCAGCGAGGAAGAATTATGAACATAAAAATTTGTATCAGTTAATGCTCTTGAAAAACGAGAGCTATTGTTTTGTTATGCTGACCTATAGTATTTATTCATTATTTATTGTTTAGTTTTGTTTTTTTCTCTGTCTATTTAGTGTTTTAACTTGTTTTGTATGTACATGCACATGAGAGTAATTTTGATCAGTTATTTGAGTTGTGTTGTTATTGGGTTATTACAATATTAAAAATCTATTTTTCAATAAAATTACTATTTTTAAAAATTAAAATGCTAACATTGATAGAATAGAGTCCCAAAGAACTTTCCGTAGAGAGACCACTCATGCTGGTTTACCGTGAGGGACACCACATTTCGGGTGATGGGGTGACGTTGAGAGAGCATCTCCTTCATGGTAACCTCAGTCAGCGTGAGGAACTGAACCTGCGCAGTTGGCTTCCCTCTACATAACAAATCTTGCCGTCCAGCCAACTGAGGGGCGACAGAGCAACTGTTACACTCAGAAGTAGTCACAGACAAAGGGCAAGAGAAACTTTCATAACAATGAAAAGGGTACAATTCAGATAACGGTCAAGATAACAGCTGAGGGTAAAAACGTTCTCTGCTCGAAATTGTATTTTATAACAAGACGTGCTTAGAAGCTGATTCTGATTTAATATTATTAAGGTGAGTCAAGTGAAATAACCAGAATTACTAAGTGTGATTGGACATCTATAACATAAAAAAGTGTAGATTTTTGTTTGGTCTGTGTAACGCATGCTGACCGTTGCATGAAAGTATATAACTGATGGAATATACTGTTAGGAGAGTGCATTCCATGGGAAATGCCCTCGAACAGGCGCTTGAAGAAAACTGGGATAAAAGTGCCTGAGTGCCGTCTGGTCAGTGACAGGAACCCAGGGAGTTGAATGACTAAAAATTCCTGTAACATGGAGCTGAGAAAACCATCAGATCAGCCGGAACTTATTAAATGCTAGAGCATGTTTGAAGGGCTGAATCACCTCAGCGTGATTTGAATTGTGTGATTTGAAAAACTTACATCACTACTCCTTCCTCTTATGTATTATACAATGGGGCACTGCCATTTTCTTGAAACTGGGAATTATTTGGAACATTATCTGGAATTTTCCATAATCGGCATTCTCCAGAATATTCTATAACTGTAGTCAGGGGGCGGGGGGGGGGGGGGGGTGGTGTTGGGTATTGCAAACGAGAGAGAGAAAGAGAGAAGGCGCTGCAGTGAGCGTGTTGGAGCATGAGCCTTGTTTGGGGGTCGGTGCTGTAACAGATATACAGTGACTGTGAGGGAACAGAGAGAATACGGTGACCCTTACCCTGACAGAATAGGGAAGGTTATTGATGTGTGTCCTGTATTGCTGGGTATTTCTTCAGACCGCAGATACTGCACTGAGCTGGGTGGTGAGTACAGACGATGCTCGGTGGGTCTGGTGGTATGGCCCCCTCTGGAAAGGGAATGGTCCCCCTCTGTACTAGCCCATCCACCAAGCCCGCCATGCTCTGTCAACAAACCGTGGTGTAAATTCCCCTTATATGCCATGCTCGGGGTAATCTGTGCAATACAGCACCAACCTGAGAAAGCTCAACCGTGTGCCCCTTGGCCTTTTAAAGATTGCACCAGTGCCAGGGATCACGGAATATCCAGGGGCACCCGGGCGACTGTGTGTACCTGCAGTCATGATGGGTGGGAGATTCGGGCTGGTATTGAATGAGAGGGAAACCATGGGGTGGGGTAGGTAGCTAATGAGGTGAGTTCGATAAGAGAGCACCAGGAAACCAGCTCAGCTTTGTACAGACAATCCCTCTGTCACACTCAATGAAAATGAAATTGAGACAAATTACTGTTTTATACAGCTCAATGTGTCGAAGACTCTGCAGTTCTCTCTCCCAGTTGCAAAGCTACAGGACAAATGCTCATTCAAAACTCTCAATCGCCTGAACTCACACTAATATACCATTCACTCATAATTCTTCATAATACTGACTCGTGTTGCATGATACTGTCGAAATGTCTTCATTTCAGCATTCTGAAACTAGTGAACATATCGTTCAATGACATTTTTTCTCGCTCTCCCCCTCCCTGTCTCTTTCCCAAAACACACGGATTTACAGTCATATGGTTCTACAGACGGAAACAGGCCCCTTCGGCCCACATGTTCCATGCCGAACAAATTGTCCATCCAAACTCATCCAATTTCTCTGCCCTTGCTCTGTATCCTCTAATCCTTTCCTATCTGTATTTGTCCAAGTGCCTTTTCAATATTGTTATTGTACCAACCTCAACCACTTCCACTGACAACTCAGTCCATATGTGTACCATAATCTGTGTAAAAGAGCTGCCCCTACGGGTTAATTGTTATTTTATTCCTCTCGAAGCATGAACGGATGTCCTCTAGTCCTCGATTCCCCAACCTTGCAAAAAAAAAACTTGAAGTATTTACCCTTATGCACGTCTCTCATAATTTGGTAAGATCTACACTTCTATAAGAACCCCTTCGGTTTCCTAGGCTGTAAAGAAATAAGTTCTAACCTGTCCATAATCTCCCTATAACTTAAACCCTTTCGCCAAGGAAACATCTCTGAAATTTCTATTACACTCTTTCTAATTCACTAATATCCTTTCTACAAGGAGAACAAAACTGAACCCAATACTCCAACTGCAGCCTTACCAACATCCTGTACAATTCCAACATAATGTCCCAACGTCTATACCTAATGCGCTGATGAAGGCCAGTATGCCAACAGCCTTCTTCACTATCCTGTGTAGCTGTGACTCAAATTTCAGACAACCGTGCACCTGATCTCTAATGTCCTTTTGTTCCACTACACTCCTTAAGGCACTCTCATTCATCATTAAACTCCTACCTGAATTTGACTTTCCAAAATGCAAGATGTCACACTTATCTATATTAAACTCCACATGCTATTTCTCAGCCCACTTCCCCTGCCGATCAAGGTACTGCTGCAATTTCTAATAACGTTCCTCACTGGATGCCTCCTATTTTAGTGTCATCTGCAAACTTACTAACCTTGCGTTGTGCACTCTGGTCCAAATCATTGATATAGATAACAAACAGCAATGGGGCCAGTACTGACCCCTGAGGCACTCCACGAGTCACAGGCCTCCAGTCCGACAAGCATCCCTGCACCATAGCCTTTTGCTTCCAAACGCCAAGCCAATTGTGTCGCCAATTTGCCAGATTATCTTGGAGTCCGTGCGATCTAACCTGCCCGAGCAGCCGACCATGTGGAACCTTCTGAAAGGCTTTACTGAAATCCATATAGGGTATGTCCACCACACTGCCCTCGTCAACCTTCCTGGTCACTTCCTTAAAAAACTCGAACAAAATTTGTAAGGCATGATCTGTCATGCACATAGCTATGCTGACTGTTCAAGTCAAACTCTGTCTTTCCAGATGCATGCATATCTTATCTCTCAGAACCTTCTCAAGTGGTTTACCAAAAGCAGATGTGAAGCTTACTGGTCTATATTTCCCAGTTTTTTCTTTGCAGCCCTTCTTGAATAAGGGCACAACATTTGCTACTGTCCAGTCTTCCGGGACCTTCGCCCCTGACCTGTCTTCTCCAGCCTCTTGCAGTGCTCTTGGATATATCTGGTCAGGACCAAGAGATTTATTTGTACTTATTTGACTTTATGCATTCTACTATGTCCAACAGCACCTCCACTGTGATATGAATGGTACCAACATATGACAACTAAATTACCCCCACCCCCCACCCCGCCACCCCCCCCCCCAAAAGCTCACAGATCTTCATGTCTTTCTTCATGGTAAACACAGAGGGGAATTTGAGGACCTCACCCATCTCTTGTGGTTTTACACATGAATGCCCACTTTGTATTTTAAGGAGTCCTATTTTCTCTCTCGTCGTTCTTTTACTTTACTATACTAAAAGCACATCTTTGGATCCACCCTCATTTTCTCAGCCAAGGCTATCTCATACCCCCTTTTCGCCCTCCTGATTTCCTTCTTCAGTAAACCCCTGTATCCCTTGTGTCTCTCCAGAGATTGTATTGATTCCAGCTGCCTGAACCTGAGCCACGCCTCCATTTTTTGCTGGTCAGAGCCTGATTATCTCTTGTCATCCAGGGTTCTCTCTTCCTGCCTCATTTTCCCTTCACCCTCACAGGAACATATAGACCTTGACTTTTAAAGGCCTCCCACTTACCAGAGATCCTTTTGCCTGGAAACAAGCTACTCCCATCAACCTTTGCAAGTCCCTGTCTAATTTCAACAAAATATGCCTCGCCCTAATTTAGAACTTGAATCTATGGACCAATTCTGTCCCTCCCATAACTATTTTAAAATTCATATTATTCTAGTCACCGGTCCCAAAATGCTCCCCCACTTTACCTCCATCACCTATTCTGCCCTATGCCCCAACAGTAGGTGAGTTTGTCCCTTCCCGAGTAAGACCCTCCATATGCTGCTTATGGAAACTTTCCTGAACACACTTAAGATATTACGTTCCAGCGAAGTTCTTAACAATCTGGATGTCCCAGTTTTTGTTAGTATAATTAAAATCACCTATTATGAAAATCCTATTGTTCTTGCAAGTCTCCCCAGTCTCCCTGCATACTTGTTCCTCCAATTCGCATTGATTATTTGGAGGCTTATAGTGCAACCGCTGTAACATCACCATCCACCTCTATCTTCTTTGCACCATCCACAAAACCTCACTGAACATTATCTCAGTTATTTTATCTTTAAATACTGGAGTGGTATGCACCTAAATCAGAACTATTGGTCTTTAAACTGTTTCCATTTACATCTCTCCTTTGCAATTATTTTGACACCCACAGCACCCTTTGTTAAGGCACAGTGGAGATATCGAGCTGTAAATGGATGGGAGCTGCACATCCTGTCACTGCCAGTATCGGCTGCAAGTTTCCCCACACTGGGCAGTGATCTAACACAGTGTTACCGAACAATGCAACAGCCTGGGTTTACATATGAATGAACCAGTGCAGTCTGCACAGCTTCTCATGCTGGACATTTAGCCCAGGATTATAGATCAAACATTGGTGTGGACTGCACAGAGTTTCACTCTAGACATTGCTGGGTTGCATTCAGCTGTTCGCTAGCCAGATCTACACACTGCTCCATCCTTAACGTACAATGGATGGGCTGCTTATGTGAGTTGGATTGCGAATGTGAGAGAACGAAACATCTGGCAATGCCTTTATTTTGTGTTTTCGTTTTTGTGATTGGACCCTTCAAATCCTGACTCATCCGATTAGACCCGACCCTCTGGATGAGTGATGGTGACTGTTGTTACAGCATCTGGGTCAGTAACATGACCAACAAATGGAGCAGAGGCCGCAGAGAGGACAGTCTCCGTAAAATGGAATGAGGAAATCACAATCAGATCAGCCGTGGTCTTAGTGAATGGTGGGGCAGGATTGTGTGGACCACGAAAGCAATTTATTCATCTATTTCTGTTTGTAACAGGCGCACTCCCCTTCTCTCCCAGTGTCCCATACTGGTGGTGAGTGAGTCACCTCCTCCTGTTCCTGTGTAACAGGATCCTCAGGCCTCACTAGCCTCCAGATTTCCCTGTGTCCCAGTCTCGAGCTGTTGAATGACTCCCTCCTGTTCCTGTGTCCCATAACAGACTTGAAAGTTAAATAAACACTTCCTGCCCCTCTGTAACAGGCTAGAGAGGCTGAATAGGCTCCTCCTGACCCTGTATAACAGACCCAAGACATTAAATGACACAGCAACCTCTGGATTATGAGCAGCTGTTAAACTGTATCTGATGGAGGTCCATCCCTTCTCAGTTACCGAAACACAAATAACACAATGTACTCCAGGTGTCCTCTTAGTGACACCTCATACAACTGCATCGACAAATCCTTTTATTTTGAATGATTTTGTTTACAAAATGTGCTAATGTTCCAGCGTTCCACCTTTTCAAGTAGCAACAGGCTAATATGGGCTGAATGGCCTTCTCCTTTCCTTCTGTAAGAGGCCCAGAGGGACAGAATTGCTTTGGCCTGTTCCTGAGCAGCAGTCTCAGTGCTCTGTCTCAAGGTTATGAAAGGATTTGAAAACAGGGTATTAAAACCAGGAGTAGCCTCACACCGGATAATAAGTATCATACTTTGTGTTAAGGTATCTAGAAACTTGCCCACCCGACTTTTTTTTGTGTAGCCGATCTGTTATTTTATAACTGCTTCCTTTCATAAACAGAGTGGAACATATATAGACCCCTGCAGTGTCCTGTTAATACTCTCGTATGCAAGGAAAAATATGATTTAAAAAATTGAAAGATTTATGGTCCATCCCTCAGCAACCCTTATCCATTCCATCCAAAACCAGTAAAACTTCCCTTTTATAGTGATATGAAAAGTATAGAGCTGGTTAACTGATCCTATTTGTTCTGTAAGCTTGATTAATGCCAATCTCCATGGATTCTAATTATCCCAGTGGAGTGTTTCCATCTTTTCATGATAAATGGACTCCATTCAATGTGTTATCCCATAACATGAGCGGGAGCATCACCGACAGCACTGACAGGGATCAGCAGATCCAGAGAGAGGGGGAGGAGAGATCAGAATCTGAGAACATTAGACTGGAATGTTCCCACAATGGATCAGAATCTGAGAACAGTCGACTGGAATATTCGAACAATAGACAGGAGTTTATCCGATTATATTTGGTATATTTTTGCATTTTATTGGTTGCCATTATCATGGCGGATCTATTATGCTCTTCGCATTGTTCAATATTTTTATTATCCCTTCCTGGCTATCGTTGGTGTTCCTGGTAAGTGTCACTGTACAGTTTTTGTTTCTATAAACCAGTTATGACTGTATAATACTGTTCTTTCATATTATCTACACTTAAGACCATAAGACCATAAGACATATGAGTGGAAGTAAGGCCATTCGGCCCATCGAGTCCACTCCGCCATTCAATCATGGCTGAATCGCATTTCAGCTCCACTTACCAGCGTTCTTCCCGTAGCCCTTAATTCCTCTAGACAACAAGAATCTATCAATCTCAGCCTTGAAGACATTTAGCGTCCCGGCTTCCACTGCACACCGTGGCAATGAATTCCACAGGCCCACCACTCTCTGGCTGAAGAAATGTCTCCGCATTTCTGTTCTGAAATGAACCCCCTCTAATTCTAAGGCTGTGTCCCCGGGTCCTAGTCTCCTCGTCTAACGGAAACAATTTCCTAGCATCTACCTTTTCCAAGCCATGTATTACTTTGTACGTCTCTATTAAGTCTCCCCTTAATCTTCTAAACTCCAACGAATACAATCCCAGTATCCTCAGCCGTTCCTCATATGCTGGACCTGTCATTCCAGGGATCACCCGTGTGAATCTCCGCTGGACACGTTCCAGTGCCAGTATGTCCTTCCTGAGGTGTGGGGACCAAAACTGGACACAGTACTCCAAATGGGGCCTAACCAGAGCTTTATAAAGTCTTAGTAGTACATCTCTGCTTTTATATTCCAACCCTCTTGAGATAAGAGACAACATTGCATTCGCTTTCTTAATCACAGACTCAACCTGCATGTTTTTCTTTAGAGAATCCTCGACTAGCACTCCCAGATCCCTTTGTGCTTTGGCTTTATTAATTTTCTCACCATTTAGAAAGTAGTCCATGCTTTTATTCTTTTTGTCAAAGTGCAAGACCTCGCACTTGCTCACATTAAATTCCATCAGCCATTTCCTGGACCACTCTCCCAACCTGTCTAGATCCTTCTGTAGCCTCCCCACTTCCTCAGTACTACTTGCCTGTCCACCTAACTTCGTATCATCAGCAAACTTCGCTAGAATGCCCCCGGTTCCCTCATCCAAATCATTAATATATAATGCGAACAGCTGTAGCCCCAGCACCGAACCCTGCGGGACACCGCTCGTCACCGGCTGCCATTCTGAAAAAGAACCTTTTATCCCAACTCTCTGCCTTCTGTTAGACAGCCAATCCTCAATCCATCCCAGCAGCTCACCTCGAACACCATGGGCCCTCACCTTGCTCAGCAGCCTCCCGTGTGGCACCTTATCAAAGGCCTTTTGAAAGTCTAGATAGACCACATCCACTGGGTTTCCCTGGTCTAACCTACGTGTTACCTCTTCAAAAAATTCCAACAGGTTTGTCAGGCATGACCTCCCTTTACTAAATCCATGTTGACTTGTTCTAATCAGACTCTGCTCTTCCAAGAATTTAGAAACCTCATCCTTAATGATGGATTCTAGAATTTTACCAACAACCGAGGTTAAGCTGATTGATCTATAATTTTCCATCTTTTGCCTTGATCCTTTCTTGAACAAGGGGGTTACAACAGCCATCGTCCAATCATCCAGGACCTTTCCTGACTCCAGTGACTCTTGAAAGATCTCAACCAATGCCTCTGCTATTTCCTCAGCCACCTCTCTCAGAACTCTAGGGTGTATCCCATCGGGGCCAGGAGATTTATCAATTTTAAGACTTTTTAACTTTTCTAGCACTATCTCTTTCGTAATGGCAACCATACTCAACTCAGCCCCGTGACACCCTTTAATTTTTGGGATATTACTCATGTCTTCGAATGTGAAAACTGACGCAAAGTACTTATTATGTTCTCCTGCTATTTCCTTATCTCCCATCTCTAGGCTTCCTGCATCAGTTTGAAGTGGCCCAATGTCTACTTTTGCTTGTCGTTTGTTTCTTATGTACTGAAAGAAACTTTTACTATTATTTCTAATATTACTGGCTAGCCTACCTTCATATTTGATCCTCTCATTTCTTATGACACTCTTTGTTATCCTCTGTTTGCTTTTGTATCCTTCCCAATCTTCTGATTTCCCACTGTTCTTAGCCACTTTATAGGATCTCTCTTTTTCTTTAATACATTTCCTGACTTCCTTTGTCAGACAAGGTTGTCTAATCCCTCCCCGGTTAATCTTTCTTTTCTTGGGAATGAACCTCTGTACAGTGTCCTCAATTATACCTACAAACTCCTGCCATTTTTGCTCTACTGTCTTCCCGGTTAGCCTCTGCTTTCAGTCTATTTTAGTCAGTTCCTCTCTCATGCCCTCATAATTACCTTTATTCAACTGTAACACCATTACATCCGATTTTGCCTTCTCTCTTTCAAACTCCAGACTGAACTCTACCATATTATGGTCGCTACTTCCTAAGGGTTCCCTTACTTTAAGATCTTTTATAGAGTCTGGTTCATTGCAAAGCACTAGGTCCAGAATAGCCTGCTCTCTTGTGGGCTCCATGACAAGCTGTTCCAAAAAGCCATCCTGTAAGCATTCCATGAATTCCCTTTCTTTAGATCCACTAGCAACATTATTTACCCAGTCCACCTGCATATTGAAGTCTCCCATGATCAATGTAACCTTGCCTTTCTGACATGCCTTCTCTATTTCCCGGTACATGTTGCGTCCCTATTATTGTTCCTGTTGAAACTCTGAATCCAGATATTTACTCTACACACCACTACTAACTGCATCAATGAAGGTGCTCAATTACTGTCTCCCTCTGCTCTGACAGTGTTACTCATGGGTCTCTATATTGACCTATTCATTTTCAGCGGAGAACGACGATGTATTGCATCTTTGCCTTTGCTATTTAAATATTAAGAGCATGCAGGACACTGTCCAATGTTCTGGTTACAATCTCCACCTTTTCCCAGTGTTTTTTTCCATCCCTGGCCAATATCTGCGGCTGAAGCAGACGAGTCATAACTGTGGGTGATCCCTTTGACTATGAGCTGATTCTTGACACCTTGCCTTCACCATTTCTAACTTGAAAAACGCATCACTCCACAATGTATCTCACTGGCTTATTCCATCTGCTGTTTGAACCTTGAGTTATGAAATACTGTCTTAATGAAGTTAATAATCTGCTGCTGACACTCCCGGCTTCAAACCTGCCGAAGCAAATCTGATTCGAATTCACACCAAACTCCCATCCATCTGTCATTCATGTGCACGCCGATGTATATTGCTATTGTGTCTGGCAATACCTTCAGTTTGGCATTCTCAAACACTTTACCTCATCTGTCCATGAAACTTCCCTCGTTCTCTCTCTGTCGATTATCCAAAAGTCTGTCAGTTGTTCATATTTAAAATTGTTTCCTTCACGTGTGTTCCTTCTCAAACAATGAGTTTCGCATTCAACCACGCCAATCGCGCACGCACACGCACTCTCTCAGTCTCTGATGAACACACACACACATACAGAGAGAGCAAACCTTCCCATTGGAGATAGTAATCTGATGCGAGTATAGTTAGCATATGATAGTAAAGTCTGCAATACTCTCATGCTGGGCAGATAGTGCAGTTTACAGAGCAACACACTAGCATGGTCTGCACAGCTCTCCATGCTGGGCTGTCATCTTGTCCCAGTTTATGTTGTTTGTTGTGTTCTGTGAAGCAGATTCAGAATTTGATATAACAAACCATTTCAGCTGATCTGACAAAGCCTTTATTCAATGTTCTCATTCTTGTAATTTTACTCTCGAAGATCTTACTTCTCCAGTCAGTCCCACTGCTCTGTCTTTATTCCCCATATTTCCACAACCTCCTCCCAGTTAATTAACTGCCTGTTTCTGTCTTTAATGTGAATCTCTCAGTCTCTCTGTATCTTTCCCTGGCCTTGGGTTTTGTCTCCCTAGTGTATCGAGTGCTGGCATTGTGTAGCTCAAGAATACTGAAATGGTGTGTGTCAGGCTGTTTTTCACTTCCCGGTATGTCCCATGTGATGGCCATGGACAGGCGTGTTTCAGAAGTTATGAGACACATCCTTATAACTTGGACTGTACCTGTGTTTGCCCCACTCAGGTGACCTTGCGATCAGTAACACGAGGAAGCCCATTGAGTAAAGGACCAGACATCTAAATTGTGTGACAATGCTGTCATTGTTTTTTTAAAAAAAGGTTATTTTCTCTTTTTTTTTGACAAGAGGTCATAAAGGCCAAACTGCCGACTGAAAATGGCTCAAGTAAATAACTTACGGGGTTTTTAGGGTTTTTAATAAATAGTAGTAACAATGGCCAGTTCGCACAGACCAGGCTTTCTCGTTTGTTTTTTCTTGTAGCTGTAACAATCACCGGGTGCTTGGGGAAAAAGGGGTTGGAAGTTTTAGTAAATTATCTCTAGCTGCTACTCTCTCTAATGCCTCACTTGATGGTGTTTCCTCCTGGATTGGAGAACTGTATGCAAGAATACATGTCTGAATGTTCCTTTTTGCCAAGGGGTGTGTTTAGGTGATGTTAATAGATTGAACAGTTCATTTGTAGAACGTACTATCCATTATTCGGTTAAGGTTTCCAATAGTTAGGTTATTCTAAATTCCTCTTCATTTTGTATGGCTTTTCATTAGAGTGTTTAAATATATTGTGTTTTACTTAATGGTGAGTGGTTTGACGGGTAGCATCACATCTGGAACACCCACTTCACATCTACCTTTAAAATACGAAAAGGTTCGCATCCAAGCTCCCTCCTTAAAATAGTTTGAGGCAGTCTGGTTCATCTATAGCAAACTGGGAACTCTTGTCGGGTAACACCAAATTGGGTTTAGAATTCCAATCCCTACAGTGTGCAAAGAAGCCATTCGACCCAACAAGTCCACACCGACCCTCCGAGGAGTAACCGACCCAGACCCATTCCTCGACCCTGTTATTACACATTTACCCCGACAAAGACTCATAACCCACACATCCCTGAAAACTACAAGAAATTTAGCATGGCCAATTCACATGACATGCACACCTTTGGATTGTGGGAGGAAACCAGCGAATCCAGAATAAGCTCATGCAGACACAGGAGAGCATGCACCAGGAGGCTATTGGGTTCAAAGGTCGCGTATGGTAGCTGTTAGTGTCTTTCGTTCCGGATGTTGAATTCAATTGGTTTAAACAGTGTTTTGGGAATAAAGATTCTTTCAGTCACTGAGAGTTCTCTGGGTGTGGAAGAAGTGAAGTTGGGGGTGTTACAAAAGGTAATGAAGGCAAAGCTGTAGGAATTGGCAGACGAGCTGGAGTTGGGATTGTGTTCGTCTGTGAGAAAATGAGAGATAATTACAGCTATAACTCGGCAATTACATTTGGTGGAAGCGCCATCAGAGACTTTGGAAATTCCGGGAATTCAATTTCAAATGAGGCACCGTGAACATGAGAAGGAATTGAAACAGTTTGAATTATGATGAAAAGTAGAAATAAAATGAAGAAGAGGAGACAAAAAGAAAGAAGAAAAGCAGAGAGATTTAACTTCAAGAGTTAGTAATTAGAGAGGAACGTTGACATAGAAGGTGGTGATGAAGGTAGATGGTAGGCTGCATGAGGAGGATAGTGAGGATGAGCAACCCTATAGTGGCCAAAGGCTTGATGGGGATCTGTTTAAATACATTCAGACATTATCTAAATTTAATGAGAATGATGGGGGAGCCTTCTTAATTTAATTTGAGAAAGTGGCTAAACAAATGCAGTGCCCAGTGATCATGTGATTTAGTTGATTCAAACAAAGCTGATAGGTATTTGCCTCCCTCTCAGAGGCGGGGTCTGGGGAGGAGGAGGAGGTGAAGAAAGCCATCTGAAGTGCACATGAGCTTGTGCCAGAAACGGACAGACAGTTTCAGGATCGAAAATAGGGTCCGGGGGTAAACACACATGGAGTTTGAAAGGATCAAACAAAGTGATTTTGAAAGGTGGGTAAGGGTATTAAATCAGAGCAAACCTATGGCACTCTTAGAGAGATTCTTATTTTGGAGAAGTTCAACAATTCACTTCCTGCAGTCGTGAGAACTCGTGTGGAAGAGCAAAGAGTTACAACGGCAAGATTAGAAGCTGAAATGGCTGATGATGATGATGATTGAGTTCAGAAATCAAAGCTTCGTTTCTGTGAGGGAGTGAGAAGAATGTGTGAGATCTTCTTAAAACATATCCCTGTGAGAGTAAGGTTTACTGACATAGGCCAGGAGTAGCAGGTAAAAAGGTTACAGCATTAAGAGGTACAGAAGCATGTAATTCTTTTATGCTGAGATCTGAGGAGCTCTGTCATTCAGAGGGACTATTGGAGAGATGTGAAGTGCTCCATTATGTAACATGTGGTTGGAGTGTCCAGTGGAAACATCAACAGATTTATTCCACAATGGGGAAGGAGGCCTTGAGCTTGGTGTTGGCGTTACAACATTTCAGCATTTAAATTGCGAATAACATACATGAGACAAATCTTTATCACTGATCGTGACCCCTTAAAGTTTTTGGAGAAGTTCAGGGAGAAGAATATCAGTCTGTTTCGATTGAGCTTATTATTGCTGCCATTCAGTTTGAAATTATACAGGTGACAGGGCGAGAAAACCTAAGGGTTTTGATACGTTGTGAAGACTTGGATGAAGAAAGACAAATGCATTCTGTGGCAGGAGCAAAATGACTGAAATCGAAACTAGTTGTGTACATTTGTATGGTCAGGGTCAATGTAATATATATATATATATATATATATATATGCACCTCTTCCTCCGCTACATTGATGACTGCATTGGTGCCACCTTGTACTCCCGCGAGGAGGTTGAGCAATTCATCAACTTCACCAACACATTCCACCCTGACCTTAACTTTACCTGGACCATCTCTGACGCCTCCCTCCCCTTCGTGGACCTCTCCATCTCCATTAATGACGACCGACTTGACACCGACATTTCTGACAAACCTACCGACTTCCACAGCTACCTGGATTAAACATCTTCCCACCCTACCTCTTGCAAAAATGCCATCCCGTATTCCCAATTACTCCGCCTCCACAGTATCTGCTCCCGGGAGGACCAGTTCCACCACGGAACACACCAGATGGCCTCCTTCTTTAGAGACCGCAATTTTCCTTCCCACGTGGTTAACGATGCCATCCAATGTATACCATCCACATCCCGCACCCCTGCCCTCAGACCCCACCCCTCCAACCATAACAAGGACAGAACGCCCCTTGGTGCTCACCTTCCACCCTACCAACCTTTGCATAAACCAAATCATCCGCCAACATTTCTGCCACCTCCAAACAGACCCCACCACGAGGGATATATTTCCCTCCGCACCCCTTTCCGCGTTCCGCAAAGACCGTTCCCTCCGTGACTACCTGGTCAGGTCCACGCCCCCCCACAACCCACCCTCCCATCCTGGCACCTTGCCCTGCCACCGCAGGAATTGCAAAACCTGCGCCCACAACTCCTCCGTGACCTCCATCCAAGGCCCTAAAGGAGCCTTCCACATCCATCAAAGTTTTACCTGCACATCCACCAATAACATTTATTGTATTCGTTGCTTCCGATGCGATCTCCTCTACATTGCGGAGTCTGGACGTCTCCTAGCAGAGCACTTTAGGGACACCTGCACCAAACAACCACATCGTCCTGTGGGCCAACATTTCAACTCCCTCTCCCACTCTGCCGAGGACATGGAGGTCCTGGGCCTCCTTCACCGCCGCTCCCTCACCACCAGACGCCTGCAGGAAAAATGCCTCATCTTCTGCCGAGGAACACTTCAACCCCAGGGCATCAATGTGGACTTGAACAGTTTCCTCATTTCCCCTTCCCCCACCTCACTCCAGTTCAAAACTTCCAGCTCAGCACTGCCCCCCATGACTTGTCCCACCTACCTATCTTCTTTTCCACCTATCCAATCCACCTCCCCCCCCAACCTATCACCTTCATCCCCTTCCCCATTCACCTATTGTACTCTATGCTACTTTCTCCCCACCCTCACCCTCCTCTCATTTATGTTTCCACCCTTCAGGCTCTCTGCCGGAATTCCTGATGAAGGGCTTTTGCCTGAAACGTCGATTTTACTGCTTCTCGGATGCTGCCTGAACTGCTTTGCTCTTCCAGCACCACTAATCCAGACTCTGGTTTCCAGCATCTGCAGTCATTGTTTTTACCTATATATGCATTTCAGTCCACTAATAGAGGATGATAAGGAGGTCTAAAATTAATCCATCTTTTTGTATATTGATGGATCATTTTATTAAAGGTGGAGTTGTGAGAATACTATCACTGTAAAAAGGTTATGTTCTCTTCGGTTGTTTTTGAAGGGAGGTTCTAAAGGCAGAGGTGCCGAACTGCTGTCTGAACACAGTTTAAGTAAATAACTGAGGAGGCCTTTAGGTTTCATTAAATGGTGATAATAATCGAAGGACAGTGGGCAGCTCTCCCAGACCAGGTTTTCTCGTTTTGTTTTTAGCTGAAGCATTCAGAAGCTGTTGGGAATCCAAGAAGGGTTAGGAGTTTCAATAGCTGCTTTTCTCTCTGAGATCTCTGTTGATGTTGATATCTCCTGGATCGGAAAATTGCTGTAAGAATCTGTATTTGAATATATATTTGTTCCAAGCAGTGTATACCAAGAAGGTACAGTATCTATTGTTTGTGTAAGTGTTCCAACATATAAGCTATACCAAAATGTTCTTCTCTTCTATTGGATTTTAACTAAAACATTTGAATAAATTATATTTTGCTAAATGACGAGTGGTTTGACCAGTCACAACATATCTCGAACGCACACTTCCAATCGATGTTTAAAATAAGGAAAGGTTTGGGTCTAAACGGCCTTCTTCAAACATTTTGCGGGGATCTGTAGCCGAGGGGTTTCTGACTGTCTCCTGTTACTGAAAAGTTAGTGGAGGGGCTGGGGATGGTTTGCTGGAGGTTGTGCTGTGAGCTGCCTCAGACATTCAGGGAGACCTGAGGATTTGCTGACCCAACTCTGGATGGAGCATGGGGACAGTGGTTACAGCATCTGGGCCTGTAACATGAACAACAAATGGAGCAGAGGCTGCAGAGAGGGGAAGCTCTGAAACCACGGAGTGAGTGTGTGTGGGGAAAGGGATCTGCTGTATCCTCCCCGGATTTTCCAGGAACAGCTTCCCAAGATTTACTTAACCCAGGAGCAGAGTGTAAGGGGACACTGATTGAACAAGGAGCTGGTCACAGAGCGGGGTGTCACCTCCTTCAACACGACCCACAGCTTCACACCAGGGGGAGGATGGTGCTGCCAGTTGCTGTTAGGGTCATGTTTCTTTCAGCTTCTATGATCCAGAACTTTCCAGGCAGGACTGGGTGACATATCCATAATCTCCCAGTGTCTCAACATCAATGTCACCATTCGTTGATGGAGGGTATATATGGTGGATGAGGTAAATAGATTGTTTCTCCCTCAGCAGGGAGCTGCCAGTTTGTATCCAGTATAATGGGATTCCCGATGGTGTACATGGCACCTGCAGAGTATCCATGTCAATGGGGAGAGGTAGAGGAACTGAAGGAGCTCTCTCTCTATTAATGCTACAGTGTGCCCATCACAGTATATCATGTTGGTGAATACCCACTCTCCTAGCAGCAGTCACGGCCTCTTCATTCAGAAGCAGTAAGCCATTCCCATCGTCATCGGGTCTCCACGTCGAAAGAAATGAATATATCTTGGATAAAGGTCGTCCTCTTGATGCACGTTTCAAAACACCATCCCCACCACCAATCAACCACATCAAAGTAGTCCATGTGTACGGAGAGCAATGGGGTCACTGGAGTGTTTTGGGAGCTGACGATCAGGGATGGAGCAAAATCTCCCAAGTCTGAACAGGTCTGAGTGAACCCCCCAGTACACAGTATCATTAAGTCCTGTATTCCCTCTCCATTTCAGTAACATACTGCCTTCCATTACTCTGTAAATGAAATGACAGGTTATATCATGTTAAATTCCACTTGCTAAACTATTATCTATTGCATTTACCTCTGAATCTATCTGCAGACTCTTCACCCTCTCTTGATAATTTATTCTCTTGCTTACCACAGCGACATCACCAAACTCAGCATCTGTATATCTGTTCCATCCTCCTGATCATTAATATAGACTGTAAATAGTTGAGAACCCAGCGCTGGTCACTGTGTGACCCTACTGGTTACGTTCTGTCTAACTGATTGAGACTGATTTATCCTGAGTGCCCGCTTCCTGTATGATACCCAGTTCTTCCCCATTCCTGTGCAACACAGTTGAAGAGTTGAATAAGAACAAGGAGCATCTGTGAGGAATCCAACCACTCGATGAGGCTGATGTCAACACGACCTCTGTTCCACCTTCCTGCCATCTCTGCATCCTAAAACTTTAGTCTCTTATGTAGATTGTGCCACATTAGAAAAATCCACTCCACATCGACACTTTCATTTACTTTTAGCATTTTACAGACCTCAATGAGATCTCCTTTCATTCTTATAAACTCGAGAGTATAGGCCTAAACTGCTCAATTTCTCTTCATAAGACAAACACTTCAAATATGGAATCAATCTAATGAAGCTCTTCTGAGTTGCCTCCAATGGAAATACCTCATTCTGCAGGACACCCAAACTGTACTCCAGGTGTAGCTTCACTAACGCCTTGCATAGCTACACCAACACTCCCTACCTTTCTACTCTATCCTTTTATAAATAAACACTGAAATTATGCTTGCATTTCTCATAACTAGCAGTACCCACAGGCAGGTTTTCTGTGATATGCAAGCAGACACCCAGATCGCTCTGCACTTAAGCACTTTGAACTTTCTCTCCATGTAGATAATAATTTGTCTTTCTATTATACTGGCCAATTTGAATAGCCCCATATTTACTCACTTTAATTTTCCTTGCCAAATGTTGGCCCGTTCACCCAACCTATCCATATACTTTTTAAATCTCTTGCATTATCATTCCGACGTAATTTCCCACCAATGTTAGTGTCATCTGAAAATGTGATGTCATATTTTCTATCCAGTCAACCAAGTACAGTAATACTAATGATCGCAAATGAGAACTGAAATCAATAGCACACCACAAATTGCATTTCCCAAAATAAATGACACATTTAGTCCATCTGACTGCATTTTGTTGGTTAACCAATCCTCCATCCAAGCTAATAAATTACTCCTAAACCCATGTTGTCTGATCTTACCACTTACTCTGTGGAGAAGCGATATATCCGATGCCTTCAGGAAGGCCAGATACATTCCATCTCCAGGAATCCTACTATCCACCTTGCTTGTCACATCTTTAAGTAACTCAAGCAAACACTTCAAACTCGATTTATCCTTTATACAACCATGTTGACTCCGATGGATTGTGGTTTAACTTTGCAAGTATCCTCAACAATGGATTCTAATAATTATCTTAAATTAAACTAGCTTATCATTACGTTTTAGTCCCAAATGTATACAGTTATTATAATTTCTTCCCTTTCGAAAACCTTTACGTTTACTTTGAATTCCTGTTTAATGGGCAAAAGGTTTTAAGAGGTCTACTCCAATTGCTGTTTGAGGCAAGTGTGGCTGGCTGGACTCATCATCCTGCTGGTGTACAATCTCGATGGGCTGGCATCTTTCTGGTATTCCCATGCTAATGTCTCCAAGGCCAGAATGACCTTCTCCCGTTGATGCATTAGGGGGTTGGGGGATTATGGAATCCTCCTGTTCCTGGGTAACATTTTGAGGGGCTGATGGGTCTTTTCATACTTCCCCATAACAGGTGGAAATGCTGAACGGTCTCTGAATGTATCCCGGAGATGGGACCGAGGGAGTGATTGATCTTCCCTTGTTCCCGTACAACAGACATGCGTCTGAATTACGTTTTCCTTTCTCATGAAAGAAGTGTCAGACAGTTTTTATCCTTATCCAGAATGGATTCCTCCACTATCTGTTTAATTTGCTTCACTTGTTGAAATAGGCTCGGTTGGTCTGAACGGCCTCCTGTTATCCCAGTGTAACAATCTCCAGTCACTGTGTGACCTCATCCAGTTGTTACAGTTGTTACAGACTTGAGGTGGCTGAATGAAATGATTGTGTTGCTGTTTAACAGGATACTGGTGCAGCATGGCCTCCCATTATAGGCTCGAGTGGCTGATTGACCTCCTTCTGTAAATGTATATCAGGCTCTAGGGGCTGACTAGCCTCAACCTGTTTTGGTGAAACAGGCTCGAACGCCTGAATATCCTCCTGTTGTTCCTGTGTAATAGGCTGGAGAACGGAATGGATTCCTCCATTATATGTGTAATTTGCTTCACTTGTTGATTCCTTCTGTCATCTGTGTTGAAATAGGACACTCTTTAACTTATGTAAACTCCAATGGCTACTGGGTCAACCTGACCATCGTTTCATTATAAGCTCGCACCTTCATTGCAGGAATCAGTTGAGGGAACCAACTCTGAGCTACTTCAAATATAACAACATCCTTTCTTCATTGAAGAGATTAAATCTGTACACACTTCTCCAGATGTGATCTCACTAAGATCCTGTACAGCAGCAGCAACACTTTACCAGCCTGTTGTAAGGTTCCCACCCAGGTTAGAGCTGTCTCAGCTCTCTGGGGGAAACAGAACATTGTTGGAAAATCATTGTCCTTCTCTACTCCATCAGCATAATGGGAGATCTGGAGAAATTAAAGTTTGAGAAGATCATAAATGATGTGGCGAGATGATCTCTACCATTAATCCCCCCAGAGCCCACGCTCAGATTCCACAGAATCAAGTAAGGTGGAGCGCAAAAACAGCAAGGAGGAGCAAACATTGATGGGAGTTATATATCAAAGTGAAAGCTGCAATACAAATGCTGGACATGTTATAAAACAGGAAATGAGAGATTCACATTTGTGGCTACTGCAGTAATAGTGTACTGTTTAAGTTATATCTAAACTGTGTTAACCCAAGTGAATGCTAATGCTGGGAAAAATGGATTTCATGACCACGTGTGAGATGGTTTACATGAACACTACGTCGAGCACTGAGCTCGAGATCAGGTTATTTAGGAATTGGTGTTGAGTGATCAGAAGAGCTAATTGAAATTTTTGCTGGGAAGGACCTTTTGGGAACAGTGATCACAATGTATAGGTTTTCTTTTATGCTGTTTGAGTACACGATAGTTTCATTTTTATTTGAATTAACCGTTATAAATCGGAATCATGCAAGCCATGAAGGTGTGAGGAGATAATGGGGACGACAGATACTGGAGATCAGAGTCGAAGAATGTGGTACTGCAAAAGCACAGTCAGGCAGCATACTGAGAGCAGATAAATCGATGTTTCGGGCATGAACCCATCATCAGGAATGAAGCTTATGGGCCAAGGGGACTGAGAGATAAATGAGAAGGGGGTGCGGCAGCGGGGGTGTAGCTGGGAATGCGATAGGTAGATGAAGGTGGGGTTGAAAGTAATAGGTGACGAATGGAGACAAAACTCCTCATCTACTGCATCCATTAAACCCAATGTGGTCTTCTCTACATTGGCGAGGCAGGAGGTCAACTTGTGGATCATTTCAGAGAAGATCTCGAGGACGGCCACATTGAACAACTCCATCGCCGTGTGGCTGAGTACATTAACTCCCCTTCCCACTCTGCCAGGGACATGTGGGTCCTGGGCCTGCTCCACCGCCAAACCCGAGCCACCAGAAGCCTGGAGGAATAAAGCCTCATCTTCTGCCTTGTGACCCTCCAACCACAGGGGATCATAGTGGAGTTCCCCATTTCCCCATTTCCCCTAATCCCACCTTATCCCACTCCAAAATTCCAAGTCAGCACTTTTGAATGTTCCTTATGTGTCCACCTTCCTTCCTATCAATCTGGACCACCCTCCTCTCTGACTATCACTTTCAACCCCACCTTCTTCTACCTATTAGATGAAAGGAGGCAGCTTAGAAAAATGCCAAGTGTTGCAGTAAGCCAATGGATTCAGAGAGATGTAGGACCCAGCAAAGGATGACCAAGAAACTGAGAAGAAAATCAGAAAGAGAAAAAGCGTGCAAACGAAAGAAAAACATGAAGACTGCTAAAAAGCGTCTGTCAATGTATGGAAAAAATAATAAAAACAAGACCAAATGTGGAACAATTGGAGTGCGTTCACAATAATTTATTGCAGAGAACAGAGAAATCACAGGGAAAAGAAACAGTTTCTTTGTGTCTATCTTCATGCAAGAATGTCCAGAAATTCTTCCAGAAATACCAAGTGACCATGGGACTTTTATAAGTAAAGTCTAAGATCATTCTTATCAATGTTGAGGTCATCTTTGAAAAGAAAGCTGGATTGAGTATTTATAAATCTGACAGACTAGATGTACTTCATACAAGAATTTCAGAGGAAGCAGCAATAGACTTGTTGATTGCATCGCGGATTTTCACTTTATTTTACGACACATTTCCCGAAAGTCATTTCGCCAATCTGGATAAGGCAAAGGTTATAAATATTATCCAACAGTTTAAGAAAGGATGAATTTGGAGAATGGTGAACTACAGACCAGTAACTTGTCATCCGCAGTCGGGTGTCTATTGGACTCGATTACAAAGAACATGCTACTAGATATATAGACGGTAATAACATAACTGGGGAGTGTGAGAATGTACCGATGAAAGAAAAACCAGAAGTGGAAAACATCCACTTGAAATAGTTTCAAGATTATTCTTGGAGACATACGCAATGAAGAACCAATGGATAACGTATAGTTGGATATTCATGAGCTTTTTTTAAAGAACATGGAGAAGTACAAGTAGGCGAGAAAAAGGAGAATCCCACGATATTCTACACGGACAAGTAGAACAGAATAATCAGCAAACAGTTAGTGTCCATTAGAGATCAAAGGGGCAATCTGTGTGTCAAGCTCGAGAACATTGATGGATTGTAACACATTCATGTAATTTCGAGAAAGAATTTGAGGCTTTGTTCTGGATAAATTTGGACGAATGTCCATGTCTGAATGAGTTGTATCACAGGAGGGTGTTGAGGTCAAGGGAGGAAAGACCCTGACTGAATATTTTAATTAGAATCTGACCATAGGGGACGTACCAGAGAACTGGAGAACTGTTAATACGATTCCACTTCACAGTAAGGGTGGGAGAGATAGACCAGGGAACTATAGACGAGTGAGTATTAGATCACTGTTAAGGAAACTACTGGATCAAATAGGGAATGAGAATATCGAACTCCAATCAGAGTCACAAGGTTTGATCAGGGATAATTATCATGACTTGATCAGAAGGAAGTCATATCCAATGGATTTGATTGAATTAGTTTGATGAGATCGATTGTTGAGTTTTGTAGGAAAGCTTTAGACAAATTTCCACCTGGGAAACGGAAAAATAAAGTAAACTCTCACAATATGAATGATAACTTGACAAGTTATGATGAAAATTGTCTTCGTGTCAGGAGGCAGAGGATGGTGGGAGAAGGCTGTTTGTGTGACTGGAGACCAGTGTCCCCTGGTGTACCACAGGGATCAGTGCTGTGTCCCTTATTGTTTGTGCCATTCATAAAAAATATATAGATTTGAATGTGGAGGGGGTTTGGTGGAGAGTGGGGAAGATGTGATAAGTGAGTGTATGTTTGACATAAAGATTGGCTGGGTGGTTAGAAGTGAGGAGGAAGGCCTTAAGTTATAGGAAGATGCAGATAGAATGGTCAGATGGGCAAATCAATGGCAGATAGAATGTAACCCTGATAAATATGAGGTGATGCACTTTGGGAGAAGGAACCCGGCAGGGGAGGACTCAATGAATGGCTGCACACTGGAAAGTTCAGATTCTGCTTCTCCACACATGTGACTGGACAGGTTAATGGGCTAGTTAAGAATTGGACCTTGGGTATTGTGTTTCCTAATTAGGGCGTAGATTATAAGAACAATACAGGGCTTTGGTTCGGAGAAAATGGAATACTGTATGTAGCTCTGGGAGCCACATTCCAGGAAGGATGTGATTGTGCTGGAGAGGGTGCAGAGGTGATTCACCAGGATGTTCCCTAGGATGGAGCATATCAGCTATGGAGAGAGGCTGGATAAGCTCAGGTTGTTTACTTTGGAGCAGAGAAAGCTGAGGGGTCCGTGATTCAGAAGGATAAGATTATGAGCGACACGGGCAGGGTGGACAGACAGCAGCTGTTCCTTTTAGTCTTTGGGTCAAGCCAGTACACTTTTAAAGTGAAGAGTTTGAGGATCAGAGAGGATTTAAACTTTTTTTCACCTAGAGGGTATTTTGTTTTGGGATTACTTCCTGTGAGGGGAATTATCACTAGTAACCTCACAATCATTAAAAAGTACTTAGACGAGCATTTGGAAGTGTAATAACATTTTAGTCTATGGGCCTGCTGCAGGGAAGTGGAACTAATATAGATCGTGCTATACTTCTGTTGGCACAGAGTCTATGATCCTGTGAATGTATGGTGTGGAAGGTCAATTATTGAGCAGTTTAAGGCAGGAATTGATGAGTTTCTGAAGAGTATATTCACAAGGGTTATAAGAGTGAACGGTGACAACTTGTTAAATTATGTCAATGTGAGAAATATGAGAAAACAAGTGCAGTTTCCTTAGAGTTTGAAACCAGAGAATGGAGAATGGGGAACAGAGAAATGGCAAAACTGTGAAGCCACTACTTCCGTTCTGTTTTCACAGAACTTTCTAACAGTACTAGGAAAACCAAGTCTGGTGTGGGAAAATGGGATAGAGCACATGGAACATAGAACATAGTAAGGAAATGGTTTCGGATAAATTATTGGGACTGAAAGTAATGGTCATAGAAAACACTAACATAGATTTATGAAATGGGAATTATGTTTGAGAAACATAATGGCAGACAAATGGTAGAGAACCAATGGATGTAAAACGCGTGGATTTTCAGAATTTTTTTTTTTAGCTCCAAGCCCAGTTTACAAAATCAAATCTTAGTGAATTGGGGCTAATATATGGATATGTTTCTAGAATGGGACAGCTGGCATGAAACAGTGAATAGAAATAAACAGACACGTCAAGCAACAGCCTGACATTGTATGTAAGGTATGATTCTGTAAGGTATAAGTCCTTCCACATTTAGTCAAGAAACGTTGGGGACAATTAAACAATTCACTGGAGGAAGAGATTCCACAAGTAACCCCTTCCTCCATGATGGAAGAGCCCAGCACTTCAGTGTATAAGATAAGGCTGATGCATTCGCAACAATCTTCAGTCAGAAATGCTGAGTTGATGATCCATCTCAGCCTCCTCCAGTGGTCCACAACGATCCAGTTACCAGTCATCAACCAATTTGATTCAGTCCACGTGATATCCAGAAACGGTCTGAGATACTGGATACTCCAAATGGTCCATACTCTGACAATATTCTGGCAACAGTACTGAAAACTTGTGCTCCATAACTTGCCACTCCTCTAGCCAAACTGTTTCAATACAGTTACAACAATGACATTTCCCTGGTTATGTGGAAAATTACCCCAAGTATCTCCTGTATATAAAAAGCAGAACAAATCCTATCCAGCCAATTACCACCCCATCAGTCTCCTCTCGATCATCAGTAAAGTGGTGGAAGGTGTCAGTAGTTTTAATCAGCACCTACTCAGCAGTACCCTGGTCAATGACGCCCAGTTTGGGCTCCACTAGGGCCACTCAGCTCCTGACCTCATTACCATGGTTCAAACATGGACAAATGAGCTGAATTCCAGAGGTGGGGTGAGAGAGATAGCCCTTTAAATCAAGGCTGTCTTCGACCAAGTGTGGTATCAAGGGGCGTTAGCAACACTGGAATCAATGGGTATCAGAGGGAAACTCCCTGCCGTTTAGAATCACACCTAATACGTAGGAAGGTGGTCATGGTTGATGAAGTTCTGAGAACTCAGCTCCAGGACAAGTCTGTAGGAGTCCCTCGGGCAGTGAATGAAAACTTCTTCAAGGCTGCTTCCTTTTAAGGTCAGCAGTGGGGATGTTCGCCAATGATTGTACAATGTTCTGCAACATTTGTGGCTCCTCAGATACTGAAGCAGTCTATGTCCAAATGGGACAAGATCTGGACAGTATCCAGGCTAACAAATGGCAAGGAATATTCAGGCCCCGCAATTGCCAGACCATGACCATCACCAGTAAATTACAATCTAACCTGCCCCTTGGCATTCAATGGTGTTACTATCACTGAATCTCCCAGTATCAAAGTCCTGGTGGGTAATCATTGCTCAGAAACACACTGGTCTCGCCACATAAACACAGTAACTATAACAGCAGATTAGATGCTAAGAATACTGCGGCGAGTAACTCACATCCTGACTTCCAAACGTCTGTCCATCATCTACAATGCATAAGTCAGAAGTGTAATAGGAGGCTCCCAATTTGTCTGGATGAGTGCAGCCACAACAACACTCAAGAGGCTTTACACCATCCTGGACAAAGCAGCCAGTTTGACCGTCCGTTCACCCACAATGCTCCACCATCAACGCTCAGCAGCAGCAGCAGTGTTTTACTATCTACATGCTGCAATGAAATGATTCACCAAAGATCCTCAGAGACCACATTCCCAACTCACGACCACATCTATCTAGAAGGACAAGGGCTACAGATGTATGGGGATACCATCATCTTCAGGTTCCACGCCAAGCCATTCACCATCCTGACTTGGAAATTTATCACTGCTCCTTCACAGTCACTGGATCAGAGGCCTGGAATTCCCTCCCTAATGGCATTGGAGGTCAACAGCAGCAGGTGGACTGCAGCGGTTCAACAAGGCAGCTCACCACCACCTTCGCAATTAGGGATAGGACAATGCTGGCCCCGCCAGTGACTCCGAGAAATAAATAAATAGAAATTAACTGAGGAAGGTTGCTGGGGTGTCACAGGGATCAGTGCTTGGGGCCCAGCTGTTCACAATGCCCTTTAAACATTTGGTTGCTGGAATCAGATACAATATATCCCAGCCTGCTGAAAGCACTAACGGATGTGGGATTGTGAGTGGGTAAGGAGGATGTAAAAAAGCACCGAGAAGACTAAGACAAGTGGAGAGAATGGGTAAATACGTGAAAGATGTAGAACAATGTGTATAGAGGTGACGGTGTGCCCTTTGGTGAAAACAATAAATTGCCAGCGTACCATTTGGGAAGGATTGGTTGAAACATGTTGATCTACAAAGGGACGCATGCTCCTGTTTGTTGTTTCCTTCTGCATAAACCTCTGAGGTCCCTGCAGTGCAGAGAGTTCTGCAACCAGTTGTCAATACTGGGCATGGAGATTGGCACGCTGCCCAGTGTACACAAAGTGGGGAGCTGCAACATTAAAAAGGATCTGCATCTCCCTGTACACCAGATGCTGAAAACAATATTGCAGAAACAGAAAGCAGTGATGAAGATAAATGGTGTGTTAACCTTCATTTCAGGGGGATGTGAGTCCAGAAGTAAGGGTGTCTTACTGCAGCCCTAAGTGCCTGGTGAGATATCATCCCGAGCAGTATTGTGTGTAGTTTTGGTCTCCTTACCTAATAAAGGGCAAACCTGACATTGATGGAGAGCAGTGAAGGATGACCAGACTGATCTCTGGGATTACGGGCTTGTTGTGGGAGCAGAGATTGGGGAGACTGGGCCAGTATTCCACGGGGTTTAGGAAAATGAATGGAGATCTCAGTGAAATATCCAAAACTCTGACAGGGTGAGTCAGATTGGAAGCAGGTCACTCTGCATTGAGATGAGAATAAATGTCTGCACTCACTGACTGGTGAACCTGGAGAATTCGCTCGCACCTGGAAACCGAGACATTGATTATAGATAAGGATTTAGAGACAGTAAAGGGATGGTGGGAGAGCAGGAGTACGATGTGGAAATGAAGGGCCAACCATCATTACAATGAATTGGGTAGCAAACTCGATAGACCAAATGTACTACTGCACTTCCTATTTTATAGCTTCCCAAGGTTACTCACATTAACGGATGTGTATATTGTGTGGGGTAAGTGCATTGAGGAGATTTTTTTCCATGAACTAGAATGGGGGAGGCTCAATGTGTTGAATGACCTACTCCTTTCCCGCTGTTTCTGTGCAGTCTGTGGGAAAGCTCTGTAAATGCTGTCACAAGCTCTCAGATGTTAGGAAGGAGGTCTCTGCAGAGTCGACAGGACTGTGTTCCCATTCCCTTTTCCGACACTGATGCTGAGGCCGGGTGTTCTGTCCGGTTTCATCCTTTCAGACCTCGGAGTAGTTTGATACAAATGAGTGTTTTGCTTGACGATTTCAGAGACCATTGAAATGTTTATCACATGTCAGGGTCTTTGGAGTCAGTTTTAGTCCAGCCCAGGAAATTGGGCGGCACGGTGGCACAGTGGTTAGCACTGCTTCCTCACAGCGCCAGAAACCCGGGTTCAATTCCCGCCTCAGGCGACTGACTGTGTGGAGTTTGCACGTTCTCCCCGTGTCTGCGTGGGTTTCCTCCGGGTGCTCCGGTTTCCTCCCACAGTCCAAAGATGTGCAGGTCAGGTGAATTGGCCATGCTACATTGCCCGTAGTGTTAGGTAAGGTGTAGATGTAGGGGTATGGGTGGGCTACGCTTCGGCGGGGCGGTGTGGACTGGTTGGGCCGAAGGGCCTGTTTCCACACTGGAAGTAATCTAAAAAGAAATCATGGGAGATTCACTTCCTAAAAGTATATTGGAGAAGGAAATTCTGTTTACAATCGATATTGGCTTCAAATTGTTCAATTGGTTAATCGTCCATCACCATTTTATAACTGAACGTGACAGGACTGCAGGGCTTCGACCAGATCTGTTGGTCAAGTCTGGTAGCTTTAATGAGTTAGCATCAGGTTAAGGTTCATGTGATTCTGGCCTGACACCAGATTTTTGATCTCGATATTTTATTAATTGTCTTTAACTTGCACCCGCTGCCAGAGCATTAGCCTGGTCTGGATTAGTAATCCAGTGACATTTCCACAACAGCACCATCTCCACATGGGGACCTATTGGAAACCACACTGAGCTGGTTATTTCTCTGCTGTTTGCCAGCTCTGTCAAAAAGAACTCCAACCAATTTGACTGTCGTGATGGGACTGAGGGAGTGGTAATTGTTCAGATTGTAATTATTCCCCTCTTCGGAAGCGGGACATAGCTGAGTAATTTTCCACACTGCCATGGAGATGTCGGAGTTGGAGCTGGAATGAAACAGTTTCCCCAGGGACACAGCTTGTTGTGCAGCACAAGTCTTCAGTCCTGTTGCAGAAATGGTGTCAGGGCCCATTGCCTGTGTCTTATCTACTCTGTTCAGCTGTTTCTTCATGTCACGTGCAGCAATTGAAATTGATTGAAGGCTGACATCTGTGATTTTGTGGGCATCGTGATGAGGGTGAGGTGTATCATCGACTCAATACTTCTGGCAGAGGACGCTGCAGATGAAACATCCTTCTCTTTTACATTGATGTGCAGGTCTGTTCCATTATTTAGGATCGGAATGTTTGTGGAACCTTCGCCTCCAGTCAATTGATTAATCATCCATCACCATTTTATAACTGAACGTGACAGGACTGCAGGGCTTCGATCAGATCTGTTTGTCAAGTCTGGCAGCTTTAATGAGTTAGCATCAGGTTAAGGTTCATGTGATTCTGACTCTGACATGTTCACCCACGCTCATCGCTGAGCCATAGATGGTGTTGATGGTAATGACAAACTGAAGTGTTACCCTGACAAAAAGTTACAGGTTGTGGTTGAATGCAGGTCTGGCTCTCCTGCTGCTGTGGTCTACAGCACTACATGAATACGCAGATTCGAGCTGCAATATCGGCAATGCAACTCTGCTATCTGTTCCCCAATTCTCACTGAGACCCATTCACCCATCAGCCCTGCACTCAGTGACCTAACCTGGTTTCTGATGTGGAAATACTTCCATTTTCAAACTCTCATTCTGTTGAGGATCTGTCTCCCCGGGTCTTGCTTTCAATCTGACACATTCCACAAAAGCATTTAACTGATCTTAATGCAAATGTTTAATTCACCTGAAACTTTTTCCTTGAGAAATACCATCTTCTGTGTTTAAAGAGAATGTGTTTCCTCTGTTCCTTTCCCTGACTATGATTAAGAGCTCTGTAGTGTCAGTAATGCCAGCCTTATGTAGTTTCAGAGCCAATGAATTCTCTGGTTTCCCAATCATCTTCACCACATTGTATGTTTCCTCTTTTGGTTTGATGCCTTATCACTCATGGCTGCCTTGTCCACCCATGAGTATGTTTCATCTTCTTGGGGTTGCATTTCTGGTATTATCTTCTGAATTATCCCCAGAACCTCCTCCCGTTGCTGCTCCATGGTCTTTCCTGTTCAGCTCCCCTTCCAATTAACTCTGGCCAGTTCCTCCCGCATGTCTTGGTAGTTACATTGCTTAATTATAACCACATTACATCTTGAAGAAAGCATTAGATATAAACTGAAAGAAGGAGTTTTGGGAGATGGGACACGAAGAATAATTGGTGGATTTCTTAACTAGATGCAAAGGGAGAACGAGAGAGAGGATATAGATCTGGAGATGTGGAAAATGAGAAAACTACATGATCGAAAGAAGAAGATGAACATTCCCCAATGGTTTGGCAATGCCTGTGTGCTGTGGTCCTTGGTACAGTGCGTGTACAACAGAGTAATATGTTCAAATGCTGAGTCTGATGCCAGAATATTTATCTCCGATTATATGACAGACACTAGCTTTGGAAAGAACCCAACAGGCCAATATATTGAAGGGGATTAACTGAAATAAGTTGGGATACTAGAATCAAGAATTTGGAGCACTCATTCTGGTAAGAATGAGAGAGTAGAGTAGGGAATTCCAGAAAAGGAGGGAACGTTGAGAGGATCAAATCATGTTTTAATGTTTTATCAATTTTATACATCATGTGCATCATTTTTCGTTAACTGTGTCTCTGTTGTTCATTTACAATGTGTTGCGCACATATGGAAAATGCGGCTTATCTGCACACACACATTGATTAAACAGTGTATATAAAATCATTTTTTGACCATTGAAACTGTCCTGTTGTCGTGTTATGAGGATACATGAACACCAGCTAGCCACCAAAAGACATGACGCACTATCACTATGTTTCATACATACAGACAAAGAAAGGCATCACTTTGACTGGGACAAAACACACACATGCTAAGACATGCAAGGACCTTCTTAGAGAAATGGCGTTCTAACCAGAAGTCCATCAATAAACGGATCAATTTAGATCCTGTCTACATTGTCTTGTTAAAATAACCGGAAATGACATCACCCATCTTAAGAAACCAAGACCTATAAATAGAGAGGTCGGACATACCACCAGCACTTCACCAGATACTCTCACTGATGATGTCACTTCGTCATGGTGACGAAACTTCTGAAAACAAACCTTCAAGCTTAACGAGCTAACTTGCACACATATAAATTGTTATTTTTTGTTCATTAGTGGAATTTAGGAGTTCTCTCACGTTTTGACAGATTATGATGTGAGGTGAGTTTTTCTGGGTGTGTGATTTTAATTAACAGAGGGGTTCTACATTGCTGTCATAACAGTTTTGGCGCCTTGCCGTGTGGCACTTGGACCGACTTGAACAGATTTGAGATACAACAGGTCCCAGTAAATTCCAACTCATTGCAATTAGTGACTTTGATCTTCAAATTAAACCAGTGGGAAAATTCGTTTAATTTTGTTACTTGTGGTTGATTAAATCAAAAGTGAGGGAAATGGCTTTTAACATTACTAAAGAGGTTCCCAAATTTTCCAAGGAAGTTTAGAAAGACAGAAGGAGGACATTTTTTAGAATTAGTAAATAGGTTGGAAGTGAGTTTAACCAGGGAGAAAAGGGAAGCTGAAATTGTTATGGAGTTGGTCAAGCACTTTGATGTATCAGAGAAATAGGCAACTGCAGTAGAGTTAGAAAAAACTTAAATTGCAAATGTGGCAACTGGAGATAGAAGATAACTAAAGGGAAGGAAATAGAGAGAGAAGAAAGAGAAAGAGAGGAAAAAGAAAGAGAGAGAAAATTTGAAATGCAGAAGTTGGGAATTAGACAAGAAAGTTAAGTTAACAGGATGGAGATGAAGGGAGAACATAGGGATGTATACAACTATGTTAATAACTTGCCATATTTCGGTGACAAAAATGTCAAAACCTTTTTTATTTGATTTGAAAAAATGGCTCGTCAGATGACGTGTCCAGTGAAATTGTGGGTAATGCTAGTTCAGACGAAGATGGTGGGCACAGCTGGTGAGGTATGGAAACGCTATCAGATGAGGGGTCAAGAGATTATCAAGATGTCAAATTGGCTATATTGATTGGTTATGAATTGGTACGAGAAGCATATAGACAGATGTTCAGAAAAATAGAGATGGAAACAGGCCAGTCTTATATTGAGTTTGAAAGAAGTAACCACAGTCATTTTGACAGGTGGGTGATGGCCGTAAAAATGGATAAGACCTGTGAGGGTTGAAGGGAGATTAATTTGCTGGAGAAGTTAAAAGACTCACTTCCAGAGATAGTAAGAATTCATGTGAATGTACCGAAAGTTCAAGAAGTGAGAAGCACGGCAGAAAGGGCAGGTAAATATGCACTGGGGCATGAGATGATATTTAGCTTCTGGCAGGAGTTTCATCCTGTGAGGGATAGAAATTGGGAGAAGGGACGATCACACATTACAAAGGGAACAGTAGATCACAATAGTTTACCACAGGTGAAGGAAGAAGCCCAAGGGGGTTGAAAGGTGGTGAAAGGCCTCAGGTGTTCTCACTATAAGGGAGTGGAAAACATAAAATGACAGTGCCGATGGTTTAAGAAGGGCACTGGGAAAAGGTGGTTTCACTGCAGTAAGCTGGGACACACCGTGATGGGCGTTGAATGAAGGCACTTTGGGGAATGATGTGTTAGTAGAGGCTAAGCCCAGTGGCATTAGTGAAACTGGTAAAGGAGAGCCCAAGTGGAGCTGAGGAGCTGCAGGAGAGTGCACAGCCGAGGCAGGGTCTGGGTATGGAGGCAGTGCCTGATCTCTGAAAGAATTCGTCTCTGTAGATAATGTTTACTCAGAAAGAACAGGGGGAGAAGGACGAGAAGTTATAATTTTGTGAGATATGGGATCTGCTCAGTCTGTAATAGTTGAGAAGTGAGGCGCCAGAAAAGCACAACAGATCAAGCAGCATCCAAACAGCAGGACAATCAAATATCAGGCAGAAACCCATCGTCAGGAACATGGTGGGGGGACAAGGGGGCTGAAAGATAAATACGAGGGGAGCAGCTGGGCTGGTGGGAGGGTCATTGGGAAGGCAATAAGATGATGTAGGTGGGAGTGATAGTGATATGTTGGAGGGGAGGGTGGAGTCAATAGGTGGAAAGGAAGATGGCCAGTTAGGGCGGTTCAAGAGGGCAGTGCTAGGTTGAACGATTGGATCTGGGAGATGTTGACGGAGGGGAGATTTGGAATTTGGTGAAGTCAACGTTGATGCTGCACAGTTTGAGGTTTCCAGCTGTCCTACCACCGATAGGAGTCCTATCACCCTCCTGTCCGACCTGTCACCATCACACCCCACCTGCATCTACCTATCGCCTTCCAAGCTCCCTTCCACCCAGCTCCACCCCACCCTCCTATTTATTTCTCAACCTCCTTCCCCCTCCCTTACCCCCCTCTTTCCTGATGAAGGATTTATACCTGAAACGTTAACTCTCCTGCCCCTCGGATGCTGCCGACATGTTGTGCTTTTCCAGCCACACACTTTACAACTCTCATCTCCAGCATCTGCAGTCCTCAATTTCTGTTGGCCGCTATTAGTAAGAAATGAAAGTATTTTCACTCTTTCTGGCATGTTAATCAAGACCGTGTTAACGTGTGGAATGGAGACAGAAATTAAGCATTCCCTTGTGTAACATCAGGATGGAATGCCAAATCAAGATTAGGGAAGTAACAGTGACAGTGAATAACAGAGTGTCAGTTCCAGGAATGCAGTTTGTTCTTGGGAACGATTTAGCAGGAGGCGAGGTGGGATAGGCACCCCTTGTGGTGGAGAAGCCAAAGGAAAACTAGGGAATTGGTGAGTTAAAAGAAAATTACCCAGGAATTTTTCCAGAGTGTGTAGTAACAAGATCCCACTGTCATAAGTTACAGCAGGAAGGAAAATCGAACAAAAAAGACAAATGAGTTGATGCTCAGTGAACTGACCCCCTGTTTGATGTAACGGTGCAGGAAAAACCTGAACAGGCAGAGGATCAGGCAGAGGTGTTTAGTCCAGAAAGGCTAATGGACTTACAACAGATATATACACACACATTCACACACACATACACATGCACACACAGAGAGAAGGATTCAGTATATAGTTGAACGTTAAAACCAAAAGATTGAATCATAAAATTAAAATGGAGACCCCGATAGGTTACTGCAGAAGGGAAATGGGCCGAAGTGCACCAGATTGTGTTAGCAGCAACGTACAGTGTTACGGGTAGCTCATAAACTAACTGCAGGCGGTCACTTAGGTGGACAAAAGACTCAGGCTAAGGTACAGAAGCATTTCCACTGGCCTGGAATGCACAAGGACGCTGTTAATTTTTGTTATACGTGACATACATCCCAAATGGTAGGTAAGTAACAGGCAGTAATAAAACCAGCACCTTTCTTGCCAATTCCTGCATTCGAAGAACCTTGCACGTGGGTTATGATTAATTGTGTAGCACCCCTTTCTAAAGTAAAAGTGGAAACCAATATTTGCTGACCATAATGGATGTGTCTACCAGATTTCCAGAAGCAATTCTATTATGGAGTGTTAAGGTAAAAAGGGAGGTGGAGGAGTTGGGAGCTTTCTTTACTCGCTGTGGGCTACCCAGAGAGATTCAGTCAGACCAAGGGTCTCATTGTACTGCTCAGCTGTTTAAGGAAGTCATGGATGGCTTAGGCATACAGCAATCCAAATCAAGTGTCTCCCATCCTGAATCCCAGAGAGCCTTGGAAAGTTAGCATCAGATGCTGAAGACTATGTTAACAGCGTACTGTCAGGGTTGGCCAAATGATTGGGATAAAGGTGCCCCATTAAATTGTTTGCCATTAGAGATGCCCCAAATAAATCTACTCACTTTACTTCCTTCGAGTTAATATTCGTACATGAAGTGAGAGGTCCTTTGAAATTAATTGCATATAAATTGACAGAACCAAAGTCGGAAATCTCACACCTGGATTATGTGTATGAGGTGAAGGAGAGAGTAGATTGAGTAGGTGAGTTAGCTAAACAGTATCTGAAGAGCACAGCATAGAATGAAGCAGGTGGCAGACAGAAACAGTGAAACTTTGAAAATTTCCCGAGGGGATGACGTATTAGTATTGCCACCAGTGGTAAGAAATCTCTTCAAAGCCAGGTTTAGTGACCCCTTTCAAATTAAAAAAAAATGTGGTGTCAGTTAAACTATCTAGTAAAGATACCAGAAATGACAAAAAACTTTATCGAGTTTTTCATCCATTATCCATAATGAATGAATAATGCACCACACATTTAAGACTCAGAAACAGAGTTGTGGCCATATGAACAAATCGTGCATTTTAACTGTATGTTATAGTGATCTTTCGCAAGTGATTGAAAGCTCACATGTTACAGTTGGCAGAGCAGGTTGAACGATTACAAGAAGCAAACTTGGTAATAAACTTCAAGAAAACAGAATTCGCGAAGGCCTTGGTGACGTTCTTGGGACATTACATTGGACATGGAAGGTTGACCCCATGGAACACAAAGACGAAGGGCTTTGAGGAATTTTCACAACCATCCTCGAAGAAAGAGGTGCTTCAATTTTTGGAACTGATTGGATTCTATCGGAAGTTTGTTCCAAACTTCAGCAACGTATTGGCACCACTGATGGATCTATGAAAGAAGGAAACAGAATTGTGGTGGACAGAACAATGCCAGGAGGCATTTGAGAATTTTAAAGCAGGATTAATCACCACACCAGCTTTACCTACACGAAATATTCTGAAACCCTTTGAAAATTGTGTTTGATGCTAAGGATATCGGGGTCGGAGATGTATTGATACAGAAAGAGGATGATGGGATTGAATGGCTAATTGGTTACTTCGAAAAAACTCAATATCCACCAGAAGAAAAATACAAAATCTCCATTATTGAACAAGAATGATTAAGTTTCACACTGGCCTGACCATATTTTAATATGTGTATGACAAACAAATTGTAGGAGATTTTGGAATAGTTAAAGACCAGAATATGAGACTATTTCATTGGAGTCTTACCTTACCGACTTTACCGACTTTAAACTCACAAAATGTACATGCTGCGGCTCCTACAATGTGATAGCAGATGGATTTTCGCGGATTTAAAGGAAAGCAATGGAGATAAGATTTGACTTATTCCAGTGTTGTATTGGTGTGCAGAATTAATATGAATGATATAACTGAGATTATTACTTTTGTATTTCATATAATTGGGATTAAGAATGAGAGGAAAATAAATGTAGCCATCTTTTCATTCTGCTGGTCCATTTTATTTTCTGAAGTGGGAAGATGTTATGAAGCTAAAAACATGTATGGGCACTTTAAGACAGATCGGGTTTTGTTGAATAGAAATTAAAGCCACAGATGCCAGCTAAATGTCACACTGTTCCACATGTCAGCATTAGATGAGAAATGGATACATGAGTTTTTGTTGCTGTTTTGACAGCCATTCAAATACAATCAAAGAGTTTAAATAACGCTCAGGATACCGGAAACCAACAGAATTTGAATATTATTGTTTGGACACCTGGACAGCAATCAAATTATGAGAATTACGATATCATGGGGAGTATATAAACCCAGCATTTTGAACACTGGAGGGAGAGCTGCTGCCATCCAACAGCCGAGCAACTGCTGTAGAGCAGGAGTGCTAACTGACCATCTCCATCACTCTCTATCAAAGACACATGTTCACGTAAACCTACTTGCAATAAAAACAAAATGACCCAGGGAGATCAGCAGCTGAAAGAGTGAACACAGCGGGGAAGATAGAGACTGCATGGTCTTGAGGTTTTAATTTTCATATGTGGGTTGTTGGAACAGCATATTTTTACAGAGTTGGAGTCAGATAGTAAGTAGCTAAGAAAAGAGGGGCTTGTATTTGTGAATAGTTGTTGTTTAGTGTTCACTATTAAAGTTAAGAAACTAACTTGATAATTTTTGTTCAATAGTGGAATGTAGGAGATCTGCGTCACTCATATTTTAACAGATTACGAGGTGAGGCGAGCTTTTCTGGATGTTTGGGTTTAATTAACAGAGGGGTTTGAGTCCACCTTGTAAATGTCCATCCACGCTAACCCCATTTCCCTGCAGTTGGCCCATATCCTTCCAGTCCTTTCCTATCCACATATTTATCCAAATGTTTTTGAAATGTTGTTAATGTATCCCCCTCAACCACATCTGTTGGCAACTCATCCACGTACCAGCCGTCTGTGTAAAGAAGTGGCCCCTCAAGTTCCCTTTTATTCCTTCCCCTTTAACCTTAAACTGATCCCCTCTAATCCTCAAATCTCTACACCTTGGAAAAAGACTGAGAACATTAACCCCATCATACCCCTCGTGATTTTATACAGCTCTATAAGGACTCCCTCAGTCTCTTACACGCTAAAGAAAAGGTCCTAGCTTGTCCAACCACACCCTATAACTCAGACCATTGGATCCTGGCAACATCTTTGAAAATTTCTTCTGCACTCTTTCTCATTTAATAACATCCTCCCCATAACAAGGTGACAAAGCTGAACACAATACTCCAAGTGCGGCCTTCCCAAAGTCCTGTGTAACTGCAACATAAGGTCCCAACTTCTATACTTAATATCCTGCCTGATGAAGGCCAATGTGCCAAAAGCCTTCTTCACTGCCCTGTCTACCTGTGTCTCCACTCTTAGAGAACCGTGCACCTGAACACCAAGGTCCCTCTGCCAACCGCACCCTTGAAGACCCTCCCACTCACCATGAAACTCCTACCTTGATTTGAGTTTCCAAAATGCAAGACTTCAGGCTTCTATATTAAATTCCATTTGCCATTTCTCTGTCCATTTCCCACCTGATTAAGGTCCTGATGCAATTTCTGATAAACGTCCTCACTGATCATGCTCCCAATTACTTTAGTGTCATCTGCAAACTTACTAATCATACCTTGTACATTCTCAACCAAATCATAGACAACAAACAGCAATGGACCCAGCCTCGGGTCTGACAAACATCCTTCCACTCAACCCTCTGCTTCCGACCAACGACCCAACTGTGTATCCAATTGGCCAGTTCCCCCCGCATTCTACGAGATGTAACCTTCCTGAGCAGCCTGCTATGTGGAACCTTACCAAAGGCCTTACGGAAATCCATAGAGACTACGTCTACCATTCTGCCCTCATCAAACCTCCTGGTAACTTCATCAAAGGACTCTAAGAAATTTGGGAAGCATGATGTCCCACTCACAAGTCTATGCTGACTGCTCCGAATCAAACCCTCTGTACGTAATGGGTGCATTCAATGATATGCTGTCCTTCATTGTAAGATGATTCAAGTACATAAGTAAAGCCATCTTCCTGCTATTGAAGAGCCTTGGAGACAGAGCATTTGGGGCACTCTCTACAGATTTGATGTCCTTTGTATGGAATGATTCCCTTACCACAGACACGAGTGATGGTAACATGAGGATAGAGTGAATAAGCTGAGTGTTTAATCTATAGAGCTGTGAGAGACGAAGAAATGGTGACGCTGAAACACGAGGAGTGGCAGCGATCACTTATTTCCAAATCAGACATTGACAGGGAGAGAAATTCCATACTTTACCCAGGATTGATTGGTTTGATTTATTGTCACGTGTACCTCAGTACAGGGAAACACTTTATTTATGAGCAGTGGAGGCAGATCATAGTAAGCATGGCCAGACAGATCATAGGGTGGAAATAGACTTGGACAGAGTAAGGCACACAGGTTACACTGCACAGGACATGCACTGGACAAGGTCAACATGAACAAGATCACCATTATTTGAACTTAGAGAGTCCATTCATCAGTCTAACGTGACTTTCCTAATAGTTTATATGCCTTAATTAACTCTCCCCATGTTATTTTGCAGTCAGCATGTGAACCCGTACTGAATGTCAGGTTGCTCACAATCCCCAACAGCAGCCACACTACCTTCCATCTGAAACAGGTAGACATTCCCACCAGATTCCGCCCTACATAGAGAACACCAGTCTGTCTTCGTGGAGATGGAAGGTGCCTTCTTGAGACTTCACACAAGACATATGGCTTCCCTGCTCACCACGAGAAAACCACGTTAAGGTCCCACATGTGTATCAGAAGCAACGGAGCCAAGAGGAACAACGTGGAACAGTCTGTCTGTGCAGCCTCTGCCCCACTTGTTCATCATGTTACAGCATCAATTAGGAGACCCTTAAGACTGCCGATGCTGGAGATCAGAGTAGAGAGACAATTGCTGGAAAAGCACAGCGGGTCAGGCAGCATCCCAGGAGCAGGATAATCAAAGTTTGGGGCCTAAGACATTCATCAGGAATCAGCAAAAATTACCTCATTCTGCCCCCGTGTAAGTGCATTGAGGTGGGAACGGCCTCCTGCTGTTCCTGTGTAAGTGACTCAAGGGAGTGATTGGCTTCAACCTCGTCCGATTGGACAGGGCCAAGGGCCTGACTGGTTACCCCTGGTTCCTGTTTGACAGCTCATTGTACTGACTAGTGTGACAACGCTGCAGCTTTAAGAGGTTATTTTGTCCTGATTTCTTTTAAGAGAGAGGTTGAACGATCGTGACCAAGCTGGCTAGTTAAGACCACTTGAGTAAACAGCTAGCGAGGCCTCGTGTTTATTTTAATGCAGACTGAATGTGTGTGGCCAGCTCTCACAGATTAGGATCTCTGGGTTTTGGTTTCTCGGCAACATCAGAAACTATTGGGATCTCCACAGAGTTGGAAGCTTCAGTGAATGTTTCCCGGTTGCTACCCTCTCTGAAATTTCTCTTCATGTTGTTTTTAATTCCTGGATTGGAGAAATGTTTGTGACAATCTGTGTCTTAATATTTATTTTTGCCAGGGGCTGTGTTTATGGGAGTTTCCTATATTGGAACAGTTCATTAGTCATAGTTCCGAGATCTATTATTCTATTAAGCTGTCCAATAGACTTACGTTATTCTAAATTCCTCTTTCTTTGGTTTCATTTTCTCTTTCGTGTTTAAGTAGATGGTGTTTTGCTTCACACCGAGTAGTTTGATCAATCACATTGTATCTGGAACAGACAGTTTACATTTCCTTTAAAATATGAAAACATTAGAGTCAAGGCTACCTCCTTCAAATATTTTCGAGGGGCTCTGTGTGGTCCATCACACTGGACTCCTTCTCTTCCTGAGTAATACGCTGGAGGCACTGAATGGGCTGTTCCTGATCGACTCTAATACTGTTAATGCGCTGAATGACTTCCTCATATTCCTGTGAAACCAGTGTGAGCTGCTGAATGAACGCTTGTTTTACTTTGGCAATGTGCAGTGCCCACCAGTGCTGTTACATGAATATTATGGACACTTTAACAGCACAAGCCTCAATGGAGTCTGGATCCTGCTTCACATGGACAAAGACCAGTTCAGGAACTGACGGGTGACAAAACGTTCTGAACATTGTGGAATCTTCAGTGACCATCCCCACTTCTGATCTTATGGTGGGGAGGGTGGGGGCGGGGAGACATTGATGAAGCAGCTGAAGATGTTTGTGAAGAGGAAGCTACCCTGAGGATCTCCCACAGAGGTGACCCAGGACTGAGATGGTGAACATCTTCCTTTGTGCCATGTTTGACCCCAAACACTGGAGAGGTTATTCTGATTCCCATTAAGTCCAGTTTTGTTAAGCTCCTTGATGTCAACAGAAGTCAACAACTGCCTTGATATCGGGACCAGTCATTTTTACCTGAACCCTTGTCTCAACCTCTTTTGTTCACATCAATAGGCCATGATATAGGAGCAGCAAGTGTTTTCTTCAAACAGGTCGGATTGAATGTCAGGATTTCTCTCCTCAAGAGTGTTCGGGGAGCTAGAAGACTGAACGTATTTGAAGAGGAGGTAGATGGAAATTGACTGTCAAAGAGGTCAGGGCTATGAAGAATTGGATATGAAAGAGAATTTGAGACGAAGAGCAGATCAGTCATGATCTTAGTGAAGGGCAAGGCAGGCTTGGGGGGTGAACAACATGCCCCTGTTTCTGATGTTCTCCCATTCTGTTATTGGAAAGTTAGTGGGTGTTATTTTCATGAATGTTCTGGTATTGAATGTTGTTGACAAGGAGACCAGAGGATATTGTGAGCAATCCCTGAGTGAGGTATGGGAGCTGTATTCACACTGAATCTGGGTCTACAACATGACCAACAAATGAAGCACAAGTTGCAGTGAGGGGAAGCTGTGTGAAGAGAGATGAGGGGCCTCTTTCCTACACAGCCTGGGTTTTCCAATTACATTCCCAATTCACTTCAAACCGTGTGGGACAGTACTGAGGGGCTGAATGATCTCCTGTGTTTCTGTGCAACAGGTTCTAGGAGTAAGTAGCCTCCAACCTCTCCTGTCTAGCAGGTTTGAGGGGCTGAATGAAACACAGGAACATGGGACTGAGGAGCAGGAGTTGGTCATTAGATACTTTGTGCTATCTCCACCAGGCACTATAATTGTAGCTGATCAGATTGTGGTCTCAGCCCCACTTTCCTGTCTGCGTCCCATTGTGCATGACTCATTTCTTTGTCAAATATTTAACTAACGTAGCTTTCATTCAATGTGAACATAGAGACACGATAACTTTCCACTGAAGACAATTCTGACTTGAAAAGTCCTTTCAGAATTATTCGTCATCCCTCTTATAGAATCAGAGAGTCATGCAGAATGGAAACAGACCCGTTAGTCCAATCTGTTCACTCCGATCAGATATCAAATCTGATTTAGACCCATTTGCCAGCATTTGGCCAATAATCCTCCTGTGATTGTATCCGCCTTGACCACTTCCTCTGACTGCACTTTCTGTACGCACACCACTCTCTGTGTGAAACATTTACCTTCAGGTCCCTTCTAAATCATTCGCCCTCTCCCCTTCAACCTATGCTGTCTTGTTCTGGACTCCCCTATCCTAGGGAGCAGAACATGGCTGTTCAGAATATCCATGCCCCTGATGATTTTATAAACCTCTATAATGCTGCCTCTCAACCTCTGACACTCCAGAGGGAAACACCTCAACGTAATTAGACTCTCCCTATAGCTCAAGCCTCGAGTCCTGGAACATCCAGGTAAATTATTTCTGCAGAAATCCGAGTTGTACGCAGTATTCTTGAAGTGGCCTCACCAACATCCTGTACAGATACAACATGCCATCACAAGTCCTATACTCAATGATTAAGGCAAATGTGCCAAATGTGTTCAGCACCACTCTGTCTACCGGCGACTCACTGCTACAGGTAATCATGTACGTAAACATCAGAAAGTTAACATGATGGGAGTGCCAGCAGTTAGGAGGACCAGTGATACATTAATCATTATTGAGATTAGATTGTGTTGGGAACATGAGCTCAACATGTCAGGAAGTGAAATCAAATCAATGGGTTCAGGGTGGTTAATATACAACATAACAGATAGCCCGGAGTGAGTTACAGACTGGAATCTAATCGAGGGGTTCGGGTGGTTAAAATATAGAATACCAGATGCCCCGGAGTGAGTTACAATCTGGAATCTAATCAAGGGCTTCGGGGTGGTTTATATACGAATTACAGATACCCCGGAGTGAGTTACAGCCTAGAATCTAATCGAGGGTTTCAGGGTGGTTTATATACAGAATAACAGGTAGCCCGCAGTGAGTTATAGCCTGAAATCTAATCGAGGGATATGTTAACCTTTTTATGTGAAATAACTTGTAACTGGGAGTGAGTCACAAAGTGTACTATTGGCCAAGTGGTTTCAAATCTTGACTCACATAAACACAATGCAGTCACAAACTACACAACTTTACTGACTCCCAACTTTCCTAGTTTGAGGACTATTCTCTTGTATTCCCCTTTCACTGAAAGTATTAATATACCTTTTATACTGCACTGCCATTCTGGTTACAGTGCTGCCTATCTCTCACTGTCTCATTTATCTTCAATCCTGTTGAACGATACTTAAACCAACAGATGCACAAAGTTCCAGAAAGAGTTTTGTTCAATTGCAGGTGCAGTATTTTCTTTTATTTGTAGACAACACACAAGTTGAACCCTCAGAAGGTCAGTGTGGGATTTGAGAAACCCTTCAATTTGGGATCGACCTAGCCAGGCAGGATTCTGATCCAAATCTGCAAATCTACAATTCAGTGGCTGAGCTCTATGAGGTTTTGTATATTATATTTCTCTCATATATTAGGAGCTTGGAAAGTAAGACAGACCTTACTGGAATGTCACATTGTCTCTCCACATTCACTGTAAACAGGTTCTGGGATTTGCATTTTAATCACCTTCAAAGAGCTGTCTCCATTTCCTATCTCTGCTAGCATCAATGAATGGCAATGGCTTTTGACACATTGCCCCCTCTCCCTTGCTGAAAGTATTCCTGACACAAATCAGTCAGGCAGACATTTTAGATTTGTCCACAGCCACCATTTTATATCAGCAAAACGATGACATTGAGTTTATAAATAAGGAAAAGCAAGAGAGACTGGTAACATCAATACAGTTCGAAAATATATGAAACATTGAACACGCACACAGAATCACACATGAACGTGCATACACAGACACACAGAATCAAACACACAGAGATACAGACACCTTCCAGAAGCTGCCTCCATTTCCTATCTTGCAAGGGAATTCATGTTATGATGATGCATTCATACAGGACAGTAAACAGCTTTTGAGACTTTCCCCATTGTGACAGAAATTCAGCCCCAATCTGAAACTTGGAGATATGTAACAGGACAGAAATGAACCAGCAGCTTTCTGTGTTCCTGCTCCCAATGTAACATTTGACCATTTAGTTTATCTTGTCTTCGGTCTAACATCCAAAAAGGATCACTTCACAGATCCAATAACAGATCCCCAGGAGTGAGTTCCAGACTGGAATCTAAATGAGGGGTTTAGGGTTTACATACAGCATAAGAGAGACCCAGGAGTGAGGGATAGAGTGGAATCTAACCGAGAGGTTTGAGGTGGTTTACATACAGAGTAACAGATAACAAGTAGTGAGTCACAAAATCGCGGAGTCATACAGTCATAGAGATGTACAGCATGGAAACAGACCCTTTGGTGCAACCCGTCTATGCCGACCAGATATCCTAACCTACCCTAGACTCTTTTTCAAACACTTGGCCCATCTCCCTACAAATCTTCCCATTCATATACCCATTGAGCTGCATTTTAAATGTTGCAATTGCACCAGCCTCCACCACTTCCTCTGGCAGTTCATTCCATTCATGTACCACCCTCTGAGTGAACAAGTTGCCCCTTAGGTCTCTTTCATATTACCTCTCACACTAAACCTCTGCCCTCTAGTTCTGGACTCCCTACCCCAAGGAAAAGACTTTGTCTATTTATCCTATCCATGCCCGTCATGATTTTATAAACCTCAATAAAGTCAGCCCTCAGCCTCTGATGCTCCAGGGAAAAAAACCGCAGCCTATTCAGCCTCTCCCAGTAGCTCAAATCCTCTAACCCTGGCAACCTCCTTGAAAATCTTTTCTGAACCCTTCCAAGTTTCACAACATCCTTCTGATAGGAAGGAGACCAGAATTGCATGCCATATTCCAACAGTGGCCTAACCCATGTCCAGTCCAGCCACAACATGACCTCTCAATGCCTATACTCAAAACTCTGACCAATAAAGGAAAGCATACCAAACGCTGCCTTCATTATCTTATCCACCTGCCACTCTACTCTCACGGAGCTACGAACCTGCACTTCAAAGTCTCTTTGTTCAGCAACTCTCCCTCGGACCTGACCATTAAGTGTATAAATCCTGCTCAAATTTGCTTTCCCAAAATGCAGCTCCTCGTGTTTATCGAAGTGGAATAGAATTGAAGGTTTTGGGGTGTTTTTGAAACATGCCAGTCACACATACATGGAAGTGAGTTACACGTTGGAATCTAATCGAGAGGGTTCCGGGTGATTCATATAATCCCGACAGTGGGGAAACAAGCCCTTCAGCCCAACAAGACCACACTGAACCTCAGAAGAATAACCCATCCAGATCCATTTCCCCACATTTACCCCTGACTAATGCAACTCACCTACACTTCCCTGAATACCATGGGCAATTTTAACAGGGTTTGGATTGGATGGTTAATATACAGACTAACAGATACCCAGGAGTGTGATACAGACTGGAATCTAATCAAACGATTGAAGTGGCTAATGCACAGAGTCTCTTAAAATTGGAAGTCAGTTACACATTGGAATTTTATCAAGGGGATTCGGGACGATTATGTGTACAATAACAGATACCCCAGAGTGAGTTACAGACTGGAATCTAATCGAGGGTTTCAGGGTGGTTTATATGCAGAATAACAGGTAGCCCGGAGTGAGTTATAGAGTCATAGAATCAGAGAGATGTACAGCATGGAAACAGACCCTTCGTTCCAACCTGCCAATGCCGTCCAGGTATCCCAACCCAATCTAGTTCCACCTGCCAGCACCTGGCCCATGTCCCTCCAAACCCTTCCTATTCATATACTGATCCAAATTCCTCTTAAATATTGCAATTGTACCAGCCTCCACCACTTCCTGTGGCAGCTCACTCCATACACGTACCATTTTCTGCGTGAAAAAGTTGTCTCTTAGGTCTCTTTCATATCTTTCCCTCTTAAACTAAACCTATGCCCTCTAGTTCTGGATTCCCGTACCCCAGGGTAAACCTCGATAAATTCACCCCTCAGCCTCCGACACTCCAGGGAAAACAGCCCCTTTCCCTGTAGCTCAAATCCTCCAATCCTGGCAACATCCTTGTAAATCTTTTCTAAACCTTTTCACGTTTCACAACATCTTTCTGATAGGAAGGAGACCAGAATTGCATGCAATATTCCAAGAGTGACCTAACCAATGTCCTGTATAGCCGCGACATGACCTCCCAACTCCTGTACTCGGTACTCTGACCAATAAAGGAAAGGATACCAACCACCTTCTTCACTATCCTATCGACCTTCGACTCCACTTTCAAGGAACTATGATCCTGCACTCGAAGTTCTCTTTGTTCAGCAACACACCCTAGGACCTCACCATTAAATGTAGAAGTCCTGCTAAGATTTGCTTTCCCAAAATGCAGCACCTCGCATTTATCTGAATTAAACTCCATCTGCCAGTTCTCAGCCCATTGGCCCATCTGGTCCAGATCCTGTTGTAATCTGAGGAAACCCTCTTCGCTATCCACTACACCTGCATGTTTTGTGTCATCTGCAAATTACTAACTGTACCTCTTATGCTCGCATCTAAATCATTTATATAAATGACAAAAAGTAGAGGTCCCAACACTGATCCTTGTGGCATTCCACTGGTCACAGTCCTCCAGTCTGAAAAACAACCCTCCCCCACCACCCTCTGTCTTCTACCTTTGAGCCAGTTCTGTATCTAAATGGCTATGTCTCCCTGTATTCCATGAGATCTAACCTTGCTAATCATTCTCCCATGGGGAACCTTGTCGAACGCCTCACTGAAGTCCATATGGATCACATCTACTGCTCTGCCCTCATCAATCTTCTTTGTTAATTCTTCAAAAAACTCAGTCAAGTTTGTGAGTCATGATTTCCCACGCACAGATCCATGTTGACTATCCCGAATCAGTCCTTGCATTTCCAAATTCATGTACATCCTGTCCCTCAGGATTCCCTCCAACAACTTGCCCACCGCCGAGGTCAGGCTCACCGGTCTATAGTTCCCTGGCTTGTCTTTACCGCCCTTCTTAAATATTGGCACCACGTTTGCCAACCTCCAGTCTTCCAGCATCTCACCTGTGATTATCGATGATACAAATATCTCAGCAAGAGGCCCAGCAATCACTTCCCTAGCTTCCCACAGAGTTCTCAGGTCCACCTGAACAGGTCCTGGGGATTTATCCACCTATAACCGTTTCAAGACATCCAGCACATCCTCCTCTGTATATCTGCAACAATTTGCAAGATGTCACCATCGATTTCCCTGCAGTCTATATCATCCATATCCTTTTCCACAGTAAATACTGATGCAAAATATTATTTTCATATCTCCCCCATTTTCTGTGGCTACACACAAAGGCCGCCTTACTGATCTTAGAGGGGCCCTATTCGCTCCCTAGTTACCCTTTGTCCTTAATATATTTGTAAAAGCACTTTGGATTTTCCTTAATTCTATTTGCCAAAGCTATCTCATATCCGCATTTTGTCTTCCTGATTTCTCTCTTAAGTATACTCCAACTTCCTTTATACTCTTCTAAGGATTCACTCGATCTATCCTGTCTATACCTGACATGTGCTTCCTTCTTTTTCTGAACCAAACCCTCAATTTCTTTAGTCAGCCAGCATTCCCTATAACTACCAGCCTTCCCTTTCAACCCTGACAGGAAGTTACTGCCTGGAATCTAATCGAGGGGTTCAGGATGGTTTATATACAGAATAACAGATAGCCCGGAGTGAGTTACAGCCTGGAATCAAATCGAGGTGTTCAGGGTGGGTTATATACAGAATAACAGATAGCAAGCAGTGGGTTACAGCCTGGAATCAAATCGAGGTGTTCAGGGTGGTTTATATACAGAATAACAGATAGCCCGGAGTGAGTTACAGCCTGGTATCTAATTGAGGGGTTCCGGATGGTTTATATACAGAACAACAGATGTTCTGGGGTGTATTACAGCCTGGAATCTAATTGAGGGGTTCAGGGTGGTTTATATGCAGTATACCAGATACCCCGGACTGCGTTACAGCCTGGAATGTAATCGAGGGGATTAGGGTTGTTTATATCCAGAATAACGGATACCCCTGAGTGAGTTACAGCCTGTAATCGAATTGACATGTTCCGGGTGGGTTACATACAGAATAACAGATCGTCCAGAGTGAGTTGCAGCCTGGAATCTAATCGAGGGGTTCAAGGAGGTTAGTATACAGAAGAACAGATAGCCCGGGGTGTGTTACTGCCTGGAATCTAATCAATGTCTGTTCACTTTAAGATAGGATGGGTTTTGCTGAATCGAAAGTGCAGCCACAGATGCCAGCTAAAGGTCAGACTGTTCCAAATGTAACAATTAGTTGGGAAAAGGAAGGCTGAGTTTTGGTTGCTGTTTTGACAGCAATTCAAATGCAATCAAAGACTTTAAATAGTGCTCAGAATATCCGAAGCCAATGGAATTTGAATATTATTGTTTGTACACCTGGAAAGCAATCAAATTATGAGAATTATTGTATCATGGGAAGTATATAATCCCTGACTTTTGAAAATAGAGCGAGAGCCACTGCCATCCAACAGCAGATTAACTGCTGAGAGCGTGAAAACAGCAGGGAAGATGGAGACTGTGTGGTCTTGAGATTGTAACATTTAATATGTGGGTTGTTGTAACAGCAAATGTTTTACAGATTTGGAGTCAGATAGTAAGTAGCAAAGAAAAGAGGGGCTTGTATTTGCGAATAGTTTTTGTTAAGTCTTCACTATTAAAGTTAAGAAACTAACTTGCTAATTTTTGTTTAAATAGTGGAATGTAGGAGATCTGTGTCACTCACATTTTAACAGATTACGAGGTGAGACGAGCTTTTCTGGGTGTTTGGTTTTAATTAACAAAGGGGTTCGAGTCCACCTTGTAAACGTCCATTCACACTAACCCCATTTCCCTGCAGTTGGCCCATATCCTTCCAGTCCTTTCCTATCCACATATTTATCCAAATGATTTTGAACTGTTGTTAATACACCCCCTTCAGCCACATCTTCTGGCAGCTCATCCACGTCCCAGCCATTTATGTAAATAAGTGGTCGCTCAGGTTCCCTTTTATTCCTTCCCCTTTAACCTTAAACTGGTCCCCTCTCGTCCTCGATTCTCTAAACTTTGGAAAAGACTGAGAGCATTCACCCTATCCATATCCCTCCTGATCTTATTCAGCTCTATAAGGTCCCCCCCTCAGTCTCCTACACTCTAAAGAAAAGGTCCTAGCTTGTCCAACCTCTACCTATAACTCAGACCATTGGGTCCTGGCAATGTCCTTGTAAATCTCTTCTGCAATCTTTCTAATTTCATTATATCCTCCCTATAACAATGTGACAAAACTGAACACAATACTCCACGTGCGGCCTTACCAAAGTCCTGTGTAACTGCAACATAAATTCCCAACTTCTATACTCAATGTCCTGCCTGATGAAGGCCAGTATGCCAAAAGCCTTCTTCACTGCCCTGCCGATCTGTGACTCCACTCTCAGGGAACCATGCACCTGAATTCCAAGGTCTCTCTGCCCACTACACCCCTTAAGGCCTGCCCATTCACCGTGAAACTTCTACCTTGATTTGAGATTCCAAACTGCAAGACCTCGCACATTTATATTAAATTCCATTTGCCATTTCTCAGCCCATTTGCCCACCTGATTAAGGTCCTGCTGCAATTTCTGATAAACCTCCTCTCTGATCATGCTTCCACTTATTTTAGTGTCATCTGCAAACTTACTAATCATGCCTTGTACATTCTCAACCAAATCATAGATAACAAAAAGCTGTGGACCCAACCTCCAGTCTTACAAGCATCCTTCCACTCAACCCTCTGTTTCCTATCAACAAGCCAACTGTGAATCCAATTGGCCAGTTTCCCCAACATTCTACTTGATGGAACCTTCAAGAGCAGCCTGCATGTGGAAGCTTATCAAAGGCCTTATTGAAATCCATAGAGACTACGTTTACCGCTCTGCCCTCATCAACATTCTTGGTCACTTCACCAAAGGACTCTAAGAAATTTGACAAGCATGATCTCCCAGTCACAATTTTATGCTGACCGGTCTGAATCAAACCCTGTGTAAGTAATGGGTGCAGTCAATGGTATGTTGTCTTCATTGTAAGATGATTCGAGTACATAAGTAAAGCCATCTTCCTGCTGTTGTAGAGGCTTGCTGAGAGAGCATTTGGGGCACTCTCTACAGATTTGATCTCCTTTGTAAGGAATGATCTCCTTACCACAGACACTGGTGATGGTAACATGAGGATAGAGTGAATAAACTGAGTGTTTAATCTGTAGAGCTGTGAGAGATGAAGAAATGGTGATGCTGAAACACGAGGAGTGGCAGCGATCACTTATTTCCAAAAGACACATTGATAGGGTGAGAAATTCCATACTTTACCCAGGATTGATTGGTTTGATTTATTGTCACGTGTACCTCAGTACAGGGAAACACTTTATTTATGAGCAGTGGAGGCAGATCATAGTAAGCTTGGCCAGACAGTACATAGGGTGGAAATAGACTTGGACAGAGTAAGGCACACAGGTTACACTGAACAGGACGTGCACTTGACAAGATCACCATGAATAAGATGCCTTTACTAACTCTCCCCACGTTATTGTGCAGTGGGCGTGTGAACCCTGTACTGAACGTCAGGTTATTCACAATCCCCAACAGCAGCCACAATACCTTCCATCTGAAACAGGTATCCATTCCCATCAGCTTCCACCCTACATAGAGAACACCAGGATGTCTTCGTGGAGATGGAAGATGCCTTCTTGAGACTTCACACATAAGACATATGGCTTTCCTGCTCACCACTATAAAACCACGTTAAAGTCCCACATGTGTCTCATAAACAACGGAGCCAGGAGGAACAGTCTGTCTGTGCAGCCTCTGCCCCACTTGGTCATCATGTTAGAGCATCAATTAGGAGACAGTGAGGACTGCCGATGCTGGAGATCAGAGTAGAGCATCAATCGCTGGAAAAGCACAGCGGGTCAGGCAGCATCCGAGGACCAGGAGAATCGACGTATTGGGCATAAGACATTCATCAGAAATCAGCATCATTTACCTCATTCTGACCCGTGTAAGTGCATTGAGGTAGGAATGGCCTCCTACTGTTCCTGTACAAGTGACTCAAGGGACTGACTGGCTTCTTCCTCGTCCAATTGGACAGGGCCAAGGGCCTGACTGGTTACCCCTGGTTCCTGTTTGACAGCTCGTTGTGCTGAAAAGTGTGATGGTGCTGCAGCTTCAAGAGGTTATTTTGTCCGGGTTTCTTTTAAGAGAGTGATTCAATGATTGTGACCAAGCTGGCTAGTTAAGACCACTTGAGTAACAGCTAGGGAGGTTTTGTGTTTATTTTAATGCAACCTGAATGGGTGTGGCCAGCTCTCACAGATTAGGATCACTGGGTTTTGGTTTCTCAGTAGCATCATAAACTATTGGCGTCTCCACAGAGTTGGAAGCTTCAGTGAATGTCTCCTGGTTGCTACCCTCTATGAATTTTCTCTTGATGCTGTTTTTAATTCCTGGATTGAAGAAATGTTTGTGACATTTTGTGTCTGAATATTTCTTTTTGCCAAGGGCTGTGTTTATGGGATTTCCCTATATTGGAACAGTTCATTAGTCATAGTTCCTAGATCTATTATTCTGTTAAGCTGTCCAATAGAATTACGTTATTCTAAATTCCTCTTTCTGTGGTGTTATTTCTTCTTTCGTGTTGAAATAGATGGTGTTTTGCTTCACACCGAGTAGTTTGACCTGTCACATTGCATCTGGAACAGGAACTTTTCATTTCCTTTAAAATAAGAAAACATAAAAGTCTAGGCTATTGCTGTCAAATATTTTCGAGGGGTTCTGGTGTGGTCCATCACACTAGACTCCTTCTCTTCCTGAGTAATGGGCTGGAGGCACTGAATGGGCTATCCCTGTTCATTTCCAATAATGTCAATGGGCTGAATGGCTTCCTCATATTCCTGTGAAACCAGCGTTAGGTGCTGAATGAACTCTTGTTTTGCTGTGGCAATGCGCAGTGTCAGGCAGTGCTGTTACATGAATGTTACTGATACTTTAACAGCACAAGTCTCAATGGAGTCTGGGCCTTGCTGCACATGGACACAGACCAGTTCAGGAGCTGATGGGGAATAAAATGTTCTGAACATTGTAGAATCTTCAGTGACCATCCCCATTTCTGATCATATGGTGCGGAGGATGAGGGTGGGGACAGGGAGACATTGATGAAGCAGTTGAAGATGTTTGTGAAGGGGAAGCTACCCTGAGGATCTCGTACAGAGGTGACCCAGGACTGAGATGATGAACATCTTCCTTTGTGCCATGTTTGACCCCAAACACTGGAGAGGTTACTCTGATTCCCATTAAGTCCAGTTTTGTTAAGCTCCTTGATGTCAACAGAAGTCAACCACTGCCTTGATATCGGGACCAGTCATTTGTACCTGAACCCTTGTCTCAACCTCTTTTGTTCGCATCAATAAGCCATGATATAGGAGCAGTAAGTGTTTTCTTCAAACAAGTGGGATTGAATGTCAGGATTTCTCTTCTCAAGAGTTTTCGGGAAGCTAGATGACTGAAAGTATTTGAAGAGTAACTAGATGGATATTGACCTGTCAGAGAGTTCAAGTCTATGAAGAATTGGATATGAAAGAGGATTTGAGGCTAGGAGCAGATCAGCCATGATCTTAGTGAAGGGCAAGACAGGTTTGGGAAGTGAATGACATGCCCCTGTTTCTGATGTTCTCACATTCTGTTTTTGGAAAGTTAGTGGGTGTTATTTTTATGAATGTTCTGGTATTGCATATTGCAGTCAGGGAGACCAGATGGTTTTGTGAGCCATCTCTGGCTGAGGCATGTGGGCTGTATTCACAGTGAATCTGTGTCTACAACATGACCAACAAATGGAGCACAAGCTGCAGATAGGGGAAGCTTTCTAAAGAGAGATGAGGGGCTTCTTTCATATCCAGCCTGGGCTTTCCAATTACATTTCCCAAATCACCTCAAAGCGTGTGTGACAGCCTTGAGAGGCTGAATGTTCTCCTCTGTTTCTGTGCACCAGGTTATAGGCGTAAGTGGCCTCCAACTGTTCCTATCTAGCAGGTTTGAGGGGCTGAATGGAACACAGGAACATGGGACTGAGGAGCAGGAGTGGGTCATTAGACACTTTGAGCCTTCTCCACCAGCTACTAAGATTGTGGCTGATCAGGTTGGGGTCTCAGCCCCACTTTCCTGTTTGCATCCTATTATCCGTGACTCACTTCTCCGTCAAATATTTAACTCATGCAGCTTTCAATCAATGTGAACCGAGAGGCATGATAAACTTCCAGAGAAGTAAGACTTGAAAGGACCATACAGAATTTTTCATCATCCCTCTTATAGAACCAGAGAGTCATGCAGAACGAAAGCAGACCCGTTTGTCTGATCTGTTCACTCCGATCAGATATCAAATCTGATCTAAACCCATTTGCCAGCATTTGGCCAATATCTCTCCTCTTTCAAATACTTTTTAAATGTGCGATTGTAACAGCCTTCACCACTTCCTCTGACAGTACTTTCGGTACACACCACTCACTGTGTGAAACATATATCTTCAAGTCCATTCTAAATCAATCCCCCTCGCCTTCAACCTCTGCCCTCTTGTTCTGGACTCCCCTACCCTGGAGAGCAGAACGTGGCTGTTCGGAATATCCATGCCCCTGATGGTTTTATAAACCTCTATAACGTCACCCTTCAGCCTCTGACACTCCAGGGGGAAACACCTCAACCTAACCAGCCTCTCCCTAAAGCTCAAACCTCCAGTCCTGGAACATCCGTGTAAGTCATTTCTGCAGAAAACCGAATTGTACGCAGTATTCTTAAAGTGGCCTCACCAACATCCTGTACAGATACAACATACCACCACAACTCCTATACTCAATGCTCTGACTGATTAAGGCAAAAGTGCCAAATTTGTTCTGCACCACACTGTCTACCTGCGACTCCACTTTCAAGGAACAATACACCTGCAGCCCTATGCCCCTTTGTTTCACAACATGCCCCAGGACCTGACCATGAAGTATATAATGTCTGCCCTGATTTGCCTTCCCAAAATGCAAAGCTTCATATTTATCTAAATTAAATTTCATCTGTTACTCCTTGCCTCTTTGTCTCATCTAATTGTGGTCTTGTTGTACTCTGACATAATCTCCTTCACCACCTTTTTGATGTCATCTGTATACTTACTAACTATTGCCGCTATATTCACATCTTAATCCTTTACATAAATGATGAAATGCAGTGAACTCAGTACTGATTCTTCCAGCACACTGCTGCCCACAAGCCTCCATTCTGAAAAATATCCCTCTTCATTCAAGCCATTTGTGACTAGCTTATTCTGTATCTTATGTGACTGAAACTTACTAATCTGTCTACTAATCACAATGAAATACTAGCTATGAAGAGAGGCTGAGTAGGTTAGGTTTATTTTCACTAGATAAAAGGAGATTGAGGGGGGACCTGATTGAGGTTTGCAAAATCATGAAGGGTGTAGCCAGGGTGGATAGAGACGGGCTTTTTCCCAGGTTGAAGGATTCAATACTGAGGCATAAAGGCTACACCAGAAAGGGCATGCAATAGGCAATATCAATGTGAGCAAGATCAGCATTATTTGAAGTTAGAGAGTCCATTCCTCAGTTTAATAATGGGCTGGGAAGATGCTGTTCATGAGCCGCTGGTTTGTGTGTTCAAGATTCTGTATTGTCTACATGATGGAAGAGATTGCAGGAGATCCAGGGTGTGCTGGGTCTTTGATCATGTTGTCAGCCTTTCCGCGGCAGTGAGCTGTGTAAATGGGGACAATGGATAGGACGTTGGTTTCCGTGATGGCATGGGCTGTGCACACAACCTTCGGTCATTTCTCTTACTGTCCTGGGTAGGTCTGTGGCCACACCAGGTCATTATGCACCCAGATACTTTGCTGTCAGTGGTTCATTTGTAGAACTTGGTGAGGGTCCTTGTGGACATGTCAAATGTCCTGAGCTGCCAAAGAAAGAAGAGGTGTTCTTGTGCCATCTTGGCTGTCACATCTACATGGGAGGTCGGTTATCGTCACTCCAAGCAACTTAATGCTTTCCACTCTTTCAACTTCAGTTCCATTGATGCAGATGGGGGCATGTTCTCCTCATTTCTTTCTGAAGTCATGGATCAATTGGTTAGTTCTGCCGACATTGAATTAGAGGATGGTCTCAGTGCAGCACATCACAAAGTCCTCTATTTCCGTTCTGTATTTTGACTTGCCATCATTACATACCTGTCCTACTATGATGGTGTCTTCAGTGAACATGTAGCTGGCATTCGTTTAAAATTTGGCAATACAGTTGTGGGTGTACTGGAGTATAGTATGGGGCTGAGGACACATCCTTTGGGATTTCAGTGTTGAATGTTATGGAAGAGACACCCTTAGTTATTTTCACTGATTGTGTACTATAGGTCAGAAAGCTGAGGATCCAACTTCAGGGGGCGGAGCCAAGACTAAGGTCAGGGAGTTTTGTGATCAGTCTGAAGGGAATAATGGTGTTGAAGGTGAACCTATAGTCAATGAGCAGGAATCTGACGTGGGTGCCCTTGTTGTCCAGATGCTCCAGGGATATGGCATCCGCTATGGACCCATCCCACGGGTAGGAAAATTGTAGGGGATCGAGGTAGGCTGGGAGACTGGAACTGATGTGGACCATGACGAACTTCTCAAAGCACTTCACTCCCTTCAGTCTCCTGCGCTTTAAAGAGAAATGTCCCAGCTTATCCAACCTCTCCCTATGACTCAGACCCGAGAGGCCTGGCAACATCCTTGTAAAGTTCCAGTTTAATACCATCCTACTTACAGCAAGGTGACCAAAACTGAACACAATTCTGAACTTGGAAATATCTGGAACTGTAAGTTTTACTCTGCTGCCAATTATTATGCTGCTGTGATATTGCTTTATTTTTTGTGTTATTCTGAAATCTTATTATTCATTGAGTCCTCTGACGGCAATCCCCTCGGGTGAACGTCCTCCTGACTGCGTGAATTTGAATCAATCTATTTTGTTTGGGCAGATATTTTGATGCCGCTGTATATCAGAGAACAGGAAGAGATGATGGATGACTGTGCATTGTGTGTCCTTTACTGGACCAGCTTGTCTCTCCAGGCACCTAAAGCTTTTATTGTGGGTTAGAGTACCTCAGAATCGTTACATCACAGAAGGAAGCTATTTAGCGCATTGTAGGTCTATGCACGTGGAACATTACAACTCAGTACCCACAACATCCTTCAGCACGGCCGACAGATCCACCGACCTTACTGTCAAACATAAATTTACTAACTCATCCTTCTATACACTCATTAAGGTCATTCAAAAAGACAAACAACAGTCACTCTAAAGCAGATCCTTGCAGTATATCACTAGCGACTGAAATTCAGGATGAACATTCCCCATCAACTACCACCTTCTGTCTACTTTCAGCTAGCCAATTTGTGATCCAAATGCTAAATCGCCCACAAATCCAGATCTCCATATTTTCTGGGAGAAAGTAAGGGCTGCAGATGTTTGAGATCAGAGTCGAGATTGTGGCGCTGGAAAAGCACAGCAGGTCAGGCAACATCCGAGGATCGAGGAGAAAATGAAGACTGCAGATGCTGCAGACCAGAAAACTGATTCCTGATGAAAGGCTAAAACAGAAACATCAACTTGCATGCATCTTGCACGCTGCCTCATCTGTTCGGCTTTTCCAACACCACGCTCTCCATATTTTCTTCAGTAGCCTACCATGAGGGACATAATCAAACTCTTCACTGAAATCCACATACCTCAATTTACCCTCATCCACCTGTTTGGTCACCTTCTCAATGAACTCGGTAAGATTTGTGAGGCATGACATACCTTTCACAAAACCTTGTTGACTATTCCTAATCAAATGATTCTTTTCTAGATGATGGTAAATCCTATCTCTTATAATCCTTTCCAACACTTTACCCACAACCAAAGTAAGACAGGTATATAATTACCAGGGTTGTATCTTCTCCATTTCTTGAACAAAGGGCCAAATTTGCTGTCCTCCAGTCTCCTGGCACTATTCCTGTTGACAATGGCGATGTACAAATCCAAACAGATGGTTGTGTAAACTCCTCCCTAGCTTCTCAGAGAGTCCTAGGATAAATCCCATCTGGCCCAGGGGACGTATCTATTTTCACACTCTCCAGAAGTGCGAACATCTCCACGTTACGAACTTCAATCCTGTCTAGTCTAATAGCCTGTATCTCAGTATTGGCCTCGACAGCATTTTCTTTTTCCATTGTGAATACTGATTCAAATATTAATTTACAGCCTGTCCTCTCTCCTCAGACTCCACACGCAACTTAACACTACTGTCCTTGATTGCCATTAATCTTCATTTGTTCATTCTATTATTCATGACGCACTGATAGAAAGCTTGAGGGTTTTCCACGATCCTACTTGTCAAAGACTTCTCATGCTCTCTCCTGGCTATTCTTAGCTCTTTTTTAAAGTCCTTCCAGGCTGACTTGTAATTGTCAAGTATCCGAACTGAGCCTTCACGTTTCATCTTTACATAAGCCTCCCTCTTCCTCTTGAAAAGCGATTCAACTGCTTCAGTAAACCACAGCAGCCTCACTCGACCACTTGCTCCTTTCTTGACATGTATAAACTTATCAAGGACACACAGTAGCTGTTGTTTGAAAAACCTCCACACTTAAATTGTACCCATCCTCTGCAATTTCCTTCCCCATCCTATGCATCCTAAAACCTTTCCTAATCGCATCATAATTGCCTTTCCCCCAGCTATAACTCTTATCCTGCGGTATACACCTGTCCTTTTCCATCGCTAAGGTAAACATAATTGAATTGTGGTCACTATCAGCAAAGTGTTCATCTACCTCCTAATCTAACACCTGGTCTGTTTCATTACTCAGTACCAAATCCAATTTGGCCTCGGTCCTTGTTGGCCTATCTACATACTGTGTCAGGAAACAATTGTGCACACATTGGACAAAAGCTGACCCATATAAAGTAAGTGAACTGCAGCACTTCCAGTTAATATTTGGAAAGTTAAATTCTTCCATAACAACTACTCTGTTATTTTCACTCCTATCCAGTATCATCTTTGTAATCCTTTCCTCTACATCTCTGGAACTTTTCAGAGGGCAATAGAGAACTTTCAGCAGAGTGACCTCTCCGTGTTTGTATCTAACCTCTTCCCATACGTCCTCACTAGACGAGTCCTTATCAAACATCCTTTCTACCAACGTAATTCTGTCTTTGATTTTCAATGCCACCCCACGCTCCCCCACCACAAACCCCACCCCTGCCCCACTGTTAGTACCTTCCTTGTTCTTATTGAAGCATCTAAACCCCAGACCCTACAACGATCAGTCCTGTCCCTGCTCTATCCATTTGTCCAAAACGGCCAAAACATCAAGCTGTACAACTGCACAATTTGGAAACAGGGAGTGATTGGAGGGATGTTAAAAGAGTGTGGGTTGGATAGATCAGAAGACAGCATGAGGGGAGATAGAAAGGAACGGACAGAAAATGGAAGTTTTATTGAGAAATTCTCACTGACTGCAAGGCCTTTATCTATTGCCATACCGTTTGAGCATTGTGCAGATTCTGGCTGTGGTCCCAGAGCATTTATCACCAATAATATCACAGAGCTGAGTTGCTGACAGTTAAACAGAGTCCAAAAGGCCGAGTGATTTTTTTTCTCTCTACAGTGAGAAGGTGATTTAATTTAAATAGACTGGATGAACAGCAGGAGGAACTGTGAATCGTGCTCGATACTGAGATACTGCGCCAGAGAATCTCACTGAGGTGGATCACTGACAGAGGGGAAATCAGCATCTCATCTGTGAGCCAAATAATGATTGATAAAGATTGGACACCACTTCCATGGTTTTATAATACACATTTCAATTTATGTAGCTCAATATCATGAGTGTATCTTATTTCTTTGTACTTCCCATAGTTTAGTACGAACAGAAAATCATTTTGTCCCCGTATTTTGTGTTCAATAAACAGATTTTACTCCTCATTCCTCACTTTAGATATATCCTTGAATCTGTTCTTCATATGAGGTATAAAGAATAACATTCCAATACTGATGACTGAGGAATATTATTGCCCCTCCCTCCAGTCTGAACTGCCATGTCTCACAATTCTCTCTGTTTCCTGTCTCCTCCACAATGCCATAATCACACTGTAATTGAAGTCCAGTAAATGACATTTCATCACAGTTCACTAACATCGATAACATCAATAGCACAGGCCTCATCTGCCTCTCCCTAAACCTGGAATAACAATCTGAATTGCATTTGTCACGTTCAATTCTCTGTTAACATATCCATGCTACTTGTCTGTGACAACCCCACGCTTCTCAGACGCACATTCGCCTCAGATCATGAACTATAAAAATTGTATCAATGTTTTATTGAAATTATGATGCTTGATCAATAGTTCCAGGATGTACGTTTCCATTTGTCATCAGAGACGTTCTGATAAACTTATGGCATTACTTCTGCATCCAAGGCAGATTGAATGGTTACATTCAATTGATCTACCAGACCCAAGATTTGTTCCATCAGTCACCCTCACAGAGCCCATCCAGAAAATGACATTGTTTTAAATTTGAATAAAACAATATTGAATTGAATATTGTTTCAATTCAATAGCTGGAGCTATTTGTTCAGTGACTGAGATTGATGTCAGTCTCCGTGGATCCGAGATGTGTCACTGGAGGGTTTGCCTCTTCTATTAATTAAGGACTCGGTTCAATGTGTTATCCCAGTCTGGGCGGGAGCATCAATGACTGGACTAACAGGGATCAGCAGCTCGAGAGACAGGGGGAGGAGAGATCAGAATCTGAGGACATTAGACTGGAATGTTCCATTAATGAATCAGAATCTGAGAACATTAGACTGGGATGTTCCATTAATGGATCAGAATCTGAGAACATTAGACTGGAATATTACAATAACAGACATGAGTTTATCCTGGGGTCGTTTCTACCTTTCTCAGCCTTGGATGCCATTAGCATCGTGGGTCGAAGATATCCTTTGGATTATTCAAGGTGGTTATTATCCCATCCTTGCTATAGTTGGTGTTCCTGGTAAGTCATTCCATCTGACCATTAAACTGAATTGAACTGAATTGCTGTTCATATTCAAATTTTAAAATTTGGAATTCATAATTTTCAGATCCAGTCAAATATTTTATTCCTTCCTGATTATAACTAGCAAATTACTATTCACAACTTACTCAACAATACGCAAGGAGAAACCAGACTGTTCCTAATCTCCATAATCTTTTTCCTTCATTCATATTTACATTTCTACATATTTTCCCCACTCACTAATCCTGCCCAAGGCCACTATCAGGATATTTGAGTCACCTTCTCAGCCTCAATGCAACTGCTGAATAATCCATCGTTTGTGCCTTTGGTAGATCCAGATATAACCGTTTCACGTCCCTTCTAACTATGCTTACGTCACAAAATATTTGCACTTGAGCTGGTTAATTTATCCTTTCCACAGACTCTGTCAGATGGACAGACAGTGCATGGTGGTCAAGTCATTGACTCATAATCAAACGGCACAGGTTAATAATCTGTTGGTAGCTCATGAAGGAAGTTGATGGAATGCAAATGAAGTCATCACCACTAGTTTTCAACAGAAGCATATCTATTTGCTTTAGAGAAGGCAATGGGTTATCCTTCCATGTTGAGGACTCTGTGTGACTGCAAACCCACAGCAATGGGGTTTACTCTTTATTATCCTGTGCAACAGCTGAATCAGCCACTCAGTTCAAGATCAGCATAACATGCTGGCCTGACCAGGGCTGCACACATCCCATGAGGGAAGAACAAAAGGAAAGATAGCTCCCTTTCTCTGCCTGATTTTCATTCTCCTGTAAGGCATTTTCTTTCAGGTAGGTGACCATTCCCTGTTTCAAGTGAATTCTTTCTGATTGAGTCTCCCTCTGAACGCGATATGCATCTCCATCGACACCTCTGGTAATGACCGATGCACAGATGCAAGAAACTTCAAAATTGCACATCATTCGCAGTGCAGAGAGAAGGAATGGCTTTTTATACCACCGGAAAGAAGCTGAGACAGCTAAGTGAGGGAACAGAATTATTGTGATCAACTGGAGAGTGTTGTTGAGATAGTATTTGGGGTATTGTGCACAGATTTTCTCTCCTTTATAAGGAATAATCCTCTTGGCAAAAAGAGTATAAAGGAGTTTCGCCTGACTAATTGTTGGAATGATTGTACCATCGGGCGTGCATGAGGATTAATCTGTAGCGCTTTGAAGAATAAGAGGTGATTGCATTGAAACGTAAGGTGATGGACAGTCATTCATTATATTCCAAACAGAACTAATACGGTGATAAATTCCATGTTTTTTTAACTTGGTTTACATGATTCTCGATGGCTTAAAAGACTCTGAGAACGTTCCTCTCACTCCACGCCACTCCCCATTTCGATTGAGAGAGAGAGAACCAATCTTTAACTCAACTCTTCCAACATTAATACAGTGCATTTGTTGGGTGATCATACATAGAACTTCACGTTATTCACCAACGCAACAGGAGCCACAATACCTTCATTCTAAAACAGTTAACTATTCCCACCAGCTTCTGACCCCAACGGAGAACATGGGTCTGTCTTCTTGGAGATGGAAGATGCCTCCTTGAGGCTTGGCACAAAACATTTGGTTTCCTCCCTCACTGCCGGCAAAACACGTTAAAGTATTATTTGTTCCACAGGCAATGGAGCGACAAAAAACATTGTGAGCAGTCTATGAGTGCGGTCTCTGCTCTATTCGTTTTCCAGGTTGGAGCATCAATGACACCCCCTTATTTCTGTAAAAGCGTCTCGAGGGGTGAATGGTCTCCTCCTGGTTCCATAGAACATGCTTAGGGGTCTTAGTGGACTCTGCCTGTTCCTGTTTAACAGTTCAATTTACTGACCAAACGCCTCCTCTTCCTGTGGAACATGCAAGAGGATTGAATGGGTTGTCCCTCTTCTTGATCAGTCATTTCGATGGGCTGAATAGTTTCCACATATCCGGGTGTAACCAGCTTGAGATGCTGAATGAGCTTCTCTTTTAACTGTGGAAATGTGCAGTGCCTGGCCGTTCTGTTACATGAATGTTACCGACACTTTAACAGCACAAACGTGAATGTTGTTTGGGTCTTGCTGAATATGGACACAGACCCGTTCAGGAGCAGAGTGGGGACAAAATGTTCTGAATATTGTGTGATCTTCAGTGATCACTCCACTTCTGATCTTGGGATAGGTGGGGGGCGCCGGGAATGGGGGCACATAGACGTTGACGAAGGAACTGAAGATGTTTGTGCTGAGGAAGTTAATCTGAGGATCTCCTGAAGAGATGTCCAGGGACTGAGAGGATTGTTGGCCACCGACCACAAACACCTTCCTTTGTGCTCTGAAAGACCCCAAACAGTGAGGAGGTTAGACCTGATTCCCATTAAGCTCAAAAAATTAGGTGGTCCCGATGACATCCTCAGTCAACTACTGCCTTGATATCAAGGCCATTCACTCTTTCCTGAGCCCCTGTGTTCACCTCTTGTTCAAATCAATAGGTAACGGTGTACGTGTAGAGAGTGTTTTCCTCTCACAGAGGGTTATCAATGTCAGGGATTATCTGGACTAGAGAGTTAGGGGAGCTGCATCACTGAAAGTATTTAAAGAGGTGGTACATGAATCTTTGACCTGTCAGAGAGCTGAGGAGTGTGAAGAACTGGGCATTATGGAGGAGTTAATAGGAACAGTAGATCAGCCATGATCGTATACAATGCCTTTACCGTCCGAATTCCTTATGTTTTCTTTTCCAGTAATTTCAAAGTAAACGGCTGTAATTTTCCTGGATGTACTGTATTTGTATGTTGTAATTAGAGAGAGCAAAACATTTTTGAGTCATCTCTGATTGAGGTATGGAGCTTTATGCATAACGAATCCTGGTCTAGACCAGACCAACAAATGAAGCACAAGTTGTAGAGACGGGGCACTCTGTAAACAGACCAGAGGCGTCTTTCAAAACCGGCCTGGATTTCCAAATAATATTTTCCAATCCATACCAAACTGAGTGTGACATTTGTGAGGGGTTAAATGAAATCCTGTGTTCCTGTGGAGCATTGGCCCCCATCTGCACATTGCAGGAGCTGTGAGAGGCTGAATGCACCATAGTAACACGGGACTGTGGAGCAAGAGTGGGTCATCAGACACTTTGTCACGGCTCTACCTTGCACTATGATCTGATTAAGTTCTCAGCAGCACTTTTCTCTCAGTGTACCATTTCCCTACATTCATTTGTCTTTCAAATGTCTTACATAGACAATTTTGAACAAATGGAAATATTCAGGCATCACAATTTTCTGTGGAAGGAAATTCACACCTTAAAAACCTTTTGAGAATCTCTTGTTCGTGTTCTGACCAATGTTGGAGGGTCACTCATGTCTTTTCCCACTCCTCTATTGGTGAAAGCAAATTTTAAATGTAACCAGTTGAGTGCTGTGCCCAATGATATAGGTCTCAGACTGGGTAATTTTCTAGAAAAATCTGAGACACAGGAAGTTGAACTGTGAACAAATGATAAAATGATAGAGTGTCTCAAATATGTTTCTGGCTTTGAATTTATTCTGCTCGCACTAATGTCTGGGAATGCGGATTTCTTCCCGGAACAGTTGGATTTGGATTTGTCTGAATTCCCTTTGCTTCGAGCTGTCCAGAAATTCCTATGAACCCTCATCAGGAATCCTCCACGAGTGGTAAAAATGACTCAGGATTTTTCTGCTCTCACACCTTGTTTTCGGGCAGAACAAAGTCAGAGAGAGAGAAACCAATTGGCTGCTGCTTCTGAGTCCGGTAATATTTTTCTCCGGCTCTGTTTGGAAAAATACAAGAATGTCAACTGAAAACCAAAGTGGACCATGTGCGCTCTCCATGTACATTCTCTGGAATGGATGATAATAGACTGTATGCCGTATGCAGCATCATTGCTGTTGTTGTGCACAGTGCCTTGCATTAGCAAATGAAAATAATGTGCCCGTTTTATGATTTGATGAGATGCTTATATGCATCTGCATAATTTTTAAAAATGGGTTGATATCTTCGTAATATTTGTGTTAATACCAATGCATCTCATTCAAAAAAAATTATCTAGCTTTAGTCTTCTTAACAAGAGAAAATATGTATCCAGCTGAAAGACTTCTCTGAAAATCGTGATTCAGTAAGATTTCTCATCTAAGATCTAAACTGATAATCCCCGATAACAAAAGGCCTTCATTTCAGGAATGAGTAAAGGGAAGCATCTTTGAACATCTTTGAAAGGAATTGAATCCTTTTTTTTAGTTTAGAGGATCAGAACTGCACCCAGTGTATCTGATGTGGTCTCAACAATCCTTGCACAGATACAGTGAAATATTCCCAATTAAACTCAATACCACTTACCTTCTGAATCACTTGCTGCATCTGCAGACAATCTTCATATGATTCATGTACCAAGAATATGAAAAACATCTGCATCACAGAGTTCTGCAATCTCTCTCCATTTAAATTGTTCCCGACTGCAATAGACAACTCACATTATATTATTTCTGCTGAGGGTACGCTCACTAACCTTCCCTGTCTACATCATAATGCAGATTCACTCCCTCCATTTGAAGATCTATTGAATGATCATTTTGGTGTACAAGGTAGTTCAGCTTTGATCCATTCAGTCCCTTCATCCAGATATTTTACATAGATTATTGATCATTGATGACCCTACAGTGATCTCTGAGTCAAAACTACTTACAGTTTTATTTTTAAAAATCATATGTCACTACTGTCTATTTCCTGTTAGTGACAACATCCCTGTTCCTGTGCAGCAGTTCAGTCGGGTTGAATGGCCTCATCCTGGGCTGTGTAATGTACTCAACGAGCTGAATTACTTCATCCTATATTCCTGCGTAATTCCTTAGAGGGGCAGAATGGTCTCCTCCCATCTCATTGTAACGAAAAAGTCTGGCTGAATGGGATGGTCCTCTACCCTGTAATCGCACTGAGGGGTGGATTGGGGTTGGGTCAGCAGTATATCTCTGTAACTGCTTTGAGGGGTGGATTGAGGGAACAACTCATGAGGTAGGGACAGCAGTCTCTCTCTGTAACGGCCGGGAGCGTGGATTGAGGGAACAACACATGGGATAGGGGCAGCAGTATATTCCTGTAACGGCCGGGAGGGTGAATAGACGGCACAACACATTGGAAAGGGGCAGCAGTTGGCCATTTGGTGGCACTATTCAGAATGCTCATGGCGGATCCGAGTGTGTCTGACCATCCGTTTCCTGTCTGTACCCAATAAACATTGACTCTCCTGTCCAGCAAAGATCAGTCAAGCTCAAACTAAAATACCTAAATTAACCGAGTCTTCACTGCTCCCTGAGGATGAGGACACCACAGATAGCACAACAGTAAAGGGAAAGGGACATCCTTCTTTCATTGTAGGACACATTTTTTAAAAACTGTGTTAACCTCATATCAAACCACTGCCCCTTTTCGGATATAGTGGTACAATAACTAGGAATAGACATTAACCATTCTGCCCTCCAATCTTTTCGCACATTACCACTGACTGTTTCCAATCAAATATGTTGCTGTTGGTGTCTCAGGAAGAGAATACGTGATAGCATAACACCAGACGAGCATTACAAAAAGGAGCAGAATTAGACCATTTGGTCCATCGAGTCTGATATACCATTCAGTCATTTCTAATATGTTCCTCAACATCATTCTTCTACCTTCTCCCAGAATCCTTCATCTCCTTATAAATCAAAAAAAATATTTTTTTATCTTAATGGCACTCGTGTCGGTGTCTTAATGTGTATTTAAGTGTGTGCCCATGTACTTGCTATTTTTCTATTTGTGTGACTAAGTCTGTCTGTCTTTGTATCAGCCTGTGTGTTTCTATCAGTGTTTGTGTCCATTTGTGTGTGACTGTTTATGTCTTTGTGTGCTTCTCCGTGTGTGCATGCTTATCTCCTTGCATGAATTGTGTATGTTAGTATATTGTGGTATTTACCAATAGTCTGTGTATTTCAATGCCTGCATCTCTGTGCAATGGGATATCTGTTCTTCTACGAGTGAGAGAGATGAGGTTGGAACTAACAGTCGGTTTGATTTGAGAATTGCTCTTTACTAAACACTGCTCCTTATTAGGTTGGTGGGACGTGGATGTTTCAGAATCTCCACCCAAGGCCTCTTGGCCCTCTCCGGCTCTCTCCAGGATCCTCCCCACATATCAGGGTAGGGATATGAGGGTACGGATATCTGGCACTCCATCACCCGGCGTGGACCGTTCTGTCCTATTCCAGGCTGTTCTCCTGGAATGGGAGAAAGGGAAGGATTGAGTGTGGGTGGAAGCGGATGGACCTGCTGTTAGTGCTGGATTAGGTGAGGTGTAACATGGTGAGGTAGCCGGAGGGAGTCTGTCCATAGTGTTGTATCCATGTCGTGTTATTAGTGTGTGGGACTATTGCATCAGGGACAGAAAATGTGGGGGAGGGAAGGTGATGAATTCAACAGCGGGAGTGGTTGTGCTTGAGCCTTATTTGGAGTGTGAGTCTTGGTCGAGGGGAGGTGCTATAAGAGACATACAGTGAGTGTGAGGGAGCAGTGAGAATATATGGTGACACTTATCCTGACAGTGCAGAATGGATATTGATGCTTGTCCTATATTGCTGGACATGTCTTCAGATCATCTCAGCATCGAGGTGAGCCTCCCCGAATGTCTTATCCAAGTCTATCACTAATAACGACACAGGCTCTGTCCCTCAGATTCCACAGAATGAGTTTGGGTGGGTCCTACAAATAGCAAGGAGAAACAAACTTGTGTTATATATGTGAACCAAAACTGTCGCGCAAATATTTTGCATCATATGCTCTGGAAATTATATATGCAACTATACTCAAAGGGAAGCTATGACATACTGATATTATCGCTGGGCTCTTAACCCAGAGACCCAGGTAATGTTCTGGGGACATGGTCTCAAATCCTGCCATGGCAGATTGTGGAATTTGAGTTCAATAAGTATCTGCAATCAAGGGTTTATGATGATCAGGAATCCATTCCTGATTGTTGGAAAAACTCATCTGGTTCACTAATGTCCTTTCGGGAAGGAAACGACTGTTCTTATCTGGTCTGGCCTGCATGTCACTCCAGATACAAGGCAACGCTGTTGACTCTTAACTGCCGTCTGGCATGGCCAGGAAATGCTGGTTATCCAGCTAAGTCCCCATCCTGTGAATGAGTAACAAATACTCGTGGGTTCTGCAGTAATAATGGATGGTGTCAAGTTGCATCGAAACTGAGTTAACTAAGTGACTGCTAATGTTGTGAAAAATAAATTCCTATAGTGCATATCAGGTAGGTTGAAGAGTAAGTTGTGAACCAAACTAGAGAGCAGATTATTTCGGATTTGGTGTTGTGTGATACTGATTAAGGATGATCAGCCATGATCATATTGAATAGTGGTGCAGGCTCGAAGGGCAGAATGGCCTACTCCTGCACCTATTGTCTATTGTCTATTGTCTATTGTGTGGTCGGAAGGACTAAATACTAACCTTGCTCTGAAGCAGCTTTGGAGGAATTGTGACATTAATATGTTATATTTTACACGGCGTCTGCATTCAATGTGGAATGTTTGAACATTCTTGTCAAACATCATGGAAATCCAGAGGCTAGAGTGTCAAGTTCGCTCCAGTGAATTGGGAAAGTACAATATAACATTCAGTAAGAGAACAATGGTTGTTAGACCCATATAGTCTTACCGCACGGAGACAGGCCATTCGGCCCAAACTGGTCCATTCTGAACAAAATGTCCATTCACACTAACCCCATTTCCCTGCCATTTCCCTGTATCCTTCTAATCCTTTCTGACCTGTGTATTTGTCCAAATGTATTTTATAATTTTTTAATGTACACGCCTCAACCACTTCTGCTGTCAGCTCATCCCATATGCAAACCACCCTGCGTTTAAAAGAAATTGTCCCTCAGGTTCCCTTTTACTCTTTCCCCTCTGACCTTAAATTGATGCCGTCTAGACCGTGATTGCCCAATCCTGGGGAAAAAAAAGACTGAGTGCATTGACTCTATCCATGTCTCCCATGATCTTATACACTACTATCATAACCCCCTCAGCCTCATACATTCTAAAGTAAAAACTACTAACTTGTTCAACCTCTCATTATAACTCAGACCATTGAGTCTTGGCAACATCCTTGTAAATTTCTTCTGCACTCTTTCCAGTTTAATAACATCCTTCCTCGAGCAAAGTGAACAAAACTGAACATGACGCTGCAAGTATGGACCCGCCAACATCTTGTAAAACTGCAACATAACTCGCTAATTTCGATACTCAGTGCTTTATCTGATGAAGGCCAGTGAGTCAAAAGCCTTTTTCAGTGCCTTGTCTACCTAGGACTCCACTTACTGAAAACCGTGCACCTGAATTCCAACGTCACTCTGCTCCCCTGCACTCCTTACGGCTCTGTCATTCACCATGAAACTCCTGCCTTGATTTGACTTTCTAAAATGCAAGAAATTACACTTATCTGATTTAAATTCCATTTGCCATTTCTCGGCCCACTTCCCCACCTGATCAAGGTACTGCTGTAATTTCTGAAATTTCTGATAACCTTCCTCACTGTCCACGATACCACCTGTTTTAGTGCCACCTTGAAACTTACAAATCATTCTCATGTACATGTACATTCTCATGTACATTCTCATCTAAATCATAGATATGTGTAATATATGAATATATGGTCGCAGCACCGACCCCTGAGGCATTCCACTCTCACAGGCCTCCAGTCCGACAAGCATCCTTCCATGATTACCCTCTTCCTCCTATCATCAATCCAATTTTCGACCTAATTTGCCAGCTCCCCCTCAATTCCATATGATCTAACCTTCCACAGCAGCGTACCATGGGGAACCTTATTGAAGGCCTTACTGTCATCCATATAGACTATATATACAACCATGCCCTTACCAAAGTTACTGGTCACTTCATCAAAGCAGTCTAACAAATGTGTGAGCCATAATCCCCCATTCAGAAGGCCCTGTCTTTCCAAATGCATGTATATCTTCTCCCTCAGAATCTTCTCAAGTAACTTACCTGCTACAGATTTTAGGTTTACTGGTCGAAAGTTCCCCGGTTTTTCTTTGTAGCCCTTCTTGAATAAGGGCACAGCATTCACTACCTTCCAGTCCTCCAGGACTTCACCCGTTGGCTACCGCTGATGCAAAAGTACCAACCAGGGCCCCCGATATTTCTTTCCTGTCCTCCTGCAGTGTTCCTGAATATATCTGGTCAGTACCAGGAGATTTATAGAAATACTACGAAGTCTGAAAAATATCTTTATTTATTTCAGGTAAAACACCCATGCGTGAGAAAGTGAGTTAACAATGATTAGCATAATAAATTAAAGATTACATGAATCACAGGAATTGACTTCAGAAGAATTCCAGACATTGTGGAATCCTGAGAATTCTCAGAAATTTACGATCCAGTAAAGAAGGGCCATGAAACGGGTAAGGAAATCAAACAGCGAACATGCATGCAAACAAACAGGAACACAAAGACTGCATAAATCTATGTTATATATTTCAAAGGAAAGAGAGAAGCATAGTCAAATGTGGAAATCTGCAATCAGGAGAGACGAGCTTATTATGGATAACAGGGAAATGGCCAAGCAAATAACCAGTTACTTTGCATCTGTCTTCATGGAGGAAGATCCAGAAAATAACCCAGAAATACAATGTCATTATATAGGACTTGTGGATTAAAAGACATAAAGACAATTTATATCAGTAACAAGGCTCTACTTGAACATGCAGCTGGATTGAGCATTGTTAACCATGACAAACCAGATGTAGTTCATACCAAAATCTTCAGAAATAAACTACTAATAGAAGTATTAGTTGCACTGTCGATGACTGTGTTCTATTACCCAATGCATTCTGCATCGTCTGGAAGCCGTTGTAGATAAATGGACATTAGTAAACGTAATCCAAGCACTATAGATGTACGGTAGTGACCCAAGCATCTACAAAGGGAAGAAGAGATAGTGTGGAGAACTACAGACCAATTAACTTGACATTTGTGGGGAAACTGTTGGACTCTATCATATAGGATGTGATATTCGTTATTTAGAAATTAACAGCAACTTTGGAGAGAATCCGTGTGCATTTCTGAAAGGGCAATCATACTTGACAAACTTTGGAATTGTTTGAAGTTGATTCCTACAGCATAGATAATGGGGAACCATTACAATTGGCATATTTTAGATTATCAGAAGGCTTTCTATAAGAACTCACACAATGAGTTCATAAATGCAATGAATGTGAAGGGCATTTGGAGGAATATATGCAAGTGGTAAGTTAAAGTTTGGATTGCCTTGCTTTAAGGGAGTCAGAATATAGATGTAAAGACATTTTGAAGCAATTTAACAGCGTGTTGGTGAGTACTGTACCTGGTATATTGAGTACAGTTTTGGTCACCAAATCTGAGAAAGAATACACCGACCACAGAGAAAGTTCAATGGACATTCTCCAGATTAATCCCTCAATTGGCGAGATTACGTGATGAGGAAACTCCGCCTGTGTTCTCTAGAGTTTCAAAGAATTAGAGATGGGTCACTGTGAAATGCATAAAATTCACAAAACACGTGACAAGTTGGAAATTAACAGGATGTTTCTCCGGCTGCCTAATCCACATGCAAGGGAAATAATGGCAGGAAAAATGACAGACCATTTAAGACTGCAATAAGGAGGAAATTCTGCACACGTAGGGGACTAACTAACACAGGGGCATGGAAACCTGCTGGCAGGGCAAGATTAGGGAGAATTCCCAGATATTCTACAAGTGTGTCCAGCGGAACACAATAACCAGGGAACAGGTAGGTCTCATTAGTGACTTGCCAAATTGCATCCAAATGAAGTTTAGTGGTAGGAGACACAAGGTGGTGGCTGACTGCTTGTGTGATTGGAGGCCAGTGTCCAATGGTATACCACAGGGATCAGTGCTGTATCTCTTATTGTTTGTAATTCGGATGTGCTGATGTTGGACTAGGTGGACAATGCTGTAAATCTCATAACACCAGGTTAAAGTCCAACAGGTTTATTCAGCGGCAATAGCTTTCGCAGTGCTGCTTCTTCATCAAAGCGCACAATCACCTGATGAAGAAGTAGCGCTTCGAAAGCTAGTGCCTCCGAACAAACCTGTTGGACTCTAACCTGATGTTGTCTGATTTTCAACTTTAATATTTGTGGTAATCATAAATGATGTCGCTGTGAATATGGATGAGGGGTGGGGAGTGTGAGAAGTAAGTTTGTGTTTGATACGCAGATTGGCTGTTGGCTGGCATTGAGGAGGAAGGCCTTAAGTTAGGGGAAGATACAGATGGAATGGTCATCTGGAAAGATCAATGGCAGATGGAATGTAACCCTGATAAGTAGGAGATGATACACTTTGGGAGAAGGAACCAGACGGGGGAGGACTCAATGAATGGCAGCACACTAGGAAGGTCAGAGGGTGGTTCTCCACATATCCCTGAATGTGAATGGACAGGTTAATACACAATTTGGGAAAGTATAAGGGACTCTAAACATTGAGGCGCAGATTATAAGAGCTATGCAGAACTTTGATGAGGCCAAGATGGAATACTGTGTATAGTTCCGGGGACCATATTACAGGAAGGATGTGACTGCATGCGAGGGTTTGCAGAGGGGATTCACCAGAATGTTCCCTGGGATGGAGCATATCAGCTATAGGGAGAGGCTGGATAAGCTTCGGTTGTTTAGTTTGGAGGAGACGAGGCTGAGGGGGACGTGATTCTGAAGGATAGGATTACGAGGAGCAAGGACAGGTTGGATGGACAGCAGTTGTTCCTTTTAGTCAAGGGGGCACACTTTTAAAATGAAGGGTTTGCGGTTTAGTGAGGATCTGAGGATTGCTTTTCAGCCAGTGTGTATTGGGGTCTGAAGTACACTTCTTGAGAGGGGAGATATCATGGCAAAGTCAAAACTATTAGAAAATACACGGTCATGCTCTTGAAATGCCTTAAGATTCACGGCTAGGCGTATTGTGTCGGAAAGTGGGCCTTATGTAGACCATGCTGTATTTCTGATAGTACAGAGTCTTTGCTTCTGTGATTGTATGGCTGTAGAAGGCCAATCAGTGAGTACCTTAAAATAGGATTTGATAGGTTTCTGAAGAATGTCTTAACAAAGTCTATAAGACAGAAATTGTGATATTTTCGGAAAATATGTTAATGGCAAAATTAAGAGAAAGAAATGTGCAGCTTTCTAACAGTTTGATGTCAGATAATTGAGGACCGGGTAATGGTAGAACTATGGAACAAAAGTTTCAGTTATGCGTTCACAGAGGAAAACATAATAAAAAAGAAAACTTCCTAGGGATCTTTAGTCTGGTTAGAAAAAGGGAATAGAATGAAATTAACAACAAAACAGTTTAGAGAGAGTATCGGAAAGAAATTAATGTACATAGACAAAGTCAACAGAGATTTATGAAATGGGAATCATATTTGAGAAAGTGGCTTTTAGCAACATTATGGAGAATGTATCAATGTAATACGAAGGGAATCTCAGAAAGATTTTTGATAAAGCCCCAAGCCTATTGTGGGAATTCGAATCCTGAGGGACTCGGTCTAACGTATGGTCATGGTTTTAGAATGGGAGAGCTGGCTGGAAACAGTGCGCAGGAATAAAACAACATTTTTTTAAAAATGGAAGTCTAGGAGGAGAAAGCAAGGATCGTGTCTTGGGTCCCAGCTATTCCCAATACACATCATATATTTGGTTGACGGGCTTAAATGCAATATTCCCAAGTCTGCTGACAGCACTAAACGATATCAGCATGTGAGTTGTGAGGAAGATGTTAAAAAGCTCCAAAGTGACTGAGACAAGTGAAATTCCTGGGAAAATACGGGGCAGATGGAGAGTAATGGCAGAGATGAGATGTTGTGTACTTTGATGGGAACAATAGAATGACAGCCTCTCATTTGAAAAGGGAATGTTTGAAACATGTTGTTCTATAAAGGAACTTTAGCTGCATTTTCGTTTATTTCCGTGCAGCCCTCTGAGTACATGTGACAGTGAATCTGAAGCCAGAAGTCAATACTGGGAATGGCATTGACACGCTGACCAGTGTACATAGACCCAGCAAGTGGGGAGCTGTAACATTGAAAAGAATCTGGATCACCTTGTACACCAGTCACTAAAGCAATATTGTAGGAGCAGTAAGCATTTAGACAGATAAATGATGCAACCCTCATTTCAGGGGAATTGAGTGCAGGAGTAAGAGTATCTTACTGCAGCTGTACAGGGCATTGGTGAGACCCCATCTCGAACATTGTACAGTATTGTGTGCAGTTTTGGTCTCCTTACCCAATAAAGGACAAACCTGACATTGAGGGAGAGCAGGGAAGGATGACCAGACTGATCTCTGGGATGACAGGCTTGTTGTGGGAGCAGAGTTTTGGGCGACTGGATCTGTATTCCATGGGATTTAGGAAAATGAGTGGTGATCAGGGTGAAATATATAAAACTCTGACAGGGCGAGACAGATTGGAAGTTGGCTTGGACGCCTCAGACAAGGGGCCACAGCATTAAGTACAGAGAGGTCACTTTGCATTGAGATGAGAATATATGTCTTCACTCAGTGACTGGCGAACCAGGAGTACTCTCTCCCAGCTCAGGCTGTGGAAACCTAGGCACTGAATATAAATAAGGATTTCTGGAAATTAAAAGGATAGCGGAGTATCGTGTGAAGATGGAAGATCACCTATCAATCCAGGTTGTTCTCCAATAACTCAGTAGCTGTGTTCCTGTGCAACACCGTGTTGTGCAAAATCGTGCAATATTAATAATGGGGTCTATGGGAAAAAGAGGGTAAGGGGCGAACCCCCAAAAATATTATTAAAGCCAAAAATTTAATTTAGTCTAACACACATACTAGCACAGTCTAAATAAATCTTTAAGTCCCATATGGTAATAAAACAGTGCCGTAAATGTAACACTTTCAAAATACAGGTCACTGACTACAGCAGCGACTACACTGACTACACATACTACCTTTCACCACATCCTTCACCAGAAAGCACGTGAGGCTGACTGACCACGTGATGCCGATGGGGAAACTCTAGTTCTCCTCAAGATTCTTTCCGCAGTTTGAAATAAAGTTCTTTCTAAATGGATACTACAATTCCCCGTTTCAGCCTCAGTTTCAAGGCTTCCAGAGCGGATTACATTCCTGTTATAGCTGGACACATTGATTGTACATTTTGCAGACAGAGGATCCTGAGGCTGGATTTTGCTGTTCAGTTGGTTCCCGGCAAGGAATTGTGTCACAATGAACGGGAATTCACTTTATGGAAAAAGGTTCACAAATTACATTGCAACCAAATTGTATTTAATCAACATGCGTTATCTGAGAACTGCCTGTATATTGAATGGAGGAGCAAAATTGATGGGCTGAAGGGACTACAGCTGTTCTCACTTTATATTTCACAATGTTTAAACATATTAAGGGATATGAATATTGTATGGGTAAAACTGCATTAAGGAGATGTTCGACCATTAACTTGCACAGAGAAAGCTCGATGTGTTGTGTGACGTATTCATTTCCCGAAGTTCCTGTACAGTTTGTGGGAAAGCTCAGTAAGTGTTGTTACAAACGTCAGACGTTAGGAAGGAGGTCTCTGCAGGGTCAACAGGACGATGTTTCCCGTTTCCTTTTCCGACACCAAAGTTGGAGCCAGGTGTTCTCTCCGGGTATATCCTTTAAGAGTTCGGAGCAGTTGATACAATTGAGTCTCTTGCTTGGCCGTTTTAGAGACTATTGAAGAGTTTATCACATGTCTGTGCGTCTGGAGTCACTTTTAGGCCAGACCAGGAAAGCACAGGAGATTCACTTCCTGAAAGTACATTGGGGAAGGAAATCGATGTTTACAATCAACATTGGACACAAGATCACTATTACTGACACCAGATTTTAGATCTTGATATGTTAATAATTGTTTTTATCTTCCACCAGCTGCCCGAGCATGAGCCTGGTCTGTATTAGTAATCCAATGACAATTCCACAACAGCACCATCTCCACATGGAGACCTATCTGAAACCACACTGAGCAGGTTATTTCTGTGCTACTTGACAGCTCTGTCATATAGAAGTCCCACCAATTTGACTGTCGTGATGGGACTGATGGGGTGGTAATTGGTCAGATTGTATTTATTCCCTTCTTAGGAAACTGGACATAGCTGAGTAATTTTCCACATTGCCAGGGAGATGTCAGAGTTGGAGCTGGAATGAAACAGCTTCCCCAGTGACACGGCTTATTGTGCAGCACAAGTCTTCAGTCCCATTGCAGGAATGGGGTCAGGGCCCATTGCCTTTGTTGTATCTACTGTGTTCAGCGGTTTCTTCATGTCACGTGCAGCGGATCGAAATGGTTGAAGACTGCCATCTGTGATTCTGTGGGCATCATGATAGGGTAAGTTGGAACATCCACTCAACACGTCTGGCTGAGGATAGTGCAGACACCACATACTTGACTTTTACACTGATGTACAGGACTGTTCCATTATTTAGGATGGGCATATTTGTGGAGTCCTCTCCTCCAGTACGTTGTTTAATGGTCCATCGACATTTATGCTTGGATTTGGCAGGATGACAGTGCTTCGATCTGATTTGTTACTCGTGGTGTAATTTCTGCATCTGTACAAGATGTTACTTCTGCTGTTTCCAGACTAACCAGCCAATTGCGGTAGCTTTAATGGGTTGTCATCAGGTAAAAGTACACATGGTACTGACCCTGGCATGTTCACCCACACTCGTCACTGAACTATACATCGGCTTGAGGGTAATGGTGGACTGAGGGATTATCCTGAGGGAAAGGTTACAGATTGTCATTGAATACAATTCTGCTTCTGCTGTTGCTGCTGTGACCTACAGCATCAAATTATAACCCAGTTTAATATGCAGTATCTACAATTCAATTCTACTGACTGTCCCCCAGTTCACACCAAGACCAATTCACCCAACAGCCCTGTATTCAGTGAGCTACTCTGTTTTCTGATGCGGTAACACTTCCATTTTCATATTCTCATTCTGCTGAAATTCTTTGCTTGGTGTCACGCCTCCAATTTGTTACTTTAACTCAATCAATTTAAAGTACGAATCTAAATCTTTTCCTTTCAGTAATGCCATCTTCTGTATTTGAAGTGAATGTGTTTCCTTCTGTTTTTCTCCCTGACCATGATTCAGAGCACTGCAGTGTCAGTGATGCCAGCCTTATGCAGTTCCAGAGTTAAGGAACTTGTCACCATGTGTTATCGTTCCGTTCCCAGTGTACAGTGCTCCATGTTTGACAGGATGTTTGAGCATCTTTGACGTTCGTCGTTGGAAATTGTTCAAAAACAGAAATTGCTGAAGATGTTGCAGCATCTTCTGGAGTGAATGCAGATATAAACTTACAGGTCCATTGAACCTTCTACAAAGCTCTCTGTTTCTCCAGCAATTTTTGGTATTTTTATTTCCAGTATCGATCGTTATTTTTTAATTGAAAATTTGTTCTGTGCCCCTATTCATTTCTGGAGAAGCTCAGCAGGTCTGTCAGCATCTGCAGAGACAGGGAAACAGAATTAGTGTTTCAAGTCTAGTATGACACTTCTTCAGAACTCAAAGTGATTGGAAAATGTGCTTTAAATCCCTAGCCAGAGTTGGAGAATGGGTGACAGGGGAAAGAGGGTGTGGCAAAAGATAAAAGAAGATTCTGTGAAACGGGTTTAAATTAAGATGCGATGGGGAAAGGGGTTCTCTCTATTGAGTGCAAGATAATGAAGGCACAAGCACAGAAGATCATTAATAGGCCAGGAGGGGGCATGTTGACTATATGGTATTATATAGATCTGACCATAGTTACGTTTTCATTGTCGAGATCATCACCCCCATTAGACAAATAAATTCAGGTGCGTGACTTGTTATTGGCACTAAATAAGCGTTTCATGCTGCCTCAGTATTGGAATATGGAGAAAAACAAATAATAGTATGAAGTTTTGGTTGTGTATTGTTTTACTGTCATGTTTAATATAGTTTCAAATTTGCAGCACTTGTCTTTAAATGTTTGTTCTTGAAGTTAGTATCAGATGGAGTGGAGAAGGTTGTGGGCTGACATTATAGAAGTTTATGAAATCATGAGAGGTATGGATCGGGTGAATAGCCAAGGGCTTTTCCACAGGAGGGGAGAGTTCAACCATAGGAGGCATAGGTTTAAGGTGAAAGGGGGAAGATTTAAAAGGGACGCAGTGGCAGTGTTTTTATACAGAGTGGTACGGGTATGGAATGAGCTTTCAGAGGAAGAGTGGTAGATGCCAATATAGCTATAACATTTAAAACTCATTTGGACAAACATACAAATGGGAAACATTTGGAGGGCTATGGGTCAAACCAAAGCAGATGGGGCTAGTTTCGTTTGGAAAACCTGGCCAGCATGGACATTAAGAAAAGCTTCACGCAGTGTCAGTGAGGGTTTGTGAAAGGAAATTATATTTTGCCCTGTAAGATCATGCAAAGATTTATGGAGATGCCTGGAAATAAAACAAGCGGACTTGATAAAGGGGATCTGGTAGACAAGAGGCTTTTCAGAGATTTTCCGCAGGGTATTACAAAATAAAAGATCTTACTCAAGCCGGAAGCTCGTAGGATGACGGATAATGTATTAACATGCAATGATGACTGGTTAACGCATAGAAATCAGTGAGTCAGGATTAATGGATCTTTATGATAAAGGTGTATTTGCTGGATCACCACACATATCAGTCCGATGGCATCAGTTATTTACAATCTATACTGACAGCCTGAAGGAGGGTGTTGAGTGCAATATACATCCAAGTTTGTGGAAGACACTGAGAACCAAAAGGCTGGCTGTTATTTAATAGAGAGGACTTCCAAAAAAGGAGGAGTACAAAGTGATTGGAGTCTTCCTGAGTATGAAACATAACGTCAGCATGCTGATGCAGCAAGTAATGCGGTTGGATCATTAACCGGCTTCCAGAGATGAAAGGGTTGAGTTATTCAGAATCTCTATAATGGTGACGTGATTATTCATTGGAGTTTAAATGAATGAAGAGGGATACTGCTGAAATATATAAGATACAAAGCGGGCTTGAGAAGGTAGATGTTGAGAAGTTGCTCCCATTCCTGGGCAGAGTGCCGAACTCGAGGATAAAGATACCGAATAAGGAACATTGATTTCAATCTGAGATACAAAGTGATGTCTTCTCTCAGAAGGTAGTGAATATCTGGAATTCCCTAACCCAGAGAAGTGTGGAGAGATACAGGAGTCAGCATGAATTTGGAGTTGAGCCCTGGAGTAGATCAGCCATGTTCTTATTTTATGACAGGGCTAGCTTGAGGGGGCGAATGACCTACTTCCGTTCCTATTTATTAATTTCACATGTTACGCTATTGGAAACTAACAGGTTATTTTCCTGGAAGTCGTATTGCACAATGTTGCATTCAGGGACAGCAGATGATTTGTTTAGGTTAACCGTAGGTGGGGTATGGGGGCTGTATACCCAGCGTATCTAGGTCTGTAACATGACCCACATCGGGAGCAGATGTTACAGAGAGGGGAAGCCTGGAAAGAGAGCTTGGGGGTTGGAGTCGGTTCCTGACCCAGCCTGGATTTTCCAAGTAGTTTTCCGAAACTACACCTCACCATCGGAGTGGCCTCGATGTGCCTCTGTGAGCAAGTCTGAAGGGTTGAACGTAACATCAGAACATGGCGCTGAGGGACATGAGTGGGCCATTCTGCCCATTGACACTACTCCACCAGTAAATAAGGTTGTGGTTCATTTCATTGTGTTCCCAGCTGCACTTTGCTCCCGATGCACTATTATCCCTGATTCATCTGTTTGTGGAAAATCATTTTATATTATATCGAAGCCAGCCTCGATATAATATAAAGATTCAGCCATCCCAAACTTCCGGGAAAGAGAATTCCCACTGGAATAAATTCCCACTTGGTGAATTTCTCCAAATTCCTGCTCTGACTGAGGTTGGAGGGTGTCACTGTTTCATTTTTATCCAACTCTTCCACTGCTCCCAACAAATTTAAATATTAGCTTAAAAATGTATTGCTGGAAAAGCGCAGCAGGTCAGGCAGCATCAAAGGAGCAGGAGAATCGACGTTTCGGGCATATGCCCTTCTTCAGCAATGAGGAGGGTGTGCCAAGCAGGCTAAGATAAAAGGTAGGGAGAAGGGACTTAGGGGAGGGGCGTTGGGAATACCATAGGTGGAAGGAGGTTAAAGTGAAGGTGATAGGCCGGATGGGGGTGGGGCGGAGAGGTCGGGAAGAAGATTGCAGCTCAAGAAGGCGGTGCTGAGTCTGAGCGACTGAGAAAAGTTGGGGGGAGGGGAAATGAAGAAGCTGGAGGAATCTGCATTCATCCCTTATGGTTGGAAAGTTCCTAGGTGGAAGATGAGGCGCTCTTCCTCCAGGCGTCGTGTTGCTATGGTCCTGCGATGGAGGACGCCAATGCCCTGATGTAGGCCAGTGTGCCAACAGCCTTCTTCACTGTCCTGTGTATCTGCGACTCAAATTCAGATAACCATGCACCTGATTTCCAACATCCTTTTGTTCCACTACACTCCTTAAGGCCCTCTCATTCACCATTAAACTCCCACCTGAATTTGACTTTCCAAAATGAAAGATGTTGTATTTATCTATATTAAACTCCATTTGCTATTTCTCAGCCCACTTCCCCAGCTGATCAAGGTAGTGCTGCAATTTCTGATAATGTTCCTCACTGTAAGCGATACCTCCTATTTTAGTGCCATCTGCAAACTTACTAACCTGCATTGTGCACTCTCGTCTAAATCATTGATCTAGATAACACACAGCAATGGGGACAGTACCGACCCCTGAGGCACTCCACTAGTCACAGGCCTCCAGTCCGACAAGCATACCTCCACCATAGCCATTTGCCTTATAATGTCAAACCAATTGCGTCGCCAAATTGCCAGCTTACCTTAGAGTCTGTGCGATCTAACCTTCTAGAGCGGCCTTTCATGTGGAATCTTACGAAAGGCCTTACTGAAATCCATATAGATTATGTTGACCGCCCTGCCCTCGACAACTTTTCTGGTCACTTCCTCAAAAAACCCTAATAAAATTTGTAAGGCATGATCTGCCACGCTGACTGCTCCAAGTCAAACTCTGTCTTTCCAAATGCATGCATATCTTGTACCTCAGAACCTTCTCAAGTAGTTTACTGCAAACAGATGTGAAGCTTACTGTTCTGTATTTCCCAGACAATTATTTGCAGCCCTTCTTGAAGAAGGGCACTATATTTGTTACCGCCCAGTCTTCCAGAACCTTGGCCCCTGTCTTCTCTCACCTCTTGCAGTGCTCTTGGATATATCTGGTCAGGACCGAGAGATTTATCTGACTTTGTGCATTCTAATATGTCCAGCAGCACCTCTACTGTGATTTCGACAGTACCAAGATATGACAATTAACCTCCCAAAGGTCACAGGACTTCATGTCTTTCTTCATGGTAAACACAGAGGGGAAATTGAGGACCTCAACCATCTCTTGTAGTTTTACACATGCGTGCCTATTTTGGTTTTTAAGTCGTCCTATTCTCTCTCTAGTTGTTCTTTTTCTTTACTATAGTGAATTTGGGTTCACTCTAATCGTCTCAGCCAAGGCTATCTCATACTCCTTTTTCGCCTTCCTGATTTCCTTCTTCAGTAAACTCCTGTATCCTCAGTGTACCTCCAGGGATTCCCTTAATTCCAGCTGCCTGTACCTGAGCCACGCCTCATTTTTGCTGGTAAGAGCCTCAATATCTCTTGTCATCCAGGGTTTTCTCTTCCACCCTCACTTTCTCTTCACCCTCATAAGAACATGTAAACCTTGAACTCGCGCTATCTCACTTTTACAGCCCTCCCTCGTGCCCAATATCCTTTTACCTGAAAACAAACTACTCCAATTAACCCCTGCAATCCTCTGTCTAATTCCAACAAAATATGCCTTGCCCCAATTTAGAACTTGAATATGTGGACCAATTTTGTCCCTCCCACAACTATTTTAAAATTAATACAACGCCAGTCACTTTTCCCAAAATACTCCCCCACTTTACCACTGTCACCTATTTCACAAAAGTAGGTCGAGTTTGTCCCTTCCCATGTAGGACCCTTTATATACCGCTTGGGAAACTTTCTTGAACAAACTTAAGAAATTACGTTCCATCGAAGTTCTTAACCATCTGGATGTCCCAGTCTATGTTAGGAAAATTTAAATCACCTATTATGACAATCCTAATGCTCCTGCTACTCTCACCAGTTTCCCTGCATATTTGTTCCTCTAATTCCCATTGATGATTTGGAGGCAACTAACCCCCTCTTACTTCCTTGTACCAGTCACAGAACCTCATCGGATAATATCTCAGTTATTTCATCTTTAAATACTTGTGGGATACTCGCCTTAATCAGAACTATTGGTGTTTCAACTGTTTCCGTTTACATCTCTCCCATGCAATGATTTTCACATCTGCAGCAAAAATTGTCAAGGTACAGTGGAGATATAGCGCTGTAACTGGATGGGAGCTGCACATCCTGTCACTTCCAGCAAGTTTCCCCACACTGGGCAGTGATCTAACACAGTGTTACCGAAAACTGGAACAACCTGTGTTTATATATGAATAAACCAGTGGGGTCTGCACATCTCCCCACGCTGGACATTTATCCCAGGAATATAGATCAAGTATTGGTGTGGGCTGCACAGAGTTCCGTTCTGGATATTGTTGGGTTGCATTCAGCAGTACACTAGCCATATCTACACAGTGCTCCATCCCGAATGCATTATGGATGGGCTGTTTAGGTGAGTTGGATTGCGAATGTGAGAGAACTAAACATCTGGCTATACCTTTATTTTATGTTTTCATTCTTGTTATTGGACCCTTCAAATCCTGACTCATCCGATTAGACCCGACCCTCTGGATGAGTCATGGTGACTGTTGTTGCAGCATCTGGGTCTGCAACATGACCAACAAATGGAGCAGAGGCTGCAGAGAGGGGAATCTCTGTGAAATGGAATGAGGGAATCACCATCAGATCAGCCGTGGTCTTAGTGAATGGTGGGGCAGGATTGATTGGATCACGAAAGCAATTTTTTCATGTATTTATGTTTGTTCCAAGCCAACTCCTCTTCTCTCCCAATGTTCCATACTGGTGGGAAGGGAGGCCCCTCCTCCTGTTCCTGCGTAACAGGATCCTGGGGCCTCACTAGCCTCCAGATTTCCCTGTGGCCCAGTTTCGAACAGTTGAGTGACGGCCTCCTGTTTCTTTTCCTGTTCTTATGTCCCAGTATCAAGCAGTTGAGTGACTCCCTCCTGTTCCTGTGTCCCAGCCTCGAGCAGTTGAATGACTCCCTCCTGTTCCTGTGTCCCAGTCTCAAGCAGTTGAATGACTGCTTCCTGATCCCAAGTCTGTGAAAATGGATGTCCTCCTCCTGTTCCTGTGTAACAGGCTCCAATAGCTCTGTGCTCACCTCCTGCTCCTGTGGAATGGAACTGAGGGACTGAATGGCCTCTTCACATTCATTACAGCTTCTGTTGACTAAAAGCAATTCTCCTGATTCTGGAAATCACCATCAAAATCTGAATGATGTATTTTTGTATTTTGCTCTCAGTAATTGAGCAAACAATCTGACTGACAGAATTCAGAAGCTGAGTAGCCTCCTCCTGTTCCTGTATTATACACTCAAAAGGCAATAGAGTCTCAGAGATGTACAGTACAGAAAACGATCCTTCAGTCCGGTCGTCTATGCCAACCAAATATCCTAAATAAATCTCGTCCCCCTTGCCAGCACTTGGCCCATCTCCCTCTAAACCCTTCCCATGCATGTATCCATCCAAATGCCTTTTAAATGGTGTAACTGTACCTGCCTCCACCACCTCTTTTGTCTGTTCAATCCATACACACAGCAGTCTCTGTGTGAAAATGTTGTCCCTCATGTCCCTTTTTAATCTTTCCCCTCTAACCTTAAACCTTTGTCTTCTAATTTTGGACTCACCTATCCTGGGAAAAGACATTGACTGTTTACCTTATCTATTCCCCTCATGGTTTTATAAACCTCTTTAAGGTCGCCCCTCAGCCTCAACACTTGAAAATAGCCCCAGCCTATTCAAACTCTCCCTGTGGCTCTAACCCTCCAACATCTGCAACATTCTTTTCAATCTCTTCTGTACCCTTTCAAGTTTGACAACATCTTTCCGACAGCAGGGAAACTGGAGTTAAAGGCAATATTACAAAAGTGGCCAAACCAATGTCCTGGACAGATGCAACGTGTCGTGAAAATGTTTAGACACAAAGCACACACCAATAAAGGGAAGATCACCAAGTGCCTTCAGCGCCAAGTGCGCTCTCTACCTGTGACGGCAATTCCAAGGAACGGAGAACCTGCCCCACAAGGTGACACAGTAGCTCAGTGACTAGCATTGCTGCTTCAGAGCGCAGCAATCTGGGTTTAACTCCATCCTTGAATGACTGCCAGTGTGGAGTTTGCACATTGTCCCCGTCTCTGAACGAGTTTCCTCCGGATGTTATGTTTTCCTCCGACAGTATAAAGATATACAGATAAGGGTAGATCGGCCATGCTAAATTGAGTAAAGTACCCAGGGATGTGCAGGCGAGGTGGAGTAGCCATGGGAAATGCAGGTTCAGAGGCATAGAGTAGGGGTTTGTCTAGTGGGATACTGTTTAGAGGGTCGGTGTGGCCTCGATGGGCCGAAAAGCCTATTTCCTCACTGAGGGATTCGATAACTTCTATGGAATTCTCCTTGATTGGCAGCTTTCGACAGGACCCTACCTATATGTCTTGCCTTGATATGTCTTGCCAAAATGCTACACCTCACATTTAACTAAAATAAACTCTATCTGCCACTCCTCGGTTCACCTAAACAAAGTCCCATTATAGTCTGAGAGACCATTCATCACTGTCGACGACACCAACAAATTTGTTATTATCTACAACCTTACTGACCATACTTCATATACTCAAATGTAAATGATTTGTATCAGTGACAAAAAGCAGTGGACCCACTATTGATCTTTGCGGCACGCCACTGGTCACAGGTCTCCAAGTTTAATGAACAAATGTCACTGTCACGCCCTGTCTCCAATATTCAAGAAAAGTTTGGACCTAAATGGCGAGTTCTCCCTGGATTCCAGGCAGTCTAACCTTGCTAACCAGTCTACCATGTAGACCATTTTGGTAATCTTACTGAATTACATGAAGACAACATCCACTGTCCTGCCTTCATCAATCATCTTCATCACATCCTCAAAAAATTCCACCGAGTCAGTGAGACGTAATCTCAATTGTACAAAGCCCTCTTCAGTCCTTGTCTTTCCAAATACATATCGATCTTTTTCCTCGAAATCCCCTCCAACAATTTAGTCACCATTGACGTCATGCTCACCGATCTATAGTTACCTGTTTTTTCTTTACTTTCTTTAATAATTGCACTATGTTAGCAGCCCTCCAGTCTTTTGACACCTCATCTGTGAAAATCAATGTTACAGATATATCAGCAAAATGCATAAGCAATCTATTTCCCAGCTTCCCACAAACATCTGGGATACAACTGATCAGGTCCCAGGGATTAGTTCACCTTTAGGTGTTTTAAAATGTCCAACACCTCCTTGTATTATAGACACTTTTCAAGGTATCATTGCATATTTCTTCATTCTTTCGCTCTTGTAACCTCCTCCACATTAAATACTGAGGAGAAATACTTGTTTAGTATCCCTCAAATTTGTTGTGGTTCCATAAATAGGTAGCCTTACTGATCTTTAAGGGACCCTATTCTCTGCCTAGTTAATCTTTTGCCATTAACGGATTTGTAGAATTTCTTCAATGCCTCTTTAACCCAATTTCTAAAGCCATCTCTTGTCCACATTTTTCTGGCCCGATTTCCCGATTGACGATACACTTGCTGCCCTTATACACCTCTCAGGATTCACTTGATCTCAGCTCTGTTTACCTGACATATGCCTCCTTCCTTACCTTGAAAAGAGCATCAATATATCTAGCCATCCAGCACTCGCTGCACCCACCAGCCTTGCCCATCTCACTAATAGGAACACGTTTGCTCTGGACTCTCTGAAACCACGTTTTGATGGCCTTGCATTTCCCAACCATCCCTTAACCTGTGAATAGGGTATTCCAATCAGCCTTTCACAGGGCTCACCTAACATTTTCAAAATTGGCCTTGTTCAAAGTTAGAACATTAATGTTTACATCAGGTCTTTCCTATTCCACAACTAATTTAAAACTAATATTTATGCGCAACAGACTTGAAAGTTAAATAAACACTTTCTGTGCCTCTATAACGGGCTCGAAAGTCTGAATAGGCTCCTCCTGTCCCTCTGTAATAGACTGGAAATGCTATCCCTCTGTAATAGACTCAAGAGGCTTAATGGCCTCCTCCAGTTCTTCTATAACACACTCGAGAGCTGCATGGCCTCCTCCTGTCCTTGTGTAACAGATCCGAGACACAGCAACCCGTGGATTACGAGCAGCCGGTAAACTGTATCTAATAGAGACCCATTCCTTCTCAGTTACAGAAATACAAACAATACAATGTACTCCAGGTGCCCTCTCAGTGACACCTCATACAGCTGCAGTGACAAATCTCTTTGTTTTGAATGATTCTGTTGACAAACTGTGCCAATATTCCAACTTTCCACCTTTTCAAGTAGCAACAGGTTAATGTGGGCTGAATGGCCTTCTCCTATCCCTCTGTAAGGGGCCCATAGGGACAGAATTGCTTTGGCCTGTAACTGAGCAGCAGTCTCAATGCTGTGTCTCAAGGTTATGAAAGGATTTGAAAACAGGGTATTAAAACCAGGAGTAGCCTCACACTGGTCAATAAGTACCGTACTTTGTTTCAGGTTTCTAGAAACTTGCCCACCCGACGTTTTTTTTACGCAGCAGATCTGTTATTTTATAACTGCCTATTTTCATAAACAGAATGGAACCTACATAGACCCCTGCATAGTTCTGTTAATACTCTCATATACAAGGGAAAAAAAGATTAAAAATATTGAAAGATTTATCGTCCATCCCTCAGCAACCTTATCCATTCCGTCCAAAACCAGTAAATGAAAAGTGATGTATTGAATTGGTTAACTGAGCCTATTTGTTCAATGACTGCGATTAATGCCAATCTCCATGGATTCTAATTATCCCAGTGGAGGGTTTCTACCTTTTAATGATAAATGGGCTCCGTTCAATGTGTCAACCCATAACATGAGCGGGAGCATCACTGACAGCACTGACAGGGATCAGCAGATCCAGAGAAAGGGGGAGGAGAGATCAGAATCTGAGAACATTAGACTGGAATATTCCAACATTGGATCAGAATCAGAGAACATTAGACTGAAATATTCCAACAATGGATCAGAATCTGAGAACATTAGACTGGAATATTCCAACAATATACAGGAGCTTATCCGATTATGTTTGGTATCTTTCTGAAGTTGATTGGATGTCATTATCATCGCAGATCTATTACACTCTTCTCATTATTCAATACTTTTATTATCCCTTCCTGGCTATCGTTGGTGTTCCTGGTGAGTATCACTATCCAGATTTTGTTTTCTATAAACCAGTTATGACTGTATTATTGTTCTTTCATACAGTCTACACATCTTGCCACTGTTATTGTTCCTGTTGAATCTCTCAATCCAGATATTCACTCTACAGACCACTACTAACTACATTAATGAACGTGTTCAATTACTGTCTCCCTCTCTGTTCTGGCAGTGTTACTCACGGGTCTCTATGTTGAACTATTCAGTTTCAGGGGAGAACCACAATGCATTGTCTCATTGCCTTTACTGTTAAGAGCATGGAGGTCACTTTCTACTGCTCTGGTTACAAACTCCACTTCCTTCCACTGGTTCCATCCCATTCCTGGCCAATATCTGCAGCTGAAGCAGACAAGTCACAACTGTGAGAGATCCCTTTGACTATGAGCTGATTCTTGACACCATACCCTGAACATTTTTAACTTGAAATACTCACCACTCCATTATATATCTCACTGGTTTTTTCGATCTGTTGTTTGAATCTTGAGTTATGAAATACAGTCTTAATGAAGCCAATAATCTCCTGCTGACACTCCAGGCTTCAAACCTGCTGAAGCAAATCTGATTCAACCTCACGCCAAACTCCCATCCATCTGTCATTCATGTGCACGCCGATGTATATTGCTATTGTGTTTGGCAATGCCTTTATTTTAACATTCTCAAACACTTTAGCTCATCTGTCCATGAAACTTCCCTCGTTCTCTCTACTGATTAACAAAAAGCTTGCCTGTTGTTCGTATTTAAAATAATTTCCTCCATGTGCGTTCTTTCTCAAAGAATGAGTTTTGCATTCAACCACGCCAATTGCGCGCGCACACACACACACACTCTCTCAGTCTCTGATGAACACACACACACACACAAACGCAGAGAGAGCAAACCTTCCCACTGTAAGCAGTAAATCTGTTGCGAGTATAGTATAGTTAGCATATGATAGTAAAATTTGCAATACTCTCATGCTGAGCAGATAGTGCAGTTTACTGAGGAACACACTAGCATGGTTTGCACAGCTCTCCATGCTGGGCTGTCATCTTGTCCCAGTTTATGTTGTTTGTGGTGTTCTGTGAAGCAGATTGAGAACTTGATGTAACAAACCATTTCAGCTGATCTGACAATGTCTTTATTCAATGTTCTCATTCCTGGAATTTTACTCTCGAAGATCTCACTTCGCCAGTTAGTCCCACTGCCCTGACGTTTTCCACATATTTCCACAACATCTTTTCAGTTAATTAACTGTCTGTTTCTGTCTTTAATGTGAATCTCTTGTCCCTTTCTTTCTTTCCCTGGTCTTGGATTTTGGCCTCCCTGGTGTATCGAGTGCTGGCATTGTGTAGCTCAGAAATAATGAAATGGGGTGTGTCAAGCTGTTGTTCACTTCCTGGTATGTCCCATGTGATGGTCCATGGACAAGCGTGTTTCTGAAGTTATGAGAAACATCCTTGTAACTTGGTGTGTACCTGTGGCTGTCGCTCTCAGGTGACCATGCGATTAGTAACAAAAGGAAGCCCACTGAGTAAAGGACCACGCATATAAATTTCCTGACAGTGCTGTCACTTTTTAAATAAGAGGTTATTTTCTCCCTTTTTTTAGTAAGAGACCTTAAAGGCAAAACTTCCTACTGAAAACGGCTCAAGTAAATAACTTTTGGGGCTTTTAGGGTTTTTAAATAAATAGCAGTAACAATGGCCAGCTGGCACAGACCAGGATTTCTAGTTTTTTTTAATATATTGTAGCTATAACAATCACCAGGTGCTTGGGGTCCCAGAAGGGTTGTAAGTTTCAGAAAATTATCCACAGCTGCTATTCTCTCTGGAACCTCACTTGATGGTGTTTCCTCCTGGATTGGAGAACTGTATGCAAGAATGCATGTCTGAATGTTCCTTTTTGCCAAGGGGTGTGTTTATGGGATGTTGATATATTGGAACAGTTCATTAGTAGAAAGTACTGTATCCATTATTCGGTTAAGATTGCCAATAGAAAAATTATTCTAAATTCATCTTCATTTCTAATTGGATTTTCATTAGAGTGTTTAAATATATTGTATTTTGCTTAATGGTGAGTGGTTTGAATAGTTTGACATCTGGAACACCCAACTCACGTCTACCTTTAAAATAAGGAAAGGTTGGCATCCAACCTACCTTCTTAAACTAGTTTGAGGCGGTCTGGTTCGACGATAGCAAAATATGGACTCTTGTCTGGTTCTAAATCGATAATACAAAATTGGGTTTAGAATTTGCAAACAGGCCATTCTCCCCAACAAGTCCACACTGACCCTCCGAGGAGTAACCTACCCAGACCTATTCCCTTTCCCTATTATTACACATTTACCCCAACGAAGGCAACTAACTCACACATCCCTGAAAACTATGAACAATTTATCATGGCCAATACACCTGACATGCACATCTTTGGATTATGGGAGGAAACCAAGTCATCCAGAATAAGCTCATGCAGACATTGGAGAGTATGCACCAGGAGGCTATTGGGTTCAAAGGTCGTGTATGGTAGTTGATAGTGTCTTTTTTCTGGATGTTGAATTTGGTTGTTTTAAACAGTATTTTGTGCATAAAGATTCAGTCATTAAGAGTTCTCTGGGTGTGTAAAAGTGAAGTTGGTGGTTTTACAAAAGGTAATGATGGTAAAGCTGGAGGAATTGACAGACAACCTGGAGTTAGGGTTGCGATTGTCTGTGAGAAAATGAGAGATAATTACAGCTATAGATCGGCAATTACGTTTAGTGGAACCACCATCAGACTCTTCGGAAATGGCTGGAATTGAATTTGAACTGATGGCCTTTGAACCTGAGAAGGAATTGAAAGAGTTTGAATTATGATGAAAAGTAGAAATAAAAGAAAGGGAAACGAAGAGGAAAGAGAGAAAAGGACAGAAGAAAAGCAGAGAGTTTCAACTTAAAACGTTAGCAATTAGAGAGGAAAGTTGATATAGAAGGCGGAGATGAAGGTAGAATGTCGGTGGGATGAGGAGGATAGTGCGGTTGAGCAACCCTATTGTAACCAATGGCCTAACGAGGTTCTGTTTAAATGCATCCAGGCATTCTCTAAATTTGATGAGAAGGATGGGAAGCCTTTTGAATTTCATTTGAGAAAGTGGCTAAACAAAAGCAGACACCAGTGACCATGTGAGTTTATTTGATCCAAAGCTGATAGGTATTTGCATCCCTATCGGAGGAGGTATCTGGGGAGTATGGAGTGGTGAAGAAAACCATCTGAAGTGTATATGAGCTTGGGCCAGACACTGACAGACAGCGTTACAGGAATCTCAAAGAGGGTCCCTGGTTAAACGCACATTGAGTTTGAAAGGATCAAACAAAGTAATTTTGAAAGGTGGTAAGGGTATTAAAAACAGAGCAAACCTATGACACTCTTAGAAAGATTCTTATTTTGAAGAAGTTCAGCAATTCACTTCCTGCAGCCGTGAAAACTCGTGTGGAAGAGCAGAGTTAAAACAGCAAGATTAGAAGCTGAAATGGCTGATAATGATGATTGAGTTCAGAAATCAAAGTTTGGTTTCTGTGAGAGATGGAGAAGAATGTGCGAGGTCTTGTTAAGGTTTACTGGCATAGGCCAGGAGTAGCAGGTAAAGAGGTTAGAGCATTAAGAGGTACAGAAGCATGTAATTATTTTATGCTGAGACATGAGGAGCTATGCCATTCAGAGGGACTATTGGAGAGATGAGAATGCTCCATTATGTAACGTGTGGTTGGAGTCTCTAATGGAAACATCAACAGATTTATTCCACAATGGGGAAGGAGGCTTTGAGCTTGGTGTTGGCATTACAACATTTCACATTTACATTGCTAATAACATACCTGAGACAAATCTTTATCACTGATCATAACCCCTTAAAGTTTTTGGAGAAGTTTAGGGAGAAAAATACCAGTCTGTTTCTATTGAGCTTATTATTGCTGCCATTCAGTTTGAAACTATACAGGTGACAGGGTGATAAAACCTAAGTGTGGAGACTTGGATGAAAAAAGACAAAGGCATTCTGTGGCAGGAGTAAAATGATTGAAATCGAAATAGATGTGAATATTTGTATGCTCAGAGTCAATGTAACATATATGCATTTCAGTCTACTAATAGAGGAAGATTAGGAGGTCTAAAATGAATCCACCTTTGTGTATCGATGGATTATTTTATTAAAGATGGAGTTGTGAGGATGCTATCACTGTAAAAAGATTATTTCTCTTGGTTTTTTTTTTGAAGAGAGGTGTTAAGGGCAGAGGTGCAGAACTGCTGTCTGAAAACAGTTTAAATAAATAACTGAGATTTTAGGTTTCATTAAAACGGTGGTAACAATGGAAGGGCAGTGGCCAGCTCTCCCAGACCAGATTTCCTCATTTTACTTTTAGCTGCAGCATTCAGAAGCTGCTGGGGATCCCAGAAGGGTTGGAAGTTTCAATACATGAACCCCAGCTGCTTTTCTCTCTGAGATCTCTGTTGATATTGTTTCCCCCTGGATTGGAAAACTGCGGTAAGGATCTGTATTTGAATATATCTTTGTGCCATGCGGTGTAAACCAAGAAGGTACGGTATCTATTGTTTGTGAAGGGTTCCAACATATAAGCTATCCCAAAACGTTATTTTCTTTGATTGTATTTTAACTAAAGCATTTGAATAGATTATATTTTGCTCAATGTCGAGTGGTTTGACTAGTCACAACATAACTGGAACACACACTTCACATCGATATTCAAAATAAGGAAAGGTTTGGGTTTAAACAGCCTTCTTAAAATATTTTGAGGGAATCTGGTCTGGTCGAAAACACTCGTAGCGAGGGGCTTCTGACTGGCTTCTGCAATTGAAAATTTAGTGGAGGGGCAGGGGATGTTTTGCTGGAGGATGTGCTGTGAGCTGCCTCAGACATTCAGGGAGACCTGAGGATTTGGTGACCCAACTCTGGATGGAGCATGGGGACTGTAGTTACAGCATCTGAGCCTGCAACATGAACAACAAATGGAGCAGAGGCTGCAGAGAGGGGAAGCTCTGAAACCACGGAGTGCGTGTGTGTGGGGAAAGGGATCTGCTGTATCCACCCCGGGTTTTCCAGGAATAATTTCAAAAACTCCACTTAACCCAGGATCAAAGTATGAGGGACCCTGACTGAACAAGGGGCTGGTCACAGAGCGGTGTCACCTCCTTCAACATGACCTGCAGCTTCACACCAGGGGGAGGATGGTGCTGTCAGTGGCTGTTAGGGTCACTGTTTCATTCAGCTTTTATGATCCAGAACTTTCCCCGCAGGACTAGGTGACATATCCATCATCTCCCAGTATCTCAACATCAATGTTACCATTCGGTGATGGAGGATATATATGGTGGATGAGGTAAATAGATTGTTTCTCCCTCAGCAGGGAGCTGCCGGTTGTATCTATACTGGATAGTGGGATTCCCGATGGTGTCTATGGCATCTGCAAAGTATCCATGTCAATGGGCAGATGTAGAGGAACTGAAGGAGCTCTCTCTCTCTCCATTAATGTCACAGAGTGCCCATCACAGTACATCATGTCGGTGAATACCCACTGTCCTGGCAGCAGTCATGGTCTCTTCATTCAGAAGCAGTCAGCCATTCCCATCGTCATCGGGTCTCCACGTAGAAAGGAATGAATATATCTTGGATAAAGGCCGTCCCCTTGATGCACGTTTCAAAACACCATCCCCACTACCAATCAACCACATCAAAGTATTCCATGTGTACGGAGAGCAATGGGGTCACTTGGGGTGTCTGGGAGTAGACGATCAGGGATGGAGCAAAACCTCCCCTATCTGAACGGATCTGAGTGAACCCCCCAGTACACAGTTTCATTAAGTCCTGTAATCCCTCTCCATTTCAGTAACATATTGCTTTCTATTATTCCTGTAAATGAAATGACAGGTTATATCATGTTAAATTCCACCTGCTAAACTATTGTCTATTGCCTTTACATTTCTGAATCTATTTGCAGACTCTCCACCCTCTCTTGATAATTTATTTTCTTGCTTACCACAGCGACATCACCAAACTCAGCATCTGTATATCTGTTCCGTCCACCTGATCATTAATATAGACTGTAAATAGTTGAGAACCCAGCGCTGGTCAATGTGTGACCCTACTGTTTACGTTCTGTCTAACTGATTGAGACTGATTTATCCTGAGTGCCTGCTTCTGTATGATACCCAGTCCTCCCCCATTCCTGTGAAACACTGTCGAAGGGTTGAAAAATAACAAGGAGTATCTGTGAGGAATCCAACCCCTCGATGACACTGATGTCAACACGGCCTCTGTTCCACTTTCCTGCCATCTCTCCTTCCTAAAACTCTAGTCTCTTGTTGTAGATTGCGCCAGATGAAAAAAACATCCACTCCATATCTACACATTCAATTACTTTTAGAATATTACAGACCTCAATGAGATCTCCTTTCATTCTTATAAGCTCTAGAGTATAGGCCTAACCTGCTCAATTTCTCTTCATAAGGCAAACACTTCAAATACGGAATCAATCTAATGAAGCTCTTCTGAATTGCCTCCAATGGAAATACCTCATTCTGCAGGAAACCCAAACTATGCTCCAGTTGCAGCCTCACTAATGCCTTGCATAGCTACAGCAACACTCCCTACCTTTCTACTCTATCCTTTTATAAATAAACACTGAAATTATGCTTGCATTTCTCATTACTTGCAGTACCCACAGGCAGGTTTTCTGTGATATGCAAGCAGACACCCAGATCCCTCTGCACATAAGCACTTTGAACTTTCTCTCCATTTAGATAATAATTTGTCTTTCTATTATCCTGGCCAACTTGAATAGCCCCATATTTATTCCCATTAATTTTCCTTGCTAAATATTGGCCGATTCACGCAACCTATCCATATAGTTGTAAAATCTCTTGCATCATCATTCCAAAGTAATTTCCCCCCGATGTGAGAGTCAACTGAAAATGTGGCATTGTATGTTCTCTCCCGTCAACCGAGTACAGTAATACCATCAATGCAAATGGTTGAGGCATGAGTGCTGAAATCAATGGCACCCCACACATTGCATTTGCCAAAATAAAATGACACATTTATTCCATCTGACTCCATTTTGTTGGATAACCAATCCTCCATCCAAGCTAATAAATTACTCCTAAACCCATGTTGTCTGATATTACCACTTACTCTTTGGAGAAGCGACACATCCAATGCCTTCAGGAAGACCAGATATGTTCCACCTCCCACGATCCACCTTTTTTGTGACATCTTCAAATAACTCAAGCAAACACTTCAAACTTGATTGTCCTTTGTAAAACCATGTTGAATCTGATAGATTGTGGTTTAAATTTGCAAATGTCCTGAACAATGGACTCTAACAATTAGCCTTAAATTACAATAGTTTATTGTTACACTTTAGTCCCTAATGTATACCATTATTATAAGTTCTTCCCTTTCGAAAGCCTTTACGTTTTCTTTGAATTCCTGTTTGATGGGCAAACGTTTTTAAGAGATCTGCTCCAGTTGCTGTGTAAGAGTCATGTGTGGCTGAATGGACTCATCATCCTGCTGGTGTACAAACTTGATGGGCTGATGTCTTTCTGGTGTTCCCATGTTGTCGTCTCCAAGGCCAGAATGATCTGCACCCGTTGATCCTTTAGAGGATTGGGAGATTATGGAATCTTACTGTTGCTCTCTAACATTTTGATGGGCTGATGGGTCTTCTCATACTTCTCCATGGAAATATTGAACGGTCTCCTCATGTATCCGGGAGATGGTTCCGAGGGATTGATTGGTCTTATCTTGTTCCCATACAACAGACACGTGTCGAAATTACTTCTTCCTTTCTCATTAAAGAAGTCTCAGATAGTTTTTATCCTTATCCAATTCCCTTGCAATAGGCTCGGTGGGTCTGAATGGCCTCCTGTTATCCCAGTGTAACAATCTCCAGTCGTTGTGTGACCTCTTCCAGTTCCTATGTTACAGACTTGAGGAGGCTGAATGGACTGATCCTGTTGCTGTTTAACAGGATACTGGTGCAGCATGGCCTCATGTTACAGGGTTGAATGGCTGATTGGTCTCCTTCTGTAAATGTATATCAGGCTCCAGGGGCTGAATAGCCTCATCCTGTTTTGGTGTAACAGGGTCGAAGGCTTGAATATCCTCCTGTTGTTCCTGTGTAACAGGTTGGAGAACGGAATGGATTCCTCCACTATCTGTGTAATTCGCTTCACTCGTTGACTACATCTGTCATCCATGTTGAAATAAGGTCATCCTTATTTTTTGTAAACTCCAATGGCTACTGGGTCAACCTGATCATCCTTTCGTTATAAGCTAGCACCTTCATTGCAGGAATCAGTTGAGGGAACCATCTGTGAGCTGCTTCCAATATAACAACATCATTTCTTCACTGAAGAGATTAAATCTGTACACACTACTCCAGATGTGATCTCACTAAGACCCTGTACAGCAGCAGCAATGCTTTATCGGCCTGCTGTAAGGTTCCCACCCAGGTTAGAGCTGTCTCAGCTCTCTGGGGGAATATAGAGCATTGTTGGAAAATCATTGTCCTTCTCTCCTCCATCAGCATAACGGGAGATCTGGAGAAATTAAAGTTGGAGAAGATCATAAATGATGTGGCGAGATGATCTCTACCATTAATCTCTCCAGAGCCCACATCGCTCAGATTCCACAGAATCTAGTAAGATGGAGCAAACATTGATGGGAGTTATATCTCAAAGTGAAAGCTGCACTACAAATGCTGGACATGTTATAAAACAGGAAATGAGATATACACATTTGTGGGTACTGCAGTAATAATATACTGCTTACATTATATCTAAACTGTGTTAACCCAACTGAATGCTAATGCTGGGAAAATGGATCTCATGACCGCGTGTGAGATGGTTTACATGAACATTATGTTGAGCACTGAGCTCGAGATCAGGTTATTTAGGAATTGGTGTTGAGTGATCAGAAGAGCTAATTGAAAATTTTGCTGGAAAGGGCATTTTGGGAACAGTGACCACAATGTATTGGTTTTGTTTTATGCTGTTTGAGTACACGACAGTTTTTGTTGTATTTGAAGTAACCATTTGAAATCTGAGTCATGCAGACCATGAAGGTGTGAGGAGAAAGTGGGGACTACAGATGCTGGAGATCAGAGTTGAAGAGTGTGGTGCTGGAAAAGCATAGTCAGGCAGCATACTAAGAGCAGATAAAATGATGTTTCGGGCATAAACCTTTCATCAGGAAAGAAGCTTTTGGGCCTAGGGGCTGAGAGATAAATGAGAAGGGGGTGTGGCGGGGGGAGGTAGCTGGGATTACGATAGGTAGATGAAGGTGGGGTTGAAAGTGATAGGTGATGAAGGGAGACAGAACGCCTCATCTACTGCATCCATTAAAGACAATGTGGTCTTCTCTTCATTGGCGAGGCAGGAGGTCAACTTGTAGACCATTTCAGGGAACATCTCTGGGACAACCACATTGAACGACACCATCGCCTAGTGGCTGAGCACTTTAACTCCCCTTCCCACTCTGCCAAGGACATGAGAGTCCTGGGCCTGCTCCATCGCCAAACCCGAGCCACCAGAAGCCTGGAATAAGAAAGCCTCCTCTTCTGCCTTGGGACCCTCCAACCACAGGGTTGATTTCGCCATTTCCCTATTTCCCCTAATCCCACCTTATCCTACTCCAGCCTTCCAAGTCAACACCGCCCTTTTGAATGTTCCTATGTGTCCACCTTCCTTCCTATCAATCTGGTCCACCCTCCTCTCCGACTATCACTTTCAACCCCACCTTCATCCACCTATTAGATGAAAGGAGGCAGCTTAGAAAAATGCCAAATGTTGCAATAAGCCAGTGGATTCAGAGAAATGAAGGACCCAGCAAAGAATGACCAAAATCAGAAAGAGAAAAAGCATGCAAACGGAAGAAAAACATGAAGACAGCTAAAAAGCGTCTATCAATGTATGGAAAAAATAATAAAAACAAGGCCAAATGTGGAACAATTGGGGAGCGTTCACGATAATTTATTGCAGATTACAGAGAGATCGCAGGGAAAAGGAACAGTGTCTTTGTGTCTATCTCCATGGAAGAATGTCCATAAATTCTCCCAGAAATACCAAGTGACCATGGGACTTGTGTAAGTAAAGTCTAAGATCATTCTTATCAGTGATGAGGTCATCTTTGAAAAGAAAGCTGGATTGAGTATTTATAAATCTGACAGACTAGATGTACTTCATACAAGAATTTCAGAGGAAGCAGCAATAGACATGTTGATTGCATCACGGATTTTCACTTTATTTTCCGACACATTCCCGAAAGGCATTTTGCCAATCTGGATAAGGTAAAGGTTAGAAATAATATCCAACAGTTTAAGAAAGGAGGAATTTGGAGAATGGTAAACTACAGACCAGTTAACCTGTCATCCGCAGTCAGGTATCTCTTGGACTCGATTACAAAGAACATGCTACTAGATATTTAGAAGGTAAAAACATAACTGGGGAGTGTGAGAATGCACCGATGAACGGAAAACCAGAAGTGGCAAACATTTTTTTGGAATGGTTTGAAGATGATTCTTGTGGACATAGGCAATGAAGAACCAATGGATAATGTATAGTTGGATATTCATGAGCTTTTTTTAAAGAACTCATACACTGAGCTCATAAGAAAAGTTAAACCGAGAGGTATTAGGAAGAACATATGCAAATGGGAAAGTAAAAATTAGGTTTACATTCATGTGAATGTATTTGGAAGATAGAGGATGTCGTGCTGCAGTTGCATCGAGCGTTGGTGAGACTAAACGTAGAATATTGTGTATCGTTCGGAGTCCCAATCTAAGAAAGAATATACTGACTACAGAGGAACTTCAAAAGGTATTATCCAAATTAACCCCTAAGTTGGCAAGGTTGTCTGACGGGGTAACTCAGCCTGTAATCTCGAGTTTCGAAACATGAGAGGTGATTGTAGTGAATCTTAGAAACATCGAAAGGACTGAATAACAGAGGGACATGAGGAAGTACAAGTAGGTGAGATCTGGCAGAATCCCATGATATTCTACACGGACAAGTCGAACAGAATAATCAGCAAACAGTCAGTGTACATTAGAAACCAAAGGGGCAATCTGTGTGTCAAGATGGAGAACATTGACGGATTGTAACAGGAGACCTTCACATCTATTTCACTTGGGAGAAGGAGGATGCAGGTACAGAATTCAAGAAGATGGACTGGACAACTCTTGAACAGATTGATGTGAAATACGAGTAGGGATTTGAGGCTTTGTTCTGTATAAATTTGGACCAATCTCCATGTCTGAAAGAGTTGTATCACAGGCGGCTGTTGGGGTCAAGGGAGGAGTGACCCTGATTGAATATTTTAAATGGAATCTGACCATAGGGGAGGTGCCAGAGAACTGGAGGACTGCTAATACGATTCCATTTCACAGTAAGGGTGGGAGAGATAGACCAGGGAACTATAGACGAGTGAATATTAGATCACTGTTAAGGAAACTACTGGATAAAATAGGGAAGGAGAAAATCGAACTCCAATCAGAGTCACAAGGTTTGATCAGAGATAATCATCATGACTTTATCAGAAGGGAGTCGCATCTAATGGATTTGATTGAATTAGTTTGAGGAGGTCGATTGTTTAGTTTTGTAGGATGGCCTTTGACAAATTTCCAGCTGGGATACTGAGAAATAATGGGATGGAGCATATCAGCTATGGAGAGAGGCTGGATAAGCTCAGGTTGTTTACTTTGGAGCAGAGAAAGCTGAGGGGTCCGTGATTCAGGAGAAAATAGATTATGAGGGACATGGACAGGGTGGATAGAGAGCCGCTGTTCCTTTTAGTCAGAGGATCAAGAACAAATGAGCACACTTTTAAAGTGAAAAGTTTGAGGTTCAGAGAGGATTTAAATATTTTTTCACCTCGAGGATGTGGGGTTCTGGGATTACTTCCTGAGAAGGGGGATTATCACGGGTAACCTCACAATCATTAAAAAGTACTTGGCGAGCAATTGGAAGTGTCATAACATTCCAGGCTATGGGCCTGGTGTAGGAAAGTGGGACTGATATAGATTGTGCAGTATTTCTGTTAGCACAGAGTCTATGCTCCTGTGAGTGTATGATGTGGAAGGTCAATTATTGAGCAGTCTAAGGCAGGAATTGATGGCTTTCTGAAGAGTACATTCACAAGGGTTAAAGGAGTGAACTGTAATAGCTTGTTAAATTCTGTCAATGTGAGAAATATGAGAAAACAAGTGCAGTTTCCCGACAGTTTGAAACCAGAGAATAGAGAATGGGAAACAGGGAAATGGCAGAACTATGAAGCCACTACTTCAGTTCTGTCTTCACAGAACTTTCAAACAATACAAGGAAAACCAAGTCTGTTGTAGGAAAATGATAGAGTACATTGAACATAGATCATCGTAAGTAAATGGTTGAGGAGAAATTATTGGGGCTGAAAGTATTGGTCATAGACAACACTGACGTAGATTTATGAAATGGGAATGATGTTTGCGAAACAGAATGGGAGACAAATGAAAGAGAAACAATGGATGTAAAACATGTGGACTTTTGGTAAAGCTCCAAGCCCAATTTGCAAAATCAAATTTGAGTGGATTGGGGGCTAATATATGGCTATGTTTCCAGAATGGGATAGCTGGCAGGAAACGGTGAATAGAAATAAACAGACTCGTCAAGCAACAGCCTGACATTGTCTGTGAGGTATGATTCTGTGAGTATGACTATATCGCAGACAACCCATTACCTACCCCGAATATCTCCTGTCTCATCAGCAGGACGGACACAGCAGAAGTGGCGGCACAGTGGGATACAGTTGGAAGGGAATTGCTCTTGGAGTCCTCAACAGTGACTCCGTATCCCATGAAGTCTCATGGCATTACTTTGCACATGGGAAAGGAAACCTCCTGCTGATTACCATGTACCAGCCTCTCTGAACTGATGAATAAGTACTCCTCCATGCTGATCAACACTTGGAGGAAGCACTGAGGGTAGCACGGACGCAAGATCTACTCTGGGTGGGGGATTTCAATGTTCGCCACCAAGAGTATCTCAGCGACAACATTACTGATCGAGCTGGCCAGGCACCAAAGGATAGAACTGCTCGACTGGTTCTGCAGCAGGTGGGAAAGGGACCAACAAGAGGAAAATACATACTTGAACACAGCCTTACTAATCTGCCAGTTACAGAAGTATCTGTCCATGACATTATCAGTAAGAGAGACCACCGCATAGTCATTGTGGAGACAAAATCACACCTGCACATTGAGAATAACCTCCACCATTTTGGGTGGTACTATCACGTTGCTAAACAGGGCAGACTTCGAACAGATCTAGCAGCTCAAATCTGCATGTCCATAAGGTGTCATGAGTCATCAATAGCAGCCAAGTTGTACTCCCGCATAACCTCATGGCCTCCCGCATACCCCCCTCACAACAATTGCCATCAATCTAGAGGATCAACATTGGTTCAGTGGAGTTTGCAGGATGGCAGGAGCTGCACCAGCCATACCTGATAATGGGGTGTCAGCCTGGTGAAGCCACCAATCAGGACTACTTATGCGCCAAACAGCATAAGCAGAAAGTAATAGACACAAATAAGTGATCCCACAAGCAAAGGAACAGATCTAAGCTCTGCAGTTGTTCCACATCTAGCCGAGAAACGTTGGGGACAATTGAACAATTCACTGGAGGAAGCGATTCCACAAATAACTCCTTCCTCCACGATGGAAGAGCCCAGCACTTCAGTGTATAAGATAAGGCTGATGCATTCGCAACAATCTTCAGTCAGAAATGCTGACTGGATGATCCATTTCAGCCTCCTTCAGTGGTCCTCAGCAATTCAGTTACCAGTCATCAGCCAATTCGATTGAGTCCACTCGATATCCAGAAACGAGTGCAGATACTGGATACTCCAAAAGGTGCATAATCTGACACCATTATGTCAATACTACTGACAACTTGTGCTCCATAACTTGCCACTCCCCGAGCCAAACTATTTCAATACAGTTACAACAATGGCTTTTCCTGATTACGTGGAAAATTACCCCAAGTAATCATTGCTCCTGTATGTAAAAAGCAGAACAAATCCAATCCGGCCAAATACCACCCCATCAGTCTCCTCTCGATCATCAGTAAAGTGGTGGAAGATCTCAGTGCTTTTAAGCAGCATCTGCTCAGCAATACCCTGGTCAATGACGCCCTGTTTGGGCTCCACCAGGGCCACTCAGCTCCTGACCTCATTACCGTGGTTCAAACATGGACAAAAGAGCTGAATTCCAGAGGTGGGGTGAGAGTTACAGCCCTTTAAAACAAGGCTGCATTCGACCCTGTGTGGTATCAAGGGGCTTTAGCAACACTGGAACCAATGGGTATCAGAGGCCAAATCCCCGCTGGTTAGAATCATACCTGACACGTAGGAAGGTGGTCATGGTTGATGAAGGTCAATCAACTCAGCTCCAAATCTGTAGGAATCCCTCGAGCAGTGACTGAAAACTTCTTCAGGGCTGCTTCATCAATGACCTTCCCTCCATTTTAAGGTCAGCAGTGGGGATGTTCGCCAATGATTGTACAATGTTCTACAACATTTGTGGCTCCTCAGATACTGAAGCAGTCCATGTTCAAACGCGACAAGATCTGGAGAGTATCCAGGCTGACAAGTGTCAAGTAATATTCAGGCCACACGAATGCCAGACCGTGACCATCACCAATAAAATACAATCTAACCTGCCCCTTTACATTCAATGGTGTTACTATCACTGAATCCCCAGTATCAAAGTCCTGGTGGGTAATCATTGCTCAGAAACTCACTGGTCTCGCCACATGAACACAGGAACTATAACAGCAGATTAGAAGCTAAGAATACTGCGGCAAGTAACTCACATCCTGACGTCCAAACGTCTGTCCATCATCTACAATGCATAAATCAGAAGTGTAATAGGAGACTCCCAATTTGCCTGGAAGAGTGCAGCCCCAACAAAACTCAAGAAGCTTGATACCATCCAGGACAAAGCAGCCAGTTTGACTGTCCCTTCACCCACAATGCTCCACCATTGACGCTCAGCAGCAGCAGCAGCAGTGTTTTACTATCTACATGCTGCAATGAAACGGTTCACCAAAGATCCTCAGAGACCATCTTCCCAACTCACGACCACATCTATCTAGAAGGACAAAGGCTGCAGATGGATGGGATTACCATCATCGTCAGGTTCTCTCCAAGCCATTCACCATCCTGACTTGGAAATATATCACCGCTCCTTCACAGTCACTGGATCAGAATCCTGGGATTCCCTCCCTAATGGCATTGGAGGTCAACCACAGCAGGTGGACTGCAGCGTACAACAAGGCAGCTCACCACCACCTTCGCAAGGGCAATTAGGGTCAAGCAATAAATGCTGGCCCAGCCAGTGACACCCAGATTCATGAAATAAATGAATAGAAATTAACAGAGGAAGGTTGTTGAGGTGTCGCAGGGATCAGTGCTTGGGGCCCAGCTGTCCACAATGCCCTTTAAACATTTGGTCGCTGGAATCAGATACAATATATCCCAGCCTGCTGACAGCACTAACGGGTGTGGGATTGTGAGCGGGTGAGGAGGTTATAAAAAAGCACCGAGAAGACTAAGACAAGTGGAGTGAATGGATAAATACGTGACAGATGGGAAACAATGTGTATAGAGGTGACGGTGTGCTCTTTGGTGGAAACGATAAATTGGCAGCCTACCATTTGAAAGGGATTGGTTGAAACATGTTGATCTACAAAGGTGCGTATGCTCCTTTTTGTTGTTTCCTTCTGCATAAACCTCTGAGGTCCCTGCAGCGCAGTGAGTTCTGTAACCAGAAGTCAATACTGGCCATGGCATTGGCATGCTGCCCAGTGTACACAGACCCACCAAGTGGGGAGCTGCAACACTGAAAAGGATCTGCATCTCCCTGTATACCAGTCGTTGAAAGTAATATTACAGAAACAGAAAGCAGTGAGGAACATAAATGGTGTGTGGACCTTAATTTCAGGGGGGTGCGAGTCCAGGAGAAAGGGTGTCTTACTGCAACTGTATACGGCCTTGGTGAGATATCATCTTGAACATTGTGCATTATTGTGGACGGTTTTTGTCTCCTTACCTAATAAAGGACAAACCTGACATTGATGGAGAGCAGTGAAGGATGACCAGACTGATCTCTGGGATGACAGGCTTGCGGTGGGAGCAGAGTTTGGGGTGACTGGGCCAGTATTCCATGGGGTTTAGGAAAATGAGTGGAGATCTCAGTGAACTATACAAAACTCTGACAGGGTTAGTCAGATTGGAAGCAGGGATGATAATTCCCCTGGCTGGGACTTCTAAAACAAGGGGCCACAGTATTAGGTACAGGCAGTCACTCTGCATTGAGATGATAATAAATGTCTGCTCTCGCTGACTGGGGAACTTGGGGAATACGCTCGTACCTGGAAACCGAGACACTGATTATAAATAAGGATTTAGAGACAGTAAAGGGATGGTGGGAGAGCAGGAGTACGGTGTGGAAATGAAGGGCCAACCATCATTATATTGAATTGGTTAGCAAACTTGATGGACCAAACGTACTACTGCACCGCCTATTTTATAGCTTCCCAAGGTTACTCACATTAACGGATATGTATATCGTGTGGGGTAAGTGCATTGAGGAGAGTTTTTCTATGATCTAGAATGAGGAGGCTAAATGTGTTTTCCATTCCCGATGTTTCTGTGCAGTCTGTGGGAAAGCTCTGTAAATGCTGTCACAAGCTCTCAGGTGTTAGGAAGGAGGTTTCTGCAGGGTCGACAGGACTGTGTTCCCATTCCCTTTTCTGACATTGATGCTGAGGCCGGGTGTTCTGTCCGGTTTCATCCTTTCAGACCTCGAAGTAGTTTGCTTCGAACAGATCTGTTGGTCAAGTCTGGTAGCTTTAATGAGTTAGCATGAGGTAAAGTTCACGTGATTCTGACCCTGACATCTTCGCCCACACTCGTCACTGAGCCATAGATGGTGTTAATGGCAATGACAGACTGAGGTGTTACCCTGGCAAAAAGTTACAGGTTGTGGTTGAATGCAGATCTGCTTCTCCTGCTTCTGTGATCTACAGCACTACGTGAATACACAGTTTCGAGCTGCAATATCTGCAATGCACTTTTGCTGTCTGTTCCCCAATTCTCACTGAGACCCATTCACCCATCAGCCCTGCACTCAGTGACCGAACCTGGTTTCTGATGTGGAAATACTTTATTTTCATACTCTCATCCTGCTGAGGATCTGTCTTCCCGGGTCTTGCTTCCAACCTGACACATTCCGCAAAAGCATTTAACTGATCTTAATTCAAATGTTTAATTCACCTAAATCTTTTTCCTTGAGAAATACCAATCTTCTGTGCTTAAAGTGAATGTGTTTCCTCTGTTTCTTTACCTGACCATGATTAAGAGCTCTGTCGTGTCAGTGATGCCAGCGTTATGCAGTCTCAGAGCCAATGAATTCTCTGGATTCGCAATCATCTTCACCACATTGTATGTTTCCTCTTTTGGTTTGATGCATTATCACTCATGGCTGCCTTGTCCTCCCATGAGTATGTTTCAAGTTCTTGGGGTTGCATTTCTGGTGACCATCTTGAGGGACTGAATGGTCTCCTCTGTTTTTGTGCACCAGGTTATAGGAGTAAGCGTCCTCCAACTGTTTCTGTCTAGCAGGTTTGAGGGGCTGAATGGAACACAGGAACATGGGACTGAGGAGCAGGAGTGGGTCATTAGATACTTTGAGCCTTCTCCAACAGGCAGTAAGATTGTGGCTGATCAGATTGGGGTCTCAGCCCCACTTTCCTGTCTATATCCCATTATCCGTGACTCACTTCTTTGTCAAATATTTAACTAATGCAGCTTTCAATCAATGTGACACAGAGGCATGATATACTTCCAGAGAAGAGAAGTCCGACTTGAAAGGACCTTACAGAATTTTTCATCATCCCTCTTATAGAATCAGAGAGTCATGCAGAATGAAAGCAGACCTTTTAGTCCAATCTGTTCACTCCGATCATATATCAGTCCCATTTGCCAGCATTTGGTAAATATCCCTACTTTTTTAAATGTGCGATTGTAACCGCCTTCAGCACTTCCTCTGACAGCACTTTCTGTACACACACCACTCTCTGTGTGAATCATTTACCTATAGATCCCTTCTAAATCAATCCCCCTCGCCTTCAAACTATGCCCTCTTGTTCTGGACTCCCCTATCCTGGAGAGCAGTACGTGGCTGTTCAGAATATCCATGCCCCTGATGGTTTTATCAACCTTTTTAATGTCACCCCCCAGCCTCTGACACTCCAAGGGGAAACACCTCAACCTAATCAACCTCTCCCTAAAGCTCAAACCTCCAGTCCTGGGACATCTGTGTAAGTCATTTCTGCAGAAAACCGAGTTGTACGCAGTATTCTTAAAGTGGCCTCACCAACGTTCTGTACAGATACAACATACCACCACAACTCCTATACTCAATGCTCTGACTGATTAAGGCAAATGTGCCAAATGTGTTCTGCACCACACTCTCTACCGCGTTTCCACTTTCAAGGAACAATGCACCTGCAGCCCTATGCCCCTTTGTTTCACAACACTCCCCAGGACCTGACCATGAAGTATATAATGTCTGCCCTGATTTGCCTTCCCAAAATGCAAAGCTTCATTTTTCTCTAAATAAAACTTCATCTGTTACTACTTGCATCTTTGTCCCATCTAATTGCGGTCTTGTTGTACTCTGAGATAATCTACTACATCACCATTCTGATGTCATCTGTAACCTTACTAACTATTGCCCGTATATTCACATCTAAATCCTTTACATAAATGATAAAATACAGTGAACTCAGTCCTGATTCTTACAGCACACTACTGCTCACAAGCCGCCAGTCTGAAAAATTTCCCTCTTCCTTCAAGCCATTTGTGACTAGATCCTTCTGTATCTTATGTCACTGAAATTTACTAATCTGTCTACCAATCAGAATGAAATACTAGCTATGAAGACAGGCTGAGTAGGTTAGGTTTATTTTCACTAGATAAAAGGAGATTGAAGGGGGACCTGATTAAGATTTGCAAAATCATGAAGGGTGTAGCCAGGGTGAATAGAGACAGCCTTTTTCCCAGGTTGAAGGATTCAATAACGAGAGGTCGTGCTTTCAAAGTGAGAAGAGGAAAGTTTAAGGGGGATACACGCGGTAAGTACTTCACACAGCGGGTAGTGGCCATTTGGAACGCGTTGCGAGCAGAGGTGGTAGAGGCAGGCACGGTAGATTCATTTAAGATGCGACTGGACAGATGCATGAGTAGGTGGGGAGCAGAGGAAGACAGATGCTTAGGAATGGAACGACTGATTTAGACAGTACATTTGGATCGGCTCAGGCTTGGAGGGCGAAGGGCCTGTTCCTGGACTGTAAATTTTCTTTGGTCTTTGTTCTTTAAAAGAACACCTTGCTGAAGTCCATTTAGACAATGTCTACCAAATTGCCTTCATCAATCTTCTTTGTCATCTCTTCAAAAAACTCAACCAAATTAATGAGACATGATTTCCCATGCAGAAAACTACGTTGTCTACCCCGATCAGCCCTTGGCTTCCCAAATGTATGTAAATGGTATTCCTCAGAATCCCCCCAACAACTTACCCACCACTGACATCAGGCTCACTGGTCTATCGATCCCCGGCTTTTTGGGGTCACTGTTTCCTTTTCTAGTCCCACTCCTCCACTGCTCACAACAAATGTTAAATGTGACCAGGTTGGTGATATGGCCGATGATATCGGTCTCAGACTGAGTCAGGGTTAGTTTTAGGAACAAGTTAGGCTAGTTTCTTTAATCTGCTAAAACAACACGTTTATGATCCAGAGCAATGTTACTCAAACTATGATGGAAAGATGAATGGCAAACTGTTTGAGTATTGAAATAATATAATCAATATTTCCCTTTCTAAAAACACACACACACACACAGACACACACAGACACACACACAGACACACACACACATACACACACACACTGACACACACAAGACACACACACACTGACACACACACACACTGACACACACACACATATACACACACACAGACACACACACACAGACACACACAGACACACACACACACTGACACACACGCGCACCGACACACACAGACACACATATACACACACAGACACACACACACACACACACACACACACACACACACACACACAATCTCTGCAATTTTAACTTGAAAGAACTTTGTCCAAATATTATTGAAACTCATGACAAAGGAAAAATTGTGAGATTGTCCAAAACATTATTCTGCTTCTGAAGATATTGTACTCACACAAGCTGCTAGCAAATGGGATTTCATCCTGGGAGAGTTTGGATTTGACTGAATTCCCTTTGCTTTATGCAGTGAATAGATTCCAGTGAATTCTGGTTCGGGATCATCCAAAGGGTAGCACGGTGGTGAGCACTGCTGCCTCACAGCACCAGGGACTTGGGGTCGATTCCAGCCTTGCGTGACTATCTGTGTGGAGTTTGCACATTCTCCCCTTGTCTGTGTGAGCTCCTAATGGGTGATCCTGTTTCCTACCACAAACTGTGTAGGTTCGGTGGATTGGTCATGCTAAATTGTCCGTAGTGTTCAGGGATTTCTAGGTTATGTGCAATAGTCAGAGGTAAATATAGGGAAATGGGTTGGGAAGGTTGGTATGGACTTGTTGGGTCGAAGGGCCTGTTTCAACACTGTAGGGATTCCATAAAAATAAGAACGGCAACGATGACTGTAGAGTTTTTTTTTAGCTCGAACACATTGCTGTGATGAGGAACAATGAAGGAGAGAGAGTGCAATAAGCCACTCCTTCTTAGGCAGATTACATTTTCTCCCTCTCTGAGTTGAATCACATCGTAATGTCATCCTCTCCCAAACTGGATCATGTGAGGTCTCCTTGTACATTGTCCAAACTATGTATCCATCACATTCCCTGCTCCATGTAGGTGCATCATTGCTGCTGTCATACACAGAGCCATACCCTGAGCAGAAAATGGTCTCGGTCAATTTGATATATGTTTACATGTCCCTACATCATTAAAAAATAAAAAGTTAAATTTATTCAGTATACCTGCGTTAAACTGAATGCATTTTTAAAAGAAATACAGAAATTGCTGGAAAAGCTCACCAGGTCTCTCAGTACCCAGATGCTGTAGTTGTACCAGCCTCCATCACTTCCTCTGGCAGCTCATTCCATACGCACACCACCCTCTGTGTGAAATGGTGCCCTTTAGGCCTCCTCAAAACCTTTCCCCTCTCACTTTCCACCAAAGCCCTCTAGTTTTGGATGTCCCTAACCTGCTGGAAAACCCCTAACGACTCACCCTATCCATGGCCATTTTGATTTTATAAACCTTTGCTGCAAAATGTGACTCCAATCAACACGAATGGCTGTACTTTCAGTCATCCTGGGCCTAAATTCTGAAATTCAATACTGACACCTCTTCCTTCTCCATCAAGTCATAATTCTAAATCCATTTTAATCAGTTTGTTCAGATGTATCCTGAAACACTTCTGTGGGATTTACACCTAGACCTTTGTGCCCGGAGGCAGGGACACTAGCATCACCCAGCAATACCCATAAAGCTGTAACATTATTCTCCTGTGTGTTTGTTCATCAGCCTGTTCTGCTATGCTGGGACATACCTCTGCAACAGGCAGGACTTGAGTCCAGGCCTTCTAGCCCAGAGCTAGGAACACTACCACACAAGTTCGGGAATTGGAATCAAATCCAGAGCTCTGGCTCAGAGGCAGGGACACTACCCACCACACTACCATACCCAGATTTTGGGTCATATTTTAGTGCCCACTTTTAGCTCAGTGTGGATTTATTATAATCAGGTTCCCATTACTGAACTACACAAAACACTTTGTATTGTTAAACAAATGCAAGATATTTGTCTCAACTGTAGGATATTGAGTGTACGTGCTGCGCTATCGAAATTAACTATGAGCATCTTTAATTGCTATTATCTGTAGTCTGCAATATTAAGGAAAGAAATCCTGCAGACACACTCTGCCCAATGAAGGGTCTCAAATAGATATTTATTACTGATCACCAGAGACGAAGGGAGAGCTTAATTTCTGACCCCAAAACACCGATCACTCTTACCCAACTCTCACGTGTGACTCCCCTTTTCCTAAAACCATGAAATGACACCAGGCCGCTGATTACTCTCCAGCCTCTCCTCCCCAGTGACTGTGTCTGCAATCTGTCCCACCTCCCCCTAACCACACAAGGCAAACCAAGCTCAGGTTCTTTGTGAAAATCAAGGCCGGAGTGTGTCAGCCTCCTGGAGATGGATGGGCATTTTAAAATTGAAGGGGGAGGGTGAGGTGACAGTAATATCACACATTGGGCTGGGGGGTGGCGGATGGAGTTTAGTTTGGATTAATGCGAGGTATTGGGTTTGGTCAATCAAACAACAGCAGGACCTATACAATTAAAAGTAGAGCCTTTGGCAGTGTTGTAGAACAGAAACCTAGGCCGTCAGGTTTAATTCTTTAAAATTTGCATCTCATATAGATAGTGTGGTTAAGAAGGTGTTTAACACACATGTCTTCATAGGACAGAACTTTGAGTATCGGAATTGGGATGTCATGTTGTGATTGTACAGGACATTTGTGAGACCTCTTCTGGAATACTGTGTCCAGTCTGGTCATCCTGCCCGCTCATTCCATAGGCACACCACCCTCTGGGTGAAACAGCTGCCCCTTAGGTCACTAATAAATGTTTCCCGTCTCACCTTTAGCCTATGTCCTCTAGTTTTGGACTCCCCGTACCCTAAGAAAATACCTTGACTATTCACTTTGATATTACTGACGTTGATATTATTAAGCTGGAGAGGATTGAGAAGAGATTAACCTGGATGTTGCTGGGAAAGGAGGGTGTGAGCTATAAGGAGAGGCTGGATCGGCTGGGACTTTTTTCACTGAAGAATATGAGATTAAGCAGTAACTTTACAAGAGGTTTATAAAATAATGAGGGTTACAGAGAAGCTGAAGGACTGATGTCTTTTCTCGAGAGTTGGGGATTCAAAACTGAGGGATTTTTAAGGTGTGAGGAAAAAAGATTTACGAAAGTCATGAGAGGTAATTATGTTAGACAGACTCTGGCTTGTGTGTGGAATGAACTTCCAGAGGAAGTGGTGAAAGTAGGGACAGTTACAACGTTTAAAGGACATTTAGATCAGAACATGGATAGGACATCAGTTTGGATGGTGCTGTGAGCAGCTGCCGTCTCCCCGCCCCCCCCCCCCCCCGAGTGAATCCCTGTTGGTTTTCACCCTCTGCCAATGCCTGTGCAGTGGCGTGTGGAGGCCAGCAGAGGGTGGCATTGCATCACTTTAAGCACCACAGAGACTGCCAGACCTGCCCCACACATACACACAGATACACACACGGGGATGGTTAGGGCACGGCGTGAAGCTCATCTGGTAACTTAAATGAAACATAAAGAAATGCTCAATTCGCCTCGTAAACTGTTAAAATATGAGTGACAGAGAACTCCCAAATTCCACTGTTTAAATAAAATTATCAATTTATTTTTTCACTCTGAAAGTGAACATTTTACATCAACTATTCACAATTCTGGGACTCTCTTTCTCTTAACTGCTTATTACCCGACTCCAGCTCTATAGCAATATACTGTTTCTGGGTCTGCCATCCTCTCGTATCACAGGTGCTTGTAAGCTCTCAGTTCAGAACAGCATTCCCTCTCTCTTACAGTTATAGTACACCCTTTCAACTTCACCACATTATACCCTGATGAATATCGATAAGTGGGACCTATCCGGATTTCTCTTGCTCTGTGGTTTGTCAATATTTCATTCGCTCTGTCTGGTGTGTGTCAGGACTGTTGTTGTTCCATTGACAGTATGTCATTATTAGACACTGTCCGTGGGAGTATATCAGTATTTCACTTGCTCGCACTCGTGTATGTGGGGCAGGATTTCAGTTGTTTCATGGGGACTGTGACACTATAACAATCTCAATGTTTGTAGGTGGCACCGAACTTGGAAGAACTCTGAAGTCTATGGAGGTCATTGTGGAACTCTAACACGACAGTGACACGTTGGAGTAGTGTTCAAGTGTAAGGCAGGTGGGGATCAATGCAGAGCAGTTTGAGGTGATACACTTTGGTAGGAAGAACAATGAAAGACAGTTTAAAACAGGCCGTCGAGTTATAAAGGGGGTGCAGGAGCAGAGAGCGCTGGGTGTATATGAGCACAGATTGTTGAAGATATCAGGACAAGTGGGGAGAGCAGTAACGATCACAGATTAGTTTCAGTATCTGAGCTGTTTCCAGGGGGAGGTGTAGGAGGTAGTCTCCGTGCTCCCTTCCTGGGAGGTGGTGACGATGTGTTGTGAGCCCACCCTCCTGCCCACCGAGACCAAGGGGATTCCATTTGTACCAGCTCGAGACAAAAGGGAGATGGCATCAGGGCCACCGCTTCTAAGTTGTGCCGGGGGGAAACGGAGCTGCCAGTGGGTTTAAAGTGAGAATTGCCCTTCACTGAACATTGCTCCTTACTCGGTCGGTGGGACGTGGATGTTTCAGAATCTCTGCACGAGGCGTCCCCATCCTCTCCGGCTCCTACCAGGGTCCTCCCCATGTGGCAGGGGGAGGAGGGGGGGAGGGAACGGATATCGGACACTCCACCACCCGGCTTGGCCCTTTCTGTCCTATTCCAGGCTGTTTCTCCTGCAATGGGAGAAAGGGAGGGAGGGAGGGAGTATGTGACCCTGCTGTTAGTGCTGGTATAGGTGGGGGACATGTGGAGGGGTATGATAGAATCAGACCACAGTGTTGTTCCCATGCAGTGTTATTAACGTGTGGGGTAAAGTGGAGGGAGGAAGTGAGAGAGATGAAGAGGGAGAAGGAGAGGGAGAGAGAGAGAGAGAGCAGGAGAGAGGGAGAGGGAGAAAGCGCGCGGCAGTGGGGAAGGTGCTATAACAGATATACGGTGAGTGTGAGGGAGCAGAGAGAATACAGTGACCCTTATCCTGACAGAGCGGGGAAGGTTATTGATGCTTGCCCTGTATTGCTGGACATTTCTTCAGACCGCAGATACTGCACTGAGCTGGGTGGGGAGCTCAGACCATGCTCGGTGGGTCTGGTGGTGTCGCCCCCTCTGGGAAGAGAATGGTCCCCCTCTGTACTAGCCCATCCACCAGGCCCTCCGTGCCCCTGTCAACAAACCCTAGTGTAAGTCACTTATCTGCCATGCTCGGGGTAAACTGTATAGGGCAGCTCCAAACTGAGAAAGCTCAACTGTGTGCCCATTTGGGCTTTTAAACATGGCACTAGTGCCAGAGATCATGGAATATCCAGGAGCATCCGGACGATGGTGTGCACCTCCAGTCATGATGGGTGAGATCATCTGGCTGGTATTGAATGAGAGGGACACTATGGGGTGGTGTGGGTAGTTAATGAGGTGAGTCTGATAAGATAGCATAAGAAAACTAGCTCGGTCTGTTGCGGTTGATCCCTCTGTCCCAGTCAATTAAAATGGCACTGAGAGAAATTATTGTCAGAATCTGTCCAATGAATATTGGACTCTGTTGAAACCAGTCCCATTTACAAAGCTGGAGAACAAATGTTCATACAAAACTCTCCATCATTTCACCTCACACCAATATCCCATTTTCCCATCTTTCCTGGGAAGACAGGCTCTTGTTACAGGATGCTATCGAAGTGTCTACATTTCAGCATTCTGCAACCTGGGAACACATCCTTCCATGACACTGTCTCTCAGTCTCCCCCTTCTCTGTCTATACACCAAACCCCTCCCATTTGGTGATATTTAAACTGATTCCCCCGCCATCTCTCTCTGGCAGTGATGTTCACACCCATAGCAACCCCTTATCACGGCACAAAGGAGATTATGGAGCTGTAAATGGGTGGGAGCTGCACATCCTGTCACTTCCAGCCCGGGCTGCAAGTTTCCCCACACTGGGCAGGGGTCTAACACAGTGTTACTGAGCAACGCACAGGGGTGGGGTACACAGTCCTACATGCTGGGAAGGTAAATGCTCCTGGGTTACAGATCAATGCACTGGGGTGGTGTACACAGACCTACATGCTGGGAGGGTAACTGCTCCTGGGTTACAGATCAATGGACCTGGGTGGAGTACACAGTCCTACATGCTGGGAGGGTAACTGCTCCTGGGTTACAGATCAATGTATTGGGGTGGTGTACACAGTCCTACATGCTGGGAGGGTAACTGCTCCTGGGTTACAGATCAATGCACTGGGATGGGGTACACAGTCCTACATGCTGGGAGGGTAAATGCTCCTGGTTGACAGATCAATGCACTGGGGTGGGGTACACAGTCCTATATGCTGGGAGGATAACTGCTCCTGGGTTACAAATCGATGCACTGGGGTGGTTTACACAGTCCTACATACTGGGAGGGTAACTGCTTCTGGTTTACAGATGAATGTACTGGGGTGGGGTACACAGTCCTACATGCTGGGAGGGTAACTGCTCCTGGTTTACAGATCAATGCACTGGTTTGGGGTACACAGTCTTATATGCTGGGAGGGTAACTGCTCCTGGTTTACAGATCGATGCACTGGGGTGGTGTACACAGTCCGACATGCTGGGTGGGTAACTGCTCCTGGTTTACAGATCGATGCACTGGGGTGGTGTACACAGTCCGACATGCTGGGTGGGTAACTGCTCCTGAATTACAGATCAATGCACTGGGGTGGGGTACACAGCCCTCCATGCTGGGAGGGTAACTGCTCCTGGGTTACAGATCAATGTACTGGGGTGGGGTACACAGTCCTACATGCTGGGAGGGTAACTGCTCCTGGGTTACAGATCAATGTACTGGGGTGGGGTACACAGTCCTACATGCTGGGAGGGTAACTGCCCCTGGTTTACAGATCAATGTACTGGGGTGGGGTACATAGTCCTACATGCTGGGAGGGTAACTGCTCCTGGGTTACAGATCAATGTACTGGGGTGGGGTACACAGCCCTCCATGCTGGGAGGGTAACTGCCCCTGGTTTACAGATCAATGTACTGGGGTGGGGTACACAGCCCTCCATGCTGGGAGGGTAACTGCTCCTGGGTGACAGATTAATTCCCGGGTGATCACTGCACAGATCGCTATCTAGTTGAGGTTTATAGATAATGCAATTATATGGATTCGGTAGCTCCTTCTGCTGGATGGATATTTGTTTCAGGTTCACACATTAGTGCCCTGCTGTGGTCTGCACAGCTCCCTGTGCTGCACAGATATCTAGTCCGGGGTTATAGATCAATGCATTGCTGTGGTCTGCACAGCTCCCAGTGCGGAACAGATATATGGTCTGGGTTTATAGATCAATGCACAACTGTGGTCTGTGCAGTGTCCCACACTGGACAGATTGCTGGATTGTATTGTCCCAGTGTAATGGCTGAATCTGCACATTGCTTCACCCTGGCCATATTGCTGGATTGTATTGAGCAGTGCAATGGATGAATCTGGACAGATTGCTGTGTTGTACTGAGCAGTAAACTGGCCTGGTCTGTACAGTGTTCCACGGTGAACAGATATCTCCCCGGGGTTGATGGTGTCTGAGCTGGTTCTGGGAGGTGGATTGAGAATGTGGTATATCTCACCATTTCAGCTGATCTGGCGATGCCTTTAGTTCCCATTCCTGTGATTGGACCCTCCGTCTCTCACCCCATTAATGTTACAGTGTGTCCAGGCACAGGACATCATGTTGGTGGGGTGGGGAGGGGGGAAAGGTCATGGACAGGTCAAGGGGTTCCCCGGAACGTTCTGTCCCCAACATTCTATAACTGACATTCCCCGGAACGTTCTGTCCCCGACATTCTATAACTGACATTCCCAGAATTTTCTCTCCCTGACATTCTATAACTGACATTCTCCAGAACGTTCTGTCCCTGACATTCTATAACTGACATTCCCCGGAACGTTCTGTCCCTGACATTCTATAACTGACATTCCCCGGAACGTTCTGTCCCCGACATTCTATAACTGACATTCCCCGGAACGTTCTGTCCCCGACATTCTATAACTGACATTCCCCGGAACGTTCTGTCCCCGACATTCTATAACTGACATTCCCCGGAACGTTCTGTCCCCGACATTCTATAACTGACATTCCCCGGAACGTTCTGTCCCCGACATTCTATAACTGACATTCTCCAGAATTTTCTCTCCCTGACATTCTATAACTGACATTCCCTGGAACGTTCTGTCCCTGACATTCTATAACTGACATTCCCCGGAACGTTCTGTCCCTGACGTTGTTTGTGAACGGCAGGACGTCAGTGAATTGAACAAACGATAAGATCCCGAGGGAAGAGATCCCGTTCCAGGGAGAAGGAGACACTGTTCCGAAGGCCCCTCAGGCAGTTAAAGGGGGGAATACGTTTTCCCTGCGTTTACATTTCTCCACGACACAGGATCGACCACAATTTAGACCAAAATTCAGAAATTCCCAAACTCCGTTTGTCTTCAGGAAACTGGGAGAGAAACCTTCAGGACAGCAACATTCCCACCCTCCGTATTAGGAACTGGGAAGGAGTGACCTGTGTCTGCTCTCGAGTTTTCGAGTGTGTGGGAATGTTCTAGAAACCATCTGTCCTTATGGATGTGTCTCTGTGTGTTTGGGGAGGGAGGGATTCTTGTGGTTTATGTCACATTTTTGTCAGTAATTCCGACCTTCCCATTTGTTATTCCAGCTCCAATTATTTTAATAAATCCCTGAATACAGGGACACATTTGAAAATCTCACTGGGTCCCCGATCAAACGGGTCCCTTTGCCTCCAGGCTGATGGATAATGGGTTTGTTTTCCTTCCTCACAGTTAACGTAGTGACCATCTACGTCCTGCTTTATAAAGATTGTGGATTGTCTCCATGTGTCAGACGTTACCTGGGGGCCATGGCAGCGGTGGATCTCCTGGTCATTATCCTCGACCTGATCCTGAGACACATTCCCATTGTTTATTGGGAACAGTTTTATTTCCTGATGGACTCCGTCCCCGTGTGTAATATCCACGCCGTCCTGCTTTATGCGGCCACTGACTGCTCTGTCTGGTTCACCGTCACTTTCACCTTTGATCGGTTTGTGGCCATTTGTTGCCAGAAGCTGAAAAGTAAATATTGCAGTGAGAAAACGGCGGCTGTGGTTCTGGGAGCAGTGACTGTGCTGAGCTGTTTAAAGAACATTTTCTGGTATTTTATGCTCGAGGCTCGGTATTGGCTGGTGAACCGCCCCTGGTTTTGTTCTGTAACAGACGCTGTTCTATCCTCCAGTGTCTGGGTCACAATCGAGTCCCTCCACCACATTCTAACCCCGTGTGTCCCATTTCTCCTGATTCTGCTGCTCAATGTTCTCACCGTCAGACACATTTTAGTGACCAGCAGAGCCCGCAGGAGACTCCGCGCTCACACCAATGGGGACGCTCAGTCTGACACAGAAATGAGAAACCGAAAAAAATCCATCATTTTACTGTTTGTGATCTCGGCCAATTTCATCCTGTTATGGTCAATGTTAATGCTGTTTTCTATATGGAAACGGATGTATTGGATTGGGTATCAGTCTGTGTATCTCGATCCCGTGGTGCGGGAATTGGGCTTCATGCTGCAGCTCCTCAGTTGCTGCACAAACACCGCGATTTATGCCGTGACCCAGACTAAGTTCAGGCAGCAGCTGAAGAATGTGCTGAAATATCCCTTCACCCAAATCCATCCATCCATCAAATTCCCTCATTAATCAATCCATCCGGCATTTTCTCATTTCAGTTCAGTGTTTCAGCGATGGAGCAGCCTGTCACTCTGGTAACAGACTGAGGGTAGCGCTGGTTTGTCCATCCTTATCCCACAGGGGGGTTACAGGGAAACATTTCAATGTTTCTCACAACTCAGAGGCCAGTGAGAAAAGGCTCCATCCCACTGACTGTATCCATCACTTCCATTTGTAACCAATAAAAATGTTGATTAAAGAGTGCCGAGCAGCAGAGTGACCGATGTTGTTGTGTGTCTTTGTGTTGGAGAAGCTGAGCTGGAGAGAGACAGGCTCAGCCCCAAGTCCTGGTTCTCAGGGAAGGGGAGGGCACCGCGCCCTGAGCCCAGGAGCTGGGTTTAACTCCCTCTGTCCCCCCACTCCAACCTGGACTCCCCATTTCCTCTCCCCTACCCTTTCTCCTCATTGCTCTCCCTCTCTATCTCTGCATACTCTTTCCTTCTCATCACCTCTCCTTTTCACTCTCACTCATTCCCCCGTCTCTATCACACCACACCCCCAACCCCGGTTTCTCCACCTGCCTCCCCTCTTCCCTCTCTCCCTCCCTGAGAGAGAGAGAGAGAGAGAGGAGATAGGGATGGAGTTAAGAGAGGGAACGAGAGAGGCGCAAACAGAGGGGGCAAGACAGGGAGGGAGATGGCAGCAAGAGAAAGAGAGAGAGACAGAGGCGAGAATGAGAGAGAGAGGGAGGAGAGAAAGGGAGATGAGGCGACAGTGATTCGAGAGAATGTGAAAGAGCAGGGAGACACAGGGTGGGGGGGACGAGAGACAGGGGGGTGAGAGAGAGGGGAAAGAGAGAGAGAGGAGGTGGGCGAGAGAGAGAGGGGGACGGACTAAAGGGGTGGGAGAAACGGGGGGTGCGAGAGAGAGGAGAGCCGATAGAGGGGAGGCCGAGAGAGGGGGGGGTGAGAGAGAGGAGGCAAGAGAGACAGGGGTTCGAGGAGGGGGGGCGAGAGAGAGGGGGCGAGAGAGAGGGGGGCGAGAGAGACAGAGGGGTGAGAGAGAGAGGGGGGCGATGAGAGACTGGAGGTGATGAAAGAGACTGGGGACAAGAGAGAGACCGGGGCGACAAGAGAAACCAGGGCCGTGAGAGACCGGGGGTGGGGGTGGGGGCGAGAGAGACCGAGGGTGAGAGAGAGGGGGTGACGAGAGAGAGAGGCAGTGAGAGAGAGAGAGGCGGTGAGAGAGAGAGGGGGGCAAGGGGGGGTGCGAAAGAAAAGGGGCCGCGAGAGGGGGGGCAAGAGAGGGAGGGGGTGCGAGAGAGAGAGGGGGCCGACTGAGTGAGGGGGGGCGAGACAGAGGGGGACGAGAGAGAGATTGGGGGCGACGAGAGAAACCGGGGACATGTGAGACCGGGGGCGAGACAGACCGGGGGTGACGAGAGAAACCAGGAACATGAGAGACTAGGGGGGTGAGAGCAACCAGGGGTGAGACGGAGGGGGTGATGAGAGACTGGAGGTGACGAGAGAGACCAGGGGTGATGAGAGAGAGAAGGGGGTGAGAGAGACCGGGGCTGGCGAGGGACGCAGTGGGGGGGGGGGGGGGGGCAAGAGCGCGAGGGGGGTGGGGTGAGACAGACGCGGGGGGGGGGAGGTGAGAGAGACGGGGGCGAGAGAGAGACCGGGGGCGAGAGAGAGACAGGGTGTGATAGAGACCGGGGGCAAGTGAGACAGGAGCCGACGAGACAGACCAGGGGCAAGACAGACCGGGGCGAGAGAGACCGGGGACGAGAGAAACCTGGGGCAACGAGAAACTGGGCGCGACGAGAGAGAACGGGGCAGAGAGAGAGAGACCGGGGGAAACAAGAGAGACCAGGGGGCAAGAGAGACCAGGGGGCAAGAGAGACCAGGGGGCAAGTGAGACCAGGGGCGAGAGAGAGACCGGGGGCGAGAGAGAGACCGGGGGCGAGAGAGAGACCGGGGGTGAGAGAGAGACCGGGGGAGGGCGAGAGAGAGGGGTTGACGTGAGAGACCGGGGGCAAGAGAGACTGGAGGCAAGTGAGACTGGGCGTGAATGAGACCAGGAATGACGAGAGACTGGTGGAGAGAGAGACCGGGGGTGATGAGGGATACCGGGGTTGACGAGAGAGATCGGGGGGTGAGAGAGACTGAGGGGGGCGAGAGAGACCGGGGGGTGAGAGAGACCGGGGCGATAGACCGAGGGGAGAGAGAGACGAGGGGGGATGAGTGACCAAGGGCGAGAGAGACCGGGCGTCGAGAGAGACCGGGGGGAGGCGAGCGAGAACAGAGGCAAGAGAGAGATGGGGGGGGGGTGCAACGAGAGGCCAGGGAGGGTGAGAGAGATCAGGGGTGAGTGACGCAGGGGGGCGAGAGAGACCACGGGGCAATGAGAGAGACTGGGGCGAGAGGAACCGAAGGGTGAGAGAGAGACCGGGTGCAAGAGAGAACAGAGGCAAGAGAGACTGGGGGTGGGGGGGGGGGGGTGCGGTGAGAGAGATGGTGGTGGGGGGAGGGTGAGAGAGTCCGGGGGCGAGAGAGAACAGGGGCGAGAGAGACCGGGGTGGAGGGGGGTGATAGAGACGGTAGGGGGGAGGGTGAGAGAGTCCGGGGTCAAGAGAGACCAGGGTCGAGAGAGAACAGGGACAAGAGAGACCCAGGGGGTGAGAGAGATCGAGGGGAGAGAGAGATCCGGAGAGATGAGAAACCAGATGTGAGAGAGACCGGGGCGATGAGAGACTGGGGAGAGTTAGAGACCAGGGGGTGAGAGAGATCGGGGAGAGTTAGAGACCAGGGGGTGAGAGAGACTGGGGAGAGTTAGAGACCAGGGGGTGAGAGAGACTGGGGAGAGTTAGAGACGAGGGGCGAGAGAGACTGGGGAGAGTTAGAGACCGGGGGGTGAGAGAGATCGGGGAGAGTTAGAGACCAGTGGGTGAGAGAGACTGGGGAGAGTTAGAGACCAGGGGGTGAGAGAGACTGGGGAGAGTTAGAGATGAGGGGCGAGAGAGACTGGGGAGAGTTAGAGACCGGGGGCGAGAGAGACCGGGGAGAGTTAGAGACCGGGGGCGAGAGAGAGACTGGGGAGAGTTAGAGACCGGGGTGATGAGAGACCGGGGAGAGTTAGAGACCAGGGGGCGAGAGAGAGACCGGGGAGAGTTAGAGACGAGGGGCGAGAGAGACTGGGGAGAGTTAGAGACGAGGGGCGAGAGAGACCGGGGAGAGTTAGAGACCGGGGGGTGAGAGAGATTGGGGAGAGTTAGAGACCGGGGGGTGAGAGAGACTGGGGAGAGTTAGAGACCAGGGGGTGAGAGAGACTGGGGAGAGTTAGAGACCAGGGGGTGAGAGAGACTGGGGAGAGTTAGAGACCGGGGGTGAGAGAGATTGGGGAGAGTTAGAGACCGGGGGGTGAGAGAGACCGGGGAGAGTTAGAGACGAGGGGCGAGAGAGACTGGGGAGAGTTAGAGACGGGGGGCGAGAGAGACCGGGGAGAGTTAGAGACCAGGGGGTGAGAGAGATTGGGGAGAGTTAGAGAACGGGGGGTGAGAGAGACTGGGGAGAGTTAGAGACCAGGGGGTGAGAGAGACTGGGGAGAGTTAGAGACCAGGGGGTGAGAGAGATTGGGGAGAGTTAGAGACCGGGGGCGACAGAGACCGGGGAGAGTTAGAGACCAGGGGGTGAGAGAGACTGGGGAGAGTTAGAGACCGGGGGCGAGAGAGACTGGGGAGAGTTAGAGACCGGGGGCGACAGAGACCGGGGAGAGTTAGAGACCGGGGGCGACAGAGACCGGGGAGAGTTAGAGACCAGGGGGTGAGAGAGACCAGGGAGAGTTAGAGACCGGGGGGTGAGAGAGACCGGGGAGAGTTAGAGACCAGGGGGTGAGAGAGACCGGGGAGAGTTAGAGACCGGGGGGTGAGAGAGACTGGGGAGAGTTAGAGACCGGGGGGTGAGAGAGACCAGGGAGAGTTAGAGACCGGGGGGTGAGAGAGACCGGGGAGGGTCAGAGACCGGGGGCGAGAGAGACTGGGGAGAGTTAGAGACCAGGGGGTGAGAGAGACTGGGGAGAGGTAGAGACCGAGGGGTGAGAGAGATTGGGGAGAGTTAGAGACCGGGGGGTGAGAGAGACCGGGGAGAGTTAGAGACCGGGGGGTGAGAGAGACTGGGGAGAGTTAGAGACCGGGGGCGAGAGAGACCGGGGAGAGTTAGAGACCGGGGGCGAGAGAGACTGGGGAGAGTTAGAGACCGGGGGTGAGAGAGACTGGGGAGAGTTAGAGACCGGGGGGTGAGAGAGACCGGGAAGAGTTAGAGACCAGGGGGTGAGAGAGACCGGGGAGAGTTAGAGACCGAGGGGTGAGAGAGATTGGGGAGAGTTAGAGACCGGGGGGTGAGAGAGATTGGGGAGAGTTAGAGACCGGGGGGTGAGAGAGATTGGGGAGAGTTAGAGACGGGGGGAGAGAGAGACCGGGGAGAGTTAGAGACCGGGGGGTGAGAGAGACCGGGGAGAGTTAGAGACCGGAGGGTGAGAGAGAGACCGGGGAGAGTTAGAGACCAGGGGGTGAGAGAGACTGCGGAGAGTTAGAGACTGAGGGTGAGAGAGACTGGGGAGAGTTAGAGACGGGGTGGTGTGAGAGACTGGGGAGAGTTAGAGACCGGAGGGGAGAGAGAGACCGGGGAGAGTTAGAGACTGAGGGCGAGAGAGACTGCGGAGAGTTAGAGACCAAGGGGTGAGAGAGACTGGGGAGAGTCAGAGACTGAGGGCGAGAGAGACCGGGGAGAGTTAGAGACCAGGGGGTGAGAGAGACTGCGGAGAGTTAGACACCAGGGGGTGAGAGAGACTGCGGAGAGTTAGAGACTGGGGGCGAGAGAGACCGGGGAGAGTTAGAGACGGGGTGGTGAGAGAGACTGGGGAGAGTCAGAGACCAGGGGGTGAGAGAGACCGGGGAGAGTCAGAGACCGGGGGTGAGAGAGACCGGGGAGAGTCAGAGACCGGGGGTGAGAGAGACCGGGGAGAGTTAGAGACCAGGGGGTGAGAGAGACCGGGGAGAGTCAGAGACCGGGGGGTGAGAGAGACCGGGGAGAGTAAGAGACAGGGGGTGTGAGAGAGACCGGGGAGAGTAAGAGACAGGGGGTGTGAGAGAGACCGGGGAGAGTAAGAGACCGGGGGGTGAGAGAGACCGGGGAGAGTTAGAGACAGGGGGTGTGAGAGACCGGGGGCGTGAGAGACCGGGGGTGTGAGAGACAGGGGGTGTGAGAGACCGGGGGGTGTGAGAGACCGGGAGTGAGAGAGAGAGACCAGGGGTGTGAGAGACCTAGGGCGTGAGAGACCGGGGGCGTGAGAGACCGGGGGTGTGAGAGACCGGGGGTGTGAGAGAGACCGGGGGCGTGAGAGACCGGTGGTGTGAGAGACCGGGGGTGTGAGAGACCGGGGGTGTGAGAGAGACCGGGGGCGTGAGAGACCGTTGGTGTGAGAGACCGGGGGCGAGAGAGAGACCGGGGGTGTGAGAGACCGGGGGCGAGAGAGAGACCGGGGGTGTGAGAGACCGGGGGTGTGAGAGACCGGGGGTGTGAGAGACCGGGGGCGAGAGAGAGACCGGGGGTGTGAGAGACCGTTGGTGTGAGAGACCGGGGGTGTGAGAGACTGGGGGCGAGAGAGAGACCGGGGGTGTGAGAGACCGGGGGTGTGAGAGACAGGGGGTGTGAGAGAGACCGGGGGTGTGAGAGACCGGGGGTGTGAGAGACCGGGGGTGTGAGAGACAGGGGGTGTGAGAGAGACCGGGGGTGTGAGAGACCGGGGGTGTGAGAGACCGGGGGTGTGAGAGACAGGGGGTGTGAGAGAGACCGGGGGTGTGAGAGACCGGGGGTGTGAGAGACCGGGGGTGTGAGAGACCGGGGGTGTGAGAGACCGGGGGTGTGAGAGACCGGGGGTGTGAGAGACCGGGGGTGTGAGAGACCGGGTGTGTGAGAGACCGGTGGTGTGAGAGACCGGGGGTGTGAGAGACCGGGGGTGTGAGAGAGGGGGGGTGAGAGAGACCGGGGGTGTGAGAGACCGGGGGCGAGAGAGAGACCGGTGGTGTGAGAGACCGGGGGTGTGAGAGACCGGGGGCGTGAGAGACCGGGGGTGAGAGAGACCGGGGGCGAGAGCGACCGGGGGCGTGAGAGACCGGGGGCGTGAGAGACCGGGGGTGTGAGAGACCGGGGGTGTGAGAGAGACCGGGGGTGAGAGAGACCGGGGGCGAGAGAGACCAAGGACGTGAGAGACAGGGGGCGAGAGAGACCGGTGGTGTGAGAGACCGGGGGTGTGAGAGACCGGGGGCGAGAGAGAGACCGGTGGTGTGAGAGACCGGGGGCGTGAGAGACCGGGGGCGTGAGAGACCGGGGACGTGAGAGACCAAGGGCGTGAGAGACCGGGGGTGTGAGAGACCGGGGGCGAGAGAGACCGGGGGCGAGAGAGACCAGGGGCGAGAGAGACCGGGGGCGAGAGAGACCGGGGGCGAGAGAGACCGGGGGTGTGAGAGACCGGGGGTGTGAGAGACAGGGGGTGAGAGATACCGGGGGTGTGAGAGACCGGGGGTGAGAGAGACCGGGGGCGAGAGCGACCGGGGGCGTGAGAGACCGGGGGCGTGAGAGACCGGGGGTGTGAGAGACCGGGGGTGTGAGAGAGACCGGGGGTGAGAGAGACCGGGGGCGAGAGAGACCAAGGACGTGAGAGACAGGGGGCGAGAGAGACCGGTGGTGTGAGAGACCGGGGGTGTGAGAGACCGGGGGCGTGAGAGACCGGGGGCGTGAGAGACCGGGGGTGTGAGAGACCGGGGGTGTGAGAGAGACCGGGGGTGTGAGAGACAGGGGGTGAGAGAGACCGGGGGCGAGAGAGACCGGGGGTGAGAGAGACAGGGGGTGTGAGAGACTGGGTGTGTGAGAGACAGGGGGTGTGAGAGACCGGGGGCGTGAGAGACCGGGGGTGTGAGAGACTGGGGGTGTGAGAGACCGGGGGTGTGAGAGACTGGGGGTGTGAGAGACAGGGGGTGAGAGAGACCGGGGGTGAGAGAGACAGGGGGTGTGAAAGACCGGGGGCGAGAGAGACCGGGGGTGTGAGAGACAGGGGGTGTGAGAGACCGGGGGTGTGAGAGACAGGGGGTGTGAGAGACAGGGGGTGTGAGAGACCGGGGGTGAGAGAGACCGTGGGTGAGAGAGACCGGGGGTGTGAGAGACCGGGGGCGAGAGAGACCGGGGGTGTGAGAGACCGGGGGTGAGAGAGACCGGGGGTGAGAGAGACCGGGGTGTGAGAGACCGGGGGTGTGAGAGACCGGGGGCGAGAGAGACCAAGGGCGTGAGAGACAGGGGGTGTGAGAGACCGGGGGTGTGAGAGACCGGGGGTGTGAGAGACCGGGGGCGAGAGAGACCGGGGGCGAGAGAGACCGGGGGTGTGAGAGACCGGGGGTGTGAGAGACCGGGGGCGAGAGAGACCGGGGGTGTGAGAGACCGGGGGTGTGAGAGACCGGGGGTGTGAGAGACCGGGGGCGAGAGAGACCGGGGGTGTGAGAGACCGGGGGTGTGAGAGACCGGGGGTGTGAGAGACCGGGGCGAGAGAGACCGGGGGTGTGAGAGACCGGGGGTGTGAGAGACCGGGGTGGTGGGGATGAGAGAGAGTGGGGGTGGGAGAGACTGGGGGTGACAAGACAGACTGGGGGTGATGAGAGAGGCTGGGGGTGGAGAGAAAGACCGGGTCGAGAGATACCGGGGGAGAGAGACCGGGGTTGACGAGATCTGGGTGCCTGAGAGACCGGGGACAAGAGAGAGACCAGGGGTGATGAGAGAAGGGTTGACAAGAGAGACTGTTGGTGACAAGATAGACCGGGAGCGAGAGTGAGAGTGAGACCGTGGTGAGAAGGAGACTGGGGGCGAGAGAGAGGGGGTGACAAGACAGACCGGGTACAAGAGAGACTGGGGTTGAAGAGAGACTGGGGGCAACGAGAGACCGGGGGCAACGAGAGAGATCAGGGGCAAGAGAGACTGGGGCGATGAGAGACCGGGGGCAACAAAAAAGACCGGGGGGCAAGAGAGACCGGGGGAAATGAGAGAGCGGGGGCGATGAGAGACAGGGAGCGAGAGAGAGACTGGGGGACGAGAGAGAGACCAGGGGCGAGAAAGAGAGAGTCCCAGGGCAGCAAGAGAGACCGGGGGCGAGAGAGACCAGGGGCAAGAGTGAGACCAGTGGGGTGGGATGAGAGAGAGACCGGGGGCACGAGAGAGAGAGAGTCAAGGGGTGAGAGTGACTGGGGCGAGAGAGGGGTTCACAAGAGAGACCGGGGCGATGAGATAAACCGGGTGCGAGAGAGAGACTGTGGCAAGAGAGAGAGAGACCGGGGCGATAAAGACCAGGAATGATAGAGACCGGGGGTGAGAGAGCGACGGGGGGGGGGGGGGTGGGGGAAGAGACCAAGGGCGAGAGAGAGGGGTTCACGAGAGAGACTGGGGCAACAAGACAGAACGGGGGCAAGAGAGAGACCGTAGCGAGAGAGAGAGAGAGAGAGAGAGACTGGGGGCGATAGAGACCCGTGGCAAGAGAGAGACCGGGGGCAAGAGGAACCGGGGCGAGAGAGATCAGGTGTGACCAGAGCCCGGGTGCAATGACAGACCGAGAGCGATGAGAGACGGGGTTGAGAGACTAGTGGCAATGAGAGACAGGGAGTGAGAGAGACCAGGGGTGAGACAGAGACCGGGGGAGATAAGAGAGACCAGGGATGAAGAGAGAGACTGGGTCGAGAGAGAGGGGTTAATGAGAGAGACTGGGGGCGAAGAGAGACCGGGGGCCAGAGAGAAACCGGGGGTGAGAGAGAGACCAGGAGGGTGAGAGAGAGACCAAGGGCGTGAGAGAGAGAACAGGGAGTGCGAGGTAGACTGGGGGCGATAGAGACCGGGGGCGAGAAAGAGACTGAGGGTGAGAGAGAAACCGGGGGCAAAGGGGACCGCGGGTGAGAGAGAGGGGTTCACAAGAGAGACCGCGGTGACAAGTCAGACCGGGTGCGGGAGTGAGAGACTGGGGAGTCAAGAGAGAGACCAGGGACGATCAAGATCAGGGACGAGAGAGACCCGGGGAGATAAGAGAAACCGGGGATGATGAGAGAGACTGGGGGCGAGAGAGAGGGGGGTTGACGAGAGAGACCAGGGGCGAGAGACAGAGACAGGGCAAAGAAAGACCGGGGGCAGCGAGAGAGACCGGGGGCAAGACAGACCGGAGATGAGACAGACCGGGGGGCGAGAGAGAGACCGCAGGTGAGAGAGAGCGGGGGCGAGAGAGAGGGGTCCACAAGAGAGACTGGGGCAACAAGACAGAGAGGGGACAAGGGAGAGACCGTGGCAAGAGAGAGAGAGACCGGGGGGCGATAGAGACCAGTGGCAAGAGAGAGACCGGCGGTGGGGGGGGGTGGGGTGCGAGAGAGAGACTGGGGCAGATAAGAGAGACGGGGGTGATGCGAGAGACCGGGGGCGAGAGAGAGAGAGACAGAGGGGGGGGGGGTGAGAGAGAGAGAGACAGGGGGGTGAGAGAGAGAGAGAGAGAAGGGGAGGGGAAGCAAGAGAGGGACCGGGGGAGATTAGAGAGACCGGGGGTGACAAGAGACCAGGGGGCGACAAGAGAGACTGGGGGGGTGAGAGAGACTGGGGGGGGCCGAGCGAGACCGGGGAAGCGAGAGAGACCGGGGGCGAGAGAGACTGGGGGGGTGAGAGGGGGGGGTTGACAAGAGACCGGGGGCGAGAGACACCAGGGGCGCCTGAGAGAGAGACTGGAGCGAGAGAGACCAGGGGGCGAGAGAGACCGAGGGACGAGAGAGATCAGAGGCGAGAGAGCCCAGGGGTGATGAAAGACCCGGAGGTGCCAAGAGAGACTGGGGCGCGAGAGACCAGGACTGATGAGAGACCGGGGGCGAGAGAGACCGGGGGCGAGAGAGACCGGGGGCGAGAGAGACCAGTGGGGCAGAGAGAGACCGGGGCCAACGAGAGACCAGTGGGGCAGAGAGACCGGCGACGAGAGAACCTGGGGCGACGAGAGAGACCAGGGGGGAGAGGGACCTGAGGGGCGAGAGGCCGTGGGGCGAGAGACTGGGGGTGAGAGACATTGGGGGCGAGAGAGAGAGACCGGGGGGAGAGAGACCAGAGGGGCGAGAGGCCGTGGGGCGAGAGACTGGGGGTGAGAGACATTGGGGGCGAGAGAGACAGGGGGCGAGAGAGACCGGTGGTGTGAGAGACCGGGGGTGAGAGAGAGACAGGGGGGCGAGAGAGACCGGGGGTGAGAGAGACCGGGGGTGAGAGAGACTGGGGGCGAGAGAGACAGGGGGCGAGAGAGACCGGTGGTGTGAGAGAGAGACAGGGGGTGAGAGAGAGACAGGGGGGCGAGAGAGACCGGGGGCGAGAGAGACCGGGGGTGAGAGAGAGACAGGGGGGCGAGAGAGACCGGGGGCGAGAGAGACCGGGGGCGAGAGAGACCAGGACTAAAGAGACCGGGGGCGAGAGAGACGAGGGGGCGAGAGAGAGACTGGGGGTGAGAGAGAGGGCTTGACGAGAGAGACAGGGGGCGAGAGAGAGAGACGGGGGTGGCGGCGAGAGAGAGAGACGGGGAGAGATGCGAGAGAGAGACAGAGGGGCAAGAGAGAGACCGGGGGTAAGAGAAAGACCAGGGGCGGCGAGAGAGACCGGGGGCAAGAAAGACCGGGCTGAGAGACTGTGTGTGACGAGAGAGCGGGTCGATGAGAGACTGAGGGCGATGAGACACCAGGGGGTGAGAGGTGACAGAGACCAAGGATGAGAGAGACCGGCGGTGAGAGAGACTGAGGGGGACAGAGAGCGGGGGCGAGAGAGAGGGTGACAGAGAGCGGGGGACGAGAGAGATCAAGGGAGAAGGGAGACAGGGGGCAAGACATCGGGGGTGACAAGAGACCGGGGGCAAAAAGAGAGACTTGGGGCAAGAGAGACCGAGAGTGAGAGAGACCGGGGGCAAGAGGGACCGGGGTAGGGGGATGGGGGTGTGAGAGAGACCGGAGCGACAAGAGACCATAGGCAAAGAGAGAGAACTGGGGCGAGAGAGACCGGGGGCAACGAGGGAGACCAGTGAGGAGAGAAACCGGGGGATGACAAGAGTTCGGGGGCAATGAGAGAGAACGGGGTCGAGAGAGACCCAGAGCAAGAGACCGGGGATGATGAGAGACCGGGGCCGTTTAGAGACCAGGTGGTGGGGGGGGTGGTGGTGGTGGTAAATGACACCGGGGGACGAGGGAGACGGGGGGCGAGAGAGACCGGGGGTGAGAGAGACCGGGGCCGTTTAGAGACCAGGTGGTGGGGGGGGGTGGTGGTGGTGGTAAATGACACCGGGGGTGAGAGAGACGGGGGGCGAGAGAGACCAGGGGTGAGAGAGACCGGGGGGGTTGACAAGAGACGGGGGCAAGAGAGACCGGGGGACGAGGGAGACGGGGGCCGCCTGAGAGACCAGGAGTGAGTGAGACCAGAGGCGAGAGAGCCCAGGGGTGACAAGAGACCCGGGGGTGCCAAGAGAGACCGGGGCTGACGAGAGACTGGAGGTGATGAAAGACCCGGGGGTGACGAGAGAGACTTGGGGCGAGAGAGACCGGGGGTGCGAGAGAGAGAGAGACAGAGACCAGGGGTGATGTGAGAGTCCGGGGAGCGAGAGAAATCAGGGACGAGAGAGACCGGGAGCAATGAGAGCGACCGGGGGCGAGAGAGAGAGAGACTGGGAGCGAGAGAGACATGGGGTGAAGAGAGAGACAGGGGGTGAAGAGAGAGACGGGGGGCGACGAGACAGATCGGGGGCGACGAAAGAGACCGGGGGCGACGAGAGAGACCGTGGCAAAAGAGAGACGGGGGCGAGAGAGACACCGGGGGCGGTGAGAGAGAACGGGCGCGAGAAAGATCAGGAGTGAGAGACCGGGGTTGACGAGAGATCAGGGGCGATGAGAGTCCGGGGGGTAGAGAGAATGGGGGCGAGAGAGTCCGAGGGCGATGAGAGAGGCTGGGAGTGATAAGGGAGACCGGGGGTGTGAGAGAAACTGGGGACGAGAGAGACAGGGGGGTGCCTGAGAGAGCGGGGGTGTGAGAGACCGGAGGGTGTGAGAGAATGGGGGCGAGAGAGTCCGAGGGCGATGAGAGAGGCTGGGAGTGATAACGGAGACCGGGGGTGTGAGAGAAACTGGGGACGAGAGAGACAGGGGGGTGCCTGAGAGAGCGGGGGTGTGAGAGACCGGAGGCGAGATAGACCAGGAGTGACGAGAGACAAGGGGGTGCTGAGAGCAACCGGGGCACAAGAGAACGGGGGTGATGAGAGACCGGGGGCGAGAGAGACCGCGGGCGTGAGACCGGCAATGACGAGAAACCGAGGGGGCGAAAGAGAGGGGTTGACAAGAGAGACTGGGGCGACGAGACAGACTGGGAGCGTGAGTGAGACCGTGGCGAGATGGTGACCGGGGTGAGAGACCGGGGATGACGAGCGATCGGGGGCAACGAGAGACTGGGGGCGACAGTAGAGACCGGGGGCGAGAGAAAGTGGGGTCAAGAGAGACCAAGGGCGAGAGAGAGACCGGGAGCGAGAGAGGCCGGGGAGAGAGAGAGGCCAGGTGTGAGAGAGACAGTGAGAGACAAGACAGACCGGGGGCGAGAGAGACTGTGGGCGAGAGAGACCGGGGGCAAGACACTGTGGGTGACGAGAGACCGGGGGGCGACAAGAGAGACCAGGGGGGGTGAGAGAGACTGGGGGGGGCCGAGCGAGACCGGGGAAGCGAGAGAGACCGGGGGCGAGAGAGACTGGGGGGTGAGAGAGACCCGGGGGTGACAAGAGACCGGGGGTGAGAGAGACCGGGGGCGAGAGAGAGAAACCGGGGGCGGGAGAGAGAGACCAGGGGCGAGAGACTGGGGCAGGCAAGAGAGACCAGGGGAGGCGAGAGAGACCGGGGGTGGGGGGGGTAAAAGATACTGGGGGCAAGAGAGATTGGGGTGGAGAGAGACCCGGGGGTGACGAGAGACCAGGGACAACGAGAGAGACCGGGGACGAGAGAGACAGGGGACGAGAGTGAGACCGGGGGCGAGAAAGAGAGATCAGGGGTGAAGTGAGACCGGGGGCGAGAGAGAGTCCGGGGCCAAGAGAGACCAGGGGCGAGAGAGACCGGGGGTGAGAGAGACCGGGAGTGAGAGACACCGGGGGAGAGAGAGAACAGGGGCGAGAGAGACCGGGGGCGAGAGAGAGTCCGGGGCCAAGAGAGACCGGGGGTGAGAGAGACCGGGGGTGAGAGAGACCGGGAGCGAGAGACACCGGGGGTGAGAGAGAACAGGGGCGAGAGAGACCGGGGGTGAGAGAGAGTCCGGGGCCAAGAGAGACGGGGTGACGAGAGAGACCGTGGGCGAGAGACAGCGGGGGTGAGAGGTAACAGGGGCGAGAGAGAGACCGGGAGCGAGAGACACCGGGGGTGAGTGAGAACAGGGGCGAGAGAGACCGGGGGTGAGAGAGAGTCCGGGGCCAAGAGAGACAGGGTGACGACAGAGACCGGGAGCGACAGAGACCGGGGGTGAGAGGTAACAGGGGCGAGAGAGAGACCAGGAGTGAGAGAGAACGGGGACGAGAGACACCGGGGGTGAGAGAGAACAGGGGCGAGAGAGAGACCGGGGGTTAGAGAGACCGGGGGAGAGAGACACCGGGGGTGAGAGAGACCGGGGAGCGAGAGAGGCAGGGAGCAATGAGACAGACGGGGGGTGAGAGAGACTGTGGGCGAGAGAGACTGGAGGGCAACAAGGGAGACCGGGGGCGAGAGAGACAGGGGACGAGAGTGAGACCGGGGGCGAGAAAGACACCGGGGGCGAGAAAGAGAGATCGGGGGTGAAGTGAGACCGGGGGCGAGAGAGAGGGGTTGACAAGAGAGACCGGGGGTGAGAGAGACAGGGGACAAGAGTGAGACCGGGGGCGAGAGAGACACCGGGGGCGAGAAAGAGAGATCGGGGGTGAGAGAGACAGGGGACGAGAGTGAGACCGGGGGCGAGAAAGACACCGGGGGCGAGAAAGAGAGATCAGGGGTGAAGTGAGACCGGGGACGAGAGAGAGTCCGGGGCCAAGAGAGACCGGGGGCGAGAGAGACCGGGCTTGAGAGAGACCGGGGGCGAGAGACACCGGGGGTGAGAGAGAACAGGGGCGAGAGAGAGACCGGGAGTGAGAGACACCAGGGGCGAGAGAGAGTCCGGGGCCAAGAGAGACCGGGGGCGAGAGAGGCCGGGGGCGAGAGAGACCGGGGGCGAGAGAGGCCGGGTGTGAGAGAGGCCGGGTGCGAGAGAGGCCGGGGATCGAGAGAGGCCGAGTGCGAGAGAGGCCGGGGATCGAGAGAGGCCGGGTGCGAGAGAGGCCCGGGATCGAGAGAGGCCGAGTGCGAGAGAGGCCGGGGATCGAGAGAGGCCGGGTGCGAGAGAGGCCGGGGATCGAGAGAGGCCGAGTGCGAGAGAGGCCGGGGATCGAGAGAGGCCGGGTGCGAGAGAGGCCCGGGATCGAGAGAGGCCGGGTGCGAGAGAGGCCCGGGATCGAGAGAGGCCGGGTGCGAGAGAGGCCGGGGATCGAGAGAGGCCGGGTGCGAGAGAGGCCGGGTGCGAGAGAGGCCGGGATCGAGAGAGGCCGGGTGCGAGAGAGGCCGGGTGCGAAAGAGGCCGGGTGCGAGAGAGGCCGGGTGCGAGAGAGGCCGGGGGCGAGAGAGGCCGGGGGCGAGAGAGACTGTGGGCGAGAGAGACCGAGTGTGAGAGGGACCAGGGGTGAGAGAGAGTCCTGGGGTGAGAGAGGGGGTAACGAGAGAGACCGGGGGTGAGAGAGGGGGTAACGAGAGAGACCGGGGGTGAGAGAGGGGGTAACGAGAGAGACCGGGGATGAGAGAGGGGGTAACGAGAGAGACCGGGGGGTGAGAGAGACTCGGGGTGAGAGAAACCGTGGACAAGAGAGAGAGACTGGGGGCAAAGAGAGACGAGGGCGAGAGAGACCGGGAGCTAGAGACTGACTGGGGGGCGAGAGAGACTGGGGGTGAGAGAGACCAGGGGCGAGACTCCGGGGGTGATGAGAGACCGGGAGTGAGAAAGAGCGGGGGGTGAGAGTAACCAGGGGGTGAGAGAGAAACTGGGGAGCAAGAGACGGGTTTAGAGAGAGACTGGGGGGCTAGAGAGAATGGGGGCAAGAGAGAGAGAGAGAGAGAGAGGGGACAAAGAGAGACAGGGGGCGAGAGAGGCCGGATGCGAGAGAGACAGTGAGCGATGAGACAGACCGGGGGCAAGAGAGACCAGGGGTCAGAGAGACCGTGGGCAAGAGAGAGAGAGAGAGACAGGAGGCGAGAGAGACTGGGGGCGAGAGACAGTCCTGGGGCGAGAGAGAGGGGGTGACAAGAAAGACCGGGGGGGTGAGAGAGACCGGGGGCAAAGAGAGACAGGGGGCGAGAGAGACCAGGGGCAGCGAAAGAGACCAGGGGCTAGAGAGAGACCAGGGGGTGAGAGAGACCGGGGAAGAGAGAGACTGTGGGCGAGAAAGACCGGGGGTGAGAGTGACCGGGGGTGAGAGTGACCGGGGACGAGAGAGGCCGATAAGCGAGAGAAGTCGGGTGCGAGAGAGACAGGAAGCGACGAGACAGACCGGGGGCAAGAGAGACTGTGGGTGAGAGAGACCAGGGGCTGAGAGAGACCGGGGGCGAGAGAGATCGTGGGTGGGGGGGGGGGGAGAGCAAAAGAGACCGGGGAGGGCTGAAAGACTCCGGAGGCAAGAGAGATTGGGAGTGAGAGAGACCAGGGAGGGGGCGAGAGAGATCGGGAGCGAGAGAGGCTGGGGGCGATGACAGAGTCCGGGGGCGAGAGAGACCGGAGGGTGAGAGAGACTGGGCGCAAATGAGAGATCGGGGGGCAAGAGAGACCGCGGGTGAGAGAGACTGGGGTGATGAGAGACCGAGGGTGAGAGAGACTGGGGGTGACAAGAGACAGGGTGGTCGAGAGAGACCAGGATCGACGACAGAGTCTGGGGGCGAGAGAGAGACCGGGGGCGACAAAAGACCGGCAGCGAGAGACACCAGGGGCAGCGAGAGAGAATGGGGGTGAGACAGACCAGGGTGGGGGGGACGAGAGAGAGAGACCGGGGGGGGCGAGAGAGACAGGGGGTTGAGAGAGACCGGAGGTGAGAGAGACCGGGGGTGATGAGGGAGACCGGGGGTGAGACAGACTGGGGACGACGAGAGAAACCAGGGGCGAGAGAGACCGGAGGTGAGAGAGACCGGGGGCAAGAGAGAAGGGGTGACGAGGGTGACCGGGGGAGAGACAGACCAGGGATGAGACAGACCGGGGGCAACGAGAGAGACTGGGGATGAGAGAGTCGGGGCAACAAGGGAGACCGGGGTGACGAGGGAGACCGGGGGCGAGAGTGACCGGGGGAGACGAGGGAGACCGGGGGGGGGGGGGGGGTGGGGGTGGGGGGGCTGGGGAGGCAAGAGTGACCGGCGACGAGAGTGACCGGGGGCAAGAGAGACTGGGAGAGATAAGAGAGATCGGGGGCGACATCAGAGGCCGGGGGTGGGAGAGAGTCCGGGTGTGAGAGAGACTGGGGTGAAAAGAGATACTGGGGCAAGAGAAACCAGGGGCGAGAGAGAGAGTGGGTGACCAGCAACCGGGGGAGGCGAGAGAGACCAGGTGAGAGGGAGACCGGAGGACCAGAGAGAGCGAGGGGCGAGAGAGATAGAGGGCACGAGAGACTGGGAGCTAGGAGAGAGAGACCGGGGGTGAGCATAACCGGGGGCGAGAGAGAGACCGGGGGTGATGAGAGAGACCGGGGGCGAGATAGAGACCAGGGGCGATGAGAGAGACCGGGGGTGAGAGAGAGACCAGGGGCGATGAGAGAGACCGGGGGTGAGAGAGAGACCAGGGGCGATGAGAGAGACCGGGGGTGATGAGAGAGACCGGGGGCGAGATAGAGACCAGGGGCGATGAGAGAGACCGGGGGTGAGAGAGAGACCAGGGGCGATGAGAGAGACCGGGGGTGAGAGAGAGACCAGGGGCGATGAGAGATACCGGGGGCGAGAGAGAGACCAGGGGCGATGAGAGAGACCGGGGGCGAGAGAGAGACCGGGGACGAGAGAGAGACCGGGGACGACGAGAGGCCAGGGGCAATGAGAGACCGGGGACGATGAGAGAGAGGGAGGGGCGAGAGAGCCCGGGGGCGATGAGAGACCAGGGGTGACAAGAGAGACTGCGGGCAAGAGCGACCGGGGCGAGAGAGAGACCAGGGTCGAGAGAGAGACCGGGGACGACGAGAGGCCAGGGGTGACAAGAGAGACTACGGGCAAGAGCGACTGGGGGTGATGAGACAGACCGGGGGCGATAGAGAGACCAGGAGCAAGAGAGAGATGGGGTGGGCGAGAGAGACCGGGGGGACACGAGACCAGGGGCAACGAGAGAGACCGGGACAAGAGAGTCTGGGGTCGAGAAAGACCTGGTGGGGCGAGAGAGACCAGGGGCGAGAGACACTGGGGGCGACAAGAGAGACCGGGGGTGGGCGAGAGGGAAAGGGGGTGAGAGAGAGACTGGGGTCAAGAGGGAGGGGATGATGAGAGAGACCAGGGGCGAGAGAGCCCGGGGGGGGGTGCGAGAGTGACAGGGGGTGAGAGAGACCGGGGGTGAGAGAGAGAGACCGGGGGTGAGAGAGAGACCGGGGGTGAGAGAGACTGGGAGCGAGAGAGACCGGAGGTGAGAGAGAGGGGGGGTGAGAGACCGGGGGAGAGAGGGAGAGACCGGGGGTGAGAGAGAGGGGGGATGAGAGAGAGAGACCGGGGGTGAGAGAGAGGGGGGGTGAGAGAGACCAGGGGAGAGAGAGAGAGACTGGGGGTGAGAGAGACCGGGGGAGAGAGAGAGAGAGACCGGGGGTGAGAGAGAGAGACCGGGGGTGAGAGAGACCAGGGGAGAGAGAGAGAGACCGGGGGTGAGAGAGAGACCGGGGGTGAGAGAGACCGGGGGAGAGACAGACCGGGGGAGAGAGAGAGAGAGACCGGGGGTGTGAGAGACCGGGGGTGAGAGAGACCGGGGGCGTGAGAGAGACCGGGGGAGAGAGAGAGAGACCGGGGATGAGAGAGAGAGACCGGGGGTGAGAGAGACCGGGGGTGAGAGAGAGAGACCGGGGGTGAGAGAGACCGGGGGTGAGAGAGAGAGACCGGGGGTGAGAGAGAGGGGGGGTGAGAAAGACCGGGGGAGAGAGAGAGAGACCGGGGGTGAGAGAGAACGGGGGAGAGATAGAGAGACCGGGAGCGAGAGAGACTGGGGATGAGAGAGAGGGCTTGACGAGAGAGACTGGGTGCACGAGAGACTGGGGGCAAAAGAGACCAGGGGGGTGAGAGACCGGGGGGGAGAGAAAACAGGGGCAAGAGAGACCGGGGGCGAAGAGAAAACAGTGGCAAGAGAGACCAGGGGCAAAGAGAGAGAGCGGGGTGAGAGAGACGGGGGTGGGGGAGAGAGACCGGGGGCGAGACCAGGGAGGTTGCGAGAGATCGGGTACAAGAGAGACCGGGGGCAAGAGATCGGGGGCAACGAGAGACTGGGCCTGATGAGAGAGAGGGGGTTGACGAGAGAGACCGGGGCAACAAGAGAGACCGGGGGAGAGAGAGACCGGGGTGGAGAGTGACGGCGACGAGAGAGACTGGGGGGTGAGAGAGGCCAGGGGCAAGAGAGACTGGGGGAAAGAGAGACCGGGAGAGATAAGAGAGACCGGGGGCGAGAGAGAGAGACCGGGAGCTAGGAGAGAGACCAGGGGCAACGGGAGAAGCCGGGGGCAAGTGATACCGGGAGCGAGAGAGAGACCGGGGGCAATGAGAGAACAGGGGCAAGAGAGACCGGGGGAGAGAGAGAGAGCGGGGGTGAGAGAGACCGGAGGGGGGGCGAGAGAGGGGGGGTGAGAGACCGGGGACTAGAGAGCATGGGGGAGAGAGAGAGAGACCGGGTTTGAGGAGAGACCAGGGGCGAGAGACACCGGGGATGACAAGAGAGACCTCAGAAAGTGCTCCCTCAATACCTCAGATAGTCCTTCCCTCAATACCTCAAAACGTGCTCCCTCAATACCCAAAAAGTGCTCCCTCAATACCTCAGAAAGTGCTCCCTCAATATCTTAGAAAGTGCACACTCTATATGTCAGAAATTAGTCCCTCAGTACCTCAGGTAGTGCTTCCTCAGTACGTCAGATAGTGCACCCTCTATACCTCATAAAGTGCTCCCTCAATACCTCAGATAGTCCTTCCCTCAATACCTCAAAAAGTGTTCCCTCAATACTTCAGAATGTGCTGCCTCAGTAACTCAGAAAGTGCTTCCTCAGTACATCAGATAGTGCTTCCTCAATACCTCAGAAAGTGCTCCCTCAATACCTCAGAAAGTGCTTCCTCAGTACATCAGATAGTGCTTCCTCAATACCTCAGAAAGTGCTCCCTCAATTCCTCAGAAATTGCTCTCAGTACCTCATAAAGTGCTCCCACAATAACACAAATAGTGCTTCCTCAAATACCTCAGATATGCCACCACAATACCTCAGAAAGTGTCCCTCAGTACACCAGATAGTGCTTCCTCAGGACCTCAGATAGTGCTTCTTCCATACCGCAGATAGATGTCCCCCCATACATCACATAGTGCTGCCTAAGTACATCAGATAGTGTTTCCTCGGTACCTCAATTAGTGCTTCCTCAAAACCTCAGACGTAATCCTTCAATACCCCAGATAGCGCTTCCTCAATACCTCAGGAAGTGCTCCTTCAATGCCTCAGAAAGTGCTCCCTCAGTACCTCAGAAACTACTTGCCCAATACCTCAGAAGGAGCTCCCTCAATACCTCAGAAAGTGCTCTCTCAATTCCTCAGAAAGTGCTCGCTCAATACCTCAGATAGTGCTTCCTCAACACTCAGAAATTGCTTCCTCAATACCTCAGATAGTGCTCCCTCAGTACCTCAGATAGTACTTCATCAGTACATCAGATAGTGTTTCTTTAATACCTCAGATAGTGCTTCCACAGTACCTCAGATTTGCTACCTCAATGCCTCAGAAAGTGCTCCCTCAGTATCTCAGAAAGTGCTCTCTCAGTCCCTCAGAAACTGCTCCCTCAATACCTCAGATAGTACTCCCTCAATACCTCAGATAGTGCACTCTCAATACCTCAGAAAGTGCTCCCTCAATACCTCAGATTGTACTTCGTCAGTATATTAGATAGTGTATCCTCAATACCTCAGAAAGTGCGCCCTGAATACCTCAGATAGTGCACCCTCAATATGTCAGAACGTGCTCCCTCAATACCTCAGAAAGTGGTCACTCAATGCCACAGATAGCGGTCCCTCACTACCTTAGAAAATGCTCCCTCAATACCTCAGTTAGTGCTTCCTCAATACCTCAGATAGTGCTTCCTCAGCACTACAGATAGTGCACCCTCAATACCTCAGAAAGCACTCTCTCAATACCTGATAAGTAGCTCCCTCTATACCTCAGAAAGTACTCCCTCAGTACCTCAGATTGTGCTTCCTCCATCTGTCAGATAGTGCACACCCAATACCTCAGAAAGTGCTCCTTCAATACCTCAGATAATGCCTCCTCTGTCCCTCAGATAGTGCACACCCAATACCTCAGAAGGTGCTCCCTCAATACCTCAGAAAGTACTCCCTCAATACTTTAGATAATGCTCGCACAATAACACATAAAGTGCTCCCTCAATACCTCAGATAGTGCTGATTTAATACCTTAGAAAATGCACACTCTATAAGTCAGAAATTGCTCCCTCAGTACCTCAGATGGTGCTTGCTCAATACCTAGGAAAATGCTCCCTCAATACCTCAGAAAGTGCTCCCTCAATCCTGAGTTAGTCCATCCCTTAATACCTCATAAAATGCTCCCTCAATACGTCAGAAAGTGCTCCCTCAATACTTCAGACAGTGCTGCCTCAGTACCTCAGATAGTGCTTCCTCAATAGCTCAGATAGTGCACCCTCAGTACCTCAGAAAGGGCTCCCGCAATACCTCACATAGTGCTCCCTCAGTACTCAGATAGTCCTTCCTCAATTCCTCTGAAAGCGCCCCCTCAATACCTCAGATAGTGCTTCCTCAGTTCCTCAGAAAGTGCTCCCTAAATACTTCAGAATGCGCTGCCTCAGTACCACAGAAACTGGTCCCGCAGTACCTCAGATAGTGCTCCCTCATTACCTCAGAAATTGCTCTCCAAATTTCTCAGATTGTGCTTCCTCAACACATCAGAAAGGGCATCCTAAATACCTCAGAAGGTGCTCCCACAGTACTGATGAAAGTGCTCCCGCAATACCTCTGATAATGCTCCCCCAATACCACAGAAAGTGCTTCCTCAGTACCTCAAATAGTGCTCCATCAATACCTCACATAGTACTACCTCAATACCTCAGAAAGTGCTTCCTCAATACCTCAGAATGTGCTGCCTCAGTGCCTCAGAAAGTACTACCTCAATATCTCAAGAAGTGCTCACTCAATACCTCAGAATGTGCTGCCTCAATATCTCAGAAAGTGCTCCCTCATTACCTCAGAAAGTGCTCCCCAAATTCCTCAGATAATGCTCCCTCAATACCTCAGATAATGCTCCCTCAATACCACAGAAAGTGCTTCCTCAGTACCTCAGGTAGTGCTCCATCAATACCTCAGATAGTACTACCTCAATACCTCAGAAAGCGCTCCCTCAATACCTCAGAATGTGCTGCCTCAGTACTTCAGAAAGTGCTCCCTCATTACCTCAGAAAGTACTCCCCAAATTCCTCAAATCGTGCTTATTCAGTACCTACGATAGTGCTTCCTCAGTGCCTCAGAAAGTGCTCCCTCAGTACCTCAGAAAGTGCTCCCTCAATACCTCAGAAAGTGCTCCCTCGATACCTCAGATAATGCCTCCTCTGTCCCTCAGATGGTGCACACCCAATACCTCAGAAGGCGCTCCCTCAATACCTCAGAAAGTGCTCCCTCAATACATCAGAAATGATCCCTCAATACCTCAAAAAGTGATCTGTCAGTATCTCAGAAAGTGCTGCCATAATAACTCAGATAGTGCTTCCTCAATACCTCAGATGTGCAAACACAATTTCTCAGAAAGTGCTCCCTCAGAAATCAGAAAGTGCTCTCTCTGTACTTCAGAAACTGCTCCGTCAATACCTCACATAGTGTTTCTCCAATACCTTAGGAAGCTCTGCCCCACTACCTCAGACAGTGCTCCCTCAATACCTCAGATAATTCTGCCTCAATACTACAGAAAGTGCTCCCGCAATACCTCAAAATGTGCTACCTCAATACCACACTGTGTTCCCTCAATTCCTCAGATCGTGCTCCATCAATACCTCAGAAAGTGCTCACTTAGTGCCTCAGATAGTGTTCCCTCAATACCTTAGAAAGTGCTCCCTCAATACCTCAGATAGTGCATCCTCAATACCTCAGGAAGTGCTCCCTCAATACCTCAGATAGTGCATCCTCAATACCTCAGGAAGTGCTCCCTCAATACCTCAGAATGTGCTCCATCAATGCCTCAGAAAGTGCTGCCTCAACACCTCAGATAGTGCTCCCTCAATACCTCAGAAAGTGTTCCCACAATACCTCAGAGATTGCTCCCTCACCACCTCTGGAACTGCTCCCTGAATACATTAGAAAGTGATCCTTCAATACCTCACAAAGTGCTCTGACAGTACCTCAGAAAGTGTTGCCACAATACTTCTGTATTTCAGTACTTCAGGTGGTGTTTCCTCAGTACCTCAGATAGTGCTTCCACAGTACCTCAGATAGTGCTCCCTCAGTACCTCAGATAGTGCTCCCTCCATACCTCAGATAGTGCTTCCTCAATACCTCAGCCATGATCCCTCAATACCTCAGATAATGCTTCCTCAGTACCTCAGACAGTGCTTCCTCAATACCTCAGAATGTGCTGCCTCAGTGCCTCAGAAAGTACTACCTCAATATCTCAAGAAGTGCTCACTCAATACCTCAGAATGTGCTGCCTCAATACCTCAGAAAGTGCTCCCTCATTACCTCAGAAAGTGCTCCCCAAATTCCTCAGATAATGCTCCCTCAATACCTCAGATAATGCTCCCTCAATACCACAGAAAGTGCTTCCTCAGTACCTCAGGTAGTGCTCCATCAATACCTCAGATAGTACTACCTCAATACCTCAGAAAGCGCTCCCTCAATACCTCAGAATGTGCTGCCTCAGTACTTCAGAAAGTGCTCCCTCATTACCTCAGAAAGTACTCCCCAAATTCCTCAAATAGTGCTTATTCTGTCCCTCCGATAGTGCTTCCTCAGTACCTCAGAAAGTGCTCCCTCAATACCTCAGAAAGTGCTCCCTTGATACCTCAGATAATGCCTCCTCTGTCCCTCAGATGGTGCACACCCAATACCTCAGAAGGCGCTCCCTCAATACCTCAGAAAGTGCTCCCTCAATACATCAGAAATGATCCCTCAATACCTCAAAAAGTGATCTGTCAGTATCTCAGAAAGTGCTGCCATAATAACTCAGATAGTGCTTCCTCAGTACCTCAGATAGTGCTCCCTCCATACCTCAGATAGTGCTTCCTCAATACCTCAGCCATGATCCCGCAATACCTCAGATAATGCTTCCTCAGTACCCAGATAGTGCTTCCTCAATACCTCAGAAAGTGCTCCCTCAGTACCTCAGATAGTACTTCCTCAGTACCACAGATAGTGCTCCCTCCATACCTCAGAAAGTGCTCCCTCAGTACCTCAGATAGTGCTCCCTCAATACCTCAAAAACTACTTGCTCAATACCTCAGACGGAGATCCTTCAATACCTCAGAATGGGCTCTCTCAATACCTCAGATAGTGCACCCTCAGTACATCAGAAATTGCTCCCTCGATAACTCAGAAAATGCCTCCTCTGTCCCTCAGATAGTGCACACCCAATACCTCAGAAGGTGCTCCCTCAATAGCTCAGAAAGTGCTCCCTCAATACTTTCGATACTGCTCCCACAATACCACAGAAAGTGCTCCCTCAATACCTCAAATAGTGCTCACTCAATACCTTAGAAAATGCACACTTTATATGTCAGACATTGTTCCCTCAATACCACAGATAGTGTTTCCTCAGTACGTCAGATAGGGCACCCTCTATAGACAGATCTGCCTCAATACCTCAGAAAGTGCTCCCTCTGTACCTCAAATAGTGCTTCCTCAGTACATCAGATAATGCTTCCTTAATACCTCAGAAAGTGCTCCCTCAATACCTCAGATAATGCTCCCTCAATACCTTAGACTGTGCTCCCTCTATACCTCAGAAAGTGCCCCCTCAATACCTCAGAAAGTCCTCCCTCAGTACATCAGATAGTGCTTCCTCAATACCTCAGAAAGTGCTCCCTCTATACCTCAGAAACTGCTCTCTCAATACATGAGAAAGTGATCCCTTAATATCTCAGAAAGTGCACTGTCAGTGCCCAGAAATTGTTCCCACAATAACTCAGATAGTGCTTCCTCAATACCGCAGATAGATCTCACTCCATACCTCAGATAGTGCATCCTCAGTTCCTCAGAAAGTGCTCCCTCAGTACCTCAAAAAGTGCTCCCTCAATACCTCAGATAGTGGTCCCTCAGTACCTCAGATAGTGCTTTGTCAGTACATCAGATAGTGGTCCCTCAGTACATCAGATAGTGCTTTGTCAGTACATCAGATAGTGATTCCACAATACCTCAGAAAGTGCTCCCTGAATATGTCAGATGGTGCTTCCACAGTATCTCAGGTTAATGCATCATCAATACGTCAGAAAGTGCTCCCTCAATACCTCAGAAACTGCTTCCTCAGTACCTCAGAAAGTGATCCATCAATACCCCAGATAGTACTCCCTGAATACCTCAGAAAGTGCTCCCTCAATACTTCATATAGTGCACCCTCATTAACTAGGATAGTGCTTCCTAAGCAGCTCAGAACATGCGCCCTCAATACCTCAGAAAGTGCTTCCACAATACCTCATATAGTGCTTCCTCAGTACCTCAGATAGTGCTTCCTCAGTACCTCAGAACATTATGCCTCAATACCTCAGATAGTGCTTCATTAGTAACTCAGACAGTGCTTCCTAAATACCTCAGGAAGTGCTCCCGCAGTAACTCAGATAGTGTACCCTCAATACCGCAGATAGTGCTCCCTCAATACCTCAGAAACTACTTCTTCAATACCTCAGAAGGAGCTCCCTCAAAGTCTCAGAAATGGCTGCACAATAACTCAGATAGTGCTCCCTCAATACCTCAGAAATTGCTCCCTTAATGCCTCAGAAATTGCTCCCTCTATACCTCAGAAAGTGCTCCCTCAATATCTCAGAAATTGCTCTCTCAATACCTCAGAAAGTGCTCCCTCAATAACTCAGATAGAGCACCCTCAGTACCTCAGAAATGGCTCCCTCAAGACCTCAGAAAGTGCTCCCTCAATACCTCAGATAGTGCACCCTCAATTCCTCAGAAAGTGCTCGCTCAATACCTCAGATAGTGCTTCCTCAACACTCAGAAATTGCTTCCTCAATACCTCAGATAGTGCTCCCTCAGTACCTCAGATAGTACTTCATCAGTACATCAGATAGTGTTTCTTTAATACCTCAGATAGTGCTTCCACAGTACCTCAGATTTGCTACCTCAATGCCTCAGAAAGTGCTCCCTCAGTATCTCAGAAAGTGCTCTCTCAGTCCCTCAGAAACTGCTCCCTCAATACCTCAAATAGTACTCCCTCAATACCTCAGATAGTGCACTCTCAATACCTCAGAAAGTGCTCCCTCAATACCTCAGATTGTACTTCGTCAGTATATTAGATAGTGTATCCTCAATACCTCAGAAAGTGCGCCCTGAATACCTCAGATAGTGCACCCTCAATATGTCAGAACGTGCTCCCTCAATACCTCAGAAAGTGGTCACTCAATGCCACAGATAGCGGTCCCTCACTACCTTAGAAAATGCTCCCTCAATACCTCAGTTAGTGCTTCCTCAATACCTCAGATAGTGCTTCCTCAGCACTACAGATAGTGCACCCTCAATACCTCAGAAAGTACTCTCTCAATACCTGATAAGTAGCTCCCTCTATACCTCAGAAAGTACTCCCTCAGTACCTCAGATTGTGCTTCCTCCATCTGTCAGATAGTGCACACCCAATACCTCAGAAAGTGCTCCTTCAATACCTCAGATAATGCCTCCTCTGTCCCTCAGATAGTGCACACCCAATACCTCAGAAGGTGCTCCCTCAATACCTCAGAATGTACTCCCTCAATACTTTAGATAATGCTCGCACAATAACACATAAAGTGCTCCCTCAATACCTCAGATAGTGCTGATTTAATACCTTAGAAAATGCACACTCTATAAGTCAGAAATTGCTCCCTCAGTACCTCAGATGGTGCTTGCTCAATACCTAGGAAAATGCTCCCTCAATACCTCAGAAAGTGCTCCCTCAATCCTGAGTTAGTCCATCCCTTAATACCTCATAAAATGCTCCCTCAATACGTCAGAAAGTGCTCCCTCAATACTTCAGATAGTGCTGCCTCAGTACCTCAGATAGTGCTTCCTCAATAGCTCAGATAGTGCACCCTCATTACCTCAGAAAGGGCTCCCGCAATACCTCAGATAATGCTCCCTCAATACCTCAGATAATTCTCCCTCAATACCACAGAAAGTGCTTCCTCAGTACCTCAGGTAGTGCTCCATCAATACCTCAGATAGTACTACCTCAATACCTCAGAAAGCGCTCCCTCAATACCTCAGAATGTGCTGCCTCAGTACTTCAGAAAGTGCTCCCTCATTACCTCAGAAAGTACTCCCCAAATTCCTCAAATCGTGCTTATTCAGTACCTACGATAGTGCTTCCTCAGTGCCTCAGAAAGTGCTCCCTCAGTACCTCAGAAAGTGCTCCCTCAATACCTCAGAAAGTGCTCCCTCGATACCTCAGATAATGCCTCCTCTGTCCCTCAGATGGTGCACACCCAATACCTCAGAAGGCGCTCCCTCAATACCTCAGAAAGTGCTCCCTCAATACATCAGAAATGATCCCTCAATACCTCAAAAAGTGATCTGTCAGTATCTCAGAAAGTGCTGCCATAATAACTCAGATAGTGCTTCCTCAATACCTCAGATGTGCAAACACAATTTCTCAGAAAGTGCTCCCTCAGAAATCAGAAAGTGCTCTCTCTCTACTTCAGAAACTGCTCCGTCAATACCTCACATAGTGTTTCTCCAATACCTTAGGAAGCTCTGCCCCACTACCTCAGACAGTGCTCCCTCAATACCTCAGATAATTCTGCCTCAATACTACAGAAAGTGCTCCCGCAATACCTCAAAATGTGCTACCTCAATACCACACTGTGTTCCCTCAATTCCTCAGATCGTGCTCCATCAATACCTCAGAAAGTGCTCACTTAGTGCCTCAGATAGTGTTCCCTCAATACCTTAGAAAGTGCTCCCTCAATACCTCAGATAGTGTATCCTCAATACCTCAGGAAGTGCTCCCTCAATACCTCAGAATGTGCTCCATCAATGCCTCAGAAAGTGCTGCCTCAACACCTCAGATAGTGCTCCCTCAATACCTCAGAAAGTGTTCCCACAATACCTCAGAGATTGCTCCCTCAGTACCTCTGGAACTGCTCCCTGAATACATTAGAAAGTGATCCCTCAATACCTCACAAAGTGCTCTGACAGTACCTCAGAAAGTGTTCGCACAATACTTCTGTATTTCAGTACTTCAGGTGGTGTTTCCTCAGTACCTCAGATAGTACTTCCTCAGTACCACAGATAGTGCTCCCTCCATACCTCAGAAAGTGCTCCCTCAGTACCTCAGATAGTGCTCCCTCAATACCTCAAAAACTACTTGCTCAATACCTCAGACGGAGATCCTTCAATACCTCAGAATGGGCTCTCTCAATACCTCAGATAGTGCACCCTCAGTACATCAGAAATTGCTCCCTCGATAACTCAGAAAATGCCTCCTCTGTCCCTCAGATAGTGCACACCCAATACCTCAGAAGGTGCTCCCTCAATAGCTCAGAAAGTGCTCCCTCAATACTTTCGATAATGCTCCCACAATACCACAGAAAATGCTCCCTCAATACCTCAAATAGTGCTCACTCAATACCTTAGAAAATGCACACTTTATATGTCAGACATTGCTCCCTCAATACCACAGATAGTGTTTCCTCAGTACGTCAGATAGTGCACCCTCTATAACTCAGACAGATCTGCCTCCATACCTCAGAGAGTGCTTCCTCAGTACCTCAAATCGTGCTTCCTCAATACCTCAGAAAGTGCTCCCTCTGTACCTCAAATAGTGCTTCCTCTGGACATCAGATAATGCTTCCTTAATACCTCAGAAAGTGCTCCCTCAATACCTCAGATAATGCTCCCTCAATACCTTAGACTGTGCTCCCTCTATACCTCAGAAAGTGCTCCCTAATAACTCAGATAGTGCTTCCTCAATACCTCAGAAAGTACTCCCTCTATACCTCAGAAACTGCTCTCTCAATACATGAGAAAGTGATCCCTTAATATCTCAGAAAGTGCACTGTCAGTGCCCAGAAATTGTTCCCACAATAACTCAGATAGTGCTTCCTCAATACCGCAGATAGATCTCCCTCCATACCTCAGATAGTGCATCCTCAGTTCCTCAGAAAGTGCTCCCTCAATACCTCAGATAGTGGTCCCTCAGTACCTCAGATAGTGCTTTGTCAGTACATCAGATAGTGGTCCCTCAGTTCATCAGATAGTGCTTTGTCAGTACATCAGATAGTGATTCCACAATACCTCAGAAAATGCTCCCTGAATATGTCAGATGGTGCTTCCACAGTATCTCAGGTTAATGCATCATCAATACGTCAGAAAGTGCTCCCTCAATACCTCAGAAACTGCTTCCTCAGTACCTCAGAAAATGATCCATCAATACCCCAGATAGTACTCCCTGAATACCTCAGAAAGTGCTCCCTCAATACTTCATATAGTGCACCCTCATTAACTAGGATAGTGCTTCCTAAGCAGCTCAGAACATGCGCCCTCAATACCTCAGAAAGTGCTTCCTCAATACTTCATATAGTGCTTCCTCAGTACCTCAGATAGTGCTTCCTCAGTACCTCAGAACATGATCCCTCAATACCTCAGAAAGTACTCCCTCAGGACCTCAGATAGTGCTTCCTCAGTACCTCAGAACATGATGCCTCAATACCTCAGATAGTGCTTCATTAGTAACTCAGACAATGCTTCCTAAATACCTCAGGAAGTGCTCCCGCAGTAACTCAGATAGTGTACCCTCAATACCGCAGATAGTGCTCCCTCAATACCTCAGAAACTACTTCTTCAATACCTCAGAAGGAGCTCCCTCAAAGTCTCAGAAATGGCTGCACAATAACTCAGATAGTGCTCCCTCAATACCTCAGAAATTGCTCCCTTAATGCCTCAGAAATTGCTCCCTCTATACCTCAGAAAGTGCTCCCTCAATATCGCAGAAATTGCTCTCTCAATACCTCAGAAAGTGCTCCCTCAATAACTCAGATAGAGCACCCTCAGTACCTCAGAAATGGCTCCCTCAAGACCTCAGAAAGTGCTCCCTCAATACCTCAGATAGTGCACCCTCAATTCCTCAGATAGTGCACCCTTAATACTGCAGAAAGTGCTTCCTCAGTACCTCAGAAAGTCCTCCATCAGTACCTCAGATAATGCTCCCGCAGGACCGAAGGTAGTGCTTCCTCAGGACCTCAGAAAGTGCTCCGTCAGCAGCTCAGATCGTGCTGCCTCAGTACCTCAGATAATGCTCCCTCAGCACTCTGAAGGTGCTTCCTCAATAGTTCAGAAAGTGCATCCTCAGAACCACAGATAGTGCTCCCTCAATACCTCAGAAAGGTCTCCCTCAGTACTTCAAGATAGTGCACCCTCAGTACCTCAGAAATTGCTCAATCAATACCACAGATACTGCTCCCTCAGAACCTCAGGTAGTGCTTCGTCAGTGTTTCCTCAATACCTCAGAAAGTGTGCCCTGAATAACTCAGATAGTGCTTCCACAGTACGTCAGATATTATACCCTCAATATGTCAGATAGTGCTCCCTCAATACCTCAGATAGTGCTCCCTCAATACCTCAAAACGTGAACCCTCCATAGCTCAGATAGTGCTTCCTCGGTACCACAGATAATACACCCTCAAAATGTCAGATAGTGCTCCCTCAATACATCAGAAAATAGTCGCTCATTAACTGAGAAAGAACTCCCTCAATACCACAGAAAGTGCACTCTCAGTACAACAGAAAATGCTGTCTCAAACCTGAGGAAGTGCTCCTTTAAAAACTGAGCTAGTGCTTCCTCAGTATCACAGATAGTGCACCCTCAATACCTCAGAATGTGCTCCCTCAATGCCACAGATAGTGCACCCTCAGTACCACAGGAAGTGCTTCCTCAGTACCTCAGAATCGCTCCCTCAGTACCTCAGAAAGTGCTCCCTCAGTACCTCAGATAATGCTCACTCAGTACCACAGGTAGTACTTCCTCACGACCGCAGACAGTGCTCCATCAATACCTCAGATAGTGCTGCTTCAGTACCTCAGATAGGGCAACCTCAGTACCTCAGAGAGTGTTCCCTCTATACCTCAGATAGTGCACCTTGAGTATCTCAGAAAGTGCTCCCAAACTACCTCAGATAGTGCAAACTCAATATCTCAGATAGTACACCCTCAATACCTCAGAAAGTGCTCCCTCAGTACCTCAGAAACTGCTTCCTCAGTACCTCAGATAGTACTTCATCAATACATCAGATAGCACTCCCTCAATACCTCCGAAACAGCTCCCTCAATACCTCAGATAGTGAAATTTCAATAACTCAGATAGTGCTTCCTAAGTACCTCAGAAGGTCGTCCCTCAATACCTCAGAAAGTTCCCCCTCAATACTTTAGAAAATGCTCCACAATATCTCAGAAAGTGCTCACTCAATACCTCAGATATTGCTCACTCAATACCTTAGAAGGTTCACTCTCTACCTGTCAGAAATTGCTCCCTCAGTACCTCAGAAAGTGCTTCCTCAATACCTCAGAACGTGATCATTCAATACCTCAGATAGTACTTCCTCTGTACCTCAGATAGTGCTTCCTCAATACCTCAGAATGTGATCCCTCAATACCTCAGATAGTGCTTCCTCTGTACCTCAGACAGTCCTTCCTCAGTACCTCAGAGAGTGCTTCCTCAATTCGTCAGAACGTGATCCCGCAATACCTCAGATAGTGAACCCGCAGTACCTCAGATAGTGCTCCCTCAATACCTCAGAAAGTGCTCCCACAATACCTCCAAAAGTGCACCCTCAACACCACGGAAAGTGCTTCCTCAGTACCTGAGAAAGTGCTCCCTCAGTACCTCAGAAAATGCTCACTCAGTACCATTGATAATGCTCCCTCAGTACCACAGGTAGTGCTTCCTCAGTACCGACCATGTGCTCCATCAATACCTCAGATAGTGCTCCCTCAGTACCCAGATGGTGCTTCCTCAATACCTCAGAAAGTGCTCCCTCAATACCTCAGATAGTGCTTCCACAATACCTCAGAGAATGCTTCCTCATTGCCTCAAAACGTGATCCCGCAATACCTCAGATAGTGAACCCTCAATAACTCAGATAGTGCTCCCTCAATACCTCAGAAAGTGCTCCCTCATCAACTCACAATGTGCTCGCTCAGTCCCTCAGAAACTGCTCCCTCAATACATCAGAAAGTGCTCCCTCAATACCTCAGAAAGTGCTCTTTCAGTACCTCAGAACGTGCTCCCACAATAACTCAGATTGTCCTTCCTCAATACCTCGGATATGCTACATCAATACCTCAAAAAGTGCTCACTCAGTAACTCAGAAAGTGCTCTCTCTGTACTTCAGAAATTGCACCCTCAATACCTCAGATATTTCACCCTCAATACCTCAGATAGTGCTCCCTCAGTACTTAAGGTAGTGCTTCGTCAGTACATCAGTGTTTCCTCAATTCCTCAGAAAGTGCTCCCTGAATACCTCAGATAGTGCTTCCTCAGTACCTCAAATAGTGCTTCCACAGTACCAGAGATTGTGCTCCCTCAATACCTCAGAAAGTGCTCTCTCAAGCCTCAGGAAGTGCTCCCTCAAACCTAAGGAAGTGCTCCCTCAATACCGCAGAATGTGCTCCCTCAATACCTCAGAAAGTGTTCCCACAATACCTCAGAAATTGCTCCCTCAGTACCTCAGGAACTGCTCCCTCAATACATCAGAAAGTGATCCCTCAATACCTCAAAAAGTGCTCTGTCAGTACCTCAGAAAGTGTTGCCACAATACTTCTATATTTCAGTACTTCAGGTGGTGTTTCCTCAATACCTCAGATAGTGCTTCCACAGTACCTCAGATAGTGCTTCCTCAGTACTTCAGAAAGTGCTCCCTCAGTACTTCAGATAGTGCTTCCTCAATACCTCAGCCATGATCCCTCAATACCTGAGATAATGCTTCCTCAGTACCTCAGACAGTGCTCCCTCCATACCTCAGAAAGTAATCCCTCAGTACATCAGATAGTGCGCCCTCAATACCTCAAAAACTACTTGCTCAATACCTCAGATGGAGATCCTTCAATACCTCAGAATGGGGTCTCTCAAACCTCAGGAAGTGCTCCCTCAAACCTAAGGAAATGCTCCCTCTATACCTCAGAAAGTGCTTCCTCAGTACCACAGATAGTGCAACCTTTATACGTCAGAACGTGCTCCCTCAGTACCTCAGAAAGTGCTTCCTCAATACCTCAGTACCTCAGATAATGCTCCCTCAGTACCGCAGAAAGTGCGCTGTCAATACCTCAGATAGTGCTGCTTCAGAACCTCAGATAGCGCTCTCTCAGTACCGCACAAAGTGCACCATCAATACCTCAGAAAGTGCTCCCTCAGTACCTCAGACAGTGCTTCCTCAGTACCGCAGAAAGTGCGCCGTCAATACCTCAGATAATGCCGCCTCACTACCTCAGATAATGCTCTCTCAGTACACAGATGGTGCTTCCTCAATACCTCAGAAAGTGCTCCCTCTCTACCTCAGATAGACCTTCCTCAGTACATCAGATAATGCTTCCACAATACCTGAGAAAGTGCTCCCTCAATACCTCAGAAACTACTTGCTCAATACCTCAGAAGGAGCTCCCTCAATACCTCAGATAGTGCACCCCATTCCCTCAGATATTGATCCCTCAATACCTCAGAAAGTGCTCCCTCAATACGTCAAATAGTACACCCTCAATAACTCAGAAAGTGCACCCTCAATACCACATAGTGATTCCTCAGGACCTCAGAAAGTGCTCCCTCAATACCTCAGATAATGCTCCCTCAATGCCTCAGAAAGTGCTCCCTCGTTACCTCAGAAACTGCGTCCTCAGTCCCTCAGATAGTGCTCCATCAATACCCCAGGTAGTATTCCCTGAACACCTCAGAAAGTTCTCCCTCAATACCTCAGATAATGCTCCCTCAATGCCTCAGAAAGTGCTCCCTCATTACCTCAGAAACTGCTTCCTCAGTACCTCAGATAGTGCTCCATCAATACCCCAGGTAGTATTCCCTGAACACCTCAGAAAGTGCTCCTCCAATACCTCAGATTGTGCACCCTCAATAACTCAGATTGTGCTTCCTCAATACCTCAGAACGTGATCCCTCAATACCTCAGAACGTGATCCCTCAATACCTCAGAAAGTGCTCCCTCAATACTTTAGATATTGCTCCCACAATACCTCAGAAAGTACTCCCTCAATACCTCAGATAGTGCTTCCTTAGTAGCCCAGCTGGTGCTTCCTCAATACCTCAGAAAGTGCTAATCAATGCCACACAAAGTTGTCCCTCAATACCACACTAAGTGTTCCCTCAATTCCTCAGATAGTGTTCCCTCAATACCTTAGAATTTTTTCCCTCAATACTTCAGTTAGTGCTCCCTCAATACCTCAGATAGTGCTCCCTCAATACCTCAGAAAGTGCTCCCTCAGAACCTCAGAAACTGCTCCCTCAATCCATCAGAAAGTGATCCCTCAATACCTCAGAAATTGCTCTGTCAGTATCTCAGAAAGTGTTCCCTCAATATCTCAGAAAGTTTTCTCTCACTACCTCAGATAGTGTTTCCTCAGTACATCAGATAGTGCTTCCTCAATACCTCAGACTTGCTCTCTCGATACCTGAGATAGTGCTTCCTCAATACCTCAGAAAGTTCACCCTCAGTACCTCAGAAACTGCTCTCTCAATACATCAGAAATGATCCCTCAATACCTCAAAAAGTGCTCTGTCACTATCTCAGAAAGTGCTGCCACAATAACTTAGATAGTGCTTCCACAATACCTCAGATGTGCAAACACAATTTCTCAGAAAGTGCTCCCTCAGTACCTCAGAAACTGCTCCCTCAATACCTCACATATTGTTTCTCCAATACCTCAGGAAGCGCTGCCCCACTACCTCAGACAGTGCTCCCTGAATACCTCCGATAATTCTCCCTCAATATTACAGAAAGTGCTACCTCAATGCCAGGCAAAGTTGTCACTCAATACCACACTAAGTGTTCCCTCAATTCCTCAGATCGTGCTCCCACATACCTCAGAAAGTGCTCACTCAATGCCTTAGATAGTGTTCCCTCAATACCTTAGAAAGTGATCCCTCAATACCTCAGTTAGTGCTCCCTCAATACCTCAGATAGTGCATCCTCAATACCTCAGGAAGTGCTCCCTCAATGCCTCAGAACGTGCTCCCTCAATGCCTCAGAAAGTGCTGCCTCAAGACCTCAGATAGCGCTCCCTCAATACCTCAGAAAGTGTTATCACAATACCTCAGAAATTGCTCCCTCAGTACCTGAGGAACTGCTCCCTCAATACATTAGAAAGTGATCCCTCAATACCTCACAAAGTGCTCTGTCAGTACCTCAGAAAGTGTTCCCACAATACCTCAGAAAGTTTACTCTCAGTGCTTCAGATAGTGTTTCCTCAATACTTCAGATAGTGCTCCCTCAATACCTCAGCCGTAATTCCTCAAAACCTCAGATAGTGCTTCCTCAGTAACTCAGACAGTGCTTCCTCAAAACCTCAGAAAGTGCTCCCTCAGTACCTCAGATAGTACTTCCTCAGTGCCACAGATAGTGCTCCCTCCATACCTCAGAACGTGCTCCCTCAGTACCTCAGATAGTGCTCCCTCCATACCTCAGAACGTGCTCCCTCCATACCTCAGAACGTGCTCCCTCACTACATCAAAAACTACTTGCTCAGTACCTCAGACAGAGATCCTTCAATACCTCAGAATGGGCTCTCTCAATACCTCAGATAGTGCTCCCTCAATACCTCAGAAAGTGTTCCCACAATACCTCAGAAATTGCTCCCTCAGTACCTCAGGAACTGCTCTCTCAATACATCAGAAAGTGATCCCTCAATACCTCAAAAAGTGCTCTGTCAGTACCTCAGAAAGTGTTGCCACAATACTTCAGTATTTCAGTACTTCAGGTGGTGTTTCCTCAATACCTCAGATAGTGCTTCCACAGTACCTCAGATAGTGCTCCCTCAATACCTCAAAAACTACTTGCTCAATACCTCAGATGGAGATCCTTCAATACCTCAGAATGGGCTCTCTCAAACCTCAGGAAGTGCTCTCTCAAACCTCAGGAAGTGCTCCCTCAAACCTAAGGATGTGCTTCCTCTATACCTCAGAAAGTGCCCCCTCAGTACCTCAGAGAGTGCTTCCTCAGTACCACAGATAGTGCAACCTCAATACCTCTGTACCTCAGATAATGCTCCCTCAGTACCGCAGGTAGTGCATCCTCAGTACCACAGAAAGTGTGCCGTCAATACCTCAGATAATGCCGCCTCACTACCTCAGATAGTGCTCTCTCAGTACCGCAGAAAGTGCGCCGTCAATACCTCAGATAATGCCGCCTCACTACCTCAGATAGTGCTCTCTCAGTACACAGATGGTGCTTCCTCATTACCTGAGAAAGTGCTCCCTCTCTACCTCAGATAGAGCTTCCTCAGTACATCAGATAATACTTCCACAATACCTGAGAAAGTGCTCCGTCAATACCTCAGAAAGTGCTCCCTCAATACCTCAGATAGTCCACCCTCAATACCTCAGAAATGGCTCCCTCTATACCTCAGAAAGTGCTCCCTCAATACCTCAGATAGTCCACCCTCAATACCTCAGAAAGTGCTCCCTCAATACCTCAGATAGTGCACCCTCAATACTGCAGAAAGTGCTTCCTCAGTACCTCAGAAAGTCCTCCATCAGTACCTCAGATAATGCTCCCGCAGTACCGAAGGTAGTCCTACTTCAGGACCTCAGAAAGTGCTCCGTCAACAGCTCAGATTGTGCTGCCTCAGTACCTAAGATAATGCTCCCTCAGCACTCTGAAGGTGCTTCCTCAATAGCTCAGAAAGTGCATCCTCAGAACCACAGATAGTGCTCCATCAATACATCAGAAACTGCTGCCTCAGTACCTCAGATAGTGCACCCTCAGTACCTCAGATAGTGCACCCACAGTACCTCAGAAATTGCTCAATCAATACCACAGATACTGCTCCCTCAGTAGACAATAGACAATAGACAATAGATGCAGGAGTAGGCCATTCTGCCCTTCGAGCCTGCGCCGCCATTCAATATGATCATGGCTGATCATTCCTAATCAGTATCCTGTTCCTGCCTTATCTCCATACCCCTTGACTCCACTATCTTTAAGAGCTCTATCCAATTCTTTCTTAAATGAATCCAGAGACTGGGCCTCCACTGCCCTCTGGGGCAGAGCATTCCACACAGCCACCACTCTCTGGGTGAAGTAGTTTCTCCTCATCTCTGTCCTAAATTGTCTACCCCGTATTTTTAAGTTGTGTCCTCTGGTTCGGCACTCCCCCATCAACGGAAATATGTTTCCTCCTGCCAGAGTGTCCAATCCTTTCATAATCCTATACGTTTCAATCAGATCCCCTCTCAGTCTTCTAAACTCAAGGGTATACAAGCCCAGTCGCTTCAGTCTTTCCGTGTAAGGCAATCCTGCCATTCCAGGAATTGACCTCGTGAACCTACGCTGCACTCCCTCAATAGCCAGAATGTCTTTCCTCAAATTTGGAGACCAGAACTGTACACAGTACTCCAGGTGTGGTCTCACCAGGGCCCTGTACAGCTGCAGAAGCACCTCTTTGCTTCTATACTCAATCCCTCTTGTTATGAAGGCCAGCATGCTATTAGCCCTCTTCACGACCTGCTGTACCTGCATGCTTGCCTTCATTGACTGGTGGACAAGAACACCCAGATCTCTCTGAACAGCCCCTTTACCTAATTTGATACCATTGAGGTAGTAATCTGCCTTCCTGTTCTTGCCACCAAAGTGGATAACCAGACATTTATCCACATTAAACTGCATCTGCCATGCATCTGCCCACTCACCTAACTTGTCCAGGTCACCCTGTAATCGCCTAACATCCTCATCACATTTCACCCTACCACCTAGCTTTGTTTCATCAGCAAATTTGCTAATGTTATTGCTGATACCATCTTCTATATCATTTACATATATTGTAAAAAGCTGCGGTCCCAGCACGGATCCCTGCCGTACCCCACTGGTCACTGCAGTACCTCAGGTAGTGCTTCGTCAGTGTTTCCTCAATACCTCAGATAGTGCTCCCTCTATACCTCAGAAGGTGCTCCCACTGTACCGCAGAAAGTGCTCCCTCAATACCTCAGATAATACTCCCTCAATACCTCAGAAAGTGCTCCCTCAGTAACTCAGAAACTGCTTCCTCAGTACCTCAGATAGTACTTCATCAATACATCAGATAGCACTCCCTCAATACCTCCGAAACAGCTCCCTCAATACCTCATATAGTGAAATCTCAATAACTCAGATAGTGCTCCCTCAATACCTCAGAAGGTCGTCCCTCAATACCTCAGAAAGTTCCCCCTCAGTACTTTAGATAATGCTCCACAATATCTCAGAAAGTGCTCACTCAATACCTCAGATATTGCTCACTCAATACCTTAGAAAGTTCACTCTCTACGTGTCAGAAATTGCTCCCTCAGTACCTCAGATGGTGCTTGCTCTCTACCTCAGAAAGTGCTTCCTCAATACCTCCGAACGTGATCATTCAATACCTCAGATAGTACTTCCTCTGTACCTCAGATAGTGCTTCCTCAATACCTCAGAATGTGATCCCTCAATACCTCAGATAGTACTTCCTCTGTACCTCAGACAGTGCTTCCTCAGTACCTCAGAGAGTGCTTCCTCAATTCGTCAGAACGTGATCCCGCAATACCTCAGATAGTGAACCCACAGTACCTCAGATAGTGCTCCCTCAATACCTCAGAAAGTGCTCCCACAATACCTCCAAAAGTGCAACCTCAACACCACGGAAAGTGCTTCCGCAGTACCTGAGAAAGTGCTCCCTCAGTACCTCAGAAAATGCTCACTCAGTACCATTGATAATGCTCCCTCAGTACCACAGGTAGTGCTTCCTCAGTACCGACCATGTGCTCCATCAATACCTCAGATAGTGCTCCCTCAGTACCCAGATGGTGCTTCCTCAATACCTCAGAAAGTGCTCCCTCAATACCTCAGATAGTGCTTCCACAATACCTCAGAGAATGCTTCCTCATTGCCTCAGAACGTGATCCCGCAATACCTCAGATAGTGAACCCTCAATAACTCAGATAATGCTCCCTCAATACCTCAGAAAGTGCTCCCTCATCAACTCACAATGTGCTCGCTCACTCCCTCAGAAACTGCTCCCTCAATACATCAGAATGTGCTCCTTCAATACCTCAGAAAGTGCTCTTTCAGTACCTCAGAACATGCTCCCACAATAACTCAGATTGTCCTTCCTCAATACCTCGGATATGCTATGTCAATACCTCAGAAAGTGCTCACTCAGTAACTCAGAAAGTGCTCTCTCTGTACTTCAGAAATTGCACCCTCAATACCTCAGATATTGCACCCTCAATGCCTCAGATAGTGCTCACTCAGTACTTAAGGTAGTGCTTCGTCAGTACATCAGTGTTTCCTCAATTCCTCAGAAAGTGCTCCCTGAATACCTCAGATAGTGCTTCCTCAGTAGCAGAGATTGTGCTCCCTCAATACCTCAGAAAGTGCTGTCTCAAACCTCAGGAAGTGCTCCCTCAAACCTAAGGAAGTGCTCCCTCAAAACCGCAGAATGTGCTCCATCAATGCCTCAGAAAGTGCTCCCTCAATACCTCAGAAAGTGTTCCCACAATACCTCAGAAATTGCTCCCTCAGTACCTCAGAACGTGCTCCCACAATACTTCAGTATTTCAGTACTTCAGGTGGTGTTTCCTCAGTACCTCAGATAGTGCTTCCACAGTACCTCAGATAGTGCTTACTCAGTACCTCAGATAGTGCTTCCTCAATACCTCAGAAAGTGCTCCCTCAGTACCTCAGACAGTGCTTCCTCAATACCTCAGCCATGATCCCTCAATACCTCAGATAATGCTTCCTCAGTACCTCAGACAGTGCTCCCTCCATACCTCAGAAAGTAATCACTCAGTACCTCAGATAGTGCGTCCTCAATACCTCAAAAACTACTTGCTCAATATCTCAGATGGAGATCCTTCAATACCTCAGAATGGGGTCTCTCAAACCTCAGGAAGTGCTCTCTCAAATCTCAGGAAGTGCTCCCTCAAACCTAAGGAAGTGCTCCCTCTATACCTCAGAAAGTGCTCCCTCAGTACCTCAGAGAGTGCTTCCTCAGTACCACAGATAGTGCAACCTCAATACCTCAGAAAGTGCTCCCTCAGTACCTCAGAGAGTGCTTCCTCAGTACCACAGATAGTGCAACCTCAATACGTCAGAAAGTGCTCCCTCAGTACCTGAGAAAGTGGTCCCTCAGTACCTCAGAAAGTGCTTCCTCAATACCTCAGTACCTCAGATAATGCTCCCTCAGTACCACAGGTAGTGCATCCTCAGTACCGCAGAAAGTGCGCCGTCCATACCTCAGATAGTGCTGCTTCAGTCCCTCAGATAGTGCTGTCTCAGTACCGCAGAAAGTGCGCCGTCAATACCTCAGAAAGTGCTCCCTCAGTACCTCAGACAGAGCTTCCTCAGTACCGCAGAAAGTGCGCCGTCAATACCTCAGATAATGCCGCCTCACTACCTCAGACAGTGCTCTCTCAGTACACAGATGGTGCTTCCTCAATACCTGAGAAAGTGCTCCCTCTCTACCGCAGATAGAGCTTCCTCAGTACATCAGATAATACTTCCACAATACCTGAGAAAGTGCTCCCTCAATACCTCAGAAAGTGCTCCCTCAATACCTCAGATAGTGCACCCTCAATACCTCTGAAACTACTTGCTCAATAACTCAGAAGGAGCTCCCTCAATACCTCAGATAGTGCACCCCCATTCCCTCAGATATTGCTCCCTCAAAACCTCAGAAAGTGCTCTCTCAATACGTCAGATAGTACACACTCAATAACTCAGAAAGTGCACCCTCAATACCACATAGTGATTTCACAGGACCTCAGAAAATGCTCCCTCAATACCTCAGATAATGCTCCCTCAATGCCTCAGAAAGTGCTCCCTCGTTACCTCAGAAACTGCTTCCTCAGTACCTCAGATAGTTCTCCATCAATACCCCAGATAGTACTCCCTGAATACCTCAGAAAGTGCTCCCTCAATACCTCAGATTGTGCACCCTCAATAACTCAGATTGTGCTTCCTCAATACCTCAGAACGTGATCCCTCAATACCTCAGAAAGTGCTCCCTCAATACCTCAGAGAGTGCTCACTCAATAGCTTAGAAAATGCACACTCTATGTGTCAGAAATTGCTCCCTCAGTACCTCAGATGGTGCTTGCTCAATACCTCAGAAATTGCTCCCTCAATACCTCATATAGTGCACCCTCAATAACTCAAATAGTGTTTCCTAAGTAGCTCAGAAAGTGCTCCCTCAGTACATCAGATAATGCTCCCTCAGTATGTCAGATAATACTCCCTCAGTACTCAGATGATGTTTCCTCAATACCTCAGATAGTGCTCCCCAATACCTCAGAAAGTGCTCCCTCAATATCTCAGATAGTGCACCCTCAGTACCTCAGAAAGTGCTCCCTCAATACCTCAGATAGTGCACCCTCAATACCTCAGAAAGTGTTCCCTCAATACCTCAGATAGTGCACCCTCAATACTGCAGAAAGTGCTTCCTCAGTGCCTCAGAAAGTGCTCCCTCAGTATCTCAGAAAGTCCTCCATCAGTACCTCAGATAATGCTCCCTCAGTACTCTGAAGGTGCTTCCTCAATAGCTCAGAAAGCGCATCCTCAGAACCACAGATAGTGCTCCCTCAATACATCAGAAACTTCTCCCTCAGTACCTCAAGATAGTGCACCCTCAGTACCTCAGAAATTGCTCAATCAATACCACAGATACTGCTCCCTCAGTACCTCAGGTAATGCTTCGTCAGTTTTTCCTCAATACCTCAGAAAGTGTGCCCTGAATACCTCAGATAGTGCTTCCACAGTATGTCAGATATTACACTCTCAATACCAGGAAGTGCTCTCTCAGGGCCTCAGATAGTGCTCCCTCAATACCTCAGAACGTGCACCCTCAATGCCACAGAAAGTGCTTCCTCAGTACCTCAGAAATTGCTACCTTAGTACCTCAGAAAGTGCTCCCTCAGTACCTCAGATAATGCTCACTCAGTACTGCAGGTAGTACTTCCTCAGGACTGCAGAAAGTGCTCCAACAATACCTCAGATAGTGCTGCTTCAGTACCTCAGTTAGGGCAACCTCAGCATCTCAGAAAGTGCTCCTCAATACCTCAGATAGTTCCCCTTCAGTATCTCAGAAAGTGCTCCCTCAATACCTCAGATAGTGCACCCTCAATGTCTCAGATAGTGCACCCTCAATACCTCAGATAGTGCTCCCTCAGTACCTCAGAAAGTGCTCCCTCAGTACCTCAGATAGTGCACCCTTACTATCTCAGATAGTACACCCTCAATACCTCAGATAGTGCTTGCTAAGTACCTCAGAAGGTGCTCCCACAGTACCGCAGAAAGTGCTCCCTCAATACCTCAGATAATACTCCCTCAATACCTCAGAAAGTGCTCCCTCAGTACCTCAGAAACTGCTTCCTCAGTACCTCAGATAGTACTTCATCAATACATCAGATAGTACTCCCTCAATACCTCTGAAACAGCTCCCTCAATACCTCAGATAGTGCAATCTCAATAACTCAGATAGTGCTTCCTAAGTACCTCAGAAGGTGGTCCCTCAATACCTCAGAAAGTTCTCCCTCAATACTTTAGATAATGCTCCCACAATATCTCAGAAAGTGCTCGCTCAATATCTCAGATATTGCTCACTCAATACCTTAGAAAGTTCACTCTCTACGTGTCAGAAATTGCTCCCTCAGTACCTCAGATGGTGCTTGCTCTCTACCTCAGAGAGTGCTTCCTCAATATCTCAGAACGTGATCCCGCAATACCTCAGATGGTGAATCCTCTGTACCTCAGAAAGTGCTTTCTCAATACCTCAGAAAGTGCTCTCTCAGTACCTCAGAAAGTGCTCCCACAAAAACTAAAATTGTGCTTCCTCAATACCTTGGATGTGCTACGTCAATACCTCAGAAAGTGCTCTCTCTGTACCTCAGAAAGTGCACCCTCAACACCACAGAAAGTGCTTCCTCAGTACCTGAGAAAGTGCTCCCTCAGTACCTCAGAAAATACTCTCTCAGTACCATTGCTAATGCTCCCTCAGTACCGCAGGTAGTGCTTCCTCAGTACCGCACCATGTGCTCCATCAATACCTCAGATAGTGCTCCCTCAGTACCCAGATGGTGCTTCCTCAATACCTCAGAAAGTACTCCCTCTCTACCTCAGATAATGCTTCCTCAGTACATCAGATAGTGCTTCCACAATACCTGAGAAAGTGCTTCCTCAATACCTCAGAAACTACTTGCTCAATACCTCAGAAGGAGCTCCCTCAATACCTCAGAAACTGCTCCCTCAATACATCAGAAAGTGCTCCCTTAATACCTCAGATAGTGCTCTCTCCGTACCTTAGAAATTGTTCCCACAATAACTCAGATAGTGCTTCTTCAGTACCTCAGATAGTGCATCATCAATACCTCACATAGTGCTTCCTCAACACCTCAGAGAATGCTTCCTCAATGCCTCAGAACGTGATCCCGCAATACCTCAGATAGTGAACACTCAATACCTCAGATAGTGAACCCTCAATACCTCAGAAAGCACTCCCTCATCAACTCACAATGTGCTCTCTCAGTCCCTCAGAAACTGCTCCCTCAATACTTCAGAAAGTGCTCTCTCAGTACCTCAGGTAGTGCTCCCTCAATACCTAAGGAAGTGCTCCCTCAATACTTCAGAAACTACTTGCTCAATACCTCAGAAGGAGCTCCTTCAATATCTCGGGAAGTGCTACCTCAATATCTCAGATAGTGCACCCTCATAACTCAGAAATTGCTCCCTCAATACCTCAGAAAGTGCTCCCTTAATACCTCAGAATGTGCACCCTCAATACCTCAGAAACTGTTTCCTCAGTACCTGAGAAAGTGCTCCATCAGTACCTCAGATAATGCTCCCTCTGTACCTCAGACAGTGCTTCCTCAGTACCGCAGAAAGTGTGCCGTCAATAGCTCAGATAGTGCCGCCTAAATACCTCAGATAGAGCTCTCTCAGTACACAGATGGTGCTCCCTCAATACCTCAGAAAGTGTTCCCGCAATACCTCAGATAGTGCACGCTCACTAACTCAGAAAGTGCACTCTCAATACTATAGATAGTGCTTCCTCAATACCTCAGAAAGTGCTCCCTTAGTACCTCAAAGTGCTTCCTCAATACCTCAGAAGGTGCTTCCTCAATACCTCAGAAAGTGCTTCCTCAATGCCTCAGATAGTGCTCCCTCAGTACCTCAGAAAGTGCTTCCTCAGTACCTCAGAAAGTGCTTCCTCAATACCTCAGAAAGTGCTCTCTCAGTACCTCAGAATGTGCTTCCTCAGTACCACAGATAGTGCTCCCTCAATACTTCATAAAGTGCTCCCTCAATACCTCAGAACGTGCTCCCTCAGTACCACAGATAGTGCTCCCTCAATACCTCAGAAACTACTTGCTCAATACCTCAGAAGGAGCTCCTTCAATACCTCGGGAAGTGCTCCCTCAATACCTCAGATAGTGCACCCTCATAACTCAGAAATTGCTCCCTCAATACCTCAGAAAATGCTTCCTTAATACCTCAGAATGTGCATTTTCAATACCACAGAAACTGTTTCCTCAGTACCTCAGAAAGTGTTCCCTCAGTACCTCAGAAAGTGCACCCTCAATACCACAGAAACTGTTTCCTCAGTACCTCAGAAAGTGCTCCCTCAGTACCTCAGTTAATGCTCCCTCAGTACCGCAGGTAGTTCTTCCTCAGTACCACAGAAAGTGCGCCGTCATTACCTCAGATAGTGCACCCTCAATAACTCAGAAAGTGCACCCTCAATACCATAGATAGTGCTTCCTCAGGACCTCAGAAAGTGCTCCCTCAGTACCTCAGAAAATGCTCCCTCAATACCTCAGATAGTACACCCTCAGTACCTTCGATAGTGCTTCGTCAGTACATCAGAAAGTGTTTCCTCAATACCTCAGAAAGTGCGCCCTGAATACCTCAGATAGTGCTTTCACAGTACCTCAGATAGTACTTCCACAGTACCTCAGATATTACACCCTCAATACGTCAGAAAGTGCCCCCTCAGTACCTCAGATAGTTCTCCTCAATACCTCAGATACTGCTTGATCAATACCTCTGAAAGTGCTTCCTCAATACCTCAGAGTGCTTTCTCAATACCTCAGAACGTGATCCCTCAATAGCTCAGATAGTGCTTCCTCAGTACGTCAGATAGTGCTTCCTCAGTACCACAGATAGTGCACCCTCAATACGTCAGAAAGTGCTTCCTCAGTACCTCAGATAGTGCTCCCTCAGTACCACAGATAGTGCACCCTCAGTACCTCAGATAGTGCTCCCTCAGTACCACAGATAGTGCTCCCTCAATACATCAGAAACTGCTCCCTCAGTACCTCAAGATAGTGCACCCTCAGTACATCAGAAATTGCTCAATCAATACCACAGATACTGCTCCCTCAGTACCTCAGGTAATGCTTCGTCAGTTTTTCCTCAATACCTCAGAAAGTGTGCCCTGAATACCTCAGATAGTGCTTCCACAGTATGTCAGATATTACACTCTCAATACCAGGAAGTGCTCTCTCAGGGCCTCAGATAGTGCTCCCTCAATACCTCAGAACGTGCACCCTCAATGCCACAGAAAGTGCTTCCTCAGTACCTCAGAAATTGCTACCTTAGTACCTCAGAAAGTGCTCCCTCAGTACCTCAGATAATGCTCACTCAGTACTGCAGGTAGTACTTCCTCAGGACTGCAGAAAGTGCTCCAACAATACCTCAGATAGTGCTGCTTCAGTACCTCAGTTAGGGCAACCTCAGTATCTCAGAAAGTGCTCCCTCAATACCTCAGATAGTGCACCCTCAATGTCTCAGATAGTGCACCCTCAATACCTCAGATAGTGCTCCCTCAGTACCTCAGAAAGTGCTCCCTCAGTACCTCAGATAGTGCACCCTTACTATCTCAGATAGTACACCCTCAATACCTCAGATAGTGCTTGCTAAGTACCTCAGAAGGTGCTCCCACAGTACCGCAGAAAGTGCTCCCTCAATACCTCAGATAATACTCCCTCAATACCTCAGAAAGTGCTCCCTCAGTACCTCAGAAACTGCTTCCTCAGTACCTCAGATAGTACTTCATCAATACATCAGATAGTACTCCCTCAATACCTCTGAAACAGCTCCCTCAATACCTCAGATAGTGCAATCTCAATAACTCAGATAGTGCTTCCTAAGTACCTCAGAAGGTGGTCCCTCAATACCTCAGAAAGTTCTCCCTCAATACTTTAGATAATGCTCCCACAATATCTCAGAAAGTGCTCTCTCAATATCTCAGATATTGCTCACTCAATACCTTAGAAAGTTCACTCTCTACGTGTCAGAAATTGCTCCCTCAGTACCTCAGATGGTGCTTGCTCTCTACCTCAGAGAGTGCTTCCTCAATATCTCAGAACGTGATCCCGCAATACCTCAGATGGTGAATCCTCTGTACCTCAGAAAGTGCTTTCTCAATACCTCAGAAAGTGCTCTCTCAGTACCTCAGAAAGTGCTCCCACAAAAACTAAAATTGTGCTTCCTCAATACCTTGGATGTGCTACGTCAATACCTCAGAAAGTGCTCTCTCTGTACCTCAGAAAGTGCACCCTCAACACCACAGAAAGTGCTTCCTCAGTACCTGAGAAAGTGCTCCCTCAGTACCTCAGAAAATACTCTCTCAGTACCATTGCTAATGCTCCCTCAGTACCGCAGGTAGTGCTTCCTCAGTACCGCACCATGTGCTCCATCAATACCTCAGATAGTGCTCCCTCAGTACCCAGATGGTGCTTCCTCAATACCTCAGAAAGTACTCCCTCTCTACCTCAGATAATGCTTCCTCAGTACATCAGATAGTGCTTCCACAATACCTGAGAAAGTGCTTCCTCAATACCTCAGAAACTACTTGCTCAATACCTCAGAAGGAGCTCCCTCAATACCTCAGAAACTGCTCCCTCAATACATCAGAAAGTGCTCCCTTAATACCTCAGATAGTGCTCTCTCCGTACCTTAGAAATTGTTCCCACAATAACTCAGATAGTGCTTCTTCAGTACCTCAGATAGTGCATCATCAATACCTCACATAGTGCTTCCTCAACACCTCAGAGAATGCTTCCTCAATGCCTCAGAACGTGATCCCGCAATACCTCAGATAGTGAACACTCAATACCTCAGATAGTGAACCCTCAATACCTCAGAAAGCACTCCCTCATCAACTCACAATGTGCTCTCTCAGTCCCTCAGAAACTGCTCCCTCAATACTTCAGAAAGTGCTCTCTCAGTACCTCAGGTAGTGCTCCCTCAATACCTAAGGAAGTGCTCCCTCAATACTTCAGAAACTACTTGCTCAATACCTCAGAAGGAGCTCCTTCAATATCTCGGGAAGTGCTACCTCAATATCTCAGATAGTGCACCCTCATAACTCAGAAATTGCTCCCTCAATACCTCAGAAAGTGCTCCCTTAATACCTCAGAATGTGCACCCTCAATACCTCAGAAACTGTTTCCTCAGTACCTGAGAAAGTGCTCCATCAGTACCTCAGATAATGCTCCCTCTGTACCTCAGACAGTGCTTCCTCAGTACCGCAGAAAGTGTGCCGTCAATAGCTCAGATAGTGCCGCCTAAATACCTCAGATAGAGCTCTCTCAGTACACAGATGGTGCTCCCTCAATACCTCAGAAAGTGTTCCCGCAATACCTCAGATAGTGCACGCTCACTAACTCAGAAAGTGCACTCTCAATACTATAGATAGTGCTTCCTCAATACCTCAGAAAGTGCTCCCTTAGTACCTCAAAGTGCTTCCTCAATACCTCAGAAGGTGCTTCCTCAATACCTCAGAAAGTGCTTCCTCAATGCCTCAGATAGTGCTCCCTCAGTACCTCAGAAAGTGCTTCCTCAGTACCTCAGAAAGTGCTTCCTCAATACCTCAGAAAGTGCTCTCTCAGTACCTCAGAATGTGCTTCCTCAGTACCACAGATAGTGCTCCCTCAATACTTCATAAAGTGCTCCCTCAATACCTCAGAACGTGCTCCCTCAGTACCACAGATAGTGCTCCCTCAATACCTCAGAAACTACTTGCTCAATACCTCAGAAGGAGCTCCTTCAATACCTCGGGAAGTGCTCCCTCAATACCTCAGATAGTGCACCCTCATAACTCAGAAATTGCTCCCTCAATACCTCAGAAAATGCTTCCTTAATACCTCAGAATGTGCATTTTCAATACCACAGAAACTGTTTCCTCAGTACCTCAGAAAGTGTTCCCTCAGTACCTCAGAAAGTGCACCCTCAATACCACAGAAACTGTTTCCTCAGTACCTCAGAAAGTGCTCCCTCAGTACCTCAGTTAATGCTCCCTCAGTACCGCAGGTAGTTCTTCCTCAGTACCACAGAAAGTGCGCCGTCATTACCTCAGATAGTGCACCCTCAATAACTCAGAAAGTGCACCCTCAATACCATAGATAGTGCTTCCTCAGGACCTCAGAAAGTGCTCCCTCAGTACCTCAGAAAATGCTCCCTCAATACCTCAGATAGTACACCCTCAGTACCTTCGATAGTGCTTCGTCAGTACATCAGAAAGTGTTTCCTCAATACCTCAGAAAGTGCGCCCTGAATACCTCAGATAGTGCTTTCACAGTACCTCAGATAGTACTTCCACAGTACCTCAGATATTACACCCTCAATACGTCAGAAAGTGCCCCCTCAGTACCTCATATAGTTCTCCTCAATACCTCAGATACTGCTTGATCAATACCTCTGAAAGTGCTTCCTCAATACCTCAGAGTGCTTTCTCAATACCTCAGAACGTGATCCCTCAATAGCTCAGATAGTGCTTCCTCAGTACGTCAGATAGTGCTTCCTCAGTACCACAGATAGTGCACCCTCAATACGTCAGAAAGTGCTTCCTCAGTACCTCAGATAGTGCTCCCTCAGTACCACAGATAGTGCACCCTCAGTACCACAGATAGTGCTCCCTCAATACATCAGAAAGTAGTCGCTCAATACCTGAGAAGGAGCTCCCTCAATACCTCAGAAAGTGCTCTCTCAAACCTCAGGAAGTCCTCCCTCAATACCTCAGACAATGCAATCTCAATAACTCGGATAGTGCTTCCTAAATTCCTCAGAAGGTGGTACCTCAATGCCTCAGAAAGGTCCCCCCCAAAACTTTAGATAATGCTCCCACAATACCTCAGAAGGTGCTCCCTCAATACCTCAGGGAGTGCTCACTCAATACCTTAGAAAGTGCACCCTCTATATGTCAGAAAGTGCTCCCTCAGTACCTCAGATAGTGTTCCCTCAATATCTCAGATAGTGCTCCCTCAATGCCTCAGAATGTGCACCCTTAATACCTCAGAAAGTGCTCCCTCAGTACCTTGGAAAGTACTCCCTCAGTACCACAGATGATGCTCCCTCAGTACCTCAGATAGTGCTTCCTCAGATCCTCAGAAATTGCTCCCTCAATACCTCAGAATGTGCTCCCTCAATACCTCAGATAGTGCTCCCCAATACCTTAGATAGTGCTCCCCAATACATCAGATAGTGCTCCCTCAATACCTCAGAAAGCGCTCCCGCAGTACCTCAGATAGTGCTCCCTCAGTTCCTCAGATAGTGCTCCCTCAACACCTCAGAAAGAGCTTCATCCATACCTCAGAAAGTGCTCCCTCAATGCCTCAGAAAGTGCTTCCTCAATGCCTCAGAAATTGCTTCCTCAATGCCTCAGAAAGTGCTCCCTCACTACCTCAGAAAGTCCTCCCTCAATACCTCAGATAGTGCTTCCTAAGTACCTCAGAAGGTGCTCCCACAATACCTCAGAAAGTGCTCCCTCAATTCCTCAGAGAGTGCTCACTGAATACCTTAGAAAGTGCACCCTCTATATGTCAGATAGTGCTCCCTCAGTACCTCAGATCTCCGTCCCGCAATACCTTGGAAATTGAATTAGATTAGATTAGATTAGATTACTTACAGTGTGGAAACAGGCCCTTCGGCCCAACAAGTCCACACCGCCCCGCCGAAGCGCAACCCACCCATACCCCTACATCTACCCCTTACCTAACACTACGGGCAATTTAGCATGGCCAATTCACCTGACTGGCACATCTTTGGACTGTTGCTCCCACAATACCTCCAAAAGTGCTTCCTCAATACCACAGGTAGTGCACCTTCAGTACCTCAGATAGTGCACACCCAATACCTCAGAAAGTGCTACCTCAATACCTCAGAAAGTGCACCCTTAATACCTCAGAAAGTACTCCCTCAATACCTCAAACTTGTGCTGCCTCAGTTCCTCAGATTGTGCTCCCTCAATACGTCATAAAGTGCTTCCTCAGTACCTCAGATAGTGCTTCAATACCTCAGATAGATCTTCCTCAATACCTCTGATTGTGCTCCCTCAGTACCTCAGATAGTGCTTGCTAAATACCTCAGAAAGTGTTCCCTCTGTACCTCAGATAGTGCTTCCTGAGTACATCAGATAGTGGTTCCTCAATACCTCAGACAGTGCTCCCTCAATACCTCAGAAGGTGCTCCTACAGTACATCGGAAAGTGCTCCCCAATACCTCAGAAAGTGCTCCCTCAATACCTCAGATAGTGCACCTTTAGTACCTCAGAAAATGCTCCCTCAATACCTCAGAAAAGGCTCCCTCAATGCCTCAGATAGTGCTTCCTAAGTAGCTCAGAAGGTGTTCCCTCAATATCTCAGATAGTTCACACTCAGTACCACAGATAGTGCTCCCTCAATACCTCAGAATGTGCTCCCCAATACCTCAGATAGAGCACTCTCATTACCTCAGAATGTGTTTCCACAATACCTCATATAGTGCTCCCTCAATACATCTGATAGTGCTCCCTCAATACCTCAGAAGGTGCTCCCTCAATACCTCAAATTAGTGCTGCCTCAGTACCTCAGAAAGTGCTCCCTCAATATGTCATATAGTGCTTCCTCAACACCTCAGATAGATCTTCCTCAATACCTCTGATTGTGCTCCCTCATTACCTCAGATAGTGCTCCCTCAATACCTCAGAAGGAGCTCCCTCAATACCTCAGCAAGTGTTCCCTCAATATCACAGATAGTGCACACTCAGTACCTCAGAAAGTGCTCCCTCAATACCTCAGAAATTTCTCCCTCAATACCTCAAATAGTTCACCCTCAATACGCCAGAAAGTGCTCCCTCAATACCTCAGATAGTGCAACCACAATAACTCAGAAAGTGTTCCCTCAGTACCTCAGAAAATGCTCCCCCAGTACCTCAGATATCCGTCCCTCAATACCTCCAAAACTACTCCCTCAATACCTCAGGTAGTGCTCCCTCAGTACCTCTGATATCTCAGACAGTGCTCTCTCAATATCTCAGTAGTGCTTCCTCAGTGCCTCAGATAGTGCACCCTCAGTACTCACATGGTGTTTCCTCAATATCTCAGAAAGTTCTCGCTCAATACCTCAGAGGGAGCACCCTCAATACCTCAGAAAGTGCTTACTCTGTACCACAGATAGTGCACCCTCAATACGTCAGAAAGTGCTCCCTCAGTACCTCAGATAGTGCTTCCTCAATATCTCAGAAAGTTCTCGCTCAATACCTCAGAGGGAGCACCCTCAATAACTCAGAAAGTGTTCCCTCAATACCTCAGATAGTGTACACTCTGTACTTCAGACAGTGCTTCCTCAGTACTCAGACAGTGCTCGCTCAGTAGCTCAGAAAGTGCTTACTCAATACCTCAGAAAGTGCTCCCGCAGTACCTCAGAAAATTGCTTCCTCAATACCTCAGAGAGTGCTTGCTCAATACCTCAGAAAGTACTCCCTCAATACTTCAGATAGTGCTTCCTCAGTACTTCAGATACCTCAGAAAGTACTCCCTCAATACCTCAGATAGTCCATCCCTCATTACCTCAAAAAGTGCTCCCTCAGTTCCGCATATAGTGCTCCCTGAGCACCTTAGCTCGCGCACCTTCAGTACTTCAGAAAATGCTCCATCAATACCTCAGATAGTACACCCTCAGTATATCAGAAATTGTTCCCTCACTACCTCAGAAAGTGCTCCCTCTATACCTCAGAAAAGGCTTCCACAATATCTAAGAAAGTGCTCCCTCAGTATCTCAGATAGTGCTTCCTACGTACCTCAGAAGGTGGTCCCTCAATACCTCAGAAAGTTCTCCCTCAATACTTTAGATAATGCTCCCACAATATCTCAGAAAGTGCTCTCTCAATATCTCAGATATTGCTCACTCAATACCTTAGAAAGTTCACTCTCTACGTGTCAGAAATTGCTCCCTCAGTACCTCAGATGGTGCTTGCTCTCTACCTCAGAGAGTGCTTCCTCAATATCTCAGAACGTGATCCCGCAATACCTCAGATGGTGAATCCTCTGTACCTCAGAAAGTGCTTTCTCAATACCTCAGAAAGTGCTCTCTCAGTACCTCAGAAAGTGCTCCCACAAAAACTGAAATTGTGCTTCCTCAATACCTTGGATGTGCTACGTCAATACCTCAGAAAGTGCTCTCTCTGTACCTCAGAAAGTGCACCCTCAACACCACAGAAAGTGCTTCCTCAGTACCTGAGAAAGTGCTCCCTCAGTACCTCAGAAAATACTCTCTCAGTACCATTGCTAATGCTCCCTCAGTACCGCAGGTAGTGCTTCCTCAGTACCGCACCATGTGCTCCATCAATACCTCAGATAGTGCTCCCTCAGTACCCAGATGGTGCTTCCTCAATACCTCAGAAAGTACTCCCTCTCTACCTCAGATAATGCTTCCTCAGTACATCAGATAGTGCTTCCACAATACCTGAGAAAGTGCTTCCTCAATACCTCAGAAACTACTTGCTCAATACCTCAGAAGGAGCTCCCTCAATACCTCAGAAACTGCTCCCTCAATACATCAGAAAGTGCTCCCTTAATACCTCAGATAGTGCTCTCTCCGTACCTTAGAAATTGTTCCCACAATAACTCAGATAGTGCTTCTTCAGTACCTCAGATAGTGCATCATCAATACCTCACATAGTGCTTCCTCAACACCTCAGAGAATGCTTCCTCAATGCCTCAGAACGTGATCCCGCAATACCTCAGATAGTGAACACTCAATACCTCAGATAGTGAACCCTCAATACCTCAGAAAGCACTCCCTCATCAACTCACAATGTGCTCTCTCAGTCCCTCAGAAACTGCTCCCTCAATACTTCAGAAAGTGCTCTCTCAGTACCTCAGGTAGTGCTCCCTCAATACCTAAGGAAGTGCTCCCTCAATACTTCAGAAACTACTTGCTCAATACCTCAGAAGGAGCTCCTTCAATATCTCGGGAAGTGCTACCTCAATATCTCAGATAGTGCACCCTCATAACTCAGAAATTGCTCCCTCAATACCTCAGAAAGTGCTCCCTTAATACCTCAGAATGTGCACCCTCAATACCTCAGAAACTGTTTCCTCAGTACCTGAGAAAGTGCTCCATCAGTACCTCAGATAATGCTCCCTCTGTACCTCAGACAGTGCTTCCTCAGTACCGCAGAAAGTGTGCCGTCAATAGCTCAGATAGTGCCGCCTAAATACCTCAGATAGAGCTCTCTCAGTACACAGATGGTGCTCCCTCAATACCTCAGAAAGTGTTCCCGCAATACCTCAGATAGTGCACGCTCACTAACTCAGAAAGTGCACTCTCAATACTATAGATAGTGCTTCCTCAATACCTCAGAAAGTGCTCCCTTAGTACCTCAAAGTGCTTCCTCAATACCTCAGAAGGTGCTTCCTCAATACCTCAGAAAGTGCTTCCTCAATGCCTCAGATAGTGCTCCCTCAGTACCTCAGAAAGTGCTTCCTCAGTACCTCAGAAAGTGCTTCCTCAATACCTCAGAAAGTGCTCTCTCAGTACCTCAGAATGTGCTTCCTCAGTACCACAGATAGTGCTCCCTCAATACTTCATAAAGTGCTCCCTCAATACCTCAGAACGTGCTCCCTCAGTACCACAGATAGTGCTCCCTCAATACCTCAGAAACTACTTGCTCAATACCTCAGAAGGAGCTCCTTCAATACCTCGGGAAGTGCTCCCTCAATACCTCAGATAGTGCACCCTCATAACTCAGAAATTGCTCCCTCAATACCTCAGAAAATGCTTCCTTAATACCTCAGAATGTGCATTTTCAATACCACAGAAACTGTTTCCTCAGTACCTCAGAAAGTGTTCCCTCAGTACCTCAGAAAGTGCACCCTCAATACCACAGAAACTGTTTCCTCAGTACCTCAGAAAGTGCTCCCTCAGTACCTCAGTTAATGCTCCCTCAGTACCGCAGGTAGTTCTTCCTCAGTACCACAGAAAGTGCGCCGTCATTACCTCAGATAGTGCACCCTCAATAACTCAGAAAGTGCACCCTCAATACCATAGATAGTGCTTCCTCAGGACCTCAGAAAGTGCTCCCTCAGTACCTCAGAAAATGCTCCCTCAATACCTCAGATAGTACACCCTCAGTACCTTCGATAGTGCTTCGTCAGTACATCAGAAAGTGTTTCCTCAATACCTCAGAAAGTGCGCCCTGAATACCTCAGATAGTGCTTTCACAGTACCTCAGATAGTACTTCCACAGTACCTCAGATATTACACCCTCAATACGTCAGAAAGTGCCCCCTCAGTACCTCAGATAGTTCTCCTCAATACCTCAGATACTGCTTGATCAATACCTCTGAAAGTGCTTCCTCAATACCTCAGAGTGCTTTCTCAATACCTCAGAACGTGATCCCTCAATAGCTCAGATAGTGCTTCCTCAGTACCACAGATAGTGCACCCTCAATACGTCAGAAAGTGCTTCCTCAGTACCTCAGATAGTGCTCCCTCAGTACCACAGATAGTGCACCCTCAGTACCTCAGATAGTGCTCCCTCAGTACCACAGATAGTGCTCCCTCAATACATCAGAAAGTAGTCGCTCAATACCTGAGAAGGAGCTCCCTCAATACCTCAGAAAGTGCTCTCTCAAACCTCAGGAAGTCCTCCCTCAATACCTCAGACAATGCAATCTCAATAACTCGGATAGTGCTTCCTAAATTCCTCAGAAGGTGGTACCTCAATGCCTCAGAAAGGTCCCCCCCAAAACTTTAGATAATGCTCCCACAATACCTCAGAAGGTGCTCCCTCAATACCTCAGGGAGTGCTCACTCAATACCTTAGAAAGTGCACCCTCTATATGTCAGAAAGTGCTCCCTCAGTACCTCAGATAGTGTTCCCTCAATATCTCAGATAGTGCTCCCTCAATGCCTCAGAATGTGCACCCTTAATACCTCAGAAAGTGCTCCCTCAGTACCTTGGAAAGTACTCCCTCAGTACCACAGATGATGCTCCCTCAGTACCTCAGATAGTGCTTCCTCAGATCCTCAGAAATTGCTCCCTCAATACCTCAGAATGTGCTCCCTCAATACCTCAGATAGTGCTCCCCAATACCTTAGATAGTGCTCCCCAATACATCAGATAGTGCTCCCTCAATACCTCAGAAAGCGCTCCCGCAGTACCTCAGATAGTGCTCCCTCAGTTCCTCAGATAGTGCTCCCTCAACACCTCAGAAAGAGCTTCATCCATACCTCAGAAAGTGCTCCCTCAATGCCTCAGAAAGTGCTTCCTCAATGCCTCAGAAATTGCTTCCTCAATGCCTCAGAAAGTGCTCCCTCACTACCTCAGAAAGTCCTCCCTCAATACCTCAGATAGTGCTTCCTAAGTACCTCAGAAGGTGCTCCCACAATACCTCAGAAAGTGCTCCCTCAATTCCTCAGAGAGTGCTCACTGAATACCTTAGAAAGTGCACCCTCTATATGTCAGATAGTGCTCCCTCAGTACCTCAGATCTCCGTCCCGCAATACCTTGGAAATTGAATTAGATTAGATTAGATTAGATTACTTACAGTGTGGAAACAGGCCCTTCGGCCCAACAAGTCCACACCGCCCCGCCGAAGCGCAACCCACCCATACCCCTACATCTACCCCTTACCTAACACTACGGGCAATTTAGCATGGCCAATTCACCTGACTGGCACATCTTTGGACTGTTGCTCCCACAATACCTCCAAAAGTGCTTCCTCAATACCACAGGTAGTGCACCTTCAGTACCTCAGATAGTGCACACCCAATACCTCAGAAAGTGCTACCTCAATACCTCAGAAAGTGCACCCTTAATACCTCAGAAAGTACTCCCTCAATACCTCAAACTTGTGCTGCCTCAGTTCCTCAGATTGTGCTCCCTCAATACGTCATAAAGTGCTTCCTCAGTACCTCAGATAGTGCTTCAATACCTCAGATAGATCTTCCTCAATACCTCTGATTGTGCTCCCTCAGTACCTCAGATAGTGCTTGCTAAATACCTCAGAAAGTGTTCCCTCTGTACCTCAGATAGTGCTTCCTCAGTACATCAGATAGTGGTTCCTCAATACCTCAGACAGTGCTCCCTCAATACCTCAGAAGGTGCTCCTACAGTACATCGGAAAGTGCTCCCCAATACCTCAGAAAGTGCTCCCTCAATACCTCAGATAGTGCACCTTTAGTACCTCAGAAAATGCTCCCTCAATACCTCAGAAAAGGCTCCCTCAATGCCTCAGATAGTGCTTCCTAAGTAGCTCAGAAGGTGTTCCCTCAATATCTCAGATAGTTCACACTCAGTACCACAGATAGTGCTCCCTCAATACCTCAGAATGTGCTCCCCCAATACCTCAGATAGAGCACTCTCATTACCTCAGAATGTGTTTCCACAATACCTCATATAGTGCTCCCTCAATACATCTGATAGTGCTCCCTCAATACCTCAGAAGGTGCTCCCTCAATACCTCAAATTAGTGCTGCCTCAGTACCTCAGAAAGTGCTCCCTCAATATGTCATATAGTGCTTCCTCAACACCTCAGATAGATCTTCCTCAATACCTCTGATTGTGCTCCCTCATTACCTCAGATAGTGCTCCCTCAATACCTCAGAAGGAGCTCCCTCAATACCTCAGCAAGTGTTCCCTCAATATCACAGATAGTGCACACTCGGTACCTCAGAAAGTGCTCCCTCAATACCTCAGAAATTTCTCCCTCAATACCTCAAATAGTTCACCCTCAATACGCCAGAAAGTGCTCCCTCAATACCTCAGATAGTGCAACCACAATAACTCAGAAAGTGTTCCCTCAGTACCTCAGAAAATGCTCCCCCAGTACCTCAGATATCCGTCCCTCAATACCTCCAAAACTACTCCCTCAATACCTCAGGTAGTGCTCCCTCAGTACCTCTGATATCTCAGACAGTGCTCTCTCAATATCTCAGTAGTGCTTCCTCAGTGCCTCAGATAGTGCACCCTCAGTACTCACATGGTGCTTCCTCAATATCTCAGAAAGTTCTCGCTCAATACCTCAGAGGGAGCACCCTCAATACCTCAGAAAGTGCTTACTCTGTACCACAGATAGTGCACCCTCAATACGTCAGAAAGTGCTCCCTCAGTACCTCAGATAGTGCTTCCTCAATATCTCAGAAAGTTCTCGCTCAATACCTCAGAGGGAGCACCCTCAATAACTCAGAAAGTGTTCCCTCAATACCTCAGATAGTGTACACTCTGTACTTCAGACAGTGCTTCCTCAGTACTCAGACAGTGCTCCCTCAGTAGCTCAGAAAGTGCTTACTCAATACCTCAGAAAGTGCTCCCGCAGTACCTCAGAAAATTGCTTCCTCAATACCTCAGAAAGTGCTTGCTCAATACCTCAGAAAGTACTCCCTCAATACTTCAGATAGTGCTTCCTCAGTACTTCAGATACCTCAGAAAGTACTCCCTCAATACCTCAGATAGTCCGTCCCTCATTACCTCAAAAAGTGCTCCCTCAGTTCCGCATATAGTGCTCCCTGAGCACCTTAGCTCGCGCACCTTCAGTACTTCAGAAAATGCTCCATCAATACCTCAGATAGTACACCCTCAGTATATCAGAAATTGTTCCCTCACTACCTCAGAAAGTGCTCCCTCAATACCTCAGAAAAGGCTTCCACAATATCTAAGAAAGTGCTCCCTCAGTATCTCAGATAGTGCTTCCTACGTACCTCAGAAGGTGCTCCCTCAATACCTTAGAAAGTGCTCCCTCCATGCTTTAGATAATGGTCTCACAATACCTCAGAAAGTGCTCCCTCAATACCTCAGATAGTGCACACTCTGTACTTCAGACAGTGCTTCCTCAGTGCTCAGACAGTGCTCTCTCAATACCTCAGATAGTGCACACGCAGAACCTCAGACAGGGCACCCTCAATACGGCAGAAACTGGTCGCACAGTACCTCAGATAGTGCTTCCACAATACCTCAGAAAATACTCACTCAATACCTCAGGAGTTCCCTTAATACCTCAGATAGTGCTCCCTCAATACCTCAGATAGTACACCCTTAGTGCCTCAGTAATTGCTCCCTCAATACCTCAGATAGTGCACCCTCAATACCTCAGAAAGTGCTTCCTCAGTACCGCAGAAAGTGCGTCCTCAATACCTCAGATAGTGCTTCGTCAGAACCTCAGAAAGTGCTGCCTCAATTCCTCAGATAGTGCTACCTCAATACCTCAGATAGTGATTCCTCAGATCCTCAAAAAGTGCTCCCTGAATACCACAGATTGTGCTTCCTTAATACCTCAGAAAGTACTTCTTCAGCACCACAGATAATGCTCCCTCAATACCTCAGAGTGTGATCGCTCAATACCTCAGATAGTGCTCCCCCATACCTTAGATGGTGCTCCCTCAATACCTCAGATAGTGTTCCTCAATACCTCACATAGATCTCCCTCAATACCTCAGAGAGTGCTCCCTCAGTACCTCAGGCAGTGCTTGCTCAATACCTCAGAAAGTGCTCCCTCAGTACCTCAGGCAGTGCTTCCTCAGTACCTCAGAAAGCGCTCCCTCAATACTTGAGTTATTGCACACTCAGTACCTCACATAGTGCTTCCGCATTACCTGAGAAAGTGCTCCCTCAATACCTCAGATAGTGTTCCTTAATGCCTCAGATGGATCTCCCTCAATACCTCAGAAAATGTCCGCTCAGTACCTCAGAGAGTGCTTCCTCAGTACATCAGATAGTGCCTCCTCAATACTTCAGAAAGTGCTCCCTCAATACCTCAGGGAATGCTTCCTCAGTAAATCAAATAGTGCTTCCTCAATACCTCAGATAGTACTTCCTCAGTACCTCAGATAGTGCTTGCTCACCACCACAGAGAGTACTCCCTCAGTACCTCAGAAAGTACTCCCTCAATACCTCAGACAGTGCTCCCTCAGTACCTCAGATAGTGCTACCTCATTACCTCAGAGAGTGCTCCCTCAGCACTCACATTGTACTTCCTCAATACCTCAGAAAGTGCTCCCTCGGTACCACAGATAGTGCACACTCAGTACGTCAGCAAGTGCTCCCTCATGACCTCAGAAGGAGTACCCACAATACCTCAGAAAGTGCTCCCTCAATATCTCAGATAGTGCTCCCCATGCCTTGGATTTTGCTCCCTCAATACCTCAAATAGTGCTCCCTCAATACCTCAGAAAGTGCTACCTTAGTACCTCATATAATGCTCACTCAATAGCTCAGAAAGTGCTCACTCAATACCTCAGAAAGTGGTACCTCAGTACATCAGATAGTGCTCCCTCAGTTCTTCAGAAACTGCTCCCTCAATACCTCAGATAGATCTCCCTCAATACCTCAGAGAGTGCTCCCTCAGTACCTCAGGCAATGCTTGCTCAATACCTCAGAAAGTGCTCCCTCACTACCTGAGATATTGCTCCCTCAGTACCTCACTTAGTGCTTGCTCATTACCTCAGAAAGGACACCCTCAGTACCTCAGATAGTGCTTCCTCAATACCTCATAAGTGCTCACTCAATACCCGAGATATTGCACCCTCAGTACCTCAGATAGTGCTTGCTCAATACCTCAGACAGTACTCCCTCAGTATCTCAGATTGTGCTTCCTCAATACCTCAGAAAGTGCTCCCTCAGTATCTCAGAGAGTGCTTCCTCAGTACCTCAGATAGTGCTCGCTCAGTACCTCAGAAAGTACTCCCTCAGTACCTCAGATAGTACCCCCTCAATACCTCAGATAGTGCTTCGTCAGTTCCTCAGATAGTGCACACCCAATACCTCAGAAAGGGCTCCCTCTGTACCTCAGATTGTCCGTCCCTCATTACCTCAGTTCGTGATCCTTCAATACCTCAGATAGTGCTCGCTGAATACCTTAGACAGCGCACCTTCAGTATATCAGAAAATGCTCGATCAATACCTCCAATAGTATACCCTCAGTACCTCAGAAAGTGCTCCCTCAACACCTCAGATAGTGTTCCTCAATACCTTCAGATAGTGTTCCTCAATACCTCAGAGAGATCTCCCTCAATACCTCAGAGAGTGCTCCCTCAGTACCTCAGGCAATGCTTGCTCAATACCTTAGAAAGTGCTCCCTCAGTACCTGAGACATTGCTCCCTCAGTAACTCACATAGTGCTTGCTCAATACATCGGAAAGTACTCCCTCAGTATCGCAGATGGTACTTACTCAATACCTCAGATAGTGCTCCCCATGCCTTAGATTTTGCTCCCTCAATACCTCAGAAAGTGCTCCCTCAATACTGCAGATAGAACACCCAATACCTCAAATAGTGCTCCCTCAATACCTCAGATAGTGCTCCCCCAATACCTCATATAGTGCTCCCTCAATACCTTAGAATGTGCTACCTCAGTACTCATATAATGCTCACTCAATAGCTCAGAAAGTGCTCACTCAATACCTCAGAAAGTGCTCCCTCTGTACATCAGAAAATTGCTTCCTCAATAAATCAGAAAGTGCTCCCTCAGTACCTCAAATAGTGCTCCCTCAATACTTCAGATAGTGTTCCTCAATACCTCAGATAGATCTCCCTCAATACCTCAGAAAGTGCTCCCTCAGTGCCTCAGGCAATGCTTGCTCAATACCTTAGAAAGTGCTCCCTCAGTACCTCAGAGAGTGCTTCATCAGTACATCAGAAAGTGCTTCCTCAATACCTCAGTAAGTGCTCCCTCAATACCCGAGATATTGCACCCTCAATGCCTCAGATAGTGCTTGCTCAATACCTCAGACAGTACTCCCTCAGAATCTCAGATAGTGCTTCCTTAATACCTCAGAAAGTGCTCCCTCAGTACCTCAGAGACTGCTTCTTCAGCAAATCAAATAGTGCTTCCTCAATACCTCAGAAAGTGCTCCCTCAATACCTCAGAAAGTACTCCCTCAGTACCTCAGAATGTACTCCCTCAATACCTCAGATAGTGCTTCCTCAGTTCCTCTCAAATATTGCACACCCAATACCTCAGAAAGGGCTCCCTCTGTACCTCAGATTGTCAGTCCCTCATTACCTCAGTAAGTGCTCCCTCAATACCTCAGATAGTGCTCCCTGAATACCTTAGACAGCGCACCTTCAGTATCTCAGAAAATGCTCCATCAATACCTCAGATAGTACACTCTCAATACCTCAGAAAGTGCTGCCACAATCCCTCAGATAGTGCTCCCTCAATACCTTCAGATAGTGTTCCTCAATACCTCAGAGAGATCTCCCTCAATACCTCAGAGAGTGCTCCCTCAGTACCTGAGATATTGCTCCCTCAGTACCTCACTTAGTGCTTGCTCAATACCTCAGAAAGTAGACCCTCAGTATCTCAGATACTGCTTCCTCAATACCACAGAAAGTGCTCCCTCAGTACCTCAGGGAGTGCTTCTTCAGCAAAACAAATAGTGCTTCCGCAATACCTCGGAAATGGCTCCCTCAATACCTCAGATATTGCTCCCTCAGTACCTCATATAGTGCTTCCTCAATTCCTCAGATAGTGCTCCCTCAATACCTCAAATAGTGCTCCCTGAATACCTTAGACAGCGCACCTTCAGTAACTCAGAAAATGCTCCATCAATACCTCAGATACTACACCCTCAGTACCTCAGAAAGTGCTCCCTCAATACATCAGGTAGTGCACCCTCAATACCTCAGAAAAGGCTCCCTCAATACCTCAGGTAGTGAACCCTCAATAACTCAGATAGTGCTTCCTAAGTCCCTCAGAAGGTTCTCCCTCAATACCTCAGAAAGTGCTCCCTCAATACATTAGAAAATGCTCCCACAATACCTCAGTAAGTACTCCGTCAATACCTCAGATAGTGCTCCCTCAATACCTCAGAAAGTGCTTCCTCAGTACTTCAGATAGTGCACACTCTGTACTTCAGGCAGTGCTTCCTCAGTACTCAGACAGTGCTTTCTCAATAACTAAGATAGTGCACCCTCAATACCTCAGATAGTGCTCCCTCAGTATCACAGAAAGTGCTCCCTCAATACATCAGATAATGCTCCCTCAGTATGTCAGATAATACTCTCTCAGTCCCTCAGATATTGCTTCCTCAATACCACAGAAAGTACTCCCTCAATACCTCATTTCGAGCCTCCTCAGTTTCTCAGATAGTGCTCACACAATACCTCAGAAATGGCTCCCACAGTACCTCAGATAGTGCACCATCAGTACCTCAGAAAATGCTCGCTCAATACCTCAGACAGTGCACGCTCAATAACTCAGATAGTGCTTCCTCAGTAACTCAGATAGTGCTCCCTCAGTTTTCTTTTTGTGCTTCCTCAATACATCAGAAAGTGCTTCCTCGGTACCACAGGTCGTGCACTCTCAATAGCTCAGATTGTGCTCCCTCAATACCTCAGAAAGCCCTCGCTCAATACCTCAGAAGGAGCAGCCTCAATATCTCAGAAGGAACACCCTCAATACCTCAGATAGCACTCCCTCAAAGCCTCAGAAAGTGCTTCCTCAGTACCACGGAAAGTGCTCCCTCAGTACATCAGATTATGCTCCCTCAGTATGCAAGATAATGCTCCCTCAGTACCTCAGATAATGCTTCCTCAATACCTCAGAAAGTGCTCCCTCAATACCTCAGTAATTGCTCCCTCAATACCTCAGAAAGTGCTCCCTCAATACTTCAGATAGTCCTCACTCAATAACTTAGAAAGTGCTCCCGCAATACGTCAGATAGTGCACACTCTGTACTTCAGGCAGTGCTTCCTCACAACTCAGAAATTGCTCCCTCAATACGTCGGACAGTGGTTCCTTAATATGTCAGAAAGTGCTCCCTCAGTACCTCAGATCGTGCTTTCTCAATAGCTCAGAAAATACTCACTCAATACCTCAGAAGGAGCTCCCCCAATACCTCAGATAGTGCTCCCTCAATACCTCAGATAGTGCTCCCTCAATACCCTCAGATAGTGTTCCTCAATACCTCAGAGAGATCTCCCTCAATACCTCAGAGAGTGCTCCCTCAGTACCTCAGGCAATGCTTGCTCAATACCTCAGAAAGTGCTCCCTCAGTACCTGAGATATTGCTCCCTCAGTACCTCACTTAGTGCTTGCTCATTACCTCAGAAAGGACACCCTCAGTACCTCAGATAGTGCTTCCTCAATACCTCTGTAAGTGCTCCCTCAATACCCGAGAAATTGCGCCCACAGTACCTCACATAATGCTTGCTCAATACCTCAGACAGTACTCCCTCAGTATCTCAGATAGTCCTTCCTCAAAACCTCAGAAAGTGCTCCCTCAATACCTCAGAGAGTGCTTCTTCAGCAAATCAAATAGTGCTTCCACAATACCTCAGATATTGCTCCCTCAGTACCTCATATAGTGCATCCTCAATACCTCAGAAAGTGCTCCATCAGTACCTCAGATAGTGCACCCTCAATACCTCAGAAAGTGCTCCCTCACTATTTCAGAAAGTGCTCCCTCAGTACCTCAGATAGTGCTCCCGCAATACCTCAGTAATTGCTCCCTCACCACCTCAGAAAGTGCTCCCTCAATACCTCAGATAGTGCACCCTCAATACCTCAGTTAATGCTCCCCTGCTACCTCAGAAAGTGCTCCCTCAATACCTCAGATTGTGCACCCTCAATACCTCAGTTATTGCTCCCTCACTACCTCAGAACATGCTCCCTCAGTACCTCAGAAAATGCTCCATCAGTATGTCAGATAATCCTCCCTCAGTACCTCAGATAGTGCTTCCTCAGTACCTCAGATAATGCTCCCTCAGTACCTTAGAAAGTGCTTCATCACTACCTCAGATAGCGCTTCCTCAATATCTCAAAAGGTGCACCCTCAATACCTCAGAAAGTGCTCCCTCAATACATTAGAAAAAGCTCCCACAATGCCTCAGTAAGTACTCCGTCAATACCTCAGATAGTGCTCACTCAATACTTCAGAAAGTGCTCCCTCAATACCACCGATAGTGCATCCTCAATACCTCAGAAAGTGCTTCCTCAGTACTTCGGATAGTGCACACTCTGTACTTCAGGCAGTGCTTCCTCAGTACTCAGACAGTGCTCCCTCAATACCTAAGATAGTGCAACCTCAATACCTCAGATAGTGCTCCCGCAGTATCACAGAAAGTGCTCCCTCAGTACATCAGATAATGCTCCCTCAGTATGTCAGATAATGCTCTCTCAGTCCCTCAGATATTGCTTCCTCAATACCTCAGAAAGTGCTCCCTCAATACCTCAGATAGTACTTCCTCAGTCCCTCAGATAGTTCTTGCTCAATACCACAGAAAGTACTCCCTCAGTGACTCAGAAAGTACTCCTTCATACAGCATTTCGAGCTTCCTCAGTTTCTCAGATAGTGCACACACAATACCTCAGAAATGGCTCGCACAGTACCTCAGATAGTGCACCATCAGGACATCAGAAAATGCTCCCTCAATACCTCCGACAGTGCACGCTCAATAACTCAGATAGTGCTTCCTCAGTAACTCAGGTAGTGCTCCCTCAGTTTTCTTTTTGTGCTTCCTCAATACATCAGAAAGTCCTTCCTCAGTACCACAGGACGTGCACTCTCAATAGCTCAGATTGTGCTCCCTCAATACCTCAGAAAGCCCTCGCTCAATACCTCAGAAGGAGCACCCTTAATATCTCAGAAGGAACACCCTCAATACCTCAGAAAGCACTCCCTCAAAACCTCAGAAAATGCTTCCTCAGTACCACAGAAAGTGCTCCCTCAGTACATCAGATAATGCTCCCTCAGTATGCCAGATAATGCTCCCTCAGTACCTCAGATAATGCTTCCTCAATACCTCAGAAAGTGCTCCCTCAATACCTCAGTAATTGCTCCCTCAATACCTCAGAAAGTGCTCCCTCAATACCTCAGATAGTTCTCCCTCAATACCTCAGAAAGTACTCCCTCAATACCTCAGAAAGTGCTCCCTCAGTACCACAGATAATGCTCCCTCAATCGCTCAGATAGTGCTTCTTCAATACCTCAGAAAGTGCTACCTCAGTACTCATATAATGCTCACTCAATGGCTCAGAAAGTGCTCACTCAATACCTCAGAAAGTGCTCCCACAGTACATCAGATAGTGCTCCCTCAATACTTCAGATAGTGCTCCTCAATACCTCAGATAGATCTCCCTAAATACCTCAGAGAGGGCTCGCTCAGTGCCTCAGGCAATGCTTGCTCAATACCTCAGAAAGTGCTCCCTCAGTACCTCAGAAAGTGTTTCATCAGTACATCAGAAAGTGCTTCCTCAATACCTCAGTAAGTGCTCCCTCAATACCCGAGATATTGCACCCTCAATGCCTCAGATAGTGCTTACCGAATACCTCAGACAGTACTCCCTCTGTATCTCAGATAGTGCTTCCTCAATACCTCAGAAAGTTCTTCCTCAATACCACAGAAACTACTCCCTCAGTGCCTCAGAACGTACTCCCTCAATACCTCAGATAGTGCTTCCTCAGTTCCTCAGATAGTGCACACCCAATACGTCAGAAAGGGCTCCCTCTGTACCTTAGATTGTCAGTCCCTCAATACCTCAGATAGTGCTCCCTGAATACCTTAGACAGCGCACCTTCAGTATCTCAGAAAGTGCTCCATCAATACCTCAGATAGTACACTCTCAATACCTCAGAAAGTGCTCCCTCAATCCCTCAGATAGTGCCCCCTCAATACCTTCAGATAGTGTTCCTCAATACCTCAGATAGATCTCCCTCAATACCTTAGAGAGTGCTCCCTCAGTACCTCAGGCAATGCTTGCTCAATACCTCAGAAAGTGCTCCCTCAGTACCTGAGATATTGCTACCTCCGTACCTCACTTAGTGCTTGCTCAATACCTCAGGAAATGCACCCTCAGTACCTCAGATAGTGCTTCCTCAATACCTCAGTAAGTGATTATATTAGATTAGATTAGATTACTTACAGTGTAGAAACAGGCCCTTCGGCCCAACAAGTCCACACCGACCTGCCGAAGCGCACCCACCCATAGCCATTCCCCTACGTTTACCCCTGCTTCTAACACTACGGGCAATTTAGCGTGGCCAATTCACCTAACCTGCACATTTTTGGACTGTGGGAGGAAACCGGAGCACCCGGAGGAAACCCACGCAGACACGGGGAGAATGTGCAAACTCCACACAGACAGTCGCCTGAGGCGGGAATTGAACCCGGGTCTCTAGCGCTGTGAGGCAGCAGTGCTAACCACTGTGCCACCATGCCGCCCATAAATACCCGAGATATTGCTCCCTCAGTACCTCAGATAGTGCTTGCTCAATACCTCAGACAGTACTCCCTCAGTACATCAGATAGTGCTCCCTCAATAACTCAGAAAGTGCTCCATCAGTACCTCAGATAGTGAACCCTCAATACCTCAGAAAGTGCTGCCTCACTACCACAGAAAGTGATCCCTCAATACCTCAGTAATTGCTCCCTCACCACCTCAGAAAGTGCGCCCTCAATACCTCAGATAGTGCACCCGTAATACCTCAGAAAGTGCTTCCTCAGTACCACAGAACGTGCTCCCTCAGTACCTCAGATAATGCTCCCTCAGTACCTTAGAGAGTGCTTCATCACTACCTCAGATAGCGCTTCCTCAATACCTCAAAAAGTGCACCCTTAATACCTCAGAAAGTGCTCCCTCAGTACCACAGATAATGCTCCCTCAATAGCTCAGATAGTGCTTCCTCAATACCTCAGAAGGTGCTCCCTCAATACCTCAATAGTTCTCACTCAATACCTTAGAAAGTGCTCCCTCAATACGTCAGATAATGCACACTCTCTACTTCAGGCAGTGCTTCCTCACAACTCAGACATTGCTCCCTCAATACGTCGGACAATGCTTCCTTAATACGTCAGAAAGTGCTCCCTCTGTACCTCAGATAATGCTCCCTCAGTACCTCAGAGAGTGCTTCGTCAGAACCTCAGAAAGTGCTGCCTCAATACCTCAGATAATGTTCCATCAGTATGTCAGATAATGTTTTCTCAGTACCTCAGATAGTGCTTCCTCCATACCTCAGAAAGTGCTCCCTCAATACCTCAGAAAGTGCTCCATCATTATCACAGATAATGCTCCCTCAATAGCTCAGATAGTGCTTCCTCAATACCTCAGAAAGTGCTACCTCAGTACTCATATAATGCTCACTCAATGGCTCAGAAAGTGCTCACTCAATACCTCAGAAAGTGCTCCCACAATACATCAGAAAATTGCTTCCTCAATACCTCAGAAAGTGCTCCCTCAGTACCTCAGATAGTGCTCCCTCAATACTTCAGATAGTGTTCCTCAATACCTCAGATAGATCTCCCTCAATACCTCAGAGAGGGCTCGCTCAGTGCCTCAGGCAATGCTTGCTCAATACCTCAGAAAGTGCTCCCTCAGTACCTCGGAGAGTGCTTCATCAGTACATCAGAAAGTGCTTCCTCAATACCTCAGTAAGTGCTCCCTCAATACCCGAGATATTGCACCCTCAATGCCTCAGATAGTGCTTGCTGAATACCTCAGACAGTACTCCCTCAGTATCTCAGATAGTGCTTCCTTAATACCTCAGAAAGTGCTCCCTCAGTACCTCAGAGAGTGCTTCCTCAGCAAATCAAACAGTGCTTCCTCAAGACCTCAGAAAGTGCTCCCTCAATATCTCAGAAAGTACCCCCTCAGTACCTCAGAACGTACTCCCTCAATACCTCAGATAGTGCTTCCTCAGTTCCTCAGATAGTGCACACCCAATACGTCAGAAAGGGCTCCCTCTGTACCTCAGATTGTCAGTCCCTCATTACCTCAGTAAGTGCTCCCTCAATACCTCAGAGAGTGCTCCTGAATACCTTAGACAGCGCACCTTCAGTATCTCAGAAAATGCTCCATCAATACCTCAGATAGTACACTCTCAATACCTCAGAAAGTGCTCCCTCAATCCCTCAGATAGTGCTCCCACAATACCCTCAGATAGTGTTCCTCAATACCTCAGAGAGATCTCCCTCAATACCTCAGAGAGTGCTCCCTCAGTACCTCAGGCAATGCTTGCTCAATACCTCAGAAAGTGCTCCCTCAGTACCTGAGATATTGCTCCCTCAGTACCTCACATAATGCTTGCTCAATACCTCAGACAGTACTCCCTCAGTATCTCAGATAGTCCTTCCTCAATATCTCAGATATTGCTCCCTCAGTACCTCATATAGTGCATCCTCAATACCTCAGAAAGTGCTCCATCAGTACCTCAGATAGTGCACCCTCAATACCTCAGAAAGTGCTCCCTCACTATTTCAGAAAGTGCTCCCTCAGTACCTCAGATAGTGCTCCCGCAATACCTCAGTAATTGCTCCCTCACCACCTCAGAAAGTGCTCCCTCAATACCTCAGATAGTGCACCCTCAATACCTCAGTTAATGCTCCCCTGCTACCTCAGAAAGTGCTCCCTCAATACCTCAGATTGTGCACCCTCAATACCTCAGTTATTGCTCCCTCACTACCTCAGAACATGCTCCCTCAGTACCTCAGAAAATGCTCCATCAGTATGTCAGATAATCCTCCCTCAGTACCTCAGATAGTGCTTCCTCAGTACCTCAGATAATGCTCCCTCAGTACCTTAGAAAGTGCTTCATCACTACCTCAGATAGCGCTTCCTCAATATCTCAAAAGGTGCACCCTCAATACCTCAGAAAGTGCTCCCTCAATACATTAGAAAAAGCTCCCACAATGCCTCAGTAAGTACTCCGTCAATACCTCAGATAGTGCTCACTCAATACTTCAGAAAGTGCTCCCTCAATACCACCGATAGTGCATCCTCAATACCTCAGAAAGTGCTTCCTCAGTACTTCGGATAGTGCACACTCTGTACTTCAGGCAGTGCTTCCTCAGTACTCAGACAGTGCTCCCTCAATACCTAAGATAGTGCAACCTCAATACCTCAGATAGTGCTCCCGCAGTATCACAGAAAGTGCTCCCTCAGTACATCAGATAATGCTCCCTCAGTATGTCAGATAATGCTCTCTCAGTCCCTCAGATATTGCTTCCTCAATACCTCAGAAAGTGCTCCCTCAATACCTCAGATAGTACTTCCTCAGTCCCTCAGATAGTTCTTGCTCAATACCACAGAAAGTAATCCCTCAGTGACTCAGAAAGTACTCCTTCATACCGCATTTCGAGCTTCCTCAGTTTCTCAGATAGTGCACACACAATACCTCAGAAATGGCTCCCACAGTACCTCAGATAGTGCACCATCAGGACATCAGAAAATGCTCCCTCAATACCTCCGACAGTGCACGCTCAATAACTCAGATAGTGCTTCCTCAGTAACTCAGGTAGTGCTCCCTCAGTTTTCTTTTTGTGCTTCCTCAATACATCAGAAAGTGCTTGCTCGGTACCACAGGTCGTGCACTCTCAATAGCTCAGATTGTGCTCCCTCAATACCTCAGAAAGCCCTCGCCCAATACCTCAGAAGGAGCACCCTCAATATCTCAGAAGGAACACCCTCAATACCTGAGAAAGCACTCCCTCAAAACCTCAGAAAGTGCTTCCTCAGTATAACAGAAAGTGCTCCCTCAGTACATCAGATAATGCTCCCTCAGTATGCCAGATAATGCTCCCTCAGTACCTCAGATAATGCTTCCTCAATACCTCAGAAAGTGCTCCCTCAATACCTCAGTAATTGCTCCCTCAATACCTCAGAAAGTGCTCCCACAATACCTCAGATAGTGCACACTCTGTACTTCAGGCAGTGCTTCCTCACAACTCAGAAATTGCTCCCTCAATACGTCGGACAGTGGTTCCTTAATATGTCAGAAAGTGCTCCCACAGTACCTCAGATCGTGCTTTCTCAATAGCTCAGAAAATACTCGCTCAATACCTCAGAAGGAGCTCCCCCAATACCTCAGATAGTGCTCCCTCAATACCTCAGAAAGTGCTCCCTCAATACCTCATAAAGTGCTTCATCAGTACATCAGAAAGTGCTTCCTCAATACCTTAGTAAGTGTTCCCTAAATACCTGAGATATTGCACCCTCAATGCCTCAGATAGTGCTTGCTGAATACCTCAGACAGTACTCCCTCTGTATCTCAGATAGTGCTTCCTTAATACCTCAGAAAGTGCTCCCTCAGTACCTCAGAGAGTGCTTCCTCAGAAAATTAAACAGTGCTTCCTCAATACCTCAGACAGTTCTCCCTCAATACCTCAGAAAGTACTCCCTCAATACCTCAGAAAGTGCTCCCTCATTACCACAGATAATGCTCCCTCAATAGCTCAGATAGTGCTTCTTCAATACCTCAGAAAGTGCTACCTCAGTACTCATATAATGCTCACTCAATGGCTCAGAAAGTGCTCACTCAATACCTCAGAAAGTGCTCCCACAGTACATCAGATAGTGCTCCCTCAATACTTCAGATAGTGCTCCTCAATACCTCAGATAGGTCTCCCTCAATACCTCAGAGAGGGCTCGCTCAGTGCCTCAGGCAATGCTTGCTCAATACCTCAGAAAGTGCTCCCTCAGTACCTCAGAGAGTGTTTCATCAGTACATCAGAAAGTGCTTCATCAATACCTCAGTAAGTGCTCCCTCAATACCCGAGATATTGCACCCTCAATGCCTCAGATAGTGCTTGCTGAATACCTCAGACAGTACTCCCTCAGTATCTCAGATAGTGCTTCCTCAATACCTCAGAAAGTTCTTCCTCAATACCTCAGATAGTGCTTCCTCAGTTCCTCAGATAGTGCACACCCAATACGTCAGAAAGGGCTCCCTCTGTACCTTAGATTGTCAGTCCCTCAATACCTCAGATAGTGCTCCCTGAATACCTTAGACAGCGCACCTTCAGTATCTCAGAAAGTGCTCCATCAATACCTCAGATAGTACACTCTCAATACCTCAGAAAGTGCTCCCTCAATCCCTCAGATAGTGCCCCCTCAATACCTTCAGATAGTGTTCCTCAATACCTCAGATAGATCTCCCTCAATACCTTAGAGAGGGCTCCCTCAGTACCTCAGGCAATGCTTGCTCAATACCTCAGAAAGTGCTCCCTCAGTACCTGAGATATTGCTACCTCCGTACCTCACTTAGTGCTTGCTCAATACCTCAGGAAATGCACCCTCAGTACCTCAGATAGTGCTTCCTCAATACCTCAGTAAGTGCTCCCTCAATACCCGAGATATTGCACCCTCAGTACCTCAGATAGTGCTTGCTCAATACCTCAGACAGTACTCCCTCAGTACCTCAGATAGTGCTCCCTCAATAACTCAGAAAGTGCTCCATCAGTACCTCAGATAGTGAACCCTCAATACCTCAGAAAGTGCTGCCTCACTACCACAGAAAGTGATCCCTCAATACCTCAGTAATTGCTCCCTCACCACCTCAGAAAGTGCGCCCTCAATACCTCAGATAGTGCACCCGCAATACCTCAGAAAGTGCTTCCTCAGTACCACAGAACGTGCTCCCTCAGTACCTCAGATAATGCTCCCTCAGTACCTTAGAGAGTGCTTCATCACTACCTCAGATAGCGCTTCCTCAATACCTCAAAAAGTGCACCCTTAATACCTCAGAAAGTGCTCCCTCAGTACCACAGATAATGCTCCCTCAATAGCTCAGATAGTGCTTCCTCAATACCTCAGAAGGTGCTCCCTCAATACCTCAATAGTTCTCACTCAATACCTTAGAAAGTGCTCCCTCAATACGTCAGATAGTGCACACTCTCTACTTCAGGCAGTGCTTCCTCACAACTCAGACATTGCTCCCTCAATACGTCGGACAATGCTTCCTTAATACGTCAGAAAGTGCTCCCTCTGTACCTCAGATAATGCTCCCTCAGTACCTCAGAGAGTGCTTCGTCAGAACCTCAGAAAGTGCTGCCTCAATACCTCAGATAATGTTCCATCAGTATGTCAGATAATGTTTTCTCAGTACCTCAGATAGTGCTTCCTCCATACCTCAGAAAGTGCTCCCTCAATACCTCAGAAAGTGCTCCATCATTATCACAGATAATGCTCCCTCAATAGCTCAGATAGTGCTTCCTCAATACCTCAGAAAGTGCTACCTCAGTACTCATATAATGCTCACTCAATGGCTCAGAAAGTGCTCACTCAATACCTCAGAAAGTGCTCCCACAATACATCAGAAAATTGCTTCCTCAATACCTCAGAAAGTGCTCCCTCAGTACCTCAGATAGTGCTCCCTCAATACTTCAGATAGTGTTCCTCAATACCTCAGATAGATCTCCCTCAATACCTCAGAGAGGGCTCGCTCAGTGCCTCAGGCAATGCTTGCTCAATACCTCAGAAAGTGCTCCCTCAGTACCTCGGAGAGTGCTTCATCAGTACATCAGAAAGTGCTTCCTCAATACCTCAGTAAGTGCTCCCTCAATACCCGAGATATTGCACCCTCAATGCCTCAGATAGCGCTTGCTGAATACCTCAGACAGTACTCCCTCAGTATCTCAGATAGTGCTTCCTTAATACCTCAGAAAGTGCTCCCTCAGTACCTCAGAGAGTGCTTCCTCAGCAAATCAAACAGTGCCTCCTGAATACCTCAGAAAGTGCTCCCTCAATATCTCAGAAAGTACCCCCTCAGTACCTCAGAACGTACTCCCTCAATACCTCAGATAGTGCACACCCAATACGTCAGAAAGGGCTCCCTCTGTACCTCAGATTGTCAGTCCCTCATTACCTCAGTAAGTGCTCCCTCAATACCTCAGATAGTGCTCCTGAATACCTTGGACAGTGCACCTTCAGTATCTCAGAAAATGCTCCATGAATACCTCAGATAGTACACTCTCAATACCTCAGAAAGTGCTCCCTCAATCCCTCAGATAGTGCTCCCTCAATACCCTCAGATAGTGTTCCTCAATACCTCAGAGAGATCTCCCTCAATACCTCAGAGAGTGCTCCCTCAGTACCTCAGGCAATGCTTGCTCAATACCTCAGAAAGTGCTCCCTCAGTACCTGAGATATTGCTCCCTCAGTACCTCACTTAGTGCTTGCTCATTACCTCAGAAAGGACACGCTCAGTACCTCAGATAGTGCTTCCTCAATACCTCTGTAAGTGCTCCCTCAATACCCGAGAAATTGCGCCCTCAGTACCTCACATAATGCTTGCTCAATACCTCAGAAAGTACTCCCTCAGTATCTCAGATAGTCCTTCCTCAAAACCTCAGAAAGTGCTCCCTCAGTACCTCAGAGAGTGCTTATTCAGCAAATCAAATAGTGCTTCCTCAATATCTCAGATATTGCTCCCTCAGTACCTCAGATAGTGCATCCTCAATACCTCAGAAAGTGCTCCATCAGTACCTCAGATAGTGCACCCTCAATACCTCAGAAAGTGCTCCCTCACTATTTCAGAAAGTGCTTCCTCAGTACCTCAGATAGTGCTCCCGCAATACCTCAGTAATTGCTCCCTCACCACCTCAGAAAGTGCTCCCTCAATACCTCAGATAGTGCACCCTCAATACCTCAGATTGTGCACCCTCAATACCTCAGATTGTGCACCCTCAATACCTCAGTTATTGCTCCCTCACTACCTCAGAACATGCTCCCTCAGTACCTCAGAAAATGCTCCATCAGTATGTCAGATAATCCTCCCTCAGTACCTCAGATAGTGCTTCCTCAGTACCTCAGATAATGCTCCCTCAGTACCTTAGAAAGTGCTTCATCACTACCTCAGATAGCGCTTCCTCAATATCTCAAAAGGTGCACCCTCAATACCTCAGAAAGTGCTCCCTCAATACATTAGAAAAAGCTCCCACAATGCCTCAGTAAGTACTCCGTCAATACCTCAGATAGTGCTCACTCAATACTTCAGAAAGTGCTCCCTCAATACCACCGATAGTGCATCCTCAATACCTCAGAAAGTGCTTCCTCAGTACTTCAGATAGTGTTCCTCAATACCTCAGATAGATCTCCCTCAATACCTCAGAGAGGGCTCGCTCAGTGCCTCAGGCAATGCTTGCTCAATACCTCAGAAAGTGCTCCCTCAGTACCTCGGAGAGTGCTTCATCAGTACATCAGAAAGTGCTTCCTCAATACCTCAGTAAGTGCTCCCTCAATACCCGAGATATTGCACCCTCAATGCCTCAGATAGCGCTTGCTGAATACCTCAGACAGTACTCCCTCAGTATCTCAGATAGTGCTTCCTTAATACCTCAGAAAGTGCTCCCTCAGTACCTCAGAGAGTGCTTCCTCAGCAAATCAAACAGTGCCTCCTCAATACCTCAGAAAGTGCTCCCTCAATATCTCAGAAAGTACCCCCTCAGTACCTCAGAACGTACTCCCTCAATACCTCAGATAGTGCTTCCTCAGTTCCTCAGATAGTGCACACCCAATACGTCAGAAAGGGCTCCCTCTGTACCTCAGATTGTCAGTCCCTCATTACCTCAGTAAGTGCTCCCTCAATACCTCAGATAGTGCTCCTGAATACCTTGGACAGTGCACCTTCAGTATCTCAGAAAATGCTCCATGAATACCTCAGATAGTACACTCTCAATACCTCAGAAAGTGCTCCCTCAATCCCTCAGATAGTGCTCCCTCAATACCCTCAGATAGTGTTCCTCAATACCTCAGAGAGATCTCCCTCAATACCTCAGAGAGTGCTCCCTCAGTACCTCAGGCAATGCTTGCTCAATACCTCAGAAAGTGCTCCCTCAGTACCTGAGATATTGCTCCCTCAGTACCTCACTTAGTGCTTGCTCATTACCTCAGAAAGGACACGCTCAGTACCTCAGATAGTGCTTCCTCAATACCTCTGTAAGTGCTCCCTCAATACCCGAGAAATTGCGCCCTCAGTACCTCACATAATGCTTGCTCAATACCTCAGAAAGTACTCCCTCAGTATCTCAGATAGTCCTTCCTCAAAACCTCAGAAAGTGCTCCCTCAGTACCTCAGAGAGTGCTTCTTCAGCAAATCAAATAGTGCTTCCTCAATATCTCAGATATTGCTCCCTCAGTACCTCATATAGTGCATCCTCAATACCTCAGAAAGTGCTCCATCAGTACCTCAGATAGTGCACCCTCAATACCTCAGAAAGTGCTCCCTCACTATTTCAGAAAGTGCTTCCTCAGTACCTCAGATAGTGCTCCCGCAATACCTCAGTAATTGCTCCCTCACCACCTCAGAAAGTGCTCCCTCAATACCTCAGATAGTGCACCCTCAATACCTCAGATTGTGCACCCTCAATACCTCAGTTATTGCTCCCTCACTACCTCAGAACATGCTCCCTCAGTACCTCAGAAAATGCTCCATCAGTATGTCAGATAATCCTCCCTCAGTACCTCAGATAGTGCTTCCTCAGTACCTCAGATAATGCTCCCTCAGTACCTTAGAAAGTGCTTCATCACTACCTCAGATAGCGCTTCCTCAATATCTCAAAAGGTGCACCCTCAATACCTCAGAAAGTGCTCCCTCAATACATTAGAAAAAGCTCCCACAATGCCTCAGTAAGTACTCCGTCAATACCTCAGATAGTGCTCACTCAATACTTCAGAAAGTGCTCCCTCAATACCACCGATAGTGCATCCTCAATACCTCAGAAAGTGCTTCCTCAGTACTTCGGATAGTGCACACTCTGTACTTCAGGCAGTGCTTCCTCAGTACTCAGACAGTGCTCCCTCAATACCTAAGATAGTGCAACCTCAATACCTCAGATAGTGCTCCCGCAGTATCACAGAAAGTGCTCCCTCAGTACATCAGATAATGCTCCCTCAGTATGTCAGATAATGCTCTCTCAGTCCCTCAGATATTGCTTCCTCAATACCTCAGAAAGTGCTCCCTCAATACCTCAGATAGTACTTCCTCAGTCCCTCAGATAGTTCTTGCTCAATACCACAGAAAGTACTCCCTCAGTGCCTCAGAAAGTACTCCTCAATACCGCATTTCGAGCTTCCTCAGTTTCTCAGATAGTGCACACACAATACCTCAGAAATGGCTCCCACAGTACCTCAGATAGTGCACCATCAGGACATCAGAAAATGCTCCCTCAATACCTCCGACAGTGCACGCTCAATAACTCAGATAGTGCTTCCTCAGTAACTCAGGTAGTGCTCCCTCAGTTTTCTTTTTGTGCTTCCTCAATACATCAGAAAGTGCTTCCTCGGTACCACAGGTCGTGCACTCTCAATATCTCAGATTGTGCTCCCTCAATACCTCAGAAAGCCCTCACCCAATACCTCAGAAGGAGCACCCTCAATATCTCAGAAGGAACACCCTCAATACCTCAGAAAGCACTCCCTCAAAACCTCAGAAAGTGCTTCCTCAGTATAACAGAAAGTGCTCCCTCAGTACATCAGATAATGCTTCCTCAGTATGCCAGATAATGCTCCCTCAGTACGTCAGATAATGCTTCCTCAATAACTCAGAAAGTGCTCCCTCAATACCTCAGTAATTGCTCCCTCAATACCTCAGAAAGTGCTCCCTCAATACCTCAGATAGTCCTCACTCAATACCTTAGAAAGTGCTCCCTCAATACGTCAGATAGTGAACACTCTGTACTTCAGACAGTGCTTCCTCACAACTCAGAAATTGCTCCCTCAATACGTCGGACAGTGGTTCCTTAATATGTCAGAAAGTGCTCCCTCAGTACCTCAGATCGTGCTTTCTCATAGCTCAGAAAATACTCGCTCAATACCTCAGCAGGAGCTCCCCCAATACCTCAGATAGTGCTCCCTCAATACCTCAGAAAGTGCTCCCTCAATACCTCATAAAGTGCTTCATCAGTACATCAGAAAGTGCTTCCTCAATACCTCAGTAAGTGCTCTCGAAATACCTGAGATATTGCACCCTCAATGCCTCAGATAGTGCTTGCTGAATACCTCAGACAGTACTCCCTCTGTATCTCAGATAGTGCTTCCTTAATACCTCAGAAAGTGCTCCCTCAGTACCTCAGAGAGTGCTTCCTCAGCAAATCAAACAGTGCTTCCTCAATACCTCAGAAAGTTCTCCCTCAATACCTCAGAAAGTACTCCCTCAATACCTCAGAAAGTGCTCCCTCAGTACCACAGATAATGCTCCCTCAATAGCTCAGATAGTGCTTCTTCAATACCTCAGAAAGTGCTACCTCAGTACTCATATAATGCTCACTCAATGGCTCAGAAAGTGCTCACTCAATACCTCAGAAAGTGCTCCCACAGTACATCAGATAGTGCTCCCTCAATACTTCAGATAGTGCTCCTCAATACCTCAGATAGATCTCCCTCAATACCTCAGAGAGGGCTCGCTCAGTGCCTCAGGCAATGCTTGCTCAATACCTCAGAAAGTGCTCCCTCAGTACCTCAGAGAGTGTTTCATCAGTACATCAGAAAGTGCTTCCTCAATACCTCAGTAAGTGCTCCCTCAATACCCGAGATATTGCACCCTCAATGCCTCAGATAGTGCTTGCTGAATACCTCAGACAGTACTCCCTCAGTATCTCAGATAGTGCTTCCTCAATACCTCAGAAAGTTCTTCCTCAATACCTCAGAAACTACTCCCTCAGTACCTCAGAATGCACTCCCTCAATACCTCAGATAGTGCTTTCTCAGTTCCTCAGATAGTGCACACCCAATACGTCAGAAAGGGCTCCCTCTGTACCTTAGATTGTCAGTCCCTCAATACCTCAGATAGTGCTCCCTGAATACCTTAGACAGCGCACCTTCAGTATCTCAGAAAGTGCTCCATCAATACCTCAGATAGTACTCTCTCAATACCTCAGAAAGTGCTCCCGCAATCCCACAGATAGTGCTCCCTCAATACCTTCAGATAGTGTTCCTCAATACCTCAGATAGATCTCCCTCAATACCTCAGAGAGTGCTCCCTCAGTACCTCAGGCAATGCTTGCTCAATACCTCAGAAAGTGCTCCCTCAGTACCTGAGATATTGCTACCTCAGTACCTCACTTAGTGCTTGCTCAATACCTCAGGAAATGAACCCTCAGTACCTCAGATAGTGCTTCCTCAATACCTCAGTAAGTGCTCCCTCAATACCCGAGATATTGCACCCTCAGTACCTCAGATAGTGCTTGCTCAATACCTCAGACAGTACTCCCTCAGTACCTCAGATAGTGCTCCCTCAATACCTCAGAAAGTGCTCCATCAGTACCTCAGATAGTGAACCCTCAATACCTCAGAAAGTGCTCCCTCACTACCACAGAAAGTGATCCCTCAATACCTAAGTAATTGCTCCCTCACCACCTCAGAAAGTGCTCCCTCAATACCTCAGATAGTGCACCCTCAATACCTCAGTTATTGCTCCCTCACTACCTCAGAAAGTGCTCCCTCACTACCTCAGATTGTGCACCCTCAATACCTCAGAAAGTGCTTCCTCAGTACCACAAAAAGTGTTCCCTCAGCACCTCAGAAAATACTCCATCAGTATGTCAGATAATCCTCCCTCAGTACCTCAGATAGTGCTTCCTCAATACCTCAGATAATGCTCCCTCTCTACCTTAGAAAGTGCTTCATCACTTCTTCAGATAGCGCTTCCTCAATATCTCAAAAGGTGCACCCTCAATACCTCAGAAAGTGCTCCCTCAAAACATTAGAAAATGCTCCCACAATACCTCAGTAAGTACTCCGTCAATACCTCAGATAGTGCTCACTCAATACTTCAGAAAGTGCTCCCTCAATACCTCAGATAGTGCACCCTCAATACCTCAGAAAGTGCTTCCTCAGTACTTCAGATAGTGCACACTCTGTACTTCAGGCAGTGCTTCCTCAGTACTCAGACAGTGCTCGCTCAATAACTAAGATAGTGCACCCTCAATACCTCAGATAGTGCTCCCTCAGTATCACAGAAAGTGCTCCCTCAGTACATCAGATAATGCTCCCTCAGTATGTCAGATAATGCTCTCTCAGTCCCTCAGATATTGCTTCCTCAGTACCTCAGAAAGTGCTCCCTCCATACCTCAGAGAGTTCTCACTCAATATCTTAGAAAGTGCTCCCTCAATACGTCAGATAGTGCACACTCTGTAATTCAGGCAGTGCTTCCTCACAACTCAGACATTGCTCCCTCAATAGGTCGGACAGTGCTTCCTTAATACGTCAGAAAGTGCTCCCTCTGTACCTCAGATAATGCTCCCTCAGTACCTCAGAGAGTGCTTCGTCAGAACCTCAGAAAGTGCTGCCTCAATACCTCAGATAATGTTCCATCAGTATGTCAGATAATGCTTTCTCAGTACCTCAGATAGTGCTTCCTCCGTACCTCAGAAAGTGCTCCCTCAATACCTCAGAAAGTGCTTCCTCAGTACCTCTGATAATTGTCCCTCAGTACCTTAGAGAGTGCTTCATCACTACCTCAGATAGCGCTTCCTCAATACCTCAAAAAGTGCACCCTTAATACCTCAGAAAGTGCTCCCTCAGTACCTCAGAATGTGCTCCCTCAATACCTAAGATAGTGCGCCCTCAATAACTCAGAAAGGGCTCCCTCAATACCTCCGATAGTGCACCCTCAATACCTCAGAAAGTGCTTCCTCAGTACCACAGAATGTGCTCCCTCAGTATGTCAGATAATGCTCCCTCAATACCTCACATAGTGCTTCCTCAATACCTCAGAAAGAGCTCCCTCAATACCTCAGATAGTGCTCCCTTTATACCTCAAAAAGTGTTCACGCAATACCTCAGAATGTGTTCCCTCAATACCTCCGATAGTGCACCCTCAATACCTCAGAAAATGCTTCCTCAGTACCACAGAATGTGCTCCCTCAGTACATCAGATAATGCTCCCTCAGTATGTCAGATAATGCTCCCTCAGTACCTCACAAATTGCTTCCTCAATACCTCAGAAAGAGCTCCCTCAATACCTCACATAGTACTTCCTCAGAACCGCAGATAGTTCTTGCTCAATACCACAGAAAGTACTCCCTCAGTACCTCAGAACGTACTCCCTCAATACCGCATTTCGAGCTTCCTCACTTTCTCAGATAGTGCACACTCAATACCTCAGAAATGGCTCCCACAGTACCTCAGATAGTGCACCATCAGTACATCAAAAAATGCTCCCTCAATACCTCAGACAGTGCACGCTCAATAACTCAGATAGTGCTTCCTCAGTAACTCAGGTAGTGCTCCCTCAGTTTTCTTTTTGTGCTTCCTCAATACATCAGAAAGTGCTTCCTCAGTACCACAGGTCGTGCACTCTCAATAGCTCAGATTGTGCTCCCTCAATACCTCAGAAAGCCCTCGCTCAATACCTCAGAAGGAGCACCCTCAATACCTCGGAATGTTCTCCCCCAATACCTCAGATAGTGCTCCCCCATGCCTTAGATACTGCTCCCTCAATACCTCAGATAGTGCTTCCTCAGTACCTCAGAATGTGCTCCCTCAGTACCTAGAAAATTGCTTCTTCAATACCTCAGAAAGTGCTCCCTCAACACCTCAGATAGTGTTCCCACAGTTCCTCACATAGTGCTTGCTTAATACCTCAGAAAGTACTCCCTCAGTACCTCAGATAGTGCTTCCTCAGTATCTCAGAAAGTGCTCCCTCAGTACCTCAGATAGTGCTTCCCCAGCAAATCAAATAGTGCTTCCTCAATACTTCAGAAAGTGCTCCCTCAATACCACAGATAGTGCTTCCTCAGTACCTCAGATAGTTCTCGCTCAATACCTCAGAAAGTACTCCCTCAGTACCTCAGAAAGTACTCCCTCAATACCTCAGATAGTGCTTCCTCAGTTCCTCAGATAGTGCACACCCAAGACCTCAGAAAGGGCTCCCTCAGTACCTCAGATAGAACGTCCCTCATTACCTCAGATAGTGCTCACTCAATACCTCAGATAGTGCTCCCTGAGTACCTTAGCCAGCGAACCTTCAATACAACAGAAAATGCTCCATCAATACCTCAGATAGTACACCCTCAGTACCTCAGAAGGTCCTCCCTCACTACCACAGAAAGTGTTCTCTCAATACCTCGGATAATGCTTCCTAAGTACCTCAGAAAATGCTCACTCAATACTTTAGATAATGCTCACTCAATACCTCAGATAGTGCACACTCTGTACCTCAGAAATTGCTCCCTCAGTACCTCAGACAGTGCTTCCTTAATACGTCAGAAAGTGCTCCCTCAGTACCTCAGATAGTGCTTCCTCAATGCCTCAGAAAATACTCGCTCAATACCTCAGAAGGAGTTCCCTCAATATCTCAGATAATGCTCCCTCAATACCTCAGTAATTGCTCCTTCAATACCACAGAAAGTACTCTCTCAATACCTCAGATAGTACACCTGCAATACCTCAGAAAGGGCTTCCTCAGTACCACAGAAAGTTCTCCTTCACTACCTCAGATAGTGCTCTCACAGTACCTCAGATAATGCTCCCTCAGTATGTCGGATAATGCTTCCTCAGTACCTAAGATAGCGCTCCCTCAATACCTCATATAATGCTCCCTCAATACCTCAGAAAATGTTCACTCAATACCTCATAAAGTGCTCCCTCAGTACTTCAGAAGATTGCTCCCTCAATACCTCAGAAAGTTTTCCTCAATACCTCAGATAGATTTCCCTCAATACCTCAGAGAGTGCTTCCTCAGTACATCAGATACTATCTCCTCAATACCTCAGATAGTGTTCCTCAATACCTCAGATAGATCTCCCTCAAAACCTGAGATATTGCTCCCTCAGTAGCTCAAATAGTGCTTGCTCAATACCTCAGAAAGTCCTCCCTCCATACCTCAAATAGTGCTCCCTCAATACCTCAAAAAGAGCTCCTTTCATCCTTCAGAAAGTGCTCCCTCAGTACCTCAGGTCGTGCTTCCTCAATACCTCAGAAAGTGCTCCCTCAATACCTCAGATAGTCTGTCCTCAGTACCTCAGATAGTGCTTCCCCAGTACCTTAGAAAGCCTTCCCTCAGTATCTCAGATAATTTTCCCTCACTACCTCAGAAAGCGATCCCTGAATACCTCAGATAGTGTTCCCACAGTTCCTCAGATGGTGTTTCCTCAGTTCCTCAGATAGTGCACCCTCAATACCTCAGACAGTGCTTCCTCAGTATCTCAGATAGTTCAACCACAGAAAGTGCTCCCTCAGTACCTCAGATAATGCTCCCACAGTATGTCAGATAATTCTTCCTCAGTACCTCAGGTAGTGCTTCCTCAGTACCTCAGAAAGTGCTTCCTCAGTACCTTAGAAAGCGCTCCCTCAGTATGTCAGATAATGTTCCCTCAACACCTCAGATAGTGCTTCCTCACTATCTCAAAAAGCGCTTCCTCAATACCTCAGATAGCGCTCCCTCAATATCTCAGATCGTCCTTCTTCAGATCCTCAAAAACTGCTCCTCCAATACCTCAGATAGCGCTTCCTCAATACCTCAGAAAGTGCACCATTAATACCTCAGAAGGTGTTCCCTCAGTACCTCAGAAAGTGCTCCCTCAGTACCAAAGAAAGTGCTCCCTCAGTACCTCAGATAATGCTCCCTCAGTATGTAAGATAATGCTTCCTCAGTACCTCAGATAGTGCTTTCTCAATACCTCAGAAAGTGCTCCCTCAATACCTCAGATAGTTCTCACTCAATACCTTACAAAGTGCTCGCTCAATACGTCAAATAGTGCACACTCTGCACTTCAGGCAGTGCTTCCTCACAACTCAGAAATTACTCCCTCAATATGTCGGACAGTGCTTCCTTAATACGTCAGAAAGTGCTCACTCAGTACCTCAGATAGTGCTTCCTCAATAACTCAGAAAATACTCGCTCAATACCTCAGAAGGCGCTCCCCCAATACCTCAGATAGTGCTCCCTCAATACCTCAGTAATTGCTCCCTCACTACCTCAGAAAGTGCGCCCTCAATACCTCAGATAGTGCACCCGCAATACCTCAGAAAGTGCTTCCTCAGTACCACAGAACGTGCTCCCTCAATACCTCAGATAATTCTCCCTCAGTACCTTAGAGAGTGCTTCATCACTACCTCAGATAGCGCTTCCTCAATACCTCAAAAAGTGCACCCTTAATACCTCAGAAAGTGCTCCCTCAGTACCACAGGTAATGCTCCCTCAAAATCTCAGATAGTGCTTCCTCAATACCTCAGAAGGTGCTCCCTCAATACCTCAGAATGTGCTCCCTCAATACCTCACATAGTGCTCACCCATACCTAAGATAGTGCTCCCTCAATACCTCAGCTAGAACTCCCTTTATACCACAAAAAGTGTTCACGCAATACCTCCGATAGTGCACCCTCAATACCTCAGAAAGTGCTTCCTCAGTACCAAAGAAAGTGCTCCCTCAGTATTCAGATAATGCTCCCTCAGTATGTCAGATAATGCTCCCTCAGTACCTCAGATAGTGCGTCCTCAATACCTCAGAAAGTGCTCCCTCAATACCTCAATACCTTACAAAGTGTTGCTCAATACGTCAGATAGTGCACACTCTGTACTTCAGGCAGTGCTTCCTCACAACTCAGAAATTGCTGCCTCAATATGTCGGACAGTGCTTCCTTAATATGTCAGAAAGTGCTCCCTCACTACCTCAGATAATGCTTCCTTAATACCTCAGAAAATACTCGCTCAATACCACAGAAGGAGCCCTCCAAATACCTCAGGTAGTGCTCCCTCAATACCTCAGTTATTGCTCCCTCACTACCTCAGAAAGTGCTTCCTCAATACCTCAGTAAGTGCTCCCTAAATACCTGAGATATTGCACCCTCAATGCCTCAGATAGTGCTTGCTGAATACCTCAGACAGTACTCCCTCTGTATCTCAGAATGTTCTCCCTCAATACCTCAGAAAGTGCTCCCTCAGTACCATAGATAATGCTCCCTCAATAGCTCAGATAGTGCTTCTTCAATACCTCAGAAAGTGCTACCTCAGTACTCATATAATGCTCACTCAATGGCTCAGAAAGTGCTCACTCAATACCTCAGAAAGTGCTCCCACAGTACATCAGATAGTGCTCCCTCAATACTTCAGATAGTGTTCCTCAATACCTCAGATAGATCTCCTTCAATACCTCAGAGAGGGCTCGCTCAGTGCCTCAGGCAATGCTTGCTCAATACCTCAGAAAGTGCTCCCTCAGTAACTCAGAGAGTGCTTCATCAGTACATCAGAAAGTGCTTCCTCAATACCTCAGTAAGTGCTCCCTCAATACCCGAGATATTGCACCCTCAATGCCTCAGATAGTGCTTGCTGAATACCTCAGACAGTACTCCCTCAGTATCTCAGATAGTGCTTCCTCAATACCTCAGAAAGTTCTTCCTCAATACCTCAGAAACTACTCCCTCAGTACCTCAGAACGTACTCCCTCAATACCTCAGATAGTGCTTCCTCAGTTCCTCAGATAGTGCACACCCAATACGTCAGAAAGGGCTCCCTCTGTACCTTAGATTGTCAGTCCCTCAATACCTCAGATAGTGCTCCCTGAATACCTTAGACAGCGCACCTTCAGTATCTCAGAAAGTGCTCCATCAATACCTCAGATAGTACACTCTCAATACCTCAGAAAGTGCTCCCTTAATCCCTCAGATAGTGATCCCTCAATACCTTCAGATAGTGTTCCTCAATACCTCAGATAGATCTCCCTCAATACCTCAGAGAGTGCTGCCTCAGTACCTCAGGCAATGCTTGCTCAATACCTCAGAAAGTGCTCCCTCAGTACCTGAGATATTGCGACCTCAGTACCTCACTTAGTGCTTGCTCAATACCTCAGGAAATGCACCCTCAGTACCTCAGATAGAGCTTCCTCAATACCTCAGTAAGTGCTCCCTCAATACCCGAGATATTGCACCCTCAGTACCTCAGATAGTGCTTGCTCAATACCTCAGACAGTACTCCCTCAGTACCTCAGATAGTGCTCCGTCAATACCTCAGAAAGTGCTCCATCAGTACCTCAGATAGTGAACCCTCAATACCTCAGAAAGTGCTCCCTCACTACCACAGAAAGTGATCCCTCAATACCTCAGTAATTGCTCCCTCACCACCTCAGAAAGTGCTCCCTCAATACCTCAGATAGTGCACCCTCAATACCTCAGTTATTGCTCCCTCACTACCTCAGAAAGTGCTCCCTCACTACTTCAGATTGTGCACTCTCAATACCTCAAAAAGTGCTTCCTCAGTACCACAAAAAGTGTTCCCTCAGTACCTCAGAAAATACTCCATCAGTATGTCAGATAATCCTCCCTCAGTACCTCAGATAGTGCTTCCTCACTACCTCAGATAATGCTCCCTCTGTACCTTAGAAAGTGCTTCATCACTACTTCAGATAGCGCTTCCTCAATATCTCAAAAGGTGCACCCTCAATACCTCAGAAAGTGCTCCCTCAAAACATTAGAAAATGCTCCCACAATACCTCAGTAAGTACTCCGTCAATACCTCAGATAGTGCTCACTCAATACTTCAGAACGTGCTCCCTCAATACCTCAGATAGTGCACCCTCAATACCTCAGAAAGTGCTTCCTCAGTACTTCAGATAGTGCACACTCTGTACTTCAGGGAGTGCTTCCTCAGTACTCAGACAGTGCTCGCTCAATAACTAAGATAGTGCACACTCAATACCTCAGATAGTGCTCCTTCAGTATCACAGAAAGTGCTCCCTCAGTACATCAGATAATGCTCCCTCAGTATGTCAGATAATGCTCTCTTAGTCCCTCAGATATTGCTTACTCAGTACCTCAGAAAGTGCTCCCTCCATACCTCAGAGAGTTCTCACTCAATATCTTAGAAAGTGCTCCCTCAATACGTCAGATAGTGCACACTCTGTACTTCAGGCAGTGCTTCCTCACAACTCAGACATTGCTCCCTCAATAGGTCGGACAGTGCTTCTGTAATACGTCAGAAAGTGCTCCCTCTGTACCTCAGATAATGCTCCCTCAGTACCTCAGAGAGTGCTTTGTCAGAACCTCAGAAAGTGCTGCCTCAATACCTCAGATAATGTTCCATCAGTATGTCAGATAATGCTTTCTCAGTACCTCAGATAGTGCTTCCTCCGTACCTCAGAAAGTGCTCCCTCAATACCTCAGAAAGTGCTTCCTCAGTACCTCTGATAATTGTCCCTCAGTACCTTAGAGAGTGCTTCATCACTACCTCAGATAGCGCTTCCTCAATACCTCAAAAGGTGCACCCTTAATACCTCAGAAAGTGCTCCCTCAGTACCTCAGAATGTGCTCCCTCAATACCTCAGTTAGTGCTCCCCCATACCTAAGATAGTGCGCCCTCAATACCTCAGAAAGGGCTCCCTCAATACCTCAGATAGTGCTCCCTTTATACCTCAAAAAGTGTTCACGCAATACCTCAGAATGTGTTCCCTCAATACCTCCGATAGTGCACCCTCAATACCTCAGAAAATGCTTCCTCAGTACCACAGAATGTGCTCCCTCAGTACATCAGATATTGCTCCCTCAGTATGTCAGATAATGCTCCCTCAGTACCTCACAAATTGCTTCCTCAATACCTCAGAAAGAGCTCCCTCAATACCTCACATAGTACTTCCTCAGAACCGCAGACAGTGCTTGCTGAATACCACAGAAAGTACTCCCTCAGTACCTCAGAAAGTACTCCCTCAATACCGCATTTCGAGCTTCCTCACTTTCTCAGATAGTGCACACACAATACCTCAGAAATGGCTCCCACAGTACCTCAGATAGTGCACCATCAGTACATCAGAAAATGCTCCCTCAATACCTCAGACAGTGCACGCTCAATAACTCAGATAGTGCTTCCTCAGTAACTCAGGTAGTGCTCCCTCAGTTTTCTTTTTGTGCTTCCTCACTACATCAGAAAGTGCTTCCTCAGTACCACAGGTCGTGCACTCTCAATAGCTCAGATTGTGCTCCCTCAATACCTCAGAAAGCCCTCGCTCAATACCTCAGAAGGAGCACCCTCAATACCTCGGAATGTTCTCCCCCAATACCTCAGATAGTGCTCCCCCATGCCTTAGATACTGCTCCCTCAATACCTCAGATAGTGCTTCCTCAGTACCTCAGAATGTGCTCCCTCAGTACCTAGAAAATTGCTTCTTCAATACCTCAGAAAGTGCTCCCTCAACACCTCAGATAGTGTTCCCACAGTTCCTCACATAGTGCTTGCTTAATACCTCAGAAAGTACTCCCTCAGTACCTCAGATAGTGCTTCCTCAATATCTCAGAAAGTGCTCCCTCAGTACCTCAGATAGTGCTTCCTCAGCAAATCAAATAGTGTTTCCTCAATACTTCAGAAAGTGCTCCCTCAATACCACAGATAGTGCTTCCTCAGTACCTCAGATAGTTCTCGCTCAATACCTCAGAAAGTACTCCCTCAGTACCTCAGAAAGTACTCCCTCAATACCTCAGATAGTGCTTCCTCAGTTCCTCAGATAGTGCACACCCAAGACCTCAGAAAGGGCTCCCTCAGTACCTCAGATAGAACGTCCCTCATTACCTCAGATAGTGCTCACTCAATACCTCAGATAGTGCTCCCTGAGTACCTTAGCCAGCGAACCTTCAATACAACAGAAAATGCTCCATCAATACCTCAGATAGTACACCCTCAGTACCTCAGAAGGTCCTCCCTCACTACCACAGAAAGTGTTCTCTCAATACCTCGGATAATGCTTCCTAAGTACCTCAGAAAATGCTCACTCAATACTTTAGATAATGCTCACTCAATACCTCAGATAGTGCACACTCTGTACCTCAGAAATTGCTCCCTCAGTACCTCAGACAGTGCTTCCTTAATACGTCAGAAAGTGCTCCCTCAGTACCTCAGATAGTGCTTCCTCAATGCCTCAGAAAATACTCGCTCAATACCTCAGAAGGAGTTCCCTCAATATCTCAGATAATGCTCCCTCAATACCTCAGTAATTGCTCCTTCAATACCACAGAAAGTACTCTCTCAATACCTCAGATAGTACACCTGCAATACCTCAGAAAGGGCTTCCTCAGTACCACAGAAAGTTCTCCTTCACTACCTCAGATAGTGCTCTCACAGTACCTCAGATAATGCTCCCTCAGTATGTCGGATAATGCTTCCTCAGTACCTAAGATAGCGCTCCCTCAATACCTCATATAATGCTCCCTCAATACCTCAGAAAATGTTCACTCAATACCTCATAAAGTGCTCCCTCAGTACTTCAGAAGATTGCTCCCTCAATACCTCAGAAAGTTTTCCTCAATACCTCAGATAGATCTCCCTCAATACCTCAGAGAGTGCTTCCTCAGTACATCAGATACTGCCTCCTCAATACCTCAGATAATGTTCCTCAATACCTCAGATAGATCTCCCTCAAAACCTGAGATATTGCTCCCTCAGTAGCTCAAATAGTGCTTGCTCAATACCTCAGAAAGTCCTCCCTCCATACATCAAATAGTGCTCCCTCAATACCTCAAAAAGAGCTCCTTTCATACTTCAGAAAGTGCTCCCTCAGTACCTCAGGTCATGCTTCCTCAATACCTCAGAAAATGCTCCCTCAATACCTCAGATATTTCTCACTCAATACCTTACAAAGTGCTCGCTCAATACGTCAAATAGTGCACACTCTACACTTCAGGCAGTGCTTCCTCACAACTCAGAAATTACTCCCTCAATATGTTGGACAGTGCTTCCTTAATACGTCAGAAAGTGCTCCCTCAGTACCTCAGATAGTGCTTCCTCAATAACTCAGAAAATACTCGCTCAATACCTCAGAAGGCGCTCCCCCAATACCTCAGATAGTGCTCCCTCAATACCTCAGTAATTGCTCCCTCACTACCTCAGAAAGTGCGCCCTCAATACCTCAGATAGTGCACCCGCACTATCTCAGAAAGTGCTTCCTCAGTACCACAGAACGTGCTCCCTCAGTACCTCAGATAATGCTCCCTCAGTACCTTAGAGAGTGCTTCATCACTACCTCAGATAGCGCTTCCTCAATACCTCAAAAAGTGCACCCTTAATACCTCAGAAAGTGCTCCCTCAGTACCACAGATAATGCTCCCTCAATAGCTCAGATAGTGCTTCCTCAATACCTCAGAAGGTGCTCCCTCAATACCTCAGAATGTGCTCCCTCAATACCTCACATAGTGCTCACCCATACCTAAGATAGTGCTCCCTCAATACCTCAGCTAGTACTCCCTTTATACCACAAAAAGTGTTCACGCAATACCTCCGATAGTGCACCCTCAATACCTCAGAAAGTGCTTCCTCAGTACCAAAGAAAGTGCTCCCTCAGTATTCAGATAATGCTCCCTCAGTATGTCAGATAATGCTCCCTCAGTACCTCAGATAGTGCTTCCTCAATACCTCAGAAAGTGCTCCCTCAATACCTCAGATAGTTCTCACTCAATACCTTACAAAGTGCTTGCTCAATACGTCAGATAGTGCACACTCTGTACTTCAGACAGTGCTTCCTCACAACTCAGAAATTGCTCCCTCAATATGTCGGACAGTGCTTCCTGAATATGTCAGAAAGTGCTCCCTCACTACCTCAGATAATGCTTCCTTAATACCTCAGAAAATACTCGCTCAATACCACAGACGGAGCCCTCCAAATACCTCAGGTAGTGCTCCCTCAATACCTCAGTTATTGCTCCCTCACTACCTCACAAAGTGTTCCCTCAATACCTCAGATAGTGTTCCCACAGTTCCTCAGATAGTGCTTCCTCAGTTCCTCAAATAGTGCTCCCTCAATACCTCAGAAAGAGCTTCTTCCATACCTCAGGAGTACCCTCAATACCTCAGAGAGTGCTCCCTCAATACTTCAGATAGTGTTCCTCAATACCTCAGATAGATCTCCCTCAATACCTCAGAGAGTGCTCCCTCAGTACCTCAGGAAATGCTTGCTCAATACCTCAGAAAGTGGTCCCTCAATACCTGAGATATTGTACCCTCAGTACCTCAGATAGTGCTTGCTCAATACCTCAGACAGTACTCCCTCAGTATCTCAGATAGTGCTTCCTCAATACCTCAGAAAGTGCTCCCTCAGTACCTCAGAGAGTGCTTTCTCAGCAAATCAAATAGGGCTTCCTCAATACCTCAGAAAGTGCTCCCTCAATACCTCAGATAGTGCTTCCTCATTACCTCAGATACTGCACACCCAATACCTCAGAAAGGGCTACCTCAATACCTCAGATAATTCGTCCCTCATTACCTCAGAAAGTGCTCCCTCAATTCCTCAGATAGTACTCCCTGAATACCTTAGCCAGCACACCTTCAGTACCTCAGAAAATGCTCCAACAATTCCTCAGATAGTACACCCTCAGTACCTCAGAAAGTGCTCCATCACTACAACAGAAAGTGCTCCCTCATCACCTCAGGTAGTGCACCCTCAATACTTCAGCAAGTGCTCACTCAATACTTTAGATAATGCTCACTCAATACCTCAGAAAGTGCTCCCTCAATACTTAAGCTAGTGCACTCTCTGTACTTCAGGCAGTGCTTCCTCAGTACTCAGACAGTGCTCCCTCAATAGCTCAGATAGTGCACACTCAGTACCTCAGACAGTGCTTCCTTAATACGTCGGACAGTGCTTCCTCAATACGTCAGAAAGTGCTCCCTCAGTACCTCAGATAGTACTTCCTCAATACCTCAGAAAATACTTGCTCCATACCTCAGAAGGAGCTCCCTCAATACCTCAGATAGTGCTCCCTCAATATCTCAGTAATTGCTCCCTCAATACCTCAGAATGTGCTCCAACAATACCTCAGATAGTGCACCCTCAATACCTCAGACAGTGCTTCCTCAGTATCTCAGATAGTTCAACCACAGAAAGTGCTCCCTCAGTACCTCAGATAATGCTCCCTCAGTATGTCAGATAATTCTTCCTCAGTACCTCAGGTAGTGCTTCCTCAGTACCTCAGAAAGTGCTCCCTCTATACCTCAGAAAATGCTTCCTCAGTACATTAGAAAGTGTTCCCTCAGTATGTCAGATAATGTTCCCTCAACACCTCAGATAGTGCTTCCTCACTACCTCAGAAAGCGCTCCCTCAATACCTCAGATAGCACTCCCTCAATATCTCAGATCACGCTTCTTCAGATCCTCAAAAATTGCTCCTCCAATACCTCAGATAGCGCCTCCTCAATACCTCAGAAAGTGCACCATTAATACCTCAGAAAGTGCTCCCTCAGTACCTCAGATAGTGCTTCCTCAATACCTCAGAAAGTGCTCCCTCAATACCTCAGATAGTTCTCACTCAATACCTTACAAAGTGCTCCCTCAATACGTCAGATAGTGCACACTCTGTACTTCAGGCAGAGCTTCCTCACAACTCAGAAATTGCTTCCTCAATATGTTGGACAGTGCTTCCTTACTACGTCAGAAAGTGCTCCCTCAGTGCCTCAGATAGTGCTTCCTCAATAACTCAGAAAATACTCGCTCAATACCTCAGAAGGCGTGCCTCAATACATCAGATAGTGTTCCCTCAATACCTCAGTAATTGCCCCCTCACTACCTCAGAAAGTGCTCCCTCAATACCTCAGATACTGCACCCGCAATACCTCAGAAAGTGATTCCGCAGTACCACAGAAAGTGCTCCCTCAGTACCTCAGATAATGCTCCCTCAGTACCTTAGAGAGTGCTTCATCACTTCCTCCGATAGCACTTCCTCAATACCTCAGAAAGTGCTCCCTCAGTACCTCAGAAAGTGGTCCCTCAGTACCACAGATAATGCTCCCTCAATAGCTCAGATAGTGCTTCCTCAATACCTCAGAAGGTGTTCCCACAATACCTCAGAATGTGCTCCCTCAATACCTCAGATAGTGCTCCCCCATACCTAAGATAGTGCTCCCTCAATACCTAAGGAGTGCTCCCTTTATACCACAAAAAGTGTTCACGCAATACCTCAGAAAGTGTTCCCGCAATACCTCCGATAGTGCACCCTCAATACCTCAGAAAGTGTTTCCTCAGTACCAAAGAAAGTGCTCCCTCAGTACCTCAGATAATGCTCCCTCAGTATGTCGGATAATGCTCCCTCAGTACCTCAGATAGTGCTTCCTCAATACCTCAGAAAGTGCTCCCTCAATACCTCAGATAGTTCTCACTCAATACCTTACAAGGTGCTCGCTCAATACGTCAGATAGTGCACACTCTGTACTTAAGGCAGTGCTTCCTCACAACTCAGAAATTACTCCCTCAATATGTCGGACAGTGCTTCCTTAATACGTCAGAAAGTGCTCCCTCAGTGCCTCAGATAGTGCTCCCTCAATAACTCAGAAAATACTCGCTCAATACCACAGAAGGCGCTCCCCCAATACATCTGATAGTGCTCCCTCAATACCTCAGTTATTGCTCCCTCACTACCTCAGAAAGTGCACCCTCAATACCTCAGAAAGTGCTTCCTCAGTACCTCAGATAGTGCTTCCTCAGGACCACAGAAAGTGCTCCCTCAGTACCTCAGATAGTACTCCCTGAATACCTTAGCCAGCACACCTTCAGTACCTCAGAAAATGCTCCAACAATTCCTCAGATAGTACACCCTCAGTACCTCAGAAAGTGCTCCATCACTACAACAGAAAGTGCTCCCTCATCACCTCAGGTAGTGCACCCTCAATACTTCAGAAAGTGCTCACTCAATACTTTAGATAATGCTCACTCAATACCTCAGAAAGTGCTCCCTCAATACTTAAGCTAGTGCACTCTCTGTACTTCAGGCAGTGCTTCCTCAGTACTCAGACAGTGCTCCCTCAACAGCTCAGATAGTGCACACTCAGTACCTCAGACAGTGCTTCCTTAATACGTTGGACAGTGCTTCCTCAATACGTCAGAAAGTGCTCCCTCAGTACCTCAGATAGTACTTCCTCAATACCTCAGAAAATACTTGCTCCATACCTCAGAAGGAGCTCCCTCAATACCTCAGATAGTGCTCCCTCAATATCTCAGTAATTGCTCCCTCAATACCTCAGAAAGTGCTCCAACAATACCTCAGATAGTGCACCCTCAATACCTCAGACAGTGCTTCCTCAGTATCTCAGATAGTTCAACCACAGAAAGTGCTCCCTCCGTACCTCAGATAATGCTCCCTCAGTATGTCAGATATTTCTTCCTCAGTACCTCAGGTAGTGCTTCCTCAGTACCTCAGAAAGTGCTCCCTCTATACCTCAGAAAATGCTTCCTCAGTACATTAGAAAGTGTTCCCTCAGTATGTCAGATAATGTTCCCTCAACACCTCAGATAGTGCTTCCTCACTACCTCAGAAAGCGCTCCCTCAATACCTCAGATAGCACTCCCTCAATATCTCAGATCACGCTTCTTCAGATCCTCAAAAATTGCTCCTCCAATACCTCAGATAGCACCTCCTCAATACCTCAGAAAGTGCACCATTAATACCTCAGAAAGTGCTCCCTCAGTACCTCAGATAGTGCTTCCTCAATACCTCAGAAAGTGCTCCCTCAATACCTCAGATAGTTCTCACTCAATACCTTACAAAGTGCTCCCTCAATACGTCAGATAGTGCACACTCTGTACTTCAGGCAGAGCTTCCTCACAACTCAGAAATTGCTTCCTCAATATGTTGGACAGTGCTTCCTTACTACGTCAGAAAGTGCTCCCTCAGTGCCTCAGATAGTGCTTCCTCAATAACTCAGAAAATACTCGCTCAATACCTCAGAAGGCACGCCCCAATACATCAGATAGTGTTCCCTCAATACCTCAGTAATTGCCCCCTCACTACCTCAGAAAGTGCTCCCTCAATACCTCAGATACTGCACCCGCAATACCTCAGAAAGTGATTCCGCAGTACCACAGAAAGTGCTCCCTCAGTACCTCAGATAATGCTCCCTCAGTACCTTAGAGAGTGCTTCATCACTTCCTCCGAGAGCACTTCCTCAATACCTCAGAAAGTGCTCCCTCAGTACCTCAGAAAGTGGTCCCTCAGTACCACAGATAATGCTCCCTCAATAGCTCAGATAGTGCTTCCTCAATACCTCAGAAGGTGTTCCCACAATACCTTAGAATGTGCTCCCTCAATACCTCAGATAGTGCTCCCCCATACCTAAGATAGTGCTCCCTCAATACCTAAGATAGTGCTCCTTCAATACCTAAGGAGTGCTCCCTTTATACCACAAAAAGTGTTCACGCAATACCTCAGAAAGTGTTCCCGCAATACCTCCGATAGTGCACCCTCAATACCTCAGAAAGTGTTTCCTCAGTACCAAAGAAAGTGCTCCCTCAGTACCTCAGATAATGCTCCCTCAGTATGTCGGATAATGCTCCCTCAGTACCTCAGATAGTGCTTCCTCAATACCTCAGAAAGTGCTTCCTCAGTACTTCAGATAGTGCACACTCTGTACTTCAGGGAGTGCTTCCTCAGTACTCAGACAGTGCTCGCTCAATAACTAAGATAGTGCACACTCAATACCTCAGATAGTGCTCCTTCAGTATCACAGAAAGTGCTCCCTCAGTACATCAGATAATGCTCCCTCAGTATGTCAGATAATGCTCTCTTAGTCCCTCAGATATTGCTTACTCAGTACCTCAGAAAGTGCTCCCTCCATACCTCAGAGAGTTCTCACTCAATATCTTAGAAAGTGCTCCCTCAATACGTCAGATAGTGCACACTCTGTACTTCAGGCAGTGCTTCCTCACAACTCAGACATTGCTCCCTCAATAGGTCGGACAGTGCTTCTGTAATACGTCAGAAAGTGCTCCCTCTGTACCTCAGATAATGCTCCCTCAGTACCTCAGAGAGTGCTTTGTCAGAACCTCAGAAAGTGCTGCCTCAATACCTCAGATAATGTTCCATCAGTATGTCAGATAATGCTTTCTCAGTACCTCAGATAGTGCTTCCTCCGTACCTCAGAAAGTGCTCCCTCAATACCTCAGAAAGTGCTTCCTCAGTACCTCTGATAATTGTCCCTCAGTACCTTAGAGAGTGCTTCATCACTACCTCAGATAGCGCTTCCTCAATACCTCAAAAGGTGCACCCTTAATACCTCAGAAAGTGCTCCCTCAGTACCTCAGAATGTGCTCCCTCAATACCTCAGTTAGTGCTCCCCCATACCTAAGATAGTGCGCCCTCAATAACTCAGAAAGGGCTCCCTCAATACCTCAGATAGTGCTCCCTTTATTCCTCAAAAAGTGTTCACGCAATACCTCAGAATGTGTTCCCTCAATACCTCCGATAGTGCACCCTCAATACCTCAGAAAATGCTTCCTCAGTACCACAGAATGTGCTCCCTCAGTACATCAGATATTGCTCCCTCAGTATGTCAGATAATGCTCCCTCAGTACCTCACAAATTGCTTCCTCAATACCTCAGAAAGAGCTCCCTCAATACCTCACATAGTACTTCCTCAGAACCGCAGACAGTGCTTGCTGAATACCACAGAAAGTACTCCCTCAGTACCTCAGAAAGTACTCCCTCAATACCGCATTTCGAGCTTCCTCACTTTCTCAGATAGTGCACACACAATACCTCAGAAATGGCTCCCACAGTACCTCAGATAGTGCACCATCAGTACATCAGAAAATGCTCCCTCAATACCTCAGACAGTGCACGCTCAATAACTCAGATAGTGCTTCCTCAGTAACTCAGGTAGTGCTCCCTCAGTTTTCTTTTTGTGCTTCCTCACTACATCAGAAAGTGCTTCCTCAGTACCACAGGTCGTGCACTCTCAATAGCTCAGATTGTGCTCCCTCAATACCTCAGAAAGCCCTCGCTCAATACCTCAGAAGGAGCACCCTCAATACCTCGGAATGTTCTCCCCCAATACCTCAGATAGTGCTCCCCCATGCCTTAGATACTGCTCCCTCAATACCTCAGATAGTGCTTCCTCAGTACCTCAGAATGTGCTCCCTCAGTACCTAGAAAATTGCTTCTTCAATACCTCAGAAAGTGCTCCCTCAACACCTCAGATAGTGTTCCCACAGTTCCTCACATAGTGCTTGCTTAATACCTCAGAAAGTACTCCCTCAGTACCTCAGATAGTGCTTCCTCAATATCTCAGAAAGTGCTCCCTCAGTACCTCAGATAGTGCTTCCTCAGCAAATCAAATAGTGTTTCCTCAATACTTCAGAAAGTGCTCCCTCAATACCACAGATAGTGCTTCCTCAGTACCTCAGATAGTTCTCGCTCAATACCTCAGAAAGTACTCCCTCAGTACCTCAGAAAGTACTCCCTCAATACCTCAGATAGTGCTTCCTCAGTTCCTCAGATAGTGCACACCCAAGACCTCAGAAAGGGCTCCCTCAGTACCTCAGATAGAACGTCCCTCATTACCTCAGATAGTGCTCACTCAATACCTCAGATAGTGCTCCCTGAGTACCTTAGCCAGCGAACCTTCAATACAACAGAAAATGCTCCATCAATACCTCAGATAGTACACCCTCAGTACCTCAGAAGGTCCTCCCTCACTACCACAGAAAGTGTTCTCTCAATACCTCGGATAATGCTTCCTAAGTACCTCAGAAAATGCTCACTCAATACTTTAGATAATGCTCACTCAATACCTCAGATAGTGCACACTCTGTACCTCAGAAATTGCTCCCTCAGTACCTCAGACAGTGCTTCCTTAATACGTCAGAAAGTGCTCCCTCAGTACCTCAGATAGTGCTTCCTCAATGCCTCAGAAAATACTCGCTCAATACCTCAGAAGGAGTTCCCTCAATATCTCAGATAATGCTCCCTCAATACCTCAGTAATTGCTCCTTCAATACCACAGAAAGTACTCTCTCAATACCTCAGATAGTACACCTGCAATACCTCAGAAAGGGCTTCCTCAGTACCACAGAAAGTTCTCCTTCACTACCTCAGATAGTGCTCTCACAGTACCTCAGATAATGCTCCCTCAGTATGTCGGATAATGCTTCCTCAGTACCTAAGATAGCGCTCCCTCAATACCTCATATAATGCTCCCTCAATACCTCAGAAAATGTTCACTCAATACCTCATAAAGTGCTCCCTCAGTACTTCAGAAGATTGCTCCCTCAATACCTCAGAAAGTTTTCCTCAATACCTCAGATAGATCTCCCTCAATACCTCAGAGAGTGCTTCCTCAGTACATCAGATACTGCCTCCTCAATACCTCAGATAGTGTTCCTCAATACCTCAGATAGATCTCCCTCAAAACCTGAGATATTGCTCCCTCAGTAGCTCAAATAGTGCTTGCTCAATACCTCAGAAAGTCCTCCCTCCATACATCAAATAGTGCTCCCTCAATACCTCAAAAAGAGCTCCTTTCATACTTCAGAAAGTGCTCCCTCAGTACCTCAGGTCATGCTTCCTCAATACCTCAGAAAATGCTCCCTCAATACCTCAGATATTTCTCACTCAATACCTTACAAAGTGCTCGCTCAATACGTCAAATAGTGCACACTCTACACTTCAGGCAGTGCTTCCTCACAACTCAGAAATTACTCCCTCAATATGTTGGACAGTGCTTCCTTAATACGTCAGAAAGTGCTCCCTCAGTACCTCAGATAGTGCTTCCTCAATAACTCAGAAAATACTCGCTCAATACCTCAGAAGGCGCTCCCCCAATACCTCAGATAGTGCTCCCTCAATACCTCAGTAATTGCTCCCTCACTACCTCAGAAAGTGCGCCCTCAATACCTCAGATAGTGCACCCGCACTATCTCAGAAAGTGCTTCCTCAGTACCACAGAACGTGCTCCCTCAGTACCTCAGATAATGCTCCCTCAGTACCTTAGAGAGTGCTTCATCACTACCTCAGATAGCGCTTCCTCAATACCTCAAAAAGTGCACCCTTAATACCTCAGAAAGTGCTCCCTCAGTACCACAGATAATGCTCCCTCAATAGCTCAGATAGTGCTTCCTCAATACCTCAGAAGGTGCTCCCTCAATACCTCAGAATGTGCTCCCTCAATACCTCACATAGTGCTCACCCATACCTAAGATAGTGCTCCCTCAATACCTCAGCTAGTACTCCCTTTATACCACAAAAAGTGTTCACGCAATACCTCCGATAGTGCACCCTCAATACCTCAGAAAGTGCTTCCTCAGTACCAAAGAAAGTGCTCCCTCAGTATTCAGATAATGCTCCCTCAGTATGTCAGATAATGCTCCCTCAGTACCTCAGATAGTGCTTCCTCAATACCTCAGAAAGTGCTCCCTCAATACCTCAGATAGTTCTCACTCAATACCTTACAAAGTGCTTGCTCAATACGTCAGATAGTGCACACTCTGTACTTCAGACAGTGCTTCCTCACAACTCAGAAATTGCTCCCTCAATATGTCGGACAGTGCTTCCTGAATATGTCAGAAAGTGCTCCCTCACTACCTCAGATAATGCTTCCTTAATACCTCAGAAAATACTCGCTCAATACCACAGACGGAGCCCTCCAAATACCTCAGGTAGTGCTCCCTCAATACCTCAGTTATTGCTCCCTCACTACCTCACAAAGTGTTCCCTCAATACCTCAGATAGTGTTCCCACAGTTCCTCAGATAGTGCTTCCTCAGTTCCTCAAATAGTGCTCCCTCAATACCTCAGAAAGAGCTTCTTCCATACCTCAGGAGTACCCTCAATACCTCAGAGAGTGCTCCCTCAATACTTCAGATAGTGTTCCTCAATACCTCAGATAGATCTCCCTCAATACCTCAGAGAGTGCTCCCTCAGTACCTCAGGAAATGCTTGCTCAATACCTCAGAAAGTGGTCCCTCAATACCTGAGATATTGTACCCTCAGTACCTCAGATAGTGCTTGCTCAATACCTCAGACAGTACTCCCTCAGTATCTCAGATAGTGCTTCCTCAATACCTCAGAAAGTGCTCCCTCAGTACCTCAGAGAGTGCTTTCTCAGCAAATCAAATAGGGCTTCCTCAATACCTCAGAAAGTGCTCCCTCAATACCTCAGATAGTGCTTCCTCATTACCTCAGATACTGCACACCCAATACCTCAGAAAGGGCTACCTCAATACCTCAGATAATTCGTCCCTCATTACCTCAGAAAGTGCTCCCTCAATTCCTCAGATAGTACTCCCTGAATACCTTAGCCAGCACACCTTCAGTACCTCAGAAAATGCTCCAACAATTCCTCAGATAGTACACCCTCAGTACCTCAGAAAGTGCTCCATCACTACAACAGAAAGTGCTCCCTCATCACCTCAGGTAGTGCACCCTCAATACTTCAGCAAGTGCTCACTCAATACTTTAGATAATGCTCACTCAATACCTCAGAAAGTGCTCCCTCAATACTTAAGCTAGTGCACTCTCTGTACTTCAGGCAGTGCTTCCTCAGTACTCAGACAGTGCTCCCTCAATAGCTCAGATAGTGCACACTCAGTACCTCAGACAGTGCTTCCTTAATACGTCGGACAGTGCTTCCTCAATACGTCAGAAAGTGCTCCCTCAGTACCTCAGATAGTACTTCCTCAATACCTCAGAAAATACTTGCTCCATACCTCAGAAGGAGCTCCCTCAATACCTCAGATAGTGCTCCCTCAATATCTCAGTAATTGCTCCCTCAATACCTCAGAATGTGCTCCAACAATACCTCAGATAGTGCACCCTCAATACCTCAGACAGTGCTTCCTCAGTATCTCAGATAGTTCAACCACAGAAAGTGCTCCCTCCGTACCTCAGATAATGCTCCCTCAGTATGTCAGATAATTCTTCCTCAGTACCTCAGGTAGTGCTTCCTCAGTACCTCAGAAAGTGCTCCCTCTATACCTCAGAAAATGCTTCCTCAGTACATTAGAAAGTGTTCCCTCAGTATGTCAGATAATGTTCCCTCAACACCTCAGATAGTGCTTCCTCACTACCTCAGAAAGCGCTCCCTCAATACCTCAGATAGCACTCCCTCAATATCTCAGATCACGCTTCTTCAGATCCTCAAAAATTGCTCCTCCAATACCTCAGATAGCGCCTCCTCAATACCTCAGAAAGTGCACCATTAATACCTCAGAAAGTGCTCCCTCAGTACCTCAGATAGTGCTTCCTCAATACCTCAGAAAGTGCTCCCTCAATACCTCAGATAGTTCTCACTCAATACCTTACAAAGTGCTCCCTCAATACGTCAGATAGTGCACACTCTGTACTTCAGGCAGAGCTTCCTCACAACTCAGAAATTGCTTCCTCAATATGTTGGACAGTGCTTCCTTACTACGTCAGAAAGTGCTCCCTCAGTGCCTCAGATAGTGCTTCCTCAATAACTCAGAAAATACTCGCTCAATACCTCAGAAGGCGTGCCTCAATACATCAGATAGTGTTCCCTCAATACCTCAGTAATTGCCCCCTCACTACCTCAGAAAGTGCTCCCTCAATACCTCAGATACTGCACCCGCAATACCTCAGAAAGTGATTCCGCAGTACCACAGAAAGTGCTCCCTCAGTACCTCAGATAATGCTCCCTCAGTACCTTAGAGAGTGCTTCATCACTTCCTCCGATAGCACTTCCTCAATACCTCAGAAAGTGCTCCCTCAGTACCTCAGAAAGTGGTCCCTCAGTACCACAGATAATGCTCCCTCAATAGCTCAGATAGTGCTTCCTCAATACCTCAGAAGGTGTTCCCACAATACCTCAGAATGTGCTCCCTCAATACCTCAGATAGTGCTCCCCCATACCTAAGATAGTGCTCCCTCAATACCTAAGGAGTGCTCCCTTTATACCACAAAAAGTGTTCACGCAATACCTCAGAAAGTGTTCCCGCAATACCTCCGATAGTGCACCCTCAATACCTCAGAAAGTGTTTCCTCAGTACCAAAGAAAGTGCTCCCTCAGTACCTCAGATAATGCTCCCTCAGTATGTCGGATAATGCTCCCTCAGTACCTCAGATAGTGCTTCCTCAATACCTCAGAAAGTGCTCCCTCAATACCTCAGATAGTTCTCACTCAATACCTTACAAGGTGCTCGCTCAATACGTCAGATAGTGCACACTCTGTACTTAAGGCAGTGCTTCCTCACAACTCAGAAATTACTCCCTCAATATGTCGGACAGTGCTTCCTTAATACGTCAGAAAGTGCTCCCTCAGTGCCTCAGATAGTGCTCCCTCAATAACTCAGAAAATACTCGCTCAATACCACAGAAGGCGCTCCCCCAATACATCTGATAGTGCTCCCTCAATACCTCAGTTATTGCTCCCTCACTACCTCAGAAAGTGCACCCTCAATACCTCAGAAAGTGCTTCCTCAGTACCTCAGATAGTGCTTCCTCAGGACCACAGAAAGTGCTCCCTCAGTACCTCAGATAGTACTCCCTGAATACCTTAGCCAGCACACCTTCAGTACCTCAGAAAATGCTCCAACAATTCCTCAGATAGTACACCCTCAGTACCTCAGAAAGTGCTCCATCACTACAACAGAAAGTGCTCCCTCATCACCTCAGGTAGTGCACCCTCAATACTTCAGAAAGTGCTCACTCAATACTTTAGATAATGCTCACTCAATACCTCAGAAAGTGCTCCCTCAATACTTAAGCTAGTGCACTCTCTGTACTTCAGGCAGTGCTTCCTCAGTACTCAGACAGTGCTCCCTCAACAGCTCAGATAGTGCACACTCAGTACCTCAGACAGTGCTTCCTTAATACGTTGGACAGTGCTTCCTCAATACGTCAGAAAGTGCTCCCTCAGTACCTCAGATAGTACTTCCTCAATACCTCAGAAAATACTTGCTCCATACCTCAGAAGGAGCTCCCTCAATACCTCAGATAGTGCTCCCTCAATATCTCAGTAATTGCTCCCTCAATACCTCAGAAAGTGCTCCAACAATACCTCAGATAGTGCACCCTCAATACCTCAGACAGTGCTTCCTCAGTATCTCAGATAGTTCAACCACAGAAAGTGCTCCCTCCGTACCTCAGATAATGCTCCCTCAGTATGTCAGATATTTCTTCCTCAGTACCTCAGGTAGTGCTTCCTCAGTACCTCAGAAAGTGCTCCCTCTATACCTCAGAAAATGCTTCCTCAGTACATTAGAAAGTGTTCCCTCAGTATGTCAGATAATGTTCCCTCAACACCTCAGATAGTGCTTCCTCACTACCTCAGAAAGCGCTCCCTCAATACCTCAGATAGCACTCCCTCAATATCTCAGATCACGCTTCTTCAGATCCTCAAAAATTGCTCCTCCAATACCTCAGATAGCACCTCCTCAATACCTCAGAAAGTGCACCATTAATACCTCAGAAAGTGCTCCCTCAGTACCTCAGATAGTGCTTCCTCAATACCTCAGAAAGTGCTCCCTCAATACCTCAGATAGTTCTCACTCAATACCTTACAAAGTGCTCCCTCAATACGTCAGATAGTGCACACTCTGTACTTCAGGCAGAGCTTCCTCACAACTCAGAAATTGCTTCCTCAATATGTTGGACAGTGCTTCCTTACTACGTCAGAAAGTGCTCCCTCAGTGCCTCAGATAGTGCTTCCTCAATAACTCAGAAAATACTCGCTCAATACCTCAGAAGGCACGCCCCAATACATCAGATAGTGTTCCCTCAATACCTCAGTAATTGCCCCCTCACTACCTCAGAAAGTGCTCCCTCAATACCTCAGATACTGCACCCGCAATACCTCAGAAAGTGATTCCGCAGTACCACAGAAAGTGCTCCCTCAGTACCTCAGATAATGCTCCCTCAGTACCTTAGAGAGTGCTTCATCACTTCCTCCGAGAGCACTTCCTCAATACCTCAGAAAGTGCTCCCTCAGTACCTCAGAAAGTGGTCCCTCAGTACCACAGATAATGCTCCCTCAATAGCTCAGATAGTGCTTCCTCAATACCTCAGAAGGTGTTCCCACAATACCTTAGAATGTGCTCCCTCAATACCTCAGATAGTGCTCCCCCATACCTAAGATAGTGCTCCCTCAATACCTAAGATAGTGCTCCTTCAATACCTAAGGAGTGCTCCCTTTATACCACAAAAAGTGTTCACGCAATACCTCAGAAAGTGTTCCCGCAATACCTCCGATAGTGCACCCTCAATACCTCAGAAAGTGTTTCCTCAGTACCAAAGAAAGTGCTCCCTCAGTACCTCAGATAATGCTCCCTCAGTATGTCGGATAATGCTCCCTCAGTACCTCAGATAGTGCTTCCTCAATACCTCAGAAAGTGCTCCCTCAATACCTCAGATAGTTCTCACTCAATACCTTACAAGGTGCTCGCTCAATACGTCAGATAGTGCACACTCTGTACTTAAGGCAGTGCTTCCTCACAACTCAGAAATTACTCCCTCAATATGTCGGACAGTGCTTCCTTAATACGTCAGAAAGTGCTCCCTCAGTGCCTCAGATAGTGCTCCCTCAATAACTCAGAAAATACTCGCTCAATACCACAGAAGGCGCTCCCCCAATACATCTGATAGTGCTCCCTCAATACCTCAGTTATTGCTCCCTCACTACCTCAGAAAGTGCAACCTCAATACCTCAGAAAGTGCTTCCTCAGTACCTCAGATAGTGCTTCCTCAGTACCACAGAAAGTGCTCCCTCAGTACCTCAGATAATGCTCCCTCAGTACCTTAGAGAGTGCTTCATCACTTCCTCCGCTAGCGCTTCCTCAATACCTCAAAAAGTGCACGCTTAATACCTCAGATGTCCTCCCTCAGTACCACAGAAAGTGTGCTCCCACAGTACCACAGATAATGCTCCCTCAATTGCTCAGATAGTGCTTCCTCAATACCTCAGAAGGTGCTCCCTCAATTCCTCAGAATGTGCTCCCTCAATACCTCAGGTAGTGCTCCCTTTATACCACAAAAAGTGTTCCCGCAATACCTCCGATAGTGCATCCTCAATACCTCAGAAAGCACTCCCTCAAAACCTCAGAAAGTGCTTCCTCAGTATAACAGAAAGTGCTCCCTCAGTACCTCAGATAATGCTCCCTCAGTATGTCAGATAATGCTTCCTCAATATCTCAGAAAGTGCTCCCTCAATACCTCAGATAGTCCTCACACAATACCTTAGAAAGTGCTCCCTCAATACCTTAGAAAGTGCTCCCTCAGATAGTGCACACTCTGGACTTCATGCAGTGCTTCCTCACAACTCAGAAATTGCTCCCTCAATATGTCGGACAGTGCTTCCAAATACGTCAGAAAGTGCTCCCTCAGTACCTCAGATAATGCTTCCTCAATACCGCAGACAATACTCGCTCAATACCACAGAAGGAGCTCCCCAAATACCTCAGATATTGCTCCCTCAATACCTCAGTAATTGCTCCCTCAATACCTCATAAAGTGTTCCCTCAATACCTCAGATAGTGCTCACTCAATACCTTAGAAAGTGCTCCCTCAATACGTCAGATAGTGCACACTCTGTACTTCAGGCAGTGCTTCCTCACAACTCAGAAATTGCTCTCTCAATACGTCAGACAGTGCTTCCTTAATACGTCAGAAAGTGCTCCCTCTGTACCTCAGATAATGCTCCCTCAGTACCTCAGAGAGTGCTTCATCAGAACCTCATAAAGTGCTGCCTCAATACCTCAGATAGTGCTTCCTCAATACCTCAGAAAGTGCACCCTTAATACCTCAGAAAGTGCTTCTTCAGTACCACAGATAATGCTCCCTCAATACCTCAGAGTGTGATCCCTCAATACCTCAGATAGTGCTCCCCCATACCTTAGATAGTACTCCCTCAATATCTCAGAAAGTTCAACCTCAATACCTCAGATAGTGCTCTCTCATTTCCTCAGAGAGTGCTCCCTCAATACCTCAGATAGTGTTCCTCAATACCTCACATAGATCTCCCTGAAAACCTCAAAGAGTGCTCCCTCAATACCTCAGGCAGTGCTTTCTCAATACCTCAGAAAGTGCTCCCTCAGTACCTTAGGCAGTGCTTCCTGAGTACCTCAGAAAGTGTTCCTCAATACTTGAGTTATTGAAAACTCAGTACCTCACGGAGTGCTTCCGCAATACCTCAGAAAGTGCTCCCTCAATACCTCAGATAGTGTTCCTCAATACCTTTGATGGATCTCCCGCAATACCTCAGAAAGTGTTCCCTCGATACTTGAGATATTGCTCCCTCAGTACCTCACATAGTGCTTCCGCAATACCTCAGAATGTACTCCCTCAGTACCTCAGGGAATGCTTCCTCAGTAAGTCAAATAGTGCTTCCTCAATACCTCAGATAGTACTTCCTCAGTACCTCAGATAGTGCTTGCTCACTACCACAGAATGTACTCCCTCAGTACCTCAGAAAGTACTCCCTCAATACCTCAGATAGTGCTCCCTCAATACCTCAGATAGTGCTCCCTCAATACCTCAGATAGTGCACTGCCAGTACCTCAGAAAATGGTCCTTCAATACCTCCGAAAATGCTCCCTCACTACCTCAGATAGTGCACCCTCAATAACTCAGATAGTGCTTCCTCAGTACCTCAGATAGTGCTTCCTCAGTACCTCAGATAGTGCTCCCTCAGCACTCACATTGTACTTCTTCAATACCTCAGAAAGTGCTTCCTCGGTACCACAGATAGTGCACACTCAGTACGTCAGCAAGTGCTCCCTCAGTACCTCAGAAGGAGCACCCACAATACCTCAGGAAGTGCTCCCTCAATATCTCAGATAGTGCTCCCCATGCCTTAGATTTTGCTCCCTCAATACCTCAGAAAGTGCTAATTCAGTACTTCATATAATGCTCACTCAATAGCTCAGAAAGTGCTCACTCAATACCTCAGAAAGTGCTACCTCAGTACATCAGATAGTGCTCCCTCAGTTCCTCAGATAGTGCTCCCTCAATACTTCAGATAGTGTTCCTCAATACCTCAGATATATCTCCCTTAATACCTCAGAGAGTGCTCCCTCAGTACCTCAGGAAATGCTTGCTCAATACCTCAGAAAGTGCTCCCTCAGTACCTCAGATACTGCACACCCAATACCTCAGAAAGGGCTACCTCAGTACCTCAGATAGTCCGTCCCTCATTACCTAAGAAAGTGCTCCCTCAATTCCTCATATAGCGCTCCCTCAATACCTCAGATAGTGCTCCCTCAATACCTTTGCCAGCGCACCTTCAGTACCTCAGAAAATGCTCCATCAATACCTCAGATAGTACACCCTCAGTACCTCAGATAGTGCTCCCTCAATACCACAGGTAGTGCACCCTCAATACCTCAGGTAGTGCACCCTCAATAACTCAGATAGTGCTTCCTAAGTCCCTCAGAAGGTTCTCCCTCAATACCTCAGAAAGTGCTACCTCAATACTTTAGAAAATGCTCCCACAATACCTCAGTAAGTGCTCCCTCAATACTTCAGATAGTGCACTCTCTGTACTTCAGGCAGCGCTTCCTCAGTACTCAGACAGTGCTCCCTCAATACCTCAGATAGTGCACCCTCAATACTTCAGAAAGTGCTTCCTCAGTACCACAGAAAGTGCTCCCTCAGTACCTCAGATAATGCTCTCTCAGTATGTCAGATAATGTTCCCTCAATACCTCAGATAGTGCTTCCTCACTACATCAGAAAGCGCTCCCTCCAAACCTCAGATAGTTCTCCCTCAATATCTCAGATCGCGCTTCCTCAATACCTCAGAAAGTGCACAATTAATACCTCAGATAGTCTCCCTCAGAACCTCAGATAGTGCTCCCTCAGTTCCACAGATAATGTTCCCTCAATACCTCAGAAAGTGCTCCCTCAGTACCTCATAACGCTCCCTCAATATCTCAGAAAGTGTTCACTCAATACCTCAGAAAGTGCACCTTCAGTACTTCAGAAAATTGTTTCCTCAATACCTCAGACAGTGCTCCCTCAATACCTCAGAAAGGGCTCCCTCAGTACCTCAGATAGTGCACCATCAGTATCTCAGATCATGCACCCTCAGTACCTCAGAAAATGCTCCCTCAATACCTCAGAAATGGCTCTCTCAATACCTCACATAGTGCACCGTCAGTACCTCAGATAGTGCTTCCTAAGTACCTCAGAAGGTGCTCCCGCAGTACTGCAGAAAGTGCTCCCTCAATACCTCTGATAATGCTCCCAAATTACCTCAGAAAGTGCTCACTCAATACCTGAGAAACTGCTTCCTCAATACCTAGATAGTGCTCCATCAATACCTCAGATAGTACTCCCTCAATACCTCAGGAAGTGCTCCCTCAATACCTCAGACAGTACTCCATCAATACCTCAGAAAGTGCTCCCTCAATACCTCAGATAGTCCTCACTCAATACCTTAGAAAGTGCTCCCTCAATACGTCAGATAGTGCACACTCTGTACTTCAGGCAGTGCTTCCTCACAACTTAGAAATTGCTCCCTCAATGCGTCGGACAGTGCTTCCTTAATACGTCAGAAAGTGCTCCCTCAGTACCTCAGATCGTGCTTCCTCAATACCTCAGAAAATACTCGCTCAATACCTCAGAAGGAGCTCCCCCAATACCTCAGATAGTGCTCTCTCAACACCTCAGTTATTGCTCCCTCAATACCTCAGAAAGTGCTCCCTCAATACCTCAGATAGTGCACTCTCAATACCTCAGAAAGTGCTTCCTCAGTACCACAGAAAGTGCTCCCTCAGTACCTCAGATAATGCTCCCTCAGTACCTTAGAGAGTGCTTCATCACTACCTCAGATAGTGCTTCCTCAATACGTCAGATAGTGCACACTCTGTACTTCAGATAATGCTCCCTCAGTACCTTAGAGAGTGCTTCATCACTACCTCAGATAGTGCTTCCTCAATACCTCAAAAAGTGCACTATTAATACCTCAGAAAGTGGTCCCTCAGTACCTCAGAAAGTGCTCCCTCAGTATCACAGATAATGCTCCCTCAATAGCTCAGATAGTGCTCCCTCAATACTTCAGAAAGTGCTCCCTCAGTAACTCATATAATGCTCCCTCAATTTTGCAGAAAGTGTTCACTCAATACCTCAGAAAGTTCACCTTCAGTACTTCAGAAAAATTGTTTCCTCAATACCTCAGAAAGTGCTCCCTCAATATCTCAGATTGTGCTCCCTCAGTACCTCAGATAGTGCTCCATCAATACCTCAAAAACAGCTCCTTCCATACCTCAGAAAGTGCACCCTCACTACCTCAGAAAGTGTTCCCTCTATACCTCAGAGAGTGTTCCTCAATACCTCAGATAGATCTCCCTCAATACCTCAGAGAGTGCTCCCTCAGTACATCAGATTGTGCTCCCTCAATACCTGAGACATTGCTCCCACAGTAGCTCAGAATGTGTTTGCTCAATAACTCAGAAAGTGCTCCCTCCATACCTCAGATAGTGCTCCCTCAGTACCTCAGATAGTGCTTTCTCAATACCTCCGAAAGTGCTCTCTCAGTAACTCAGAGAGTGCTTCCTCAGTAAATCAAATAGTGCTCCCTCAATTCTTCAGAAAGTGCTCCCTCAATACCTCAGATATTATTCCTCAGTACCTCAGATAGTGCTTGCTCAATACCTCGGAAAGTACTACCTCAGTACCTCAGAAAGTACTCCCTCAATACCTCAGGAAGTGCAACATCAGTACCTCAGATCCTGCTCCCTCAATACCTCGGATAGTGCACCATCAGTATCTCAGAAAATGCTCCCTCAATACCTCAGAAAATGCTCCTTCAAAACCTCAAATAGTGCACCCTCAGTACCTCAGAAAATGTTCCCTCAATATCTCAGAAAAGGCTCTCTCAATACCTCACATAGTGCACCGTCAATATCTCAGATAGTGCTTCCTAAGTACCTCAGAAGGTGCTCCCGCAGTACTGCAGAGAGTGCTCTCTCAATACCTCAGATAATGCTCCCTCAATACCTCTGATAATGCTCCCTCATTACCTCAGAAAGTGCCCACTCAATACCTCAGAAATTGCTTTCTCAGTACCTAGATAGTGCTTCATCAATACCTCAGATAGTGCTCACTCAATACCTTAGAAAGTGCACGCTCTATATGTTAGAAAGTGCTCCATCAGTACCTCAGATGGAGCTTGCTCAATACCTCAGAAAGTGCTCCCTCAATACCTCAGAATGTGCTCCCTCAATACCTCAGATAGTGCCCCCCCATACCTAAGATAGTGCTCGCTCAATACCTCAGAATGTGCTCCCTCAATACCTCAGATAGTGCACATTCTGTACTTCAGGCAGTGCTTCCTCACTACTCAGACAGTGCTCCCTCAATACCTCAGATAGTGCACACTCAGTACCTCAGAAATTGCTCCCTCAGTACCTCAGACACTGCTTCCTTAATACGTCTGACAGTGGTTCCTCAATACGTCAGAAAGTGCTCCCTCCGTACCTCAGATCGTGCTTCCTCAACACCTCAGAAAATACTCGCTCAATACCTCAGAAGGAGCTCCCCCAATACCTCAGATAGTGCTCCCCCAATACCTCAGTAATTGCTCCCTCAATACCTCAGAATTCTCCCTCAATACCTCAGAAAGTGCTCCCTCAGTACCTCAGATAATGCTCCCTCAATACCTCAGACAATGCTCCCTCAATACCTCAGATAGTGCTACTTCAGTACCTCAGAAAGTGCTCCCTCAATACCTCAGAATGTGCTCCGTCAATACCTCAGATAGTGCTCCCACAATACCTCAGATAGTGCTCCCTCAGTACCTCATATAATGATCCCTCAATATCTCAAAAAGTGTTCACTCAATACCTCAGAAAGTGCTCCCTCAATACCTCAGATAGCGCTCCCTCAGTACCTCAGATAGTGCTCCCTCAATACTTCAAAAAGAGATCCTTCCATATCTCAGAAAGTGCTCCCTCAATACCTCAGAACGTGTTCCTCAATATCTCAGATAGATCTCCCTCAATACCTCAGGTAGTGCTTCCTCAATACCTCAGAAAGTGCTCCCTCAGTACCTCTGCTTCCAAAGTACCTCAGATAGTGCCTCCTCATTACCTCAGAAAATGCTCCCTCAAAATTTGAGAAAGTGCTCCCTCAGTAGCTCAAATAGTGCTTGTTCAATACCTCAGATAGTGCTCCCTCAATACCTCAAAATGAGCTCCTTCCATACCTCAGAATGTGCTCCCTCAATACCTCAGAAAGTGCTCCCTCAGTACCTCTGCTTCCAAAGTACCTCAGATAGTGCCTCCTCATTACCTCAGAAAATGCTCCCTCAAAATTTGAGAAAGTGCTCCCTCAGTAGCTCAAATAGTGCTTGTTCAATACCTCAGATAGTGCTCCCTCAATACCTCAAAATGAGCTCCTTCCATACCTCAGAATGTGCTCCCTCAATACCTCAGAAAGTGTTCCTCAATACCTCAGATAGTGCACACTCAGCACCTCAGAGGGTGCTCCCTCAGTACCTCAGACAGTGCTTCCTCATTACCTCAGAAAGTACTCCCTCAATACCTGAGATATTGCCCTCTCAGTAGTTCAGATAGTGCTTCCTCAATACCTCAGAAAGTGCTCCCTCAGTACCTCAGATAACGCTTCCTCAGTACCTCAGATAATGCTCCCTCAGTATCTCAGTTAATGTTCCCTCAGTCCCTCAGATAGTGCTTCCTCACTACCTCAGAAAGTGCTTCCTCAATACCTCAGATAGCACTCCCTCAATACCTCAGATCATGCTTCTTCAGATCCTCAAAAAGTGCTTCCTCAATACCTCAGATAGCGCTTCCTCAATACCTCAGAAAGTGCACCATTAGTACCTCAGAAAGTGCTCCCTCAATACCTCAGAAAGTGCTCCCTCAGTACCTCAGAAAGTGCTCCCTCAAAACCTCAGATAGTGCTTCCTCAATACCTAAGAAAGTATTCCCTCAATACCTCAGAATGTGCTCCCTCAATACCTCCTTGCTCCCTATACCTTAGATAGCACTCCCTCAATACCTGAGAAAGTGCTCCCTCAATACCTCATATAATGCTCCCTCAATATCTCAGAAAGTGTTCACTCAATACCTCAGAAAGTGCGCCTTCAGTACGTCAGAATATTGCTTCCTTAAAATCTCAGAAAGTGTTCACTCAATATCTCAGATAGTGCTCCCTCCATACCTCAGATAATGCCTCCTCAATACCTCAGAAAGTGCTCCCTCAAAACCTGAGATATTGCTCCCTCAGTAGCTCAAATAGTGCTCCCTCAATACCTCAAAAAGAGCTCCTTTCATACCTCAGAAAGTGCTCCCTCAATACCTCAGAAAGTGTTCCCTCAATACCTCAGATAGTGTTCCTCAATACCTCAGATAGATCTCGCTCAATACCTCAGAGGGTGCTCCCTCAGTACCTCAGGTCGTGCCTCCTCAATACCTTAGAATGTGCTCCGTCAGTACCTCAGAGAGTGCTTCCTCAGTACATCAGACAATGCTTCCTCAATACCTCAGAAAGTGCTCCCTTCATACCTGAGACATTGCTCCCTCAGTACCTCACATAGCGCTTTCTCAATACCTCAGAAAATGCTCCCTCAGTACCTCAGACAGTGCTTCCTCAGTACCTCTGAAAGTACTGCCTCAATACCTCAGAAAGGGCTCCCTCAGTACCTCAGACAGTGCTTCCTCAGTAAATGAAATAGTGCTTCCTCAAACCTAAGAAAGTGCTCCCTCAATACCTCAGATATTACTTCCTCAGTACCTCAGATAGTGCTTGCTCAATACCTCAGAAAGTACTCCCTCAGTACCTCTGAAAGTACTGCCTCAATACCTCAGAAAGGGCTCCCTCAGTAGCTCAGATAGTGCACCCTCAGTACCTCAGAAAATGCTCCCTCAATACCTCAGAAAAGGCTCTCTCAATACCTCACATAGTGCACTTTCAGAATCTCAGATAGTGCTTCCTAAGTACCTCAGAATGTGCTTCTGCAGTACTGCAGAAAGTGCTCCCTCTGATAATGCTCCCTCATTACCTCAGAAAGTGCTCACTCAATACCCCAGAAACTGCTTCCTCAGTACCGAGATAGTGCTCCATCAATTCCGCAGATAGTACTCTCTCAATGCCTCAGAAAGTGCTCACTCAATACCTTAGAAAGTGCTCCCTCAATACCTGAGATATTGCTTCCACAGTAGCTCAGATAGTGCTTTCTCAATGCCTCAGAAAGTGCTCCCTCAGTAACTCAGAGAATGCTTTCTCAGTTAATCAAATAGTGCTCCCTCAATACCTCAGATATTATTCCTCAGTACCTCAGAGAGTGCTTGCTCAATACCTCGGAAAGTACTCCCTCAGTACCTCAGAAAGTACTCCCTCAATACCTCAGAAAGGGCTCCCTCAGTAACTCAGATAGTGCACCCTCAGTACCTCAGAAAATGCTCCCTCAATACCTCAGAAAAGGCTCCCTCAATACCTCACATAGTGCACCGTCAGTACCTCAGATAGTGCTTCCTAAGTACCTCAGAAGGTGCTCCCGCTGTACTGCAGAAAGTGTTCCTTCAATACCTCTGATAATGCTCCCTAATTACCTCAGAAAGTGCTCACTCAATACCTGAGAAACTGCTTACTCTGTACCTAGATAGCGCTCCATCAATACCACAGATAGTACTCCCTCAATACCTCAGAAAGTGCTCCCTCAATACCTCAGATAGTGCTCACTGAATAACTTAGAAAATGCACCCTCTATATGTCAGAAAGTGCTCCCTCATTACCTCAGATAGTGCTAACTCAATACCTCAGAACATGCTCCCACAGTACCTCAGACATTGCATACTCAGTCCCTCAGATAGTGCACCCTCAATACGTCATAAAGTGCCGCCTCAGTACATCTGATACTGCTTCCTCACTACCTCAGAAATTACTCGCTCAATACCTCAGAAAGTGCCCCCTCAATACCTCAGATAGTGCACACTCTGTACTCCAGGCAGTGCTTCCTCACAACTCAGACAGTGCTCCCTCAATACCTCAGATAGTGCACACTCAGTACCTCAGACAGTGCTCACTCAATACCTCAGATAGTGCATACTCAGTACCTCAGAAATTGCTCCCTCAGTACCTCAGACAGTGCTTCCTTAATACGTCAGAAAGTGCTCCCTCAATACCTCAGATAGTGCATACTCAGTACCTCAGAAATTGCTCCCTCAGTACCTCAGATAGTGCTTCCTCAATACCTCAGAAAATACTCACTCAATACCTCAGAAGGTGCTCCCCCAATACCTCAGATAGTACTCCCTCAATACCTCAGTAATTGCTCCCTCACTACCTCAGAAAGTGCTCCCTCAATACCTCAGATAGTGCACCCGCAATACCTCAACAAGTGCTTCCTCAGTCCCACAGAAAGTGCTCCCTCAGTTCCTCAGTTAATGGTCCCTCAGTATGTCAGATAGTGCTCCCTCAGTACCTCAGATAGTGCTCCCTCAGTACCTCAGATAATGCTCCCTCAATACCTCAGATAATGCTCCCTCAATACCTCTGATAGTGCTTCCTCAATTCCTCAGAAGGTCCTCCCTCAATACCTCAGAAAGTCCACCCTCAATACATCAGATAGTGCTCCACCATACCTAACATAGTGCTCCCTCAAAACCTCAGAAAGTGCTCTCTCAATACCTCATATAATGCTCCCTCAATATCTCAGAAAGTGTTCACTCAATACCTCAGAAAGTGCTCCCTCAGTACCTCAGAAAATTGCTTCCTCAATAAATCAATGTGCTCCCTCAATACCTCAGATAGTGCTCCCTCAGTACCTCAGATAGATCTCCCTCAATACCTCAGAGAGTGCTCCCTCAGTACCTCTGGTAGTGCTTCCTCAATGCCTCAGAAAGTGCTCCCTCAGTACCTCAGAGAGTGCTTCCTCAGTCCCTCAGATAGTGCTTCCTCAATACCTCAGAAAGTGCTCCCTCAAAACCTGAGATATTGCTCCCTCAGTAGCTCAAAAAGTGCTTGTCCAATACCTCAGAAAGTGCGCCCTCCATACCTCAGAAAGTGCTCCCTGAATACCTCAAAAAGAGCTCCTTCCATACCTCACAAAGTGCTCCCTCAATACCTCAGAAAGTGTTCCCTCAATAACTCAGATAATGTTCCTCAATACCTCAGATAGATCTACCTCAATACCTCAGTGGGTGCTCCCTCAGTACCTCAGAGACTGCTTCCTCAGTCCCTCAGATAGTGCTTCCTCAATACCTCTGAAAGAACTCCCTCAGTACCTCAGAAAGGGCTCCCTCAGTACCTCAGATAGTGCACCTTCAGTACCTCAGAAAATGCTCCCTCAATACCTCAGAAAAGGCTCTCTCAATACCTCACATAGTGCACCGTCAATACCTCAGATAGTGCTTCCTAAGTACCTCAGAAGGTGCTCCAGCAGTACTGCAGAAAGTGCTCCCTCAATACCTCTGATAATGCTCCCTCATTGCCTCAGAAAGTGCTCACTCAATACCTGAGAAACTGCTTCCTCAGTACCTAGATAGTGCTCCATCAATACCTCAGATAGTACTCCCTCAATACCTCAGAAAATGCTCCCTCAATACCTCAGATAGTGCTCACTCAATACCTCAGAAAGTGCACCCTCTATATGTCAGAACGTTCTCCCTCAGTACCTCAGATAGTGCTAACTCAGCACCTCAGATAGTGCTTCCTCAATACCTCAGAAAGTCCTCCCTCAATACGTCAGAAAGTGCTCCCTCAGTACATCTGATACTGCTCCCTCAATACCTCAGAAATTACTCGTTCAATACCTCAGAAAGTGCCCCCTCAATACATCAGATAGTGCACACTCAGTACCTCATACAGTGCTTCCTCGGTACCTCATACAATGCTCCCTCAATAGCTCAGATAGTGCTTCCTCAACACCTCAAATAGTGCTCCCTCAGTACCTCAGAACACGCTCCCTCAGTTCCTCAAATAGTGTTCCCTCAGTACTCACATGGTGCTTCCTCGTTACCTCAGATAGTACTCCCTCAATACCTCAGAAAGCACTCATGCAATACCTCAGAAGGAGTACCGTCAATACCTCAGACAGTGCTCCCTCAATACCTCAGATAGTGCACACTCAGTACCTCAGAAAGTCGCCCCTCAGTACCTCAAATAGTGCTCCCTCAATACCTCAGAAAGTACTCGCTCAATTCCTCAGATAGTGCACACTCAGGACCACAGAAAGTGCTCTCTCAAACCTCAGAAAGTGCTCCCTCAGTACCTCAGGTAGTGCTTCCTTAATACCTCAGAAAGTGCTCCCTCAGTACCTCAGAGAGTTTTTCCTCATTACATCAGATAGTGCTTGCTCAATACCTCAGATTGTGCTCCCTGAATACCTCAGATAGTGCTTCCTCAAATCCTCAGAAATTGATCCCTCAATACCTCAGATAGTGCTTCCTCAATACCTCAGAAAGTGCACCCTTAATATATCAAAAAGTGCTCCCTCGGTAGCTCAGAAAGTGCTCCCTCAGTACCTCAGAATGTGCACCCTCATTACCTCAGATAGTGCTTCTGTGAAGGGAGGGGGAGAAAGAGACAGAGAGAAAGTTCACCTTTCAATCCAGTGATTTCTGCGCGAAAGTTCCTTCAGAACAGACCGTTTTGAGGAAGAGTCACTTGGAATGCGAATTGTTCCTCTCTTCACTGTTGCTACCTGCTGTATTGTGCTGAATTTCCCCACCATCTGTTGACTTGAGAACTTGATCTCATTCATGCATCACTGAGTAATTCAGTCTGTGTTCAATGCCCTGAGGCTGCTACTGTTGAAAGTTGACAAACAGGTTTAAGGCTGTGGTAAAATCAATGACTGCAGATGCTGGAAACCAGATTCTGGATTAGTGGTGCTGGAAGAGCACAGCAGGTGTGCAGGTTTAAGGCTGTGTAAGGTATTGTATTGGGAGGGCGGGCTACATGGGAGAACAGATACAGAACAAAGGCACACCGAAATGTTAGGTCTGAGCTGTTCCTTCTGAACTAACATCACAAAGTTACATTGATCAGGATCTTTGTGAAGTGCCTTTATCAAGTGACTCTTCCTCAAAACAGTTTGTTCTGAAGGAACTTTCCTGCAGAAATCACTGGATTAAAAGGTAAACTTTCTCTCTGTCTCTTTCTCCCTCTCCCCTCAGAGATGCTGCCGGACAAGCTTAGCTTCTTCAGCAATCTCTGTATTGATGTTTCCGGTCTCTAGCGTGTCCGTACAGATTGATTTTAGTGTTGAATTCTCAAGCTTGCTCTGTTCAAGGGATTGAATCCCTCGGCTACAAAGGGGGGTCAGTTACCTCAGCTAACAGGTTCATGATGCCAACATTGTTGGCTCAATCTCTATCATGACCTCTCCCCTCACCTGAGGGGTGTGACCCACCAGGCCTCTCTCTCTGACAAGACAGCAGCTCTCAGGTCCTCCTGGTCTATAATAACTTCCCAACTTTAAAAAGGGCACTCCAGTAAGAGAGCTCTTTACATGGTGCAGGTCAAACTCCTGGAGCTCCCTCCCTAACATCACTGTGGGACACCCAAGGACTGCAGCAGGAGAGTACACCCCACCCCCACCTTCCAGGCAACTATTAGAGGGGGTGGGAATCACATACAAGCCACATTTGAAAATAAGTTTTATAACAGGGTCACGGTGGATGGTCACTAACTCTGTTTCTTTACCTCTGTTCAAATCAGCGTAATGAAGAAGCAAAGGGTCAGTTGAAAATGACAATGATATCCTTTCGTAGGTTGGTGTTTATTAGAGTTTGAATCGACAGTATGAATGTTTGAGCACTTATTCAAGGGCATGCAGGTAGCTGCCAGAGGAAGTGATGGGGTCTGGTATAATTGCGACATTTCAAAGGCATCAGGATGAGTAGGTGAATAGGAAGGGTTTAGAGGGATATCAGCCAAGTGCTAGCAAATGGAATAAAATGAGATGAGAATATCTGGTTGGTATGGACAAGTTGGATAGGAGGGTCTGGTTCCATGCTCTGCATCTCTGTGACTCTGTGCCTCTGAATAATCTATTGCAGAGAGTTTCAGACAGGCCTTGGTTTGTGTGTCTCTCTCATGCTTCCTCAGAATCTGCAAACCCTATGTCTCCATATTTCCCAAGAAATAAAGAGGGTCAGTACCGAGGGAGTGCTGCACAGTCAGAGGGTCAGGACTGAGGGAGTGCTGCACTGTCAGTGGGTCAGCACTGAGGGAGTGCTGCACTGTCAGAGAATCAGTACTGAGGGAGTGTCACACTGTCAGAGGGTCAGTACTGAGGGAGTGCTGCACTGTCAGTGGGTCAGCACTGAGGGAGTGCTGCACTGTCAGTGGGTCAGTACTGAGGGAGTGCTGCACTGTCAGTGGGTCAGCACTGAGGGAGTGCTGCACTGTCAGTGGGTCAGTACTGAGGGAGTGCTGCACTGTCAGTGGGTCAGCACTGAGGGAGTGCTGCACTGTCAGTGGGTCAGCACTGAGGGAGTGCTGCACTGTCAGAGAATCAGTACTGAGGGAGTGTCACACTGTCAGAGGGTCATTACAGAGGGAGTGCTGCACGGTCTGAGGGTCACTACTGAGGGAGCGCTGCACTGTCCAAGGATCATTAATGAGGGAGTGCTGCACTGTCAGAGTGTCAGTACTGAGGGAGTGCTGCACTGTCAGAGTGACAGTACTGAGGGAGTGCCGCACTGTCAGAGTGTCAGTGCTGAGGGAGTGCCACACTGTCAGAGGGTCAGTACTGAGGGAGTGCCGCACTGTCAGAGTGTCAGTGCTGAGGGAGTGCCGCACTGTCAGAGAGTCAGTACTGAGGGAGTGCCGCACTGTCAGAGGGTCAGTACTGAGGAAGTGCTGCACTGTCAGAGGGTCAGTACTGAGGGAGTGCCGCACTGTCAGAGGGTCAGTACTGAGGAAGTGCCACACAGTCAGAGTTTCAGTACTGAGGGAGTGCCACACTGTCAGATGGTCAGTAGTGAGGGAGTGCTGCACTGTCAGAACGTCAGTACTGAGGGAGTGCCACACTGTCAGATGGTCAGTACTGAGGGAGTGCTGCACTGTCAGAGGGTCAAATTGAGGGAGTGCCACACTGTCAGAGTTTCTGTACTGAGGGAGTGCCACACTGTCAGATGGTCAGTAGTGAGGGAGTGCCACACTGTCAGAGGGTCAAATTGAGGGAGGGCCACACTGTCAGAGTTTCAGTACTGAGGGAGTGCCACACTGTCAGATGGTCAGTACTGAGGGAGTGCTGCACTGTCAGAACGTCAGTATTGAGGGAGGGCCACACTGTCAGATGGTCAGTACTGAGGGAGTGCTGCACTGTCAGAATGCCAGTACTGAGGGAGTGCTGCACTGTCAGAGTGTTACTACTGAGGGAGTGCTGCACTGTCAGATGGTCAGTGCTGAGGGAGTGCTGCTCTGTCAGAGTGCCAGTACTTAGTGAGTGCCACACTGACAGAGGGTCAGTGCTGAGGGAATGCTGCACTGTAAGAATGTCAGTACTGAGGGAGTGCTGCAATGTCAGAGGGTCAGTACTGAGGGAGTGCTGCACTGTCAGAGGCTCCTTACTAAGGGAGCGCTGCACTGTCAGAGTGTCAGTACTGAGGGAGTGCCACACTGTCAGAGGGTCAGTACTGAGGGAGTGCTGCACTGTCAGAGCTGTCAGTATTGAGGGAGTGCTGCACTGTAAGAGTGGCAGTACTGAGGGAGTGCTGCACAGTCAGAGGGTCAGTACTGAGGGAGTGCTGCAATGTCAGAGGGTCAGTACTGAGGGAGTGCTGCACTGTCAGAGGCTCCTTACTAAGGGAGCGCTGCACTGTCAGAGTGTCAGTACTGAGGGAGTGCCACACTGTCAGAGGGTCAGTACTGAGGGAGTGCTGCACTGTCAGAGCTGTCAGTATTGAGGGAGTGCTGCACTGTAAGAGTGGCAGTACTGAGGGAGTGCTGCACAGTCAGAGTGTCATTACTGAGTGGGTGCTGCAAAGTTAGAAGGTTAGTACTGAGGGAGTGCCACATTCTCAGAAAGTCCTTACTATGAGAGCGCTGCACTGTCAGAGTGTCCTTACTGAGTGAGCGCTGCACTGTCAGAGGGGTCAGTACTGAGGGTGTGCGGCACTGTCAGAGGGGTCAGTACTGAGGTAGTACCACACTGTCAGAATCTCAGAGCTGAGGGAGGTCTACCCTGCCAAAGAGTCCATGCTGAGGGAGTGTTACACTCCCAAAGGGTCAGTACTGAGGGAGTGATGCACTGTCAGTGGGTCAGTACTGAGGGAGTGCCACACTGTCAGATGGTCAGTACTGAGGGAGTGCTGCACTGTCAGAGTGTCACTACTGAGGGAGTGCTGCACTGTCAGAGGGTCAGTACTGAGGGAGTGCTGCACTGTCAGAGGGTCAGTACTGAGGGAATGTCACACTGTCAGAGGGTCAGTACTGAGGGAGTGCTGCACAGTCAGAGGGTCAGTACTGAGGGAGTGCTGCACTGTCAGAGTGAAAGGATTGATGGAGTGCCAGACTGTCAGAGGGTCAGTACTGAGGGAGTGCTGTACTGTCAGAGTGAAAGTACTGATAGAGTGCCACACTGTCAGAGGGTCAGTACTGAGGGAGTGTCACACTGTCAGAGTGTCAGTACTGAGGAGGTGCTGCAATGTCAAACGGTCAGTATAGAGGGAGTGCCGCACTGTCAGACGGTCTGTACTGAGGGAGTGCTGCACTGTCAGAGTGTCCTTACTGAGTGAGCGCAGCACTGTCAGAGGGTCAGTACTGAGGGATTCCTGCATAGCCAGAGAGTCAGTATAGAGGGAGTGCAGCATTGTCAGAGGGTCGGGGCGTAGGAAGTGCTGAAATTCAGAGGGTAATTAGTGAGAGAGAGCTGAACTGTGAGAGGGTCAGTACTGAGAGAGTGTGCACTGTCAGAGGGTCAGTAATGAGGGAGTGCTGCACTGTCAGAGAGTCAGCACTGAGGGAGTGCTGCACTGTCATAGGGTCCGTACTGAGGGAGTGCTGCACTGTCAGAGGGTCAGTACTGAGGGATTCCTGCATAGCCAGAGAGTCAGTATAGTGGGAGTGCAGCATTGTCAGAGGGTCGGGACGTAGGAAACACTGAAATGTCAGAGGATTATTACTGAGAGAGAATTGAACTGTGAGAGGGTCAGTCCTGAGAGAGTGTGCACTGTCAGAGGGTCAGTACTGAGGGAGTGCCTCACTGTCAGAGGGTCAGTACTGAGATAGTGTTGCTCTGTCAGAGGGTTAGTACTGAGCGAGTGTCACACTGTCAGAGGGTCAGTACTGAAGGAGTACTGCACTGTCAGATGGTCAGTACTGCGGGAGTGTCACACTGTCAGAGGGTGAGTACTGAGGGAGTGCTGCACTGTCAGAGGGTCCGTACAGAGGGAGTGCTGCACTGTCAGAGGTTCAGCACTGAGAGAGTGTCACACTGTCAGAGGGTCAGTACTGAAGGAGTACTGCACTGTCAGATGGTCAGTACTGCGGGAGTGTCACACTGTCAGAGGATCAGCACTGAGGGAGTGCTGCACTGTCAGAGGGTCAGCTCTGAGGGAGTGTCACACTATCAGAGGGTCAGCACTGAGAGAGTGCTGCACTGCCAAAGGGTCTGTACTGAGGGAGTGCTGCACTGTCAGAGGGTCAGTACTGAGGGAGTACTGCACTGTCAGATGGTCAGTACTGCGGGTGTGTCACATTGTCAGAGGGTCAGTACTGAGGGAGTACTGCACTGTCAGAGGGTCAGTACTGAGGGAGTACTGCACTGTCAGAGGGTCAGTACTGAGGGAGTGCTGCACTGTCAGAGGGTCAGCCCTGAGGGAGTACTGCACTGTCAGAGGGTCAGTACTGAGGGAGTGCTGCACTGTCAGAGGGTCAGTACTGAGGGAGTACTGCACTGTCAGATGGTCAGTACTGCGGGTGTGTCACATTGTCAGAGGGTCAGTACTGAGTGGATGCTGCACTGTCAGGAAAGCTGGACTGAGGGACTGCTGCACTATCAGAGGGTCAGTACGGAGTCAGGTTCACACTGTCATGAATCGGTCATGAGAGATCACCGCACTGTTGGACAGACAGTACTGAGGGTCTGCTTCATTGCCAGAGAGTCAGTATTGAGGGAGTGCTGCACTGTCAGAGGGTCAGTACTGAGGGAGTGCTGCACTGTCAGAGGGTCAGTACTGAGGGAGTGCTGCACTGTCAGAGGGTCAGTACTGAGGGATTCCTGCATAGCCAGAGAGTCAGTATAGAGGGAGTGCAGCATTGTCAGAGGGTCGGGACGTAGGAAACACTGAAATGTCAGAGGATTATTACTGAGAGAGAGTTGAACTGTGAGAGGGTCAGTACTGAGAGAGTGCCACACTGTCAGAGGGTCAGTATATAGAGAGTGCTACACTGTCAGAGGGTCTGCACTGAGGGGGTGCTGCACTGTCAGAGGGTCAGTACTGAGGGAGTACTGCACTGTCAGATGGTCAGTACTGCGGGTGTGTCACATTGTCAGAGGGTCAATACTGAGTGGATGCTGCACTGTCAGGAAAGCTGGACTGAGGGACTGCTGCACTATCAGAGGGTCAGTACCGAGTCAGGTTCACACTGTCATGAATCGGTCATGAGAGATCACCGCACTGTTGGACAGTCAGTACTGAGGGTCTGCTTCATTGCCAGAGAGTCAGTATTGAGGGAGTGCAGCATTGTCAGAGGGTCGGGATGGAGGAAGCGCTGAAATGTCAGAGGGTCAGTATTGAGGGAGTGCTGCACTGTCGGACAGTCAGTACTGAGGGAGTGCTGCACTGTCAGAGGGTCAGTACTGAGGGAGTGCTGCACTGTCGGACAGTCAGTACTGAGGGAGTGCTGCACTGTCAGAGAGTCAGCACTGTGGAAGTGCCACAGTGTCAGAGTGACAGTACTGAGGGAGTGCTGCACTGTCAGAGGATCAGTATTGAGGGAGTGCTGCACTGTCAGAGGATCAGTATTGAGGGAGTGCTGCACTGTCAGAGGATCAATACTGAGGGAGTGCTGTACGGTCAGAGTGTCAGTACTTTGGGAGTGCCACACTGTCAGAGGGTCAGTACAGAGGGAGTGCTGCACTGTCAGAAGGTGAGTACTGAAGGAGTTCTGCACTATCAGAGTGACAGTATTGAGGGAGTGTTGCACTGTGAGAGAGTCAGTACTGAGGGAATGCTGCACTGTCAGAAGGTCAGTACTGAGGGAGTGTCACACTGTCAGAGCATCAGTTCTGAGGGAGTGTTACACTGTCAGAGAGTCAGTACTGAGGGAGTGATACACTGTCAGAGCATCAGTTCTGAGGGAGTGTTACACTGTCAGAGAGTCAGTACTGAGGGAGTGATACACTGTCAGAGCATCAGTTCTGAGGGAGTGTTACACTGTCAGAGAGTCAGTACTGAGGGAGTGCTGCACTGTCAGAGCATCAGTTCTGAGGGAGTGTTACACTGTCAGAGAGTCATTACTGAGGGAGTGCTGCACTGTCAGAGGGTCAGTACTGAGGGATTCCTGCATTGCCAGAGAGTCAGTATAGAGGGAGTGCAGCATTGTCAGAGGGTCGGGATGTAGGAAGCGCTGAAATTCAGAGGGTAATTAGTGAGAGAGAGCTGAACTGTGAGAGGGTCATTACTGAGAGATTGTGCACTGTCAGAGGGTCAGCACTGAGGAATGCTGCACTGGCTGAGGATCAGTATTGAGGGAATGCTGGACTGTCAGAGGGTCAATACTGAGGGGGTGCCACACTGTCAGAGTGACAGTATTGAGGGAGTGCTGCACTGTCAGTACTGAGGGAGTACTGCACTGTCAGAGGGTCAGTATTGAGGGAGTGCTGCACTGTCAGAGAGTCAGTAATGAGGGAGTGCTGCAATGTCAGAGTGTCAGCACTGTGGGAGTGCCTCAGTGTCAGAGTGACAGGATTGAGGGAGTGCCGCACTGTCAGAGGGTCAATACTGAGGGAGTGCCACACTGTCAGAGGGTCAGTACTGAGGGAGTGCCACACTCTCAGAGTGACAGAGCTGAGGGATTGCTGCGCTGTGAGAGTGTCAGTACTGATGGAGTGCCAAACTGTCAGAGGGTCAGTGCTGCGGGATTGTCACACTGCCAGAGGGTCAATACTGAGGGAGTGCTGCACTGTCAGAGGGTCAGCTCTTGAGGAAGTGCTGCAATGACAGAGGGTCAGTGCTGCGGGATTGTCACACTGCCAGAGGGTTAATACTGAGGGAGTGCTGCACTGTCAGAGGGTCAGGACTGAGGGAGTGCTGCAATGTCAGAGGGTCAGCACTGAGGGAGTGCTGCAATGTCAGAGGGTCAGTACTGAGGGGGTGCTCCACTGTCAGAGGGGTCAGTGCTGAGAGAGTGCTGTACTGTCAGAGGGTCAGTACTGACGGAGTGCGGCACTGTCAAGGGTTAGTACAGAGAGAGTGCTGCAATATAAAAGGGTAATGACTGAAGGAATGCTGCATTGCTAAACAGTCTGTACTGAGGGAGTGCTGCAATGTCACAGGGTCAGCACTGTGGGAGTGCCACACTGTCAGAGGGTCAGTACTGAGATAGTGTTGCTCTGTCAGAGGGGTCATTACTGAGCGAGAGCCACACTGTCAGAGTATCAGTACTAAGGGATTGTCACATTGTGAGAGGGTCAGCACTGAGGGAGTGCTGCACTGTCAGAGGGTCACATTGAGGGAGTGCTGCACTGTCAGAGGGTCAGCACTGAGGGAGTGCTGCACTGTCGGAGGGTCACATTGTGGGAGTGCTGCACTGTCAGAGGGTCAGTACTGAGGGAGTGCTGCACTGTCAGAGGGTCAGTACTGAGGGAGTGCTGCACTGTCAGAGGGTCACATTGAGGGAGTGCTGCACTGTCAGAGGGTCAGTACTGAGGGAGTGCTGCACTGTCAGAGGGTCACATTGAGGGAGTGCTGCACTGTCAGAGGGTCAGTACTGAGGGAGTGCTGCACTGTCAGAGGGTCAGTACTGAGGGAGTGCTGCACTGTCAGAGGGTCAGTACTGAGGGAGTGCTGCACTGTCAGAGGGTCAGTACTGAAGGAGTGCCACACTGTCAGAGTGACAGTATTGAGGGAGTGTTACACTGTGAGAGAGTCAGTACTGAGGGAATGCTGCACTGTCAGAATGTCAGTACTGAGAGAGTGCTGCAATATAAAAGGGTAAGTACTGAAGGAATGCTGCACTGCTAAACAATCTGTACTGAGGGAGTGCTGCAATGTTACACGGTCAGCACTGTGGGAGTGCCACACTGTCAGAGGGTCAGTACTGAGATAGTGTTGCTCTGCCAGAGGGGTCATTACTGAGCGAGAGCCACACTGTCAGAGTATCAGCACTGGGGGAGTATCACACTGTGAGAGGGTCAGCACTGAGGGAGTGCTGCACTGTTGGAGGGTCACATTGAAGGAGTGCTGCACTGTCGGAGTGTCACATTGAAAGAGTGCTGCACCGTCGGAGTGTCACATTGAGGGAGTGCTGCACTATCAGAGGGTCAGTACTGAGAGAGTGCTGCACTGTCAGAGGGTCAGTACTGAGGGAGTGCTGCACTGTCAGAGGGTCAGTACTGAAGGAGTGCCACACTGTCAGAGTGACAGTATTGAGGGAGTGTTACACTGTGAGAGAGTCAGTACTGAGGGAATGCTGCACTGTCAGAATGTCAGTACTGAGAGAGTGCTGCAATATAAAAGGGTAAGTACTGAAGGAATGCTGCACTGCTAAACAATCTGTACTGAGGGAGTGCTGCAATGTTACACGGTCAGCACTGTGGGAGTGCCACACTGTCAGAGGGTCAGTACTGAGATAGTGTTGCTCTGTCAGAGGGGTCATTACTGAGCGAGTGCCACACTGTCAGAGCATCAGTACTAAGGGATTGTCACACTGTCAGAGGGTCAGTGCTGAGGGAGCGCTACACTTCCAAACAGTCAGTGCTGAGTGAGTGCTACAGTGCAAAAGGGTCAGTACAGAGAGGGTGCTGCACTGTCAGCGGTTCAGTACCCAGGGAGTGTCATACTGTCAGGGGGTCAACACTGTGGGAGTGCCACACTGTCGGAGGTTCAGTGCTGAGGGAGTGCTGCACTGCCAGAGGGTCAGTACTGAGGGAGTGTCACACTGTCAGAGGGTCAGCACTGAGAGAGTGCTGCACTGTCAGAGGGCCAGTAGTGAGGGAGTGCTGCACTGTCAGATGGTCAGTACAGATGGAGTGCTGCAATGTCAGAGGGTCAATACTTAGGGAGTGTCACACTATCAGAGGGTCAGCACTGAGGGAGTGTCACACTGTCAGCGGGTCAGTGCTGAGGGAGTTCTACACTGCCAAAGGGTCAGTACAGAGGGAGTGCAACACTGTCAGAGGGTCAGTACAGAGGGAGTGCCACACTCTCAGAGTGACAGTGCTGAGGGAGTGCTGCACTGTGAGAGTGTCAGTACTGATGGAATGCTGCCCTGTCAGAGGGTCAGTGCTGCGGGATTGTCACACTGCCAGAGGGTCAATACTGAGCGAGTGCTGCACTGTCAGAGGGTCAGCACTGAGGGAGTGCTGCAATATCAGAGGGTCAGTACTGAGGGAGTGCTACACTGCTGGAGGTTCAGTAATGTGGGAGTGCTACACTGTCAGAGGGTCAGTACTGAGAGAGTGCTGCAATATAAAAGGGTAAGTACTGAAGGAATGCTGCACTGCTAAACAGTCTGTACTGAGGGAGTGCTGCAATGTCACAGGGTCAGTACTGTGGGAGTGCCACACTGTCAGAGGGTCAGTACTGAGATAGTGTTGCTCTGTCAGAGGGGTCATTACTGAGCGAGTGCCACACTGTCAGAGTATCAGCATTGGGGGAGTGTCACACTGTGAGAGGGTCAGCACTGAGGGAGTGCTGCACTGTCGGAGGGTCACATTGAGGGAGTGCTGCACTGTCAGAGGGTCAATACTGAGGGAGGGCTGCGCTGTCAGGGGGTCAGTACTGAGGGAGTGCTGCACTGTCAGAGTGTCAGTACTGAAGGAGTGCTGCACTGTCAGAGGGTCAGTACTGAAGGAGTGCTGCAATGTCAGAGGGTCCATATGGGTGCAGTGTTGCACTGTCAGAGGGTCATTACTGAGGGAGCGCTACACTGTCAGCGCATCAGTCTGTGGGATACCTGCATTGTAAGAGAGTCAGTACTGAGTGAGTGCCACACTATCAGATGGGCTGAAAGACTTAGTTTCAGCTCCCATGTCTTGTGGTCTACGAGGAATATCTGAAATTGTTCAGTCCATTTCTGAATCTGCTTCCTTCATACCCTGCTCAGTAATGATTCCCACGTCCAGATTCCAGAGACTGTGTTCAAACAGACCATCTTTAATTGGTTATTGAACCTGAAGAGGTACCACCCTCTTTTCCCAGGGATCGAGTTTTTGTTTTATTCCTCAGCTTCCGTGTGCTCATCCCAAATGAATCCCACTGCCCCACACTCAGCACAGTTGGGTGTTCCTTATTTCTGAGCTTCCCAATGCTAATTCACATCCAGAATGACATCCCACACTCCTCCAAATCATATCACAGGCTAATTGCCTGGGAGAGAGGAGTGCTAAGAGGGGAAATAGAATTCTGAATGTACCTTACAGTGACATTAAGGGTGAATTGATAATGCGAGAAACACAGTGAAAATTTGTGCATGGACCCAGAGGCTACAGTGAATGAATGCATTTTGTCAATGCTCATTGGGACAGGGTTGATATGAAATCGTGAAGATGCTCTGTGATACAATTAAATGAATGAGCATATATAGAGAGAGAAATGGTTCTGAGTGGTCAGGCCTTCTTACAATCCAATAAATCTCCAAAGACAGTGGAAATGTATCTCAGTTTACCGAATGAGGTGATGGAGGAAGGAGCAGGTACACTTGCAAACATTTTCAAATCCCCTCTGTCCACAGGAGAGGTGTCATCGGACTGACCATGTGGTACTGTTATTCAAGAAGGAGCATGGGATATACCAGGCAGCTACAGGCCAGTCAGGCTAATATCGTGGGTGGGACGTCTGTTGGAAGCAATTTTGGGAGATAGAATTAATCAGCATTTAAAGAGACTGGAGTTCACGAAGAACAGTCAGAATGGTTGTGTTAAGGGGAGGGTCAGGTCTGACCAATGGGATTGCGCTTTTTAAGGAGGTGACCAGGTGTGTAAATAAGGGCAATACTTTCCTGTCGCCTGCTTGGAGGTCAGTAAGGCTTTTATCAGGATCCATACTGGAAACTGATAGTGAACATAAAAACTCAAGATCCAAGGAATTTGGTGCAGAATGCTGAGAGCCAGGAAGCAGACAGTGATGGCCCAGTTAGAAATCTCTGTCTGTTCATGTCTCACTGTTGGGGTCTTGCTGATGTGGTTGATAGAAAAGATTTAGATTTGAATGGTGGAGGGTTAATCATTGGGTTCATGAATGATATGAAGATTGGTTGGGTGATAAATACTGAGGATGATAGTCTTAGGTTACAGAAGGATGGAGATGGCCTTGTCAGATGGACCGATCAGTGGCGACGGGTGAGGTGCCTGAAGACTGGAGGGTGATTAATGATGGGCCATTATTGAAGTAAGGCTGCAAGGAACAGCCATTGAACTATGGAGCTGTGAGCCTGATGGCAGTGGTGGGTAAGCTGTTAGAGGGCATTCTGAGAGACAACTTACATGCATTTGGAAAAGCAAGGATTGATTAGGGATGGTCAGCTTGGGTTTGTTTGGAAATGATGTGTCCAAGTTGATAGAGCTTTTGAGGGGATGACCAAGGAGACAGATGAGAAGGTTTCACATAGGAGACACTTAGTAAAAGGTTAGATGACATGGCATGCAAGGAGAGAGGACAGCACAGTGTCTCAGTGGTTTGATTCTAACTCCCGGTGACTGTCTGTGTGGAGTTTACACATTCTCTCTGTATCTGTGCGGGTTCCCTCCAGGTGATCCAGTTTCCTCCCACCGCCCAAAGATGCCATGGGAAATGCAGCATTACAGGGATAGAGTAGAGGATGTGAGTCTGGGTGGGATGCTGTTCAGACAGTCAGTGTGGAGCCAATGGACGGAATGGCTTGCTTCTACACTGTAGGAATTCTAAAATTAATCCAGAGAGACAAGTAATGTTCTGGGGACCTGGGCTCCAATCTTGGACAGGGGTGGATGTGGGTCCTCACTGTCTGAAGGGGTTTGAACACAATCTGAGGGGGGGGGGCTGGGCTGAGCCCTGAAGTGTTGAGGATGTGAATGTTTTGTGGAGGTAATGTCTGAGGGGCTTTGGGGGTTAAATACAATAAAGTGACGCTTTCTTCGGTATTGAGAGAGCACTTTCTGAGGTATTGAGGGAGAACTATCTGAGGTACTGAGGGAGCACTTTCTGAAGTATTGAGGAAGCACTTTCTGAGGTATTGAGAGACCACTTTCTGAGGAATTGAGGGAGCATTATCTGAGGTACTGACGGAGCACTTTCTGAGGGACTGAGGGAGCACTTTCTGAGGTACTGAGGGAGCACTTTCTGAGGTATTGAGGGAGCACCTTCTGAGGGATTGAGGGAGAACTATCTGAGGTATTGAGGGAGCACTTTCTGGGTTACTGGGGAGCACTATCTGAGGTATTGAGGGAGCACTTTCTGATGTACTGAGGGAGAAATATCTGAGGTTCTGAGGGAGCAATTTCTGAGGTATTGAGGGAGCACTATCTGAGATATTGAGGGTGAACTATCTGAGGTATTCAGGGAGCACTACCTGAGGTACTGAGGGTGAACTATCTGAGGTACTGAGAGAGCACTTTCTGAGGTATTGAGGGAGAACTACCTGAGGTAGTGAGGGTGCACTTTCTGAGCTATTGAGGGAGCACTCTCTGAGGTATTGAGCGAGATCTATCTGAGGTACTGAGGGAGAACTATCTGAGGTACTGAGGGAGCACTATCTGAGGTATTGAGGGAGCACTTTCTGAGGTATTTAGGGAGCACACTCTGAGGTATTGAGGGAGAACTATCTGAGGTATTGAGGGAGAACTATCTGGGGTATTCAGGGAGAACTATCTGAGGTTCTGAGGGAGCACTTTCTGAGGTATTGAGGGAGCACTGTCTGAGGTACTGTGGGAGCAGTTTCTTAGATATTGAAGGGCGCACTTTCTGAGGTATTGAGGGAGCACTATCTGAGGTATTGAAGGAGCACTTTCTGAGGCACTGAGGGAGCACTTTCTGAGGTATTGAGAGACCACTTTCTGAGGAATTGAGAGAGCATTATCTGAGGTACTGAGGGAAAACTATCTGAGTTATTGAACGAGGACTTTCTGAGGAATTGAGGGAGCATTATCTGAGGTACCGAGGGAGCACTTTCTGAGGTATTGAGGGAGCATATTCGGAGGTATTGAGGGAGCAAATTACTGAGATATTGAGGGAGCACTTTCTGAGGTACTGAGGGAGAACTATCTGAGGTATTGAGGGAGCACTTTCTGAGGTATTGGGGGAGCACTTTCTGAGCTTTTGAGGGAGCACTGTCTGAGGTACTGTTGGAGCAATTTCTTAGATATTGAAGGGAGCACTCTCTGAGGTATTGCGGGAGCACTATCTAAGGTATTGAGGGACCACTTTCTGAGGTACTGAGGGAGCATTTTCTGAGGTACAGGGGGAGCACTATCTGAGGTACTGAGGGAGCAAATTTCTGAGATATTGAGGGAGCACTTTCTGAGGTACTAAGGGAGAACTTCTGAGGTATTGAGGGATCACTTTCTGAGGCACTGAGGGAGCATCTTCTGAGGTATTGAGAGACCACATTCTGAGGAATTGAGGGAGCATTATCTGAGGTACTGCGGGAAAACTATCTGAGGTATTGAACGAGGACTTTCTGAGGAATTGAGGGAGCATTATCTGAGGTACCGAGGGAGCACTTTCTGAGGTACTGAGGGAGAACTTCTGTGGTATTGAGGGAGCACTTTCTGAGGGATTGAGGGAACACATTCTGAGGTACTGAGGGAGCACTTTCTGAGGTATTGAGGGACCACCTTCTGAGGGATTGAGGGAGAACTATCTGAGGTATTGAGGGAGCACTTTCTGATGTACTGAGGGAGAAATATCTGAGGTTCTGAGGGAGCACTTTCTGAGGTATTGAGGGAGCACTACCTGAGGTATTGAGGGAGAACGATCTGAGGTACTGAGGGTGAACTATCTGAGGTACTGAGAGAGCACTTTCTGAGGTATTGAGGGAGAACTACCTGAGGTAGTGAGGGTGCACTTTCTGAGCTATTGAGGGAGCACTCTCTGAGGTATTGAGCGAGATCTATCTGAGGTACTGAGGGAGAACTATCTGAGGTACTGAGGGAGCACTATCTGAGGTATTGAGGGAGCACTTTCTGAGGTATTTAGGGAGCACACTCTGAGGTATTGAGGGAGAACTATCTGAGGTATTGAGGGAGAACTATCTGGGGTATTCAGGGAGAACTATCTGAGGTTCTGAGGGAGCACTTTCTGAGGTATTGAGGGAGAACTATCTGAGGTACTGTGGGGGCACTATCTGAGGTACTGAGGGAAACATATCTGTGGTATTGAGGGAGTACTTCCTGAGGTACTGAGGGAGAGCTATCTGAGGTATTGAGGGAGCACTATCTGAGATATTGAGGGAGAACTACCTGAGGTACTGAGGGAGAACTATCTGAGGTATTGAGGGAGAACTATCTGGGGTATTCAGGGAGAACTATCTGAGGTTCTGAGGGAGCACTTTCTGAGGTATTGAGGGAGAACTATCTGAGGTACTGTGGGGGCACTATCTGAGGTACTGAGGGAAACATATCTGTGGTATTGAGGGAGTACTTCCTGAGGTACTGAGGGAGAGCTATCTGAGGTATTGAGGGAGCACTATCTGAGATATTGAGGGAGAACTACCTGTGGTACTGTGGGAGATCTATCTGAGGTACTGAGGGAGCTCTTTCTGAGGTATTGAGGGAGCACCATCTGAGGTACTGAGGGAGAACTATCTGAGGTATTGAGGGAGTACCATCTGAGGTATTGAGGGAGAACTATCTGAGGTATTGAGATAGAATTATCTGAGGTATTGACCGAGCACAATCTGAGGTATTGAGGGAGCACTTTGTGAGGTACTGAGGGAGCGCTTTCTGAGGTACTGAGAGAGAACTATCTCAGGTACTGAGGGAGCACTATCTGACATATTGAGGGAGAACTATCTGGGGTATTCAGGGAGCACTATCTGAGGTACTGAGGGAGCACTATCTCGTGGTACAGAGTGCAGAGGATAGAAAGGAATAGATGCAATTCCCTGATCATTTCCTCAGGGTCCCCGAGGCACTCTGGTGTCGTAATCTGAAATGGAAGCCACTCCCCATTTCAGAAGATTCAGATCATTTTAAACAATCAGTGAAAAATAACATCAGGATGTGTCTGAAACATGGTTTGGGGGAAAACTTTCCTCAATCTATTGTCACTTGTTGCTTGGAGACGTTTTAGGAAAGCAGGCACCCAAACAGACTAATGCTGTCGATGCAAGAGGTGGGGCACAGGAAGATCCAACAAGTCCATCTGTAGCTGCTGTCTGTCTCCATGGAGCAGTCATCATGTGAGATCAGGGTTCCGTCCTCGGAGAAATCATTTCTCCAGCAATACCTCAACCATGCCAGCTCTGTGTGTGTGTGTGTGTGTGTGAGACAGAGAGAGAGAGAAACAGAGAGAGAGAGAGACTGCCCGTGTTTGTGTGTGTGAAAGAGTGGATGCATGTGTATCTCTGTGTGTCTGTATATGTGTGCGTGAGAGAGAAGTGCATGTTCATGTGAGAGTGTGTGGCTGTGTGTGTGTTTTAGGGTGTGTGTGTCTCTGTGTGCATGTGTGTGTGTGAGAGAGTGTGTATGTGTGTGAGAGAGAGTGTGTATGTGTGTTTGAGAGTGTGTGTGAGAGAGAGAACGTGTGTGTGTGTCTATATGTGTATGTGTCTGTGTCGAAGTGTGTATGTGTCTGTGTGTGTGTATGACAGTGTGTCTTATGTGAGAAATAGTGTGTGTGTGAGAGAGTGTGTCTGTGTGCATGTGTGTGTGAGAGTGAGTGGGTCTGTGTGTGAGAGAGAGTGCGTGTGAGAGAGAATGTGGGTGTCCGTGTGTGTGTGAGAGAGTGTGTCTATGCATATTTGAGGGAGCGTGTGTCTGCGTGTGTATGTGTGTGAGAGAGAGTGTAACTGTGTTTATGTGTGTGTGAGAGAGAGCATCTGTGTGTGTGAGAGAGTGTGTGTCCATGTGTGTGTGTGTGAGAGAGAGTGTGTCTATGTGTGTTTGAAGGAGCGTGTGTCTGCGTGTCTGTGTGTATGCATGTGAGAGAGAATGTCTGTGTGTGAGAGAGACAGAGTGTGTGTGTGAGAGAGAGTGTGAGTGTGTCAGAGACAGAGAGTGTTTGTGTGTGTGAGAGAGAGTGTCTGTGTGCGTGAGAGTGAGTGGGTGTGTGAGAGAATAAGCGTGTGTGTGTGAGTGTGTGTGTAAATGAGAGAGACTGTGTGTATGTGTGTGTGAGAGAGAGTGTGTCTGTGTGTGTTTGAGGGATCGTGTGTCTGTATGTCTGTATGTCTGTCTGTGTGTATGTGTGTGAGAGAGAATGTCTGTGTGTGTGAGAGACAGAGAGTGTGTGTGTGTGAGAGAGAATGTCTATGTACATGAGAGTGAGTGGGCGTGTGAGAGAATGAGAGTGTGTGTGAGAGTGTGTGTGTAAATGAGAGAGAGAGTGTGTCTGTGTGAGAGAGAGTGTGTCTGCGTGTATGTGTGAGAGAGTGTGCCCGTGTGTGTATTTGAGGGAGTGTATATCTGTGCATGTATGTGTGTGAGAGATATAGTGTGTGCTTGTGTGTGTTTGTGTGTGAGAGAGTTGTGCCTGTGTGTGTGTGTGTGTGTGTGTGTGTGAGTGTGTCTGTGTTTTTGTTTGAAGGAGTGTGTGTTTGTGTGTGTGAGAGAGCCTGTGTGTGGCAGGGGCTTTGTGTGTGTGTGTGTGTGTGTGTGTGTGTAAACTAGCCAATCTTTTTGGGTGCTCATGAATATAAAATCCAGCTGCTGTTTCAGGTGAGGTGGTCCTCGTGTCTCCAATGACACAAAGGCTGCAAGAGTGAATTAACTGGGGGAAAGAGAGTGCTGTTCATTCCAGTGGGGATTCATCCAATAAACCTTCCCCACACACTAACATCCCTCTGACAATGCAGTGACTAGTCCTGCACACAGTGCTCCAGGTACAAACCAATGTAATGTCACCGTAGTCTTACCAGAGCATGGGACAGCTCCTCATTACAGAGTGGGGTCTGGTGGGGATTTAATCAGAGGGTCACCAGGGCCCAGCTGAGGGGAGAGGTTGGGAAGGAGAGTCCTTCAGGGTAACCCCAGCTGGTGTGGGAATTGAACACACGCTATTGGTTTTACTCTGCATTATAAACCAACTGTCCAGCCAACTGAGCTAAGTGACTTCTCTCCAGGGGCATGCCCTGTATAACCCAATCATAGCCAGCCTGCACCTCAATAGGAGCAAGGAGCAAGGCCATTCGGCCCCCACCCTAACCCAGAAGGCAGAGCACAGGAAGCTGATGAAGGAAACAAGCCCCTCCCTTGTGGCCTTCTGAAATGGAGCTGGAGGACAGGGCAGACCTGGCCTGTTGTTTGCTTCCCCGAGACTGGCCTGCTCCACCTTACAGTGAGAGACTGAGGGGAATCTCGAGGAGATTTCACTTCTCACTGAGAGGCTGCAACTCTAATCCAAATGAGGCTGATTCCTTCCGATACTCACGGAAGAGTGCAGCACTCTACAGATCAGGGCCTTGTGGAGTCATAACCTCCAGGGTGGGGGCCAAGAGCTGGGAGGTAGTGTTAAGAACATAAGACCATCTGAAATAGGAACAGGAGGAGACCATTCATCCCCTCGAGCCTGCTCTACTATTCAATAGGATCGTGGAGGATTTAGCATTTGATTTGGGAGCTGAAACCCGGACAGTACAGAGACAGAGAATCAAATTATTCTGCTATACGGAATCATCAGACAGGAGCTGGAACCAAAGAGAGTGAACACACACAGACACAGACACACAGACACACACACACACACACACACACACACTGTGGGATTCAGGCTGTCTGTGGGAATTTTACCACAAGATGCGAGCTCTTCACTGAGGAGAGACAACGGCGCAAGATGCTAGAGAGGGGGAGGCTGCACAGTCTGATCCCACCGATCAGAGAAACGGCTTGCACCTTAATAGAACAGGGATCGGCATTCTGGCAGGCAGGTTTTCTGCTGCAACACCGCTACATTTAAACTAAGTAGCGGGGGGGAGGGGACAAGCTGGATGTTTAAAAAGGAAATTGAAGGGGTAGTTAGAACAAGAGAAGTCAAGAAAGACAACTGTATCAAGGAGGCAGAAAACTGGAAAAGGCATCATGCTGTAAAGTTGAGTGAAATAAGGGTTGAGGGGAAGGGTGAGAGCAGTAACAAATTAAAAATTCTATATATGAATGCACGAAGCATTAGACACAAGGTGGATGAGCTTGAGGCTCTTTTGGAAATTGGCAGATACGATATTGTGGGGATAACTGAGACGTGGCTTCACGGGGACAGGGCCTGGGAAATGAATATTCAAGGCTACACGTGCTATCGTAAGGATAGACTGACGGGCAGAGGGGGTGGGGTGGCCTTGTTGGTAAGGGAGGATATTCAGTCCCTTGCGCGGGTGGACCTAGAGTCAGGGGATGTAGAGTCAGTGTGGATAGAGCTTCGAAACACTAAGGGTAAAAAGACCCTCATGGGAGTCATCTACAGTCCCCCAAACAGTAGTCTGGATGTTGGAGGTAAGTTGAATCAGGAGCTGAATTTGGCTTGTCGCAAAGATGTTACTACAGTTGTTATGGGGGATTTTAACATGCAGGTAGACTGGGAGAATCAGGATGGTTTCGGGCCTCAAGAAAGAGACTTTGTGGAGTGCCTCAGAGATGGATTTTTAGAGCAGCTGGTGCTGGAGCCGACCAGGGATAAGGCGATTCTGGATCTGGTATTGTGTAACGAACCAGAATTGGTCAGTGACCTCGAAGTGAAGGAGCCATTGGGAAGTAGTGACCATAATACAATAAGCTTCAATCTGCAATTTGAGAGGGAGTGGGTACAATCTGAAGTGACAATATTTCAGTTGAATAAAGGGAAATATGGAGCTCTGAGGGAGCAACTGGCCAAAGTTCAATGGTTCAATACCTTAACAGGGAAGACCGTGGAGGAACAATGGCGGATATTTCTGTGTATGATGCAGAAGATGCAGGATCAGTTCATTCCTAAAAGGAAGAAAGATCCCAGGAGGAGACATGGGCGGCCGTGGCTGACGAGGGAAGTAAAGAAACATATAAGGTTAAAAGAGAAAAAGTATAACTTAGCGAAGATAAGCGGGAAAACGGAGGACTGGGAAGCTTTTAAAGAACAACAGAGGATTAGTAAGAAGGAAATACGCAGAGAAAAAATGAGGTACGAAGGTAAACTGGCCAAGAATATAAAGGAGGATAGTAAAAGCTTTTTTAGGTATGTCCAAGGCAAAAAAATGGTTAGAACAAAAATTGGGCCCTTGAAGACAGAAGCAGGGGAATATATTACAGGGAACGAAGAAATGGCAGAGGAATTAAATGGGTACTTCAGATCTGTGTTCACTGGGGAAGACACAAGCAATCTCCCTGAGGTAACAGTGGCTGAAGGACCTGAACTTAAGGGAATTTCTATTTGCCAGGATTTGGTGTTGGAGAGACTGTTAGGTCTGAAGGTTGATAAGTCTCCGGGACCTGATGGCCTGCATCCCAGGGTACTGAAGGAGGTGGCTCGGGAAATCGTGGATGCGCTGGTGATTATTTTCCAGAGATCAATAGAATCGGGGTCGGTTCCTGAGGATTGGAGGGCGGCTAATGTTGTGCCACTTTTTAAGAAGGGTGGGCGGGAGAAAGCAGGAAATTATAGACCAGTTAGTCTGACCTCAGTGGTGGGAAAGATGCTGGAGTCTATTATAAAGGATGAAATTACGGCACATCTCGATAATAGTAACAGGATAGGACAGAGTCAGCATGGATTTATGAAGGGGAAATCATGCTTGACTAAATTTTTTGAATTTTTTAAGGATGTAACTCGGAAGATGGACGAGGGAGATCCAGTGGATGTAGTGTACCTGGACTTTCAGAAAGCTTTTGATAAAGTCCCACACAAGAGGTTAGTGAGTAAAATTAGGGCGCACGGGATTGGGGGCAAAGTACTAGATTGGATAGAGAATTGGTTGGCTAATAGGAAACAAAGGGTAGTGATTAACGGCTCCATTTCGGAATGGCAGGCAGTGACCAGTGGGGTACCGCAGGGATCCGTGCTGGGACCGCAGCTTTTTACAATATATGTAAATGATATAGAAGATGGTATCAGCAATAACATTAGCAAATTTGCTGATGACACAAAGCTAGGTGGTAGGGAGAAATGTGATGAGGATGTTAGGGGATTACAGGGTGACCTGGACAAGTTAGGTGAGTGGGCAGATGCATGGCAGATGCAGTTTAATGTGGATAAATGTCTGGTTATCCACTTTGGTGGCAAGAACAGGAAGGCAGATTACTACCTCAATGGTATCAAATTAGGTAAAGGGGCTGTTCAGAGAGATCTGGGTGTTCTTGTCCACCAGTCAATGAAGGCAAGCATGCAGGTACAGCAGGTCGTGAAGAAGGCTAATAGCATGCTGGCCTTCATAACAAGAGGGATTGAGTATAGAAGCAAAGAGGTGCTTCTGCAGCTGGACAGGGCCCTGGTGAGACCACACCTGGAGTACTGTGTACAGTTCTGGTCTCCAAATTTGAGGAAAGACATTCTGGCTATTGAGGGAGTGCAGCGTAGGTTCACGAGGTCAATTCCTGGAATGGCAGGATTGCCTTACACGGAAAGACTGAAGCGACTGGGCTTGTATACCCTTGAGTTAAGAAGACTGAGAGGGGATCTGATTGAAACGTATAGGATTATGAAAGGACTGGACACTCTGGCAGGAGGGAACATACTTCCGTTGATGGGGGAGTGCCGAACCAGAGGACACAACTTAAAAATACGGGGTAGACCATTTAGGACAGAGATGAGGAGAAACTACTTCACCCAGAGAGTGGTGGCTGTGTGGAATGCTCTGCCCCAGAGGGCAGTGGAGGCCCAGTCTCTGGATTCATTTAAGAAAGAATTGGATAGAGCTCTTAAAGATAGTGGAGTCAAGGGTTATGGAGATAAGGCTGGAACAGGATACTGATTAGGAATGATCAGCCATGATCATATTGAATGGCGGTGCAGGCTCGAAGGGCAGAATGGCTTACTCCTGCATCTATTGTCTATTGTCTATTATCTCACTGCTTCCCACTCCCATGAGAGCTCTTATGTATATTTCTGTGTTCCCAGCTGTCTCTCCCACATTTTCCCTTCAATCCCTATCTCACAACATCCTTCATATCTCTGCCCTGTTGACATTTCCCTGCAGATTCCCTCCCTCCAACACTCTGCCCCTTTGTCACCCCATCATGTTTTTCAGGAATGTTTAATCATTCAATCTTCCCCAAAACCAACACCTTGCTCATCTCCCTCTGCATCTTTCTCTCAGCTCTGTGGGATCTTGACGTTCTTGTCTGTAAATCATTCTCGTTGCATTACAGCCGCCCCCTCCCCCCTCCCCCCCCCCACTCCACTCTCTCAGCTCTACGCTGCTGCTGCAACTCCTCTCTCTTTCTCTACCCTATATCTCTCCCTGGGATTTCTCTCTCGCTGTCTATCTGACCTTCTCTCCCTGTCTTTGCCTCCCCTTTTTCCCCTTGTATCTGTCTGACATTGTATTTCTTTTCCAGGGGTTTTACTCTCTCTCTCTCTCTCGCCTTTTCTCTCTCTGCCTCTCTCCTACTCTTTTTCAGTTCTTCTCACTTTCTCTCCCACCCTCTGCCTGCCCATCTTCCTCTTATTCTCTCCCTCCCTCTCACTGTCTGTCTACCCATCTCTCTTTCACTCTTGTAGTTTCTCTCCCTCTGTCTCCCTAGACCCCTGTCCCAATGACTGGGGAAGGGACATGGGAAGAGTTTGTCTCTGTGTCGCTGGATGCTGTACATTTAATGCGGGGGATCAACCTTTTCCTGGTCTCTCCCGAATGTTACCCCGACTGTGGGGAGGGGGTTAGTGTAAGGGACATAAAAGTACTTTTCTCATTGAGTCTGAAATGAAGAAAAAGAGAAAGGGAGCGTGACAAAAAGAGAAAGAGAGAGATGGAGAGAGTGGGGATGGAGAAAGTGGGGAAAGAGAGAGAGATGGGCAGTGAGAAACAGGGAGAGGAAGAAGGACACATATGGAGGGAGAAGGACAGTGTGTGTGTCAGGGGAATGGTTGCAGAGTGGGATCTTTCTGTGCATGACAGCAGCCAGTCAAAAGGTGTGTTAGTCTCTGCACCATGTCCTCCAGCCCAGGAGCTGTGGGTCTACATGGGAAGGGGGAGATTGGGAGACAGGGAGGGAGTGGGACAGCCAGAGATGGGGGACTGTTTGATGGGGTTTTAGGGTTGGTGGAGAAAGGAGGGGCTGCTGTGAGAGACAGAGAGATTGAGGGAGGGACAGCATGAGACGCAATGTCTGAGACAGGATGGAGAAGAGGTATTCAAAGTTTCTGAGAAGATTTGTAGCTCAGGTGCTCATTGTTGTTGTTGTGTTCGCCGAGCTGGAAATTTGTGTTGCAGACGTTTCGTCCCCTGTCTAGGTGACATCCTCAGCGTTTGGGAGCCTCCTGTGAAGCGCTTCTGTGTTGGTCCCTCCGGCATTTATAGTGGCCTGTCTCTGCCGCTTCTGGTTGTCAGTTCCAGCTGTCCGTTGCAATGGCCGGTATATTGGGTCCGGGTTGGTGTGTTTAACAAACACATCGACCTGGATCCAATATACCGGCCACTGCAGTGGACAGCTGGAACTGACAACCAGAAGCGGCAGATACAAATCACTATAAATGCCGGAGGGACCAACACAGAAGCGCTTCACAGGAGCCCCCCAAGCACCGAGGATGTCACCGAGACAGGGGACGAAACGTCTGCAACACAAATTCCCAGCTCGGCGAACAGAACCACAACATGGAGAAGAGGTCTCCACAGAAAGGATAGTCAGTGAGGCCATTCAGGGGACAATGGAATATAAAAGCAGAGATGTACTACTCAGACTTTATAAAGCTCTGGTTAGGCCCCATTTGGAGTACTGTGTCCAGTTTTGGTCCCCACACCTCAGGAAGGACATACTGGCACTGGAACGTGTCCAGCAGAGATTCACACGGATGATCCCTGGAATGACAGGTCTAGCATATGAGGGACGGCTGAGGATACTGGGATTGTATTCGTTGGAGTTTAGAAGATTAAGGGGAGATCTAATAGAGACGTATAAAATAATACATGGCTTTGAAAAGGTGGATGCTAGGAAATTGTTTCTGTTAGGCGAGGAGACGAGGACCCGTGGACACAGCCTTAGAATTAGAGGGGGTCATTTCAGAACAGAAATGTGGAGACATTTCTTCAGCCAGAGAGTGGTGGGCCTGTGGAATTCATTGCCACGGAGTGCAGTGGAAGCCAGGACGCTAAATGTCTTCAAGGCCGAGATTGATAGGTTATTGTTGTCTAGAGGAATTAAGGGCTATGGGGAGAATGCTGGTAAGTGGAGCTGAAATGCTCATCAGCCATGACTGAATGGCGGAGTGGACTCGATGGGCCGAATGGCCTTACTTCCACTCCTATGTCTTATGGTCTTATGGTCCTATGGTCTTAATCCTGAGGATCCTGAACAGGACCAGGATCATTTAATGGGGGGGGGGGGGAGAATGGGCAGGAAGGACTCCATCTGTGATACAAGCCTTCTATAATTCTGGGACTGGGATCTTGCTGTGCATTAAAACAGCCACAGGCCAGTCAGTCAACCCAGAATCATTTACCTGCGTGAGAAAGGAAGGGCTGCAAATGCTGGAGAGTCAGAGTTACAAAGTGTGGAGCTGGGGAAGCACAGCGGGTCAGCCAGGAGAGTCGATGGTTCAGGCCTGACCTGCTGGGCTTTTCCAGCTCCACACTTTTCCATTCATTTCCCTCTGCCCCAGGGAGTGCGGCTCACAGCAATGTTGGGGGCAGTGAAATATTTGAGGTGGGCACATCTGGTGTGGCAATTATTTGGGAGGGAAGATATTTGGGGAAGGGGATAAATTTGGGAGGACAGTGAAAATGAGGGGCACAGCATTTTTGAGGGGGTACAAAATTGGGTGAGATCTTTCAGGTCTGAAATAGCGAAAAACAGAAAGGGAGGGTGAGAAAAAGATACAGAGATGGAGAGAATGCGGATGGGGAAGGGGAATGGGAGAAAGATGGGCAGAGAGAGACAGGGAGAGGGAGAGAGTGAGAGAAAGAGTGTGTGTATGAGAGAGAAAGACAGAAGGACAGAGAGAGGGAGAGAAGGGGAAGTCAGACTAAGACTGAGGAGTTAAAACATGGACAGACTGAAGGGGTGACACTTGTTATTCTAGTTGGTTCCAACTCTCTCTCTCAATGGATTTTCACATTCCCTCTCTCCCATGCCCCTGGGTTTTGCTTCAGCCTCTCTCTGTCTCTGGTTCTGCTTCTGGGTCTGCGAAAATGTTTTCTCTCGCCCTCGCTGTCTCTGGATGGTCAGATGGTCTCTGTCTCTTGCCATGCTGGTCTCCTCAGAAGGCCTCCAGAGATTCAGGCAATCAATCTGCAGATATACCCTGTTTTTGTTAATTTCTGGATTGTTTTCAGGAACTTTCTGTCGTTCTGGCCAATTAGGAGAATCCGTTAATAGTTTTAAGCATTGCCAATCATTTGGATGGCTTGTTGCTGTTCATTTCTTTGTGTAGCAGGAGCCGGTGCCTTCCTGTCTGGGCCCTCATTTGTTTGGTAGATACGTCTGTCCAGAATAACTGTTGCCTTTTACATCATGCTGTGTTTGCACTGTGCCTGGTGTGCGGGTTTTGTGATTTGGGAGATTTCCTTGGCCAATAAACCTTGGCTGTCTTTCTGTGTTTTAGCCAGGAGATTGTGACATCTCCCCCAACTCATCCACTTGAATGGAAAGAAAGAAGCTTATGCAATAAATTACAAACCTAATTTTAAAAGCTGGTTATGCTTGTTGTCAGAGTAGCCAGCTGTCTGTGCAAAAGCCATTGTGTACGTTTTCCAAACCGATGGTCTTATAGCTTCACTTGAAGGTTACCACTGATGATGCTACCCAGCCAGGTAACGAAACGTCTGGATATCAAACCTATCACCGAGCAAACCTACTCCCTAAGTCTTATTGCTGATAAGTGATATCATAAAATCTTGACAGAACAGAATCAGACCGTTCGGCCCATTGAGTCCATAATGACCCTCTTAAGAGAATCCAACTCAGACCCACTCCCCCAATGATATCCCTGAAACCTTGCATTTCCTATGGCTACTCCAGCCAGCCCGAATATCCCTTGACACAATTGGAAAGTTAATATGGCCAATCTGTTGTAATGGCAACTATGAGCAGGAAATCAACACTGGCCCGGCCAGGAACACTCAAACACTGGAAATGAATGAAAATAAGTTGATCACCCGGGGCGTTCCATCTACCTTCCAGCCCCTGAGTGTGTGTCCAGGCATTATTCACCATGATCGTACCCATCTGTTACAGCCTGCAATCCTAACCACCGGTATCCCGAGATATATCAAGGTGAGTGCGGTTAGGACCACAACCGATGTGAGAGGAGCCAAATTCTTGGATAACAGGCTTTAGGAATGTCATGGTATGACCTGTTCCTTCCCATTTAGGTAAGTATGGTCCCTGGCAATGTTCCCTCTATCTCCACAGGAAGTGGGAGGTAATCATGGTAGCCCTTCCAAATACCTTTTTTATACAACTCCGATAATTTGGACTTCATCCTACCTTTGGTCACTTGGGTTAAGTGGAATCCCTCATACCAAGCCCAGGTGTCCCACCGAGAGTGTCCTTACAGCTGTTATTAACCCAGCCCTTGGCGAGCTGCTGTCACTGACAGTGAGAGACCTTGGTGTGGGTGTTCTCCTGGAACAAATATTTATGCTGTTTGTCACTAACCCGGGATGGGACATTCCCTTGGCTGGCCTGTCTGAGCTCCTCCCTCAGCTGTTTCATCATCCCGTTACCATAGATTCTGCACAGGGTGTGGTTTTACTGCTCACCATAATTTCTGATTGGGACGTGGATGATCTGGTTAATCGTGTTGGCGTGACCCTCCAGTTTGGTCAAGAAGTGATGGTTCGCCTGATTCTCCACGAGTTGTCCCATGGTCTCCTCTGGGCTTTCTGTATTCAGTCTTTTTCAGGCTCATGAGAGAGTTGTTGGGTCAGGATCCTGAGTTTATTCTCCAAATTAGCCAAGTCAACGTACTGACCGGTAACACTCCCGCCCTGGGGATGGACTCGTATACTGTGGCTCAATCATTAAGGAGTTCCCTTTTCATTTGTCTGTTAATTACTTTTCTGGGTTCTGTGTTTTCCCTCAAATTTCCCTGTCCATTGTCCCATTATCCTGTGGGTCAGTTGGGACCGTGATTATTTTAATGGGGAAGGACACCAGTCTGATTACTGTATCCCTGATACATTCATTATGATTAGTGCCAGTTTGTGATAAACGTTCATGAACAAGGAATTCGCTGTGAGTTTAATCACTAGTATATTGTGAGATCCTGGCATGTGTGGGACCAGCTGGGGGAGGAGCCTTCCCTCCTGGTCACAGCCCGTTTTTAATGTTGTTTCTGCGGAATTCTCCCTGGTGGGCTTCCTGGGATATTGCTGTCCGAAAATGACCCCTAGTCCAGGCAGGGTGCTTGGTATCCTACTACCATGCACCCATTCTCGTGAAATCCTACCAATCACTACTGATCCCTGAGCTCCTTTAACACAATGTGGAAATCCCTAAAGTCTATTTCGTATTCAGTGATTAATTAGCAGAGGGCCCAAGCCTCATTACGGGTGCGATTGAGGGGTCGAATCCCAGTAGTCCCTCCACCTTTCTGAGAGATGGGAGACAAAGGGTCGGGCCCAGTTTCTCATCGCTAAGAGAGGTGCAGCTCATATCCCCAAAAATCCAGACAAATTGGGCACAGAGTCTCCGGGTGAAGCTGACGGGGGGAGGGGGGAGCATTCCCCTGGTTGTTGTTCTGCAGTTATGTAGCGCCTCTGCAGGTTATGCCTTATCCTGCCATCGAGCAGTGAGGATCGCTGCCTTCGTCTCATCATGGATGCCCCTCCCTAGCTGTTGGCCCTCAGGGAGGGCTGAATGGCCTGCTGGACTAAGGCACATGGCGATTCATTTGGTTTGCTCCTCAGCGTCCACTCTGTGTATGACAGACTGTCAGTCAGTATCTGTGCCAGAGACGGGATATTGTTGGTGCTGCCCACCAGCTGGGTGCCTGGAATGGCTGTTGTGTACGGAGTGAGACCATAAGCTGCTTTACACTGGGTAACCACATGATTCATGGACTCTGAGTTCGGCTGTGGCTCAGGGATGGGGGCAAAAGGTGCAGTTACCTTTGAGACAGGCAGTGGGAGTCCTCATCTGTGAGTGGGTGTGGATGTGTCAGTGTGGAGCCTGTCATTATCTCCCTGGGGAGGTAGAACCCCAAAGGCACACATTATCCCATTCTGGGAGGAGTCCTGGTTCCCTAGGGATTGTATTTGCTTCTGGCACCTCCTACTGGGGCCTGATGTGTGTTGCTCCGTGTTGCAGGTGTACAGGACCCATACAGCTGCTTGGAGCTCATACACTGTCCTTCCAGATTGTCAATGTAACCTGAGGCTGCTTCCCCATCCCCAGAGACCCTCCTTTCACTGGATTGGGCTCTTCCCAATTGGAACTGGAGTAGTCCCATGTGGGTGAGATTTTCCTGCAACCTTCTGTCCTGCTCATTGTGTCGGAGACCTAGCTCGGTCACAGCCTGTAGGTTTCCCTGGGGTGACCGGATCCCAGCTGCCTTATCCCAGCCCGGGGTCCTCCAGGCTATCGGCAGTGGAGAGAGCTTTCCAGCTTCCTTCCCCAGTTCTCTATGGGCATCTCACTGCAGCTCCTGTGCCAGGAGTCCTTCAATGCAAGGCCAGGCTGGCTTCCTGTGAAATTCTGCAGGACTGTTTCAGATTTGTACCAGCTCGTATTCCTATTGCTTTGGCTGCTTCGGTATTATGGGACACCTGGGTATTTTCATAGAGTCATAGATTTCTACAGCATGGAGACAGGCTCTTTGGCCCAAACTGGCCCATCCACACTAACCCCATTTCCCTGCACTTGGCCCATATCCTTCCACTACGTTCCTCTCCATGTATTTGTCCAAGTGCCTTTTAAATGTTCTTAAAAGTATCCTCCTCGACCACTTGCACTGGTAGTTCATTCCGTATGTGGACCACCCTCTGGGGAAAAGCATTGTCCCTCAGGTTCCCTTTTAATCGTTCCCCTTTCACCTTAAACTGATGCCCTTTCATCCTTGATTCCCTAAGCCTTGGATAAAGACTGAGTGCATGCACCCTATTCATGCCTCCCATGATCTTATACACCTCTATAAGGACACCCCCTCAGTCTCTTACGCACGAAAGAAAATGTCCTTGCTTGTCCAACCTCTGTCTATAACCGTCTAGTTGAGTTCTGGCAACATCCTTGTAAGTTTCTTCTGCACTCTTTCCAGTTTAATAACATCCTTCCTATAGCAAGGTGGGTAAAACTGAACACAATATTCCAAGTGTGGCCTCACCAACATCCTGCACAACTACAACAGAACTTCCCAACTTCGATATTCCATGCCCTGACTGGTGAAGGGCCCAGTGTGCCAAAAGCCTCCTTCACTGCCCTATCTCCCTGAGTTCAGAGAGCCGTGCTCCTAGAATCCAAGCTCCCTCTGTCCCACTACACTCCATCAGGCCCTACCAATCCCCATGAAACCCCAGTCTTGATGTGACTTTCCAAAATGCGAGATCTCGCCCTTGTCTGTATTAAACTCTATTTGTCATTTCTCAGCCCAATTCCCCAGCTGATCAAGGCCCTGTTGCAATTGCTGAGAACCTTCCTCACTTATTTTAGTGTAATCTGAAAACTTTCTAATCATGCCTTAAACATCCCCATCCAAATTATTGATATAGATGACAAACAGTAATGGGCCTAGCACTGACCAGCTCAGTGGCACAATGGCACAGTGGTTAGCACTCAGGCCTCACAACACTGTCAATCTGGGTTCAATTCCAACCTCACAGGATGGTCTGTGTGGGTTAGATCCTGTTAGGGTTAGAATTCCTACAGTATGGAAACAGGCCATTTGGCCCAACAAGTCCACACCGACCTGCTGAAGAGTAACTCACCCAGATCATTCTCCTTACCCAATCTTTACCCTGGACGAATGCACCGAGCACTATGGACAACTTAGCCTGGCCAATTCATCTGACCTGTACATTTTTGGATTGTGGGGGGAAACCGGAGCACCCAGAGGAAACCCACGTAGACACAGGGAGAATGTGCAAACTCCACACAGACAGTCACTTGAGGCTGGTGTCGAACCCGGGTCCCTGGCGCTGTGAGGCAGCAGTGCCAACCACTGAGACACCATGCCAACCCAAGTGAGTTTGTATGTTCTTCCCATGTCTGCGTGGGTTTTCTCTGGGTGCTCCGGTTTACTCCCACAATCCAAAGATGTGCAGGTCAGGTAAACTGGCAATGCTCAGTTGCCTATAGTGTTCATGGATGTGTAAGTAAGTTGCATTAGTCAGGGGTTAATGTAGAGTAACAGGGTATGGGAATAGGTTTGGGTGGAATAATCTTCAGAGGGCCAGTGATCTTGTTGGGCCGAAGGGCCTGTTTCCACAGAGGAGGGAATCTATGATTCTATGACCGCTGAGGCACACCACTAGTCACAGGCCTCCAGTCTGACTGTTACCCTCTGCTTCCTACCATCAAGCCAATTGAGTACTCAGTTTGCCAACGCCCCCTGGATTCCATGCGATCTAACCTTCCAGAGCAAGGTACCATGTGGAATCTTATCAAAGGCCTTCCTGAAGTCTGTAGAGTCTACATGTACTGGCCTGCCCTCGCCAAACTTCCTGATCACTTCATCAAAGAACGCTGACAAATTTGTGAGGCCTAGTCTCCCACACACAAGGCTATGCTGACTACTCCCAATTAAATGTTGTATTTCCAAATGCAGAGCATCTTCTCAAGTAATTTACTTACCATGGATGTTGGGTTTACTGTTCTATGGTTCCCAGGTTTTCCTTTGCAGCCCTTCTCGAATAAAGGCACAACAGTTGCTGCCCTCCAAAATGTGGGACCTCACCTGTAGGGAATGTCGATGCAAAAAGATCAGCCAGGGACCCCCACAATTTTTTCTCTCGCCTCTTGCTGTGTTGTTGGATATATTTGGTCAGGAGATTTGTCCACGTTCATACATTCTAATACATATAAATACACAAAGGACAGGATTAATTATTAATACCTGCATCCCTCTGACCTGACCTGGGAGAGATGGGTCAGGAGGGGGAGATTACTTTGTCGGGTGGGGGTAAGTCAGGGAGGGGGAGATTGCCGTGTTGAGTAGGGATCAGTCAGGAAGGGAGAGATTGCAGTGTTGGGTAGGGATCAGTCAGGGAGGGGGAGATTGCAGTGTTGGGTAGGGATCAGTCAGGGAGGGGGAGATTACAGTGTTGGGGAGGGAACAGTCAGGGAGGGGCATATTGCAGTGTTGAGTAGGGATCAGTCAGAGAGCGGGAGATTGCAGTGTTGGGTAGGGATCAGTCAGAGAGCGGTTGAGTGCAGTGTTGTGTAGGGATCAGTCAGGGAGGGGTAGGTTGTAGTGTTGGGTAGGGATCAATCAGGGAGGGGGAGATTGCCGTGTTGAGTAGGGATCAGTCAGGAAGGGAGAGATTGCAGTGTTGGGTAGGGATCAGTCAGGAAGGGAGAGATTGCAGTGTTGGGTAGGGATCAGTCAGGGAGGGGGAGATTGCAGTGTTGGGGAGGGAACAGTCAGGGAGGGGCATATTGCAGTGTTGAGTAGGGATCAGTCAGAGAGCGGGAGATTGCAGTGTTGGGTAGGGATCAGTCAGAGAGCGGTTGAGTGCAGTGTTGTGTAGGGATCAGTCAGGGAGGGGTAGGTTGTAGTGTTGGGTAGGGATCAATCAGAGAGGGGGAGATTACAGTTTTGGGTAGGGATCAGTCAGGGAGGGGGCGATTGGAGTGTTGGGTAGGGATCAGTCAGGGAGAGGGAGGTTGCAGTGTTGGGTAGGGATCAGTCAGGGAGGGGGAGATTGCAGTGTTGGGTAGGGATCAGTCAGGGAGGGGGAGATTACTTTGTTGGGTGGAGATCAGTCAGGGAGGGGGAGATTGCAGTGTTGGGTGGGGATCAGTCAGGGAGGGGGAGATTGCAGTGTTGGGTAGGGATCAGTCAGGGAGGGGGTGATTGCAGTGTTGGGTTGGGGTCAGTCAGGGAGGGGGAGATTACAGTGTTGCGGAGGGATCAGTCAGGGAGGGGGAGATTGCAGTGTTGGGTGGGGATCAGTCAGCGAGGGGCATATTGCAGTGTTGAGTAGGGATCAGTCAGGGAGGGGGTGATTGTAGAGTTGGGTTGGGGTCAGTCAGGAGGGGGAGATTACAGTGTTGGGGAGGGAACAGTCAGGGAGGGGGTGATTGCAGTGTTGGGTTGGGATCAGTCAGGGAGGGGGTGATTGCAGTGTTGGGTTGGGGTCAGTCAGGGAGGGGGTGAGTGCAGTGTTGGGTAGGGATCAGTCAGGGAGGGGGAGATTGCAGTGTTGGGTAGGGATCAGTCAGGGAGGGGGAGATTACAGTGTTGGGGAGGGAACAGTCAGGGAGGGGCATATTGCAGTGTTGAGTAGGGATCAGTCAGAGAGCGGGAGATTGCAGTGTTGGGTAGGGATCAGTCAGAGAGCGGTTGAGTGCAGTGTTGTGTAGGGATCAGTCAGGGAGGGGTAGGTTGTAGTGTTGGGTAGGGATCAGTCAGGGAGGGGGAGATTGCCGTGTTGAGTAGGGATCAGTCAGGAAGGGAGAGATTGCAGTGTTGGGGAGGGAACAGTCAGGGAGGGGGTGAGTGCAGTGTTGAGTAGGGATCAGTCAGGGAGGGGGAGATTGCAGTGTTGGGGAGGGATCAGTCAGGGAGGGGGAGATTACAGTGTTGGGGAGGGATCAGTCAGGGAGGGGGAGATTGCAGTGTTGGGTAGGGATCAGTCAGGGAGGGGGAGATTGCAGTGTTGGGGAGGGAACAGTCAGGGAGGGGGTGAGTGCAGTGTTGAGTAGGGATCAGTCAGGGAGGGGGAGATTGCAGTGTTGGGGAGGGATCAGTCAGGGAGGGGGTGAGTGCAGAGTTGGGTAGGGATCAGTCAGGGAGGGGGTGAGTGCAGTGTTGGGTAGGGATCAGTCAGGGAGGGGGTGAGTGCAGTGTTGGGTAGGGATCAGTCAGGGAGGGGGTGAGTGCAGTGTTGTGTAGGGATCAGTCAGGGAGGGGGTGAGTGCAGTGTTGGGCAGGGATCAGTCAGGGAGGGGGAGATTGCAGTGTTGGGTAGGGATCAGTCAGGGAGGGGGTGAGTGCAGTGTTGGGTAGGGATCAGTCAGGGAGGGGGTGAGTGCAGTGTTGTGTAGGGATCAGTCAGGGAGGGGGAGATTGCAGTGTTGGGTAGGGATCAGTCAGGGAGGGGGTGAGTGCAGTGTTGGGTAGGGATCAGTCAGGGAGGGGGTGAGTGCAGTGTTGTGTAGGGATCAGTCAGGGAGGGGAGATTGCAGTGTTGTGTAGGGATCAGTCAGGGAGGGGGAGATTACAATGTTGGGTAGGGATCAGTCAGGGAGGGGGAGATTGCAGTGTTGAGTAGGGATCAGTCAGGGAGGGGGTGAGTGCAGTGTTGGGTAGGGATCAGTCAGGGAGGGGGTGAGTGCAGTGTTGGGTAGGGATCAGTCAGGGAGGGGGAGATTGCAGTGTTGGGTAGGGATCAGTCAGGGAGGGGGTGAGTGCAGTGTTGGGTAGGGATCAGTCAGGGAGGGGGTGAGTGCAGTGTTGGGTAGGGATCAGTCAGGGAGGGGGTGAGTGCAGTGTTGGGTAGGGATCAGTCAGGGAGGGGGTGAGTGCAGTGTTGTGTAGGGATCAGTCAGGGAGGGGGAGATTGCAGTGTTGGGTAGGGATCAGTCAGGGAGGGGGAGATTGCAGTGTTGTGTAGGGATCAGTCAGGGAGGGGGTGAGTGCAGTGTTGGGTAGGGATCAGTCAGGGAGGGGGAGATTGCAGTGTTGGGTAGGCATCAGATAGGGAGGGGGTGAGTGCAGTGTTGTGTAGGGATCAGTCAGGGAGGGGAGATTGCAGTGTTGTGTACGGATCAGTCTGGGAGGGGGAGATTGCAGTGTTGGGTAGGGATCAGTCAGGGAGGGGGTGAGTGCAGTGTTGGGTAGGGATCAGTCAGGGAGGGGGTGATTACAGTGTTGGGTAGGGATCAGTCAGGGAGGGGGTGAGTGCAGTGTTGGGTAAGGATCAGTCAGGGAGGGGGAGATTACAGTGTTGGGTAGGGATCAGTCTGGGAGGGGGAGATTACAGTGTTGGGTAGGGATCAGTCAGGGAGGGGGTGATTACAGTGTTGGGTAGGGATCAGTCTGGGAGGGGGAGATTACAGTGTTGGGGAGGGAACAGTCAGGGAGGGGGAGATTACAGTGTTGGGGAGGGATCAGTCAGGGAGGGGGAGATTACAGTGTTGGGTAGGGATCAGTCAGGGAGGGGGTGATTACAGTGTTGGGTAGGGATCAGTCAGGGAGGGGGAGATTGCAGTGTTGGGCAGGGATCAGTTAAGGAGGGGTAGGTTGTAGTGTTGGGTAGTGATCAATCAGGGAGGGGGAGATTACAGAGTTGGGTAGTGATCAATCAGGGAGGGGGAGATTACAGAGTTGGGTAGGGATCAGTCAGGGAGGGGGAGGTTGCAGTGTTGGGTAGGGAATAGTCAGGGAGGGGGAGGTTGCAGTGTTGGGTAGGGATCAGTCAGGGAGGGGGAGATTACAGTGTTGTGTAGGGATCAGTCAGGAAGGGGGAGATTACAGTGTTGTGTACGGTTAGAGGGAAATCAGCAGGGCAAAAAGGGGACATGAGATTGCTTTAACAATTAGGATTAAGGAGAATCCAAAGATCTTTTACAAATGCATAAAGGCCAAAGGGTCACTGGGGAGACAATAGGGCCCTCAAAGATCAAGACAGCCTGCACGTGGAGCTGCAGGAGATTGAGAAAATACCTAACAAGTATTTCCTGTCGAGAAGGAAATGGAAGATATAGAATAGAATGATGGTTTGAGAAATAGCATTGGAGAGTAGATGATGTCATCTTGCAAAATGTTCATATTACAGAGGAAGAGGTGTTGGATCTCTTGAAATGGTTAAAGATGGATAAATCACCAGGACCTTGTCAGGTATAATCTCGATCTCTGTGGGAAGCTAGAGAAGTGATTGCTGGGCCCAGTGCTGAAATATTTGTATCATCGATAGACACAGGTGAGGTGCCAGGAGACTGCAGGTTAAGCTAACTTGGTGCCACTGTTTAAGAAGGGTGGTAAGGACAAGCCAGGGAACTACAGACTGGTTCGCCTGACGTCAGTCGTGGGCACGTGGAAAGACGGATACATGAGGGACAGGAATTACATGTGTTTAGAAAGGCAGTGTATAATTGGGGATAGTCAGCATTGCATTGTGCGTGGGAAATCATGTCTCAAGATATTGAGTTTTTTGAAGAACTAACAAAAGGATTGATGAGGGCAGCGCGGTGGATGTGAGTGATATGGACTTCAGTAAGGTGTTCGAAATGTTTCCACATGGTAGATTGGAGAGCAAGGATAGATCTCATGGAATACAGGGAAAACCAGCCATTTGGATTCAGAACTGGCACGAAGGTAGAAGACAGAGGGTGGTTGTGGAGGGTGTTTTTTTCAGCCTGGAGACCTGTGACCAGTGGAGTGCCACAAGGATCGGTGCTGTGTCCACTACTTTCCATTAATGATATAAATGATTTGAATGTGAACACAGCAGGTATAGTTAGTAAGTTTGCAGATGACACCAAAATTGCAGGTTTAGTGGGCAGCGAAGAATGTTACTTCACATTACAACGGGATGGTGAACTGATGGGCCAATGGGCTGAGGGGTGGGAGATGGAGCTTCATTTAGATAAATGGGAGGTGCTGCATTTTGGAAAAGCAACTCTTGCAGGACTGATACACTTAATGTTAATGTCCCAGGGAGTGTTTCTGAACAAAGAGACCTTGGAGTGCAGGTTCATTGTTCCTTGAAAGGAGAATTGTAGGTCGATAGGATAGTGAAGAAGGTGTTTGGTATGGTTGTGTTTACTGATCAGTGCATTGAGTAGATGAGTTGGGAGGTCATGTTGTAGCTATACAGGACATTGGATAAGTCACTTTTGGAATATTGTGTGCAATTCTTGTCTCCTCCATATCGGAAGGATGTTGTATAAATTGAAAGGGTTCAGAAAGATTTACAAAGATGCTGATAGGATTGGAGGATGTGAGCTACAGGGAGAGGTGAAATGGGCTGGGCCTGTTTTCCCGAGAATGTCTGAGGCTGAGGGGCACCCATATGGAGGTTTATAAAACCATGAGACGAATCGATAGGTATAACAGACATATTCTTTTCCCTGGGATGGGGTAGTCCAGAACTGGAGGGCCCAGGTTGAGGGTGAGACGGGAAAGATATAAAAGGAACGTAAGGGACAACGTTTTGATGTGGAGGGTGTTGTGTGTATGGAATGACCTGCCAGATGAAGTGGTGGAGGCTGGTACAATTACTGCATTTAAAAGGCATTTGGATGGGTATATGAACAGGAAGGGTTGAGAGAGATTTGGGCCAAGTGCTGGCAAATGTGATGAGATTATGTTAGGATATGTGGGTGGTGTAGATGAGTTGGACCAAAGGCCCTGTTTCTGTGCTGTCCATCTCTCTGACTGTAAATGTTTTGTACTGTCCATTACCAGCCATACACTTCACTGTTTCCCCTGTTTACCTTGGTCAGTTCTCCTCTCAAACACATGTCAATGACTTTGGTTGTGATTGTTGGCTGTGCTTTATGGTCACTTTAAAAATCCATCATCTCGCTGAATTCCACTACACTACAATTTCCCAGAGGATATCTCAGTGGGACATTACTCCTTCCCTCAGCGTCATCACCCAACGGTCGATCTGAGATGTTTTTTTTATTTCAAAACTATACTTTATTCATAAAAAGATTTGATGGTCTGTACATTTGATCATGCCATACATATGTCCACATTTCCGAACACAGATTCGTATTTATCAATGTCATGAACAATCCTGTGCATTTTTCAATCTTGTACATATATTTGGCTGAGCCATCAGCAGAGCCCAAAAAAAAACAAAACGTCCGCATGGGCCCCCTGTTCTTCTTTAGGCAGGCCGATCTTACATGGTGGTCTTTCCCCACCGCGCCTTGGCGGCAGCTGCCCCAAGCTTCAGCGCGTCCCTCAACACGTAGTCTTGGACCTTGGAATGTGCCAGTCTGCAACACTCGGTCGGGGTCAACTCCTTCAGCTGGAAGATCAACAGGTTTCGGACCGCCCAGAGAGCGTCCTTCACCGAGTTGATGATCCTCCAGTTAATGTTCGTCTTGGTGTGAGTCCCGGGGAACAGGCCGTAGAGCACGGAGTCCCGCGTCACGGCGCTGCTCGGGACAAACCTCGAAAAGCACCACTGCATTCCTCTCCAGACTTCCTCTGCATAGGCACATTCCAGAAGGAGGTGTGTGACAGTCTCGTCCCCCCCGCAGCCACTTCGAGGGCAGCGTGCGGTGCGGCAGAGAGTCCGGGCGTGCATAAAGGATCTCACAGGCAGAGCCCTTCTCACCACCAGCCAAGCCACGTCTTGGTGCTTGTTGGAAAGTTCTGGCGATGAGGCATTCTGCCAAATGGCTTTGACAGTCTGCTCAGGGAACCGCTCGACAGGATCCGCCCTCTCCTTTTCCCGAAGGGTCTCAAGGACGCTATGTGCTGACCACTTCCTGATGGACTTGTGGTCAAAGGTGTTTTTCCTCATAAATTTCTCCACGAAGGACAGGTGATACGGAACGGTTCAACTACTCGGAGCGTACCGCGGCAGCGAGGCCAGGCCCATCCTTCGCAACACCGGGGACAGGTAGAACCTCAGTACGTAGTGACACTTGGTGTTTGCGTACCGGGGATCCACGCACAGCTTGATGCAGCCACACACAAAGGTGGCCATCAGGGTGAGGGTGGCATTGGGTGTGTTTTTTCCCCCATTGCACCGGTCTTTGTACATAGAGTCTCTTCGGACCCGGTCCATCTTTGATCTCCAAATGAATTGGAAGATGGCCCGGGTGACTGCAGCGGCACAGGTCCTGGGGATAGGCCAGACCTGTGCCACATATAGCAATACTGAGAGTACCTCACACCTGATGACCAGGTTTTTTCCCACGATGGAGAGCGACCGTTGCCCCCATCTGCCTAGTTTCTGTCTCATCTTCCTGATCCGCTCCTCCCAGGTCTTGGTGCACGCCCCAGCCCCCCCGAACCAAATACCCAGCACCTTCAGGTCGTCAGTCCTGACGGTGAAGGGGATAGAGGATTGGTCGGCCCAGTTCCCGAAGTGCATGGCCTCGCTCTTGCCTCGGTTTACCTTGGCCCCCGAGGCCCGTTCGAACTGGTCACAGATGCACACGAGTCTGTGCACGGACAGCGGATCCGAGCAGAAAACAGCGACGTCATCCATGTACAGGGAGGCCTTAACCTGCAGGCCCCCGCTGCCAGGAATAGTCACCCCACTCAGGCTCACATCCTTCCTGATGGACTCGGCAAATGGCTCTATGCAACACACAAACAAGGCGGGTGAGAGGGGGCATCCCTGCCTGACTCCAGATCTTACAGGGAAGCTATCTGATTCCCACCCATTGATTGAGACTGCACTGACAATGTTGGTGTAGAGCAGTCTGATCCAATTTCCGATTCCCTCCCCAAAGCCCATTTTGGAGAGGACATCCCTCATATATGTATGCAATATCCTGTCAAAGGCTTTCTCCTGGTCCAGGCTGATGAGGCAGGTGTCCACCCCCCTGTCCTGCACGTAGGCGATCGTATCCCTGAGGAGTGCGAGACTCTCAGAGATCTTCCTGCCCGGTACAGCACAGGTTTGGTCCGGGTGGATCACCGATCCCAGAGCAGACCTGACCCGGTTGGCGATGACCTTTGACAAGATTTTGTAGTCTGCATTTAACAGTGAGATCGGTCTCCAATTTCTAATTTCCTCCCTCTCCCCCTTCCGCTTGTAGACGAGGGTGATGATGTCTTTCCTCATGGATTCACTCATGGTACCTGCCCGGATCATACTGACATACACCTCCAGCAGGTCCTGGCTGATCAAGTCCCAAAGAGCGGAATAAACCTCGACCGGTAAGCCGTCGCTTCCGGGAGTTTTATTCTTTTCGAAGGACTCGAGGGCCTTGGTCAGTTCATCCAGAGATAGCGGCTGGTCCAGCCTCTCTCGTGTTCCGTCGTCTAGGACCTCCGTGATAGAGGACAGGAACGACTGGGAGGCCGCGCTGTCGGTTGGCTTCAAGTCATACAGGCTGGCGTAGAAGGATTTGCTGATCCTCATGACGTCAGCCTGAGATGACGTTACCGAGCCATCTTCTTTCTTCAGGCTGCTGAGCACGGAGCTCTCTTTGTGCACCTTCTGGAAGAAGAAACGTGAGCACGTCTCGTCCTGCTCCACTGAGCGGACCCTGGACCGGAAGATTATCCTGGAGGCCTCCGAGGCAAAGAGCGAGGCTTGCTGGCCCTTCACCTCCTTGAGGTCCTCCGTGACATCAACCCCCATCGTCTGCAGCAGGAGCAGGTTCTGCATACTTTCCTGGAGCTGGGACAGTTTTCCCCGCCTCTCTCTCGCCTCCTGGACATCTTTGAGGATAAAGAACCTCTTGATGTTCCCTTTTACCGTTTCTCACCAGTCCGCTGGAGATTCAAAGAGGGGCTTCATGGTTCTCCAACCTGCGTAATCCCTCTTGAGCTCTTCGATGTTTCCCGGGGTCAACAACTTAGTGTTCAGTTTCCACGTTCCCTTGCCCGCCCGCTGTTCGTCCTGTAGGTGACAGTCGGCCAGCAGGAGGCAGTGGTCAGAGAAGAACACCGGCTTGACGTCGGTGGATCTGACCGAGAACGGTCGATCTGAGATAGTCACCTCCCTGGCCGTTTGCACGACGTGTTATTCAAAGAAACACTGATAGAAACATCCAAAGAGGAGTTCGGAGAACATCCCTTTTGCCGATGTGACTGTCCCAGATTATATAAAGACTGAAGTCTCCCAAAATGGTCACAGTGCCTTTGTATTACACAGGAATACATTGGAATGTGGAACAGGGCTGAGCAATGAAATGCTGTTGGGCAGCCTCTAAACTGTTCTCCTGCTTGTGTTTTTGCCACGTGTTACCCAGAATCTGCATTCAGTCTGATTCAGCTGCATCATCTGAGGCCAAAGGCTTTCTCTGTAATGCCTTTGTTACCCATTACTGTCAGGGTTACCCATCCTGCACTCCCTGTCACCCCTCAAGGAGGTGGACAATAGAATATTCATGTTCCACCTTTTGTTCACCCTGTCACCACTAAATCTCATTTATCTCTGTGCCCCAGTCCATCCACCTTATTGCAGAGACGTTGTCCATTCCAAAAAAGAACATTACGATTGACTCTTTCCACAATTTCTTGTCACAGTCCAATTCACTGATGTACAGTTTCAGTTAAACTCTGTCTCTTTCTGTTCGTCTTCATCTACATTGCCATTTCTGTTTGGATTTGGAAAGCTCCTTTCACCTGAACCCTGGCCCTGCATCCTCTCTGTCAGTTTAAAGTCCTGTCCATAAGCTTACCGACATGATTGACCAGGACACTGATCCCAGCAGTGTTTTTTTTAGATTAGATTAGATTACTTACAGTGTGGAAACAGGCCCTTCGGCCCAACAAGTCCACACCGCCCCGCCGAAGCGTAACCCACCCATACCTCTACATCTACATCTACATTTACCCCTTACCTAACACTATGGGCAACTTAGCATGGCCAATTCACCTGGCCTGCGGGAGGAAACCAGAGCACCCGGAGGAAACCCACGCAGACACGGGGAGAACGTGCAAACTCCACACAGTCAGTCGCCTGAGGCGGGAATTGAACCCAGGCCTCAGGCGCTGTGAGGCAGCAGCGCTAACCACTGTGCCACCGTGCCGTGTTGTGTTTAATTCACTCATGGGATGTTGCTGTCTCTGGCTGGCCAGCATCGCATGTCGACCCCGAGCTGCTCTTGAGCTGAGTGCCTTGCTGGATCATTTCAGGGGGCAGTTGAGAGTCAACCCCATTGCTCTGGGTCGGGATTCATATGTCGGCCAGACCCGCTGTCTATAATAGATTTCCTTCCTAAAAGGATATTAAGCAGTCAGATGGGTTATACTGGACACTGGCATTAACATCTGGATGAACAGTCGGGTGAGAATAGCACGAGGCCATCACCTGTCCCACTCGTAGCTCACCTGTCACTGAGTACTGATCCCCGTGCACCATGAATCCCAACCCTTTCATCATGACCATTGTGTGATCCTGATACCTTCCTGCACTCTGGTGATATCACTCAGTATCTCTCCATGTGGTATCCCTCACTGTGTGGGTCGAATTGCTGCATCTGTCAGTGTCTCTCACACTTGCAGCTACTCCAGATCCTGAGCCAGTGGAATTCCCCATTCCAGAGAGACACAGCAGCACAGGCCAGGGATGGAGACTGGGATTTTCCAGATCCCGCACTGCATCAGTCTAACTTCCCATTCTGTCTGTTTCCCTGTCTCCTGTAGGTCATCAGGCTGTTCCTGTCTCAGCCGAATTCCTAACTCCTGTCTCGTCCATAACCACATCAAAGACGGTTGGTCAGCCAGACAGAGATGGAGAGGGAGGTCTGGAGCCTTCAGTGAATCCTGCAGTCAGTAAGATCACTCACAGGTAAACAGCTCAGGGAGGAGTTCGTGACCTTCTGTATTCAGACCCGGAAGACAGGACATGGACACATAGCTGGGTAAGGAACAGCTATATTCTAGGCTTCATTCACATCATCTTGTGAGGGACCTGCTTTCACCTCTGCTGGACTGGTCCTCACTGAGACATCTCTCTCTGACTCTCTGTCGCTTTTTCTCGATCCCCTCCCTCATTCCCTCACTCTCTATCTCTCACCCTCTCACTCTCATTCTCTCTCTCAGTCCCTCTCTCAACTTCTCTTTCTATCTCTCTTCCCCTCACTCACTCTCTCTCTCACCCACTCACTCATTCTCCACCTCATCCCTCTCTCTCACCTGACTCTCTCTCTCCCCCCCTCGCGTGCCTCTCACTCACGTCCCTCTCTCTCTAGCTCACCTTGTATCTCTCCCTATCTCGCTCTCCCCCTCTTTCTATCTTTCTCTCTCTCTCTTGTCCCCTTATCGCCTTCTCTCTCTCGATCTCAGACTCTCTCTCATTTCCGTCCCCTCACTCACTCACTCACTCACACTTGCACCTCTCTCTGTCTCTCGCTCACCCACTCTCTTGCCCATCTCTCTTGCTCGCACCTCGCTCTCCCCATCTCTCACCCTTCACTCTCTCTCTCCACTCTCTCTCATTTCCTCCCCATCTCTACCCCCTCTTTGCCCCCTTTCTCCCCCCCACTCTCTCTCCCCAATCACTCTCCCCCACGCTCTAACCCCTCTCTCTCCCCCTCCCCTCACTCTCCCCCTATTGACCCACTCTCTCGAACCCCCTCTCTCAGCCCCCTTCTCTCGACCCCCTCACTGTCCCCCCTCTCTCGACACACCTCTCACAACCGCTCCCTTCGAAAGCCCTCAGTCGACTACCCCCTCTCGACCCCCTCTCTCGACACCTGCATTCGACCCCTTTCTGTCCCGTTCTCTCTCTCTAATCCATCTCTCTCTAACCCCTCACTCTCCCCTATTTTTCCCCTTCTCTTTCCCCTCCTTTTCCCCCTTCTCTTTCCCCTTCTCTCTCCCCTATCTCTCCCCTATCTCTCCCGGTACCTCTCCCCTATCTCTCCCGGTACCTCTCCCCGATCTCTCCCCAATCTCTCCCCCAATCTCTCCCCCTTATCTCGCCCCTTATATTTCCCTCTCTCTCTGCCCCTCTCTCTTCCCTCGCTCTTTCTTCCCCCTCTCTTTCTTTCCCCCACCTCTCTCTCCCCCACCTCTCTCTCACTTACCTCTCTATCTCCCTCACCTCTCTCTCTCACCACCTCTCTCTCCCCTCTCTCTCCCCTCTCTCTCCCACTCCCTCTTTCCCATCACTCTCTCTCCCTCACTCTCTCCCACTCCCCCTGTCCCCCTCTCTTGCCCCCCTCTCTCGCCCCCTTCTCTCTCCACCCTCTCTCTTTATCCTTCTCAATACTCCCCTCTCTCTACCCCTGTCTCTCTACCCCCCGTCTCTCTCTCCTCTCTCTCTCCACTCTCTCCCCTCTCCATCTTCCCTCTCACCTCTCTCCGTCTCTTCTATCTCCATCTCCCCCCTCTCTTCCCCACTCTCTCCCCCGCTCTCTGTCTTCCCCCTCTGTCTTCCTCCCCTTTCTGCCACCCCTCTCTCCCCACGCTTTGTCTCTCGCTCCCCCCTCGCTCTCTCCCTCTCTCTTTTCCCATCTCTTGCCTCCTCTCTTGCCTCACTCGCACCTTTCTCTTTCTCCCTCTCTCTCTCCCCCTCTCTCTCCCCCACTCTCTCCCCACTCCTTGTCTCTCCCCCTCCCTCTCTCCCCCTCCCTCTCTCCCCTTCCTGTCCCCCCTCGCTCGCCCCCTCTTTTGACCCCCTCACTCTGTAACCTCACTCCCCCTCCCCCTCCCCCACTCACTCCTTCCCTCTCTCTCTCCCCCACTCTTTACCCCCCTCTCCCCCTCTCCCCACACTCCCCCCACTCAATCCCCCCACTCACTCCCCCACTCTATCTCCCCCCTCTCTCCCCCCTCACCTCTCTTTCTCCCCCTCTCCATCCCCTCTCTCTGTCACACCCTCTCTGTCTCCCCTCTCGCTCGTCACCCTCTCTTGCCCCTCGCTTTCTCGCTCGCTCTCCCCCTCTCCCTTCCCCTCTCTTTCTCCCTCTCTCTCTGCCCGTTTCACTCACCTCTCTCTCTCCCTCTACCTTGCCTCCTCTCTCTCTCCTGTCTCTCTTCCCGCTCTCTCTCCCCCCCCTCTGTCTCCCCATCTCTCTCTCCCCCTCTCCCCCTCTCTCTCCATCCCTCTCTCCCCCTCCTCTCTCCCCTCTCTCCCCCTCTCTCTCCCCCTCCTCTCTCCGCCCTCTCCCTTGACCCCTCTCCGTTGGCCCTACTCCCCTCTTTCGCCCTCCTTCTCTCTGCCCTTCCCTCTCTTCCCCTCTGTCTCTTTCCTCCTCTCTCTTCCCCTGTCTCTTTTCCCCCACCTCTCTCACCCTCACCTCTCTCTCTCGCCTACATCTCTCTCTCCCCACCATTGTCTCTCCCCCCACTTCTCTCTCTCTCCTACCTCTCTCTCTTCCCGCTCTCGCCCACCTCCCTCGTCCCCTCTCTCTCCCCTCTCTCTCTCTCCCCTCTCTCTCACCTTTCTCTCACCTCACTCCCCCCTCCTCCTCTCTCTCTCCCCCTTTCTCTCTCCGTCTGTCTCTCTCTCTACCCACTCACTGTCCCTTACTCGCTCTCCCCCATTCTCTCTGCCCTCCTGTCTCCCCCTCCCTCTCTCCCCTTCTCTCTCTCCCACTCCCTCTGTCCCCCTCTCTCGCCCTCTCTCTCACCCCACTTCTCTCCGCCTCTCTTTTTATCCTTTTCACTACTCAACTTCTCTACCCTCTCTCTCAACCCTTTCTCTCTCTCTGTCTATATCCCCTCTATCTCTCCCCTCTCCATCTTCTCTCTCCCATTCTTTGTCCCCCCTCTCTCCATCTCCCCCTCTCTCTCTCCACTCTCTCCCAAGCTCTCTGACTTTCCCCTCTCTACAAGCTCTCTCATCCCTCTCTCGCCACCTCTTCCCCCTTTCTCCCCTCTCGCCCCTCTCTCCCCCTCACTCTTTCCCCTCCCTCTCCCCCTCTCTCTTTCCCCCTCTCTCGCCCCAATCTCTCGCCCCACTCTCTCTACCTCTCGCTCTGCACCCTCTCTCTCTCCCCCTCTTTGTCTCCCCCCTCTCAGTCCCCTCTCTCTCCCCTCTGTCTCCTGTCTCTCTCTCTCCCCCTCTCTCTCTCACCCCCTCTCCCTCCCCACTCCCTTTCTCTCCCTCTCTTTCTCCTCTCTCTCTCTCCCCCTCACTTCCCCTTGTTATCTCCCCTCCCTTCTCTCCCCTCCCTCTCTCCCTCTGTCACACCCATCTCTCGAGCCCCTCTCTTACTGCCCTTCCCTCTCTCCCCTCACTCGGTCAGCTCACTCTCCCTCCCACTCTCATTCCCTCTCACTCCCTCGCTCTCCCCGCGCTTCACCCTCTCTCTACCCCCTCTCTCTATACCCCCTCACTCTGTCTCCCCTTCACTTCACTAACTCTATCCCCACTCTGCCACCGAACCTTCTCCCCTCTCTCTGCCTCTCTCATCCCCTCCTTTTCTCACCCTCTCACTCTGCCCCACTCTATCCCGCACTTTCTCCCTCATTCTCTACCCTTTCTCCCACACTCTCTCCCCACACTCTCTCCCTCCACTCACTCCCCCATTCTCTCCTCCAGTCTCTTCCCCACTGTCTCCCCCATCTCGTCCCTTCTCTCTCCCCCACTCTGTCGCGCCATCCTCTCTCACCCACAAATCTAGCCCCCACGCTCTCACCCCCACTCTCTCGTCCGGTCTCATTCTCCCCCTCTCTCTCACCCTCTCCCCCCTCTTTCCCCCCCCACCACACACTCTCTCTCTATCTCTCCCCCTCTCTCTCTCCCCGCTCACTCTCCCGCTCTATCTTCCCCCTTTCTCTCCACATACTCTCTCTTTCTGCCCCCTCTCCCCTCTCTCTCCCCACTCTCTCTCCCCCTCGTTATCAACCTCTCTCTCCCCCTCTCTCTCCCCCCTCTCGCCCGCTTTCTCATCCCCATCTCGCCCCCCTCACTCGCCACCCTCTCTACCCTTCTCTCTCTCCCCGCTCTCTCTACCCCTCTCTCTCGCATTGTCTCTCTCACCCCTCGCCCCTCTCTCTCTCCCCCTCTCTCACCACCTCTCGCCCGCCTCTCATTTGGCACTCTCACTCTCCCCATCTCTCTCCCCATCTCTCTCCCCTCTCTCTCCCCGCACTCACTCGCACTTTCTGCCCCCTCTCTAACCCGGTCCCTCGCTCCCTTTATCTCCCTCCCCCTCTCTCTCCCTCCGTCTCTCCCCCCTCCCCTTCGCTCTCCCCCTCTCTCCCCCTCTCTCCCCCCCGACTCGCCCCTCTCTGTCCCCCACTCTCACCCCTCTAACCCCTCTCTCCTCTCCCTATCTCTCCCCCTCCCTCTCCCCTCTCTCTACCCCACTCTCTCATCCCCTGTCTCTATGAGATCTCTCTCTACCCCGCTCACCCTCTCTCTACCCCTCAAACTCTCTCTCCCCCCTCGCTCTTCACTAACTCTGTCACCTAAATCTCTCGCCTCTCTCTCTCTCTCCGTCTATCACTCCCTACCTCTCTCACCCTTTCACTCTCCCCTCTCTCTCCCCTCTCTCTCCCACACTCTCACCCCTTTCTTTCCCCCTCTCTCCACCTCCCTCGCCCCCTTTGTCTCCTTCCAACTCTCTCTCCCCGTCTCTCCCCCCTCTCCCCGTCGCTCTCCCCGTCGCTCTACCCGTCTCTCTCCCCCCTCTCTCTAACACCCCGCTCTCTTACCACTGCTCCCTCAGTCCGTCTCTCTCACCTCCCTCTCTCCCCTCTCTCACCCTTTCTTTCTCTCTCTCGCCCTGTCTCTCCCACACTATCGCTCCCCCTCTCTCTCCCTCTCACTCTCCCACACTCTCTTCCTCCTTTCTCTCCATGCAGTCTCTCTCTCTCTCTCTGCCCCCTATCTCTCCTGTCTCTCTCCCCTCTCTCCCTGCTCTCTCTTCCCCACTTTTTCTCCACACTCTCTCTCACTGCCCCTTCTCACCCTCTGTCTCGCCCCCTCTTTCGCCCCCTCTCTCTCCCCTCTCTCTACCCCTCTCTCTTGCATCCTCTCACTCCCCCTCTCTCTCCCCTCTCTCTCCCCTCTCTCTCACCCCCTCTCATCCCCCTCGCCCGCCTCTCTCACTCCCTCTCGTGCTCCCTCTCTCCCCTTTCTCTCCCTCTCACTCTCGCCATCTCTTTCCCCATCACTCTCCCCATCTCTCTCCCCCCTCTCTCCCCACGCTCTCTTGCCACTCTCTCACCCCCTTTCTGTCCCACCTCAACCTCCCTCGCCCCCTTCGTCTCCCTCTCCAGTCTCTCCCCCTCTCTCTCCCCTCTCTTTCCCTCTCTCTCTCCACCTCTCTCTCCCCCTCTCCCCCTCTCTGCCCCCTCTCTCTCCCCCTCTCTCTCCCCCACTCTCTGCCCGCCTCTCTCTCATTCCCCGCTCTCTCACCTCCGCTCTCTCACCCCCGCTCTCACGCCCCCTCTCCCCTGTCTCACCCTTACCCTCTCTCCCCCCCTTTATCCCTGCCCTCTCTCTCCCTCTCACTCTCCCGCTCACTCTTCCCCCTTTCTCTCCACACTCTCTCTCTCTCAGCCACCTCTCTCTCCACCTCTCTCTCCCCCTCTCCCCCTCTCTCACCCCCGCTCTCTCATTCCCCTCTCTCGCCCCCTCTCTCACCCCCCTGTCTTACCCCACTCTCTCGCCACCCACTCTCGCCCTCTCTCTTGTCCCTTCTCTCGACACCTCTCGCTCTCCCCCTGTCTCTCCACAATCTCTCCCTGTCTCTCTCCCCGTCTCTCGCCCTCTCTCTATTCCTTCCCTCTCCCCCTCTCTCTACTCCTCTCTCTCGCACCCTCACTCTCTCCCTCTCTCTCTCCGCTCTTTCTCCCCTCTCTCTCACCCCATCTCGCCCCCTTGCCCGCTTTTCACGACCCCTCTCGTGCGCCCTTTCTCCCCTCTCTCTCCCTCTCACTCTCCCCATCTCTTTCCCCATCTCTCTCCCCATCTCTGTCTCCTCTCTCCGCCTGCTCTGTCCCCCCTCTCTCACCCCCTTTCTATCCCCCTCTCTCCACCTCCCTCGCCCCTTCCTCTTCCTCCCCTCTCTCTCCCCGTCTCTCCCCCTCTCCCCCCTCTCTCCCCTTCTCTCTCCCCCACCCTCTCTCCCACCCACACTCTCCCGTCTCTCTGTCCCTCTCTCTCTCACCCCCCTCACACACCCCCACACTCTCCCCATCTCTCTTCCCCACTTTCTCCTCCCGCTCACTGCCCCCTCTCTCCCTCCCTCCCCCCACACTCACCCCCACACTCACCCCCACACTCTCCCCATCTCTCTTCCCCCACTTTCTCCCCCCCTCCCCATCTCTCCCCGTCACTCTCCCCGTCTCTCCCCCTCTCCCCATCTCTCTCCCATTCTCTCTCCCCCTCTCTCTCCCACCCACTCTCTCCCCTGTCTCTCTCCCTCTCTCTCTCACCCCCTCACACACGCCAACACTCTCCCCATCTCTCTTCCCCCACTTTCTCCCCCCCTTTCTGCCCCCTCTCTCCCGTCTTCTCTCACTCCCTCCTCCTCCCCCTCTCTCCCGCTCCCTGTCTCTCTTCTCTCTCTCTGTCTCTCTTCCCCCTCTCTGTCTCTCTCTGCCGCCTCTCTCTTCCCCCTCTCTCTCCCCCTCCCCTCCTCTCTCCCCTTCTCTCTACGGTCTCTCTCAACCCCTCTCTCGGCACCTCTCACTCGCACCCCCTCTCTCTACCCCTCACTCTCTCTCTCCCCTCTCTCTTCACTAACTCTCTCCCCCACTCTGTCACCTAACTCTCTCCCCTCTCTCTCACTCCCTCCCTCCCTAACCCTCTCCCTCCACCACTCTCTCCACCACTCTCTCCCCCCACTGTCTCTCCCCATTCTCTCTCCAAACTCTCTCCCTCTCTCCCTCCACTCTCTGACCCCCTCCCTCTTCCCCGTCCCTCTGTCCGCCTCTCTCTCCTCTCTCTCCCCCACTCTTCCCTCTCTCTCCCCCACTCTCCCCACTCTCCGTCTTCCACTCCCTCTCCCCTCTCTCTACCCCAGTCTCTCACCTTCTCTCTCTATCCCATCTCTCTCTACCCCGCTCACCCTCTCTCGCCCCTCTCTATCTCCCCCTCTTTCTCTCTCTCGATTCTCTGTCCCTCTCACTCTGTCCCCCTCTCTCTGGCCACCTCCCTCTGTTACCCTCTCTCTCCTTTTCTCTCCCCCGACTCTCCCCTCTCTCTCCCGCACTCTCCCCCCTCTAACACCTCTCTCCCCTCCCCCTCACTCCACCCTCCCTCTCCTCCTCTCTTCCTCCCCCACTCTCACCCCCACTCTCTCCCCACACTGTTTCTCCCCACTCTCTCTCCCCAATATCTCCCTCACTCTCTCCCCACAATCTGTCTCCCCTCCTTCTCTCCCCATCTCTCTCTCCCCTTCTCTCTCCCTCCACTCTCTGTCCCCATCCATCTTCCCCTCTCTCTGTCCGCCTCTCTCTCCTCTCTTTCCCCCAACTCTCCCCTCTCTCTCCCCCCCACTCTCACCCTCTCTCCCTCTCCCCTCCCTCTCCCCTCTTTCTACCCCACTCTCTCACCTCCTCTCTCTGTCCCATCTCTCTCTACCCCGCTCACCCTGTTTCTCTACCCCTCAAACTCTCTCCCCCTCTCGCTCTTCACTAACTCTGTCGCCTAAATCTCTCCCTTCTCACTCCCTCTCTCACTCCCTCCCTCTCACTCTCCCCTCTCTCTCCCTGCGCTCTCTTCCCCTCTCTCACCCCCCTTTCTGTCCCCCTCTCTCCACCTCCCTCGCCCCCTTCCTCTCCGCCCCCCTCTCTCTCCCCGTCTCTCACCCGTCCCCGTCGCTCTCCCAGTCGCTCTCCCCGTCACTCTCGCCCTCTCTCTCCCCCTCTGTCTCCCCCCTCTCCCCCACTCTCTTCCCACAACTCTCCCCTGTCTCTTCCCTCGCTCTCACCCCCTTTCTGTCCCCTCCTCCCCCTTCCTCGCACCTTCCTCTCCCTCCCCCTCTCTTGCCCCATCTCTACCCCCTCTCTCCCCATCGCTCTCCCCGTCTCGCTCCCCCTCTCTCTTCCCACTCTCTCTTCCCCCACTCTCTCCCCCTCTTTCTCCCCTCTCTCACCCCCCACTCTGAACCTCTTTCTGTACCCCCTCTCTAACCCTCCCTCGCACCTTCCTCTTCCTCCCCGTCTCTCGCCACGTCAGTCTCCCCCTCTCACTCTCCTCTCTCTCTCCCCCACTCTCTCCCCATCTCTCTCCCCTCTCTCTCCTCCCGCTCTCAACCTCTTTCTGTCCCCCCTCTCTCACCCTCCCTCGCACCTTCCTCTCCCTCCCACTCTCTCCCCCCTCTCTCCCCCCTCTCCCCCTCTCTCCCCCTCTCTCCCCCCTCTCTTCCCCCGCTATCTCCGCCTCTCTCTTGCCCTCCCCGTATCTCTTCCCCCTCTCTATCTCTCTCTCTCTGCCTCCTCTCTTTCTTCCCCCGCTCTCCACACTCCTCTCACCCCTCTAACCCCTCTCTCCCCCTCTCCCCTCCTCTCTCGCCTTCTCTTTACCGTCTCTCTCACCCCCTCTCTCTACTCCTCTCTCTTTCACCCACTCTCTCTGTCTACACCTCACTCTCTCTCTCTCTCCCTCTCTCTTCACTAACTCTCCCCCAATCTGTCACCTAAATCTCTCCCCTCTCTCTCACTCCCTCCCTCCCTAAACATCACCCTCCCCCACTCTCACCCTCACTCTCTCTCTCTGCACTCTCTCTCTGCACTCTCTCTCCCCACTCTCTCCCCCACTCTGTCCCCACACTCTCTCTACCCCTCCCTCTCTCCCCCCTCTCTCCCCCTCTCTCTCCCTCCACTCTCTGTCCCCCTCCCTCTGTCACCCTCCCTCTGTCCACCACTCTCTTCTCTCTGTCCCCCACTCTCCCCCTCTCTCCGCCTCCCCTTCTCTCTCCCTCCCTCTCCCCTCTCTCTCTACCCTGCTCACCCCCTCTCTCGACCCCCAATCTCTCTCTCCCTTTCTCTCTTCACTAACTCTCTCTCCCACTCTGTCGCCTAAATCTCTCCTCTCTCTCCCTCTCTCAATCCCTGCCTCTCATGCTCACTCTTTCTCCTCTCCCTCCCCACTCTCTTTCCCCACTGTCTCCCGCACTCTCTTCACCCACTCTCACACCATCTCTCTCCCCTCTCTCACTCCCCCCTCTCTCCACCCCTCTTCCCCCTCCCTCTCTCACCATCTCACTCTCCCCCTCTCTCTTTCCCACTCTTTCCCCACTGTCTCCCCCAATCTCACTCCCCCTCTTTCTCTCCCCCTTTCTCTGCCCCCTTCTTTCTCCGCCCCCTTCTTTCTCCACACCCCCCTGTCTTTCCCCTTTTCTCAACCCCCACTCTCCCCCTCTCTCTCTCCCCCTCTCTCACACCCTCTCTCTCACACCCTCTCTCTCCCCCTCTCCCCCTCTCTCGCCTCTCCTTCTCACCTCTCTCTATCACCCTTTCTCTCTCCTCCCATTCTCTCTCCTTCTCTCTTCCCTCCTCTCTTGCCCCTCTCTCTCCTCTCTCTCACCCCCTCTCTCTCCTCCACTCTCTCCCCCACTCTCTCCTCCACACTCTCTCCCCCTCTCTCTAGCCTCTCTCTCCCTTCTCTCTCCCCCCTCCGCCTCTTTCCCCAACTCTCTCTCTACCCCCTCTCTCCCCCTCTCTCTCGCCCCCACTCTCGCTCCCTCTCTTGCCCCCCACTCTTGCTCCCACTCTCGCCCCCTCCCTAGCCCCTTCTCACACCCTCTCTCGCCCCCAATCTCGCCCCCACTCGTCTCCACTCTCTCCCCTCTCTCTCACCCCCTCTCTCTCCCCTCTCTCACCCCCTCTCTCACCCCCTCTCTCATCCCCTCTCTCACCCCCTCTCTCACACCATCTCTCTCCCCCCTCTCTCACCCCCCTCCCCCTCCCACTCTCCGACCTCTCTCGCCCCCCTCTCTCTCTCTACCCTCTCTCTCCCCTCTCTCTCTCTTCCACTCTCTCTACCCCCTCTGTCTCTCTCTCTCCCTCGCTCTATACCCTTGTTTCTCTACCCTTTCTCTCTCTCCCCTCGCTTTCCACCCCTCTCTTTCTCCCCTCTCTCCACCTCCCCTCTCTCCATCTCCCCACTTTTTCACCCCACTCTCTCTCGTCTCTCTCCTTCCCCTCTCTTTCTCCCTCCCCTCTCTCCCTCCCCTCTCTCGCTCCCCGGTCACTTACGCTGCTCTCTTACCCCAATCACTTACCCCAGTGTCTCCCCCTTCCCTCTCTCAATCCCTCCCTCACTCACCCCCTCACTCTCCCCATCTCTCTCCCTGCCCATCTCCCCCGCTCTCAGCCCACTCTCTCCCCTCCTCTCTCTCCCCCCTCTCTCCCCCTCTCTCCCCTCTCTCTCCCCTCCTCTCTCCCCTCCTCTCTCCCCTCCTCTCTCTACCCTCCTCTCTGTTAGCCCTCTCTCCCCCCTCTGTCTTCCCCTCTCTCTCTCCCCACTCTCTCCCCTCCTCTCTCTCCCCTCGTCGCTACCCCCCCACCGTCTGTCTCCCCCCTCTCTCAACCACTGTCTCCCCCGTCTCTCTCCTCTCTCTTGCCCCCCTCTCTGTGTCCCCCTCTCTCTCTCTGTGCCTCTCTCTCTGTCCCACCCTCTCTCTGTCCCACCCTTTCTCGGTTCGTCCCCTCTGTCCCCCTCTCTCTTTCCTCCTCTTTGTTTACCCGCTCTCTCTGCCCCCCTCTTTTTATCCCCCTCTCTCTTTGCCCCCATCTCTCTGTCCCCCCCTCTCAATAGCCCCCCTCTCTCTGTACCCCCCGCTCTGTCACCCTCCTCCCTGTCCCCACTCTCTCTGTCACCCTCTCACTCTGTCCCTCCCTTCCCTCTGTTCCCATCTCTCTGTCCAACCCTCTCTCTCTGTTCCCCTCTCTCTGTCCCCCCACTCTGTGCACCCCTCTCTCTGTCCCCCTCTCTTCCCCCTCTCTCTACCCCTCTCTCTCCCCAGTCACTCCACCCTCTTTCTCCCCCCACTCTCTTGTCCCACTTTCTCTCTCTCCCCCTCTCTCTCTGATCCCCCATCTCTCTCTGACCGCCCCCTCTCTGACCCCCTTCCCTCTCTCCCCTCTTTCTTTGCCCCTCCCTCTCTCTGTCCCCCTCTCTCTCTCTCCTTCCCCCCTCACTCTCATTCTCCCCTCTCTCTGGCACCCCCTCTCTCTGTCCCCCTCTCTCTGTCCCCCTCTCTCTGTCCCCACTCTCTGTCACCCCTCTCTCTTCCCCCTCTGCCCCCCTCTCTCTGATCCCCTCTCCCTCCGTTCCCTCCTCTCTCTGTCCTCCTTTCTCTGCACCTCCGTCCCCCCGCTCTCTGTCCCCCTCTCTCTGTCCCCCTCTCTCTGTCCCCACTCTCTGTCACCCCTCTCTCTTCCCCCTCTGCCCCCCTCTCTCTGATCCCCTCTCCCTCCGTTCCCTCCTCTCTCTGTCCTCCTTTCTCTGCACCTCCGTCCCCCCGCTCTCTGTCCCCCTCTCTCTGTCTCCCTCTCTTTGTTTCTCTGTCTCTGTCCCCACTCTCTCTGTCCCCGTCTCTCTTTGTCCCCCCTCTCTCTGTCCCCCCTCCCTATCTGTCCCCCCTCTCTCTGTACACCCCTGTTCCCCTCTCTCTGCCCCCTCTGCCTCCCTCTCTCTGTGACCCCCACTCTCTCTGTACCCCGACCTCTCTCTGTCTCTCCCGCTCTCTGTCCCCCTCTCTCGGTTCACTCTCTCTCTGCCCCTCCTTCTCTCTGTCCCCCCACTCTCAGTCTGCCCCCTCTGTCCCCTTCTCTCTTTCCCCCTCTCTCTGTCCCTCCCTCTCTGTCCCCCTGTCCGTCCCTCTACTGCATCCCCGTCTCTCTGTCTCCCATCTCTTACTGTCCCCACTCTCTCTGCCCCCTCTCCCTGTCCCACCTTCACCCTGTACACCCCATCTTCCCCCCTCTCTGTCCCCCCTCTCTCTGTACCACCACTCTCTGTCCTCCCTCCCTCTCTGTCTCCCTCTCTCTCTGTCCCCCTCTCTCTTCCCCACCCCTCTCTCTGTCCCCCTCTCTCAGTCCCCCTCTCTGTCCCCCGCTTCTCGGTCCCAGCCCTCTCTCTGTCCCCCTCCCTCTGTCCCTCTCTCGGTCCCTCTCACTCTGTCCCCCTGACTCTGACCACACTCTCTCTGTCCCCCCTCTCTTTCTGTCCCCCCTCTCTGTCCCTCCCTCTCTCTGTCCCCCCTCTCTTTACCCCTCTCTCTGCCCCCCATCTGTCCCCCCCGTCCCACGTCTCTGTCCCCTTCACTCTCTGTCACCCTTCTCTCTGTCCCCACTCTCTCTGTTCCCCCCTCTCTCTGCCCCCATTTCTGTCCCCCTTCTCCGTCCCTCCCCTCTCTGTCACCCTCTCTCTGTCCCCCCTCTCTGTCACTCCCCTTCTCGCCTTCTCGGTCTCAGCCATCTCTATGTACCCCCTCTCTCTGTCTCCTCACTCTCTCTGTCCCCCCCTCTCTCCATCCCTCTCTCTCTGTCCCCCTCTCTCTCTGTCCCCCTCTCTGTCCCCATCTCACTCCGTCCTCTCTCTATTACCTCCCTCTCTGTTCCCCCGTCCCGCCCTCTGTCCCCCACTCTCTCCATTCCCCACTCTCTGTCCCCCTCTCTTTGTCCTCCACTCTCTCCAGCCCCCACTCTCTGTCCCCCACTCTCTGTCCCCCACTCTCTCTCCCCCCCTCTCTGTCCCCCTCTCTCTCACGTTCTCTCTGTCCTCATCTCTCTGTCCCCCTCTCTTTCTGTCCCCCACTCTGTCCCCAAGCGCTCTCTTTCCCCCTTGTCTCTGTGTCCCCCTCTCACTCCGTCCTCTCTCTCTCACCTCCCTCTCTGTTTTCCCTTTCCCCAGTCTGTCGCCCACTCTCTCCCCCATCCCCCCTCTGTCCCCCACTCTCTCCATCCCCCACTCTCTTTCCCCGCTCTCCATCGCACTCTCTCCCACCACCTCTCTCTGTCCCCCTCTCTCTGTTCCCCCTCTCTTTGTCCCCCACTCTCTGACCCCTCTCTATACACCCCTCTCTCTCCCCATCTCTCCCCACCTCGCTCCCCCCACTCTCTTGTCTCCCCCCTCTCTGTCCCCCTCTCTCTCTCCCACCCTCTCTCAGTCCCCACTCTCTCTGTCCCCCTGACTCTGACCTCTCTCTCTCTGTCCCCCTCCTTCCTCTGTCCCCCTCTCTCGGTCCCCCTCTCTCTCTCTGCCCCCCCATCTGTCCCCCCTCTGTCCCCATCTCTCTGTCCCCTTCATTCTCTGTCCCCCTTCTCCCTGTCCCCATTCTCTCTGTTCCCCCTCCCTCTGCCCCCATCTCTGTCCCCCATCTCCGTCCCTCCCCTCTCTGTCACCCTCTCTCTGTCCCCCCTCTCTCTGACCCCCCTCTCTGCCCCCCCTTCCCGCTTTCTCAGTCCCAGCCCTCTCTATGTACCCCCTCTCTCTGTCCCCTCAGTCTCTCTGGCACCCCCTCTCTCTATCCCGCTGTCTCTGTCCCCCTCTCTCTGTCCCCCTCTCTCTGTGTCCCCCTCTCACTCCGTCCTCTCTCTATTACCACCCTCTCTGACCCCCGTCCCCCCTCTGTCCCCCACTCTCTCCATTCCCCACTCTCTGTCCCCCTCTCTCTGTCCCCCACTTTCTCCATCCCCCACTCTCTGTCCCCGACTCTTTGTCCCCCACTCTCTGTCCCCCGCTTTCTGTCCCCCTCTCTCTGTTCCCCACTCTCTGTCTCCCTCTCTCCGTCCCCCTCTCTTTGTCCCCCTCTCTCTGTACCCCCTCTCTCTCTGTCCCTCTATCTCTGTCCCCCTCTCTGTCCCCCTCTCTCTGTCACCCTCTCTCTCCTGTTCTCTCTGTCCTCATCTCTCTGTCACCCTCTCTCTGTCCGCCTCTCTCGCTATCCCCCTCTCTGTCCCCACGCGCTCTCTGCCCCTCCGTCTCTGTGTTCCCCTCTCACTCCCTCCTCTCTCTGTCACCTCCCTCTCTGTCTACCCGTTCCCCCCTCTGTCCCCCACTCTCTCCCTCGTCCCCCCCTCTGTCCCCCGCTCTCTCGCTCCCCCACTCTCTGTCCCCCCTCTCTCTGTCCCCCTCTCTCTGTCCCCCTCTGTCTGTCCCCCACTCTCTGTCCCCCTCTGTCTGTCCCCCACTCTCTACCCTACTCTCTCTGTTCCCCCTCTCTTTGTCCCCCTCTCTCTGACCCCCTCTCTCTGTCCCCCCTCTCTCTGTCCTCCACTCTCTGTCCCCCACCGTCTGTCCCCCTCTCTCTGTCCCCCTCTCTCTGTCCCCCACTCTCTGACCCCTCTCTATACACCCCTCTCTCTCCCTATCTGTCCCCTACCTCACTCCCCCCACTCTCTCTGTCCCCCTCTCTCTGTTCCCTCCCTCTCTGTCCCCCCTCTCTCTGTCCCACCCCCTCTGTACCCACTCTCTCTGTCCGTCCCCTCTGTCCCCGTCTCTCTTTCCTCCTCTTTCTTTCCACCGCTCTCACTGCCGCCTTTTTCTGTCCCCCTCTCTCTTCGCCCCCATCTCCCTGTCCCCCTCTCTCAATATCCCCTCTCTCTCTGTCCCCACTCTCTCTCTGTCCTCCTCTCTCTGTCCCCCCAGCTCTGTCACCCTTCACTCTGTCCCCAATCTCTCTGTCACACTCTCACTCTGTCCCTCCCTCTCCCTCTGTCCCCATCTCTCTGTCCACCCTCTCTCTCTGTTCCCCTCTCTCTGTCCCCTCTCTCTCTTCCCCCTCTCACTACCCCCTCTCTCTCCCCTATCACTCAACCCTCTCTCTCCCCCCACTCTCTTGTCCCCACTCTCTTGTCCCCCTCTCTCTCTCTGTCCCCTTCTCTCTCTGACCCCCTCTCTCACTCTGACCGCCCCCTCTCTGTCCCCCTTCTCTCTGTCCCCCTCTCTCTCTCTCCATCCCCCCTCTCTCTCTTTCTCCCCTCTCTCTGGAATCCCCTCTGTCTGTCCCCAATCTCTCTCTGTCCCCACGCTCTTTCTGTCACCCCTCTCTCTTCCCCCTCTGCCCCCCTCTCTCTGACCCCCTCTCCCTCTGTTCCCTCCTCTCTCTGTCCCCCTTTCTCTTCCCCCCCAGTCACCCCGCTCTCTGCCCCCCTCTCTCTGTCCTCCTCTCTCTGTCCCCACTCTCTCTGTCCCCCCAACTCTCTCTTGTCTCTCCCGCGCTCTGTCCCCCTCTCTCGGTCCCCTCTCTCTCTGCCCCTCCTTCTCTCTGTTCCACCGCTCTCAGTCCACCCCCTCTGTCCCCTTCTCTCTTTCCCCCACTCTCTGTCCCACCTCTCTCCATTCCCCTGTCCCCCCTCTACTGCGCCCCCGTCTCTCTGTCTCCCCTCTCTTACTGTCCCCACTCTCTCTGCTCCTTCTCTCTGTCTCCCCTTCTCCCTGTACCACCTCTCTCTGTCCTCCCTCTCTCTCTGTCCTCCTCTCTCTCTGTCCCCCTCTCTCTATCCCTCCTTCTTTCTGTCCCCCTCTCTCATTCCCCCTCTCTATCCCTGTCCTCCCCCCTCTCTGTATCTCCCGCGCTCTGTCCCCCTCTCTCGGTCCCCCTCTCTCTCTGTCCCCCTTCTCTCTGTCCCCCTTCTCTCTGTCCCCCTGCTCTCAGTCCGCCCCCTCTGTCCCCGTCTCTCTTTACGCCTCTCTCTGCCCCCCCTCTATCTGCCCCCCTCTCTCTGTCCCCCGATTTCTCTGTCCCCCGGTTTCTCTGTCCCCTTCACTCTCTGTCCCCCTTCTCCCTGTCCCCACTCTCTCTGTTCCCCCTCTCTCTGCCCCCATCTCTGTCCCTCCCAGCTTCGTCCCTCCCCTCTCCGCCCCTCCCATCTCTCTCCCCCCTCTCTCTGACCTCCCTCTCTGTTCCCCACCCCCGTCCCGCCTTCTCGTTCTCAGCCCCCTCTATGTACCCCCCTCTTTCTGTCTCCCCACTCTCTCTGACCCCCCTCTCTTTCCCTCTCTCTCTGTTCCCCTCTCTCTGTCCCCCACTCCCTGTCATCCCTCTCTGTCCCCCTCTCTGTCCCCCTCTTTCTATCTGCCTCTCTCTGTCCCCCTCCCTCTGTTGCCCTCTCTCTGTCCCGTTCTCTTTGTCCCCCCTTTCTCTCTGTCCCCCTCTCTTTGTCCCCCTCACTCTGTCCCCCTCTCTCTGTCCTCATCTCTCTTTCCCCCTCTCTCTGTGTCCCCCATTCACTCCCTCCTCTCTTTGTCAACTCCCTCTCTGTCCCCCCGTCCGCCCCCCGTCCCCACTCTCTCCATCCCCCACTCTCTGACCCCCCTCTGTCCCCCAGTCTCTCCATCCCCCACTCACTGTCCCCCACTATCTCCGTCCCCCAGTCTCTGTCCCCCTCTCTCTGTCCCCCACTCTCAGTCCCCCCCTCTCTGTTCCCCATCTCTTTGTCCCCCTCTCTCTGTGTCCCCCTCTCTCTGTTCTCCCTCTCTTTGTCCCAATCTCTCTGTTCCCCCTCTCTCTCTGTCTCCCTCTCTCTGTCCCCCACTCTCAGCCCCCACTCTCTGTTCCCCGGCTCTTTGTCCCCCTCTCTCTCTGTCCCCCTCTCTCTCTGTCCTCCTCTCTCTGTCCCCCACTCTCTGACACTTCTCTCATTATGTCCTCCCCTATTTCTCTCTCTCTCTTCCTCACCTTAGCTCTCCCTTGCCTCTCGCTCTCTCTGTCTCTCCCTGCTCCTTCACTCTCTCTCCACTTCTCTCACTCTCGATCCCCCTACCTCAGTCTCTCTTTCTCCCCACCTCCCTCTGTTTCTCTCTGACTAAATCTCTTTCCCTCCGGCACCCCCTCCCTCTCTGATGTAATCTCTCTCCCTGACGCGTCCCTCTCCCTCAGATCCAGAGATTGGGGAGGGGGGTAGTCCCCATTAAACAACTGAAATCCTGTCCCACTCATGACAGGAAATGTGGAGGTCAGGTTGGAGTGGGGGGGATCAGAGGGAGTTAAACCCAGCTCCTGAGCTCAGGGCGCGGTGCCCTCTCCTTCCCTGAGAACCAGGACTTGGGGCTGAGTCTGTCTCTCTCCAGCTCAGCTTCTCCAACACAAAGACACACAACAACATCGGTCACTCTGCTGCTCGGCACGCTTTAATCAACATTTTTATTGGTTACAAATGGAAGTGATGGATCCAGTCAGTGGGATGGTGCCTTTTCTCACTGGTCCCAGAGTTGTGAGAAACATTGAAATGTTTCCCTGTAACCCTCTTGTGGGATAAGGATGGACAAACCAGCGCTACCCTCAGTCTGTTACCAGAGTGACAGGCTGCTCCATCGCTGAAACACTGAACTGAAATGAGAAAATCCCGAATGGATTGATTAATGAGGGAATTTGATGGATGGATGGATTTGGGTGAAGGGATATTTCAGCACATTCTTCAGCTGCTGCCTGAACTTAGTCTGGGTCACGGCATAAATCGCGGTGTTTGTGCAGCAACTGAGGAGCTGCAGCATGAAGCCCAATTCCTGCACAAAGAGATCGAGATACACAGACCGATACCCAATAAACCACATCCGTCTCCATATAGAAAACAGCATTAACGTTGACCATAACAGGATGAAATTGGCCGAGATCACAAACAGTAAAATGATGGATTTTTTTCGGTTTCTCATTTCAGTGTCAGACTGAGCGTCCCCATTGGTGTGAGCGCGGAGTCTCCTGCGGGCTCTGCTGGTCACTATAATGTGTCTGACGGTGAGAACATTGAGCAGCAGAATCAGGAGAAATGGGACACACGGGGTTAGAATGTGGTGGAGGGACTCGATTGTGACCCAGACAATGGAGGATTGAACAGCGTCTGTTGCATCACAAAACCAGGGGCGGTTCACCAGCCAATACCGAGCCTCGAGCATAAAATACCAGAAAATGTTCTTTAAACAGTTCAGCACAGTCACTGCTCCCAGAACCACAGCCGCCGTTTTCTCACTGCAATATTTACTTTTCAGCTTCTGGCAACAAATGGCCACAAACCGATCAAAGGTGAAAGTGACGGTGAACCAGACAGAGCAGTCAGTGGCTGCATAAAGCAGGACGGCGTGGATATTACACACGGGGACGGAGTACCTCAGGAAATAAAACTGTTCCTCATAAACAATGGGAATGTGTCTCAGGATCAGGTCGAGGATAATGACCAGGAGATCCGCCGCTGCCATGGCCCCCAGGTATCGTCTGACACATGGAGACAATCCACAATCTTTATAAAGCAGGACGTAGATGGTCACTACGTTAACTGTGAGGAAGGAAAACAAACCCATTATCCATCAGCCTGGAGGCAAAGGGACCCGTTTGATCGGGGACCCAGTGAGATTTTCAAATGTGTCCCTGTATTCAGGGATTTAGTAAAATAATTGGAGCTGGAATAACAAATGGGAAGGTCGGAATTACTGACAAAAATGTGACATAAACCACAAGAAACCCTCCCTCCCCAAACACACAGAGACACATCCATAAAGACAGATGGTTTCTAGAACATTCCCACACACTCGATCACTCGAGAGCAGATACAGGTCACTCCTTCCCAGTTCCTAATACGGAGGGTGGAAACGTTGCTGTCCTGAAGGATTCTCTCCCAGTTTCCTGAAGACAAACGGAGTTTGGGAATTTCTGTATTTTGGTCTAAATTGTGGTCGATCCTGTGTCGGGGAGAAATGTAAACGCAGGGAAAACGTATTCACCCCTTTAACTGCCTGAGGGGCCTTCGGAACAGTGTCTCCTTCTCCCTGGAACGGGATCTCTTCCCTCGGGATCTTATCGTTTGTTCAATTCACTGACGTCCGGCCGTTCACAAACAATGTCAGGGACAGAACGTTCCGGGGAATGTCAGTTATAGAATGTCGGGGGCAGAACGTTCCGGGGAATGTCAGTTATAGAATGTCAGGGTCAGAACGTTCCGGGGAATGTCAGTTATAGAATGTCGGGTACAGAATGTTCCGGGGAATGTCAGTTATAGAATGTCGGGTACAGAACGTTCCGGGGAATGTCAGTTATAGAATGTCAGGGACAGAACGTTCCGGGGAATGTCAGTTATAGAATGTCGGGTACAGAACGTTCCGGGGAATGTCAGTTATAGAATGTCGGGTACAGAACGTTCCGGGGAATGTCAGTTATAGAATGTCAGGGACAGAACGTTCCGGGGAATGTCAGTTATAGAATGTCAGGGACAGAACGTTCCGGGGAATGTCAGTTATAGAATGTCGGGTACAGAACGTTCCGGGGAATGTCAGTTATAGAATGTCAGGGACAGAACGTTCCGGGGAATGTCAGTTATAGAATGTCAGGGACAGAACGTTCCGGGGAATGTCAGTTATAGAATGTCGGGTACAGAACGTTCCGGGGAATGACAGTTATAGAATGTCAGGGACAGAACGTTCCGGGGAATGTCAGTTATAGAATGTCGGGTACAGAACGTTCCGGGGAATGTCAGTTATAGAATGTCAGGGACAGAACGTTCCGGGGAATGTCAGTTATAGAATGTCGGGTACAGAACGTTCCGGGGAATGTCAGTTATAGAATGTCAGGGACAGAACGTTCCGGGGAATGTCAGTTATAGAATGTCAGGGACAGAACGTTCCAGGAAATGGCAGTTATAGAATGTCAGGGACAGAACGTTCCGGGGAATGTCAGTTATAGAATGTCAGGGACAGAACGTTCCAGGTAACCCCTTGACCTGTCCATGACCTTTCCCCCCTCCCCACCCCACCAACATGATGTACTTTGCCTGGACACACTGTAACATTAATGGGGTGAGAGACGGAGCGTCCAATCACAGGAATGGGAACTAAAGGCATTCCCAGACCAGCTGAAATGGTGAGATATACCACATTCTCAATCCACCTCCCAGAACCAGCCCAGACACCATACACCCAGAGGGAGATATCTGTTCACCGTGGAACACTGTACAGAACAAGCCAGTGTCCTGCTCAGTACAACCCAGCAATCTGTCCAGATTCATCCATTACACTGGTCAATACAATCCAGCAATCTGTCCAGAGGGGAACACTGCACACAGATCATGTCAGGGCACTTATCTTCAAACGCAGGCTCGACATCTGTCCAGTTTTGGAAGCTGTGATAGAGAGAGAAAAGCTGCAGATGCTGCAGTCCAAAGTAGACAGGCAGGAAGCTGTGAGAACACAGCAATTCTGACACCATCAGGAGGTGGAACCATTCTGTAAGGATCCTGAAGGAGGGCTACACCTGAAACATCAAATTCTATACCTCCTGATGCTGCCTGGATTGCGGTGTTCCTTCAGCGAGTATTCAGCATGGGAAGCAACGCAGACCACAGCAGTGCATTGATCTATAAACCCGGACTAGATATCTGTCCAGGACGGGGAGCTGTGCAGACCCCAGCAGTGCATTGATCTATAAACCCGGACTAGATATCTGTCCAGGACGGGGAGCTGTGCAGACCCCAGCAGTGCATTGATCTATAAACCCGGACTAGATATCTGTCCAGGACGGGGAGCTGTGCAGACCACAGCAGTGCATTGATCTATAAACCCGGACTAGATATCTGTGCAGAGCTGAATATGTGTTGCTGGAAAAGCACAGCAGGTCAGGCAGCAGCCAAGGAACAGGAGAATCGACGTTTCAGGCATAAGCCCTTCTTCAGCAACCGGCTATCTGTCCAGTACAGGGAGCTGTGTAAACCACAGCAGTGCATTGATATATAAACTCGGACTAGATATCTGTCCAGTACGGGGAGCTGTGTAAACCACAGCAGTGCATTGATATATAAACTCGGACTAGATATCTGTCCAGGACAGGGAGCTGTGCAGACCACAGCAGTGCATTGATCTATAACCCCGGACAAGATATCTGTCCAGGACGGGGAGCTGTGCAGACCACAGCAGTGCATTGATCTATAAACCCGGACTAGATATCTGTCCAGTACGGGGAGCTGTGTAAACCACAGCAGTGCATTGATATATAAATTCGGACTAGATATCTGTCCAGTACGGGGAGCTGTGTAAACCACAGCAGTGCATTGATATATAAACTCGGACTAGATATCTGTCCAGGACAGGGAGCTGTGCAGACCACAGCAGTGCATTGATCTATAACCCCGGACAAGATATCTGTCCAGCACTGAGAGCTGTGCAGAACACAACAGGGCACTAATGTCTAAATCTGAAACAAATATCCATCCAACATTGGGAGCTGCACAGACTACATCACTGTATTATCTGTAAACCTCAACTAGATAGTCTGACCAGCACAGCGACCTGTGCAGTGATCACCCATGCATTCATCTGTAAACCAGGAGCAGCTACCCTCCCAGAATGTAGGATTATGCACACCTCCGCATTGCATAAATCTGTAACCCAGGAGCAGTTACCCTCCCAGCGTGTAGAGCTGTGTACCCCACCCCAGTGCATTAATCTGTAACCCAGGAGCAGTTACCCTCCCAGCATGTAGGACTGTGTGTACCACCCCAGTGCATTGATCTGTAACCCAGGAGCAGTTACCCTCCCAGCATGTAGGACTGTGTATACCACCCCAGTGCATTCCTCAGTAACACTGTGTGAGATTCCTGCCCAGTGTGGGGAAACTTGCAGCCCGGGCTGGAAGTGTCAGGATGTGCAGCTCCCACCCATTTACAGCTCGAACTCTCCATTGTGCCCTGACAAGGGGGTGCTGTGTGTGTGAACATCACTGCCACAGAGACACGGCGGGGGAATCAGTTTAAATATCATCACATGGGAGGGGTTTGGTGTATAGACAAAGATGGGGAGACTGAGACACAGTGTCATGGAAGGATGTGTTCCCAGGTTGCAGAATGCTGAAATATAGACACTTCGATAGCATCCTGTAACATGAGCCTGTCTTCCCAGGAAAGATGGGAAAAAAGGATTTTGGTGTGAGGTCAGATGAAACAACAGCTGCTGTGTGGTTTTGAAATTACGTTTATGTAATTGCTGTAGAGTTGGAATGGGGAAATAAGCAGTTTAGAGAAATGGGGTCTCAGAGTTGTGAATAGTTGATGAAATTTGTTCACTTTCAGAGTTAAAAAATAAATTGATATTTTTGTTTAAACAGTGGAATTTGGGAGTTTTCTGTCACTCATATTTTAACAGTTTACAAAGCCAATTGACCATTTCTTTATGTTTAGTTTATATTACCAGATGAACTCACTGTTGTGTCCTAACAATTGCTGTGTGTATCTGTGTGTCTCTGTGTGGGGCAGGTCTGCCAGTCTCTGTGGTGCCTAAAGTGATGCAATGCCACCCTCTGCTGGCCTCCCCACGCCACTGCACAGGCATTTGCAGAGGGTGAAAACCAACAGGGATACATTCAGAGAGGGGGAGGGAAAGGGCAGCTGCTCACACACCATCCAAACTGATGTATTATCCATGGACTGATCTAAATGTCCTTTAAACGTTGTAACTGTTCCTGCTTTCACCACTTCATCTGGAAGTTCATTCCACACACAAGCCAGATTCTGTCTTACATAATTACCTCTCCTGACTTTTGTAAATCTTTTTCCTCGCACCTTAAAATATCCCTCAGTTTTGAATCCCCAACTCTAGGGAAAAGACATCAGCCCTTCGGCTTATCTGTACCCCTCAATATTTTATAAACCTCCGTAAAGTTACCGCTTAATTTCATATTCTTCAGTGAAAAAATCCCAGCCTACACAGCCTCTCCTTATAGCTCAATCCCTCCTTTCCCAGCAACATCCAGGTTAAACTCTTCTGAACCCTTTCCAGTTTAATAATATCAAGGTCAGTAATATTAAAGTGAAGAGTCAAGGTATTTTCTTAGGGCACAGGGAGTCCAAAACTAGAGGACATAGACTTAAGGTGAGAGGGGAAACATTTAAAAGTGATCTTAGGGGCAGCTTTTTCACCCAGAGGGAGGTGTGCCTATGGAATGGGCGGGCAGGATGACCAGACTGGACACAGTATTCCAGAAGAGGTCTCACTAATGTCCTGTACAACCACAAGATTTGACGTCCCAATTCCGATACTGAAAGGTCTGACCAATGAAGACAAGTGTGTTAAACACCTCCTTAATCGCACTATCTATATGAGATGAAAATTTTAAAGAATTAAACCTGACGGCCTAGGTCTCTGTTCTACAACACTGCCAAAGACCCTACTTTTAATTGTATAGGTCCTGCTGTTGTTTGATTTACCAAATCCAATGCCTCGCATTAATCCAAACTCAACTCCATCTGCCACCCCTCAGCCCAGTGAGTGATATTACTGCCACCTCCCCCTCCCCCTTCAATTTTAAAGTGCCCATCCCTCTCCAGGAGGCCTGCACACTCCAGCCTTGATTGTCACAAAGACCCTGAGCTTGGGTTGCCTTGTGTGGTTAGGGGGAGGAGGGACAGATTGCAGACACAGTCAGTGGGGAGGAGAGGCTGGACAGTAATCAGCGGCCTGGTGTCATTTCATGGTTTTAGGAAGAGGGCAGTCGCACGTTAGAGGTGGGTAAGAGTGATCGGTGTTTTGGGACCAGAAATTAAACTCTACCTTCGTCTCTGGTGTTCAGTAATAAATATCTATTTGAGACCCTTCATTGGGCAGAGTGTGTCTGCAGGATTTCTTTCCTTAATATTGCAGACTACAGATAATAGTGATTAAAGATGTTTATAGCAATGGTAACCTGATTATAATAAATCCACACTGAACTGAAAGTGGGCACTAAAATATGACCCAAAATCTGGGTATGATAGTGTGGTGGGTAGTGTCCCTGTCTCTGAGCCAGAGCTCTGGATTTGATTTCAATTCCTGAACTTGTGTGGGAGTGTTCCTAGCTCTGGACTAGAAGGCCCGGATTCAAATCCTACCTGTTGCAGAGGTATGTCCCAGCATGACAGAACAGTCTGATGAACAAACACACAGGAGAATACTGTTCCAGCTTTATGGGTATTGTCGAGTGATGCTAGTGTCCCTTTCTCTGGGCACAAAGGTCTCGGTTTAAAGCCCACAGAAGTGTCTCATGATACATCTGAACAAACTGATTAAAATGGATTTAGAATTGTGACTTGATGGAGAAGGAAGAGGTGTCAGTTTTGAATTTCAGAATTTAGGCCCAGGATGACGGAAAGTACAGCTATTCGTGTTGATTGGAGTCACATTTCGCAGCAGTAAAGGTTAATAAAATCAAAATGGCCATGGATAGGGTGAGTAGTCAGGGGTTTTTCCCCAGGTTTGGGGCGTCCAAAACTAGAGGGCATTGGTGGAAATTGAGAGGGAAAAGGTTTTGATGCGGCCGAAAGGGCACCATTTCACACAGAGGGTGGTGTGCTTATGGAATGAGCTGCCAGAGGAAGTGGTGGAGGCTGGTACAACTACAGCATGTAAAAGGCATCTGGATGCTGACAGACCTGCCGAGCTTTTCCAGCAATTTCTGTATTTCTCTTAAAAATGCATTCAGTTTAACACAAGTATTCTGAATAACTTAAAAAATTTTAATTTTTAATGACGCAGCGTTATATAAACATATCTTCAAATCGACCAAGATCATTTTCTGCTCAGGGTATTGCTCTGTGTGTGACAGCAGCAATGATGCACCTACATGGAGCAGGGAATGTGATGGAGACATAGTGTGGACAATGTACAAGGAGACCTCACATGGTCCAGTTTGGGAGAGGATGACATTACTGTGTGATTCAACTCAGAGAGGGAGAAAATGTAATCTGCCTGAGAAGGAATGGCCGATTGCACTCTCTCTCCTTCAATGTTCCTCATCACAGCAATGTGTGCGAGCTAAAAAAATACTCTAAACTCATCGTTACCATTCTTATTTTTATGGAATCCCTGCAGTGTTGAAACAGGTCCTTCGGCCCAACAAGTCCATACTAACCTTCCCAAAAAATTCCCCTACATTTACCCCTGACTAATGCACCGAACCTAGAAATCCTTGATCACTACAACAATTTAGCATGACCAATCAACCTAACCTACACACTTTGAGCTGTGGTAGGAAACTGGAGCACCTACTAGAAGCTCACACAGACACGGGGAGAACGTACAAACTCCACACACCCAGGCTAGAGTCGAACCAAAGTCCCTGGTGTTGTGAGGCATCAGTGCTAACCATCGTGCAACCCTTTGGGTGCTCCCTGACCAGAATTCATTGGAATCTACTCACTGCCTAAAGCAAAGGGAATTCAGCCAAATTCAATTCTCCCAGGATGAAATCCCATTGCTAGCAGCTGTGTGAGTACAATATCTTCAGAAGCAGAATACTGTTTTGAACAATCTTGCAATTTTTCCTTTGTCGTGAGTTCCATGAATATCTGGACAACGTTCTTTCAAGTTAAAATTGGAGTGTGTGTGTGTGTGTGTGTAATATTGATTATATTATGGCAATACACAAACGGTTTACCATTCATCTGTTAAAATTGCCCATGGTATTCAGGGATGTGTATGTTAGGTGCATTAGTCAGGGGTAAATGTGGGGAAATGGGTCTGGATGGGTTATTCTTCTGTGTGTCAGTGTGGTCTTGTTGGGCTAAAGGGCTTGTTTCCCCACTGTCGGGATTATATGAATCACCCGGAACCCTCTCGATTCGATTCCAACGTGTAACTCACTTCCATGTATGTGTGACTGGCATGTTTCAAAAACACCCCAAAACCTTCACTTCTATTCCACTTGATGGAGTTCAATTTAGATAAATATGAGGTGCTGCATTTTGAGAAAGCAAATTTGAGCAGGTCTTATACACTTAATGGTCAGGTCTGAGGGAGTGTTGCTGAACAAAGATACTTTGAAGTGCAGGTTCGTAGCTCCGTGAGAGTAGAGTGGCAGGTGGATAAGATAATGGAGGCAGCGTTTGGTATGCTTTCCTTTATTGGTCAGAGTTATGAGTATAGACATTGAGAGGTCATGTTGTGGCTGGACTGGACATGGGTTAGGCCACTGTTGGAATATGGCATTCAATTCTGGTCTCCTTCCTATCGGAAGGATGTTGTGAAATTTGGAAGGGTTCAGAAAAGATTTACAAGGAGGTTGCCAGGATTGGAGGATTTGAGCCACAGGGAGAGGCTGAACAGGCTGGGGCTGTTTTCCCTGGAGCATCAGAGGCTGAGGGGTGACTTTATCAAGGTTTATAAAATCATGACGGGCATGGATAGGATAAATAGACAAAGTGTTTTCCTTGGGTAGGGAGTCCAGAACTAGAGGGCAGAGGTTTAGTGTGAGAGGGGAAAGATATGGAAGAGACCTAAGGGGCAACTTGTTCACTCAGAGGGTGGTCCATGAATGGAATGAACTGTCAGAGGAAGTGGTGGAGGGTAGTACAATTGCAACATTTAAAATTCAGCTCGATGGGTATATGAATGGGAAGGTTTGGAGGGAGATGGGCCAAGTGCTTGAAAAAGAGACTAGAGTCGGTTAGGATATCTGGTCTGCCTAGACGGGTTGGACCAAAGGGTCTGTTTCCATGATGTACATCTCTATGACTGTATAACTCTGCGATTTTGTGACTCACGACTTGTTATCTGTTATTCTGTATGTAAACCACCCTGAACCCCTCAATTCGATTCCAGTCGGTCCCTCACTCCTGGGTATCTCATATGCTGTATGTAAACCCTAAACCCCTCAATTAGATTCCAGTCTGGAACTCACTCCTGGGGATCTGTTATTGATCTGTGTAGTGATCCTTGTTGGATGTTTGACCGAAGACAAGATAAACTAAATGGTCAAATGTTACATTGGGAGCAGGAACACAGAAAGCTGCTGTACATTTGTGTCCTGTTACATATCTCCAAGTTTCAGATTGGGGCTGAATTCCTGTCACAATGGGGAAAGTCTCAAAAGCTGTTTCTTGTCCTGCATGAATGCATCATCATAACATGAATTCCATTGTAAGGTAGGAAATGGAGACAGCTTCTGGAAGGAGTCTGTATCTCTCTGTGTGTGATTCTGTGTGTCTGTGTATGCACGTTTATGTGTGATTTTGTGTGCGTGTTCAATGTTTTATGTTGTTGTGGTTCTGGTCGCTGAGCTGGGAATTTGTCTTACAAACGTTTTGTCCCCTGTCTAGGTGACATCCTCAGTGCTTGGGAGCCTTCTGTGAAGCGCTTCTGTGCTGTTTCCTCCGGCATTTATTGTGGCCTGTCTCTGCTGCTTCCGGTTGTCAGTTCCAGCTGTCCGCTGCAGTGGCCGGTATATTGGGTCCAGGTCGATGTGTTTGTTGATAGAGTCTGTGGATGAGTGCCATGCCTCTAGGAATTCCCTGGCTGTTCTCTGTTTGGCTTGCCCTATAATAGTAGTGTTGTCCCAGTCAAATTCATGTTGCTTGTCGTCTGTGTGTGTGGCTACTAAGGATAGCTGGTCGTATCGTTTTGTGGCTAGTTGGTGTTCATGTATACGGATCGTTAACTGTCTTTTTGTGCAGTTGTTTTGTGCAGTCCTTGCATAGGATTTTGTACACTACAGTAGTTTTTGCTCATGTTGGGTATCGGGTCCTTCGTTCTGGTGAGTTGTTGTCTGAGAGTGGCTGTTGGTTTGTGTGCTGTTATGAGTCCTAGTGATCGCAGTAGCCTGGCTGTCAATTCAGAAATGCTCCTGATGTATGGTAGTGTGGCTAGTCCTTTGAGTTGCGGCATGTCCTCGTTCCGTTGTCTCTCCCTTAGGCATCTGTTGATGAAATTGCGAGGGTGTCCGTTTTTGGTGAATACTTTGTATAGGTGTTCCTCTTCCTCTTTTTGTCGTTCTGGTGTGCTGCAGTGTGTTGTGGTCCTTTTGAATAGTGTCCTGATGCAACTTCGTTTGTGTGTGTTTGGGTGGTTGCTTTCATAGTTTAGGACTTGGTGAATTCTCCGTTCGGTGTTCTCTGTACCATCACGTCTAGGAATCGGAGTTGGTTGTCCTTTTCTTCCTCTCTAGTGAATCGTTTTATGTATTTTCGAACTGTATTGATGTTGCCAGTCTCTCTTGCTTTTCCTTATTTATAAACTCAATGTCATCGTTTTGCTGATATAAAATGGTGGCTGTGGACAAATCTAAAATGACTGCCTGACTGATTTGTGTCCGGAATACTTTCAGCAAGGGAGAGGGGGCAATGTGTCAAAAGTCATTTCCATTCATTGATGCCAGCAGAGATAGGAAATGGAGACAGCTCTTTGAAGGTGCTTAAAATGTAAATCCCAGAACCTGTTTACAGTGAATGCGGAGAGACAATGTGACATTCCAGTAAGGTCTGCCTTACTTTCCAAGCTCCTAATGTATGAAGAAACATAATATACAAAACCTGATAGAGCTTAGTCACTGAATTGTAGATTTGCAGATTTGGATCAGAAGCCTGCCTGGCTAGGCCTCATCCCAAAGTGAAGAGTTTCTCAAATCCCACACTGACCTTCTATGGGTTCAAATTGTGTGTTGTCGACAAATCAAAGAAAGTAATGCACCTGCAATTGAACAAAACTCTTTCTGGAACTTTGTGTTTTTATTTGGTTTACGTATCTTTCAACAGGATTGAAGATAAATGAGACAGTGAGAGATAGGTAGCACTGTAACCAGAATGGCAGTGCAGTATAAAAGGTATATTAATACTTTCAGTGAAAGGGGAAAACAGAGGAGGATAGTCCTCAAACAAGGAAAGTTGGGAGTCAGTAAAGTTGTGTAGTTTGTGACTGCATTCTGTTTATGTGAGTCAAGATTTGAAACCACTTGGCCAATAGTGCACTTTGTGAGTCACTCCCAGTTACAAGTTATTTCATATAAAAAGGTGAACATATCCCTCGATTAGATTCCAGGCTGTAACTCACTCCGGGCTCTCTGTTATTCTGTATATAAACGACCCTGAACTCCTCGATTAGATTCCAGTCTGTAACTCACTCCGGGCTATCTGTTATTCTGTATCTAAAACTCTCTGAACCCCTCGATTAGATTCCAGGCTGGAACTCACTGTGGGCTCTCTGTTATTCTGTATATAAACGACCCTGAACTCCTCGATTAGATTCCAGTCTGTAACTCACTCCGGGCTCTCTGTTATTCTGTATCTAAAACTCCCTGAACCCCTCGATTAGATTCCAGGCTGTAACTAACTCCAAGGCATCTGTTATTCTGTACATAAACCATGCTAAACCCCTCGACTAGGTTCCAACCTGTAACACATTCCAGGCTATCTGTTATTCTGCAAATAAACCACCCTGAATCCCTCGATTAGATTCCAGGCTTTAACTCACACTGGACTATCTGTTATTCTGTATATAAACCACCCTGAACCCTGCAATTAGATTCCAGGCTGTAACTCACTGCGGGCTACCTGTTATTCCGCATATAAACCACTCTGAAACCCGAGATTAGATTCTATGCTGTAACTCACTCTGAAATATCTGTTATTCGTACATAAACCACCCTGAACCCCTAGATTAGATTCCAGATTGTAACTCGCTCCGGGGTATCTGGTATTCTGTATATTAATCACCCGAACCCCTCCATTAGATTCCAGTCTGTAAATCACTCCGGGCTATCTGTTATTTTGTGTATTAACTACCCTGAACCCATTGATTTGATTTCACTTCCTGACATGTTAAGCTAATGTTCCCAACACAATCTAATCTCAATAATGATTAATGTATCACTGGTCCTCCTATCTGCTGGCACTACCATCATGTTAACTTTCTGATGTTTACGTACATGATTACCTGTAGCAGTGAGTCGCAGGTAGACAGAGTGGTGCTGAACACATTTGGCACATTTGCCTTAATCAGTCAGAGTATTGAGTATAGGAGTTGTGGTGATATGTTACATCTGTACAGGACGTTGGTGAGGCCACTTTCAGAATACTGCGTACAACTCGGTTTTCTGCAGAAATGACTTACACGAATGTTCCAGGACTGGAGGCTTGAGCTTTAGGGAGAGGTTGATTACGTTGAGGTGTTTCCCCCTGGAGTGTGAGAGGTTGAGAGGCAACATTATAGAGGTTTATAAAATCATCAGGGGCATGGATATTCTGAACAGCCATGTTCTGCTCCCAATGATATGGGAGTCCAGAACAAGACAACATAGGTTGAAGGGGAGAGGGCGAATGATTTAGAAGGGACCTGAAGGTAAATATTTCACACAGAGAGTGGTGTGTGGACAGAAAGAGCAGTCAGAGGAAGTGGTCAAGGCGGATACAATCACAGGAGGAATATTGGCCAAATGCTGGCAAATGGGACTAAATCAGATTTGATATCTGATCGGAGAGAACAGATTGGATTAATGGGTCTGTTTCCGTTCTGCATGACTCTCTGATTCTATAAGATGGATGACGAATAATTCTGAAAGGACTTTTCAAGTCGGAATTCTTTTCAGTGGAGGGTTATCGTGTCTCTATGTTCACATTGATTGAAAGCTGCGTTAGTTAAATATTTGACAGAGAAGTGAGTCATGCATAATGGGACACAGACAGGAAAGTGGAGCTGAGACCACAACCTGATCGGCTACAATTTTAGTGCCTGGTGGAGAAGGCTCAAAGTATCTAATGACCCACTCCTGCTCCTCAGTCCCATGTTCCTGTCTTCCATTCAGCCCGTCAAACCTGCTAGACAGGAGCAGTTGGAGGTTACTTACTCCTATAACCTGTTGCGCAGAAACACAGGAGACATTTCAGCCCCCTCTGTACTGTCCCATACGGTTTGAAGTGAATTGGGAATGTAATTGGAAAACCCAGGCTGGGTATGAAAGAGGCCCCTCATCTCTCTTCACAGAGCTTTCCCTCTCTGCAAATTGTGCTTCATTTGTTGGTCATGTTGTACACCCAGATTCACTGTGAATACAGCCCCCATACCTCACTCAGGGATGGCTCACAAAATCCTCTGGTCTCCCTGTCTGCAACATTCAATAACATAACATTAATGAAAATAACACCCACCAACTTTCCAATAACAGAATGGGAGAACATCAGAAACAGGGGCATGTTGTTCACCCCCCAAGCCTGCCTTGCCCTTCTTTAAGATCATGACTGATCTGCTCTTGGTCTCAAATCCTCTTTCATATCCAATTCTTCATAGCCCTCAACTCTCTGACAGGTCAATTTCCATCTACCTCATCTTCAAATACGTTCAGTCATCTAGCTCCCCGAACACCCTTGAGGAGAGAAATCCTGACATTCAATCCCACCTGTTTGAAGAAAACTCTTGCTGCTCCTATATCATGGCTTATTGATATGAACAAAAGAGATTGAGACAAGGGTTCAGGTAAAAATGACTGGCCCTGATATCAAGGCAGTGGTTGACATCTGTTGACATCAAGGAACTGGACTTATTGGGAATCAGATCAAACTCTCCAGTGTTTGGTGTCAAACATGGCACAAAGCAAGATGTTCATCATCTCTGTCCTGGGTCACCTCTGTGGGAGATTCTCAGGGTAGCTTCATCTTCACAAATATCTTCAGCTGCTTCATCAATGTCTCCCCGCCCCCACCCTCCCCACCATAAGATCCGAAGTGGGGATGGTCGCTAAAGATTCAACAATGTTCAGAACATTTTGTCCCCCGTCAGCTCCTGAATTGGTCTGTGTCCATGTGCAGCAAGACCCAGGCTCCATTCAGGCTTGTGCTGTTAAAGTATCAGTAACATTCATGTAACAGCACTGCCTGACACTGCACATTCCCACAGTAAAATAAGAATTCATTCATCACCTAACACTGGTTTCACAGGAATATGAGGAAGCCATTCAGCCCATTGACACTATTGGAGAAGAACAGGGACAGCCCATTCAGTGCCTCCAGCCTATTACTCAGGAAGAGAAGGAGTCTAGTGTGATGGACCACACCAGAGCCCCTCGAAAATATTTGACGGCAATAGCCTAGACTCGAATGTTTTCTTATTTTAAAGGAAATGTAAAGTGTCTGTTCCAGATGCAATGTGACTGGTCAGACTACTCGGTGTGAAGCAAAACACCATCTACTTAAATACGAAAGAAGAAATAAAACCACAGAAAGAGGAATTTAGAATAACGTAATTCTATTGGATAGTTTAACAGAATAATAGATCTAGGAACTATTACTAATGAACTGTTCCAATATAGGGAAATCCCATAAACACAGCCCTTGGCAAAAAGGAATATTCAGACACAGAATGTCACAAATATTTCTCCAATCCAGGAATTAAAAACAGCATCAAGAGAACTTTCAGAGAGGGTAGCAACCAGGAAACATTCACTGAAGTTTCCAACTCTGTGGCGACCCCAATAGTTTCTGATGTCACTGAGAAACCAAAACCCAGAGATCCTAATCTGTGAGAGCTGTCCACACTCATTCAGGCTGCATTAAAATTAACCTAAGGCCTCCCTCGCTGTTTACTCAAGTGGTCTTAACTACCCAGCTTGGTAATGATCGTTCAATCTCTCTCATAAAAGAAACCCCGACCAAATAACCTCTTAAAGCTGCAGTATTGTCATACTAGTCAGTACAATGAGCTGTCAAACAGGAACCAGGGGTAACCCAGTCAGGCCCTTGGCCCTGTCCAATCGGACGAGGAAGAAGCCAGTCAGTCCCTTGAGTCACTTACACAGGAACAGTAGGAGGCCATTCCCACCTCAATGCACTTACACGGGGGCAGAATGAGGGAATTGATGCTGATTCCTGATGAATGTCTTATGCCCAATACGTCGATTCACCTGCTTCAAGGATGCTGCCTGACCTGCTGTGCTTTTCCAGCAATCGACTCTCTACTCTGATCTCCAGCATCAGCAGTCCTCACTGTCTCTTAATTGATGCTCTAACATGATGCAGAAGCTGCACAGACAGACTGCTCCACGTTGTTCCTCCTGGCTCCGTTGCTCATGATACACATGTGGGACTTTAACGTGGTTTTCTAGTGGTGAGGAGGGAAGACATATGCCTAGTGCAAAGTCTCAAGAATGCATCTTCCATCTCCAAGAAGACAGCCTGGTGTTCTCTATGTAGGGCGGAAGCTGGTGGGAATGGCTACCTGTTTCATATGGAAGATATTGTGGCTGCTGTTGGGGATTATGAATAACCTGATGTTCAGTACAGGTTTCACACGCCGACTGCACAATAACGTGGGGAGAGTTAGTAAAGGCATATAAACTATTAGGAAAGTCACGTTAGACTGATGGATGGATGCTCTCAGTTCAAATAATGCTGATCTTGTTCATGTTGACCTTGTCTAGTGCATGTCCTGTTCAGTGTAACCTGTATGCCTTACTCTGTCCAAGTATATTTCCACCCTATGATCTGTCTGACCATGCTTACTATGATCTGCCTCCACTGCTCATAAATAACGTGTTTCCCTGTACTGAGGTACACGTGACAATAAATCAAACCAATCAATCCTGGGTTAAGTATGGAATTTCTCTCCCTGTCAATGTCTATTTTGGAAATAAGTGATCGCTGCCACTCCTCGTGTTTCAGCGTCACCATTTCTTCATCTCTAACAGCACTACAGATTAAACACTCAGCTTCTTCACTCTATCCTCATGTTACCATCACCCGTGTCTGTGGTAAGGAGATCATTCCTTACAAAGGAGATCAAATCTGTAGAGAGTGCCCCAAATGCTCTCTCAGCAAGGCTCTACAACAGCAGGAAGATGGCTTTACTTATGTACTCGAATCATCTTACAATGAAGCACAGCATACCATTGACTGCACCCATTACTTACACAGGGTTTGATTCAGAGCAGTCAGCATAGACTTGTGATTGGGAGATCAATTCCCAAATTTCTTAGAGTCCTCTGGTGAAGTGACCAAGAATGTTGAGGAGGACAGTGTGGTAAATGTAGTCACTATGGATTTCAGTAAGGCCTTTGATAAGGTTTCACATGGCAGGCTGCTCTGGAATGTTCCATCACGTAGAATATTGGGGGAACTGGCCAATTGGATACACAGTTGGCTTGTTGATGGGAAGCAGAGGGTTTAGTGGAAGGATGCTTGTTAGACTGGAGGTTGGGTTCATAGCTGTTTGTTATCTATGATTTGGTTGAGAACGTACAAGGTATGATTAGTAAGTTTGCAGATGACGCTAAAATAAGTGGGAGCATGATCAGTGAGGAAGTTTCTCAGAAATTGCAGCAGGACCTTAATCAGGTGGGCAAGTGGGCTGAGAAATGGCAAATGGAATTTAATATAGATGTGTGAGGTCTTGCAGCGAGGAATCTCAAATCAAGGTAGGAGTCTCATGGTGAATGGGCGGGCCTTATGGGGTGTAGTGGGCAGAGAGACCTTGGAATTCAGGTGCAAAGTTCCCTGAGAGTGGAGTCACAGGTAGACAGGCCAGTGAAGAAGGCTTTTGACACGCTGGCCTTCATCAGGCAGGACATTGAGTATAGAAGTTGGGAATTTATGTTACAGTTACACAGGACTTTGGTAAGGCCGCACTTGGAGTATTGTGTTCAGTTTTGTCAACTTGTTATAGGGAGGATATAATGAAATTAGAGAGAGTGTAGAAGAAATTTACAAAGACGTTGCCGGGACCCAATGGTCTGAGTTATAGGGAGAGGTTGGACAAGCTCGGAACTTTTCTTCAGAGTGTAGGAGACTGAGGGGGGACCTTATAGAGCTGTATAAGATCATGAGGGACATGGATAGGGTGAATGCTCTCAGTCTTTCTCCAAAGGTTAGAGAATCGAGGGGAGATCAGTTTAAGGTTAAAGCGGAAGGAATAAAAGGGAACCTGAGGGGCCACTTCTTTACACAGAGGGCTGGGTTGTGGATGAGTTGCCAGCAGATGTGGCTGAGGGGGGGGGGGTGTATTAACAACATTTCAAAAGCATAGAACATAGAACATAGAAAAGTACAGCGCAGTACAGGCCCTTCGGCCCTCGATGTTGCGCCGACCGAAGCCTACCTAACCTACACTTGCCCAATAACCTCCATATGCTTGTCCAATGCCCGCTTAAATGACCATAAAGAGGGAGAGTCCACCACTGCTACTGGCAGGATATTCCATGAACTCACACCCCGCTGAGTAAAAAATCTACCCCTAACATCTGTCCCATACCTACCACCCCTTAATTTAATGCTGTGTCCCCTAGTAACAGCTGACTTCATTTGCAGAAAAAGGTTCTCACTGTCAACCCTATCTAAACCCCTAATCATCTTGTACACCTCTATCAAATCACCCCAAAACCTTCTTTTCTGCAATGAGAACAGCCCCAAGTGCCTCAGCCTTTCCTCATACGATCTTCCTACCATACCAGGCAACATCCTGGTAAACCTCCTCTGCACTCGTTCCAATGCCTCCACATCCTTCCTATAGTATGGCGACCAAAACTGCACACAATACTCCAGATGAGGCCGCACCAGAGTCTTATACAACTGCAACATGACCTCAGGACTCCGGAACTCAATTCCTCTACCAATAAAGCCCAGTACACCATATGCCTTCTTCACTGCACTATTTACCTGGGTGGCAACTTTCAGAGACCTGTGTACATGGACACCAAGATCCCTCTTCTCATCCACACTACCAAGTAGTCTACCATTAGCCCAGTAATCCATCTTTTTGTTACTCCTACCAAAGTGAATGACTTCACACTTAGCTACATTGAATTCCATTTGCCACCTTACTGCCCAGCTCTGCAACTTATCTATATCCCGCTGTAACCTGCCACATCCTTCTTCACAGTCCTCCACTCCACCGACTTTCATATCATCCGCAAACTTGCTCACCCAGCCTTCAATCCCCTCCTCCAGGTCATTTATAAAAATGACAAACAGCAATGGTCCCAAAACAGATCCTTGTGGAACACCGCTAGTAACTGCGCTCCAAGATGAACCTATACCATCAACTACTACACTCTGTCTCCTTCCAGCCAGCCAATTCCTAATCCAAACCTCTAATGCACCCTCAATGCCATAACTCCGTCGTTTTTGCTTTAGCCTGCCATGGGGTACCTTATCGAACGCCTTGCTAAAATCCATATACACCACATCTACTGCTTTCCCCTCGTCCACCTCCTTAGTCACCTTCTCGAAGAATTCAATAAAGTTTGTGAGGCACGACCTGCCGTTCACAAAACCATGCTGGCTATCCTTGATCACATTATTCCTATCCAGATGTTCATAAATCCTATCCCTTACAATTCTCTCTAAGACTTTCCCCACAACAGAAGTGAGACTCACTGGCCTATAGTTACTCGGTCTGTCCCTGCTCCCCTTCTTGAACAAGGGGACCACATTCGCTATCCTCCAGTCTTCTTGCACTATTCCCGTAGACAACGACGACATAAAAATCAAGGCCAATGGCTCCGCTATCTCCTCCCGAGCTTCCCAGAGGATCCTAGGATAAATGCCATCAGGCCCAGGGGACTTATCTATTTTCATCCTTTCCAGTATTCCCCAGACCTCTTCCCTACGTACCTCAAGGCCATCCCTTCTAATCACTTGCGACTCAATATTCACATCAGCAACAGTGTCCTTTGGATAAATATGTGGATAGGAAAGGACTTGAAGCATATGGGCCAACTGCAGGGAAATGGGGTTAGTGTGAATGGACATTTACAAGGTGGAGTCAAATCCCTTTGTTAATTAAAACCAAACACCCAGAAAAGCTCGCCTCACATCGTAATCTGTTAAAATATGAGTGACACAGATCTCCTACATTCCACTATTTAAACAAATATTAGCAAGTTAGTTTCTTAACTTTAATAGTGAACACTAAACAACAACTATTCACAAATACAAGCCCCTCTTTTCTTAACTACTTACTATCTGACTCCAACTCTTTAAAAAAAATACTGTTCTAACAACCTACATATTAAACGTTACAATCTCAAGACCACACAGTCTCTATCTTCCCCGCTGTGTTCACTCTTTCAGCTGCTGGTGTCCCTTTATCATGTTTTATTTTTAATGCAAGTATGTTTTACATGAACATGTGTCTTTGATAGAGAGTGTTTGAGATGGTCAGTTAGCATTCCTGCTCTACAGCAGTTGCTCTATGTTGGATGGCAGCGGCTCTCCCTCTATTTTCAAAATGCTGGGTTTATTTACTTCCCATGATACAATAATTCTCATAATTTGATTGATTTCCAGGTGTACGAACAATAATATTCAAATTCCATTGGCTTCTGATATTATGAGCATTATTTAAAGTCTTTGATTGCAGTTGATTGCTGTCAAAACAGCAACCAAAACTCAGGCTTCCATTTCCCAGTTAATTGTTACATTTGGAACAGTCTGACCATTAGCTGGCATCTGTGGCTGTACTTTCGATTCAGCAAAATCCGTCCTATCTTAAAGTGAACAGACATTGATTAGATTCCAGGCAGTAACACACGCCGGGCTATCTGTTATTCTGTATACTAACCTCCTTGAACCCCTCGATTAGATTCCAGGCCGTAACTCACTCTGAGCTATCTGTTATTCTGTATATAACCCACCCTGAACACCTCAATTCGATTCCAGGCTGAAAATCACTCCGGGGTATCCGCTATTCTGTTTATAAACCACTCTGAACCCCTCAATTAGATTCCAGGCTGTAACTCAGTCCAGAGTATCTGTTATTCTGCATATAAACCACCCTGAAACCCTCAATTAGATTCCAGGCTGTAACTCAGTCCGGGGTATCCGATATTCTGCATATAAACCACCCTGAACCCCTCAATTCGATTCCAGGCTGTAACTCACTCTGGGCTACCTGTTGTTCTGTGTATAAACCTCCCTGAACCCCTCAATTCGATTCCAGGCTGTAACTCACTCTGGGCTACCTGTTATTCTGTATATAAACCACTCTGAACCCCTTGATTCGATTCCAGGCAGTAACTTCCTGTCAGGGTTGAAAGGGAAGGCTGGTAGTTATAGAGAATGCTGGCTGACTAAAGAAATTGACGGTTTGGTTCAGAAAAAGAAGGAAGCATATGCCAGGTATAGACAGGATAGATCCTAACCCATGTCCATGGATTCCAGGCTGTAACACACTCCAGGCTATCTGTTATTCTGAATATAATCCACCCTGAACCCCTTGATTAGATTCCAGATTGTAACTCACTCTGGGGTATCTGGTATTCTGTATATTAACCACCCGAAACTCTCGATTAGATTCCAGTCTGGAACTCACTCCGGGCTATCTGTTATTTTGTATATAACCCACCCTGAACGAATTGATTTGATTTCACTTCCTGACATGTTAAGCTCATGTTTCCAACACAATCTAATCTCAATAAGGATCAATGTATCACTGGTCCTCCTATCTGCTAGCACTACCATCATGTTAACTTTCTGATGTTTATGTACATGATTACCTGTAGCAGTGAGTCGCAGGTAGAGAGAGTGGTGCTGAACACATTTGGCACATTTGCCTAAATCAGTCAGAGCATTGAGTATAGGAGTTGTGGTGGTATGGTGCATCTGTACAAGATGTTGGTGAGACCACTTTAAGAATACTGCGTACAACTCGGTTTTCTGCAGAAATGACTTACACGGATGTTCCAGGACTGGAGGCTTGAGCTATTGGGAGAGGCTGATTACGTTGAGGTGTTGCCCCCTGGAGTGTCAGAGGTTGAGAGGCAACCTTATAGAGGTTTATAAAATCATCAGGGGCATGGATATGCTGAACAGCCATGTTCTGCTCCCAAGGATAGGGGAGTCCAGAACAAGACAGCATAGGTTGGAGGGGAGAGGGCAAATGATTTAGAAGGGACCTGAAGGTAAATATTTCACGCAGAGACTGATGTGTGTACAGAAAGTGCAGTCAGAGGAAGTGGTCAAGGCGGGTACAATCACAGGAGGATTATTGGCCAAATACTGGCAAATGGGACGAAATCAGATTTGATAACTGATCGGAGTGAACAGAATGGATTAATGGGTCTGTTTCCATTCTGCCTGACTCTCTGATTCTATAAGAGGGATGACAAATAATTCTGAAAGGACCTTTCCAGTCAGAATTCTCTTCAGTGGAAGGTTATCGTTTCTCTATGTTCACATTGATTGAAAGCTGCGTTAGTTAAATATTTGACAAAGAAGTGAGTCATGCATAATGGGATACAGACAGGAAAGTGGGGCTGAGACCACAACCTGATCATCCACGAACTTAGTGTCTGGTGGAGAAGGCTCAAAGTATCTAATGACACACTCCTGCTCCTCAGTCCAATGTTCCTGTGTTCCATTCAGCCCCTCAAACCTGCTAGACAGGAGCAGTTGGAGGTTACTTACTCCTATAATATGTTGCACAGAAACATAGGAGACCATTCAGCCCCTCAGTACTGTCCCACGCGGTTTGAAGTGAGTTGGGAAATGTAATTGGAAAACCCAGGCTGGGTACGAAAGAGACCCCTCATCTCTCTTCACAGAGCTTCCCTTCTCTGTAACTTGTGCTTCATTTGTTAGTTATGTTGTACACTCAGGTTCAGTGTGAATACAGCCGCCCCCCGCCTCCCCCATACCTCACTCAGGGATGGCTCACAAAATCCTCTGGTCTCCCTGTCTGCAACATTCAAAAACAGAACATTCATGAAAATAACACCCACTAACTTTCCAATAACAGAATGGGAGAACATCAGAAACAGGGGCATGTTGTTCACTCCCCAAGCCTGCCTTGCCCTTCTTTAAGATCGTGACTGATCTGCTCTTCGTCTCAAATTTTCTTTCATATCCAATTCTTCATAGCCCTCAACTCTCTGACAGGTTAATGTCCATACACCTCCTCTTCAAATACGTTCAGTCATCTATCTCCCCGAACACCCTTGAGGAGAGAAATCCTGACATTCAATCCCACCTGTTTGAAGAAAACACTTGCTGCTCCTATATCATGGCCTATTGATGTGAACAAAAGAGATTGAGACAAGGGTTCAGGTAATAATGACTGGCCCCGATATCAAGGCAGTGGTTGACTTCTGTTGACATCAAGGAGCTTAACAAATCTGAACTTAATGTGAATCAGAGTAACCTCTCCAGTGTTTGGGGTCAAACATGGCACAAAGGAAGATGGTCATCATCTCAGTCCTGGGTCACCTCTGTGCGAGATCCTCAGGGGAGCTTCCTCTTCACAAACACCTTCAGCTGCTTCATCAATGTCTCCCCGCCCCCACCCTCCCCACCATAAGATCAGAACTGGGGATGGTCGCTGAAGATTCCACAATGTTCAGAACATTTTGTCCCCCGTCAACTCCTGAACTGGTCTTTTTCCATGTGTAGCAGGATCCAGACTCCATTGAGACTTGTGTTGTTAAATGGTCCGTAACATTCATGTAACAGCACTGGCGGGCACTGCACATTGCCACAGTAAAATAAGAGTTCATTCAATACCTCACGCTGGTTTCACAGTAATATGAGGAAGTCATTCAGCCATAGACACTATTGGAGATGAACAGGGACAGCCCATTCAGTGCCTCCAACCTATTACTCAGGAAGAGAAGGAGTCTAGTGTGAAGGGCCACACCAGAGCTCCTCGAAAGTATTTGACGGCAATAGCCTAGAGTCTAATGTTTTCACATTTTAAAGGAAATGCAAAGTGTCTGTTCCAGATGCAATGTGAATGGTCAAACTACTCGGTGAAGCAAAACACCATCTACTTAAACACGAAAGAGAAAATGAAACCAAAGAAAGAGGAATTTAGCATAACGTAATTCTATTGGACAGTTTAACAGAATAATAGATCTAGGAACTATTACTAATGAACTGTTCCAATATAGGGAAATCCCATAAACACAGCCCTTGGCAAAAAGGAATATTCAGACACAGAATGTCACAAATATTTCTCCAATCCAGGAATTAAAAACAGCATCAAGAGAAATTTCAGAGAGGGTAGCAACCAGGAGACCTTCACTGAAGCTTCCAACTCTGTGGAGACCCCAATAGTTTCTGATGTCACTGAGAAACCAAAACCCAGAGATCCTAATCTGTGAGAGCTGGCCACACCCATTCAGGCTGCATTAAAATAAACACAAGGCCTCCGTAGCTGTTACTCAAGTGGTCTTTACTACCCAGCTTGGTAACGATCGTTCAATCTCTCTCTTAAAAGAAACACGGACAAAATAACCTCTTAAAGATGCAACATTGTCATACTAGTCAGTACAATGAGCTGTCAAACAGGAACCAGGGGTAATCCAGTCAGGCCCTTGGCCCTGTCCAATCGGACGAGGTTGAAGCCAATCTCTCCCTTGAGCCCCTTATACAGGAACAGTAGGAGGCCATTCCCACCTCAATGCACTTACACAGGGGCAGAATGACGTAAGTTTTGCTGATTCCTGATGCTGCCTGACCCGCTGTGCTTTTCCAGCAATTGATGCTCTACTCTGATCTCCAGCATCGGCAGTCTTATGTGTCTCCTAATTGATGCTCTAACATGATGAACAAGTGGGGCAGAGGCTGCACAGACAGACTGCTCCACATTGTTCCTCTTGGCTCTGTTGCTCATGATACACATGTGGGACTTTAATGTGGTTTTCTAGTGGTGAAGAGGGAAGCCATATATCTTGTGTGAAGTCTCAAGAAGGCATCTTCGATCTCCGAGAAGCCAGCCTGGTGTTCTCTATGTAGGGCGGAAGTTATTGGGAATGGATACCTGTTTTAGACGGAGGTATTCTGGCTGCTGTTGGGGATTGTAATTAACCTGACGTTCAGTACAGGGTTCACTCACCGACTGCACAGTGACGTGGGGAGAGTTAATTAAGACATATAAACTATTAGGAAAGTCACGTTAGACTGATGAATGGACTCTCTAAGTTCAAATAATGCTGATCTTGTTCATGTTGACATTGTCTAGGGCACGTCCTGTTCAGTGTAACCTGTATGCCTTACTCTGTCCAAGTCTATTTCCACCCTATGATCTGTCTGGCCATGCTTACTATGATCTGCCTCCACTGCTCATAAATAAAGTGTTTCCCTGTACTGAGGTACACGTGACAATAAATCAAACCAATCAATCCTGGGTAAAGTATGGAATTTCTCTCCCTGTCAATGTCTATTTTGGAAATAAGTGATCGCTGCCACTCCTCGTGTCTCAGCGTCACCATTTCTTCATCTCTCACAGCTCTACAGATTAAACACTCAGCTTCTTCACTCTATCCTCATGTTACCATCACCCGTGTCTGTGGTAAGGAGATCATTCCTTACAAAGGAGATCAAATCTGTACAGAGTGCACCAAATGTTGTCTCAGCAAGGTTCTACAACAGCAGGAAGATGGATTTACTTATGTACTTGAATCATCTTACAATGAAGGACAGCATACCATTGACTGCACCCATTACGTACACAGGATTTGATTCGAAGCAGTCAGCATAGACTTGCGAGTGGCAGATCATGCTTCCCAAATTTCTTAAAGTCCTTTGATGAAGTTACCAGGATGTTTGATGAGGGCAGAATGGTAGATGTAGTCTCTGTGGATTTCAGTAAGGCCTTTGATAAGGTTCCACACGGCAGCTGCTCAGGAAGGTAACATCTCGTAGAATGCGGGGGGGAACTGGCCAATTGGATACACAGTTGGGTTGATGGTAGGAAGCAGAGGGTTGAGTGGAAGGTTGTTTGTCAGACCGGAGGCTTGGTCCATTGCTGTTTGTTATCTATGATTTGGTTGAGAATGTACAAGTTATGATTAGTAAGTTTGCAGATGACACTAAAGTAAGTGGGAGCATGGTCAGTGAGGAAGTTTATCAGAAATTGCAGCAGGACCTTAATCAGGTGGGAAATGGGCCGAGAAATGGCAAATGGAATTTAATATCGATGCGTGATTTCTTACATTTTGGGAACTCAAATCAAGGTAGGAGTCTCATGTTGAATGGGAGGATCTTCAAGGGTGTAATGGGCAGAGAGACCTTGGAGTTCAGGTGCACGGTTCTCTGAGAGTGGAGTCACAGGTAGACAGGGCAGTGAAGAAGGCTTTTGGCACATTGGCCTTCATCAGGCAGGATATTGTGTATAGAAGTTGGGAATTTATGTTGCAGTTACACAGGACTTTGGTAAGTCCGCACTAGGAGTATTGTGTTCAGTTTTGTCACGTTGTTATAGGGAGGATGCTATTAAATTAGAAAGAATGCAGAAGAAATTTACAAAGACGTTCCCAGGACCCAATGGTCTGAGTTATAGGGAGAGGTTGGACAAGCTAGGACCTTTTCTTGAGCATGTAGGAAACTGAGGGAGTCCTTATAGAGCTGAATCAGATCATGATGGTGGGGTTAATGCTCTCAGTCTTTTTCCAAGGTTTAGAGAATCGAGGACGAGAGAGGATCAGTTTAAGGTTAAAGGGGAAGGAATAAAAGGGAACTTGAGGGGCCAGTTCTTTACACAGAGGCTGGTACGTGGATGAGCTGCCCGCAGGTGTGATTGAAGGAGATACATTAACAACATTTCAAAAGCATTTGGATAAATATTAAGATAGGAAAGGACTGGAAGGATATGGGCCAACTGCAGGGAATTGGGGTTAGCGTGGATGGACATTTACAAGGTAGAGTGGAAACCCCTCTGTTAATTAAACCCAAACACCCAGAAAAGCTCGCCCCACCTTGTAATCTGTTAAAATATGAGTGATACAGATCTCCTACATTCCACTATTTAAACAAAAATTAACAAGTTAGTGTCTTAACCTTAATAGTGAACACTAAACAACAACTATTCACAATTACAAGCTCCTCTTTTCTTAGCTACTTACTATCTGACTCCAACTCTGTAAAAATATTCTGTTCCAACAGCCCACATATTAAACATTACAATCTCAAGACCACACAGTCTCTATCTTCCCTGCTGTGTTCACTCTTCCAGCTGCTGATCTCCCTGGGTCATGTTTTTTCTATTGCAAGTAGGTTTACATGAACATGTATCTTTGATAGAGAGTGTTTGAGATGGTCAGTTATCACTCCTGCTCTACAGCAGTTACTCTGCTGTTGGATGGCAATGGCTCTCCCTCTAGTGTTCAAATGCTGGGTTTATATAGTCCCCATGATACAACAATTCTCATAACTTGATTGCTTTCCAGATGTCCAAACAATAATATTCAAGTTCCGTTGGCTTCTGGTATCCCGATCATTATTTAAACTCTTTGGTTGTATTTGAATTATTGTGAAAACAGCAACCAAAACTCAGGTCTCCATTTCCCAGCTAATTGTGACATATGGAACAATCTGACATTTAGCTGGCATCGGTGCTGTACTTTGTATTCAACAAAACCCGTTCTATTTTAAAGTGCCCATACATACTTTCGGCTTCATAAGACCTCCCTTCTTCAGAAAAAAAAAATTAACCATCAGAATGAAACGATGGCTTCGTTTCTTTTCCTCTAATTCTTAATCCCATTATGATGAAATACAAAAGTATTAATCTCAGTTATGTCATTGATATTAATTTTGTACACCTATTTAAACTGGAATAAGTCAAATCTTATCTAAACTTTTTCCTTTAAATGCGCGATAACACATCTGCTATCACATTTTAGGGTCCACAGCATGTACATTTTGTAAATTTAAAGTTGGTGTGATACGACCCCAATGAAATCCTCTCATATTCTGGTCTTTAAATATTCCAAAAAACGTGAGAGGTTTGTCGTTGTCCACAACCATCTCCGACAATTTATTTGTCACATAAACATTGAAATATTGTCAGGTCAGTGCAAAACTTAATCATTATTTTTCAATAATGGAGAATGTTGTATTTTTCTTTCTGGTGGATATTGTGTTTTTTCGACAAGTAGCCAATTAGCCATTCAAATCCATCATAACCTTTCTGTATCAATACATCTCCAAGCCCTATATCCCTAGAAGCAAATAGAACTTTCAAAGGGTTTCAAAATATTTGGAGTATCTAAAACTGGTGCGGTGATTAATCCTGCTTTAAAATTCTCAAATGCCTCCTGGCATTGTTCTGTCCACCACAATTCTGTGTTCTCCTTTAGTAAATCCATCAGTGGTGCCAATACGCTGCTGAAGTTTGGAACAAACTTCCGATAGAATCCACTCAGTTCCAAAAATCGAAGCATCTCTATCTTCGAGGATGGTTGTGGAAATTCCTCAAAGCCCTTTGTCTTTGTGTTCCATGGGGTCAATCTTCCATTTCCAATATAATGTCCCTAGAACGTCACCTCTGCCTTTGCGAATTCTGTTTTCTTTAAGTTTATTACCAAGTTTGCTTCTTGTAATCGTTCAACATGCTCTGCCAACTGTAACATGTGAGCTTTCAATCACTTGCTAATGATCACTACATCATATAGATAAACTACACAATTTGTTCATCTGACCAGCACTCTGTTCCTGAGTCACTAAACATGGCTGTGAAGGGAATTCCTATCACTGGTGGCAATACTAATATGTCATCCCCACAGGAAATCGTCAAAATTTCAGAGTTTGTATCTGCCACATGCTTCATTCTATGCTGTGCCCTTCAGGTGCTGTTCAGCTAACTCACCTCCTCCATCTAATCTCTCCCTCACCTCACATACATAATCCGAGTGTGAGATCTCTGACTTCGGTCCTGTCAATTTATATTCAATTAATTCCAAAGGACCTCTCACTTCAAATATTAACTCAAAGGAAGTAAACTGAGTAGATTTATTTGGGACAAATAATTTTTGTCTAATGGCAAACAATTCAATGAGACACCTTCATTCCAATCATTCCGGTAATCCTGACAGTACACTCTTAATATGGTCTTCAGCGTCTGATGCTAACTTTCCAAGGCTCCCTGGGATTCAGGATGGGATGCCCTTGATTTAAACTGCTGTATGCCTAAGGTATCCCTGACTTCTTTAAACAACTGAGCGGTAAAATGAGACCTTGGTCTGACTGAATCTCTCTGCGGAGCCCACAGTGAGTAAAGAAAGCTACCAACTCCTCCACCTCCCTTTTATCTTCACACTCCATAATAGAATTGCCTTTGGAAATCTGGTAGACACATCCATTATGGCTGCCATTTCCACTTTTATTTTAGATAGGGGAGCTACACAACTCATCATAACCTACGTGAAATGTTCTTCGAATTCAGGAATTGGTAACAAAGGTGCTGGCTTTAGTACTGCCTGTGACTTACCTACCATTTAGAATGTTTGACATGTACATCAAAAAATAACCACGTTCGTGTGCATTCCAGGCCACTAGAAATGCCTCTGTACCTTAACCTGATTCTTCTGTACACCAAGGTGACCCCCTGTCGTTAGTTTATGTGCTACCCGTAACACGGTACGCTACCTCTAACACAATCTGGTGCACTTCGGCCCATTTCCCTTCTGCAATAACCTATCGGGGTCGCCATTTTAATTTTAGCATTCTATCTTTAAGTTAATAATGTTCGACAATATATTGTGATTCCTTTTCTGTGTATATGCATGTGTATGTGTGTGTATATATCTGTTGTAAGTCCATTAGCCTTTCTGGACTAAACACCTCTGCCTGATCCTCTGCCTGTTCAGGTTTTTCCTGCAAACAGGGTGTCAGTTCACTGCACATCAACTCCTTTGGCTTTTTATTTCGGTTTTCCTTCCTGCTCTAATTTATGACAGTGGAATCTTGTTACTATATAGTCTGGAAAAATCCTGGGTATTTTTCTTTTAACTCCCCAATTCCTTAGTTTTCCTTTTGCCTTCTCCAATACAAGGGGTGCCATTTCCACCTTGGATCCTGTTAAATCGTTCACAAGAATAAACTATATTCCTGGAAATGACACTCTGTTACTCACTGTCACTGTTACTTCCCCAACCTTGATTTGTCATTCCATCCTGATGTTACACAAGGGAATACTTAATTTCTAACCCCATTCCACAAATTGTTACGATCTTGATTAATATGTCAGAAAGAGTGAAATTACTTTCATCTCTCACTATTAGAGGCCGAGAGAAAGTGAGGGCTGCAGATGCTGGAGATGAGAGTTGAAAAGTGTGGGGCTGGAAAAGCATAGCCAACCAGGCAGCATCTGAGGGGCAGAAGAGTTGACGTTTCAGGCATAAAGCCTTCATCAGGAAAGTAGGGGTGGGGTAAGGGAGGGGGAAGGGGGCAGAGAAATAAATAGGAGGGTGGGAGTGGAACTGGGTGGAAGATAGCTTGGAAGGCGGTAGGTAGACGAAGGTGGGGTGTGATGGTGATAGGTCGGAGAGGAGGGTGTTGTGGATAGGACAACTAGAACCCTCAAACTAGAACCATCATCAACGTTGACTTCACCAAATTCCAAATCTCCTCTCCACCAACCTCTCGCAGATCCAACCATTCAACCTAGCACTGCCCTCGTGAACCGCCCTAACTGGCCAGCTTCCTTCCCACCTACCGACTCCACCCTCCCCTCTGATATATCACTATTACTCCCACCGATATATTCTTATTGCCTTCCCAGTGACCCTCCCACCAGCTCAGCTACTACCCTCATATTTATCTTTCAGCCCCATTGTCCCCCCACCATGTTCCTGACGATGGGTTACTGCCTGATATTCGATTGTCCTGCTGTTTGGATGCTGCCTGATCTGTTGTGCTTTTCTGGCGCCTCACTTATCAACTATTAGAGACTGAGCAGATCCCGTATCTCACAAAATTATAACTTCTTGTCCTTCTCCCCCTGTTCTTTCTGAGTAAACTTTATCTACAGCGGTGAATTCTTTCAGAGATTAGGTACCGACTCCATACCCAGACCCTGCCTCGGCTGTGCACTCTCCTGCAGCTCCTCGGCTCCACTTGGGGTCCCCTTTACCAGTTTCACTAATGCCACTGGGCTTAGCCTCTTCTGCGACATCTTTCCCAAAGTTCCTTCCTTCAACGACCATCACAGTGTGTCCCAGCTTACTTCAATGAAAACACCTTTTCCTCGTGCCCTTCTTAAACCATCGGCACTGTCATATTATGTGTTCCACTCCCTTATACTGAGAACACCTGAGGCTTTTCACCTCCTTTCAACCCCTTTGGGCTTCTTTTTTCACCTGTGGTAAACTATTGTGCGCTACTGTTTGCTTTGTAATGTGTGAACTTCCCTTCTCCCAATTTCTATCCCTCATTGCATATAAATTCTCCCGGAAGCTAAATTTCATCTCATGCACCAATGCATATTTACCTGTCATTTCTGCCACGCTTCTCGCTTCTTGAACTTTCTGTTCGTGCACATGAATTCTTACCATCTCTGGAAGTGAGTCTTTAAACTTCTCCAGCAGATTAATCTCCCTTCGAGCCTCACAGGTCTTATCTATTTTTAAGTCCAACACCCATCTAACAAAATGACAGTAGTTAATTCTTTCAAACTTAACATAAGTCTGACCTGGTTCCATCACTATTTTTATGAATCTCTGTCTATATGCTTCTGATTCCAATTCATAGCCAATCAAAATATCCAATTTGACATCTGCATAATCTCTTGATCCCTCATCTGACAGCGCTGTACATACCTCACCAGCTGTGCCCACCAGCTTAGTCTGAACGAGCATTACCCACAAGTTCACTGGACACGTCATCTGCCGAGTCATTTTTTTCAAATGAAATTAAAAAGGTTTTGACATTTTTCTCATCGAAATATGGCAAGGCACTAACATAGTTGTATACATCCCGACGTTCTCCCTTCATCTCAATCCTGTTAATTTAACTTTCTTGTCTAATTCCCAAATTCTGAATCTCAAATTCTCTCTCTCTTTCTTTTTCCTCTCCTTCTCTTTTTTCTCTTTCTGTTTCCGTCTCTTTCTTTATCTTCTAACTTCAGTTGCCATATCTGCAATTTAAGTTTTTTCTAACTCGACTGCAGTTGTCTGTTTCTTTGATACATCAAAGTGCTTGACCAAGTCCATTATAATTTCTGGTTTCCTTTTGTCCCTGGTTAAACCCAATTCCAACCTATTTGCTAATTCTAAAAAATGTCCTGCTTCTGTCTTTCTAAACTTTCTTGGCAAATCTGGGAACCTCTTTAGTAATGTTAAAAGCCATTTCCCTCACTTTTAATTTAAACAACCACAAGTAAACAAAATTAAACAGATTTTCCGACTGGTTTTATTTGAAGATCTAGGTCACTAATTGCAACGTGTTGGAATTTACTGGGACAGTTTGTACCCGAAATCTGTTCAAATCTGTCCAAGTCCCTTACAGCAGGGCCCCAAACTGTAAAGACATCTATTTAGAGCCCTTCTGTTAATTAAAACCACAAACCCAAAAAAGCTCACCTCACCTCGTAATCTGTTAATACATAAGTGACAAAGAACTCCCAAATTCCATTAATAAAAGAAAAATAACAGTTTTTATATATGCAAATTAGCTCGCTGTGCTTGAAGGTTTGTTTTCTGATGATTCGATACTATGACTAGGTAACATCATCAGTGAGAGTCTCTGAGTCTCTGCTGAAGTGCTGGTGGTATGTCGCGCCTCTCTATTTATAGGTCTTGGATTCTTAAGATGGGGGATGTCATTTCCAGTTCTTTTGTTTACAAGAGAATGTAGACAGGATCTAAATTGATGCGTTTATTGATGGACTTCTGTTCAGACTGCTATTCCTCTAAGAACATCCTTGCGTGTCTTAGTATGTGTGTGCATTGTCCCAATCAAAGTGGTGCCCTTCTTTGTCTGTATGTATGGAACATAGTGATAATGGGTCATGTTTTTTGGTGGACAGCTGGTGTTCGTGTATCCTGGTAACATGACAACGGGACAGTTTCAATGGCGAAAAATGATTTTATACAGACTTTTTAATTAATGTGTGTGTGCAGATATGTAACATTTTTCATATGTGCACAACACATTCTAAATGAAAAACGGAGACACACGAAAAGTGATGCATATGATGTATAAAATTTATAAAACATTATTGGATCCTCATCTAAAGTGATATGTTTCCCCTTCTCTCAACGTTCCCTTCTTTTCTAGAATTCTCTACTCCAATCTCTCCTTCTTATCAGGATGTGTGTTATAAATTATTGCTTCTGGTGTCCCAAATTATTTCAGTTAATCCCCTTTCTATCAGAATTCAATATATTGGCCTGTTGGGTTCTATTCAAAGCTAGTGTCTGTCATATTATTGGAGATAAAAAGTCTGGCATCAGAGCCAGCATTTGAACACATTACTCTGTTGTCCATGCACTGTACAAAGGACCACAGCGCACAGGAATTGGCAAAACATTGAGGGATGTACATCTAATTCTTTCAATGATCTAGTTTTCTCATTTTTCACATTTCCTCATCTATGTTGTCGCACTCTTTCTCTCTTTGTATCTAGTTAAGAAATTTACCAATTATTCTTTGCGTCCCTTCTCTCAAAGCTCCTTCTTTCGGTTTATGTCTATTGCTCTCTTCCAGATGTAATGTGGTTATAATTGAGCAATGTAACTGCAAAGACATTCAGGAGGAGCTGGCCAGAGTTAATTGGAAAGGGAGCTGAGCAGGGCAGACCATGGAGCAGCAAAAGCAGGAATTTCTGTGGGTATTTCGGAGGATATCAGAAATTCTCCCAAAGGAGATAAAACATACTCATGTCAGGACAAGGCAGCCATGAGTAATAAGGCATCAAACCAAAAGAGGAAACATACAATATGGTGAAGATGATTGGGAATCCAGAGAATTCATTGGCTCGGAAACTACATAAGGCTGGCATCACTGACACTGCAGAGCTCTTAATCATGGTCAGGGAGAGAAACAGAGGAAAAACATTCACTTTAAACACAGAAGATGTTATTACTCAAGGAAAAAAATTGAGGTGAATTAAACAATTGAACTAAAATCAGTTACTTGGTTTTGCAGAATGTGTCAGATTGAAAGCCTGATCCGGGGAGAGACCCTCAGGAGAATGAAAGTATGAAAATGGAAGTGTTACCACACCAGAAACCAGAGGAGGTCACTGAGTACATGACTGATGGGTGAATGGGTCTCGATGTGAACTAAGGGACAGACAGCAGAATTGCATTGCAGATATTGCAGCTCAAAACTGCGTATTTATGTAGTGCTGTAGACTACATCAGCATTCAACTACAACCTGTAACTTTTAGCCTCGAATAACTTCCTCAGTCTGCCATTACCATCAATACGGTCTATGTTTCAGTAATGACTGTGGGTGAACATGACTGGGTCAGAACCACGTGAACCTAAACCTGATGCTAACCCATTAATGCTACCACATTTGACCAACAGATCTGATCGAAGCTCCGCAATCCTGTCACATTCTGTCATAAATGGTGATGGATGATTAAACAAATGATGGTGGAAAGGGCTCCACAAATATCCCCATCCTAAATAATTGAACAGTCCTGTACATCAGTGTAAAAGACCAGGATGTGGTGTCTGCACCAACCTCAGCCAAAAGTGTTGAGTTGATGATCCACCTCACCCTCGCCATGATAGCCAGAGAATCACAGATGCCCGTCTTCAACCAATTCAATTTGATGTTCGTGACATGAAGAAACAGCTGAACACAGTACGTACAAAAAAGACAATGGTCCCTGACACCATTCCTGCAATAGGACTGAAGACTTGTGCTGCACAACAAGCCGTGTCCCTGGGGAAGCTCTTTCATTCCAGATCCAACTCTGACATCTCCCTGGTAATGTGGAAAATTACTCAACTATGTCCAGTTCCTAAGAGGATTATAATTACAATCTGACCAGTTACCTCCCCCTCAGACCCACCTCGACAGTCAAATTGGTGGGAGTTCTTTTTGACAGAGTTATTAAGCAGCACAGAAATAACCTGCTCAGTATGATTTCTGATAGGTCCCCATGTAGATATGGTGCTGCTGTGGAAAGGTCACTGGATTACTAATCCAGACTAGGCCAATGCTCTGGCAGCTGGTGTAAGTTAAACACAATTGACAAAATATTAAGATGCAAAATCTGGTGTCCGTAAATAGTGACCTTCAAGCCAATGTCGATTGTACACACCAATTTGCTTCACAAATGTCCTTTCAGGAAGTGAATCTCCCGTGTTTTCCTGGTCTGGCCTAAACGTGACTGCAGACACAGAGACATGTGATAAACTTTGCAATGGTCTCTGAATCCGCCAAACAAGACATTCTATTGTATCAAACTGTTCCGAGGTCTAAAGGATAAAACCAGACAGGACACCCGGCCCCAGCCTCAGTATCGGAAAAAGGGAATGAGAAACACAGTCATGTTGACCCTGCAGAGACCTCCATCCTAACATCTGAGAGCTTGTGATTAACCTTGGGAAGCTATAAAGTAGGAAGTGCAGTAGTCCATTTGGTCTGTCGAGTTTGCTACCCAATTCAATATAATGATACCTGACCCTTTATTTCCACACCGTTTTCCTCCTCTCCCACCATTCCTTTACTGTCTCTAAATCCTTATTTATATTCAGTGTCTTGGCTTTCAGGTTCGAGTGCATTCCTCAGGTTCACCAGTCACTGAGTGCAGACATTTATTGTCATCTCATTGCAGAATGGTCTGTCTGTACCTAATACTATGGACCCTTGTTTGAGACACCACAGCCAGGGGAATTATCATCCCTGCTTCCAATCCGTCTCACCCTGTCAGAGCTTTATATATCTCATTGAGATCTCCACCCATTTTCCTAAACCCCATGGAATACAGGCTCAGTCGCCCCAAACTCTGCTCCCACAACAAGCCTGTCATCCCAGAGATCAGTCTTGTCATCCTTCACTGCTCTCCCTCAATGTCAGGTTTGTCCTTTATTATGTACTGAGACCAAATCTGCACAGAATACTGCACAGTGTTTGAGATAGGGTCTCACCAAAGCCCTCTACAGCTGCAGTAAGACACGCTTACCCCTGGACTCAAATCCCCCTGAAATGAAGGTCAGTTGATCTTCCTAACTGAATTCTGCTCCTGCAATATTGCTTTCAGTGACTGGTCTACAGGGAGATCCAGATCCTTTGCAATGTTACAGCTCCCCACTTGGTAGGTCTATGTACACTGGGCAGCGTGTGAATGCCATTCCCAGTATTGCCTTGTCGGTTCAGACCTCACTGTAATGCAGGGACCTCGAAGGGCCGCGCAGAAGGAAAAACAAAAAGGCCCATACGTTGCTTTTCAGATCAACATGTTTCAAAAATCCCTTTTCAAACGAAAAGCTGCCAATCTCTTGTTCCCACCAATGGGCACACTGTCACCTCAACCCACCTTGCTCTCCATCTGCCACGTATTTGCCCATTCACTCCACTTGTCTCAGTCACCTTGAAGCTTTTTTACAATCTCCTCACCCACTCACAATCCAACATCCTTTAGTTCTGTCAGCAGGTTGGGATATATTGTATTTGATTCCTGCAACCAAATGTTTAATGGGCATTGTGAACAACTGGGACCTGAGCACCGATCTCTGTGATATCCCAGAAACCTTCCTCTGTTATTTTTTTTAAATGATATTTATTTCCTGAATCTGGGTGTGACTGGCTGGGCCGGCATTTATTGCCTGTCCCTGGTTGCCCCTTGAGAAGATGGTGGTGAGCTGCCTTGTTGAACCGCCGCAGTCCACTGTGGATTCAGTGACAGTAACACCATTGAATGCCAAGGTGCAGGTTAGATTGTATTTTAGTGGCGATGTTCACGGTCTGGCATTTGTGTGACGTGACTATTACTTGCCACTTGTCAGCCTGGATACTGTCCAGATCTTGTTGTATTTGAACATGGACTGCTTCAGTATCTGAGGAGCCACAAATGTTGCAGAAGATTGTGCAATCATTGGCAAACATCTCCACTTCTGACCTTAAAATGGAGGCAAGGTCATTAATGAAGCAGCCCTGAAGATGTATGGGCCTAGGCCACTGCCCGAGGGACTCCTACAGATTTATCCTGGAGCTGAGTTGACTGACCTTTATCAACCATGCCCACCTTCCTATGTGTCAGGTATGATTCTAACCAGCGGGGAGTTTGCCCCTGATACCCATTGATTCCAGATTTGCTAAGGCCCCTTGATAACACACTTGGGCGAAGGCAGCCTTGATTTAAAGGGCTATCACTTTCACCCCACCTCTGGAATTCAGCTCTTTTGTCCATGTTTAAACCACGGTAATGAGGCCAGGAGCTGCGTGGCCCTGGTGGAGCCCAAACTGGGCGTCATTGACCAGGGTATTGCTGGGCAGGTGCTGCTTGAAAGCACTGAGACCTTCCACCACTTTACTGATGATCGAGAGTAGGCTGATGAGGTGGTATTGGCCGGATTGGATTTGGTCTGCTTTTTATGTACAGGAGATACTTGGGGTAATTTTCCATGTAATCGGGGAAATGTTGTTGTAACGGTATTGGAACAGCTTGGTGAGGGCAGTGACAAGGTCTGGAGATCAACGTTTCAGTACTATTGCCAGAATGTTGTCAGGGTATGTACCCTCTGGGGTATCCAGTGTCTCCAACTGAATATGGATATCGCGTGGAGTGAATCAAATTGGCTGATGACTGGTAACTGAATTGTTGAGGACCACTAGAGGAGGCCGAGGTGCATCATCCACTCAGCACTTCTGACTGAAGATTGTTGCGAATGCGTGAATGTTAACTTTTGCATGAAGTGTTGGGCTCTTCCATCATGAAGGATGGGGATACTTATGGAATGTCCTCCTCTGTTGACTTGTTTAATTATCCATAATTATTCTCTACTAGAAGTAGAAGGACTGCAGAGCTTAGATCTGATCCGTTGCTTGTGGGATCACTTTGCTCTGTCTATGACTAACTGCTTATGCTGTTTGGCACACAGGTAGTCATGGTTGGTGACTTCATCAGGCAGACACCTCATTTTCAGGTATTCCCAGTGTTGCTCCTGCCCTCCTGCACACTCCATTGAATCAAGGTTGATCCTCTGGCTTGATGGTAATTGTTGTGAGGGGGATATGCCAGGCCATGAGGTTGTGCTGGAGTACAATTCTGCTGCTATTGATGACGCACAACATATTATCGAAACCCAGACTTGAGCTGCTAGATCTGTTCAAAGTCTGTCCTATTTAGCATGGTGACAGTGCCACCTAAAATGGTGGAGGTTATTCGCAATACGCAAATGTGACTTTATCTCCACAATGACTATGCGGTGGTCACTCTTACCCGATCCTGTCATGGACAGATACTTCTGCAGCTGGCAGATTAGTAAGGCTGTGGTCAAATATGGCTTTTCCCTCTTGTGGGTTCCTTCACCACCTGCCGCAGACAGAGTCGAGAAGTTATATCCTTTCGGACCCAACCAGCTCAATCAGTAATGCTGCTGCTGAACCACTCTTTTTGTGGACATTGACATCCCTAACCCAGAGTATATTTTGTGCCTTTGCCACCCTCAGCGCTTCCTCCAAGTGTTGGTCAGCTTGGAGGAGTACTGACTCATCAGTTGAAGAGGCTGGTACATGGTAATCAGCAGGAGGTTGCCTTTCCCATGTGTAAACTAACGCCATGAGAGTTCATGGGATACAGATTCATTGTTGAGGACTCCCAGAACAGTTCCCTTCAAACTGCATCCCACGGTGCCACCACTTCTGCTTTGTCTGTCCTGCTGGTGAGAGAGGAGATATCCGGGGAAGGTGATGGGGTGTCAGGGATATAGTCATACTCACAGAATCAGACCTTAAATACAATGTCAGGCTGTTGCTTCACAAGTCTGTTTATTTCTATTCACTGTCTCCTGCCAGCTGTCCCATTCTAGAAGCATGGCCATATATTCTCCCCAATCCACGAAGATTTGAATTTGCAAACTAGGCTTGGAGCTTTACCAAAATCTTTCTGAAAATTCACGTTTTACATCCATTGCTTCTCTTTCATTTGTCTCCCAGTCTGTTTCTCAAACATAATTCCCATTTCATAAACCCGTGTTAGTGTTGTCTATGACCATTACTTTCAGTCCCAATCATTTCTCCCAAACGATTTACTTACTATGTTCTATGTTCCATGTACTATTTCGTTTTCCACGCCAGACTTGGTTTTCCTGGTATTGTCTGTGTACTGTGAAGACAGAACTGAAGTAGTGGATTCATAGTTTTGCCATTTCCCTGTTTCCCATTCTCCATTCTCTGGTTTCAAACTGGAAAAAAACTGCACTTCTTTTTCATACTTCTCACATTGACATAATTTGACAAGCTATAACAGTTCACTCATATAACCTTTGTGAACATTATCTTCAGAAACCCATCAATTCTTGTGTAAAGCTGCTCAATCATTGACCTTCCACATCATATACTCACAGGAGCACAGTCTCTGTGCCAACAGAAATACAGCACGATCTATATTAGTCCCACTTTCCGACAAAAGGCTGATAGCCTGGAATGTTATGGCACTTCCAAGTGCTTGTCCAAGTACTTTTAACAGTTGAGAGGTTAACCTTGATAACCCCCCTCTCAGAAAGTACTTTCCAGACCCCAACACCCTCTGGGTGAAGAAAAAGTCATCTTTAAATCCTCTCTGAACCTCAAACCCTTCACTTTAAAAGTGTGCTCCCTTGTTCTTGATCCTCTGTCTAAAAGGAACAGTTGCTGTCTGTCCACTCTGTCGATGCCCCTTGTTAACTTATCCTTCTGAATCACATCCCCCTCAGCCTCTCTGTCAAAAGTAAACAACCCGAGCCTATCCAGCCTCTCTCCATAGCTGATATGGTCCATTCCAGGGAACATCCTGGTGAATCTCCTCTGCAACCCCCTCCAGTACAATCACATCCTTCCTTATAATTTGGCTCCCAGAACGACATACAGTACTCCATCATGGACTAAACCAAGCCCTGTATAATACTTATAAACTACTCCCTGATTAATAAACGTTCCACCCAAGGTTAAATTCTTAACTAGTCCATTACCCTGTTCAGTCACATTCAGGGATGTGTGGAGAAATACCCTCTGAGCTCCCTAGTGTGCTGCCAATCATTGTGTACACCCCATGTCTGGTTCCTCCTTCCAAAGTACATCACCTCATATTTATCAGGATCACATTCCATCTGCCATTGATCTGCCCATCTGATCATTCCACTTGTATTTACCTTTAAAATCAGAACTTCCTCCTCACTGCCAACCACCCGGCCAATCTTTGTCTCAAACACAAACTTGCTTATCACATGTCCCACCCCTCCACCCACTCCCCCTCCAGATTCACATCTATACCATTTATGAATGCTACAAACAATAAGGGACACAGCAGTGATCCCTGTGGTACACCAGGGGACACTGGTCTCCAATCACACAAACAGCCTTCTCCCATCACCCTTTGCCTCCTGACACTAAAACAATTTTTGCTGTAACTTTTCAAGTTATCCTTGATACTCTGAGATTTTACTTTATTTTTTTCAGTTTCCCATGCGGAACTTTGTCAAAGGCATTGCATCAAAACTAAATAAGCGACCTCCTCAAACTAATTGAATCAACTCCATTAGTGTGACTTCACTCTGATAAAGTCATGATGATCATCCCTGATCAAACCTTGCCATTCTGATTGGAGTTCAATTTTCTCCTTCTCTATTTTCTCCAGTAGTTTCCCGAGCAGTGATTTAATACTCGCTCGTCTAGAGTTTCCTGGTCTATCTCTACCACCCTTATTGTGAAGTGCAATCATAATAGTTGTTCTCCAGTCCTCTGGCATCTCCCCTATTGTCAGATTCTAATTAAAATTTCCAGTCAGCGTCTTTCCTCCCTTGACTCCAACATTATCCAGACCTGCAGATTGGTCCAATTTTTTACCAGACAAAGCCTCAAACCGCCGCTTGTATTTTACAAAAATCTCTTTCCAAGAGCTTTCTAGTCCATCTTCTCGAATTCTGTAGCTGCATCCTCCTTCTCCCAAGTAAAACAGCTGTGATGTTTGCCTGTAACAATCTATCAATGTTCTCCGGGTTGACACACTGATTGCCCCTTTGGTTTCTAATGGACACGAACTGTTGCTGATTATTCTGTTCTACTTGTCCGTGTAAAATATCCTGGGATTCTCCCTCGTCTCTCCTGCTTGCACTTCTTCATGTCCCTCGGTTATTCTCTCCCCTCTATGTTTCTAAGTTTCAGTAAAATCACCTCTCATCTTTTGAAACTCGAGATCACAGGCTGAGTTTCCACATCAGACAATCTTGCCATTTTAGGGATTAATCTGGAGAATACCTTTTGCAGTTCGTCTGTAGTATATTCTATCTTAGATTGGGACTCCAAATGGTACACAATACTCTCAGTTGAGAAGATGCGCATGGCATCTTCTATATTTCAATTACATTCACATGAATGTCAACCTAATTTTTCGTTTCCTATTTGCTTGTGTTTAGATTACATTGCATTACAGTGTGAAAACAGGCCCTTCTGCCCAACAAGTCCACACAGACCCGCCGAAGCGCAACCCACCCATACCCCTACATTTACCCCTTACCTAACACTCCGGACAATTTAGCATGGCCAATTCACCTGACCTGCACATCTTTGAACTGTGGGAGGAAAACGGAACACCCAGAGAAAACCCACGCAGACACGGGGAGAATGTGGAAACTGCCTGAGGCGGGAGTTGAACCCGTGTCTCTGGCGGTGTGAGGTAGCAGTGCTAACCACTGTGCCACTCTGCCGTCCAATTCTTCCCAAGTCCTTTCACTTTAACTTTTCTTATGATGTTAGTAGGAGAGTTCTTATAAAAGATTCTCTTGAATATCCAACTATACGTTATCCATTAGCTCCTCATTGCCTACGTCCACAAGAATCATCTCAAACCATTCCAAAAAATGTTTGCCACTTATGGTTTTCGTTTCATCGATGCATTATCATCCTCCCCAGTTTTCCCATTACTTTCTATATATCCAGTAACACGTTCTTTATAATCGAGCCCAACAGACATCCGACCACGGATGACAAGTTACTGATCTGTAGTTCACCACTCTCCATCTTCATCCTTTCTTAAACTGTTGGATAATATTTGTAACCTTTGCCTTATCCAGATTGGCTAAATATCTTTCGGGAATGTATTGGAAAACAACGTGATAATCTGCGATGCAATCAATATGCCTATTGCTGCTTCCTCTGAAATTCTTGTATGAAGTACTTTTGATTTGTCACGTTTATAAATACTCAATCCAGCTTTCTTTTCAAAGATGACATCAACACTGATAAGAATGATCTTAGACTTTACTTACGCAAGTCCCATGGTCACTTGGTATTTCTGGGAGAATTTCTGCCTTGAAGATAGACACAAAGATACTGTTTCTTTTCCCTGCGATTTCTCTGTTGTCTTCAATAAATTATTCTGTCCGCACACTCACTGTTCCATATTTGACCTTGTTTTTATTTTTGTTTCATACACTGATGTACTTTTTTTTAGCAGTATTTATGTTTTTCTTTTGTTTTTATGCTTTTTCGCTTTTTGATTTTCTTTTCTTGGTCATCCGTTGCTGGGTCCTATATTTCTCCGATTCCCCTGGCTTACTACGGTACTTGGCATTTTTCTAAGCTAATTCCTGTGATCTACTAGATAGTGGAAGGTGAGGCTGAAAGGCTGAGGTCGGAGAGGCGGGTGGACCAGATTGATCGGAAGGAAGATGAACACATAGGAACGTTCAAAAGGGGGGAGGATGCTGAGTTGGAAGATTGGACTGGGATAAGGTGGAGTTAGGGTAAATGGGGAAACTGGTGAAACCTACATTAATCCCCTGTGGTTGGAGGGTCCCAAGGTAGAAGAAGAACCTTTCTTCATCCATGCTTCGGGTGGTTAGGGTTTGGCGATGGAGGAGGCCCAGGACTCTCACGTCCTTGGCAGAGTGGAAAGGGGAGTTAAAGTGTTCAGCCACAAGGCGGTGGAGTTGGTCAATGTGGCTATCCCAGCTATGTTCTCTGAAATGATCCAGCTGCCTTACCAATGTAGAGAAGACCACACTGGCTTTAACGTATGTAGTAGATGAGGCGTTCTGTCTCCCTTCATCACCTATCACTTTCAACCCCACCTTCATCTACCTATCGCATTTCTGTCTACCTCCCTCCTGCCACACCGCCTTCTCATTTATCTCCCTGCCCCCTTCATCCATAAGCCTCATTCCTGATGAAGGGCTTATGCCAAAAACGTCAATTCTCCTGCTACTAGTACGCAGCCTGACTGTGCTTTTCCAGCACCACACTTTTCGACTCTGATCTTCCAGCACCACACTCCTCAACTCTGATCTCCAGCATCTGCAGACCCCAATTTCTCCTCACACCTTCAGGGCTTGGACGATTCAGATTTATGACAGTTACTTCAAATAAAACAAAAACTACCGTGTACTCAAACAGCATAAAAGAACACCAATGTATTGTGGTCACTGTTCCCAAAAGGTCCTTTACAGCAAAGTTTTCAATTAGCTTTTCTGATCATCCAGCATCAATTTCTAAATAACTTGATCTCTGGCTTAGTGCTCGACAAAATGTTAATGCCACCATCTAACACATGCTCATGAAATCCATTTTTTCCCACCATTAGCATTCAGTTGGGTTAACACAGTTTAGATATAATGTATACAGTACCTTATTACTGCAGTACCCACAAATGTGTATATCTCATTTCCCGTTTTTAAACATGTCCAGCATTTGTATTGCAGCTTTCACTTTGACATATAACTCCCATCAATGTTTCCTTCTCCTTGCTGTTTTTGCACTCCACCTTACTAGATTCTGGAGAATCTGAGCGATGTGGGATTTGGGGAGATTAATGGTAGAGATCATCTTGCCACATCATTTATGATCTTCTTAAGCATCATTGTGACATTTTCTCCAGATCTCCCGTTATGCTAGTGGAGTAGAGAAGGACAATGATCGTTCATAAATGCTCTGTATTTCCCCCAGAGAGCTGAGACTGCTCTAACCTGGGTGGGAACCTTACAGCAGGATGGTAAATCATTGCTGCTGCTGTACAGGGTCTTAGTGAGATCACATCTGGAGTAGTGTGTACAGATTTAGTCTCTTCAATGACGAAAGGATATTGTGATATTGGAAGCAGCTCAGAGATGGATCCCTCAGCTGATTCCTGCAATGAAGGTGCTAGCTTATAACTAAAGGATGATCAGGTTGATCCAATAGCCATTGGAGTTTACAAAAATAAAGGATGATCTTATTTCAACACAGATGACAGGAAGGAGTCAACAACTGAAGAGAATTACACAGATAGTGGGGGAATCCATTCCGTTCACCAGCCTGTTACACAGGAACAACAGGAGGATATTCAGGTCTTCGAGCCTGTTACACCAGAATAGGACGACACTGTCAGCCCCTCGAGCCTGATATATATTCGAGGCCAATCAGCCCCTCGAATCTATAACACTGGATCCAGAGTAGGCCATGTTGCACCAGTATCCTGTTACACAGCAACAGGATCAGTCCATTCAGCCTCCTCAAGTCCGTAACATAGGAACTGGAAGTGGTCACACAGTGACTGGAGATTGTTACACTGGGATAACAGGAGGCCATTCAGACCCACCGAGTCTGTTGCAAGGGAAATGTGTTAGGATAAAAACTATCTGAGACTTTTTTCGTGAGAAAGGAGGAGGTAATTCAGACACGTGTCTGTTGTATGGGAACAAGAGAAGACCAATCGCTCCCTTCGTTCCATCTCTGGGATACATGAGGAGACCGTTCAGTATCTCCACCGATTATGGAGAAATATAAGAAGACATATCAGACCCTCAAAATGTTACACAGTAACGGGAAGATTCCATAATCCCCCACCCCTCTAACGCATCAACAGGAGGCGGTCATTTTGGCCTTGGAGATGACAACACGTGTGGGCGGCACGGTGGCACAGTGGTTAGCACTGCAGCCTCGCAGCGCCGGTGACCCGGGTTCAATTCCCGGCTCAGGCGACTGACTGTGTGGAGTTTGCACGTTCTCCCCGTGTCTGCATGGGTTTCCTCCGGGTGCTCCGGTTTCCTCCCACAGTCCAAAGATGTGCAGGTTAGGTGAATTGGCCATGCTAAATTGCCCGTAGTGTTAGGTAAGGGGTAGATGTAGATGTAGGGGTATGTGTGGGTTACGCTTCGGCGGGCCGGTGTGGACTTCTTGGGCCGGAGGGCCTGTTTCCACACTGTAAGTAATCTAATCTAAACATGGAACCCCAGAAAGACTTCATCCCATTGATTTTGTACACCAGCAGGATGATGAGTCCAGTCAGCCACACATACCGCTCATGCAGCAATTGGAGCACATCTCTTAAAACCTTTTGCCCATCAAACAGGAATTCAAAGAAAACGTCAAGGTTTTCAAAAGGGAAGAAATTATAATAACTGAATACATTAGGGAGTAAAATGTAACAATAAAGTATTGTAATTTAAGGCAAATTATTAGAATCCATTGTTGAGGACATTTGCAAACGTAAACCACAATCCATCAGACTCAACATGGTTTTACAAAAGATAAACTATGATTGAAGTGTTTTCTTGAGTTATTTAAAGATGTGAAAAACAAGGTGGATAGTGGGAATCCTGGTGATGGAATATATCTGGTCTTCGTGAAGGCATTAGATATGTCGCTTCTCCAAAGAGTGAGTGGTAAGATCAGACAGCATGAGTTTAGGAGTAATTTATTGTCTTGGATGGAGGATTGGTTAACTAACAAAATGCAGTCAGATGAATTAAATGTATCATTTTCTATTGGAAAATGCAATTTGTTGGGTGCCATAGATTTCAGTTCTCATGCCTCAACCATTTGGGATCGATATTATTACTCGGTTGACGGGATAGAAAATACATTAGCTACATTTTCAGATGACACTAACATTAGTGGGAAATTACTTCGGAATGATGATGCAAGAGATTTAAAAACTATATGTATAGATTGGGTGAATGGGCAAACATTTGGCAATGAAAACTAAAGTGGATAAATATGGGGTTATTCAAGTTGGCCAGCCTAATAAAAAGGCAAATTATTATCTAAATGGAGAGAAACTTCAAAGTGCTTAAGTGCAGAGGGATCTGGGTGCCTGCGTGCATATCACAGAAAACTTGCTTGCGGGTACTTCAAATACTGAGAAATGCAAGCATAACTTCATCGTTTATTTGTAAAAGGATAGAGTAGAAAGGTAGGGAGTGTTGCTGTAGCTATGCAAGGCATTAGTGAGGCTGCAACTGGAGTACAGTTTGGGTGTCCTGCAGAATGAGGTATTTCCATTGGACGCAATTCAGAAGAGCTTCATTAGATTGATTCCATATTTGAAGTGTTTGTCTTATGAAGAGAAATTGAGCAGTTTAGGCCTATAGTCTCGATTTTATAAGAACGATAGGAGAGCTCATTGAGGTCTGTAAGATGCGAAATATAATTGAAAGTGTAGATGTGGAGTGGATATTTTTTTCATGTGGCGCAATCTCCAACAAGAGACTAGAGTTTGACGATCGAGAGATAGCAGGGATGTGGAACAGACGCCGCGATGACATCAGCCATGATTGTATTCCATGGCGGAGCAGATTCGAGGGGTTGGATTCCTGACTGATTCTCTTCGTTCATATTCAGCTTTTCCACTGTGTTACACAGTAATGGGAGAGGACTGTGTATCAAACAGGAAGTAGGCTCTCCGGATAAATCAGTCTTAATCAGTTTGACAGAACGTCACCAGTGGAGTCACACAGTGACCAGTGCTGGGTCCTCCACTATTTACCATCTATATCAATGATCAGGAGGATGGAACAGATATAGAGATATTGAGTTTGGTCATGTTGCTGTGATAAGCAAGAGAATAAATTATCAAGAGAGGTAAAGGCAATGGATAATAATTTGGCAGGTGCAATATAACATGATATAACCTGTCATTTCATTTACAGGAATAATGGAAGGCAGTATGTTACTGAAATGGAGAGGGATTACAGGACTTAATGATACTGTGTACTGGGGGGTTCACTCAGCCCCGTACAGACATGGGAGGTTTTGCTCCATCCCTGATCGTCTGCACCCAGACACTCCAAGTGACCCCATTGCTCTCCGTACACATGGAATGTTTTGAAGTGTTTGGTTGGTGATGGGGATGCTGTTTTTAAACATGTATTAAGGGGACGGCCTTTATCCAAGATACATTCATTCCTTTCTACATGGAGACCCGAAGACGATGGGAATGTTGTCTGCTTGTGAATGAAGGTACTGTGTCTGCTGTCAGGACAGAGGTATTCACCAACATAGTGTACTGTGCATGGACACACGGTAACATTAACAAAGAGAGATCTCCTTCAGTTCCTCTACCTCTCCCCATTGACATGGGTACTCTGCAGATGCCATGTACACCATCGGGAATCCCATTATACTGGATACACTTGGCAGCTCCCTGCTGTGGGGGAAACGATGTATTTACCTCATCCACCATAGATATCCTCCATCACCGAATGGTTACATTGATGGCAACATACTGGGAGATGATGGCTATGTCACCCAGTCCTGCTTGGAAAGTTCCAGAACATAGAAGCTGAATGAAACTGTGACCCGAACAGCCACTGGCAGCACCGTCCTTTCCCCGGGGGGGAAGCTGCAGGACGCGTTAAAGGAGGTGACACTGCTCTGTGACCAGCTCCTTGTTCAATCAATGTCCCCTCACACTCTGCTCCTGGATTAAGTGTAGCTTGCGAGGCTGTTAATGGAAAACTCGGGTGGTTCCAACAGATCCCTTTCCACACATACACTAACACTGTGTTTTCAGAGTTTCCCCACTCTGTAACCTTTACTCCATTTGTAGCTCATGTTACAGACCCAGATGCTGTAACTACAGTCCCCAGGCTCCACCCAAAGATGGGTCAGCAAATCCTCATGTCTCCCTGAATGTCTCAGGCAGCTCACAGCACAACCTCCAGCAAACCATCCCCAACCCCTCCACTACATTTTCAATAAGAGTCAGTCAGAAACTCCTCATCTATAAGTGTTGTAGACCAGACCAGATCCCTCCAAAATATTTTAAGAAGGTCGCTTAGACCCAAACCTTTCCTTATTTTAAAAATAGATGTGAAGTTTGCGTTCCAGATATGTTGTGACTGGTCAAACCACTCGACTTTAAGCAAAATATAGTCTATTCAAATGCTTTAGTTAAAATACAATTAAAGAAAAGAACATTTTGAAATAGCTTATATGTTTGAACACTTACACAAACAATAGATACCGTACCTTCTTGGTATACACTGCTTGGCACAAAGATATATTCAAATACAGATCCTTACATGCAGTTTTCCGATCGAAGAGATATCAACATCAACAGAGATCTCAGAGAGAAAAGCAGCTGGGGATCATGTATTGAAACTTCCAACCCTTTCCGGGATCCCCAACAGCTTCTGAATGCTTCAGCTAAAAGCAAACCGAGAAAACCTGGTCTGGGAGAGCTGGCCGCTGCCCTTCCATTGTTACCAATGTTTTAATAAAACCTAAAGGCTTTCTCAATTATTTACTTAAACTGTTTTCAGACAGCAGTTCTGCACCTCTGCCTTTATAACCTCTCTTCAAAAAAAAATCCCAATAGAAAATAACCTTTTTATAGTGATAGTATACTCACAACTCCACCTTAAATAAAATGATCCATCAATATACAAAAAGGGATTCATTTTAGACCTCCTAACCTTCCTCTATGAGTAGACTGGCGGGAATGGCGGGATTACCTTACACCGAAAGACTGAAGTTACTGGGCTTGTATACCCTTGAGTTTAGAAGACTAAGAGGGGATATGATTGAGACATATAAGATTATGAACGGATTGGACACTCTGGCAGCAGGAAACATGTTCCCGCTGATGGGTGAGTGCCGAATCAGAGGACACAGCTTAAAAATACGGGGTAGACCATTTTGGACAGAGATGAGGAGAAACTTCTTCACCCAGAGAGTGGTGGCTGTGTGGAATGCTCTGTCTCAGCGGGCAGTGGAGGCCTAGTCTCTGGATTAATTTAAGAAAGAGTTGGATAGAGCTCTCAAAGATAGTGGAATCAAAGGTTATGTAGATAAGGCAGGAAGAGGATACTGATTAGGAATGATCAGCCATGATCATATTGAATGGTGGTGCAGGCTCGAAGGGCAGAATGGCCTTCTCCTGCACCTATTGACTATTGTCTATTGACTGCCATACACATATGTTACATTGACTCTGAGCATACAAATGTTCACAACGATATTCGATTTCAGTCATTTTACTCCTGCCACAGAATGCCTCTGTTTTTCTTCACTCAAGTTTCCACAACGTGTCAAAACTTAGGTTTTCTAACCCTGTCACATGTATAATTTCATATTTAATGGCGGAAATAATAAGCTCAGTAGACACAGACTGGTATTTTTCTCCCAAAACTTCTCCAAAATCTTTTTGGGTCACGATCAGTGAAAACGATTTGTCTCAGATACGTTATTTGTAATTTAAATGCTGAAATGTTGTGACGCCAACACCAAGCTCAAGGCCACCTTCCCCATTGTGGAATAAATCTGTTGATGTTTCCACTGGACACTCCAACCACACGTTACATAATGGAGCACTTCTCATCTCTCCAATAGTCCTTCTGAATGAAGTAGCTCCTCATGTCTCAGCAGAAAAGAATTACATGCTTCTGTACCTCTTAATGCTCTAACCCCTTTACCTGCTACTCCTGGCCTATGCCAATAAACCTTACTCTCACAGGGATATGTTTTAAGAAGATCTCACACAATCTTCTCAATCTCTCACAGAAACCAAACTTTGCTTTCTGAACTCAATCATCATCATCAGCCATTTCAGCTTCTAACTTTCCCATTGTTACTCTCTGCTCTTCCACATGAGTTCTCATGACTGCAGGAAGTAAATTGTTGAACTTCTCGAAAATAAGAATCTCTCTAAGGGTCATAGGTTTGCTATGTTTTAATACCCTTCCCCACCTTTCAAAATTTGTTTGATCCTTTCAAACACAAAGTGCGTTTAACCAGGCATGCTATTTTAGATTCCTGAAACACTGTCTGTCAGCTTCTGGCACAAGCTCATATGCACTTCAAATGGCTGTCTTTTCCTCCTCATACTCAGCAGATACCTCCTCTGATAGGGATGCAAATGCCTATCCGCTTCGTTTGATTCAACTAAATCCACATGTTCTCTGGAAACTGCATTTGTTTAGCCACTTTCTGAAATGATATTAAAAAGGCACCCTCCATCATTCTCATCAAATTTAGATAATACCTGGATGTATTTAAACAGATCCCCATCAGACCTTTGGCTATATAGGGTTGCTCATCCTCACTATCCTCCTTATCCAGCCGACTGTCTGCCTTCATCTTCACCTTCTATGTCAACTTTCCTCTCCAATTACTAAATTTTGAAGTTGAAACTCTCTGCTTTTCTTCTCTCTTTTTCTCTCTTCCGTCTTCATTTCCTTTTGTTTTATTTCTACTTTTCATCACAATTCAAACTGTTTCAATTCCTTTTCATGTTCAAGGTGCCTCATTTGAAATTGAATTCTCGCCATTTCCAAAGATTCCGATGGCGGTTCCACCAAATGTAATTGCCGAGCTATAGCTGTAATTACCTCTCATTTTCGCACAGACAAACACAACCCCAACTCTATAGGGGTTTACTATAGGCCCCCCAATAGCAGCAGAGATGTGGAGAAACAGATTGGGAAACAGATTTTGGAAAGGTGCAGAAGTCACAGGGACGTAGTCATGGGAGACTTCAACTTCCCAAATATTGATTGGAAGCTCTTTAGATCAAGTAGATTGGATTGGGCGGTGTTTGTGCAGTGTGTCCAGGAAGCTTTTCTAACGCAGTATGTAGATTGTCCAACCAGAGGGGAGGCCATATTGGATTTGGTACTCGGTAATGAACCGGGACAAGTGGTGGGCTTGTTAGTGGGTGAACATTTTGGTGATGGTGACCACAATTCTGTGACTTTCACCTTGGTTATGGAGAGAGATAGGTGCACACAACAAGGTAGATTTTACAATTGGGGGAAGGGAAATTACGATGCTGTAAGACAGGATTTGAGGAGCACACGTTGGGAGCATAGGCTGTCAGGGAAGGATGTGGTGGAAATGTGGAACTTTTTCAAGGAGCAGATACGACGTGTCCTTGATATGTATGTACCTATCAGGCAGGAAAGAAATGGTCGTGTGGGGGAGCCTTGGTTGACGAGGGAGGTTGAATGTCTAGTAAAGAGGAAGAAGGAGGCTTACATAAGGTTGAGGAAACAGGGTTCAGACAGAGCAGTGGAGGGATACAGGATAGCCAGAAGGGACCTGAAGAAAGGGATTAGGAGAGCTAAGAGAAGGCATGAAAAATCCTAGGCGGATAGGTTCAAGGATAACCCCAAGGCATTCTATGCGTATGTGAGAAACCTGAGAATGACGAGAACGAGGGTAGGTCCGATCAAGGACAGTAGTGGGAGACTGTGTATTGAGTCGGAAGAGATAGGAGAGGTCTTGAACAAGTACTTCTCTTCAGTATTTACGAACGAGAGGGACCGTATTGTTGAAGAGGAGTGTGTGAAACGGACTGGTAAGCTAGAAGAGATACTTGTTAGGAAGGAAGATGTGTTGGACATTTTGAACAACTTGAGGATAGACAAGTCCTCCGGGCCTGACGGGATATATCCTAGGATTATGTGGGAAGCAAGAGAGGAAATTGCAGTACCGTTGGCAATGATCTTCTCGTCTTCACTGGCAACGGGGTTGGTACCAGGGGACTGGAGAGTAGCGAATGTTGTGCCCCTGTTCAAAAAAGGGAATAGGGATAACCCCGGGAATTACAGGCCAGTTAGTCTTACTTCTGTGGAAGGCAAAGTAATGGAAAGGGTACTGAGGGATAGGATTTATGAGTATCTGGAAAGACACTGCTTGATTAGGGGCAGCCAGCACGGATTTGTGAAGGGTCGGTCTTGCCTTACAAGTCTTATTGAATTCTTCGAGGAGGTGACCAAGCATGTGGATGAGGGTAGAGCAGTGGATGTAGTGTACATGAATTTTAGTAAGGCATTTGATAAGGTTCCCCATGGTAGGCTTATGAGGAAAGTCAGGAGGCATGGGATAGAGGGAAATTTGGCCAATTGGATAGAAAACTGGCTAACCGGTCGAAGTCAGAGAGTGGTGGTAGATGGTAAATATTCAGCCTGGAGCCCGGTTACAAGTGGAGTTCCGCAGGGATCAGTTCTGGGTCCTCTGCTGTTTGTAATTTTTATTAATGACTTAGATGAGGGAGACGAAGGGTGGGTCAGTAAATTTGCAGATGATACGAAGATAAGTGGAGTTGTGGACAGTGAGGAGGGCATTTGTCGTTTGCAAAGGGACTTAGATATGTTGCAGAGCTGGGCTGAGGAGTGGCAGATGGAGTTCAACCCTGCCAAGTGTGAGGTTGTCCATTTTGGAAGAACAAATAAGAATGCGAAATACAGGGTTAATGGTAGGGTTCTTGGTCAGGTGGAGGAACAGAGGGATCTTGGGGTCTATGTACATAGATCTTTGAAAGTTGCCACTCAGGTGGATAGAGTTTGTAAGAAGGCCTATGGAGTATTATCGTTTATTAGCAGAGGTATTGAATTCAAGAGTCGTGAAGTGATGTTGCAGCTGTACAGGACTTTGGTTAGGCCACAGTTGGAGTACTGTGTGCAGTTCTGGTCGCCTCACTTTAGGAAAGATGTGGAAGATTTGGAGAGGGTGCAGAGGAGATTTACCAGGATGTTGCCTGGAATGGAGAATAGGTCGCATGAGAATAGGTTGAGAGTTCTCGGCCTTTTCTCGTTGGAACGGCGAAGGATGAGGGGTGACTTGATAGAGGTTTATAAGATGATCAGAGGAATAGATATAGACAGTCAGAAACTTTTTCCCCGGGTACAACAGAGTGTTACAAGGGGACATAAATTTAAGGTGAAGGGTGGAAGGTATAGGGGAGATGTCAGGGGTGGGGTCTTTACCCAGAGAGTGGTGGGCGCATGGAATGCGCTGCCCGTGTGAGTGGTAGAGTCAGAATCATTGGCGACCTTTAAGCGGCATTTGTATGGGTACATTGATGGGTGCTTAATCTAGGTTAGAAGTTCGGCACAACATCGTGGGCCGAAGGGCCTTTTCTGTGCTGTATTGTTCTATGTTCTATGTTCTATGTTCTAACTCCAGCTTGTATGTCAATTCCTACAGCTTCCCTTCATTACCTTTTGTAAAACTTTACTTCTTCCACACCCAGAGACCTCTTAGTGACTGAAATTGTCTTTAAACTCAACACACTGTTTAAACCAACCAAATTCTACATCCAGAACCAAAGACACTAACAAGTACCATACTGGACCTTTGAACCCAATAGCCTCCCAGTGCATACTCTCCAGTGTCTGCATAAGCTTATTCTGGATTCTCTAGTTTCCTCCCACAATTCAAAAGTGTGCATGTCAGGTGAATTGGCCATGCTAAATTGTTTGTAGTTTTCAGGGATGTGTGGGTTAGGTGCCTTAGTCGGGGTAAATGTGTAATAATAGGGTAAAGGAATGGGTCTGGGTAGGTTACTCCTCGGAGGGTCGGTGTGGACTTGTTGGGTCGAATGGCCTGTTTACACACTGTAGGGATTGGAATTCTAAACCCAATTTAGTATTATCGATTTAGAACCAGACAAGAGTCCCCAGTTTGCAATAGACCAACCAGACTGACTCAAACTAGTTTAAGGAGGTAATTTGGATGCGAACCTTTTCTTATTTTAACGGTAGATGTGAAGTGGGTGTTCCAGATGTGATGGTACTCGTCAAACCACTCACCATAAAGCAAAACACAATGTATTTAAACACTCTAATCAAAGTCCATACACTATGAAGAGGAATTTAGACTAAATTAACTATTGGAAACATTAACAGAATAATGGATACAGTACCTTCTACAAATGAACTGTTCCAATATACTACAATCACCTAACCACACCCCTTGGCAAAAAGGAACATTCAAACATTCATTCTTGCATACAGTTCTCCAATCCAGGAGGAAAGAGCATCAAGTGAGCTTCCAGAGAGAATAGCAGCTCGGGATAATTTACTAAAACTTACACCCGTTCTGGGACCCCACGCACCTGGTGATTGTTATTGCTACAATGAAAAGAAACCTAGAAAGCCTAGTCTATGCGAGCTGGCCATTGTTACTACTATTTATTAAAAACCCTAAAATCCCCGTAAGTTATTTACTTGAGCCGTTTTCAGTAGGAAGTTTGGCCTTTAAGACCTCTTACTAAAAATGACGAGAAAATAACCTTTTATTAAAAAAGTGACAGCATTGTCAGGCAATTTAGATGCCTGGTCCTTTACTCAGTGGTCTTTCTCGTGTTACTGATCGCAAGGTCACCTGAGAGGGACAGCCACAGGTACACACCAAGGTACAAGGATGTATCTCATAACTTCTGAAATACACCTGTCCATGAACCATCACATGGGACATACCGGGAAGTGAACAATAGCCTGACACACGCCATTTCATTATTTCTGAGCTACACAATCCCAGCACTCGATACACTAGGGAGACAAAACCAAAGGCCAGGGAAAGATACAGAGGGACAGAGAGATTCACTTTAAAGACAGAAACAGGCAGTTAATTAACTGAAAAGATGTTGTGTAAATATGGGGAAAAAGACAGGGCAGTGGGACTAACTGCAGAAGTGAGATCTTCGTGAGTAAAATTACAAGAATGAGAACATTAAATACAGGCATTGTCAGATCAGCTGAATGGCTTGTTACATCAAATTCTGAATCTGCTTCACAGAACACCACAAACAACATAAACTGGAACAAGATGACAGCCCAGCATGGAGAGCTGTGCACACCATGCTAGTGTGTTGCTCAGTGAACTGCACTATCTGGAGAGTATTGAAAATTTTACTAACATATGCTAACTATACTCGCATCAGATTACTGCCTATAATTGGAAGGTTTGCTCTCTCTCTGTGTTCATCAGAGACTGAGAGAGTGTGCGCGATAGGCGTGGTTGAATGCGAAACTCATTGTTTGAGAAGGAACGCACATGGAGAAAACAATTTTAAATAAGAACAGCTGGCAGGCTTTTTGTTTATCAATAGAGAGAACGAGGGAAGTTTCATGGACAGATGAGATAAAGTGTTTGAGAATGTTAAAATAAAGGCATTGCCAGACACAACAGCAATATACATCCGTGTGCACATGAATGACAGATGGATGGGAGTTTGGTGTGAGTTCGAATCAGATTTGCTTCGGCAGGTTTGAAGCCGGGAGCCTCAACAGCAGATTATTGGCTTCATTAAGCCTGTACTTCATAGCTCAAGGTTCAAACAGCAGATGCAATAAACCAGTTAGATATATTCTGGAGTAGTGAGTATTTCAAGTTAGAAATGTCAGGGAATGGTGTCAAGAATCAGCTCATTGTCAAAGGGATCTCCCACAGTTGTGACTTGTCTGCTTCAACTGCAGATATTGGCCAGGGATGGGATGGAAACAGTGGAAGGAAGTGGAGTTTGTAACCAGAACAGTAGACAGTGACCTCCATGCTCTTAACAGCAAAGTCAATGATACGATGCATTATGATTCTCCCCTGAAACTGAATAGTTCAACATAGAGATCCGTGAGTAACACTGCCAGAGCAGAGAGGGAGACAGTAATTGAACACCTTCGTTGATGCAGTTAGCAGTGGTCTGTAGAGTGAATATCTAGATTGAGAGATTGGATTGGATTGGAACAATAATAGTGGCAGGAAGTGTAGACGATATGAAATAACTATAATACAGTCATAACTGGTTTATAAAAAAACAAATCTGGATAGTGACACTCACCAGGAACACCAACGATAGCCAGGAAGGGATAATAAAAGTATTGAATAATGAGAAGAGCGAAATAGATCCGCAATGATAATGACATCCAATCAAATGCAGAAAGATACCAAATATAATCGGATAAGCTCCTGTCTATTATTGCAATATTCCTGACTAATGTTCTCAGATTCTGATCCATTGTTGGAATATTTCAGTCTAATGTCCTTAAATTCTGATCCATTGTTGGAACATTCCAGTCTAATGTTCTCAGATTCTGATTTCCCCTTCCCTCTCTCTGGATCTGCTGATCCCTGTCAGTGCTGTCGTTGATGCTCCGCTCATGTTATGAGATGACACATTGAACGGAGCCCATTTATCATTAAAAGATGGAAACCCTCCACTGGGATAATTACAATCCATGGAGATTGGCATTAATCGCAGTCACTGAACAAATAGACTCAGTTAACCAGTTCAATACATCACTTTGCATATACTGGATGCAATGGATGAGGGTTGCTGAGGGATGGACCATAAATCTTTCAATATTTTATATCTTTTTTTCCTTGTATCTGAGCGTATTAACAGAACACTGTATATTCCATTCTGTTTATGAAAGGAGGCAGTTATAAAATAACATATCGGCTGCATAATAAAGGGGGGGGTGTGTGGTGGGCAAGATTCTAGATACCGGAACACAAAGTATGGTGCTTATTGACCAGTGTGAGTCTACTCCTGGTTTTAATGCCCTGTTATCAAATCCTTTCATAACCTTGAGATAGAGCATTGGGACTGCTGCTCAGGAACAGGCCGAAGAAATTCTCTTCCAATGGGCCTATTACAGAGGAGAAGAGAAGACCATTCAGCCCATATTAGCCTGTTGCTACTTGAAAAGGTGGAAAGCTGGAATATTGGCACATTTTGTCAACAGAATCATTCAGAACAAAGAGATGTGTTGCTGCAGCTGCATAAAGTGTAACTGAGAGGGCACCTGCAGTACATTGTGTTGTCTGTGTTTCTGTATCTGAGAAAGGATGGACCTCCACCAGATACAGTTTAACGGCTGCTCGTAATCCACGGGTTGTTGTGTCTTGGATCTGTTACACAGGGACAGGAGGAGGCCGTGCAGCCTCTCGAGTGTGTTTAGAGGAACTGGAGGAGTCCATTAAGCCTCTTGAGTCTATTACAGAGGGACAGGAGGAGCCTGGTCAGACTTTCGAGCCCGTTATAGAGGGGCAGGAAGTGTTGATTTAACTTTCAAGTCTGTTATACATAAATATTAGTTTTAAATTAGTTGTGGAATAGGAAATACCTGATGTCAACATTTAAGTTCAAACTTTGAACAAGGCCAATTTTGAAAGTGTTAGGTGAGCCCTCTGAAAGACTGATTGGGGTACCCTATTCACAGCTAAAGGGGTGGTTGGTAAATGCAAGTCCATCAAAACGTGATTTCAGAGAGTCCAGAGCCAACGTGTTCCTATTAGTGAGAGGGGCAAGGCTGGTGGGTGCAGGGAGTGCTGGATGGCCAGATATATTGATGTTATGGTCAAGGTAAGGAAGGGGGCATATGTCAGGTAAACAGAGCTGAGATTAAGTGAATCCCGAGAGGTGTATAAGGGCAATAAGGGTATAGTCAGCAGGGAATTCGGGACAGAAAAATGTGGACATGATATGGCTTTAGAAATAGGGTTAACGAGGCATTGAAGAAATTCTACAAATCCTGTAATGGTAAAAGATTAAGTAGGGTGAGAACTGGGCCCCTTAAAGATCAGTAAGACTACCTATGTGTTGAACCACCCGAGATTGGAGGGACATGAAACAAAAATTTCTCCTCAGTATTTAATGATGAGGAGGTTACAAGAGCGAGAGAATGAATAAATATACAGTGATACATTGAAAGGTGTCTATATTACAAGGATGTGTTTGACATTTTAAAACACATAAAGGTGAACTAATCCCTGGGACCTGATCATTTGTATCCCAAATGTTTGTGAGAAGCTAGGAAAGAAATTGGTCAGCAGTTTGCTGATATATTTGTATCATTGATTTCCACAGGTGAGGTGTCAAAAGACTGGAGGGCAGCTAACATTGTGTCATTATTTTAAAAGTAAGGAAAAAAAACAGGTAACCATAGATCGCTGAACCTGACGTCAATGGTGACTAAATTGTTGGAGGGGATTTTGTGGGAAAGGATGTAAATGCATTTGGAAAGACAAGGACTGAAGAGGGCTTTGTACATTGGAGATCACGTCTCACTGACTCGGTGTAATCTTTTGAGGAAGTGATGAAGATGATTGATGAAGACAGGCCAGTGGATGTTGTCTTTATGGAACTCAGTAAGATTCCCAAAATGTTCTACATGGTAGACTGGTTAGCAAGGTTAGACTTCCTCGGATCCAGGGAGACCTCGCCATTTAGATCCGAAATTTTCTTGAATATTGGAGACAGGGCGTGACAGTGGATATTTGTTCATTAAACTTGGAGACCTGTGACCAGTGGCTTTCCGCAAAGATCAATAGTGGGTCCACTGCCTTTTGTCACTGATACAAATCATTTACATTTGAGTATATGAAGTATGGTCAGTAAGGTTGTAGATAATTCCAAACTTGGTGGTGTAGTAGACAGTGAAGAATGATCTCTCAGACGATAATGGGACCTTTTTTAGGTGAACCGAGGAGTGGCAGATAGAGTATATTTTAGTTACATATGAGGTGTTGCATTTTGGCAAGACAAATCAAGGTAAGACTTACAGGTAGTGCCCTGTCGAAAGCTGCTAGTGAAGGAGAACTCCATTGAAATGATCGAATCCCTACAGTGAGGAAACAGGCTTTTCGGACCATCGAGACCACACCGAACCTCTAAACAGTATCCCACTGGACAAACACCTGCCCTATCCCTCTGAGCCTGCATTTTCCATGGCTAATCCACCTACCCTACACAACCCTGGGTATGGTGCGCAATTTAGCATGGCCAATCTACACTTACCTGTATATCTTTATACAGTTGGAGTAAAACATAGCACCCGCAGGAAACTCACACAGACATGGGGAGAATGTACAAACCCCACACAGCGAGTCATTCAATGATGGAATTAAACCCAGGTCACTGCCCTGTGAGGCAGCAACGCTAGCCTCGTGGTGCAGGTTCTCCGTTCCTTGAAAGTGCCGTCACAGGTAGACAGCGCAGTGATGAAGGCATTTGGTGATATTTCCTTTATTGGTGCGTGCTTTGAGTCGAAGCATTTGCATGACATGTTAAATCTGTCCAGGACATTGGTTTGGCCACTTTTGTAATATTGCCTTTAATTCTGTTCTCTCTACTGTCGGAAAGATGTTGTCAAACTTGAAAGGGTGCAGAAGAGATTTAAATGAATGTTGCAGGTGTTGGAGGGTTAGAGTTTCATGGAGAGTTTTAATAGGCTGGGGCTATTTTCAAGTGTTGAGGCTGGGGGTGGGGGTGGGGGATCCTTAACGGGGTTAAAAAATCATGAGGGGCATAGATAAGGTAAACAGTCAATGTCTTCCCAGGATAGACAAGTCCAAACTTAGAAGACAAAAGTTTAAGGTGAGAGGAGAATGATTTAAGCAGGGACATGAGGGACAACATTTTCACACAGAGACTGCTGTGTGTATGGATTGAACAGACAAAAGAGGTGGTGGAGGCAGGTACAGTTACACCATTTAAAAGGCATTTGGATGGATACATGCATGGGAAGGGTTTAGAGGGAGATGGGCCAATTGCTGGCAAGGGGGACGAGATTAATTTAGGATATTTGGCGGTATGGATGACCAGACGGAAGGATCTTTTTCCGTACTGTACATCTCTGAGAGTCTATTGACTCTTCAGTGTATAACACGGGAACAGGAGGAGGTTATTTAGCTTCTGAATTCTGTCAGTCCGCTGGTTTGCTCAATTACAGAGAGTCAAATACAAAAATACATTCAGAATTTGATGGTGTTTTACAGAAACAGGAGAAAGGCTTTTAGTCAAGAAAAAGCTGTACAGAATGTGAAGAGGCCATTCAGTCCCTCACCTCCATTCCACAGGAGCAGCAGGTGAACACAGAGCTATTGGAGCCTGTTACTCAGGAGCAGGAGGAGGACATCTATTTTCACAAACTTGGGATCATGCGTGAATCATTCAATTGCTTGAAACTGGGACACAGGGACAGGAGCCAGTCACTCAACTGTTCGAGACTGGGGCACAGGAACAGGAGCCAGTTATTCAACTGCTCAAAACTGGGGCACAGGGATATCTGCAGGCTAGTGAGGATCCTGTTACGCAGGGACAGGAGGAAGTGACTCACTCCCCACCAGTATGGGACACTGGGAGAGAAGGGGAGTTTGCTTGGAACAAAGAGAAATATATGATAAGTTGCATCAGTGGTCCATTCAATCCTGCCCCACCATTCACTAAGACCACGGCTGATCTGATGGCGATTCCCTCATTCCATTTTACAGAGATGCCCCTCTCTGCAGCCTCTGCTCCATTTGTTGGTCATGTTGCAGACTCAGATGCTGTAACAACAGTCACCATCACTCATCCAGAGGGTCGGGTCTAACTGGATGAGTCAGGATTTGAAGGGTCCAATCACAAGAATTAAAACAAAAATAAACGCATAGCCGGGTGTTTAGTTCTCTGACATAACCATTACATATTCAGGATGGAGCACTGGGTAGATCCGGCTAGTGTACTGCTGAATGCAACCCAGCTATATACAGAGTGAAACTCTGTGCAGCCCACACCAATGCTGGATCTATAATCCTGGGTGTAATGTCGAGCGTGGGGGGCTATGCAGTCTGCACTGGTTCATTCATATATAAACCCAGGCTGTTGCATTGTTCAGTAACACTGTGTTACATCGCAGCTCAGTGTGGGGAAACTGGCAACCAATGTTGGAACTGACAGGATGTGCAGCTCCCATCCATTTACAGCTCCATATTTCCACTGTGCCTTGACAAGGGATGCTGCGAATGTGAAAGTCACTACGAGGAAGAGATGTAAATGGAAACAATTTAAATACCAATAGTTCTGATTAAGGCGTGTATCACTCTAGTATTTAAAGACGAAATAACTGAGATAATATCCAATGAGATTTTGTAAATGATGCAAACAATAAGAGGGGTTGGTAACGTTATAGTGGTTGCACTATAAGCCTTCAAATAATCAATGGGAATTAGAGGAACAAATATGCAGGAAGACTGGCGTGACTTGCAGGAGCAATAGGGTTGTCATAATAGGTGATTTTAATTATCCTAACATAGACTGGGACTTCCAGAGGGTTAAGAACTTAGGTGGAACGTAATTTGTTAAGTGTGTTCAGGAAAGCTTCCACAAGCAGCATGTACAGGGTCCACCTCGGGAAGGGACAAACTCGACCTACTGTTGGGAAACAGGGCAGGATAGGTGACGGAGGTAAAGTGGGGGAGCATTTTGGGAAAAGTGACCAGAGATGTATTAATGTTAAAATAGGTATGGTAGGGAAAAAAAAATGGCCCACAGATTCAAGTTCTAAATTGGGGCAAGGCGAATTTTGTTGACATTAGACAGGGGATTTCATGGCTTGATTGGAGTAGTGTGTTTCCAGACAAAAGGATCCCGGGAAAGTGGGAGGGCTTCAAAAGTGAGGTAGCTCGAGTTCAAGGTCTGCATGTTCCTGTGAGGGTGAAGGGAAAGTGAGGCTGGAAGAGAGAACCCTGGATAACAAGAGATATTGCGGCTCTGAGCAGAAAGAAAGGAGGCATCGCTCAGGTACAGGCAGCTGGTTCCAAGGGAATCCCTGGAGGTACACATGGGTTAAAGGAGTTTCCTGAAGAAGGTTTTCAGCAGGGCTAAAATGGGGTATGAGATAGCCTTGGCTGAGCAGATGAAGATGAATCCAGATTCAGTATAGTAAATAAAAAGAACAACTAGAGAGAGATAGGACGCCTTAAAATCCAATATGGGCATGCATGTGTAAAACCTCAAGAGATGGGTGAGGTCCTCAATTTCCCCTCTGTGTTTATCATGAAGAAAGACATGAAGACCTGTGACCTTTGGGAGGTTAGTTGCGATATCTTGGCACAGTCAATATCACAGTAGAGGTGTTATTGGAAATATTAGAATGCATAAAGTCAGATAAATCTCTTGGTCCTGACCAGATATATCTAAGAGCACTGCACAAGGCGAGAAAAGGTAGTTCAGGGGCAAGGTCCCGGAAGACTGGGCAGTAGCAAATGTAGTGCCCTTATTCAGAAGGGCTGCAAAGAAAGGCCTGGGAAATATAGACCAGTAAGCTTCACATCTGTATTCGGCAAACCGCTTGAGAAGGTTCGGAGATATAAGATATGGATGCATTTGGGAAGACAGAGTTTGACTTGGAGCAGTCAGCATAGCTTTGTGCATGGCAGATCATGCCTGACAAAGTTTGATAGAGATTTTTGGGGAAGTGACCTGGAAGGTTGATGAGGAAAGATGGTGGACATCGTCTATATGGATTTCAGTAAGGTCTTTGATAAGGTTCCACATGGTAGGCCGCTCTAGAAGGTTAGATCGCATGGACTCCAATGTAAACTGGCAAATTGGCGACACAATTGGCTTAATGTTCTGAAACAAATGGCTTTGGTGGAGGTATGCTTGTCAGACTGGAGGCCTGTAACTAGTGGAGTGCCTTAGTGGTCGGTCCTGGGCCCATTGCTGTTTGTTATCTATATCAATGATTTGGACCAGAGTGCACAACGCAACGTTAGTAGGTTTGCAGATGACACTAAATTAGGAGACATCACTTACAGTGAGGAACGTTATCAGAAATTGCAGCAGTACCTTGATCAGCTGGGGAAGTGGGCTGAGAAATAGCAAATGGAGTTTAATTTAGATAAGTGTGACGTCTTGCATTTTGGAAAGTCAAATCCAGGGAGGAGTTTAATGACGAATGATAGTGCCTTAAGACGTGTAGTGGAACAAAAGGTCGTTGGAGATCAGGTGCACGGTTGTCTGAAATTTGAGTCACAGATACACAGGACAGTGAAGAAGGCTGTTGGCACATTGGCCTTCATCAACGCATTGAGTATAGAAGTTGGGACGTTATGCTGCAATTGTACAGGATGTTGGTAAGGCTGCAGTTGGAGTATTGTGTTCAGTTTTGTTCATCTTGCTCTAGAATGGATATTATTGAACTAGAAAGTATGCAGAACAAATTTCCAGTGATGTTTCCTGGGCTATAAGCTCTAAGTTATAGGCAGAGGTTGGAGAGTTTATAACTTATTTCTTTACAGCTAAGGAAACTGAGGGGGTTCTTATAGAAGTGTAGCCCTTATAAAATCATGAGAGGCGTGCATGGAGTGAATACTTCAACCTTCTTTCTCAAGTTTGGTGAATCGTTGACTAGAGGACATCCATTAATGTTTGGAAAGGATAAAAAATATAAAAAGGAAACTGAGGGGCAACTTTTTTACATAGAGTGTGGTACACATATGGACTGAGCTGTCAGTGGAAGTGATTGAGGTGGGTACAATAACAACATTGAAAAGGCAATTGGACAAATACACAGATAGGAAAGGATTAGAGGGATACAGAACAAGGGCAGGGAAATGGGGTGAGTCTGGATGTACATTTTGGTTGCCATGGACCAGCTAGGCCAAATGACTAGTCATACTGGCAGTCTCGAGCAATATGACTGTAAATGAGTGTGTTTTGGGGTGGAGATAGGATGCGGGGGGGAGACTGAGATAAAATATCATGGAAGGATATGTTCACAGGTTTCAGAATGAAGACATTTCGATAGTATCATGCAACACGGGTCTGTATTTCGAAGAATTATGAGTGAAAGGGATATTGCTGTGAGTTCAGGCGATGGAGAGTTTTGGATGAGCATTTGTTCTGCAGCTTTGTAACTGGGAGTGAGGACAGCAGAGTCTTCGCCTCACTGGGCTGAATCTAACAAAAAACTGTCGCAGTGACATTTAAATTTGGTGTGACAGAGGGGTTGTCTGCACGAGGCCGAGCTAGTTTCCTGGTGCTGTCTTACCAAACTCATCTCATTAACTAGCCACCCCACTCCATAGTGACCCTCTCATACAATGCCAACCCGATTCTGCCACCCATCATGACTGGATGACTGGAGGTACTCACAATCGCCTGGATGCCCCTGGATATTCTGTGATCACTGACACTGGTGCCATCTTGAAAAGGCCGATGGGCACACGGTTGCGCTTTCTCACATTGGAGCTGCCCTGCACATTTTCCCCAAACATGGCAGCGAAGGGGAAATTACACCACGGTTTGTCGACAGCAACATGGAGATCCTGGTGGATGGGCAAGTACAAAAGGGGACCATTTTCTTCCCTGAGGGGGCCACACTACCAGACCCACCGAGCATGGTCTGCTCTCTCCACCTACCTCAGTGCAGTATCTACGGTCTGAAGAAATGTCCAGCAATACAGGAAAAGCATCAATAACCTTCCCCACTCTGGAGGGTTAAGGGTCACCGTGTTCTCTCTGCTCCCTCACACTCACTGTATATCTGTTCTAGCACCGACCCCCGAACAAGGCTCATGCTCCACCAATCTCACTACTGCATACAGCACCTTCCCTCTCTTTCTCTCTTGCCTTTCTAATGCCACCCACATAGTTATAGAATAGTCCTGGGAATGCCAATTATGGAATTTTCCAGGTATTGTTCCAACTTATTCCCAGTTTCAGGAAAACGGCTGTGCCCCAGTGTGTAACATGTAAGAGGATGGAGTAGAGATGTACGTTTCTCAAATCACACACAATTAAAATCCATCATGAGGCCATTCAGTACTTCAAATATGCTCAAACTTTCAATACGTTTGGGGGTGATCTGATGGTTTTCTCAGCTCCATGTTACAGGAACTTTTAGGATATCCCAGGTTCCTGTTACTGAGCATTCGATTCTCAGACACTTCATACCCCGGGTTTCTTCTAGCACGTGTTCAGAAGGCATTTCCCATGGGGACGGACTCTGCTTACAATATATTTCATCTGATTTATAAATTCATACAACAGTCAGCATGCTTTCCACAGACCAATCAAAAACATGCACTTATTTTATGCTTATCGATATCCAATCACAATTAGTCATTCTGGTTATTTCACTGGTCTCACCTTATTGTATTCAGCCAAAGACAGCTTCCAAACACTTGCCTCATTATAAAATATGATCTCTAGCAGAGAACGTTTTTGTCTGAAATACACCTTTTCCCTTGTCATTAAAATTTCTCTTGCCCTTTGTCTGTGACTGATTCTGTGTGTAATAGTTACACAGTCTCCCGCTCAGTTGGCTGGATGGTTGGTTTGTGATGCAGAGGGAGGCCACCAGCGCAGGTTCAATTCCCCACACCGACAGAGGTTACCATGAAGGGGATGCTCTCTCAACCTCACCCCATCACCCGTGTTGGGACGTTCAATGTAAAGCATGAGTGATCTCTCTAAAAAAGAGTTATTTGGGACTCTAATCTATCAATGTTTGCATTTGAATTTTTTAACATTTATTTTATTGAAAAAGATATTTTATTATTTATATTAAACCAATAACAAAACAACTCAAATAACTGAACAAAATTACACCCATGTGCATGTATATACAAAATAAGTTAAAGTCTCTAAACGGACAGAAGAAAAACAAAAATAAACAATAAATAATCAATAAATAATATGCCTCAGCATAACAAAGTGATAGCTCTCGTTCTTCGAGAGCATGAACTGATACACATTCATACATTCACAATTTTTAATATGTGGTTCATTAGACAATATCGTCATGGCTATACAAAAGCCCTGTTTAGATTGTCAGATCAGCCTGTATCGCGGTAATCCAAAAAGGGTTGCCATATCTTATATAAATCTCTGCTTTTCGGTGCACTATATTTGTGAGAATGTCCAAAGGGATATTCCCCATGACGAGCTTATGATGACACAACAGACCCGGAGGTTTTTCAGACATCCAACACAACAGAATATTTTTACTAGCACAGGAAGTATGTGGCAGATACTAAAGGAGTATTGTGCATCAGTATTTACTGTGGAAAAGGATATGGAAGATATAAAATGTAGAGAAATAGATGGTGACACCTTGCAAAATGTCGATATTACAGAGGAGGAAGTGCTGGTTGTCTTGAAACGGGTAAAGGTGGAAAAATCCCCAGGACCTGATCAGGTGTACCCTAGAACTCTGTGGGAAGCTAGAGAACTGATTGCTGGGCCTCTTGCTGAGATATTTATAGTATGGATAGTCACAGGTGTGGTGCTGGAAGACTGGAGGTTGACTAACGTAGTGCCATTGTATGAGAAGGATGTTAAGGACAAGCCAGGGAACTATAGACCAGTGAGCCTGACGTTGGTGGTGGGCAGGTTGTTGGAGGGAATCCTGAGGGACAGGATGTGCATGTATTTGGAAAGGCAAGGACTGATTAAGGATAGTCAACATGGCTTTGTGCGTGAGAAATCATGTCTCATAAACTTGATTGAGTTTTTTAAGCAAGTAACAAAGAGGATTGAAGAGGGTAGAGGGGTAGATGTGATCTATACGGATTTCAGCAAGGGTTTTGATGAGGTTCCCCATGGGAGACTGAATGGCATGGTTAGATCTCATGGAATACAGGGAGAACTAGCCATTTGGAGACAGAACTGGCTCAAAGGTAGAAGAAGAGGGTGGTGGGGGAGGGTTGTTTTTCAGACTGGAGGCCTGTGACAAGTGCAGCGCCACAAGGATCCGTGTTGGATTCAGTACTTTTTGTCATTGACATAAATGATTCAGATGCGAGCATAAGAGGTACAATTAGTAAGTTTGCAGATGACTCCAAAATTGGAGGTGTGGTGGAGAGCGAAGAGGGTCACCTCAGATTGACCAAATTGCCAATGGGCTGAGAAGTGGCAGATGGGGTTTAATTCAGATAAATGTGAGGTGCTGCATTTTGGGAAAGAAAATCTTAGCAGGACTTATACACTTAATGGTAAGGTCGCAGGGAGTGTTGCTGAACAAAGAGACCTTGGAGTGCAGGTTCATAGCTCCTTGAAAGTGGAATCACAGGTAGATAGAATAGTGAAGAAGGCGTTTCCTTTATTGGTCAGAGTATTGAGTACAGGATCATGTAAGATCATGTTGCGGCTGTCCAGGACACTGGTTAGGCCTGTGTTGAAATATGGCGTGCAATTCTGGTCTCCTTCCTATCGGAAATATGTTGTGAAACTTGAAATGGTTCCGAAAAGATTTCAAGGATGTTTCCAGCTTTGGAGGATTTGAGCTAGAGAGAGAGGCTGAACAGGTTGGGGCTGTTTTCCTTGGAGCGTCGGAGGCTGAGGGGTGACATTATCGAGGTTTACAAAATTATGAGGGGCATGGATAGGGTAAATAGGTAAAGTCTTTTCCCTGGGGTCAGGGAGTCAGAATGAGAGGGTATAAGTTTAGGATGAAAGGGGAAATATATAATAGAGAACTACGGTGCAACTATTTCACACAGAGAGTGGTACGTGTATGGAATGAACTACTAGGTGATGTCAGGGAGGCTGATACAAGTGCAACATTTAAGAGGCATTTGGATGGGGAAATGAATAAGAAGGGTTTGGAGTGTTATGAGCCAGGGATTGGATTGGTTTGGGATATGTGGTCGGCATGGATGGGTTGGACTGAAGGGACTGTTTCCATGCTGTATATCTCCATGACTCGATGATTCTATGACTTATATTATTATCTATTTTTTGGTGCACCATACTGGTGAGAAAGTTCAAAGGGATATTCTCCATGATAAGGTTACAAAGTCTCAACAGACCCGTGGAGTTTTCAGACATACAACACAACATAATATCTTTCCTAGCATACAAAGTAAGGATGTATTTTTTTCCCATGTGCACCTGTGTAAGATACTCTGGGCAGGTCCAGGAAAAGACAAACCAGGTCCATCTCCAATTCGGTCCCCATGACCCACTCTACCACACCTAACACAGTTCTCCAATATATACAAAGCCTGCAGCAGGACCTCATGCAATGAGTAAGAGTGCCTGTAGTCATTCTGCATTTAGGACACGTTGAAGATAATCCCACTTTGAATTTTGAGAGAAAATCTGTGGTCAGATAGAACCTATGAAGATTTTTCAACTGCATGGAATGGGTTCTATTACAGATCAAACTCCTTCGAGCATTTTCACAAATATCCTCCCATGTCTCCGAAGAGATCTAAAATCCCAACTCTCTCGCACAGACGTCACAAAGCTGCACAGCATTGTCTGCGGGGACACTCTCCAACAAATGGTAAAGGGTCCTGACAGAGAGTGTATTCTTTACAATAATCCCCTGCTTCTCTGTATCGGATCTATATGTGGTTTTTAAAATTGTGTTTTTTAATCAAATCTATAAGCTGGAAAAAAAAGTCTCTACTAGGTAGTTCATACTGTTATTTGATCAAACGGTATCATTGTTTCTCCTTCAAGTAACACGTGGTGGCTCGGTGGTTAGCACTGCTGACTCAGCGCACCAGGGGCACGGGTTTAGTTCCAGCCTTGGGTGACTCGCTATGTGGTGTTAGTATATTCTCAACTGTGTCTGCGTAGGTTTCCTCCCACAGTCACAAACATGTGCAGGTTTGATGACTTGGCCATTGCTCAATCGCTCATAGTGTTCCAGGATCTGTAAGTTGTGGCATTAATCAGGGTAAATATAGGATGGTAGGGGAATGGGTGTGGGTGGGTTACTCTTCAGAGGATCGAAGTGGACTTGCTGGGCCCAAGGACCTGTTTCCATACTGTAGGGATACTAATAATTCTAAATCACCCAAGCAAGGTATCCCTTTCGCTGCCCACAGTTTAAACCTGGAATCCATTATCCCCGGTATACCAATTAAACAGGTAAGAAACATGGTTTTGGCTGTATTGCTTCGATCTGACGCTTTGTCCTTGAAATTTTAACAGTATTGATAATCATTATTTTATGACAATATTCCAAAATGTTGTCATAACAACAGACTAATAAGGGTTCACTTTGTCTGAGAGGGCTCAATGTCTAGCCATATCGATTCCGAGACCTCAGCGGCCCAGGCACTAACATACGATGAAAAAAAAAACTTAATTGATTGTTTTTAATCGGGGAGATCTAACCGACACATCCCGGGTACTGCGGGCAATTCAGCAAGGCCAATCCACTCTCAGCTGCATATCTATGGACGATAGGAGGAAACCCACACAGGCATGGGGAGAATGTTCAAAATCCACATAGAGGGTTGCTCGAGGTTCGAACTGAACGCAGCTCCTTGGTGACGGGAGGTATCAGTGCTAACCACAGATCCACCATGCGCATCTGTTAGTGCTGTTAGTTACTTGTGGCTAACTAAAGAAACCTTGCCTGACTTGTTCCTGTCACTGAACCTGACTCAGTCTGAGAACTTTATCATCGGCCATATCACCAATCTGGTTACATTTAAAATTTGGTGTCAGCAGTGGAGGAATGGGGCGAGAAAAGGAAACAGTGACACCCTCCAACATCTGTCAGAGCAGGAATTAGGATAAATCATCAAAGTGGGATTTTAGTCAAGTGGGAATTCTCTTTCCCAGAAGTTTGGCGTGGCTGGACCTTTATATTACATCGAAGCTGGCTTTGTCTGATTTTCCATGGACAGGTGAATCAGGGATAATGGTGCATGGAAAGAAACGTGCAGCTGGGATCACAATGTGATGAGCCATGACCTTATTTACTGATGGAGTAGTGTGAAAGGGCCGAATGGCCCACTTGTGTCCCTCAGCCCTATGTTCTGATGTTCCATTCAGCCCTCTAACATGTTAAACAGGGAGAGATCGAGGCCAATCCGATGGTTAGGTGTAGTTTTGGACATGTACTTGGAAAATCCAGGCTGGATCAGGAAGTGACCACCACCCCACCCCCCAGTCCCTGTTTACAGGCTTCCCTTCTCTGTAACTTCTGCTCCAGATGTGGGTCATGTTGCAGACCCAGATACGCTGGGAATACAGCCACATATCCCACCCAGGGTTAAAACAACAAATCCTCTGCTCTCCCTGAATGCAACATTGTACAACACGATTTCCAGCAAAATAATCCGTTACTTTCCAAAAGCATAACATGTGAAATTAATAAATAGGAACAAGAGTAGGTCAATCAGTCCCTCAAGCTAACCCTGTCATTTAATAAGAACATGGCTAAGCTACTCCAGGGCTCAACTCCACTCTCTTGCCGACTCCTTGTATCCCTCCACACCTCTCTGAGAAAGGGAATTCCAGACATTCACTACCTTCGGAGAGAAGACATTACTCTGAATCTCAGATTGAAATTGATGTTCCTTATTCAGTATCTATATCATCGAGTTCGACACTTTGCTCAAGAATGGAAAAAACTTCTCAACCTCTACCTTCTCCAACCCCTTCAGTGTCTTGTAGTTTTCAGCAGGATCACTCCTCATTCATTTAAAACCCAATGAATTAACGCCTCACCATCCTAGAGATTCTCAATAACACAACCCTTTCATCCCAGGAAACCACCTAATGTACCAACCGAGTTACTTGCTGCATCATCATGCTGACTTTATGTTTCATACCCAGGAAGACTCCAATGCCTTTCCTGTTCCTTTTCTGGAAGTCCTCTCCATTAAGTAACAGCCTGCCTTTTGATTCTCAGTGTCATTCTCAAACTCGGATGTGTATTGCACTCAGCTCCCTCCTTCAGGCTGTCAGCATAGATTGTAAATAACTGATGCCATCAGACTGATATTTGTGGTACTCCAGCAGATAAACCTTTACCATAAGGATCCATTAATCCTGACTCTCCGATTTCTGTGTTAAACAATCATCATCCCATGTTAATACAGTATCCGACGTCCTGGAGCTCCTGTTTTGTGTAAGAACCTTTATTTTGTAATACCTTGTGGAAAATCTCTGGAAAGCCTGGTGTCCACCAGATCGCCTTTATCAAGTCCACTTGTTACATTTACAGGCATCTCCAGAAATACTTTGCATGATTTTACAGGGCAAAGTATCATTTCCCTTTCACAAAACCACCCTGACTCTGCGTGAAGATGTTCTAAATGCCCATGCTTCCCAGGTTTTCCAAACTATACTAGTCCTATCTGTTTTCATTAGGTCCATGTGCCTCCAAATGTTTCCCATTCATATGTTTGTCCAAATGAGTTTTAAATGTTGTTGAAGTCCTTGCATCTCCCACTCTTCCTCTGGAAGCTCATTCCATACCCACACCGCCCTCTGTGTATAAAAGCTGCCCCTTAGTCCCTTTTAAATCTACCCTCTTTCACCTTAAACCTATTCCCTCTATGTTTGGATTCCCCTACCCTTTGGAAAAGACTTTGGCTATTCACCCTATCCATACCTCTCATGATTTTATATGTTTCTATAATGTCACTCCACACATCCTACACTCCATCTGATGCTAACTTCAAGAACAAGCGTTTAAAGTTAAGCACTGCAAAATTGAAACAATATTAAAAACGACAGGTAACCAACACTCAGCCCAAATGTCATGCTGTGATTTGTTTTTCTCCATGTTACAATACTAAGGCAGCATGAAACGCTTACTAGTGCCAATAAGAAGGCAAGCACCTGAATTCCTTTGTCTAAAGGGGGTGGTGATCACGACAGTGAAAACGGTTCTGTGGCCAGATTTATATAATACCACATGGTCAACATTCTCCCTCCTGGCCTCCGTATGACTTTGTGTTGTTGTGTCTTCTTTATCTGGCATTCAATAGAGAGAACCCCTTTCCTCCATTAACACCTTAAATTCGACCCGTTATACAGAATCTTTCCTTTCACCACTGCTAAAAGCCCGTTTTTCTTTTGCCACACACTCTTTTCCCTGCCACCCATCCTCCACTTCCGGCAAGGGATTAAAAGACCATTTTGCAATTTGAAGAATTATCACACTGGACTGGAAACGCTAACACTGTTTCTCTTTCTCTAGAGATAGTGACAGACCTGCAGAGTTTCTCCAGAAATGAATAGGCGCAGAACAATTTTTCAATTAAATAAATAAATATGGAATACTGGAAATAAAAATAAAAAACCTTTATAGAAGGTTCACTGGACCTGAAAGTTTAACTCTGCATTCAATCCAGAAAATTCTGCAACATCTTTAGCAATTTCTTCTCCAATTTCTGTTTATGAACAATTTCCAAAGACATATTGTCAAAGATGCCCAAACATCCTGTCCAACATGGAGTGTTGTACACTGGGAACTGAACAGGAACACATGGTGACAAGTTCCTTAACTCTGAAACTGCATAAGGCTGGCATCACTGACACTGCAGAGTTCTGAATCATGGTCACGGAGAAAAACAGAAGGAAACACATTCACTTCAAATACAGAAGATGGCATTACTGAAAGGAAAAGATTCAGATTAGTACCTTAAATGGATATTGTTTATGTAACAAATTGGAGGCGTGACACCAAGGAAAGACTTCCAGCAGAATGAGAAAATGAAAATGGAAGTATTTCCGCATCAGAAACCAGAGTCGGTCACTGAATACAGGGCTGATGGGTGACTCGGTCTCGGTGTGAACTGGGGGCAGTCAGAAGCATTCAATTGTAGATATTGCAGCTAAAACTTGGTTATCATCTGATGCTGTAGATTTCAATGACAATCTGTAACTTTTCCCCCAGCATAGTCCATCCGTCTACCATTACCATCAAGCCGATCCATGGGTCAGTGACGAATGTAGGTGAACATGGTCGGGTCGGAATCACGTGCACCTAATCCTGATGACAATCCATTAAAACTACTGCACTTGACTGGTTACACTACAAACATCAGGACTAACATCTGATACAGAGAGAGAGATGATCCCAAGACCTACAAATCAGATCTAAGCTCTGTCGTCCTGTCAAATCCATGCATAAAAGTCGATGGACCATTTAACAACTTACTGGAGGAGAGGACTCCACAAATATCCCCATCCCAAATAATGGAACAGCCCTGTGCATCCATGTAGACGATACAGTATCTGCACCATCCTCAGCCAGAAGTGTTGAGTCGATTACCCACCTCACCCTCAATATGATACCCTCAGAATCACTGATGCCCGTCTTCAACCAATTCAATTCACTGCACGTGACATGAAGCAACAGCTGGACACTGTAGGTACGACAAAGGCATTTGGCCCTGACACCATTCCTGCAATAGGACTGAGGGCTTTTGCTACACAACCAACCGTGTCCCTGAGGAAGCTGTTTCATTCCAGCTCCAACTCTGACAACTCCCTGGCAATGTGGGTAATTACTCAAATATGTCCCATCCCCTAAGAAGGGAATAATTACAATTAGACCAATTGCCACGTCCTCAGTCCCATCACGATGGCCAAATTGGTTGGGGTTATTTTTGACAGAGCTGTCAAACAGTACAGAAATAATCGGTTCAGTGTGGTTTCCGATAGACCCCCATGTGGAGATGGTGTTGTTGTGGAATTGTCATTGGATTGCTAATCCAGATCAGGGTAATTCTCTGGAAACTGGTGCAAGTTAAAAACAATTAATAAAATATCGTGATCCATTATCTGGTGTCAGTCATATTGATCTTGTGTTCAATGTCGATTATAGATGTCGATCTCATTCCCCAGTGTACTTTCAGGAAGTGAATCCCCCGTGCTTTCCTGTCTGGCCTAAAAGTGACTCCAGACACACAGACATGTGATACACTCTTCAATGGTCTCTAAAACGGCCAAGCAAGGCACTCAATTGTATCAAACTGCTCCGAGGTCTTAAAGGATAAACCCGGAGAGAACAGCCGGCACCAGACTCGTTATCAGAAAAGGGAATGGGAAACACAATCCTGTTGACCCTGCAGAGACCTCCTTCCTAACAGCTGAGAGCTTGTGACAACATTTACAGAGCTTTCCCACACACTGCACAGAAGCATCGGGAAAGGAATATGTCATACAACTCATTGAGCTTTCCCTATTCTAGTTAATGGCCGAACATCTCCTCAACGCAGTTTTCCCCATACAATATACATATCTCTTAATATGTTTAAACATTGTGAAACATAAAATGAGAACTGCTGTAGTCCATTCAGCCCATCAGTTTTGCGCCTCCATTCTATGTACAGGCAGTTCACCAATAACACGTGTTGATTAAATACATTTCGACTGCAATGCAATTCATGAACCTTTTTCTTTCAAGTGAACTGGCATTCACTGTGACGCGATTCCTTGTCGGGCACCAGCTGCCTCAGAAACCCTCTGTCTACAAAAGGTACAATCAATGTGTTCAGCAAAAACAGGAATGCAATCCGCTCTGCAGGCCTTGAAACTGAGCCTGAAACTGGGAATTGTAGTCTATATTTCGAAAGAAATCTATTTGAAACTGTGGGGAGAATGTTGGAGAGAACTGGAATTCCCCGTCGGCATCACATGGTCAGTCAGGCCCCGCGCGCTTTCTGGTGAAGATTGTCGTGAAAGATATCGTGCACCAGTGAGTGACTGTCGTGTGAAAGCGTTGCATTTACAGCGCTGTTCCATTACAACATGTAATTTAAAGATTTATTTAGACTGTCCTATTGCTTGTTAGATCAAATTTAATGTTTGGTTTTTACTGATATTTTTGGGGGTTCGCCAATTACCCTCTTTTTTTCCATAGACGCCATTATTAATATTGCACGATTTTGTATACCACAGTGTTGCACAGGAACACAGTTATTGCGTTATTTGAGAACAACCTGGAATGATAGCTGATTTTCTATCTTCACACCATACTCCTGCTCTCTGCCAGTCCCTTTAGTTTCCACAAATCCTTAACTATATTCAGCCCCTTGACTTCCACAGCCTGATCTGGGAGAGACTACCCCTGGTTCGCCAGTCTCCGAGTGCAGACATTTATCCTCATCTCAATGCAAAGTGGCCTGTCTGTACCTAATATTGTCGCCCCTTGGTTTAGACGTCCCAGCCACGGGAATTACCATCCCTGTTTCTAATCTGTCTCGCCCTGTCAGAGTGTTATATATTTCACTGAGATTTCCATTCATTTTCCTAAACCCCATGGAATACAGGTCCAGTCGTTCCAAACTCTGCTCCCACAAGAAGTCTGCCATCCCAGCGATCAGTGTGGTCATCCTTTACTGCTCTCCCTCAATGTCAGGTTTGTCGTCTGTTAGGAAAAGAGACCAAAACTGCACACAATACTGCACAATGTTCGGGATGGGGTCTCACCAAGGCCCTGTACAGCTACAGTGAGATACATTTACTCCTGTACTCAAATCCCCCTGAAATGAAGGTGAATACAGCATTTTTCTTCCTTCCTGCTTTCTGCTCCTGCAATATTGCTTTAAGTGATTGGTGTACAGAGAGATCCAGATTCATTTCAAAGTTACAGTTCCCCACGTGCTGGGCCTACATACAATGGTCAGCGTGCCAATGCCATTCCCAGTATTGACTTCTGGCTTCAGAACTCACTGTCACACATGGACTCGGAGGGCTACGCAGAAATAAACAAAAATGCAGCTTAAGTTCATTTATAGTGCAACATTTTTCAACCACTCCTTTTTCAAATGAGAGGCTGCTAGTCCATTGTTCCCATCAATGTACACAACATCTCAATCTCCCCCATTACTCTCCATCTGCCACGTATTTGCCCAGTCACTCCACTTGTCTCAGTCACCTTGGAGCTTTTTTATATCCTCCTCATCCACTCACAGTCTGACATTGTTTAGTGCTGTCAGCAGACTTGGGAATTTTGCATTTGCACCCATCATCCAAAGATATGATGTGTATTGGGAATAGCTGGAGCCCAAGACACGATCCGTACAATATCCGCTAAGCCTTCCATTTAAAAATAAAATATGGTTTTATTCCTACTCACTCTTTCCTGCCAGCTCTCCCATTCTAAATCTATGACCATATATTAGGCCGAGTCCCATAGGATTCGAATTTGTGCAATAGGCTTGTGGCTTTATCAAAAATCTTTCTGTTAATCCACTCGTATTGCATTGATACCTCCTACGTAAATTTCCAAAAAGCCACTTTCTCAAATATGATTCCCGTTTCATAAATCTCTGATGACATTGTCAATGCCCATTAATTTCAGTCCAATACTTTCTCTAAACTGTTTAGTTGCTATTTACATTCTATTCCCCTTTTCTCATAAGACTGAAATTCCCTAGTATTGCTCGGAAGTTTTCTTTTTGGTTTTGTTTTCTTCTGTGAAGGCATAATTAAAGTATTTGCTCCATAGTTCTGCTATTTCCCGGTTCTCAATTATCTGGTATCAGACTGTCATAAATCTGCAACTTTTTTCTCTTAATTTTACCATTGACATATTTCCAGAAAATATTACAAGTTCTCTCTTATCAACTTTGTGAAGATAATCTTCAGAAACCCATCAATTCCTACCTTAAGCTACTCAATGATTGACCTTCCACAGCCATACAATCACCTAAGCACAGTTTCTGTACTACCAGAAATACAGCACAGTCTACATTCGGCCCACTTTCCGACACAAGACCTTAGCCGTCAATCTTAAAGCATTTGAAGTGCACAACAGTGTCGTTTCTAATGGCTTGAGGTTAGCATGACAACTGCTCAAGAAGTGCATTCCAGACCCCAACACGCTCTGGTTGAAAAACAATTCTCAAATCTTCACAAAACCGTAAATCCTTCACATTTAAAGTGTGTCATTTTGAGTAACAGCAACGGCAACTGTCTATCCACCCTGTCCATGTACCTCGTAATCCTATCCTTCTGAATCACAGACCTCGCAGCCTTCTCTCCTCCAAACTAAACAACCTGAGGTTATCCAGCCTCTCTCCATAGCTGATATGCTCCAGCCAAGGGAACATCTCTGCACCCCCTCCATGACAATCACATCCTTCCTCTAATGTTGTTCCCAGACCTACACACAGTATTCCATCTTGCCCTCACCAAAGTTCCGCATAGTTCTTATAATCTAGGCCTCGATGAATAAAGGCTATGTTTACATTCCCCCAGCCTTTCCCAGATTGTGTATTAACCTGTGCAGGCACATTCAGCGATGTCTGGAGAAGCACCCCTGAGCTTTCTAGTGTGCTGCCATTCATTGAGTACTCCCCTGTCTAGGTCTTTCTTCCAAATTGCATCACCTCATAGTAATCAGGGTTACATTCCTTCTGCCATTGATCAACCCATCTGACCATTCCATCAGTATCTACCTGTAACATAAGGCCTTCCTCCTCACTGCCATCCACCCGGCCAATCTTTGTATCAAATCCAAACTTATTTATTACACACCCCACCCCTCGTCCATATTCACAGCTGCATCATTTATGAATACCACAAATAATAAGGTTAAAAATCTCTCAACATCAGTTACATCACGTGGTTGTGCACTTGATGAAGAAGCAGCGTATCGAGAGCTCGTGCTGCCGAATAAACCTGTTAGACTATGGCCTGGTGTTATGCTATTTTTACATTTGTTCAACGCAGCCCAACAGTAGCACCTCCGAATCACAAATAATAAGGGACGCAGCACTGATGCCCATTGGTACAACATTGGACACTAGCCTCCAGTCACACAAACAGCCTTCTACCACTCCCCTCATTCTCCTACTACTAAAGTTGATTTAGATGCAACTTGGCAAGTTACTAATGAGTCCCACGTGTTCACTGGTTTTCTGTTCCACTTGACACACTTGTAGATTATCTGGGGATTCACTGTAATCTTGTCCATAAGGCCATAAGACATAGGAGCGGAAGTAAGGCCATTCGGCCCATCGAGTCCACTCCGCCATTCAATCATGGCTGATGGGCATTTCAACTCCACTTACCCGCATTCTCCCCGTAGCCCTTAATTCCTTGTGACATCAAGAATTTATCAATCTCTGCCTTGAAGACATTTAGCATCCCGACCTCCACTGCACTCTGTGGCAATGAATTCCACAGGCCCACCACTCTCTGGCTGAAGAAATGTCTCCGCATTTCTGTTCTGAATTTACCCCCTCTAATTCTAAGGCTGTGTCCACGGGTCCTCGTCTCCTCGTCTAACAGAAACAATTTCATAGCGTCCACCCTTTCCAATCCATGTATTATCTAGTAACTTTCTATTAGATCTCCCATTAATCTTCTAGACTCCAATGAATACAATCCCAGCATCCTCAGTCGTTCCTCATATGTTAGACCTACCATTCCTGGGATCATCCGTGTGAATCTCCGCTGGACACGCTCCAGTGCCAGTATGTCCTTCCTGAGGTGTGGGGCCCAAAACTGGACACATTACTCCAAATAAGGCCTAACCAGAGCTTTATAAAGTCTCAGTAGTACAACGGTGCTTTTATATTCCAACCCTCTTGAGATAATTGAAAACATTGCATTCGCTTTCTTAATCACGGACTCAAACTGCATGTTTACCTTTGGAGAATCCGCAACTAGCACTCCCAGATCCCTTTGTACTTTGGCTTTATGAATTTTCTCACCGTTTAGAAAGTAGTCCATGCTTGTATTCTTTTTTCTTTATTTCTTTTGTCCTGCCTTGCCCCTGTGTTAGTCAGTCCTCTCCACACGCAGACTTTCCTCCTTATTGCAGTCTTCAATGGTTTGTCCCTTATCCTGTCATTATTTGCCTTGAATGTGGATTAGACAGCCTGATAAATTTTCTGTTAATTTCCAACTTGCCGTATGTTTTGTGAGTTTTCTAAGTTCACAGTGACCCACCGCTGATTCATTGAAACTCTAGAGAACATAGGCCGAGCTTCCTCATCACGCAATCTCGCCATCTGAGGGATTTATTTGGATAATGTCCATTACACTTCCTCTGTGGTCAGTATATTCTTTCTTTGATTTAGTCACCAAAACTGTTCTCAATACTCTAGGTACAATCTCACCAACACTCTGTGAAACTGCTTCAAAGTGTCTTTACATCTATATTCTGACTCCCTTAAAAGAAGGCAAACCAAACTTTAAGTCTCCACTTACATATATTCCTCCAAATACCCTTCACATCATTGTAGTTTCGAACTCACTGTGTGAGTTCTCATAGAAAGGCTTCTGATAACCTAAAATATGCCAATTCTACTGGATCCTCATTATCTATGCTGTAAGAATCAACTTCAAACAATTCCAAAGTTTGTCAAGTATGATTTCCTTTTCAGAAATGCATACTGAGTCTCTCAAAGTTTGCTGTTAATGTCTAAATATCCAATATCACATTCTATACAATATATTCCAACAGTTTCCCAACAAATGTCAAGTTAATTGGTCTGCAGTTCTCCACACTATCTCTTCTTCTCTTTGTAGATTCTTATATCATTCATCTATAGTGCTTGGATCATGTTTACGAATGTACATTTATCTACATCAGCTTCTGGACTCTGCAGAATGTACAGGAAAATAGAACGCAGTCATCGACAATGCAATCAATACTTCTATTTGTGATTTATGTCTGAAGATTTTGGTATGAAGTACATCTGGTTGTCAAGGTTAGCAATGCTCAATCCGGCTGCATGTTCAATATTGCCTTGTTACTGATATGAATTGACTTTATGCCTTTACTTCCACAAGTCCTATACAATCACTTCGTATTTCTGGGTGATTTAGTGGATCTTACTCCATTAAGACAGATGTAAAGTAACTGGTCATTTGTTTTGCCATTTCCCTGTTATTCACCACAAACATGTCTCCCCCGATTGCAAATTTCCACATTTGACTATGTTTTTTTTTGAATTATAGATCATCGATGTTTGCAGTCCTTGTGTTCCGGTTTGTTTGCATGCATGTTCGCTTTTTGATTTCCTTATCAGTTTCATGACCCTCCTTTTCTGGATTGCAATTTTCTGAGAATTCTTTGGATTCCACAATGTCTGGAATTCTTCTGAAGTCGCTTCCTGTGATTAATATATTCTTTAATTTGTTATGTTAATCATCGAGTCACTTACTTTCTCTTTGGTATTTTCACCTGAAATAAGTCGACATATCTTTCAGACTATGCAGTATTTCTATAAATCTCCTGGTCCTGACCAGATATATTCAGGAACACTGCAGGAGGACAGAGAAGTAATAGTGGTGGCCCTGGTCGGTACTTTTGTATCATCAGTCGCCAACGGGTGAGGTCCCGGAGGATTGGAGGGTAGCGAATGCTGTGCCCTTATTCAAGAAGAGCTACAAAGAAAAACCTGGGAATGAGAGACCAGTCAACCTAACATCTCTACTAGGTACGTTTCTTGAGAAGACTCTGAGAGAGACGATATACGTGCATTTGGCAAGGCAGGGTGTGATTATGAGCAGTCAGCACGTCTTTGTGCGTGGGGGATCATGGCTCAAACATTTGTGAGAGTGCTTTGGTGAAATGACCAGTAACTTTGACAAGGGCCTGGTGGTATACGTAGTGTATATGGATTTCAGTAAGGCCTTCAGTAAGGTTCCACATGGTAGGCTGCTCTGGAAGTTTAGATCATATGGAATTGAGGGGGAGCTGGCAAATCAGATCCACAATTTGCTTGATGGTAGGAAACATACAGTTAAAGTGGAAGGATGCTTGTCGGACTGAATGCCTGTGATGAGTGGAATGCCTCAGGGGTCGGTTCTGGGGCAATTACTGTTAGTTTTATCCATGTATATTGTATGCCCATATATATTTTTTCATATTACACACATCTATGATTTAGATCAGAATGTACAGGCATGAATTATAAGTTTCAAGGTGACACAAAAATAGGTGGTATCGTGGACAGTGCGGAAGATTATCAGGAATTTCAGAAATGACAGCAGTGCCTTAATCAGGTGAGGAAGTGGGCCGAGAAATGGCAAATGGAGATTAATACGGATAAGTGTCAGTTCTTGCATTTTAGAAAGTCAAATCAAGGTAGGAGTTTCATGGTGAATGACAGGGTCTTAAGGAGTGTATTGAGACAAAGGGACCTTGGAATTCAGGTTCACGGTTCTCTGAAAGTGGAGTCGCAGGTAGATAGGGCAGTGAAAAAAGGCATTTGGCAAACTGACCTTCATCAGTCAGAGTAATGAGTATCGAAATTAGGGAGTTATGTTGCAGTTATACAGGATGGTGGTGAGGCAATACTGCTGGTGTTATGTTCAGTGTAATTCACTTTGCTATAGGAAGGATGTTATTAAACTGGAAATAGTGCAGAAGAAAATTACAAGGATGTTGCCCGGACTCTATGGTCTGAGATATAGTGAGAGGTTGGGCAAGCTAGGAGTTTTTACTTTAGAGTGTATGAGACTGAGGGGGATCTGATAGAAGTGTATAAGATCATGGGAAGCATGGATAGAGTGAATGCACTCAGTCTTTTTTTCCACATGATTGAACAACCCACGAACTAGAGGGCATCAATTTAAGATTCGAGGGGAAAGAGTAAAAGGGAACCTGAGGGGCAATTTCTTTGACACACAGGGTAGTCTGCACATGGAATGGGCTGCCAGTAGAAGTGTTTGAGGCGGGTACATTCCCAAGATTTAAAATGCATTTGGACAAATACACGGATAGGAAAGAAGAAGAAGGATATGGGGCAAGTGCAGGGATTTGGGGTTAATGTGAATGGACATTTTGTTCGGAATGGACCAGTTTGGGCTGAAGGGCCTTTCTCTGAGCTGTCGGACTCTATGACTCTCACAATCATTGCTTCTCCCATTGAATGTTATATCATACTTCCCCAATTCACTGGAGCGTAATTAACCCTCTAGCCTCCAGGCTTCCATGATGTTTATCCAGAATGTTCAAACATTCGATATTGTATTTAGACGCCGTGTAAAAATGCAACATATTGATGTCACTATTCCTCCAAAGCTGCTTCAGAGCAAGGTTATTAATTAGTCCTCCTGACAACACAACATCAAATCTGAAATAACCTCCTGTCTAGTTTGGTTCACAACATACTGTTCAACCGACCTGATACACACTTACGGAAGTTTATCTTCACAGTATTAGTAGTCACTGCAGTTTCGGTGCAACTTGAGACCATCCATTATTACTGCAGCACACACGATTATTTGTTACTCATTCACAGGATGAGGGTGTCCCTGGATAACCAGCATTTATTGCCCATGCCAGAGGGCAGATAAGAGTCAGCAGTGTTGCCTTGAGTCTGGAGTCACTTGCAGGCCACACCAGGTAAGGACAGCAGTATCCTTCCCTCAAGGACATCAGTGAACCAGATGAGTTTTTCCAACAATCGACAATGGATTCCTGGTCATCATAAACCCTTGATTCCAGATACATATTGAATTCAAATTCCACCATCTGCCTTGTCAGGATTTGAATTCATGTCCCCAGAATATTACCTGGGTCTCTGGGTTAAGAGCCCAGTGATAATATCACTGTGTCATTGCTCCCCCTTGAATATATTTGCATACATAATTTCCAGAGCATATGTTGTAAAGTATTTATGTGACAGATTTGGTTTTGATATATTTTACACGAATGTTTGCTTCCCCTTGCTATTTGTAAGATCCACCCAAACTGATTCTGTGGGAAGCGAGGGAAAGGGTCTGAGGCGTTATTCCTGATAGACTTGGACAAGACGTTCAGGGAGACTCACCTCAACGCTGAGATGATCTGAAGAATTGGTCAGCAATACAGGACAGGCATCAATATTCTTTCCCCCCACTTTGCCAGGATAAGTGTCACCATATTCTTCTGCTCCATCACACTCACTGTATATCTTGTTATAACACCTACCCCCGAACAAGGCTCACACTCTATCTCCAAATAAGGCTCAAGCACGACCACACTCACTGTTGAATTCAGCACCTACCTTCCCTCGGTTTTTCCGTCACTGACACAATAGCCCCGCACACTAATATCACTGCATTTATACAACACTGTGGTCAGACTCCCTCCGGACATCTCACCCTTCCCCCTTCCCCATACCAGCATTAACAGCAGGGACACACACTCACACCCTCACACCTTCCCTCCTCTTCTCCCATTCCATGAGAAACATCCTGGAATAGGACATAAAGGGCCACGCAGGGTGTTAGAGGGCCCGATATCCGTTCCCTCACCCTCTACCTCGACATGTGGGCCGGATCCTGGAAAGAGCCAGAGAGGACTAGGGCACCTTGTGTGGAGATTCTGAAACATAGACATCCCACCAGCCAAGTAAGCTGCAATGTTCAGTGAAGAGCAATTATCTATTTAAACTCACTGGCAGTTCCAATCACATCTCTCTCACTTTTCAGGCTTAGTTAAAAGATGGCAGATGGAGAAAGAGCGTCTGCAATGGGATACAGACAGAGGAGGGCAGGGCATCTGCAATGGGATACAGACAGGGGAGGGCAGAGCGTCTGCAATGGGATACAGACAGGGGAGGGCAGAGCGTCTGCAATGGGATACAGACAGGGGAGGGCAGAGCGTCTGCAATGGAATACAGACAGGGGAAGGGCAGAGCGTCTGCAATGGGATACAGACAGGGGAGGGCAGAGCGTCTGCAATGGAATACAGACAGGGGGAGGGCAGAGCGTCTGCAATGGAATACAGACAGGGGAAGGACAGATCAAATGCAATTGGATACAGCCGGGGGGAGGGCAAAGCGTCTGCAATGGTATACAGACAGTGGAGGCAAGACTGTGTGCAGTGGGATACAGACGGGGCAGGGCAGAGCGTCTGCAATGGGATACAGACAGGGGGAGGGCAGGGCATCTGCAATGGGATACAGACAGGGGAGCCAGAGCGTTTGCCATGGGATACAGACAGGGCAGGGGCAGTGTGTCTGCAATGGAAGACAGACTGGGGGAGGGATGCAGCTCTGCAATGGGATACAGACAGGGGAAGGGCAGAGCGTCTGCAATGTGATATAGACAGCTGAAGGCAGTGCGTCTGTAATGGGATACAGACGGGGAGGGCAGAGCGTCTGCAATGGGATACGGACAGGAGGAGGGTAGCGCGTCTGCAATGAGATACAGACAGGGGAGGGCAGAGCGTCTGCAATGGGATACAGACAGGGGAGGGCAGAGCGTCTGCAATGGAATACAGACAGGGGAAGGACAGATCAAATGCAATTGGATACAGCCGGGGGGAGGGCAAAGCGTCTGCAATGGTATACAGACAGTGGAGGCAAGACTGTGTGCAGTGGGATACAGACGGGGCAGGGCAGAGCGTCTGCAATGGGATACAGACAGGGGGAGGGCAGGGCATCTGCAATGGGATACAGACAGGGGAGCCAGAGCGTTTGCCATGGGATACAGACAGGGCAGGGGCAGTGTGTCTGCAATGGAAGACAGACTGGGGGAGGGATGCAGCTCTGCAATGGGATACAGACAGGGGAAGGGCAGAGCGTCTGCAATGTGATATAGACAGCTGAAGGCAGTGCGTCTGTAATGGGATACAGACGGGGAGGGCAGAGCGTCTGCAATGGGATACGGACAGGAGGAGGGTAGCGCGTCTGCAATGAGATACAGATAGGAGGAGGGCAGAGCATCTGCAATGTGATACAGACGGGGGAGGGCAGAGCAAGGGCAGTGCGTCTGCAATGGGATACAGACAGGGGGAGGCAGAGTGTCTGCAATGTGATACAGACAGGTGAGGGCAGAGCATCTGCAATGGTATACTGATGGGTGAGGGCAGAGGGTCTGCTATTGGATCCAGATGGGGAGGCAGAGCATCAGCAATGGGATACAGACGGAGGAGGGCAGTGCTTCTGCAATGGGATACAGACAGGGGGAGTGCAGAACATCTGCAATGAGACACACACTGGGGGAGGGAATAGCAACAAGCAATGGCATACAGACAGAGGATGGCCGTGAGCAAAGCTTCAACAAAAAAAAACAGTACAATATACATGTGATGGAAATTTTCTGTTTTGTGGAAAAGACGAAACAGCAGAAATCTATTTAAATGCAAGGAGAATGCAGAACTCAGTGTTACAGAGGGATTTGTGTGTCTTAGTACATCAATCACATCAAATTAACCTGAAGAAGTAGCAAGTGATTTGGAAGGTAAATGTCGTGATCCTGTTTCGTGCAAGGGGTGTTGGGTATGATCGTAGCGATGTTTTCTGCATCAGTACAGGGCATTGATGAGATTACATCTGTTGCATTTTGTGTAGTTATAACAGCCTAAACTGAAAAAAAAACAAAATTGCTTTCGAAACGTCTCAAAGATGTTTCTCTTTACGCATTCTTGGAATGAAGGCATTACGTTGTGAAGAATGAACAGTTCGGCCTGAGAATGATAAATGTTTTATTGGCCATATGAGATCTTGAGAAGAATGTAGTTGGTGAATACCAGATGGATATTTCTCATTGTGTGGGAGAATAAAACTGGGGAAATAATTTAAGAATAAGTCAGTTTCAAAGGAAAGGTCATTAGACAGTAAAATTGAACTGTTAATTCTCTTCCTACATGCTGATAGTCAAGCTGAGCTTTTTCAGCAATTACTGTATATGTTTAAGAATATTCATTTTAACACAGATATTGTGAAGACATGAAACACTTATTTTTACACTATGCAAGCACACATTAACAGATCTTCAAAACAAGTAGAACCATTTATTGTTAATTAATTGAGACTGCAATAATGCACTGACCTGGAGTCGAGAATGTGATGGAGTCATATAGTTCAGACAATGTTCAAGAAGAGCTCACAGAGTCCAGTGTGGGACTGATAACGTTACTGATTTAACTTACAGATGGAAAATGTAGCCAATCTTTGGAGAAGCATTCTGTTGCTCCCTTTCTGTTTCCCAATCGCTAATCACAGCAATGTGTGAGAGTTAAAAAGAGCCGAGTCGTCTTTCCCACTAATGGAGGATTCCTGATGAGGATTCATTGGAATCTCCCCATTACCTGAAGCAAAGCAATTCAGCCAAATTCAACAGTTTCAAGAAGAAATCCCATTGTCAGAAGGCTGTGCAAGCAGAATAACAACAGAAGTAATTATCCGACTCGATAGTGAGGGGAACAGACAGGAGATTCTGTGGCTGCAAATGGGAATCCGGAATGGTGTGTAGCCTCCCACATGCCCAGGGTCCAGGATGTCTCAGAGTGGCTGCAGAACGTTCTCACTGGGGGCTGGGGGGGGTGGGGGGGAATGGGGGAAGCAGCCACAAGTCATTGGGCACTTTGGTACAAAGGACAGAATGACACAGGTAGAAATAGTGATGACATCCTGCAGAGTTATTGTCGAGAGCTAGGGAAGAAGGATAAAAGGCAGGGCTAATATCTAGTTTACTTCCAGTTCTCTGTGCTAGTGAGGGTAAGAATAGGATGATATGGCAGATGAAGGGGTGGCTAAAGAATTGGTGCAGGGGGCAGAGATTTTTGGATTACTGTGAACTTTTGTGGGGAAAGGTGACGTGTTCAGGAAGGACGGGTTGTACCTGAGCTGGAAGGGGACCAATATCCTGGCAGGCAGGTTTGCAACTGCTGCAAGGGAGTGTTTCAACTAGATTGGCTGGGGTTGGGGAGTGGTGGGATCCTCAACAGCAGGGAGGCAAGTGCGAGGCTGGAAGGAGATACAGTAATGAGAAACAGTAAAATGAAGAGACAGGTCAGGCTAGACAACGACAGGGAGCAAGGAATGTCTGTTGGATTCAATTGCAACTGTTTCAATGCAAGATGGCTGACAGGTAAGGCTGATGAACTCAGGGCATGGATCAGTGCGTGGGACTGGGATATTATAGACATTACTGAAACATGGATAAGGGAGGGACAGCACTGGCAGCTTGAAGTACCAGGTTACAGGTGCTTTATACGGGACAGAGATGGTGAAAAGACGAGACAGGGAGTTTCATTTTTGATTAAGGCGAGTAACACAGCAGTAATCAGAGATAAAATAACTGATGGATCATCCTGTGAGGATTTGTCTGGGGAGCTAATAAATAAGAAGGGAATAGTGATAGTATTTGGATTGTACTATAGGCCCCCAAATAGTAAACGAGGAATTAGGGGAACAAAAATATGCAGACAGACTGGGGAAACTTGCAAGGCCAATAGGATTGCATTAGTAGGAGATTTTAATTTTCCGAACATAGTCTGGGAATGACAGAGAATTAAGGACTGAGATGGGGTGTATCTATTAAGTGGGTTCAGAATCGTATCCTCAAGCAATATGTAGAGGGTGCAAATCGGGAAGGGACAAAACGTGACCTACTCTAAGATCTCGGGCAGGGCAGGTGACTGAGGTGACAGTGGGGGAGCCCTCTGGGACCCGTGACCATAGTTCTATTAATTTTTAAATAGTAATGGAGAAGGACAAAACTGGCCCACATGTTCAAGTTCAAACTTGGGGCAAGGCGAATTTTGATGGAATGAGACAGGAGCTTGTAGGGGTTGGTTGAAGGAGTTTGTTTGCAGGCGAAGGGACCTCCTGCAAGTGGGAGGCCTTTAAAAGTGAAATGTCTACAGTTCAAGGTCTTTCTGTTACTGTGAGGGTAAAAGGCAACATTGGTAGGAAGAGGGAACCTCGGATGGCAGGAGATAATGAGACTTTGACCAGCAAAAAGGAGGCGTGGCTCAGGTCCAGGCAGCTGGGATCGAGGGAAAACCTGGAGATGTACAGGGGATACAGGAGTTTACTGAAGATGGAAATCAGGAGGGCGAAAAGGGGGCACAAGATAGCTTTGGCTGTGAAGATTAGGGTGAATGCAAAGAGGTTAATTTAGTATATTAAAGTATAAGGAATAACTAAATGAGAATATGACCACTCAAGATCCAAAGTAGACATGCATGTTTAGAACCATAGGAGATTGCGAGATTCTCAATGAATATTTCTCCTCTGTCTTTACCGTGGAGAACTACATGAAACTTGGGAGGTTAACAAAAGTCGAAGTGTTATCTTGGGGTGAGTCAGCATCACAGGAGAACATGTGTTGGATGCATTAGAATGTATGAAGGTGGATAAATCTCCGGGTCCTGAACAGATGCATCCAAGAATACTGCAAGAGGTTACAAAAGGAACTACGGGGACCCTGGTTGATATTTGTGAATCATCATTAGCGACAGGTTAGGTTCCAGAATATTGGAGATTAGTAAATATTGTGCCATTATTCAAAAAGGGAAGCAAATAAAAATCTGGGTTCGATAGACCAGGAAGTCTCACATCTGTGGTACGTAGGTTGTTTGAGAAGAGTCTTAGGGATGAGATATGCATGCATTTGGAAAGATAAGGTTTGTTTAGAAATAGCTTTTTTGAAAGATTCCCTACAGTATGGAAACAGGCCATCTGTAACAACAAGACCACACCGACCCTCCAAACAGTAACCCACCCAGTCCCATTCCCTTAACCTATATTACCCCTGACAAATGCACATAACACTATGGGTAACTTAGCATGGCCAATTCACCTGACCTATAGATCTTTGGGTTGTGGAAGGAAAATGGAGCACCCAGACGAAACATACACAAACACAGTGAGAATGTGCAGTCTCCACACAGAGAGTCACCGGAAGCTGGAACCAAACCCGGATCCATGGCACTATGAGGCAGCAGTACTAGCCACTGAACACCATGTCACCCTTGCTTTTTTTCAACACAGTTCAATTACACAGGTACAAAATCTATTCTGCCCTTCACCCATGATGCACGTTCCAATATCACATACCATGAATAATTTATTGACCACTGAAAGTGTCATATTATTATTATTTATTAGTTTTATATAATTAATTTTAATAATTATTATTAATAGTTGTTTTTAGACTGGAAATATTGCATGGCTTTGTGAGTGGGAGATCATGCCTCTCAAATTTGTTTGAGTTCATTGATGAATTGACCAGGGTTGATGAGGGTAGGGCGGTAGACTGTGTGGTTTTCAGGAAGGCCTTTGACAAGTTTGCCATTGATAGGCTGGTCTGGAAGGTTAAAATCACATGGAATCCAGAGGGAGCTGGCAAATTGGACACACAATTGGCTTGATGGTACTAAGCAGAGGTTAATAGTGGAAGGATGCTCTCGGACTGGAGGCATGTGACACATGAAGTGCCTCAGGGGTCTCTGCTGGGCCCGGTGCTGTTTGTTATTTGTATCAATGATATTCTTGCGAATGTACAAGGCATGTACAAGGCATGTACAAGGTTAGGAAATTTGAAGATGACACTAAGATAGGTTAAAAATCACACAACACCAGGTTATAGTCCAACAGGTTTAATTGGAAGCACACTAGATTTAGGAGCGACGCTCCTTCATCAGATAATTGACAATCACCTGATGAAGGAGCGTCGCTCCGAAAGCTGGTGTGCTTCCAATTAAACCTGTTGGACTATAACCCGGTGTTGTGTGATTTTTAACTTTGTACACCCCAGTCCAACACCGGCATCTCCGAATCATGACTAAAATAGGTGGTATCGTGGACAGTGAGAAAGTATATCAGAAATTGCAGCAGGACCTTGATCAAACTGGAGAAGTGGACTGAGAAATATTTTGGCAACGTTAGATCAAGGTAGGAGTTTCATGGTTATTGGTAGGACCTTAAGGAGTGTAGTTGAGCAGAGGGACCATGGAGTTTAGGTCCACCGTTCTCTGAAAGTAGGGTCATAGTTAGATATGGTAGTGAAGAAGGGTTTTGTCACACGAGCAAGCATTGGTCAGGACATGGAGGAGAGCAGTTGGGAAGTTATGTTACAGTTATACAGGATGTTGGTGAGGCTGCACTTGTAGTGTTGTGTTCAGTTTAGTCACTTTGCGACCGGAAGGATGTTTTTAATTTGGAATGTATGCAGACGGAATTTACAAAAATGTTGCCAGGACCCAACAGTATGAATTATAGGGAGAGGTTGATCAAGCGAGAACTTTTTTCTTCAGAGTACAGGAGAGGGGTCTTATAGAAGGTTACATGGTTAGGGTGAATGGACCCAACCTCTTTTTCCTAGAGTTGGGGAATCAAGGAGGGGAGAGCATCAGTTTAAGGTGAGAGGGGAAAGAATAAAAGGGAAACTAATGGAAACTGTTTTACACAGAGAGTGGCACACAAGGAGTTGAATCATTTATATTAACGATATTTAAATGGCATTTGGGCAAGAACATGGACAGGAAAGTTCGAGAATGCTATGGGCCAAGTGCTGGGAAATGAGTTTTGTGTGTTTTGATATTTGGGTCAGCATGGACGAGTGTGGGCCAAAGGGCCTCTCTGCCTCTCTCCATGCTGTAGGACTTGATGACTGAACAAATAGAACAGCATTTGGGTCAAACTCTCATTTTTCCTCAGGTCGTAAGTTCGAATCAGATTTGGACAATGTTCTTTCAAGTTAACTTTGCAGATATTTTGCTTTTCAGTTTGTTATCAATAATACGAATGTGTGTGCGCATGCGTGTGTGTGTGGGTCTGTCTGTCTGTCTGTGCGTGTGTGTGTCTGTGTGTCTGTGTGTGTGCGTGTGTGTGTGTGTGTTTCTCAGTATTTTTCAAAGGGAAATATCACTGTACATATTTGCAATATCCTCTCGTCATTCCTCTTTCCATCATAGTTTGTTTTGGTCATAGACATGTTGTTTTAGTAAATTAAAGAAATCTGCCTGACTTGTTCCTAACACTGACCCTGAAACGCTCTGAGAACGATATCATCGGCCATATCACCAACATAGTTATAATTATTTTTTGTGGGCAGTGGAGGAGTGGGGCTAGAAAAGGTAGAAGGGAGCCAAAACAACACAGGGAATTATCGACTCAATCAGCCAACGTCAGAGACGATGGAGAGGATTCTGAGGGATAGAATTTGCATTTATTTAGAAAGACAAGGAATGATTAGGGATAGTCAATATGGATTTGTGTGATGGAAATCATGTCTAATTAATGTGATTGAGTATTATGAAGAGATGACAAAGAAGATTGAAGAATACACTATGGTGTACAATTTTTACACAAACTTCAGCAAGGCATTTAATAAAGTTCCCCATCGTAGGCAGATTACTAAAATTAGGTTATATGTAATCTAGGAAAAGCTAACCAATTGGATACAAATTTGGATTGAAGGTAATGGATTGTTTTCCAAACTGAAGTCCTGTGGCCAGCGGTGTGCTGAAAGAATCAGTGCTGAGCTCACTGCTTTTCATCACGGATATAAACAACTTTGATGTGATTATCGGAGGCATGGTTAGTAAGTTTACAGATAACATCACCAAATTGGTTCAGTGGACAGTGAAGAAGATTATCTCAGAATATAACGGGATCCTTGAACATCAATGAGCCAAGGACTGGCAGATGGATTTTAATTTAGATATTGGTGAGGTTTGACATTTCGGTAAGTTAAAGCGGGGTAGTGCCCTGGGAAATGTTGCTTAACAAAGAGACCTACGGGTCAAGATTCATAGTTCCTTGTAAGTGGAGTTTAGAACGGTACAGTGGTGAGGAACCTGGTTGACATGCTTGCCTTAATTGGTCAGAACATTGAGAATAGGAGTTGGAGTAACGTGTTGCGCTTGCACAGGACGTAGGTGAGGCCACTTTAAGAAAACTGTGTACATATCAGTTGACTCTTGTTAAGCTTGAAAGGGTGCAGAAAAGATTTACAAAGATTATCTGGAACCTGAGGGTTTGAGCAACAGGGAGATGATGAACAGGATGAGGCTTTTACCCCTGGACTGTCAGAGACTGAATGGTGACATGACAGAGGTTTAATAAAGTCCTGAGGGGCATGGATAGTCTGATTGGACAAGATCTTTTTCCCAGAGTAGGGGCGTCCAGAACTAGACAGCATAGGGTGAAGGTGACAGGGAAAAGACTGAGAAGGGACCTGAGGGGAAACCTTTTCATACAGAGGCTGGTGGGTGTACTGTCAGAGAAAGTAGTGAAAGCGGGTACAATTACATGTTTACAATGTAACTGGATAGGTACATAAATAGGAATGGATCATGTGATGTGGGCCAAATGCTGCCAAGTGGGACGAGATCTGATTAAGATGCCTGATCGGCATGGACAAATTGGACAAAAGGATCTTTTTCCACGCTGTATGATTCTCTTATTCTCACAGCGGGATGAGGAAGAATTCTAAAAGGGCCATTCGAATGGGAATTCTCTTCCCCGGAAGTTTGTGGTGCCTCTCTGATTACAAGTATTCACAGCTGAGTTAGCTAAAGATTTGACAGAAAAATGAGTCACGGATAATGGGACACAGACAGGACGATGAGGCTGAGACCACAATCTGATCAGCCACAATCTTAATGTCTGGTGGAGAAGGCTCAAATTCTCTAATGACCCACTCCTGCTCCTCAGTCCCATGTTTCTTTGTTCCATTCAACCCCTCTAACCTGCTAGACAGGAGCAGTTAGAGTCCACTTATTGTTATAGCATGGTGCACAGAAATAGAGGAAACAGTTCGGTCCATCGAGACTGTCCCACTCGGTTTGGGAGATTTGGAAAATGTAATTGGAAGACCCAGGCTGGATATGGAAGATGTTGCTCATTTCTCTTTACAAAACCTCCCCTCTCTGTATCTTGTGTTTCATTTGTTGATCATGTTGTAGACCCAGATTCACTGTGAATACAGCCCCCAAATCTCACCCCGTGATGGCTCACAAAATCCACGGGTCTCCCTGATTGCAATATTCCATAAAAGACCTTCCAGGAAAATAACACATATGAACTTTCCAATAACAGAATGGGAGAGCATCAGAAACAGGGGCAGGTCATTCACATCCCAAGCCTGCCTTGCCCTTCACTAAGATTAAGGCTGATCTTCTCCAAGTCTCAAATCTTCTTAATGTCCAAGTCTTCTTGAGCACTTCCATAGAACACAGAACAAAGAACAGTACTGATTTGGAGATGTCGGTGTGCGACTGGGGTGTACAAAGTTAGAAATCACATAGCACCAGGTTATAGTCCAACGGGTTTAATTGGAAGCACACTAGCTTTTGGATTATCGCTCCTTCATCAGGTGATAGTTGAGGGGTCGATCGTAACACAGAATTTATAGCAAACATTTACAGTGTGATGTAACTGAAATTATACATGGAAAACCTGATTGTCTGTTAAGCCTTTCATCTGTTAAAATACCATGATAGTTTCACTTCTTTTATGTGTAAATCACAAAACCTTTATTTTAAAAAAATGTTGCATTCTCAGGTGAGCTGTGAACAATGGTGATAGCAAGGTAAAATGTTGAAGATGTTGGCCCCCTGTGTTCTCTGATGTTTAGATTGATTCTAAGCTAAAAAGTGAGATAACGGAATTTTACATGAATTCATGCAGATTTTGAGCTCAAGGTTCTTCATGAATGCATGCAGTTAGGACCTTCAGTCCTCGATGTTGTGTTGTTTGTCCTATTCTAACCTACATGCTTCCGTTCACTTTGTTCCATGTGCCTGTCCAAGAGTCTCTTAAGTTTCCCTCACGTATTTGACTCTACTACACTGATGGTAGTGCATTCAACACACCCACCACTCTCTGTGTAAAGAATCTACCTCTGATATCTCCCCTAAAACTTCCTCCAATTACCTTAAAAAATGCCACCTAGTGATAGACATTTCTGCCATTGGAAAATGTCTCTGGCTATTCACTCTCTATCTGCCTCTCATCATCTTGTACACCTCTATCAAGTCCCCTCTCATCTATTTTTCCTACAATGAGAAAAACCCTTACTCCCTCGTGGTTTTTTCGTAAGACTTCTAGTCCAGGCAGCATCCTGGTCAATCTCCTCTTTACACTCTCAAAAGCTTCATTATCCTTCCTATAATGAGGAGACCAGAACTGAACACAATATTCCCTGTGCGGTCTGAGCAGGGCTCTATCGAGCTGCAGCATAACCTCGCGGCTCTTAAACTCAATCCCCCTGCAACTGAAAGCCAACACACCATACGCCTTCTTAACAACCCGATCAACTTGGGTGGCAGCTTTGAGGGATCTGTGGACACGGATGACAGGATCCCTCTGTTTCTCCACACTGCCAAGAATTCTGTCTTTAACCATGTATTCTGCGTTCACATTCCAGCTTGCAAAGTGAATTACTTCAGTTTGAAGTCCATGTGCCACTTCTCATCCCAGCTCTGCATTCTGTCGATGTCCCATTGCAACCTACAATAGCCCTCCACATTCTGTACCACTCCAACCACCTTTGTGTCATCGGCAAACTTACTAGCCAACTCTTCAACACCCATATCCAAGTCATTTTGAAAATAACAGAGAGCAGAGGTCACTGAACTGATCCCAGCGGGACACCGCTGGTCCCTTTCAGTGATCTAGCTCCCCTCGATCTCTGTGTAAGTGTGTTCCTGAGATTCACTACCTTCTGTTTGAAGAAAACCTTCTCTGCTTCTGCACCATGACCTATTGATATGAACGAAAGAGGTAACGCAGGGGCTCAGGTAAGAGAGACTGACACTGAATTCAAGGCAGTATTTGACTGAGGATGCCATCAAGGAACCTGAACAAAATCACACTTACTGAGAATTAATTATGACCTCTACACCGCTTGGAGTCATTCATTGCACAAGGGAACGTGATTATCATTGGTGGGCATTAATCATCTCAGCCGTGGGGCACATCTGCAGGAGATCCTCAGCATAGCTTCCTCAGCTCAGGCATCTCCAGTTTGTCATCACATAATCCCTACAGTGTGGAAGGAGGCTATTCATCCCACTGAGTCCGATCTGAGCAGATTAGATTCCCCACAATGTGGAAACAGGCACTTCGGCCCAACCAGTCCACACCGACCCTCCGAAGAGTAACTCGCCCAAACACATTTCCATCTGACTAATACACCTAACATGATGGACAATTTTGTCTGGCCAATTCACCCTGCGTGCACATCTTCGGACTGTGAGAGGAAACCGGAGCACTCGAAGGAAACTCATGCAGACAAGTGGGGAATGTGCAAACTCCACACAGACAGTTGACCAAGGATCGAATCAAACCTGGGACCCTGGTGCTGTGAGGCAGCAGTGTAAGCTACTGAGCCACCGTGCCAGCAGAAGAGGGGCATTCACTGAAGTCTACTAAGTTTTCAGGACAGGTTGTCCCTATTCAGCTCTTGAAACAATCTGTGACCATGGATAGCAAGACTCGGATAACATTCAAGACCGTGTTGTTAAAGTCTGGTTGACATTTATGTAACAGCACAGTACATTTCCATAGTAAAAGGCCAATTTCATTCAGCAGCCCAATCTGGTTTCACGAGAATGTGGGGCAGCCATTCATCCCATCAAAACTACTGGGCAAAAGAAGGATAGCCCTTTCAGTGCCTCCTGCCTGTTGCACAGGAACGTGGGAGTCTGCTCTCTCCCACATGTCACGTACATGGGATCAGAAAGAACCATTTCACACCCGGAGTCACTTACAAAGGAACAGGAAGAGGTTATTCAGCTTGTCAAGCCACTAACACAGGAACAGGAAAGTGTCAGAGATGCTCCAACATCACAAACAAATGGAGCAGGGGCTGCACAGACAGACTGCTCCAAATTGATCCAAATGGCTTAATTACTCATGGTTCATATGTGTTACTTTAACATGCGTTTTCTGGCAGTTGGAATGGAGCCAACATTTTTTAGCCATTCTCCAAGTTATCTTCCATCTCCAAGAAGGCAGACCCATGGTCTCCGTGGAGGTGGGAAACCGGTGGGGAATAACTAACTGTTTCAGAATGATGGCATTTTGGCTGCTGACAGGATTGTGTACAAAGTGACATTCAATGCAGTGTCACACAGTAACTGTGCATTAAAGTGCTCAGAGTTCATTCAGAGCCTGCACCTCTCTGTCAATCGACATGATGGTTCTGCCGAGGCATGTAAACTGTCGTGAATCAAATATCCAATGAAAAGTATGACATTGACACCCCATTCAGCTGTTTGGGTCATAATGAGTTTCTGTCCATACCCATCAAGCTTCAACTTCGTATTCTCTCACAGCGCTACAGATTAAGCACATCGTTACTGCACTCTCTCCTCATGGTAACATCATGCTAGTGTTTAGTCTGGTCAAACTTCTTTGCACTGTCTCGGTGACAAGGAGATCATTGATTATAAAGCAGACCAAATCTTTACACAAAGCACCAAATACTACCTCAACAAAACACGATCACTGGGAAAGATATTCTAACTTTTGTACTTCAATCATTTTGCCTGAAGAGCCACATATCATTTACTTCCTGCCCCTGTATGAATTCTGTCAGTGACTTATGACCAAGGACATTCAGGTCTTTTTCAACAAAAGCACTCGCCAACCTCTGTACCATTTAATAAATATAAATGTACATGATGGTATTTGTTGTTCACACCTGAATCATTGTTATACCTTGTGAACAGCTATTGCCCAAACACTGATCCTGCTGCCACCCATCAACCCTTCAGTCCAGAGAAAAACAGTATTCTTCTTGTATCTCCGTTAATCAAATTTTAATCCATGTGGTATATATTCCACCCCTACCTACCCATGGACTCTAATATTCCCCACTCACCTGTATGCAAACATGTCAAGCGTCTTCTAAAAATACAAATACTCCAATCCCATTGCTTCTCAACTTTCGATGTCACAACGGACAACCTCCACAAACAGGTTTATCAAAGATCATTTCCCTTTCCTGATTGTCGGCCGAATGTACCAAATCATATCATTATTCCCCAAGTATCTAGTCGTCATGTTCCTTCTAAAAGGTTCCAATTTTTTTTCTCACAGCTGACATCAAATTATTTAATTTTCTGTTTTCCCTCTCCATCCTGTTTTAAATATTTAGGTTGACAATAGCTGCTGTCCAGTCTGCAGGTTCCTTTCCAGAATCTAATTAGCTTTGAAGAATAATCAGTAATTATTACACTAGCTCTGTTCTCATCTCAATCACTCTGAGATGTAACTCATCAGATGCAGCAACTTATGAAACTTCAATTCAATTAGATTTTCAATAACATACACTTCATTAATTCTGATTTCCTTCAGTTTCCAATTTTTACCAGTCCCTCTTTTCCCTAATATTTGTGGAAAGTAGTTTCTGTACCTTCCCCTGTGGAGATGGAACCAATGCATTCCTCTCAGCAGGCAGACGGTTTCAGTCAACTCGTGAATACATTGGAGGACTGCACTTCAGAGATGATGGATATATTACCGACTGCTGCCTGAAAAGATCCAAAATCAATCCAGTTTAATTCATCGTGAGTGTCAGCGCAGTCTTGCTACTGGCGTGAGAACACATTATACTGAAAGAGAGCATACAGCTCAGTGATCACCTCAATTTTGAGACAAGCTGGTTTTACACTTTACACCTGAATGGATACAGCTTAGACAAATCTTCCTGGAAATCCCAGAGAGGAAAATATAGTGCCTCGCTCCTCCCTGTTTATACAGCTTCCCTTCTTTGTAGTCTCAGCTTCATTTGTTTATCATGGACCCAGACACACTGCAAATGCAGTATCCAGTGTGGGGTTCCCAGACCATCAGGGCTCCCTGAATGAACCCAGTAGCTGCACGGTGGCACAGTGGTTAGCACTGCTGCCTCACAGCGCCTGAGACCCGGGTTCAATTCCCGCCTCAGGCGACTGACTGTGTGGAGTTTGCACGTTCTCCCCGTGTCTGCGTGGGTTTCCTCCGGGTGCTCCGGTTTCCTCCCACAGTCCAAAGATGTGCAGGTCAGGGTGGATTGGCCATGCTAAATTGCCCATAGTGTTAGGTAAGGGGTAAATGTAGATGTAGGGGTATGGGTGGGTTACGCTTCGGCGGGGCGGTGTGGACTTGTTGGGCCGAAGGGCCTGTTTCCACACTGTAAGTAATCTAATCTAATCTAATCTAATCTAATCTGACATCACTATTCTGAGAACACCACCCACAGAGACTCCACTGACTTTCCAGATAACAGCAGCAAGTGAATTCCCCAAATTCCCTTACAATGCATCCATTCACTACTGAAAATGCCTCGGTCTCCTCAGTTTATCTAGGAGACAGTGAGGACTGCAGATACTGGAAATCAGAGCTGAAAAATGTGTTGCTGGAAAAGCACAGCAGGTCAGGCAGCATCCAAAGATCTGGAGAATCGACATTTCGGGCATAGGCCCTTCTTCAGGAATGCGGAAAGTGTGCCAAGCAGGCTAAGATAAAAGGTAAGGAGGAGGGACTTGGGGAAGGGGTGTTGGAAATGCGAGAGTTGCAAAGAGGTTAAAGTGAGGGTGATAGGCCGGAGAGGGGGTGGGGGCGGAGACGTCAGGAAGGAAATTGCAGGTCAGGAAGCTGGTGCTGAGTTCAAGGATTGGGATTGAGACAAGGTGGGGGGAGGGGAAATGAGGAAGCTGGAGAAATCTGAATTCATCCCTTGTGGTTGGAGGGTTCCCAGACGGAAGATGAGGCATTCTTCCAGCTGGAGGAAGAACTCCTCATCTTCCACCTATTACCATTTTGTTTACGTCTTTAAAATACTTACTGTGCCTTCCCCTGTGAGGAAAATGTAAAACATGGGTGTAAATTATCTGTCTGCCCTGCAGCCAATTCTTCAGTCACACCCTCCAATTATCCTCAGTATACTTTCCTAATTAATTTCTCCTAAGATCGCACACTCATCTTGAACTTTTTTTATATGCTCGGAAAATATCGTGCTACTTGTTTTTGTATTTCTTGCCAATTTACTACATCATGTCTTTTCTCCCCTTTTCCTCGCTTTCTAGATTGATACAGCCATATAGTGCACAAACAGACCCTTTGGTCCAACTTGTCCATGCTGACAGGGTTTTCCAAACTAAACTAGTCCCATCTGATTGCATTTTGTCCATATGCCTCTAAACCTTTCCCATTCATATGTTTGTCCTGATGAGTTTTCAATGTTGTAGCTGTACTTGCACCTCCCACTCTTTCTCTGCCAGCTCATTCCATATACACACATCACCCTCTGTGTGAAAACATTGACCCTTCGTCCATTTCAAATCTCCCCTTTTTTACCTTAAACCTCTGCCTTCTATGGTTGAACTCCCCCGTCCCCGGGAAAAGACCTTAGCTGGTCACTCTATTCATACCTCTCATGATTTTATAAACTTCTACCATGTCACCCCTCAACCTCCGACACGCTGTCTGACACTAACTTTACGAACAAACATTTACAGATAAAGCACTGCAAATTTGAAAGAGTATTCAAATGACAGGTAAACAACCTTCAGCCCAAGCTTCATACTGTGATTTATTTTTCTCCATGTTATAATACTAAGGCAGCAGGAAACTGTGACGAGTACCAGTAAGAGGTCAAACACCTGAATTGCTTTGTCCAAATGGGGTGATGATCTCTACAGTGAAAGCACATCACTGGCCTGAACCATATAAGAAGGGCAATTTTTGTACCACACTGTCAGCGTGCAGTTGCCTTTAGCAGAGTGAGATGAAGGCTGAGTATACTTTTGAAATTTGGATCACAGTGTGAATTCAGTGCAAAGGGGGAGAGGTCTTTTCAATAAGGTTTACTCAAAGAAGGAAACTTTCCTGAGTGAGACGTGAGTGGGAGGTGTAAAACAGCATGAATGGAGAGGCCAAGCCACACTGTGACCAGAGGCAAAGTGGCAGCACAAAACGCAGCTTGATGCTACTGCAGAGTAGGTAGACTTGATCAAAGAGTTTCAGGAGAAGTGGGGAGGGACCATAAGGTAAGATACTGTACTCTGTAATTTCAGAGGGAGAACCTGGAATCAGGAAGGGGACATGAGCAGGGAAGAGGATGGAGCAGCAAAGGCAGCAGTTTCTGGGGGGAATTCAGGAAGCACAGCTGAAATTCATACCCAGCATCTGCTTCTGGTCCCTGAAATAAACATCCTAAATCTGGCCCTCCACTCATGCTCATCCATAGTATCCTTGAGAGCCTTTGTCAAACATGGGTGCTTCATCTTCTTATCGAGTTCTTCTTTTGAACAGAAACAATAATTTCTGGGCTGTTTGGGATATCTAAGTGACAGTAAATGGACTCCTACAAATGTATGGCTCAGTATCTCCACTGCCGAAATTTAAGATAAGAGATTGTGTCTGTGTGTGTGTATGTGTGTGTGTCTGTGTGTGTTGGTGGTAGTAGATATGAAAAGTATTATTTGAGAGAGAATAGACATAGAGGAAATCAGTTCAAATGTGAACAACTGACAGGGCTTTGTGTCATTAACAGAGGGAGACTGAGGACCGTGTCATAGTCAGAGGTGACGATGTGCTTGTGAATATTAAAGTAAAGGCTTTCCCAGACCCAACAACAATATAAAGCAATCCGTACAGGAATGATGGGATTTTGGTCTGCGTTTAGACACAAGCCATGGAATACCGACTCAGATTTAGTTAAGCAACAGCAGATTATTGGCTTTAATAAGATTGTGTTTCATAGAAGGTTCAAACAGCAGATGGGATGAACCAGTGAAGTATATCGTGCAGATGACAATAGTTAAAATTAGGAATGGTCAGGATATGGTAATCAGCTTGTGGCCAAAGGGATCACCGTAGTTGTGACTGGTCTGTTTCAGCCTCAGTTATTGGCCAGGGATGAGATGTAGGCAGAGGAAGGAAATGGAATTTGCATCCAGAACAGAAGACAGTGACCTCCAGGCTCTCAATATTTAAATAGCAAGGGCAGTGATGCAATGCATCCTGGTTCATACCAGAAAGTGAGTAGGTCAACCAACAAGGCCCAGTACCAGAACTAAAGGAGATAAAGAATGAACAATATTGCTTTGTTGTGGTTTGGAGCGTGAATACTTACAGAGTAGAGTAAATGAAAAGAACAGTAATACAGTCGCACATGGTTAATGCAAATAATATATCAACAGTGAAACTTACCAGGGACACCAACAATAGCCAGGATAGGATAATAAAAACATTGAATAATGTAAAGTACAAATCTGATCCGCGATAATAACGGCCACCAATAATATGTAGAAAAAAACCAAACATAATAGGATAAACCCTTGTCCATTGTTGTAACTTTCCAGTCTATTGTTCTCAGATTCTCATCCATTGTTGTAACATTCCAGTATAACATTCTCAGATTCTGATCCACTGTGAGAACTGTCCAGTCTAATGTTCTCAGTTTCTGATCTCTCCCTGTCTCTGGAGCAACCGATCCCTGTTAGTGCTATCGGTGGTGCTCCCGCCCATACTATGGGATAACATATTGAATCGAGACCTTTTATCATTAAAAGATGGAAACTGTCCACTGGGATAATTAGAATCCATGGAGACTAACATTATTCACAGTTAGCAAACAAACACGTTCAGTTAACCAGTTCCTTACATCATTATACAGAACACAATGAAAGGGAACATTTACTCGGTTTGGATTGAATGGATGAGAGTTGCTGAGGGATAGATCATAAATCTTGCAATCTTTTTAATCTGTCTTTCCTATATATGGGAGTGTTGTCAGAACACTGCACTGTTGTATATGATTCACCCTGTTTATAAAAGGAGACAGGAATAAAATAACAGACGAGCTGCATAAAATGTTTGGTGGAGACGTTTCTAGATACCTTTGTGTAATGCTGCTCCAAGATTGAAATTCCCTGTTCTCAAGTCCTTTCTTATCCTTGTGACATCATTCAGAGCATTCAAACTGCTGCTCAGGAACAGGGAGAAACAGGAGGTAGTCACTCAACTGCTCGATTCTGGGCAGAGGAACAGGAGGCAGTCTTTGAACTTTTCCAGACTGGAACACAGGCACAGGAGGATTCACTCAACTGCTCGGGACTGGGACACAGGAACAGGAGGGAGTCATTCAACTGCTCGAGACTGGGATACAGGAACAGGAGGCAGTCACTCAACTGCTCGTGACTGGGACACAGGAAGAGGAGGCAGTCACTCAACTGCTCGAGACTGCGATACAGGGAAATCTGGAAGCTAGTGAGGCCCAGATTTCTGTTCCCCAGGAACAGGAGGAGGTGACTCACTGTCCACCACTGTGAGACACTGGAAGAGAAGAGGAATTGGCTTGGTACTAACAGAAATATCTGAATAATTTGCATGAACGAGCCATTCAATCCTGCTCCAACATTCTTCAAAACCATGGCTGATCTGATTGTAATTCACCCATTCCAGTTTACAGAGATTTCCCTCTCTGCAGTCTCTGATCCATTTGTTGGTCATGTTGCAGATCCAGATACTGTAACTACAGTCACCATGCTTCATCCAGAGTTGGGTCACCAAAGCCTCTGGTCTTCCTGAATTTCCACAGCAGCTTAAAACACAGCCTCCAGAAAACAATCCCCGAACGTACAAAAACTAGAGTTAAGTTAAATGTCAGTCAAAGGCAAATGAGAAGCCTGGTCTGAATCACTAACAGTTGTGAGGAATCCTCATGTAACTGAGCACATGATCAGCCGATAGTGATTAACACAGGCGTTCAACGAATAGGAACAGAGCAAGTTACAAAGGTGTGCCTCGAAACTGTTAAAACCCCAATATCCAACATGGAGCACAGGGCAGGACACTGGGAAGTCAACGAAAACGCAAGCAATGCTTTTTTGAACACTGTTTCACAGCTTCTTAGTGTTGGAAGCTGATGCTCTTGAGTGAGCAACATTCAAGGGCAGGAAAAGATATAGGACAGTTATTCACATTGAAACTGGACAGTTAAAACTAGATGGTGGGGAAGCAGTTTCAACACCAACAAATGGGAGGGATTTGGGCAATAGACAGAGGGAGAGAGACTCTGAGTCAGTGTTATGGAAGGATGTGTTTGCAGGTTTCAGAATGCTGAAATGAAGACATTTCGATCATATCTAGCAACATAGGTTAGCATGTCCGGGAATGATGAATTAATACAATATTGGTGCAAGGTCAGATAGAGTCAGAGTCTCGGAGATGTACAGCACAGAATAAAATGCTTCAGTCTAACTCGTCCATGCGGATGGGATATACTAAATTAAACTAATCGCATTTGGCCAATATTGATGTAAACCCTTCCTCTTCATGTACCCATCCAGATATCATTTAGATGTTATAATTGTAAAAATCCTCCACCATCTCCTCTGGCAGCTTATTCCACGCATGCACCACCCTCTGTGGGAAAAAGCTGCTCCTCAGGTCTTTTTTAAAATCTTTTCCCTCTCATCGGAAATCCATGCCCTCTAGTTTTGGGGAAAAAGACCTTAGCTATGCACACTATAAATGCTCCTCACGCTACAGGAATAAAATAACCCAATCATCAAAGTTTGTGAGAACCCAATCTATTTGAACTCTCCCTATAGATCCAATCCTGGCAACATCCTTGTAAATCTTTACTGACTCCCTTCAACTTTCACAATGTATTTCCAAAAGGAAGGAGACCAGAATTGAATGCAGTACACCAAAAATGGCCAAAGTAATGTGCTGTACAGCAACAACATGACCACCCAATTCATATAGTCAAAGCACTGGCCAATAAAGGCAAGCATACCAAATGCCTTCTTCACAATCCTACCTAACTGCGACTCTACTTTCAAGAAATTATGAACCTGCATTCTAAGGTCGCTTTGTTCAGCAACACTCCCCAGGACGTTAGCATGAAGTGTACATGCCCTGCCCTGATTTGCATTTCCAACATGCAGCACCTCCCATTTGTCTAGATTAAAAACCACCTGCCAATTGTCAGCCCATCTGCCCTTCTGATCAAGATTCCATTGTACTCTGAGGTAAACCTTCTTTGCTGTCCACTGCACCATCATTTTTGGTTTCATCTGCAAACTTAGCAACTATTGCTGCAATGATCACATCCAAATGATTTATGTGAATAGTGAAAAGCAGTGGAGCCAGCACTAACCCTTGTGGTACACCAACGGTAACAACCCTCCTTTTCGAAAAACAATCCTTTACCACCACCCTCTGTCTCCTGCCTTCGAGCTAATTCTGTAAACATATGGCTAGTTCTCCCTGTATTCCATATGAACTAAACTTGTTAACCAATCTACCATGCAGGAAGTTGGCAAATACCTTACTGAAGTCCATACCAACAATATAACCTCTGCCTCAATGAATCCTCTTAGTCACTTCTTCAAACATACTCAGTCAATTTAGTGCTTCGATCCATGTGGCCTATCACTTATGAGTCCTTGCTTTTCAAAATCCAGGCAAATCTTGTGCCTCATAATCCTCACCAACAACTTGCCCTCCACTGAAGTCTGGCTCACTAGCTTTTCCTTACCATCCTTCTTAAACATTGTCAATAATCACACCAAGTTCACAAGCCTCCTATCTTCTGGTACCTCATCTGTGACAATTGACGATACAAATATCTCAGCAAGGGGCCCAGCATTCACTTCACTCGCTTCCCACAGAGTTCTCGGGTCCATCTGATCAGGTGCTGAAGATTTTCCCACCTTAACGGGTTTACGAACTCCAGCATCTCCTTCTCTGTAATACAGGCACTTTTCAACATGTCAAGATTTATTTCCAAAGTTCTTTAGCTTGCATATCTTTCTGCCCAGCCAATACTGACGCACGATGCTTGTTTAGTATCGCCTCCATCTCCTGCAGTTTTGCACATCGGCAACCTTGCTGATCTTTAAGTGGCCCAAAACTCTCCTGAGTTATTCTTTTGTCCTTAATGTATGTGTAGAGTCCCTTTGGATTCTCCCTAACCCTATTTGCCAGAACTATCTCATGTCCCTTTTATGTCCTCCGGATTTCCCTCTAATGTATATTCCTACTGGGTTTAGACCTTTATCGACAGTCACTTTAAATTTGGAATTAAGTGCCAAATGACAATGATGAATCCATCGACATCCTAGACAGGAAGTGTGGACTTCTCTGAATGTTCCTGTCACTGCTCTAATACAGAAACGTTGGACCTTCCGTACAACATATGCTTCAGTAATTAATTTATATAAAAATTGACAAACATCTTAATGCAGGTTTATTTGCTGTAAAGCAGTATTTTTTATGCTTTTTCCCCTCAGTCCAAAACCAAAAGTGAACTTATTCATTAAGACTTATGAATTAATGAGTCAGGTTTGGCTGGGAGATAGGGCGGAATGGGACAGCGGCTGTAGAGACTGCATGGGGAGTACAATGATCTCTCCCAGTCATCAACACTCTTAACGTCAGATAGAATTAAATATAATTCATAACAAGGAACGAGCCAACGTTTGGAAGATGCAATGCTGAATGACAATGTGAACTTAACAGAATAATTTTAAATGTGATAAAGTGAACTATATTTAGTATACACACAATTTAATCATTGGGAGTAGGGTCACCACACCTGAAGGATTAAATTTGATTTCTCTTCACAGATACAGCCAGACTTGCTGAGCTTTCCTTCCAACGTCTGTTTTTGTTTGAGATTGATCATATTGTTCATATCTGGCAGGATGCTTACAATTAAAAGCTCATACTAATAACAAAATGCGCAGGGCTACGGGGACAATACAGGAGAATAATAGTAGAGATATCGCTCATTCCAAACCGGAAGAGACAATGGGCTGAGGTTTCACCACCTTTGCTGTAATAATTCTATGTTATGCATTGAAAGCTTTTGGAGATTGGGGATACAAGCTTATTCAATGAAGGACACAGATTGTTCCATCATCAAAAATCTATCCCTATTATTTCATGAAGTTCAACTGCATCTAAAATGTATTTTCAAACAAAATATATCTCCTGAGATTTACAAGATGTTCAGATTTTCTTTTTACTTTCTATCTTAAAGAAGAAACAGATTTCGGCTGTAATTCAGGTGTCACAGACACACCAACTGTAATAGAAACATGAAAGGACCACATTGTCCAAATATTACCAAGGTCAACATGTAGACCTGTCAAGAAACATGAAATATAGAGATAATGGAAACATGAAAAATAAACAGAAAATGCTGGAGAAATGAAAAATATGAGGAAGTATCTGCAGAGAGCAACAGAATTAACATATGTAATATGATGTGACACTGTTCTGAAAAGTCCTATTAGAATGAAAGGGAATTTTTTTTTGCATCTCTGCTCAGATGTTGCCAGATCGACTGAGTTTCGCACCAGCTCTTTTGATTTCTTTCTTCTTTCTGAACTGTGGCAAAGTGTCTGATCTGAATGACAACAGCAAAGTTGTTATCTCAGATGAATCTCGAATAATTTGTTATGGACATTAAATGAGAAATTACAAAGTTCCTATGTTTGACAGGGCTCTAAATATCGGTGACGTATTGCATTGTGAGAACTTGCGATGAAAATGTTGAAACAAAACAGAAGTTGCTGCAAATGCTCAGCAGGTCTGGCATCATCTGTGCAAAGAAATCAGAGTTAACGTTTCAGGTCCAGTGCCCCTTCCTCAGAACTGATGTTAACACGGAAAATGTTGGTTTATATGCAGAAGAGACTGGATAGCTCTTAATGGAGACTGTTTGTAGCTAACAATAGGGTGTGAGTAATAGAAGGCGATGTGAGAACTAAGCCTGGTGTATGGATAGGGGGCTAGGACATTGGGGAGTTCAGGCCCGAAAATTATTGAACTTGATTTTGAATCTAAAGGGCTGCAAGGTCCGCACAAGGAAAATGAGGTGTTGTTCTTCCAGCTTGCGCTGAACTTGCCTGGAACACTGCAGCAAGCCTGACACAGAGAAATTGGTCAGGGAACAGGACGGACTGTTAAACTGGCAGGCAACTGAAAGCTCAGGGTGTTTTGCAGCGGTACAACTTGGATGTTCTGTGAAGAGGTCACCCAGTCTACCCTTCATTTCCCCAATGTAGACGAGACCAGATTGTGAGCAGCGCATGCAGTTGACTGGATTGTGGGAAACGTTGGTAAGGGGCTGCTTCACATGGAATTTATGGCTGGGCCCTTTGATACTGATGAGGAGGGAGGTAAATGGGAAAGTGTGACACCTCCAGCAGGGGAAAGTGAAGTGGACCTGTGGTGGGAGTGAATAAAGAGTAGACCAGTGTATCCTGGAGGGAATGATTCCTCCAGAGGGTGGACAATGGAGGAGAGGTGAATATGTGCAGGTGGGGGCATCTCGCTAGAGGTGGGGGAAATGCAGGCTGATGATCCTCTGCAAGTGAATGCGGCTGAGATAGTAGGGAAACTCTGTTGCGAGAGAGAAGGGGAGGGGCAGGCTAGAAGTGCAGGAGATGGGTCAGACTCGGTTGAGGACCCTGTTGACAACAATGATGGGGAATCCTTTGATTGAGGAACAAGGTGGACATTTCAAAGGCTACCTTGTTGAATTTAGTAAGATCAGAAGCAAAGCGGTGGAGATTGAGGAACGGGGGGAATGGAATTGAGTCTACAACAGGAAACCAGATGTGAGGACATATTCTCCAGGAAGCTGTGGGAGTCGGTGTGTTAATACTGGATATCAGTGGCTTGTCTATCCCCAGAAATGGAAGCAGAGATGTTGAGGAAAGGAAGGGAGTAGTCAAAGAGAGACCAGGTGAAAGTGATGGAGGGCTTCAAATTCCAAGCGAAATCAATGAACCTTTCCAATTCCAGACAAGAGATAAAAGTCGCAGCGATGATATCATCTGTGTATCGGAGAAAGAGTTGTGGGTGGGTGCTAGAATAGAACAGGAACAGTGAATAGTCGATGTACTCCAAGAAAAGAACAGACATAACTGGGGCCCACGTGTGTATCCATGCAGTTCCTCTGTGGGGCAAGTGCAGGCTGAAGCAATGGGTATGTCCTGGTAGCTCTGTTTGTGAATTTTTGTAAGGAGATAGAAGCGAGATCTGCTATCAGAGGACCATCAGCTCGGGGGCAGTTAGGGGGAAGGGGGCGAATGGGGCAGGAATCTCCAGATGAAAGGTGGTCAAGTTATCATAGTTGATATAATGGTTTGATGTGCCATGGTAGGGTCATGGTCCAGGGGAGATTAGAGGAGGTATCTGAGAGTGGGCGTTCAAACTCTGCAATGTCGAGGTCAGTCCACCAGGCTACAGCAGCATCACCCTTATCGGCACAGGTTGAATAACACAGTTATGGTTGGATCTAAGCACATGGAGTGTCGGCTGTTCGGGCAGTGATAGGTTGGATTTGGTGAGGGGAGTGCAGAATAATTAAAACAACCAATGTCATGTTGAGATTTCTCAATGAACCGATTTAGTTCAGGTAAAGACTAGAAGGAGGGGTGATTCCAGGAGGAGGGAGAGTGTTGCAACTGGGTAACGGGGTCTATGGGGCAGGGAGAGGAATCTTGCTGAAAGAAATGTGCATTGAGGCGAAGACAGCGGAAGAGCTCAACTAAATGTCATGCCTAAAATTCATTAAAGTGGGGGCAGAGAGGTAAATTTCAGACATTTGATTAGAACAGAACATTCAGCATCAGAGAGTGAAAGTTCAGTAGGGATGGTGAATAAAGGACAGGAGGTGGAATTGGAGGAGGGGATGGAGTCAGAGGCAGGGTATGTGGTGTCAGGAAGGTTCCAGAGGGTCAAGGGCATCTCCACGTTGTTGCAAATTGTGTGCCCGGTACATCTGGTCAGTACGGCGAATGAGCCGATGAATAAATTAGAATTGTGGAGTGGCGCAGCCTTGAGTTAATGTGATGCGATACTGCTGGACAGAGAAACTGTTGAACTCAGTAGCACTGAAATCGTTCGATCAGTCCTCAGAAATTAACTGATTGAAAATAATTGGGAAGGTAATCTTACTGTAACTTCCTGATTTCACTGAAGTGACACTCAAGCAGCAAGATCTTACTTTTCGGAGACTTTCGATCAACCTGTGAAAATATAATATGTCTTGATGTTTTTATAAAGACAAATTTATCCATGGTTTTGGAAGGCACTAGCAAGGGCAGAGTTTATTTGTCATTCCCAATAGCTCTGGGGAAAGTGTCATTCTTCAGTGAGGAAATTACCAGCGCTGAATTTCCTGCGATTCCCAGTGACCACAGTTTCCTCAGGATCCCTGATGTCACAAGAGTCAAATACTAATTTAATGCAACGCAAGTTACTCTGACCTCACCTCAACTGACATTGGAAAATTAGTTAAATGAATAAAGAACAAAAGGACAGTACACGGCCTGATTGAGCAATGTGCGCACTCTACTCACAATGTTTAAGGGAAAACTGATGCATTGACTTCTGATTCTGAGGAGAGGTTTATCCTATTTGTGATGAGGCCATTTGCCTAAGTGCTGTTAAGAGATAGCAAGACACTCCACTCTGTACCATGGGGAACAAAACTAGCCTGTGCACGGTGCATCAGACAATGACAGAAATGCACTATTGTCTGTTCCTATTGGTCATTGATCATCTCAATCTCATCATTGACTGATGACAAATAGCAGCATAGAAGCCAGTGGCTCCCATCATCCCAGTTGGAAAGCAAAAAGGGGAAGGGATGGCCAGAAAAAGTGGGAGTAACTGGGGAATTTGTGTAACTTACAGTGGGAGTGGCAGAAGAAGAGTGTGAAGGGAGATTATCAGTGGAAGAGTATGTAGCAGCAGAAGGGGCAGTGCAAACGAAATAGGAGTGTAAGAAAAGAGTAGGACCGCGGAGGACGAATGGCAGATGAAATTTTAGTGACAGTGAAAAGCTTGTTTTCGAGGAAGTGAGATTGGATGAGAAAAAAAATCACTGAGCAAGAAAATCGGGATCTGGATTCCATTCAAATTAAGTAAGGATTTCTTGTACTTTTCCTTCTATAACTTGATTCTTGTACACGTTGTACATGTACTGTATATTTCGAGATCTTCATCAACAGCAGACAACATGTTTTTTTCTCCCCTACTGTGGTGTTTCAACATTTTTGATTTTTTTTTTACAGTATGTATTTGCTTCCAATTCAAGGTAGACATGAGAATATGATTTGATCTTCTGCAGTTTGCCCCAACATAGAACTTAATTGAACATTTATCCTCATCACACTCGCTGATTTAAACAAACAATGAATGAGTCCATGTCCATCCTGCAGATGAAACATTTCTTCAGCTCTGGGTATTGTAGGGAATGTTAGAAAGAACAGTGCCACGCAAAATACTAATGTTCCAGCGCAAGGTGCCAAAACGCACTTTTTTCTGAAATTATTTAGAAGGTTTAGAAATAAAATATGCAGAGGGACAGAGTGTAAAAGGTGAATTCAACTCTGTGTCGAAACTACTATTTGTCGAAACTCCCTCATAAAATATGTTACCTACATCACTCATAAATTCACCAAAATAGGAAAGGCAAGAGACTGGAATTGTCAAATCATCCTCTGAATAACATTTGGAGAACAGGAAGGAAATCACGATTTGTTTGCGATATTCAGAAATGACGATTGTGAGAATGTGGAAGGTGGGGAGCAGTGGAATTATGATCAATGTTGTGGATGACACAAAAATAAGCTGGGTGGATCACAGCCAGGAGGAAAATGTAAGGCTACAAGAGGATATAAACAGATTATTCAGATAGCTAGATCAATGGTCAATGAAATTTAACACCGATAAATTGGGAAGATGAAAGTCAGAAGTAACAAGACAAGTGAGTATGAAAGAGGAGGGCTAAATTTGCTCGTTTCTTTCTTTGCAGCAGGGAAGGTTGAGGAGGGAACCTAGTTCAGATGTACAAGAACATATGGGGTATGGAGAGGATGAACAGACAGCAGTTGTGTTCCTCAGTCAAATGATCAAAAACAAAGGGACATACTTTTAAAGTGAAAGGCAGGGGATTGAGAGAGGATTTGTGGAATGTGTTTCGAACTGAGAGGGTGGTATGAATCTGGAATGCATTATCTAGTAGAGTGGTTGAGGCAGGTAACCTCACAACGTTGAAAAAGCCTTTGGATATGCACTTGCTGGCACAGGCGTGATAGGCCTGGTTTTCATTGCATGATTGTGTGCAGTGGCAGCCATGGACACTCTGATATATTCTGAAGCAATAAACAATGATATTTGCTGCTTTGTTCCTTTGACTGAACTCAGTAAGTGGCTACATCACAAAACAGCATCATCTCATGGAGCTTCAGCACTTACTCAGCCAAAGGCAGCCCAGCCATCTCTGGGAACATTCAGGGTAATTCATATGCTCAGTGCAAGCATTGTCCCATAATAGCACCAATATTATTCTAGCTGTTTGCCACCATTATTATAGTGACAGCCATGACATGAACACAGCTTTCCCTTCATTATAATACAGACCTCTAGCAATAAGATTGCTATTTCTCTGAAGCATAATAAATTCTTTCCCAGGTATTCACTTTGACAAACAAGTTTTCCTGAGTTTAGCTGCCAGTTGTTTATCACAGAATTCCTCAACTCACTCCACCTCAACCTCTTTCCCCTTGAATATTTTCTTGTTCACTGTCTCCATTATCCCATACTCCTCACTCTCTCACATTCCCCACACTCTCTATCCTTATTTGTTAATTCCTGAAAAACCTGTGCCTCATCTCGATCATTTATTCCAACTCCCAACTCACATTTTGGACTGATTTGATTCCTTCTCTCGGCATGGTCATTAGACTGGCCATGCCTGATGTCCGAATCATCCCTACCTTCTGCTCAGTTCCTGATCTGCTGTTTGGTTCTCACCCTCCTGGTTTATTCAAATCCATCTAACTTGCACTCGCAAACCTCCCCACAAGGATGTTGGTGCTTGTCCAGTTAAGATGCAACCTGTCTTTTTTATACAGGTCCCACCTGTCCTGGAAGAGATCTCCATGATCCAAAAATCTGAAACCATTAACCCTGAACGAGGTTTTTAACAACATGTTAAGCTATACTGTGTTCCTCATCCTTCCCTCTTTTCCACATGGCTCGGAAAGTAATCCAGAGATTACAGATGATTGTTTTCTCTCTCTGTCTCTCTCTCTCTCTCTCGCTGTCTCTCTCACGCACACACACATTCTCTCACACACACAGAGACAGACACCACATTACTTTGCAGAAGAATATAAATAACCGGAATGATAACTGGAATGAAGGATTTAGTTAAAGGGAGAATGAGAGAAATTGCGCTTCTTCTGGATGTCAGTTTGCTCGCTGAGCTGGAGAGTTCATTTTCAGATGGTTCCTCACTGTACTAGGGAACATTATCAGTGAGCCTCTGGTGAAGTGCTGGTATTATGTCCCACTTGCTATTTACGTGTTTAGGTTTCCTTGAGTCAGTGATGTAATTTCCAGTATTGGTGATTTTATGTCCGGTTCTTTTTCTCAGAGAGTGTTAGGTGGAATCAAAATCTATTTGTTTGTTGATTGATTTCCGTTTGGAATGCTATGCTTCTAGCAATTCTGGATAAGTGTTACTGGAAGAGCACAGCAGTTCAGGCAGCATCCGAGGAGCAGTAAAATAGACATTTCGGGCAAAAGCCCTTCATCAGGAATTTTTTCTAGGAATTCTCGTGCATGTCTATGTTTGGCTTGTCCTAGATTGAAGTTCAGACCCAGTCGAAATGGTGTACTTCCTCATCTGTATGTAACGATGCTGGTAATACTGGGTCATGTCATTTTTCTGGCTAGTTGTTGCTCATGTATCCAGATGGCTAGTTTTCTGCCTGTTTTTCCGATGTAGTGCCTGTTACAGTGCTTGCAAGGCTTATTCTCCCTGGGGGAAAACAGATAAATATGTGAACATATTGCGGTGCTCAAAAGTATGAAAAAATGTTGAAGAGTAAAACAGGAATACTCTGTTTCCATAAGTTTGCATTACAGCATCAAGCAGTTTTAATTTTTTAACTTGTCAGCAAAAGAGCCAGGAGTGAGAAAAGGAAAAACTTCTTTATTGAGAGGCTTGTTAGGATTTGGAATGGAACTGCCTGGGAGAGTTGTGGATGAAGATTAAAAAGAGAACTGGTAATGCATTTGAAATTATCAATTCAACAGGCTGCAGCGATAGAGTTGGCAAATGAGAGGGGGGGGGGGGGGCTTGGGAGACGTTCCTGGAGCTGATGTACACACAGTGGCCAATGGCCTCCTCCTGTACTTTAAGGTTTTGCACTCTATCATGTGTCTGATTAGAATAAAAGTCAGTATCAGATTATTTCCCATTGAAAATGCTCACAAATATCTGATTATTTTAGTGCAGCATAAGCATTTAAAATGCAAGTATTACAAGACCAGCCTCATTTTGTAGTCTAATTATTGCTCAGAACACGAATATATTAATTGTTGTATTCCTATCGCTAAAACAAATCTGTCATCGCTTTGGCACAAACCTCTTTGAAAAGGTCTGACTTTTCTCTCACACGATAATATGTTCATCGTTTTTTGTTTACTGTCTACATTTCATATTAAATAACATTCTTTCTAAAAACTAAAAGTTTTCAAATTATTGTTCACTAAAATTTGATAGCACAAATCATTTATTTAGGTTAATATTCACAGTCCATTTTTGATTATGGCCATTTTTAATTCGCTGGCAAATGGCTGAAGCTTGTACATTTCAGTGAGAAATTAAACAGATTGATTATATATAAATGTATAAGAACGCAAATTCTATTTGATTGTTCAACCATTTGCTCACCCTAAACATGTAATCATTCAGAATCCAACCACTTTCAAAATGTTGGAGTGACAATGCATTATTTTGAATCCTGACATTGTGTATGTAATTCTGATCGCCAAAAGAGTTACATCCATGTTGTTTGTTCGATACAAAATAAAATGCACATTCTTTATTTCTGTGTTAGAAAATCATGACAGGAGTCTATATTTTTGTTCCATAAATATAGAATCAACCTAATGCTTTTCAGAGATTATAGTACAGTTGAAAAATCATAGTTGACATCTTACTTTTGCCCAATTCACGAAACATAGTAAACATCTGATGAATACATGGGTCACCCAACAAATTGTACCTGAATAAAACAGCAGTAAATGACAAGTAAAGAATCACGTTAATAACTGAAGTTGGCGGAGCCTGCCTGGTGTAGGACACCACACAGACTGGCATTCAGGTGAATGGAACAATGGACAACATCACTGGAAGTTTTGGGCTGACGCCCCTCCCCAGGTTCCTAATCACATACACACCACTCTCTCACACATTTAGCAATTGATAAGAATCCACAGACTGGGTGAACATAAAACACAGAGCAGTACAGGACAGTGGAGACCCTTCGACCCTTGACGTCCTGCTGAACTTTTATCCTACTCGAAGATCAGAATAACTGACATACCCTTCATGTGCCTATCCAATACTCACTTAAATATCCCCTAATGCAGGCGACTCTACTAACGCTGCTGGCAGTGCATTCCAAGAACACACCACTCTCTGTGTAAAGAACCTACCTCTGACATCTCCTCAAACCTTCTTCCGATCACCTTAAAATTATGCTCACTCGAGATAGCCATTTCCACCCTGCGAGAAAGTCTCTGGCAACCCATTCTACCAATGCCGCTCATCATTTTATACACCTCTATCATGTCACCTCACATTCTTCATTGCTCCAAGGAGAAAGCCCTAGCTCCCTCATCTTTTCTTTGTAAGACATGCCCTCCAGTCCAGGCAGCATCCTGGTAAATCTCCCCGGCATCCTCTCCAACGCATCAATGTCTTTCCAGTCATGAGACAACTAGAACTGAACACATTATACGAGGTGCAGTCTCACCAGACCTTTTTGGCGTTGCAACATAAACTTGCGGCTCTTAAACTCAATCCCTGGGTCATGAAAACACCATCCATCTTAATAACCTTATCAGCTTGGGTGACAACATTGAGCGTCCTATGATATGGAACACACCATCCCTATGGTCCTCCACACAGCCAATAATCCTGCCTTTAACCCTGTATTGTGCATTCAATTTCAACCTTCCAAAATGAGTCACTTCACACTTATCCAGGTTGAACTCCATCTGTCATTTACCAGCCCAGTTCTGCATCCTGTCAATGTCCAATTACAACCTACAACAGCCCTCCACACTCTCCATAACTCCAACATTTTTGTTACATCGTAAAACTTACTAACGCACCCTTTCACTTTATCATCCAAGTCATTTGTAAAAATCACAAAGAACAACAGTCCCAGAACTGATTCCTGAAGAACGCCACTGGTCACCAAGCTCCAGGCTGAAAACTTTCCATGTTCTACCACCATCAGTCTTCTACAGGCCAGACAATTTTGTATCCACACAGACAGATTTCCCTATTTCCCTGTATCCCATGCCTCCTTATTTTCTGAATGAGCCGATTTTATGGTAACCTTGCTGAAATCCATGTACATCACATCCACTGCTCTACTTTCATCAATGTGTTTGATCCCATCCTGAAAGAATTCAATAAGTTGTGTGAGGCATTACGTGCCCGTCAAAAAGCCATGCTGACGACCTCTAATCAAACTATGATTTTCCAAGTAATCATAAATTCTGTCTCTCAGAATCCTTTCCAATAATTTGCCCAAAACAGAAGTAAGATTGACTGGCCTGTATTTCGCAGGATTATCCCTATTGCCTTTCCTGAGCAAGGGAATAACTTTTGCCACCATCCGATCATCATGCAGTACTTCATTGGACACTGGGGACACAAAGATCATCGCCAAAGGTGCAGCAATCTCTTCCCTCAGTTCCTCTGGTAACCTCGAATGCTTCCTGTATGGTCCAGGGGACTTATCTATCCTTCTGTTTGGACTTCACTCATTCTGTACTTCACCTCACTTTATCTACTCCCTGTCCAACCACTGATTGACTGCTTTCCATTTCAGGGCTATATACAGTGCTGCCCTCCTGAGCAAGTACAATTCCAAATATTCCACGAATCATGGAATGGAAAATAAAATTGAACACACCAATGCCATCCTGATGAAGGGCTTATGCCCAAAGCTTTCACTCTCCTGCTCCTCGGATGCTGCTTGACTCGTTGTGCTTTACCAGCACCACACTTTTCGACCCTGATCTCCAGCATCTGCAGTCCTTACTTTCTCCATTACTGAGGGCTGATCCCGCTGCACACTGAGCAGGGAATTAATCAGCAGGAATTCATTCTATTTGAAGCTGACTGTTCAGTTCTGGAACGTTGTATTTGATTAAGACGTTAATTAACAATAAATTGCAAATCAACGAATATTCATTCAGTCCCAGAGTTACATTTTTAGTTCATGGAAAGGCAACTTGATAACAAAAAGTAAATGGCTGAAGAACTCCGAGGTACGAAATATTCCAGGTGCTATATTCCAGGCTGGATGTCCTTTACCATGATGCTGGTAATATTATCAGATCTTCAGATTTGATAAGAGAACAAGGTGACATGGGGAAGTGGATATTTTTGCCATCACGTAGATGCGTTTGAGAGAGGTCAGAGCTGACAACTCGATATTCTGTGGTACAAGAACTATAGGCAGCAGAGGAGAAGGGTAAAAGACAAGGTGGTGTTGCCTTATTAATTATGGAGTCAAAGACTGCAGTAAGGAAGGATGATATCTTGGAAGGGCATTCAAATGACGGTTTGTGGGTTGGAATTAGGTTCAAATCAATGACAGACACACTACTGGGGACATATTATAGGCCCCCAGATAAAATAAAGTACAGGGGCAGGTACATAACCAATTCACTGAGGTGTGTCAATGCAATAATAGGATCATTATATTCAGGCATTTCAATTACAAACATTGATTAGGGCAGCGATAATTATTTTTAAGAGGGCAAAAATGTCTTGACATTTATTCCAGAGAGCTCCTCATATAAACATGTAGCAGATACAACAATGGGTGGGGCTGTGCCGAGCCTCACTGTGGAATGAAGCCAGTCAGGTGTTGCAGGCAGGATTGGCTGAGCATTTCAGGATCAGTGACCACGACTCAAGCATTTTTAGCTTATTAAGGAAAAGACCAAAAGAAAAAAGGCTTGAAAAATAAAAATAATTTGGATGATAGAGGCAGATCTTATCAAAAGAAAGACAGGGTCTGGCCACCGTATAATTACTTCTGGGTGAAACTTTAGCAGAACAGCGTGGGCGTGGTGGGGATCACATGCTCAAAATGGAATTGATGAAGGTGTCACCACAACATGTTACAATAAAGATAAAAATGAGGAAAACAAGCCCAGAGACTATGGAATGTCTACAAATATTCAGAACAGAATTAAAAATGAAAGAGAAGCTTAAAGCACGCATAAAGTGAGCAGGTCAATGGAGGTCCCAGAAGAGTAGAGAACGTGTTGGGCTAAATTCAAGAAAGTAAGTAGAAGAGCAAAAAGCGGGGTGATAAAAACATTAATGGGCAATATTATCAAGAATTCAAAGACATTCTATCGGTTTATTAAGGGTAAGAGGGTAACAAGAGAAAGAATAGGGGGTATTAGGGACCGAGGAGGCAAACTGTGCATAGAACCTGAGAATGTCAAACACGTACTGCATATTGGTCTTCACTTTGGAGAAGCAGTTCCTGATAGAAGCTGAGGAATAATTGGAAGTTGATGCAGGATAAAAAGTGGGAAAATCTCTAGATCTGGATGAACTGTCTCTTAGACTGATGTGGAAGATGAGGGAGGAGATTACAGGCTCTTACATTTTGTGCTTTATTTTGTTTTGCCTCTAGCCACAGAGGTGGTGTGATCAATCAGAACAACATCTAATGTAGGTTCAACTTCCACACAGAGTGCTAGAAAAAAGAAAGCCATGGGATGAAAGACCACTATGTCTCACATCAGTGGGAGGGAAACAATTGCAGAAAATTGTGAAGGCTGTTAAGAAATGATCACTAAATATCTTCAAGGCTGAGATCCACAGATTTTTAAAAAAGGGTTACAGGGGAAACGCAGGAAAATGGAATGGAATGTTATCAGAATAAATGTACCCTAATTGAAAGTAAACGCAGAGTTAGAGAGCGGATGGACATACTGTCGCTCGTATGTCTATTGGCAAACCTTTTTTAATAGGCTGTACTTACTGGAATATCAACATCTCTCACTCCGGAATGAGACACAGTTTCGAATACAATCAGTAGTTACAAGGAATTCATAAATGCAGTACTAGGAGACCGAAAAAAACAGAGGTCTGCGCCAACGCGGATGGGCTGTCAGGGTGAATATTTGCATCAGCGCAGTCACCACTACTAGGAGGAAGACCTCAGCAAGACAACCCCACCCCCACCCCCCATGTCCAAGCATGGGCCTGGTGTTTAGGAGTGCTTAAGGCCCAAACAATACATCACTGTAGTGTCTCCATCCTACCCTAACCAAACCTAAATGTGGAGTGGTCTATTAACGTACTGTGAGTGGAAGAATAGGTAGTAATGCTTTGGTTCCAGAGAAATCGGTGAGCAGCAGTTCAGCAAAAGGTAAAGGTAAGCTCAGATAAACTCTTTTTTAACGCTAGTCTGACAGCAGTGGAGATGGCAGTTAGGGCAGTTGTATGTTCCTCCTGCGGTTTGTGGGAGCTCAGGGAGATTTCCATTATCCCCAATGACTACACGTGTGGGCAGTGCACCCTGCTGCAGCTCCTGGGAGACCGTGTTCAGGAGCATTCTGGATCATCCGAGATATGGAACACTTCATAGATAAAAGCTTTAGTGAGGTGATCACACCCAAGTCCCTCCCTTAGCCATGTTTCTGTAAGGACTATAATATTCCAGTCTCATGTAAAGATCCACGCCCTGAGTTCATCTGCGTTACCTGTCAGCCCAGTTCCATTTAATTAAAAGCAATTTAATCCAACAGGCTTTCCTTGCTTCCTGTCGTGCTCCAAGCAGAGAGTATCTGGGCGACCACCAGGAATGGCGAAGGGAGTAGGCAGAAAGTGCAGGAATCCCCTGTGGCTATTCCTCTCGAAACCAAGTATACCATTCTGGATACTGATTTTGTGTATGTTGGGAGATGGGAGATAGGTGTCAGGGAATGACTGTTCAGGGGAAAGCAGCAGTAGCCAAGATGGATGCGCTGGATCTGGGGGGCAGCAGGAAAGGATAAAGGTAAACAGGGTCTTAGAGATAGGAGATTTGATTGTTAGGGGGCACAGATCGGAGATTCTGTGGCCTCAAACGGGAAACTAGGATGTTGTGTTGGCTCTCAGATTTCAGGATCCAGGATGTTTCTGAGTGGCTGCTGAATGTTCTCAAGAGGGCGGGTGAGCAGCCAGAAGTCATTGTGCACGATGGTACAAATGACACGGTTAGATATAGGAATGTGTTTCTATAGAATGATTAACTGAGAACTAGGAGAAAAGTTAAAAACCAGGACCTCGGTAGTGATAATTTCCAGATTACTTCCAGTGTCATGAGCTAGTGAAGGTAAGAATAGGAGGATATCAAGATAAATATATGACTAAAGAATTGGTGGGAGGGATTCATATTTTTAGACCATTAGGAGCTTTTCTGTGACAGAGTTGACCTGTTCAAGAGGGACTGGTGACAGATCCACTTGAGGGGGAATCAATATCTTCGCAGTCAGTTTTGCTAGTACAACAGGGGAGTGTTTAAACAAGATTGGCAGGAGGTGGAATCCTCAGCAGCAGGGAGGCAAGTGAGAGGCTGGATGGAGATACAGTAATCAAACATAGTACGTTGAGGAGCCATATCAGGCTGGACCACGATAGGGAACAAGAAATGCCCATGGATTAAATTGTGTTTATTTCAGAGCAAAAGAGCTGACAGTTAAGGCCGATGAATTCAGGGTGTGGATAGGTTATAGGTGCTCGATAGTTTAGCTATTACAGAAACATGGCTGAGGGATGGATAGGACTGACAGCTTAATGTACCAGGGTCAAATGCATTCGAAGGAACAGAGATTGTGGAACGGGAGGAGGTGAGTTGCATTTCTGAATAAAGGGTGTATCGCAGCAGTGATCAGAGATAAAATAACTGATGGATCATCCAATGAGGCTTTGTGGGTGGAACTAAGAAATAAGAAGGGGATGGTGACATTATTGGGGTTGTACGGTAGGCCCCCAAATTGTAAACAGAAATTGCAGGAACAAAAATATGTAGAGATATTGCGGAGACTTTCAGGAATATTTTGGTTGTCATAATGGGGGCTTTAATATTTTTTATAACACAGACTTGCACTGCCAGAGCATTAAGGGATTTGATGGGATGGAATCAATTAAGTGCGTCAGGAAAATTTCCCCAAGCAGAATGTCGAGGGTCCTAATCGGGAAGGAGCAATATTTGTCCTACTCTTAAGAAATAGGTCAGGACAGGTGAGTGAGGTGACAGTAGATGTGCACTTTGGGACCAGTGACCATAGATCTATTAATTTTAAAATAGTTATGGAGAGGGAAGAAATTGGTCCACAGATTCTAGTTCTAAATCGGGGCAAGGTTAATTTTGATGGACTCAGGCAGGAGTTTGCAGGGGTTAATTGGAGTAGTATGTTTGCAAGCAAAGGGACCTCCAGCAAGTGGGAGCTTACGATCTATATGTTCCTGTGAGTGTGAATGGAAAGTTTACAGGAATGAGGTACCCTGAATTACAAGAGATGTTTAGGCTTTTACCAAAAGATATGTGGAGGCGTGGCTCAGGTAGAGGCAGCTGGGATCAAGCGAATCCCTGAAGGTGTACAGGGGATACAGGAGTTTACTGAAGAAGGAAATCAGAAGGGAGAAAAGGGCGTATGAGATAACTTTGCCTGAGAAGATCAGGGTGAATCCAAAGAGATGCTTTAAGTATATTAAAGGAAAAGCAGTAGCTAGAGAGAGAATAGGACCCCTCAATGGATATGTATGTTGGGAACCATAAGAGATGAGCGATGTCCTCAACAAATATTTCTCAGAGCAGGGGCTAGAGAAGAACTTACGGGGGCCCTGGCTGATAATTTTGATAATCAGTTACCACAAGTGAGATCCCAGAAGACTGGAGGAAAGCAAGAAGGACTGAAAAATAAAGTCTGGGAAATATAGACCAGTAAGCTTAATACCTGTGTTAGGTAAATTAATTGAGAAGATTCTGAGGGATAAAATGTATATGCATTGGGAAAACAGGGTTTCATTAGTAATAGTAAGAATGGCTTTGTCAGTGGAAGTTCATGCCTGTTCTTTGATGATGTGACCAGGAAGGTTGAGTAGGGCGGGCCGGTTGACATCTAAACGTGTGGTGGTGGAAAAGCACAGCAGGTCAGGTAGTATTCGAGGGGCCGGAGAATCGACGTTTTGGGCACAACTCTATCATCAGGAATGTTCAAGACATCGATATTCCTGCTTCTCGGATGCTGGCTGACCAGCTGAGCTTTTCCAGCGCCACACTTCTCAATTCTGATCACCGGCATCTGCAGTGATGACTTTCTCCAAGGGTGGTCGATCTGGTGTATATGGATTTCAGTTCCACCAGAACAGGATGTGGCTTCTCAGCCCCTGGACCATGATATACATTTACAGGAAGAGACCAATCAGCCCCTCCAATCTATAGAACTAGACCCAGTTTAGATCATGCAGCAACAATGTCAACCTATTCAGCTACTTGAGGTACCACAGGATATGGAAGAGGCAATAAAGTGACTGGGCTATAGGGTTTATTGTAATAATACCAGGCTATATAGCCCGTCAAGCCTGTCCTTCCTTCAGTAAGGTCAGGGTTGATCTCTCTTGGCCGCAATTTCTCTTTCATGCCCAATTCTTTGTAGCCTTAACTCCCTGATGTGTCAACATTCATTAACACCACCCTGCTCCCTCAAACATTCAGAGATGTAGTTGTCTGGGATAGAGAGGCCCCAACAGTCACTACCCTCTGAGAGAAGGAAACAGTCCCCACACATTTACCTTGGCCTTTGACATGAACAAAAGCTATGAAGTTAAAAATCTCAACACCAGGTTATAGTCCAACAGGCTTAATTGGAAGCACACTAGCTTTCGGAGCATCGCTCCTTCATTAGTTGATGGTGGAGGGCTCAATCGTAACACACAGAATTTATAGCAAAACTTTAGTGTGATGTAAATGAAATTATAACATTGAAAAATTGATAGTCTGTTGAGTCTTTCATCTGTTTGAATACCATGATATTTAATTTTGTACACCCCAGTTCGACACGCATCTCTAAATCAAAAGATATGAACACAGCGTCAGAATGACTGGCCCTGAAAGGACATGACTGAACAAGATGTCAAGGAGGCTGAATAAAATTGCATCTAATTGGAATCAGTTGTAAATTCCCAAGCGGTTGGGCCATTCGGAACACCATGTGGCTGATGGAGATCAATCCTCTCAGTCCCTGGATATCTCTGTGGGCGGTCCTCAGGGTAGCTTCCTCGGCACAAACTGCTTCAGCAACGTCTTACTCTCCGTCATTCGATCAGAAGTGAGGATACTCAGAAAAGATCGCATAAAACAGCAAAACATGGACAACGTTCAAGCTCATGCTGTTACTGTGTAGGCAACATTCATGTAACAGCACTGCTGGACCCTGAACATTTCCACAGGACTAAAAATGAGGAGCTCATTCAGCATCTCAAGCTGGTTTCACAGAAACATGAGAATGCCATTCAGCCCATAGAAGCTATTGGATAAGTAGAGGCACAGCGCATTCACTCTCTTACCTATTACACAAGAAGAGATTTTTTTAAAAAAAAACTACAAATGTTGGAATTCAGGAAACTGGAAGACCACAACAAGCCAGGCAGCATCAGGAGAAAAAGTCCACATCTTGGGTATAACCTTCCTTCATGTCTGGGGGTGGGGGCAAGGGTGTGTACTGATAATGAGGCGAGGTGGGGAAATAGGAGGAGACGGCGTGTTGTGGTGGCGAACACAGGTAAAGGGTACCACCAGGTTGGCCAATGGGAAGAATGAATCCAGTTGACAGTTGGAAGATGGGTTGATCAGAGGAATGGAAAGGGGAGGGACTAAGCAGGAGATCTGGGGATTGGAAGGGAGGTTACTAGAAAGTGGAGAACTCAGTGTTGAGACCCCCGGCTGTAGGCTACACAGGTGGAATATGAAGCGTTGTTCCTCCAATTTGTGCTTTGGTTCTTTGTGGCAATGGATGAGGTCAATGATGTCATGTCGGAATGGGATTGGTAGGTGTAATTGAAATAGGCAGTGACTGGGAGGTCAGGTCAGCCCTTACAGGACCAGCTGAGATGCTCAGCAAACCATTCCCCTTAGTTTGCATTTGGTCTCCCCGATATAGAGAAGACCACATCAGGAATGGCAGATATAGTAAACTAGGTTGGATCCCATCACCTGGCACATCTTCCACAAGGACTGATCCCTTCACTAATTTTGTTTCGTGCCATACTCCCCACCAAACCTGTCAATCCCAATGGGCAACTGACACTTGCAGATGAAAAATAAAATACATCACCTGCTGGCACACACCTCCCTCACCTCTATCTAGCACCCCAAACAGTCCTTCCAGGGGAAACAGAGGTTCACCTGCCTCTCCTTCAACGTAATTTACTGCAGTAGGTTCTCCTGATGTGGTCTTGTCTACATCGGGGAGAGCAACGTAAACTAAGAGCACATTTCACCGAGCATCACAGCCCGGTCCAAAGGGGCTGGCCTGAGCTCCCAGTCACCAACCATTTCAATTCCCCTTCCCAATTCCTTTCCAACATGACCTCCTTGGCTTCCTCTGTTGCCACAGTGAGTCAGACCGCAAATTGGACGAACAACATCTTACCTTCTGCATCGTTAGCCTACAGCCTGGAGGACTCAACATTGAGTTCTCCAATTTTAAATAATCATTCCAGCCCTGCCTCCTCCCTTCCATTCCACCAAATGACCCCACCTTCTAGTTCCCAACTATATTCATCCCTCCCATCGACCAACCACGTTGCACCCACCACTTGTGTCCACCTATCCCCTACCTCACCATCCTTCTGCTCTCCACAACTCAACCACTCCTTTCCCTCTTTATCTGCAGTTCCCCCTACCCCCACCCGCAATCCTGAAGAACGAGTATACTTGAAATGTTGACTTCTTCACCTCCTGATGCTACCTGACTTGCTGTTTCTTCCAACCTCCTGTTTGTCTAATGTTACACAGGAATATAAGGAATCTAGTCAGCACAACACGCAGGTAAGCAGCTACCACGGGTCACCCAATAATGAGCCTCTTCCCTGGAACGAGGAAGAGGACATTCAGCCACCCGAGACACTGACACACGAACAGAAGAGGCCATTCAGCCTCTCCAAACTGTTACACGGAACTAGGAGGATGTCATCTATGCTGTAACTTTACAAACCAATGAAGCAGAGAATGCACAAACAGACTGTTCCATGCTGTGCCTTCTGGCTCCATTGCTAATGTTTCATGCGTGTTGCATTAACGTGGTTTGCTCATGGTAAGGAGACACAGCGGATGATTTGTGCCATGTCTCAAGGAGGCATCTTCCATCTCTGAGAAGAGAGTCTAGTCTTCTGCATGGAGGTCAGAAGGTTTTGAGAATGACCAACCCTGTCAGAGTGTCGCTGCTGACAATTTTGTGAACAACATGATGCTCAGTACTTACTGCTCTGTATGAATTCTGTCAGTGGCTCATGGCCAAGGACATCCACCTCCTTTTCACCAAGAGCACTTTCCATCATCTCGCCTTCTCATAAATACAAAATGAGACGGATGATATGTTTTGCCAAATCACTTTGTTGCCTTGCAAAACGCTATGCTTTAAGCACAGCCACGCCAACAGCAATGCCACGTTTGCCATTGGAGATTATTGGAGATACTGACGAGGTGATGGCCTAACAGTATTATCCCTGTAATGTTAACCCAGAGACCCAGGTGATGTCTCAGACCCCGGATTCGAATCCCACCACGGCAAATGTTAGATTTTGCATTCAATAAAATATCAGGAATTGAGAATCAAATGAAGCAATGAAAGCATTGTGTTTGTCCTACCTGGCACACTAGTGCACTTCAGGGAAGGAAATCTACCATCTTCACCCGGTCGGATTTACATGTGACTCCAGGCCCATAGCACTGTGGTTAACACACAGTTGTAGTTTGAAATGTCCAAGCCAGCCGCTCAGTTATGTCACTCACTACAAATTCTCAAATAAATGAATGCGGGCGGACCTCAGCACTGACTACTTACAGTCCACAGACTGCAGTGGGTCAGGAAGGCAGCTCACCAACACCCTCTCAAAGACAATGAAGAAAGGGAATTATATACTGGCCCAGCATCCCATTACTGAATAAAAGAAGATGATCACACTCAAGGAAGAGAGGCAAAGTGACATAACTCACTTCAAACCGGGACTTTGATATATACCTGACACGGGCATGAATTTCAGTAATATGAGAACAAGAGAAAAATAAATAAGATTAGTCTGGATTTTTATTTCCATTCCAGCTGATCATCAACGAACCCTTTGTTTGTTCTTTCTCTCTACCTCTCTCTTTCTCTATCTATTCAACTCACTCCTTCTTCCTTTCACAGCAGCCATACATGTCATCAACATCAAACACACTGTTTCCCAGCTGCATTCAGTTCTGATGTATGGTGATTGGATGCGAAATTTCACTTCTATTTTACTCTTGACCTGAGGCTGCCAAATCTGTTCAGTTTCTCTGGCACTTACTCATTCCTTTTGTTTCTGATCTCTAGTATCATACTTTGTATTTTTTTCCTCTACCTTATATGTTGTTATTGCATGGGATGTCTGCATCACTGGCAGGGAAGCATTTGTGGACCTCACTAAATGCCTTTCACTGTGAGGCCATTCCTTAAAGTATAGAGTCTGATATCAGTCTTAATTCAGATCATGTGAGATTTCTTCACCAAAGGATAACAGTGACATAGATAAACTTCTTGACAAAGTGCTGGTTGGATTATATTAGTAAAATTCACTTTTATTTCCAGTTCCTGTCATTTGAATTTAAGTTCTGTCATCATCTGAGATAAGATTTGAAACAGCGTCCATAGTGCAGATATCTGGACCACTGAATTACGTGGCCACCGACAGTACTACTCTGACACAGTGTCCCTGTCATGAATATATTTTACAGACGAGAACAAGATGGAAACATTTGTAACGGAAAGAGCGATTAGAAGAGAACAGGAACCATAAAGTCTCAGTTTTTCCATGGTGTAGTTAATGGTTTATTTAGCACCCGCACTGACGTCAAGATGGGGTCTGGGGATATCATGGAGTTCGTAGTGGGTAGCTTTAGTGATGGAGAGAATACCAAGACATGAATCAATTCCGGGCAAATGGGTACTTCGGGATTGTGAACAGTCTTGTTCTCAGATGTTTGTGAGGGCGGGAGTGTGGGTGGTTCTGAAATTTGTGGAGAATGAATGGATTTGCATTTGAAACTGAAGACAATAGTTTCAGTCTTTACTAAAAATAGATAACAGAAATAGCATTGAAGTTCACCATGGCTTATGGGATTAATAAATCGATAGAGATGGGGAGACTTACCAGGAACACCAACAATAGCGAGCATGGGATTGTAACCAGCCTGAATAATCCACAGTACACCTAATATCCGATCTGGTAATATGTGCCAATACCAGTAAAAAAACAAAAGACCCAAAGATAAACTCCTGTCCATTGTTGCAGCATTCCAGTCTATTTTTCTTAGATTCTGAACCATTGGTGCGACATTCCAGTCGACTGTTCTCAGATTCTGATCCATTGTTGAAACATTCCAGTCTACTGTTCTTAGATCCTGGTCCATTGTTGGATTATTCCAGTCTGTGGTTCTCTGATTCTGATCTCTCCTCTCCCTGTTTCTGCAACTGCTGATTCTTGTCAGTGTTGCAGATGATGCATCTGCAGCAACAATGGGATAAAGCATTGGAAGACGCCCGGTACAAATAGAAGAGGAAAACCATCCAGTGACATAATTAGGATCCATGGAGACTGACATCAATCACAGTCACTGCACAAACAGATCCAGATAATTTCTTTCAGAATTCGACCTTCATTTCAAAATAACAACTGGATTGAATTGAATGTTAACAGTGCTGACTAATGGATTAGGAATTGGCTGGCTGGAAGGAGACAGAGGGTAGTAGTTGATGGTAAAGGTTCATCTTAGAGTGCAGTTACTAGCGGTGTTACACAAGGATCTGTTTCGGGACCATTGCTGTTTGTCGTTTTTATAAATGATCTGGAGGAAGGGCTTGAAGGCCTGGTGAGCAAGTTTGCAGATGATACGAAAGTCGGTGGAGTGGTGGGCAGTGAAGAAGGATGTGGCAGGTTACAGCGGGATATAGATAAGTTGCAGAGCTGGGCAGAAAGGTGGCAAATGGAGTTCAATGTAGCTAAGTGTGAAGTCATTCACTTTGGTAGGTGTAACAAGAAGATGGATTACTGGGTTAATGGTAGGCAACTTGGTAGTGTGGATGAGCAGAGGTATCTTGGTGTCCATGTATACAGATCTCTGAAAGTTGCCACCCTGGTACATAGTGCTGTGAAGAAGGCTTATGGCGTACTGGGCTTTATTGGTAGAGGAATTGAGTTCCGGAGTCCTGAAGTCATGTTGCAGTTGTATAAGACTCTGGTGCGGCCTTATCTGGAGTATTGTGTACAGTTTTGGTCACCATACTATAGGAAGGATGTGGAGGCACTGGAACGGGTGCAGAGGAGGTTTACCAGGATGTTGCCTGGCATGGTAGGAAGATCGTATGAGGAAAGGCTGAGGCACTTGGGACTTTTCTCATTGGAGAAAAGAAGGTTTAGGGGAGATTTGAGAGAGGTGTACAAGATGATTAGGGGTTTAGATAGGGTTAACAGTGAGAACCTTTTTCCACGTATGGAGTCAGCTGTTACTAGGGGACACAGGTTTAAATTAAGGGGAGGTTGGTTAAGGACAGATGTTAGGGGTAGATTCTTTACTCAGCGGGTTGTGAGTTCATGGAATGCCCTGCCAGTAGCAGTGGTGGACTCTCCCTCTTTATGGTCATTCAAGCGGGCATTGGATAAGCATATGGAGGTTATTGGGCTAGTGTAGGTTAGGTAGGCTTCGGTCGGAGAAACATCGAGGGCTGAAGGGCCTGTACTGCGCTGTATTTTTCAATGTTCTATGTTCTATGGTCACATTTCCCATCACCAATTGCTCTCGTGAAGTTAGTTGTGAGGGAGAATTATGGACGTTTTCTTATCGCAGGCTAGATGATTCTGCTGTATTATTCATTTACAACACTGTAACCACCTGAACGCTCCATCATGACCATCCACAAAAAAAATCACAATCTAGACTTGGTTTCCATGCTGGTCTCTCCTCGACTAGTACAGTCGCCAAGCAACAGATTCTCAGTGGATGTATTTGCCCTGACCATATACAGGAAGTGTGGATCTGTCTGGACAATCCACTCGTGACCATGCTGAATCTTCAACACACAGTATGATTGAGTACCGTTTTGTGAAAACTAACAAACAACTTAATGCATTATATTGTCTTCAAAGCTGTAAGACTTACATTTTTGGAATTCAGTCCAAAGCCAAATGTGGCATGTTCTCACAAAGCTAGTCCTTTTACAGGGTATTGCTGTCATTGATTTTTTTAAAGAGGGTCTAAACGACCAAGGATTCCAATATGTCATAATTTTGAAAGGTTCGTTGGGGTCCTTTTGTTTATACCTAACTGATCATGCCTCATACAGAAGCCTTTCAAGTCTTGAAACGTAGCCTGTATATTCAAGAGGACCTGTCCAGCTCCCACAACTGGACAGGCTGGATCAGTTCGGGGGTTTGTTGAGTCAAGGTCACTGGACGCTCTCTGCCTCATTCTGACCTTCTGACCTTATAACCTGTTACCAGTTGTGTCAGTTTTACCCTTGGTGCTAAGGGGTTTTGTTTATTGGGTTGTTGAAAGTAAGTTGGAATATCATCCTTAAATCGGGATAGCCTGTCAGGTTCGGATACGCTACGTTATTCAGGTATTCTATTTTCGGTTCCTTATGTTTCATTTGGTAATTTGGCAAATAAATGTTATTTGTTTAAAAATCGGCTGTCTGACCAGCTAATTCACTCTGGAACTTTCAGCTATACACTAACCTTCAAAAAATAGCAAATCTAAGTTCCGGGCTTCCTATTAAAATGTTTTGAGGGTTCGGGTCTGGTCCGCAACAAATTAGGGGGCCTTTGCAGAATTTAGACAGCGAGTTGCGGGTGTTATTGTGTCTTATTTCGTGTGTTGATTTGGTGAGTAAGCAGAGCTTCAGGTAACAATGGTTCTTGCAGGAACCAAGCTTGTTTTGGAGGTGGAGAAAGTGACCTTGTGGGTTTTACAGAATGCACATAAGTCCCAGCTGCGGGAATTAGTAGACAAAGGGAGTTGAAGCTACCGTCTGATGTGAGGAAAGATGAGATGATTGCAGCAGTAGTTCAGCATTCCAACTTGCTGGAAACTCCATCAGGATCTGGGCATGACTAAACTTCAATCGCAAAAGAAGCAGCTTGAGTTAGAAGCAGAGATGAAGCAGTTTGAGCTACGACTAAAGTCAGAAGAGGAAGAAAGATAACGAATACGTTTAGCAGAGCAAAGAGAAAAAATAATGCATTCAGCAGGAGAGAAAGAAAAACAGGGAGCATTCGAGCTTCAGAGATGGTCACTTAGAATGGAAAGTCAGCTTTAAAGGATGAGGCTGAAGGCTGAAGGTAAGCTTAGTGAGGAACAGACTGAGGATGGGCAATCCCATTGTAGTCCAAAGCCTAGTTTCAGTATATTCACAGCTTGCCTAAATTTGATGAGTAGGAAAGAGGCTAAAGAATTTCAGTGGCCAGTGACCATGTAGGTTTTGTTGACCCAAACAAAACTTGGAGGTAGAGCTTGTGAGATAGTGCAAAACTATCAAAGGAGGGATCTGGGGAGTATGAGGAGAGGAAAACATATATGTGAGCTTGTGCCAAAAGCCTACAGACAACGTTTCAGGAATTTAAGGAAGGATCCTGTTCGAACACATATTGAGTTTGAAAGGATCAAACAAAGTAATTTTGATAGATGGATAAGAGTTTTAAAAAGAGAGCAAACATACGATGCTCTTCGAGAGACAATTACTTTGAAGGTGTTTAAGCATTCACATAGTGCACACTCATTTGGAAGATCATAGAGTTATAAAGCCAAAACTGGCAGCTGAAGAGGCTGATGATTATGACTAGTGATTATGATTATAAAACTTGTTCTGGCTTCCAGAATCAATTTCAGTCCATGATGGATAGAAACTGTGGAAAAGAGAAATCCCCACGGAGAAAGGGAGATATAGATCTCGGTGAAGAACTTACCACAGGGTAAAAAGGCAATACGTGAAGGAGGCAAAGAAGATAAAAAGCTCTGGCGTTTTCATTGCACCAAATTAGGACTCATGATATCACTGTGTTGGGGGGTTCAGAAAAAAAACGGATGCAGGAAAAAAGATAAGTCTGGGAGTTTTGTCGGAGTGGTAACAGAAAGCACAGTGGAAGCCAGAAAGCTGTATCAGAGTGAACATGCTGATTAGAGGTTTGTTACGGAGGAAGTGCCAGATCTGCTGAGAAAATATACCTGCAAAGATTAATTTTATTCACATAGGGCAGGTAAAGAGGATGCAATATTAAGAGACACAGGCTCCTGGGCGGCACGGTGGCACAGTGATTAGCACTGCTACCTTACACCGCCAGAGACCCGGGTTCAATTCCTGCCTCAGGCGACTGACTGTGTGGAGTTTGCACGTTCTCCCCGTGTCTGCGTGGGTTTCCTCCGGGTGCTCCGGTTTCCTCCCACAGTCCAAAGATGTGCAGGTCAGGTGAATTGGCCATGCTAAATTGCCCGTAGTGTTAGTTGTAGGGGTAGATGTAGGGGTATGGGTGGGTTGCGCTTTGGCGGGGCGGTGTGGACTTGTTGGGCCGAAGGGCTGTTTCCACACTGTAAGTAATCTAATCAATCTAATCTAATCTAATCAATCCTCTGTGAACAGATAAGGAGATATATACTCCTGAAGGACTATTTCCAGAAAAGGTACTGCTAGAGGGAATTCACCATGAGACAAAAGGTGCAAAAGTATGTAAAGTGAGCATATCGTGTCCAGAAAAGTGTGGGGAAATTGTAGTAGGGGTACTGGACAAACTCTCAGCTCCAGGAATAAAATTTGTCCTTGTGGAAAATATAGCTGATTCAGTGGTTGGATTACTGCTACTCTCGTTTAAAAGCCAGTGGATATGCAAACAACTGAATCAATGTAGGAATCACATCCTGGAAACTTTCCTGACTATGGGTAATAAAGTCCCAATATCACCAGTTGAAACAGAAAATACCGAAAACGTAAAGATAAGGAAGCTTAAGTGGCAGGAGCAGATTCTTTGTTCCATCAGAAAATTGAGACAAAGCAGGAGCAAATAGGTGATCGTGTAAATATTTTTTGTTCAGTTAAACTAACTGAGTCACAGCAGAAAGATAAAAGTTTAAAGCAGTTGTATCAAAAAGCATATACGTTAGGAATTTTGAATGTATCCCTGAGTGTTATTACCTTAAATATGATGTCCAAATGAGGAAATGGAGAATGACATATATTCAAGGAGATGAGAAATGGGAATAGATTCATCAAATCATATTGCCAATGGGGTACAGAAAGGAGGTGACGCGAATGGTGTATGAGTTACCATCTAGAAGTCAGTTAGGAGTTATGAAAAAAACAAACTGAATACAGAAACACTTTACTGTCCTGGACCGCAACAGGATGCAGTTGAATTTTGCCAGACGTGTCATACATGTCATGTAATTGGAAAAACTCAAGCGATAATAAAACCTGCACCTTTCTTAACTATTCTGGCTGTTGAGGAACCTTTTACATGAGTCGTAATTGATTGGCTAGGTTCCCGACCACAAACAAAAAAGTCGGCATCAGTATTTGTTCACAATAATGGATGCCTTGACTAGATTTCCAGAGGCCATCCCAAGGTGCAGTATCACACTAAAAGAATTGGAAAGGAGTTACTCTTTTATTTAAAAAATGGTACGGACAACCGATGAATATACAGTGGGATCAAGGTTCAAACGTCACATCTAATTTATCACGATAATGTCTTAGGAATAAAGAATTCAAATCTACTGCATGCCATCCAAAATTGCAGGGAGCGCTAAAAATGTGACATTAAACATTAAAGACCATGTTGAGGGCTTATAATCAGGATTATCCAGATGATTAAGGTTCGGGAATTCTATTTGCACTTTTTGTGATCAGGGACGCCCCAAATTAACAGAGCAAATTCATTCCATTGGAAAAATTTTTGGTGCATTAAGTGAGAGGACCATTAAAATTGGATAAGGAGAAAATAGCAAATCAGAGTTCAAAGGCCACACATTTGGACCAGGTCTCAAAACTTAAGGAACGATTAATAGCGCTCGGGTGTTGGCTAGACAGCATTTAAATGTATTGCAACATGCAATAAAACAGGAAGCGGACAGGAAACCTTTTTTAAAAGTTCAATTCTGCGATCGGGGATAAGGTATTACTGTTACTTCCAGTTATAGGTGAACCTTGAAAATCAAGGTTTAGTAGACCTTATCAAATACAACGGATATTGAGTGAGGGTAACTACTTGATAGGGACTGCAGAAAAAAAGAAATCCCCCAGCGTATGTCATGTGAATAGGCTCAAAAGGTACTTTGACAGGTAAGGAAAGACAGAGAATAAGGTGTTAATGATTACGGCACAGAAGAAAATAAACAATTTCAGAGGATTCTGAATCGGACATTCCTCAAATTAAAGTGGACAATGAGGTAGCTGTCTAAAATTGGGATAAATGATTGAGTTACCTTTGTGAGAAAAATCGAAATGACCAGAAAGAGTTAGTACTATCACATGGGGAAATATGCAGATATTAACTTGGAAGTACTCACCTAATTGTGCATAATGTAGCTATAAGAGATGCCGTTACGATTAAGCAACATCCTTACAGGCATAATCCTCTAAAGTTGGCACAGGTTCAGAAGGAGATTGAATGCAAGCTCTAAGATGACATAATCAACGTGTGTTACAGTGACTGGAAAACACCCATAGTCATGGTGCCAAAGCCAAATGGTACCCAACGATTATGTGTGGACTATCGTAACGTCAATGCAGGTAAAAACATTGGTGCATACCCAGTTCCATGGTTGGAAGACTGTGTTGAAAATGTGGGATAAGCAAATTACGTTTGGTATGAAAAATGTGCCGGCCAACCAATATATTGTCGGATTATCCAACCTGTGGTGTACATTGATGACCTTGTGACTTTTACGGACTCATGGAAGGAACACTTACAGAATCTATCGGACTTGTTTGATCGACTTCGGAAGGCAGGCTTGGTGGTAAACCTAGTTTAAAAGTGAATTTGCCAAAGCAAAAGTCACCTTCCTTGGCCATGCTATTGGACATCGATGAACGGTGCCATGAGATTTAAAAGTGATGGTAATTGGGGAATTTCCCTCACCGTTGACAACAGGAGCAGTTCCTGGGACTAAGTGGATTTTATCAAATGTTTGTGCCCCATTTTCGCAGTGTGACTGCTCCACTCACTGAATTGTTAAATAAAGGCAAGAAGTTTCAGTGGACAGAGGACCGTCAGAAGGCATTTGACGGAATTTGAAATATGTGGTAACCACTGCCCACGATCAGACACACCAGATTATGGAAAACCATTCAAGGTGGATTTAAATGTCAATGATGTGGATTTCGGTGCTGGGCTCCTGCAGGAAATCTATAAGAAGACACAAGACCTATTGGGTATTTCTCCAAGAAGTTGAATGTTCATTAGTAGAAATATTCAACAGTTGAGAAAGACACTGTGAGCTTTGTGTTGGCACGACCACATTTCAGTGTTAACGTTACCAGCAACATATCAGAGACAACCATTTACACTGATCATAACCCAGTGAAGTCTTTTTTGGAGAATATTAAGGACAAAAATGCGAGACTGTTTAGCTGGGGCCTGTTGTTACAGCCATTCAATTTTAAAATTGTGCACGTGGAGGTCTTGAAAAAGTGATTGCCAATGCAAATGGAGACACTCAATGATGGAAGTACCATACACTGAATCTGGATGTAGTTCTGTCTGTTGTAAACAAATGTATATGCGCATTTTAGAGTATGAACCACTATATTTGGTGGTTTTGAAAACTGAAACCATCTTTGGATATTGAAGATTCGGTTTTATATTGGGAGAGATGTCACACAGGGGGTTAAGGTTATGTTGTCCTTGATTTTTTTTTCAGAGAGGTTCTAAACATCCCAAGATTCCAACATGTCTCAATATTGAATGCTTCAATGGGGTCCTTTGTTTTTTGCCGAACAGATAATGCCTCGGACAGAGGGTTTTCAAGCCTTTAAAAAAAAACAGGCGCATTCAAGGGGATGTGGCCAGCTCTACAGCTGTACAGGTCAGTTCAGTTTGAGGATTAGTTGAGTAGGTTCAGTGTTGAAACTGGACGCTGTCCCCCTTCTTCACCCCTCTGACTTTGTAACCTATAAGTTTTTTTTTGTTAATGTTTATTCTTTGCGTTCGGGGGGTTGTTTATTAGGATTGTTGCAAGTAATTCGAATCAGCATCATTAATTGGAGATAGCCTGTCAGTTTTGGAGAGGATGAATTTTTCAGGTACGGTATTTTTGGTTCATTGTCTTTCATTCCTTATTTTTGCAAATACATTCCGTTTGTTTAAAAGTCGACAGTCAGTCCAATTAATTCACTCTTGGAATATCCCTATGCACTTACCTTCAACAAATGGCAACATTACGGACTGGGCTATGTTCTTAAGAATGTTGTGACGGGTCGGGCCTGGTCTATAACAAATTATAATAACCTTATTTATTAAAAGTCATGAAATAACTAGTAAGGGATAGAATGAATATGATAATGGCTATGAGACAGAAAGTGCTGCGGCCAGTGGCTGTGATGACCTGAGGGGAGTGCAGCAATGTCTCCCAGTCACCAGTATTCAGCCATCACTGTTTCTGACAAATGGAATGAAATGCAATACAGAGCAAGATCACAGATAACCCCTGGTATATGGAATTTTGAACAACAATGTGAGTGGAATAGGGCAATTTTATATGTGAAGTACATAGTTATATTTTATATATCGACTGTTTAATCACAGGTTATACAGGTTGTTCAGAAATTTTCGGAACGGGATATTCAGAAATAAAAACAGACAAAGATAACAAAATGTATTTCGTTATAGTGAGTTACAGCAGAGTGAGAGTGAGAATACAGCTCATACCGAGCTGGTACAGAGATGATGGGCTGCAGGACAACCACCTTTATTGTACTTATTCAGAGAAATATATTGAAAATGTTCAGAAACTGAGGAGTCAAGTTTAATCATAAAACACACAGACAATATCATAATTAATAAACCATTCCTATTTTTTTCATCAAGTGTAGCTGTCTCTAAAAGGCCTTTTAAATCAAAATCACTTTGATGAGATCCGCGTATTTATTTTCAGAACTTAAAGAATAAACAGACTCCAGTGCAATGCATGTGTCACTGGCACAAGTGATGGGGACAGGAATGGAGCATATTGTCCAAATATAATCGGTTTCAACATCCAGAGCAACCAAGAAAAAGCAAAATATTAGAGAAAGTGGAAATCTGAAGTACAAATGCGAAATGAAGGAGGAATGCAACAGAAGATGCAGGATCTGGGCAGAGAAACAGAGTTAACATATCGAGTCTTATATGAAACTGTTCTGAACAAGTTATGTTAGACTCAAAAAGAGTTAATTCCTTTTGTCTCTGCTCCGATACTGCCAGAACTGTGGGGTTTCTCTCCAGCACTTTCAATTGGTGCAATGACAGGAGACAGAGAGTAATGGTGGGTAGTTGCTTTTCGGACTGAAGGCTTATGCCCAGCAGTGTTCCACAGGGCTTGGTTCTGGGTTTTCATTGTTTGTCATTTATGTGAATTATTTGCGTGAGAATATTGAAGGCATTATTCATAAGTTTGCGGATGACACCAAAACCTGTGGCACAGTGGACAGTAAAAAAGGTTTTCTAAGAATACATAAGGATCTTGAGCAAATGGGTCAAGAGATTGACAAATAACAGGTAGAGTTCAAGCTGGATGAATGTGAGGTGCAGGCAATAATGTGTGTTTGTTGCTGTCTAGTGAACCCGGAATGGGATGATTTTATTCCCAAACTTATTGGTTCAAAACATCGATATCCTTCATGATCTTTGAGAGGCCTTACCCTCTCTGTGGCTACCCTCTTGCTATTAATGTAGTTGCACAATATCTTTGGATTATCCTTAACCTTATCTGCCCATGCTATCTCATATCTCCTTTTTGCTTTCGTGATTTCTCTCGAAATAATGCCCCACACTCTTTATATTGACTAAGGGATGAAATTGAATAAAGTTGTCTATATCTAAAGTAAGGCTTTCTTTGATTCTTCAATAAAAGTTCAATAACTGTAGTTGTCAATTGTTCCTTAAGCTTATCAGCATTATCCTTCACTCTAACAGGGACATAATGACTCTCAACTCCCGCCCTCACACTGTTGAATACCTCCCACTTGTCAGACATTGTTTTACCTGTTAACAGTCTACTCCAGTTAAACTTGGTAAGTACTTGACCCATGTCATTAAAATTTATGGGACTCCAATTAAGACAAACATTAATGAAAGGCGTATTATTTTCCATAACCATTATGAAACTAATAGAGTTATGATTGCAAAACCCAAAATATTCCCTCACATTTACTTCAGTCACTTGCCCTGCCTATTGCACAAAAGAAGGCCAATTTTACTCTTTCTCTGTTAGAATCATCCGCATATTGATGAAGAAAATTTTTGTGAACACATTTGACAAATTCTTCACCATCTAATCCGTTAACACCTCGGTAGTCCCAATCAATTTTTAGAAAATTAAAATCTCCCATTATTTCAACCTTATTAAGCTTAAATATATCCGAGATCTCTCTACATGAATGTTTCTCAATTTCTTTCTTACTGTTGGAGAGCATATGGTACATTACAGTCAACGTGCTCTTTCCTTTCTTATTTTTCATTTCGAGCAATATTTTTTCACTGGACGATTTGCCACAAATGAGCATTTAGTGCATTCTGTTCAAATTGAACATTATTTTCTTATTTTTGATACTGCATGCATATTTTAACTGGATAATTTTTCAGAGATATCTTCTCCAGTTACAGCAATGATTTATTCCTTAATCAAAAATAGCAGACCTCCCGCTCCCTGCCCTCCGCTTGTCTGTTTCCGTCCTTTCTATGACCCTGTACACCTGGAACATTGAATTGCCAGTCTTGAACATCTTTCAGGCGAAAGTGAGGACTGCAGATGCTGAGGATTAGAGTCCAGAGTGTGGTGGTGGAAAAGAACAGCAGGTCAGGCAGCATCCGAGGAGCAGGAAACTCGATGTTTCAAGCAAAAGCCCTTCATCAGCCCATTCCGCATGAGTGGCTTTTGCCCAAAACGTTGAATTTCCCTAAAAAATGCTGCCTGACCTGCTGTGCTTTCCCAGAACTACACTCTCGATTTGGACATCTCTCAACCAATTTTCTGTAAACAATATGATGTCCCAATCCCATGTTCTTAAACATGCCTTGAGTTCATCAGCCTTCCCTGTAAGACCCCTTACACTGAAATGAATGCAATTTCGTGCTTCAGAATTACTATATAATCTTGACTCTCTGGTTTTTCTTTTCCAATTGACCTGCTCTCCTCACAATCATTAACTTCTCTAACCACCCTGCCATTTCTACTGCTACTTGGAATATCCCCCTTGCCGTCTCTGTCAATATAAAGTTTCCCTACATAGAATGAGCAACTCTCCATGCTAGGATATTCGTTGCTTTCCAGTTTAGATTAGACCAATCTTTTCTGAACAGGTCATTTCTATTCTAAAATATATTCCAATTCCCCAAAAATCTAAATCCCTCAATAACACAATAGATTTTCAGCGTTGATTTTTCTCCTTTAACCCTTTGTTCCTTCCCAGTTGAGTTTGGCATTGGGAGTAAACAAGAAAGTATTGCTTTAACGGTTTTATTTTTGATACTCTACCTCACCTCTTAAGTTCACTCTGTATTGCTTTAATCTTTCCCAAAAAAATGTCAGTCCTGCCATTATCTACAATAATGTTTGGCTATTCAATCTCACCTTTAACAACGGGCTTGAAATGTTTCGAAACGTTCTTAATCCTCGCATAGGGAAAGCAACAAGCCATCCTAAATTAACGGTCACTGCCCCAGAATCTCCTGTTGATGCCCCGATAGAAAAGTCCACTGAAGCAACAATTCTACTAACTTTTCTCAAATACTGCTGCACATAAGAATCATTCCAATTGTCCAATAATTGATTGCTCTTCCATTTTTCTCAGAGAGACAATGCCTTCAGCTGTTCTAAAAGCAGGGAAGCATTTTGATAGAGGAATAACCACCGGAGACATTTGAACTACCTTCTTATCTTTCCTGACAGTCACCCAACTATCTCAGTGATTTGCTGGATAACATTTTTTTCCTAACTTTTCGAGCCATCTCTCACTGTACATTATATATGGCCTTAATAACATTATGCATAAAAGCAGGATTGTTTTTGACCACTTAAACATATGTTACCTTTCATTACCTACAGACAATAACGTTTAAAAATGGAAAAATATATACATATACGTATCAAACATATAAAATGTAAACAAAATCAATCATTTAGCTAATTAAAACAATAAAAATATTCCTCTTCAATAAATCCCGAAAAAAAGTAGTCACGTCCGGAGCTGAAAACGTGTAGGACTCTCCAGAAGGAAGGTACAACTCTGTAATTTAAAAAGAGCTGATGATTTTTTCAAAGCAAAAACAAATTTGCAGTGTAATAAAAGAGACCTTTTAAAACAGAAATAGACTTTTCCTTTCTTTTGTAAACCACCCTTAAAAAGCTCTTTTAAAACAAACATTTGGTTTGAAAGAAAATTGCGAGTTTTTTTTTCATTTGTTTGATTGTTTTTGTATGTAAATGAAACAAAATAGAAAAAATGATGTTAAATTAATAAACTATAATATCTATATCAACTGCAAAAAAAACTACATTAAATATTTAACTGTCTGCAATCCCAGGAGCAGCTGTAAGATCCATGCTGCTCTAAGAACATTATGTGAAACTGTTTTTACAATATGAAGAAATGTGGATGCACGTTTTAATAAGTTGTTCCCAATTCAAAGTGACTTTACAATACGGTTTAATCTCCTTCCACGGTTCTAAATATAGAATTTAATTGAATCTTTATCCTCATCACTCGAATTCGTTCAAACAAAATTGTGAATCTGTGTTCATCATACAGACGGAAACATCCTTCAGCTCTGACTATTGCAGGAATGATACAAAGAACATTACCCAGGTCCACGTAAAACCCAGATGTTGCAGGGAAAGCCACCGAAACCTAATCCAATATTAATTACGTACAAGCCTTATGAATAAGTCATAGAGTATTGCACAATATAAAGGGCGAATTCAGCTTCATGTCCAAAATAAATTCCTCCCTTATAAAAATCCTCAACTGCATTACGTTATAAATTCACAAAAATAGCAATGACAAGAGAAGAAAATCAAGGCTAAGTAGTGAACTTACTAAATGATGATAATGAGAATGGGAGGGATGGAGTTTGGGGGGAATGATAAATAACGTTGTGGGTGACACAATGATAAGCTGGTGGTTCACAGTGAGGAGGAACGTGTGAGGTTACAGGAGGGTATAAACCAACTGTTCAGGTGTACAGATCAATCGTTGATGAAAAATGTAACACATATACATTTCTGAAATATTAAGACAAGAGAGTACTCAAACAGAAGAGAGGCTTGATTTACTTGATTTTACTTTTAAGCAAAGAAGGTTGAGAGTTGCTCCTGGTGGCGGTGTTAAACTGCATGAGGGGTATACACAGGGTGATCAGAGAGCAGCCTTTCCCCTTACTCGAAGGATCAATAAAAAGGCGACACACTTATAAAGTGAAAGTGATCTCACCATTAATCTGTAAACTGTAGAAAATCTTTCCTATTTATAAATGTATTTGGTTTTAAAATATTTCAAGATTTATATTGTATTCTGAAAAATGTGATATTGACGCAGAGGTTTGTTTTGAGATCCAGATTCCCCATTCCTCGTGCTTCCGTTTCGCAATCTGTTCATTGAAATAATACAATTTTTCCATTCAACTCTCCAACATGCTCAAACACAGACACAGTTTCTGAACTATGACCCAAAGACCAATAAATGCCCATTCCCCTGACCTTTTTAAAGACTTCTATCCTCTTCACGTCTTCCTTTTCTAACCTTTTCAATGTTTGTATTCTTTTATAATAATTCAAAATATTTTTCATAAGATATACTGTATGACACTTTCCAACAGTGTTGATAACGTAATATCTTTACTCACTATCTAAACCATAAAGTTACAACTTTGCTAAAGTGTTTTGTAGGCCCGTCACTCACTTCCCAGACTGAAGTTGCAGCAAATAGTCATTGAAATCTCAAAAGAATTGCCAAGTATTTACTTCTGATCGGAATGGTAATTTGTCTCTTTGATATGAAAAGGGCATGTTAATTACGGACTGTCTGTCTGACTGCAACATTTTGATGTGGTTACTCCAGACAACTAAACATCAGGAATAAAGAGCAGGGATAGGCCAACTGGGTGCCAGGTCTGCTGTGGGAATCAACAAAGCCTGACTGTGGTCTTTTCTCCACATTAATGTCTTGTTCCCGAGACACAGAGCAACCTACACCTCTCTTGACCAAAACCCACGAGTCATGTTACCCCAGCCACCAACAATGAATAAAATTCAAAGAACTGCAGATGGAGCAACACAAGAACATAGAAATTAGGAGTGGCGGAAGTAAATTCAACTTTGCACTTATCCACATTAAATACCATCTGCCAGATATAACAATCTGCCCCAATGTCTAATATTCATCTGTAAACTCTTTATTTCAGTATTACGGCCTGTTTGCCATCTAGTTTAGTACCATCTGTGAATTTAGTTGCTCCACTCTGTCTCGCCTTCCAAGTCATTTGGATTGTTTGTAAACAGTTATGGTCTGAGAACTGAAACCTGTAGCACCTCACTAGTTTTAGTTCGGCAGAGAAAGACCAGTTATCCCGATGCTCTGTGTTCTGTCAGTAAGCCAAGCTTTTTTCCAATTCGATGTTCTACCCGTAACACCCGGGATCTAACCTGCTAGATCAGTCCTTTATGCAGCACCTTGTCAAATGCCTTCTGAAGTTTAAATGGACAGCAGTTGCTGTATCCTAATTATCCACATTGTTTGTTATTTTCTCAAAGAACACCAGCAGGTATGTCAAGCACAACCTGCCCATCATGAAAGCGTGCTAACAGTGGTGAACTGATCTTTGTTTTTCTAAATGGTCAGTTATTTCCTACGTTATGGTTGACTGAAGAAACTTCCCCACCACAGAGTTAAAACTCACTGGTACAAAATTTGCCATTTTTCTTCCTATTTCTTGTTTTGAATACGAGTGTCACATTATTAATTTTCCAATAGTTCGACACAGTTCCAGAATCAAAAGATTTTTTTTAAATATCGTAACTAACACATTCGGTACATCTGCTGTTACCTCCTTTATTATAATAGAGTGCAGGCCGAGAGCCTGACCTCCCTCTAATCCTATCAATGTATTTAATACATTTTTCCTTCAGCATCGTACTTCCATCAAGATCCTTTGCAGTTGTTGTAAGTTTTGGGAAGAAATTATCTTCCACTGTGAAAGCAAGAAGTGTTGGCTTTACCTCTGCCCCTTCTGAGTTTCCCATTACTACCCCGCCGTTTTCATTCTCTAAAAGTCCAACATTTGCGTTCAGAATTCTTTGACTTTTTGCCTACTCAGAGAAGTATTCTTTATCAATTCTTATGTTTATGACGTATTTTCCTTCGTAGCCATTTTGATTTTGTTTTCAACAAAAGTTTGCGAACAATTAAAGCGTTTTTCTTTATTCCATTCATAGGAAGATGACGTCGCTGGTTAGACAACACTCATTGTCCTTCCCTAATTGCCCAGAGGGCAGTTAAGCGTCAAGCAAATTTGTGTGGGTTTGAAGTCACATGTCAGTCAGACCAGGCAAGGATGGTGGTTTCCGGTCCTAAAGGATATTCATGAAACATATGGGTGTTTCAACCAATAAGCATACGATTCATTACCATCAATAGACTCTTAATTACAGGTTCATATTGAATTTAATCTCCACCATCTGCCATGGTGGCATTTGAACCCGAGTCCCCCGAACATTATCTGGATCAGCAGTCGCTGATAACGCCTTCATGTTATAATTGAATTCCTTGTTAATACATGGATCACTTTTCACCTTTTTAAAATTCCTCTTCCACACAGGATTACACTTTAATTAAGGAGTTTGGACTATTTCCCGATGTAGTTGCCACTGTTCTTCAACTGTGCCGCCCTTAAATGTTTTTGCCAAGTCCACTCAGGCCAAGCCCTTCCTCAGCCCAGTAAAATTCTCATTGTCCAATACTACACCTCACATCTGTGACTCTTTCTTCACTGTTTCAGTCTGAATGTGAAACTCTAGCATGTTGTGGTCACTCTTTCTAAGGCGATCTTGTACAGCAGCGTGATTGATCACTCCTTCCTCATTACATTATAACAAAGTCAGTTCTCTGTTTGGTTCCTTGAGATGTTACTCGAAGAAATCATCCCTCCTACGTTCGACGAATCGTTCTTTGAATCTCCCCTTGCCAAATTCATCAATCCAGTCAGTATGCATGTTCAAATTACCCATAATCACTCTTGTGTCCTTGCCTCAAACCAACGTTATTCCCTGTTTCATGCTATTCCCTACTTTGAAAGTAGTTTGCCGGCGTGGGGATTTGTGAGCTGGGAATGCTTCTACCAACGGGAATCTTTCAATGTAATTTATTTCGAACCGGATGGATTCATCATTTTTGTCCAACGTACTAATATCATTTCTTATTACAGCCTTGACATCATCCTTAACCATTACAGACACTCCACCTGCTGTTCCTTCTTGTCTGAGTACTGAGTACCCTTGTACATTTAACACCCCAGTCCTGACCTTCCTGTAACCACATTTCAGTAATCCCCACCAGGCCATACCTGGTTATCTCTGTTTGAGCTGTCAGCTAATTAATTTTATTTCAAATACTGCACACATTTAGTTAAAAAGTTTTTTTTATGTAAGTTCTATTGATTTGTCTTTCTCTTTTATTAGTTTTTTGCACGGGCTCTTCATCCTTATTTATTGATCCCCGATAATAATGAGCCTATCATTTACTCCAACTTTCTACTCACTTTTTAAGTTGTTACTGTTCCTTCCTTCAGCATGATCATGTACTGGCTCTGCCTGTTTTGTTGACTAACCTCCACTTTCTGCTCAGTTTCTAACCTGCTTCTTTGGTTCCCAGTCTCCCCTATTATTAGGTTAAACCTGCCCAAGTTACACTATCACATCTCCCTTGCAGGATGTTGGGGCCACTCCAGTTTAGGTGCGCCCTGTCCTTTTTGCACTGCTCTCACCTGCCCCGGAAGCTATCCGAATCATCCAAATTTCAGAAAGACTCCTCCAAGACCAGCTCTTTAACCATGTATTCAACTATAATATCTCCCTCTTCCTTGTCTCAGTTGTAGGTGGCACGGTGAGTAGTCCCAAGATTACAATCCTGGAGATCCTGGTTTTAAACTCAGGCCTCGCTTCCTAAACTTCTTTGCAGTATCTTTCAGTCCTCCTACGTATATCAGTCGTATCAATGTGTACCACGACCGCTTGCTATTCAGTTTGCCCTGACCATGCTGGGAGACATCCCTAATCCTCGCACCAATCGCCCTTTGTATGAATAATTCATAGAATCATAGAATCATTGCGCTGGGGAAACAGGCCATTTCACACAGCACGTCCACGCTGACCATCCAGAGAGTAAAGCACCCTGACTCATTCCCCTACTTTATTACTCTGCATTTTCCCCTGACTAAGGCATCTAACCGGCACATTGCTGAACACTTTTGGCAAAAAGTCAGCAACCTCGACCCATTCCGTTACCCTGTGTTAAATCTGATTTCTCACAACAGATACTTCCAGAACTACTGAGCATATCCAGCAATTGGTTTTGTCACCGATGATAGTTGCATATTGATTAAAACACATGCAACTCAGACTTGAAACAAAGTTGAATTTAAACTCTCAGGAGAAAACTAAATATTTGGTCATTCTATGATCCCAGTTATGTTTTATTAAATTACTCCTGTTCTGTCCGTGAACATCATTTGTTCACTTTCTCATACCTGAATAAAGGAGATTTTTGCATTTTTTTTAAATATCAGAAACCTCAGAAACGTTGCACACTTACTTCTTCATATGGGAATGTGATTACATCTCATTCTTTCGTCTCAGTTCAATTACAGAGGATTATTCACAACACACACATACACACACGCACACACACACGCATACCCCCACACACACACAAACACACACCCACATATGCACACACACAGACTGAAAACGGGTCATTTTTTGAAACAGAAAAAATGTGTTAAGTCAACGTAGATGATCAAATTTATGGAAATCTATGTCGGGCGGGCAAACGATATTGTTATGAAGGTGTAGAGGTGTACATTGTTCTGAAAGAAGTTAAAATGTAACATTTGACTGTGAAGCTAATCGTGAGTAAGAGTTGCCATGGAACAAAAACAAATTCAGTTTAAGTTATGCCCCAACACACTGAAATCCAATCGAGTTTGAAATATAATGCAATGTGTTGAGGTGTAAAACTGGTCATTTTGAACATTTAGGGGGAGAACTGTTAAGGACATCCACAAAGATAGACTGCTGGTGGAAGAGCTTTCTGAACGGTACCTGTCTATAAGAAGTTTGCACAGCAGAACATCGAAGCCAACTGAGATAAAAATCTACAGTGCAAAATCTACAAATTAGAATTGACAAAGCTGACTGGTTTTAAAACGTGATTCTTTTTTGGTAAATCTTAATCGTGGTGTTTTGTTTTATCGGACCAGTATTGTAGAGTGGGAGGTAAAAGATAAGTTTAACGAAACGAGTTCTAAATAGGTAGTCATTTTAATATTCTCTGTTGGAGTTAAATAGCAAAATTGTCAATTTTACTTTAAACAGTGACCTATGCAAATGGTTCTTTGCCTCTCGAAATTTAACAAATTCTGGCATGAGGTGAAGTTTTTCTCTGTGGCTGGTTTAATTTAGGAGACGGTTTACTCTCTGTCATAACAGTTTGGGGCCCCTCGAAAGCGATTTGAACGGGTTTAGACAGATCCAGTCTGGGACTCAGGCAGATTTAAATAGGTTTAGGGTATGAAAACGCACAGTAGATTTAATCATTTGCGCATTATTGTCCGCGAGTTTTAAACAAAAAGTCAGTGAGACACTTTGTTTAATTTCGGTGACTTGTGGTTGGTTAAATTAAAGGTGAGAGAAATGGCTCTTAAAATGTTGAAGAGGTTCTGGGGTTTGAAGATGATTCTCACATTTGCCGAGGGCGTTTAGAAGGAAAGATAAAGGCAAAACTTTTAGAATTAGCAAAGAACTTAGATTTGTGTTTCACCAAGAACAAGAGTAAAGCTGAATTTGTTAGGAAATTACTCAAAAACAAAGTTATATCAGAGAAACAAATTACAATTCAAAAAAGATTACAATTCAAGAAAATGCAGTTTAAAGATAAACGAAAGGAAAGAGACAGAGAAAGAAGAAAGCGAAAACAAGAGAGAAGAGAGAGAGAAAAAAGAAGTTTCGTAGCTGAGCAAAGAGAGAGAGAGAAGAAAAGGCGAGAGAACGAGAAAGATGATGCTAAGCTGAGCACAAAGGGAGCGAATTTGAACTTGAGAAGTTGCGATTTAGTTAGCAAAGTCAAGTTAACATGATGGAGATTAAAAGGGACATTAGTGACATATACAACTTTGTCAAAACTCTGCCACATTTTGTTGTGAAAGATGTTGAAGCCTTCTTTATTTCACTTGAAAAATTGGCTAGGCAGATGGAATGGTCTGAGGATTTATGGGTAATGCTATTTCGGACTAAGCTGTTTGGCAGAGCTAGAGAAGTATTCGCTGCGCTGTCAGAAGAGAGGGTCAAGAAATTATGAAGACGTCAAACAACGTGTTTTATGTGCTTACGAATTGGTACTGGAAGTATATAGATATCAGTTCGGAAACATAAAGAAGGAACCAAATCAGCATTATGTTGAGTTCGAAAGAATTAAACATAGGCATTTTGATAGATGGCTGAAGGCTTTAAAGACAGATAAGACCTATGAGACTCTAAGGGAGATTATTCTGCTGGAGGAGTTTAAAACTTCACTTCCAGAGATGATAATAATTCACGTGTAGGAACAGAAAGTTCAGGAATTGAGAAGGGCAGGAGAATTAGCAGATGAATACATGTTGCTGCATAAGACAGGCTTCCAGCCAGAATTTTGTCCCGTGTGGGATAGAATTTGGGAGAAGGGGAGACGCTACACTATAAAAGAAAGAGTAGAAAATAAGAGTTTGCCACAGATTAAAGAAGATGCCCAAGAGAGTGGAAAGGAGACGAAAGGCCTGAACAGTTTTCATTGCAATGGAAGGGGACACAGAAAATTCCAGTGCCTGTGGTTTCAGATGGGCATTAGGAAACAATGTTTCCACTGATAAGGAGGGATATGTATGAATACAATGCTCATCGTTAAGAAAAGGACTGTGGGAAAAGATGTGATAAAAGAATGTAAGCCAGTGGCATCAGTGAATGTCTTAAACGAGACCCCAACTAGAGCCGAGGAGCTGCAGGAAAGTGCACAGCCTAGGCAGGGGCTGGGTATGGAGTTAGTATCTAATCTCGATAAAGAATTCGCCTCAGTGACTAAAGTCTACTCAGAAATAAGTGGGGTAGAAGTGCAAGAAGTTATAATTTTGAGAGATGCATGAACTAACCAGTCGCTAATAGAAAGAGATGAACGAATTTGCAGGCTTTCTGATCTGTTACCAGAGACTATAGTAATTTATGGGAAAGATGGACAGAACTTTAGCGTTCCCTTATGTAAGATCAGGTTGGAGTGCCTACTCAAGACTGGGGAAGTTACAGTGGGAATGATTGACAGTGTGTCGGATTCAGGAATCCAGTTTGTTCTTGAGAATGATTTAGCAGGATCCAAGTTGGGAGCGACACCCTTAGTTGTGGAGAAGCCCAAGGAAGACCAAGAAAGTGACGAGTTAAATCAGAAATATCCTGGCATTTTCCAAGACTGTCCAGTAGCCAGATCCCACTATCATAAGTTACAGCATGATGCACAGCTAAAGACAAAGATTAAGGAGTTGAGGTTTAGTTAGCTGGTACCCTGTTTGCCTGAATGGTGCAGGGAAAACCTGAACAAGCAGAGGGTCAGACAGAGGTGTTTTGTCCTGAAAGGCAAAGGGACTTGCAACAGGCAGACAAGATGTAAAAGATATATATGTGGATGTGTACTCTGAAAAGGAGGCAGAGGATATTCTTGAGAGTTATTATCCGAAAGATAGATCTTAAGATGGAAATGAAGACCACATCAGGTCAGTGCAGAGGAGAAATGTGCCGAGGTGCACCAGATTGTGTTGCCGGTAGCATAGAGACAGGAAGTTTTACGTGTAGCACATGAACTACCTGTAAGAGGTCACCTAGGGGTAAGAAAGATTCGGGCTAAGGGAGAAAACATTTTTATTGACCTAGAATGCACAAAGATGTGGTTAACCTTTGGCATACGTGTCATTCATGCCAAATAGTAGGTAGGCCACGGGCAGTAATGAAACTAACACCTCAGTTGCCAATTCCCATATTCGAAGACCCCTTCATGTGGGGATATAAATGAGTGTGTATGTCCACTCCTGAAAGGTAGAGGAGAGAAAAAATTGGAGAAACAGGTGGCAGTTACTGCCCCACAGAGTGAGGAATCAAATTCAAATGTTTTGGATTTTGATGTGCCTCAAAATATGTTTAAAATGCAGAAGTCCTTGAGCAGTGGGTTAAGTTCGTAAGCTACCTGTCTCAGGAGCATAGAGCGCAGCTGAAAGGTTCATTATTGCAGTATGAGGACATATGTAAAAATTATATGAAGGGGGACTAATGCTATTGTACATGAAGTAGACGTAGAGAATACTGTTGCTATCAAACAACGCCCATATCCTCTTAATCCTCTCAAAGCCAGACAGGTCCATACGGAGGTGAAGGCTATCCTCAATGAGGACATCACCAAACAAAGCCAGACCGAGTGGAACTCGCCAATTATCTTAGTTCCCAAACTGAATGGGACTCAATGATTTTGCTTGCGTGAGAATCGAACCCACTTAATCAATACTTTTCAGTCCGAGTCAAAGAGTTCTGAAGCAGCACATTTATTCGAACAACTTTAAAGATGGGTGCATATAGGAGGAGAGACACACCCGACAGTAAAATACAGAGCTTTTTATACTTTTCTGAGGGGAGTCTCGACATTCATACACTGAGCAATAAACCTATCATAAGTGTCTACTTCATTCTATCACTTTATTTGATTATTGCTTGTGCCCGTTATTCTTTCATTTGGTAATTCCCTGCACCCAAACCTAAGCCTATCATACTTATTAATTACCTCTCTTGTTTTTCTTTAAATCTGCCTTATTTGTCTGTCCTTGTTCGTTAGAGCCTTCCTGTTATTTTGTCCAGTTCCTCTTTTCTTATCTAACCTTCTGGCTTCTGAGATCATCCTTTACTATATTGATAGTCCAAAAAGCGGACCTACAAACTATGAGCATATTCCAAAATGCCCCTCCTGAATCTTTTTTTCTTTTGTGGTCAGCTACAACACTCAAAGTAATTTCTTAGCTTAAAACTATTTCGTAAAAGACCCTCTATATTCGTTAAAATCAACATACACCTGACAACCTGAAATTTTTCTCCCAATCCCTCCTTTTCGTTTTGTCAGTGTATGTTGATGTTCTTCATTCTGGGACAATGAGGCCTCCAGGTTAGAGAGCATCAGACCTGAAAGTTTATCTACTTTGGAAATGCCTTCGGGGGTATTCTCAAAATCATAAGTTGTTAACAAGTAAAGGCCGTCCCCCTGCATACCCTTCAGGGGCATCTGTTTGGTCAAGGCGGTCTCGATCATGCCCTGAGAGAGACCCCGAATACAAGGAAAAATACAACAGAACAGTGTTGCCAGAACTTAACCACCACCAACAAGGAGGTTAGAATAGAAACCATAACTCCTTTCCATTTGCCGAACGAAGACTCCAACCACCCCTTTATTGAAGTGTCCACTCCAGAATTTTCAGCCAATTAACGTGAGAGGCACGTCAATCCTTGTAAGGCTCGAGTAATCGAGCCATCTGGGGCCGTGTTATTCGGAGTAAAGGTACAGCATCTTCCCCATAACTTAACACAAACTCCCCTTTTTTTCTGCCAACATCATATCTAAGGCCATCCTATTTTCCCAGGTCATCCTACTTGTGGCATCTAACTGTTCAGCTATTACTTTAACAGTGTTTCCGGTGCAATTTATAAATCTTTGTTGGTTATAAAAAATGTAATTAATCCAATCGACATTTTTATTAATCGTAACCCTCCAGAAAAGAGATTCAAATCCAGCTGCTAATTTTGAGAATGTAACTCTGAAGATGGACGAGGGAGTTCCAGTAGATGTAGTGTACCTGGACTTGCAGAAAGCTTTTGATAAAGTCCCACATAGGAGGTTCGTGAGCAAAACGAGGGCGCATGGTATTGGGGGCAAAGTACTAACTTGGATTCAAAGTTGGTTGGCTGATAGGAAACAAAGAGTAGTAATAAACGGCTCCCTTTCGGAATGGCAGGCAGTGACCAATGGGGTACCGCATGGACCAGTGCTTGGACCGCAGCTTTTTACAATATATGTTAATGATATAGAAGATGGTATTAGTAATAACGTTAGCAAATTTGCTGATGATACTAAGCTGGCTGGTAGGGTGAAATGTGATGAGGATGTTAGGAGATTACAGGGTGACCTGGACAAGTTAGGTGAGTGGTCAGATGCATGGCAGATGCAGTTTAATGTGGATACATGCATGGTTATCCATTTTGGTGGCAAGATCAGGATGGCAGATTACTACCTAAATGGAATGAATTTAGGTAAAGGGGTAGTACAGAGAGATCTGGGTGTTCTTGTACACCAGGCAATGAAGGTAAACGTGCAGGTACAGCAGGTAGTGAAGAAGGCTAATAGCATTCTGGCCTTCATAACAAGAGGGATTGAATATAGAAGCAAATAGGTTCTTCTACAGCTGTACAGGGCCCTGGAGAGACCACACCTGGAGTTATGTGTGCAGTTCTGGTCTCCACATTTGAGAAAAGGCATTCTGGCTATTGACAGAGTGCAGCGTAGGTTCACGAGGTCAATTCCTGGAATGGCGGGACTACCTTACACTGAAAGACTGAATCGACCGGGCTTGTATACCCTTGAGTTTAGAAGACTGAGAGGGGCTATAATTGAGACATATAAGATTATGAAAGGATTGGACACTCTGGAGGCAAGGAAACATGTTTCCGCTGATGGGTAAGTGCCAAACCAGAGGACACAGCTTAAAAATACGGGGTAGACCATTTAGGACAGAAATGAGGAGAAACTTCTTCACCCAGAGAGTGGTGGCTGTGCGGAATGCTCTGCCCCAGAGGGCAGTGGAGGCCCAGTCTCTTGATTCATTGAAGAAAGAGTTGAATAGAGCTCTCAAGGATTGTGGAATCAACGGTTATGGAGATAAGGCAAGAACAGGATACTGATTAAGGATGATCAACCATGATCATATTGAATGGTGGTGCAGGCTCGATGGGCAGAATGGCCTACTCCTCCACCTATTGTCTATTGTCTATTGTCTATCTGGTTATGAGGCTTAAATTCATCAGGCACCCCTCTGTGATACCCTATCCTGTTCAAATAAATATCATCATTAAAGAAGGTAGCAAACACTGACCGTGCACTCCTCGTTTTCCCCATTCCAGGAATCTCACGTTTTTCAAATGCTCGGCTGAATGGAATAGTCAGTTGCACAATTGCCCAAGTGCCTCGCCAGTCAGAGGGCATAGTAGGTCTTAGAATCTTTCCACCACAGTACCACCACAAATCCACTTGGGGTATCTTTAAAGCTGAATAGTTTCCTCCCAACACTGTCTCGCGAACCGATTCAATTTCCGAGCAGGACCTTAAGTCTGCTAGACATCGGGAACAGTCCGACACCTGCCTTCACACACAGGAGGTGCGATTCCCGACCACGTCCAAAAATGAAGGGGGACATTTAAATCCTCCGTCAGGGGAGGGAACATCAACAGCAAAGACCGACAGCCTGTGTCCCCCCACAGTGTCTTATCCTGGTACAGGGCTATCATACATACCATACCAGCCGTGTCCCGCTTCCACCCGAGCGGAAAGGGAACCATGCGAGTCACCACTCTAACTGAGGCACATGCATAGCAAATGCCTTTATTCAGACTTTTCACAGCGAATTTCACCCATTCAACCCAGGCATTTGTATCCCCGTATACCGTTTCTATTTCAATAGACTGTTTCAAGACTTTCAGCTCTACAATTGTGACCCCCTCCCCCCAACCTTGGTATTCGTACTTTCCACTATGGTCCCATTTGTCACCTGTAGGCGAAAACAACATTCCGAGAAAATCAAATTCTGCCTGCCAGTTGTCATTTCTATGCCAAATGCTTTATTAAGCTGGACCTGGTGAACCCTCCCACGCCGCCGGTCATATATCCCTTCCTTCAACGAAGTATTCTTTACTGTAATGTACACTGGGTTGCACCTTTGGTCTGGATAATCGGGGGAGGCCGAATATGGTTTCGATGTACTTGGATGAGTGGATTTTCCTAAGGTTTGCCCTTACCGTGAAATGTATTCCAAAATGTATTCCTATCACCAAGAGCAGCCATCTCTCTATGTGGCCCAGGGGGTCAGAGAATTTGAGGTCTAATTTCTTTCCATTTTGTACTGAGTAACCTCCATAGGATTTGAGATGAATTGCTGAGTTACTATACTTATCTGACTTTCCAAAGTCCCACAATCTACCAACTGCAAATATCGGCTTCTATGACATGGGGATTGGTACTCCGGGGGACCATTAGTACCATATAAGACGTTATTCCTAAAATGCAATCAAGGAAGGGGAGCAAAAAGGCTAAACTATACACTCTCTCCATTCGTGAAAAGGGCGTGCCGAGAGACTAAACCAACAATTTGACAGAAACTTATCCCACGATCACGTTGCAACCGGACAAACAATCACTTATCAGTCCATTAAACAGTCCGTTAAACAGTTCTCTTTAACTTGAGTTGAAGGGGTTCCGTTGTTGTCTCTGCTCTCCAAATACCCTTGTCGTTCGGGGGCTTCACTGGCACTTTGATTATTGTATAATGTGTCCAGCACTTTTCGGCCGTCCTAATTGCCGTCTCTGTCATGAGGCGGGCTTGATACGGACCTTCCCAGTCTGGCAGAAGTTACATCTGCGACCACGATTTGATTAGTACCCAATCACCCCGTCTGAGCGGTTGCACTGCAAAGTCAAGGGGGTGGCGTCCGGGCAAGCTGACTCTGAGTTTGAAGAAAAGATAGAGAACCAGACAGGGCTAGTATATACTTCTTTAACTTCTGTTCATTAATTTGAACTATCCCTTTTGTGCCCAAATAAGGTGAGCCGAACAATATTTCATTGGGGACAATCCCAAGTCGTTTCTCGGTGCTATTCGCACCGATAGGAGAGCCAAGAGGAGACACTTTGTCCACGGGAGTTTGGTCTCAAGTACTAATTTAGATAGTTGCTTTTTCAGCGCCTGATTCATTCTTTCAACCTTTCCTGATGGGGATGGGAACCAAAGGCTGTGAAATTCCCAGGAGATTCCCAATTTCTTCATTGTCTCCTGTAATACTTTAGAAGTAAAATTTGTACCTTGATCTGAATCTATATGTTCTACTACCCCTTACCTGGGAACTATCTGTTCAAGAATCACCTTGGATACCCCACCTACAGTGGCTGTAGCCAAGGTGTATGCTTCAACCCATCTGGACATATGGTCAACGAGCACCAACAGGTACTTCAACCTTCCCACGCGGGGTAATTCGGCATAATTTACCTGGATATTCTGAAATAGTCGTAGCCCAGGTGGATGACCTCCCTGAACCTGTCTCCTCAAAAACTTTTTGTTTATCTTTTTACATGTTATACATCCTTCACATATCTGTTTGGCAATGGTACATACTTCTTTACACCCATAGTTTCGCAGGACTAAATCACACATTGCATGCACCACACCCCATGACTTCCCTGATGCAAAATGTTCATAATTTCTCGCGTCATCATTTTATTAAGCATCTTCCTTCCATCAGGTAGCAACCAACACCCCTCTTCTGTTTTAACCGCACTAATATCTTTCAGTTCCTCCTCCTCCTTACTATTAAATAACGGAGTACTCAGAGGATCAGGGAGCGAAGGTATCAGGGAACATATTACTGCCTCTGGTGGACTCATGGCCACCACCCTAGCTGCCTCATCTGCCAATTTATTCCCGCTTACTTCTAGGGTTTTCCCCCTTCCTCTACCATACCCTTGGTTTTTCTCATTTGGCCACATATTCCATCATTTTTCTATTTCCTGTGTTTCAGTCTTTTTTGTCTTTTGTTTCTGCTTTTCGTCCTCTCTCCTTACAAGTACTCCCTGAGCCTCTCTCAGCAATTCATGTAATGGTTTCTCACTCCATCTCAATATTTTCTGTATTTTCTTCTGAATATCTGGCCAAGTCAGTCACAAAGTGTATTTTCAACAATCCTTCCCCTACTGGCCCCTCTAAATCCATCCCAGAATATTTGCGCATAGAGTCCTTCAGTCTTTGTAAAAACGCCGAGGGACTCTCTTCCTTTCCTTGACGTACCTCAAATGCATTCAATTGCTACTCCATTGCCCTTGTTAATAAACTTTTCATAATTTTCAGCTTTTCCCTATCTTCTTGTTTTTGATGATCCCAATTGGGGTCTCTTAAGGGGAACTTATCCTCTGCCTGACCTGCCCTTTCAGTTCCCATGAGGTGTCCCTGTCCCAGACCCCAAATGCTGCTTTCCTTATCAACCCTCTTTCTTCTCCACTAAATAAAATATTTAGTATGGACATCAATTCTGTCCAAGTATATACATGTGGACCCAGGAATTGATCAATTTGTTCTGACAAACCTACCGGGTCTTCTATAAGTATTTTCATTTCTTTTCTAAAGGACCTTACTTCCCCACTAGTTAAAGGGGCATTATCAAATCCAATTTCTCTTTTCCCGATTGGGACATCTCTTAATGGAAGCATGTTTTGGACCAACATTTCTTCTGCCTCCACTTCACTTACTTCTAATCGTTCTATTTGGCTTCTGGTGCGTTTTGCAATCGGGACCTGACTTTTATCTATTTCCTGTTCTGTCTCAGACGTGGTGGAACCTTTATCCACCTGCCCCAGTCCCACTGCCTGCCCCTGACTCGTACCAGAAACCGACACGGGCTGTTGGATTCTTCCAAATGGTGGGGGGTAAATTATCTAATACCTCTCATGCGGATAGAGGTGATGCACGAGGGATGTTCTTTTCATGTATTTTTACAGTGCACATCCGTATTTTAGATCCACCCTTCCAACAGGAGGCATAATCAGACTCCTCCTAACTGAAGGGTTCTTTTTCATTAACATATAAATTTAAATATTGACAAACCCAGTCTTTGTCCGACCCGTACTTTGGCCAGAAGACGGCAGGATGAAGAATAGGTTCCTTAGTCCATACAAAACAACAATACTTAATCATCTTCTTTCTAGCTTTTTGCCATGTGTGTTCATTTTGTTTCCAATTTCCAAACATCTTACCCAATGGACTTTCTCGAGGAATGTTGCCAAGGAACGCCTCCCTTCTCAACGGAGGATTTTGTTTTACTACTTGTTGCACAACTTATTTCACCCTTGTTTACCACCCAGTGGCCTCAATCACCTCTCCCAATAGGGATCCAATCCCTACAGAATCTGAGGAATCTTTCCCTAGAAAATCCTTGAGTCCAACTCAAGATAGGGCCCGTTTTAGGGGTTAGCCTGACCCCTGTCAGGTGATTCTGGTGTCCTTGCAAATCTCGAAAAGGCAATCGAGTTAGGGGTCCCACCCCTATGAACCAGAAACCTCGAGTCCAACTCGAAGTAGGAGTTTGGTACTCCCGAACCCCCAGGTTACTTTCATTAATTCCTCATAACTACTAAAACCCAAGACCCAGCCACCAAGGTAATACTTAAAAGTCAGTTTTCTTCCCTTGGTCTGTGCACAGAGCTACCTGACTATTAGACGTCTTCCGGTTGTGCCTTCCCCCTTGGGTCCCACCCAAGGTCCCCATGAGTCCAACTCAAAGTACACACACTCACTGCCAACTGGTTCGGAACGATTCTTAAAGGATTCAATTTAGGCAATCCCTCAAGCCATCCACCGCTGAAAAACGGGGAAGGGGGCGAACCTTCTCAGTTAGCGACTGTGGGAGCCTTTTCAGGAGCTGAAGTTCATCCCGGACGAGCCCCCACTTGTGAGAAACGAACCCACTTAATCAATAATTTTCAGTCCCAGTCAAAGAGTTCCGAAGCAGTACATTTATTCGAACATCTTTAAAGATGGGTGGCTCTACGAGGAGAGTCACACCCAACAGTAAAATACAGAGTTTTTTATGAGGCCCTTTTCTGAGAAATCTCTTGACACCCCTACACTAAGCAATAAACCTATCAAAAGTGCCTATTTCTTTCTATCCCCTTATTTGGTTATTACTTGCGCCCGTTATTCCCTCATTTGGTAATTCCCTGCACCCAAGCCTAAGTCGATCATACTTATCAATTACCTCACTTGTTTTCCTTTTAAATCTGTCTAATTTGGTTGTCCTTGTTCGTTACAGCCTTTCTGTCATTTTATCCAATTCCTCTTTTCTAACCTTCTGACTTCTGAGATCATCCTTTACTATTTTGATCGTCCAAAAAGCGGACCTAAAAACTATAACCTTATTGTGAAATGCCCCTCCTGCTTCTCTTGTGGTCAAGCTACAATACTCAAAGTTATTTCTTAGCTTAAAACTATTTCTTTAAAGGCCCTCTATATTCGTTAAAATCAACATATACCTGACAACCTGAAAAGTTTCTCTCTCACCACAGCTCCAATATCCCTACTTAGCTGTGTAACCTTTTCCAGTCCTGAAATACTCTGAAAATGTGGACATCCTACAATCCCCCATGTCTGCGTAATCGTCTCAGGTCCCTGCAACACCCCCGATCTGTAGAACCAACTCCAATGCTTGTCACTCTCCCAATCAGTTTCTACAAGCCTGGCTATCTATGTAACATCTTCCCATCACGATCACCCACCCTGTCAATTTAAGCTCCTCAATTCTCCCCACCAATCTAACCATATCCATACTCTTCTCCAGCTCTTACACCCTTATCGATGTAAACGTTACATTCCCCGGCAATCATCCCTGAAGCAGAAACCTACTCGAGTGTGTCCAATGCTCCCTATCTGTGTTAGTGTCTCCAGGCAATATTGCTGTTCCTGTCTCTGTAAGCTCTGACAGATTGTTCAGCTTTCCGGTACATTTAATTTCCAGAACCTCAGCGTCTGACATCAACAAAAGTCTTCATTAACTACAGCCTTCTATATCTCTGTTCATTCCTCAATTCTATACAACTCTCTTAATCTCTGCAAATAGCACAATTCCAGAAAATGCTCCCTGTCTGCATGAACTGCCCAAATCCTACACTGAGAAGCCTCACTGTCCTTTTGATCACCTGTAGTCCCTTCAGATCTCCCTGCATCTTTCCTGACTCCATTGAATACAGCTCATCTCACGTCATAACTCCTCTAACTCATATGTTACTTCACATCTTTGTGATATTCTTCAGTTACTGCAATTCTCATTCCTTATCTCCAGAGCTTCCATTCCCCTGATCAATGTAAGGTTATTGATCCCTTGCAGCATGTTTAACACCTGTAGCAGCCTCGAACTCCACAATGCATCCTGTCGCTGTAACCTCCTCAAATACTACAGCTCACTCTCTGTAATATCTTCCAGTATCTGCAATCCTGTTGATTTCTGTAACCTCCTCCAGCACAGCACTCCAAATGTCTGTTAACTAATGGGAATTCTTCAAACCTGCCTTCACAGTTCTCACTAGCTCTCTGAAGTCCTGCAGCCCTACAACCCTCAGTATCTCTGGCTCCTCCAATCCCGCCACTTCTCCCCGGCTGTGTGAACTGATCCAGCCCCTTCAACCCTCCATATTTCACTCACTCCTGCAGCTCCAACTGTTGTGCATGTCAGTGTAATTCCCAGCACCAATAATCATCCCGGTCCCGATAAACTCCTACAGCTTCAACTACCACCCCATCTATGTAATCTCCAGTTCCTTCAATCCTCCCTTTCTCTATAAATTCCAGTAGCTCCAAATACCACCGCAAAAACACTCTCTTTCTCTAAAACCTTCTGTAGCTCCAACTACCACCAATATCTATATAATCTCTAGTCCCGACACACGTCCCAGTCTCTGTATCTCCTGACGCTGCAACAACCACCCCTATCTGTTTAATCTCTAGTCCTTATATTCCTCCCAATATCTGTAACTTTCTCAGGACTGATAACCCTGTATCTGTCCTTGATATATTTCAGGCCGACAATCTATTTGATGTCAAACCACTAACAGTGATCTCCAATCACCCGAACTGTGTAACATCCTCCCGTCTCTCCAACCCAGCTTTTCTCTGATAGTTTCTCTGGTGTCTGTCTTCCCCGTTATCTCCGGTTACAGATCCCTGCTCAGGAAAACAATGTCTCAGTACCGAATCTGGAAGAACACAAGAATCTTCAGTTTATCAATACTTTTGCCTCATTTTTTAAAATTTAACGACTGCAAGTTCAACCTTGTCCACCTCTTCTTATCAATGTCCCTCCATTTTGAAGAACAGCCTGGTGAACCTTCTCTGGGCTGCCTCCAATTCAAGGACATTTTCCCTCCAGTTATGGGACCAAACCTGTTTACAATGTTCTCAGTGTGGGCTGACTGGAATCCTCTATAATTGTTACAAGCCTTCCCTATTTTTATTCTCCATTCTCTTTGAAATCAACATCAGCAGCATTCCATTTGCCTTATCTATGACCTGCTGGCCTTGTATGCTACCTTGCTGAAAATTATACACAAGGATTCCCACGTTACTCTGTGATGTAGCTTTCTGCAGCTGATCTGAAACCAAGAGGTGACAGCAATAATCAGGAAGGTGGTGGAATGTATGGTAAACGACATGCCAAAAATGCTAACTACACACTTTGAAACCTATGGAAAAACGCAGTCCATAAGACCATCATGCATCGGTGCAGAACTTGGCCATTCCGTCCATCCCACTATTTGATTTTTTTATTTAGATTAGATTAGATTACAGTGTGGAAACAGGGCCTTTGGCCAAACAAGTTGGCCGAAGCGCAACCCACCCATACCCCTACATTTACCCCTTACCTAACACTACAGGCAATTTAGCATGGCCAATTCACCTGACCTGCACATCTTTGGACTGTGGGAGGAAACCGGAGCACCCGGAGGAAACCCACGCAGACACGGGGAGAACGTGCAAACTCCACACAGTCTGTCACCTGAGGCTGGAATTGAACCCGGGTCTCTGGCGCTGTGAGGTAGCAGGACTAACCACTGTGCCACCGTGCCGCCCACATGAATTGTTTCTCAACTCTATTCTTTCACTTACCCCCTATTACCCTTGATCTCCTTACTTATCAAGAACCTAGCGATCTCTGAGTTAGACACATTGAATCACTTCGGACCCACAGCCCCATGAAGCAGTGAGTTCCACAGATCCATTACCCTCTGGCTGAATACATTCCTCCACATCTCTATTCTAAAGGGTCGTCCCTTCACTCTGAATCTGTGCCCTTGGCCCCTAGTCTCTCCTGCTCGTGGAAACATCTTGCCCACGTCCACTCCATCCAGCCCCCGCCCCCCCCCCCCCACCCCCGGTAATCTGTAAGTTTGAATGAAATTCTGCCTCTGCCTCTGAAACTACATCAAGTGCACACCTGCTCCTCATATGATACGAATTTCATCCCTGGGATCTTCCTTGGAAACATATTTCACGTACCCCTTCACATCCTTTGTCCAGACTCTTAATGGTGCTGGGCAAGTTGTTGGAGGAAATCCTGAGGGACAGGATGTACATGTATTTGGAAAGGCAAGGATTGATTCGGGACAGTCAACATGGCTTTGTGCGTGGGAAATCATGTCTCACAAACTTGATTGAGTTGTTTGAAGAATTAACAAAGAAGATTGATGAGGGCAGAGAAGTAGATGTTATCTCTATGGACTTGAGTAAGGCGTTCGACAAGGTTCCCCATGGGAGAATGATTAGCAAGGTTAGATCTCACGGAAAATAGGGAGAACTAGCGATTTGGATACAGAACTGGTTCAAACGTAGAAGACAGAGGGTGGTGGTGGAGGGTTGTTTTTCAGACTGGAGGCCTGTGACCAGTGGAGTGCCACAGGATCGGTGCTGGGCCCTCTATCTTTTTTATCATTGACATAAATGATTTGGATGCGAGCATAAGAGGTACAGTTAGTAAGTTTGCAGATGACAACAAACTTGGAGGTGTAGTGGACAGCGAAGAGGGTTACCTCAAATTACAACAGGATCTGGACCAGATGGGCCAATGGGCTGAGGAGTGGCAGATGGAATCCAATTCAGGTAAATGCGAGATGCTGCATTTTGGGAAAGCAAACCTTAGCAGGATTTATACACTTAATGGTAAGGCCCTAGGGAGTATTGCTGAATAAAATTTCCTTGGAGTGCAGGTTCATAGCTCATTGAAAGTGGAGTCGCAGGTAGATAGGATAGTGAAGAAAGCGTTTTGTATGCTTTCCTTTATGGGTCAGAATACTGAGTACAGGAGTTGGGAGGTCATTTTGTGGCTGTATAGGACATTGGTTTGGCCACTGTTGGAATATCGTGTGCAATTCTGGTCTCCTTCCTATCGGAAAGATGTTGTGAAACTTGAAAGGGTTCAGAAAAGATTTGCAAGGATGTTGCCAGGGTTGGAAGATCTGAGCTCCAGGGAGAGGCTGAACAGGCTGGGGCTGTTTTCCTTGGAGCGTCGGAGGCTGAGGGGTGACCTTATAGAGGTTTACAAAATTATGAGGGGCATGGATAGGGTAAATAGGCAAAGTCTTTTCCCTGGGGTCGGGGAATCCATAACTAGAGGACATAAGTTATAGTGAGATAGGAAAGATATAACAGAGACCTAAGGGGCAATTTTCACATGCAGAGAGTGGTACGTGTATGGAATGAGCTGCCAGAGAATGTGGTGGAACCTGTTACAATTGCAACATTTAAGCGGCATTTGGATGGGTATATGAATAGGAAGGGTTTGGAGGTATATGGGCCGGACGTTGGCAGATGGGACTAGATTGGGTTGAGATATCTGGTTGGCATGGATGGGTTGGACTGAAGGGTCTGTTTCCATGTTGTACACCTCTCTATGACTCTATGTGTATAGTGTAGTTCCAACTCTGTCTCCTGCGGAGCTCCGCTCATCACCAGTTCCCAACGTGAAAAAGACCCCTTTCTTCACACTCTCTGCTTTGTGCCAGACAAATCCTCTATCCATGCTCAGCATGTTGTTCTGAATTAGAAATTTCATTTCACACCCACTGCTGGATTTATTTTTCTGTCTGGCTGTAAACAGCAGAGTTTCACCATTACCTTCCCATCTCTAATTCCCTGGAGAAGGTGGTAGTGAGCTACCTTCCTGACCCATTGCAGGCCTTTGGGTGTAGGGACAGACACAGAGCTGGGAGGATGGAGCGTGGCTTGGAGGGCACCTTGAAAATTCTGGTGTTCTCATGCACCTGGAGCTCCTGTCCTTACGGGGTATAGTGGTTCTGGGTTTATGAAATGCTGTTGAAAGGGCCTTCCTGAGTGACCTCAGTGCTACTTGTAGATCTTTTATTCCTTCATTCATTCATGAACATGAGCTTTGTTGGCTGAGCCAGCATTTATTATTGATTAGGAGTTGTCCCTGAGAAGGTGGTGGTGAGCTGCCTTCCTGAGCCACTGCACCAGCTGTTTCAAATGTTGTTATCCGTGTAGCCTCCAGCAGGCGCTACAACACTCCTCATGTCTGTAACTGCATGCAGAGAATGCAGCTCTCCCTTTCATATCTGACATCCTCCCCGCCATATAAATGACAGTTCCTCACAATATCTCACCTCCTCAATTCCCATCTGTGCTAGAGATCACCAAAATTTCTTTATTCTTGTTTAAACTTCTGATCACCAAAAAAATCTCTCTTTTTAAATTTGTAACCCCTTCAGTTTCTGTTATTCTCCATATAACTGTAATCAATGATAGCACAGATTCTCTTACTAAATCGCTGTAATTACAATGGTTGCATGTGCTAAATTGGCAATTTTCTTCCTCCTTATTAATCTCAGGAGTTCCAGCTCCAACAATCCCACTATGTGGAATGCACCAGTTCTCTGCGCCTCCTCATTTCCTGAGGATCCTTGAAAACCACCAGTGCCCCAAAGGTTTATATTCCCCCCAGTTACTGCAAGTCTTCTCACTCTGTCACATCCAAGTCTCTCACATCCAAGTCTCTATCCAAGTTTCCAGGACAAGACAATACTTGCTGGATGTCAATTTGCATTTGTTGAAGTCTAGACATCTCTGTAAGCAGCTCGGAAAGACTCTACAAAGCTCCGTCATGTACACGCCACAATCTCTCTATTTCCTTTGCCTTCTTCAATGTCTGAAACTCTCATTGTATCTTCCAGTAAACTTCTTAAGTTGCTGAAGGTCTGCGTAGCTCCCCAGAAAACCTGTTACATCCCATATCGTTCGCTCAATCACTGTAACACCCTCTGCTCTGTCTAATCCACCTCTTTTCCACTATCTTCCATGCACAACAACGATCATGTAAGAGAGCAATGTGGAATGGGATGTTATAAATCTCAGCTGAGGCTTGAGGCCTACCATTACCTGGGAGTCACAATGGGAGGTAACCTGAGAGAGAGCAGCACCGAGCGGGAGAATATACATCAGCAACGAGGATCGAGGCCGACTGGGGCTTGGAGTTGGAAAAACAGCAGAGCAGGAGGCTCGAAATCAGCACCGAATCACAGAGGGAGTGACCATGTGACAGAGCAACTTGGAGCAGGAGAGAATGAGGCTAGCTCACACCTGGGAGTTACAGAGGCAGCAAAGTGGGAGGGTATAAATCAGCATGAGGTTCAAGGCCTAATCGTGCCTGGGCGTCACAGAGACGGTGAATCTGTGAGGGAGTGGAGTGGAGGTGGAGCTGGAGGATTAAACGTCCCTGGGAGTCACAGAGACGGTGACCCTGTGAGGGAGCGGAGTGGAGTGGGAGCTGGAGGATTACAAGTTCCTGGGAGTCACAGAGACAGTGACCCTGTGAGGGAGCAGAGTGAAATGGGATCTGGAGGATTACAAGTTCCTGGGAGTCACAGAGATAACTTTATGTTACTGGGATCTGCCTGCGCTGAGTTTGAAAGACATGCAAGAGCTATCACAGAAAAGGCTGTAAGTTCATTGGCTGATAAAAACACCGTTAATTGCTATACGTTAGCAATTTTTTTCAACTTCTGAAATACGGGTTGAACACAGAAATAAGAAGGAGAAGTGAATTGTGAGCCAATATAATAAATTACCCTCAGTAAGCCACAGTTGAATAAGAGACTTAACCATATTGTTATTTCCCGAATGTTAACTTCATTCTAAGTAATTAATTAAGTTTCTCCAGACATGTTGCATTTTAAGACATGGCAAGACATATTCGTCAGATGGAAAATGTCATCTGTTACTTTGGGAAATCATAGCCCCTGCTCGTGTCCTAGATGGACACTGGGTCATAGAGCTCAGATAGCAACTACAGACTCCAGGGGGCTTCTGTGATGCTGAGAGTTAGGTGGATAGCACACACACACAGCAGATCACCCTGCAGATATGACGGCCTGGAAGAAGGAAGGGTCTGGGGGACTGGGCAATCGGAGATAAACAGTCAGTGAATACAAGAATATCATGGTGTCTCCCTTCCAATACAATTTCCCAGTTTGGAAGCTGATGAAGGTGTAGGCTTCTCAAGGGAGGGCAGTCAGAGCCATGTCTGTGGCTCCACAAGCAGCCTGACTGTACAGGAGGGGAAGGAGAAGGAAGGAGGAGCAATAGTCACAGGGGAGATAGGAAAGTGAGGAAGGTGTCAGCGTGTCTGTAATTCTAGTGTAGTGGGGTTAAGAATGTTACTGTGTCTGCAGGACATTCGTCTGGGGGACAGTGAGCAGTCGAAGGTCATGTCCATGTTGGTAGGAATGACCTGGGTAGGAAGGGCGAAGTGGTCTGGGAGTCAGAAATTAGGGAGCAAGGTGGATGGTTAGCAAACAGGTCTGAAAATGTATCAATCCCTCGAATACTCGCAGTTCTGTGTCCAAGTGAGAACAGGACTCGGAGATTTAGGTAGATGAGTGTGTGACTGAAACGATGGTGCAGAAGGATGGGCTTCAGATTCCTGGGACATTGGGACTAGTTCTGGGGAAGGCAGAAGCTGTACAAGCTGGATGGGCTAACGTGACGGAGCTGGGACTGAATTTCTTACGGGGGGGTTGGAAGGGATATAACATGGTGTAACATGATATAACATGAAAATAACATGGTGTGTGCTTAGGATACAAAAAGAAATAGTAGAGGAGACTACCAGGATTCTCAAAATAATGGGAGATATAGTTGGTACTAATTTACAACAAGTTTAACACTGGAAGATGGAGTAAGAAAGAAAGCCTTAATCTGAGGTACTCTGCGTGGACATGAATACTCGGAGTGTGGGGAGTTCCAGTTGCAGATTGCTGTGTGGTAATCTGAAGTACTGATCACCTCGAGCTGGCTCAAGGAATGACATGACTGGGTGTTAAATATTGCTGAGTGTAAAGGATTCCAAAATGATAGAAGGGAAGGAAAAGGATGAAGGTAGAAGTATTGGTTTAGATTAGCGTTAGTTAAGGGGTCCAAGAGAAAGAGGATCCGTCCAAGGACAGAATGAATTTGGCTGGAGCTACACAACAAGTACATAATTACACTGTGAGGTACAGTCTGTCTGGCGGCAACCAAAGAAATGATGGAGAATAAATATGCAGGATCATTTGAGGGCGATGACAATACTACAGGTTAGTTATGCTGAGAAATCTACTGTTTCCAGATACAGACAGGGATACTGATGGTGAGGGATCACGAGGGTCAAAAGTTCCTGGATTACATGGAGGAGACACAACTGCAGGAGTATGTGTCCAGCCCAAGAGAGCATGTACTGTTGGACCTGCTATTTGGGAAAGAAGTGGGGCAAGTGGATCCAGTGTCAGTAGGGGAACGTTTTGGGGCACAGTGATCATTTTATTGTAAAGTTCAGAATGATGGTACAGAATGATATGCAATAATTGAGCGTGAGAAACATTAGTTGACTAAGAGCAGCCTTCAATGGGGCAAGAATGAAGCTGGGAACCTTTCAACAAGGCTAGTGAAATGGTAGCTTTAAATAGTGTGAACCAGGTCAGATGTAGCTGTCATTATGGAGATGGGGCTGTAGTGTGACCACGACAGGTCTGGATAATCAAAGGGTTTTCCCATTTACACAGGAAGGGTAAATAGGCCAACACAGGGAAGTAGCATTGTGTATAAAGGAAGGGATCAGTATTATTGTGATGCACATCAATTTACTCGCTGCTCCTCCCTGCCCTAACCCCTCATCTCTGTGTATTCATCCTATCAGATGTTGGTAACCTTTGAAACCTTCGTGGGCGGCACGGTGGCACAGTGCTCAGCACTGCTGCCTCACAGCGCCAGAGACTCAGGTTCAATTCCCACCTCAGGCGACTCTCTGTGCGGAGTTTGCACGTTCTCCCTGTGTATGCGTGGGTTTCCTCCCACAGTCCAAAAATGTGCAGGTTAGGTGAATTGGCCACGTTAAATTGCCCGTAGTTTTTGGTGAAGGGGTAAATGCGGGGGAATGGCTCTGGGTGGGTTGCGCTTCGGCGGGTCGGTGTGGACTGATTGGGCCGAAGGGTCTATTTCCGCAATGTAAGTAATCTAATCTAATCTAAAACTTCAGAAAATAGCACAGTACAGAGGAGATCGCATTGTAACGTTGTTTTTTAAAGTCCTAGTTCTGTCTCTCCAGATGCTGTAGGACTTCAGGTGCAGATCCAGGCACCTTTTTAAAATGGTTTGAGAGTTTCTGCCTCTACTCCGCTTCCATGTGTGACTCCCAGGTCCCGACCATATTCTTTGTGAAATAACAACCTTCCTCACTACTTTTCTGATATTTCAATCAATTAGATTAAATATTCGCCACTGGTAACTGAGCTCTCCAACAGGAACAAGGCGTTCTCTCCCTTTCTACCCAGGGCCCTGACAATATGTGCACCCCAATCAAATCTCCTCTCAGCATCCTCCGTTCCTATCTTTTCTCATAACTGCACTTCCACTGTCACAGGGTGAAGAATCTCCTCTCCAGTCCAATTCCATCCTTCCATGTGATGGGGTTACCAGAACTCTACACAGTCCCCAAGCTGCGACTGAACTCATTATTTATACAGTTCCTACACAGGCTTCCTGCTCTGAAGATTATTTTGTCTGACAGACGAAATAATGCCATTTGCTACAATAAAAAGATTATTGGTGTTTCTAGCTACCTTCATTTATCTGCCCACACTGACCATACTCTCATTTATTGTCCATTCCTCTCTATTGTTGATGTCACCAAATGCCTTGCCTTGCACTTCTCTGTGTTATTTGCTTCATTCACCTGGACCCCATCGTTTCTGTTTTTAAACAGCCTGCCATGGGCTCTCTCGTCAAATCCAATAATTCACATGTAGTAACAAGTTACTGCCTCAAACCAACACAGTCAGATTAATTACATACAATCTTCCTTGAACAAATCCAGACTGACTGTCCTGGAGTCCCTGCGATTTCCTCAGTGATCGTTTACCCACTGTGTTAGAATTCCAGCCTCGACCTATTCAGTCAGTCCCTTGCTCCACATTAAACAAAGCTGCGGTATTAGCCGTTCTCCAGACCTCCGGCATCATCCATGCACCCAGTGAGGATTGGATAATGTAGGCAACTATAAGGCAGGGGATTTTCCACGGCTCCTTTTACGAGTCTGGAACATTGTGTTACTCCTATTTTAAGGATTTGAATCTCCTGTAAAATTCTCCGCTCCACGTTTATTGTTCCCAATATTTCATCCCTATTTTGATTCAGACCGACAGAAACCTCAACCATCTTATGATTTGGTCAAGTCCCATTTTAGTCGAGTTTCATAAAGGATTACTCTCCACAAGGTGAAGTGGATTTTCTCATGATACCATCCCCAATCTGCCTTATTAACTACCTTCCCTGCCCACGTGGTCTTCCAGTCATCTGACATTAACCTGATGTTTTTTGCCTCTTTGTCATAATAACTGCCAACTGCTTGGATATCCCAGAATGCACCCGACTCCCTGATAAAGTGGTCATTTTTTAAAAAGTCATTATACTCTTGGACTGTCAATCCGAAACTGCCCTAGACACGGCAGAGGGGATAAAACTGGGGCACCACATTGTGTACAAGTCCCTGATATTCTGGTGATGACATGGTGCAGGGGAGGGACAGTATTTTCCTCTTTGACTGGCAGGAGAGGCCATGGCACCAGACCCTGCCACCTTCGCCCGTTGTTGACCCCTGTGTCAGTGAAGTGCCAGCCTTCTGGGTGAATGCTCAACACAGTAGGAAGGAGTTCGGTGACCTTCCCCACTCCGCCAGGGTAAGTGCCACTATCTGCACTTCGTGCCCTCACCCTCACTCTCTCTGTTACTGCACCCACCTCCTACCAAGGCTCATGTTCTCCCACTCTCACTGAATGCAGCACCTTCTCTCAGTCTCTCTCTAACTGCTTCTCTGTCCCTCTCCCCAACTCTGCCTGGTGTCTGTACTGCTTACTCAATCACTCAGGACACCTCGCTACCTTTCCCCCAGTTGTTCCAGCTGTAACAAATAAATCCACCTCCCTTAATACTGCTGGAAATTCTCACATTTTGGAAGGTGCAGCCCCACACGAGAGCAGATAGAGCCAAGAGGGAGAAGTGGCTCCCCAACATTCAGATCCTCACCCCATCACAGGGGAAGGATCCTGACCCTAACAACCATGAGAGGCTGACTGACTGTGTCCAAACTCCCGGACTGGATCTGAGACTCCCCCTGATTCACTATGCTGGGCACCGTGACTGACCATGTCCGAGCTCCCGGACTGGGATCTGAGACTCCCACTGACTCACTGTGCTGGCCACCATAACTGACCGTGTCCAAGCTCTCGGACTGGGATCGGAGACTCCCCTTGACTCACTGCTGGGCACCGTGACTGACCGTGTCCGAGCTCCCGGACTGGGATCTGAGACTCCCCCTGACTCACTGTGCTGGGCACAGTGACTGACCGTGTCCAAGCTCCCGGACTGGGATCGGAGAGTCCCACTGACTCACTGTGCTGGCCACCATAACTGACCATGTTCAAGCTCCTGCACTGGGATCTGAGACTCCCCCTGACTCACTGTGCTGGGCACCGTGACTGACCATGCCCAAGCTCCCGGACTGGGATCTGAGACTCTCCCTGACTCACTGTGCTGGGCACCGTAAATGACTGTGGACAATGATACCAAACTTCCTGGGTTTGTGTCTGTGCGAAACACCAAGACAATACAGCAGGTGGGTGAGCCTGGTAGCTCTGGCTGAGTGGTAACACTGCTAAAGGCAGGGTAAGACAAGGCAATAATTCTGCGAGTATTCAAGTCAGCTCAAAGTGAGTGTGTACAAGCACGGAGTGAGAAGACCAGAGGGACAGTCCATCAGCTGGGTGTGTGTCTCTGAGCTCAGTTTCCTCGCAGCAGTACTGAGTATGTCCAAGCACAGAGTGAGCAGCCTAGAGGCACAGTCCATGAGTTTTGTGTGTATCCCTGAGCAGTGTCCTTGCAATTAGAGTTGTCAGTGCACCCCGAGCTGCAGCATGTGCTAGGAATGCATGGTGAGGCTGGAATGTGAACAATGCCAGCATTGGTGGGTGTGGAGTACATGTAGTTTCTGTTCGTGCATTGTCACCCGAGACGTTGGTGTCCAAGATGAGAAGGCCGCATGAGCAAGGAGCAAGATGGAGTCACCAGTTACCAACTCTGGCATTCATGTCAAATTCTCCGTATTGAGCTTCCCCACAGTGGGAGGGAGGATATGAAGGTGAAAATTGATGAGGAGAGATCTACAATAATGTGGCTGTTGATCATCAGTCATCATTCAGTCAGCACCTCGCCACTGCTGCACTCAAATCTTGACTTAAAGAACAGTCCAGCACAGGAACAGACCATTCCGACCAGCAAGCCCACACTGATACATGATGCCCTTCGAAAGTTAAAACGAAAGTTTTTGCTTCTACACATTGTACGTCAATCTTTTCGCTGCTTTCTCTTCTCTGTGCCAAGATACCTCTTAATTCTTGCTATATTAGCTCCTTCCCCTCTGTCAGTGCATCCCAGTCACTTGCATATTCTGTCTGGAAAAGCAAAAAAAAACTTCCCTATCATGTCTCCTGAACTTTCTCCCTTTTATCTAAAACCTATGGTCCCTAGTAATTGATATTTCTCCTCTGGGAAAAAGCCTCTAACTGTCCTTCTATCTATGCCTCTGACAGTTTTGTAAATATCTATCAGGTTGCCCCGTAGTCAATGATGCCCAGATGCAAATAAACCATGTTTGTTCAATTTCTCCTTCTGGCTAATACAGACCAGACAACATGCTGGAAAAAACTTTTTCATATCCTCTCCAACGCTTCCACATCGTGTGGCAAACAGTACTCGACAGAATATTCCAATGTGCCCGAAATAAGTTTCTCTACAGCTGCAATATGACCTGCTAATTTTCATACTGCATGCTCCGATGCCTGTCTACAAGTTTGCCGTCAGTCTTCTTGATCACCCTCTCCACCCGTGTTACCACTTCAGGGAACTGTGGAGCTGTACACCCTAAACCCTTCGTATGTTGATGCAATCAGTAGTTTTTCCATCCACTGTATACTTCTCTGCTGCATTAGACCTTCTAAAACACATCACGTCACAGTTGTACAAATAAAGTTACATCTGTGTTTTCTCTGTCCAAGTCTGCAGCTGACCTATATCCTGCTGCATTTTCTGGCACTCATCCTCACAATCTGCAACTCCGCCAATCTATTTACAGATCTCCAGTCACAAAAACACTGTTCCACCACTACTCTGTCTTCAATGACCAAGCAGTTCTCTATCCACCTTGTTGACTGACCGCTGATCCCATTTCACTTCACCTTCTGTATGAGCCTGCCATAAGGAACCATATCAAAGGCCTTGCTAAGGTCCAATCGGCCAACATCCAGCCCCACGCCCTCATCAATTATTTTTCTCACTTCCTCAAAATAATTAATCAAGTTTGTGAGACAGGATCTTCCCCACACAACTGTGTTGCCTGTTGCTAGTAAGTTCATACTAGAGTACTGTTGGAGCTGCACTCATTCAGATAATTGACTATTACATCATATTCCCGACTTGAATCTTGGAGAGTAGATTAGATTCCCTGCAGTGCGGAAACAGGTCCAGCGGCTAAACCAGTCCACACCAACCTTCCGAAAAGTAACCCACCCAGAACCATTTCCCGCTGACTAAAGCACCTAACACGATAGGCAATTCAGCATGGCCAATTCACCTGACCTGCACATCTTTTACCTTTGGGAGGAAATCCACAAAGACACGGGGGGAACGTGCAAACTCCACACATTCACACTAGGTCCGTGGTGCTGTGAGACAGCAGAGCTAACGACTGAACCACCGTGCCGCTGTTGATGGTTACCGTAGAGAAGGAGGCATGTTGGACCGTGATGGTTACTGTACAGTGGGAGGTATGTCGGGCCGTGATGGTTACTGTACAGTGGGAGGTATGTCGGGCCGTGATGGTTATGTACAGTGGGAGGTATGTCGGGCCGTGATGGTTACTGTACAGTGGGAGGTATGTCGGGCCGTGATGGTTACTGTACAGTGGGAGGTATGTCGTGCCATGATGGTTACTGTACAGTGGGAGGAATGTCGGGCGATGATGGTTACTGTACAATGGGAGGAATGTCGGGCCGTGATGGTTACTGTACAGTGGGAGGTATGTCGGGCCATGATGGATACTGTACAGTGGGAGGAATGTCGGGCCGTGATGGTTACTGTACAGTGGGAGGTATGTCGGGCCGTGATGGTTACTGTACAGTGGGAGGAATGTCGGGCTGTGATGGTTACTGTACAGTGGGAGGTATGTCGGGCCATGATGGATACTGTACAGTGGGAGGAATGTCGGGCCGTGATGGTTACTGTACAGTGGGAGGTATGTCGGGCCGTGATGGTTACTGTACAGTGGGTGGTATGTCAGGCCGTGACAGTTACTGTACAGTGGGAGGTACGTCGGGCCGTGATGGTTACTGTACAGTGGGAGGTATGTCGGGCCGTGATGGTTACTGTACAGTGGGAGGTATGTCGGTCCGTGATGGTTACTGTCCAGTGGGAGGTATGTCGGGCTGTGATGGTTACTGTACAGCGGGAGGTATGTCGGGCTGTGATGGTTACTGTACAGTGGGAGGTATGTCGGGTTGTGATGGTTACTGTACAGTGCGAGGTATGTCAGGCCGTGTTGCTTACTGTACAGTGGGAGGTATGTCGGGCCGTGATGGTTACTGTACAGTAGGAGGTATGTCGGGCTGTGATGGTTACCGTACAGTGGGAGGTATGTCAGACAGTGATGGTTACTGTACAGTGGGAGGAATGTCGGGCCGTGATGGTTACTGTTCAGTGGGAGGTATGTCGGGCTGTGATGGTTACTGTACAGTGGGAGGTATGTCGGGGTGTGATGGTTACTGTACAGTGGGAGGTAAGTCGGGCTGTGATGGTTATTGTATATTATGATGTATGTCGGATTATGATGGTTACTGTACAGTGGGTGGTATGTCGGGCCTTGATGGTTACTGTACAGTGTGAGGTATGTCGGGCCGTGATGGTTACTGTACAGTGTGGGGTATGTCGGGCAGTGATGGTTACTGTACAGTGGGAGGTATGTCAGTCCGTGATGGTTACTGTACAGTGGGAGGTATGTCAGACCGTGACGGTTACTGTACATTGGGAGGTATGTCGGGCCTTGATGGTTACTGTACAGTGTGAGGTATGTCGGGCCGTGATGGGAACTCTACCGTGGGAGGTATGGTGGTCCGTGATGTTTACTGCACAGTGGGAGGGATGTCGGGGTGTGATGGTTACTGTACAGTGGGAGGTATTTGGGGCTGTGACGCTAACTGCACAGTGGAAGTTAATTCGGACTCTGATGGTTACTGTACAGTGGGAGGTATGTCGGGCCGTGATGGTTACTGTACAGTGGGAGGTATGTCGGGGTGTGATGGTTACTGTACAGTGGGAGGAATGTCAGTACGTGATGGTTACTGTACAGTGGGAGGTATGTCAGTCCGTAATGGTTATTGTACAGTGGGAGGTATGTCAGACCGTGACGGTTACAGTACATTGGGAGGTATGTCGGGCCTTGATGGTTACTGTACCGTGGGAGGTATGTCGGGGTGTGATGGTTACTGTACAGTGGTAGGTATGTCGGGCCCTGATGGTTACTGTACATTGGGAGGTATTTGGAGCCGTGACGCTAACTGCACAGTGGGAGTTAATTCGGACTGTGATGGTTACTGTACAGTGCGAGGTATGTCGGGCCATGATGGTTACTGTACAGTGGGAGATATGTCGGGGTGTGATGGTTACTGAACAGTGGGAGGTATGTTGGGGTGTGATGGTTACTTTACAGTGTGAGATATGTGGGACTGTGATGGCTACTGTACAGCGGGAGGTATATCGGGCGGTGATTGTTACTGTACAGTGGGAGGTATGTCGGGCCATGATGGTTCCTGTACATTGGGAGGTATGTCAGTCCGTGTTGCTTACTGTACAGTGGGAGGTATGTCCGGCCGTGATGGTTACTGTACAGTGGGAGGTATGTCGGGGTGTGATGGTTACTGTGCAGTGGGAGGTATTTCGGGCTGTGACTGTTACCGTACAGTGGGAGGTATGTCGGGCCGTGATGGGAACTCTACCGTGGGAGGTATGTTGGTCCGTGATGTTTACTGCACAGTGGGAGGGATGTCTGGGTGTGATGGTTACTGTACAGTGGGAGGTATTTTGGGCTGTGACGCTAACTGCACAGTGGAAGTTAATTCGGACTCTGATGGTTACTGTACAGTGGGAGGTATGTCGGGCCGTGATGGTTACTGTACAGTGGGAGGTATGTCGGGGTGTGATGGTTACTGTACAGTGGGAGGAATGTCAGTACGTGATGGTTACTGTACAGTGGGAGGTATGTCAGTCCGTGATGGTTACTGTACAGTGGGAGGTATGTCAGACCGTGACGGATACTGTACAATGGGAGGTATGTCGGGCCGTGATGGGAACTGTACAGTGGGAGGTATGTCAGGCCGTGATGGTTCCTGTACCGTGGGAGGTATGTCGGGGTGTGATGGTTACTGTACAGTGGTAGGTATGTCGGGCCATGATGGTTACTGTACAGTGGGAGGTATTTGGAGCCGTGACGCTAACTGCACAGTGGGAGTTAATTCGGACTGTGATGGTTACTGTACAGTGCGAGGTATGTCGGGCCATGATGGTTACTGTACAGTGGGAGATATGTCGGGGTGTGATGGTTACTGAACAGTGGGAGGTATGTTGGGGTGTGATGGTTACTTTACAGTGTGAGATATGTGGGACTGTGATGGCTACTGTACAGCGGGAGGTATATCGGGCGGTGATTGTTACTGTACAGTGGGAGGTATGTCGGGCCATGATGGTTCCTGTACATTGGGAGGTATGTCAGTCCGTGTTGCTTACTGTACAGTGGGAGGTATGTCCGGCCGTGATGGTTACTGTACAGTGGGAGGTATGTCGGGGTGTGATGGTTACTGTGCAGTGGGAGGTATTTCGGGCTGTGACTGTTACCGTACAGTGGGAGGTATGTCGGACAGTGATGGTTACTGTACAGTGGGAGGAATGTCGGGCCGTGATGGTTACTGTTCAGTGGGAGGTATGTCGGGCTGTGATGGTTACTGTACAGTGGGAGGTATGTCAGACCGTGACGGTTATCGTACAGTTGGAGACATGTCGGGGTGTGATGGTTACTGAACAGTGGGAGGTATGTTGGGTTGTGATGGTTACTTTACAGTGTGAGATATGTCGGACTGTGATAGCTACTGTACAGCGGGAGGTATGTCGGGCCATGATGGTTACTGTACAGTTGGAGGCATGTCGGGCTGTGATGGTTACTGTACAGTGGGATTTATGTCAGGCCGTGTTGGTTACTGTACAGAGGGAGGTATGTCGGGCTGTGACTGTTACTGTACAGTGGGAGGTATGTCGGGCTGTGACTGTTACTGTACAGTGGGAGGTATGTCGGACAGTGACGGTTACTGTACAGTGGGAGGAATGTCGGGCCGTGACGGTTACTGTACAGTGGGAGGTATATCGGGCAGTGATGGTTATTGTATATTGTGAGGTATGTCGGATTATGATGGTTGCTGTACACTGGGAGGTATGTCGGGCCGTGATGGCTACTGTACAGTTGGACGTATGTTCGGCTGTGATGGTTACTGTACAGTGTAAGGTATGTCGGTCGTGATGGTTACTGTACAGTGGGAGGTATTTCGCGCAGTGATGGTAACTGCACAGTGGGAGTTAATTCGGCTGTGATGGTTACTGTACAGTGGGAGGTATGTCGGGCCATGATGGTTACTGTACAGTGGGTAGTATATCGGGCAGTGATGGTTATTTTATATTATGATGTATGTCGGATTATGATGGTTACTGTACAGTGGGAGGTATGTCGGGGTGTGATGGTTACTGTACAGTGGGAGGTATGTCGGTCCGTGATGGTTACTGTACAGTGGGAGGTATGTCAGACCGTGACGGTTACTGTACAATGGGAGGTATGTCGGGCCGTGACAGTTACTGTACAGCGTGAGGTATGTCGGGCCATGATGGGAACTGTACAGTGGGAGGTATGTCAGGCCGTGATGGTTCCTGTACCGTGGGAGGTAAGTCGGGGTGTGATGGTTACGGTACAGTGGTAGGTATGTCGGGTCATGATGGTTACTGTACAGTGGGAGGTATTTGGAGCCGTGACGCTAACTGCACAGTGGGAGTTAATTCGGACTGTAATGGTTACTGTACAGTGCGAGGTATGTCGGGCCATGATGGTTACTGTACAGTGGGAGACATGTCGGGGTGTGATGGTTACTGAACAGTGGGAGGTATGTTGGGGTGTGATGGTTACTTTACAGTGTGAGATATGTGGGACTGTGATGGCTACTGTACAGCGGGAGGTATGTCGGGCGGTGATTGTTACTGTACAGTGGGAGGTATGTCGGGCCATGATGGTTCCTGTACATTGGGAGGTATGTCAGTCCGTGTTGCTTACTGTACAGTGGGAGGTATGTCGGGCCGTGATGTTTACTGTACAGTGGGAGGTATGTCGGGGTGTGATGGTTACTGTACAGTGGGAGGTATTTCGGGCTTTGACTGTTACCATACAGTGGGAGGTATGTCGGACAGTGATGGTTACTGTACAGTGGGAGGAATGTCGGGCCGTGACGGTTACTGTTCAGTGGGAGGTATGTCGGGCTGTGGTGGTTACTGTACAGTGGGAGGTATGTGGGGGTGTGATGGTTACTGTTCAGTGGGAGGTATGTCAGGCCGTGATGGTTACTATACAGTGGGAGGAATGTCGGTGTCTGATGGTTACTGTACAGTGGGAGGTAGGTCGGGCTGTGACTGTTACTGTACAGTGGGAGGAACGTCGGGCCGTGATTGTTACTGTACAGTGGGAGGTTTATCGGGCAGTGATGGTTATTGTATATTATGATGCATGTCGGATTATGATGGTTACCGTACAGTGGGAGGTATGTCGGACAGTGATGGTTACTGTACAGTGGGAGGAATGTCGGGCCGTGATGGTTACTGTTCAGTGGGACGTATGTCGGGCTGTGATGGTTACTGTACAGAGGGAGGTATGTCAGACCGTGATGTTTACTGTCCAGTGCGAGGGATGTCGGGGTGTGATGTTTACAGTCCGGTGGGAGGGATGTCGGGGTGTGATGGTTACTGTACAGTGGGAGGTATGTCAGGCCGTGATGGTCACTGTACAGTGGGAGGTATGTCAGACCGTGATGTTTACTGTCCAGTGGGAGGGATGTCGGGGTGTGATGTTTACTGTCCAGTGGGAGGGATGTCGGGGTGTGATGGTTACTGTACAGTGGGACGTATGTCGGGCCATGATGGTTACTGTACAGTGGGAGGTATTTGGGGCTGTGATGGTTACTGTACAGTGGGAGGTATGTCGGGCCGTGATGGTTACTGTACAGTGGGAGGTATGTCGGGCCGTGGTGGTTACAGTACATTGGGAGGTACGTCGGGCCGTGATGGTTACTGTACAGTGGGAGGTATGTCGGGCTATGATGGTTACAGTACAGTGCGAGGTATGTCGGGCCATGATGGTTATCGTACAGTGGGAGACATGTCGGGGTGTGATGGTTACTGAACAGTGGGAGGTATGTTGGGTTGTGATGGTTACTTTACAGTGTGAGATATGTCGGACTGTGATAGCTACTGTACAGCGGGAGGTATGTCGGGCCATGATGGTTCCTGTACAGTGCGAGGTATGTCGGGGCATGATGGTTACTGTACAGTGCGAGGTATGTCGGGCTGTGATGGTTACTGTACAGTGGGATGTATGTCAGGCCGTGTTGGTTACTGTACAGAGGGAGGTATGTCGGGCTGTGATGGTTACTGTACAGTGGGATGTATGTCAGGCCGTGTTGGTTACTGTACAGAGGGAGGTATGTCGGGCTGTGACTGTTACTGTATAGTGGGAGGTATGTTGGACAGTGACGGTTACTGTACAGTGGGAGGAATGTCGTGCCGTGATGGTTACTGTACAGTGGGAGGTATATCGGGCAGTGATGATTATTGTATATTGTGAGGTATGTCAGATTATGATGGATGCTGTACACTGGGAGGTATATACCGGACGTGATGGTTACTGTACACTGGGAGGCATGTAGAGCCGTGATGGCTACTGTACAGTTGGACGTATGTCCGGCTGTGATGGTTACTGTATTTTGGAAGGTATGTCGGTCGTGATGGTTACTGTACAGTGGGAGGTATTTCGCGCCGTGATGGTAACTGCACAGTGGGAGTTAATTCGGCTGTGATGGTTACTGTACAGTGGGAGGTATGTCGGGCCGTGATGGTTACTGTACAGTGGGAAGTATATCGGGCAGTGATGGTTATTTTATATTATGATGTATGTCGGATTATGATGGTTACTGTACAGTGGGAGGTATATCGGGGTGTGATGGTAACTGTACAGTGGGAGGTATGTCGGTCCGTGATGGTTACTGTACAGTGGGAGGTATGTCAGACCGTGACGGTTACTGTACAATGGGAGGTATGTCGGGGCGTGACAGTTACTGTACAGCGTGAGGCATGTCGGGCCGTGATGGGAACTGTACAGTGGGAGGTATGTCAGGCCGTGATGGTTCCTGTACCGTGGGAGGTATGTCGGGGTGTGATGGTTACTGTACAGTTGTAGGTATGTCGGGCCATGATGGTTACTGTACAGTGGGAGGTATTTGGAGCCGTGACGCTAACTGCACAGTGGGAGTTAATTCGGACTGTGATGGTTACTGTACAGTGCGAGGTATGTCGGGCCATGATGGTTACTGTACAGCGGGAGACATGTCGGGGTGTGATGGTTACTGAACAGTGGGAGGTATGTTGGGGTGTGATGGTTACTTTACAGTGTGAGATATGTGGGACTGTGATGGCTACTGTACAGCGGGAGGTATGTCGGGCGGTGATTGTTACTGTACAGTGGGAGGTATGTCGGGCCGTGATGGTTCCTGTACATTGGGAGGTATGTCAGGGCGTGTTGCTTACTGTACAGTGGGAGGTATGTCGGGCCGTGATGGTTACTGTACAGTGAAAGGTATGTCGGGGTGTGATGGTTACTGTACAGTGGAAGGTATTTCGGGCTGTGACTGTTACCATACAGTGGGAGGTATGTCGGACAGTGATGGTTACTGTACAGTGGGAGGAATATCGGGCCGTGATGGTTACTGTTCAGTGCGAGGTATGTCGGACTGTGGTGGTTACTGTACAGTGGGAGGTATGTCGGGGTGTGATGGTTACTGTTCAGTGGGAGGTATGTCAGGCCGTGATGGTTACTATACAGTGGGAGGAATGTCGGTGTGTGATGGTTACTGTACAGTGGGAGGTAAGTCGGGCTGTGACTGTTACTGTACAGTGGGAGGAACGTCGGGCCGTGATGGTTACTGTACAGTGGGAGGTTTATCGGGCAGTGATGGTTATTGTATATTATGATGCATGTCGGATTATGATGGTTACTGTACAGTGGGAGGTATGTCGGGCTCTGATGGTTACTGTACAGTGTGAGGTATGTCGGGCCGTGATGGTTACTGTACAGTGTGGGGTATGTCTTGCTGTGATGGTTACTGTACAGTGGGAGGTATGTCGGGCCGTGATGGTTTCTGTACAGTGGGAGGTATGTCAGTCCGTGATGGTTACTGTACAGTGGGAGGTAGGTCAGACCGTGACGATTACTGTACATTGTGAGGTATGTCGGGCCTTGATGGTTACTGTAAAGTGTGAGGTATGTCGGGCCGTGATGCGAATTGTAACGTGGGAGGTATGTTGGTCCGTGATTTTTGCTGTACAGTGGGAGGTATGTCGGGCCGTGATGGTTAATGTACAGTGGGAGGTATTTCGGTCCGTGATGGTTACTGTACAGTGGGTGGGATTTCGGGCCGTGATGGTTACTGTACAGTGGGAGGTATGTCGGGCCGTGGTGGTTACTGTACAGTGGGAGGTACGTCGGGCCGTGATGGTTACTGTGCAGTGGGAGGTATGTCGGGCTGTGATGGTTACAGTACAGTGCGAGGTATGTCGGGCCATGATGGTTACTGTACAGTTGGAGACGTGTCGGGGTGTGATGGTTACTGAACAGTGGGAGGTATGTTGGGTTGTGATGGTTACTTTACAGTGTGAGATATGTCGGACTGTGATAGCTACTGTACAGCGGGAGGTATGTCGGGCCATGATGGTTCCTGTACAGTGCGAGGTATGTCGGGGCATGATGGTTACTGTACAGTGCGAGGTATGTCGGGCTGTGATGGTTACTGTACAGTGGGATGTATGTCAGGCCGTGTTGGTTACTGTACAGAGGGAGGTATGTCGGGCTGTGATGGTTACTGTACAGTGGGATGTATGTCAGGCCGTGTTGGTTACTGTACAGAGGGAGGTATGTCGGGCTGTGACTGTTACTGTATAGTGGGAGGTATGTTGGACAGTGACGGTTACTGTACAGTGGGAGGAATGTCGTGCCGTGATGGTTACTGTACAGTGGGAGGTATATCGGGCAGTGATGATTATTGTATATTGTGAGGTATGTCAGATTATGATGGATGCTGTACACTGGGAGGTATATACCGGACGTGATGGTTACTGTACACTGGGAGGCATGTAGAGCCGTGATGGCTACTGTACAGTTGGACGTATGTCCGGCTGTGATGGTTACTGTATTTTGGAAGGTATGTCGGTCGTGATGGTTACTGTACAGTGGGAGGTATTTCGCGCCGTGATGGTAACTGCACAGTGGGAGTTAATTCGGCTGTGATGGTTACTGTACAGTGGGAGGTATGTCGGGCCGTGATGGTTACTGTACAGTGGGAAGTATATCGGGCAGTGATGGTTATTTTATATTATGATGTATGTCGGATTATGATGGTTACTGTACAGTGGGAGGTATATCGGGGTGTGATGGTTACTGTACAGTGGGAGGTATGTCGGTCCGTGATGGTTACTGTACAGTGGGAGGTATGTCAGACCGTGACGGTTACTGTACAATGGGAGGTATGTCGGGGCGTGACAGTTACTGTACAGCGTGAGGCATGTCGGGCCGTGATGGGAACTGTACAGTGGGAGGTATGTCAGGTCGTGATGGTTCCTGTACCGTGGGAGGTATGTCGGGGTGTGATGGTTACTGTACAGTTGTAGGTATGTCGGGCCATGATGGTTACTGTACAGTGGGAGGTATTTGGAGCCGTGACGCTAACTGCACAGTGGGAGTTAATTCGGACTGTGATGGTTACTGTACAGTGCGAGGTATGTCGGGCCATGATGGTTACTGTACAGTGGGAGACATGTCGGGGTGTGATGGTTACTGAACAGTGGGAGGTATGTTGGGGTGTGATGGTTACTTTACAGTGTGAGATATGTGGGACTGTGATGGCTACTGTACAGCGGGAGGTATGTCGGGCGGTGATTGTTACTGTACAGTGGGAGGTATGTCGGGCCGTGATGGTTCCTGTACATTGGGAGGTATGTCAGGGCGTGTTGCTTACTGTTCAGTGGGAGGTATGTCGGGCCGTGATGGTTACTGTACAGTGAAAGGTATGTCGGGGTGTGATGGTTACTGTACAGTGGAAGGTATTTCGGGCTGTGACTGTTACCATACAGTGGGAGGTATGTCGGACAGTGATGGTTACTGTACAGTGGGAGGAATATCGGGCCGTGATGGTTACTGTTCAGTGCGAGGTATGTCGGACTGTGGTGGTTACTGTACAGTGGGAGGTATGTCGGGGTGTGATGGTTACTGTTCAGTGGGAGGTATGTCAGGCCGTGATGGTTACTATACAGTGGGAGGAATGTCGGTGTGTGATGGTTACTGTACAGTGGGAGGTAAGTCGGGCTGTGACTGTTACTGTACAGTGGGAGGAACGTCGGGCCGTGATGGTTACTGTACAGTGGGAGGTTTATCGGGCAGTGATGGTTATTGTATATTATGATGCATGTCGGATTATGATGGTTACTGTACAGTGGGAGGTATGTCGGGCTCTGATGGTTACTGTACAGTGTGAGGTATGTCGGGCCGTGATGGTTACTGTACAGTGTGGGGTATGTCTTGCTGTGATGGTTACTGTACAGTGGGAGGTATGTCGGGCCGTGATGGTTTCTGTACAGTGGGAGGTATGTCAGTCCGTGATGGTTACTGTACAGTGGGAGGTAGGTCAGACCGTGACGATTACTGTACATTGTGAGGTATGTCGGGCCTTGATGGTTACTGTAAAGTGTGAGGTATGTCGGGCCGTGATGCGAATTGTAACGTGGGAGGTATGTTGGTCCGTGATTTTTGCTGTACAGTGGGAGGTATGTCGGGCCGTGATGGTTACTGTACAGTGGGAGGTATTTCGGTCCGTGATGGTTACTGTACAGTGGGTGGGATTTCGGGCCGTGATGGTTACTGTACAGTGGGAGGTATGTCGGGCCGTGGTGGTTACTGTACAGTGGGAGGTACGTCGGGCCGTGATGGTTACTGTGCAGTGGGAGGTATGTCGGGCTGTGATGGTTACAGTACAGTGCGAGGTATGTCGGGCCATGATGGTTACTGTACAGTTGGAGACGTGTCGGGGTGTGATGGTTACTGTACAGTGGGAGGTATGTCGGGCTGTGATGGTTACAGTACAGTGCGAGGTATATCGGGCCGTGATGGTTACTGTACAGTGGGAGGTATGTCGGGGCATGATGGTTACTGTACAGTGGGAGGTATGTCGGGGTCTGATGGTTACTGTACAGTGGGAGGTATGTCGGGGCATGATGGTTACTGTACTGTGGGAGGTATGTCGGGGTCTGATGGTTACTGTACAGTGGGAGGTATGTCGGGGCATGATGGTTACTGTACAGTGGGAGGTATGTCGGGCTGTGATGGTTACTGTACAGTGGGAGGTATGTCGGGGTGTGATGGTTACAGTACAGTGCGAGGTATGTCGGGCTGTGACTGTTACTGTACAGTGGGAGGTATGTCGGACAGTGACGGTTACTGTACAGTGGGAGGAATGTCGTGCCGTGATGGTTACTGTACAGTGGGAGGTATATCGGGCTGTGATGGTTATTGTATATTGTGAGGTATGTCGGATTATGATGGTTACTGTACACTGGGACGTATGTACGTGATGTGATGGTTACTGTACACTGGGAGGCATGTCGAGCCGTGATGGTTACTGTACAGTTGGACATATGTCCGGCTGTGATGTTTCCTGTACAGTGGAAGGTATGTCGGTCGTGATGGTTACTGTACAGTGGGAGGTATTTCACGCCGTGACGTTAACTGCACAGTGGGAGTTAATTCGGCTGTGATGGTTACTGTACAGTGGGAGGTATGTCGGGCCATGATGGTTACTGTACAGTTGGAGACATGTCGGGGTGTGATGGTTACTGAACAGCGGGAGTTATGTTGGCTTGTTATGGTTACTTTACAGTGTGAGATATGTCGGACTGTGATGGCTACAGTACAGCGTGAGGTATGTCGGGCTGTGATGGTTACTGTACAGTGGGATGGATGTCAGACCGTGTTGGTTACTGTACAGTGGGAGGTATGTCGGGCTGTGACTGTTACTGAACAGTGGGAGGTATGTCGGACAGTGACGGTTACTGTACAGTGGGAGGAAAGTCGTGCCGTGATGGTTACTGTACAGTGGGAGGTATATCCTGGTGTGATGGTTACTGTACAGTGGGAGGTATGTAGGATTATGATAGTACTGTACAGTGGGAGGCATGTCGGGCCGTGATGGCTACTGTAGAGTGGGACGTATGTCCGGCTGTGCTGGTTACTGTACTGTGGGAGGTATGTCAGGCCGTGATGGTTCCTGTACAGTGGGAGGTATGTCGGTCCGTGATGGTTACTGTACAGTGGGAAGGATGTCGGGGTGCGATGGTTACTGTACAGTGGGCGGTATATCGGGCCGTGATGGTTACTGTACAGTGGGAAGTATGCCGGGTTGTGATAGTTTCTGTACAATGGGAGCTATGTGGGGCCATGATGGTTACTATACAGTGTGACGTATGTCGGGCCGTGATGGTTACTGTATAGTGGGAGGTATATCGGGCCGTGATGGTTACTGAACAGTGGGAGGTATGTCGGTCCGTGATGTAACCTGGACAGTGGGATGGATGTCGGGGTGTGATGGTTACTGTACAGTGGGAGGTATGTCGTGCCGTGATGGTTACTGTACAGTGGGAGGTATGCCGGGTTGTGATGGTTACTGTACAATGGGAGGTATGTCGGGCCGTGATGGATACTGTACAGTGGGAGGTATGTCGGGGTGTGATGGTTACTGTACAGTGGGAGGTATGTCGGTCCGTGATGGTTACTGTACAGTGGGAGGTATGTCGGACCGTGATGGTTATTTTATATTGTGAGGTATGACGGATTATGATGGTTACTGTACAGTGGGCGATACGTCGGGCCGTGATGGTTACTGTACAGCGTGAGGTATGTCTTTCCGTGATGGTTACTGTACAATGGGAGGTATGTCCGACCGTGATGGGTACTGTACAGCGTGAGGTATGTCGGGTCGTGGTGGTTACTGTGCAATGGGAGGTATGTCGGGCAGTGATGGTTACTGTACAGTGGGAGGTATGTCGGGCCATCATGGTTACTGTACAGTGGGAGGTATGCCGGGTTGTGATGGTTACTGTACAGTGGGAGGTATGTCGGGCCGTGATGGTTACTGTACAATGGGAGCTATGTGGGGCCTTGATGGTTACTGTACAGTGGGAGGTATGTCGGGCCGTGATGGTTACTGAACAGTGGGAGGTATGTCGGTCCGTGATGTAACCTGGACAGTGGGGTGGATGTCGGGCCGTGATGGTTACTATACAGTGGGAGGTATGTCGGGCCGTGATGGTTACTGTATCGTGGGAGGTATGACGGGTTGTGATGGTTACTGTACAATGGGAGGTATGTCGGGCCGTGATGGTTACTGTACAGTGGGAGGTATGTCGAGGTGTGATAGTTAATGTACATTGGGAGATATGTCGGGCTGAGATGGTTACTATATATTGGGAGGTATGTCGGGCCGTAATGGTTACTGTACAGTGGGAGGTATGTCGGGCCGTAATGGTTACTGTACAGTGGGAGGTATGTCGGGCCGTGATGGTTACTGTACAGTGGGAGGTATATCGGGCAGGGATGGTTATTGTATATTATGATGTATGTCGGAATATGATGGTTACTGTACAGTGGGAGGTATGTCGGGCCGTGATGGTTACTGTACAGTGCGAGGTATGTGGGGTTGTGATGGTTACTGTTCAGTGGGAGGTATGTCGGGGTGTGATGGTTACTATACAGTGGGAGGTATGTCGGGGTGTGATGCTTACTGTACAGTGTGGGGTATGTCGGGCCGTGATGGTTACTGTACAGTGGGAGGTATGTCGGGCCGTGATGGTTACTGTACAGTGGAAGGTATGTCGGGGTGTGATGCTTACTGTACAGTGTGGGGTATGTCGGGCCGTGATGGTTACTGTACAGTGGGAGGTATGTCGGGCCGTGATGGTTACTGTACGGTGGGAGGTATGTCAGTCCGTGATGGTTACTGTACAGTGGGAGGTATGTCAGACCGTGACGGTTACTGTACAGTGGGAGGTACGTCGGGCCGTGATGGTTACTGTACAGTGGGAGGTATGTCGGGCTGTGATGGTTACAGTACAGTGCGAGGTATGTCGAGCCATGATGGTTACTGTACCGAGGGAGGTATGTTGGTCCGTGATGTTTACTGTACAGTGTTAGGGATGTCGGGGTGTGATGGTTACTGTACCGTGGGAGGTGTGTTGGTCCGTGATGTTTACTGTACAGTGTTAGGGATGTCGGGGTGTGATGGTTACTGTACCGTGGGAGGTATGTCGGTCCGTGATGGTTACTGTACAGTGGGAGGTATGTCGGGCCGTGATGGTTACTGTACAGTGGGAGGTATGCCGTGCCGTGATGGTTACTGTACAGTGGGAGGTATGTCGGGCCGTGGTGGTTACTGTACCATGGGAGGTACGTCGGGCCGTGATGGTTACTGTACAGTGGGAGGTATGTCGGGCTGTGATGGTTACAGTACAGTGCGAGGTATGTCGGGCCATGATGGTTACTGTACAGTTGGAGACATGTCGGGGTGTGATGGTTACTGAACAGTGGGAGGTATGTTGGGTTGTGATGGTTACTTTACATTGTGAGATATGTCGGACTGTGATGGCTTCTGTACAGCGGGAGGTATGTCTGGCTGTGATGGTTCCTGCACAGTGGGATGTACGCGTGGCCGTGTTGGTTACTGTACAGTGGGAGGTATGTCGGGCCGTGATGGTTACTGTACAGTGGGAGGCATGTCGGTGCGTGATGGTTATGTACAGTGGGAGGTATGTCGGGCTGTGACTGTTACTGTACAGTGGGAGGTATGTCGGACAGTGACGGTTACTGTACAGTGGGAGGTATGTCGGACAGTGACGGTTACTGTACAGTGGGAGGAATGTCGTGCCGTGATGGTTACTGTACAGTGGGAGGTATATCGGGTTGTGATGGTTATTGTATATTGTGAGGTATGTCGGATTATGATGGTTACTGTACAGTGGGAGGCATGTCGAGCCGTGATGGTTACTGTACAGTTGGACGTATGTCCGGCTGTGATGGTTACTGTACAGTGGGAGGTATTTCGCTCCGTGACGGTAACTGCACAGTGGAAGTTAATTCGGCTGTGATGGTTACTGTACAGTGGGAGGTATGTCGGGCCGTGACGGTTACTGTACAGTGGGAGGTTTATCGGGCAGTGATGGTTATTGTATATTATGATGTATGTCGGATTATGATGGTTACTGTACAGTGGGAGGTATGTCGGGCCGTGATGGTTACTGTACAGTGGGAGGTATGTCGGGCAGTGATGGTTACTGTACAGTGGGAGGTATGTCGGTCCGTGATGGTTACTGTACAGTGGGAGGTATGTCAGACCGTGATGGTTACTGTACAATGGGAGGTATGTCGGGCCGTGACAGTTACTGACAGCGTGAGGTATCTCGGGCCGTGATGGGAACTGTACAGTGGGAGGTATGTCAGGCCGTGATGGTTCCTGTACAGTGGGAGGTATTTGGGGCCGTGACGCTAACTGCACAGTGGGAGTTAATTCGGACTGTGATGTTTACTGTACAGTGCGAAGTCTGTCGGGCCATGATGGTTACTGAACAGTGGGAGACATGACGGGGTGTGATGGTTACTAAACAGTGGGAGGTATGTTGGGATGTGATGGTGACTTTACAGTGTGAGATATGTGGGACTGTGATGGCTACTGTACAGCGGGAGGTATGTCGGGCTGTGATTGTTACTGTACAGTGGGAGGCATGTCGGGCCGTGATTGTTACTGTACAGTGGGAGGTATGTCGGACAGTGACGGTTACTGTACAGTGGGAGGAATGTCGTGCTGTGATGGTTACTGTACAGTGAGATGTATGCCGGGCTGTGATGGTTACTGTACATTGTGAGGTATTTCGGGCCGTGATCGTTACTGTACAGTGGGAGGTATGTCGGGCCTTGATGGTTACTGTACACTGGGAGGTATGTCGGGCCATCATGGTTACTGTACAGCGTGAGGTATGTCGGGCCATGATGGTTACTGGAGAATGGGAGGTATGTCGGGCAGTGATGGTTACTGTACAGTGGGAGGTATGTCGGGCCATCATGGTTACTGTACAGCGTGAGGTATGTCGGGCCATGATGGTTACTGTACAGTGGGAGGTATTTCGGGCCGTGACGCTAACTGCACAGTGGGAGTTAATTCGGGCTGTGTTGGTTACTGTACAGTGGGAGGTATGTCACGCCGTGATGGTTACCGTACAGTGGGAGGTATGTCGGGCCGTGTTGGTTTCTGTACAGTGGGAGGTATGTCGGGCCGTGATGGTTACTGTACAGTGGGAGGTATGTCGGGCTGTGATGGTTACAGTACAGTGCGAGGTATGTCGGGCCATGATGGTTACTGTACAGTTGGAGACGTGTCGGGGTGTGATGGTTACTGTACAGTGGGAGGTATGTCGGGGTGTGATGGTTACTGTACAGTGGGAGGTATGTCCGGCCGTGATGGTTACTATACAGTGGGAGGTTTGTCACGCCGTGATGATTACTGTACAGTGGGAGGTATGTCGGGGTGTGATGTTTACTGTGCAGTGGGAGGTATGTCTGGCCGTGATGGTTACTGTACAGTGGGAGGTATGTCACGCCGTGATGGTTACCGTACAGTGGGAGGTATGTCGGGCCGTGTTGGTTTCTGTACAGTGGGAGGTATGTCGGGCCGTGATGGTTACTGTACAGTGGGAGATATGTCGGGGTGTGATAGTTTCATTTACAGTGGGACGTATGTCGGGGTGTGATGGTTACTGAACAGTGAGAGGTATGTCGGTCCGTGATGGTTACTGTACAGTGGGAGGTAGGTCACCCCATGATGGTTACTGTACAGTGGGAGGTATGTCACGCCATGATGGTTTCTGTACAGTGGGAGGTATGTCACGCCGTGATGGTTACCGTGCAGTGGGAGGTATGTCGGGCCGTGTTGGTTAATATACAGTGGGAGGTATGTCGGACTGTGATGGTTACTGCACAGTGAGAGATATGTCGGGCTGTGAGTGTTACTGTACCGTGGGAGGTATGTCGGACATTGATGGTTACTGTACAGTTGGAGGAATGTCGGGCCGTGATGGTTATTGTATATTGTGAGCTATGTCGGATTATGATGGTTACTTTACAGTGGGAGGTATGTACGGGGTGTGATGGTTACTTTACAGTGGGAGGTATGTACGGGGTGTGATGGTTACTGTACCGTGGGAGGTATGTCCGTCCGTGATGGTTACTGTACATGTACGAGGTATGTCGGGCCGTGATGGTTATTTTATATTGTGAGGTATGACGGATTATGATGGTTACTGTACAGTGGGAGATACGTCGGGCCGTGATGGTTACTGTACAGCATGAGGTATGTCTTTCCGTGATGATTACTGTACAATGGGAGGTATGTCGGGCCGTGATGGTTACTGTACAGTGGGAGGTATGTCGGGCCGTGATGGTTATTGTATATTGTGAGGTATGACGGATTTTGATGGTTTCTGTACAGTGGGAGATACGTCGGGCCGTGATGGTTACTGTACAGCGTGAGGTATGTCGGGTCGTGATGGTTACTGGAGAATGGGAGGTATGTCGGGCAGTGATGGTTACTGTACAGTGGGAGGTATGTCGGGCCATGATGGTTACTGTACAGTGGGAGGTATTTCGGGCCGTAACGCTAACTGCACAGTGGGAGTTAATTCGGGCTGTGTTGGTTACTGTACAGTGGGAGGTATGTCGGGCCGTGATGGTTACTGTACAGTGGGAGGTATGTCACGCCGTGATGGTTACCGTACAGTGGGAGGTATGTCGGGCCGTGTTGGTTTCTGTACAGTGGGAGGTATGTCGGGCCGTGATGGTTACTGTACAGTGGGAGGTATGTCGGGCTGTGACTGTTACTGTACAGTGGAAGGTATGTCGGATTATGATGGTTACTGTACAGTGGGAGGCATGTCGGGCCGTGATGGCTACTGTAGAGTGGGACGTATGTCCGGCTGTGATGGTTACTGTACAGTGGGAGGTATGTCAGGCCGTGATGGTTCCTGTACAATGGGAGGTATGTCGGTCCGTGATGGTTACTGTACAGTGGGAGTTATGTCGGTCCGTGATGTAACCTGGACAGTGGGATGGATGTCGGGTTGTGATGGTTACTGTACCGTGGGAGGTATGTCGGGCCGTGATGGTTACTGTACAGTGTGAGGTATGCCGGGTTGTGATGGTTACTGTACAATGGGAGGTATGTCGGGCCGTGATGGTTACTGTACAGTGGGAGGTATGTCGGGGTGTGATGGTTACTGTACAGTGGGAGGTATGTCGGTCCGTGATGGTTACTGTACAGGTGGAGGTATGGCGGGCCGTGATGGTTATTTTATATTGTGAGGTATGACGGATTATGGGTTACTGTACAGTGGGAGATACGTCGGGCCGTGATGGTTACTGTACAGCATGAGGTATGTCTTTCCGTGATGGTTACTGTACAATGGGAGGTATGTCGGGCCGTGATGGTTACTGTACAGTGGGAGGTATGTCGGGCCGTGATGGTTATTGTATATTGTGAGGTATGACGGATTATGATGGTTTCTGTACAGTGGGAGATACGTCGGGCCGTGATGGTTACTGTACAGCGTGAGGTATGTCGGGTCGTGATGGTTACTGTACAATGGGAAGTATGTCGGGCCATCATGGTTACTGTACAGCGTGAGGTATGTCGGGCCATGATGGTTACTGTACAGTGGGAGGTATTTCGGGCCGTGACGCTAACTGCACAGTGGGAGTTAATTCGGGCTGTGTTGTTTTCTGTACAGTGGGAGGTATGTCGGGCCGTGATGGTTACTGTACAGTGGGAGATATGTCGGGGTGTGATAGTTTCATTTACAGTGGGACGTATGTCGGGGTGTGATGGTTACTGAACAGTGAGAGGTATGTCGGGCCGTGATGGTTCCTACACAGGGGAGGTATGTCGGTCCGTGATGGTTACTGTACAGTGGGAGGTAGGTCACCCCATGATGGTTACTGTACAGTGGGAGGTATGTCACGCCATGATGGTTTCTGTACAGTGGGAGGTATGTCACGCCGTGATGGTTACCGTGCAGTGGGAGGTATGTCGGGGCGTGTTGGTTACTGTACAGTGGGAGGTATGTCGGACCGTGATGGTTACTGCACAGTGGGAGGTATATCGGGCTGTGATGGTTATTGTATATTGTGAGTTATGTCAGATTATGATGGTTACTTGACAGTGGGAGGTATGTACGGGGTGTGATGGTTACTGTACAGTGGGAGGTATGTCGGCCTGTGATGGTTATTGTATATTGTGTGGTGTGTCGGATTATGATGGTTACTGTACAGTGGGAGGTATGTCGGGCCGTGATGTTTACTGTACAGTGGGAGGTACGTCGGGGTGTGACGGTTAATATAGAGTGGGAGGTAAGTCGGGGTGTGATCGTTACTGTAAAGTGGGAGGTATGTCGGGCCGTGATGGTTACTGTACAGTGGGAGGTATATCGGGCCGTGTTGGTTACTGTATAGTGGGAGGTATGTCGGGCCATGATGGTTACTGTACAGTGGGAGTTATGTCGGGCGGTGACGGTTACTGAACAGTGGGAGGTATGTCGGGGTGTGATGGTTACTGTACAGCGGGAGGTATGTCGGGGTGTGATGGTTACTGTACAGTGGGAGGTATGTCGGGCCGTGACGGTTACTGTACAGCGGGAGGTATGTCGGGGTGTGATGGTTACTGTACAGCGGGAGGTATGTCGGGGTGTGATGGTTACTGTGCAGTGGGAGGTATGTCGGGCCGCGTTGGTTACTGTACAGTGGGAGGTATGTTGGGCCGTGATGGTTACTGTACAGTGTGAGGTATGTCGGTCCCTGATGGTTACTGTACAGCGTGAGGTATTTCGGGGTGTGATGGTTACTGTACAGCGTGAGGTATTTCGGGCCGTGTCGGTTACTGTACAGTGGGAGGTATGTTGGGGTGTGATGGTTCCTGCACAGGGGTAGGTCTGTCGCAGTGTGATGGTTACTGTACAGTGGGAGGTATGTCGGGCCATGATGGTTACTGTACAGTGGGAGGTATGTCACACCGTGATGGTTACTGTACAGTGGGAGGTATGTCGGGCCGTGATGGTTACTGTACAGTGGGAGGTATGTCACACCGTGATGGTTACTGTACATTGGGAGGTATGTCACACCGTGATGGTTACTGTACAGTGGGAGGTATGTCGGGCCGTGATGGTTACTGTACAGTGGGAGGTATGTCGTGGTGTGATGGTTACTGTACAGTGGAAGGTATGTCACACCGTGATGGTTACTGTACAGTGGGAGGTATGTCGGGCCGTGATGGTTACTGTACAGTGGGAGGTATGTCGTGCCGGGATGTTTACTGTACAGTGGGAGGTATGTCGCGCCATGATGGTTACAGTACAGTGGAAGGCATGTCACACCGTGATGGTTACTGTACAGTGGGAGGTATGTCTGGCCGTGGTGGTAACTGTACAGTGGGAGGTATGTCGGGCCGTGTTGGTTACTGTACAGTGGGAGGTATGTCGCGCCGTGATGGTTACTGAACAGTGGGAGGTATGTCGTGCCGTGACGTTTACTGTGCAGTGGGAGGTATGTCGGTGTGTGATGGTTATTGTACAGTGGGAGGTATGTCCGGCCGTGATGTTTACTGTACAGTGGGAGGGTTGTCGGGGTGTGATGGTTATTGTACAGTGGGAGGTATGTCCGGCCGTGATGGTTACTGTACAGTGGGAGGTATGTCACCCCGTGATGGTTACTGTACAGTGGGAGGTATGTCGGGCTGTGATGGTTCCTGTACAGTGGGAGGTATGTCGGGCTGTAATGGTTACTGTACCGTGGGAGGTATGGCGGGCTCTGATGGTTACTGTACAAGTGGGAGGAATGTCGGGCTGTGATGGTTACTGTACAGTGGGAGGTATCTCGGGCCGTGTTGCTTACTGTACAGTGGGAGGAATGTCGCGCCCTGATGTTTCCTGTACAGTGGGAGATAAGTCGGGGTGTAATGGTTACTGCACAGTGGGTTTTATGTCGGGTTGTGATGGTTACTTTACAGTGGGAGGTTTGTCACGCCATGATGGTTACTGTACAGTGGGAGGTATGTTGGGGTGTGATCGTTACTGTACAGTGGGAGATATGTCTGACCGTGATGGTTACTGTACAGAGCGAGGTATGTCGGGCCGTGATGGTTCCTGTACAGTGGGAGGTATGTCGTGCCGTGATGTTTACTGTACAGTGGGAGGTATGTCACGCCGTGATGGTTACTGTACAGTGGGAGGTATGTCGGGCTGTGATGGTTATTGTATATTGTGTGGTGTGTCGGATTATGATGGTTACTGTACAGTGGGAGGTATGTCGGCCCGTGATGTTTACTGTACAGTGGGAGGTACGTCGGGGTGTGACGGTTAATATAGAGTGGGAGGTAAGTCGGGGTGTGATCGTTACTGTAAAGTGGGAGGTATGTCGGGCCGTGATGGTTACTGTACAGTGGGAGGTATATCGGGCCGTGTTGGTTACTGTATAGTGGGAGGTATGTCGGGTCATGATGGTTACTGTACAGTGGGAGTTATGTCGGGCGGTGACGGTTACTGAACAGTGGGAGGTATGTCGGGGTGTGATGGTTACTGTACAGCGGGAGGTATGTCGGGGTGTGATGGTTACTGTACAGTGGGAGGTATGTCGGGCCGTGACGGTTACTGTACAGCGGGAGGTATGTCGGGGTGTGATGGTTACTGTACAGCGGGAGGTATGTCGGGGTGTGATGGTTACTGTGCAGTGGGAGGTATGTCGGGCCGCGTTGGTTACTGTACAGTGGGAGGTATGTTGGGCCGTGATGGTTACTGTACAGTGTGAGGTATGTCTGTCCCTGATGGTTACTGTACAGCGTGAGGTATTTCGGGGTGTGATGGTTACTGTACAGCGTGAGGTATTTCGGGCCTTGTCGGTTACTGTACAGTGGGAGGTATGTTGGGGTGTGATGGTTCCTGCACAGGGGTAGGTCTGTCGCAGTGTGATGGTTACTGTACAGTGGGAGGTATGTCGGGCCATGATGGTTACTGTACAGAGGGAGATAAGTCGGGGTGTAATGGTTACTGCACAGTGGGTTTTATGTCGGGTTGTGATGGTTACTTTACAGTGGGAGGTTTGTCACGCCATGATGGTTACTGTACAGTGGGAGGTATGTTGGGGTGTGAACGTTACTGTACAGTGGGAGATATGTCTGACCGTGATGGTTACTGTACAGAGCGAGGTATGTCGGGCCGTGATGGTTCCTGTACAGTGGGAGGTATGTCGTGCCGTGATGTTTACTGTACAGTGGGAGGTATGTCACGCCGTGATGGTTACTGTACAGTGGGAGGTATGTCGGGCTGTGATGGTTATTGTATATTGTGTGGTGTGTCGGATTATGATGGTTACTGTACAGTGGGAGGTACGTCGGGGTGTGACGGTTAATATAGAGTGGGAGGTAAGTCGGGGTGTGATCGTTACTGTAAAGTGGGAGGTATGTCGGGCCGTGATGGTTACTGTACAGTGGGAGGTATATCGGGCCGTGTTGGTTACTGTATAGTGGGAGGTATGTCGGGTCATGATGGTTACTGTACAGTGGGAGTTATGTCGGGCGGTGACGGTTACTGAACAGTGGGAGGTATGTCGGGGTGTGATGGTTACTGTACAGCGGGAGGTATGTCGGGGTGTGATGGTTACTGTACAGTGGGAGGTATGTCGGGCCGTGACGGTTACTGTACAGCGGGAGGTATGTCGGGGTGTGATGGTTACTGTACAGCGGGAGGTATGTCGGGGTGTGATGGTTACTGTGCAGTGGGAGGTATGTCGGGCCGCGTTGGTTACTGTACAGTGGGAGGTATGTTGGGCCGTGATGGTTACTGTACAGTGTGAGGTATGTCTGTCCCTGATGGTTACTGTACAGCGTGAGGTATTTCGGGGTGTGATGGTTACTGTACAGCGTGAGGTATTTCGGGCCTTGTCGGTTACTGTACAGTGGGAGGTATGTTGGGGTGTGATGGTTCCTGCACAGGGGTAGGTCTGTCGCAGTGTGATGGTTACTGTACAGTGGGAGGTATGTCGGGCCATGATGGTTACTGTACAGAGGGAGGTATGTCACACCGTGATGGTTACTGTACAGTGGGAGGTATGTCGGTCCGTGATGGTTACTGTACAGTGGGAGGTATGTCACACCGTGATGGTTACTGTACATTGGGAGGTATGTCACACCGTGATGGTTACTGTACAGTGGGAGGTATGTCGGGCCGTGAATGTTACTGTACAGTGGGAGGTATGTCGGGCTGTGATGGTTCCTGTACAGTGGGAGGTATGTCGGGCTGTGATGGTTACTGTACCGTGGGAGGTATGGCGGGCTCTGATGGTTACTGTACAAGTGGGAGGAATGTCGGGCTGTGATGGTTACTGTTCAGTGGGAGGTATCTCGGGCCGTGTTGCTGACTGTACAGTGGGAGGAATGTCGGGCCCTGATGTTTCCTGTACAGTGGGAGATATGTCGGGGTGTAATGGTTACTGCACAGTGGGTGTTATGTCGGGTTGTGATGGTTACTTTACAGTGGGAGGTATGTCACGCCATGATGGTTACTGTACAGTGGGAGGTATGTTGGGGTGTGATCGTTACTGTACAGTGGGAGATATGTCTGACCGTGATGGTTACTGTACAGAGCGAGGTATGTCGGGCCATGATGGTTCCTGTACAGTGGGAGGTATGTCGTGCCGTGATGTTTACTGTACAGTGGGAGGTATGTCACGCCGTGATGGTTACTGTACAGTGGGAGGTATGTCGGGCTGTGATGGTTATTGTATATTGTGTGGTGAGTCGGATTATGATGGTTACTGTACAGTGGGAGGTATGTCGGCCCGTGATGTTTACTGTACAGTGGGAGGTACCTCGGGGTGTGACGGTTAATATAGAGTGGGAGGTAAGTCGGGGTGTGATCGTTACTGTAAAGTGGGAGGTATGTCGGGCCGTGATGGTTACTGTACAGTGGGAGGTATATCGGGCCGTGTTGGTTACTGTATAGTGGGAGGTATGTCGGGCCATGATGGTTACTGTACAGTGGGATGTATGTCGGGGTGTGATGGCTACTGTACAGTGGGAGTTATGTCGGGCGGTGACGGTTACTGAACAGTGGGAGGTATGTCGGGGTGTGATGGTTACTGTACAGCGGGAGGTATGTCGGGGTGTGACGGTTATTGTACAGTGGGAGGTATGTCGGGCCGTGACGGTTACTGTACAGCGGGAGGTATGTCGGGGTGTGATGGTTACTGTACAGCGGGAGGTATGTCGGGGTGTGATGGTTACTGTGCAGTGGGAGGTATGTCGGGCCGCGTTGGTTACTGTACAGTGGGAGGTATGTTGGGCCGTGATGGTTACTGTACAGTGTGAGGTATGTCGGTCCCTGATGGTTACTGTACAGCGTGAGGTATTTCGGGGTGTGATGGTTACTGTACAGCGTGAGGTATTTCGGGCCGTGTCGGTTACTGTACAGTGGGAGTTATGTCACACCGTGATGGTTACTGTACAGTGGGAGGTATGTCGGGCCGTGATGGCTACTGTACAGTGGGAGGTATGTCACACCGTGATGGTTACTGTACATTGGGAGGTATGTCACACCGTGATGGTTACTGTACAGTGGGAGGTATGTCGGGCCGTGATGGTTACTGTACAGTGGGAGGTATGTCGTGGTGTGATGGTTACTGTACAGTGGAAGGTATGTCACACCGTGATGGTTACTGTACAGTGGGAGGTATGTCGGGCCGTGATGGTTACTGTACAGTGGGAGGTATGTCGTGCCGGGATGTTTACTGTACAGTGGGAGGTATGTCGCGCCATGATGGTTACAGTACAGTGGAAGGCATGTCACACCGTGATGGTTACTGTACAGTGGGAGGTATGTCTGGCCGTGGTGGTAACTGTACAGTGGGAGGTATGTCGGGCCGTGTTGGTTACTGTACAGTGGGAGGTATGTCGCGCCGGGATGGTTACTGAACAGTGGGAGGTATGTCGTGCCGTGACGTTTACTGTGCAGTGGGAGGTATGTCGGTGTGTGATGGTTATTGTACAGTGGGAGGTATGTCCGGCCGTGATGTTTACTGTACAGTGGGAGGGTTGTCGGGGTGTGATGGTTATTGTACAGTGGGAGGTATGTCCGGCCGTGATGGTTACTGTACAGTGGGAGGTATGTCACCCCGTGATGGTTACTGTACAGTGGGAGGTATGTCGGGCTGTGATGGTTCCTGTACAGTGGGAGGTATGTCGGGCTGTGATGGTTACTGTACCGTGGGAGGTATGGCGGGCTCTGATGGTTACTGTACAAGTGGGAGGAATGTCGGGCTGTGATGGTTACTGTACAGTGGGAGGTATCTCGGGCCGTGTTGCTTACTGTACAGTGGGAGGAATGTCGCGCCCTGATGTTTCCTGTACAGTGGGAGATATGTCGGGGTGTAATGGTTACTGCACAGTGGGTGTTATGTCGGGTTGTGATGGTTACTTTACAGTGGGAGGTATGTCACGCCATGATGGTTACTGTACAGTGGGAGGTATGTTGGGGTGTGATCGTTACTGTACAGTGGGAGATATGTCTGACCGTGATGGTTACTGTACAGAGCGAGGTATGTCGGGCCGTGATGGTTCCTGTACAGTGGGAGGTATGTCGTGCCGTGATGTTTACTGTACAGTGTGAGGTATGTCACGCCGTGATGGCTACTGTACAGTGTGAGGTATGTCGGGGTGTGATGGTTACTGTACAGTGGGGGCATGTCGGTCCGTGATGGTTACTGTACAGTGGGAGGTATGTTGGGGTGTGATGGTTCCTGCACAGGGGTAGGTCTGTCGCAATGTGATGAAAACTGTACTGTGGGAGGTATGTCGGGCCGTGATGGTTACTGTACAGTGGGAGGGATGTCCTGGTGTGATGGTTACTGTACAGTGGAAGGTATGTCACACCGTGATGGTTACTGTACAGTGGGAGGTATGTCGGGCCGTGATGGTTACTGTACAGTGGGAGGTATGTCGTGCCGGGATGTTTACTGTACAGTGGGAGGTATGTCGCGCAGTGATGGTTACAGTACAGTGGAAGGCATGTCACACCGTGATGGTTACTGTACAGTGGTAGGAATGTCGGGGTGTGATGGTTACTGCACAGGGGCAAGTCTGTCGGAATGTGATGGTTACTGTAAAGTGGGAGGTATGTCGGGCTGTGATGGTTACTGTACAGTGGGAGATATGTTTTGGGGCGTGTTGTTTACGGTACAGTGGGAGGTATGTCGGGCCATGATGGTTACTGTACAGTGGGAGGTATGTTGTGCTGTGATGGTTACTGTACAGAGGGAGGTATGTCGCGCCGTGATGGTTACTGAACAGTGGGAGGTATGTCGGTCCGTGATGGTTACTGTACAGTGGGAGGGCTGTCGGGGTGTGATGGTTACTGTACAGTGGTAGAAATGTCGGGGTGTGATGGTTACTGCACAGGGGCAAGTCTGTCGGAATATGATGGTTACTGTACAGTGGGAGAAATGTCGGGCCGTGATTGTTACTGTACAGTGGGAGATATGTCAGGCCGTGATTGTTACTGTACAGTGGGAGGTATGTCGTGCCGTGATGATTCCTGTACAGTGGGAGGTATGTTTTGGGGCGTGTTGGTTACGGTACAGTGGGAGGTATGTCGGGCCTTGATGGTTACTGTACAGTGGGAGGTATGTTGTGCTGTGATGTTTACTGTACAGTGGGAGGTATGTCGCACCATGATGGTTACTGTACAGTGGGAGGTATGTTACGCCGTGTTGGTTATTGTGCAGTGGGAGGTATGTCGGCCCGAGATGGTTATGTACAGTGGGAGGTATGTCGGGGTGTGACGGTTAAAGTACGTTGGGAGGTATGTCGGGCCATGATGGTTACTGTACAGTGGGAGGTATGTCGGGGTGTGATCGTTATTGTACCGTGGGAGGTATGTCGGACCGTGACGATTACTGAACAGTGGGAAGTATGTCGGGGTGTGACGGTTACTGTACAGTGGGAGGTATGACAGGCCGTGATGGTTACTGTACAGTAGGAGGTATGTCGGGCCGTGTTGTTAACCGTACAGTGGGAGGTATGTCGGGCCGTGATGGTTACTGTACAGTGGGAGGTATGTCGGGGCGTGACGGTTACGGTACAGTGGGAGGTATGACAAGCCGTGGTGGTTACTGTACAGTGGGAGGTATGTCGGGCCGTGTTGGTAACTGTACAGTGGGAGGTATGTCGGGGTGTGATGGTTACTGTACAGTGGGAGGTATGTCGGGGCGTGACGGTTACTGTACAGTGGGAGGTATGACAAGCCGTGGTGGTTACTGTACATTGGGAGGTATGTCACGCCGTGATGGTTACTGTACAGTGGGAGGTATGTCGGGGTGTGATGGCTACTGTACAGTGGGAGGTATCTCGGGCCGTGTTGCTGACTGTACAGTGGGAGGAATGTCGCGCCCTGATGTTTCCTGTACAGTGGGAGATATGTCGGGGTGTAATGGTTACTGCACAGTGTGTGTTATGTCGGGTTGTGATGGTTACTTTACAGTGGGAGGTATGTCACGCCATGATGGTTACTGTACAGTGGGAGGTATGTTGGGGTGTGATCGTTACTGTACAGTGGGAGATATGTCTGACCGTGATGGTTACTGTACAGAGCGAGGTATGTCGGGCCATGATGGTTCCTGTACAGTGGGAGGTATGTCGTGCCGTGATGTTTACTGTACAGTGGGAGGTATGTCACGCCGTGATGGTTACTGTACAGTGGGAGGTATGTCGGGCTGTGATGGTTATTGTATATTGTGTGGTGAGTCGGATTATGATGGTTACTGTACAGTGGGAGGTATGTCGGCCCGTGATGTTTACTGTACAGTGGGAGGTACCTCGGGGTGTGACGGTTAATATAGAGTGGGAGGTAAGTCGGGGTGTGATCGTTACTGTAAAGTGGGAGGTATGTCGGGCCGTGATGGTTACTGTACAGTGGGAGGTATATCGGGCCGTGTTGGTTACTGTATAGTGGGAGGTATGTCGGGCCATGATGGTTACTGTACAGTGGGATGTATGTCGGGGTGTGATGGCTACTGTACAGTGGGAGTTATGTCGGGCGGTGACGGTTACTGAACAGTGGGAGGTATGTCGGGGTGTGATGGTTACTGTACAGCGGGAGGTATGTCGGGGTGTGACGGTTATTGTACAGTGGGAGGTATGTCGGGCCGTGACGGTTACTGTACAGCGGGAGGTATGTCGGGGTGTGATGGTTACTGTACAGCGGGAGGTATGTCGGGGTGTGATGGTTACTGTACAGTGGGAGGTATGTCGGGCCGCGTTGGTTACTGTACAGTGGGAGGTATGTTGGGCCGTGATGGTTACTGTACAGTTTGAGGTATGTCGGTCCCTGATGGTTACTGTACAGCGTGAGGTATTTCGGGGTGTGATGGTTACTGTACAGCGTGAGGTATTTCGGGCCGTGTCGGTTACTGTACAGTGGGAGTTATGTCACACCGTGATGGTTACTGTACAGTGGGAGGTATGTCGGGCCGTGATGGCTACTGTACAGTGGGAGGTATGTCACACCGTGATGGTTACTGTACATTGGGAGGTATGTCACACCGTGATGGTTACTGTACAGTGGGAGGTATGTCGGGCCGTGATGGTTACTGTACAGTGGGAGGTATGTCGTGGTGTGATGGTTACTGTACAGTGGAAGGTATGTCACACCGTGATGGTTACTGTACAGTGGGAGGTATGTCGGGCCGTGATGGTTACTGTACAGTGGGAGGTATGTCGTGCCGGGATGTTTACTGTACAGTGGGAGGTATGTCGGGCCGTGATGGTTACTGTACAGTGGGAGGTATGTCGGGCCGTGATGGTTACAGTACAGTGGAAGGCATGTCACACCGTGATGGTTACTGTACAGTGGGAGGTATGTCTGGCCGTGGTGGTAACTGTACAGTGGGAGGTATGTCGGGCCGTGTTGGTTACTGTACAGTGGGAGGTATGTCGCGCCGGGATGGTTACTGAACAGTGGGAGGTATGTCGTGCCGTGACGTTTACTGTGCAGTGGGAGGTATGTCGGTGTGTGATGGTTATTGTACAGTGGGAGGTATGTCCGGCCGTGATGTTTACTGTACAGTGGGAGGGTTGTCGGGGTGTGATGGTTATTGTACAGTGGGAGGTATGTCCGGCCGTGATGGTTACTGTACAGTGGGAGGTATGTCACCCCGTGATGGTTACTGTACAGTGGGAGGTATGTCGGGCTGTGATGGTTCCTGTACAGTGGGAGGTATGTCGGGCTGTGATGGTTACTGTACCGTGGGAGGTATGGCGGGCTCTGATGGTTACTGTACAAGTGGGAGGAATGTCGGGCTGTGATGGTTACTGTACAGTGGGAGGTATCTCGGGCCGTGTTGCTTACTGTACAGTGGGAGGAATGTCGCGCCCTGATGTTTCCTGTACAGTGGGAGATATGTCGGGGTGTAATGGTTACTGCACAGTGGGTGTTATGTCGGGTTGTGATGGTTACTTTACAGTGGGAGGTATGTCACGCCATGATGGTTACTGTACAGTGGGAGGTATGTTGGGGTGTGATCGTTACTGTACAGTGGGAGATATGTCTGACCGTGATGGTTACTGTACAGAGCGAGGTATGTCGGGCCGTGATGGTTCCTGTACAGTGGGAGGTATGTCGTGCCGTGATGTTTACTGTACAGTGTGAGGTATGTCACGCCGTGATGGTTACTGTACAGTGTGAGGTATGTCGGGGTGTGATGGTTACTGTACAGTGGGGGCATGTCGGTCCGTGATGGTTACTGTACAGTGGGAGGTATGTTGGGGTGTGATGGTTCCTGCACAGGGGTAGGTCTGTCGCAATGTGATGAAAACTGTACTGTGGGAGGTATGTCGGGCCGTGATGGTTACTGTACAGTGGGAGGGATGTCCTGGTGTGATGGTTACTGTACAGTGGAAGGTATGTCACACCGTGATGGTTACTGTACAGTGGGAGGTATGTCGGGCCGTGATGGTTACTGTACAGTGGGAGGTCTGTCGTGCCGGGATGTTTACTGTACAGTGGGAGGTATGTCGCGCAGTGATGGTTACAGTACAGTGGAAGGCATGTCACACCGTGATGGTTACTGTACAGTGGTAGGAATGTCGGGGTGTGATGGTTACTGCACAGGGGCAAGTCTGTCGGAATGTGATGGTTACTGTAAAGTGGGAGGTATGTCGGGCTGTGATGGTTACTGTACAGTGGGAGATATGTTTTGGGGCGTGTTGTTTACGGTACAGTGGGAGGTATGTCGGGCCATGATGGTTACTGTACAGTGGGAGGTATGTTGTGCTGTGATGGTTACTGTACAGAGGGAGGTATGTCGCGCCGTGATGGTTACTGAACAGTGGGAGGTATGTCGGTCCGTGATGGTTACTGTACAGTGGGAGGGCTGTCGGGGTGTGATGGTTACTGTACAGTGGTAGAAATGTCGGGGTGTGATGGTTACTGCACAGGGGCAAGTCTGTCGGAATATGATGGTTACTGTACAGTGGGAGAAATGTCGGGCCGTGATTGTTACTGTACAGTGGGAGATATGTCAGGCCGTGATTGTTACTGTACAGTGGGAGGTATGTCGTGCCGTGATGATTCCTGTACAGTGGGAGGTATGTTTTGGGGCGTGTTGGTTACGGTACAGTGGGAGGTATGTCGGGCCATGATGGTTACTGTACAGTGGGAGGTATGTTGTGCTGTGATGTTTACTGTACAGTGGGAGGTATGTCGCACCATGATGGTTACTGTACAGTGGGAGGTATGTTACGCCGTGTTGGTTATTGTGCAGTGGGAGGTATGTCGGCCCGAGATGGTTATGTACAGTGGGAGGTATGTCGGGGTGTGACGGTTAAAGTACGTTGGGAGGTATGTCGGGCCATGATGGTTACTGTACAGTGGGAGGTATGTCGGGGTGTGATCGTTATTGTACCGTGGGAGGTATGTCGGACCGTGACGATTACTGAACAGTGGGAAGTATGTCGGGGTGTGACGGTTACTGTACAGTGGGAGGTATGACAGGCCGTGATGGTTACTGTACAGTAGGAGGTATGTCGGGCCGTGTTGTTAACCGTACAGTGGGAGGTATGTCGGGCCGTGATGGTTACTGTACAGTGGGAGGTATGTCGGGGCGTGACGGTTACGGTACAGTGGGAGGTATGACAAGCCGTGGTGGTTACTGTACAGTGGGAGGTATGTCGGGCCGTGTTGGTAACTGTACAGTGGGAGGTATGTCGGGGTGTGATGGTTACTGTACAGTGGGAGGTATGTCGGGGCGTGACGGTTACTGTACAGTGGGAGGTATGACAAGCCGTGGTGGTTACTGTACATTGGGAGGTATGTCACGCCGTGATGGTTACTGTACAGTGGGAGGTATGTCGGGGTGTGATGGCTACTGTACAGTGGGAGGTATGTCGGGACGTGATGGTTACTGTACAGTGGGAAATATGTAGGGCCGTGATGGTTAATAGACATTGGGAGGTATGTCGGGCCGTTATGGTTACTGTACAGTGGGAGGTATGTCGTTGTGTGACGGTTAATGTACAGTGGGAGGTATGTCGGGCCATGTTGCTTACGGTACAGTGGGAGGTATGTCTGGCTGTGGTTGTTACTGTACAGTGGGAGGTATGTTGGGCCGTGATGGTTACTGTACAGTGGGAGGTATGTCGGGCCGTGATGGTTACTGTACAGTGGGAGGTATGTCACGCCGTGATGATTACTGTACAGTGGGAGGTATGTCGGGCCGTGATGGTTACTATACAGTGGGAGGTATGTCACGCCGTGATGATTACTGTACAGTGGGAGGTATGTCGGGCCATGATGGTTACTGTACAGTGGGAGGTATGTCGGTCTGTGATGGTTATTGGACAGTGCGAGTTATGTCGGGTCGTGATGGTTACTGTACAGTGGGAGGTATGTCGGGCCGTGATGGTTACTGTACAATGGGAGGTTTGTCGGTCCGTGTGGATTACTGTACAGTGGGAGGAATGTCGCGCCGTGATGGTTACTGTACAGTAGGAAGTATGTAGGGCCGTGATGGTTACTGTATCGTGGGAGGTAAGTCCGGCCGTGATGGTTACTTTACAGTGGGAGGTATGTCACGCCATGATGGTTACTGTACAGTGGGAGGAATGTCGGGCCTTGATGGTTACTGTGCAGTGAGAGGTATGTCGGGGTGTGATGGTTACTGTACAGTGGGAGGTATGTCGGGCCGTGATGGTTACTGTACAGTGGGAGGAATGTCGGGACGTGATGGCTATTGTACAGTGGGAGGAATGTCGGGCCGTGATGGTTACTTTACAGTGGGAGGTATGTCACGCCATGATGGTTACTGTACAGTGGGAGGAATGTCGGGCCGTGATGGTTACTGTACAGTGGGAGGAATGTCGGGGTGTAATGGTTACTGTACAGTGAGAGGTATGTCGGGGTGTGATGGTTACTGTACAGTGGGAGGTATGTCGGGGTGTGATGGTTACTGTACAGTGGGAGGTATGTCGTGCCGTGACGTTTACTGTACAGTGGGAGGTATGTCGGGCCGTGATGGTTACTGTACAGTGGGAGGTATGTCGTGCCGTGACGTTTACTGTACAGTGGGAGGTATGTCGGGCCGTGACGGTTACTGTACAGTGGGAGGTATGTCGGGCCGTGACGGTTACTGTACAGTGGGAGGTATGTCCCGCCGTGATGTTTACTGTACAGTGGGAGGTCTGTCGGAGTGTGACGGTTACTATACAGTGAGAGTTTTGCCTGGATGTGATGGTTACTGTACAGTGGGAGGTATGCCGGGATGTGATGGCTGCTGTACAGTGGGAGGTATGTCGGGCCGTGATGGTTACTGTACAGTGGGAGGTATGTCGGTGTGTGCTGGTTACTGTACAGTGGGAAGTATGTCGGGGTGTGATGGTTACTGTACAGTGGGAGGTATGTTTTTGGGCGTGTTGGTTACGATACAGTGGGAGGTATGTCTGGCTGTGGTGGTTACTGTACAGTGGGAGGTATGTCGGGCCGTGATGGTTACTGTACAGTGGGAGGTATGTCGCGGTGTGATGTTTACTATGCAGTGGGAGGTATGTCGCGCCATGATGGTTACTGTACAGTGGGAGGTATGTCACGCCGTGATGGTTACTGTACAGTGGGAAATATGTCGGGCCATGATGGTTAATATACAGTGGGAGGTATGTCGGTCCGTGATGGTTACTGTACATTGGGAGGTATGTCGGGCCGGGTTGGTTACGGTACAGTGGGAGGAATGTCTGGCCTTGGTGGTTACTGTACAGTGGGAGGTATATCGGGCCGTGATTGTTACTGTACAGTGGGAGGTATGTGAGGCCGTAATGGTTACTGTACAGTGGGAGGTATGTCGTGCCATGATGTTTACTGTGCAGTGGGAGGTATGTCACGCCATGATTGTTAATGTACAGTGGGAGGTATGTCACGCAGTGTCGGTTACGGTACAGTGCGAGGTATGTCGGGGTGTGACGGTTAATGTACAGTGGGAGGTATGTCAGGGTGTGACGGTTACTGTACAGTGGGAGGTATGTCGGGCCGTGTTGGTTACTGTACAGTGGGAGGTATGTCGGGCCGTGATGGTTACTGTACAGTGGGAGGAATGTCGGGCTGTGATGGTTGCTGTACAGTGGGAGGTATGTCGCGCCGTGACGGTTACTGAACAGTGGGAGGTATGTCGGGCCGTGATGGTTTCAGTACAGTGGGAGGAATGTCGGGCCGTGTTGGTTACGGTACAGTGGGAGGATTGTCTGGCCGTGGTGGATCCTGTACAGTGGGAGGTATGTCGGGCCGTGATGGTTACTGTACCATGGGAGGTATGTCGGGCTGTGATGGTTACTGTACAGTGGAGGTATGTCAGGCCGTGATGGTTCCTGTACTGTGGGAGGTATGTCGGTCCGTGATGGTTACTGTATATTGGGAGGGTTGTCGGGGTGTGATGGTTACTATACAGTGGGAGGAATGTCGGGGTTTGATGGTTACTGCACTTGGGCAGGTCTGTCGGGGTGTGATGGTTACTGTACAGTGGGAGGTATGTCGGGGTGTGATGGTTACTCTGCAGTGGGAGGTTTGTCGGGCTGTGATGGTTACTTTACAGTGGGAGGGATGTCGGGGTGTGATTGTTACTCTGCAGTGGGAGGTATGTCGGGCCGTGTTGGTTACTGTACAGTGGGAGGTATGTCGGGCCGTGTTGGTTACTGTTCAGTGGGAGGTATGTCGGTGTGTGATGGTTACTGTACAGTGGGAGGTATGTCAGGGTGTGACGGTTAATGTACAGTGCGATGTATGTCAGGGTGTGACGGTTACTGTACAGTGGGAGGTATGTCGGGATGTGTTGGTTACTGTACAGTGCGAGGTATGTCGGGCCGTGACGGTTACTGAACAATGGGAGGTATGTCGGGGTGTGACGGTTACTGTACAGTGGGAGGTATGTCGGGCCGTGATGGTTACTGTACAGTGGGAGGTATGACGGGGTGTGATGTTTACTGTGCAGTGGGAGGTCTGTCGCGCCATGATTTGTACTTTACAGTGGGAGTTATGTCACGCCGTGATGGTTACTGTACAGTGGGAAATATGTCGGGCTGTGATGTTTAATATACAGTGGGAGGTATGTCGGGCCGTGATGGTTACTGTACAGTGGGAGGTATGTCGGGCCGGGTATGTTACGGTACAGAGGGAGGTATGTCGGGGTGTGACGTTTACTGTGCAGTGGGAGGAATGTCGCGCCATGATTGTTATTGTACAGTGGGAGGTATGTCACGCCGTGATGGTTACTGTACAGTGGGAGGTATATCGGGGTGTGATGGTTACTGTACAGTGGGAGGTATGTCGGGCCGTGACGGTTACTGAACAGTGGGAGGTATGTCGGGCCGTGATGGTTACTGTACAGTGGGAGGTATGTCGGGGTGTGACGGTTACTGAACAGTGGGAGGTATGGCGGGCCGTGATGGTTGCTGTGCAGTGGGAGGTATGTCGGGGTGTGATGGTCACATTTCAGTGGGAGATATGTCGGGCCATGATGGTTACTGTACAGTGGGAGGTATGCCGGAACGTGTTGGTTACTGTACAGTGGGAGGTATGTCCGGCTGTGATGGTTGCTGTACAGTGGGAGGTATGTCGGGCCGTGACGGTTACTGAACAGTGGGAGGTATGTCTGGCCGTGGTGGTTACTATACAGTGGGAGGTATGTCAGGCCGTGATGGTTCCTGTACTGTGGGAGGTATGTCGGTCCGTGATGGTTACTGCACAGTGGGAGGTATGTCGGGGTGTGATGGTTACTGTACAGTGGGTGGTATGTCGGGCTGTGATGGTTACTGTACAGTGAGAGGTATGTCGGGGTGTGATGGTTACTGTACAGTGGGTGGTATGTCGGGCTGTGATGGTTACTGTACAGTGGGAGGTATGTCGGGCTGTGATGGTTACTGTACAGTGGGAGGTATGTCGGGCCCTGATGGTTACTGTACAGTGGGAGGTATGTCGTGCTGTGATGGTGATTGTACAGTGGGAGGTTTGTCGGACCGTGTTGGTTACTGTACAGTGGGAGGAATGTCCGGCCGTGATGGTTACTGTACACTGGGAGGAATGTCGGGCCGTGATGGTTACTGTACAGTGGGAGGAATGTCCGGCCGTGATGGTTACAGTACAGTGGGAGGAATGTCCGGCCGTGATGGTTTCTGTACAGTGGGAGGAATGTCCGGCCGTGATGGTTACTGTACACTGGGAGGAATGTCGGGCCGAGATTGTTACTTTGCAGTGGGAGGTATGTCACGCCATGATGGTTACTGTACAGAGGGAGGAATGTCCGGCCGTGATGGTTACAGTACAGTGGGTGGAATGTCGGGCCGTAATGGTTACTGTACAGTGGGAGGTACGTCGGGGTGTAATGGTTACTGTGCAGTCGGAGGTATGTCGAGGTGTGATGGTTACTTTACAGTGGGAGGTATGTCACGCCATGATGCTTACTGTACAGTGGGAGGAATGTCCGGCCGTGATGGTTACTGTACAGTGGGAGGTATGTCGGGGTGTGATCGTTACTGTACAGTGGGACGTATGTCGGGGTGTGATGGTTACTGTACAGTGCGAGGTATGTCGGGCCGTGATGGTTACTGTACTGTGGGAGGTATGTCACGCTGTGATGGTTACTTTTCAGTGTGAAGTATGTCGGTGTGTGATGGTTAATGTACATTGGGAGGTATGCCGGGGTGTGTCGGTTAATGTACAATGGGAGGTATGTCTGGCCGTGATGGTTACTGTACAGTGGTAGGTATGCCGGGCCGTGTTGGTTACTGTATAGTGGGAGGTGTGTCGGGCCATGATGGTTACAGTACAGTCAGAGGTATGTCGGGCCGAGATGGTTACTGAACAGTGGGAGGTATGTCGGGCCGTGATGGTTACTGTACAGTGGGAGGTATGTTTTGGGGCGTTTTGGTTACGGTACAGTGGGAGGTATGTCGGGCCATGATGTTTACTGTGCAGTGGGAGGAATGTCGGTGTGTGATGGTTAATGTACAGTGGGAGGTATGTCACGCCGTGATGGTTACTGTACAGTGGGATATATGTCGGGCCGTGATGGTTACTTTACAGTGGGAGTTATGTCGGGCTGTCATGGTTACTGTACAGTGGGAGGTATGTCCGGCTGTGATGGTTACTGTACAGTGGGAGGAATGTCGGGCCGTGATGGTTACTGTACAGTGGGAGGAATGTCGGGCCGTGATGGTTACTGTACAGTGGGAGGTATATCGGGCTGTGATGGTTACTGTACAGTGGGAGTTATGTCGGTCCGTGATGGTTACTGTATATTGGGAGGGATGTCGGGGTGTGATGGTTACGATACAGTGGGAGGAATGTCGGGGTTGATGGTTACTGCACATGGGCAGGTCTGTCGGGGTGTGATGGTTACTGGACAGTGGGTGGTATGTCGGGCTGTGATGGTTACTGTACAGTGGGAGGTATGTCGGGGTGTGATGGTTACTCTGCAGTGGGAGGTTTGTCGGGCTGTGATGGTTACTTTACAGTGGGAGGGATGTCGGGGTGTTATGGTTACTCTGCAGTGGGAGGATTGTCGGGCCGTGATGGTTACTGTACAGTGGGAGGGATGTCGGGGTGTGATGGTTACTGTACAGTGGGAGGTTTGTCGGGCCGTGATGGTTACTGTACAGTGGGAGATATGACGGGCCGTGATGGTTACTGTGCAGTGGGAGATATGTCGGGCCGTGATGGTTACTGTACAGTGGGAGGTATGTCGGGCCGTGTTGGTTACTGTACAGTGGGAGGTATGTCGGGCCGTGTTGGTTACTGTTCAGTGGGAGGTATGTCGGGCCATGATGATTACTGTACAGTGGGAAGTATGTCGTGCCGTGATGTTTACTGTACAGTGGGTGGTGTGTCGCGCCATGATGGTTACTGTGCAGTGGGAAGAATGTCGTGCCGTGATGTTTACTGTACAGTGGGAGGAATGTCCGGCCGTGATGGTTACTGTACACTGGGAGGAATGTCGGGCCGTGATGGTTACTTTGCAGTGGGAGTTATGTCACGCCATGATGGTTACTGTACAGTGGGAGGAATGTCCGGTCGTGATGGTTACAGTACAGTGGGAGGAATGTCGGGCCGTGATGGTTACTGTACAGTGGGAGGTACGTCGGGGTGTAATGGTTACTGTACAGTCGGAGGTATGTCGAGGTGTGATGGTTACTTTACAGTGGGAGGTATGTCACGCCATGATGCTTACTGTACAGTGGGAGGAATGTCAGGCCGTGATGGTTACTGTACAGTGGGAGGTATGTTTTGGGGCGTTTTGGTTACGGAACAGTGGGAGGTATGTCGGGCCATGATGGTTACTGTGCAGTTCGAGGAATGTCGGTGTGTGATGGTTAATGTACAGTGGGAGGTATGTCACTCCGTGATGGTTACTGAACAGTGGGAGATATGTCGGGCCGTGATGGTTAATGTACAGTGGGAGGTATGTCACGCCGTGATGGTTCCTGCACAATGGGAGATATGTCGGGCCGTGATGGTTAATTTACAGTGGGAGTTATGTCGGGCTGTGATGGTTACTGTACAGTGGGAGGTATGTCGGGCTGTGACGGTTACTGTACAGTGGGAGGAATGTCGGGCCGTGATGGTTTCTGTACAGTGGGAGGAATGTCGGGCCGTGATGGTTACTGTACCGTGGGAGGTATATCAAGCTGTGATGGTTACTGTACAGTGGGAGTTATGTCGGGCTGTGATGGTTACTGTATAGTGGGAGGTATGTCGGGCTGTGATGGTTACTGTACAGTGGGAGTTATGTCGGGCTGTGATGGTTACTGTACAGTGGGAAGTATGTCGGGCCGTGTTGGTTACTGTACAGTGGGAGGTATGTCGGGGTGTGATGGTTACTGTACAGTGGGAGGTATGTCGGGCCGTGTTGGTTACTGTACAGTGGGAGGTATGTCGGGCCTTGACGGTTACTGAACAGTGGGAGGTATGTCGGGCCATGATGGTTGCTGTACAGTGGGAGGTACGTCGGGGTGTGATGGTCACATTTCAGTGGGTGATATGTCGGGCCATGATGGTTACTGAACAGTGGGAGGTATGTCGGACCGTGATGGTTGCTGTACAGTGGGAGGTATGTCGGGGTGTGATGGTTACTGTACAGTGGGAGGTATGTCTGGCCGTGGTGGTTACTGAACAGTGGGAGGTATGTCGGGCCGCGACGGTTACTGTACAGTGGGTGGTATGTCGGGCTGTGATGGTTACTGTACAGTGAGAGGTATGTCGGGGTGTAATGGTTACTGTACAGTGGGTGGTATGTCGGGCCGTGATGGTTACTGTGCAGTGGGAGGTATGTCACGCCGTGATTGTTACTGTACAGTGGAAGGTATGTCGGGCTGTGATGGTTACTGTACAGTGGGAGGTATGTCGGGCTGTGATGGTTACTGTACAGTGGGAGGTATGTCGGGCTGTGATGGTTACTGTACAGTGGGAGGTATGTCGGGCCCTGATGGTTACTGTACAGTGGGAGGTATGTCGTGCTGTGATGGTGATTGTACAGTGGGAGGTTTGTCGGACCGTGTTGGTTACTGTACAGTGGGAGGAATGTCCGGCCGTGATGGTTACTGTACACTGGGAGGAATGTCGGGCCATGACGGTTACTGTACAGTGGGAGGAATGTCCGGCCGTGATGGTTACAGTACAGTGGGAGGAATGTCCGGCCGTGATGGTTTCTGTACAGTGGGAGGAATGTCCGGCCGTGATGGTTACTGTACACTGGGAGGAATGTCGGGCCGAGATTGTTACTTTGCAGTGGGAGGTATGTCACGCCATGATGGTTACTGTACAGTGGGAGGAATGTCCGGCCGTGATGGTTACAGTACAGTGGGAGGAATGTCGGGCCGTAATGGTTACTGTACAGTGGGAGGTACGTCGGGGTGTAATGGTTACTGTGCAGTCGGAGGTATGTCGAGGTGTGATGGTTACTTTACAGTGGGAGGTATGTCACGCCATGATGCTTACTGTACAGTGGGAGGAATGTCCGGCCGTGATGGTTACTGTACAGTGGGAGGTATGTCGGGGTGTGATCGTTACTGTACAGTGGGACGTATGTCGGGGTGTGATGGTTACTGTACAGTGCGAGGTATGTCGGGCCGTGATGGTTACTGTACTGTGGGAGGTATGTCACGCTGTGATGGTTACTTTTCAGTGTGAGGTATGTCGGTGTGTGATGGTTAATGTACATTGGGAGGTATGCCGGGGTGTGTCGGTTAATGTACAATGGGAGGTATGTCTGGCCGTGATGGTTACTGTACAGTGGTAGGTATGCCGGGCCGTGTTGGTTACTGTACAGTGGGAGGTGTGTCGGGCCATGATGGTTACAGTACAGTCGGAGGTATGTCGGGCCGAGATGGTTACTGAACAGTGGGAGGTATGTCGGGCCGTGATGGTTACTGTACAGTGGGAGGTATGTTTTGGGGCGTTTTGGTTGCTTTACAGTGGGAGGTATGTCGGGCCATGATGTTTACTGTGCAGTGGGAGGAATGTCGGTGTGTGATGGTTAATGTACAGTGGGAGGTATGTCACGCCGTGATGGTTACTGTGCAGTGGGATATATGTCGGGCCGTGATGGTTACTTTACAGTGGGAGTTATGTCGGGCTGTCATGGTTACTGTACAGTGGGAGGTATGTCCGGCTGTGATGGTTACTGTACAGTGGGAGGAATGTCGGGCCGTGATGGTTACTGTACAGTGGGAGGAATGTCGGGCCGTGATGGTTACTGTACAGTGGGAGGTATATCGGGCTGTGATGGTTACTGTACAGTGGGAGTTATGTCGGTCCGTGATGGTTACTGCATATTGGGAGGGATGTCGGGGTGTGATGGTTACGATACAGTGGGAGGAATGTCGGGGTTGATGGTTACTGCACATGGGCAGGTCTGTCGGGGTGTGATGGTTACTGTACAGTGGGTGGTATGTCGGGCTGTGATGGTTACTGTACAGTGGGAGGTATGTCGGGGTGTGATGGTTACTCTGCAGTGGGAGGTTTGTCGGGCTGTGATGGTTACTTTACAGTGGGAGGGATGTCGGGGTGTGATGGTTACTGTACAGTGGGAGGTTTGTCGGGCCGTGATGGTTACTGTACTGTGGGAGATATGACGGGCCGTGATGGTTACTGTACAGTGGGAGGTACGTCGGGGTGTAATGGTTACTGTACAGTCGGAGGTATGTCGAGGTGTGATGGTTACTTTACAGTGGGAGGTATGTCACGCCATGATGCTTACTGTACAGTGGGAGGTATGTTTTGGGGCGTTTTGGTTACGGAACAGTGGGAGGTATGTCGGGCCATGATGGTTACTGTGCAGTTCGAGGAATGTCGGTGTGTGATGGTTAATGTACAGTGGGAGGTATGTCACTCCGTGATGGTTACTGAACAGTGGGAGATATGTCGGGCCGTGAGGTTAATGTACAGTGGGAGGTATGTCACGCCGTGATGGTTCCTGCACAATGGGAGATATGTCGGGCCGTGATGGTTACTGTACAGTGGGAGGTATGTCGGGCTGTGACGGTTACTGTACAGTGGGAGGAATGTCGGGCCGTGATGGTTACTGTACAGTGGGAGGAATGTCGGGCCGTGATGGTTACTGTACAGTGGGAGGTATATCAAGCTGTGATGGTTACTGTACAGTGGGAGTTATGTCGGGCTGTGATGGTTACTGTACAGTGGGAGGTATGTCGGGGTGTGATGGTTACTGTACTGTGGGAGGTATGTCGGGCCGTGATGGTTACTGTACAGTGGGAGGTATGTCGGGCCGTGTTGGTTACTGTACAGTGGGAGGTATGTCGGGGTGTGATGGTTACTGTACAGTGGGAGGTATGTCGGGCCGTGTTGGTTACTGTACAGTGGGAGGTATGTCGGGCCGTGACGGTTACTGAACAGTGGGAGGTATGTCGGGCCATGATGGTTGCTGTACAGTGGGAGGTACGTCGGGGTGTGATGGTCACATTTCAGTGGGTGATATGTCGGGCCATGATGGATACTGAACAGTGGGAGGTATGTCGGACCGTGATGGTTGCTGTACAGTGGGAGGTATGTCGGGGTGTGATGGTTACTGTACAGTGGGAGGTATGTCTGGCCGTAGTGGTTACTGTACAGTGCGAGGTATGTCGGGCCGCGAGGGTTACTGTACAGTGGGAGGTATGTCGGTCCGTGATGGTTACTGTATATTGGGAGGGATGTCGGAGTGTGATGGTTACTGTACAGAGGGAGGTATGTCGGGGTGTGATGGTTACTGTATGGTGGGAGGTATGTCGGAGTGTGATGGTTACTGTACAGTGGGAGGAATGTCGGGGTGTGATGGTTACTGTACAGTGGGAGGTATTTCGGGGTGTGATGGTTATTGTACAGTGGGAAGTATGTCCGGCCGTGTTGGTTACTGTATAGTGGGAGGAATGTCCGGCCGTGATGGTTACTGTACACTGGGAGGAATGTCGGGCCGTGATGGTTACTGTACAGTGGGAGGTACGTCGGGGTGTAATGGTTACTGTACAGTCGGAGGTATGTCGAGGTGTGATGGTTACTTTACAGTGGGAGGTATGTCACGCCATGATGCTTACTGTACAGTGGGAGGAATGGCGGGCCGTGATGGTTACTGTACAGTGGGAGGTATGTTTTGGGGCGTTTTGGTTACGGTACAGTGGGAGGTATGTCGGGCCATGATGGTTACTGTGCAGTGGGAGGAATGTCGGTGTGTGATGGTTAATGTACAGTGGGAGGTATGTCACGCCGTGATGGTAACTGTACAGTGGGAGATATGTCGGGCCGTGATGGTTAATTTACAGTGGGAGTTATGTCGGTCTGTGATGGTTACTGTACAGTGGGAGGTATGTCGGGCTGTGACGGTTACTGTACAGTGGGAGGAATGTCGGGCCGTGATGGTTACTGTACAGTGGGAGGAATGTCGGGTCGTGATGGTTACTGTACAGTGGGAGGTATATCAAGCCGTGATGGTTACTGTACAGTGGGAGTTATGTCGGGCTGTGATCGTTACTGTACAGTGGGAGGTATGTCGGGCTGTGATGGTTACTGTACATTGGGAGGAATGTCGGGCCGTGATGATTACTGTACAGTGGGAGGTATGTCGGGGTTTGATGGTTACTTTACAGTGGGAGGTATGTCACCCCATGATGGTTACTGTACAGTGGGAGTAATGTCGGACCGTAATGATTGCTGTACAGTTGGAGGTTTGTCGCGGTGTAATGGTTGCTGTACAGTGGGTGGAATGTCGGGGTGTGATTTTGACTGTACAGTGGGAGGTATGTTGGGGTGTAATGGTTACTGTACAGTGCGAGGTATGTCGGGCCTTGATGGTTACTGTACAGTGGGAGGTATGTCGGGCCGTGATGTTTACTATACAGTGGGAGGTATGTCGGGCCGTGATGTTTACTGTACAGTGCGAAATAAGTCGGGCCGTGATGGTTACTGTACAGTGGGAGGTATGTTTGGGTTTGATGGTTACTGTACAGTGGGAGGTATGTCGGGCCGTGTTAGTTACTGTACAGTGGGAGATATGTCGGGCCGTGATGGTTACTGTACAGTGGGAGGTATGTCGGGCCATGATGGTTACTGTACAGTAGGAGGTATGTCGGGGTGTGATGGTTACTGTACAGTGGGAGGTATATCGGTCTGTGATGATAACTGTACAGTGGGAGGTATGTCGGGCCGTGATAGTTGCTGTACAGTGGGAGGTATGTTAGTGTGTTATCGTTACTGTACAGTGGGAGGTATGTCGGGGTGTGATGGTTACTGTACAGTGGGAGGTATGTCGGGCCGTGATGGTTACTGTACAGAGGTAGGTATGTCGGGCCGTGTTGGTTACTGTATAGTGGGAGGTATGTCGGGCCGTGATGGTTACTGTACAGTGGGAGGTATGTCGCGCCGTGATGGTTACTGTACAGTGGGAGGTATGTCGCGCCGTGATGGTTACTGTACAGTGGGAGGTATGTCGAGGTGTGATGGTTACTGTTCAGTGGGAGGTATGTCGGGCCGTGATGGTTACTATACAGTGGGAGGTATGTTGGGCCGTGATGATTACTGTACAGTGGGAGGTATGTCGGGCCGTGATAGTTGCTGTCCAGTGGGTGGTATGTCGGGGTGCGATCGTTACTGTACAGTGGGAGGTATGTCGGGGTGTGATGGTTACTGTACTGTGGGAGGTATGTCGGGCCGTGATGGTTACTGTACAGTGCGAGGTGTGTCGGGCCGTGATGGTTACTGTACAGTGGGAGGTATGTCGCGCCGTAATGGTTACTGTACAGTGGGAGGTATGTCGGGCCAAGATGGTTACTGTACAGTGGGAGGTATGTCGGGCCTTGACGGTTACTGAGCAGTGGGAGATATGTCGGGCCATGATGGTTACTGTACAGTGGGAGGTATGTCGGGGTGTGATGGTTAATGTTCAGTGGGAGGTATGTCGGGGTGTGATGGTTACTGTACAGTGGGAGGTATGTCGGGCCGTGACGGTTACTGAACAATGGGAGGTATGTCGGGCCATGATGGTTACTGTACAGTGGGAGGTATGTCGGTCCGTGATGGTTACTGTACAGTGGGAGGTATGTCACGCCGTGATGGTTACTGTACAGTGGAAGGTATGTCGGGGTGTGATGGTTAATGTACAGTGGGAGGTATGTCTGGGTGTGATGGTTGCTGTACAGTGGGAGATATGTCGGGCTGTGATGGTTACTGTACATTGGGAGGTAGGTCGGGCCGTGACGGTTACTGAACAGTGGGAGGTATGTCGGGGAGTGACGGTTACTGTACAGTCTGAGGTATGTCGGGCCGTGATGGTTACTGTACAGCATGAGGTATGTCGGGTCGTGTTGTTTACTGTACACTGGGAGGTATGCTGGGGTCTGATGGTTACTGTACAGTGTGAGGTATATCGGGGTGTGATGGTTACTGTACAGTGGGAGCTATGTCGGGCCGTGTTGGTTACTGTACAGTGGAAGGTATGTTGGGGTGTGATGGTTACTGTACAGTGTGACGTATGTCGGGGTGTGATGCTTACTGTACAGCGTGAGGTATGTTGGGCCGTGATGGTTACTCTACAGTGTGAGGTATGTCGGGGTGTGACGGTTACTGTACAGTGTGAGGTATGTCGGGTTGTGATGGTTACTGTACAGTGGGAGGTATGTCCGGCCGTGATGGTTACTGTATAGTGGGAGGTATGTCGGGCTGTGATGGTTACTGTACAGTGGGAGTTATGTCGGGCTGTGATGGTTACTGTACAGTGGGAGGTATGTCGGGCCGTGTTGGTTACTGTACAGTGGGAGGTATGTCGGGGTGTGATGGTTACTGTACAGTGGGAGGTATGTCGGGCCGTGTTGGTTACTGTACAGTGGGAGGTATGTCGGGCCGTGACGGTTACTGAACAGTGGGAGGTATGTCGGGCCATGATGGTTGCTGTACAGTGGGAGGTACGTCGGGGTGTGATGGTCACATTTCAGTGGGTGATATGTCGGGCCATGATGGTTACTGAACAGTGGGAGGTATGTCGGACCGTGATGGTTGCTGTACAGTGGGAGGTATGTCGGGGTGTGATGGTTACTGTACAGTGGGAGGTATGTCTGGCCGTAGTGGTTACTGTACAGTGCGAGGTATGTCGGGCCGCGACGGTTACTGTACAGTGGGAGGTATGTCGGTCCGTGATGGTTACTGTATATTGGGAGGGATGTCGGAGTGTGATGGTTACTGTACAGAGGGAGGTATGTCGGGGTGTGATGGTTACTGTATGGTGGGAGGTATGTCGGAGTGTGATGGTTACTGTACAGTGGGAGGAATGTCGGGGTGTGATGGTTACTGTACAGTGGGAGGTATTTCGGGGTGTGATGGTTATTGTACAGTGGGAAGTATGTCCGGCCGTGTTGGTTACTGTATAGTGGGAGGAATGTCCGGCCGTGATGGTTACTGTACACTGGGAGGAATGTCGGGCCGTGATGGTTACTGTACAGTGGGAGGTACGTCGGGGTGTAATGGTTACTGTACAGTCGGAGGTATGTCGAGGTGTGATGGTTACTTTACAGTGGGAGGTATGTCACGCCATGATGCTTACTGTACAGTGGGAGGAATGGCGGGCCGTGATGGTTACTGTACAGTGGGAGGTATGTTTTGGGGCGTTTTGGTTACGGTACAGTGGGAGGTATGTCGGGCCATGATGGTTACTGTGCAGTGGGAGGAATGTCGGTGTGTGATGGTTAATGTACAGTGGGAGGTATGTCACGCCGTGATGGTAACTGTACAGTGGGAGATATGTCGGGCCGTGATGGTTAATTTACAGTGGGAGTTATGTCGGTCTGTGATGGTTACTGTACAGTGGGAGGTATGTCGGGCTGTGACGGTTACTGTACAGTGGGAGGAATGTCGGGCCGTGATGGTTACTGTACAGTGGGAGGAATGTCGGGTCGTGATGGTTACTGTACAGTGGGAGGTATATCAAGCCGTGATGGTTACTGTACAGTGGGAGTTATGTCGGGCTGTGATCGTTACTGTACAGTGGGAGGTATGTCGGGCTGTGATGGTTACTGTACATTGGGAGGAATGTCGGGCCGTGATGATTACTGTACAGTGGGAGGTATGTCGGGGTTTGATGGTTACTTTACAGTGGGAGGTATGTCACCCCATGATGGTTACTGTACAGTGGGAGTAATGTCGGACCGTAATGATTGCTGTACAGTTGGAGGTTTGTCGCGGTGTAATGGTTGCTGTACAGTGGGTGGAATGTCGGGGTGTGATTTTGACTGTACAGTGGGAGGTATGTTGGGGTGTAATGGTTACTGTACAGTGCGAGGTATGTCGGGCCTTGATGGTTACTGTACAGTGGGAGGTATGTCGGGCCGTGATGTTTACTATACAGTGGGAGGTATGTCGGGCCGTGATGTTTACTGTACAGTGCGAAATAAGTCGGGCCGTGATGGTTACTGTACAGTGGGAGGTATGTTTGGGTTTGATGGTTACTGTACAGTGGGAGGTATGTCGGGCCGTGTTAGTTACTGTACAGTGGGAGATATGTCGGGCCGTGATGGTTACTGTACAGTGGGAGGTATGTCGGGCCATGATGGTTACTGTACAGTAGGAGGTATGTCGGGGTGTGATGGTTACTGTACAGTGGGAGGTATATCGGTCTGTGATGATAACTGTACAGTGGGAGGTATGTCGGGCCGTGATAGTTGCTGTACAGTGGGAGGTATGTTAGGGTGTTATCGTTACTGTACAGTGGGAGGTATGTCGGGGTGTGATGGTTACTGTACAGTGGGAGGTATGTCGGGCCGTGATGGTTACTGTACAGAGGTAGGTATGTCGGGCCGTGTTGGTTACTGTATAGTGGGAGGTATGTCGGGCCGTGATGGTTACTGTACAGTGGGAGGTATGTCGCGCCGTGATGGTTACTGTACAGTGGGAGGTATGTCGCGCCGTGATGGTTACTGTACAGTGGGAGGTATGTCGAGGTGTGATGGTTACTGTTCAGTGGGAGGTATGTCGGGCCGTGATGGTTACTATACAGTGGGAGGTATGTTGGGCCGTGATGATTACTGTACAGTGGGAAGTATGTCGGGCCGTGATAGTTGCTGTCCAGTGGGTGGTATGTCGGGGTGCGATCGTTACTGTACAGTGGGAGGTATGTCGGGGTGTGATGGTTACTGTACTGTGGGAGGTATGTCGGGCCGTGATGGTTACTGTACAGTGCGAGGTGTGTCGGGCCGTGATGGTTACTGTACAGTGGGAGGTATGTCGCGCCGTAATGGTTACTGTACAGTGGGAGGTATGTCGGGCCAAGATGGTTACTGTACAGTGGGAGGTATGTCGGGCCTTGACGGTTACTGAGCAGTGGGAGATATGTCGGGCCATGATGGTTACTGTACAGTGGGAGGTATGTCGGGGTGTGATGGTTAATGTTCAGTGGGAGGTATGTCGGGGTGTGATGGTTACTGTACAGTGGGAGGTATGTCGGGCCGTGACGGTTACTGAACAATGGGAGGTATGTCGGGCCATGATGGTTACTGTACAGTGGGAGGTATGTCGGTCCGTGATGGTTACTGTACAGTGGGAGGTATGTCACGCCGTGATGGTTACTGTACAGTGGAAGGTATGTCGGGGTGTGATGGTTAATGTACAGTGGGAGGTATGTCTGGGTGTGATGGTTGCTGTACAGTGGGAGATATGTCGGGCTGTGATGGTTACTGTACATTGGGAGGTAGGTCGGGCCGTGACGGTTACTGAACAGTGGGAGGTATGTCGGGGAGTGACGGTTACTGTACAGTCTGAGGTATGTCGGGCCGTGATGGTTACTGTACAGCATGAGGTATGTCGGGTCGTGTTGTTTACTGTACACTGGGAGGTATGCTGGGGTCTGATGGTTACTGTACAGTGTGAGGTATATCGGGGTGTGATGGTTACTGTACAGTGGGAGCTATGTCGGGCCGTGTTGGTTACTGTACAGTGGAAGGTATGTTGGGGTGTGATGGTTACTGTACAGTGTGACGTATGTCGGGGTGTGATGCTTACTGTACAGCGTGAGGTATGTTGGGCCGTGATGGTTACTCTACAGTGTGAGGTATGTCGGGGTGTGACGGTTACTGTACAGTGTGAGGTATGTCGGGTTGTGATGGTTACTGTACAGTGGGAGGTATGTCCGGCCGTGATGGTTACTGTATAGTGGGAGGTATGTCGGGCTGTGATGGTTACTGTACAGTGGGAGTTATGTCGGGCTGTGATGGTTACTGTACAGTGGGAGGTATGTCGGGCCGTGTTGGTTACTGTACAGTGGGAGGTATGTCGGGGTGTGATGGTTACTGTACAGTGGGAGGTATGTCGGGCCGTGTTGGTTACTGTACAGTGGGAGGTATGTCGGGCCGTGACGGTTACTGAACAGTGGGAGGTATGTCGGGCCATGATGGTTGCTGTACAGTGGGAGGTACGTCGGGGTGTGATGGTCACATTTCAGTGGGTGATATGTCGGGCCATGATGGTTACTGAACAGTGGGAGGTATGTCGGACCGTGATGGTTGCTGTACAGTGGGAGGTATGTCGGGGTGTGATGGTTACTGTACAGTGGGAGGTATGTCTGGCCGTAGTGGTTACTGTACAGTGCGAGGTATGTCGGGCCGCGACGGTTACTGTACAGTGGGAGGTATGTCGGTCCGTGATGGTTACTGTATATTGGGAGGGATGTCGGAGTGTGATGGTTACTGTACAGAGGGAGGTATGTCGGGGTGTGATGGTTACTGTATGGTGGGAGGTATGTCGGAGTGTGATGGTTACTGTACAGTGGGAGGAATGTCGGGGTGTGATGGTTACTGTACAGTGGGAGGTATTTCGGGGTGTGATGGTTATTGTACAGTGGGAAGTATGTCCGGCCGTGTTGGTTACTGTATAGTGGGAGGAATGTCCGGCCGTGATGGTTACTGTACACTGGGAGGAATGTCGGGCCGTGATGGTTACTTTGCAGTGGGAGGTATGTCACCCCATGATGGTTACTGTACAGTGGAAGGAATGTCCGGTCGTGATGGTTACTGTACAGTGGGAGGAATGTCCGGCCGTGATGGTTACTGTACACTGTGAGGAATGTCGCGCCGTGATGGTTACTTTGCAGTGGGAGGTATGTCACGCCATGATGGTTACTGTTCAGTGGGAGGAATGTCCGGCCGTGATGGTTACAGTACAGTGGGAGGAATGTCGGGCCGTGATGGTTACTGTACAGTGGGAGGTACGTCGGGGTGTAATGGTTACTGTACAGTCGGAGGTATGTCGAGGTGTGATGGTTACTTTACAGTGGGAGGTATGTCACGCCATGATGCTTACTGTACAGTGGGAGGAATGGCGGGCCGTGATGGTTACTGTACAGTGGGAGGTATGTTTTGGGGCGTTTTGGTTACGGTACAGTGGGAGGTATGTCGGGCCATGATGGTTACTGTGCAGTGGGAGGAATGTCGGTGTGTGATGGTTAATGTACAGTGGGAGGTATGTCACGCCGTGATGGTTACTGTACAGTGGGAGATATGTCGGGCCGTGATGGTTAATTTACAGTGGGAGTTATGTCGGGCTGTGATGGTTACTGTACAGTGGGAGGTATGTCGGGCTGTGACGGTTACTGTACAGTGGGAGGAATGTCGGGCCGTGATGGTTACTGTACAGTGGGAGGAATGTCGGGTCGTGATGGTTACTGTACAGTGGGAGGTATATCAAGCCGTGATGGTTACTGTACAGTGGGAGTTATGTCGGGCTGTGATCGTTACTGTACAGTGGGAGGTATGTCGGGCTGTGATGGTTACTGTACATTGGGAGGAATGTCGGGCCGTGATGATTACTGTACAGTGGGAGGTATGTCGGGGTTTGATGGTTACTTTACAGTGGGAGGTATGTCACCCCATGATGGTTACTGTACAGTGGGAGTAATGTCGGACCGTAATGATTGCTGTACAGTTGGAGGTTTGTCGCGGTGTAATGGTTGCTGTACAATGGGTGGAATGTCGGGGTGTGATTTTGACTGTACAGTGGGAGGTATGTTGGGGTGTAATGGTTACTGTACAGTGCGAGGTATGTCGGGCCTTGATGGTTACTGTACAGTGGGAGGTATGTCGGGCCGTGATGTTTACTATACAGTGGGAGGTATGTCGGGCCGTGATGTTTACTGTACAGTGCGAAATAAGTCGGGCCGTGATGGTTACTGTACAGTGGGAGGTATGTTTGGGTTTGATGGTTACTGTACAGTGGGAGGTATGTCGGGCCGTGTTAGTTACTGTACAGTGGGAGATATGTCGGGCCGTGATGGTTACTGTACAGTGGGAGGTATGTCGGGCCATGATGGTTACTGTACAGTAGGAGGTATGTCGGGGTGTGATGGTTACTGTACAGTGGGAGGTATATCGGTCTGTGATGATAACTGTACAGTGGGAGGTATGTCGGGCCGTGATAGTTGCTGTACAGTGGGAGGTATGTCAGGGTGTTATCGTTACTGTACAGTGGGAGGTAAGTCGGGGTGTGATGGTTACTGTACAGTGGGAGGTATGTCGGGCCGTGATGGTTACTGTACAGAGGTAGGTATGTCGGGCCGTGTTGGTTACTGTATAGTGGGAGGTATGTCGGGCCGTGATGGTTACTGTACAGTGGGAGGTATGTCGCGCCGTGATGGTTACTGTACAGTGGGAGGTATGTCGCGCCGTGATGGTTACTGTACAGTGGGAGGTATGTCGAGGTGTGATGGTTACTGTTCAGTGGGAGGTATGTCGGGCCGTGATGGTTACTATACAGTGGGAGGTATGTTGGGCCGTGATGATTACTGTACAGTGGGAGGTATGTCGGGCCGTGATAGTTGCTGTCCAGTGGGTGGTATGTCGGGGTGCGATCGTTACTGTACAGTGGGAGGTATGTCGGGGTGTGATGGTTACTGTACTGTGGGAGGTATGTCGGGCCGTGATGGTTACTGTACAGTGCGAGGTGTGTCGGGCCGTGATGGTTACTGTACAGTGGGAGGTATGTCGCGCCGTAATGGTTACTGTACAGTGGGAGGTATGTCGGGCCAAGATGGTTACTGTACAGTGGGAGGTATGTCGGGCCTTGACGGTTACTGAGCAGTGGGAGATATGTCGGGCCATGATGGTTACTGTACAGTGGGAGGTATGTCGGGGTGTGATGGTTAATGTTCAGTGGGAGGTATGTCGGGGTGTGATGGTTACTGTACAGTGGGAGGTATGTCGGGCCGTGACGGTTACTGTACAGTGGGAGGTATGTCACGCCGTGATGGTTACTGTACAGTGGAAGGTATGTCGGGGTGTGATGGTTAATGTACAGTGGGAGGTATGTCTGGGTGTGATGGTTGCTGTACAGTGGGAGATATGTCGGGCTGTGATGGTTACTGTACATTGGGAGGTAGGTCGGGCCGTGACGGTTACTGAACAGTGGGAGGTATGTCGGGGAGTGACGGTTACTGTACAGTCTGAGGTATGTCGGGCCGTGATGGTTACTGTACAGCATGAGGTATGTCGGGTCCTGTTGTTTACTGTACACTGGGAGGTATGCTGGGGTCTGATGGTTACTGTACAGTGTGAGGTATATCGGGGTGTGATGGTTACTGTACAGTGGGAGCTATGTCGGGCCGTGTTGGTTACTGTACAGTGGAAGGTATGTTGTGGTGTGATGGTTACTGTACAGTGTGACGTATGTCGGGGTGTGATGCTTACTGTACAGCGTGAGGTATGTTGGGCCGTGATGGTTACTCTACAGTGTGAGGTATGTCGGGGTGTGACGGTTACTGTACAGTGTGAGGTATGTCGGGTTGTGATGGTTACTGTACAGTGGGAGGTATGTCGGGGTGTGATGGTTAATGTACAGTGTGAGGTATGTCGGGCCGTGATGGTTTCTGTACAGTGTGAGGTATGTCGGGCCGTGATGGTTTCTGTACAGTGGGAGGTATGTTTTGGGGCGTTTTGGTTACGGTACAGTGGGATTTATGTCTGGCCGTGATGTTTACTGTACAGTGGGAGGTATGTCCATCCGTGTTGGTTACTGAACAGTGGGAGGTATGTCGGGCCGTGATGGTTACTGTACAGTGAGAGGTATGTCGGGGTGTGGTGTTTACTGTGCAGTGGGAGGTATGTCGCGCCATGAATGTTACTGTACAGTGGGAGGTATGTCACGCCGTGATGGTTACTGTACAGTGGGAGGAATGTCCGGCCGTGATGGTTACTGTACACTGGGAGGAATGTCGGGCCGTGATGGTTACTTTGCAGTGGGAGTTATGTCACGCCATGATGGTTACTGTACAGTGGGAGGAATGTCCGGTCGTGATGGTTACAGTACAGTGGGAGGAATGTCGGGCCGTGATGGTTACTGTACAGTGGGAGGTACGTCGGGGTGTAATGGTTACTGTACAGTCGGAGGTATGTCGAGGTGTGATGGTTACTTTACAGTGGGAGGTATGTCACGCCATGATGCTTACTGTACAGTGGGAGGAATGTCAGGCCGTGATGGTTACTGTACAGTGGGAGGTATGTTTTGGGGCGTTTTGGTTACGGAACAGTGGGAGGTATGTCGGGCCATGATGGTTACTGTGCAGTTCGAGGAATGTCGGTGTGTGATGGTTAATGTACAGTGGGAGGTATGTCACTCCGTGATGGTTACTGAACAGTGGGAGATATGTCGGGCCGTGATGGTTAATGTACAGTGGGAGGTATGTCACGCCGTGATGGTTCCTGCACAATGGGAGATATGTCGGGCCGTGATGGTTAATTTACAGTGGGAGTTATGTCGGGCTGTGATGGTTACTGTACAGTGGGAGGTATGTCGGGCTGTGACGGTTACTGTACAGTGGGAGGAATGTCGGGCCGTGATGGTTTCTGTACAGTGGGAGGAATGTCGGGCCGTGATGGTTACTGTACCGTGGGAGGTATATCAAGCTGTGATGGTTACTGTACAGTGGGAGTTATGTCGGGCTGTGATGGTTACTGTATAGTGGGAGGTATGTCGGGCTGTGATGGTTACTGTACAGTGGGAGTTATGTCGGGCTGTGATGGTTACTGTACAGTGGGAAGTATGTCGGGCCGTGTTGGTTACTGTACAGTGGGAGGTATGTCGGGGTGTGATGGTTACTGTACAGTGGGAGGTATGTCGGGCCGTGTTGGTTACTGTACAGTGGGAGGTATGTCGGGCCTTGACGGTTACTGAACAGTGGGAGGTATGTCGGGCCATGATGGTTGCTGTACAGTGGGAGGTACGTCGGGGTGTGATGGTCACATTTCAGTGGGTGATATGTCGGGCCATGATGGTTACTGAACAGTGGGAGGTATGTCGGACCGTGATGGTTGCTGTACAGTGGGAGGTATGTCGGGGTGTGATGGTTACTGTACAGTGGGAGGTATGTCTGGCCGTGGTGGTTACTGAACAGTGGGAGGTATGTCGGGCCGCGACGGTTACTGTACAGTGGGTGGTATGTCGGGCTGTGATGGTTACTGTACAGTGAGAGGTATGTCGGGGTGTAATGGTTACTGTACAGTGGGTGGTATGTCGGGCCGTGATGGTTACTGTGCAGTGGGAGGTATGTCACGCCGTGATTGTTACTGTACAGTGGAAGGTATGTCGGGCTGTGATGGTTACTGTACAGTGGGAGGTATGTCGGGCTGTGATGGTTACTGTACAGTGGGAGGTATGTCGGGCTGTGATGGTTACTGTACAGTGGGAGGTATGTCGGGCCCTGATGGTTACTGTACAGTGGGAGGTATGTCGTGCTGTGATGGTGATTGTACAGTGGGAGGTTTGTCGGACCGTGTTGGTTACTGTACAGTGGGAGGAATGTCCGGCCGTGATGGTTACTGTACACTGGGAGGAATGTCGGGCCATGACGGTTACTGTACAGTGGGAGGAATGTCCGGCCGTGATGGTTACAGTACAGTGGGAGGAATGTCCGGCCGTGATGGTTTCTGTACAGTGGGAGGAATGTCCGGCCGTGATGGTTACTGTACACTGGGAGGAATGTCGGGCCGAGATTGTTACTTTGCAGTGGGAGGTATGTCACGCCATGATGGTTACTGTACAGTGGGAGGAATGTCCGGCCGTGATGGTTACAGTACAGTGGGAGGAATGTCGGGCCGTAATGGTTACTGTACAGTGGGAGGTACGTCGGGGTGTAATGGTTACTGTGCAGTCGGAGGTATGTCGAGGTGTGATGGTTACTTTACAGTGGGAGGTATGTCACGCCATGATGCTTACTGTACAGTGGGAGGAATGTCCGGCCGTGATGGTTACTGTACAGTGGGAGGTATGTCGGGGTGTGATCGTTACTGTACAGTGGGACGTATGTCGGGGTGTGATGGTTACTGTACAGTGCGAGGTATGTCGGGCCGTGATGGTTACTGTACTGTGGGAGGTATGTCACGCTGTGATGGTTACTTTTCAGTGTGAGGTATGTCGGTGTGTGATGGTTAATGTACATTGGGAGGTATGCCGGGGTGTGTCGGTTAATGTACAATGGGAGGTATGTCTGGCCGTGATGGTTACTGTACAGTGGTAGGTATGCCGGGCCGTGTTGGTTACTGTACAGTGGGAGGTGTGTCGGGCCATGATGGTTACAGTACAGTCGGAGGTATGTCGGGCCGAGATGGTTACTGAACAGTGGGAGGTATGTCGGGCCGTGATGGTTACTGTACAGTGGGAGGTATGTTTTGGGGCGTTTTGGTTGCTTTACAGTGGGAGGTATGTCGGGCCATGATGTTTACTGTGCAGTGGGAGGAATGTCGGTGTGTGATGGTTAATGTACAGTGGGAGGTATGTCACGCCGTGATGGTTACTGTGCAGTGGGATATATGTCGGGCCGTGATGGTTACTTTACAGTGGGAGTTATGTCGGGCTGTCATGGTTACTGTACAGTGGGAGGTATGTCCGGCTGTGATGGTTACTGTACAGTGGGAGGAATGTCGGGCCGTGATGGTTACTGTACAGTGGGAGGAATGTCGGGCCGTGATGGTTACTGTACAGTGGGAGGTATATCGGGCTGTGATGGTTACTGTACAGTGGGAGTTATGTCGGTCCGTGATGGTTACTGCATATTGGGAGGGATGTCGGGGTGTGATGGTTACGATACAGTGGGAGGAATGTCGGGGTTGATGGTTACTGCACATGGGCAGGTCTGTCGGGGTGTGATGGTTACTGTACAGTGGGTGGTATGTCGGGCTGTGATGGTTACTGTACAGTGGGAGGTATGTCGGGGTGTGATGGTTACTCTGCAGTGGGAGGTTTGTCGGGCTGTGATGGTTACTTTACAGTGGGAGGGATGTCGGGGTGTGATGGTTACTGTACAGTGGGAGGTTTGTCGGGCCGTGATGGTTACTGTACTGTGGGAGATATGACGGGCCGTGATGGTTACTGTACAGTGGGAGGTACGTCGGGGTGTAATGGTTACTGTACAGTCGGAGGTATGTCGAGGTGTGATGGTTACTTTACAGTGGGAGGTATGTCACGCCATGATGCTTACTGTACAGTGGGAGGTATGTTTTGGGGCGTTTTGGTTACGGAACAGTGGGAGGTATGTCGGGCCATGATGGTTACTGTGCAGTTCGAGGAATGTCGGTGTGTGATGGTTAATGTACAGTGGGAGGTATGTCACTCCGTGATGGTTACTGAACAGTGGGAGATATGTCGGGCCGTGAGGTTAATGTACAGTGGGAGGTATGTCACGCCGTGATGGTTCCTGCACAATGGGAGATATGTCGGGCCGTGATGGTTACTGTACAGTGGGAGGTATGTCGGGCTGTGACGGTTACTGTACAGTGGGAGGAATGTCGGGCCGTGATGGTTACTGTACAGTGGGAGGAATGTCGGGCCGTGATGGTTACTGTACAGTGGGAGGTATATCAAGCTGTGATGGTTACTGTACAGTGGGAGTTATGTCGGGCTGTGATGGTTACTGTACAGTGGGAGGTATGTCGGGGTGTGATGGTTACTGTACTGTGGGAGGTATGTCGGGCCGTGATGGTTACTGTACAGTGGGAGGTATGTCGGGCCGTGTTGGTTACTGTACAGTGGGAGGTATGTCGGGGTGTGATGGTTACTGTACAGTGGGAGGTATGTCGGGCCGTGTTGGTTACTGTACAGTGGGAGGTATGTCGGGCCGTGACGGTTACTGAACAGTGGGAGGTATGTCGGGCCATGATGGTTGCTGTACAGTGGGAGGTACGTCGGGGTGTGATGGTCACATTTCAGTGGGTGATATGTCGGGCCATGATGGATACTGAACAGTGGGAGGTATGTCGGACCGTGATGGTTGCTGTACAGTGGGAGGTATGTCGGGGTGTGATGGTTACTGTACAGTGGGAGGTATGTCTGGCCGTAGTGGTTACTGTACAGTGCGAGGTATGTCGGGCCGCGAGGGTTACTGTACAGTGGGAGGTATGTCGGTCCGTGATGGTTACTGTATATTGGGAGGGATGTCGGAGTGTGATGGTTACTGTACAGAGGGAGGTATGTCGGGGTGTGATGGTTACTGTATGGTGGGAGGTATGTCGGAGTGTGATGGTTACTGTACAGTGGGAGGAATGTCGGGGTGTGATGGTTACTGTACAGTGGGAGGTATTTCGGGGTGTGATGGTTATTGTACAGTGGGAAGTATGTCCGGCCGTGTTGGTTACTGTATAGTGGGAGGAATGTCCGGCCGTGATGGTTACTGTACACTGGGAGGAATGTCGGGCCGTGATGGTTACTGTACAGTGGGAGGTACGTCGGGGTGTAATGGTTACTGTACAGTCGGAGGTATGTCGAGGTGTGATGGTTACTTTACAGTGGGAGGTATGTCACGCCATGATGCTTACTGTACAGTGGGAGGAATGGCGGGCCGTGATGGTTACTGTACAGTGGGAGGTATGTTTTGGGGCGTTTTGGTTACGGTACAGTGGGAGGTATGTCGGGCCATGATGGTTACTGTGCAGTGGGAGGAATGTCGGTGTGTGATGGTTAATGTACAGTGGGAGGTATGTCACGCCGTGATGGTAACTGTACAGTGGGAGATATGTCGGGCCGTGATGGTTAATTTACAGTGGGAGTTATGTCGGTCTGTGATGGTTACTGTACAGTGGGAGGTATGTCGGGCTGTGACGGTTACTGTACAGTGGGAGGAATGTCGGGCCGTGATGGTTACTGTACAGTGGGAGGAATGTCGGGTCGTGATGGTTACTGTACAGTGGGAGGTATATCAAGCCGTGATGGTTACTGTACAGTGGGAGTTATGTCGGGCTGTGATCGTTACTGTACAGTGGGAGGTATGTCGGGCTGTGATGGTTACTGTACATTGGGAGGAATGTCGGGCCGTGATGATTACTGTACAGTGGGAGGTATGTCGGGGTTTGATGGTTACTTTACAGTGGGAGGTATGTCACCCCATGATGGTTACTGTACAGTGGGAGTAATGTCGGACCGTAATGATTGCTGTACAGTTGGAGGTTTGTCGCGGTGTAATGGTTGCTGTACAGTGGGTGGAATGTCGGGGTGTGATTTTGACTGTACAGTGGGAGGTATGTTGGGGTGTAATGGTTACTGTACAGTGCGAGGTATGTCGGGCCTTGATGGTTACTGTACAGTGGGAGGTATGTCGGGCCGTGATGTTTACTATACAGTGGGAGGTATGTCGGGCCGTGATGTTTACTGTACAGTGCGAAATAAGTCGGGCCGTGATGGTTACTGTACAGTGGGAGGTATGTTTGGGTTTGATGGTTACTGTACAGTGGGAGGTATGTCGGGCCGTGTTAGTTACTGTACAGTGGGAGATATGTCGGGCCGTGATGGTTACTGTACAGTGGGAGGTATGTCGGGCCATGATGGTTACTGTACAGTAGGAGGTATGTCGGGGTGTGATGGTTACTGTACAGTGGGAGGTATATCGGTCTGTGATGATAACTGTACAGTGGGAGGTATGTCGGGCCGTGATAGTTGCTGTACAGTGGGAGGTATGTTAGTGTGTTATCGTTACTGTACAGTGGGAGGTATGTCGGGGTGTGATGGTTACTGTACAGTGGGAGGTATGTCGGGCCGTGATGGTTACTGTACAGAGGTAGGTATGTCGGGCCGTGTTGGTTACTGTATAGTGGGAGGTATGTCGGGCCGTGATGGTTACTGTACAGTGGGAGGTATGTCGCGCCGTGATGGTTACTGTACAGTGGGAGGTATGTCGCGCCGTGATGGTTACTGTACAGTGGGAGGTATGTCGAGGTGTGATGGTTACTGTTCAGTGGGAGGTATGTCGGGCCGTGATGGTTACTATACAGTGGGAGGTATGTTGGGCCGTGATGATTACTGTACAGTGGGAGGTATGTCGGGCCGTGATAGTTGCTGTCCAGTGGGTGGTATGTCGGGGTGCGATCGTTACTGTACAGTGGGAGGTATGTCGGGGTGTGATGGTTACTGTACTGTGGGAGGTATGTCGGGCCGTGATGGTTACTGTACAGTGCGAGGTGTGTCGGGCCGTGATGGTTACTGTACAGTGGGAGGTATGTCGCGCCGTAATGGTTACTGTACAGTGGGAGGTATGTCGGGCCAAGATGGTTACTGTACAGTGGGAGGTATGTCGGGCCTTGACGGTTACTGAGCAGTGGGAGATATGTCGGGCCATGATGGTTACTGTACAGTGGGAGGTATGTCGGGGTGTGATGGTTAATGTTCAGTGGGAGGTATGTCGGGGTGTGATGGTTACTGTACAGTGGGAGGTATGTCGGGCCGTGACGGTTACTGAACAATGGGAGGTATGTCGGGCCATGATGGTTACTGTACAGTGGGAGGTATGTCGGTCCGTGATGGTTACTGTACAGTGGGAGGTATGTCACGCCGTGATGGTTACTGTACAGTGGAAGGTATGTCGGGGTGTGATGGTTAATGTACAGTGGGAGGTATGTCTGGGTGTGATGGTTGCTGTACAGTGGGAGATATGTCGGGCTGTGATGGTTACTGTACATTGGGAGGTAGGTCGGGCCGTGACGGTTACTGAACAGTGGGAGGTATGTCGGGGAGTGACGGTTACTGTACAGTCTGAGGTATGTCGGGCCGTGATGGTTACTGTACAGCATGAGGTATGTCGGGTCGTGTTGTTTACTGTACACTGGGAGGTATGCTGGGGTCTGATGGTTACTGTACAGTGTGAGGTATATCGGGGTGTGATGGTTACTGTACAGTGGGAGCTATGTCGGGCCGTGTTGGTTACTGTACAGTGGAAGGTATGTTGGGGTGTGATGGTTACTGTACAGTGTGACGTATGTCGGGGTGTGATGCTTACTGTACAGCGTGAGGTATGTTGGGCCGTGATGGTTACTCTACAGTGTGAGGTATGTCGGGGTGTGACGGTTACTGTACAGTGTGAGGTATGTCGGGTTGTGATGGTTACTGTACAGTGGGAGGTATGTCCGGCCGTGATGGTTACTGTATAGTGGGAGGTATGTCGGGCTGTGATGGTTACTGTACAGTGGGAGTTATGTCGGGCTGTGATGGTTACTGTACAGTGGGAGGTATGTCGGGCCGTGTTGGTTACTGTACAGTGGGAGGTATGTCGGGGTGTGATGGTTACTGTACAGTGGGAGGTATGTCGGGCCGTGTTGGTTACTGTACAGTGGGAGGTATGTCGGGCCGTGACGGTTACTGAACAGTGGGAGGTATGTCGGGCCATGATGGTTGCTGTACAGTGGGAGGTACGTCGGGGTGTGATGGTCACATTTCAGTGGGTGATATGTCGGGCCATGATGGTTACTGAACAGTGGGAGGTATGTCGGACCGTGATGGTTGCTGTACAGTGGGAGGTATGTCGGGGTGTGATGGTTACTGTACAGTGGGAGGTATGTCTGGCCGTAGTGGTTACTGTACAGTGCGAGGTATGTCGGGCCGCGACGGTTACTGTACAGTGGGAGGTATGTCGGTCCGTGATGGTTACTGTATATTGGGAGGGATGTCGGAGTGTGATGGTTACTGTACAGAGGGAGGTATGTCGGGGTGTGATGGTTACTGTATGGTGGGAGGTATGTCGGAGTGTGATGGTTACTGTACAGTGGGAGGAATGTCGGGGTGTGATGGTTACTGTACAGTGGGAGGTATTTCGGGGTGTGATGGTTATTGTACAGTGGGAAGTATGTCCGGCCGTGTTGGTTACTGTATAGTGGGAGGAATGTCCGGCCGTGATGGTTACTGTACACTGGGAGGAATGTCGGGCCGTGATGGTTACTGTACAGTGGGAGGTACGTCGGGGTGTAATGGTTACTGTACAGTCGGAGGTATGTCGAGGTGTGATGGTTACTTTACAGTGGGAGGTATGTCACGCCATGATGCTTACTGTACAGTGGGAGGAATGGCGGGCCGTGATGGTTACTGTACAGTGGGAGGTATGTTTTGGGGCGTTTTGGTTACGGTACAGTGGGAGGTATGTCGGGCCATGATGGTTACTGTGCAGTGGGAGGAATGTCGGTGTGTGATGGTTAATGTACAGTGGGAGGTATGTCACGCCGTGATGGTAACTGTACAGTGGGAGATATGTCGGGCCGTGATGGTTAATTTACAGTGGGAGTTATGTCGGTCTGTGATGGTTACTGTACAGTGGGAGGTATGTCGGGCTGTGACGGTTACTGTACAGTGGGAGGAATGTCGGGCCGTGATGGTTACTGTACAGTGGGAGGAATGTCGGGTCGTGATGGTTACTGTACAGTGGGAGGTATATCAAGCCGTGATGGTTACTGTACAGTGGGAGTTATGTCGGGCTGTGATCGTTACTGTACAGTGGGAGGTATGTCGGGCTGTGATGGTTACTGTACATTGGGAGGAATGTCGGGCCGTGATGATTACTGTACAGTGGGAGGTATGTCGGGGTTTGATGGTTACTTTACAGTGGGAGGTATGTCACCCCATGATGGTTACTGTACAGTGGGAGTAATGTCGGACCGTAATGATTGCTGTACAGTTGGAGGTTTGTCGCGGTGTAATGGTTGCTGTACAGTGGGTGGAATGTCGGGGTGTGATTTTGACTGTACAGTGGGAGGTATGTTGGGGTGTAATGGTTACTGTACAGTGCGAGGTATGTCGGGCCTTGATGGTTACTGTACAGTGGGAGGTATGTCGGGCCGTGATGTTTACTATACAGTGGGAGGTATGTCGGGCCGTGATGTTTACTGTACAGTGCGAAATAAGTCGGGCCGTGATGGTTACTGTACAGTGGGAGGTATGTTTGGGTTTGATGGTTACTGTACAGTGGGAGGTATGTCGGGCCGTGTTAGTTACTGTACAGTGGGAGATATGTCGGGCCGTGATGGTTACTGTACAGTGGGAGGTATGTCGGGCCATGATGGTTACTGTACAGTAGGAGGTATGTCGGGGTGTGATGGTTACTGTACAGTGGGAGGTATATCGGTCTGTGATGATAACTGTACAGTGGGAGGTATGTCGGGCCGTGATAGTTGCTGTACAGTGGGAGGTATGTTAGGGTGTTATCGTTACTGTACAGTGGGAGGTATGTCGGGGTGTGATGGTTACTGTACAGTGGGAGGTATGTCGGGCCGTGATGGTTACTGTACAGAGGTAGGTATGTCGGGCCGTGTTGGTTACTGTATAGTGGGAGGTATGTCGGGCCGTGATGGTTACTGTACAGTGGGAGGTATGTCGCGCCGTGATGGTTACTGTACAGTGGGAGGTATGTCGCGCCGTGATGGTTACTGTACAGTGGGAGGTATGTCGAGGTGTGATGGTTACTGTTCAGTGGGAGGTATGTCGGGCCGTGATGGTTACTATACAGTGGGAGGTATGTTGGGCCGTGATGATTACTGTACAGTGGGAAGTATGTCGGGCCGTGATAGTTGCTGTCCAGTGGGTGGTATGTCGGGGTGCGATCGTTACTGTACAGTGGGAGGTATGTCGGGGTGTGATGGTTACTGTACTGTGGGAGGTATGTCGGGCCGTGATGGTTACTGTACAGTGCGAGGTGTGTCGGGCCGTGATGGTTACTGTACAGTGGGAGGTATGTCGCGCCGTAATGGTTACTGTACAGTGGGAGGTATGTCGGGCCAAGATGGTTACTGTACAGTGGGAGGTATGTCGGGCCTTGACGGTTACTGAGCAGTGGGAGATATGTCGGGCCATGATGGTTACTGTACAGTGGGAGGTATGTCGGGGTGTGATGGTTAATGTTCAGTGGGAGGTATGTCGGGGTGTGATGGTTACTGTACAGTGGGAGGTATGTCGGGCCGTGACGGTTACTGAACAATGGGAGGTATGTCGGGCCATGATGGTTACTGTACAGTGGGAGGTATGTCGGTCCGTGATGGTTACTGTACAGTGGGAGGTATGTCACGCCGTGATGGTTACTGTACAGTGGAAGGTATGTCGGGGTGTGATGGTTAATGTACAGTGGGAGGTATGTCTGGGTGTGATGGTTGCTGTACAGTGGGAGATATGTCGGGCTGTGATGGTTACTGTACATTGGGAGGTAGGTCGGGCCGTGACGGTTACTGAACAGTGGGAGGTATGTCGGGGAGTGACGGTTACTGTACAGTCTGAGGTATGTCGGGCCGTGATGGTTACTGTACAGCATGAGGTATGTCGGGTCGTGTTGTTTACTGTACACTGGGAGGTATGCTGGGGTCTGATGGTTACTGTACAGTGTGAGGTATATCGGGGTGTGATGGTTACTGTACAGTGGGAGCTATGTCGGGCCGTGTTGGTTACTGTACAGTGGAAGGTATGTTGGGGTGTGATGGTTACTGTACAGTGTGACGTATGTCGGGGTGTGATGCTTACTGTACAGCGTGAGGTATGTTGGGCCGTGATGGTTACTCTACAGTGTGAGGTATGTCGGGGTGTGACGGTTACTGTACAGTGTGAGGTATGTCGGGTTGTGATGGTTACTGTACAGTGGGAGGTATGTCCGGCCGTGATGGTTACTGTATAGTGGGAGGTATGTCGGGCTGTGATGGTTACTGTACAGTGGGAGTTATGTCGGGCTGTGATGGTTACTGTACAGTGGGAGGTATGTCGGGCCGTGTTGGTTACTGTACAGTGGGAGGTATGTCGGGGTGTGATGGTTACTGTACAGTGGGAGGTATGTCGGGCCGTGTTGGTTACTGTACAGTGGGAGGTATGTCGGGCCGTGACGGTTACTGAACAGTGGGAGGTATGTCGGGCCATGATGGTTGCTGTACAGTGGGAGGTACGTCGGGGTGTGATGGTCACATTTCAGTGGGTGATATGTCGGGCCATGATGGTTACTGAACAGTGGGAGGTATGTCGGACCGTGATGGTTGCTGTACAGTGGGAGGTATGTCGGGGTGTGATGGTTACTGTACAGTGGGAGGTATGTCTGGCCGTAGTGGTTACTGTACAGTGCGAGGTATGTCGGGCCGCGACGGTTACTGTACAGTGGGAGGTATGTCGGTCCGTGATGGTTACTGTATATTGGGAGGGATGTCGGAGTGTGATGGTTACTGTACAGAGGGAGGTATGTCGGGGTGTGATGGTTACTGTATGGTGGGAGGTATGTCGGAGTGTGATGGTTACTGTACAGTGGGAGGAATGTCGGGGTGTGATGGTTACTGTACAGTGGGAGGTATTTCGGGGTGTGATGGTTATTGTACAGTGGGAAGTATGTCCGGCCGTGTTGGTTACTGTATAGTGGGAGGAATGTCCGGCCGTGATGGTTACTGTACACTGGGAGGAATGTCGGGCCGTGATGGTTACTTTGCAGTGGGAGGTATGTCACCCCATGATGGTTACTGTACAGTGGAAGGAATGTCCGGTCGTGATGGTTACTGTACAGTGGGAGGAATGTCCGGCCGTGATGGTTACTGTACACTGTGAGGAATGTCGCGCCGTGATGGTTACTTTGCAGTGGGAGGTATGTCACGCCATGATGGTTACTGTTCAGTGGGAGGAATGTCCGGCCGTGATGGTTACAGTACAGTGGGAGGAATGTCGGGCCGTGATGGTTACTGTACAGTGGGAGGTACGTCGGGGTGTAATGGTTACTGTACAGTCGGAGGTATGTCGAGGTGTGATGGTTACTTTACAGTGGGAGGTATGTCACGCCATGATGCTTACTGTACAGTGGGAGGAATGGCGGGCCGTGATGGTTACTGTACAGTGGGAGGTATGTTTTGGGGCGTTTTGGTTACGGTACAGTGGGAGGTATGTCGGGCCATGATGGTTACTGTGCAGTGGGAGGAATGTCGGTGTGTGATGGTTAATGTACAGTGGGAGGTATGTCACGCCGTGATGGTTACTGTACAGTGGGAGATATGTCGGGCCGTGATGGTTAATTTACAGTGGGAGTTATGTCGGGCTGTGATGGTTACTGTACAGTGGGAGGTATGTCGGGCTGTGACGGTTACTGTACAGTGGGAGGAATGTCGGGCCGTGATGGTTACTGTACAGTGGGAGGAATGTCGGGTCGTGATGGTTACTGTACAGTGGGAGGTATATCAAGCCGTGATGGTTACTGTACAGTGGGAGTTATGTCGGGCTGTGATCGTTACTGTACAGTGGGAGGTATGTCGGGCTGTGATGGTTACTGTACATTGGGAGGAATGTCGGGCCGTGATGATTACTGTACAGTGGGAGGTATGTCGGGGTTTGATGGTTACTTTACAGTGGGAGGTATGTCACCCCATGATGGTTACTGTACAGTGGGAGTAATGTCGGACCGTAATGATTGCTGTACAGTTGGAGGTTTGTCGCGGTGTAATGGTTGCTGTACAATGGGTGGAATGTCGGGGTGTGATTTTGACTGTACAGTGGGAGGTATGTTGGGGTGTAATGGTTACTGTACAGTGCGAGGTATGTCGGGCCTTGATGGTTACTGTACAGTGGGAGGTATGTCGGGCCGTGATGTTTACTATACAGTGGGAGGTATGTCGGGCCGTGATGTTTACTGTACAGTGCGAAATAAGTCGGGCCGTGATGGTTACTGTACAGTGGGAGGTATGTTTGGGTTTGATGGTTACTGTACAGTGGGAGGTATGTCGGGCCGTGTTAGTTACTGTACAGTGGGAGATATGTCGGGCCGTGATGGTTACTGTACAGTGGGAGGTATGTCGGGCCATGATGGTTACTGTACAGTAGGAGGTATGTCGGGGTGTGATGGTTACTGTACAGTGGGAGGTATATCGGTCTGTGATGATAACTGTACAGTGGGAGGTATGTCGGGCCGTGATAGTTGCTGTACAGTGGGAGGTATGTCAGGGTGTTATCGTTACTGTACAGTGGGAGGTAAGTCGGGGTGTGATGGTTACTGTACAGTGGGAGGTATGTCGGGCCGTGATGGTTACTGTACAGAGGTAGGTATGTCGGGCCGTGTTGGTTACTGTATAGTGGGAGGTATGTCGGGCCGTGATGGTTACTGTACAGTGGGAGGTATGTCGCGCCGTGATGGTTACTGTACAGTGGGAGGTATGTCGCGCCGTGATGGTTACTGTACAGTGGGAGGTATGTCGAGGTGTGATGGTTACTGTTCAGTGGGAGGTATGTCGGGCCGTGATGGTTACTATACAGTGGGAGGTATGTTGGGCCGTGATGATTACTGTACAGTGGGAGGTATGTCGGGCCGTGATAGTTGCTGTCCAGTGGGTGGTATGTCGGGGTGCGATCGTTACTGTACAGTGGGAGGTATGTCGGGGTGTGATGGTTACTGTACTGTGGGAGGTATGTCGGGCCGTGATGGTTACTGTACAGTGCGAGGTGTGTCGGGCCGTGATGGTTACTGTACAGTGGGAGGTATGTCGCGCCGTAATGGTTACTGTACAGTGGGAGGTATGTCGGGCCAAGATGGTTACTGTACAGTGGGAGGTATGTCGGGCCTTGACGGTTACTGAGCAGTGGGAGATATGTCGGGCCATGATGGTTACTGTACAGTGGGAGGTATGTCGGGGTGTGATGGTTAATGTTCAGTGGGAGGTATGTCGGGGTGTGATGGTTACTGTACAGTGGGAGGTATGTCGGGCCGTGACGGTTACTGTACAGTGGGAGGTATGTCACGCCGTGATGGTTACTGTACAGTGGAAGGTATGTCGGGGTGTGATGGTTAATGTACAGTGGGAGGTATGTCTGGGTGTGATGGTTGCTGTACAGTGGGAGATATGTCGGGCTGTGATGGTTACTGTACATTGGGAGGTAGGTCGGGCCGTGACGGTTACTGAACAGTGGGAGGTATGTCGGGGAGTGACGGTTACTGTACAGTCTGAGGTATGTCGGGCCGTGATGGTTACTGTACAGCATGAGGTATGTCGGGTCCTGTTGTTTACTGTACACTGGGAGGTATGCTGGGGTCTGATGGTTACTGTACAGTGTGAGGTATATCGGGGTGTGATGGTTACTGTACAGTGGGAGCTATGTCGGGCCGTGTTGGTTACTGTACAGTGGAAGGTATGTTGTGGTGTGATGGTTACTGTACAGTGTGACGTATGTCGGGGTGTGATGCTTACTGTACAGCGTGAGGTATGTTGGGCCGTGATGGTTACTCTACAGTGTGAGGTATGTCGGGGTGTGACGGTTACTGTACAGTGTGAGGTATGTCGGGTTGTGATGGTTACTGTACAGTGGGAGGTATGTCGGGGTGTGATGGTTAATGTACAGTGTGAGGTATGTCGGGCCGTGATGGTTTCTGTACAGTGTGAGGTATGTCGGGCCGTGATGGTTTCTGTACAGTGGGAGGTATGTTTTGGGGCGTTTTGGTTACGGTACAGTGGGATTTATGTCTGGCCGTGATGTTTACTGTACAGTGGGAGGTATGTCCATCCGTGTTGGTTACTGAACAGTGGGAGGTATGTCGGGCCGTGATGGTTACTGTACAGTGAGAGGTATGTCGGGGTGTGGTGTTTACTGTGCAGTGGGAGGTATGTCGCGCCATGAATGTTACTGTACAGTGGGAGGTATGTCACGCCGTGATGGTTACTGTACAGTGGGAATTATGTCGGGTTGTGATGGTTACTGTACAGTGGGAAATATGTCGGGCAGTGATGGTTAATATATAGTGGGAGGTATGTCGTTGTGTGATGGTTACTGTACAGTGGAAGTTATGTCTTTGTGTGACGGTTAATAAAACAGTGGGAGGTATGTCGGGGTGTGATGGTTGCTGTACAGTGGGAGATATGTCGGGCTGTGATGGTTACTGTACAGTGCGAGGTATGTCGGGCCGTGATGGTTATTGTACAGTGGGAGGTATGTCGGGGTGTGATGGTTACTGTACAGTGGGAGGTATGTCGGGCTGTGATGGTTACAGTACATTGGGAGGTATGTCGGGGTGAGATGGTTACTGTACAGTGCGAGGTATGTCGGGCCGTGATGGTTACTGTACAGTGGGAGGTATGTCACGCCGTGATGGTTACTGTACAGTGGGAGGTATGTCGGGGTGTGATGGTTAATGTTCAGTGGGAGGTATGTCGGGCCATGATGGTTACTGTACAGTGGGAGGTATGTCCGGCCATGATGGTTACTGTACAGTGGGAGGTATGTCGGGGTGTGATGGTTAATGTACAGTGGGAGGTATGTCACGCCGTGATGGTTACTGTACAGTGAGAGGTATGTCGGGCCGTGATGGTAACTTTACAGTGGGAGGTATGTCGGGCTGTGATGGTTACTGTACAGTGGGAGGTATGTCGGGCTGTGATGGTTACTGTACAGTGGGAGGAATGTCGGGCCGTGATGGTTACTGTACAGTGGGAGGTATGTCGGGGTGTGATGGTTACTTTACAGTGGGATGTATGTCATCCCATGATGGTTACTGTACAGTGGGCGGTATGTCACGCCATAATGATTGCTGTACAGTTGGACGTTTGTCGCGATGTAATGGTTGCTGTACAGTGGGTGGAATGTCGGGGTGTGATCTTAACTGTACAGTGGGAGGTATGTTGGGGTGTGATGATTACTGTACAGTGCGAGGTATGTCGGGCCGTGAAGGCTACTGTACAGTGGGAGGCATGTTGTGCCGTGATGTTTACTGTACAGTGGGAGGTATGTCGGGCCATGATGGTTATTGTACAGTGGGAGGTATGTCGTGCCGTGATGTTTCCTGTACAGTGGGAGGTACGTCACACCTTGATGGTTACTGTACAGTGGGAGGTATGTTGGGGTGTGACGGTTAATGTTCAGTGGGAGGTATGTCGGGCAGTGATGGTTACTGTACAGTGGGAGGTATGTCGGGCCGTGATGTTTACTGTACAGTGGGAGATATGTCGGGGTGTGATCGTTACTGTACAGTGGGAGGTCCGTCGGGGTGTGATAGTTCCTGTACAGTGGGAGGTATGTCGGGCCGTGATGATTACTGTACAGTGGGAGGTATGTCACGCCATGATGTTTACTGTACAGTGGGAGGTATGTTTTGGGGCGTGTTGGTTTCGGTACAGTGGGAGGTATGTCGGGCCATGATGGTTACTGTACAGTGGGAGGTTTGTTTTGGGTTGTGTTGGTTTCGGTACAGTGGCATGTATGTCGGGCCGTGATGGTTACTGTACAGTGGGATGTATGTCGGGCCGTGACGGTTACTGACCAGTGTGAGGTATGTCGGGGTGTGACGGTTACTGTACAGTGGCAGGTATGTCGGGCCATGATGGTTACTATACAGCGTGAGGTATGTCGGGCGGTGTTGGTCACTGTACAGTGGGAGGTATTTTGGGGTGTGATGGTTACTATACAGTGTGAGGTATGTCGGGGTGTAATGGTTACTGTACATCGTGTGGTATGTCGGGGTGAGATGGTTACTGTACAGTGTGAGGTATGTCGGGGTGTGATGTTTACTGTACAGTGTGAGGTATGTCGGGGTGTGATGGTTACTGTACAGTGTGAGGTATGTCGGGGTGTGATGGTTACTGTACAATGTGAGGTATGTCGGGCCGTGATGGTTACTGTACAGTGTGAGGTATGTCGGGCCGTGATGGTTACTGTACAGCGTGAGGTATGTCGCGGTGTGATGGTTACTGTACAGTGAGAGGTATGTCGGGGTGTGATGGTTACTGTACAGTGGGAGGTATGTCGGGCCGTGATTGTTACTGTACAGTGGGAGGTATGTCTCGCCGTGATGGTTACTGTACAGTGGGAGGTATGTCGGGGTGTGATGGTTACTGTACAGTGGGAGGTATGTCGGGCCGTGATGGTTACTGTACAGTGGGAGGGATGTCGGTGTGTGATGGTTACTGTACAGTGGGAGGTTTGTCGGGCTGTGATGGTTACTGTACAGTGGGATTTATGTCGGGGTGTGATGGTTATTGTACAGTGGGAGGTATGTCCGGCCGTGATGGTTACTGTACAGTGGAAGGTATGTCACCCCGTGACGGTTACTGTTCAGTGGGAGGTATGTCGGGCTGTGATGGTTACTGTAGAGTGGGAGGTATGTCGGGCCGTGACGGTTACTGAACAGTGGGAGGTATGTCGGGGTGTGACGGTTACTGTACAGTGGGAGGTATGTCGGGCCGTGATGGTTACTGTACAGTGGGAGGTATGTCGGGCCGTGATAGTTACTGTACACTGGGAGGTATGCTGGGGTGTGATGGTTACTGTACAGCGTGAGGTATGTCGGGCTGTGATGGTTACTGTACAGTGTGAGGTATATCGGGGTGTGATGGTTACTGTACAGTGTGAGCTATGTCGGGCCGTGTTGGTTACTGTACAGTGGGAGGTATGTTGGGGTGTGATGGTTACTGTACAGTGTGAGGTATGTCGGGGTGTGATGGTTACTGTACAGTGTGAGGTATGTCGGGGTGTGATGGTTACTGTACAGTGGGAGGTATGTCGGGGTGTGATGGTAACTGTACAGTGGGAGGTATGTCGGGGAGTGATGGTTACTGTACAATGGGAGGTATGTCGGGCCGTGATGGTTTCTGTACAGAGGGAGGTATGTTTTGGGGCATTTTGGTTACGGTACAGTGGGAGTTATGTCGGGCCGTGATGTTTACTGTACAGTGGGACGTATGTCGGTCCGTGTTGGTTACTGTACAGTGGGAGGTATGTCGGGCCGTGATGATTAATATATAGAGGGAGGTATGTCGTTGTGTGATGGTTACTGTACAGTGGGAGGTATGTCGGGCCGTGATGGTTACTGTACAGAGGTAGGTATGTCGGGCCGTGTTGGTTACTGTATAGTGGGAGGTATGTCGGGCCGTGATGGTTACTGTACAGTGGGAGGTATGTCGCGCCGTGATGGTTACTGTACAGTGGGAGGTATGTCGCGCCGTGATGGTTACTGTACAGTGGGAGGTATGTCGAGGTGTGATGGTTACTGTTCAGTGGGAGGTATGTCGGGCCGTGATGGTTACTATACAGTGGGAGGTATGTTGGGCCGTGATGATTACTGTACAGTGGGAGGTATGTCGGGCCGTGATAGTTGCTGTCCAGTGGGTGGTATGTCGGGGTGCGATCGTTACTGTACAGTGGGAGGTATGTCGGGGTGTGATGGTTACTGTACTGTGGGAGGTATGTCGGGCCGTGATGGTTACTGTACAGTGCGAGGTGTGTCGGGCCGTGATGGTTACTGTACAGTGGGAGGTATGTCGCGCCGTAATGGTTACTGTACAGTGGGAGGTATGTCGGGCCAAGATGGTTACTGTACAGTGGGAGGTATGTCGGGCCTTGACGGTTACTGAGCAGTGGGAGATATGTCGGGCCATGATGGTTACTGTACAGTGGGAGGTATGTCGGGGTGTGATGGTTAATGTTCAGTGGGAGGTATGTCGGGGTGTGATGGTTACTGTACAGTGGGAGGTATGTCGGGCCGTGACGGTTACTGTACAGTGGGAGGTATGTCACGCCGTGATGGTTACTGTACAGTGGAAGGTATGTCGGGGTGTGATGGTTAATGTACAGTGGGAGGTATGTCTGGGTGTGATGGTTGCTGTACAGTGGGAGATATGTCGGGCTGTGATGGTTACTGTACATTGGGAGGTAGGTCGGGCCGTGACGGTTACTGAACAGTGGGAGGTATGTCGGGGAGTGACGGTTACTGTACAGTCTGAGGTATGTCGGGCCGTGATGGTTACTGTACAGCATGAGGTATGTCGGGTCCTGTTGTTTACTGTACACTGGGAGGTATGCTGGGGTCTGATGGTTACTGTACAGTGTGAGGTATATCGGGGTGTGATGGTTACTGTACAGTGGGAGCTATGTCGGGCCGTGTTGGTTACTGTACAGTGGAAGGTATGTTGTGGTGTGATGGTTACTGTACAGTGTGACGTATGTCGGGGTGTGATGCTTACTGTACAGCGTGAGGTATGTTGGGCCGTGATGGTTACTCTACAGTGTGAGGTATGTCGGGGTGTGACGGTTACTGTACAGTGTGAGGTATGTCGGGTTGTGATGGTTACTGTACAGTGGGAGGTATGTCGGGGTGTGATGGTTAATGTACAGTGTGAGGTATGTCGGGCCGTGATGGTTTCTGTACAGTGTGAGGTATGTCGGGCCGTGATGGTTTCTGTACAGTGGGAGGTATGTTTTGGGGCGTTTTGGTTACGGTACAGTGGGATTTATGTCTGGCCGTGATGTTTACTGTACAGTGGGAGGTATGTCCATCCGTGTTGGTTACTGAACAGTGGGAGGTATGTCGGGCCGTGATGGTTACTGTACAGTGAGAGGTATGTCGGGGTGTGGTGTTTACTGTGCAGTGGGAGGTATGTCGCGCCATGAATGTTACTGTACAGTGGGAGGTATGTCACGCCGTGATGGTTACTGTACAGTGGGAATTATGTCGGGTTGTGATGGTTACTGTACAGTGGGAAATATGTCGGGCAGTGATGGTTAATATATAGTGGGAGGTATGTCGTTGTGTGATGGTTACTGTACAGTGGAAGTTATGTCTTTGTGTGACGGTTAATAAAACAGTGGGAGGTATGTCGGGGTGTGATGGTTGCTGTACAGTGGGAGATATGTCGGGCTGTGATGGTTACTGTACAGTGCGAGGTATGTCGGGCCGTGATGGTTATTGTACAGTGGGAGGTATGTCGGGGTGTGATGGTTACTGTACAGTGGGAGGTATGTCGGGCTGTGATGGTTACAGTACATTGGGAGGTATGTCGGGGTGAGATGGTTACTGTACAGTGCGAGGTATGTCGGGCCGTGATGGTTACTGTACAGTGGGAGGTATGTCACGCCGTGATGGTTACTGTACAGTGGGAGGTATGTCGGGGTGTGATGGTTAATGTTCAGTGGGAGGTATGTCGGGCCATGATGGTTACTGTACAGTGGGAGGTATGTCCGGCCATGATGGTTACTGTACAGTGGGAGGTATGTCGGGGTGTGATGGTTAATGTACAGTGGGAGGTATGTCACGCCGTGATGGTTACTGTACAGTGAGAGGTATGTCGGGCCGTGATGGTAACTTTACAGTGGGAGGTATGTCGGGCTGTGATGGTTACTGTACAGTGGGAGGTATGTCGGGCTGTGATGGTTACTGTACAGTGGGAGGAATGTCGGGCCGTGATGGTTACTGTACAGTGGGAGGTATGTCGGGGTGTGATGGTTACTTTACAGTGGGATGTATGTCATCCCATGATGGTTACTGTACAGTGGGCGGTATGTCACGCCATAATGATTGCTGTACAGTTGGACGTTTGTCGCGATGTAATGGTTGCTGTACAGTGGGTGGAATGTCGGGGTGTGATCTTAACTGTACAGTGGGAGGTATGTTGGGGTGTGATGATTACTGTACAGTGCGAGGTATGTCGGGCCGTGAAGGCTACTGTACAGTGGGAGGCATGTTGTGCCGTGATGTTTACTGTACAGTGGGAGGTATGTCGGGCCATGATGGTTATTGTACAGTGGGAGGTATGTCGTGCCGTGATGTTTCCTGTACAGTGGGAGGTACGTCACACCTTGATGGTTACTGTACAGTGGGAGGTATGTTGGGGTGTGACGGTTAATGTTCAGTGGGAGGTATGTCGGGCAGTGATGGTTACTGTACAGTGGGAGGTATGTCGGGCCGTGATGTTTACTGTACAGTGGGAGATATGTCGGGGTGTGATCGTTACTGTACAGTGGGAGGTCCGTCGGGGTGTGATAGTTCCTGTACAGTGGGAGGTATGTCGGGCCGTGATGATTACTGTACAGTGGGAGGTATGTCACGCCATGATGTTTACTGTACAGTGGGAGGTATGTTTTGGGGCGTGTTGGTTTCGGTACAGTGGGAGGTATGTCGGGCCATGATGGTTACTGTACAGTGGGAGGTTTGTTTTGGGTTGTGTTGGTTTCGGTACAGTGGCATGTATGTCGGGCCGTGATGGTTACTGTACAGTGGGATGTATGTCGGGCCGTGACGGTTACTGACCAGTGTGAGGTATGTCGGGGTGTGACGGTTACTGTACAGTGGCAGGTATGTCGGGCCATGATGGTTACTATACAGCGTGAGGTATGTCGGGCGGTGTTGGTCACTGTACAGTGGGAGGTATTTTGGGGTGTGATGGTTACTATACAGTGTGAGGTATGTCGGGGTGTAATGGTTACTGTACATCGTGTGGTATGTCGGGGTGAGATGGTTACTGTACAGTGTGAGGTATGTCGGGGTGTGATGTTTACTGTACAGTGTGAGGTATGTCGGGGTGTGATGGTTACTGTACAGTGTGAGGTATGTCGGGGTGTGATGGTTACTGTACAATGTGAGGTATGTCGGGCCGTGATGGTTACTGTACAGTGTGAGGTATGTCGGGCCGTGATGGTTACTGTACAGCGTGAGGTATGTCGCGGTGTGATGGTTACTGTACAGTGAGAGGTATGTCGGGGTGTGATGGTTACTGTACAGTGGGAGGTATGTCGGGCCGTGATTGTTACTGTACAGTGGGAGGTATGTCTCGCCGTGATGGTTACTGTACAGTGGGAGGTATGTCGGGGTGTGATGGTTACTGTACAGTGGGAGGTATGTCGGGCCGTGATGGTTACTGTACAGTGGGAGGGATGTCGGTGTGTGATGGTTACTGTACAGTGGGAGGTTTGTCGGGCTGTGATGGTTACTGTACAGTGGGATTTATGTCGGGGTGTGATGGTTATTGTACAGTGGGAGGTATGTCCGGCCGTGATGGTTACTGTACAGTGGAAGGTATGTCACCCCGTGACGGTTACTGTTCAGTGGGAGGTATGTCGGGCTGTGATGGTTACTGTAGAGTGGGAGGTATGTCGGGCCGTGACGGTTACTGAACAGTGGGAGGTATGTCGGGGTGTGACGGTTACTGTACAGTGGGAGGTATGTCGGGCCGTGATGGTTACTGTACAGTGGGAGGTATGTCGGGCCGTGATAGTTACTGTACACTGGGAGGTATGCTGGGGTGTGATGGTTACTGTACAGCGTGAGGTATGTCGGGCTGTGATGGTTACTGTACAGTGTGAGGTATATCGGGGTGTGATGGTTACTGTACAGTGTGAGCTATGTCGGGCCGTGTTGGTTACTGTACAGTGGGAGGTATGTTGGGGTGTGATGGTTACTGTACAGTGTGAGGTATGTCGGGGTGTGATGGTTACTGTACAGTGTGAGGTATGTCGGGGTGTGATGGTTACTGTACAGTGGGAGGTATGTCGGGGTGTGATGGTAACTGTACAGTGGGAGGTATGTCGGGGAGTGATGGTTACTGTACAATGGGAGGTATGTCGGGCCGTGATGGTTTCTGTACAGAGGGAGGTATGTTTTGGGGCATTTTGGTTACGGTACAGTGGGAGTTATGTCGGGCCGTGATGTTTACTGTACAGTGGGACGTATGTCGGTCCGTGTTGGTTACTGTACAGTGGGAGGTATGTCGGGCCGTGATGATTAATATATAGAGGGAGGTATGTCGTTGTGTGATGGTTACTGTACAGTGGAAGTTATGTCTTTGTGTGACGGTTAATAAAACAGTGGGAGGTATGTCGGGGTGTGATGGTTGCTGTACAGTGGGAGATATGTCGGGCTGTGATGGTTACTGTACAGTGCGAGGTATGTCGGTCCGTGATGGTTACTGTACATTGGGAGGTATGTCGGGGTGTGATGGTTACAGTACAGTGGGAGGTATGTCGGTCCGTGATGGTTACTGTACAGTGGGAGGTATGTCGGGGTGTGATGGTTACTGTACAGTGGTAGGTATGTCGGGCCGTGATGGTTACTGTACAGTGGGAGGTATGTCAGGCTGTGATGTTTACTGTACAGTGGGAGGTATGTCGGTCCGTGATGGTTTCTGTACAGTGGGAGGTATGTCGGGGTGTGATGGTTACTGTACAGTGGGAGGTATGTCGGGCTGTGATTGTTACAGTACAGTGGGAGGTATGTCGGGGTGTGACGGTTACTGTACAGTGCGAGGTATGTCGGGCCGTGATGGTTACTATACAGTGGGAGGCATGTCGCGCAGTGATGGTTACTGTACAGTGGGAGGTATGTCACGCCGTGATGGTTACTGTACAGTGGGAGGTATGTCGGGTTGTGATGGTTAATGTTCAGTGGGAGGTATGTCGGGCCATGATGGATACTGGACAGTGGGTGGTATGTCGGGCCATGATGGTTACTGTACAGTGGGAGGTATGTCGGGGTGTGATGGTTAATGTACAGTGGGAGGTATGTCACGCCGTGATGGTTACTGTACAGTGGGAGGTATGTCGGGGTGTGATGGTGACTTTACAGTGGGAGGTATGTCGGGCTGTGATGGTTACTGTACAGTGGGAGGTATGTCGGGCTATGATGGTTACTGTACAGTGGGAGGAATGTCGGGCCGTGATGGTTACTGTTCAGTGGGAGGTATATCGGGCTGTGATGGTTACTGTTCAGTGAGAGGTATGTTTTGGGGCGTGTTGGTTTCGGTACAGTGCGAGGTATGTCAGGCCGTGATGGTTACTGTACAGTGGGAGGCAGCTCGCGCAGTGTTGGTTACTGTACAGTGGGAGATATGTCGGGCTGTGATGGTTACAGTACAGTGGGAGGCATGTCGGGGTGTGATGGTTACAGTACAGTGGGAGGCATGTCGGGGTGTGATGGTTACTGTACAGTGCGAGGTATGTCAGGCCGTGATGGTTACTGTACAGTGGGAGGCAGCTCGTGCAGTGTTGGTTACTGTACAGTGGGAGGTATGTCACGCCGTGATGGTTACTGTACAGTGGGAGGTATGTCGGGGTGTGATGGTTAATGTACAGTGGGAGGTATGTCGGGCCATGATGGTTACGGTACAGTGGGAGGTATGACGGGCCATGATGGTTACTGTACAGTGGGTGGTATGTCGGGGTGTGATGGTTAATGTACAGTGGGAGGTATGTCACGCCGTGAGGGTTACTGTACAGTGAGAGGTATGTCGGGCCGTGATGGTAACTTTACAGTGGGAGGTATGTCGGGCTGTGATGGTTACTGTACAGTGGGAGGAATGTCGGGCCGTGATGGTTACTATACAGTGGGCAGAATGTCGGGCCGTGATGGTTACTGTACAGTGGGAGGCATATCGGGCCGTGATGGTTACTGTACAGTGGGAGGCATATCGGGCTGTGATGGTTACTGTACAGTGGGAGGTATGTCGGGGTGTGATGGTTACTTTACAGTGGGAGGTATGTCACCCCATGATGGTTACTGTACAGTGGGAGGTATGTCAGGCCATAATGATTGCTGTACAGTGGGAGATATGTCGGGCTGTGATGGTTACTGTACAGTGCGAGATATGTCGGGCCGTGATGTTTACTGTACAGTGGGAGGTATGTCGGGGTGTGATGGTTACTGTACAGTGGGAGGTATGTCGGGCTGTGATGGTTACAGTACAGTGGGAGGCATGTCGGGGTGTGATGGTTAATTTACAGTGCGAGGTATGTCGGGGTGTGATGTTTATTGTACAGTGGGAGGTATGTCGGGCCATGATGGTTACTGTACAGTGGGATGTATGTCGCGCCATGATAGTTACTGAACAGTGGGAGGTATGTCGGGCTGTGATGGTTACAGTACAGTGGGAGGCATGTCGGGGTGTGATGGTTACTGTACAGTGGGAGGTATGTCGGGCTGTGATGGTTACTGTACAGTGGGAGGTATGTCGGGCTGTGATGGTTACTGGACAGTGGGAGGAATGTCGGGCCGTGATGGTTACTATACAGTGGGAGGAATGTCGGGCCGTGATGGTTACTGTACAGTGGGAGGCATATCGGGCTGTGATGTTTACTGTACAGTGGGAGGTATGTCGGGATGTGTTGGTTACTGTACAGTGGGAGGCATGTCGGGGTGTGACGGTTACTGTACAGTGGGAGATATGTCGGTCCATGATGGTTACTGTACAGTGGGAGGTATGTCGTGCCGTGATGTTTACTGTGCAGTGGGAGGTATGTCGGGGTGTGACGTTTACTGTGCATTGGGAGGTATGTCGCGCTATGATTATTACTGTACAGTGGGAGGTATTTCACGCCGTGATGGTTACTGTACAGTGGGAGGTATGTCGGGGTGTGATGGTTACTGTACAATGGGAGGTATGTCGGGCCGTGATGGTAACTGTACAGTGGGAAATATGTCGGGCCGTGATGGTTAATATACAGTGGGAGGAATGTCGGGCCGTGATGGTTATTGTACAGTGGGTGGTATGTCGGTCCGTGATGGTTACTGTACAGTGTGAGGAATGTCGGGCCGTGATGGCTACTTTACAGTGGGAGGTATGTCACGCCATGATGGTTACTGTACAGTGGGAGGAATGTCGGGCCGTGATGGTTACTGTACAGTGGGAGGAATGTCGGGGTGTAATGGTTACTGTACAGTGAGAGGTATGTCGGGATGTGTTGGTTACTGTACAGTGGGAGGCATGTCGGGGTGTGACGGTTACTGTACAGTGGGAGATATGTCGGTCCATGATGGTTACTGTACAGTGGGAGGTATGTCGTGCCGTGATGTTTACTGTGCAGTAGGAGGTATGTCGCGCCATGATTGTTACTGTACAGTGAGAGCTATGTCACGCCGTGATGGTTACTGTACAGTGGGAGGTATGTCGGGGTGTGACGGTTACTGTACAGTGGGAGGTATGTCGTGCCGTGATGTTTACTGTGCAGTTGGAGGTATGTCGCGCCATGATAGGCACTGTACAGTGAGAGGTATGTCCGGCCGTGATGGTTACTGTACAGTGGGAGGTATGTCGGGCCGTGTTGGTTACGGTACAGTGGGAGGTATGTCGGGCCGTGTTGGTTACTGTACAGTGGGAGGTATGTCGGGCCGTGTTGGTTACTGTACAGTGGGAGGGATGTCGGGCCGTGTTGGTTACTGTACAGTGGGAGGTATGTCGGGCCGTGTTGGTTACGGTACAGTGGGAGGTATGTCGGGCCGTGTTGGTTACTGTACAGTGGGAGGAATGTCAGGCCGTGTTGGTTACTGTACAGTGGGAGATATTTCGGGCCGTGATGGTTACTGTACAGTGGAAGGTATGTTGTGCCGTGATGTTTGCTGTACAGTGGGAGATATGTCGGTCCATGATGGTTAGTGTACAGTGGGAGGTATGTCGGCCCGTGATGGTTACTGTACAGTGGGAGATATGTCGGGCCGTGATGGTTACTGTACAGTGGGAGGTATGTCGTTCCATGATGGTTATTGTACAGTGGGAGGTATGTCGGGCCGTGACGGTTACTGAACAGTGGGAGGTATTTCGGGGTGTGACGGTTACTGAACAGTGGGAGGTATGACGGGCCGTGATGGTTACTGTAAAGTGGGAGGTATGTTTTGGGGCGTGTTGGTTACGGTACAGTGGGAGGTATGTCTGGCCGTGTTGGTTACCGTATAGTGGGAGGTATGTCGGGCCGTGATGGTTACTGTACAGTGGGAGTTATGTCGGGGTGTGACGTTTACTGTGCAGTGGGAGGTATGTCGCGCCATGATTGTTACTGTACAGTGGGAGGTATGTCACGCCGTGATGGTTACTGTACAGTGGGAGGTATGTCGGGGTGTGATGGTTACTGTACAGTGGGAGGTATGTCGGGTTGTGAAGGTTACTGTACAGTGGGAAATATGTCGGGCCGTGATGGTTAATATACAGTGTGAGGTATGTCGGGCCGTTATGGTTACTGTACTTTGGGAGGTACGTCGTTGTGTGACTGTTAATGTACAGTTTGAGGAATGTCGGGCCGTGATGGTTACTGCAAAGTGGGAGGAATGTCGGGCCGTGATGGTTACTGAACAGTGGGAGGTATGTCAGGCCATGACGGTTCCTGTACAGTGGGAGGTATGTCGGTCCGTGATGGTTACTGTACAGTGGGAGGTATGTCGTGCCGTGATGTTTCCTGTACAGAGGGAGGTATGTTTTTGGGCGTGTTGGTTACGGTACAGTGGGAGGTATGTCGGGCCATGATAGTTACTGTACAGTGGGAGGTATGTTGTGCCGTGATGTTTACTGTACAGTGGGAGGTATGTCGCGCCATGATGGTAACTGTACAGTGGGAGGTATGTCACGCCGTGATGGTTACTGTACAGTGGGAGGTATGTCGGGGTGTGACGGTTAATGTACAGTGGGAGGTATGTCGGGGTGTGACGGTTAATGTACGGTGGGAGGTATGTCGGGCCGTGATGGTTACTGTACAGTGGGAGTATGTCGGGCTGTGATGGTTACTTTACAGTGGGAGGTATGTCGGGCCGTGATGGTTACTGAACAGTGGGAGGTATGTCGGGGTGTGATGGTTACTGTACAATGGGAGGTATGTCGGGCCCTGTTGGTTACTGTACAGTGGGAGGTATGTCGGGCCATGATGGTTACTGTACAGTGGGAGGTATGTCGGGGTGTGATGGTTATTGTACAGTGGGAGGTATGTCGGGCCTTGACGGTTACTGAACAGTGGGAGGTATGTTTTGGGGCGTGTTGTTTACGGTACAGTGGCAGGTATGTCTGGCCGTGGTGCTTACTGTACAGTGGGAGGTATGTCGGACCGTGTTGGTTACCGTACAGTGGGAGGTATGTCGGGCCGTGATGTTTACTGTACAGTGGGAGGTATGTCAGGTTGCGATGTTTACTGTACAGTGGGAGGTATGTCGGGTTGTGACGTTTACTGTGCAGTGGGAGGTATGTCGCGCTATGATTGTTACTGTACTGTGGGAAATATGTCGCGCCGTGATGGTTAATATACAGTGGGAGGTATGTCGGGCCGTTGTGGTTACTGTATAGTGGGAGGTATGTCGGGCCGTGATGGTTACTGTACAGTGGGAGGTATGTCGGGCCGTGATGGTTGCTGTACAGTGGGAGGTATGTCGGGGTGTGATGGTTACTGTACAGTGGGAGGTATGTCCGGCCGTGATGGTTACTATACAGTGGGAGGTATGTCACGCCGTGATGATTACTGTACAGTGGGAGGTATGTCGGGGTGTGATGTTTACTGTGCAGTGGGAGGTATGTCTGGCCGTGATGGTTACTGTACAGTGGGAGGTATGTCGGGCCGTGATGGTTACTGTACAGTGGGAGGTATGTCGGGCCGTGATGGTTACTGTACAGTGGGAGGTATGTCGGGCCGTGATGGTTACTGTACAGTGGGAGGTATGTCGGGGTGTGATGGTTACTGTACAGTGGGAGGTATGTCCGGCCGTGATGGTTACTATACAGTGGGAGGTATGTCACGCCGTGATGATTACTGTACAGTGGGAGGTATGTCGGGGTGTGATGTTTACTGTGCAGTGGGAGGTATGTCGCGCCATGATTGTTACTGTACAGTGGGAGGTATGTCACGCCGTGATGGTTACTGTACAGTGGGAGGTATGTCGGGGTGTGATGGTTACTGTACAGTGGGAGGTATGTCGGGCTGTGATGGTTACTGTACAGTGGGAAATATGTCGGGCCATGATGGTTAATATACAGTGGGAGGTATGTCGTGCCGTTATGGTTACTGTACAGTGGGAGGTATGTCGTTGTGTGACTGTTAATGTACAGTGGGAGGTATGTCGGGCCGTGTTGGTTACGGTACAATGTGAGGTATGTCTGGCGTTGGTGGTTACTGTACAGTGGGAGGTATGTCGGGCCGTGATGGTTACTGCACAGTGGGAGGAATGTCGGGCCGTGATGGTTACTGAACAGTGGGAGGTATGTCAGGCCGTGATGGTTCCATACAGTGGGAGGTATGTCGGTCCGTGATGGTTACTGTACAGTGGGAGGTACGTCGTGCCGTGATGTTTCCTGTACAGAGGGAGGTATGTTTTGGGGCGTGTTGGTTACGGTACAGTGGGAGGTATGTCGGGCCGTGATAGTTACTGTACAGTGGGAGGTAGGTTGTGCCGTGATGTTTACTGTACAGTGGGAGGTATGTCGGGCCCTGTTGGATACGTACAGTGGGAGGTATGTCGGGCCATGATGGTTACTGTACAGTGGGAGGTATGTCGGGCCCTGTTGGTTACTGTACAGTGGGAGGTATGTCGGGCCATGATGGTTACTGTACAGTGGGAGGTATGTCGGGGTGTGATGTTTATTGTACAGTGGGAGGTATGTCGGGCCGTGATGGTTACTGTAAAGTGGGAGGTATGTTTTGGGGCGTGTTGTTTACGGTACAGAGGCAGGTATGTCTGGCCGTGGTGCTTACTGTACAGTGGGAGGTATGTTGGGCCGTGTTAGTTACCGTACAGTGGGAGGTATGTCGGGCCGTGATGGTTACTGTACAGTGGGAGGTATATCGTTCCGTGATCGTTACTGTGCAGTGGGAGGTATGTCGGGCCGTGATGGTTACTGTACAGTGGGAGGTATGTCAGGCCGTGATGGTTCCTGTACAGTGGGAGGTATGTCGGTCGGTGATCGTTACTCTACAGGGGGAGGGATGTCGGGCCGTGATGGTTTCTGTACAGTGGGAGGTAAGTGGGGCCGTGATGGTTACTGTACAGTGGGAGGTATGTCGGGCCGTGATGGTTTCTGTATAGTGGGAGGTAAGTGGGGCCGTGATGGTTACTGTACAGTGGGAGGTTTGTCGGTCCGTGTTGGTTACTGTACAGTGGGAGGAATGTCGCGCCGTGATGGTTACTGTACAGTGGGAGGTATGTCACGCCATGATGCTTACTGTACAGTAGGAGGAATGTCGGTCCTTGATGGTTACTGTACAGTGGGAGGAATGTCGGGCCGTGATGTTTACTTTACAGTGGGAGGTATGTCACGCCATGATGGTTACTGTACAGTGGGAGGAATGTCGGGCCGTGATTGTTACTGTACAGTGAGAGGTATGTCGGGATGTGTTGGTTACTGTACAGTGGGAGGAATGTCGGGGTGTGATGGTTACTGTACAGTGGGAAGTATGTTGGTGTGTGATGGTTACTGTACAGTGGGAGTTATGTCACGCCATGATGCTTACTGTACTGTGGGAGCTATGTCGGGCCGTGATGGTTACTGTACATTGGGAGGTATGTCAGGCTGTGATGGTTACTGTACAGTGGGAGGTATGTCGTGCCGTGATGTTTACTATACAGTGGGAGTTATGTCGGGCCGTGATGGTTACTGTACAGTGGGAGGTATGTCGGGCCGTGATGGCTACTGTACAGTTTGAGGTATGTCGGGCCATGTTGGTTACTGTACAGTGGGAGGTATGTCGCGGTGTGATGGTTACTGTACAGTGGGAGATTTGTCAAGCCGTGACCGTTACTGAACAGTGGGAGATATGTCGGGGTGTGACGGTTACTGTAAAGTGGGAGGTATGTCGGGCCGTGCTGGTTACTGTACAGTGGGAGGTCTGTCACGGTGTGATGGTTACTGTACACTGGGAGGTATGTCGGGCCGTGTTGTTTACTATACAGTGGGAGGTATGTCGGGCCGTGAAGGTTACAGTACAGTGGGAGGTATGTCGTGCCATGATGGTTACTGTACAGTGGGAGGTATGTCGGGGTGTGATGGTTATTTTACAGTGGGAGGTATGTCGGGCCGTGACGGTTACTGAACAGTGGGAGGTATTTCGGGGTGTGACGGTTACTGTACAGTGGGAGGTATGACGGTCCGTGATGGTTACTGTACAGTGGGAGGTATGTTTTGGGGCGGGATGTATACGGTACAGTGGGAGGTATGTCTGGCCGTGGTGGTTACTGTACAGTGGGAGGTATGTCGGGCCCTGTTGGTTACCGTACAGTGGGAGGTATGTCGGGCCGTGATGGTTACTGTAAAATGGGAGGTATGCCGGGCCGTGTTGGTTACTGTACAGTGGGAGGTATGTCGGGGTGTGACGTCTACTGTGCAGTGGGAGGTATGTCGCGCTATGATTGTTACTGTACAGTGGGAGGTATGTCACGCCGTGATGGTTACTGTACAGTGGGAGGTATGTCGGGGTGTGATGGTTACTGTACAGTGGGATATATGCCGGGCAGTGATGGTTACAGTACAGTGGGAAATATGTCGGGCCGTGATGGTTAATATACAGTGGGAGGTATGTCGGGCCGTTATGGATACTGTACAGTGGGAGGTATGTCGTTGTGTGACGGTTATTGTACAGTGGGAGGTATGACGGGCCGTGTTGGTTACAGTACAGTGGGAGGTATGTCTGGCCGTGATGGTTACTGTACAGTGGGAGGTATCTCGGGCCATGATGGTTACTGTGCAGTGGGAGGTATGTCGTGCCGTGATGGTTACTGTACAGTGGGAGGTATGTTGGACCGTGTTGGTTACTGTTCAGTGGGAGGTATGTCGGGCCATGATGTTTACTGTACAGTGGGAAGTATGTCGTGCCGTGATGTTTACTGTACAGTGGAAGGTATGTCGGTACGTGTTGGTTACTGTACAGTGGGAGGGATGTCGGTGTGTGATGGTTACTGTACAGTGGGAGGTATGTCGGGCTGTCATGGTTACTGTACAGTGGGAGGGATGTCGGGGTGTGATGGTTACTGTGCAGTGAGAGGTTTGTCGGGCCATGATGGTTACTGTACAGTGGGATGTATGTCGGCGTGTGATGGTTACTGTACAGTGGGAGGTATGTCCGGCCGTGATGGTTACTGTACAGTGGGAGGTATGTCGGGGTGTGATGGTTACTGTACAGTGGGAGGTTTGTCGGGCCATGATGGTTACTGTACAGTGGGATGTATGTCGGCGTGTGATGGTTACTGTACAGTGGGAGGTATGTCCGGCCGTGATGGTTACTATACAGTGGGAGGTATGTCACGCCGTGATGATTACTGTACAGTGGGAGGAATGTCGGGCCGTGATGATTACTGTACAGTGGGAGGTATGTCGGGCCGTGATGATTACTGTACAGTGGGAGGTATGTCGGGCCGTGATGAGTACTGTACAGTGGGAGGTATGTCGGGCTGTGATGGTTTCTGTACAGTGGGAGGTAAGTCGGGCCGTGAAGGTTACTGTAAAATGGGAGGTTTGTCGGTCCATGTTGGTTACTGTACAGTGGGAGGAATGTCGCGCCGTGATGGTTACTGTACAGTGGGAGGTATGTCGGGCCGTGATGATTACTGTACAGTGGGAGGTATGTCGGGCCGTGATGATTACTGTACAGTGGGAGGTATGTCGGGCCGTGATGATTACTGTACAGTGAGAGGTATGTCGGGCCGTGATGATTACTGTACAGTGGGAGGTATGTCGGGACGTGATGGTTACTGTATGGTGGGAGGTAAGTCGGGCCGTGATGGTTACTTTACAGTGGGAGGTATGTCACGCCATGATGCTTACTGTACAGTGGGAGGAATGTCGGGCCGTGATGGTTACTGTACAGTGCGAGGAATGTCGGGCCGTGATGGTTACTTTACCGTGGGAGGTATGTCACGCCATGATGGTTACTGTACAGTGGGAGCAATGTCGGGCCGTGATGGTTACTGTACAGTAGGAGGAATGTCGGGGTGTAATGGTTACGGTACAGTGAGAGGTATGTCGGGATGTGTTGGTTACTGTACAGTGGGAGGTATGTCGGGGTGTGATGGTTACTGTACAGTGGGAGGTATGTCGGGGTGTGATCGTTACTGTACAGTGGGAGGTATGTCGGGGTGTGATGGTTACTGTACAGTGGGAGGTATGTCGTGCCGTGATGTTTACTATAACCTGGGAGGTATGTCGGGCCGTGATGGTTACTGTACAGTGGGAGGTATGTCGGGGTGTGATGGTTACTGTACAGTGGGAGGTAAGTCGGGCCATGATGGTTACTGTACAGTGGGAGGTATGTCGGGCCTTGACGGTTACTGAACAGTGGGAGGTATATCGGGGTGTGACGGTTACTGTACAGTGGGAGGTATGATGGGCCGTGATGGTTACTGTAAAATAGGAGGTATGCCGGGCCGTGTTGCTTACTGTACAGTGGGAGGTATGTCGGGGTGTGTCGTTTACGGTGCAGTGGGAGGTATGTCGCGCTATGATTGTTACTGTACAGTGGGAGGTATGTCACGCCGTGATGGTTACTGTACAGTGGGAGGTATGTCGGGGTGTGATGGTTACTGTACAGTAGTAGGTATGTCGGGGTGTGACGTTTACTGTGCAGTGGGAGGTATGTCGCGCTATGATTGTTACTGTACAGTAGGAGGTATGTCACGCCGTGATGGTTATTGTACAGTGGGAGGTATGTCGGGGTGTGATGGTTACTGTACAGTGGGAGGTATGTCGGGGTGTGATGATTACTGTACAGTGGGAGGTATGTCGGGCCGTGACGGTTACTGAACAGTGGGACATATGTCGGGCCGTGATGGTTACTGTACAGTGGGAGGTATGTCGTGCCGTGATGTTTACTGTGCAGTAGGAGGTATGTCGCGCCATGATTGTTACTGTACAGTGAGAGCTATGTCACGCCGTGATGGTTACTGTACAGTGGGAGGTATGTCGGGGTGTGACGGTTACTGTAAAGTGGGAGGTATGTCGTGCCGTGATGTTTACTGTGCAGTAGGAGGTATGTCGCGCCATGATTGGCACTGTACAGTGAGAGGTATGTCCGGCCGTGTTGGGTACTGTACAGTGGGAGGGATGTCGGGCCGTGTTGGTTACTGTACAGTGGGAGGTATGTCGGGCCGTGATGGTTACTGTACAGTGGGAGTATGTCGGGCTGTGATGGTTACTGTACAGTGGGAGGTATGTCGGGCCGTGATGGTTACTGTACAGTGGGAGGTATGTCGGGCCCTGTTGGTTACTGTACAGTGGGAGGTATGTCGGGCAATGATGGTTACTGTACAATGGGAGGTATGTCGGGCCCTGTTGGTTACTGTACAGTGGGAGGTATGTCGGGCCATGATGGTTACTGTACAGTGGGAGGTATGTCGGGTTGTGATGGTTATTGTACAGTGGGAGGTATGTCGGGCCTTGACGGTTACTGAACAGTGGGAGGTATGTTTTGGGGCGTGTTGTTTACGGTACAGTGGCAGGTATGTTTGCCCGTGGTGCTTACTGTACAGTGGGAGGTATGTCGGACGGTGTTGGTTACCGTACAGTGGGAGGTATGTCGGGCCGTGATGTTTACTGTACAGTGGGAGGTATGTCAGGTTGCGATGTTTACTGTACAGTGGGAGGTATGTCGGGTTGTGACGTTTACTGTGCAGTGGGAGGTATGTCGCGCTATGATTGTTACTGTACTGTGGGAAATATGTCGGGCCGTGATGGTTAATATACAGTGGGAGGTATGTCGGGCCGTTGTGGTTACTGTACAGTGGGAGGTATGTCGGGCCGTGATGGTTACTGTACAGTGGGAGGTATGTCGGGCCGTGATGGTTACTGTCCAGTGGGAGGTATGTCGGGGTGTGAGGGTTACTGTACAGTGGGAGGTATGTCCGGCCGTGATGGTTACTATACAGTGGGAGGTATGTCACGCCGTGATGATTACTGTACAGTGGGAGGTATGTCGGGGTGTGATGTTTACTGTGCAGTGGGAGGTATGTCTGGCCGTGATGGTTACTGTACAGTGGGAGGTATGTCGGGCCGTGATGGTTACTGTACAGTGGGAGGTATGTCGGGCCGTGATGGTTACTGTACAGTGGGAGGAATGTCGGGCCGTGATGGTTACTGTACAGTGGGAGGTATGTCGGGGTGTGATGGTTACTGTACAGTGGGAGGTATGTCCGGCCGTGATGGTTACTATACAGTGGGAGGTATGTCACGCCGTGATGATTACTGTACAGTGGGAGGTATGTCGGGGTGTGATGTTTACTGTACAGTGGGAGGTATGTCGCGGATGATTGTTACTGTACAGTGGGAGGTATGTCACTCCGTGATGGTTACTGTACAGTGGGAGGTATGTCGGGGTGTGATGGTTACTGTACAGTGGGAGTTATGTCGGGCTGTGATGGTTACTGTACAGTGGGAAATATGTCGGGCCATGATGGTTAATATACAGTGGGAGGTATGTCGGGCCGTTATGGTTACTGTACAGTGGGAGGTATGTCGTTGTGTGACTGTTAATGTACAGTGGGAGGTATGTCGGGCCGTGTTGGTTACGGTACAATGGGAGGTATGTCTGGCGTTGGTGGTTACTGTACAGTGGGAGGTATGTCGGGCCGTGATGGTTACTGCACAGTGGGAGGAATGTCGGGCCGTGATGGTTACTGAACAGTGGGAGGTATGTCAGGCCGTGATGGTTCCTGTACAGTGGGAGGTATGTCGGTCCGTGATGGTTACTGTACAGTGGGAGGTATGTCGTGCCGTGATGTTTCCTGTACAGAGGGAGGTATGTTTTGGGGCGTGTTGGTTACTGTACAGTGGGAGGTATGTCGGGCCGTGATAGTTACTGTACAGTGGGAGGTATGTTGTGCCGTGATGTTTACTGTAGAGTGGGAGGTATGTCGGGCCCTGTTGGTTACTGTACAGTGGGAGGTATGTCGGGCCATGATGGTTACTGTACAGTGGGAGGTATGTCGGGCCCTGTTGGTTACTGTACAGTGGGAGGTATGTCGGGCCATGATGGTTACTGTACAGTGGGAGGTATGTCGGGGTGTGATGTTTATTGTACAGTGGGAGGTATGTCGGGCCGTGATGGTTACTGTACAGTGGGAGGTATGTTGGGCCGTGTTAGTTACCGTACAGTGGGAGGTATGTCGGGCCTTGATGGTTACTGTACAGTGGGAGGTATGTCGTTCCGTGATCGTTACTGTGCAGTGGGAGGTATGTCGGGCCGTGATGGTTACTGTACAGTGGGAGGTATGTCAGGCCGTGATGGTTCCTGTACAGTGGGAGGTATGTCGGTCGGTGATGGTTACTCTACAGGGGGAGGGATGTCGGGGTGTGATGGTTACTGTAGAGTGGGAGGTTTTCGGGCCTTGATGGTTACTGTTCAGTGGGAGGTATGTCGGGGTGTGACGGTTACTGTACAGTGGGAGGTATGTCGGGGTGTGATGGTTACTGTACAGTGGGAGGTATGTCGGGGTGTGACGGTTACTGTACAGTGGGAGGAATGTTGGGCCGTGATGATTACTGTACAGTGGGAGATATGTCGGGCCGTGATGGTTACTGTACAGTGGGAGGTATGTCGGGGTGTGATGATTACTGTACAGTGGGAGGTATGTCGGGCCGTGATGGTTTCTGTACAGTGGGAGGTATGTCGGGCCGTGATGGTTTCTGTACAGTGGGAGGAATGTCGGGCCGTGATGATTACTGTACAGTGGGAGATATGTCGGGCCGTGATGGTTACAGTACAGTGGGAGGTATGTCGGGCCGTGATGATTACTGTACAGTGGGAGGGATGTCGGGCCGTGATGGTTTCTGTACAGTGGGAGGTATGTCGGGCCGTGATGGTTTCTGTACATTGGGAGGTATGTCGGGCCGTGTTGGTTACTGTACATGGGAGGAATGTCGCGCCGTGATGGTTACTCTACAGTGGGAGGTATGTCACGCCATGATGCTTACTGTACAGTAGGAGGAATGTCGGTCCATGATGGTTACTGTACAGTGGGAGGAATGTCGGGCCGTGATGGTTACTTTACAGTGGGAGGTATGTCACGCCGTGATGGTTACTGTACAGTGGGAGGTATGTCGGGGTGTGATGGTTACTGTACAGTGGGAGGTATGTTGGTGTGTGATGCTTACTGTACAGTGGGAGGTATGTCGGGCCGTGATGGTTACTGTACATTGGGAGGTATGTCGGGGTGTGATCGTTAATGTAAAGTGGGAGGTATGTCGGGGTGTGATGGTTACTGTACAGTGGGAGGTATGTCGTGCCGTGATGTTTACTATACAGTGGGAGGTATGTCGGGCCGTGATGGTTACTGTACAGTGGGAGGTATGTCGGGGTGTGATCGTTAATGTAAAGTGGGAGGTATGTCGGGGTGTGATGGTTACTGTACAGTGGGAGGTATGTCGTGCCGTGATGTTTACTATACAGTGGGAGGTATGTCGGGCCGTGATGGTTACTGTACAGTGGGAGGTATGTCGGGCCGTGATGGTTACTGTACAGTGGGAGGAATGTCGGGGTGTGATGGTTACTGTACAGTGGGAGATTTGTCAGGCCGTGACCGTTACTGAACAGTGGGAGATATGTCGGGGTGTGACGGTTACTGTAAAGTGGGAGGTATGTCGGGCCGTGCTGGTTACTGTACAGTGGGAGGTTTGTCACGGTGTGATGGTTACTGTACACTAGGAGGTATGTCGGGCCGTGTTGTTTACTGTACAGTGGGAGGTATGTCGGGCCGTGAAGGTTACTGTACAGTGGGAGGTATGTCGTGCCATGATGGTTACTGTGCAGTGGGAGGTATGTCGGGGTGTGATGGTTATTTTACAGTGGGAGGTATGTCGGGCCGTGACGATTACTGAACAGTGGGAGGTATTTCGGGGTGTGACGGTTACTGTACAGTGGGAGGTATGACGGCCCGTGATGGTTACTGTAAAGTGGGAGGTATGTTTTGGGGCGGGATGTATACGGTACAGTGGGAGGTATGTCTGGCCGTGGTGCTTACTGTACAGTGGGAGGTATGTCGGGCCCTGTTGGTTACCGTACAGTGGGAGGTATGCCGGGCCGTGATGGTTACTGTAAAATGGGAGGTATGCCGGGCCGTGTTGGTTACTGTACAGTGGGAGGTATGTCGGGGTGTGACGTCTACTGTGCAGTGGGAGGTATGTCGCGCTATGATTGTTACTGTACAGTGGGAGGTATGTCACGCCGTGATGGTTACTGTACAGTGGGAGGTATGTCGGGGTGTGATGGTTACTGTACAGTGGGAGGTATGTCGGGGTGTGACGTTTACTGTGCAGTGGGAGGTATGTCGCGCTATGATTGTTACTGTACAGTGGGAGGTATGTCACGCCGTGATGGTTTCTGTACAGTGGGAGGTATGTCGGGGTGTGATGGTTACTGTACAGTGGAATATATGCCGGGCAGTGATGGTTACAGTACAGTGGGAAATATGTCGGGCCGTGATGGTTAATATACAGTGGGAGGTATGTCGGGCCGTTATGGTTACTGTACAGTGGGAGGTATGTCGTTGTGTGACGGTTATTGTACAGTGGGAGGTATGACGGGCCGTGTTGGTTACGGTACAGTGGGAGGTATGTCTGGCCGTGATGGTTACTGTACAGTGGGAGGTATCTCGGGCCATGATGGTTACTGTGCAGTGGGAGGTATGTCGGGCCGTGATGGTTACTGTACAGTGGGAGGTATGTTGGGCCGTGTTGGTTACTGTTCAGTGGGAGGTATGTCGGGCCATGATGTTTACTGTACAGTGGGAAGTATGTCGTGCCGTGATGTTTACTGTACAGTGGAAGGTATGTCGGTACGTGTTGGTTACTGTACAGTGGGAGGGATGTCGGTGTGTGATGGTTACTGTACAGTGGGAGGGATGTCGGGCTGTCATGGTTACTGTACAGTGGGAGGGATGTCGGGGTGTGATGGTTACTGTGCAGTGAGAGGTTTGTCGGGCCATGATGGTTACTGTACAGTGGGATGTATGTCGGTGTGTGATGGTTACTGTACTTTGGGAGGTATGTCCGGCCGTGATGGTTACTATAAAGTGGGAGGTATGTCACGCCGTGATGATTACTGTACAGTGGGAGGTATGTCGGGCTGTGATGGTTACTATACAGTGGGAGGTATGTCGGGTTGTGATGGTTACTGTACAGTGGGAGGTTTGTCGGTCCGTGTTGGTTACTGTACAGTGGGAGGAATGTCGGGCCGTGATGATTACTGTACAGTGGGAGGTATGTCGGGCCGTGATGATTACTGTACAGTGGGAGGTATGTCGGGCCGTGCTGCGTACTGTACAGTGGGAGGTATGTCGGGCCGTGATGGTTTCTGTACAGTGGGAGGTAAGTCGGGCCGTGATGGTTACTGTACAATGGGAGGTTTGTCGGTCCGTGTTGGTTACTGTACAGTGGGAGGAATGTCGCGCCGTGATGGTTACTTTACAGTGGGAGGTATGTCGGGCCGTGATGATTACTGTACAGTGGGAGGTATGTCGGGCCGTGATGATTACTGTACAGTGGGAGGTATGTCGGGCCGTGATGATTACTGTACAGTGGGAGGTATGTCGGGCCGTGATGATTACTGTACAGTGGGAGGTATGTCGGGGTGTGATGGTTACTGTACAGTGGGAGGTATGTCGGGACGTGATGGTTACTGTATGGTGGGAGGTAAGTAGGGCCGTGATGGTTACTTTACAGTGGGAGGTATGTCACGCCATGATGCTTACTGTACAGTGGGAGGAATGTCGGGCCGTGATGGTTACTGTACAGTGGGAGGAATGTCGGGCCGTGATGGTTACTTTACAGTGGGAGGTATGTCACGCCATGATGGTTACTGTACAGTGGGAGCAATGTCGGGCCGTGATGGTTACTGTACAGTAGGAGGAATGTCGGGGTGTAATGGTTACTGTACAGTGAGAGGTATGTCGGGATGTGTTGGTTACTGTACAGTGGGAGGTATGTCGGGGTGTGATGGTTACTGTACAGTGGGAGGTATGTCGGGGTGTGATCGTTACTGTACAGTGGGAGGTATGTCGGGGTGTGATGGTTACTGTACAGTGGGAGGTATTTCGTGCCGTGATGTTTACTATAACGTGGGAGGTATGTCGGGCCGTGATGGTTACTGTACAGTGGGAGGTATGTCGGGGTGTGATGGTTACTGTACAGTGGGAGTTATGTCGGGCCATGATGGTTACTGTAAAGTGGGAGGTATGTCGGGCCTTGACGGTTACTGAAAAGTGGGAGGTATTTCGGGGTGTGACGGTTACTGTACAGTGGGACGTATGACGGGCCGTGATGGTTACTGTAAAATGGGAGGTATGCCGGGCCGTGTTGGTTACTGTACAGTGGGAGGTATGTCGGGGTGTGACGATTACGGTGCAGTGGGAGGTATGTCGCGCTATGATTGTTACTGTACAGTGGGAGGTATGTCACGCCGTGATGGTTACTGTACAGTGGGAGGTATGTCGGGGTGTGATGGTTACTGTACAGTGGTAGGTATGTCGGGGTGTGACGTTAATGTGCAGTGGGATGTATGTCGCGCTATGATTGTTACTGTACAGTAGGAGGTATGTCACGCCGTGATGGTTATTGTACAGTGGGAGGTATGTCGGGGTGTGATGGTTACTGTACAGTGGGAGGTATGCCGGGCCGTGATGGTTACTGTACAGTGGAAAATATGTCGGGCCGTGATGGTTAATATACAGTGGGAGGTATGTCGGGCCGTTATGGTTACTGTACAGTGGGAGGTATGTCGTTGTGTGACGGTTATTGTACAGTGGGAGGTATGACGGGCCGTGTTGGTTACGGTACAGTGGGAGGTATGTCTGGCCGTGATGGTTACTGTATAATGGGAGGTATGTCGGGCCATGATGGTTACTGTACAGTGGGAGGTATGTCGGGCCGTGATGGTTACTGTACAGTGGGAGGTATGTCGGGCCGTGTTGGATACTGTTCAGTGGGAGGTATGTCGGGCCATGATGTTTACTGTACAGTGGGAAGTATGTCGTGCCGTGATGTTTACTGTACAGTGGGAGGTATGTCGGTACGTGTTGGTTACTGTACAGTGGGAGGGATGTCGGTGTGTGATGGTTACTGTACAGTGGGAGGGATGTCGGCGTGTGATGGTTACTGTACAGTGGGAGGTATGTCCGGCCGTGATGGTTACTATACAGTGGGAGGTATGTCACGCCGTGATGATTACTGTATAGTGGGAGGTATGTCGGGCTGTGGTGGTTACTGTACAGTGGGAGGTATGTCGGGCCATGATGGTTACTGTACAGTGGGAGGTATGTCGGGCCGTGATGATTACTGTACAGTGGGAGGTATGTCGGGACGTGATGGTTACTGTATGGTGGGAGGTAAGTCGGGCAGTGATGGTTACTTTACAGTGGGAGGTATGTCACGCCATGATGCTTACTGTACAGTGGGAGGAATGTCGGGCCGTGATGGTTACTGTACAGTGGGAGGAATGTCGGTGTGTAATGGTTACTGTACAGTGAGAGGTATGTCGGGATGTGTTGGTAACTGTACAGTGGGAGGTATGTCGGGGTGTGATGGTTAGTATACAGTGGGAGGTATGTCGTGCCGTGATGTTTACTATACAGTGGGAGGTATGTCGGGCCGTGACGGTTACTGTACAGTGGGAGGTATGTCGGGGTGTGATGGTTACTGTGCAGTGGGAGGTATGTCGGGGTGTGATGTTTACTGTACAGTGGGAGGTATGTCCCGCCGTGATGTTTACTGTACAGTGGGAGGTATGTTGGGGTGTGACGGTTAATGTACAGTGGGAGGTATGTCAGGGTGTGATGGTTACTGAACAGTGGGAGGTATGTCGGGCCGTGCTGGTTACTGTACAGTGGGAGGTTTGTCGCGGTGTGATGGTAAAAGTCCAGCGGGAGGTATGTCGGGCCGTGACGGTTACTGAAAAGTGGGAGGTATGTCGGGCCGTGACGGCTACTGTGCAGTGCGAGGTATGTCGGGCCGTGATGGTTACTGTACAGTGGGAGGTATGTCGGGCCGTGATGGTTACTGTACAGTGGGAGGTATGTCGGGCCGTGTTGGTTACTGTTCAGTGGGAGGTATGTCGGACCATGATGTTTACTGTACAGTGGGAAGTATGTCGTGCCGTGATATTTACTGTACAGTGGGATGTATGTCGGGGTGTGATGGATACTGTACAGTGGGAAGTATGTCGGGCCGTGACGGTTACTGAACAGTGGGAGGTATGTCGGGGTGTGATGGTTACTGTACAGTGAGAGATTTGTCGGGCCATGATGGTTACTGTACAGTGGGATGTATGTCGGCGTGTGATGGTTACTGTACAGTGGGAGGTATGTCCGGCCGTGATGGTTACTATAGTGTGGGAGGTATGTCACGCCGTGATGTTACTGTATAGTGGGAGGTATGTCGGGCTGTGGTGGTTACTGTACAGTGGGAGGTATGTCGGGCCATGATGGTTACTGTACAGTGGGAGGTATGTCGGGCCGTGATGATTACTGTACAGTGGGAGGTATGTCGGGACGTGATGGTTACTGTATGGTGGGAGGTAAGTCGGGCCGTGATGGTTACTTTACAGTGGGAGGTATGTCACGCCATGATGCTTACTGTACAGTGGGAGGAATGTCGGGCCGTGATGGTTATTGTACAGTGGGAGGAATGTCGGTGTGTAATGGTTACTGTACAGAGGGAGGTATGTCGGGATGTGTTGGTAACTGTACAGTGGGAGGTATGTCGGGGTGTGATGGTTACTGTACAGTGGGAGGTATGTCGGGGTGTGATCGTTACTGTACAGTGGGAGGTATGTCGGGGTGTGATGGTTAGTATACAGTGGGAGGTATGTCGTGCCGTGATGTTTACTATACAGTGGGAGGTATGTCGGGCCGTGACGGTTACTGTACAGTGGGAGGTATGTCGGGGTGTGATGGTTACTGTGCAGTGTGAGGTATGTCGGGGTGTGACGTTTACTGTGCAGTGGGAGGTATGTCGCGCTATGATTGTTACTGTACAGTGGGAGGTATGTCACGCCCTGATGGTTTCTGTACAGTGGGAGGTATGTCGGGGTGTGATGGTTACTGTACAGTGGAATATATGCCGGGCAGTGATGGTTACAGTACAGTGGGAAATATGTCGGGCCGTGATGGTTAATATACAGTGGGAGGTATGTCGGGCCGTTATGGTTACTGTACAGTGGGAGGTATGTCGTTGTGTGACGGTTATTGTACAGTGGGTGGTATGACGGGCCGCGTTGGTGACGGTACAGTGGGAGGTATGTCTGGCCGTGATGGTTACTGTACAGTGGGAGGTATCTCGGGCCATGATGGTTACTGTGCAGTGGGAGGTATGTCGGGCCGTGATGGTTACTGTACAGTGGGAGGTATGTTGGGCCGTGTTGGTTACTGTTCAGTGGGAGGTATGTCGGGCCATGATGTTTACTGTACAGTGGGAAGTATGTCGTGCCGTGATGTTTACTGTACAGTGGAAGGTATGTCGGTACGTGTTGGTTACTGTACAGTGGGAGGGATGTCGGTGTGTGATGGTTACTGTACAGTGGGAGGGATGTCGGGCTGTCATGGTTACTGTACAGTGGGATGTATGTCGGGGTGTGATGGTTACTGTGCAGTGAGAGGTTTGTCGGGCCATGATGGTTACTGTACAGTGGGATGTATGTCGGTGTGTGATGGTTACTGTACTTTGGGAGGTATGTCCGGCCGTGATGGTTACTATACAGTGGGAGGTATGTCACGCCGTGATGATTACTGTACAGTGGGAGGTATGTCGGGCTGTGATGGTTACTATACAGTGGGAGGTATGTCGGGTTGTGATGGTTACTGTACAGTGGGAGGTTTGTCGGTCCGTGTTGGTTACTGTACAGTGGGAGGAATGTCGGGCCGTGATGATTACTGTACAGTGGGAGGTATGTCGGGCCGTGATGATTACTGTACAGTGGGAGGTATGTCGGGCCGTGCTGCGTACTGTACAGTAGGAGGTATGTCGGGCCGTGATGGTTTCTGTACAGTGGGAGGTAAGTCGGGCCGTGATGGTTACTGTACAATGGGAGGTTTGTCGGTCCGTGTTGGTTACTGTACAGTGGGAGGAATGTCGCGCCGTGATGGTTACTTTACAGTGGGAGGTATGTCGGGCCGTGATGATTACTGTACAGTGGGAGGTATGTCGGGCCGTGATGATTACTGTACAGTGGGAGGTATGTCGGGCCGTGATGATTACTGTACAGTGGGAGGTATGTCGGGCCGTGATGATTACTGTACAGTGGGAGGTATGTCGGGGTGTGATGGTTACTGTACAGTGGGAGGTATGTCGGGACGTGATGGTTACTGTATGGTGGGAGGTAAGTAGGGCCGTGATGGTTACTTTACAGTGGGAGGTATGTCACGCCATGATGCTTACTGTACAGTGGGAGGAATGTCGGGCTGTGATGGTTACTGTACAGTGGGAGGAATGTCGGGCCGTGATGGTTACTTTACAGTGGGAGGTATGTCACGCCATGATGGTTACTGTACAGTGGGAGCAATGTCGGGCCGTGATGGTTACTGTACAGTAGGAGGAATGTCGGGGTGTAATGGTTACTGTACAGTGAGAGGTATGTCGGGATGTGTTGATTACTGTACAGTGGGAGGTATGTCGGGGTGTGATGGTTACTGTACAGTGGGAGGTATGTCGGGGTGTGATCGTTACTGTACAGTGGGAGGTATGTCGGGGTGTGATGGTGACTGTACAGTGGGAGGTATTTCGTGCCGTGATGTTTACTATAACGTGGGAGGTATGTCGGGCCGTGATGGTTACTGTACAGTGGGAGGTATGTCGGGGTGTGATGGTTACTGTACAGTGGGAGTTATGTCGGGCCATGATGGTTACTGTAAAGTGGGAGGTATGTCGGGCCTTGACGGTTACTGAAAAGTGGGAGGTATTTCGGGGTGTGACGGTTACTGTACAGTGGGACGTATGAGGGGCCGTGATGGTTACTGTAAAATGGGAGGTATGCCGGGCCGTGTTGGTTACTGTACAGTGGGAGGTATGTCGGGGTGTGACGATTACGGTGTAGTGGGAGGTATGTCGCGCTATGATTGTTACTGTACAGTGGGAGGTATGTCACGCCGTGATGGTTACTGTACAGTGGGAGGTATGTCGGGGTGTGATGGTTACTGTACAGTGGTAGGTATGTCGGGGTGTGACGTTAATGTGCAGTGGGATGTATGTCGCGCTATGATTGTTACTGTACAGTAGGAGGTATGTCACGCCGTGATGGTTATTGTACAGTGGGAGGTATGTCGGGGTGTGATGGTTACTGTACAGTGGGAGGTATGCCGGGCCGTGATGGTTACTGTACAGTGGAAAATATGTCGGGCCGTGATGGTTAATATACAGTGGGAGGTATGTCGGGCCGTTATGGTTACTGTACAGTGGGAGGTATGTCGTTGTGTGACGGTTATTGTACAGTGGGAGGTATGACGGGCCGTGTTGGTTACGGTACAGTGGGAGGTATGTCTGGCCGTGATGGTTACTGTATAGTGGGAGGTATGTCGGGCCATGATGGTTACTGTACAGTGGGAGGTATGTCGGGCCGTGATGGTTACTGTACAGTGGGAGGTATGTCGGGCCATGTTGGATACTGTTCAGTGGGAGGTATGTCGGGCCATGATGTTTACTGTACAGTGGGAAGTATGTCGTGCCGTGATGTTTACTGTACAGTGGGAGGTATGTCGGTACGTGTTGGTTACTGTACAGTGGGAGGGATGTCGGTGTGTGATGGTTACTGTACAGTGGGAGGGATGTCGGCGTGTGATGGTTACTGTACAGTGGGAGGTATGTCCGGCCGTGATGGTTACTATACAGTGGGAGGTATGTCACGCCGTGATGATTACTGTATAGTGGGAGGTATGTCGGGCTGTGGTGGTTACTGTACAGTGGGAGGTATGTCGGGCCATGATGGTTACTGTACAGTGGGAGGTATGTCGGGCCGTGATGATTACTGTACAGTGGGAGGTATGTCGGGACGTGATGGTTACTGTATGGTGGGAGGTAAGTCGGGCCGTGATGGTTACTTTACAGTGGGAGGTATGTCACGCCATGATGCTTACTGTACAGTGGGAGGAATGTCAGGCCGTGATGGTTACTGTACAGTGGGAGGAATGTCGGTGTGTAATGGTTACTGTACAGTGAGAGGTATGTCGGGATGTGTTGGTAACTGTACAGTGGGAGGTATGTCGGGGTGTGATGGTTAGTATACAGTGGGAGGTATGTCGTGCCGTGATGTTTACTATACAGTGGGAGGTATGTCGGGCCGTGACGGTTACTGTACAGTGGGAGGTATGTCGGGGTGTGATGGTTACTGTGCAGTGGGAGGTATGTCGGGGTGTGATGTTTACTGTACAGTGGGAGGTATGTCCCGCCGTGATGTTTACTGTACAGTGGGAGGTATGTTGGGGTGTGACGGTTAATGTACAGTGGGAGGTATGTCAGGGTGTGATGGTTACTGAACAGTGGGAGGTATGTCGGGCCGTGCTGGTTACTGTACAGTGGGAGGTTTGTCGCGGTGTGATGGTTAATGTCCAGCGGGAGGTATGTCGGGCCGTGACGGTTACTGAAAAGTGGGAGGTATGTCGGGCCGTGACGGCTACTGTGCAGTGCGAGGTATGTCGGGCCGTGATGGTTACTGTACAGTGGGAGGTATGTCGGGCCGTGATGGTTACTGTACAGTGGGAGGTATGTCGGGCCGTGTTGGTTACTGTTCAGTGGGAGGTATGTCGGGCCATGATGTTTACTGTACAGTGGGAAGTATGTCGTGCCGTGATATTTACTGTACAGTGGGATGTATGTCGGGGTGTGATGGATACTGTACAGTGGGAAGTATGTCGGGCCGTGACGGTTACTGAACAGTGGGAGGTATGTCGGGGTGTGATGGTTACTGTACAGTGAGAGGTTTGTCGGGCCATGATGGTTACTGTACAGTGGGATGTATGTCGGCGTGTGATGGTTACTGTACAGTGGGAGGTATGTCCGGCCGTGATGGTTACTATAGTGTGGGAGGTATGTCACGCCGTGATGTTACTGTATAGTGGGAGGTATGTCGGGCTGTGGTGGTTACTGTACAGTGGGAGGTATGTCGGGCCATGATGGTTACTGTACAGTGGGAGGTATGTCGGGCCGTGATGATTACTGTACAGTGGGAGGTATGTCGGGACGTGATGGTTACTGTATGGTGGGAGGTAAGTCGGGCCGTGATGGTTACTTTACAGTGGGAGGTATGTCACGCCATGATGCTTACTGTACAGTGGGAGGAATGTCGGGCCGTGATGGTTATTGTACAGTGGGAGGAATGTCGGTGTGTAATGGTTACTGTACAGAGGGAGGTATGTCGGGATGTGTTGGTAACTGTACAGTGGGAGGTATGTCGGGGTGTGATGGTTACTGTACAGTGGGAGGTATGTCGGGGTGTGATCGTTACTATACAGTGGGAGGTATGTCGGGGTGTGATGGTTAGTATACAGTGGGAGGTATGTCGTGCCGTGATGTTTACTATACAGTGGGAGGTATGTCGGGCCGTGACGGTTACTGTACAGTGGGAGGTATGTCGGGGTGTGATGGTTACTGTGCAGTGTGAGGTATGTCGGGGTGTGACGTTTACTGTGCAGTGGGAGGTATGTCGCGCTATGATTGTTACTGTACAGTGGGAGGTATGTCACGCCCTGATGGTTTCTGTACAGTGGGAGGTATGTCGGGGTGTGATGGTTACTGTACAGTGGAATATATGCCGGGCAGTGATGGTTACAGTACAGTGGGAAATATGTCGGGCCGTGATGGTTAATATACAGTGGGAGGTATGTCGGGCCGTTATGGTTACTGTACAGTGGGAGGTATGTCGTTGTGTGACGGTTATTGTACAGTGGGTGGTATGACGGGCCGCGTTGGTGACGGTACAGTGGGAGGTATGTCTGGCCGTGATGGTTACTGTACAGTGGGAGGTATCTCGGGCCATGATGGTTACTGTGCAGTGGGAGGTATGTCGGGCCGTGATGGTTACTGTACAGTGGGAGGTATGTTGGGCCGTGTTGGTTACTGTTCAGTGGGAGGTATGTCGGGCCATGATGTTTACTGTACAGTGGGAAGTATGTCGTGCCGTGATGTTTACTGTACAGTGGAAGGTATGTCGGTACGTGTTGGTTACTGTACAGTGGGAGGGATGTCGGTGTGTGATGGTTACTGTACAGTGGGAGGGATGTCGGGCTGTCATGGTTACTGTACAGTGGGATGTATGTCGGGGTGTGATGGTTACTGTGCAGTGAGAGGTTTGTCGGGCCATGATGGTTACTGTACAGTGGGATGTATGTCGGTGTGTGATGGTTACTGTACTTTGGGAGGTATGTCCGGCCGTGATGGTTACTATACAGTGGGAGGTATGTCACGCCGTGATGATTACTGTACAGTGGGAGGTATGTCGGGCTGTGATGGTTACTATACAGTGGGAGGTATGTCGGGTTGTGATGGTTACTGTACAGTGGGAGGTTTGTCGGTCCGTGTTGGTTACTGTACAGTGGGAGGAATGTCGGGCCGTGATGATTACTGTACAGTGGGAGGTATGTCGGGCCGTGATGATTACTGTACAGTGGGAGGTATGTCGGGCCGTGCTGCGTACTGTACAGTAGGAGGTATGTCGGGCCGTGATGGTTTCTGTACAGTGGGAGGTAAGTCGGGCCGTGATGGTTACTGTACAATGGGAGGTTTGTCGGTCCGTGTTGGTTACTGTACAGTGGGAGGAATGTCGCGCCGTGATGGTTACTTTACAGTGGGAGGTATGTCGGGCCGTGATGATTACTGTACAGTGGGAGGTATGTCGGGCCGTGATGATTACTGTACAGTGGGAGGTATGTCGGGCCGTGATGATTACTGTACAGTGGGAGGTATGTCGGGCCGTGATGATTACTGTACAGTGGGAGGTATGTCGGGGTGTGATGGTTACTGTACAGTGGGAGGTATGTCGGGACGTGATGGTTACTGTATGGTGGGAGGTAAGTAGGGCCGTGATGGTTACTTTACAGTGGGAGGTATGTCACGCCATGATGCTTACTGTACAGAAGGAGGAATGTCGGGCCGTGATGGTTACTGTACAGTGGGAGGAATGTCGGGCCGTGATGGTTACTTTACAGTGGGAGGTATGTCACGCCATGATGGTTACTGTACAGTGGGAGCAATGTCGGGCCGTGATGGTTACTGTACAGTAGGAGGAATGTCGGGGTGTAATGGTTACTGTACAGTGAGAGGTATGTCGGGATGTGTTGATTACTGTACAGTGGGAGGTATGTCGGGGTGTGATGGTTACTGTACAGTGGGAGGTATGTCGGGGTGTGATCGTTACTGTACAGTGGGAGGTATGTCGGGGTGTGATGGTGACTGTACAGTGGGAGGTATTTCGTGCCGTGATGTTTACTATAACGTGGGAGGTATGTCGGGCCGTGATGGTTACTGTACAGTGGGAGGTATGTCGGGGTGTGATGGTTACTGTACAGTGGGAGTTATGTCGGGCCATGATGGTTACTGTAAAGTGGGAGGTATGTCGGGCCTTGACGGTTACTGAAAAGTGGGAGGTATTTCGGGGTGTGACGGTTACTGTACAGTGGGACGTATGACGGGCCGTGATGGTTACTGTAAAATGGGAGGTATGCCGGGCCGTGTTGGTTACTGTACAGTGGGAGGTATGTCGGGGTGTGACGATTACGGTGCAGTGGGAGGTATGTCGCGCTATGATTGTTACTGTACAGTGGGAGGTATGTCACGCCGTGATGGTTACTGTACAGTGGGAGGTATGTCGGGGTGTGATGGTTACTGTACAGTGGTAGGTATGTCGGGGTGTGACGTTAATGTGCAGTGGGATGTATGTCGCGCTATGATTGTTACTGTACAGTAGGAGGTATGTCACGCCGTGATGGTTATTGTACAGTGGGAGGTATGTCGGGGTGTGATGGTTACTGTACAGTGGGAGGTATGCCGGGCCGTGATGGTTACTGTACAGTGGAAAATATGTCGGGCCGTGATGGTTAATATACAGTGGGAGGTATGTCGGGCCGTTATGGTTACTGTACAGTGGGAGGTATGTCGTTGTGTGACGGTTATTGTACAGTGGGAGGTATGACGGGCCGTGTTGGTTACGGTACAGTGGGAGGTATGTCTGGCCGTGATGGTTACTGTATAGTGGGAGGTATGTCGGGCCATGATGGTTACTGTACAGTGGGAGGTATGTCGGGCCGTGATGGTTACTGTACAGTGGGAGGTATGTCGGGCCGTGTTGGATACTGTTCAGTGGGAGGTATGTCGGGCCATGATGTTTACTGTACAGTGGGAAGTATGTCGTGCCGTGATGTTTACTGTACAGTGGGAGGTATGTCGGTACGTGTTGGTTACTGTACAGTGGGAGGGATGTCGGTGTGTGATGGTTACTGTACAGTGGGAGGGATGTCGGCGTGTGATGGTTACTGTACAGTGGGAGGTATGTCCGGCCGTGATGGTTACTATACAGTGGGAGGTATGTCACGCCGTGATGATTACTGTATAGTGGGAGGTATGTCGGGCTGTGGTGGTTACTGTACAGTGGGAGGTATGTCGGGCCATGATGGTTACTGTACAGTGGGAGGTATGTCGGGCCGTGATGATTACTGTACAGTGGGAGGTATGTCGGGACGTGATGGTTACTGTATGGTGGGAGGTAAGTCGGGCCGTGATGGTTACTTTACAGTGGGAGGTATGTCACGCCATGATGCTTACTGTACAGTGGGAGGAATGTCAGGCCGTGATGGTTACTGTACAGTGGGAGGAATGTCGGTGTGTAATGGTTACTGTACAGTGAGAGGTATGTCGGGATGTGTTGGTAACTGTACAGTGGGAGGTATGTCGGGGTGTGATGGTTAGTATACAGTGGGAGGTATGTCGTGCCGTGATGTTTACTATACAGTGGGAGGTATGTCGGGCCGTGACGGTTACTGTACAGTGGGAGGTATGTCGGGGTGTGATGGTTACTGTGCAGTGGGAGGTATGTCGGGGTGTGATGTTTACTGTACAGTGGGAGGTATGTCCCGCCGTGATGTTTACTGTACAGTGGGAGGTATGTTGGGGTGTGACGGTTAATGTACAGTGGGAGGTATGTCAGGGTGTGATGGTTACTGAACAGTGGGAGGTATGTCGGGCCGTGCTGGTTACTGTACAGTGGGAGGTTTGTCGCGGTGTGATGGTTAATGTCCAGCGGGAGGTATGTCGGGCCGTGACGGTTACTGAAAAGTGGGAGGTATGTCGGGCCGTGACGGCTACTGTGCAGTGCGAGGTATGTCGGGCCGTGATGGTTACTGTACAGTGGGAGGTATGTCGGGCCGTGATGGTTACTGTACAGTGGGAGGTATGTCGGGCCGTGTTGGTTACTGTTCAGTGGGAGGTATGTCGGGCCATGATGTTTACTGTACAGTGGGAAGTATGTCGTGCCGTGATATTTACTGTACAGTGGGATGTATGTCGGGGTGTGATGGATACTGTACAGTGGGAAGTATGTCGGGCCGTGACGGTTACTGAACAGTGGGAGGTATGTCGGGGTGTGATGGTTACTGTACAGTGAGAGGTTTGTCGGGCCATGATGGTTACTGTACAGTGGGATGTATGTCGGCGTGTGATGGTTACTGTACAGTGGGAGGTATGTCCGGCCGTGATGGTTACTATAGTGTGGGAGGTATGTCACGCCGTGATGTTACTGTATAGTGGGAGGTATGTCGGGCTGTGGTGGTTACTGTACAGTGGGAGGTATGTCGGGCCATGATGGTTACTGTACAGTGGGAGGTATGTCGGGCCGTGATGATTACTGTACAGTGGGAGGTATGTCGGGACGTGATGGTTACTGTATGGTGGGAGGTAAGTCGGGCCGTGATGGTTACTTTACAGTGGGAGGTATGTCACGCCATGATGCTTACTGTACAGTGGGAGGAATGTCGGGCCGTGATGGTTATTGTACAGTGGGAGGAATGTCGGTGTGTAATGGTTACTGTACAGAGGGAGGTATGTCGGGATGTGTTGGTAACTGTACAGTGGGAGGTATGTCGGGGTGTGATGGTTACTGTACAGTGGGAGGTATGTCGGGGTGTGATCGTTACTGTACAGTGGGAGGTATGTCGGGGTGTGATGGTTAGTATACAGTGGGAGGTATGTCGTGCCGTGATGTTTACTATACAGTGGGAGGTATGTCGGGCCGTGACGGTTACTGTACAGTGGGAGGTATGTCGGGGTGTGATGGTTACTGTGCAGTGTGAGGTATGTCGGGGTGTGATGTTTACTGTACAGTGGGAGGTATGTCCCGCCGTGATGTTTACTGTACAGTGGGAGGTATGTTGGGGTGTGACGGTTAATGTACAGTGGGAGGTATGTCAGGGTGTGATGGTTACTGAACAGTGGGAGGTATGTCGGGCCGTGCTGGTTACTGTACAGTGGGAGGTTTGTCGCGGTGTGATGGTTAATGTCCAGCGGGAGGTATGTCGGGCCGTGACGGTTACTGAAAAGTGGGAGGTATGTCGGGCCGTGACGGCTACTGTGCAGTGCGAGGTATGTCGGGCCGTGATGGTTACTGTACAGTGGGAGGTATGTCGGGCCGTGATGGTTACTGTACATTGGGAGGTATGTCGGGCCGTGTTGGTTACAGTTCAGTGGGAGGTATGTCGGGCCATGATGTTTACTGTACAGTGGGAAGTATGTCGTGCCGTGATATTTACTGTACAGTGGGATGTATGTCGGGGTGTGATGGATACTGTACAGTGGGAAGTATGTCGGGCCGTGACGGTTACTGAACAGTGGGAGGTATGTCGGGGTGTGACGGTTACTGTAGAGTGGGAGGTATGTCGGGCCGTGATGGTTACTGTACAGTGGGAGGTATGTTTTGGGGCGTGTTGCTTACGATACAGTGGGAGGTATGTCGGGGTGTGATGTCTACTGTACAGTGGGAGGTTTGTTGGGGTGTGACGGTTAATGTACAGTGGGAGGTATGTCGGGGTGTGATGGTTAATGTACAGTGGGGGGTAGGTCGGGGTGTGATGGTTACTGTACAGTGGGAGGTATGTCGGGGTGTGATGGTTACTGTACAGTGGGAGGTATGTCGGGCCGTGTTGGTTACTGTACAGTGGGAGGTATGTCGGGGAGTGATGGATACTGTACAGTGGGAAGTATGTCGGGCCGAGACGGTTACTGAACAGTGGGAGGTATGTCGGGGTGTGACGGTTACTGTAGAGTGGGAGGTATGTCGGGCCGTGATGCTTACTGTACAGTGGGAGGAATGTCGGGCCGTGATGGTTACTGTACAGTGGGAGGAATGTCGGTGTGTAATGGTTACTGTACAGTGAGAGGTATGTCGGGATGTGTTGGTAACTGTACAGTGGGAGGTATGTCGGGGTGTGATGGTTACTGTACAGTGGGAGGTAAGTCGGGGTGTGATCGTTACTGTACAGTGGGAGGTATGTCGGGGTGTGATGGTTAGTATACAGTGGGAGGTATGTCGTGCCGTGATGTTTACTATACAGTGGGAGGTATGTCGGGGTGTGATGGTTACTGTACAGTGGGAGGTATGTCGGGGTGTGATGGTTACTGTACAGTGGGAGGTATGTCGGGGTGTGATGTTTACTGTACAGTGGGAGGTATGTCCCGCCGTGATGTTTACTGTACAGTGGGAGGTATGTTGGGGTGTGACGGTTAATGTACAGTGGGAGGTATGTCAGGGTGTGATGGTTACTGAACAGTGGGAGGTATGTCGGGGTGTGACGGTTACTGTAAATTGGGAGGTATGTCGGGGTGTGACTGTTACTGTAAAGTGGGAGGTATGTCGGGCCGTGCTGGTTACTGTATAGTGGGAGGTTTGTCGCGGTGTGATGGTTAATGTCCAGCGGGAGGTATGTCGGGCCGTGACGGTTACTGAAAAGTGAGAGGTATGTCGGGCCGTGACGGCTACTGTGCAGTGCGAGGTATGTCGGGCCGTGATGGTTACTGTACAGTGGGAGGTATGTCGGGCCGTGATGGTTACTGTACATTGGGAGGTATGTCGGGCCGTGTTGGTTACTGTTCAGTGGGAGGTATGTCGGGCCATGATGTTTACTGTACAGTGGGAAGTATGTCGTGCCGTGATATTTACTGTACAGTGGGATGTATGTCGGGGTGTGATGGATACTGTACAGTGGGAAGTATGTCGGGCCGTGACGGTTACTGAACAGTGGGAGGTATGTCGGGGTGTGACGGTTACTGTAGAATGGGAGGTATGTCGGGCCGTGATGGTTACTGTACAGTGGGAGGTATGTTTTGGGGCGTGTTGCTTACGATACAGTGGGAGGTATGTCGGGGTGTGATGTCTACTGTACAGTGGGAGGTTTGTTGGGGTGTGACGGTTAATGTACAGTGGGAGGTATGTCGGGGTGTGATGGTTACTGTACAGTAGGGGGTAGGTCGGGGTGTGATGGTTACTGTACAGTGGGAGGTATGTCGGGGTGTGATGGTTACTGTACAGTGGGAGGTATATCGGGCTGTGTTGGTTACTGTACAGTGGGAGGTATGTTGGGGTGTGATGGATACTGTACAGTGGGAAGTATGACGGGCCGAGACGGTTACTGAACAGTGGGAGGTATGTCGGGGTGTGACGGTTACTGTAGAGTGGGAGGTATGTCGGGCCGTGATGGTTACTGTACAGTGGGAGGTATGTTTTGGGGCGTGTTGCTTACGATACAGTGGGAGGTATGTCGGGCCGTGACGGTTCCTGAACAGTGGGAGGTATGTCCGTCCGTGATGGTTACTGTACAGTGGGAGGGATGTCGGGGCGTGATGGTAAGTGCACATGGGCAGGTCTGTCGAGGTGTGATGGTTACTGTACAGTGGGTGGTATGTCGGGGTGTGATGGTTTCTGTGCAGTGGGAGGTTTGTCGGGCCGTGATGGTTAATATACTGTGAAGGTATGTCGGGCCGTGATTGTTACTGTACAGTGGGAGGTATGTCGGGCCGTGATGGTTATGGTACAGTGGGAGGTATGTCACGCCGTGATGGTTACTGTACAGTGGGAGGGATGTCGGGGTGTGATGGTTACTGTACAGTGGGAGGTTTGTCGGGCCGTGATGGTTACTGTACAGTGGGAGGTATGTCGGGCCGTGATGGTTATGGTACAGTGGGAGGTATGTCACACCGTGATGGTTACTGTACAGTGGAAGGTATGTCACCCCGTGATGGTTACTGTACAGGGGGAGGTATGTCGGGCTGTGATGGTTACTGTACAGTGGGAGGTATGTCGGGACGTGATGGTTAATATACAGTGGGAGGTATGTCGGTCCGCTTTGGTTACTATACAGTGGGAGTTATGTCGGTTCGTGTTGGTTACGGTACAGTGGGAGGTATGTCGGGCCGTGGTTGTAACTGTACAGTGGGAGGTATGTCGGGCCGTGGTGGTAACTGCACAGTGGGAGGTATGTCGGGCCGTGATGGTTATTGAACAGTGGGAGATCTGTCAGGCCGTGATGGTTCCTGTACAGTGGGAGATATGTCGTTCCGTGATGGTTACTGATCAGTGGGAGCTATGTCCTGCCGTGATGTTTCCTGTACAGAGGGAGGTCTGTTTTGGGGCGTGTTGGTTACGGTACAGTGGGAGGTATGTCGGGCTATGATGTTTACTGTACAGTGGGAGGTATGTCGCGCCATGATGGTAACTGTACAGTGGGAGGTATGTCACGCCGTGATGGTTACTGCACAGTGGGAGGTATGTCGGCCCGTGATGGTTACTGTACAGTGGGAGGTATGTCGGGGTTTGACGGTTAATGTGCAGTGGGAGGTATGTCGGGGTGTGATGGTTACTGTACAGTGGGAGGTATGTCGGGGTGTGATGGTTACTGTACAGTGGGAGGTATGTCGGGGTGTGATGTTTACTGTACAGTGGGAGGTATGTCCCGCCGTGATGTTTACTGTACAGTGGGAGGTATGTTGGGGTGTGACGGTTAATGTACAGTGGGAGGTATGTCAGGGTGTGATGGTTACTGAACAGTGGGAGGTATGTCGGGGTGTGACGGTTACTGTAAAGTGGGAGGTATGTCGGGGTGTGACTGTTACTGTAAAGTGGGAGGTATGTCGGGCCGTGCTGGTTACTGTATAGTGGGAGGTTTGTCGCGGTGTGATGGTTAATGTCCAGCGGGAGGTATGTCGGGCCGTGACGGTTACTGAAAAGTGAGAGGTATGTCGGGCCGTGACGGCTACTGTGCAGTGCGAGGTATGTCGGGCCGTGATGGTTACTGTACAGTGGGAGGTATGTCGGGCCGTGATGGTTACTGTACATTGGGAGGTATGTCGGGCCGTGTTGGTTACTGTTCAGTGGGAGGTATGTCGGGCCATGATGTTTACTGTACAGTGGGAAGTATGTCGTGCCGTGATATTTACTGTACAGTGGGATGTATGTCGGGGTGTGATGGATACTGTACAGTGGGAAGTATGTCGGGCCGTGACGGTTACTGAACAGTGGGAGGTATGTCGGGGTGTGACGGTTACTGTAGAATGGGAGGTATGTCGGGCCGTGATGGTTACTGTACAGTGGGAGGTATGTTTTGGGGCGTGTTGCTTACGATACAGTGGGAGGTATGTCGGGGTGTGATGTCTACTGTACAGTGGGAGGTTTGTTGGGGTGTGACGGTTAATGTACAGTGGGAGGTATGTCGGGGTGTGATGGTTACTGTACAGTAGGGGGTAGGTCGGGGTGTGATGGTTACTGTACAGTGGGAGGTATGTCGGGGTGTGATGGTTACTGTACAGTGGGAGGTATATCGGGCTGTGTTGGTTACTGTACAGTGGGAGGTATGTCGGGGTGTGATGGATACTGTACAGTGGGAAGTATGACGGGCCGAGACGGTTACTGAACAGTGGGAGGTATGTCGGGGTGTGACGGTTACTGTAGAGTGGGAGGTATGTCGGGCCGTGATGGTTACTGTACAGTGGGAGGTATGTTTTGGGGCGTGTTGCTTACGATACAGTGGGAGGTATGTCGGGCCGTGACGGTTCCTGAACAGTGGGAGGTATGTCGGTCCGTGATGGTTACTGTACAGTGGGAGGGATGTCGGGGCGTGATGGTTACTGCACATGGGCAGGTCTGTCGGGGTGTGATGGTTACTGTACAGTGGGTGGTATGTCGGGGTGTGATGGTTTCTGTGCAGTGGGAGGTTTGTCGGGCCGTGATGGTTAATATACTGTGAAGGTATGTCGGGCCGTGATTGTTACTGTACAGTGGGAGGTATGTCGGGCCGTGATGGTTATGGTACAGTGGGAGGTATGTCACGCCGTGATGGTTACTGTACAGTGGGAGGGATGTCGGGGTGTGATGGTTACTGTACAGTGGGAGGTTTGTCGGGCCGTGATGGTTACTGTACAGTGGGTGGTATGTCGGGCCGTGATGGTTATGGTACAGTGGGAGGTATGTCACACCGTGATGGTTACTGTACAGTGGAAGGTATGTCACCCCGTGATGGTTACTGTACAGGGGGAGGTATGTCGGGCTGTGATGGTTACTGTACAGTGGGAGGTATGTCGGGCCGTGATGGTTAATATACAGTGGGAGGTATGTCGGGCCGCTTTGGTTACTATACAGTGGGAGTTATGTCGGTTCGTGTTGGTTACGGTACAGTGGGAGGTATGTCGGGCCGTGGTTGTAACTGTACAGTGGGAGGTATGTCGGGCCGTGGTGGTAACTGCACAGTGGGAGGTATGTCGGGCCGTGATGGTTATTGAACAGTGGGAGATCTGTCAGGCCGTGATGGTTCCTGTACAGTGGGAGATATGTCGTTCCGTGATGGTTACTGATCAGTGGGAGCTATGTCCTGCCGTGATGTTTCCTGTACAGAGGGAGGTCTGTTTTGGGGCGTGTTGGTTACGGTACAGTGGGAGGTATGTCGGGCTATGATGTTTACTGTACAGTGGGAGGTATGTCGCGCCATGATGGTAACTGTACAGTGGGAGGTATGTCACGCCGTGATGGTTACTGCACAGTGGGAGGTATGTCGGCCCGTGATGGTTACTGTACAGTGGGAGGTATGTCGGGGTTTGACGGTTAATGTGCAGTGGGAGGTATGTCGGGGTGTGATGGTTACTGTACAGTGGGAGGTATGTCGGGGTGTGATGGTTACTGTACAGTGGGAGGTATGTCGGGGTGTGATGTTTACTGTACAGTGGGAGGTATGTCCCGCCGTGATGTTTACTGTACAGTGGGAGGTATGTTGGGGTGTGACGGTTAATGTACAGTGGGAGGTATGTCAGGGTGTGATGGTTACTGAACAGTGGGAGGTATGTCGGGGTGTGACGGTTACTGTAAAGTGGGAGGTATGTCGGGGTGTGACTGTTACTGTAAAGTGGGAGGTATGTCGGGCCGTGCTGGTTACTGTATAGTGGGAGGTTTGTCGCGGTGTGATGGTTAATGTCCAGCGGGAGGTATGTCGGGCCGTGACGGTTACTGAAAAGTGAGAGGTATGTCGGGCCGTGACGGCTACTGTGCAGTGCGAGGTATGTCGGGCCGTGATGGTTACTGTACAGTGGGAGGTATGTCGGGCCGTGATGGTTACTGTACATTGGGAGGTATGTCGGGCCGTGTTGGTTACTGTTCAGTGGGAGGTATGTCGGGCCATGATGTTTACTGTACAGTGGGAAGTATGTCGTGCCGTGATATTTACTGTACAGTGGGATGTATGTCGGGGTGTGATGGATACTGTACAGTGGGAAGTATGTCGGGCCGTGACGGTTACTGAACAGTGGGAGGTATGTCGGGGTGTGACGGTTACTGTAGAATGGGAGGTATGTCGGGCCGTGATGGTTACTGTACAGTGGGAGGTATGTTTTGGGGCGTGTTGCTTACGATACAGTGGGAGGTATGTCGGGGTGTGATGTCTACTGTACAGTGGGAGGTTTGTTGGGGTGTGACGGTTAATGTACAGTGGGAGGTATGTCGGGGTGTGACGGTTACTGTACAGTAGGGGGTAGGTCGGGGTGTGATGGTTACTGTACAGTGGGAGGTATGTCGGGGTGTGATGGTTACTGTACAGTGGGAGGTATATCGGGCTGTGTTGGTTACTGTACAGTGGGAGGTATGTCGGGGTGTGATGGATACTGTACAGTGGGAAGTATGACGGGCCGAGACGGTTACTGAACAGTGGGAGGTATGTCGGGGTGTGACGGTTACTGTAGAGTGGGAGGTATGTCGGGACGTGATGGTTACTGTACAGTGGGAGGTATGTTTTGGGGCGTGTTGCTTACGATACAGTGGGAGGTATGTCGGGCCGTGACGGTTCCTGAACAGTGGGAGGTATGTCGGTCCGTGATGGTTACTGTACAGTGGGAGGGATGTCGGGGCGTGATGGTTACTGCACATGGGCAGGTCTGTCGGGGTGTGATGGTTACTGTACAGTGGGTGGTATGTCGGGGTGTGATGGTTTCTGTGCAGTGGGAGGTTTGTCGGGCCGTGATGGTTAATATACTGTGAAGGTATGTCGGGCCGTGATTGTTACTGTACAGTGGGAGGTATGTCGGGCCGTGATGGTTATGGTACAGTGGGAGGTATGTCACGCCGTGATGGTTACTGTACAGTGGGAGGGATGTCGGGGTGTGATGGTTACTGTACAGTGGGAGGTTTGTCGGGCCGTGATGGTTACTGTACAGTGGGTGGTATGTCGGGCCGTGATGGTTATGGTACAGTGGGAGGTATGTCACACCGTGATGGTTACTGTACAGTGGAAGGTATGTCACCCCGTGATGGTTACTGTACAGGGGGAGGTATGTCGGGCTGTGATGGTTACTGTACAGTGGGAGGTATGTCGGGCCGTGATGGTTAATATACAGTGGGAGGTATGTCGGGCCGCTTTGGTTACTATACAGTGGGAGTTATGTCGGTTCGTGTTGGTTACGGTACAGTGGGAGGTATGTCGGGCCGTAGTTGTAACTGTACAGTGGGAGGTATGTCGGGCCGTGGTGGTAACTGCACAGTGGGAGGTATGTCGGGCCGTGATGGTTATTGAACAGTGGGAGATCTGTCAGGCCGTGATGGTTCCTGTACAGTGGGAGATATGTCGTTCCGTGTTGGTTACTGATCAGTGGGAGCTATGTCCTGCCGTGATGTTTCCTGTACAGAGGGAGGTCTGTTTTGGGGCGTGTTGGTTACGGTACAGTGGGAGGTATGTCGGGCTATGATGTTTACTGTACAGTGGGAGGTATGTCGCGCCATGATGGTAACTGTACAGTGGGAGGTATGTCACGCCGTGATGGTTACTGCACAGTGGGAGGTATGTCGGCCCGTGATGGTTACTGTACAGTGGGAGGTATGTCGGGGTTTGACGGTTAATGTGCAGTGGGAGGTATGTCGGGGTGTGATGGTTACTGTACAGTGGGAGGTATGTCGGGGTGTGATGGTTACTGTACAGTGGGAGGTATGTCGGGCAGTGATGGTTACTGTACAGTGGGAGGTATGTCGGGCCGTGTTGGTTACTGTACAGTGGGAGGTATGTTGGGCCATGATGGTTACTGTACAGTGGGAGGTATATCGGGCCGTGATTGTTACTGTACAGTGGGAGGTATGTGGGGCCGTGATGTTTACTGTGCAGTGGGAGGTATGTCGCGCCATGATTGTTACTGTACAGTGGAAGGTATGTCACGCCGTGATGGTTACTGTACAGTGGGAGGTATGTCGGGCTGTAATGGTTACTGAACAGTGGGAGGTATGTCGGGCCGTGACGGTTACTGAACAGTGAGAGCTATTTCGGGCCGTGATGGTTTCTGTACAGTGGGAGGTATGTCGGGCCGTGTTGTTTACGGTACCGTGGGAGGTATGTCTGGCCGTGGTGGTTACTGTACAGAGGGAGGTATGTCGGGCCGTGATGGTTACTGTACAGTGGGATGTATGTCGGGCTGTGATGGTTACTGTACAGTGGGAGGTATGTCAGGCCGTGATTGTTCCTGTACTGTGGGAGGTATGTCGGTCCGTGATGGGTACTGTATATTGGGAGGGATGTCGGGGTGTGATGGTTACTATACAGTGGGAGGAATGTCGGGGTGTGATGGTTACTGCACATGGGCAGGTCTGTCGGGGTGTGATGGTTACTGTACAGTGGGTGGTATGTCCGTCTGTGATGGTTACTGTACAGTGGGAGGGATGTCGGGGTGTGATAGTTACTGTACAGTGGGAGGTATGTCACGCCGTGATGGTTACTGTACAGTGGGAGGAATGTCGGGGTGTGATGGTTACTGCACATGGGCAGGTCTGTCGGGGTGTGATGGTTACTGTACAGTGGGTGGTATGTCCGTCTGTGATGGTTACTGTACAGTGGGAGGGATGTCGGGGTGTGATGGTTACTGTACAGTGGGAGGTATGTCACGCCGTGATGGTTACTGTACAGTGGAAGGTATGTCACCCCGTGATGGTTACTGTAGAGGGGGAGGTATGTCGAGCTGTGTTGGTTACTGTACAGTGGGAAATATGTCGGGCCATGTTGGTTACTGTACAGTGGGAGGTATGTCGGGCCGTGATGGTTACTGTACAGTGGGTGGTAGGTCACGCCGTGATGGTTACTGTACAGTGGGAGGTATGTCGGGGTGTGACGGTTAATGTGCAGTGGGAGGTATGTCGGGGTGTGAAGGTTACTGTACAGTGGGAGGTATGTCGGGGTGTGATGGTTACTGTACAGTGGGAGGTATGTCGGGCAGTGATGGTTATGTTACAGTGGGAGGCATGTCGGGCCGTGTTGGTTACTGTACAGTGGGAGGTATGTCGGGCCATGATGGTTACTGTACAGTGGGAAATATGTCGGGCCGTGATGGTTAATATACAGTGGGAGGTATGTCGGGGTGTGATGATTACTGTACAGTGGGAAGTATGTCTGGCCGTGGTGGTTACTGTACAGTGGGAGGTATGTGGGGCCGTGATGTTTACTGTGCAGTGGGAGGTATGTCGCGCCATGATTGTTACTGTACAGTGGAATGTATGTCACGCCGTGATGGTTACTGTACAGTGGGAGGTATGTCGGGCTGTGATGGTTGCTGTACAATGGGAGTTATGTCGGGCCGTGACGGTTACTGAACAGTGGGAGGTATGTCGGGCCGTAACGTTTACTGAACAGTGGGAGCTGTTTCGGGCCGTGATGGTTTCTGTACAGTGGGAGGTATGTCGGGCCGTGTTGTTTACGGTACAGTGGGAGGTATGTCGGGCTGTGATGGTTACTGTACAGTGGGAGGTATGTCAGGCCGTGATTGTTCCTGTACTGTTGGAGGTATGTCGGTCCGTGATGGGTACTGTACAGTGGGAGGTTTGTCGGGCCGTGATGGTTACTGTACAGTGGGAGGTATGTCGGGGTGTGATGGTTACTGTACAGTGGGAGGTATGTCGGGGTGTGATGGGTATTGTACAGTGGGAGGTATGTCGGGGTGTGATGGTTACTGTACAGTGGGAGGTATGTCGGGGTGTGATGGGTATTGTACAGTGGGAGGTATGTCGGGGTGTGATGGTTACTGTACAGTGGGAGGTATGTCGGGCTGTGATGGTTACTGTACATTGGGAGGTAAGTCACGCCGTGATGGTTACTGTACAGTGGAAGGTATGTCACCTCGTGATGGTTACTGTACAGGGGGAGGTATGTCGGGCTGTGATGGTTACTGTACAGTGGGAGGTATGTCGGGCTGTGTTGGTTACTGTACATTGGGAAATATGTCGGGCCGTGATGGTTAATGTACTGTGGGAGGTATGTCGTCCGTTATGGTTACTGTACAGTGGGAGGTATGTCGTTGTGTGACTGTTAATGTACAGTGGGAGGTATGTCGGGCCGTGTTGGTTACGGTACAGTGGGAGGTATGTCTGGCCGTGGTGGTTACTGTACAGTGGGAGGTAAGTCGGGCCGTGATGGTTACTGTACAGTGGGAGGTATGTCGGGCCGTGATGGTTACTGGACAGTGGGAGGTATGTCAGGCCGTGATGGTTCCTGTACAGTGGGAGATATGTCGGTCCGTGATGGTTACTGATCAGTGGGAGGTATGTCGTGCCGTGATGTTTCCTGTACAGAGGGAGGTATGTTTAGGGGCGTGTTGGTTATGGTACAGGGGGAGATATGTCGGTCCATGATAGTTACTGTACAGTGGGAGGTATGTTGTGCCGTGATGTTTACTCTACAGTGGGAGGTATGTCGCGCCATGATGGTAACTGTACAGTGCGAGGTATGTCGGGGGCTGACGGTTACTGTACAGTGGGAGGTATGTCGGGCCGTGATGGTTACTGTACAGTGGGAGATATGTCGGTCGTGTTGGTTACTGTACAGTGGGAGGTATGTCGGGCCATGATGGTTACTGTACAGTGGGAGGTATGTCGGGCCATGATGGTTACTGTACAGTGGGAGGTATGTCGGGCCGTGATGGTTACTGTACAGTGGGAGGTATGTCGGGCCATGATGGTTACTGTACAGTGGGAGGTATGTCGGGGTGTGACGGTTACTGTACAGTGGGAGGTATGACGGGCCGTGATGGTTACTGTACAGTGGGAGGTATGTCGTGGTGTGATGGTTACTGAACAGTGGGAGGTATGACGGGCCGTGATGGTTACTGTACAGTTGGAGGTATGTCGGGGTATGATGGTTACTGAACAGTGGGAGATATGTCGGGGTGTGGTGGTTACTGTAAAGTGGGAGGTATGTCGGGCCGTGACGTTTACTGTGCAGTGGGAGGTATGTCGCGCTATAATGGTTACTATACAGTGGGAGGTATGTCACGCCGTGATGATTACTGTACAGTGGGAGGTATGTCGGGCCGTGATGGTTACTGTACAGTGGGAAATATGTCGGGCCGTGAAGGTTAATATACAGTGGGAGGTAAGTCGGGCCGTTATGGTTACTGTACAGTGGGAGGTATGTCGTTGTGTGACGGTTAATGTACAGTGGGAGGTATGTCGGGCTGTGTTGGTTACGGTACAGTGGGAGGAATGTCTGGCCGTGATGGTTACTGTCCTGTGGGAGGTATGTTGGGCCGTGATGGTTACTGTACAGTGGGAGGTAAGTCGGGCCGTTATGGTTACTGTACAGTGGGAGGGATGTCGGTGTGTGATGGTTACTGTACAGTGGGAGGTATGTCGGGCTGTCATGGTTACTGTACAGTGGGAGGGATGTCGGGGTGTGATGGTTACTGTGCAGTGAGATGTGTGTCGGGCCATGATGGTTACTGTACAGTGGGATGTATGTCGGCGTGTGATGGTTACTGTACAGTGGGAGGTATGTCCGGCCGTGATGGTTACTATACAGTGGGAGGTATGTCACGCCGTGATGATTACTGTACAGTGGGAGGTATGTCGGGCTGTGATGGTTACTATACAGTGGGAGGTATGTCGGGTTGTGATGGTTACTGTACAGTGGGAGTTTTGTCGGTCCGTGTTGGTTACTGTACAGTGGGAGGAATGTCGGGCCGTGATGATTACTGTACAGTGGGAGGTATGTCGGGCCGTGATGATTACTGTACAGTGGGAGGTATGTCGGGCCGTGATGAGTACTGTACAGTGGGAGGTATGTCGGGCCGTGATGGTTTCTGTACAGTGGGAGGTAAGTCGGGCCGTGATGGTTACTGTACAATGGGAGGTTTGTCGGTCCGTGTTGGTTACTGTACAGTGGGAGGAATGTCGCGCCGTGATGGTTACTTTACAGTGGGAGGTATGTCGGGCCGTGATGATTACTGTACAGTGGGAGGTATGTCGGGCCGTGATGATTACTGTACAGTGGGAGGTATGTCGGGCCATGATGATTACTGTACAGTGGGAGGTATGTCGGGCCGTGATGATTACTGTACAGTGGGAGGTATGTCGGGGTGTGATGGTTACTGTACAGTGGGAGGTATGTCGGGACGTGATGGTTACTGTATGGTGGGAGGTAAGTCGGGCCGTGATGGTTACTTTACAGTGGGAGGTATGTCACGCCATGATGCTTACTGTACAGTGGGAGGAATGTCGGGCCGTGATGGTTACTGTACAGTGGGAGGAATGTCGGGCCGTGATGGTTACTTTACAGTGGGAGGTATGTCACGCCATGATGGTTACTGTACAGTGGGAGCAATGTCGGGCCGTGATGGTTACTGTACAGTAGGAGGAATGTCGGGGTGTAATGGTTACTGTACAGTGAGAGGTATGTCGGGATGTGTTGGTTACTGTACAGTGGGAGGTATGTCGGGGTGTGATGGTTACTGTACAGTGGGAGGTATGTCGGGGTGTGATGGTTACTGTACAGTGGGAGGTATGTCGGGCCGTGATGGTTAATGTCCAGCGGGAGGTATGTCGGGCCGTGACGGTTACTGAAAAGTGGGAGGTATGTCGGGCCGTGACGGCTACTGTGCAGTGCGAGGTATGTCGGGCCGTGATGGTTACTGTACAGTGGGAGGTATGTCGGGCCGTGATGGTTACTGTACATTGGGAGGTATGTCGGGCCGTGTTGGTTACTGTTCAGTGGGAGGTATGTCGGGCCATGATGTTTACTGTACAGTGGGAAGTATGTCGTGCCGTGATATTTACTGTACAGTGGGATGTATGTCGGGGTGGGATGGATACTGTACAGTGGGAAGTATGTCGGGCCGTGACGGTTACTGAACAGTGGGAGGTATGTCGGGGTGTGACGGTTACTGTAGAATGGGAGGTATGTCGGGCCGTGATGGTTACTGTACAGTGGGAGGTATGTTTTGGGGCGTGTTGCTTACGATACAGTGGGAGGTATGTTGGGGTGTGACGGTTAATGTACAGTGGGAGGTATGTCGGGCCGTGTTGGTTACTGTACAGTGGGAGGTATGTCGGGGTGTGATGGATACTGTACAGTGGGAAGTATGTCGGGCCGAGACGGTTACCGAACAGTGGGAGGTATGTCGGGGTGTGACGGTTACTGTAGAGTGGGAGGTATGTCGGGCCGTGATGGTTACTGTACAGTGGGAGGTATGTTTTGGGGCGTGATGCGTACGATACAGTGGGAGGTATGTCGGGGTGTGATGTTTACTGTGCAGTGGGAGGTATTTCGCGCCATGATTTTTACTTTACAGTGGGAGGTATGTCACGCCGTGATGGTTACTGTACAGTGGGAAATATGTCGGGCCGTGATGGTTAATATACTGTGAAGGTATGTCGGGCAGTGATGGTTACGGTACAGTGGGAGGTATGACTGGCCCTGGTGGTTACTGTACAGTGGGAGGTATGTCGGGCCGTGATGATTACTGTACAGTGGGAGGTATGTCGGGGTGTGATGGTTACTGTACAGTGGGAGGTATGTCGGGACGTGATGGTTACTGTATGGTGGGAGGTAAGTCGGGCCGTGATGGTTACTTTACAGTGGGAGGTATGTCACGCCATGATGCTTACTGTACAGTGGGAGGAATGTCGGGCCGTGATGGTTACTTTACAGTGGGAGGTATGTCACGCCATGATGGTTACTGTACAGTGGGAGCAATGTCGGGCCGTGATGGTTACTGTACAGTAGGAGGAATGTCGGGGTGTAATGGTTACTGTACAGTGGGAGGTATGTCGGTGTGTGATCGTTACTGTACAGTGGGAGGTATGTCGGGGTGTGATGGTTACTGTACAGTGGGAGGTATGTCGTGCCGTGATGTTTACTATAACGTGGGAGGTATGTCGGGCCGTGATGGTTACTGTACAGTGGGAGGTATGTCGGGGTGTGATGCTTACTGTACAGTGGGAGGTATGTCGGGCCATGATGGTTACTGTACAGTGGGAGGTATGTCGGGCCTTGACGGTTACTGAACAGTGGGAGGTATTTCGGGGTGTGACGGTTACTGTACAGTGGGAGGTATGACGGGCCGTGATGGTTACTGTAAAATGGGAGGTATGCCGGGCCGTGTTGGTAACTGTACAGTGGGAGGAATGTCGGGGTGTGACGTTTACGGTGCAGTGGGAGGTATGTCGTGCTATGATTGTTACTGTACAGTGGGAGGTATGTCGGGCCGTGATGGTTAATGTCCAGCGGGAGGTATGACGGGCCGTGACGGTTACTGAAAAGTGGGAGGTATGTCGGGCCGTGACGGCTACTGTGCAGTGCGAGGTATGTCGGGCCGTGATGGTTACTGTACAGTGGGAGGTATGTCGGGCCGTGATGGTTACTGTACATTGGGAGGTATGTCGGGCCGTGTTGGTTACTGTTCAGTGGGAGGTATGTCGGGCCATGATGTTTACTGTACAGTGGGAAGTATGTCGTGCCGTGATATTTACTGTACAGTGGGATGTATGTCGGGGTGTGATGGATACTGTACAGTGGGAAGTATGTCGGGCCGTGACGGTTACTGAACAGTGGGAGGTATGTCGGGGTGTGACGGTTACTGTAGAATGGGAGGTATGTCGGGCCGTGATGGTTACTGTACAGTGGGAGGTATGTTTTGGGGCGTGTTGCTTACGATACAGTGGGAGGTATGTCGGGGTGTGATGTCTACTGTACAGTGGGAGGTTTGTTGGGGTGTGACGGTTAATGTACAGTGGGAGGTATGTCGGGCCGTGTTGGTTACTGTACAGTGGGAGGTATGTCGGGGTGTGATGGATACTGTACAGTGGGAAGTATGTCGGGCCGAGACGGTTACCGAACAGTGGGAGATATGTCGGGGTGTGACGGTTCCTGTAGAGTGGGAGGTATGACGGGCCGTGATGGTTACTGTACAGTGGGAGGTATGTTTTGGGGCGTGTTGCGTACGATAGTGGGAGGTATGTCGGGGTGTGATGGTTACTGTACAGTGGGTGGTATGTCGGGGTGTGATGGTTTCTGAGCAGTGGGAGGTTTGTCGGGCCGTGATGGTTATGGTACAGTGGGAGGTATGTCACGCCGTGATGGTTACTGTACAGTGGGAGGTTTGTCGGGCCGTGATGGTTACTGTACAGTGGGAGGTATGTCGGGCCGTGATGGTTATGGTACAGTGGGAGGTATGTCACGCCGTGATGGTTACTGTACAGTGGAAGGTATGTCACCCCGTGATGGTTACTGTACAGGGGGAGGTATGTCCGGCTGTGATGGTTACTGTACAGTGGGAGGTATGTCGGGCCGTGATGGTTAATATACAGTGGGAGGTATGTCGGGCCGCTTTGGTTACTATACAGTGGGAGTTATGTCGTTGTGTGACTGTTAATGTACAGTGGGTTTTATGTCGGTTCGTGTTGGTTACGGTACAGTGGGAGGTATGTCGGGCCGTGGTGGTAACTGTACAGTGGGAGGTATGTCGGGCCGTGGTAGTAACTGTACAGTGGGAGGTATGTCGGGCCGTGATGGTTATTGAACAGTGGGAGATCTGTCAGGCCGTGATGGTTCCTGTACAGTGGGAGATATGTCGTTCCGTGATGGTTACTGATCAGTGGGAGCTATGTCCTGCCGTGATGTTTCCTGTACAGAGGGAGGTCTGTTTTGGGGCGTGTTGGTTACGGTACAGTGGGAGGTATGTCGGGCTATGATGTTTACTGTACAGTGGGAGGTATGTCGCGCCATGATGGTAACTGTACAGTGGGAGGTATGTCACGCCGCGATGGTTACTGCACAGTGGGAGGTATGTCGGCCCGTGATGGTTACTGTACAGTGGGAGGTATGTCGGGGTTTGACGGTTAATGTGCAGTGGGAGGTATGTCGGGATGTGATGGTTACTGTACAGTGGGAGGTATGTCGGGGTGTGATGGTTACTGTACAGTGGGAGGTATGTCGGGCAGTGATGGTTACTGCACAGTGGGAGGTATGTCGGCCCGTGATGGTTACTGTACAGTGGGAGGTATGTCGGGGTTTGACGGTTAATGTGCAGTGGGAGGTATGTCGGGATGTGATGGTTACTGTACAGTGGGAGGTATGTCGGGGTGTGATGGTTACTGTACAGTGGGAGGTATGTCGGGCAGTGATGGTTACTGTACAGTGGGAGGTATGTCGGGCCGTGTTGGTTACTGTACAGTGGGAGGTATGTCGGGCCATGATGGTTACTGTACAGTGGGAAATATGTCGGGCCGTGATGCTTAATATACAGTGGGAGGTATGTCGGGCAGTGATGGTTACTGTACAGTGGGAGGTATGTCTGGCCGTGGTGGTTACAGTACAGTGGGAGGTATATCGGGCCGTGATTGTTACTGTACAGTGGGAGGTATGTGGGGCCGTGATGTTTACTGTGCAGTGGGAGGTATGTCGCGCCATGATTGTTACTGTACAGTGGAAGGTATGTCACGCCGTGATGGTTACTGTACAGTGGGAGGTATGTCGGGCTGTAATGGTTACTGAACAGTGGGAGGTATGTCGGGCCGTGACGGTTAGTGAACAGTGGGAGCTATTTCGGGCCGTGATGGTTTCTGTACAGTGGGAGGTATGTCGGGCCGTGTTGTTTACGGTACAGTGGGAGGTATGTCTGGACGTGGTGGTTACTGTACAGTGGGAGGTATGTCGGGCCGTGATGGTTACTGTACAGTGGGATGTATGTCGGGCTGTGATGGTTACTGTACAGTGGGAGGTATGTCAGGCCGTGATTGTTCCTGTACTGTGGGAGGTATGTCGGTCCGTGATGGGTACTGTATATTGGGAGGGATGTCGGGGTGTGATGGTTACTATACAGTGGGAGGAATGTCGGGGTGTGATGGTTACTGCACATGGGCTGGTCTGTCGGGGTGTGATGGTTACTGTACAGTGGGTGGTATGTCCGTCTGTGATGGTTACTGTACAGTGGGAGGGATGTCGGGGTGTGATAGTTACGGTACAGTGGGAGGTATGTCGGGCCGTGATGGTTACTGTACAGTGGGAGGTATGTCACGCCGTGATGGTTACTGTACAGTGGAAGGTATGTCACCCCGTGATGGTTACTGTACAGGGGGAGGTATGTCGGGCTGTGTTGGTTACTGTACAGTGGGAAATATGTCGGGGTGTGATGGTTACTGTACTGTGGGAGGTATGTCGGGGGGTGATGGTTACTGTACAGTGGGAGGTATGTCGGGGTGTGATGGTTACTGTACAGTGGGAGGTATGTCGGGCAGTGATGGTTACTGTACAGTGGGAGGTATGTCGGGCCGTGTTGGTTACTGTACAGTGGGAGGTATGTCGGGCCATGATGGTTACTGTACAGTGGGAAATATGTCGGGCCGTGATGGTTAATATACAGTGGGAGGTATGTCGGGGTGTGATGATTACTGTACAGTGGGATGTATGTCTGGCCGTGATTGTTACTGTACAGTGGGAGGTATGTGGGGCCGTGATGTTTACTGTGCAGTGGGAGGTATGTCGCGCCATGATTGTTACTGTACAGTGGAATGTATGTCACGCCGTGATGGTTGCTGTACAATGGGAGTTATGTCGGGCCGTGACGGTTACTGAACAGTGGGAGGTATGTCGGGCCGTGACGTTTACTGAACAGTGGGAGCTGTTTCGGGCCGTGATGGTTTCTGTACAGTGGGAGGTATGTCGGGCCGTGTTGTTTACGGTACAGTGGGAGGTATGTCGGGCTGTGATGGTTACTGTACAGTGGGAGGTATGTCAGGCCGTGATTGTTCCTGTACTGTGGGAAGTATGTCGGTCCGTGATGGGTACTGTACAGTGGGAGGTATGTCGGGGTGTGATGGTTACTGTACATTGGGAGGTATGTCACGCCGTGATGGTTACTGTACAGTGGAAGATATGTCACCACGTGATGGTTACTGTACAGGGGGAGGTATGTCGGGCTGTGATGGTTACTGTACAGTGGGAGGTATGTCGTCCGTTATGGTTACTGTACAGTGGCAGGTATGTCGTTGTGTGACTGTTAATGTACAGTGGGAGGTATGTCGGGCCGTGTTGGTTATGGTACAGTGGGAGGTATGTCTGGCCGTGGTGGTTACTGTACAGTGGGAGGTAAGTCGGGCCGTGATGGTTACTGTACAGTGGGAGGTATGTCGGGCCGTGATGATTACTGGACAGTGGAAGGTATGTCAGGCCGTGATGGTTCCTGTACAGTGGGAGATATGTCGGTCCGTGATGGTTACTGATCAGTGGGAGGTATGTCGTGCCGTGATGTTTCCTGTACAGAGGGAGGTATGTTTAGGGGCGTGTTGGTTATGGTACAGGGGGAGATATGTCGGTCCATGATAGTTACTGTACAGTGGGAGGTATGTTGTGCCGTGATGTTTACTCTACAGTGGGAGGTATGTCGCGCCATGATGGTAACTGTACAGTGCGAGGTATGTCGGGGGCTGACGGTTACTGTACAGTGGGAGGTATGTCGGGCCGTGATGGTTACTGTACAGTGGGAGATATGTCGGTCGTGTTGGTTACTGTACAGTGGGAGGTATGTCGGGCCATGATGGTTACTGTACAGTGGGTGGTATGTCGGGCCGTGATGGTTACTGTACAGTGGGAGGTATGTCGGGCCATGATGGTTACTGTACAGTGGGAGGTATGTTGGGGTGTGACGGTTACTGTACAGTGGGAGGTATGACGGGCCGTGATGGTTACTGTACAGTGGGAGGTATGTCGGGGTGTGATGGTTACTGAACAGTGGGAGATATGTCGGTCGTGTTGGTTACTGTACAGTGGGAGGTATGTCGGGCCATGATGGTTACTGTACAGTGGGAGGTATGTCGGGCCGTGATGGTTACTGAACAGTGGGAGGTATTTCGGGGTGTGACGGTTACTGTACAGTGGGAGGTATGACGGGCCGTGATGGTTACTGTAAAGTGGGAGGTATGTTTTGGGGCGTGTTGATCACGGTACAGTGGGAGGTATGTCTGGCCGTGGTGGTTAATGTACAGTGGGAGGTATGTCGGGCCGTGTTGGTTACCGTACAGTGGGAGGTATGTCGGGCCGTGATGGTTAATGTACAGTGGGAGGTATGTCGTGGTGTGACGTTTACTGTGCAGTGGGAGGTATGTCTCGCTATGATGGTTACTATACAGTGGGAGGTATGTCACGCCGTGATGATTACTGTACAGTGGGAGGTATGTCGGGCCGTGATGGTAACTGTACAGTGGGAAATATGTCGGGCCGTGAAGGTTAATATACAGTGGGAGGTTAGTCGGGCCGTTATGGTTACTGTACAGTGGGAGGTATGTCGTTGTATGACGGTTAATGTACAGTGGGAGGTATGTCGGGCTGTGTTGGTTACGGTACAGTGGGAGGAATGTCTGGCCGTGATGGTTACTGTCCTGTGGGAGGTATGTTGGGCCCTGATGGTTACTGTACAGTGGGAGGTATGTCGGGCCGTGATGGTTACTGTACAGTGGCAGGTATGTCAGGCCGTGATGGTTCCTGTACAGTGGGAGGTATGTCGGTCCGTGATGGTTACTGTACAGTGGGAGGGATGTCGGGGTGTGATGGTTACTGTACAGTGGGAGGGATGTCGGGGTGTGATGGTTACTGTACAGTGGGAGGTATGTCGGGCTGTGATGTTTACTGTACAGTGGGAGGTATGTCGGGCCCTGATGGTTACACTACAGGGGGAGGTATGTCGGGCTGTGATGGTTATTGTACAGTGGGAGTTATGTCGGGCCGTGATGGTTACTGTACAGTGGGAGGTAAGTCGGGCCGTGATGGTTACTGTACAATGGGAGGTTTGTCGGTCCGTGTTGCTTACTGTACAGTGGGAGGGATGTCGGGGTGTGATGGTTACTGTACAGTGGGAGGTATGTCGGGCCGTGATGGTTACTGTATAGTGGGAGGTATGTCGGGCCGTGTTGGTTACTGTACAGTGGGAGGAATGTCGGGCCGTGATGGTTACTGTACAGTGGGAGGAATGTCGGGGTGTGATGGTTACTGTACAGTGGGAGGTATGTCGGGGAGTGATGGTTACTGTACAGTGGGAGATATGTCAGTTTGTGATGGTTACTGTACAGTGGGAGTTATGTCACGCCATGATGCTTACTGTACAGAGGGAGGTATGTCGGGCCGTGATGGTTACTGTACAGTGGGAGGTATGTCGGGCCGTGATGGTTACTGTACAGTGGGAGGTATGTCGTGCCGTGATGTTTACTGTACAGTGGGAGGAATGTCCCGCCGTGATGTTTACTGTACAGTGGGAGGTATGTTGGGTTGTGACGGTTAATGTACAGTGGGAGGTATGTCGGGCCGTGTTGGTTACTGTACAGTGGGAGGTATGTCGGGGTGTGATGGTTACTGTACAGTGGGAGGAATGTCGGGGTGTGATGGTTACTGTACAGTGGGAGGAATGTCGGGGTGTGATGGTTACTGTACAGTGGGAGGTATGTCGGGCCGTGATGGTTACTGTACAGTGGGAGGTATGTCGGGGTGTGATGGTTACTGTACAGTGGGAGGAATGTCGGGGTGTGATGGTTACTGTACAGTGGGAGGAATGTCGGGGTGTGATGGTTACTGTACAGTGGGAGGTATGTCGGCCGTAATGGTTACTGTACAGTGGGAGGTATGTCGGGGTGTGATCGTTACTGTGCAGTGGGAGGTATGTCGGGGTGTGATGGTTACTGTACAATGGGAGGTATGTCGGGCCGTGATGTTTACTATACAGTGGGAGGTATGTCGGGCCGTGATGGTTACTGTACAGTGGGAGGTATGTCGTGCCGTGATGTTTACTGTACAGTGGGAGGTATGTTGGGGTGTGACGGTTAATGTACAGTGGGAGGTATGTCGGGGTGTGATGGTTACTGTACAGTGGGGGGTATGTCGGGGTGTGATGGTTACTGTACAGTGGGAGGTATGTCGGGGTGTGATGGTTACTGTACAGTGGGAGGTATGTCGGGCCGTGTTGGTTACTGTACAGTGGGAGGTATGTCGGGGTGTGATGGTTACTGCACAGTGGGAGGTATGTCGCGGTGTGATGGTTACTGTACAGTGGGAGGTATGTCGGGCCGTGACGGTTACTGAACAGTGGGAGGTATGTCGGGGTGTGACGGTTACTGTACAGTGGGAGGTATGTCTTGTCGTGATGGTTACTGTAGAGTGGGAGGTATGTTTTGGGGCGTGTTGGTTACGGTACAGTGGGAGGTATGTCGGGCAATGATGGTTACTGTACTGTGGGAGGTATGTCGTGCCGTGATGTTTTCTGTACAGTGAGAGGTATGTCGCGCCATGATGGTTACTGTACAGTGGGAGGTATGTCGGGCCATGATGGTTCCTGTAAAGTGGGAGGTATGTCGGGGTGTGATGGTTATTGTACAGTGGGAGGTATGTCGGGCCGTGACGGTTACTGAACAGTGGGAGGTATGGCGGGGTGTGATGTTTACTGTGCAGTGTGAGGTATGTCGCGCCATGATTGTTACTGTACAGTGGGAGGAATGTCACGCCGTATTGGTTACTGTACTTTCTGAAATCTGTCGGGCCGTGATGGTTAATATACAGTGGGAGGTATGTCGGTCCGTGATGGTTACTCTACAGTGGGAGGTATGTCAGGCCGTGATGGTTCCTATACAGTGGGAGGTATGTCGGTCCATTATGGTTACTGTACAGTGGGAGGTATGTCGGGGTGTGATGGTTACTGTACAGTGGGAGGTATGTCGGGGTGTGATGGTTACTGTACAGTGGGAGGTATGTTAGGGTGTGATTGTTACTGAACAGGCGCACGTCTGTCAGGGTGTGATGGTTACTGTTCAGTGGGAGGCATGTCGGGCTGTGATGGTTACTGTACAGTGGGAGGGATGTCGGGGTGTGATGGTTACTGTACAGTGGGATGTTTGTCGGGCCATGATGGTTACTGTACAGTGGGAGGTATGTCGAACTGTGATGGTTACTGTACAGTGGGAGGTATGTTAGGGTGTGATTGCTACTGAACAGGCGCACGTCTGTCAGGGTTTGATGGTTACTGTTCAGTGGGAGGCATGTCGGGCTGTGATGGTTACTGTACAGTGGGAGGGATGTCGGGGTGTGATGGTTACTGTACAGTGGGATGTTTGTCGGGCCATGATGGTTACTGTACAGTAGGAGGTATGTCGGGGTGTGATGGTTCCTGTACAGTGGGAGGTATGTCCGGCCGTGATGGTTACTTTACATTGGGAGGTATGTCCGGCCGTGATAATTACTATACAGTGTAAGGTATGTCACCCCGTGATGGTTACTGTACAGTGGGAGGTATGTCAGGCCGTGATGGTTCCTGTACAGTGGGAGGTATGTCGGTGCGTGATGTTTCCTGTACAGTGGGAGGTATGTCGGGCCGTGATGGTTACTGTACCGTGAGAGGTATGTCAGGATGTGATGTTTACTGTGCAGTGGGAGGTATGTCAGGGTCTGATCGTTACTGTACAGTGGGAGGTATGTCGGGGTGTGATGGTTACTGTGCAGTGCGAGGTATGTCGGGCCGTGATGGTTACTGTACAGTGGGAGGTATGTCGTGCCGTGATGTTTACTATACAGTGGGAGGTATGTCACGCCATGATGGTTACTGTACAGTGGGAGGTATGTCGGGGTGTGATGGTTACTGTACAGTGGGAGGTATGTCGGGGTGTGACGGTTACTGTCTGGTGTGAGATATGTTGGGCCGTGATAGTTACTGTACAGTGGGAGGTATTTTTTGGGGCGTGTTGGTTACGGTACAGTGGGAGGTATATCGGTCCATAATGGTTACTGTGTAGTGTGAGGTATGTCGTGGTGTGATGGTTACGGTACAGTGGGAGGTATATCGGTCCATGATGGTTACTGTGTAGTGGGAGGTATGTCGAGGTGTGATGTTTACTGTACAGTGGGAGGTATGTATTGGGGCGTGTTGGTTACGGTACAGTGGGAGTTATGTCTGGCCATGATGTTTCCTGTACAGTGGGAGGTATGTCGGGCCGTGATGGTTACTGTACCGTGAGAGGTATGTCAGGATGTGATGTTTACTGTGCAGTGGGAGGTATGTCGCGCCGTGACAGTTACTGTACAGTGGGAGGTATGTCGGGGTGTGATGGTTGCTGTACAGTGGGAGGTATGTCGGGGTGTGATCGTGACTGTACAGTGGGAGGTATGTCGGGGTGTGATGGTTAATGTACAGTGGGAGGTATGTCGGGCTGTGATGGTTACTGTACAGTGGGAGGTATGTCGGGGTGTGATGGTTGCTGTACAGTGGGAGATATGTCGGGCTGTGATGGTTACTGTACAGTGGAATGTATGTCGGGCCGTGATGGTTATTGTATAGTGGGAGGTATGTCGGGCTGTGATGGTTACAGTACAGTGGGGGGTATTTCGCGCCGTGATAGTTACTGTACAGTGGGAGGTATGTCACGCCGTGATGGTTACTGTTCAGTGGGAGGTATGTCGGGGTGTGATGGTTAATGTACAGTGGGAGGTATGTCACGCCGTGATGGTTACTGTTCAGTGGGAGGTATGTCGGGGTGTGATGGTTAATGTACAGTGGGAGGTATGTCGGGCCGTGTTGATTACTGTACAGTCGGAGGTAATTCGGGGTGTGATGGTTACTGTACAGTGGGAGGTATGTCGGGCCGTTAATGGATACTGTACAGTGGGAGATATGTCGGGCCGTGATGGTTACTGTACAGTGGGAGGTATGTCGGGGTGTGATCGTTACTGTACAGTCGGAGCTATGTCGGGGTGTGATGGTTACTGTACAGTGGGAGGTATGTCGGTCCGTGATGGTTACTATACAGTGGGAGGTATGTTTTGGTGCGTGTTGGTTACGGTACGGTCTGAGTTATTTCGGGCCATGATGGTTACTGTGCAGTGGGAGGTATGTCGAGGTGTGATGATTAATGTACAGTGGGAGATATGTATGTCACGCCGTGATGGTTACTGTACAGAGGGAGGAATGTCGGGCCGTGATTGTTACTGTACAGTGGGAGGTATATCAGGCTGTAATGGTTACTGTACCGTGGGAGGTATGTCAGGATGTGATGGTTACTTTACAGTGGGAGGTATGTTTTGGTGCGTGTTGGTTACGGTACGGTCTGAGTTTTGTCGGGCCGTGTTGGTTACTGTACAGTGGGAGGTATGTTGGGGTGTGACGGTTACTGTACAGTCTGAGGTATGTCGGGGTGTGATGGTTACTGTATAGCGTGAGGTATGTCGGGCCGTGATGGTTACTGTACAGTGGGAGTTATGTCGCCCCGTGATGGTTACTGTACAGTGGGAGGTATGTCACGCCGTGATGGTTACTGTACAGTGGGAGTCATGTCGGGCCGTGATGGTTACTGTACAGTGGGAGGTATGTCGGGGTGTGATCGTTACTGTACAGTGGGAGGTATCTCGGGGTGTGATGGTTACTGTACAGTGCGAGGTATGTAGGACCGTGATGTTTACTGTACAGTGGGAGGTATGTCACGCCGTGATGTTTACTGTACAGTGGGAGGTATGTCGGTGTGTGACGGTTAATGTACAGTGGGAGGTATGCCGGGGTGTGTTGGTTAATGTACAATGGGAGGTATGTCGGGGTGTGATGGTCACTGTTCAGTGGGGGATATGTCGGGCCGTGATGGTTACCGAAAAGTTTGAGGTATGTCGTGGTGTGATGGTTACTGTACAGTGGAAGGTATGTCGGGCCGTGATGGTTAGTGTAGAGTGGGAGGTATGTCGGGCCGTGTTGGTTACTGTACAGTGGGATGTATGTCGGGGTGTGATGGTTATTGTACAGTGGGAGGTATGTCGGGCCGTGACGGTTACTGAACAGTGGCAGGTATGTCGGGGTGTGACGGTTACTGTACATTGGAAGGTATGTCGGGCCGTGATGATTACTGTACAGTGGGAGGTATGTTTTGGGGCGTGTTGGTTACGGTACAGTGGGAGGTATGTCGGGCCGTGATGGTTACTGTACAGTTCGAGGTATGTCGGGGTGTGATGTTTACTGTGCAGTGTGAGGTATGTCGCGCTATGATTGTTACTGTACAGTGGGAGGTATGTCACGCCGTATTGGTTACTGTACATTCTGAAATATGTCGGGCCGTGATGGTTAATATACAGTGGGAGGTATGTTGGTCCGTGATGGTTACTGTACAGTGGGAGGTATGTCAGGCCGTGATGGTTCCTGTACAGTGGGAGGTATGTCGGTGCGTGATGTTTCCTGTACAGTGGGAGGTATGTCGGGCCGTGATGGTTACTGTACCGTGAGAGGTATGTCAGGATGTGATGTTTACTGTGCAGTGGGAGGTATGTCAGGGTCTGATCGTTACTGTACAGTGGGAGGTATGTCGGGGTGTGATGGTTACTGTGCAGTGCGAGGTATGTCGGGCCGTGATGGTTACTGTACAGTGGGAGGTATGTCGTGCCGTGATGTTTACTATACAGTGGGAGGTATGTCACGCCATGATGGTTACTGTACAGTGGGAGGTATGTCGGGGTGTGATGGTTACTGTACAGTGGGAGGTATGTCGGGGTGTGACGGTTACTGTCTGGTGTGAGATATGTTGGGCCGTGATAGTTACTGTGCAGTGGGAGGTATTTTTTGGGGCGTGTTGGTTACGGTACAGTGGGAGGTATATCGGTCCATAATGGTTACTGTGTAGTGTGAGGTATGTCGTGGTGTGATGGTTACGGTACAGTGGGAGGTATATCGGTCCATGATGGTTACTGTGTAGTGGGAGGTATGTCGAGGTGTGATGTTTACTGTACAGTGGGAGGTATGTATTGGGGCGTGTTGGTTACGGTACAGTGGGAGTTATGTCTGGCCATGATGTTTCCTGTACAGTGGGAGGTATGTCGGGCCGTGATGGTTACTGTACCGTGAGAGGTATGTCAGGATGTGATGTTTACTGTGCAGTGGGAGGTATGTCGCGCCGTGACAGTTACTGTACAGTGGGAGGTATGTCGGGGTGTGATGGTTGCTGTACAGTGGGAGGTATGTCGGGGTGTGATCGTGACTGTACAGTGGGAGGTATGTCGGGGTGTGATGGTTAATGTACAGTGGGAGGTATGTCGGGCTGTGATGGTTACTGTACAGTGGGAGGTATGTCGGGGTGTGATGGTTGCTGTACAGTGGGAGATATGTCGGGCTGTGATGGTTACTGTACAGTGGAATGTATGTCGGGCCGTGATGGTTATTGTATAGTGGGAGGTATGTCGGGCTGTGATGGTTACAGTACAGTGGGGGGTATTTCGCGCCGTGATAGTTACTGTACAGTGGGAGGTATGTCACGCCGTGATGGTTACTGTTCAGTGGGAGGTATGTCGGGGTGTGATGGTTAATGTACAGTGGGAGGTATGTCACGCCGTGATGGTTACTGTTCAGTGGGAGGTATGTCGGGGTGTGATGGTTAATGTACAGTGGGAGGTATGTCGGGCCGTGTTGATTACTGTACAGTCGGAGGTAATTCGGGGTGTGATGGTTACTGTACAGTGGGAGGTATGTCGGGCCGTTAATGGATACTGTACAGTGGGAGATATGTCGGGCCGTGATGGTTACTGTACAGTGGGAGGTATGTCGGGGTGTGATCGTTACTGTACAGTCGGAGCTATGTCGGGGTGTGATGGTTACTGTACAGTGGGAGGTATGTCGGTCCGTGATGGTTACTATACAGTGGGAGGTATGTTTTGGTGCGTGTTGGTTACGGTACGGTCTGAGTTATTTCGGGCCATGATGGTTACTGTGCAGTGGGAGGTATGTCGAGGTGTGATGATTAATGTACAGTGGGAGATATGTATGTCACGCCGTGATGGTTACTGTACAGAGGGAGGAATGTCGGGCCGTGATTGTTACTGTACAGTGGGAGGTATATCAGGCTGTAATGGTTACTGTACCGTGGGAGGTATGTCAGGATGTGATGGTTACTGTACAGAGGGAGGTATGTTTTGGTGCGTGTTGGTTACGGTACGGTCTGAGTTATGTCGGGCCGTGTTGGTTACTGTACAGTGGGAGGTATGTTGGGGTGTGACGGTTACTGTACAGTCTGAGGTATGTCGGGGTGTGATGGTTACTGTATAGCGTGAGGTATGTCGGGCCGTGATGGTTACTGTACAGTGGGAGTTATGTCGGGGTGTGATGGTTACTGTACAGTGTGATGTATGTCGGGGTGTGATGGTTACTGTACAGTGGGAGGTATGTCGGGGTGTGATGGTTACTGTACAGTGGAAGGTATGTCGGGCCATGATGTTTACTGTACAGTGGGAGGTATGTTTTGGGGCGTGCTGGTTAGGGTACAGTGTGAGGTATGTCGGGCCATGATGGTTACTGAACAGTGGGAGGTATGTCGTACCGTGATGTTTACTGTACAGGGGAAGGTATGTCACGCCCAGATAGTTACTGTACAGTGGGAGGTATGTCACGCCTTGATGGTTACTGTACAGTGGGAGGTATGTTGGGGTGTGACGGTTAATGTAGAGTGTGAGGTATGTCGGGGTGTGGTGGTTACTGTACAGTGGGAGGTATGTCGGGACGTGATTGTTAATGTACAGTGGGAGGTATGTCGGGCCATGATGGTTACAGGACAGTGGGAGGTATGTCGGGCCATGACGGTTACTGAACAGTGGGAGGTATGTCGGGGTGTGACGGTTACTGTACACTGGGAGGTATGTCGGGCCGTGATGGTTACTGTACAGCGTGAGGTATGTCGGGCCGTGTTGGTTACTGTACAGTGGGAGGTATGTCGGGCCGTGATGGTAACTGTACAGTGGGTGGTATGTCGGGGTGTGATCGTTACTGTACAGTCGGAGCTATGTCAGGGTGTGATGGTTACTGTACAGTGGGAGGTATGTCGGGGTGTGATGGTTACTGTACAGTGTGGGGTATGTCGGGCCGTGATGGTTACTGTACAGTGGGAGGTATGTCAGGCCATGATGGTTACTGTACAGTGGGAGGTATGTCGGGGTGTGATGATTACAGTACAGTGGGGTGTATGTCGGGGTGTGATGGTTAATGTACAGTGGGAGGTATGTCACGCCGTGATGGTTACTGTTCAGTGGGAGGTATGTTGGGGTGTGATGGTTAATGTACAGTAGGAGGTATGTCGGGACGTGTTGGTTACTGTACAGTCGGAGGTAAGTCGGGGTGTGATGGTTACTGTACAGTGGGAAGTATATCGGGCTGTGATGGTTACTGTACAGTTGGAGGTATGTCGGGCCGTGATGGATACTGTAAAGTGGGAGGTATGTCGGGCCGTGATGGTTACTGTACAGTGGGAGGTATGTCGGGGTGTGATCGTTACTGTACAGTTGGAGCTATGTCGGGGTGTGATGGTTACTGTACATTGGGAGGTATGTCGGGGTGTGATGGTTACTGTACAGTGGGAAATATGTCGGGCCGTGATGGTTAATATATAGTGGGAGGTGTGTCGTTGTGTGATGGTTACTGTACAGTGGGAGTTATGTCTTTGTGTGACGGTTAATAATACAGTGGGAGGTATGTCGGGGTGTGATGGTTGCTGTACAGTGGGAGGTATGTCGGGCCGTGATGGTTACTGTACAGTGGGAGGTATGTCGAGGTGTGATGTTTACTGTACAGTGGGAGGTATGTATTGCGGCGTGTTGGTTACTGTACAGTGGGAGTTATGTCTGGCCATGATGTTTCCTGTACAGTGGGAGGTATGTCGGGCCGTGATGGTTACTGTACCGTGAGAGGTATGTCAGGATGTGATGTTTACTGTGCAGTGGGAGGTATGTCGCGCCGTGACAGTTACTGTACTGTGGGAGGTATGTCGGGGTGTGATGGTTGCTGTACAGTGGGAGGTATGTCGGGGTGTGATCGTGACGGTACAGTGGGAGGTATGTCGGGGTGTGATGGTTAATGTACAGTGGGAGGTATGTCGGGCTGTGATGGTTACTGTACAGTGGGAGGTATGTCGGGGTGTGATGGTTGCTGTACAGTGGGAGGTATGTCGGGCCGTGATGGTTATTGTATAGTGGGAGGTATGTCGGGGTATGATGGTTACTGTACAGTGGGAGGTATGTCGGGCTGTGATGGTTACAGTACAGTGGGGGGTATTTCGCGCCGTGATAGTTACTGTACAGTGGGAGGTATGTCACGCCGTGATGGTTACTGTTCAGTGGGAGGTATGTCGGGGTGTGATGGTTAATGTACAGTGGGAGGTATGTCACGCCGTGATGGTTACTGTTCAGTGGGAGGTATGTCGGGGTGTGATGGTTAATGTACAGTGGGAGGTATGTCGGGCCGTGTTGATTACTGTACAGTCGGAGGTAAGTCGGGGTGTGATGGTTACTGTACAGTGGGAGGTATGTCGGGCCGTTAATGGATACTGTACAGTGGGAGATATGTCGGGCCGTGATGGTTACTGTACAGTGGGAGGTATGTCGGGGTGTGATCGTTACTGTACAGTCGGAGCTATGTCGGGGTGTGATGGTTACTGTACAGAGGGAGGTATGTTTTGGTGCGTGTTGGTTACGGTACGGTCTGAGTTATGTCGGGCCGTGTTGGTTACTGTACAGTGGGAGGTATGTCGGGGTGTGATGGTTACTGTACAGTGGAAGGTATGTCGGGCCATGATGTTTACTGTACAGTGGGAGGTATGTTTTGGGGCGTGTTGGTTACGGTACAGTGGGAGTTATGTCTGGCCGTGATGTTTCCTGCACAGTGGGAGGTATGTCGGGCCGTGATGGTTACTGTACAGTGGGAGGTATGTTGTGGTGTGATGTTTACTGTACAGTGTGAGGTATGTCGGGGTGTGATGGTTACTGTACAGTGGGAGGTATGTCGGGGTGTGATGGTTACTGTACACTGTGAGGTATGTCGGGGTGTGACCTTTACTGTACACTGCGAGGTATGTCGGGCCGTGATGGTTACTATACAGTGGCAGGTATGTTGTGCCGTGATGTTTACTGTACAGTGGGAGGTATGTCGTCGTATGATAGTTACTGTACAGTGGGAGGTATGTAACGCCTTGATGGTTACTGTACAGTGGGAGGTATGTTTGGGTGTGACAGTTAATGTACAGTGGGAGGTATGTCGGGCCGTGATGGTTAATGTACAGTGGGAGGTATGTCGGGCCGTGATGGTTAATGTACAGTGGGAGGTATGTCGGGGTGTGACGGTTACTGTACATTGGGAGGTATGTCGGGCCGTGATGGTTACTGTACAGTGTGAGGTATGTCGGGGTGTGATGGTTACTGTACAGTGTGAGGTATGTCGGGCCGTGATGGTTACTGTACAGTGGGAGGTATGTCGGGCTGTGATGGTTACTGTACAGCGTGAGGTATTTCGGGCCGTATTGGTTACTGTACAGTGGGAGGTATGATGTGGTGTGATGGTTACTGTACAGTGTGAAGTATGTCGGGCCGTGATGGTTACTGTACAGTGTGAGGTATGTCGGGCCGTGATGGTTACTGTACAGTGTGAGGCATGTCGGGCCGTGATGGTTACTGTACAGTGGGAGGTATGTCGGGGTGTGATGGTTACTGTACAGTGGGAGGTATTTCGGGCCGTGTTGGTTACTGTACAGTGTGAGGTATGTCGGGATGTGATGGATACTGTACACTGTGAGGTATGTCGGGGTGTGATGGTTACTGTACAGCGTGAGGTATTTCGGGCCGTGTTGGTTACTGTACAGTGGGAGGTATGTTGTGGTGTGATGGTTACTGTACAGTGTGAAGTATGTCGGGCCGTGATGGTTACTGTACAGTGTGAGGTATGTCGGGATGTGATGGATACTGTACACTGTGAGGTATGTCGGGGTGTGATGGTTACTGTACAGTGGGAGGTATGCTGGGGTGTGATGGTTACTGTACAGCGTGAGGTATGTCGGGCCGTGATGGTTTCTGTACAGTGGGAGGTATGTTTTGGGGCGTGTTGGTTACGGTACAGTGGGAGTTATGTCTGGCCGTGATGTTTACTGTGCAGTGGGAGGTATGTCGGGCCCTGTTGGTTACTGTACAGTGGGAGGTATGAGTTGGGGCGTGTTGGTTACGGTACAGTGGGAGTTATGTCTGGCCGTGATGTTTCCTGTACAGTGGGCGGTATGTTTTGGGGCGTGTTGGTTACAGTACAGTGGGAGTTATGTCTGGCCGTGATGTTTACTGCGCAGTGGGAGATATGTCGGGCCGTGATGGTTACTGTACAGTGGGAGATATGTCACGCCGTGATGGTTGCTGTACAGTGGGAGGTATGTCGGGCCGTGATGGTTACTGTACAGTGGGAGGAATGTCGGGCCGTGATGGTTACTGTACGTTGGGAGGTATATCGGGCTGTGATGGTTACTGTACCATGGGAGGTATGTCGGGATGTGATGGTTACTTGACAGTGGGAGGTATGTCACCCCATGATGGTTACTGTACAGTGGGAAGTATGTCGGGACGTGATGACTGGTGAACAGCTGGAGGTTTGTAGCGGTGTAATGGTTGCTGTACAGTGTGTGGAATTTCGGCGTGTGAACTTTACTGTACAGTGGGAGGTATGTCACGCCGTGATGGTTAATGTACAGTTGGAGGTATGTCGGGGTGTGATGGTTACTGTACAGTGTGAGGTATGTCACGCCGTGATGGTTAATGTACAGTTGGAGGTATGTCGGGGTGTGATGGTTACTGTACAGTGTGAGGTATGTCGGGCCGTGATGGTTACTGTACAGTAGGAGGTATGTCGGGGTGTGATGGTTACTGTACAGCGTGAGGTATTTCGGGCCGTATTGGTTACTGTACAGTGGGAGGTATGATGTGGTGTGATGGTTACTGTACAGTGTGAGGTATGTCGGGCCGTGATGGTTACTGTACAGTGTGAGGTATGTCGGGGTGTGATGGTTACTGTACAGCGTGAGGTATTTCGGGCCGTGTTGGTTACTGTACAGTGGGAGGCATGTTGTGGTGTGATGGTTACTGTACAGTGTGAGGTATGTCGGGCCGTGATGGTTACTGTACAGTGTGAGGTATGTCGGGATGTGATGAATACTGTACACTGTGAGGTATGTCGGGGTGTGATGGTTACTGTACAGTGGGAGGTATGCTGGGGTGTGATGGTTACTGTACAGCGTGAGGTATGTCGGGCTGTGATGGTTTCTGTACAGTGGGAGGTATGTTTTGGGGCGTGTTGGTTACGGTACAGTGGGAGTTATGTCTGGCCGTGATGTTTACTGTGCAGTGGGAGGTATGTCGGGCCCTGTTGGTTACTGTACAGTGGGAGGTATGTTTTGGTGCGTGTTGGTTACGGTACGGTCTGAGTTATGTCGGGCCATGATGGTTACTGTGCAGTGGGAGGTATTTCGAGGTGTGATGATTAATGTACAGTGGGAGATATGTCACGCCGTGATGGTTGCTGTACAGTGGGAGGTATGTCGTGGTGTGATGGTTACTGTACAGTGGGAGGTATGTCGGGGTGTGATGGTTACTGCACAGTGGGAGGTATGTCGGGGTGTGATGGTTACTGTACAGTGGGAGGTATGTCGGGGTGTGATGGTTACTGTACAGAGGGAGGTATGTCGTGCCGTGATGTTTACTGTAGAGTGGGTGGTATGTTTTGGGGCGTGTTGGTTACGGTAAAGTGAGAGGTAAGTCGCGCCATGATGGTTACTGTACAGTGGGAGGTATCTCGGGCGGTGTTGGTTACTGTACAGTGGGAGGTATGTCGGGCCATGATGGTTACTGTACAGTGGGAGGTATGTCGGGGTGTGATGGTTACTGTACAGTGGGAGACATGTCGGTCCGTGATGGTTACTGTACAGTGGGAGGTATGTTTTGGTGCGTGTTGGTTACGGTACGGTCTGAGTTATGTCGGGCCATGATGGTTACTGTGCAGTGGGAGGTATGTCGATGTGTGATGATTAATGTACTGTGGGAGATATGTATGTCACGCCGTGATGGTTGCTGTACAGTGGGAGGTATGTCGGGCCGTGATGGTTACTATACAGTGGGAGGAATGTCGGGCCGTGATGGTTACTGTACAGAGGGAGGAATGTCGGGCCGTGATTGTTACTGTACAGTGGGAGGTATATCGGGCTGTAATGGTTACTGTACCGTGGGAGGTATGTCGGGATGTGATGGTTACTTTACAGTGGGAGGTATGTTTTGGTGCCTGTTGGTTACTGTACAGTGGGAGGTATGAGTTGGGGCGTGTTGGTTACGGTACAGTGGGAGTTATGTCTGGCCGTGATGTTTCCTGTACAGTGGGAGGTATGTTTTGGGGCGTGTTGGTTACAGTACAGTGGGAGTTATGTCTGGCCGTGATGTTTACTGCGCAGTGGGAGATATGTCGGGCCGTGATGGTTACTGTACAGTGGGAGATATGTCACGCCGTGATGGTTGCTGTACAGTGGGAGGTATGTCGGGCCGTGATGGTTACTGTACAGTGGAAGGAATGTCGGGCCGTGATGGTTACTGTACGTTGGGAGGTATATCGGGCTGTGATGGTTACTGTACCATGGGAGGTATGTCGGGATGTGATGGTTACTTGACAGTGGGAGGTATGTCACCCCATGATGGTTACTGTACAGTGGGAAGTATGTCGGGCCGTGATGACTGGTGAACAGTTGGAGGTTTGTAGCGGTGTAATGGTTGCTGTACAGTGTGTGGAATTTCGGCGTGTGAACTTTACTGTACAGTGGGAGGTATGTCACGCCGTGATGGTTAATGTACAGTTGGAGGTATGTCGGGGTGTTATGGTTACTGTACAGTGTGAGGTATGTCGGGCCGTGATGGTTACTGTACAGTAGGAGGTATGTCGGGGTGTGATGGTTACTGTACAGCGTGAGGTATTTCGGGCCGTATTGGTTACTGTACAGTGGGAGGTATGATGTGGTGTGATGGTTACTGTACAGTGTGAGGTATGTCGGGCCGTGATGGTTACTGTACAGTGTGAGGCATGCCGGCCGTGATGGTTACTGTACAGTGGGAGGTATGTCGGGGTGTGATGGTTACTGTACAGCGTGAGGTATTTCGGGCCGTGTTGGTTACTGTACAGTGGGAGGTATGTTGTGGTGTGATGGTTACTGTACAGTGTGAGGTATGTCGGGCCGTGATGGTTACTGTACAGTGTGAGGTATGTCGGGATGTGATGGATACTGTACACTGTGAGGTATGTCGGGGTGTGATGGTTACTGTACAGTGGGAGGTATGCTGGGGTGTGATGGTTACTGTACAGCGTGAGGTATGTCGGGCCCTGTTGGTTACTGTACAGTGGGAGGTATGTTTTGGTGCGTGTTGGTTACGGTACGGTCTGAGTTATGTCGGGCCATGATGGTTACTGTGCAGTGGGAGGTATTTCGAGGTGTGATGATTAATGTACAGTGGGAGATATGTCACGCCGTGATGGTTGCTGTACAGTGGGATGTATGTCGGGGTGTGATGGTTACTGTACAGTGGGAGGTATGTCGGGGTGTGATGGTTACTGCACAGTGGGAGGTATGTCGGGGTGTGATGGTTACTGTACAGTGGGAGGTATGTCGGGCCGTGTTGGTTACTGTACAGAGGGAGGTATGTCGGGGTGTGATGGTTCCTGTACAGTGGGAGGTATGTCCGGCCGTGATGGTTACTTTACATTGGGAGGTATGTCCGGCCGTGATAATTACTATACAGTGTAAGGTATGTCACCCCGTGATGGTTACTGTACAGTGGGAGGTATGTCGGGCCATGATGGTTACTGTACAGTGGGAGGTATGTCGGGGTGTGATGGTTACTGTACAGTGGGAGATATGTCGGTCCGTGATGGTTACTGTACAGTGGGAGGTATGTTTTGGTGCGTGTTGGTTACGGTACGGTCTGAGTTATGTCGGGCCATGATGGTTACTGTGCAGTGGGAGGTATGTCGATGTGTGATGATTAATGTACAGTGTGAGATATGTATGTCACGCCGTGATGGTTGCTGTACAGTGGGAGGTATGTCGGGCCGTGATGGTTACTATACAGTGGGAGGAATGTCGGGCCGTGATGGTTACTGTACAGAGGGAGGAATGTCGGGCCGTGATTGTTACTGTACAGTGGGAGGTATATCGGGCTGTAATGGTTACTGTACCGTGGGAGGTATGTCGGGATGTGATGGTTACTTTACAGTGGGAGGTATGTTTTGGTGCGTGTTGGTTACGGTACGGTCTGAGTTATGTCGGGCCGTGTTGGTTACTGTACAGTGGGAGGTATGTTGGGGTGTGATGGTTACTGTACAGTGGGAGGTATGTCGGGGTGTGATGGTTACTGCACAGTGGGAGGTATGTCGGGGTGTGATGGTTACTGTACAGTGGGAGGTATGTCGGGCCGTGTTGGTTATTGTACAGAGGGAGGTATGTCGTGCCGTAATGTTTACTGTAGAGTGGGTGGTATGTTTTGGGGCGTGTTGGTTACGGTACAGTGAGAGGTATGTCGCGCCATGATGGTTACTGTACAGTGGGAGGTATGTCGGGCCATGATGGTTCCTGTAAAGTGGGAGGTATGTCGGGGTGTGATGGTTATTGTACAGTGGGAGGTATGTCGGGCCGTGACGGTTACTGAACAGTGGGAGATATGGCGGGGTGTGATGTTTACTGTGCAGTGTGAGGTATGTCGCGCCATGATTGTTACTGTACAGTGGGAGGTATGTCACGCCGTATTGGTTACGGTACATTCTGAAATATGTCGGGCCGTGATGGTTAATATACAGTGGGAGGTATGTCGGTCCGTGATGGTTACTCTACTTGGGAGGTATGTCAGGCCGTGATGGTTCCTATACAGTGGGAGGTATGTCGGTCCATTATGGTTACTGTACAGTGGGAGGTATGTCGCGGTGTGATTGTTATTGTACAGTGGGAGGTATGTTAGGGTGTGATTGTTACTGAACAGGTGCACGTCTGTCAGGGTGTGATGGTTACTGTTCAGTGGGAGGCATGTCGGGCTGTGATGGTTACTGTACAGTGGGAGGGATGTCGGGGTGTGATGGTTACTGTACAGTGGGATGTTTGTCGGGCCATGATGGTTACTGTACAGTAGGAGATATGTCGGGGCGTGATGGTTCCTGTACAGTGGGAGGTATGTCCGGCCGTGATGGTTACTTTACAGTGGGAGGTATGTCCGGCCGTGATAATTACTATACAGTGTAAGGTATGTCACCCCGTGATGCTTACTGTACAGTGGGAGGTATGTCGGGCTGTGATTGTTGCTGTACAGTTGGAGGTATGTCGGAGTGTGATATTTACTGTGCAGTGTGAGGTATGTCGGGCCGTGATGGTTAATATACAGTGGGAGGGATGTCACGCCGTGATCGTTACTGTACAGTGGGAGGAATTTCGGGCCGTGATCGTTAATATACAGTGGGAGGTATGTCGCGCCGTGATGGTTACTGTACAGTGGGAGGTATGTCACGCCGTGATGGTTACTGTACAGTGGGAGTCATGTCGGGCCGTGATGGTTACTGTACAGTGGGAGGTATGTCGGGGTGTGATCTTTACTGTACAGTGGGAGGTATCTCGGGGTGTGATGGTTACTGTACAGTGCGAGGTATGTCGGACCGTGATGTTTACTGTACAGTGGGAGGTATGTCACGCCGTGATGTTTACTGTACAGTGGGAGGTATGTCAGTGTGTGACGGTTAATGTACAGTGGGAGGTATGCCGGGTTGTGTTGGTTAATGTACAATGGGAGGTATGTCGGGGTGTGATGGTCACTGTTCAGTGGGAGATATGTCGGGCCGTGATGGTTACCGAAAAGTTTGAGGTATGTCGTGGTGTGATGGTTACTGTACAGTGGAAGGTATGTCGGGCCGTGATGGTTAGTGTAGAGTGGGAGGTATGTCGTGCCGTGATGTTTACTGTAGAGTGGGTGGTATGTTTTGGGGCGTGTTGGTTACGGTACAGTGAGAGGTATGTCGCGCCATGATGGTTACTGTACAGTGGGAGGTATGTCGGGCCATGATGGTTCCTGTAAAGTGGAAGGTATGTCGGGGTGTGATGGTTATTGTACAGTGGGAGGTATGTCGGGCAGTGACGGTTACTGAACAGTGGGAGGTATGGCGGGGTGTGATGTTTACTGTGCAGTGTGAGGTATGTCGCGCCATGATTGTTACTGTACAGTGGGAGGTATGTCACGCCGTATTGGTTACGGTACATTCTGAAATATGTCGGGCCGTGATGGTTAATATACAGTGGGAGGTATGTCGGGCCGTGTTGGTTATTGTACAGAGGGAGGTATGTCGTGCCGTGATGTTTACTGTAGAGTGGGTGGTATGTTTTGGGGCGTGTTGGTTACGGTACAGTGAGAGGTATGTCGCGCCATGATGGTTACTGTACAGTGGGAGGTATGTCGGGCCATGATGGTTCCTGTAAAGTGGGAGGTATGTCGGGGTGTGATGGTTATTGTACAGTGGGAGGTATGTCGGGCCGTGACGGTTACTGAACAGTGGGAGGTATGGCGGGGTGTGATGTTTACTGTGCAGTGTGAGGTATGTCGCGCCATGATTGTTACTGTACAGTGGGAGGTATGTCACGCCGTATTGGTTACGGTACATTCTGAAATATGTCGGGCCGTGATGGTTAATATACAGTGGGAGGTATGTCGGTCCGTGATGGTTACTCTACTTGGGAGGTATGTCAGGCCGTGATGGTTCCTATACAGTGGGAGGTATGTCGGTCCATTATGGTTACTGTACAGTGGGAGGTATGTCGCGGTGTGATTGTTATTGTACAGTGGGAGGTATGTTAGGGTGTGATTGTTACTGAACAGGTGCACGTCTGTCAGGGTGTGATGGTTACTGTTCAGTGGGAGGCATGTCGGGCTGTGATGGTTACTGTACAGTGGGAGGGATGTCGGGGTGTGATGGTTACTGTACAGTGGGATGTTTGTCGGGCCATGATGGTTACTGTACAGTAGGAGATATGTCGGGGCGTGATGGTTCCTGTACAGTGGGAGGTATGTCCGGCCGTGATGGTTACTTTACAGTGGGAGGTATGTCCGGCCGTGATAATTACTATACAGTGTAAGGTATGTCACCCCGTGATGCTTACTGTACAGTGGGAGGTATGTCGGGCTGTGATTGTTGCTGTACAGTTGGAGGTATGTCGGAGTGTGATATTTACTGTGCAGTGTGAGGTATGTCGGGCCGTGATGGTTAATATACAGTGGGAGGGATGTCACGCCGTGATCGTTACTGTACAGTGGGAGGTATGTCACGCCGTGATGGTTACTGTACAGTGGGAGGTATGTCACGCCGTGATGGTTACTGTACAGTGGGAGTCATGTCGGGCCGTGATGGTTACTGTACAGTGGGAGGTATGTCGGGGTGTGATCTTTACTGTACAGTGGGAGGTATCTCGGGGTGTGATGGTTACTGTACAGTGCGAGGTATGTCGGACCGTGATGTTTACTGTACAGTGGGAGGTATGTCACGCCGTGATGTTTACTGTACAGTGGGAGGTATGTCAGTGTGTGACGGTTAATGTACAGTGGGAGGTATGCCGGGTTGTGTTGGTTAATGTACAATGGGAGGTATGTCGGGGTGTGATGGTCACTGTTCAGTGGGAGATATGTCGGGCCGTGATGGTTACCGAAAAGTTTGAGGTATGTCGTGGTGTGATGGTTACTGTACAGTGGAAGGTATGTCGGGCCGTGATGGTTAGTGTAGAGTGGGAGGTATGTCGGGCCGTGTTGGTTACTGTACAGTGGGAGGTATGTCGGGCCGTGACGGTTACTGAACAGTGGCAGGTATGTCGGGGTGTGACGGTTACTGTACAGTGGGAGGTATGTTTTGGGGCGTGTTGGTTACGGTACAGTGGGAGGTATGTCGGGCCGTGATGGTTACTGTACAGTTCGAGGTATGTCGGGGTGTGATGTTTACTGTGCAGTGTGAGGTATGTCGCGCTATGATTGTTACTGTACAGTCGGAGGTATGTCACGCCGTATTGGTTACTGTACATTCTGAAATATGTCGGGCCGTGATGGTTAATATACAGTGGGAGGTATGTCGGTCCGTGATGGTTACTGTACAGTGGGAGGTATGTCAGGCCGTGATGGTTCCTGTACAGTGGGAGGTATGTCGGTGCGTGATGGTTACTGTACAGTGGGAGGTATGTCGGGGTGTGATCGTTACTGTACAGTGGGAGGTATGTCGGGGTGTGATGGTTACTGTGCAGTGCGAGGTATGTCGGGCCGTGATGGTTACTGTACAGTGGGAGGTATGTCGGGCCGTGACGGTTACTGTACAGTGGGAGGTATGTCGGGGTGTGACGGTTACTGTCTGGTGTGAGATATGTCGGGCCGTGATAGTTACTGTACAGTGGGAGGTATTTTTTGGGGCGTGTTAGTTACGGTACAGTGGGAGGTATATCGGTCCATGATGGTTACTGTGTAGTGGGAGGTATGTTGAGGTGTGATGGTTACGGTACAGTGGGAGGTATATCGGTCCATGATGGTTACTGTGAAGTGGGAGGTATGTCGAGGTGTGATGTTTACTGTACAGTGGGAGGTATGTATTGGGGCGTGTTGGTTACGGTACAGTGGGAGTTATGTCTGGCCGTGATGTTTCCTGTACAGTGGGAGGTATGTCGGGCCGTGATGGTTACTGTACCGTGAGAGGTATGTCGGGATGTCATGTTTACTGTGCAGTGGGAGGTATGTCGCGCCGTGACAGTTACTGTACAGTGGGAGGTATGTCGGGGTGTGATGGTTGCTGTACAGTGGGAGGTAGTTCGGGGTGTGATCGTGACTGTACAGTGGGAGGTATGTCGGGGTGTGATGGTTACTGTACAGTGGGAGGTATGTCGGGGTGTGATGGTTGCTGTACAGTGGGAGATATGTCGGGCTGTGATGGTTACTGTACAGTGGAAGGTATGTCGGGCCGTGATGGTTATTGTATAGTGGGAGGTATGTCGGGCCGTGATGGTAACTGTACAGTGGGAGGTATGTCGGGCTGTGATGGTTAATGTACAGTGGGAGGTAGTTCGGGGTGTGATCGTGACTGTACAGTGGGAGGTATGTCGGGGTGTGATGGTTACTGTTCAGTGGGAGGTATGTCGGGGTGTGATGGTTGCTGTACAGTGGGAGATATGTCGGGCTGTGATGGTTACTGTACAGTGGAAAGTATGTCGGGCCGTGATGGTTATTGTATAGTGGGAGGTATGTCGGGCCGTGATGGTTACTGTACAGTGGGAGGTATGTCGGGCTGTGATGGTTACAGTACAGTGGGGGGTATTTCACGCCGTGATGGTTACTGTACAGTGGGAGGAATGTCACGCCGTGATGGTTACTGTTCAGTGGGAGGTATGTCGGGGTGTGATGGTTAATGTACAGTGGGATGTATGTCGTGCCGTGATGGTTACTGTACAGTGGGAGGTATGTCACGCCGTGATGGTTACTGTACAGTGGGAGGTATGTCGGGGTGTGACTGTTAATGTACAGTGGGAGGTATGTTGGGGTGTGATGGTTACTGTACAGTGGGAGGTATGTCGGGCGGTGTTGGTTACTGTACAGTGGGAGGAATGTCGGGCCATGATGGTTACTGTACAGTGGGAGGTATGTCGGGGTGTGATGGTTACTGTACAGTGGGAGAAATGTCGGTCCGTGATGGTTACTGTACAGTGGGAGGTATGTTTTGGTGCGTGTTGGTTACGGTACGGTCTGAGTTATGTCGGGCCATGATGGTTACTGTGCAGTGGGAGGTATGTCGAGGTGTGATGATTAATGTACAGTGGGAGATATGTATGTCACGCCGTGATGGTTGCTGTACAGTGGGAGGTATGTCGGGCCGTGATGGTTACTATACAGGGGAGGAATGTCGGGCCGTGATGGTTACTGTACAGAGGGAGGAATGTCGGGCCGTGATTGTTACTGTACAGTGGGAGGTATATCGGGCTGTAATGGTTACTGTACCGTGGGAGGTATGTCGGGATGTGATGGTTACTTTACAGTGGGAGGTATGTTTTGGTGCGTGATGGTTACGGTACGGTCTGAGTTATGTCGGGCCGTGTTGGTTACTGTACAGTGGGAGGTATGTTGGGGTGTGATGTTTACTGTACAGTCTGAGGTATGTCGGGGTGTGATGGTTACTGTACAGTGGGAGTTATGTCGGGGTGTGATGGTTACTGTACAGTGTGATGTATGTCGGGGTGTGATGGTTACTGTACAGTGGGAGGTATGTCGGGGTGTGATGGTTACTGTACAGTGGAAGGTATGTCGAGCCATGATATTTACTGTACAGTGGGAGGTATGTTTTGGGGCGTGCTGGTTAGGGTACAGTGTGAGGTATGTCGGGCCATGATGGTTACTGTACAGTGGGAGGTATGTCGTGCCGTGATGTTTACTGTACAGGGGAAGGTATGTCGCGCCCAGATAGTTACTGTACAGTGGGAGGTATGTCACGCCTTGATGGTTACTGTACAGTGGGAGGTATGTTGGGGTGTGACGGTTAATGTAGAGTGTGAGGTATGTCGGGGTGTGGTGGTTACTGTACAGTGGGAGGTATGTCGGGCCGTGATTGTTAATGTACAGTGGGAGGTATGTCGGGCCATGACGGTTACTGAACAGTGTGAGGTATGTCGGGCCGTGATGGTTAATATACAGTGGGAGGGATGTCACGCCATGATGGTTACTGTACAGTGGGAGGAATTTCGGGCCGTGATTGTTACTGTACAGTGGGAGGTATATCGGGCTGTAATGGTTACTGTACCGTGGGAGGTATGTCGGGATGTGATGGTTACTTTACAGTGGGAGGTATGTTTTGGTGCGTGTTGGTTATGGTACGGTCTGAGTTATGTCGGGCCGTGTTGGTTACTGTACAGTGGGAGGTATGTTGGGGTGTGATGTTTACTGTACAGTCTGAGGTATGTCGGGGTGTGATGGTTACTGTACAGTGGGAGTTATGTCGGGGTGTGATGGTTACTGTACAGTGTGATGTATCGGGGTGTGATGGTTACTGTACAGTGGGAGGTATGTCGGGGTGTGATGGTTACTGTACAGTGGAAGGTATGTCGGGCCATGATGTTTACTGTACAGTGGGAGGTATGTTTTGGGGCGTGCTGGTTAGGGTACAGTGTGAGGTATGTCGGGCCATGATGGTTACTGTACAGTGGGAGGTATGTCGTGCCTTGATGTTTACTGTACAGGGGAAGGTATGTCGCGCCCAGATAGTTACTGTACAGTGGGAGGTATGTCACGCCTTGATGGTTACTGTACAGTGGGAGGTATGTCGGGCCGTGATTGTTAATGTACAGTGGGAGGTATGTCGGGCCATGATGGTTACAGGACAGTGGGAGGTATGTCGGGCCATGACGGTTACTGAATAGTGTGAGGTATGTCGGGCCGTGATGGTTAATATACAGTGGGAGGGATGTCACGCCGTGATGGTAACTGTACAGTGGGAGTCATGTCGGGCCGTGATGGTTACTGTACAGTGGGAGGTATGTCGGGGTGTGATCGTTACTGTACAGTGGGAGGTATCTCGGGGTGTGATGGTTACTGTACAGTGCGAGGTATGTCGGACCGTGATGTTTACTGTACAGTGGGAGGTATGTCACGCCGTGATGTTTCCTGTACAGTGGGAGGTATGTCGGTGTGTGACGGTTAATGTACAGTGGGAGGTATGCCGGGGTGTGTTGGTTAATGTACAATGGGAGGTATGTCGGGGTGTGATGGTCACTGTTCAGTGGGAGATATGTCGGGCCGTGATGGTTACCGAAAAGTTTGAGGTATGTCGTGGTGTGATGGTTACTGTACAGTGGAAGGTATGTCGGGCCGTGATGGTTAGTGTAGAGTGGGAGGTATGTCGGGCGGTGTTGGTTACTGTACAGTGGGAGGTATGTCGGGGTGTGATGGTTATTGTACAGTGGGAGGTATGTCGGGCCGTGACGGTTACTGAACAGTGGCAGGTATGTCGGGGTGTGACGGTTACTGTACATTGGGAGGTATGTCGGGCCGTGATGATTACTGTACAGTGGGAGGTATGTTTTGGGGCGTGTTGGTTACGGTACAGTTGGAGGTATGTCGGGCCGTGATGGTTACTGTACAGTTCGAGGTTTGTCGGGGTGTGATGTTTACTGTGCAGTGTGAGGTATGTCGCGCTATGATTGTTACTGTACAGTGGGAGGTATGTCACGCCGTATTGGTTACTGTACATTCTGAAATATGTCGGGCCGTGATGGTTAATATACAGTGGGAGGTATGTCGGTCCGTGATGGTTACTGTACAGTGGGAGGTATGTCAGGCCGTGATGGTTCCTGTACAGTGGGAGGTATCTCGGTGCGTGATGGTTACTGTACAGTGGGAGGTATGTCGGGGTGTGATCGTTACTGTACAGTGGGAGGTATGTCGGGGTGTGATGGTTACTGTGCAGTGCGAGGTATGTCGGGCCGTGATGGTTACTGTACAGTGGGAGGTATGTCGTGCCGTGATGTTTACTATACAGTGGGAGGTATGTCGGGGTGTGATGGTTACTGTACAGTGGGAGGTATGTCGGGGTGTGATGGTTACTGTACAGTGGGAGGTTTGTCGGGCCGTGACGGTTACTGAACAGTGGGAGGTATGTCGGGGTGTGACGGTTACTGTCTGGTGTGAGATATGTCGGGCCGTGATAGTTACTGTACAGTGGGAGGTATTTTTTGGGGCGTGTTGGTTACGGTACAGTGGGAGGTATATCGGTCCATGATGGTTACTGTGTAGTGGGAGGTATGTCGAGGTGTGATGGTAACGGTACAGTGGGAGGTATATCGGTCCATGATGGTTACTGTGTAGTGGGAGGTATGTCGAGGTGTGATGTTTACTGTACAGTGGGAGGTAGTTCGGGGTGTGATCGTGACTGTACAGTGGGAGGTATGTCGGGGTGTGATGGTTACTGTACAGTGGGAGGTATGTCGGGGTGTGATGGTTGCTGTACAGTGGGAGATATGTCGGGCTGTGATGGTTACTGTACAGTGGAAGGTATGTCGGGCCGTGATGGTTATTGTATAGTGGGAGGTATGTCGGGCCGTGATGGTTACTGTATAGTGGGAGGTATGTCGGGCTGTGATGGTTAATGTACAGTGGGAGGTAGTTCGGGGTGTGATCGTGACTGTACAGTGGGAGGTATGTCGGGGTGTGATGGTTACTGTACAGTGGGAGGTATGTCGGGGTGTGATGGTTGCTGTACAGTGGGAGATATGTCGGGCTGTGATGGTTACTGTACAGTGGAAGGTATGTCGGGCCGTGATGGTTATTGTATAGTGGGAGGTATGTCGGGCCGTGATGGTTACTGTACAGTGGGAGGTATGTCGGGCTGTGATGGTTACAGTACAGTGCGGGGTATTTCACGCCGTGATGGTTACTGTACAGTGGGAGGTATGTCACGCCGTGATGGTTACTGTTCAGTGGGAGGTATGTCGGGGTGTGATGGTTAATGTACAGTGGGAGGTATGTCGTGCCGTGATGGTTACTGTACAGTGGGAGGTATGTCACGCCGTGATGGTTACTGTACAGTGGGAGGTATGTCGGGGTGTGACTGTTAATGTACAGTGGGAGGTATGTTGGGGTGTGATGGTTACTGTACAGTGGGAGGTATGTCGGGCCATGATGGTTACTGTACAGTGGGAGGTATGTCGGGCTGTGATGGTTACTGTACAGTGGGAGATATGTCGGTCCGTGATGGTTACTGTACAGTGGGAGGTATGTTTTGGTGCGTGTTGGTTACGGTACGGTCTGAGTTATGTCGGGCCATGATGGTTACTGTGCAGTGGGAGGTATGTCGAGGTGTGATGATTAATGTACAGTGGGAGATATGTATGTCACGCCGTGATGGTTGCTGTACAGTGGGAGGTATGTCGGGCCGTGATGGTTACTATACAGTGGGAGGAATGTCGGGCCGTGAGGGTTACTGTACAGAGGGAGGAATGTCGGGCCGTGATTGTTACTGTACAATGGGAGGTATATCGGGCTGTAATGGTTACTGTACCGTGGGAGGTATGTCGGGATGTGATGGTTACTTTACAGTGGGAGGTATGTTTTGGTGCGTGTTGGTTATGGTACGGTCTGAGTTATGTCGGGCCGTGTTGGTTACTGTACAGTGGGAGGTATGTTGGGGTGTGATGTTTACTGTACAGTCTGAGGTATGTCGGGGTGTGATGGTTACTGTACAGTGGGAGTTATGTCGGGGTGTGATGGTTACTGTACAGTGTGATGTATGTCGGGGTGTGATGGTTACTGTACAGTGGGAGGTATGTCGGGGTGTGATGGTTACTGTACAGTGGAAGGTATGTCGGGCCATGTTTACTGTACAGTGGGAGGTATGTTTTGGGGCGTGCTGGTTAGGGTACAGTGTGAGGTATGTCGGGCCATGATGGTTACTGTACAGTGGGAGGTATGTCGTGCCTTGATGTTTACTGTACAGGGGAAGGTATGTCGCGCCCAGATAGTTACTGTACAGTGGGAGGTATGTCACGCCTTGATGGTTACTGTACAGTGGGAGGTATGTCGGGCCGTGATTGTTAATGTACAGTGGGAGGTATGTCGGGCCATGATGGTTACAGGACAGTGGGAGGTATGTCGGGCCATGACGGTTACTGAATAGTGTGAGGTATGTCGGGCCATGATGGTTAATATACAGTGGGAGGGATGTCACGCCGTGATCGTTACTGTACAGTGGGAGGTATGTCACGCCGTGATGGTTACTGTACAGTGGGAGTCATGTCGGGCCGTGATGGTTACTGTACAGTGGGAGGTATGTCGGGGTGTGATCGTTACTGTACAGTGGGAGGTATCTCGGGGTGTGATGGTTACTGTACAGTGCGAGGTATGTCGGACCGTGATGTTTACTGTACAGTGGGAGGTATGTCACGCCGTGATGTTTCCTGTACAGTGGGAGGTATGTCGGTGTGTGACGGTTAATGTACAGTGGGAGGTATGCCGGGGTGTGTTGGTTAATGTACAATGGGAGGTATGTCGGGGTGTGATGGTCACTGTTCAGTGGGAGATATGTCGGGCCGTGATGGTTACTGTACAGTGGGAGGTATGTCGGGCCGTGATGGTTAGTGTAGAGTGGGAGGTATGTCGGGCGGTGTTGGTTACTGTACAGTGGGAGGTATGTCGGGGTGTGATGGTTATTGTACAGTGGGAGGTATGTCGGGCCGTGACGGTTACTGAACAGTGGCAGGTATGTCGGGGTGTGACGGTTACTGTTCATTGGGAGGTATGTCGGGCCGTGATGATTACTGTACAGTGGGAGGTATGTTTTGGGGCGTGTTGGTTACGGTACAGTTGGAGGTATGTCGGGCCGTGATGGTTACTGTACAGTTCGAGGTATGTCGGGGTGTGATGTTTACTGTGCAGTGTGAGGTATGTCGCGCTATGATTGTTACTGTACAGTGGGAGGTATGTCACGCCGTATTGGTTACTGTACATTCTGAAATATGTCGGGCCGTGATGGTTAATATACAGTGGGAGGTATGTCGGTCCGTGATGGTTACTGTACAGTGGGAGGTATGTCAGGCCGTGATGGTTCCTGTACAGTGGGAGGTATCTCGGTGCGTGATGGTTACTGTACAGTGGGAGGTATGTCGGGGTGTGATCGTTACTGTACAGTGGGAGGTATGTCGGGGTGTGATGGTTACTGTGCAGTGCGAGGTATGTCGGGCCGTGATGGTTACTGTACAGTGGGAGGTATGTCGTGCCGTGATGTTTACTATACAGTGGGAGGTATGTCGGGGTGTGATGGTTACTGTACAGTGGGAGGTATGTCGGGGTGTGATGGTTACTGTACAGTGGGAGGTTTGTCGGGCCGTGACGGTTACTGAACAGTGGGAGGTATGTCGGGGTGTGACGGTTACTGTCTGGTGTGAGATATGTCGGGCCGTGATAGTTACTGTACAGTGGGAGGTATTTTTTGGGGCGTGTTGGTTACGGTACAGTGGGAGGTATATCGGTCCATGATGGTTACTGTGTAGTGGGAGGTATGTCGAGGTGTGATGGTAACGGTACAGTGGGAGGTATATCGGTCCATGATGGTTACTGTGTAGTGGGAGGTATGTCGAGGTGTGATGTTTACTGTACAGTGGGAGGTAGTTCGGGGTGTGATCGTGACTGTACAGTGGGAGGTATGTCGGGGTGTGATGGTTACTGTACAGTGGGAGGTATGTCGGGGTGTGATGGTTGCTGTACAGTGGGAGATATGTCGGGCTGTGATGGTTACTGTACAGTGGAAGGTATGTCGGGCCGTGATGGTTATTGTATAGTGGGAGGTATGTCGGGCCGTGATGGTTACTGTATAGTGGGAGGTATGTCGGGCTGTGATGGTTAATGTACAGTGGGAGGTAGTTCGGGGTGTGATCGTGACTGTACAGTGGGAGGTATGTCGGGGTGTGATGGTTACTGTACAGTGGGAGGTATGTCGGGGTGTGATGGTTGCTGTACAGTGGGAGATATGTCGGGCTGTGATGGTTACTGTACAGTGGAAGGTATGTCGGGCCGTGATGGTTATTGTATAGTGGGAGGTATGTCGGGCCGTGATGGTTACTGTACAGTGGGAGGTATGTCGGGCTGTGATGGTTACAGTACAGTGCGGGGTATTTCACGCCGTGATGGTTACTGTACAGTGGGAGGTATGTCACGCCGTGATGGTTACTGTTCAGTGGGAGGTATGTCGGGGTGTGATGGTTAATGTACAGTGGGAGGTATGTCGTGCCGTGATGGTTACTGTACAGTGGGAGGTATGTCACGCCGTGATGGTTACTGTACAGTGGGAGGTATGTCGGGGTGTGAATGTTAATGTACAGTGGGAGGTATGTTGGGGTGTGATGGTTACTGTACAGTGGGAGGTATGTCGGGCCATGATGGTTACTGTACAGTGGGAGGTATGTCGGGCTGTGATGGTTACTGTACAGTGGGAGATATGTCGGTCCGTGATGGTTACTGTACAGTGGGAGGTATGTTTTGGTGCGTGTTGGTTACGGTACGGTCTGAGTTATGTCGGGCCATGATGGTTACTGTGCAGTGGGAGGTATGTCGAGGTGTGATGATTAATGTACAGTGGGAGATATGTATGTCACGCCGTGATGGTTGCTGTACAGTGGGAGGTATGTCGGGCCGTGATGGTTACTATACAGTGGGAGGAATGTCGGGCCGTGAGGGTTACTGTACAGAGGGAGGAATGTCGGGCCGTGATTGTTACTGTACAATGGGAGGTATATCGGGCTGTAATGGTTACTGTACCGTGGGAGGTATGTCGGGATGTGATGGTTACTTTACAGTGGGAGGTATGTTTTGGTGCGTGTTGGTTATGGTACGGTCTGAGTTATGTCGGGCCGTGTTGGTTACTGTACAGTGGGAGGTATGTTGGGGTGTGATGTTTACTGTACAGTCTGAGGTATGTCGGGGTGTGATGGTTACTGTACAGTGGGAGTTATGTCGGGGTGTGATGGTTACTGTACAGTGTGATGTATGTCGGGGTGTGATGGTTACTGTACAGTGGGAGGTATGTCGGGGTGTGATGGTTACTGTACAGTGGAAGGTATGTCGGGCCATGATGTTTACTGTACAGTGGGAGTTATGTCGGGCTGTGATGGTTACTGTACAGTGGGAGGTATGTCGGGGTGTGATGGTTACTGTACAGTGGAAGGTATGTCGGGCCATGATGTTTACTGTACAGTGGGAGGTATGTTTTGGGGCGTGCTGGTTAGGGTACAGTGTGAGGTATGTCGGGCCATGATGGTTACTGTACAGTGGGAGGTATGTCGTGCCTTGATGTTTACTGTACAGGGGAAGGTATGTCGCGCCCAGATAGTTACTGTACAGTGGGAGGTATGTCACGCCTTGATGGTTACTGTACAGTGGGAGGTATGTCGGGCCGTGATTGTTAATGTACAGTGGGAGGTATGTCGGGCCATGATGGTTACAGGACAGTGGGAGGTATGTCGGGCCATGACGGTTACTGAATAGTGTGAGGTATGTCGGGCCATGATGGTTAATATACAGTGGGAGGGATGTCACGCCGTGATCGTTACTGTACAGTGGGAGGTATGTCACGCCGTGATGGTTACTGTACAGTGGGAGTCATGTCGGGCCGTGATGGTTACTGTACAGTGGGAGGTATGTCGGGGTGTGATCGTTACTGTACAGTGGGAGGTATCTCGGGGTGTGATGGTTACTGTACAGTGCGAGGTATGTCGGACCGTGATGTTTACTGTACAGTGGGAGGTATGTCACGCCGTGATGTTTCCTGTACAGTGGGAGGTATGTCGGTGTGTGACGGTTAATGTACAGTGGGAGGTATGCCGGGGTGTGTTGGTTAATGTACAATGGGAGGTATGTCGGGGTGTGATGGTCACTGTTCAGTGGGAGATATGTCGGGCCGTGATGGTTACTGTACAGTGGGAGGTATGTCGGGCCGTGATGGTTAGTGTAGAGTGGGAGGTATGTCGGGCGGTGTTGGTTACTGTACAGTGGGAGGTATGTCGGGGTGTGATGGTTATTGTACAGTGGGAGGTATGTCGGGCCGTGACGGTTACTGAACAGTGGCAGGTATGTCGGGGTGTGACGGTTACTGTTCATTGGGAGGTATGTCGGGCCGTGATGATTACTGTACAGTGGGAGGTATGTTTTGGGGCGTGTTGGTTACGGTACAGTTGGAGGTATGTCGGGCCGTGATGGTTACTGTACAGTTCGAGGTATGTCGGGGTGTGATGTTTACTGTGCAGTGTGAGGTATGTCGCGCTATGATTGTTACTGTACAGTGGGAGGTATGTCACGCCGTATTGGTTACTGTACATTCTGAAATATGTCGGGCCGTGATGGTTAATATACAGTGGGAGGTATGTCGGTCCGTGATGGTTACTGTACAGTGGGAGGTATGTCAGGCCGTGATGGTTCCTGTACAGTGGGAGGTATCTCGGTGCGTGATGGTTACTGTACAGTGGGAGGTATGTCGGGGTGTGATCGTTACTGTACAGTGGGAGGTATGTCGGGGTGTGATGGTTACTGTGCAGTGCGAGGTATGTCGGGCCGTGATGGTTACTGTACAGTGGGAGGTATGTCGTGCCGTGATGTTTACTATACAGTGGGAGGTATGTCGGGGTGTGATGGTTACTGTACAGTGGGAGGTATGTCGGGGTGTGATGGTTACTGTACAGTGGGAGGTTTGTCGGGCCGTGACGGTTACTGAACAGTGGGAGGTATGTCGGGGTGTGACGGTTACTGTCTGGTGTGAGATATGTCGGGCCGTGATAGTTACTGTACAGTGGGAGGTATTTTTTGGGGCGTGTTGGTTACGGTACAGTGGGAGGTATATCGGTCCATGATGGTTACTGTGTAGTGGGAGGTATGTCGAGGTGTGATGGTAACGGTACAGTGGGAGGTATATCGGTCCATGATGGTTACTGTGTAGTGGGAGGTATGTCGAGGTGTGATGTTTACTGTACAGTGGGAGGTAAGTATTGGGGCGTGTTGGTTACGGTACAGTGGGAGTTATGTCTGGCCGTGATGTTTCCTGTACAGTGGGAGGTATGTCGGGCCGTGATGGTTACTGTACCGTGAGAGGTATGTCGGGATGTCATGTTTACTGTGCAGTGGGAGGTATGTCGCGCCGTGACAGTTACTGTACAGTGGGAGGTATGTCGGGGTGTGATGGTTGCTGTACAGTGGGAGGTAGTTCGGGTGTGATCGTGACTGTACAGTGGGAGGTATGTCAGGGTGTGATGGTTACTGTACAGTGGGAGGTATGTCGGGGTGTGATGGTTGCTGTACAGTGGGAGATATGTCGGGCTGTGATGGTTACTGTACAGTGGATGGTATGTCGGGCCGTGATGGTTATTGTATAGTGGGAGGTATGTCGGGCCGTGATGGTTACTGTACAGTGGGATGTATGTCGGGCTGTGATGGTTACAGTACAGTGGGTGGTATTTCGCGCCGTGATGGTTAATGTACAGTGGGAGGTATGTCACGCCGTGATGGTTACTGTTCAGTGGGAGGTATGTCGGGCCATGATGGTTACAGGACAGTGGGAGGTATGTCGGGCCATGACGGTTACTGAACAGTGGGAGGTATGTCGGGGTGTGACGGTTACTGTACAGTGGGAGGTATGCCGGGCCATGATGGTTACAGGACAGTGGGAGGTATGTCGGGCCATGACGGTTACTGAACAGTGGGAGGTATGTCGGGCCATGACGGTTACTGAACAGTGGGAGGTATGTCGGGGTGTGACGGTTACTGTACAGTGGGAGGTATGTCGGGCCGTGATGGTTACTGTACAGCGTGAGGTATGTCGGGCCGTGTTGGTTACTGTACAGTGGGAGGTATGTCGGGCCGTGATGGTTACTGTACAGTGGGTGGTATGTCGGGGTGTGATCGTTACTGTACAGTCGGAGCTATGTCGGGGTGTGATGGTTACAGTACAGTGGGGGGTATTTCGCGCCGTGATGGTTACTGTACAGTGGGAGGTATGTCAGGCCATGATGGTTACTGTTCAGTGGGAGTTATGTCGGGGTGTGATGGTTACAGTACAGTGGTGGGTAAGTCGGGGTGTGATGGTTAATGTACACTGGGAAGTATGTCACGCCGTGATGGTTACTATTCAGTGGGAGGTATGTTGGGGTGTGATGGTTAATGTACAGTAGGAGGTATGTCGGGACGTGTTGGTTACTGTACAGTCGGAGGTAAGTCGGGGTGTGATGGTTACTGTACAGTGGGAAGTATATCGGGCTGTGATGGTAACTGTACAGTTGGAGGTATGTCGGGGTGTGATGGTTACAGTACAGTGGGGGGTATTTCGCGCCGTGATGGTTACTGTACAGTGGGAGGTATGTCACGCCGTGATGGTTACTGTTCAGTGGGAGGTATGTCGGGGTGTGATGGTTAATGTACAGTGGGAGGTATGTCGTGCCGTGATGGTTACTGTACAGGGGGAGGTATGTCATCCGTGTTGGTTACTGTACAGTCGGAGGTAAGTCGGGGTGTGATGGTTACTGTACAGTGGGAGGTATGTCGGGCCGTGATGGATACTGTACAGTGGGAGGTATGTCGGGCCGTGATGGTTACTGTACAGTGGGAGGTATGTCGGGGTGTGATCGTTACTGTACAGTCGGAGCTATGTTGGGGCGTGATGGTTACTGTACAGTGGGAGGTATGTCGGGCGGTGTTGGTTACTGTACAGTGGGAGGTATGTCGGGCCATGATGGTTTCTGTACAGTGGGAGGTATGTCGGGGTGTGATGGTTACTGTACAGTGGGAGATATGTCGGTCCGTGATGGTTACTGTACAGTGGGAGGTATGTTTTGGTGCGTGTTGGTTACGGTACGGTCTGAGTTATGTCGGGCCATGATGGTTACTGTGCAGTGGGAATTATGTCGAGGTGTGATGATTAATGTACAGTGGGAGATATGTATGTCACGCCGTGATGGTTGCTGTACAGTGGGAGGTATGTCGGGCCGTGATGGTTACTATACAGTGGGAGGAATGTCGGGCCGTGATGGTTACTGTACAGAGGGAGGAAAGTCGGGCCGTGATTGTTACTGTACAGTGGGAGGTATATCGGGCTGTAATGGTTACTGTACCGTGGGAGGTATGTCGGGATGTGATGGTTACTTTACAGTGGGAGGTATGTTTTGGTGCGTGTTGGTTACGGTACGGTCTGAGTTATGTCGGGCCGTGTTGGTTACTGTAAAGTGGGAGGTATGTTGGGGTGTGATGGTTACTGTACAGTCTGAGGTATGTCGGGGTGTGATGGTTACTGTACAGCGTGAGGTATGTCGGGCCGTGATGGTTACTGTACAGTGGGAGTTATGTCGGGGTGTGATGGTTACTGTACAGTGGGAGGTATGTCGGGGTGTGATGGTTACTGTACAGTGGGAGGTATGTCGGGGTGTGATGGTTACTGTACAGTGGGAGGTATGTCGGGGTGTGATGGTTACTGTACAGTGGAAGGTATGTCGGGCCATGATGTTTACTGTACAGTGGGAGGTATGTTTTGGGGCGTGCTGGTTAGGGTACAGTGTGAGGTATGTCGGGCCATGATGGTTACTGTACAGTGGGAGGTATGTCGTGCCGTGATGTTTACTGTACAGGGGAAGGTATGTCGCGCCCAGATAGTTACTGTACAGTGGGAGGCATGTCACGCCTTGATGGTTACTGTACAGTGGGAGGTATGTTGGGGTGTGACGGTTAATGTAGAGTGTGAGGTATGTCGGGGTGTGGTGGTTACTGTACAGTGGGAGGTATGTCGGGCCATGATGGTTACAGGACAGTGGGAGGTATGTCGGGCCGTGATTGTTAATGTACAGTGGGAGGTATGTCGGGCCATGATGGTTACAGGACAGTGGGAGGTATGTCGGGCCATGACGGTTACTGAACAGTGGGAGGTATGTCGGGGTGTGACGGTTACTGTACAGCGTGAGGTATGTCGGGCCGTGTTGGTTACTGTACAGTGGGAGGTATGTCGGGCCGTGATGGTTACTGTACTGTGGGTGGTATGTCAGGGTGTGATCGTTACTGTACAGTCGGAGCTATGTCGGGGTGTGATGGTTACTGTACAGTGTGAGGTATTTCGGGGTGTGATGGTTACTGTACAGTGGGAGGTTTGTCACGCCGTGATGGTTACTGTACAGTGGGAGGTATGTCAGGCCATGATGGTTACTGTACAGTGGGAGGTATGTCGGGGTGTGATGGTTACTGTACAGTGGGAGGTATGTCACGCCGTGATGGTTACTGTTCAGCGGGAGGTATGTTGGGGTGTGATGGTTAATGTACAGTAGGAGGTATGTCGGGACGTGTTGGTTACTGTACAGTCGGAGGTAAGTCGGGGTGTGATGGTTACTGTACAGTGGGAAGTATATCGGGCTGTAATGGTTACTGTACAGTGGGAGGTATGTTGGGGTGTGACGGTTAATGTAGAGTGTGAGGTATGTCGGGGTGTGGTGGTTACTGTACAGTGGGAGGTATGTCGGGCCGTGATTGTTACTGTACAGTGGGAGGTATATCGGGCTGTAATGGTTACTGTACCATGGGAGGTATGTCGGGATGTGGTGGTTACTGCATAGTGGGAGGTATGTCGGGCCGTGATGACTGGTGAACAGTTGGAGGTTTGTAGCGGTGTAATGGTTGCTGTACAGTGTGTGGAATTTCTGCGTGTGACATTTACTGTACAGTGGGAGGTATGTCACGCCGTGATGGTTACTGTACAGTGGGAGATATGTCGGGCCGTGTTGTTTACTGTACAGTCGGAGGTAAGTCGGGGTGTGACGGTTACTGTACAGTGGGAAGTATATCGGGCCGTGATGTTTACTGTACAGTGAGAGGTATGTCGGGCCGTGATGGATACTGTACAGTGGGAGGTATGTCGGGCCGTGATGGTTACTGTACAGTGGGAGGTATGTCGGGGTGTGATCGTTACTGTACAGTGGGAGCTATGTCGGGGTGTGATGGTTACTGTACATTGGGAGGTATGTCGCGCCGTGACAGTTACAGTACAGTGGGAGGTATGTCGGGGTGTGATGGTTACTGTACAGTTGGAAATATGTCGGGCCGGGATGGTTAATATATAGTGGGAGGTGTGTCGTTGTGTGATGGTTACTGTACAGTGGGAGTTATGTCTTTGTGTGACGGTTAATAATACAGTGGGAGGTATGTCGGGGTGTGATGGTTGCTGTACAGTGGGAGGTATGTCGGGCCGTGATGGTTACTGTACAGTGGGAGGTATGTCGGGGTGTGATGGTTACTGTACAGTGGGAGTTATGTCGCGCCGTGATGGGTACTGTACAGTGGGTGGTATGTCACCCCGTGATGGTTACTGTACAGTGGGAGGTATGTCGGGGTGTGATGGTTAATGTACAGTGGGAGGTATGTCGGGGTGTGATGGTTGCTGTACAGTGGGAGATATGTCGGGCTGTGATGGTTACTGTACAGTGGAAGGTATGTCGGGCCATGATGGTTATTGTATAGTGGGAGGTATGTCGGGGTGTGATGGTTACTGTACAGTGGGAGGTATGTCGGGCTGTGATGGTTACAGTACAGTGGGAGGTATGTCGCGCCGTGATGGTTACTGTACAGTGGGGGGTATGTCACGCTGTGATGGTTACTGTACAGTCGGAGGTAAGTCGGGGTGTGATGGTTACTCTACAGTGGGAGGTATGTCGGGCCGTGTTGGTTACTGAACAGTGGGAGATATGTCGGGCCGTGTTGGTTACTGTACAGTCGGAGGTAAGTCGGGGTGTGATGGTTACTGTACAGTGTGAGGTATGTCGGGCCGTGATGGATACTGTACAGTGGGAGGTATGTCGGGCCGTGATGGTTACTGTACAGTGGGAGGTATGTCGGGCCGTGATGGTTACTGTACAGTGGGAGGAATGTCGGGGTGTGATCGTTACTGTACAGTGGGAGCTATGTCGGGGTGTGATGGTTACTGTACAGTGGGAGGTATGTCGGGGTGTGATGGTTACAGTACAGTGGGAGGTATGTTGGGCCGTGATGGTTACTGTACAGTTTTAGGTATGTCACGCCGTGATGGTTACTGTACAGTGGGAGGTATGTCGGGGTGTGACGGTTACTGTACAGTGGGAGATATGTCGGGCCGTGATGGTTTCTGTACAGTGGGAGGTATGTTTTGGTGCGTGTAGGTTACGGTACGGTCTGAGTTATGTCACGCCGTGATGGTTACTGTACAGTGGGAGGAATGTCGGGCCGTGATGGTTACTGTACAGTGGGAGGAATGTCGGGCCGTGATGGTTACTGTACAGTGGGAGGAATGTCGGGCCGTGATGGTTACTGAACAATGGGAGGAATGTCAGGCCGTGATGGTTACTGTACAGTGGGAGGTATGTCACCCCATGATGGTTACTGTACAGTGGGAGGTATGTCGGGCCGTGATGACTGGTGAACAGTTGGAGGTTTGTAGCGGTGTAATGGTTGCTGTACAGTGGGTGGAATGTCGGGGTGTGATCTTTACTGTACAGCGGGAGGTATGTTGGGGTGTGATCTTTTCTGTACAGTGGGAGGTATGTCGGGCCGTGATGGTTACTCTACAGTGGGAGGTATGTTGTGCCGTGATGTTTACTGTACAGTGGGAGGTATGTTTTGGAGCGTGTTGGTTACGGTACAGTGGGAGTTATGTCGGGCCATGATGGTTACTGTACAGTGGGAGGTATGACGTGCCGTGATGTTTACTGTACAGTGGGATGTATGTCGCGCCATGACAGTTACTGTACAGTGGGAGGTATGTAACGCCTTGATGGTTACTGTACAGTCGGAGGTATGTTGGGGTGTGACAGTTAATGTACAGTGGGAGGTATGTCGGGCGGTTATGGTCACTGTATAGTGGGAGATATGTCGCGCCGTTACGGTTATTGAACAGTGGGAGGTATGTCGGGAACGTGATGGTTACTGTACAGCGTGAGGTATGTCGGGCCGTGTTGGTTACTGTACAGTGGGAGGTATGTTGGGGTGTGATGGTTACTGTACAGTGTGAGGTATGTCGGGGTGTGATGATTACTGTACAGTGGGAGGTATGTCGGGCCGTGATGGTTACTGTACAGCGTGAGGTATGTCGGGGTGTGACGGTTACTGTACAGTGGGAGGTATGTTGGGGTGTGATGGTTACTGAACAGTGGGAGGTATGTTGTGGTGTGACGGTTACTATACAGTGGGAGGTATGTCGGGCCGTGATGGTTACTGTACAGTGGGAGGTATGTCGGGCCGTGTTGGTTACTGTACAGTCGGAGGTAAGTCGGGGTGTGATGGTTACTGTACAGTGTGAAGTATATCGGGCTGTGATGGTTACTGTACAGTGGGAGGTATGTCGGGACGTGATGGATACTGTACAGTGGGAGGTATGTCGGGCCGTGATGGTTACTGTACAGTGGGAGGAATGTCGGGGTGTGATCGTTACTGTACAGTGGGAGCTATGTCGGGGTGTGATGGTTACTGTACAGTGGGAGGTATGTCGGGGTGTGATGGTTACTGTGCAGTGGGAGGTATGTTGGGCCATGATGGTTACTGTACAGTTTTAGGTATGTCACGCCGTGATGGTTACTGTACAGTGGGAGGTATGTCAGGGTGTGACGGTTACTGTACAGTGGGAGATATGTCGGGCCGTGATGGTTACTGTACAGTGGGAGGTATGTTTTGGTGCGTGTTGGTTACGGTACGGTCTGAGTTATGTCACGCCGTGTTGGTTACTGTACAGTCGGAGGTAAGTCGGGGTGTGATGGTTACTGTACAGTGGGAGGTATGTCGGGCCGTGATGGATACTGTACAGTGGGAGGAATGTCGGGGTGTGATCGTTACTGTACAGTGGGAGCTATGTCGGGATGTGATGGTTACTGTACAGTGGGAGTTATGTCGTGGTGTGATGGTTACTGTACAGTGGGAGGTATGTTGGGCCGTGATGGTTACTGTACAGTTTTAGGTATGTCACGCCGTGATGGTTACTGTACAGTGGGAGGTATGTCGGGGTGTGACGGTTACTGTACAGTGGGAGGAATGTCGGGCCGTGATGGTTACTGTACAGTGGGAGGAATGTCGGGCCGTGATGGTTACTGTACAGTGGGAGGATTGTCGGCCCGTGATGGTTACTGTACAGTGGGAGGAATGTCGGGCCGTGATGGTTACTGTACAGTGGGAGGTATGTCGGGGTGTGACGGTTACTGTACCGTGGGAGGTATGTCGGGATGTGATGGTTACTTTACAGTGGGAGGTATGTCACCCCATGATGGTTACTGTACAGTGGGAGGTATGTCGGGCCGTGATGACTGGTGAACAGTTGGAGGTTTATTGCGGTGTAATGGTTGCTGTACAGTGGGTGGAATGTCGGGCTGTGAGCTTTACTGTACAGCGGGAGGCATGTTGGGGTGTGATCTTTTCTGTACAGTGGGAGGTATGTCGGGCCGTGATGGTTACTGTACAGTGGGAGGTATGTTGTGCCGTGATGTTTACTGTACAGTGGGAGGTATGTTTTGGAGCGTGTTGGTTACGGTACAGTGGGAGGTATGTCGGGCCATGATGGTTACTGTACAGTGGGAGGTATGACTTGCCGTGATGTTTACTGTACAGTGGGATGTATGTCGCGCCATGATAGTTACTGTACAGTGGGAGGTATGTAACGACTTGATGGTTACTGTACAGTGGGAGGTATGTTGGGGTGTGACAGTTAATGTACAGTGGGAGGTATGTCGGGCAGTTATGGTCACTGTATAGTCGGAGATATGTCGGGCCGTGACGGTTATTGAACAGTGTGAGGTATGTCGGGCCGTGATGGTTACTGTACAGCGTGAGGTATGTCGGGCCGTGTTGGTTACTGTACAGTGGGATTTATGTCTGGCCGTGATGTTCACTGTGCAGTGGGAGGTATGTCGTGCCGTGTTGGTTACTGTACAGTGGGAGGTATGTTTTGGGGCGTGTTGGTTACGGTACAGTGGGAGTTATGTCTGGCCGTGATGTTTCCTGTACAGTGGGAGGTATGTCGGGCCGTGATGGTTACTGTACAGTGGGAGGTATGTTGTGGTGTGAGGTTTACTGTACAGTGTGAGGTATGTCGGGGTGTGATGGTTACTGTACAGTGGGAGGTATGTCGGGGTGTGATGGTTACTGTACACTGTGAGGTATGTCGGGGTGTGATCTTTACTGTACAGTGCGAGGTATGTCGGGCCGTGATGGTTACTATACAGTGGGAGGTATGTTGTGCCGTGATGTTTACTGTACAGTGGGAGGTATGTCGCCGTATGATAGTTACTGTACAGTGGGAGGTATGTAACGCCTTGATGGTTACTGTACAGTGGGAGGTATGTTTGGGTGTGTCAGTTAATGTACAGTGGGAGGTATGTCGGGCCGTGATGGTTAATGTACAGTGGGAGGTATGTCGGGCCGTGATGGTTACTGTGCAGTGGGATGTATGTCGGGCCGTGACGGTTATTGAACAGTGGGAGGTATGTCGGGGTGTGACGGTTACTGTACATTGGGAGGTATGTCGGGGTGTGACTTTTACTGTACAGCGTGAGGTATGTCGGGGTGTGACGGGTACTGTACAGTGGGAGGTATGTCGGGCCGTGATGGGTACTGTACAGCGTGAGGTATGTCGGGGTGTGACGGTTACTGTACAGTGTGTGGTATGTCGGGGTGTGATGGTTAATGTACAGTGGGAGGTATGTTTGGGTGTGATGGTTACTGTACAGCGTGAGGTATGTCGGGCCGTGTTGGTTACTGTACATTGGGAGGTATTTTGGAGTGTGATGGTTTGAACAGTGGGAGGAAAGTCGGGGTGTGACGGTTACTATACAGTGGGAGTTATGTCGGGCCGTGATGGTTACTGTTCAGTGGGAGGTATGTTGGGGTGTGATGGTTACTGTACAGTGTGAGGTATGTCGGGCCTTGATGGTTACTGTACAGTGTGAGGTATGTCGGGGTGTGATGGTTACTGTACAGTGGGAGGTATGTCGGGGTGTGATGGTTACTGTACAGTGGGAGCTATGTTGTGGTGCGATGGTTACTGTACAGTGTGAGGTATGTCGGGCCGTGATGGTTACTGTACAGTGTGAGGTATGTCGTGGTGTGATGGTTACTGTACAGTGTGAGGTATGTCGGGCCGTGATGGTTACTGTACAGTGGGAGGTATGTCGGGGTGTGATGGTTACTGTACAGCGTGAGGTATTTCGGGCCGTGTTGGTTACTGTACAGTGGGAGGTATGATGTGGTGTGATGGTTACTGTACAGTGTGAGGTATGTCGGGCCGTGATGGTTACTGTACAGTGTGAGGTATGTCGGGCCGTGATGGTTACTGTACAGTGGGAGGTATGTCGGGGTGTGATGGTTACTCTACAGCATGAGGTATTTCGGGCCGTGTTGGTTACTGTACAGTGGGAGGTATGTTGTGGTGTGATGGTTACTGTACAGTGTGAGGTATGTCGGGCCGTGATGGTTACTGTACAGTGTGAGGTATGTCGGGATGTGATGGATACTGTACACTGTGAGGTATGTCGGGGTGTGATGGTTACTGTACAGTGGGAGGTATGCTGGGGTGTGATGGTTACTGTACAGCGTGAGGTATGTCGGGCCGTGATGGTTTCTGTACAGTGGGAGGTATGTTTTGGGGCGTGTTGGTTACGGTACAGTGGGAGTTCTGTCTGGCTGTGATGTTTACTGTGCAGTGGGAGGTATGTCGGGCCCTGTTGGTTACTGTACAGTGGGAGGTATGAGTTGGGGCGTGTTAGTTACGGTACAGTGGGAGTTATGTCTGGCCGTGATGTTTCCTGTACAGTGGGAGGTATGTTCTGGGGCGTGTTGGTTACGGTACAGTGGGAGTTACGGTACAGTGGGAGTTATGTCTGGCCGTGATGTTTACTGCGCAGTGGGAGATATGTCGGGCCGTGGTGGTTACTGTACAGTGGGAGGTATGTTTTGGTGCGTGTTGGTTACGGTACGGTCTGAGATATGTCGGGCCATGATGGTTACTGTGCAGTGGGAGGTATTTCGAGGTGTGATGATTAATGTACAGTGGGAGATATGTCACGCCGTGATGGTTGCTGTACAGTGGGAAGTATGTCGGGCCGTGATGGTTACTGTACAGTGGGAGGAATGTCGGGCCGTGATGGTTACTGTACAGTGGGAGGAATGTCGGGCCGTGATGGTTACTGTACAGTGGGAGGTATATCGGGCTGTGATGGTTACTGTACCGTGGGAGGTATGTCGGGATGTGATGGTTACTTTACAGTTGGAGGTATGTCACCCCATGATGGTTACTGTATAGTGGGAGGTATGTCGGGCCGTGATGACTGGTGAACAGTTGGAGGTTTGTAGCGGTGTAATGGTTGCTGTACAGTGGGTGGAATGTCGGGGTGTGATCTTTACTGTACAGCGGGAGGAATGTTGGGGTGTGATCTTTTCTGTACAGTGCGAGGTATGTCGGGCCGTGATGGTTACTGTACAGTGGGAGGTATGTTGTGCCGTGATGTTTACTGTACAGTGGGAGGTATGTTTTGGCGCGTGTTGGTTACGGTACAGTGGGAGGTATGTCGGGCCATGATGGTTACTGTACAGTGGGAGGTATGTCGGGCCGTGATGGTTACTGTACAGTGGGAGGTATGTTGTGCCGTGATGTTTACTGTACAGTGGGAGGTATGTTTTGGAGCGTGTTGGTTACGGTACAGTGGGAGGTATGTCGGCCCATGATGGTTACTGTACAGTGGGAGGTATGACGTGCCGTGATGTTTACTGTACAGTGGGAGGTATGTCGCGCCATGATAGTTACTGTACAGTGGGAGGTAAGTAACGCCTTGATGGTTACTGTACAGTGGGAGTTATGTCGGGCCGTGATGGTTACTGTACAGTGTGAGGTATGTCGGGCCGTGATGGTTACTCTACAGTGTGAGGTATGTCGGGGTGTGTTGGTTACTGTACAGTGTGAGGTATGTCGGGGTGTGATGGTTACTGTACAGTGGGAGGTATGTCGGGGTGTGATGGTTACTGTACAGTGGGAGCTATGTTGTGGTGTGATGGTTACTGTACAATGTGAAGTATGTCGGGGTGTGATGGTTACTGTACAGCGTGAGGTATGTCGGGATGTGTTGGTTACTGTGCAGTGGGAGGTATGTTGTGATGTGATGGTTACTCTACAGTGTGAGGTATGTCGGGCCATGATGGTTACTGTACAGTGTGAGGTATGTCGGGGTGTGATGGTTACTGTACAGTGGGAGGTATGTTGGGGTGTGATGGTTACTGTACAGCGTGAGGTATGTCGGGCCGTGATGGTTTCTGTACAGTGGGAGGTATGTTTTGGGGCGTGTTGGTTACGGTACAGTGGGAGTTATGTCTGGCCGTGATGTTCACTGTGCAGTGGGAGGTATGTCGTGCCGTGTTGGTTACTGTACAGTGGGAGGTATGTTTTGGGGCGTGTTGGTTACGGTACAGAGGGAGTTATGTCTGGCCGTGATGTTTCCTGTACAGTGGGAGGTATGTCGGGCCGTGATGGTTACTGTACAGTGGGAGGTATGTTGTGGTGTGATGTTTACTGTACAGTGTGAGGTATGTCGGGGTGTGATGGTTACTGTACAGTGGGAGGTATGTCGGGGTGTGATGGTTACTGTACACTGTGAGGTATGTCGGGGTGTGATCTTTACTGTACAGTGCGAGGTATGTCGGGCCGTGATGGTTACTATACAGTGGGAGGTATGTTGTGCCGTGATGTTTACTGTACAGTGGGAGGTATGTCGCCGTATGATAGTTACTGTACAGTGGGAGGTATGTAACGCCTTGATGGTTACTGTACAGTGGGAGGTATGTTTGGGTGTGACAGTTAATGTACAGTGGGAGGTATGTCGGGCCGTGATAGTTCATGTACAGTGGGAGGTACGTCGGGCCGTGATGGTTACTGTGCAGTGGGATGTATGTCGGGCCGTGACGGTTATTGAGCAGTGGGAGGTATGTCGGGGTGTGACGGTTACTGTACATTGGGAGGTATGTCGGGGTGTGATGGTTACTGTACAGCTTGAGGTATGTCGGGGCATGACGGTTACTGTACAGTGGGAGGTATGTCGGGCCGTGATGGGTACTGTACAGCGTGAGGTATGTCGGGGTGTGACGGGTACTGTACAGTGTGTGGTATGTCGGGGTGTGATGGTTACTGTACAGTGGGAGGTATGTTGGGGTGTGATGGTTACTGTACAGCGTGAGGTATGTCGGGCCGTGTTGGTTACTGTACAGTGGGAGGTATTTTGGAGTGTGATGGTTTGAACAGTGGGAGGAAAGTCGGGGTGTGACGGTTACTATACAGTGGGAGTTATGTCGGGCCGTGATGGTTACTGTTCAGTGGGAGGTATGTTGGGGTGTGATGGTTACTGTACAGTGTGAGGTATGTCGGGCCTTGATGGTTACTGTACAGTGTGAGGTATGTCGGGCCGTGATGGTTACTGTACAGTGTGAGGTATGTCGGGCCGTGATGGTTACTGTACAGTGGGAGGTATGTCGGGGTGTGATGGTTACTCTACAGCATGAGGTATTTCGGGCCGTGTTGGTTACTGTACAGTGGGAGGTATGTTGTGGTGTGATGGTTACTGTACAGTGTGAGGTATGTCGGGCCGTGATGGTTACTGTACAGTGTGAGGTATGTCGGGATGTGATGGATACTGTACACTGTGAGGTATGTCGGGGTGTGATGGTTACTGTACAGTGGGAGGTATGCTGGGGTGTGATGGTTACTGTACAGCGTGAGGTATGTCGGGCCGTGATGGTTTCTGTACAGTGGGAGGTATGTTTTGGGGCGTGTTGGTTACGGTACAGTGGGAGTTATGTCTGGCTGTGATGTTTACTGTGCAGTGGGAGGTATGTCGGGCCCTGTTGGTTACTGTACAGTGGGAGGTATGAGTTGGGGCGTGTTAGTTACGGTACAGTGGGAGTTATGTCTGGCCGTGATGTTTCCTGTACAGTGGGAGGTATGTTCTGGGGCGTGTTGGTTACGGTACAGTGGGAGTTATGTCTGGCCGTGATGTTTACTGCGCAGTGGGAGATATGTCGGGCCGTGGTGGTTACTGTACAGTGGGAGGTATGTTGTGGGGCGTGTTGGTTACGGTACGGTCTGAGATATGTCGGGCCATGATGGGTACTGTGCAGTGGGAGGTATTTCGAGGTGTGATGATTAATGTACAGTGGGAGATATGTCACGCCGTGATGGTTGCTGTACAGTGGGAGGTATGTCGGGCCGTGATGGTTACTGTACAGTGGGAGGAATGTCGGGCCGTGATGGTTACTGTACAGTGGGAGGAATGTCGGGCCGTGATGGTTACTGTACAGTGGGAGGTATATCGGGCTGTGATGGTTACTGTACCGTGGGAGGTATGTCGGGATGTGATGGTTACTTTACAGTTGGAGGTATGTCACCCCATGATGGTTACTGTATAGTGGGAGGTATGTCGGGCCGTGATGACTGGTGAACAGTTGGAGGTTTGTAGCGGTGTAATGGTTGCTGTACAGTGGGTGGAATGTCGGGGTGTGATCTTTACTGTACAGCGGGAGGTATGTTGGGGTGTGATCTTTTCTGTACAGTGCGAGGTATGTCGGGCCGTGATGGTTACTGTACAGTGGGAGGTATGTTGTGCCGTGATGTTTACTGTACAGTGGGAGGTATGTTTTGGAGCGTGTTGGTTACGGTACAGTGGGAGGTATGTCGGCCCATGATGGTTACTGTACAGTGGGAGGTATGACGTGCCGTGATGTTTACTGTACAGTGGGAGGTATGTCGCGCCGTGATAGTTACTGTACAGTGGGAGGTAAGTAACGCCTTGATGGTTACTGTACAGTGGGAGGTATGTTGGGGTGTGACAGTTAATGTACAGTGGGAGGTATGTCGGGCAGTTATGGTCACTGTATCGTGGGAGATATGTCGGACCATGATGGTTAATGTACAGTGGGAGGTATGTCGGGCCGTGATGGTTACTGTACAGTGGGAGGTATGTCGGGCCGTGACGGTTATTGAACAGTGGGAGGTATGTTTTGGAGCGTGTTGGTTACGGTACAGTGGGAGGTATGTCGGGCCATGATGGTTACTGTATAGTGGGAGGTATGTCGGGCCGTGATGGTTACTGTACAGTGGGAGGTATGTCGGGCCGTGACGGTTATTGAACAGTGGGAGGTATGTTTTGGAGCGTGTTGGTTACGGTACAGTGGGAGGTATGTCGGGCCATGATGGTTACTGTACAGTGGGAGGTATGTCGGGCCGTGATGGTTACTGTACAGTGGGAGGTATGTCGGGCCGTGACGGTTATTGAACAGTGGGAGGTATGTTTTGGAGCGTGTTGGTTACGGTACAGTGGTAGGTATGTCGGGCCATGATGGTTACTGTACAGCGTGAGGTATGTCGGGCCGTGTTGGTTACTGTACAGTGGGAGGTATGTTGGGGTGTGATGGTTACTGAACAGTGGGAGCTATGTTGGGGTGTGATGGTTACTGTACAGTGGGAGGTATGTTGGGGTGTGATGGTTACTGTACAGCGTGAGGTATGTCGGGCCGTGTTGGTTACTGTACAGTGGGAGGTATGTTGGAGTGTGATGGTTTGAACAGAGGGAGGAAAGTCGGGGTGTGACGGTTACTATAAAGTGGGAGGTATGTCGGGCCGTGATGGTTACTGTACAGTGGGAGGTATGTTGGGGTGTGATGGTTACTGTACAGTGTGAGGTATGTCGGGCCGTGACGGTTATTGAACAGTGGGAGGTATGTTTTGGAGCGTGTTGGTTACGGTACAGTGGGAGGTGTGTCGGGCCATGATGGTTACTGTACAGTGGGAGTTATGTCGGGCCGTGATGGTTACTGTACAGCGTGAGGTATGTCGGGCCGTGTTGGTTACTGTACAGTGGGAGGTATGTTGGGGTGTGATGGTTACTGAACAGTGGGAGCTATGTTGGGGTGTGATGGCTACTGTACAGTGGGAGGTATGTTGGGGTGTGATGGTTACTGTACAGCGTGAGGTATTTCGGGCCGTGTTGGTTACTGTACAGTGGGAGGTATGTTGGAGTGTGATGGTTTGAACAGTGGGAGGAAAGTCGGGGTGTGACGGTTACTATACAGTGGGATGTATGTTGGGCCGTGATGGTTACTGTACATTGGGAAGTATGTTGGGGTGTGATGGTTACTGTACAGTGTGAGGTATGTCGGCGTGTGATGGTTACTATACAGTGGGAGGTATGTCGGGCCGTGATGGTTACTGTACAGTGGGAGCTATGTTGTGGTGTGATGGTTACTGTACAATGTGAGGTATGTCGGGGTGTGATGGTTACTGTACAGCGTGAGGTATGTCGGGCCGTGTTGTTTACTGTGCAGTGGGAGGTATGTTGTGGTGTGATGGTTACTGTACAGTGTGAGGTATGTCGGGCCATGATGGTTACTGTACAGTGTGAGGTATGTCGCGCCATGATAGTTACTGTACAGTGGGAGGTAAGTAACGCCTTGATGGTTACTGTACAGTGGGAGGTATGTTGGGGTGTGACAGTAAATGTACAGTGGGAGGTATGTCGGGCAGTTATGGTCACTGTATCGTGGGAGATATGTCGGACCATGATGGTTAATGTACAGAGGGAGGTATGTCGGGCCGTGATGGTTACTGTACAGTGGGAGGTATGTCGGGCCGTGACGGTTATTGAACAGTGGGAGGTATGTTTTGGAGCGTGTTGGTTACGGTACAGTGGGAGGTATGTCGGGCCATGATGGTTACTGTACAGTGGGAGGTATGTCGGGCCGTGATGGTTACTGTACAGTGGGAGGTATGTCGGGCCGTGACGGTTATTGAACAGTGGGAGGTATGTTTTGGAGCGTGTTGGTTACGGTACAGTGGGAGGTATGTCGGGCCATGATGGTTACTGTACAGTGGGAGGTATGTCGGGCCGTGATGGTTACTGTACAGCGTGAGGTATGTCGGGCCGTGTTGGTTACTGTACAGTGGGAGGTATGTTGGGGTGTGATGGTTACTGAACAGTGGGAGCTATGTTGGGGTGTGATGGTTACTGTACAGTGGGAGGTATGTTGGGGTGTGATGGTTACTGTACAGCGTGAGGTATGTCGGGCCGTGTTGGTTACTGTACAGTGGGAGGTATGTTGGAGTGTGATGGTTTGAACAGAGGGAAGAAAGTCGGGGTGTGACGGTTACTATACAGTGGGAGGTATGTCGGGCCGTGATGGTTACTGTACAGTGGGAGGTATGTTGGGGTGTGATGGTTACTGTACAGTGTGAGGTATGTCGGACCGTGATGGTTATTGAACAGTGGGAGGTATGTTTTGGAGCGTGTTGGTTACGGTACAGTGGGAGGTATGTCGGGCCATGATGGTTACTGTACAGTGGGAGTTATGTCGGGCCGTGATGGTTACTGTACAGCGTGAGGTATGTCGGGCCGTGTTGGTTACTGTACAGTGGGAGGTATGTTGGGGTGTGATGGTTACTGAACAGTGGGAGCTATGTTGGGGTGTGATGGTTACTGTACAGTGGGAGGTATGTTGGTGTGTGATGGTTACTGTACAGCGTGAGGTATGTCCGGCCGCTTTGGTTACTGTACAGTGGGAGGTATGTTGGAGTGTGATGGTTTGAACAGTGGGAGGAAAGTCGGGGTGTGACGGTTACTATACAGTGGGAGGTATGTCGGGCCGTGATGGTTACTGTACAGTGGGAGGTATGTTGGGGTGTGATGGTTACTGTACAGTGTGAGGTATGTCGGCGTGTGATGGTTACTATACAGTGGGAGGTATGTTGGGCCGTGATGGTTACTGTACAGTGGGAGCTATGTTGGGGTGTGATGGTTACTGTACAGCGTGAGGTATGTCGGGCCGTGTTGGTTACTGTACAGTGGGAGGTATGTTGGAGTGTGATGGTTTGAACAGAGGGAAGAAAGTCGGGGTGTGACGGTTACTATACAGTGGGAGGTATGTCGGGCCGTGATGGTTACTGTACAGTGGGAGCTATGTTGTGGTGTGATGGTTACTGTACAATGTGAGGTATGTCGGGTTGTGATGGTTACTGTACAGCGTGAGGTATGTCGGGCCGTGTTGTTTACTGTGCAGTGGGAGGTATGTTGTGGTGTGATGGTTACTGTACAGTGTGAGGTATGTCGGGCCATGATGGTTACTGTACAGCGTGAGGTATGTCGGGCCGTGATGGTTTCTGTACAGTGGGAGGTATGTTTTGGGGCGTGTTGGTTACGGTACAGTGGGAGTTATGTCTGGCCGTGATGTTCACTGTGCAGTGGGAGGTATGTCGTGCCGTGTTGGTTACTGTACAGTGGGAGGTATGTTTTGGGGCGTGTTGGTTATGGTACAGTGGGAGTTATGTCTGGCCGTGATGTTTCCTGTACAGTGGGAGGTATGTCGGGCCGTGATGGTTACTGTACAGTGGGAGGTATGTTGTGGTGTGATGTTTACTGTACAGTGTGAGGTATGTCGGGGTGTGATGGTTACTGTACAGTGGGAGGTATGTCGGGGTGTGATGGTTACTGTACACTGTGAGGTATGTCGGGGTGTGATCTTTACTGTACAGTGCGAGGTATGTCGGGCCGTGATGGTTACTATACAGTGGGAGGTATGTTGTGGTGTGATGTTTACTGTACAGTGTTAGGTATGTCGGGGTGTGATGGTTACTGTACAGTGGGAGGTATGTCGGGGTGTGATGGTTACTGTACACTGTGAGGTATGTCGGGGTGTGATCTTTACTGTACAGTGCGAGGTATGTCGGGCCGTGATGGTTACTATACAGTGGGAGGTATGTTGTGCCGTGATGTTTACTGTACAGTGGGAGGTATGTCGCCGTATGATAGTTACTGTACAGTGGGAGGTATGTAACGCCCTGATGGTTACTGTACAGTGGGAGGTATGTTTGGGTGTGACAGTTAATGTACAGTGGGAGGTATGTCGGGCCGTGATGGTTAATGTACAGTGGGAGGTATGTCGGGCCGTGATGGTTACTGTGCAGTGGGATGTATGTCGGGCCGTGACGGTTATTGAGCAGTGGGAGGTATGTCGGGGTGTGACGGTTACTGTACATTGGGAGGTATGTCGGGGTGTGATGGTTACTGTACAGCGTGAGGTATGTCGGGGCATGACGGTTACTGTACAGTGGGAGGTATGTCGGGCCGTGATGGGTACTGTACAGCGTGAGGTATGTCGGGGTGTGACGGTTACTGTACAGTGGGAGGTATGTTGGGGTGTGATGGTTACTGAACAGTGGGAGGTATGTTGGGGTGTGATGGTTACTGTACAGTGGGAGGTATGTTGGGGTGTGATGGTTACTGTACAGCGTGAGGTATGTCGGGCCGTGTTGGTTACTGTACAGTGGGAGGTATTTTGGAGTGTGATGGTTTGAACAGTGGGAGGAAAGTCGGGGTGTGACGGTTACTATACAGTGGGAGTTATGTCGGGCCGTGATGGTTACTGTACAGTGGGAGGTATGTTGGGGTGTGATGGTTACTGTACAGTGTGAGGTATGTCGGGCCTTGCTGGTTACTGTACAGTGTGAGGTATGTCGGGGTGTGATGGTTACTGTACAGTGGGAGGTATGTCGGGGTGTGATGGTTACTGTACAGTGGGAGCTATGTTGTGGTGCGATGGTTACTGTACAGTGTGAGGTATGTCGGGCCGTGATGGTTACTGTACAGTGTGAGGTATGTCGGGGTGTGATGGTTACTGTACAGTGTGAGGTATGTCAGGCCGTGATGGTTACTGTACAGTGGGAGGTATGTCGGGGTGTGATGGTTACTGTACAGCGTGAGGTATTTCGGGCCGTGTTGGTTACTGTACAGTGGGAGGTATGATGTGGTGTGATGGTTACTGTACAGTGTGAGGTATGTCGGGCCGTGATGGTTACTGTACAGTGTGAGGTATGTCGGGCCGTGATGGTTACTGTACAGTGGGAGGTATGTCGGGGTGTGATGGTTACTGTACAGCATGAGGTATTTCGGGCCGTGTTGGTTACTGTACAGTGGGAGGTATGTTGTGGTGTGATGGTAACTGTACAGTGTGAGGTATGTCGGGCTGTGATGGTTACTGTACAGTGTGAGGTATGTCGGGATGTGATGGATACTGTACACTGTGAGGTATGTCGGGGTGTGATGGTTACTGTACAGTGGGAGGTATGCTGGGGTTTGATGGTTACTGTACAGCGTGAGGTATGTCTGGCCGTGATGGTTTCTGTACATTGGGAGGTATGTTTTGGGGCGTGTTGGTTATGGTACAGTGGGAGTTATGTCTGGCTGTGATGTTTACTGTGCAGTGGGAGGTATGTCGGGCCCTGTTGGTTACTGTACAGTGGGAGGTATGAGTTGGGGCGTGTTAGTTACGGTACAGTGGGAGTTATGTCTGGCCGTGATGTTTCCTGTACAGTGGGAGGTATGTTCTGGGGCGTGTTGGTTACGGTACAATGGGAGTTATGTCTGGCCGTGATGTTTACTGCGCAGTGGGAGATATGTCGGGCCGTGATGGTTACTGTACAGTGGGAGGTATGTTTTGGTGCGTGTTGGTTACGGTACGGTCTGAGATATGTCGGGCCATGATGGTTACTGTGCAGTGGGAGGTATTTCGAGGTGTGATGATTAATGTACAGTGGGAGATATGTCACGCCGTGATGGTTGCTGTACAGTGGGAGGTATGTCGGGCCGTGATGGTTACTGTACAGTGGGAGGAATGTCGGGCCGTGATGGTTACTGTACAGTGGGAGGAATGTCGGGCCGTGATGGTTACTGTACAGTGGGAGGTATATCGGGCTGTGATGGTTACTGTACCGTGGGAGGTATGTCGGGATGTGATGGTTACTTTACAGTTGGAGGTATGTCACCCCATGATGGTTACTGTATAGTGGGAGGTATGTCGGGCCGTGATGACTGGTGAACAGTTGGAGGTTTGTAGCGGTGTAATGGTTGCTGTACAGTGGGTGGAATGTCGGGGTGTGATCTTAACTGTACAGCGGGAGGTATGTTGGGGTGTGATCTTTTCTGTACAGTGCGAGGTATGTCGGGCCGTGATGGTTACTGTACAGTGGGAGGTATGTTGTGCCGTGATGTTTACTGTACAGTGGGAGGTATGTTTTGGAGCGTGTTGGTTACGGTACAGTGGGAGGTATGTCGGGCCATGATGGTTACTGTACAGTGGGAGGTATGTCGGGCCGTGATGGTTACTGTACAGTGGGAGGTATGTTATGCCGTGATGTTTACTGTACAGTGGGAGGTATGTTTTGGAGCGTATTGATTACGGTACAGTGGGAGGTATGTCGGCCCATGATGGTTACTGTACAGTGGGAGGTATGACGTGCCGTGATGTTTACTGTACAGTGGGAGGTATGTCGCGTCATGATAGTTACTGTACAGTGGGAGGTATGACGTGCCGTGATGTTTACTGTACAGTGGGAGGTATGTCGCGCCATGATAGTTACTGTACAGTGGGAGGTAAGTAACGCCTTGATGGTTACTGTACTGTGGGAGGTATGTTGGGGTGTGACAGTTAAGGTACAGTGGGAGGTATGTCGGGCAGTTATGGTCACTGTATCGTGGGAGATATGTCGGACCATGATGGTTAATGTACAGTGGGAGGTATGTCGGGACGTGATGGTTACTGTACAGTGGGAGGTATGTCGGGCCGTGACGGTTATTGAACAGTGGGAGGTATGTTGGGGTGTGATGGTAACTGTACAGTGGGAGGTATGTCGGGCCGTGATGGTTACTGTACAGCGTGAGGTATGTCGGGCCGTGTTGGTTACTGTACAGTGGGAGGTATGTTGGGGTGTGATGGTTACTGTACAGTGTGAGGTATGTCGGGGTGTGATGGTTACTGTACAGCGTGAGGTACGTCGGGGAATGACGGTTACTGTACAGTGGGATGTATGTCGGGCCGTGATGGTTACTGTACAGCGTGAGGTATGTCGGGGTGTAACGGTTACTGTACAGTGGGAGGTATGTTGGGGTGTGATGGTTACTGAACAGTGGGAGCTATGTTGGGGTGTGATGGTTACTGCACAGTGGGAGGTATGTTGGGGTGTGATGGTTACTGTACAGCGTGAGGTATGTCGGGCCGTGTTGGTTACTGTACAGTGGGAGGTATGTTGGAGTGTGATGGTTTGAACAGTGGGAGGAAAGTCGGGGTGGGACGGTTACTATACAGTGGGAGGTATGTCGGGCCGTGATGGTTACTGTACAGTGGGAGCTATGTTGTGGTGTGATGGTTACTGTACAATGTGAGGTATGTCGGGGTGTGATGGTTACTGTACAGCGTGAGGTATGTCGGGCCGTGTTGTTTACTGTGCAGTGGGAGGTATGTTGTGGTGTGATGGTTACTGTACAGTGTGAGGTATGTCGGGCCATGATGGTTACTGTACAGTGTGAGGTATGTCGGGGTGTGATGGTTACTGTACAGTGGGAGGTATGTTGGGGTGTGATGGTTACTGTACAGCGTGAGGTATGTCGGGCCGTGATGGTTTCTGTACAGTGGGAGGTATGTTTTGGGGCGTGTTGGTTACGGTACAGTGGGAGTTATGTCTGGCCGTGATGTTCACTGTGCAGTGGGAGGTATGTCGTGCCGTGTTGGTTACTGTACAGTGGGAGGTATGTTTTGGGGCGTGTTGGTTACGGTACAGTGGGAGTTATGTCTGGCCGTGATGTTTCCTGTACAGTGGGAGGTATGTCGGGCCGTGATGGTTACTGTACAGTGGGAGGTATGTTGTGGTGTGATGTTTACTGTACAGTGTGAGGTATGTCGGGGTGTGATGGTTACTGTACAGTGGGAGGTATGTCGGGGTGTGATGGTTACTGTACACTGTGAGGTATGTCGGGGTGTGATCTTTACTGTACAGTGCGAGGTATGTCGGGCCGTGATGGTTATTATACAGTGGGATGTATGTTGTGCCGTGATGTTTACTGTACAGTGGGAGGTATGTCGCCGTATGATAGTTACTGTACAGTGGGAGGTATGTTTGGGTGTGACAGTTAATGTACAGTGGGAGGTATGTCGGGCCGTGATGGTTAATGTACAGTGGGAGGTATGTCGGGCCGTGATGGTTACTGTACAGTGGGATGTATGTCGGGCCGTGACGGTTATTGAACAGTGGGAGGTATGTCGGGGTGTGACGGTTACTGTACATTGGCAGGTATGTCGGGGTGTGATGGTTACTGTACAGCGTGAGGTATGTCGGGGCATGACGGTTACTGTACAGTGGGATGTATGTCGGGCCGTGATGGGTACTGTGCAGCGTGAGGTAAGTCGGGGTGTGACGGTTACTGCACAGTGGGAGGTATGTTGGGGTGTGATGGTTACTGAACAGTGGGAGGTATGTTGGGGTGTGATGGTTACTGTACAGTGGGAGGTATGTTGGGGTGTGATGGTTACTGAACAGTGGGAGGTATGTTGGGGTGTGATGGTTACTGTACAGTGGGAGGTATGTTGGGGTGTGATGGTTACTGTACAGCGTGAGGTATGTCGGGCCGTGTTGGTTACTGTACAGTGGGAGGTATTTTGGAGTGTGATGGTTTGAACAGTGGGAGGAAAGTCGGGGTGTGACGGTTACTATACAGTGGGAGTTATGTCGGGCCGTGATGGTTACTGTACAGTGGGAGGTATGTTGGGGTGTGATGGTTACTGTACAGTGTGAGGTATGTCGGGCCTTGATGGTTACTGTACAGTGTGAGGTATGTCGGGGTGTGATGGTTACTGTACAGTGGGAGGTATGTCGGGGTGTGATGGTTACTGTACAATGGGAGCTATGTTGTGGTGCGATGGTTACTGTACAGTGTGAGGTATGTCGGGCCGTGATGGTTACTGTACAGTGTGAGGTATGTCGGGGTGTGATGGTTACTGTACAGTGTGAGGTATGTCGGGCCGTGATGGTTACTGTACAGTGGGAGGTATGTCGGGGTGTGATGGTTACTGTACAGCGTGAGGTATTTCGGGCCGTGTTGGTTACTGTACAGTGGGAGGTATGATGTGGTGTGATGGTTACTGTACAGTGTGAGGTATGTCGGGCCGTGATGGTTACTGTACAGTGTGAGGTATGTCGGGCCGTGATGGTTACTGTACAGTGGGAGGTATGTCGGGGTGTGATGGTTACTGTACAGCATGAGGTATTTCGGGCCGTGTTGGTTACTGTATAGTGGGAGGTATGTTGTGGTGTGATGGTTACTGTACAGTGTGAGGTATGTCGGGCCGTGATGGTTACTGTACAGTGTGAGGTATGTCGGGATGTGATGGATACTGTACACTGTGAGGAATGTCGGGGTGTGATGGTTACTGTACAGTGGGAGGTATGCTGGGGTGTGATGGTTACTGTACAGCGTGAGGTATGTCGAGCCGTGATGGTTTCTGTACAGTGGGAGGTATGTTTTGGGGCGTGTTGGTTACGGTACAGTGGGAGTTATGTCTGGCTGTGATGTTTACTGTGCAGTGGGAGGTATGTCGGGGCCTGTTGGTTACTGTACAGTGGGAGGTATGAGTTGGGGCGTGTTAGTTACGGTACAGTGGGAGTTATGTCTGGCCGTGATGTTTCCTGTACAGTGGGAGGTATGTTCTGGGGCGTGTTGGTTACGGTACAGTGGGAGTTATGTCTGGCCGTGATGTTTACTGCGCAGTGGGAGATATGTCGGGCCGTGATGGTTACGGTACAGTGGGAGGTATGTTTTGGTGCGTGTTGGTTACGGTACGGTCTGAGTTATGTCGGGCCATGATGGTTACTGTGCAGTGGGAGGTATGACGTGCCGTGATGTTTACTGTACAGTGGGAGGTATGTCGCGCCATGATAGTTACTGTACAGTGGGAGGTAAGTAACGCCTTGATGGTTACTGTACAGTGGGAGGTATGTTGGGGTGTGACAGTTAATGTACAGTGGGAGGTATGTCGGCCAGTTATGGTCACTGTATCGTGGGAGATATGTCGGACCATGATGGTTAATGTACAGTGGGAGGTATGTCGGGCCGTGATGGTTACTGTACAGTCGGAGGTATGTCGGGCCGTGACGGTTATTGAACAGTGGGAGGTATGTTGCGGTGTGATGGTTACTGTACATTGGGAGGTATGTCGGGCCGTGACGGTTATTGAACAGTGGGAGGTATGTTGGGGTGTGATGGTTACTGTACAGTGGGAGGTATTTCGGGCCGTGACGGTTATTGAACAGTGGGAGGTATGTTGGGGTGTGACGGTAACTGTACAGTGGGAGGTTTTTCGGGCCGTGATGGTTACTGTACAGCGTGAGGTATGTCGGGCCGTGTTGGTTACTGTACAGTGGGAGGTATGTTGGGGTGTGATGGTTACTGTACAGTGTGAGGTATGTCGGGGTGCGATGGTTACTGTACAGCGTGAGGTATGTCGGGGAATGACGGTTACTGTACAGTGGGATGTATGTCGGGCCGTGATGGTTACTGTACAGCGTGAGGTATGTCGGGGTGTAACGGTTACTGTACAGTGGGAGGTATGTTGGGGTGTGATGGTTACTGAACAGTGGGAGGTATGTTGGGGTGTGATGGTTACTCTACAGTGTGAGGTATGTCGGCGTGTGATGGTTACTATACAGCGGGAGCTATGTCGGGTTGTGATGGTTACTGTACAGTGGGAGCTATGTTGTGGTGTGATGGTTACTGTACAGCGTGAGGTATGTCGGGCCGTGTTGTTTACTGTGCAGTGGGAGGTATGTTGTGGTGTGATGGTTACTGTACAGTGTGAGGTATGTCGGGGTGTGATGGTTACTGTACAGTGGGAGGTATGTTGGGGTGTGATGGTTACTGTACAGCGTGAGGTATGTCGTGCCGTGATGGTTTCTGTACAGTGGGATGTATGTTTTGGGGCGTGTTGGTTACGGTACAGTGGGAGTTATGTCTGGCCGTGATGTTCACTGTGCAGTGGGAGGTATGTCGTGCCGTGTTGGTTACTGTACAGTGGGAGGTATGTTTTGGGGCGTGTTGGTTACGGTACAGTGGGAGTTATGTCTGGCCGTGATGTTTCCTGTACAGTGGGAGGTATGTCGGGCCGTGATGGTTACTGTACAGTGGGAGGTATGTTGTGGTGTGATGTTTACTGTACAGTGTGAGGTATGTCGGGGTGTGATGGTTACTGTACAGTGGGAGGTATGTCGGGGTGTGATGGTTACTGTACACTGTGAGGTATGTCGGGGTGTGATCTTTACTGTACAGTGCGAGGTATGTCGGGCCGTGATGGTTACTATACAGTGGGAGGTATGTTGTGCCGTGATGTTTACTGTACAGTGGGAGGTATGTCTCCGTATGATAGTTACTGTACAGTGGGAGGTATGTAACGCCTTGATGGTTACTGTACAGTGGGAGGTATGTTTGGGTGTGACAGTTAATGTACAGTGGGAGGTATGTCGGGCCGTGATGGTTAATGTACAGTGGGAGGTATGTCGGGCCGTGATGGTTACTGTACAGTGGGATGCATGTCGGGCCGTGACGGTTATTGAACAGTGGGAGGTATGTCGGGGTGTGACGGTTACTGTACATTGGGAGGTATGTCGGGGTGTGATGGTTACTGTACAGCGTGAGGTATGTCGGGGCATGACGGTTACTGTACAGTGGGAGGTATGTCGGGCCGTGATGGGTACTGTACAGCGTGAGGTAAGTCGGGGTGTGACGGTTACTGCACAGTGGGAGGTATGTTGGGGTGTGATGGTTACTGAACAGTGGGAGGTATGTTGGGGTGTGATGGTTACTGTACAGTGGGAGGTATGTTGGGGTGTGATGGTTACTGTACAGCGTGAGGTATGTCGGGCCGTGTTGGTTACTGTACAGTGGGAGGTATTTTGGAGTGTGATGGTTTGAACAGTGGGAGGAAAGTCGGGGTGTGACGGTTACTATACAGTGGGAGTTATGTCGGGCCGTGATGGTTACTGTACAGTGGGAGGTATGTTGGGTTGTGATGGTTACTGTACAGTGTGAGGTAAGTCGGGCCTTGATGGTTACTGTACAGTGTGAGGTATGTCGGGGTGTGATGGTTACTGTACAGTGGGAGGTATGTCGGGGTGTGATTGTTACTGTACAGTGGGAGCTATGTTGTGGTGCGATGGTTACTGTACAGTGCGAGGTATTCGGGCCGTGATGGTTACTGTACAGTGTGATGTATGTCGGGGTGTGATGGTTACTGTACAGCGTGAGGTATTTCGGGCCGTGTTGGTTACTGTACAGTGGGAGGTATGATGTGGTGTGATGGTTACTGTACAGTGTGAGGTATGTCGGGCCGTGATGGTTACTGTACAGTGTGAGGTATGTCGGGCCGTGATGGTTACTGTACAGTGGGAGGTATGTCGGGGTGTGACGGTTACTGTACAGTGGGAGGTATGTCGGGGTGTGACGGTTACTGTACAGTGTGAGGTATGTCGGGCCGTGATGGTTACTGTACAGTGTGAGGTATGTCGGGATGTGATGGATACTGTACACTGTGAGGAATGTCGGGGTGTGATGGTTACTGTACAGAGGGAGGTATGCTGGGGCGTGATGGTTACTGTACAGCGTGAGGTATGTCTGGCCGTGATGGTTTCTGTACAGTGGGAGGTATGTTTTGGGGCGTGTTGGTTCCGGTACAGTGGGAGTTATGTCTGGCTGTGATGTTTACTGTGCAGTGGGAGGTATGTCGGGCCCTGTTGGTTACTGTACAGTGGGAGGTATGAGTTGGGGCGTGTTAGTTACGGAACAGTGGGAGTTATGTCTGGCCGTGATGTTTCCTGTACAGTGGGAGGTATGTTCTGGGGCGTGTTGGTTACGGTACAGTGGGAGTTATGTCTGGCCGTGATGTTTACTGCGCAGTGGGAGATATGTCGGGCCGTGATGGTTACTGTACAGTGGGAGGTATGTTTTGGTGCGTTTTGGTTATGGTACGGTCTGAGATATGTCGGGCCATGATGGTTACTGTGCAGTGGGAGGTATTTCGAGGTGTGATGATTAATGTACAGTGGGAGATATGTCACGCCGTGATGGTTGCTGTACAGTAGGAGGTATGTCGGGCCGTGATGGTTACTGTACAGTGGGAGGAATGTCGGGCCGTGATGGTTACTGTACAGTGGGAGGAATGTCGGGCCGTGATGGTTACTGTACAGTGGGAGGTATATCGGCTGTGATGGTTAATGTACCGTGGGAGGTATGTCGGGATGTGATGGTTACTTTACAGTGGGAGGTATGTCACCCCATGATGGTTACTGTACAGTGGGAGGTATGTCGGGCCGTGATGACTGGTGAACAGTTGGAGGTTTGTAGCGGTGTAATGGTTGCTGTACAGTGGGTGGAATGTCGGGGTGTGATCTTTACTGTACAGCGGGTGGTATGTTGGGGTGTGATCTTTTCTGTACAGTGCGAGGTATGTCGGCCCGTGATGTTTACTGTACAGTGGGAGGTATGTTTTGGAGCGTGTTGTTTACGGTACAGTGGGAGGTATGTCGGGACATGATGGTTACTGTACAGTGGGAGGTATGACGTGCCGTGATGTTTACTGTACAGTGGGAAGTATGTCGCGCCATGATAGTTACTGTACAGTGGGAGGTAAGTAACGCCTTGATGGTTACTGTACAGTGGGAGGTATGTTGGGGTGTGACAGTTAATGTACAGTGGGAGGTATGTCGGGCAGTTATGGTCACTGTATCGTGGGAGATATGTCGGACCATGATGGTTAATGTACAGTGGGAGGTATGTCGGGCCGTGATGGTTACTGTACAGTGGGAGGTATGTCGGGCCGTGACGGTTATTGAACAGTGGGAGGTATGTTGGGGTGTGACGGTAACTGTACAGTGGGAGGTATGTCGGGCCGTGATGGTTACTGTACAGCGTGAGGTATGTCGGGCCATGTTGGTTACTGTACAGTGGGAGGTATGTTGGGGTGTGATGGTTACTGTACAGTGTGAGGTATGTCGGGGTGTGATGGTTACTGTACAGCGTGAGGTATGTTGGGGTGTGATGGTTACTGTACAGTGTGAGGTATGTTGGGGTGTGATGGTTACTGTACAGTCTGAGGTATGTCGGGGTGTGATGGTTACTGTACAGTGTGAGGTATGTCGGGGAATGACGGTTACTGTACAGTGGGAGGTATGTCGGGCCGTGATGGTTACTGTACAGCGTGAGGTATGTCGGGGTGTGATGGTTACTGTACAGTGGGAGGTATGTCGGGGTGTGATGGTTACTGTACAGTGGGAGCTATGTTGGGGTGTGATGGTTACTGTACAGTGTGAGGTATGTCGGGCCGTGATGGTTACTGTACAGTGTGATGTATGTCGGGGTGTGATGGTTACTGTACAGTGTGAGGTATGTCGGGCCGTGATGGTTACTGTACAGTGGGTGGTATGTCGGGGTGTGATGGTTACTGTACAGCGTGAGGTATTTCGGGCCGTGTTGGTAACTGTACGGTGGGAGGTATGATGTGGTGTGATGGTTACTGTACAGTGTGAGGTATGTCGGGCCGTGATGGTTACTGTACAGTGGGAGGTATGTCGGGGTGTGATGGTTACTGTACAGCATGAGGTATTTCGGGCCGTGTTGGTTACTGTACAGTGGGAGGTATGTTGTGGTGTGATGGTTACTGTACAGTGTGAGGTATGTCGGGCCGTGATGGTTACTGTACATTGTGAGGTATGTCGGGATGTGATGGATACTGTACACTGTGAGGTATGTCGGGGTGTGATGGTTACTGTACAGTGGGAGGTATGCTGGGGTGTGATGGTTACTGTACAGCGTGAGGTATGTCGGGCCGTGATGGTTTCTGTACAGTGGGAGGTATGTTTTGGGGCGTGTTGGTTACGGTACAGTGGGAGTTATGTCTGGCCGTGATGTTTACTGTGCAGTGGGAGGTATGTCGGGCCCTGTTGGTTACTGTACAGTGGGAGGTATGAGTTGGGGCGTGTTAGTTACGGTACAGTGGGAGTTATGTCTGGCCGTGATGTTTCCTGTACAGTGGGAGGTATGTTCTGGGGCGTGTTGGTTACGGTACAGTGGGAGTTATGTCTGGCCGTGATGTTTACTGCGCAGTGGGAGATATGTCGGGCCGTGATGGTTACTGTACAGTGGGAGGTATGTTTTGGTGCGTGTTGGTTACGGTACGGTCTGAGTTATGTCGGGCCATGATGGTTACTGTGCAGTGGGAGGTATTTCGAGGTGTGATGATTAATGTACAGTGGGAGATATGTCACGCCGTGATGGTTGCTGTACAGTGGGAGGTATGTCGGGCCGTGATGGTTACTGTACAGTGGGAGGAATGTCGGGCCGTGATGGTTACTGTACAGTGGGAGGAATGTCGGGCCGTGATGGTTACTGTACAGTGGGAGGTATATCGGGCTGTGATGGTTAATGTACCGTGGGAGGTATGTCGGGATGTGATGGTTACTTTACAGTGGGAGGTATGTCATCCCATGATGGTTACTGTACAGTGGGAGGTATGTCGGGCCGTGATGACTGGTGAACAGTTGGAGGTTTGTAGCGGTGTAATGGTTGCTGTGCAGTGGGTGGAATGTCGGGGTGTGTTCTTTACTGTACAGCGGGAGGTATGTTGGGGTGTGATCTTTTCTGTACAGTGCGAGGTATGTCGGGCCGTGATGGTTACTGTACAGTGGGAGGTATGTTGTGCCGTGATGTTTACTGTACAGTGGGAGGTATGTTTTGGAGCGTGTTGGTTACGGTACAGTGGGAGGTATGTCGGGACATGATGGTTACTGTACAGTGGGAGGTATGACGTGCCGTGATGTTTCCTGTACAGTGGGAAGTATGTCGCGCCATGATAGTTACTGTACAGTGGGAGGTATGTTGGGGTGTGACAGTTAATGTACAGTGGGAGGTATGTCGGGCAGTTATGGTCACTGTATCGTGGGAGATATGTCGGACCATGATGGTTAATGTACAGTGGGAGGTATGTCGGGCCGTGATGGTTACTGTACAGTGGGAGGTATGTCGGGCCGTGACGGTTATTGAACAGTGGGAGGTATGTTGGGGTGTGACGGTAACTGTACAGTGGGAGGTATGTCGGGCCGTGATGGTTACTGTACAGCGTGAGGTATGTCGGGCCGTGTTGGTTACTGTACAGTGGGAGGTATGTTGGGGTGTGATGGTTACTGTACAGTGTGAGGTATGTCGGTGTGTGATGGTTACTGTACTGCGTGAGGTATGTCGGGGAATGACGGTTACTGTACAGTGGGAGGTATGTCGGGCCGTGATGGTTACTGTACAGCGTGAGGTATGTCGGGGTGTAACGGTTACTGTACAGTGGGAGGTATGTTGGGGTGTGATGGTTACTGAACAGTGGGAGCTATGTTGGGGTGTGATGGTTACTGTACAGTGGGAGGTATGTTGGGGTGTGATGGTTACTGTACAGCGTGAGGTATGTCGGGCCGTGTTGGTTACTGTACAGTGGGAGGTATGTTGGAGTGTGATGGTTTGAACAGTGGGAGGAAAGTCGGGGTGTGACGGTTACTATACAGTGGGAGGTATGTCGGGCCGTGATGGTTACTGCACAGTGGGAGGTATGTTGGGGTGTGATGGTTACTGTACAGTCTGAGGTATGTCGGGCCTTGATGGTTACTGTACAGTGTGAGGTATGTCGGCGTGTGATGGTTACTGTACAGTGGGAGCTATGTTGTGGTGTGATGGTTACTGTACAGTGGGAGCTATGTTGTGGTGTGATGGTTACTGTACAGTGTGAGGTATGTCGGGGTGTGATGGTTACTGTACAGCGTGAGGTATGTCGGGCCGTGTTGGTTACTGTGCAGTGGGAGGTATGTTGTGGTGTGATGGTTACTGTACAGTGTGAGGTATGTCGGGCCATGATGGTTACTGTACAGTGTGAGGTATGTCGGGGTGTGATGGTTACTGTACAGTGGGAGGTATGTTGGGGTTTGATGGTTACTGTACAGCGTGAGGTATGTCGGGCCATGATGGTTTCTGTACAGTGGGAGGTATGTTTTGGGGCGTGTTGGTTACGGTACAGTGGGAGTTATGTCTGGCCGTGATGTTCACTGTGCAGTGTGAGGAATGTCGTGCCGTGTTGGTTACTGTACAGTGGGAGGTATGTTTTGGGGCGTGTTGGTTACGGTACAGTGGGAGTTATGTCTGGCCGTGATGTTTCCTGTACAGTGGGAGGTATGTCGGGCCGTGATGGTTACTGTACAGTAGGAGGTATGTTGTGGTGTGATGTTTACTGTACAGTGGGAGGTATGTCGGTGTGTGATGGTTACTGTACACTGTGAGGTATGTCGGGGTGTGATGGTTACTGTACAGTGGGAGGTATGCTGGGGTGTGATCTTTACTGTACAGTGCGAGGTATGTCGGGCCGTGATGGTTACTATACAGTGGGAGGTATGTTGTGCCGTGATAATTACTGTACAGTGGGAGGTATGTTTTGGGGCGTGTTGTTTACGGTACAGTGGGAGGTAAGTCGGGCCATGATGGTTACTGTACAGTGGGAGGTACGAAGTGCCGTGATGTTTACTGTACAGTGGGAGGTATGTCGCGCCATGATAGTTACTGTACAGTGGGAGGTATGTAACGCCTTGATGGTTACTGTACAGTGGGAGGTATGTTTGGGTGTGACAGTTAATGTACAGTGGGAGGTATGTCGGGCAGTGATGGTTAATGTACAGTGGGAGGTATGTCGGGCCGTGATGGTTACTGCACAGTGGGATGTATGTCGGGCCGTGACGGTTATTAAACAGTGGGAGGTATGTCGGGGTGTGACGGTTACTGTATATTGGGAGGTATGTCGGGCAGTGATGGTTACTGTACAGCGTGGGGTATGTGGCCCGTGTTGGTTACTGTACAGTGGGAGGTATGTTGGGGTGTGATGGTTACTGTACAGTGTGAGGTATGTCGTGGTATGACGGTTACGGTACAGTGGGAGTTATGTCGGGCCGTGATGGTTACTGTCCAGCGTGAGGTATGTCGGGGTGTGACGGTTACTGTACAGTGGGTGGTATGTTGGGGTGTGATGGTTACTGAACAGTGGGAGGTATGTTGGGGTGTGATGGTTACTGTACAGTGGGAGGTATGTTGGGGTGTGATGGTTACTGTACAGCGTGAGGTATATCGGGCCGTGTTGGTTACTGTACAGTGGGAGTTATGTCGGGCCGTGATGGTTACTGTACAGTGGGAGGTATGTTGGGGTGTGATGGTTACTGTACAGTGTGTGGTATGTCGGGCCTTGATGGTTACTGTACAGTGTGAGGTATGTCGGGGTGTGATGGCTACTGTACAGTGTGAGGTATGTCGGGGTGTGATGGTTACTGTACAGTGTGAGGTATGTCGGGGTGTGATGGTTACTGTATAGTGGGAGCAATGTTGTGGTGTGATGGTTACTGTACAGTGCGAGGTATGTCGGGCCATGATGGTTACTGTACAGTGTGTGGTATGTCGGGGTGTGATGGTTACTGTACAGTGGGAGGTATGTCGGGGTGTGATGGTTACTGTACAGCGTGAGGTATTTCGGGCCGTGTTGGTTACTGTACAGTGGGAGGTATGTTGTGGTGTGATGGTTACTGTACAGTGTGAGGTATGTCGGGCCATGATGGTTACTGTACAGTGTGAGGTATGTCGGGGTGTGATGGTTACTGTACAGTGGGAGGTATGCTGGGGTGTGATGGTTACTGTACAGCGTGAGGTTTGTCGGGCCGTGATGGTTTCTGTACAGTGGGAGTTATGTTTTGGGGCGTGTTGGTTACGGTACAGTGGGAGTTATGTCTGGCCGTGATGTTCACTGTGCAGTGGGAGGTATGTCGGGCCCTGTTGGTTACTGTACAGTGGGAGGTATGATTTGGGTCGTGTTGGTTACGGTACAGTGGGAGTTATGTCTGGCCGTGATGTTTCCTGTACAGTGGGAGATATGTCGGGCCGTGATGGTTACTGTACAGTGTGAGGTATGTCGGGGTGTGATGGTTACTGTACAGTGGGAGGTATGTCGGGGTGTGATGGTTACTGTACAGTGTGAGGTATGTCGGGGTGTGATGGTTACTGTACAGTGGGAGGTATGTCGGGGTGTGATGGTTACTGTACAGCGTGAGGTATGTCGGGACGTGATGGTTTCTGTACAGTGGGAGGTATGATTTGGGCCGTGTTGGTTACGGTACAGTGGGTGTTATGTCTGGCCGTGATGTTTCCTGTACAGTGGGAGGTATGTCGGGCCGTGATGGTTACTGTACAGTGAGAGGTATTTCGGGGTGTGATGTTTCATGTGCAGTGGGAGGTATGTCGTGCCGTGACAGTTACTGTACAGTGGGAGGTATGTCGGGGTGTGATGGTTAATATATAGTGTGTGGTATGTCGTTGTGTGATGGTGACTGTACAGTGGGAGTTATGTCTTTGTGTGACGGTTAATAACACAGTGGGAGGAAAGTTGGGGTGTAACGGTTACTGTACAGTGGGAGTTATGTCGGGCCGTGATGGTTACTGTACAGTGGGAGGTATGTTGGGGTGTGATGGTTACTGTACAGTGTGAAGTATGTCGGGCCTTGATGGTTACTGTACAGTGTGAGGTATGTCGGGGTGTGATGGTTACTGTACAGTGTGAGGTATGTCGGGGTGTGATGGTTACTGTACAGTGTGAGGTATGTCGGGGTGTGATGGTTACTGTACAGCGTGAGGTATTTCGGTCCGTGTTGGTTACTGTACAGTGGGAGGTATGTTGTGGTGTGATGGTTACTGTACAGTGTGAGGTATGTCGGGCCGTGATGGTTACTGTACAGTGTGAGGTATGTCGGGGTGTGATGGTTACTGTACAGTGAGAGGTATGCTGGGGTGTGATGGTTACTGTACAGTGGGAGGTATGTCGGGGTGTGATGGTTACTGTACATCGTGAGGTATGTCGGGACGTGATGGTTTCTGTACAGTGGGAGGTTTGATTTGGGGTGTGTTGGTTACGGTACAGTGGGTGTTATGTCTGGCCGTGATGTTTCCTGTACAGTGGGAGGTATGTCGGGCCGTGATGGTTACTGTACAGTGAGAGGTATTTCGGGGTGTGATGTTTAATGTGCAGTGGGAGGTATGTCGCGCCGTGACAGTTACTGTACAGTGGGAGGTATGTCGGGGTGTGATGGTTAATATATAGTGGGTGGTATGTCGTTGTGTGATGGTGACTGTACAGTGGGAGTTATGTCTTTGTGTGACGGTTAATAACACAGTGGGAGGTATGTCGGGGTGTGAAAGTTTGCTGTACAGTGGGAGGTATGTCGGGCCATGATGGTTATTGAACAGTAGGAGGTATATCGGGGTGTGATGGTTACTGTACAGTGGGAAGTATATCGGGCTGTGATGGTTACTGTACAGTAGGAGGTATGTCGGGCCGTGTTGGTTACTGTACAGTGGGAGATATGTCGGGCCGTGTTGGTTACTGTACAGTAGGAGGTATGTCGGGCCATGTTGGTTACTGAACAGTAGGAGGTATGTCGGGGTGTGATGGTTACTGTACAGTGGGAAGTATATCGGGCTGTGATGGTTACTGTACAGTGGGAGGTATGTCGGGCCGTGATGGTTACTGTACGGTGGGAGGTATGTCGGTTTGTGATCGTTACTGTACAGTGGGAAGAATATCGGGCTGTGATGGTTACTGTACAGTGGGAGTTATGTCGGGCCGTGTTGGTTACTGTACAGTAGGAGGTATGTCGGGCCATGATGGTTACTGAACAGTAGGAGGTATGTCGGGGTGTGATGGTTACTGTACAGTGGGAAGTATATCGGGCTGTGATGGTTACTGTACAGTGGGAGGTATGTCGGGCCGTGATGGTTACTGTACGGTGGGAGGTATGTCGGGCCGTGATGGTTACTGTACATTGGGAGGTATGTCGGTTTGTGATCGTTACTGTACAGTGGGAGGTATGTCGGGCTGTGATGGTTACTGTACAGTGGGAGGTATGTCAGTCCGTGATGGTTACTGTACAGTGGGAGGTATGTCCGACCGTGTTGGTTACTGTACAGTGGGAGGTATGTCGGGCCGTGTTGGTTACTGTACAGTGGGAGGTATGTCGGTCCATGATGGTTACTGTACAGTGGGAGGTATGTCGGGGTGTGACGGTTACTGTACAGTGGGAGATATGTCGGCCCGTGATTGTTACTGTACAGTGGGAGGTATGTTTTGGGGTGTGCTAGTTACGGTACAGTGGGAGGTATGTCGGGCCGTGATGGTAACTGTGCAGTGGGAGGTATGTCGGGGTGTGATGGTTAATGTACAGTGGGAGGTATGTCACGCCGTGATGGTTACTGTACAGTGGGAGGTATGTCGGGGCGTGATGGTTACTTTACAGTGGGAGGTATGTCACGTCATGATGGTTACTGTACAGTGGGAGGAATGTCGGGCCGTGTTGGTTACTGTAAAGTGGGAGGAATGTCGGGCCGTGATGGTTACTGTACAGTGGGAGGTATATCGGGCTTTGATGGTTACTGTACAGTGGGAGGTATGTCGGGGTGTGATTGTTACTTTCCAGCGGGAGGTATGTCACCCCATGATGGTTACTGTACAGTGGGTGGAATGTCGGGCCGTGATGATTGCTGGACAGTTGGAGGTTTGTTGCGGTGTCATGGTTGCTGTACTGTTGGTGGAATGTCGGTGTGTGATCTTTCCTGTACAGTGCGAGGTATGTTGGGGTGTGATGGTTACTGTACATTGGGAGGTATGTTGTGCCGTGATGTTTACTTTACAGTGGGAGGTATGTTTTGGGGCGTGTTGGTTACGGTACAGTGGGAGGTATGTCGGGCCATGATGGGTACTGTACAGTGGGAGGTATGTCGCGCCATGATAGTTACTGTACAGTGGGAGGTATGTCGTGCCGTGATGGTTACTGTACAGTGGGAGGTATATCGGGCTGTGATGGTTACTGTACAGTGGGAGGTATGTCGGGCCGTGATGGTTACTGTACGGTGGGAGGTATGTCGGTTTGTGATCGTTACTGTACAGTGGGAAGAATATCGGGCTGTGATGGTTACTGTACAGTGGGAGTTATGTCGGGCCGTGTTGGTTACTGTACAGTAGGAGGTATGTCGGGCCATGATGGTTACTGAACAGTAGGAGGTATGTCGGGGTGTGATGGTTACTGTACAGTGGGAAGTATATCGGGCTGTGATGGTTACTGTACAGTGGGAGGTATGTCGGGCCGTGATGGTTACTGTACGGTGGGAGGTATGTCGGGCCGTGATGGTTACTGTACATTGGGAGGTATGTCGGTTTGTGATCGTTACTGTACAGTGGGAGGTATGTCGGGCTGTGATGGTTACTGTACAGTGGGAGGTATGTCAGTCCGTGATGGTTACTGTACAGTGGGAGGTATGTCCGACCGTGTTGGTTACTGTACAGTGGGAGGTATGTCGGGCCGTGTTGGTTACTGTACAGTGGGAGGTATGTCGGTCCATGATGGTTACTGTACAGTGGGAGGTATGTCGGGGTGTGACGGTTACTGTACAGTGGGAGATATGTCGGCCCGTGATTGTTACTGTACAGTGGGAGGTATGTTTTGGGGTGTGCTAGTTACGGTACAGTGGGAGGTATGTCGGGCCGTGATGGTAACTGTGCAGTGGGAGGTATGTCGGGGTGTGATGGTTAATGTACAGTGGGAGGTATGTCACGCCGTGATGGTTACTGTACAGTGGGAGGTATGTCGGGGCGTGATGGTTACTTTACAGTGGGAGGTATGTCACGTCATGATGGTTACTGTACAGTGGGAGGAATGTCGGGCCGTGTTGGTTACTGTAAAGTGGGAGGAATGTCGGGCCGTGATGGTTACTGTACAGTGGGAGGTATATCGGGCTTTGATGGTTACTGTACAGTGGGAGGTATGTCGGGGTGTGATTGTTACTTTCCAGCGGGAGGTATGTCACCCCATGATGGTTACTGTACAGTGGGTGGAATGTCGGGCCGTGATGATTGCTGGACAGTTGGAGGTTTGTTGCGGTGTCATGGTTGCTGTACTGTTGGTGGAATGTCGGTGTGTGATCTTTCCTGTACAGTGCGAGGTATGTTGGGGTGTGATGGTTACTGTACATTGGGAGGTATGTTGTGCCGTGATGTTTACTTTACAGTGGGAGGTATGTTTTGGGGCGTGTTGGTTACGGTACAGTGGGAGGTATGTCGGGCCATGATGGGTACTGTACAGTGGGAGGTATGTCGCGCCATGATAGTTACTGTACAGTGGGAGGTATGTCGTGCCGTGATGGTTACTGTACAGTGGGAGGTATGTTGGGGTGTGATGGTTACTGTGCAGTGGGAGGTATGTCGGGCCATGATGGTTACTGTACAGTGGGAGGTATGTCATGCCGTGATGTTTACTGTACAGTGGGAGGTATGTCGCGCCATGATAGTTACTGTACAGTGGGAGATATGTCACGCCGTGACGGTTAATGTACAGTGTGAGGTATGTCGGGCCGTGATGGTTACTGTACAGTGGGAGATATGTCTGGCCGTGATGGTTACTGTACAGTGGGAGGTATGTCGGGCCGTGATGGTTACTGTACAGTGGGAGGTATGTCATGCCGTGATGTTTACTGTACAGTGGGAGGTATGTCGCGCCATGATAGTTACTGTACAGTGGGAGATATGTCACGCCGTGACGGTTAATGTACAGTGTGAGGTATGTCGGGCCGTGATGGTTACTGTACAGTGGGAGATATGTCTGGCCGTGATGGTTACTGTACAGTGGGAGGTATGTCGGGCCGTGATGGTTACTGTACAGTGGGAGGTATATCGGGTTGCAATGTTTACTGTCCAGTGGAAGGTATGTCGGGCCATGATGGTTCCTGTACAGTGGGAGGTATGTTGGGTTGCGATGTTTACTGTACAGTGGGAGGTATGTCGGGGTGTGACGGTTATTGTACAGTGGGAGGTATGTCGGGGTGCGATGGTTACTGTACAGTGGGAGGTATGTCGGGGTGTGACGGTTACTGTAGAGTGGGTGGTATGTCGGGCCGTGATGGTTACTGTACAGTGGGAGGAATGTCGGGCCGTGATGGTTACTGTACAGTGGGAGGAATGTCGGGCCGTGATGGTTACTGTACAGTGGGAGGAATGTCGGGCCGTGATGGTTACTGTACAGTGGGAGATATATCGGGCTGTGATTGTTACTGTACAGTGCGAGGTATGTCGGGGTGTGATGGTTACTTTACAGTGGGAGGTATGTCACCCCATGATGGTTACTATACAGTGGGACGTATGTCGGGCCGTGATGATAGCTGTACAGTTGGAGGTTTGTCGCGGTGTAATGGTTGCTGTACAGTGGGTGGAATGTCGCGGCGTGATCTTTCCTGTTCAGTGCGAGGTATGTTGGGGTTTGATGGTTACTGTACAGTGGGAGGTATGTTGTGCCATGATGTTTTCTGTACAGGGGGAGGTATATTTTGGGGCGTGTTGGTTACGGTACAGTGGGAGGTATGTCGTGCCGTAATGTTTACTGTACAGTGGGAGGTATGTCGCGCCATGATAGTTACTGTACAGTGGGAGGTATGTCACGCCGTGATGGTTACTGTACAGTGGGAGGTATGTCAGTCCATGATGGTTACTGTACAGTGGGAGGTATGTCGGGGTGTGACGGTTACTGTACAGTGGGAGATATATCGGCCCGTGATTGTTACTGTACAGTGGGAGGTATGTTTTGGGCTGTGCTGGTTACGGTACAGTGGGAGGTATGTCGGGCCGTGATGGTAACTGTGCAGTGGGAGGTATGTCGGGGTGTGATGGTTAATGTACAGTGGGAGGTATGTCACGCCGTGATGGTTACTGTACAGTGGGAGGTATGTCGGGCCGTGATGGTTACTTTACAGTGGGAGGTATGTCACGTCATCATGGTTACTGTACAGTGGGAGGAATGTCTGGCCGTGTTGGTTAATGTACAGTGGGGGGAATGTCGGGCCGTGATGGTTACTGTACAGTGGGAGGTATATCGGGCTGTGATGGTTACTGTACAGTGGGAGGTATGTCGGGGTGTGATGGTTACTGTACAGTGGGAGGTATGTCACGCCATGATGGTTACTGTACAGTGGGTGGAATGTCGGGCTGTGATGATTGCTGGACAGTTGGAGGTTTGTTGCGGTGTAATGGTTGCTGTACAGTGGGTGGAATGTCGGTGTGTGAGCTTTACTGTACAGTGCGAGGTATGTTGGGGTGTGATGGTTACTGTACATTGGGAGGTATGTTGTGCCGTGATGTTTACTTTACAGTGGGAGGTATGTTTTGGGGCGTGTTGGTTACGGTATAGTGGGAGGTATGTCGGGCCATGATGGGTACTGTACAGTGGGAGGTATGTCGCGCCATGATAGTTACTGTACAGTGGGAGGTATGTCGTGCCGTGATGGTTACTGAACAGTGGGAGGTATGTTGGGGTGTGATGGTTACTGTGCAGTGGGAGGTATGTCGGGCCATGATGGTTACTGTACAGTGGGAGGTATGTCGTGCCGTGATGTTTACTGTACAGTGTGAGGTATGTCGCGCCATGATAGTTACTGTACAGTGGGAGGTATGTCACGCCGTGACGGTTAATGTACAGTGTGAGGTATGTCGGGCCGTGATGGTTACAGTACAGTGGGAGATATGTCGGGCCGTTATGGTTACTGTACAGTGGGAGGTATGTCGGGCCGTGATGGTTACTGTACAGTGGGAGGTATGTCGGGTTGCGATGTTTACTGTCCAGTGGGAGGTATGTCGGGCCATGATGGTTCCTGTACAGTGGGAGGTATGTCGGGTTGCGATGTTTACTGTACAGTGGGAGGTATGTCGGGGTGTGACGGTTATTGTACAGTGGGAGGAATGTCGGGCCGTGTTGGTTACTGTAGAGTGGGGGGAATGTCGGGCCGTGATGGTTACTGTACAGTGGGAGGTATATCGGGCTGTGATGGTTACTGTACAGTGGGAGGTATGTCGGGGTGTGATGGTTACTGTACAGTGGGAGGTATGTCACGCCATGATGGTTACTGTACAGTGGGTGGAATGTCGGGCCGTGATGATTGCTGGACAGTTGGATGTTTGTTGCGGTGTAATGGTTGCTGTACAGTGGGTGGAATGTCGGTGTTTGATCTTTCCTGTACAGTGCGAGGTATGTTGGGGTGTGATGGTTACTGTACATTGGGAGGTATGTTGTGCCGTGATGTTTACTTTACAGTGGGAGGTATGTTTTGGGGCGTGTTTATACGGTACAGTGGGAGGTATGTCGGGCCATGATGGGTACTGTACAGTGGGAGGTATGTCGCGCCATGATAGTTACTGTACAGTGGGAGGTATGTCGTGCCGTGATGGTTACTGTACAGTGGGAGGTATGTTGGGGTTTGATGGTTACTGTGCAGTGGGAGGTATGTCGGGCCATGATGGTTACTGTACAGTGGGAGGTATGTCGTGCCGTGATGTTTACTGTACAGTGGGAGGTATGTCGCGCCATGATAGTTACTGTACAGTGGGAGGTATGTCACGCCGTGACGGTTAATGTACAGTGTGAGGAATGTCGGGTCGTGATGGTTACAGTACAGTGGGAGATATGTCGGCCCGTGATGGTTACTGTACAGTGGGAGGTATGTCGGGCCGTGATGGTTCCTGTACAGTGGGAGGTATGTCGGGTTGCGATGTTTACTGTACAGTGGGACGTATGTCGGGGTGTGACGGTTATTGTACAGTGGGAGGTATGTCGGGGTGCGATGGTTACTGTACAGTGGGAGATATGTCGGGGTGTGACGGTTACTGTACAGTGGGAGGTATGTCGGGCCGTGATGGTTACTGTACAGTGGGAGGAATGTCGGGCCGTGATGGTTACTGTACAGTGGGAGGAATGTCGGGCCGTGATGGTTACTGTACAGTGGGAGGAATGTCGGGCCGTGATGGTTACTGTACAATGGGAGGTACATCGGGCTGTGATGGTTACTGTACAGTGGGAGGTATGTCGGGGTGTGATGGTTACTTTACAGTGGGAGGTATGTCACCCCATGATGGTTACTGTACAGTGGGACGTATGTCGGGCCGTGATGATAGCTGTACAGTTGGAGGTTTGTCGCGGTGTAATGGTTGCTGTACAGTGGGTGGAATGTCGCGGTATGATCTTTCCTGTTCAGTGCGAGGTATGTTGGGGTTTGATGGTTACTGTACAGTGGGAGGTATCTTGTGCCATGATGTTTTCTGTACAGTGGGAGGTATGTTTTGGGGCGTGTTGGTTACGGTACAGTGGGAGGTATGTCGTGCCGTGATGTTTACTGTACAGTGGGAGGTATGTCGCGCCATGATAGTTACTGTACAGTGGGAGGTATGTCACGCCGTGATGGTTACTGTACAGTGGGAGGTATGTTGGGGTGTGATGGTTAACGTACAGTGGGAGGTATGTCGTGCCGTGATGGTTACTGTACAGGGGGAGGTATGTCATCCGTGTTGGTTACTGTACAGTCGGAGGTAAGTCGGGGTGTGATGGTTACTGAACAGTGGGAGGTATGTCGGGCCGTGATGGATACTGTACAGTGGGAGGTATGTCGGGGTGTGATGGTTACTGTACAGTGGGAGGTATGTCGGGGTGTGAACGTTACTGTACAGTCGGAGCTATGTCGGGGTGTGATGGTTACTGCACAGTGGGAGGTATGTCACGCCGTGATGGTTACTGTACAGTGGGAGGTATGTCGGGGTGTGACTGTTAATGTACAGTGGGAGGATGTTGGGGTGTGATGGTTACTGTACAGTGGGAGGTATGTCGGGCGGTGTTGGTTACTGTACAGTGGGAGGTATGTTGGGGTGTGATGGTTACAGTACAGTGGGAGATATGTCGGGCCGTGATGGTTACTGTACAGTGGGAGGTATGTCGGGCCGTGATGGTTACTGTACAGTGGGAGGTATGTCGGGTTGCGATGTTTACTGTCCAGTGGGAGGTATGTCGTGCCATGATGGTTCCTGTACAGTGGGAGGTATGTCGGGTTGCGATGTTTACTGTACAGTGGGAGGTATGTCACCCCATGATGGTTACTATACAGTGGGACGTATGTCGGGCCGTGATGATAGCTGTACAGTTGGAGGTTTGTCGCGGTGTAATGGTTGCTGTACAGTGGGTGGAATGTCGCGGTGTGACCTTTCCTGTTCAGTGCGAGGTATGTTGGGGTTTGATGGTTACTATACAGTGGGAGGTATGTTGTGCCATGATGTTTTCTGTACAGTGGGAGGTATATTTTGGCGCGTGTTGGTTACGGTACAGTGGGAGGTATGTCGTGCCGTAATGTTTACTGTACAGTGGGAGGTATGTCGCGCCATGATAGTTACTGTACAGTGGGAGGTATGTCACGCCTTGATGGTTACTGTACAGTGGGAGGTATGTCGGTCCATGATGGTTACTGTACAGTGGGAGGTATGTCGGGGTGTGACGGTTACTGTACAGTGGGAGGTATGTCGGGCCGTGATGGTTACTGTACAGTGGGAGGAATGTCGGGCCGTGATGGTTACTGTACAATGGGAGGAATGTCGCCCGTGATGGTTACTGTACAGTGGGAGGTATGTCGGGGTGTGACGGTTACTGTACAGTGGGAGATATATCGGCCCGTGATTGTTACTGTACAGTGGGAGGTATGTTTTGGGGTGTGCTGGTTACGGTACAGTGGGAGGTATGTCGGGCCGTGATGGTAACTGTGCAGTGGGAGGTATGTCGGGGTGTGATGGTTAATGTACAGTGGGAGGTATGTCACGCCGTGATGGTTACTGTACAGTGGGAGGTATGTCGGGCCGTGATGGTTACTTTACAGTGGGAGGTATGTCACGTCATGATGGTTACTGTACAGTGGGAGGAATGTCTGGCCGTGTTGGTTACTGTACAGTGGGGGGAATGTCGGGCCGTGATGGTTACTGTACAGTGGGAGGTATATCGGGGTGTGATGGTTACTGTACAGTGGGAGGTATGTCACGCCATGATGGTTACTGTACAGTGGGTGGAATGTCGGGCCGTGATGATTGCTGGACAGTTGGAGGTTTGTTGCGGTGTAATGGTTGCTGTACAGTGGGTGGAATGTCGGTGTTTGATCTTTCCTGTACAGTGCGAGGTATGTTGGGGTGTGATGGTTACTGTACATTGGGAGGTATGTTGTGCCGTGATGTTTACTTTACAGTGGGAGGTATGTTTTGGGGCGTGTTGGTTACGGTATAGTGGGAGGTATGTCGGGCCATGATGGGTACTGTACAGTGGGAGGTATGTCGCGCCATGATAGTTACTGTACAGTGGGAGGTATGTCGTGCCGTGATGGTTACTGAACAGTGGGAGGTATGTTGGGGTGTGATGGTTACTGTGCAGTGGGAGGTATGTCGGGCCATGATGGTTACTGTACAGTGGGAGGTATGTCGTGCCGTGATGTTTACTGTACAGTGGGAGGTATGTCGTGCCATGATAGTTACTGTACAGTGGGAGGTATGTCACGCCATGACGGTTAATGTACAGTGTGAGGTATGTCGGGCTGTGATGGTTACAGTACAGTGGGAGATATGTCGGGCCGTGATGGTTACTGTACAGTGGGAGGTATGTCGGGCCGTGATGGTTACTGTACAATGGGAGGTATGTCGGGTTGCGATGTTTACTGTCCAGTGGGAGGTATGTTGGGCCATGATGGTTCCTCTACAGTGGGAGGTATGTCGGGTTGCGATGTTTACTGTACAGTGGGAGGTATGTCGGGGTGTGACGGTTATTGTACAGTGGGAGGAATGTCGGGCCGTGTTGGTTACTGTACAGTGGGGGGAATGTCGGGCCGTGATGGTTACTGTACAGTGGGAGGTATATCGGGCTGTGATGGTTACTGTACAGTGGGAGGTATGTCGGGGTGTGATGGTTACTGTACAGTGGGAGGTATGTCACGCCATGATGGTTACTGTACAGTGGGTGGAATGTCGGGCCGTGATGATTGCTGGACAGTTGGAGGTTTGTTGCGGTGTAATGGTTGCTGTACAGTGGGTGGAATGTCGGTGTTTGATCTTTCTTGTACAGTGCGAGGTATGTTGGGGTGTGATGGTTACTGTACATTGGGAGGTATGTTGTGCCGTGATGTTTACTTTACAGTGGGAGGTATGTTTTCGGGCGTGTTGGTTACGGTACAGTGGGAGGTATGTCGGGCCATTATGGGTACTGTACAGTGGGAGGTATGTCGCGCCATGATAGTTACTGTACAGTGGGAGGTATGTCGTGCCGTGATGGTTACTGTACAGTGGGAGGTATGTTGGGGTTTGATGGTTACTGTGCAGTGGGAGGTATGTCGGGCCATGATGGTTACTGTACAGTGGGAGGTATGTCGTGCCGTGATGTTTACTGTACAGTGGGAGCTATGTCGCGCCATGATAGTTACTGTACAGTGGGAGGTATGTCACGCCGTGACGGTTAATGTACAGTGTGAGGTATGTCGGGCCGTGATGGTTACAGTACAGTGGGAGATATGTCGGCCCGTGATGGTTACTGTACAGTGGGAGGTATGTCGGGCCGTGATGGTTCCTGTACAGTGGGAGGTATGTCGGGTTGCGATGTTTACTGTACAGTGGGAGGTATGTCGGGGTGTGACGGTTATTGTACAGTGGGAGGTATGTCGGGGTGCGATGGTTACTGTACAGTGGGAGATATGTCGGGGTGTGACGGTTACTGTACAGTGGGAGGTATGTCGGGCCGTGATGGTTACTGTACAGTGGGAGGAATGTCGGGCCGTGATGGTTATGTACAGTGGGAGGAATGTCGGGCCGTGATGGTTACTGTACAGTGGGAGGTATGTTTTGGGGCGTGTTGGTTACGGTACAGTGGGAGGTATGTCGGGCCGTGATGGTTACTGTACAGTGGGAGGAATGTCGGGCCGTGATGGTTACTGTACAGTGGGAGGTATATCGGGCTGTGATGGTTACTGTACAGTGGAAGGTATGTCGGGGTGTGATGGTTACTTTACAGTGGGAGGTATGTCACCCCATGATGGTTACTGTACAGTGGGACGTATGTCGGGCCGTGATGGATACTGTACAGTGGGAGGTATGTCGGGGTGTGATGGTTACTGTACAGTGGGAGGTATGTCGGGGTGTGATCGTTACTGTACAGTCGGAGCTATGTCGGGGTGTGATGGTTACTGTACAGTGGGAGGTATGTCGGGCCGTGATGGTTACTGTACAGTGGGAGGTATGTCACGCCGTGATGGTTACTGTACAGTGGGAGGTATGTCAGGGTGTGACTGTTAATGTACAGTGGGAGGTATGTTGGGGTGTGATGGTTACTGTACAGTGGGAGGTATGTCGGGCGGTGTTGGTTACTGTACAGTGGGAGGTATGTCGGGCCATGATGGTTACTGTACAGTGGGAGGTATGTCGGGGTGAGATGGTTACTGTACAGTGGGAGATATGTCGGTCCGTGATGGTTACTGTACAGTGGGAGGTATGTTTTGGTGCGTGTTGGTTACGGTACGGTCTGAGTTATGTCGGGCCATGATGGTTACTGTGCAGTGGGAGGTATGTCGAGGTGTGATGATTAATGTACAGTGGGAGATATGTATGTCACGCCGTGATGGTTACTATACAGTGGGAGGAATGTCGGGCCGTGCTGGTTACTGTACAGAGGGAGGAATGTCGGGCCGTGATTGTTACTGTACAGTGGGAGGTATATCGGGCTGTAATGGTTACTGTACCGTGGGAGGTATGTCGGGATGTGATGGTTACTTTACAGTGGGAGGTATGTTTTGGTGCGTGTTGGTTACGGTACGGTCTGAGTTATGTCGGGCCGTGTTGGTTACTGTACAGTGGGAGGTATGTTGGGGTGTGATGGTTACTGTACAGTCTGAGGTATGTCGGGGTGTGATGGTTACTGTACAGCGTGAGGTATGTCGGGCCGTGATGGTTACTGTACAGTGGGAGTTATGTCGGGGTGTGGTGGTTACTGTACAGTGTGATATATGTCGGGGTGTGATGGTTTCTGTACAGTGGGAGGTATGTCGGGGTGTGATGGTTACTGTACAGTGGAAGGTATGTCGGGCCATGATGTTTACTGTACAGTGGGTGGTATGTTTTGGGGCGTGCTGGTTAGGGTACAGTGTGAGGTATGTCGGGCCTTGATGGTTACTGTACAGTGGGAGGTATGTCGTGCCGTGATGTTTACTGTACAGGGGAAGGTATGTCGCGCCCAGATAGTTACTGTACAGTGGGAGGTATGTTGGGGTGTGACGGTTAATGTAGAGTGTGAGGTATGTCGGGGTGTGGTGGTTACTGTACAGTGGGAGGTATGTCGGGCCGTGATTGTTAATGTACAGTGGGAGGTATGTCGGGCCATGATGGTTACAGGACAGTGGGAGGTATGTCGGGCCATGACGGTTACTGAACATTGGGAGGTATGTCGGGGTGTGACGGTTACTGTACAGTGGGAGGTATGTCGGGCCGTGATGGTTATGTACAGCGTGAGGTATGTCGGGCCGTGTTGGTTACTGTACAGTGGGAGATATGTCGGGCCGTGATGGTTACTGTACAGTGGGTGGTATGTCGGGGTGTGATCGTTACTGTACAGTCGGAGCTATGTCGGGGTGTGATGGTTACTGTACAGTGTGAGGTATTTCGGGGTGTGATGGTTACTGTACAGTGGGAGGTTTGTCACGCCGTGATGGTTACTGTACAGTGGGAGGTATGTCGGGGTGTGATGGTTAATGTACAGTGGGAGGTATGTCACGCCGTGATGGTTACTGTTCAGTGGGAGGTATGTTGGGGTGTGATGGTTACAGTACAGTGGGGGGAATGTCGGGGTGTGATGGTTAATGTACAGTGGGAGGTATGTCGGGGTGTGATGGTTAATGTACAGTGGGAGGTATGTCACGCCGTGATGGTTACTGTACAGTGGGAGGTATGTCGGGCCGTGATGGTTATGTACAGCGTGAGGTATGTCGGGCCGTGTTGGTTACTGTACAGTGGGAGATATGTCGGGCCGTGATGGTTACTGTACAGTGTGAGGTATTTCGGGGTGTGATGGTTACTGTACAGTGGGAGGTTTGTCACGCCGTGATGGTTACTGTACAGTGGGAGGTATGTCGGGGTGTGATGGTTAATGTACAGTGGGAGGTATGTCACGCCGTGATGGTTACTGTTCAGTGGGAGGTATGTTGGGGTGTGATGGTTACAGTACAGTGGGGGGTATGTCGGGGTGTGATGGTTAATGTACAGTGGGAGGTATGTCACGCCGTGATGGTTACTGTTCAGTGGGAGGTATGTTGGGGTGTGATGGTTAATGTACAGTAGGAGGTATGTCGGGACGTGTTGGTTACTGTACAGTCGGAGCTAAGTCGGGGTGTGATGGTTACTGTACAGTGGGAAGTATATCGGGCTGTGATGGTTACTGTGCAGTTGGAGGTACGTCGGGGTGTGATGGTTACAGTACAGGGGGAGGTATGTCGGACCGTGATAGTTACTGTTCAGTGGGAGGTATGTCGGGGTGTGATGGTTAATGTACAGTGGGAGGTATGTCGTGCCGTGATGGTTACTGTACAGTGGGAGGTATGTCGTGCCGTGACAGTTACTGTACAGTGGGAGGTATGTCGGGCCGTGATAGTTACTGTACAGTGGGAGGTATGTCGTGCCGTGATGGTTACTGTACAGTGGGAGGTATGTCGTGCCGTGACAGTTACTGTACAGTGGGAGGTATGTCGGGCCGTGATAGTTACTGTACAGTCGGAGCTATGTCGGGGTGTGATGGTTACTGTACAGTGGGAGGTATGTCGGGCCGTGATGGTTACTGTACAGTGGGAGGTATGTCACGCCGTGATGGTTACTGTACAGTGGGAGGTATGTCGGGGTGTGACTGTTAATGTACAGTGGGAGGTATGTTGTGGTTTGATGGTTACTGTACAGTGGGAGGTATGTCGGGCGGTGTTGGTTACTGTACAGTGGGAGGTATGTTGGGCCATGATGGTTACTGTACAGTGGGAAGTATGTCGGGGTGTGATGGTTACTGTACAGTGTGAGAAAAATGTCGGTCCGTGATGGTTACTGTACAGTGGGAGGTAAGTTTTGGTGCGTGTTGGTTACGCTACGGTCTGAGTTATGTCGGGCCATGATGGTTACTGTGCAGTGGGAGGTATGTCGAGGTGTCATGATTAATGTACAGTGGGAGATATGTATGTCACGCCGTGATGGTTGCTGTACAGTGGGAGGTATGTCGGGCCGTGATGGTTACTATACAGTGGGAGGAATGTCGGGCCGTGATGGTTACTGTACAGAGGGAGGAATGTCGGGCCGTGATTGTTACTGTACAGTGGGAGGTATATCGGGCTGTAATGGTTACTGTACCGTGGGAGGTATGTCGGGATGTGATGGTTACTTTACAGTGGGAGGTATGTTTTGGTGCGTGTTGGTTACGGTACGGTCTGAGTTATGTCGGGCCGTGTTGGTTACTGTACAGTGGGCGGTATGTTGGGGTGTGATGGTTACTGTACAGTCTGAGGTATGTCGGGGTGTGATGGTTACTGTACAGCGTGAGGTATGTCGGGCCGTGATGGTTACTGTACAGTGGGAGTTATGTCGGGGTGTGATGGTTACTGTACAGTGTGATGTATGTCGGGGTGTGATGGTTACTGTACAGTGGGAGGTATGTCGGGGTGTGATGGTTACTGTACAGTGGAAGGTATGTTGGGCCATGATGTTTACTGTACCGTGGGAGGTATGTTTTGGGGCGTGCTGGTTAGGGTACAGTGCGAGGTATGTCGGGCCATGATGGTTACTGTGCAGTGGGAGGTATGTCGTGCCGTGATGTTTACTGTACAGGGGAAGGTATGTCGCGCCCAGATAGTTACTGTACAGTGGGAGGTATGTCACGCCTTGATGGTTACTGTACAGTGGGAGGTATGTTGGGGTGTGACGGTTAATGTACAGTGTGAGGTATGTCGGTGTGTGGTGGTTACTGTACAGTGGGAGGTATGTCGGGCCGTGATTGTTAATGTACAGTGGGAGGTATGTCGGGCCATGATGGTTACAGGACAGTGGGAGGTATGTCGGGCCATGACGGTTACTGAACAGTGGGAGGTATGTCGGGGTGTGACGGTTACTGTACAGTGGGAGGTATGTCGGGCCGTGATGATTACTGTTCAGCGTGAGGTATGTCGGGCCGTGTTGGTTACTGTACATTGGGAGGTATGTCGGGCCGTGATGGTTACTGTACAGTGGGAGGTATGTCAGGCCATGATGGTTACTATACAGTGGGAGGTATGTCGGGGTGTGATTGTTAATGTACAGTGGGAGGTATGTCACGCCGTGATGGTTACTGTTCAGTGGGAGGTATGTTGGGGTGTGATGGTTAATGTACAGTAGGCGGTATGTCGGGACGTGTTGGTTACTGTACTGTCGGAGGTAAGTCGGGGTGTGATGGTTACTGTACAGTGGGAAGTATATCGGGCTGTGATGGTTACTGTACAGTTGGAGGTATGTCGAGCCGTGATGGATACTGTACAGTGGGAGGTATGTCGGGCCGTGATGGTTGCTGTACAGTGGGAGGTATGTCGGGGTGTGATCGTTACTGTACAGTGGGAGCTATGTCGGGGTGTGATGGTTACTGTACATTGGGAGGAATGTCGCGCCGTGACAGTTACAGTACAGTGGGAGGGATGTCGGGGTGTGATGGTTACTGTACAGTGTGAAATATGTCGGGCCGCGATGGTTAATATATAGTGGGAGGTGTGTCGTTGTGTGATGGTTACTGTACAGTGGGAGTTATGTCTTTGTGTGTCGGTTAATAATACAGTGGGAGGTATGACGGGGTGTGATGGTTGCTGTACAGTGGGAGGTATGTCGGGCCGTGATGGTTACTGTACAGTGGGAGGTATGTCGGGGTGTGATGGTTACTGTGCAGTGGGAGGTATGTCGGGCTGTGATGGTTACAGTACAGTGGGAGTTATGTCGCGTCGTGATGGTTACTGTACAGTGGGTGGTATGTCACCCCCTGATGGTTACTGTAGAGTGGGAGGTATGTCGTGGTGTGATGGTTAATGTACAGTGGGAGGTATGTCGGGTTGTGATGGTTGCTGTACAGTGGGAGATATGTCGGGCTGTGATGGTTACTGTACAATGGAAGGTATGTCGGGCTATTGATGGTTATTGTATAGTGGGAGGTATGTCGGGGTGTGATGGTTACTGTACAGTGGGAGGTATGTCGGACTGTGATGGTTACAGTACAGTGGTAGGTATGTCGCGCCGTGATGGTTACTGTACAGTGGGGGGTATGTCACGCCGTGATGGTTACTGTACAGTGGGAGGTATGTAGAGGTGTGACGGTTAATGTACAGTGGGAGGTATGTTGGGGTGTGATGGTCACAGTGCAGTGGAAGATATGTCGGGCCCTGATGGTTACTGTACAGTGGGAGGTATGCCGGGCCGTGTTGTTTACTGAACAGTGGGAGATATGTCGGGCCGTGTTGGTTACTTTACAGTGGGAGGTATTTTGGGGTGTGATGGTTACTGTACAGTGGGAGGTATGTCGGGGTGTGATGGTTACTGTACAGTGGGAGGTATGTCGGGCCGTGATGGTTACTGTACAGTGGGAGGTATGTCACGCCGTGATGGTTACTGTACAGTGGGAGGTATGTCAGGGTGTGACTGTTAATGTACAGTGGGAGGTATGTTGGGGTGTGATGGTTACTGTACAGTGGGAGGTATGTCGGGCCGTGATGGTTACTGTACAGTGGGAGGTATGTCGTGGTGTGATGGTTACTGTACAGTGGGAGGTATGTCGGGGTGTGATGGTTACTGTACAGTGGGAGATATGTCGGTCCGTGATGGTTACTGTACAGTGGGAGGTATGTTTTGGTGCGTGTTGGTTACGGTACGGTCTGAGTTATGTCGGGCCATGATGGTTACTGTGCAGTGGGAGGTATGTCGATGTGTGATGATTAATGTACAGTGGGAGATATGTATGTCACGCCGTGATGGTTACTATACAGTGGGAGGAATGTCGGGCCGTGATGGTTACTGTACAGAGGGAGGAATGTCGGGCCGTGATTGTTACTGTACAGTGGGAGGTATATCGGGCTGTAATGGTTACTGTACCGTGGGAGGTATGTCGGGATGTGATGGTTACTTTACAGTGGGAGGTATGTTTTGGTGCGTGTTGGTTACGGTACGGTCTGAGTTATGTCGGGCCGTGTTGGTTACTGTACAGTGGGAGGTATGTTGGGGTGTGATGGTTACTGTACAGTCTGAGGTATGTCGGGCCGTGATGGTTACTGTACGGTGGGAGTTATGTCGGGGTGTTGTGGTTACTGTACAGTGTGATATATGTCGGGGTGTGATGGTTACTGTACAGTGGGAGGTATGTCGGGGTGTGATGGTTACTGTACAGTGGAAGGTATGTCGGGCCATGATGTTTACTGTACAGTGGGAGGTATGTTTTGGGGCGTGCTGGTTAGGGTACAGTGTGAGGTATGTCGGGCCTTGATGGTTACTGTACAGTGGGAGGTATGTCGTGCCGTGATGTTTACTGTACAGGGGAAGGTATGTCGCGCCCAGATAGTTACTGTACAGTGGGAGGTATGTCACGACTTGATGGTTACTGTACAGTGTGAGGTATGTCGGGGTGTGGTGGTTACTGTACAGTGGGATGTATGTCGGGCCGTGATTGTTAATGTACAGTGGGAGGTATGTCGGGCCGTGATGGTTACAGGACAGTGGGAGGTATGTCGGGCCATGACGGTTACTGAACAGTGGGAGGTATGTCGGGGTGTGACGGTTACTGTCCAGTGGGAGGTATGTCGGGCCGTGATGGTTACTTTACAGCGTGAGGTATGTCGGGCCGTGTTGGTTACTGTACAGTGGGAGGTATGTCGGGCCGTGATGGTTACTGTACAGTGGGTGGTATGTCGGGGTGTGATCGTTACTGTACAGTGGGAGGAATGTCGTGGTGTGATCGTTACTGTACAGTGGGAGCTATGTCGGGGTGTGATGGTTACTGTACAGTGGGAGGTATGTTGGGACGTGATGGTTACTGTACAGTTTTAGGTATGTCACGCCATGATGGTTACTGTACAGTGGGAGGTATGTCGGGGTGTAACGGTTACTGTACAGTGGGAGATATGTCGGGCCGTGATGGTTACTGTACAGTGGGAGGTATGTTTTGGTGCGTGCTGGTTTTGGTACGGTCTGAGTTATGTCGGGCCATGATGGTTACTGTGCAGTGGGAGGTATTTCGAGGTGTGATGATTAATGTACACTGGGAGATATGTCACGCCGTGATGGTTGCTGTACAGTGGGAGGTATGTCGGGCCGTGATGGTTACTGTACAGTGGGAGGAATGTCGGGCCGTGATGGTTACTGTACAGTGGGAGGTATATCGGGCTGTGATGGTTACTGTACCATGGGAGGTATGTCGGGATGTGATGGTTACTGTACAGTGGGAGGTATGTCGGGCCGTGATGACTGGTGAACAGTTGGAGGTTTGTAGCGGTGTAATGGTTGCTGTACAGTGTGTGGAATTTCTGCGTGTGAACTTTACTGTACAGTGGGAGGTATGTCACGCCGTGATGGTTAATGTACAGTGGGAGGTATGTCGGGCCGTGTTGGTTACTGAACAGTGGGAGATATGTCGGGCCGTGTTGTTTACTGTACAGTCGGAGGTAAGTCGGGGTTTGATGGTTACTGTACAGTGGGAAGTATATCGGGCCGTCATGGTAACTGTACAGTGGGAGTTATGTCGGGGTGTGATGGTTACTGTACAGTGGGAGGTATGTCGGGCCGTGTTGGTTACTGAACAGTGGGAGATATGTCGGGCCGTGTTGTTTACTGTACAGTCGGAGGTAAGTCGGGGTGTGATGGTTACTGTACAGTGGGAAGTATATCGGGCCATGATGTTTACTGTACAGTGGGAGGTATGTCGGGCCGTGATGGATACTGTACAGTGGGAGGTATGTCGGGCCGTGATGGTTACTGTACAGTGGGAGGTATGTCGGGGTGTGATCGTTACTGTACAGTGGGAGCTATGTCGGGGTGTGATGGTTACTGTACAGTGGGAGGTATGTCGGGCCGTGATGGATACTGTACAGTGGGAGGAATGTCGCGCCGTGACAGTTACAGTACAGTGGGACGTATGTCGGGGTGTGATGGTTACTGTACAGTGGGAAATATGTCGGGCCGCGATGGTTAATATATAGTGGGAGGTGTGTCGTTGTGTGATGGTTACTGTACAGTGGGAGTTATGTCGCGCCGTGATGGGTACTGTACAGTGGGTGGTATGTCACCCCGTGATGGTTACTGTACAGTGGGAGGTATGTTGGGGTGTGATGGTTAATGTACAGTGGGAGGTATGTCGGGGTGTGATGGTTCCTGTACAGTGGGAGATATGTCGGGCTGTGATGGTTACTGTACAGTGGAAGGTATGTCGGGCCATGATGGTTATTGTATAGTGGGAGGTATGTCGGGGTGTGATGGTTACTGTACAGTGGGAGATATGTTGGGCTGTGATGGTTACAGTACAGTGGGAGGTATGTCGCGCCGTGATGGTTACTGTACAGTGGGGGGTATGACACGCCGTGATGGTTACTGTACAGTCGGAGATATGTCGGGCCGTGTTGGTTACTGTACAGTCGGAGGAGTTCGGGGTGTGATGGTTACTCTACAGTGGGAGGTATGTCGGGTCGTGTTGGCTACTGAACAGTGGGAGATATGTCGGGCCGTGTTGGTTACTGTACAGTCGGAGGTAAGTCGGGGTGTGATGGTTACTGTACAGTGTGAAGTATATCGGGCTGTGATGGTTACTGTACAGTGGGAGGTATGTCGGGCCGCGATGGATACTGTACAGTGGGAGGTATGTCGGGCCGTGATGGTTACTGTACAGTGGGAGGAATGTCAGGGTGTGATCGTTACTGTACAGTGGGAGCTATGTCGGGGTGGGATGGTTACTGTACAGTGGGAGGTATGTCGGGGTGTGATGGTTACTGTACAGTGGGAGGTATGTTGGGCCGTGATGGTTACTGTACAGTCTTAAGTATGTCACGCCGTGATGGTTACTGTACAGTGGGAGGTATGTCGGGGTGTGACGGTTACTGTACAGTGGGAGATATTTCGGGCCGTGATGGTTACTGTACAGTGGGAGGTATGTTTTGGTGCGTGTTGGTTACGGTACGGTCTGAGTTATGTCACGCCGTGATGGTTACTGTACAGTGGGAGGAATGTCGGGCCGTGATGGTTACTATACAGTGGGAGGAATGTCGGACCGTGATGGTTACTGTACAGTGGGAGGAATGTCGGGCCGTGATGGTTACTGTACAGTGGGAGGAATGTCGGGCCGTGATGGTTACTGTACAGTGGGAGGTATGTCACCCAATGATGGTTACTGTACAGTGGGAGGTATGTCGGGCCGTGATGACTGGTGAACAGTTGGAGGTTTGTAGCGGTGTAATGGTTGCTGTACAGTGGGTGGAATGTCGCGGTGTGAGCTTTACTGGACAGCGGGAGGCATGTTGGGGTGTGATCTTTTCTGTACAGTGGGAGGTATGTCGGGCCGTGATGGTTACTGTACAGTGGGAGGTATGTTGTGCCGTGATGTTTACTGTACAGTGGGAGGAATGTTTTGGAGCGTGTTGGTTACGGTACAGTGGGAGGTATGTCGGGCCATGATGGTTACTGTACAGTGGGAGGTATGACGTGCCGTGATGTTTACTGTACAGTGGGATGTATGTCGCGCCGTGATAGTTACTGTACAGTGGGAGGTATGTAACGCCTTGATGGTTACTGTACAGTGGGAGGTATGTTGGGGTGGGACAGTTAATGTACAGTGGGAGGTATGTTGGGGTGGGACAGTTAATGTACAGTGGGAGGTATGTCGGGCAGTTATGGACTCTGTATAGTGGGAGATATGTCGGGCCGTGACGGTTATTGAACAGTGGGAGGTATGTCGGGCCGTGATGGTTACTGTACAGCGTGAGGTATGTCGGGCCGTGTTGGTTACGGTACAGTGGGTGGTATGTTGGGATGTGATGGTTACTGTACAGTGTGAGGTATGTCGGGGTGTGATGGTTACTGTACAGTGGGAGGTATGTCGGGCCGTGATGGTTACTGTACAGCGTGAGGCATGTCGGGGTGTGACGGTTACTGTACAGTGGGAGGTATGTTGTGGTGTGATGGTTACTGAACAGTGGGAGGTATGTTGTGGTGTGATGGTTACTGTACAGTGGGAGGTATGTCGGGCCGTGTTGGTTACTGTACAGTGCGAGGTATGTTGGAGTGTGATGGTTTGAACAGTGGGAGGAAAGTCGGGGTGTGACGGTTACTATACAGTGGGAGGTATGTCGGGCCGTGATGGTTACTGTACAATTGGAGGTATGTCGGGCCGTGTTGGTTACTGTACAGTCGGAGGTAAGTCGGGGTGTGATGGTTACTGTACAGTGTTAAGTATATCGGGCCGTGATGGTTACTGTACAGTGGGAGGTATGTTGTGGTATGATGTTTACTGTACAGTGTGAGGTATGTCGGGGTGTGATGGTTACTGTACAGTGGGAGGTATGTCGGGGTGTGATGGTTACTGTACACTGTGAGGTATGTCGGGGTGTGATCTTTACTGTACAGTGCGAGGTATGTCGGGCCGTGATGGTTACTATACAGTGGGAGGTATGTTGTGCCGTGATGTTTACTGTACAGTGGGAGGTATGTCGCTGTATGATAGTTACAGTACAGTGGGAGGTATGTAACGCCTTGATGGTTACTGTACAGTGGGAGGTATGTTTGGGTGTGACAGTTAATGTACAGTGGGAGGTATGTCGGGCCGTGATGGTTAATGTACAGTGGGAGGTATGTCGGGCCGTGATGGTTACTGTACAGTGGGATGTATGTCGGGCCGTGACGGTTATTGAACAGTGGGAGGTATGTCGGGGTGTGACGGTTACTGTACATTGGGAGGTATGTCGGGGTGTGATGGTTACTGTACAGCGTGAGGTATGTCGGTGCATGACGGTTACTGTACAGTGGGAGGTATGTCGGGCCGTGATGGGTACTGTACAGCGTGAGGTATGTCGGGGTGTGACGGTTACTGTACAGTGGGAGGTATGTTGGGGTGTGATGGTTACTGAACAGTGGGAGGTATGTTGGGGTGTGATGGTTACTGTACAGTGGGAGGTATGTTGGGGTGTGATGGTTACTGTACAGCGTGAAGTATGTCGGGCCGTGTTGGTTACTGTACAGTGGGAGGTATTTTGGAGTGTGATGGTTTGAACAGTGGGAGGAAAGTCGGGGTGTGACGGTTACTATACAGTGGGAGTTATGTCGGGCCGTGATGGTTACTGTACAGCGTGAGGTATGTCGGGCCGTGTTGGTTACGGTACATTGGGTGGTATGTTGGGATGTGATGGTTACTGTACAGTGTGAGGTATGTCGGGGTGTGATGGTTACTGTACAGTGGGAGGTATGTCGGGCCGTGATGGTTACTGTACAGCGTGAGGCATGTCGAGGTGTGACGGTTACTGTACAGTGGGAGGTATGTTGTGGTGTGATGGTTACTGAACAGTGGGAGGTATGTTGTGGTGTGATGGTTACTGTACAGTGGGAGGTATGTCGGGCCGTGTTGGTTACTGTACAGTGCGAGGTATGTTGGAGTGTGATGGTTTGAACAGTGGGAGGAAAGTCGGGGTGTGACGGTTACTATACAGTGGGAGGTACGTCGGGCCGTGATGGTTACTGTACAATGGGAGGTATGTCGGGCCGTGTTGGTTACTGTACAGTCGGAGGTAAGTCGGGGTGTGATGGTTACTGTACAGTGTTAAGTATATCGGGCCGTGATGTTTACTGTACAGTGGGAGGTATGTTGTGGTGTGATGGTTACTGTACACTGTGAGGTATGTCGTGGTGTGATCTTTACTGTACAGTGCGAGGTATGTCGGGCCGTCATGGTTACTATACAGTGGGAGGTATGTTGTGCCGTGATGTTTACTGTACAGTGGGAGGTATGTCGCTGTATGATAGTTACAGTACAGTGGGAGGTATGTAACGCCTTGATGGTTACTGTACAGTGGGAGGTATGTTTGGGTGTGACAGTTAATGTACAGTGGGAGGTATGTCGGGCCGTGATGGTTAATGTACAGTGGGAGGTATGTCGGGCCGTGATGGTTACTGTACAGTGGGATGTATGTCGGGCCGTGACGGTTATTGAACAGTGGGAGGTATGTCGGGGTGTGACGGTTACTGTACATTGGGAGGTATGTCGGGGTGTGATGGTTACTGTACAGCGTGAGGTATGTCGGGGCATGACGGTTACTGTACAGTGGGAGGTATGTCGGGCCGTGATGGGTACTGTACAGCGTGAGGTATGTCGGGGTGTGACGGTTACTGTATAGTGGGAGGTATGTTGGGGTGTGATGGTTACTGAACAGTGGGAGGTATGTTGGGGTGTGATGGTTACTGTACAGTGGGAGGTATGTTGGGGTGTGATGGTTACTGTACAGCGTGAAGTATGTCGGGCCGTGTTGGTTACTGTACAGTGGGAGGTATTTTGGAGTGTGATGGTTTGAACAGTGGGAGGAAAGTCGGGGTGTGACGGTTACTATACAGGGGGAGTTATGTCGGGCCGTGATGGTTACTGTACAGTGGGAGGTATGTTGGGGTGTGATGGTTACTGTACAGTGTGAGGTATGTCGGGCCTTGATGGTTACTGTACAGTGTGAGGTATGTCGGGGTGTGATGGTTACTGTACAGTGGGAGGTATGTCGGGGTGTGATGGTTACTGTACAGTGGGAGCTATGTTGTGGTGCGATGGTTACTGTACAGTGTGAGGTATGTCGGGCCGTGATGGTTTCTGTACAGTGTGAGGTATGTCGGGGTGTGATGTTTACTGTACAGTGTGAGGTATGTCGGGCCGTGATGGTTACTGTACAGTGGGAGGTATGTCGGGGTGTGATGGTTACTGTACAGCGTGAGGTATTTCGGGCCGTGTTGGTTACTGTACAGTGGGAGGTATGATGTGGTGTGATGGTTACTGTACAGTGGGAGGTATGTCGGGGTGTGATGGTTACTGTACAGCGTGAGGAATTTCCGGCCGTGTTGGTTACTGTACAGTGGGAGGTATGTTTTGGTGTGATGGTTACTGTACAGTGTGAGGTGTGTCGGGCCGTGATGGTTACTGTACAGTGTGAGGTATGTCGGGATGTGATGGATACTGTACACTGTGAGGTATGTCGGGGTGTGATGGTTACTGTACAGTGGGAGGTATGCTGGGGTGTGATGGTTACTGTACAGCGTGAGGTATGTCGGGCCGTGATGGTTTCTGTACAGTGGGAGGTATGTTTTGGGGCTTGTTGTTTACGGTACAGTGGGAGTTATGTCTGGCTGTGATGTTTACTGTGCAGTGGGAGGTATGTCGGGCCCTGTTGGTTACTGCACAGTGGGAGGTATGAGTTGGGGCGTGTTGGTTACGGTACAGTGGGAGTTATGTCTGGCCGTGATGTTTCCTGTACAGTGGGAGGTATGTTTTGGGGCGTGTTGGTTACGGTACAGTGGGAGTTATGTCTGGCCGTGATGTTTACTGCGCAGTGGGAGATATGTCGGGGCGTGATGGTTACTGTACAGTGGGAGGTATGTTTTGGTGCGTGTTGGTTACGGTACGGTCTGAGTTATGTCGGGCCATGATGGTTACTGTGCAGTGGGAGGTATTTCGAGGTGTGATGATTAATGTACAGTGGGAGATATGTCACGCCGTGAGGGTTGCTGTACAGTGGGAGGTATGTTGGGCCGTGATGGTTACTGTACAGTGGGAGGAATGTCGGGCCGTGATGGTTACTGTACAGTGGGAGGTATATCGGGCTGTGATGGTTACTGTACCGTGGGAGGTATTTCGGGATGTGATGGTTACTTTAGAGGTGGGAAGTATGTCACCCCATGATGGTTACTGTACAGTGGGAGGTATGTCGGGCCGTGATGACTGGTGAACAGTTGGAGGTTTGTAGCGGTGGAATGGTTGCTGTACAGTGGGAGGTATGTCGGGCCGTGATGGTTACTGTACAGTGGGAGGTATGTTGTGCCGTGATGTTTACTGTACAGTGGGAGGTATGTTTTGGAGCGTGTTGGTTATGGTACAGTGGGAGGTATGTCGGGCCATGATGGTTACTGTACAGTGGGAGGTATGTCGGGCCGTGATGGTTACTGTACAGTGGGAGGTATGTTGTGCCGTGATGTTTACTGTACAGTGGGAGGTATGTTTTGGAGCGTGTTGGTTACGGTACAGTGGGAGGTATGTCGGGCCATGATGGTTACTGTACAGTGGGAGGTATGACGTGCCGTGATGTTTACTGTACAGTGGGAGGTATGTCGCGCCATGATAGTTACTGTTCAGTGGGAGGTAAGTAACGCCTTGATGGTTCCTGTACAGTGGGAGGTATGTTGGGGTGTGACAGTTAATGTACAGTGGGAGGTATGTCGGGCAGTTATGGTCACTGTATCGTGGGAGATATGTTGGACCATGATGGTTAATGCACAGTGGGAGGTATGTCGGGCCGTGATGGTTACTGTACAGTGGGAGGTATGTCGGGCCGTGACGGTTATTGAACAGTGGGAGGTATATTGGGGTGTGACGGTAACTGTACAGTGGGAGGTATGTCGGGCCGTGATGGATACTGTACAGCGTGAGGTATGTCGCGCCGTGTTGGTTACTGTACAGTGGGAGGTATGTCGGGCCGTGATGGTTACTGTACAGTGTGAGGTATGTCGGGGTGTGATGGTTACTGTACAGCGTGAGGTATGTCGGGGAATGACGGATACTGTATAGTGGGAGGTATGTCGGGCCGTGATGGTTACAGTACAGCGTGAGGTATGTCGGGGTGTGACGGTTACTGTACAGTGGGAGGTATGTTGGGGTGTGATGGTTACTGAACAGTGGGAGCTATGTTGGGGTGTGATGGTTACTGTACAGTGGGAGGTATGTTGGGGTGTGATGGTTACTGTACAGTGTGAGGTATGTCGGGCCTTGATGGTTACTGTACTGTGTGAGGTATGTCAGCGTGTGATGGTTACTGTACAGTGGGAGGTATGTCGGGGTGTGATGGTTACTGTACAGTGGGAGCTATGTTGTGGTGTGATGATTACTGTACAGTGTGAGGTATGTCGGGGTGTGATGGTTACTGTACAGCGTGAGGTATGTCGGGCCGTGTTGGTTACTGTGCAGTGGGAGGTATGTTGTGGTGTGATGGTTACTGTACAGTGTGAGGTATGTCGGGCCATGATGGTTACTGTACAGTGTGAGGTATGTCGGGGTGTGATGGTTACTGTACAGAGGGAGGGATTTTGGGGTGTGATGGTTACTGTACAGCGTGAGGTATGTCGGGCCGTGATGGTTTCTGTACAGTGGGAGGTATGTTTTGGAGCGTGTTGGTTACGGTACAGTGGGAGTTATGTCTGGCCGTGATGTTCACTGTGCAGTGGGAGGTATGTCGTGCCGTTTTGGTTACTGTACAGTGGGAGGTATGTTTTGTGGCGTGTTGGTTACGGTACTTTGGGAGTTATGTCTGGCCGTGATGTTTCCTGTACAGTGGGAGGTATGTCGGGCCGTGATGGTTACTCTACAGTAGGAGGTATGTTGTGGTGTGATGTTTACTGTACAGTGGGAGGTATGTCGGTGTGTGATGGTTACTGTACACTGTGAGGTATGTCGGGGTGTGATGGTTACTGTACAGTGGGAGGTATGCTGGGGTGTGATCTTTACTGTACAGTGCGAGGTATGTCGGGCCGTGATGGTTACTATACAGTGGGAGGTATGTTGTGCCGTGATGTTTACTGTACAGTGGGAGGTATGTTTTGGGGCGTGTTGGTTACGGTACAGTGGGAGGTAAGTCGGGCCATGATGGTTACTGTACAGTGGGAGGTACGAAGTGCCGTGATGTTTACTGTACAGTGGGAGGTATGTCGCGCCATGATAGTTACTGTACAGTGGGAGGTATGTAACGCCTCGATGGTTACTGTACAGTGGGAGGTATGTTTGGGTGTGACAGTTAATGTACAGTGGGAGGTATGTCGGGCAGTGATGGTTAATGTACAGTGGGAGGTATGTCGGGCCGTGATGGTTACTGCACAGTGGGATGTATGTTGGGCCGTGATGGTTATTGAACAGTGGGAGGTATGTCGGGGTGTGACGGTTACTGTACATTGGGAGGTATGTCGGGCAGTGATGGTTACTGTACAGCGTGAGGTATGTCGCCCGTGTTGGTTACTGTACAGTGGGAGGTATGTTGGGGTGTGATGGTTACTGTACAGTGTGAGGTATGTCGGGGTGTGATGGTTACTGTACAGCGTGAGGTATGTCGGGGTATGACGGTTACTGTACAGTGGCGGTTATGTCGGGCCGTGATGGTTACTGTCCAGCGTGAGGTATGTCGGGGTGTGACGGTTACTGTACAGTGGGAGGTATGTTGGGGTGTGATCTTTACTGTACAGTGCGAGGTATGTTGGGGTGTGATGGTTACTGTACAGTGTGATGTATGTCGGGCCTTGATGGTTACTGTACAGTGTGAGGTATGTCGGGGTGTGATGGTTACTGTACAGTGTGAGGTATGTCGGGGTGTGATGGTTACTGTACAGTGGGAGGTATGTCGGGGTGTGATGGTTACTGTATAGTGGGAGCAATGTTGTGGTGTGATGGTTACTGTACAGTGTGAGGTATGTCGGGCCATGATGGTTACTATACAGTGTGAGGTATGTCGGGGTGTGATGGTTACTGTACAGTGTGAGGTATGTCGAGGTGTGATGGTTACTGTACAGTGGGAGGTATGTCGGGGTTTGATGGTTACTGTACAGCGTGAGGTATTTCGGGCCGTGTTGGTTACTGTACAGTGGGAGGTATGTTGTGGTGTGATGGTTACTGTACAGTGTGAGGTACGTCGGGCCGTGATGGTTACTGTACAGTGTGAGGTATGTCGGGGTGTGATGGTTACTGTACAGTGGGAGGTATTCTGTGGTGTGATGGTTACTGTACAGCGTGAGGTATGTCGGGCCGTGATGGTTTCTGTACAGTGGGAGGTATGTTTTGGGGCGTGTTGGTTACGGTACAGTGGGAGTTATGTCTGGCCGTTATGTTCACTGTGCAGTGGGAGGTATGTCGGGCCCTGTTGGTTACTGTACAGTGGGAGGTATGATTTGGGGCGTGTTGGTTACGGTACAGTGGGAGTTATGTCTGGCCGTGATGTTTCCTGTACAGTGTGAGGTATATCGGGCCATAATGGTTACTGTACAGTGGGAGGTATGTTGTGGTGTGATGGTTACTGTACAGTGTGAGGTATGTCGGGCCATGATGGTTACTGTGCAGTGGGAGGTATTTCGAGGTGTGATGATTAATGTACACTGGGAGATATGTCACGCCGTGATGGTTGCTGTACAGTGGGAGGTATGTCGGGCCGTGATGGTTACTGTACAGTGGGAGGAATGTCGGGCCGTGATGGTTACTGTACAGTGGGAGGTATATCGGGCTGTGATGGTTACTGTACCATGGGAGGTATGTCGGGATGTGATGGTTACTGTACAGTGGGAGGTATGTCGGGCCGTGATGACTGGTGAACAGTTGGAGGTTTGTAGCGGTGTAATGGTTGCTGTACAGTGTGTGGAATTTCTGCGTGTGAACTTTACTGTACAGTGGGAGGTATGTCACGCCGTGATGGTTAATGTACAGTGGGAGGTATGTCGGGCCGTGTTGGTTACTGAACAGTGGGAGATATGTCGGGCCGTGTTGTTTACTGTACAGTCGGAGGTAAGTCGGGGTTTGATGGTTACTGTACAGTGGGAAGTATATCGGGCCGTCATGGTAACTGTACAGTGGGAGTTATGTCGGGGTGTGATGGTTACTGTACAGTGGGAGGTATGTCGGGCCGTGTTGGTTACTGAACAGTGGGAGATATGTCGGGCCGTGTTGTTTACTGTACAGTCGGAGGTAAGTCGGGGTGTGATGGTTACTGTACAGTGGGAAGTATATCGGGCCATGATGTTTACTGTACAGTGGGAGGTATGTCGGGCCGTGATGGATACTGTACAGTGGGAGGTATGTCGGGCCGTGATGGTTACTGTACAGTGGGAGGTATGTCGGGGTGTGATCGTTACTGTACAGTGGGAGCTATGTCGGGGTGTGATGGTTACTGTACAGTGGGAGGTATGTCGGGCCGTGATGGATACTGTACAGTGGGAGGAATGTCGCGCCGTGACAGTTACAGTACAGTGGGACGTATGTCGGGGTGTGATGGTTACTGTACAGTGGGAAATATGTCGGGCCGCGATGGTTAATATATAGTGGGAGGTGTGTCGTTGTGTGATGGTTACTGTACAGTGGGAGTTATGTCGCGCCGTGATTGGTACTGTACAGTGGGTGGTATGTCACCCCGTGATGGTTACTGTACAGTGGGAGGTATGTTGGGGTGTGATGGTTAATGTACAGTGGGAGGTATGTCGGGGTGTGATGGTTCCTGTACAGTGGGAGATATGTCGGGCTGTGATGGTTACTGTACAGTGGAAGGTATGTCGGGCCATGATGGTTATTGTATAGTGGGAGGTATGTCGGGGTGTGATGGTTACTGTACAGTGGGAGATATGTCGGGCTGTGATGGTTACAGTACAGTGGGAGGTATGTCGCGCCGTGATGGTTACTGTACAGTGGGGGGTATGTCACGCCGTGATGGTTACTGTACAGTCGGAGATATGTCGGGCCGTGTTGGTTACTGTACAGTCGGAGGAGTTCGGGGTGTGATGTTTACTCTACAGTGGGAGGTATGTCGGGCCGTGTTGGTTACTGAACAGTGGGAGATATGTCGGGCCGTGTTGTTTACTGTACAGTCGGAGGTAAGTCGGGGTTTGATGGTTACTGTACAGTGGGAAGTATATCGGGCCGTGATGGTAACTGTACAGTGGGAGTTATGTCGGGGTGTGATGGTTACTGTACAGTGGGAGGTATGTCGGGCCGTGTTGGTTACTGAACAGTGGGAGATATGTCGGGCCGTGTTGTTTACTGTACAGTCGGAAGTAAGTCGGGGTGTGATGGTTACTGTACAGTGGGAAGTATATCGGGCCGTGATGTTTACTGTACAGTCGGAGATATGTCGGGCCGTGTTGGTTACTGTACAGTCGGAGGTAAGTCGGGGTGTGATGGTTACTCTACAGTGGGAGGTATGTCGGGCCGTGTTGGCTACTAAACAGTGGGAGATATGTCGGGCCGTGTTGGTTACTGTACAGTCGGAGGTAAGTCGGGGTGTGATGGTTACTGTACAGTGTGAAGTATATCGGGCTGTGATGGTTACTGTACAGTGGGAGGTATGTCGGGCCGCGATGGATACTGTACAGTGGGAGGTATGTCGGGCCGTGATGGTTACTGTACAGTGGGAGGAATGTCGGGGTGTGATCGTTACTGTACAGTGGGAGCTATGTCGGGGTGGGATGGTTACTGTACAGTGGGAGGTATGTCGGGGTGTGATGGTTACTGTACAGTGGGAGGTATGTTGGGCCGTGATGGTTACTGTACAGTCTTAAGTATGTCACGCCGTGATGGTTACTGTACAGTGGGAGGTATGTCGGGGTGTGACGGTTACTGTACAGTGGGAGATATTTCGGGCCGTGATGGTTACTGTACAGTGGGAGGTATGTTTTGGTGCGTGTTGGTTACGGTACGGTCTGAGTTATGTCACGCCGTGATGGTTACTGTACAGTGGGAGGAATGTCGGACCGTGATGGTTACTATACAGTGGGAGGAATGTCGGACCGTGATGGTTACTGTACAGTGGGAGGAATGTCGGGCCGTGATGGTTACTGTACAGTGGGAGGAATGTCGGGCCGTGATGGTTACTGTACAGTGGGAGGTATGTCACCCCATGATGGTTACTGTACAGTGGGAGGTATGTCGGGCCGTGATGACTGGTGAACAGTTGGAGGTTTGTAGCGGTGTAATGGTTGCTGTACAGTGGGTGGAATGTCGGGGTGTGAGCTTTACTGTACAGCGGGAGGCATGTTGGGGTGTGATCTTTTCTGTACAGTGGGAGGTATGTCGGGCCGTGATGGTTACTGTACAGTGGGAGGTATGTTGTGCCGTGATGTTTACTGTACAGTGGGAGGTATGTTTTGGAGCGTGTTGGTTACGGTACAGTGGGAGGTATGTCGGGCCATGATGGTTACTGTACAGTGGGAGGTATGTCGCGCCATGATAGTTACTGTACAGTGGGAGGTATGTAACGCCTTGATGGTTACTGTACAGTGGGAGGTATGTTGGGGTGGGACAGTTAATGTACAGTGGGAGGTATGTTGGGGTGGGACAGTTAATGTACAGTGGGAGGTATGTCGGGCAGTTATGGACTCTGTATAGTGGGAGATATGTCGGGCCGTGACGGTTATTGAACAGTGGGAGGTATGTCGGGCCGTGATGGTTACTGTACAGCGTGAGGTATGTCGGGCCGTGATGACTGGTGAACAGTTGGAGGTTTGTAGCGGTGTAATGGTTGCTGTACAGTGGGTGGAATGTCGGGGTGTGAGCTTTACTGTACAGCGGGAGGCATGTTGGGGTGTGATCTTTTCTGTACAGTGGGAGGTATGTCGGGCCGTGATGGTTACTGTACAGTGGGAGGTATGTTGTGCCGTGATGTTTACTGTACAGTGGGAGGTATGTTTTGGAGCGTGTTGGTTACGGTACAGTGGGAGGTATGTCGGGCCATGATGTTTACTGTACAGTGGGAGGTATGTCGCGACATGATAGTTACTGTACAGTGGGAGGTATGTAACGCCTTGATGGTTACTGTACAGTGGGAGGTATGTTGGGGTGGGACAGTTAATGTACAGTGGGAGGTATGTCGGGCAGTTATGGACTCTGTATAGTGGGAGATATGTCGGGCCGTGACGGTTATTGAACAGTGGGAGGTATGTCGGGCCGTGATGGTTACTGTACAGCGTGAGGTATGTCGGGCCGTGTTGGTTACGGTACAGTGGGTGGTATGTTGGGATGTGATGGTTACTGTACAGTGTGAGGTATGTCGGGGTGTGATGGTTACTTTACAGTGGGAGGTATGTCGGGCCGTGATGGTTACTGTACAGCGTGAGGCATGTCGGGGTGTGACGGTTACTGTACAGTGGGAGGTATGTTGTGGTGTGATGGTTACTGAACAGTGGGAGGTATGTTGTGGTGTGATGGTTACTGTACAGTGGGAGGTATGTCGGGCCGTGTTGGTTACTGTACAGTGCGAGGTATGTTGGAGTGTGATGGTTTGAACAGTGGGAGGAAAGTCGGGGTGTGACGGTTACTATACAGTGGGAGGTATGTCGGGCCGTGATGGTTACTGTACAATGGGAGGTATGTCGGGCCGTGTTGGTTACTGTACAGTCGGAGGTAAGTCGGGGTGTGATGGTTACTGTACAGTGTTAAGTATATCGGGCCGTGATGGTTACTGAACAGTGGGAGATATGTCGGGCCGTGTTGTTTACTGTACAGTCGGAGGTAAGTCGGGGTGTGATGGTTACTGTACAGTGGGAAGTATATCGGGCCATGATGTTTACTGTACAGTGGGAGGTATGTCGGGCCGTGATGGATACTGTACAGTGGGAGGTATGTCGGGCCGTGATGGTTACTGTACAGTGGGAGGTATGTCGGGGTGTGATCGTTACTGTACAGTGGGAGCTATGTCGGGGTGTGATGGTTACTGTACAGTGGGAGGTATGTCGGGCCGTGATGGATACTGTACAGTGGGAGGAATGTCGCGCCGTGACAGTTACAGTACAGTGGGACGTATGTCGGGGTGTGATGGTTACTGTACAGTGGGAAATATGTCGGGCCGTGACGGTTATTGAACAGTGGGAGGTATGTCGGGGTGTGACGGTTACTGTACATTGGGAGGTATGTCGGGGTGTGATGGTTACTGTACAGCGTGAGGTATGTCGGGGCATGACGGTTACTGTACAGTGGGAGGTATGTCGGGCCGTGATGGGTACTGTACAGCGTGAGGTATGTCGGGGTGTGACGGTTACTGTATAGTGGGAGGTATGTTGGGGTGTGATGGTTACTGAACAGTGGGAGGTATTTTGGGGTGTGATGGTTACTGTACAGTGGGAGGTATGTTGGGGTGTGATGGTTACTGTACAGCGTGAAGTATGTCGGGCCGTGTTGGTTACTGTACAGTGGGAGGTATTTTGGAGTGTGATGGTTTGAACAGTGGGAGGTAAGTCGGGGTGTGACGGTTACTATACAGTGGGAGTTATGTCGGGCCGTGATGGTTACTGTACAGCGTGAGGTATGTCGGGCCGTGTTGATTACGGTACAGTGGGTGGTATGTTGGGATGTGATGGTTACTGTACAGTGTGAGGTATGTCGGGGTGTGATGGTTACTGTACAGTGGGAGGTATGTCGGGCCGTGATGGTTACTGTACAGCGTGAGGCATGTCGGGGTGTGACGGTTACTGTACAGTGGGAGGAATGTTGTGGTGTGATGGTTACTGAACAGTGGGAGGTATGTTGTGGTGTGATGGTTAGTGTACAGTGGGAGGTATGTCGGGCCGTGTTGGTTACTGTACAGTGCGAGGTATGTTGGAGTGTGATGGTTTGAACAGTGGGAGGAAAGTCGGGGTGTGACGGTTACTATACAGTGGGAGGTACGTCGGGCCGTGATGGTTACTGTACAATGGGAGGTATGTCGGGCCGTGTTGGTTACTGTACAGTCGGAGGTAAGTCGGGGTGTGTTGGTTACTGTACAGTGTTAAGTATATCGGGCCGTGATGGTTACTGTACAGTGGGAGGTATGTTGTGGTGTGATGTTTACTGTACAGTGTGAGGTATGTCGGGGTGTGATGGTTACTGTACAGTGGGAGGTATGTCGGGGTGTGATGGTTACTGTACACTGTGAGCTATGTCGGGGTGTGATCTTTACTGTACAGTGCGAGGTATGTCGGGCCGTCATGGTTACTATACAGTGGGAGGTATGTTGTGCCGTGATGTTTACTGTACAGTGGGAGGTATGTCGCTGTATGATAGTTACAGTACAGTGGGAGGTATGTAACGCCTTGATGGTTACTGTACAGTGGGAGGTATGTTTGGGTGTGACAGTTAATGTACAGTGGGAGGTATGTCGGGCCGTGATGGTTAATGTACAGTGGGAGGTATGTCGGGCCGTGATGGTTACTGTACAGTGGGATGTATGTCGGGCCGTGACGGTTATTGAACAGTGGGAGGTATGTCGGGGTGTGACGGTTACTGTACATTGGGAGGTATGTCGGGGTGTGATGGTTACTGTACAGCGTGAGGTATGTCGGGGCATGACGGTTACTGTACAGTGGGAGGTATGTCGGGCCGTGATGGGTACTGTACAGCGTGAGGTATGTCGGGGTGTGACGGTTACTGTATAGTGGGAGGTATGTTGGGGTGTGATGGTTACTGAACAGTGGGAGGTATGTCGGGGTGTGATGGTTACTGTACAGTGGGAGGTATGTTGGGGTGTGATGGTTACTTTACAGCGTGAAGTATGTCGGGCCGTGTTGGTTACTGTACAGTGGGAGGTATTTTGGAGTGTGATGGTTTGAACAGTGGGAGGAAAGTCGGGGTGTGACGGTTACTATACAGTGGGAGTTATGTCGGGCCGTGATGGTTACTGTACAGTGGGAGGTATGTTGGGGTGTGATGGTTACTGTACAGTGTGAGGTATGTCGGGCCTTGATGGTTACTGTACAGTGTGAGGTATGTCGGGGTGTGATGGTTACTGTACAGTGGGAGGTATGTCGGGGTGTGATGGTTACTGTACAGTGGGAGCTATGTTGTGGTGCGATGGTTACTGTACAGTGTGAGGTATGTCGGGCCGTGATGGTTTCTGTACAGTGTGAGGTCTGTCGGGGTGTGATGTTTACTGTACAGTGTGAGGTATGTCGGGCCGTGATGGTTACTGTACAGTGGGAGGTATGTCGGGGTGTGATGGTTACTGTACAGCGTGAGGTATTTCGGGCCGTGTTGGTTACTGTACAGTGGGAGGTATGATGTGGTGTGATGGTTACTGTACAGTGGGAGGTATGTCGGGGTGTGATGGTTACTGTACAGCGTGAGGAATTTCCGGCCGTGTTGGTTACTGTACAGTGGGAGGTATGTTTTGGTGTGATGGTTACTGTACAGTGTGAGGTGTGTCGGGCCGTGATGGTTACTGTACAGTGTGAGGTATGTCGGGATGTGATGGATACTGTACACTGTGAGGTATGTCGGGGTGTGATGGTTACTGTACAGTGGGAGGTATGCTGGGGTGTGATGGTTACTGTACAGCGTGAGGTATGTCGGGCCGTGATGGTTTCTGTACAGTGGGAGGTATGTTTTGGGGCTTGTTTTTTACGGTACAGTGGGAGTTATGTCTGGCTGTGATGTTTACTGTGCAGTGGGAGGTATGTCGGGCCCTGTTGGTTACTGCACAGTGGGAGGTATGAGTTGGGGCGTGTTGGTTACGGTACAGTGGGAGTTATGTCTGGCCGTGATGTTTCCTATACAGTGGGAGGTATGTTTTGGGGCGTGTTGGTTACGGTACAGTGGGAGTTATGTCTCGCCGTGATGTTTACTGCGCAGTGGGAGATATGTCGGGGCGTGATGGTTACTGTACAGTGGGAGGTATGTTTTGGTGCGTGTTGGTTACGGTACGGTCTGAGTTATGTCGGGCCATGATGGTTACTGTGCAGTGGGAGGTATTTCGAGGTGTGATGATTAATGTACAGTGGGAGATATGTCACGCCGTGATGGTTGCTGTACAGTGGGAGGTATGTTGGGCCGTGATGGTTACTGTACAGTGGGAGGAATGTCGGGCCGTGATGGTTACTGTACAGTGGGAGGTATATCGGGCTGTGATGGTTACTGTACCGTGGGAGGTATGTCGGGATGTGATGGTTACTTTACAGTGGGAGGTATGTCACCCCATGATGGTTACTGTACAGTGGGAGGTATGTCGGGCCGTGATGACTGGTGAACAGTTGGAGGTTTGTAGCGGTGGAATGGTTGCTGTACAGTGGGAGGTATGTCGGGCCGTGATGGTTACTGTACAGTGGGAGGTATGTTGTGCCGTGATGTTTACTGTACAGTGGGAGGTATGTTTTGGAGCGTGTTGGTTATGGTACAGTGGGAGGTATGTCGGGCCATGATGGTTACTGTACAGTGGGAGGTATGTCGGGCCGTGATGGTTACTGTACAGTGGGAGGTATGTTGTGCCGTGATGTTTACTGTACAGTGGGAGGTATGTCGCGCCATGATAGTTACTGTTCAGTGGGAGGTAAGTAACGCCTTGATGGTTCCTGTACAGTGGGAGGTATGTTGGGGTGTGACAGTTAATGTACAGTGGGAGGTATGTCGGGCAGTTATGGTCACTGTATCGTGGGAGATATGTTGGACCATGATGGTTAACGTACAGTGGGAGGTATGTCGGGCCGTGATGGTTACTGTACAGTGGGAGGTATGTCGGGCCATGATGGTTACTGTACAGTGGGAGGTATGACGTGCCGTGATGTTTACTGTACAGTGGGAGGTATGTCGCGCCATGATAGTTACTGTTCAGTGGGAGGTAAGTAACGCCTTGATGGTTCCTGTACAGTGGGAGGTATGTTGGGGTGTGACAGTTAATGTACAGTGGGAGGTATGTCGGGCAGTTATGGTCACTGTATCGTGGGAGATATGTTGGACCATGATGGTTAACGTACAGTGGGAGGTATGTCGGGCCGTGATGGTTACTGTACAGTGGGAGGTATGTCGGGCCGTGACGGTTATTGAACAGTGGGAGGTATATTGGGGTGTGACGGTAACTGTACAGTGGGAGGTATGTCGGGCCGTGATGGATACTGTACAGCGTGAGGTATGTCGCGCCGTGTTGGTTACTGTACAGTGGGAGGTATGTTGGGGTGTGATGGTTACTGTACAGTGTGAGGTATGTCGGGGTGTGATGGTTACTGTACAGCGTGAGGTATGTCGGGGAATGACGGTTCCTGTATAGTGGGAGGTATGTCGGGCCGTGATGGTTACTGTACAGCGTGAGGTATGTCGGGGTGTGACGGTTACTGTACAGTGGGAGGTATGTTGGGGTGTGATGGTTACTGAACAGTGGGAGGTATGTTGGGGTGTGATGGTTACTGTACAGTGTGAGGTATGTCGGGCCTTGATGGTTACTGTAATGTGTGAGGTATGTCGGCGTGTGATGGTTACTGTACAGTGGGAGGTATGTCGGGGTGTGATGGTTACTGTACAGTGGGAGCTATGTTGTGGTGTGATGATTACTGTACAGTGTGAGGTATGTCGGGGTGTGATGGTTACTGTACAGCGTGAGGTATGTCGGGCCGTGTTGGTTACTGTGCAGTGGGAGGTATGTTGTGGTGTGATGGTTACTGTACAGTGTGAGGTATGTCGGGCCATGATGGTTACTGTACAGTGTGAGGTATGTCGGGGTGTGATGGTTACTGTACAGAGGGAGGGATGTTGGGGTGTGATGGTTACTGTACAGCGTGAGGTATGTCGGGCCGTGATGGTTTCTGTACAGTGGGAGGTATGTTTTGGGGCGTGTTGGTTACGGTACAGTGGGAGTTATGTCTGGCCGTGATGTTCACTGTGCAGTGGGAGGTATGTCGTGCCGTTTTGGTTACTGTACAGTGGGAGGTATGTTTTGTGGCGTGTTGGTTACGGTACTTTGGGAGTTATGTCTGGCCGTGATGTTTCCTGTACAGTGGGAGGTATGTCGGGCCGTGATGGTTACTCTACAGTAGGAGGTATGTTGTGGTGTGATGTTTACTGTACAGTGGGAGGTATGTCGGTGTGTGATGGTTACTGTACACTGTGAGGTATGTCGGGGTGTGATGGTTACTGTACAGTGGGAGGTATGCTGGGGTGTGATCTTTACTGTACAGTGCGAGGTATGTCGGGCCGTGATGGTTACTATACAGTGGGAGGTATGTTGTGCCGTGATGTTTACTGTACAGTGGGAGGTATGTTTTGGTGCGTGTTGGTTACGGTACAGTGGGAGGTAAGTCGGGCCATGATGGTTACTGTACAGTGGGAGGTACGAAGTGCCGTGATGTTTACTGTACAGTGGGAGGTATGTCGCGCCATGATAGTTACTGTACAGTGGGAGGTATGTAACGCCTTGATGGTTACTGTACAGTGGGAGGTATGTTTGGGTGTGACAGTTAATGTACAGTGGGAGGTATGTCGGGCAGTGATGGTTAATGTACAGTGGGAGGTATGTCGGGCCGTGATGGTTACTGCACAGTGGGATGTATGTTGGGCCGTGACGGTTATTGAACAGTGGGAGGTATGTCGGGGTGTGACGGTTACTGTACATTGGGAGGTATGTCGGGCAGTGATGGTTACTGTACAGCGTGAGGTATGTCGCCCGTGTTGGTTACTGTACAGTGGGAGGTATGTTGGGGTGTGATGGTTACTGTACAGTGTGAGGTATGTCGGGGTGTGATGGTTACTGTACAGCGTGAGGTATGTCGGGGTATGACGGTTACTGTACAGTGGCGGTTATGTCGGGCCGTGATGGTTACTGTCCAGCGTGAGGTATGTCGGGGTGTGACGGTTACTGTACAGTGGGAGGTATGTTGGGGTGTGATCTTTACTGTACAGTGCGAGGTATGTTGGGGTGTGATGGTTACTGTACAGTGTGAGGTATGTCGGGCCTTGATGGTTACTGTACAGTGTGAGGTATGTCGGGGTGTGATGGTTACTGTACAGTGTGAGGTATGTCGGGGTGTGATGGTTACTGTACAGTGGGAGGTATGTCGGGGTGTGATGGTTACTGTATAGTGGGAGCAATGTTGTGGTGTGATGGTTACTGTACAGTGTGAGGTATGTCGGGCCATGATGGTTACTATACAGTGTGAGGTATGTCGGGGTGTGATGGTTACTGTACAGTGGGAGGTATGTCGAGGTGTGATGGTTACTGTACAGTGGGAGGTATGTCGGGGTTTGATGGTTACTGTACAGCGTGAGGTATTTCGGGCCGTGTTGGTTACTGTACAGTGGGAGGTATGTTGTGTTGTGATGGTTACTGTACAGTGTGAGGTACGTCGGGCCGTGATGGTTACTGTACAGTGTGAGGTATGTTTTGGGGCGTGTTGGTTACTGTACAGTGGGAGGTATGCTGTGGTGTGATGGTTACTGTACAGCGTGAGGTATGTCGGGCCGTGATGGTTTCTGTACAGTGGGAGGTATGTTTTGGGGCGTGTTGGTTACGGTACAGTGGGAGTTATGTCTGGCCGTTATGTTCACTGTGCAGTGGGAGGTATGTCGGGCCCTGTTGGTTACTGTACAGTGGGAGGTATGATTTGGGGCGTGTTGGTTACGGTACAGTGGGAGTTATGTCTGGCCGTGATGTTTCCTGTACAGTGTGAGGTATATCGGGCCATGATGGTTACTGTACAGTGGGAGGTATGTTGTGGTGTGATGGTTACTGTACAGTGTGAGGTATGTCGGGCCATGATGGTTACTGTACAGTGTGAGGTATGTCGGAGTGTGATGGTTACTGTACAGTGTGAGGTATGTCGGGGTGTGATGGTTACTGTACAGTGGGAGGTATGTCGGGGTGTGACGGTTACTGTACAGCGTGAGGTATGTCGGGACGTGATGGTTTCTGTACAGTGGGAGGTATGATTTGGGGCGTGTTGGTTACGGTACAGTGGGTGTTATGTCTGGCCGTGATGTTTCCTGTACAGTGGGAAGTATGTGGGGCCGTGATGGTTACTGTACAGTGAGAGGTATTTCGGGGTGTGATGTTTAATGTGCAGTGGGAGGTATGTCGCGCCGTGACAGTTACTGTACAGTGGGAGGTATGTCGGGGTGTGATGGTTAATATATAGTGGGTGGTATGTCGTTGTGTGATGGTGACTGTACACTGGGAGTTATGTCTTTGTGTGACGGTTAATAACACAGTGGGAGGTATGTCGGGGTGTGAAAGTTTGCTGTACAGTGGGAGGTATGTCGGGCTGTGATGGTTACTGTACAGTGGGAGGTATGTCGGGCCATGATGGTTACTGTACAGTGTGAGGTATGCCGGGGTGTGATGGTTACTGTACAGTGGGAGGTATGACACGCCGTGATGGTTACTGTACAGTGGGAGGTATGTCGGGCCGTGTTGATTACTGTACAGTGGGAGATATGTCGGGCCGTGTTGGTTACTGTACAGTAGGAGGTATGTCGGGCCATGATGGTTACTGAACAGGAGGAGGTATGTCGGAGTGTAATGGTTACTGTACAGTGGGAAGTATATCGGGCTGTGATGGTTACTGTCCAGTGGGAGGTATGTCGGGCCGTGTTGATTACTGTACAGTGGGAGATATGTCGGGCCGTGTTGGTTACTGTACAGTAGGAGGTATGTCGGGCCATGATGGTTACTGAACAGGAGGAGGTATGTCGGAGTGTGATGGTTACTGTACAGTGGGAAGTATATCGGGCTGTGATGGTTACTGTCCAGTGGGAGGTATGTCGGGCCGTGTTGGTTACTGTACAGTGGGAGATATGTCGGGCCGTGTTGGTTACTGTCCAGTAGGAGGTATGTCGCGCCATGATAGTTACTGTACAGTGGGAGGTATGTAACGCCTTGATGGTTACTGTACAGTGGGAGGTATGTTTGGGTGTGACAGTTAATGTACAGTGGGAGGTATGTCGGGCAGTGATGGTTAATGTACAGTGGGAGGTATGTCGGGCCGTGATGGTTACTGCACAGTGGGATGTATGTTGGGCCGTGACGGTTATTGAACAGTGGGAGGTATGTCGGGGTGTGACGGTTACTGTACATTGGGAGGTATGTCGGGCAGTGATGGTTACTGTACAGCGTGAGGTATGTCGCCCGTGTTGGTTACTGTACAGTGGGAGGTATGTTGGGGTGTGATGGTTACTGTACAGTGTGAGGTATGTCGGGGTGTGATGGTTACTGTACAGCGTGAGGTATGTCGGGGTATGACGGTTACTGTACAGTGGCGGTTATGTCGGGCCGTGATGGTTACTGTCCAGCGTGAGGTATGTCGGGGTGTGACGGTTACTGTACAGTGGGAGGTATGTTGGGGTGTGATCTTTACTGTACAGTGCGAGGTATGTTGGGGTGTGATGGTTACTGTACAGTGTGAGGTATGTCGGGCCTTGATGGTTACTGTACAGTGTGAGGTATGTCGGGGTGTGATGGTTACTGTACAGTGTGAGGTATGTCGGGGTGTGATGGTTACTGTACAGTGGGAGGTATGTCGGGGTGTGATGGTTACTGTATAGTGGGAGCAATGTTGTGGTGTGATGGTTACTGTACAGTGTGAGGTATGTCGGGCCATGATGGTTACTATACAGTGTGAGGTATGTCGGGGTGTGATGGTTACTGTACAGTGTGAGGTATGTCGGGGTTTGATGGTTACTGTACAGTGGGAGGTATGTCGGGCCGTGTTGGTTACTGTACAGTGGGAGGTATGTCGGGGTTTGATGGTTACTGTACAGCGTGAGGTATTTCGGGCCGTGTTGGTTACTGTACAGTGGGAGGTATGTTGTGGTGTGATGGTTACTGTACAGTGTGAGGTACGTCGGGCCGTGATGGTTACTGTACAGTGTGAGGTATGTCGGGGTGTGATGGTTACTGTACAGTGGGAGGTATGCTGTGGTGTGATGGTTACTGTACAGCGTGAGGTATGTCGGGCCGTGATGGTTTCTGTACAGTGGGAGGTATGTTTTGGGGCGTGTTGGTTACGGTACAGTGGGAGTTATGTCTGGCCGTTATGTTCACTGTGCAGTGGGAGGTATGTCGGGCCCTGTTGGTTACTGTACAGTGGGAGGTATGATTTGGGGCGTGTTGGTTACGGTACAGTGGGAGTTATGTCTGGCCGTGATGTTTCCTGTACAGTGTGAGGTATATCGGGCCATGATGGTTACTGTACAGTGGGAGGTATGTTGTGGTGTGATGGTTACTGTACAGTGTGAGGTATGTCGGGCCATGATGGTTACTGTACAGTGTGAGGTATGTCGGAGTGTGATGGTTACTGTACAGAGTGAGGTATGTCGGGGTGTGATGGTTACTGTACAGTGGGAGGTATGTCGGGGTGTGACGGTTACTGTACAGCGTGAGGTATGTCGGGACGTGATGGTTTCTGTACAGTGGGAGGTATGATTTGGGGCGTGTTGGTTACGGTACAGTGGGTGTTATGTCTGGCCGTGATGTTTCCTGTACAGTGGGAAGTATGTCGGGCCGTGATGATTACTGTACAGTGAGAGGTATTTCGGGGTGTGATGTTTAATGTGCAGTGGGAGGTATGTCGCGCCGTGACAGTTACTGTACAGTGGGAGGTATGTCGGGGTGTGATGGTTAATATATAGTGGGTGGTATGTCGTTGTGTGATGGTGACTGTACAGTGGGAGTTATGTCTTTGTGTGACGGTTAATAACACAGTGGGAGGTATGTCGGGGTGTGAAAGTTTGCTGTACAGTGGGAGGTATGTCGGGCTGTGATGGTTACTGTACAGTGCGAGGTATATCGGGCTGTGATGGTTACTGTACAGTGGGAGGTATGTCGGGCCATGATGGTTACTGTACAGTGTGAGGTATGCCGGGGTGTGATGGTTACTGTACAGTGGGAGGTATGACACGCCGTGATGGTTACTGTACAGTGGGAGGTATGTCGGGCCGTGTTGATTACTGTACAGTGGGAGATATGTCGGGCCGTGTTGGTTACTGTACAGTAGGAGGTATGTCGGGCCATGATGGTTACTGAACAGTAGGAGGTATGTCGGAGTGTGATGGTTACTGTACAGTGGGAAGTATATCGGGCTGTGATGATTACTGTCCAGTGGGAGGTATGTCGGGCCGTGTTGGTTACTGTACAGTGGGAGATATGTCGGGCCGTGTTGGTTACTGTCCAGTAGGAGGTATGTCGGGCCATGATGGTTACTGAACAGTCGGAGGTATGTCGGGGTGTGATGGTTACTGTACAGTGGGAAGTATATCGGGCTGTGATGGTTACTGTACAGTGGGAGGTATGTCGGGTCGTGATGGTTACTATACGGTGGGAGGTATGTCGGGCCGTGATGGTTACTGTACATTGGGAGGTATGTCGGTTTGTGATCGTTACTGTACAGTGGGAGGTATGTCGGGCTGTGATGGTTACTGTACAGTGGGAGGTATGTCAGGCCGTGATGGTTACTATACAGTGGGAGGTATGTCCGGCCGTGTTGGTTACTGTACAGTGGGAGGTATGTCGGGCCGTGTTGGTTACTGTACAGTGGGAGGTATGTCGGTCCATGATGGTTACTGTACAGTGGGAGGTATGTCGGGGTGTGACGGTTACTGTACAGTGGGAGATATATCGGCCCGTGCTTGTTACTGTACACTGGGAGGTATGTTTTGGGGTGTGCTAGTTACGGTACAGTGGGAGGTATGTCGGGCCGTGATGGTAACTGTTCAGTGGGAGGTATGTCGTGGTGTGATGTTTAATGTACAGTGGGAGGTATGTCACGCCGTGATGGTTACTGTACAGTGGGAGGTATGTCGGGCCGTGTTGGTTACTGTAAAGTGGGAGGAATGTCGGGCCGTGATGGTTACTGTACAGTGGGAGGTATATCGGGCTGTGATGGTTACTGTACAGTGGGAGGTATGTCGGGGTGTGATGGTTACTTTACAGTGGGAGGTATGTCACCCCATGATGGTTACTGTACAGTGGGTGGAATGTCGGGCCGTGATGATTGCTGGACAGTTGGAGGTTTGTTGCGGTGTAATGGTTGCTGTACAGTGGGTGAAATGTCGGTGTGTGATCTTTCCTGTACAGTGCGAGGTATGTTGGGGTGTGATGGTTACTGTACATTGGGAGGTATGTTGTGCCGTGATGTTTACTTTACAGTGGGAGGTATGTTTTGGGGCGTGTTGCTTACGGTACAGTGGGAGGTATGTCGGGCCATGATGGGTACTGTACAGTGGGAGGTATGTCGCGCCATGATAGTTTCTGTACAGTGGGAGGTATGTCGTGCCGTGATGGTTACTGTACAGTGGGAGGTATGTTGGGGTGTGATGTTTACTTTGCAGTGGGAGGTATGTCGGGCCATGATGGTTACTGTACAGTGGGAGGTATGTCGTGCCGTGATGTTTACTGTACAGTGGGAGGTATGTCGTGCCATGATAGTTACTGTACAGTGGGAGGTATGTCACGCTGTGACGGTTAATGTACAGTGTGAGGTATGTCGGGCCGTGATGGTTACTGTACAGTGGGAGGTATGTCGGGCCATGATGGTTACTGTACAGTGGGAGATATTTCGGGCCGTGATGGTTACTGTACAGTGGGAGGTATGTCGGGCCGTGATGGTTACTGTACAGTGGGAGGTATATCGGGTTGCGATGTTTACTGTCCAGTGGGAGGTATGTCGGGCCATGATGGTTCCTGTACAGTGGGAGGTATGTCGGGTTGCGATGTTTACTGTACAGTGGGAGGTATGTCGGGGTGTGACGGTTATTGTACAGTGGGAGGTATGTCGGGGTGCGATGGTTACTGTACAGTGGGAGGTATGTCGGGGTGTGACGGTTACTGTACAGTGGGAGGTATGTCGGGCCGTGATGGTTACTGTACAGTGGGAGGAATGTCGGGCCGTGATGGTTACTGTACAGTGGGAGGAATGTCGGGCCGTGATGGTTACTGTACAGTGGGATGTATATCGGGCTGTGATGGTTACTGTACAGTGGGAGGTATGTCGGGGTGTGATGGTTACTTTACAGTGGGAGGTATGTCACCCCATGATGGTTACTATACAGTGGGACGTATGTCGGGCCGTGATGATAGCTGTACAGTTGGAGGTTTGTCGCGGTGTAATGGTTGCTGTACAGTGGGTGGAATGTCGCGGTGTGATCTTTCCTGTTCAGTGCGAGGTATGTTGGGGTTTGATGGTTACTGTACAGTGGGAGGTATGTTGTGCCATGATGTTTTCTGTACAGTGGGAGGTATGTTTTGGGGCGTGTTGGTTACGGTACAGTGGGAGGTATGTCGTGCCGTGATGTTTACTGTACAGTGGGAGGTATGTCGCGCCATGATAGTTACTGTACAGTGGGAGGTATGTCACGCCGTGATGGTTACTGTACAGTGGGAGGTATGTCGGGCCGTGATGGTTACTTTACAGTGGGAGGTATGTCACGTCATGATGGTTACTGTACAGTGGGAGGAATGTCGGGCCGTGTTGGTTACTGTACAGTGGGGGGAATGTCGGACCGTGATGGTTACTGTACAGTGGGAGGTATATCGGGCTGTGATGGTTACTGTACAGTGGGAGGTATGTCACGCCATGATGGTTACTGTACAGTGGGTGGAATGTCGGGCCGTGATGATTGCTGGACAGTTGGAGGTTTGTTGCGGTGTAATGGTTGCTGTACAGTGGGTGGAATGTCGGTGTTTGATCTTTCCTGTACAGTGCAAGGTATGTTGGGGTGTGATGGTTACTGTACATTGTGAGGTATGTTGTGCCGTGAATTTTACTTTACAGTGGGAGGTATGTTTTGGGGCGTGTTGGTTACGGTACGGTGGGAGGTATGTCGGGCCATGATGGGTACTGTACAGTGGGAGGTATGTCGCGCCATGATAGTTACTGTACAGTGGGAGGTATGTCGTGCCGTGATGTTTACTGTACAGTGGGAGGTATGTCGCGCCATGATAGTTACTGTACAGTGGGAGGTATGTCACGCCGTGACGGTAAATGTACAGCGTGAGGTATGTCGGGCCGTGATGGTTACAGGACAGTGGGAGATATGTTGGGCCGTGATGGTTACTGTACAGTGGGAGGTATGTCGGGCCGTGATGGTTACTGTACAGTGGGAGGTATGTCGGGTTGCGATGTTTACTGTCCAGTGGGAGGTATGTCGGGCCATGATGGTTCCTGTACAGTGGGAGGTATGTCGGGTTGCGATGTTTACTGTACAGTGGGAGGTATGTCGGGGTGTGACGGTTATTGTACAGTGGGAGGTATGTCGGGGTGCGATGGTTACTGTACAGTGGGAGGTATGTCGGGGTGTGATGGTTACTGTACAGTGGGAGGTATGTCGGGGTGTGATGGTTACTGTACAGTGGGAGGTATGTCGGGCCGTGATGGTTACTGTACAGTGGGAGGAATGTCGGGCCGTGATGGTTACTGTACAGTGGGAGGAATGTCGGGCCGTGATGGTTACTGTACAGTGGGAGGAATGTCGGGCCGTGATGGTTACTGTACAGTGGGAGGTATATCGGGCTGTGATGGTTACTGTACAGTGGGAGGTATGTCGGGGTGTGATGGTTACTTTACAGTGGGAGGTATGTCATCCCATGATGGTTACTGTACAGTGGGACGTATGTCGGGCCGTGATGATAGCTGTACATTTGGAGGTTTGTCGCGGTGTAATGGTTGCTGTACAGTGGGTGGAATGTCGCGGTGTGATCTTTCCTGTTCAGTGCGAGGTATGTTGGGGTTTGATGGTTACTGTACAGTGGGAGGTATGTTGTGCCATGATGTTTTCTGTACAGTGGGAGGTATGTTTTGGGGCGTGTTGGTTACGTTACAGTGGGAGGTATGTCGTGCCGTGATGTTTACTGTACAGTGGGAGGTATGTCGCGCCATGATAGTTACTGTACAGTGTGAGGTATGTCACGCCGTGATGGTTACTGTACAGTGGGAGGTATGTTGGGGTGTGATGGTTAACGTACAGTGGGAGGTAAGTCGGGCAGTGATGGTCACGGTACAGTGGGAGATATGTCGGGCGGTGCTGGTTTCTGTACAGTGGGAGGTATGTCTTGCCGTGATGGTTACTTTACAGTGGGAGGTATGTCGGGCCATGATGGTTATTGTACAGTGGGAGGTATGTCGGGGTGCGATGGTTACTGTACAGTGGGAGGTATGTTTTGGGGCTTGTTGGTTACGGTACAGTGGGAGTTATGTCTGGCCGTGATGTTCACTGGACAGTGGGAGGTATGTCTGGCCGTGTTGGTTACTGTACAGTGAGAGGTATGTCGGGGTGTGATGTTTACTGTGCAGTGGGAGGTATGTCGCGCCATGATTGTTACTTTACAGTGGGAGGTATGTCGGGGTGTGATGGTTACTTTACAGTTGGAAATATGTCGGGCCGTGATGGTTAATATATAGTGGGAGGTATGTCGTTGTGTGATGGTTACTGTACAGTGGGAGGTATGTCGGGCTGTGATGGTTACTGTACCGTGGGAGGTATGTCGCGCCCTGGTGGATACTGAAACAGTGTTTAGGTATATCTGGCTGTGAGGTTGCAGACAGTATACGTGTGCTGAATATGATTCTGCTCCTGCCGATTGTCCTCTACACTTCATGGATGCATCACCATTAGTTTCTTAATCTTTTTAAAGACTGTACCTTTCACTGCCCAGTGGGCTACATAACATGGTGAGGTGGGTCTGAAAATGTAAAGATAGCCCTTGCTCCCCATGAGGACTGTGCAGTGACCATTCTTACAGATGCATGAAATGTAGTGGTGTATCTTCATCTGGCAGATCAGTGATGATGTGGTCAATTGTCGGTTTCCCTTTCATTGATTCCCCCATAACCAGCCGCTGAACAATCTGGCAGCCACAGAATCCAGCATTAATACTGACGAGTATACTGACGATATACCAAGGAGCTGCCCCCTCAGCCTCGCTATGTCCTGCCAGTGGGGCAGACCCCACCAGAGAGGGTGGTGATCTTGCCTGGGACACAGTCCTGTTCACAGAATCCTGCTTTACGGACAATATCTGAATGTTGCTTGATTAGTCGGTTGGAAATATACAACAGATCACTTTTCTTTTTTGAATAATGAAAAGGTAACATCTCTTTTTTCACATATTTAAAATAAACCAAACATCATTATTTTTCAGTTGAAAACAATTGAAGTGAACAATAAGTGAAATACCAGCGCACACGTCTAATTATTACACAATTCAGTGACTGTAGTAAACAGCTGATTGATGTGCAGATCAATGGACACACCATCTTGCAGGCAGCAAAGCTGTTGAAAAAGACTTTGAGAAAAAGCCTGAATTCAGACACAGCATTACTGGGCCTCAACACCACCTCCAAAGCACTGGCCATCTCCAAAATCTGTCCAGCGAGCTTCCATACTGGAGCTGGGCATTTACTCACACAATCCCTCACAATAGACTGGTTAGAGACATACCTGAACAACAGGGAGATGTGAGTGGGGAAAACTGGTCACTGGACTAGCACATGGCGCTGGTCCAGACACAGTTCAACATTTGTAACAATGATCTGTAAACAACCATGTCTTGCAAGTATATCTCTTCTGGTATGGCACCTAAACTCTGTAGTTCTGCACCTTGGACCTGATCCTGAATGTAAGTGTTGTAAAGGTGTTGGGCTCCTGCAGCACATGGCATCTTACATTGAATCCCTCAGAAACCATATCCAGTGTTATAATATCCAATTTCCAAACAGAATTGTACAGCTCCATTGATGGCCAATATGATCCCAGCCCAATGATCTTGTGTGTGACTTGAGCTGGAAATCTCTGTGTAAATGTTTGTTCTAACCGTTAACAGCAAGGTGTCTTTACTGAGGGTACGATAATCTTTCATAATACCAACTTTTAGATTGTCCAATAAGCACAAAATCCACCCATTTATTCCGTTCACTTTTATAACAATGATATGGTGAAAACAGTGACCAACTCACGGTAAGGAGCATTGAAATGTTGAGTCTCATTACCACACCCAAGGCCAAATTATTATCAAGAGCACGGACTTTGTAAATATGCAATTATTTTCCTTTGTATTACTATTGTGAACTAATAGTTGACCCTCCTGTTCCTCAGATGCTGCCTGAATGGCTGTGCTTTTCCCAAACCACACTTTTTGACTCTGATCTGCAGCATCTGCAGTGCTCACTTTCTCCCTGCTAATATCTATTCATAATCATTTTCGTGGCAACAATATCACTGTGCGTTTAAACATGTTACAGTCAGACATGCGTATATTTTCAAATGCTTGTGCCTATCTTAGAGCTCAGTAATGTGGAATGTGAATGTCTGTGTCTGTGTGATGCTCGGTATGTAGGCCATGCATCTGAAAGACTGACAAATTATTTCAAACAACATATCCCTTCAACTGTTCAGAACAAGCAAGATACTGCCTAGACACAACCAGCCTGAGCTCACAAAGGCCAATACTCAGGGTCCAGCAATTGGCATGTTTGGAGAATATTTTTCTTTTTAATTTTTTCATGGAATATGATTGGGACGGTATTTCTTGCCTGTTTCGGGTTGCCCTTGAGAAGGTGGTGTTGAGCTGTCACATTGACCCGTTGCAGTTCATGTGATGTTGATGTGCATTAGCAAGGGTCTTTGAAACAGTGGTACTGAAGGAACAGCAACATACTTCCTAAATCAGGATGGTGGGCAGCTGGGATCGGAACGTGAACATGGTTGGGGTCCCATGTATCTGTTTCCTTTGTCCTTGTTGATGGTCTGACTTCAAAGGTACGTTGTAAGAAGCCTTGGTAAATTTCTGAAGAGCACTGTGTAGATGGCAGGTATTGCTGCTATTGAGTGTCAGTGGATGAGGGGTGAAGCTGCACTCGCACAGGCAAACGGTGGGTATTTCATCACACACACATTCGGTGTGTGTCTTCTAGATGGGTGACAGGCTTTTGGAAATCATGAGGTAAGTTATTCCTGCAGGATTCCGAACCCCTGACAGATTATTGTAGCCGATTAATTTATATGCGCCAAAGTGTAACGCTGGAAAAGCACAACATGTCAGGTAGCACCTGAGGTACAGGAGACTCGACGTTTTAGCATTAGCCCTTCACAGGAATGGGTAATGAAATTATATGATCATTCCAGTTCTGGTTAATAGTAATCCCCGGGATATTGCTAGATGGGAGTTCAGTGATGGTGGTGGCATTGAACGTTAGAGAATATGGTTCAATTTTCTATTGTTAGAGGTAATCGTTGTCTGGCACATGTGTAATGGAAATGGTACTTGTCACTATTAAGCACATACCTGCATATTTCCAGGTCCTTGTTGTATTTGGATAAGGATTGCTTCAGTACCTGAGTAAATCACAAATAGTGTTAAACATTGTCCAATCATTAGCAAGCATCTCCACTTGTGATTTTAGAGCTTAGGGATGGTTATTTATGATTAGGCCTAGGGCAGAGAGCAGTCTGAGAGCTCACTGATGCTGCCCCTCTCTCTGAGCTCGGAAGCTGGCTTCGAGTTCGACCTGCTCCAGAGGTTTCTGACAACATATCTGAACGGATTAATGTTACAATATTTATCCCAAGGAGAGTGAGGACTTGGTTAGCTCAATCGGTTGAAAGGTTAGTTATTAATGCAAACAGTGTGGGTTCAATTCCTGCACTGACGGGGGTGACTAACGGATTGTCCTACTCAACCTCTCCCTTACTTGATGCATGATGACTGTCCAGTTAAATTGCCACCAGTCGTCTCTGTCTAACAAGAGAGCATCCCTATCATCCTGTCGGAGTATGGTGGCTTACTCTTCCATTTCTGATCTACAGGCTTACCCAGAAACCCGTCCCGTGGAGAACTGGAGCTGAGATGGCTGCTGCCCACCGACCCCAGCCACCTTCCTTTGTACCGTGGGCGGCACGGTGGCACACTGGTTAGCACTGTTGCCTCACAGCACCAGAGACCTGGGTTCAATTCCCGCCTCCGGCGACTGACTGCATGGAGTTTGCACGTTCTCCCCGTGTCTGCGTGGGTTTCCTCCGGGTGCTCTGGTTTCCTCCCACAGTCTAAAGATGCGCAGGCCAGGTGAATTGGCCATGCTAAATTGCCCAGAATGTTAAGTGAAGGGCTACATTAGGGGTATGGGTGGGTTGCGGGTCGGTGTGGACTTGTTGGGCCGAAGGGCCTGTTTCCACACTGTAATGTAATCTAATCTAATCTACCAGGTATCACTTCAGCCAGTGCAGACGATTTCTATTTGCTCCAGTTTTGCTGTTAATCCCGGATGCGACATTTGATCAACTGCAGTTATGATGATATTAAGTGTTGTCCCTATCGCCTCATCTCTAGAATTCAGCAGTGTGTTTTCTTGTTGTACATATTTAAACCAAGGCTTCAATGAGCACAAGGAATGGGAGCCTTAACTGAGCTTCAGTGAGTGGGTTGGTGCCGAGGCACTGCTGCTTGATCCCACTGTGAGTGACATCTTCCATGACTTTATTAATGATAGGGATTAGAGCAATGGGGCAGTCATTGATTGTCTGATGTTTTGTCTGTGTGTGTACAGGCCACACCCGGATAGTTTCCCACATTGTCAGGTAAGTCCCAGTGCAATATCCCTGCTGGAACAATTTGAAAGGAATGTTATCAGGGCTCCCATCAATTGCATTATCCCATCCCTCCAGCCGTTTGGATTTACCACACACAGTGAATCAAATTAGCTGAAGACTCCCATCTGGAGAAGACTAAAATAGATCATCCGATCGACACTTCGATCAGAACATTGTTGTGAATGTTTCATCCTTAGCTTTTCCATTGTTTGCTGGGCCCTCCCATAGTTGAGGAAGGTGATATTTGTGTATCCTTCTCTTCCAGTGAGTTGTTTAATTGACCACACAATTCACGCTGATTGCATGTGACAGGATTGCAGAAATTAGGTCTGATTTGTTAGCTAGATCTGTCTGTCACTGGCTTTTTATGCTATTTGATGAGTAAGTGGTCCTGTTTGGTAATGTCACATCATTGTGAGGTGTACCTGGTGCTGCTCTTGAACGGACATCCTACGTTCTTCGTTGAACAAGGGTTTATCCCCTGGTCTGATGGTCAGGATAAAGTGGAGCACATGCCTGGAAGTTACAGTGAAAATTGTGCAAGAATACAATTCTGCTGCTGTAGTAATGTCCCGAATCACTTCACACATGTCAGTGCTGAGTTCTAGATCTCTTTGAAGTTTTTTCCATTGAACATGTTAATAGTATCTCTCACATGTTTGCACATGTGTATACACACACACACACTCTCACTCTCACTCACACTCACACTCACACACTCACAATCACACTCACTCACTCACACTCACTCACACTCACACACTCACACTCACTCACACTCACTCTCGTACTCACACTCACACTCACACTCACTGTCACTGTCACTGTCATTCTCACTCACACTCACTCTCACAATCTCAAACACAATCACACTCACTCACTCACTCTCTCACTCTCACTCTCACACTCACATTCTCTCACTCTCTCACTCTGACTCTTTCACTCTCTCTCTCTGTAACTCTCACACTCTCACACTCACAAAATTCACAATGTAAAATCGGGACTTTATATATAGAAATACGGTGGGTGGTCGTCACCATTCCCAATACGGTCATCGATCAATGTGCCTGCAGCCGGTGTTTGGTGAAGATAAGGTTAAGAATGTTTCTCCCTATCAGTCTTTCCCTTCCCACTCAGTGCAGTCCCTGTCTTGCAGCTATGTCCTTTTGGATCCGACCATCTTGATGAGCAATGCTGCTGCTGAGCCCCTCTGCGTGGTGGTTTTGAAATGGCCACCCAGGATACCTTCTCCAGCTTTGTCACTTTCTCAGGGCTTCCATCAGCTGAGGGAAGGGAGTCAGCAGGATTATTCCGTGTCAGTGTTTGATCTGACACAGTGAGGCTTTGTTACGACACGTTGTTGCTTGAGGAGTCTGTTGGTGTCTCTCCCACATCTAGCCCTAGCACCCAGACGTTAGGAAGGAAGGATTTCCAGTGTCTGCAGGACTATTTTGTCACGATCAATCAAATGGCCTCTTCTGTGCTGTATGACACCCACTCTATTTTTCTTGTGATTGGATCGTCGAAGGTCTCACTCCTTCAGTTCCTTCAAGTGCCTTGTGTATTTCACAGATTTCTACAATATTTTCTCCGTTAAGACATTGCATAATTCCATTTTTAAACTATCTACGCGTATTTCTGTATCTTTCCCTGTCATATCCTCCAACTGCAACATCCATTTGTATCTCAGTAACCCTCCGTATCACTACAATCTTTATCTCATACTCCAGTCCCATCTATCGCTGTAAATTCCACCAACCCCTACACCCCTCCCGATCTCTCTAATCTTCAGCTGCTTCATCTTTCCCCATATTCTGTAAACGGGCTTAAAAATATCTCACTAACCTATTCTAGCATGCACAGGCGACACTATCTCTGTATCATCTCCTGTCTTGCTGTCCTGTCTCTGCAACATCTCCAGCCTTGTTTTTTTTTATCTCTGTAACTTCTGCAGCCTTGCTTTCCTCTCTGTCTGTAACACCTCCAGCCTTGCTTTCCTGTCTCTCGGTAACATCTCTAGCCTTGCTTTCTTGTCCCTGTAACATCTCCAGCCTTGCTTTCCTCTCTGTCTGGAACACCTCCAGTTTTGCTTTCCTGTCTCTCGGTAACATCTCCAGCCTTGTTTTCCTCTCTCTGTAACATCTGCAGAAAGCTGTCCTATCACTATAATATCTCCAGCCTTGCTTTCCCGTCATCTCTGTAATATCTCCAGCCTTGCTTTACTATCTCTGCTTTCCTTCACACCTCAGTGAATTGGTTTTTACGCACTTAGTGAACTGGTTATATATCTGTTCCTGTATTTTCATATTTCTGGGACTCTATAAAATATCCCAGCGTTTGGACCCTAATCTCGATGCATAAAGCCTCATTTGAAGACACGTCCAAGACGTCGTCCCACCTTACTGCAATAACTGTTCCTTAATAAATAATGCAATACCACTTCCTTTTTAACATTCCCTCCTGTCTGCCTATAGTTCCAGTAGTTAGCCCTGAGTTGTTAGCGCTGACCACCCTCAATCACGTCTCTGTGATGGCAAAAATATTTCACCTCCGCATGTCAACTCACGCCATTATATCATCAGTCTGTCTGATAATACACCCAGTATTAACGTAAGCTGGAATATAACACCTGGAATACTCTGTGTCTCGGAGTTCCTCAAACATCCTCAAACCATGAACCAAAATTTAACGCTGGGACTGAATGAATATTTGTTGAACTGCAATTTATTTTTTAAAAATGTATTTAAGTCCAACTTTCCAGAACTGAGCAGTCAGTTCCACATACAATTAGTTTCTGATGGTTAATTTCCCGCTCAGTGTGCAGAGGGGACAGCCCTCAGTAATGGAGAAACTGAGGACTGCAGATGGAGATCAGAGTCGAACAGTGTGGTGCTGCAAAAGCACAACAGGTCAGGAAGCATCCGAGGAGCAAGAGAGTGGGTGTTTTGGTCATAAGCTCATTATCAGAAAGGGATTGGTGCATTCCTTTTTATTTGATTCTGTGATTCGCAGGATGTTGGGAACCGCACTTACTCAGGAAGGCAGCACTGTATATTGCACTGAAATGGAAAGCAGTCAATCAGTTGGTTGGACAGGGTGCAGACAAGGTGTGGGGAAGTACAGACTGACTGAAGTACAAACTTAACGATAGATAAATCCCCAAGGCCAGATGGGATATACATGAGGTTACTCCAGGAAGTGATGGAAGAGCTTGGTGTGCCTTTGGTGATGATCGTTGTGTCCTCGCTGTCCACTAGAGTGGTACAAGATGATTGAAGTGTGGCAAATGTTATTCCCTTGTTCAGGGAAGGGAATAGGGATAACCCTGGGAATGACTGAACAGTCAGTCTTACATCAGTGGTGGGCAAAATGTTGGAGACGCTTCTGAGAGGCAGGATTTACAATTACTTAGAAAATGATAATTTAATTAGAGATAGTCAGCATAGCGTTTTGAGGCGTAGGTCATGTCTCACAAACCTTATTAAATTATTTTAAGATGTGAAAAATACAAGTCGTGAAGGTAGACCTGTAGATGTGCTGAACACGATTTTTAGCAAGGCGACGGATAAGATTCCCCATTGTTTGCTCATTCAGAAGGTCAGGAAGAATGGGACGCAGGGAAATTTGGCTCTCCGGATACGGTCATGCCTGACCCATAGAAGACAAAGGATGGTAGCAGATGGAAAGTATTCAGCCTGGAGCTCAGTGACCAGTGGTGTTCCTCAGGGTTCAGGTCTGGGACATGTGCTGTTTGCGATTTTTATAAATGACTTTGATGAGGAAGTGGAATAGTGGGTTAGTAAGTTTACCGAAGACTTGCAGGTTTTTGGAGTTGTGGATAGTGTGGAGGGCTGTTGTAGGTTTCAACAGAACATTGAGAGGATCCAGCGCTGGATTAATAAGTGGCAGATAAAATTCAACCTTAAAGTGTGAAGTGATTTGTTTTAGAAGGTTGCATTTGAATACAGAATACAGGATTAAAGGCAGAATTCTTGGCAATGGGGAGGAACAGAGGGATCTTGGGTTCCATGTCCATAGATCCCACAAAATTGTCACCCAATTTGATAGAGTTGCTTCGAAGGTGCATAGTTTGTTGGCTTTCACGAGCAGGGGGATTGAGTGTTAGAGCAGAGAGGGTCATGCTTTGCTCTAAAAAAAGCTGTGGTTCAACAAGACTTGGAATAGTGTGTTCAGTTCTGGTTGCGTCATTAGAAGAAACATGTGGAAGCCTCAGAGTGTGTGCAGAAGAGATTTACCAGGATGCTGCCTGGTCTGGACGGCATCTTTTCGCACAAACTTTGAAAATCTTAGGAAGAAAATTTGAGGGAGCCAGGGCTTTTCTCCCTGGAGCGAAGAGGAATGACAGCTGACTTGATAGAGGTGTACAAATGTTATGAGACAAAGATTGGATAGCCAGAGTCTTTTCCCAAAAGCAGAAGTTGCTCTCCACAAGGAGCGTAATTTTAAGGTTGTGGGGAGGTTTTGGAGGAAGGTTTCGGGGGGCTGTCAGAGATAGCTACTTTACACAGAGTATGGTGGGGTTGGAATGCACCGCCAGTGTTAGAAATAGAGTCAGATACATTAGGGATAATTAAGTAGACTCTTGAATATGCACATGGAAGCTAATGCATTGAAGGTTATGTAGGATAGTCTGATCTTAGAGTAGGATAAAAGGTCGACAATTCATTGAGGGCTGAAGGGCTCTTATTGTGCTGTACTGTTCTATGTTCCAAGTTTCTCTCAGCTGGTGGATTCTCGTCAGTTGGTGAATGTGTGAGAGAGTGTGGTGTGTGAGGTCAGGAAGCTGGAAGGGGCGTGAGGCCAAGACTTCCAGTTATGGTGTGCATGGATACAGTCAGCTGAGTGCCAGCACAATATGTGTGGATACCTCGACCAGACAAAATCCACCAAGTTTAGTTATTAAACTGATTTTTGGCTTGTCGTTAGCTCCTGGTTTCTTCAGATACATTCTATTGGGTGACCAATGTATTAATATCTGACCATCCACAGGCAGGTAAACTTTTAATTTGATGCTGGCGAATGTGAAGGTACATTTATTGGATATAATTTCAGAGGATTCACTATGAGACACAAGATGCTGCAGAAAGCTGTCATTTGTGAACATTTTCACACAGCGTCTGGACCAGGGAGAAGATGTAGGAAGTATGGGGAACATGCCAGATGTCAGCACCATAACTAATACCATGTGATTCTGACACTCCATGTCCATACAATGCTCTCTGGGTCATGCTCTGACGAAGATGAATTTGTAAGACCCTGGTTCCTGACCAAACATTAGTATCTAATTTAGACAGTATTTCTAACTACACTAGGAACATTGATCATTAAAAAAAAGGACTGCAGATGCTGGAAACCAGAGTCCAGAAGTGCTGGAAGAGTACAGCAGGTCAGGCAGAATCCGAGGTGCAGGAAAGTCGACGTTTCGGGCAAACGCCTTTCATCGTAAATGATGACTGATAGCCTGTTGGCTAGTTTCCTCCTGCCCAAGGTGGAATCCAAATGATTTCCTTTGAACGAATGTTTGAATGATTGTCCTGAGGAGAAAGTGAGGACTGCAGCTGCTGGAGATCAGAGCTGAAAAATGTGTTGTTGGAAAAGCAGAGCAGGTCAGGCAGCATCCAAGGAGCAGGAGAATCAACGTTTGATGTGTCTCCGCCTCCACCCCGACCTCCTGATTGTCCTGACCCAGGTTGGAATCTTTCTGGTCAGATTCTGGAGCAGGCCAGTATCTCACTCAGTGTCACAGGCAGCTGTGGGGTCCAGTGGCACGGTGCCTGAATTCAGGCCTTTTGGAATCCATTTTTAATGTCGGTCATGATTGGAACATGGTGGGTTTTATGACCTGAAAAATGATTTGGAGTTAGCCATGTTTGTGAATTGGGCAATGATGAGATATGAACTACAGTTATTCAACTGAACAATAATTGCATCATCTCTGAAAACAATTAGGTTGGTTCTATATTGCTGGAACTAATGTAGGGAAATAAATGGTGATAACTTCAAAAATGTTCATATTACAGAGGAGGATTTGCTGGATGTCTTGAAATGTATAAAAGTGGATAAATGCCCAGAACCTGATCAGGTGTACAGAGCACTCTATAGGAAGCCAGGGAACGGCTGGTCCTGTTACTGAGATATTTGTATTATCGAGAGTGATAGGTGAGGTGCCAGATGACTGGAGGTTGGCGAATGTGGTGCCAATGTTTAAGAAATTTGGTAAGGACAAGCCAGGGAACTATAGACCAGTGAGCCTGACAGTGGTGGTGGGTAAGTTGTTGGAGGGAATCCTGAGGGACAGGATGTGCATGTATTTGGAAAGGCTAGGACTGAGTAGGGATAGTCAGCGTGGCTTTGTGAGTGGAAAATCATGTCTCACAACCTTCTTTGAATTTTTTTCAGTAGTAACATTAATGATTGATGGGGGCAGAGTGGTGGATATGATTTATTTGAACTACAGTAAGTCATTCGACAAGGTTCCCGATTGGAGACTGGTTAGTCAGATTAGATGTCATGGAATAGAGGGAGAACTAGCCATTTGGATCCAGAACTGGCTGAAAGGTAGACGACAGAGGGTTGTGGTGGTGTAGGATTTTTTTTACAGACTGGAGGCCTGTGACCAGTGGAGTGCCACAAGGATCGGTGCTGGGTCCAATACTTTTCATAATTTATATAAATTATTTGAATGTGAGCATAAGAGGTATAGTTAGTAAGTTTGCAGATAACACCAAAATTGGAGGCTCAGAGAACAGCAAAGAAGATTACCTCGGATTGCAACAGGATCAGATGGGCCAATGGACTTAGGAGTGGCATATGGAGTTTAATTTACATAAATGTGAGGTGTTGCATTTTGGGAAAGCAAATCTTTGCAAGGGTTATACTCCTAATTGTGATGTCCTAGGGAGTGTTGCTGACCAAAGAGATCTTGGAGTACAGGTTCATTGAAAGTAGAGTCATAGATAGATAATATAGTGAAGAAAGGGTTTGGTATGCTTTCCTTTCTTGGTCAGAGATTGAGTACAGGATTTGGAAGGTCATGTTGCGGCTGTACAGGAAGTTGGTGAGGGCTCCTTTGGAATATTGCATGGAATTCTGGTCTCCTTCCTACCGGAAGGAAGTTGTGAAACTTGAAAAGGTTCAGAAAAGATTTACAAGGATGTTGCCAGAGTTGGAGTATTTGAGCTGTAGGTACAGCCTGAATAGGCTAGGGCAGTTTTCCCTGGAGTGTCAGAGGCTGAGGGGTGACCTCATCGATGTTTATAAAATCATGAGAGGCATGGATAGGGTTAATAGACAAGGTGTTCTCCCTGGGGTGGGGTGGGGATCGAGAAGTAGAGGGCAGAGGTTTAGGGTGAAAGGGGAAAGATAGAAGAGACCAAAGGGGCCACGTTTTCTCGCAGAGGGTGGTACGTGTATGGAATGAGCTGCCAGAGCAAATGGTGGAGGCTGATACATTTGCAACATTTAAAAGGCATCTGGATGGGTATATAAAAAGGAAGGGGTTGGAGGGATATAGCCCGGGAGCTGGCAGGTGAGACTAGATTGGGTTGGGTTATCTGGTCGGCATGGCCGAGTTGGACCAAAGGGTCTGTTTCCATGCTGTACATCTCTATGACTCTCTGACTCGAATTTAGAAATGACAATAATTTAGCATGCACTGTCAAATAAATAAATGGTTTATGTTATTACATTGTAACATACAATAAGTTGAAAACTTGCGATTTTTAGAATGAAAAATAAAGAAGGAAGAACAAAGAAAATTTCAGCGCAGGAGCAAGCCCTTTAGCCCTCCAAGCCTGAACCGATCCACATATTCTGTCTAATTCTGTCCCATATTTTCTGAGGGTCTGTATCCCTTTGCTACCTGCCCATTCTTGTATCTGTCGAGATATATCTTAAATGATGCTATTGCAAAATACTCCAAATATGGTCTGATCAGAGCCTTGTAAAACCTCATCAATCCATCCCTGCTTTAATATTCAAGTCATCTCAAAATAAATACCATCGCTGTATTTGTCTTTCTGACTGGATAAACCAGCAGGAACAATGAACACATGATGGACATTAATAAACTTACCAAGGAGTTCTATAAATGAACAATGATTAAAGCATGCTGGGAAATGGATCCCAGCCTTGAGTAAACTCTCTGCTAATCCATATGCTGCAGAATCCAGATAGGCTGCAGCTCCCCACAGACAGTTTGCAAAGAAAACGTGACAGCTACAGACTCTGCAATACCCACCTGAATTTGGACTTGAATGATACAATGGAATGTCGCCCTTGGGCCAACAACTGTGCCAAACCCTGGTTGAGTCCCGCCATTACTGTCCCACTGCCTTTCCTGCTAACCTAATCTCCCAGTCAATGTAACCCTGTTCCTCCCTCATGCCTTTGAAGTTGCTTTTATTCAGCGGTAATATTGTTAACTCTGATTCTACCTTCACCCTCTCAAATTGTAGAGTAGGTTCAATGATATTATGATCACTGCCTCATAAAGGTTTCTTTACCTTAAGCCCCCTTATCAAGTCTGCCTCATTGCACAGCTCTAAATCCGGTATTGCCCGTTCCCTCGTTGCCTGCACCATAAGCTGCTCCAAAAAGCCATCTCGTTGACATTCTACAAATTCCTTTCCTTGCAAACCACTGCCAACCTAATTTTCCCAGTGCACCTGCATATTGAATTCCTCCCTATCACTGTAACTTTGCTTTATCTACACATCTTTTCTACATCCTGATGTGACATCCGCCCCTGCTCCTAACTACGGTTTGTGGACGTGTACATAACTCCAACTATGGTTTTTTACCTTTGTCGTCCCTCAATTCTAATCACCATCTGTCCTTATTTTGAGTTTTGGGAACTGAGTGATCGGACTGCAAAACACTTTAGCATTGTCACAACTTCTTGGTTTGACATTAATTAAAAATATTACATTGTCAATTCCATTGGAATGTGGCCACAATCTATTTCTTTGGCCAAATGTTCTCTGTGTGCTATGGAAGAATGCAGACTTTTGAAACTGTTAGAAAAACATCATATGAAGAGGACTTGAGTCTATAAAGCGATTAAGGTGGGTCAAGTGAACAGAAAAATATTGTCGTATGGAGTATTGTATGATGTATTGTCTGTGCGCTCAAAGATGTTGGCGGGTTGAAACGAAAGGCAGTGTATGATTTCAATGGAGAGATTGGCTTGAGGCGCAGAAGAACCGGACACCTGGATTACAAAATAAACATGTTATGTGTGCATAAAGTTTTGTGGGTGGTAGGATAAATGTAGACATTTTCGGAAACAGAATACATTCAACATTCGGGAAAAATTTCTTCAGTTTTGTAGAGTAGTAGCGAGACCACATCGAGAGATCAATGGTCATACTGACATGCAAATCAGTCCAGATAAGATTCACTCAACTGACTCCAGTGTGGAAATCTTGAACTGACTGACTGAATCTGCTGGAGTTTAGTCGAACAACATGTGATCTTGGTGACCCCAGGATATTTTAAGTAGTATTTTCATGTTGAACTCTGAAACCATATTTCAGCTTGTGTGAGAGATTACCAGGAAGGGATGAACTATGAAACTGGAGGTTATCTCAGTTAAGAAGATGTTGGAAATTTAAATCCTCTCAAAGTGTCGTGCATTTGTGAACTCTCTTCCCAGATAGCAATGGAGGATAAAACATTGAATATTCTTAAGGCAGAAGCAGGCAGATTCTTTACTAACAATGACGCACTAACATTGTAAGGGCATAGGAGGAATGTGTGATTGATGTCACAATCAGATCATCCACGATCCTATCACATGACTGAGCTGTATTGCTGACTTACCCCTGATGCTACTTTCAGCATTTCTGTTGACTTTAGATACTGAAAAAATTATGAGATGATTCTCATGAACATGGAGACATTTTCTTTCAGATTTCTGGGCACAGGTTTCCATATGTGACTTTTAAACAGCACTCAAAAGCACTCAGGGAAGTTTCGTGGTTTTGGAGAAAGGTCAGGAGCATCGGGCAAAATGAAAGCCTGCCTTGAAACTGCTTTAGAAATCAGATTGGGTCGAATGGATAACTTGAATTCTGCACATTCCTTTCAGTTCTTGTTGCGAGGTGAGTTTCATTAGCGTGGCCAGCATTCTGTTGCCTATGTGTAATTTCTATTCAGAATATGGTGATAAACCCCAGGGGTTCTTGTGGTGCAGGAACACTAACAGGTATGTCACAAAGAGAGAAATGGGGTTCTGATCCATTTGATAGAGAAGGCAGAATGATATAGCTTCAGGTCGATGTGCTGTGTGACCTTGGAGATTGCATTCCTCAGCACTTGATGCTCTCAAGCTCTGGAAATAGTGAGGCATTTTCAACAATTAAAGTGATAGTCATATAGCATATAAACAGGCCCTTCAGCCCAATACATCTACGCCAGCCAGAAAACACCAATGTACATTATTCTCAGTTACCTGAAGACTTATAGCCTGCTATGCCCTGGCCGTTTTTGCTGAAATGCTGCATTGTCTTTTTATACACTTAATGGTAAGGTCCTTGGGAGTGTTGCTGAACAAAGATATCTTGGAGTGGCGGTTCATAGTTCCTTGAAAGTGGAGTCGCATATAGATAGGATAGTGAAAAAGGTGTTTGGTATGCTTTCCTTTATTGATCAGAGTATTGAGTACAGGAGTTGGGAGATCATGTTGCGGCCGTACAGGACATTGGTTAGGCCACTGTTGGAATATTGCGTGCAATTCTGTTCTCCTTCCTATCGGAACGACGTTGTGAAACTTGAAAGGGTTCAGAAAGGATTTAAAAGGATGTTGAGAGAGTTGGAGGATCTGAGCTACAGGGAGAGGCTGAACAGGCTGGGGCTGTTTTCCCTGGAGCATAAGAGGCTGAGGGGTTACCTTATAGAGGTGTATAAAATTATAAGGGGCATGGATAGGATAAATAGAGAAAGTCTTTTCCCTGGGGTCAGGGAGTCCAGAACTAGAGGGCATACGTTTAGGGTGAGAGGGGAAAGATATAAAAGAGACGTCAGGCGCAACGTTTCCACGCAGAGGGTGGTACGTGTATGCAATGAGCTGCCAGAGGATGTGGTGAAGGCTGGTACATTTGCAACATTTCAGAAGCATTTGTATGTGTACATGAAAAGGAAGGGGTTGGAGAGATATGGCCCGAGTGCTGGCAGGTGGGATTAGATTGGGTTGGGATATCTGGTCGGCATGGACGGGTTGGACAAAAGGGTCTGTTTCCATGCTCTCCATCTCGATGACCCTATGAGTCTATCTGTGACCTGAGTGTTTTTTGTTCTTTTATGCACAAAATGGTTTCATGGACATAGATAACGCAACGATAAAGACAGTGGCAAACTCATCAGATGAATAAAAACAGACTTTGCATTTTTCAGTAAATATAGTAAATCCAATTGTCGTTTCAATTCATTTGGAATTTTAAAGGAACTAGACCAGCATTAATTGCCCTTGAGACATTCCAGTCCAGTTGGTGTTGGTCCGTCCAAGTGGCTGGTCGGATGGAGTACCAGAAGTGCATCTCATGTGCTGGGTCAGCTGGGAGTAAATATTATTGGTGGTGGATGGAATGTTAACAAGCCGCCATGCTGTAATGAATAGCTCGCAGGAAAACACGAAAACTGACTCATTGTCAAATCAAACAGAAAGGATGGCGTTTATTATTTTTCTGAGAAATAGCAACCTTACAGATACAAGTCTTTCTAGTAATGAACGGAAGTCTGTGTCTATGTTATTGGTGTCCTTAAAATAATGGTGTCAAACAGAAGAATGATGTTATTGCTTTTGCTGGACGATGCTTGCACTGAGCATGTGATTATCCTGGATATATTAACAGATGGCTGGGCTGTCCTAGCTTGAGTAAGTGCTGATACTCCATGGGATGATGTTGATTTGTTATTTCGCCACTTACTGAGCACCGTTCGCCAGAACAAACCAACAAGTACCGTTGGTTAGTGTTTCAGAACGTATCAGAGCTTTCATGGCTGCCACCACATGGAATCATGTATAAAGACACGGCCAATCGAGTCTGCACCATCCAGTGCTAATGCTAGTGCTTTATAAAGTTTGTGAGGTTACCTTCCTGAAACACCCTCCCAGGCAATGCATTCTAGACACAAACCGTCCTCTGGGTTCAAAACAGATTCCCCAAATCCTCTCTCAATATCTTGCTTTCACTTCAACCATGTGTCCCTTGTTTTAGACCCTTTGACTAAGGGGAACAGCTGCTGTCTGTTCACTCTGCCCATACCTCTCATGCTCTTATACACCTCTGTCAGGTTCACCCCTCGCCCTTCTCTGATCCAAAAGCAAGACTAGCCTATCTTCATGGTTTGAATTCTCTCTTGTCTTGTTACTTCTTCCAAAGTGCAGCATCTCACATCTTTCCCTGCTAATTTTTATCGGTCATTGATTGTTCCGATGGCCAGATCAATGTTTACCCTCCTGTAACCTAACACATACCTCCTCACCATGTCCCATTCGTCCTATCGTTGTGTTATCCACAACATTGTTTCTCATTCTCCACCCACCACCCTATCTCCCACGTTAATATCATCATCATTTCGGAGCAGCGAGAGGGGGAGCCGGCAGGAGGTGACGTTGGTGCAAGGTGATTGTCGGGAATGCCGGTAAGTATATTTAAACTTGATACCTTCAGGCCAGCGAGGAAGAAGAGAGCAAAAGACTTCTGGGAAGGGTATGTAGAACAGTTTATATTTGCGTGGTTGCATTACCAGAGACACTACTCGTGAACTAGAATATTTCCTACTCTGTTTTTTTAGTAGTCACTTCGCGAGTTACAATAGTGGGAATGGAGTTTAGGGCAGTGGAATGTTCCTCTTGCAGAATGTGGGAAGTAAGGGTCACCACTAGTGCCCGTGCTGATTACATCTGTGGGAAGTGCATCCAACACCAGCCCCTCGAAAACCGCGTTAGGGAACTGGAGCTGGTGTTGGATGAACTTCGGATCATTCGGGAGGCAGAGGGGGTTATTGACAGGACTTACAGAGAGGTAGTCACTCACCAGATAAAAGAAAAAGACAGATGGGTGACAGTTAGGGGACAGAAAGGGAATCGGCAGGTGGTGCAGGGATCCGCTGTGGCCATTCCCCTCAACAATAAATATACCATTTTGGATAATGTTGGGGGGTGACTTACCAGGGGAAAGCAATGGGGCACCTGCTACTTAGAAGGGAAAGGGGAAGAGGAGCAGAGCAGTAGTCCTTGGGGACTGAATAGTTAGGGGGACAGATAGGAGGTTCTGTGCGGTGAGAGAGACTCACGGTTGGTATGTTGCCACCCGGGTGCCAGAGTCAGTGATGTCTCTGATCATGTTTTTGGGATCCTCCTGGGGGAGGGACAGCAGCCCCAAATCGTGGTCCACATTGGCACCAACGACATAGGTCGAAAGAGAGTTGGGAACTTGAGGCAGAAATTCAGGGAGCTAGGATGAAAGTTTAGAGCTCGGACAAACAGAGTTGTTTTCTCTGGTTTGCTGGCTGTGCCATGTGCTAGTGAGGTGAGGAGTAGGGAGAGAAAGGAGTTGGAACACGTGGCTACAGGGATGGTGCAGGAAGGAGAGTTTCGGGTTTTTAGATAATTGGAGTTCTTTTTGGGGTAGGTGGGACCTCTACAAGCAGGATGGTCTTCATCTAAACCAGAGGAGTACCAATATCCTGGGTGGGAAATTCGCTAAAGCTATTAAGGTGGATTTAAACTAATACAGCAGGGGGATGGGAACCCAAATTGTAGGACAGGTACAGAAGAGGACGAGAGTAGGGAGTTCCAAAATCAAGTATCTGACACTGGCAAGCGAGAACCTGGTTTGAAGTGTGTGTACTTCAACGCGAGGATCATCCGAAATAAAGTGGGTGAACTGGCAGCGTGAGTTGATACCTGGGACTTTGATTTTGTGGCAATTACGGAGACATGGATAGAGCAGGGACAGGAATGGCTGTTGCATGTTCCGGGATTCAGATTTTTAGTAAGAACAGACAAGATGGTAAAAGAGGAGGGAGGTGTGGCGTTGATGATCAAGGACAATATTACAGTTGTAGAAAGAATATTTGGGGATTCGTTAACTGAGGTTAGAAACAGGAAAGGAGAAGTCACCATGCTGGGAGTTTTCTGTAGGTCTCCAAATAGTCCCAGAGATGTACAGGAAAGGATAGCATTGATGATTCTCGATAGGAGTGAGAGAGGCAGGGTAGTTGTCATGGGGGACTTCAACTTTCCAAATATTGACTCGGATCACTAATCTACGAGTACGATAGTTGGGTCAGTTTTTGTCCAGTGTGTGCAGGAAGGCTTCCTGACACGGTTTGTAGACATGCCTACAAGGGACGAAGCCACTTTAGATTTACTCCTGGGCAACGAGCCTGGCCAGGTGTTAGATCTGGAAGCAGGTGAGCACTTTGGAGTCAGCGATCACAATTCTGTCAGGTTTACTTTAGTGATGGAAAGGGATAGGTGTACTCCACCGAGCAAGTGTTACAGCTGGGGGAAGGGAAAATACGATGCAATTAGGAAAGATTTAGGAAGCGTATAATGGGGAAGGATGAGCACATTAAAAATGTGGAGCTTATTCAAGGAAAAGTTCCTGCGTGTCCTAGATAAGTATAAATCTGTCAGGCAGGGAGGAAGATATAGAATGCGTGAGCCGTGGTTTACGAAGGAAGTGGACCCCTTGGTCAAGAAGAAGAAGAAGGCTTATGTTGGGCCAAAATGTGAAAACTCAGGGCGCTTTAGGGTCACAAGGAAATCAGGAAAGACCTAAAAAGAGAGCTCAGAAGAACCAGGAGGAAACATGAGAAGTTGTTGGCGGATAGGATCAGGGTTAACCCTAAAGTTTTCCATAGGTATGTCAGGAATAAAAGAATGACGAGAGTTAAATTTGGACCAATCAAGGATAATATTGGGAAGTTGTGTGTGGAGTCAGAGAAGATAGGGGAAGCACTAAATGAATATACTTCGACAGTGTTCACTATAGAAAGTGAAAATGTTGGCGAGGAAGATACAGAAATATTTGCATCTAGACTAGAAGAGATTGAGGTTCATAAGGAAGACGTATGAGAACTACTGAAGAGTGTGGAAATAGACAAGTCCCCTGGGCCGGATGTGGTCTATCCTAGGATCCTCTGGGCAGCAAGGGAAGAGATTGCCAGCTTTGGCATTGATCTTCAAATCATCATTGTCTACAGGAATAGTGCCTGAGGACTTGAGAATAGCAAATGTGGTTCCCTTGTTCAAAAAGGGTATTTGAGACAAGCCTGGTAATTACAGACCAGTGAGTCTCACATCCGTTGTTGTTAAAGTGTTGGAAAAAGTTATAAGAGATAGGATTTATAACCATCTAGAAAAGAATAATCTGATTAGGGACAATTAGCACGGTTTTGTGAAGGGTAGGTCGTGGCTTTCTGAAAGAAAACAGAGGGTTGCCATTGATGGAATATGATCAGCTTGGTGTTCAGTTACTAACTGCGTACCGCAAGCGTCGGTGTTGGGTCCACTGCTGTTCATCATTTTTATAATTGACCTGGATGAGGGCTTAGAAGGATGCGTTAATAAATGTGTGGACAGCACTAAGGTCAGTTAGTTTGTGGATAGTGACGAACGATGTAGTAGGTTGCAGAGAGGTCGGATGCAGAGTTGGGCTGAGAGGTGGCAAATGGAGTTTAATGCGGACAAGTGTGAGGTGATACACTTTGGACGGAGTAATCAGAATGCAAAGTACTGGGCTAATGGTAGCATTCTTCGGAGTGCAGATGAGCAGAGAGATCTCGCTGTCCAACCACACAGATCCCTGAAAATTGCCACCCAGATTGACAGGGTTGTTAAGAAGGCAAACAGTGTTTAGACCTTTATTAATAGAGGGATTGATTTCCAGAACAAGGAGGTTTTGCTGCAGCTGCACAAGCTCTGGTACGGCCACACTTGGAGTACTGTGAACAGTTCTAGTCACCACATTATAAGAAGGATGTGGAAGCTTTGGAAAGGGTGCCAAGGACATTTACTAGGATGTTGCCTGGTATTGAAGGAATGTCTTACGAGGAAAGGCTGAGGACCTTAAGGCTGTTCTTGTTAGAGAGAAGAAGGTTGAGAGGTGACTTAATAGAGACATGCAAGATAATCAGAGGGTTAGATAGGGTGGGGATGGCAAACATGAGGTTACACAACATTAAAGTTATGGGAGTTAGGTATAAGACAGATCTCAGAGGTAGTTTCTTTACTCAGAGAGTAGTAATATTATGGAATGCTTTGCCTGCAACCGTGGTAGCAATTTAAGTGCATTTAAGCTATCATTGGGCAGGCATATGGATGTACATGGAATAGTGTAGGTGGGATGGGCTTCAGATTAGTATGACAGGGCTGCGCAAAATCGAGGACCAAAGAACCTGTACTGCGCTATAATGTTCTATGTTCTATTTATGAATATCAGATACAAACCTTGATTTTCTACCCCTGTTCTACAGATCTGTTGCAGAGGAAGAATTGGGAATTCCAGTCTCTTGCTTTTCATATTTTGGTGAATTTACAGCGTGATGCAGTTGAGGCCTTTAATGAGGAAGTCAGAAATAATATTTTGGAAATGGAGCTGAATTCTGCTTTTACACCCCACCACTCTGCATGTATTATTCATAAGACTTGTATATCATTAATTTTGGAATAGGTTTTGGCACTGTGCACTGTGACAGTTCAATTCGATGTGGGCCTGCAGCTGTAAGAAATTCTGTAAGAAATTCGCTGCAATAGTTAGAGCTAAAGATTTTTCTTTCCATGTGCTGGATGGACGCAGGCTCATTCATTAATTTTATTTCAAAGAGCTGGAGGGATGAGGATAAAGATTAAATTAATTTCTACATTATAAACACACTATAGAAGATCAATTCACGTTCTCATTTCTACGTTGGATTTGAAGCAAATTAAACGAACAAGGACCCATCGTTCTGAATATTGTTTTAAAAAGTGACATCATGTTGCAATAATGCATTGCAGAAAAGGAGAATGCTGTCTGCATTTGATAGAGATACAAAAATGCAGAGTGAATGTACAATGTGAACAAGAATCAAGTGTTAATAAAAAAGTATGATAAATCATTTTCAAAGGAAGCCAGATCCCTATTTTCCTGAACAGTGATGTTTGATTGTCCATCAATCTCACTTTTACAACTATATGATTTTCCTGCCACTGATGCGCCTTCGGCACACCACATCCTCCCTTCCTACACATTCCTTACCCTCCGACTTCACTTGCATTGCCCATTATGATGCTACATACCCTTTCACTGACCATCTCCCTTTACACTTCTCGCTCAGTTTGTCACACCACGTCCCCTGACCGTCCCTTTCCCTTTTTCCTCTCACACTAGATGCTGGAATCTGCTAATTTATGTGTTTCTACTGGTCATCAGTGAATGGTGGCTTTGGAATGACAACTGTCCAATAGCAACAGACAATAGGATGTTTGCCATTGTCTGATGCACGGTGAACAGGATAGTTTTGTTCACGATTGGTACAGATTGGAGCTTCTTCCTGTCCGTCTGACACAATGTTTAACCTAAAAGAGTCATCACCAACAGGACAAACAACTTCTGACAGAATCGTAAGACCATGTATCAATTTTCTTTTGAACATTGCGAGGACATTGTTCTAACAAATGTCTTTTGCACTTTATTCTTTCAACTGATCTTCCCATGTAATGTGAGTTGAGGTCAGAGTGACTTCCCTTTCAATCGAAGCAGGACTTGACTGAGGGTGGAAACAAAGACCCTGAGCAAAACTGTGGTTAATGGTAATGAGAGAAAATTCTGCAATGGAAATGGGAACAATGGAAAACGCGATCTCTGCAAGTTATCTTCCAAGTTGCATGTCATATTGACGAGGAACTAATTTGCTCTTCCTTCCCAAGTATTTGTTAAAAATCTTGGAATGTCCTTACTCTGTGTGGATTTGCATTACTTGTATGGAAGAGATCAAAGTAGGCAGCTCTCTGGCGACTTTTGCAGACGTACTGGTGACATCGGACACTCCAGCACCCGGCTTTGCCCTTTCTGTCCTATTCCAAGCTGTTTCTCCTGGAATAGGAGACGGAGAAGGATAGAGTGAGGGTGGGAATGGGTGACCGTCCTGAAAGCGCTGGTGTAGATGGGGGGTTGGTGAGGTGTGCAGGTGGGAGATGGTGGTGTGTCCAGAGGGAGTCAGTCAACAGTGTTGTATCCATGCAGTGCTATTAGTAAGGGAGATATAGTAGAGGGGAAAGAGAGAGGGATGGTGCTACATGCAGCAGTGAGGGAGCATGAGACTTGATCGGGGCTTGGTGCTATAGCAGATATACAATGAGTGTGAGGGAGCCGGCAATATAAGGTGAGCTTTATCCTGACAGAGAGGGGAAGGTCATTGATGCTTGTCCTGTATTATTGGACATTCCTTCAGACCACAGAGACTGCACTGAGCTCAGACCATGCTCGGTGGGTCTGGTGGTGTGGCCCCTTCTGGGAAGAGAATTGTCCTTGTCTGGACTAGTCCATCCACCAGGACCTCTGTGCCCCTGTCGACAAACCGTGGTATAATTGCCACTTATCTGCCATGTTCAGGGTAACCTGTGCAGGGCAGCTCCAAACAGAGAATGCTCAATCGTGTGCCCATTGGCCTTTTAAAGATGGCACCAGTGCCAGGGATCACAGAATATCCAGGGATATACGGGCGATGCTGAGCCATGATAGGTGGGAGAATCGGGCTGGCATTGAATGAGAGGGATGCCCTGGGGTGAGTTGGGTAGATAATTAGTTGAGTTAAATAAGACAGCACCAGGAAACTAGTTCAGCCTCGTGCAGAACATCACTCTGTCACACTCAATGAAAATGTCACTGAGACAAATTATTGTTAGAATCAACCCAATGAGTCGAAGACTCTGCTGACCCCAATCCCAGTTACAACGCTAGAGCTGCTTGACCAATGCTCTCCATCACAGAGAAGGAGCTAAACGTCACCTTACCCTTGGGATATAAGGCAGTGGGGAGGGGGTGGTTGAGGTATCAGTGGCGGAGCACTTCATGGCAAGTCATCATAATTCTATTAGTTTTAAAATCGAGATGGAAAAGGATGAACCACGTCTAAAACTTAAAGTTCTAAATTGTGGAAAACCAATTTTGAGGATTTAACCAATAATTTTCCAAATCGATTGGGACAGATATTCTCAGAAAAGGGGGTCAGTTGGGAAGGGGAAGGCTTCAGAAATGAGATTTCAGGAATACAGAGACATAATGGCACTATTAGGATGAAGGGTAAGGCTGGTGCGTGTAAGGAATGCTGGAGCATTGTAGAAATTGAGGCTTTGGTCATGAATAAACGGGAAGCATATGTCAGATATAGACAGCAGGAATTGAGGGTTTTTTCTTAATTCATTCACAGTATGAAGGTGTCCCAGGCTAGACAAGCATCAATTACCCATCCGTAATTACCCAGAGGGCAGTTATCAGTCAACCACATTGCTGTGAGTCTGGAGTCACTTGTAGGCCAGACCAGGTAAGAATGGCAGTTTGTTTTCTTAAAAGGTGTCAGTGAACCAGATGGACATTTCCGACAATCGGAATGGTCATTATTAGCCTCTTAATTCCTGATTTAAAGTGAATCACGAGAAGAGTCTGAAGGCATCAAGAGTATAGTTAATAGGGAGATTGGGAGCGTAAAAAGGGGACATTTGATAGCTTTGGCAAACAGAGTTAAGGAGAATTCAAAGGAATTCTACAAATTTGTCAAGGACAAAAGAGTAACTGTAGAGAGAATAGGACATCCTTAAAGATCAGCAAGACTGCCCATGTGCAGAGTCACAGGAAATGGAGGAGGTACTGAACGAATATTTTGTATCAGTATTTACTGTGCAGGAGGATATGGAAGTTAGAGAACTTGGGAAAATACTCGTGACATCTTGGAAAGTGTCTGTATTACAGAGGAGCTACTGGAGGTCTTAAAACATGCAAAAGAAGGAAAATGTCCTGGCTTTTATTGATGTACGCTAGAACTCTGTGAGAAGCTGGGGAAGTGATTGCTGGGCCCCTTGCTATTAATAATAGCCACAGGTAAAGTGCCGGAAGACTGAAGGTTGGCTAACGTGGTGCCATTACTCAAAGGATTTAAGAAGGGTAATAAGGAAAAGGTAGTGAGCCTGACGTCAGTTGTGGGTAAGTTGTTGAAGAGGATTATGAGTCATTGGAATTTCACGCATTTTGAAAGGTTACGATTGATTTAGGATAGTAAACATGGCTTTGTGCAAGCAATATTGTGTCTCACTGACTTGACTGAGATTTCTTTGAAGAAGCGACTAAAAAGATTAATTGAGATGGAGTGGTGTACATTGTCGATCTTGACATCAGTAAGACGTTGAATAACATTGTGCATGGTCATCTGTTTAACAAGATTGGTTCATATGAAAGTCAGTTGGATACAAAATTAGCTCAAATTTCAGAGACAGAGGGTTGCCGTATCTGTTTGTGTCTTAGGCTGGATAAGCACACCCTCTCACTCTCCCCGTTACATATACTGATGCACATTCTCCCTCTCTGCCCCTCACACACACTCGCACTACACCCCTCACATTTCACACACGTACTCCACTCTGTCACACACACATGCACACACAGCCACTCTCTCTCCCTCCCACACTCACACCCACACTCCACCTCACTGTCTCTGACATACACACAATGTCTCCCTCTCCCCTTCACACAGACACGCCCCTCTCTCATACATATGCACACGCACACACACGAATGCACATATAAATCTGTGGCTTGAATTTACATTTTCCCATTTGTATTTGCAGATGCATTTTATTTTGTTCCAAAACATACAATTTGCAGACATTCAGTCAATGTGTTATTTTATAAATCGTACTTTGTAAATAAAACCAGGCTAACTCCAGGTCAAGACACAGACAGAGTCCAAACAAGGCCTCACGCTTAGAATACATTGTCTGACCGCACGTGTTGCTTCATTTACATCGATAATACCTGAAGGTATCTCCAGGCAGTGACTTGAAATAAATTCGGCAATTTGCAAATTAACCAATCAAACTTGCATCTCCATTTTAACTGATTAAGTATTTAAGAGCCATCTTAGGTGTGTAAAATTTATGAGTTGTACAGCCCTTTAGTCTTTTCGTTATAAGATCTGTGTTTAAGGTAATCTCTCCCTCTTGCACCTGACGAAGGAGCAGCGCAAGGAAACCTTGTGTTTACAAATAAACCCATTGGACTATAACCTGGTGTCGTTTGATTTTTGACCTTGTCCAATCCAGTCCAAAAGCAGTGGCTACATATCATGGCTTTTACTGGTTAGCTTATCCTCTCCCCTAGCAAGTAAATTGTTCTTAATCCCATGTGTTGTTGTCTTGCATATTAACCTTTTTCAAGACACGTTTCGCACTGATGTCTGGAAGTCCAGATATAATATATCTATAGGACCCCCATTATCCACCTTGCTCGTTACGCCTTTTTAAAAAAAGTTAGTCAAATCATTAAAGCATGATTTATCCTTCATAAAACTATGTTGAATATGCTGGATTGTGGCTTTACTTTGGAAATCTCCTGTTATTAATTCCTTCATAACATATCCTAACAATTTGTCTTCAATCCCAATAATTTTCTCACCACTTTTCATTTCCGAGTGAAGCTGGTTATTTGAAGTCCTTCCCTTTCTATAACGATTATGTTCCCTTTCATAATTCCTGTGTAACAGGCACAAGGCTGCAAAAGATTTGCTCGAATTGCTATGTAAGAGGCATGAGTGGCTGATTGGACTCACTCTGTTCCTGCTTTACACACTCGCTGGGCTGAATGTCCTCCTGGTGTTCCTACATTATAGTCTCAATGGACTTGCATGTCCTGTTCCTGTTCCTGACCAAGCCATTCAATATCTCAATATCCTCCACCTGTCGCTCAGTGAGAGTTTTGGGGACCTATGGAATCTCCCTGCTCAAATGTCACTTTTCAAGGGCTGAACTATGGAGGTAAGTTTTGTTGCCCACACTGGGTAGCTCAGTGGTTAGCACTGCTGCCTCACTGCACCAGCGATCCTAGTTCAATTTCAGTCTCCAGCTTCCTCCCACAGCCCCAAGATGTGCAGGTTAGGTCGATTGGACAAGCTAAATTACCCATAATGCCCGGAATGTGGAGGCTAGGCGCATCAGTCGTGGAAAATGCCAGGTTATAAAGACTAAGTGGGGTAGGTGGTGAGGATTGGATGAGATGGTCTTCGAAGAGTCAGTGTGTTGTCGATGGGTCAAACGTCCTGCTTCCACACTGGAGAGATTCGACGATTAACACCTTTGTTGCAGAAGTCCGTTGAGGGAACAATCTTTGAGTTCATTCCAACATCCTTTCCAGGGTGAGGAGATTAAATCTGTGTGCATTACTTCGGATGTGATCACGAAGATCCTGTACAGCAGCAGCAGCACTTTACCAGCCTGCTGTAAGGTTCTCACCCAGGTTAGAGCAGTCTCTGCTCTCTGGCGAATATACAGCATTGCTGGAAGATCATTGTCCTTCTCTACTACACCAGCATAACGGGAGATCTGGAGAAAATCTCACAATGCCGCTTGAGAAGAACGGTTAAGATGTGGTGAGATAATATTCATGTTGAGATATGCCTCGCCAAACATCTCGTCTGAATCTGCCGTTAACCTCGCCAGAGCCCACGTTACTCAGCTTCCACAGAATCTGTTGAGGTGATCTCAGAAACAGCAAGGAGAAGCAAACATTCATGAGAGTTATGTATCAAAGTGAAAGCTGCAATTCAATTGTGGGGTATGTTATAAAACAGGAAATAAGACATACAGGGTTTGGGGTACTGCAGTAATAATGGGCAGCTTCAAGTTAATCTAACCAGTGTTTACCCAAGTGAATGTTAATTTTGGGAAAATGGATTTCATGAGTGTGTATGAGCCAGGTTGCTTTAGTAGTATGTTGAGCACCGAGCTGTTGATCAGGCAATTTTGGAATTGGTGTTGTGTGATCAGAAGAGCAAATCGAATACTTTGCTCTCGAGGATCTTTGGGGAATAGTGATTTTAATATATTGAATTTTACATGACGTCTGAATACAAGCAGTTTTTTTTTAATATTACGGGTATATACCTGGGTTGTGGAAGACAATAAGTTACGAGAATAAAGTTGGCTTTAGAGAATTTGGAAAATACATTAAACTGACTTAATGAAAGACAGGCAATATATGTTATTTACTGTAAGGTCTGAAATATACATATATCCCTCCAAGGCATAAATCGCAAAATTCAAAGGTGACTCAACGATGGTGAACAAAAGAAGTTAAAAATTACATTAGATCGAAGAAAGTGCTTTAGAAAAGGGTCATATATTGTGGATTCATTGAAATTGTGGACGCAACAAAAGACGATTGATAAACTGAAAAATAAAGTACAAAGATAACAGGAATACAAACTAACCAGAAGCAAAAAGACTGATGAAAAACTGCCATGAATATTTGAAAGGAAAATAAAAGCAAGGTCAAATGTGGAAGAGTGAATGTGTGGACAGGACAATTTATTGTGGTGAACAGAAACAATGACAGGGGGAAACTAACCAGTTATTTTATGTCTGTCTTCACGGAGGAAGGGCCAGAAAATCTCCCAGAAATACCAAGTGACAATGGGACTTGTGTAACTGAAGACTAAAATCATTCATATCAGTGACCAGGTAGCATTTGAAAACATAACTGTATTGATAAGTCTGACAGACCAAAAGTTCTTCATATCAGAGTTTCAGAGATAGCTGAAATGGACAAAATAATTGCATTGGGATCCACTGTATTTTTCCGTATTCAGGTGGAAGGTTATAAATGCATTCCAAGGATTTACAAAGGGAAGAAGAGGGAGAATGGTGAACTAAAGACCAGTTAATTTATTGTTCACAGTGGGGAATCTGTTTGAATTTATTGTAAAGAACGTGATATTGGACACGTGGAAAGTTATAGCAAACGTCTAGAGAATGATGCTAGATTTCTGAAAGGGAAGGCAACATTTACAAAAATTTTGCTTGAAGATGTAAACAATGGAGAACCAGTAGATATGGTATAGTTGGATATCAGGAGGATTTTTCAAGAATTCATACTATAATTTAGACCTAAAACAATAAAGCACATTGTCTTGGTAAGAACATATGTAAATTAAGGAAGGTAAAGTTAAGTTTCCTTTTGTTTGAAGAGAATCAGATTATAGGCAATGAAGAGCTCTGTGCTTTCTCTCCACGGATGCTGTCTAACTCGCTGTGCTTTCTCGCATTGGTTCAGTACAGATCCCAGCTTCTGTAGTAATTCACTCTGAATAGAAGTGAAGTTCTGCACCAGTGACACATCGTGTTGGTGAGACTGTACCTGGAGTATTGTGTACAGTTTTGGTTTTCTGATCTAAGTAAAACATACTGACCACATATACTGGCTGTACATTCTCTAGATTAACCCCTCGGATGGCAAGATTGTCCGATGAGGGAACTCCGCCTGTATTCTGTAGATTTTCAGAGACTGAGAGGTGATCGAAATGAAGCTTTACAAAATTCACACAGAGGGGAATGAAGAACATAGGGGCATTGAAAAGTGCGAGCAGGATTAGTGAGCATCCTAAGATATTCCACAAGGACTTCAAGTAGGACAGAATAACCAGGGGATAATTAGAGCCCATTAGAAACCAAGAGGATAATCAGTGTGCGAAGCTGGAGAACATTGATACATTGTGACATAAGAGATTCACATCTGTTTTACGCAGGAGAAGGACGAGGTATAGTTCAAGAAGATCGACTGGGAAACTCGTGAGCAGATTAAATGAAATACGAGCAAGGATTGGTGGTTTTGGCTGGTATAAAATTGGACAAGTCCACAGGTCTGGCTGTGTTGTACCACAAACTGCTGTCGGAGCAAGGCCCTGACCCAAATGTTTAAGTAAATTCTGGTCACAGCGTAGGGGCCAGAGGAACGCAGAATACCTTTTACAGGAATGGTTGGTGCAGGTAGACAAGTGAACTATAGATCAGTGAGTATCAGATCAGTGTCAGTGAAACTATTGGGGAAAACAGGGTGGGAGAAAATGGATCTTCATTTAGAGAGGGATAGTCATGAGAGGGGAGTCATGCCGAACGAAGTTTATTGATCTTCTTTCGAGAAGGTTGAGCGTATGTTTTTTTTTCAGCAAGGCCTTTGACAAAGCCCCACATGGGAGACTGATAAAGAGAGTAAAATCTCATGGTATCAATGGTAACTTGGTAAGTGACATTCACAATGTCTTTATGGCAGGACACAGAGGGTGATTCTGGAAACTGTGTAAATGGACATCAGTGTCCAGTGGTATAGTATAGTGTACGGTCAATGGTGTGACCCTTATTATTTGTGATACTCATAAATAATGTATATATTAAAGTGGAGGGCGTGGGGAAGTGTGTTATGTGAGTTTGCATTTATCACAAAGATTACACGGGTGGTTGGCAGTGAGGGGGTAGGTCTTATGTTACAGAAAACTACAGATGGAAAGGCCAGATAAGCAGATCAATGGCAGATGGATGTAACCCAGATAAATATGAGGTGCTGCACTTTGGACGAATGAACCAGACAGGGGAGTACACAATTAATGGCAGCACACTAGGAAGCTCAGAGAGTGCTTCTCCACACATTCCTGATTGGGACTGGACAGGGTAATAGTGGAGTTAACAAGGCGTTTAGAGTAGTAAATATAACTTTTACACATCGAGACATAGATTACAATAATAATACAGGACTTTGGTTTGGCCAAGATGTAATACTGTGGGGTGTTCTGGCAGCCAAATTACAGGAAGGATGTGATTGTACTGGAGGGGATGCAGAGGAGATTCACCAGGATGTTCTCTGGGATGGAGCATATCATCTATGGAGAGAGACTGGCTAAGCTCGGATTGTTTGCATTGGAGCAGAGAATTCTGAGTGGAATGTGACTCAGAAGGATAAGATTATGAGGAACATGGACCGGGTGGATTGACAGCAGCTGTTCCTTTTGTCAGTGGGCCAAGAACAAGTGAGCACACTTATAAAGCGAAAGGTTTGAGATGTAGAGATGATTTGCTGATTGCTTTACACCCAGAACATGTTGGGGTCTGGAATGTACTTCCTGAGAGGGGAGTTATCGTGGTAACTTCATAACTGTTAAAAACCTACTTAGGCGAGCTCGTAAAGTGTCATAACATTCCTGGCTATGGGCCTGATGTAGGAGAGTGGGTCTAATGTAGAGTGTGCTGTATTTCTGACGGTGCAGAGACTATGCTCCTGTGATTATATGGTGTGGACATGAATTGCTGGGTTTCTCAAGACAACATTAATAAGAGTTATAAGGTGAACTGTCAATGGAAAAAAAAGAGAGAAAACAAGTGCAGCTTCGTTATACTCTCAATCCAGAGAATAGAAAATGAGAGCAGGGAAATTGCAGAACTATTAAGCAACTACTTCAGTTCTGTCTTCACAGAAGGAAACAAACGAAACAAATTAAATCTTCCCAGCAAGACTGGGAAGACTAACTCTCGTCAGAAAAAAAAGAATGAAATTAGTAAAAAAATGTTTTGAGATAAATTATTGGATTGAAAGTATGGTTGAATTTAGAAAACAGATAGAAGGTGAGAAGGTAAAATCCTATGTCATGGTCCTGTGTATAACCAAAGCAAATTACAGTAGGATGAGACAGGAGTTGGCTAAAGATGGCTGGAAGTGAAGACTTTATGGTGGAACTGTTAATGAACAGTGGAAGGTTTTCAAAGCAATCTTTCAACGTTGTCAGCAACAGCATTTAATCGTGAACTGGAAGGACTGCAGGAAAAGGGTAATCTGCCGGAAATGTCTCAGGAAAAAAGGGAGACTATCAAATTAAAATAAATGGTATAATAATGGCAAAGACCAGTGGGAAAGTAGAAGATTGGGAAAACTTTAAATGTCAAATAAAGCAACAAAGAAAGGTATCAAGACCCATGCGATAGGTTATGAGAGTAAACTACCTCAGAATATGAAGACAGATAGCAAAATATTCTATTAATATACAAAACGAAATGAAATGCTAAGGTAAGCAATTGTCATTTAGAGAAGGGGTATCCAGTAAAGTGATATGAGGAAATGGATGAGGAGTTGAAGAGTTATTTAGTCCGTCTACACAATGAAGGACACTAATAACATACCAGCAATTGTCAGAGTGGAAGGTAAGTGAGTACCTGGAAACAACCATTCCCAAGACAGAGATTGTGTTGGGCAAGCTAATGGAGCCAAAGGTAGATAAGTCTCCTGGCCCTGATAGAATGTATCCCAAGGTATTAGCAGAGGTGATGAGAGAAATAGCAACTGCACTTGTGGACATTTTTCTGAATTCACTGGACTCTGATGCAATTCCAGCAAATTGGAAAACAAGTTCACACACCACTGTTTAAAAAAGGAGGTAGACAAAAAGTGGGGAATTATAGACCGGTTAGCATAACAGCTGTAGGGGAAAATATTTCAATCTGTAATCAAGGATTAAATGGCAATGCATCTTGATCGAAATTGTCCCGTTGGGCAGACACAGTGATGGTTCATGAAAGGCAGGACACGTGTAACTAACCTACTGGAATTCTATGAAGACATTACAACTGCAGGGACCCAGTAGGTGTGGTGTACTGAGATTTCCAAAAGACATTCGATGCAGTGACGCCAAAAAGGCTGCTGTGTAAGGTGTGGCATTACGGGCAATGTATTAACATGGATAGAGGATTGGTTAACTAACATGAAGCAACGAGTGGGAATACATGATTGTTTTTCTGGTTGCTGATCAGTGACTAGTGGAGTGCCTCAGGGATCAGTGCTGGGACCGCAATTATTCACAGCTTGCATAGATGATTTGGAATAGGGGGCCACGTGTAGTGTCTCGAAGATTACAGATGATTCTAAAATGAGTGGCAGAGTAAAGTGTGCAGAGGACTGTTAAACTTTACAAAGGAACATAAATAGTTGAAGTTAGTGGGCCAAGGTCTGGCAGATGGAGTTCAATTATAATAAATATGAAATTGTCCATTTTGGTACGAAAAATAGTAAAGAGGACTCTTACTTGAATTGTTTTTTTAAAAAGCAGCATCCTCTTGTGCAGAGGGACCTGGGTGTCCTTGTGCATGAATCACAGAAGTTGGTCTGCTGGGACAGCAGGACATTACCAAGGCAAATTTAATTTTGTTCTTCATTGAAAAAGGGATTGAGTGTAAAAGCAAGGAGATTATGTTGCAGCTGGACAGGATGGTGAGAGACCACATCTCTAGTACGTGTAGTTTTGGACTCCCTACTTGAGAAAGGAAAAACTGGCACTACAATGGATGCAGAGGAGGCTCGCTAGGTCGGTTCCAGAGGTGAGGGGGGGTGGTTATGAGTAGAGATTGAATAGATTGGAATTATACATTGATTGGAATTTGAAAGAATGAGGGAGGAAAGAATACCATCATATATATTTGCGAAGGGAGTAGATAAGATAGAAATATAAAGGATGTTTCCAGAAGCACGTGAAACTAGGACAACAGGGCAAAGCTGCAAAATTAGATGGAGCAGATTTAGGACTGAATTGAGAAGGAACTTCTTGACCAAGAAGATTGTGAATCTGTGGAATTCTTCGTCCAGTGAAATAGTTGAGGATTTGTCAATGAATATGTGGGCGGCATGGTGGCACAGTGGCACAGTGGTCAGCACTGCTGCCTCACAGTGCCAGAGACTTGGGTTCAATTCCCGCCTCAGGCGACTGACTGTGTGGAGTTTGCAGGTTCTCCCCGTGTCTGCGTGGGTTTACTCCAGATGCTCCGGTTTCCTCCCACAGTCCTAAGATGTGTAGGTCAGGTGAATTGGCCATCCTAAATTGCCTGTAGTGTCGGTTTGGGGTATGGGTGGGTTGCGCTTCAGCGGGGCGGTGTGGACTTGTTGGGCCGAAGGGCCTGTTTCCACACTGTAGTAATCTAATCTAAACTCAGATAATTTTTCAACCGTAAAGGAATTAAGGATTATGATTGGGCGGGTAAGTGGGCCTGAGGCCATGAAATGATCAGCCATTATCTTATTGAATGGTGGCGGAGGCTTGAAGGGCCCAATGGCCTATTCCTGCTCCTCGTTTGTACGTTCTTATATGATGGGTCAACATGAAATGGGAATCATAGTTGAGAAATTGACTGGCCAATACATACAGAGAAAAAATGGATGCAATGCATTTAGATTGCCTGAAAGATGTTGATAAAAAGCTATGGCCTAGTGAGCAAACTCAAATGTAACAGGATTGGGACTAAAATATGAACATGGTTTTAGATGAGGAGAATTGACAGGAAGCACAGAACAGTTTTGAAGTGGAAGGATCATGTCAAGCATTTATTTGAGGGAATCAAATGCAATATTTCTCAGTCTGCTGACAGCATTAAACAATTTTGGATTGTTAGTGGGCGAGGAGGATATAAAAAAGCTCCAAGGTGACTGAGACAAGATGAGTGAATGGGCAAACACGTGGCAGATGAAGATGTGACGGTGTGTACTTTGACTGGGAACAATAGAACAGCAACCTATCATTTGAAATGGGATTAGATGAAACATGTTGGTCTTTAAAGGGATTTATGTTCTTTTTATTTTCCTGCTGTGACCTCCGAGGTCAGTGCAAGGCAGTGAGTTCTGAAGGCAGAAGTCAATACTGGGAATGGCATTGGCATGCTGACCAGTGTACACAGACCCAAGTGGGGAACTGTAACATTGAAAAGGATCTGGATCTCATTGCACACCAGTCACTGAAGGCAATATTGCAGGAGCAGAAAGCAGTCAGGAAGATAAATGGTGTGTTGACCTTCATTTTTAGGGGCTTGACTTACAGGAGTAAGGGTGTCTTACTGCAGCTGTACAGGGCCTTGGTGAGAGCCCATCTTGAACATTGTGCAGTATTTGTGTAGTTTTACTGTCCTAACCTAATACAGGACAAACCTGACATTGAGGGAGAGCAGTGAAGGATGACCCAACTGATCTCTGGGATGACAGGCTTGTTGTGAGAGCAGCGTTTGGGGCGACTGGGACTGTATTCTATGGGAATTAGGAAAATGAATGGAGATCTCAGTGAAACATAGAAAACTCTGACAGGGTGAAAATGATTGGAAGCAGGGTTGATAATTCCCCTGGCTTGGACATCTAAAACAAGGCGCCACAGTATTAGGTTAGGCATTGAGATGAGAATAAATGTCTGCACTCAGAGACTGGTGACTCTAGGGATTTCTCTCCCACATAAGCTGTGGAACACAAGGCACTGAATATAAATATGGATTTCTCGTCACTAAACCGATCGGGAGGCATGTGGAGTACAGCTGTCACAAGCTCTCAGATGTTAGGGAGGAGGCCTCTGTTGGGTCAACAAGACTGTGTTTCCCGTTTCCTTTTCTGAGACTGAGGCTGGTGCTGGGTGTTCTGTTAGTTTTATCCTTCCAAACCTCGGAGCAGTTTGATGCAATTTCGTGTCTTGCTTTACCGTTTTAGAGACTATTAAAATGTTTCACATGTATGTGTGTCTAGAGTCACGTTTAGGCCATACCAGGAATGCATGGAATTCACCAGACCAGAATTCACTTCCTGAAAGTACATTGGTGAAGCAAATTGGAGTTTGCAATTGACATTGATTTCAGTGTCACCGTTACTGATACTAGATTTTAGATCTCAATATTTTATTAATTGTTATTAACTTCCATCAGCTGCCAGAGCATTACCCTGGTTTGGAATGGTAATCCAGTGACATTTCCACAACACAGTACCATCTCGACATGGGTAGCTATCTGGAACCACACTGAGCAGGATATTTCTGTGCTGTTTGACATATCTGTCGAAAATAAGTTCTACTAGTTTAACTATCGTGATGGGACTGAGGGGGTGTTAATGGGTCAGAATTTAATTATTCCTCTCTTCGCGAACTGGACATAGCTGATTAATTTTCCGCATTGCTATGGAGATGTCAGAGTTGGAGCTGGAATGAAACAGCTTCCTCAGGGACACAGCTTGTTGTGCAGCACAAGTCTTCAGTCCTCTTGCAGGAATGGTGTCAGGGCCCATTGCTTTTATCCTATCTACTTTATTCACCTGTGTCTTCAGGTCACGTGCAGTAAATCAAATTGATTGAAGATGGGCATCTGTGATTCTGTGGACATCATGGCGAGGGTGAGGTTAATCATCCACTCAACACTTCTGTTATAATATCATACCAAAACTACATTCTTAACTATTACACTGATGTACAGGGCTGTTCCATTATTTAGGTTGGGGATAATAGTGAGCCCTCTCCTCCATGAAGTTGTTTAACCGTCCATCACCTTTTATGGCTGGATGTGACAGGATTGTTGCTTTGTTGGTGTTGGGATCATTGCACCCTCTCTATCAGATGTTAGTTCTGCTGTTTGGAATGCAAGCAGTCAATTTTGGTAGCTTTAACGAGTTGTCATCTGGTTTAGGTTCACATGATTCGGACACTGGCACGATCACCAATATATCACTGAACAATAGATCAACATGGTTGGAATGGTAGACCGAGGTATCATCCCAGGAAAAACGTTACAGATTGTGCTTGAATATAATTCTGCTTCTGCTGCTGCTGCTGTGGTCTACAGAACCACATCTATGCCAGCAAATCTCTATTTAAGAAAGTTTGGAGAGTTAGATCATTTAAAGTATTTCCAGATGAGTTTTGACTTGGAAATGAATTCAGTGCAATGAAGGACTAGTGATGAAGGAGGAGTGAAAGCGTCATAGACTCTTCGAATCATATAATATGCAAACAAACCTTTCGGTTTAACTCGGCCATGCTCACCTGGTTTCCTAAATTGAATTATTACTATTTTTCTTATTTTGGCACACACCCCCTCCAAACATTTCCTATTCATAGATACATCCAATTGTCTTTCAAATGTTGCATTTGTACTTCCCAATGTGACTTCCTCTGACAGCTCTCTACCTATACACACCACCCTCTGTGCGAAACAACTGTCCTTTTGATATCATTTGAATTTCTTCCCTCTCACCTTAAAACTATCCTCTCTTTTTCTGGACATACACACCAGTGGGAAAAGATCTTGTCTATTTATCCTATCCATGCCTCTCATGAGGAAATAAAGGTCACCTCTCAGCCTCGAATGCAAAAGGAACAAAATCCCAGCCTTATAGCTCAAAACCTCCGGTCTCCATCACATCATTTTAAATACTTTTGCCTCCATCCCAGTTTATGACATCCTTCCTATAGCAGGGCGACAAGAATTGTACTCAGTACACCAAATATGGCCTTAGTTATCTCTTGTAAAACCACGACATGATGCTCCAATTCCTGTAATCAATGCTTTGACCAATGGAAGTCAGCTTGCCTTATGCCTAATTCACTGCCCTGTCAACAGGCGATTCCACTTTCATAGAACTATATACCTGGTCCCTGGATCTCTATTTGGCAACACTTCCTAGCATGCTACCATTTACTAAAATAAATCCTACACTCGTTTGCCTAACAAAGTGCAATATCTCACATTTATCTGCATTAAGCTCTATCAGCCAATCCTCAACCCACTTTCCAGGTAGATCAAGATATCTTTATTCTCTAAGACAGCCTTCTTCACTGTCCACCATAACTCCAATTTTGGGGATTTCTTCTCCAAATTAATATCCCTGGTTCTAATATTCTCATCCAAATCATTTACAAAAACCATGAACAACAGCAGCCTGGTCATTGCAGCACAACGCTGGACTCAGACCTCCAATTGGAACAGCAAATCTCTCCCAGCTCCCTCTGTCTCCTACAGTCAAGTCAGTTTTGCATCTAATTGGATAGCTCTCCCTGATCTCATGTGATCTAACCTTATTAACCAGGCTACCATGTGAAACCTTGTTGGGCCTCACTAAGGTCCACATAGACAACGTATGCTGCTTTACCTTCAACTATCTTCCCGATCACCTCTTTAAAAACTGCAATCTAGTTTGTGAGATATAGATTCCTAGACATAAAACTGTGCTGAATATCCTTAATCAGTCCTTGCCTTTCCAAAGGCATCTAAATCCTGCCTCCCAGAATCTCCTACAAACACTTCTCCACCCTTGACATCAAACTCACTGGTCTGTAGTTCCCTGGGTTTTCTTTGCAGCCAAATTACAAATAATGTAACAACATTAGCTGTCTTCCTGTCCTCCAGGACCTCAACCGTGGCTGGCAATGATACACAGAAGAAAGTAAAGAGAACTGCAGGTTTCGTAAACCAGAAACTAAGACAGAAATGTGCTGGAAAATCTCTGCAGGTCTGGCAGCATTTGTGCAGAGAAATCCAAGTTAATGTGTTACAACACGGGGGAACCCACGCCCCCCCGCCCCCGAACCCCCACCACCACCACCACCACCCCACGCTAACTTAAACTTACAGAAAAGATTTAAACCGTTTTGTAATCTGTAAAAATTCGAAAGGCCAATAACCATCCTAAACGTCACTATTTAAAGTAAAAATTGACAACTTTTTTGAAAAGTCTTACAGAGAATAATTACCTAACAACTATTTGCAACTCCTTTCTCTGACCTATCTTTTACTTTCCCTTCTACAATACTGGCCCGATAACCTGACCCCCCTCCCCTCCCCAATTAAGAAATACCAAAACATTCAAATTTCAGAACCAGCCAGCTGTCGAATCTTCTCTTTGTATCTTCCTCTGTCTTCGCTTCCTCTCCTTAGAGTTTCTGTGTCACAGGTCATTGATAAATAAATGTACATTTCGGAGAGCTATTCTCCGGGCAGTCTGCAGGTGTTGGTGGCGTGGCAGTTCTCCCCTAACTGGTCAAATGTTTTTTCAGCTTTCTACCCCAAAGCATAGGGCAATTTTGTTTTTTTTTTAAATATTGCCAAATGCCAAATTTAAACTTGATTGTACTTTAGCTTCTTGGACATAATTTAAATGGATTGATCGAATTTGATTTTATTTTTCGTCTCATAGCTACCCAGGTACTGCCAGCTGCTGAACCAAATGTTACATTGTAAATTTTCCAGAACTCACTGTGGTTGTAAATCCTTCAACTCTCTTAATGGTGCAGTACTCTTCACACGTTCATAACACCTTCTCTCTAAAAACAACATCATAATGAAAACACAGTCTCATTTGTTTTTCTATTCTTCAAACATTACCAGAACATACAGAAAACTGAAATCTAAGTTAATCTTAACTCCTTCCTATTTACCTATATTTAACATTGGATAAATACAAATCTCGTCTAAACTTTATCAGTTAAATCAGTGAGAACGCATCTGCGATTACATCCTACTACACACTACATGTACGATTTTTAAATTAAAAGTCTGTAACATAATACTCCAATGAAATAGTCTTTAAAGCGTTGAAGAATGTAAGCAGATTGGGCTCCATGTACACAACCGTCTCCAACACGCTGTTTGCGAGTACACATTAAAATGTTATAAGGCTAGTACCCAACTCAATAGTTCTTTCTCAACAGTGGAATATTTTCTCTGGTGGATGTTGAGTTTCTTTGAAAAGTACGATCCCATCTCATTGTCGTGTAGCAGTATAGCTCCAACTCCTATGTCACTCACGTCGATGGCAACTTTGAAAGGTTTTCAAGCATTTGGTGTAGCTGAAACTGGTTTGGTGCTCAATATTTCTTTTTAATGTCGAATGCCTCCTGGCATTGTTCTTTCAACCAAAATTTTGTGCTCTTCTTCAGCAACTCGGATAATGGTGTCACTACACTGCTGGAGTTTGGAACAGCTGTCTGATAGAATCCGCTGACTCTGAAGGAGCGAAGCACCTTTCTCTTCGAGGTTGGCCGTGGAAATTCCTTAGTTGCTTTTGCCTTTGTGTTCCATGGGATCAATCTTCCATGACCGATATTCTGTCCCTAGAACATCATGTCTGCTTTCACAAATTGTGTTTTGTTCAATTTTGTCACCAGTTTTATTTCTCCTATTCGTTCAAAAAGGTCTGCCAACTGTACCAAGTAATATTTCCAGGAATTAGTAAAGATCACTATATCGTCTAAACGGACTGCACAGTTTATTAACCAGGTCACAGCTCTGTTCATGGGTCTTTGGAATGTTTTGGGTGTGTTCGTCATTCCAAAGGGCATCACTCTGAATTGATACAGACCATTTGGTGTTAGAATTCAGAAATTTCTTTCACTGTCTCTGATAAAGGTACCTGCCAGAAACCACGTATTAACTCCAACTTCGTGATGAAACTGACTTGTCTAACTTTCTCGATACAGTCCTTCAATGTCGGTATTGGAAAAAAGTCTGATTTTGTAACAGTGTCGATCTTCCAATAATCCAAGCAAAATCATTGAGTCCCATCCGGTTTGGGAACTAAATGATCGGCAAGCTCCACTCGCTCGGGCTTGGGTGGATGATGTCCTCATTGAGCATAACCTCCACCTCCTTCTGGACTTGTCTGGCTTTGAGGGATAAAGGCGATATGGATTGTCTTATCGGAACAGTATTCCCTACATCTACTTTATGTACAATAGCATTAGTTCTCCCCCCACACATATGATTCTAACATATGTCCTCATATTGCAATAACGAACCTTTCACCTGTGTTCTATGCTCCTGAGACAGATAGTTTACTAATCTACCCCACTGCTCAAGGACTTCTACTTTTTTGACATATTTACGAGGCACATCAAAATCCACGACATTTGGATTTGATTCCTCACTCTGTAGGGTAGTAACTAACACCTGTTTCTCCAATTCTTTCTCTCCTCTACTTTTCAGGAGGGGACCTGCACACTCATTTATAAGTCACATAAAGGGGTCTTTGTATGTGGGAATTGGCAACAGAGGTGCTAGTTTCATTACTGTCCGTGGCCTACCTACCATTTGGCATGAATGACATTTATGCCAAACGTTAACCATATCTTTGTGCATTCCAGGTCAATAAAAATGTTTTTGTCCCTTAGCCCAACTCTTTCGTACCCCGAGGTGACCTCCTACAGGTAGTTCATTTGTTACCTGTAAAACTTCCTGTCTCTATGCTTCCAGCAACACAAACTGGTGCACCTCAGCACATTTCTCCTCTGCACTAACCTGATGTGGTCTCCATTTTTGTCTTAAGATCTATCTTTCAGATAATAATCCTCATGAATATCATCTGCCTCCTTTTCTGAGTACACATCCACATATATATCTTTTATCGTCTTGTCTGTCTATTGCAAGTCCCTTAGCCTTTCAGGACAAAACACCTCTGTCTGGCCCACTGCCTGTTCAGGTTTTCCCTACACCATTATGGCAAACAGGGTGTCCATTAACCGAACCTCAACTCCTTCATCTTTGTCTATAGTTTGTCCTTCGTGCTGTGACTTATAATAGTGGGATATGGTTACTGCACAGCCTGGGAAATTACCAGGATACTTTCGATTTAACATTTCAGTTTCTTTGTCTTCCTTGGGCTTCTCCACAACAAGCAATGTCACTCCCAACTTGGACCCTGCTAAATCCTTCCCAAGAACAAACTAGATTCCTGGATCTGACAGTCTGTCAATTATTCCCACTATAACTTCCCCAGTCTCAAGTAGGCACTCCAACCTGATCTTACATAGGGAAATGCTACATTTCTGTCCATCTTTCCCAAAAATTAATACATTCTGGGGTAACCGATCTGAAAAACTACAAATTCATTCATCTCTTACTATTAGCAACTGGTTAGTTCACGTACCTCTCAAAATTATACCTTCTTGCCTTTCTCCCCCTGTTATTTCTGAGTAAACTTTACTCAGAGAGGCGAATTCTTTATAGAGATCAGGTACTAACTCCATACCCAGACCCTGCCCAGGCTGTGCACTTTCCTGCAGCTCTTCTGTTCTTGTTGGGGTTTCCTTTAACACTTTCACTAATGCCACTGGCTTAGCTTCTTTTACCACATCTTTTCCCACAGTCCCTTTCTTAACAATCAGCACTGTGACCATACATAGCCCTCCTTATGTCGGTGAAAACACCTTTCCCCAATGCCCTTCGGAAACCACCAGCACTGTAATTTTCTGTGTTCCACTCCATTACAGTGAAAACACCTGAGGCCTTTCACCTCCTTTCCACTCTCTTGGGCAGCTTCTTTAACCTGTGGTAAACTCATATGTTCTACTCTTTCTTTTATCGTGTAACATTGCCCCTTCTCCCAAATTCTATCCCACACAGGACGAAATTATGGCTGGAAGTTCTCTTATGCAGCGAAATGTATTCATCTGCTAACTCTCCTGCCCTTCTCAATATCTTAACTTTCTTTTCCTCCACATGAATTATTCTCATCTCTGGAAGTGAGGTTTTAAACTCCTCCAGCAGAATAATCTCCCTTAGAGCCTCATAGGTCTTATCCATCTTTAAAGCCTGCACCCATCTATCAAAATGTCTATGTTTAATTCTTTCGAACTCAACATTTGGCTGACCTGGTTGCTTCTTTATGTTTCCGAACTGCTATCTATATACTTCCAGTACCAATTCGTAAGCACATAAAATGCGTCGTTTCACGTCTTCATAATCTCTTCACCCCTCATCTAACAGCGTAGCAAATACCTCACTAACCCTGCCTACCAACTTAGTCTGAACTAGCATTGCCAATAAATCCTTGCACCACTCTACCTGCCTAGCCAATTTTTTTAATGAAATAAAGAAGGTTTCAACATCTTTCTCATCAAAATGTGGCAGAGTTTTGAGATAGTTGTATATTTCACTAATGTCCCTTTTACTCTCCATCCTGTTCACTTGACTTTGCTGACTAAATTGCAACTTCTCAAGTTCAAATTCCCTCTCTCCTTCCTCAGCTCAGAACTTTCTCCTCTCTTTTTATTACTCTCCCTCTCTTCCCTCTTGCTTTCTCTTTCTTCTCTCTCTTTCTCTCTCCCTTTGTTTATCTTTAAACTGCATTTTCATCAATTGTAATTTATGTTTTTTTCTAAATCTACTGCACTTGTCTGTTTCTCTGTCACACCTTAGTGTTTGACTACTTTCCTAACAATTTCAGTTTTACTCTTGTTCTTGGTTAAACCCAAAACTAAATTCTTTGCTAATTCTAAACGTTTGGCCTTTATTTTTCCTTCTCAATGCCATGGGCAAAAGTGAGAATCATCTTCAAATCCCAGAACCTCTTTAACATTTTTAAAGAGCCATTTCTCTCACTTTAAATTTAACCAACCACAAGTCACCGAAATTAAACAAAGCGTCTCACCGACTTGTTATTTAAAGCTCTCGGATAATAACCTGTAAATATTTAAATCTACTGTGCATTTTCAAACCCCAAACCCATTTAACTCTGCCCAAATCTCAGACTGGATCTGTCTAAACTTGTTCAAATCGCAGATAAAAGGCCTCAAACTGTTAATGACACAGGGGAAACCCCTCTCCTAATCGGAACCAGCCACAGAGAAAAAAGTGCACCTCATGCTGGAAACTGTTAAATTTCGAGAGGCAAATATTCATTTACAGAGGTCACTATTTAAAGTAAAATTAACAATTTTGTTATTTAAGTTCAACAGAGAGTATTAAAATGAACAACTATTTAGAACTCATTTCGTTAAAACTATCTTTTACTTCCCCCTCGCCAATACTGGTCTGATAAAACAAAACACCATGATTAAGATTTTAAAATATAATCACATTTCAAAACCAGTCAGCTTTGTCAATTTTCCATTGTAGATTTTTCTCTGTAGATTTTTATCTCTGTTGGCTTCGATGTTCGGCTGTGCAAAGGTCTTACTGACAGGTAGCTTTCAGAAAGCTCTTCACCTAGCCGTCTATCTTTGTGGATGCCCTTGGCAGTTCTCTCCCTAAATGTTCACATTGTCTGGTTTTACACCTCAAAACATTGGATTATTTCATTGACTTTGTTGTCATCAATTACATTATATTTCAAACTCCATGGATTTCAGAGTGTTGGGGCATAGTTAAACTGACTGGCCGAATTTGAATTTGTTTTTGTACCGTATCTACTCAGATTCACGATTTGTTTCACAGACAAATGTTACATTTTAACTTTTTCAGAGCCTCTACACCTTCATAACAATATCGTTTGTCAGCCCTACATAGTTTTCCATAAATTTGATCACCTAATTTCACAGAATAGTCTTTTCTCATCAAAAGAATTCCCGTTTTCTCTCATCCTTCCTTTGTCTAAATCCTTCTTTCCAGTTATGATGCCAATTTCCTACAATGTTACTGGTATTCTTCGACAAAGTCATACATTGTGTGTGTTTTGTGAATAATCCTCTGTAATTGAACTGAGATGAAAGAATGAGAAGCAATCTCATTCCCATATGAAGAAGTGAATGTGCAACTTTTTCGAGATTTCTGACATTAAAAAAATATGCAAAAATCTCCTTTGTTCAGGATTGGGAAAGTGAATAAATGACGTTCACGAACAGAACATGAGTAATTCAACTAAAATTTACTGGGATCATTGAATGACCAAATATTTAGTTTTCTCCTGAACGTTTAAATTCAGCTTTTCTTCAAGTCTGTGTGGCGTATGTTTTTATCAATATGCACATATCATCGGTGACGAAACCCGAAGTTGCTGGAAATGCTCAGTATTTCTGGAAGTATCTGTTGTGAGAAAGCAGATTCAACATAGAGTAACAGAATGGGTCTAAATTGTTTACTTCTTGCCAATAATGTTCAGTTATGTGCCAGTTAGGTGTATTAGTCAGGGGCAAATGCAGAGTAACGGAGTAGGGGAATGGGTCAGAGTGCGTTACACTTCAGAGGATCAGCGTGGACGTGCTGTGTGAAATGGCCTGTTTTCCCACCCCAGTGATTCTATGATTCTATGAATTCTTCATACAAAGGGCGATTGGTGCAAGGATCAGGGATGTCTCCGAGCATGTTCAGGGCATACTGAAGGGGGAGGGTGAACAGCCAGCTGTCATGGTACACATTGATACGAATGACATCCGTAAGAGTCATGAAATGTCCAGCAAAGAATGTTTAGGAAGCGAGGCCTGAGTTTAAAAGCAGGATCTCCATGGTTGTGTGGGAAATAGAACCCACTGACTTCAATAATTTCAGTCCGATTCAAGATCTGAAGCAACAGTATCGTTCATTATACTCTTGCAAGAGTGGTGCCTATAAGTAGGCACACCGAGTTTAACAAGTTCGCAACTTCTTATACAATTCATTCCTCTTTTACTCCTCCCCCGTTTATTCCATTCCTTCTCCCCTGATTACATCTCCCACTTCTCTAAACATGGCTGTTTATCTCTTGCTTCATCTGGCCTTGTTCGTGACAAAAATGCATGTCCTGCTTGGCTGTTTCACCACATCCCTCTGTGGACTATTGTTATATATCCTCCTTGACTGCCATCTGCTTCCTTCTTCGCTAAAGCAACATTTCCTTCCATTCTTTGCCCATACTGAGCCTTATGAACTCTTTATTGTGTCTTTTTTGTTTTTGCAGAAGCTCGAAACAGATGCTTATAATTGTTTATACAAGCATATCTCGCTTAATCTGCACCCCTATTCCACTTTCATGATTCAGCCTTGTGATCGTTGCAGATAACAACATTTATAATTACTCCTCACAATTCCCCTTTTTTGTTTTTACATGCAATTGTTGTTTCTATAATTTATCCTTTGAGCATCGCCCCCAAAATCACAAGAATCATTCATGAGACTTCATCCATCTTGGTCTCACTCATCCCCTCATTATTTAATAGAAAAACGACCTTCTGCCTGATTCACTTTTAGGGGCATCTGTTTCATTAAGGCTGTCTCAATCAGTCTTTAGGCGAGTCCTTGTATACAGCGCAACAGCCAATAGTTACGAATACCCCGGCTACGACTATCAGGGACGAATGGATGGAAACCACCACCCCCTTCCGTTTTCCAAACCATGATTCAAGCCATCCCGTGAGAGATGTGTCTTCTCCTGAATTATCAGCCAGTTCCTCTGCTAAGGTAATCAATCCTCTTAAGGTCCGGTTAATTGAACTATCAGGTGCAGTGTTATTAGCAATGAAGGTATAACAGCTTCCTCCTAACATCACACACACACACACACACACACACACACACACACACACACACACACACACACACACACCTTTTCAAGTAGAATCATATCAAGGGCCATTCTGTTTCCCCATGCCATCCGACTTGTCGCATCAAGCTGTTCTGATATTCCTTTAACAACATCTCTTGTATAATTTATAAATCGCTGTTGAAAATAGAAAATGTAAATTATACAATCTACATTTTTGTTTACTGTTATCCACCAAAAGAGAGTTGACTCGAAGCCTACTGCAATCTGGTTGCGAGCCTTGAAAATCAGGTACCCCCCTCCACCCCCGAGACTCTGATAAAATTGAGATAAATCCTGTCATCGAAAGAAGAATCTAACAGTGATCTCTTACTCCTCTTTTCGCTGAAAATGGGTTGCTGGAAAAGCGCAGCAGGTCAGTCAGCATCCAATGAACAGGAGAATCGACGTTTCTGGCATAAGCCCTCATTCCTGAAGAAGGGCTTATGCCCGAAACGTCGATTCTTCTGCTCCTTGGATGCTGCCTGACCTGCTGCGCTTTTCCAGCAACATATTTTCAGCTCTGATCTCCAGCATCTGCAGTCCTCACTTCCTCCTTCTCTTTTCCCCAGTATCTTTTCCTTCTCAAATGCCAGGCTACATGGAATTGCCAATTTTACAATTGCACTTATCCCTCTCCAATCCGGAGGGAGGGTGGGTCTCCACAGTAACACCACAGATCCGCTCGGAGAACCTTTAGTGCTGACTAGTTCCCTCCCTTGTCGGTATCGGTGAAATTGTTAATCTCTGTACATAATTTCAGCTTCCCCAAATCTCAAGACCAATTTGTACCTCATCTATGCACATACGATGTGTGATTTCCGACTGCGGCTGAAGAATTGGCAGGGGGCGGGGGTAGGCTTTTAAGTCTTTCATCTCCAGTGAAGGGACCATCAGAGATAGGGAGGTGCAGTTCCTATCATTCCACGCAGTCTTACCCTGATGCAGGGCTATCATACATTTCATGCCCTTCCTGTCTCGCTTCCACTCAAGCGGAAAGGAAACCACCTGAGCCACTGGTCTACCGGAGGCACATACATAGCAATTGCACTTATTCAGACTTTTTAAGTATACTTTACCCATTCAACCCAGGCATTTGCATTCCTGTACCCAGTTTCTATTTCGATGGTCTGTTTCAAGTCCTTTACCTCTATAATTTTAACTACTTTATGGTCATCGGGAGGGGTGTAAGGTTGTATCTCATTATCCAGTAGTTGTACCCGTTTTCCCTTTCCTACACTAATTCAAAAACAACAGCCCAAGAAGTCATTCCCGTTTGATGTCATTTCTACCCCACTTGATTCATTTAATTGTATCTGATATGTGCCACACCCCCCCTCCCGTGATTTCTTCCGTGCCATGTGGTTTTCTTTATTGTTGGATATATATTGAGATACAGTCTTTATCGGGACAATAGAAAGCTGGTCGGAAGGGGGCCCGGTGTACTGTGACAAGACCATTATACCAAGTATCATCCCCAAGGCCATCTCCATAGGACTTATGATGTCTCTCTGAGCTGTGGCACTGTCTTTGATTATCTACATCCCCACAGTTATCTAAGCTACATGCATCGGCGTCTATTACTTGTGGATTATCAGACTCAGGAACCATTAATAACCCATATGAAAATGATGTTTGACAAAATCCCAATACTAAGAGAGCGAGTATCATAAATCGAAGCTTCCCCAGCATTCTCAAAAATCATGCTGAAGCACCAAAAGACTTAATATACAATCCTGCGCTCGCGTCGCCACTGTATAATCAGTTACTCAAAGTCTCTTTAGCTTGGGTTTAGCGGTTCTTGCGTTGATTCGGCTGTCCAGATGTCTTTCTCAATTGGAGATTCCAATGGCCCTTTGATCCGAGTGTATTGAGTCCAGACTTTCTCTCCCGTCCTTATCGCCATTTCGGTAGTCAAAAGAGCCTGGTACGGCCCTTTCCAGTCTGGTTGAAATCTAGTCTCTGTCCATGAATTTACTAAGACAGTATCTCCAGATCGAATTGGATGAACAGCGAATTCAAGGGGCGGAGTCTGTGCCAATAAATCCTGTTTCCTGAGGAAAGACAAAGAGGAGGACAAACCCAGTATATACGTATTTAAGAACAAATCTTTAGTTTTTTGGTTTGGCAGTGGCCAGAGGATATGCCTCCACCCATCCGGATAAATGATCGACTATTATCAACATATATCTCAGTCTTCCGACTCGGGGTAATTCGGTATAATCTACTTGGATGCTCTGGAATGGTCTTAGCCCAGGTTCTCTCCCTCCTGGGACTTGTCTCCTTAACACTTTCTTGTTAACTTTTTTAAGTGTTATGCATCCCTCAGATATCTGTTTGCCTATTGTATGTATCCCGTTGTATCCATATTTCCTTCAGAATAAATCACACATTGCTTGCACTCCCCAGAGGCTCCCCTGGTGTCAGACAGACATCATTTCTCGCATCATCATTTTGTTTGACATTTCCCTTCCATCAGGTAACATCCAATGTCCGTCTGCTGTTTTTACACCCCTTAAATCTTTCAATTCTTTTTCCTCTCTTTCAGTGAATATTGGTACTTTCCAAGGACCTGCGACAGTAGTTATTAACAAATAGATCATTGCTTCTCGTGGGTTCAGGGCAGCTTCGTCAGTTACCTCATCAGCCAGTAATGCAGTTTTCCATTCGTTAATTAACAATCAATTAATGCAGTCATTTTCAAATTAACCATGAATCAATATGACAGGCCACTGAGAATGTGTGAAGGGATGCTGCCAATTAATATTGATTCAGGCTAGCACAATCGATTTATTATAAATATTAATTAATAATTATGTATATTATATAAATAAAATAATCATTATCTGTAATTCAAGTTGGAAACGCAACAAGTGACCAAAACATATTTTAAAAAACTGCAGTTGCGCAGTTCTGTTTGTTTACCAGTCACTTGTGACTTCTCATTCTGTTTCTGTAATTTTTTTGCTCGAGCACATTCATTTTGAAGAACCTCGACAGATTTCATAGCACAATTTGCAGTTAATTCAATCCCCAATTTTGTGGCAGTATTTTGTCATGAACGCAAAACTGATTATTTGTGCCTCTCATCACAAAACTGTCGCCATTTCCAATTAACTCTTTCGTTCCTCCTCCCTTGGGCTTAAAATTTAAGGATAACCCTGCTGTCCCATATCGACTAGGAAAACGACGTCCTTATTATAAAGTCGCACCTTTAAATTTATCAAGTGTTCCTGGTGGGCCCCAGGGGGCAGGAACCCCTGACACCCCTATTCTTCATCGAGATTCATAATCAATATCGCTCTCTCTTCCCTTTTCAGATCCGGACACTCCTGCTTAAAGTGACCTGCTTTTCCACAGTAAAAACATCCCGCCTGTCAGGATTTCCACCCTGATCCCCGTCCCTGTCCTCCAAACACCTTAAAATCTCCTCCCTTTATTTTCAACATGCTGCCCACCACCATTTCGGTTTCTTTCTCCTTTTAGTTTTGACTTTTTTTTATTAACTCATCAACCGTGGGTTACCATTGTTTTTGCCTTTTGTTACTGCTTCTCATGTTACGTTGCCAGATGTTTGTTTGCTCCCTATAACTTCAAATACTAATTCATCAATTTCTGCTTGTCTAACTTTAAAGCTTGTCCCTAACTATACATTTTGGAACCTTACTCATAATATATATTTATATATTATAAATTCATTTATTCAGTATTTAATACTTTAAATGTAAAATGCATACAGCTCCCAACTTTGAAATCCACTATAATTACCCGGTTTTATTCCCTTAATTTAATCCTAAAATTAGTTTTCTTAAGTAGTCTTAACCAGTCATTGCTCAACTGCAATACCACTGGTCGTGAAATAATCGGAGGTGTCTTAAAATGATCTGTCTATTTGATTAGATTACTTTCAGTGCGTAAACAGTCCCTCCGGCCCAATAAGTCCACACCGCCCCGCCGAAGCACAACCCACCCATACCCCTAAATCTACCCCTTACCTAACACTACGGGCAATTTAGCATGGCCAATTCACCTGACCTGCACATCTTTGAACTGTGGGAGGAAATCGGAGCAAACCCACGCAGACACAGGGAGAATGTGCAAAATCCACACAGTCAGTCGCCTGAGGCGGGAATTGAACGCAGGTCTCTGGCGCTGTGAGGCAGCAGTGCTAACCACTGTGCCACCGTGCCGCCCACAATTCTAGTTTTTAAAAAAAAAATCTAATGCATGAATAATGGCCGGCTCCAAGGACACAGATATTAACCATTGGATTTTTAAAATTACAATCAAATGTTGAACTGAAACGTCAATTGACCTCCACACATCCCTGATATGTAAGGATAAAAGAGATTAGTTAGAAACTGATAGTGAGGCAGCCATGACCTGTAAAAGAACAGGAGTTAACATTTTATTTCGTAATCACTGTAATATACTTAACTTTAAAATAAATCATGTTAAATTTTCATAATAGAAATCAAATTCAAAATAGTCTCGGATCTCAAGCTCCAGGGAACAAAGCACAAACACTCAGTCACCAACAAACAAATGTGCATTCAAACCAAATCACAAATGGTTAAACTTTCTACCAGTTGTAAAGGAATTGGGGTTAGAGTCCTCTGGGTGTGGTTGGGGTTAGAGTCTCCTAAATTTGACTCGATTACACAATTGGCAAGAGGAGCCTCAAAGAATGATTCATCGAACGGATGAGGGATTATTTCTTCGAGTAACACCTCGAGGAACCAAACAGAGAACTGGCTTTGCTATAATATAATGAAGAAGGAATGATAAATCATACTGTAGTGCAAGATCACCTCAGAAAGAGTGACCACAAAATGCTGCAGTTTTACATTCAGACTGAAACAGTGAAGAAAGAGTCACACATGTGAGGTTTAGTGTTGGACAATAATAATTTTACTGGCCTGAGGAAGGGCTTGGCCTGAATGGACTTGGCAAAAAACATAAAAGGTCGGTACAGTTGAAGAACAGTGGCAACTACTTCGGGAGATAGTCCAAACCCCTTAATTAAAGTGTAATCCTGAGTGGAAGAGGAATTTTAAAAAGGTGAAAAGTGATCCATGTCTTAAAAAGGAAGTCGATACTAACATGAAGGTGATGGCCTGGTGGCATTATCACCGACTGCTGGTCCAGATAATGTTCTGGGGACTCACGTTCAAATGCCACCATTGCAGATGGTGGAGTTTAAATTCAATATGAACCTAGAATTAAGAGTCTATTGATAATAGTGAATCTATTGCTTATTGTTTGAATTATCCATGTTTCACGAATGTCCTATAGGACTGGAAGCCACCATCCTTACCTGATCTGATCTGCATGTGACTTCAAACCCACACAAATTTGCTTGTTGCTTAACTGCCCTCTGGGTAATTAGGGAAGGACAATGAGTGCTGTCTAACCAGCGACGCCATCTTCCTATGAATGGAATAGAGAAAAACGCTTTAATTGTTCGCAAACTTTCGTTAAAAATAAAATCAAAATGGCTACGAAGGAAAATGAGTCGAAAACATAAGAATTGATAAAGAATACTTCTCTGAGTAGGCAAAAAGTCAAAGAATGCTGAACGCAAATGTTGGCCTTTTAGAGAATGAAAACGGTGGGGTAGTAATGGGAAACTCAGAAGGGGCAGAGGTAAAGCCAACACTTCTTGCTTTCACAGTGGAAGATAATTTCTTTCCAAAACTTACAACAACTGCAAAGGATTGTGCTGGAAGTACGATGCTGAGGGAAAAAGGTATTAAATACATTGATGGGATTAGAGGGAGGTCAGGCTCTTGGCCTGCAGTCTATTATATGAAAGGAGGTAACAGCAGAGGTACCTAATGTGTTAGTTACTATATTCAAAAAATCCTTTGATTCTGGAACTGTGCGGAACTATTGGAAAATTAATAATGTGACGCTCGTATTCAAAACAAGAGATAGGAAAAAATGACAAACTTTAGAAAGTGAGTTTTAACTCTGTAGTGAGGAAGTTTCTTCAGTCAACCATAACGTAGGAAATAACTGAACATTTGGAAAAACAAAGATCAGTTCACCACTGTCAGCACGGTTTCATGATGGGCAGGTTGTGCTTGATATACATGCTGGAGTTCTTCGAGAACATAACAAACAATGTGGATAACTGGGATACAGCAACTGCTGTCCATCTAAACTTCAGAAGGCATTTGACAAGGTGCTGCATAAAGGACTGATCTAGCAGGTTAGATCCCGGGGGGTGAAGGATAGAATATTGAATTGGAAAAAAGATTGGCTTACTGACAGAACAAAGAGCATCGGGATAACTGGTCTTTCTCTGCCGAACTAAAACTAATGAGGTGCTGCAGGTTTCAGTTCTCAGACCTCAACTGTTTACAATCAATCCAAATGACTTGGAAGGAGAGACAGAGTGGAGCAACTAAATTCACAGATGGTACTAAACGAGATGGCAAACAGGCTGTAATACAGAAATAAAGAGTTTACAGATGAATAGTAAAAATTGGGGCAGATTGTTATATCTGACAGATGGTGTTTAATGTGGTTAAGTACAAAGTTGAATTTCCTTCTGTCACTCCTAATTTCTATGTTCTTGTGTTACTCCATCTGCAGTTCTTTGAATTTTATTCACGGTTGGTGGCTGGGGTGAATGACTCGTGTGTTTTGGTCAAGGGAGGTGTATGTTGCTCTGTGTGTCAGGAACAAGACATCAATATGGAGAAAAGACCACAGTCAGGCTTTGTTGATTCCCACAGCAGGCCTTGGCACCCAGCTGGCCTATCCCTGCACTTTATTCCTGATGTTTAATTGTCTGGAGTAAACCACATCAAAATGTTGCAGTCCATAATTAGCATGCCCATTTCATAATAAAGACACAAATTACCATTCCGATCAGAAGTAAATGCTTGGCAATTCTTCTGAGATGTTGTTAGAAACGAAAATCGCTTCTTAATAATCGCTCTAGACAAATTCAGGAAAACAAAGTTTTATTAGCAAGTCTGCAGAGTTGAGCACCCTTCTGAGAAAAAGGCGCGCCGAGGCTTACAAAGTTTCTCATTATATACAGCACAAGTCCCTCCCCTCTTTGGCTCTAAAGAGTCACGAGGTTCACATTCTAAATCGTCAGTATTTTCCCATTTTCACCCTTGTCACAAAGTCTGCAGCAGATGTCTCCCGAGTTGTTTTTCTACCCTGTAGTCTTATCAGTCAAGGAATTATTCTTCTCTGTCTGTGTTAATGGTCTTATCAATCAAGGACTTGTTTTACTACTCGTGGTCTTATCAATCTATAGCAGATGTCTCTCGAGTTGGTTTTCTACCCTGTAGTCTCTTATCGGTCAAGGACTTATTCTTCTCTGTCTGTGTTAGTGGTCTCATCAATCAAGGAATTGTTTTTAACTCTGCTCACAAAATGTCAGCATTTGCACAATTTAAATTATCCCACTTTTGCGTGTACAAAATGTTCTTACAAAAGAAGCATGTCTTGTCCTTTATTATAGAGAAGCATGTTTTACCCCATCCCTATAGCTCTATTCCCCTTAGTCTTTAGGGTCATGCATATCTTAATTGTTTAAACCGAAATCGCCTCTCACAGATGTCAATAACTATTTGCTGCAACTTCAGTCTGGGATGTGAGTGAAAAACACTTTAGCATTGTTGCAACTTTATATTTACATATTGAGTAAAGAGATTACATTATCAACACTGTTGGAAAGTGTCATACTGTATATCTTACGAAAAATATTTTGAACTATTATAAAAGAATGCAAACATTGAAAAGATTAGAAAAGGAAGATGTGAAGAGGATATCAGTCTTTAACGAGGTCAGGGGAACGGGCAAATATTGGTCTTTGGATCATAGTTGAGAAACTGAGTCTGTGTTTGAGCATGTTGGAGAGTTGAATGGAAAAATTGTATTATTTCAATGAACAGATTGGGAAACAGAGGCACGTGGAATGGGGAATCTGGATCACAAAACAAACCTCTGCTTCAATATCACATTTTTCAGAATACAATATAAATCTTGAAATATTTTAAAACCAAATGCATTTAGAAATAGGAAAGTTTTTCAACAGTTTACAGATTAATGGTGAGATCACTTTCACTTTATAAGTGTGTCTCCTTTTTATTGAGCCTACGAGTAAGGGGAAAGGCTGCTCTCTGATCACCCTGTGTATACCCCTCATGCTGTTTAACACCGCCACCAGGAGCAACTCTCAACCTTCTTTGCTTTAAAGTAAAATCAAATAAATCAAGCCTGTCTTCAGTTTGAGTACTCTCTTGTCTTAATACTTCAGAAATGTATCACATATATATGTGTTACATTTTTCATCAGCGATTGATCTTTCCACCTTAATAGTTGGTTTAGACCCTCCTGTAACCTCACACCTTCCTCCTCACTGTGAACCATCAGCTCATCATTGTGTCATCCACAACGTTATTTATCATTCCCCCCAAACTCCATACCTCCCATTCTAATCATCATCATTTATGAAGTTCACTACTTAGCCTTGATTTTCTTCCCGTTCTCTTGTTATTCCTATTTTTGTGAATTTACAGCGTAATGCATTTGAGGTTTTTTATGAGGGAGCCACGAATTTTATTTTGGACATTCGCCTTTTATATTATGCCCTTCTCTATGATTTGTTCATAAGGCTTGTATGTAATTAATATTGGATTAGGTTTCAGTGGCTTTCCCTGCAACATTTGGGTTTTACGTGGACCTGGGTAATATTCTTTGTATCATTCCTGCAATAGTCAGAGCTGAAGGAACTTTCCTTCTGTCCGATGAACACAGATTCACAATTTTGTTTGAAAGAATTAGAGTAATGAGGATAAAGATTCAATTAAATTTCCATTTTTTTAAACGTTATTGTCTGTAGGTAATGAAAGGTAACATCTATATAAGTTGTCAAAAACAATCCTGCCTTTATGCATAATGTAATTAAGGTCACATATAAGGTACATAGAGAGATGTCTAGAAGATTTAGAAAACAATGTTATCCAACAAATCAGTTAGATAGCTGGGTGTCTGACAGGAAAGATAAGAAGGTAGTCCAAATGTCTCCGTGGCTATTCCTCTATCAAAATGCTTCCCTGCTTTTATAACAGCTGAAGGGAATTGTCTCTCTGAGGAAAATGGAACAGTAATCAATATTGGACAATTGGAATGATTCTTATGTTCAGCAGCGTTTGAGAAGAGTTAGTAGAATTATTGCTTCTGTGGACTTTTCTATCGAGGCATCAACAGGAGAGTCTGGGGCACTGACCATTAATTTAGGAGGGTTTTTTGCTTTCCCTGTGCGAGGATTAAGAACGTTTTGAAACATTTCAAGCACGTTGTTAAAGGTGAGATTGAATAGCCAAACATTATTGTAGATAATGGCAGGAATGACATTTTTTAAGGAAAGATTAAAATAGTACAGAGTGAACTGAAGACGTGAGGTAGAGTATCAAAAATAAAATCGTTAAAGCAATACTTTCTTGTTTACTCCCAATGCCATATTGAACTGGGAAGCAACAAAGGGTTAAAGGAGAAAAATCAACGGCTGAAGAGCTATTCTGCTATTGAGGGATTTAGATTTTTGGGAAATTTGAATCTATTTGAATCTGTTCAGAAAAGATTGGTCAAATCTAAACTGGAAAACAACGAATATCTTAGCAGGGAGATTTGCTCATTCTATGTCGGGAAACTTTATATTCATAGAGACGGCAAGGGGATATTCCAAGTAGCAGTACAAATGGCAGGATGGTTAGAGTAGTTTATGAATATGAGGAGCACATGTCAATTAGAAAATGAAAACGAGAGAGTCAAGAGTGTATAGTAATTCTGAAGCACGAAATTGCATTTATTTCAATGTAAGGGGTCTTACAGGAAAGGCTGATGAACTTAAGGCATGTTTAAGAACATGGGATTGGGACATCATAAGTAGTACAGACAATTGGTTGAGAGATGTTCAAGTCGAGAGTGTAGTTCTGGGAAAGCACAGTAGGCCAGGCAACATGTGTGGAGCAGGAAAGTCAACGTTTTCGGCAAAAAACCCTCATCAGGAATGGGCTGATGAAAGGCTTTTGCTTGAAACATCGATTTTCCTCTTCCTCGGATGCTGCCTGACCTGCTATGCTTTTCCACCATCACACTCTCCACTCTAATGTCCAGCATCTGCAGTCCTCACTTTCGCTGGAATGATGTTCATGAAGGGCAATTCAATGTTCCAGGTGTGAAGGGTCATAGAAATGATGGAAACAGACATGCGGGGGGCAGGCAAGGGGAGCTCTGCCATTTTTGATCAAGGAACAAATTATTGCTGTAACTGGGGAAGATATTTCTGAAAAAAATACCCAGTTAAAATATGCATATAGTATTAAAAATAAGAAAATAAAGTTCACTTTGAACAGATTGCACTAAATGCTTATTTGTGACAAATCGTCCAGTGAAAATACATTCGTCGAATGAAAAATAAGAAAGGAAAGAGCACGTTGATTGTATTGTACCATATGCTCTCCAACAATAAGAAAGAAATCGAGAAAGAAACGTGTAGGGAGATCTCGGATATATTTAAGCGTAATAAGGTTGTAATAATGGGGGGTTTTAATTTTCTAAATATTGATTGGGACGACCACAGTGTTAACGAATTGGATGGTGAAGAATTTGTCAAATGTGTTCAAGAAAATTTTCTTCATCAATATGCGGATGATTCTAACAGAGAAAGAGCTAAACTAGGCCTTCTTTTGTGCAATAGGCAGGGCAAGTGACTGAAGTAAACGTGAGGGAATGTTTTGGGTTTTGCAATCATAACTCTATTAGTTTCATAATGGTTATGGAAAATAATAAACCTTTCATTAATGTTCGCTTTAATTCGAGTACCATACATTTTAATGGCATTGAACATGTTTAATTGGAGTAGACTGTTAGCAGGTAAAACGATGTCTGACAAGTGGGAGGCATTCAACAGTGTGACGTTGGGAATTGAGAGTCATTATGTCCCTGTTAGAGTGAAGGGTAATGCTGGTAAAATTAAGGAACAATGGACAACTACAGTTATTGAGCTTTTATTCAAGAATTAAAGAAAACCTTACTCTAGATATAGACAACTTTATTCAATTTTATCTTTTAGTCAATATAAAGGGTGTGGGGCTTAATCTGCTATTTGTCAATCTCTTGACCCATTTGCTCAAGATCCTTTTGTATTCTTAGAAAACCTTCTTCACTGTCCACGATGCCACCAGTTTTGGTGTCATCCACAAACTTACGAACCATGCCTTCGATATTCTCAAATAATTTACATAAATGACAGACAATGAAAACCCAGAACCAACCTTTGTTGAACACTGCTGAGCATAAGCCTTCAGTCGGAAAAGCAACCACCCCCCATTACTCTCTGTCTCCTGTCATGGCACCAATTGAAAGTTCTGAAGAGAAACCCCACAGCTTTGGCAATATCGAAGCAGAGAAAAATGGAATTAATTCTTTTTGAGTCTAACATAACTTGTTCAGAATAGGTTCATATAAGACTCGATATGTTAACTCTGTTTCTCTGCTCAGATTCTGCATCATCTGTTGCATTCCTCCTTCATATTGCATTTGTATTTCAGATTTCCACTATCTTTAATATTTTCCTTTTTCTTGATTGCTCTGGATGTTGAACCCGATTATATTTGGACAATATGCTCCATTCCTGTTCCCATCACTTGTGCCAGTGACACATATATTGCACTGGAGTCTGTTTCTTCTGTAAGTTCTGAAAATAAATGCGTGGATCTCATCAAAGTGATTTTGATTGAAAAGGCCTTTTAGAGACCGCTACACTTGATGAAAAAATAGGAATAGTTCATTAATTATGATATTTTCTGTGTGTTTTATGACTAAACTTTTCTCCTCAGTTTCTGAACATTTTCAATATATTTCTCTGAATAAGTACAATAAAGGTGGTGGTCATTCAGCCCATCATCTCTGTACCAGCTCGGTATGACCTGTATTCTCACTCTTACTCTGCTGTAACTCACTATAACGAAATACATTTTGTTATCTATGTCTGTTTTTATTTCTGAATATCCCGTCCAGATATAAACAATCTTAACAACCCGTATAACCTGTGTTTAAACAGTCGATATATAAAATATAACTATGTACTTCACATTTAAAATTGCCCTATTCCATTCGCATTGTTGTTCAACATTCCATATACCAGGGGTCATCTGTTATCTTGCTCTGCATTGCATTTCATTCCATTTGTCAGAAACAGTGATGGCTGAATGCTAGTGACTGGGAGATATTGCTGCACTCCCCTCAGGTCACCCCAGCCACTGGCCGCAGCCCTTTCTGTCTCATATTCATTCCATCCCTTACTCATTATTTATGACTTTTAATAAACAAGGGTATTGTATGTGGTTAGGGACCAGTGCCGACCCGTCACAACATTCTTAAGCACGTAGCCCAGTCCTTAATGTTGCCATTTGTTGAAGGTAAGTGTACAGTGGATATTCCCAGAGTGAATTAGTTGGTCTGACTGCCGACTTTTAAACAAACAGAATGGATTTGCAAAAATAAGGAATGAAACACAACGAACCGAAAATAACACACCTGAATAATTCATCCTATCCAAAACTAACAGGCTAAGACCAATTAATGATGCTAATCCAAATTACTTGCAACAATCCTAATAAACAAACCCCTGAGCATAAAGCGTAAAAAATACCCCAAAAAGCTTATAGGTTACAAGGTCATAGAGCTGAAGGAGGGGGAGAGCGTCTAGTTTCAACACTGAACCTGACTTAACTAACTCTCGAACTGAGCTGACCTGTGCAGCTGGAGACCTGGCCACATCCCCTTGATTGCACCAGTTTTTTTTTAAGGCTTGAAAGCCCTCTGCCGAGGCATTATCGGTTAGGTTACAAACAAAGGACCCCAATGAAGCATTCAATATTCAGACATGTTGGAACATTGGAACGTTTAGAAGCTCTCTGAAAAAAAAAATCAAGGACAACATAACCTTATAAAGAGATCCCCTGTGTGACAACTCCCCCAATATAAAACCAAATCTTCAATATCCAAAGATGTCTTCAGTTTTCGAAACCACCAAAAATAGTGGTTCATACTCTAAAATGCGCATATACATTTGTTACAATAAACATACTAACAGGCACAACTACATCCAGATTCAGTGTGTGGTACTTCCATCATTGCGTGCCTCCATTTGTCACTCAAGTCTCAACAATGCATTCATATTCATGTTTTCAAGATCTCCACGTGCACAATTTTCAAATTGAATGGCTGTAACAACAGGTCTGAGCTAAACAGTCTCGCATTTTTGTCCTTAAATTTCTCCAAAAAGCCTTCATTAGGTTATGATCAGTGTAAATGTTTGTCTCTGATAGGTTGCTGGCAACGTAAACACTGAAATGTTGTCGTGCCAACAGAAAGCTCACAGTCTCTTTCTCAACTGTTGAATATTTCTACTAATGAACATTCAACTTCTTGGAGAAATACCCAATAAGTCTTTGTGTCTTTTTGTCGTCTTCCTGCAGGAGCCCAGCACCGAAATCCACATCATTCGCATTTAAATCCAACTTGAATGGTTTTGCATATTCCGGTGTGTCTGATCGTGGGGCAGTGGTTAACATTAATTCAAATTCTGTGAAATGCCTTCTGACAGTCCTCTGTCCACTGAAACTTCTTGCCTTTCTTTAACAATTCAGTGAGTGAAGCAGTCACACTGCGAAAATGAGGCACAAACATTCGAAAAAATCCACTTAGTCCCAGGAACTGTTTCTTTTGTCAACAGTATGGGAAATTCCCCAATCACCTTCACTTTTAAATCGCATGGCGCTGTTTATCTATGTCCAATAGCATGGCAAAGGAAGGTGACTTTTGCTTTGGCAAATTCACTTTTCGCTCGGTTTACCACCAAGTCTGCCTTCCGAAGTCCATCAAACAAGTATGATAGATGCTGTAATTGCTCCTTCCATGAGTCACTAAAAATCACAAGGTCATCAATGTAAACCACCGGTTGGATAATCCGTCAATTTATTGGTTAGTCCCTGAAATGTGGCACATTTTTCATTCCAAATGTAAGTTCCTTGTCCCACATTTTCAACACAGTCTTCCAACCGTGGAACTGGGTATGCATCAATGTTTTTAACTGCATTGCCGTTACGTTAGTCCACGCATAATCGTTGGGTACCATTTGGCTTTGGCACCATGACTATTGGTGATTTCCAGTCTCTGTAACACATGTTGATTATGTCATCTTAGAGCATGCATTCAATCTCCTTCTGAACCTGTGCCAACTTTAGAGGATTATGCCTGTAAGGATGTTGGTTAATCGTAACAGCATCTCTTACAGCTACATTATGCACAATTAGGTGAGAACTTCCAAGTACATATCTGCATATCTCCCCATGTGATAGTAATAACTCTTTCTGGTCATTTCGATTTTTCTCAGAAAGGTAACTCAATCATTTATCCCAATTTTAGACAACTACCTCATTGTCCACTTTAATTTGAGGAATATCCGATTCAGAATCCTCTGAAATTGTTTATTTTCTTCTGTGCGGTAATCATTAACACCTTATTCTCTGGCTTTCCTCACCTGTCAAAGTACCTTTTGAGCTTATTCACATGACATACGCTGTGAGATTTCTTTCTTTCTGCAGTCCCTATCAAGTAGTTGCCCTCACTCAATATCCGTTGTATTTGATAAGGTCTACTAAACCTTGCTTTTCAAGGTTCACCTATAACTGGAAGAAATAGTAATACCTTATCCCTGATCGCAAAATTGCACTTTTTAAAAACATTTCCCGTCCACTTCCTGTTTTATTGCATGTTGCAATACTTTTAAGTGCTGTCTAGCCAACTCCCCAGCGCAATTAATAGTCCCTTAAGTTTTGAGACCGAATCCAAATGTGTGGCCTTTGAACTCTGATTTGTTTTTTTCTCCTTAATCAATTTTAATGGTCCTCTCACTTAATGCCCCAAACATAATTCCAATGGAATGAATTTGCTCTGTTAATTTGGGGCATTCCTGATCACAAAAAGTGCAAATGGAATTCCCTAAATTTAATCATCTGGATAATCCTGATTATAAGCCCTCAACATGGTGTTTAATGTTTAATGTCACATTTTTAGCGCTCCTTGCAATTTTGAATGGTTTGCAGTAGATTTGAATTGCGTAATCCTAAGACATTATCGTGATAAATTAGATGTAAAGTTTGAACCTAGATCCCACTGTATCTTCATTGGTAGTCCGTATCTTTTTTTTTTATAAAAGAATAATTCCTTTCTAATTCTTTTAGCTGTGATACTGCATCTTGGGATGGCCTCTGGAAATCTAGTGGATGCATCCATTATTGTTAACAAATACTGATGGCCACCTTTTTGTTTGCGGTCGGAAACCTAGCCAATCAATTAAGACTCCTGTAAAAGGTTCCTCAAATGCCGGAATAGTTAAAATAGGTGCAGATTTTATTATCGCTTGAGTTTTTCCAATTACATGACATGTATGACGCGTCTGGCAAAATTCAACTGCATCCTGTTGCGGTCCAGGCCTGTAAACTGTCTCTGTATTCTTCTGTTTTTTTCATAACTCCTAACTGACTTCTACATGGTAACTCATCCACCATTCGCATCTCCTCCTTTCTGTACCTCATTGGCAATATGATTTGATGAATCTCTTCCCATTTCTCATCTCCTTGAAAATAGTTACTCTCGATTTCCTCTTTTGGACATCATTTTTAAGGTAATAACACTTAGGGATACATTCAAAATTCCTAACGTGTATGCTTTTTGATGCAACTGCTTTAAACTTTTATCTTTCTGCTGTGACTCAATTAGTTTAGCTGAGCAAAAAATATTTACATGATCACCTATTTGCTCCTGTTTTGTCTCAACTTTCTGATGGAACAAAGTATCTGCTCATGCCACTTAAGCTTCCTTAACTTTACGTTTTTGTTATTTTCTGTTTCAACTGGTGACATTGGGACTTTATTACCCATAATCAGGAATGTTTCCAGGATAAGATTCCTACATTGATTCAGTTGTCTGTATATCCACTGGCTTTTAAACGAGAGTAGCAGTAATCCAACCACTGAATCAGCTATATTTTCTGCAAGGAGAAATTTTATTCCTGGAGCTGAGAGTTTGTCCAGTACCCCTACCACAATTTCCCCACACTTTTCTGGACAAACTATGCACACTTTACATACTTTTGCGCATTTTGGCTCATGGTGAATTCCCTCTTGCAGTGCGTTTTCTGGAAATATTCCTTCAGGAGTACATATCTCCTTACCTTTTCACAGAGGATCCTGTGTCTCTTAATATTGCATCCTCTTTACTTGCCCTATGTGAGTAAAATTTCCCTTTGCAGGTATATTTTCTAAGCAGATCTGGCACTTCCTCCTTAAAAAACTTCCAATCAGCTTGTACACTCTGATGCAGCTTTCTAGCTTCCACTGTGCTTTCTGTTACCTCTCCAACAAAACTCCCAGACTTATCTTTTTTCCTGCATCTGGGTGTTTTTTTCTGAACCCACCAAAACAGTGATTTCATTTGTCCTAATTTGTTGCAATGAAAACACCAGAGCTTTTTATCTTCTTTGCCTCCTTCACGTATTGCCTTTTTACCCTGTGGTAAGTTCTTCACCGAGATCTTTATCTCGCTTTCTACGTGGGGATTTCTCTTTGCCACAATTTCTATCCATCATGGACTGAAATTGATTCTGGAAGCCAAAACAAGTTTTATAATCATAATCACTAGTCATAATCATCAGCCACTTCAGCTGCCAGTTTTGGCTTTATAACTCTATGATCTTCCAAATAAGTATGCACTATATGAATGCTTAAACACCTTCAAAGCAATTGTCTCTCGAAGAGCATCGTATGTTTGCTCTCTTTTTAAAGCTCTTATCCATCTATTAAAATTACTTTGTTTGATCCTTTCAAACTCAACATGTGTTCGACCAGGATCCTTACATAAATTCCTGAAACGTTGTCTGTAGGCTTTTGGCACATGCTCATATATATGTTTTCCTCTCCTCATACTCCCCAGATCCCTCCGTTGATAGTGTTGCACATACCTCACTAGCTCTACCTACAAGTTTTGTTTGGGTCAACAAAACCTACATGGTCACTGGCCACTGAAATTCTTTAGTCACTTTCCTACTCATCAAATTTAGGCAAGCTGTGAATATATTGAAATCAGGCTTTGAACGACAATGGGATTGCCCATCCTCAGTCTGTTCCTCACTAAGCTTACCTTCAGCCCTCACCCTCATCTTTTAACACTGTCTTTCCATTCTAAGTGTCCATCTCTGAAGCTCAAATGCTCCCTTTTTCTTTCCTACTAAAGCTATTTTTTTTCTCTTTCCTCTGCTAAACCTATTCGTTATCTTTTTCCTCTTGTGACTTTAGTGGTAGCTCAAACTGCTTCATCTCTGCTTCTAACTCAAGCTGCTTCTTTTGCGATTGAAGTTTAGTCATCCCACAGATCCTGATGGCGTTTCCAGCAAATTGGAATGCAGAACTACTGCTGCATCCATCTCATCTTTCCTCACATCAGACGGTAGCTTTAACTCCCTTTGTCTACTCATTCCCGCAGCTTGGACTTACGTGCATTTTGTAAACCCCCCAAGGTCACTTTCTCCACCTCCAAAACAAGCTTGGTTCCTGCAAGAACCATTGCTATCTGAAGGTCTGTTTACTCACCTAATCAACACACGAAATAAGAGACAATGACACCTGCCACTCAATGTCTAAATTCTGCAAAGGCCCCCTAATTTGTTGCGGATCAGACCCGATACCTCAAAACATTTTAATAGGTAGCCCGGACCTTAGATTTGCTATTTTTTGAAGGTTAGTGTAAAGCTGATATTTCCAGAGTGAATGCGCTGGTCAGACTGCCGAATTTTATACAAATGACATTTATTTGCCAAATTACCAAATGAAATATAAGGAACCGAAAATAGAATACCTGAATAACGTATCGTATCTGAATCTGATAGGCTATCCCGATTTAAGGGTGATGTTCCAATATACTTGCAACAATCCCAATAAACAGAACCCCTTAGCACCAAGGGTAAAACTGACACAACTGCTTACAGGTTATAAGATCAGAAGGGCAGAAGGAGGCAGAGAACATCCAGTAACCCTGACTCAACAAACCCCAGAACTGATCTAACCTGTCCACTTGTGGGAGCTGGACAGGTCCTCTTGATTATACAGGCTACTTTTCAAGACTTGAAAGGCTTCTGTATGAGGCATTATGTGTTAGGTATAAACAAAAGGACCCCAACGAACCTTTCGAAATTATGAGATATTGGAATCCTGGGTCGTTTAGACTCTCTTTAAAAAAAACCAAGGACAACATAACCCTGTAAAAGGACTAGCTTTGTGAGAACATGCCACATTTGGCTTTGGACTGAATTCCAAAAATTCTTACTGCTTTGAAGACGATATAATGCATGAAGTTGTTTGTTAGTTTTCATAAAACGGTACTCAATCATACTGTGTGTTGAAGCTTCAGCATGGTCACGAGTGGAATCTCCAGACAGATCCACACTTCCTGTGTATGGTCAGGGCAAATACATCCACTGAGAATCTGTTGCTTGGCGACTGTACTAGTCGAGGAGAGACCAGCATGGAAACCAAGTCTAGATTGTGATTTTTTTGTGGATGGTGATGATGGAGCGTTCAGGTGGTTACAGTATTGCAAATGAACAACACAGCAGAATCATCTAGCCTGCGATAAGAAAACGTCCATAATTCTTCCTCACAACTAACTTCACGAGAGCAATTGGTGATGGGAGATGTGACCATTAGCCAGCAATGTCAACATTCAATTCAATCCAATTGTTATTTTGAACTGAAGGTCGAATTCTGAAAGAAATTATCTGGATCTGTTTGTTCAGTGCCTGTGATTGATGTCAGTCTCCATGGATCCGAATTATGTCACTGGATGGTTTTCCTCTTCTATTAGTACCGGGCGTCTTCCAATGCTTTATCCCATTGTTGCTGCAGATGCATCCTCTCCAACACTGATAAGGATCAGCAGTTGCAGAAACAGGGAGAGGAGAGATCAGAATCAGAGTACCATAGGCTGGAATATTCCAACAATGGACCAGGATCTGAGAACAGTAGACTGGAATGTTTCAACAATGGATCAGAATCTGAGAACATCAGACTGGAATATGCCAACAACGGATCAGAATCTGAGAACAATAGACTGGAATGTCGCACCAATGGTTCAGAATCAAAGAAATGTAGACTGGAATGTTGCAACAATGGACAGGAGTTTACTTTTGGGTCTTTGGTATCTTTCCTGGTTTTGGGACTTATTACCAGACAGGATATTAGGTGTACTGTGGATTACTCAGGCTGGTTACTATCCCATGCTCGCTATTGTTGGTGTTCCTGGTAAGTCTCCCCATCTCTATCGATTTATTAATCCCATAAGCCATGGTGAACTTCAGTGCTATTTCGGTTATCTATGTTTAGTAAAGACTGAAACTATTGTCTTCAGTTTCAAATGCAAATCCATTCATTCTCCACAAATTTCAGAACCACCCACACTCCCACCCTCACAAACATCTGAGAACAAGACTGTTCACACTCCCGAAAAACCCATTTGCCCCGAATTGATTTATGTCTTGGTATTCTCTCCATCACTAAAGCTACCCACTACCAACTCAATGATATCCCCAGACCCTATCTTGACGTCAGTGCAGGTGATAAACCATTAACTATAACTTGGTAAAAGTCAGACTTTATGGTTACTGTTCTCTTCTAATCGCTCTTTCCGTTACAAATGTCCCCATCAAAATCTTGTTCTTGTTTGTAAAATAAATTCATGACAGGGACACTGTGTCAGAATAGTAATGTCGATGGCCACGTAATTCAGTGGTCCAGATATCTACGCTATGTACGCTGTTTCAAATCTTATCTCAGATGATGACAGAACTTAAATTCCAATGAGAAGAACTGGAAATAAAAGTGAATTTTACTAATATAATCCCACCAGCATTTTGTCAAGAAGTTTACCTATTTCATTGTTATCCTTTGGTGAAGAAATCTCGCATTATTGCCTGATCTGCATTAAGACTGACGTCAGACCCAATACCGTAAGGAATGGCCTCACAGAAAAAGGCATTTAGTGAGGTCCACAAATGCTGCTCTACTAGTGATGCAGACATCCCATGCAATAACAACATGCAAGGTAGAGGAAAAAAATACAAAGTATGATACTAGAGATCAGAAACAAAAGAAACGAGTAAGTGCCAGAGAAACTGAACAAATTTGGCAGCCTCAGATCGAGAGAATAATAGAAGTGACATTTTGCGTCCAATCACCATACATCAGAACTGAATGCATCTGGGAAATAGTGCGTTTGATGTTTATGACATGGATGACTGCTGTGAAAGGGAGAAGAAGTGAGTTGATTAGATAGAGAAAGAGAGAGGTAGAGAGAAAGAAACAAAGAGAGGGATTGTTGATGATCAGCTGGAATGGAAATAAAAATCCAAACGAATCTTATTTATTTTTCTCCTGTTCCCATATTACTGAAATTCTTGCCCATGTAAGGTGTACATCAAAGTCCCGGTTTGAAGTGAGTTATGTCCCTTTGTCTCTCTTCCTTGAGTGTGATCATCGTCTTTTATTCAGTAATGGGATGCTGGGCCAGTATTTAATTCCCTTTCCTCATTGTCCTTGAGAAGGTTTTGGTGAGCTGCCTTCCTGACCCACTGCAGTCTGTTGGCTGTAAGTAGTCAGTGCTGAGGTCCATGCGGTTTCATTTCTTTTAGAATTTGTAGTGAGTGATATAACTGAGCGGCTGGCTTGGCCATTTCAAACTACAACTGTGTGTTAACCACAGTGCTGTGGGTCTGGAGTCACATGTACGTCCGACCGGATGAAGATGGTAGCTTTCCTTCCTTGAAGTGCATTAGTGTGCCAGGTAGGACAAACACAATGCTTTCATTGTTTAATTTGATTCTCAATTCCTGATATTTTATTGAATGCAAAATCTAACATTTGCCGTGGTGGGATTCGAATCCGGGGTCTGAGTTATCACCTAGGTCCCTGGGTTAACCTTACAGGGATAATACAGCTAATGGTAAACGTGGTGTTGCTGTTGGCGTGGCTGTGCTTAAAACATAGCATTTTGCAAGGCAACAAAGTGATTTAGCAAAACATATCATCCTTCACATTTTGTAATAATGAGAAGGCGAGATGATGAGAAGTGAAAAGGAGGTGGATGTCCTTGGCCATGAGCCACTGACAGAATTCATACAGAGCAGTTAGTAATGAGTATCATGTTGTTCACAAACATGTCAGCAGCCACACTCTGACAGGGTTGGTCATTCTCAAAAGCTTCTGACCTCCATGCCGAAGACTAGCCTGTCTTCTCGGAGATGGAAGATGCCTCCTTGGGACATGGCACAAATCATCCACTGTGCCTCCTTACCATCAGCAAACCATGTTAATATAACACGCGTGAAACATTAGCAAAGGAGCCAGAAGAAACAGCATGGAGCAGTCTGTCTGTGCAATCTCTGCTTCATTGGTTTGTAAAGTTGCAGCATCGATGACATCCTCCTATTTCCGTGTAACAGTTTGGAGGGGCTGAATGGCCTCTTTTGTTCGTGTGTCAGTGTCTCAGGTGGCTGAATGTCCTCTTCCTCGTTCCAGGGAAGAGGTTCATTATGAGGTGACCGGTGGTAGCTGCATATCTGCGTGTTGTGCTGACTAGATACCTTATCTTCCTGTGTAATAATAGACAAACAGGAGGCTGGAAGAAACAGCAATCAGGCAGCATCAGGAAGTGTTGAAGTCAACATTTCAAGTATATCCGTTCTTCAGTACTGCGAGTGGGGGTAGGGGGAACTGCAGATAAAGAGGGAAAGTAGTGGTTGGGGTGGGGAGAGCAGCAGAATGGTGAGTTAGGGGATAGGTGGACACAAGTGGTGGGTGCAACGTAGTTGGTCGATGGGAGGGATGAATACAGTTGGGAGCTAGACGGTGGGGTCTTTTGGTAGAATGGAAGGGAGGAGGCGGGCTGGGAAGGTTATTTCAAATTGGAGAACTCAATGTTGAGTCCTCCAGGCTGTAGGCTAACCAGGCAGAAGGTAAGATGTTGTTCGTCCAATTTACGGTCTGAATCACTGTGGCAACAGAGGAACCCAAGGAGGTCATGTTGGAAACGAATTGGGAAGGGGAATTGAAATGGGTGGTGACTGGGAGCTCAGGTCAGTCCCTTTGGACCGGACTGTGATGCTCGGTGAAATGTGCACTTAGTTTACATTGCTCTCCCCGATGTAGACAAGACCACATCAGGAGAACCTAATGCTGTAAACTAGGTTGAAGGAGAGGCAGGTGACCTCTGTTTTACTTGGAAGGACTGTTTTGGGCCTTGGATGAGGTGAGGGAGGTGTGTGCCAGCAGGTGATGTATTTTATTTTTCATCTGCAAGTGTCAGTTGCCCATGGGAATTGACAGGTTTGGTGGGGAGTATGGCACGAACCAAAATTAGTGAAGGGATCAGTCCTTGTGGAAGATGTGCCAGGTGATGGGATCCAAACTAGTTTACTGTATCTGCCATTCCTGATGTGGTCTTCTCTATATCGGGGAGACCAAAGGTAAACTAAGGGGAATGGTTTGCTGAGCATCTCAGCTGGTCCTGTAAGGGCTGACCTGACCTCCCAGTCACTGCCTATTTCAATTACACCTACCAATCCTATTCTGAGATGGCCATCCTTGACCTCCTCCATTGCCACAAACAACCAAAGCACATATTGGAGGAACAACGCTTCATTTTCCACCAGTGTAGCCTACAGCTGGGGGTCTCAACACCAAGTTCTCCAATTTCTAGTAACCTCCCTTCCAATCCCCCGACCTCCTGCTTAGCCCCTCCCCTTCTGTTCCTCTGATCAACCCATCTTGCAATTGTCAACTGGATTCATTTTTCCCATTGACCAACCCGGTGGTACGCTCTACCTGTGTTCCCTACCACAACAAGTCGCCGTCTCCTACTTCCCCAACTCGCCTCTTTATCAGTACACACACTTGCCCCCACCCCCAGACATGAAGAAAGGTTATACCCAAGATGTGGACTTTTTCACCTGATGCTGCCTGGCTTGTTGTGTTCTTCCAGTCTCCTGAATTCCAACATTTGTCGTTCTTTTTAAAATCTCTTCTTGTGTAATAGGTAAGAGAGAGTGAATGCGCTGTGCCTCCACTTATCCAATAGCTTTATGGGCTGAATGGCATTCTCATATTTCTGTAAAACCAGCTGGAGATGTTGAATGAGCTTTTCATTTTTAGTCCTGTGGAAATGTTCAGGGTCCAGCAGTGCTGTTACATGAATGTTGCCTACACATTAACAGCATGAGCTTGAATGTTGTCCATGTTTTGCTGTTTTATGCGATGTTTTCTGAGTATCCTCACTTCTGATCGAATGACGGAGAGTAAGACGTTGCTGAAGCAGCTGAAGATGTTTGTGTCGAGGAAGCTACCCGAAGGATCACCCACAGAGATATCCAGGGATTGATCTCCATCAGCCACATGGTGCTCCGAATGGTCCAAACACTTGGGAGTTTACAACTGATTCCAATTAGGTGCAATTTTATTCAGCCTCCTTGACATTTTGTTCAGTCATGTCCTGTTTGGGCCAATCATTCTGACGCTGTGTTCATAGCTTTTGATTTGGAGATGCGTGTTTTACTGGGGTGTACAAAATTAAAAATCACACAACACTAGGTTATAGTCCAACAGGTTTAATTGGAAGCACACTAGCTTTCCGAGCGTCGCTCCTTCATCACGTGAATGCGGAGGGCTCAATCCTAACACACAGAATTTAAACCAAAAATTTACAGTGTGAAGTAACTGAAATTATACATTGAAAAATTGATTGTCTGTTGAGTCTTTCATCAGTTTGAATATCATGGTATTTCAATGTTATAATTTCATTTACATCACATTAAAGTTTTGCTATAAATTCTGTGTGTTAGGATTGAACCCTCCACCATCACCTAATGAAGGAGCGATGCTCCGAAAGCTAGTGTGCTTCCAATTAAACCTGTTGGACTATAACCTGGAGTTGTGTGATTTTTAACTTCACAGCTTTTGTTCATGTCAAAGGCCAAGGTAAATATGTGGGGACTATTTCCTTCTGTCAGAGGATAGTGACTGTTGGGGCCTCTCTATCCCAGACAACTACATCTGAGAATGTTTGAGGGAGCACTGTGGTGTTAATGAATTTTGACACGTCAGGGAGTTAAGGGCTACAAAGAATTGGGCATGAAAGAGAAATTGCGGCCAAGAAAGATCAGCCCTGACCTTACTGAATGGAAGGACAGGCTTTACGGGCTATATAGCCAGGTATTATTAGACTAAACCCTATAGTCCAGTCACTTTATTGCCTCTTCCATTACCTGTGGTACTTCAAGTAGCTGAATAGGTTGATACTGTTGCTGCATGATCTAAACTGGGTCTCGTTCTATCGACTGGAGGGACTGATTGGTCTCCTCCTGCAAATGTATGTCATGGTCCAGAGGCTGAGAAGCCACATCCTGTTCTGGTGTAACTGAAATCCATATAGACCAGATCGATCACCATTGGAAAAAGTTATCACTGAAGATGCTGGTGATCAGAATTGAAGAGTGTGGCATTAGAAAAGCCCAGCTGGTCAGCCAGCATCCGAGAAGCAGGAATATCGATGTCTTGGACATTCCTGATGATAAACTTGCGACCAAAACATCGATCCTCCTGCCCCTCGAATGCTACCTGACCTGCTGTGCTTTTCCAGCACCACATGTTTGGATGTCTACCTGCCCGCCCTACTCAACATTCCTGGTCACATCATCAAAGAATTTTAACAAATTCATCAGGCGTGAACTTCCATTCACAAAGCCATTCTTCCTATTACTAATGAAACCCTGTTTTCCCAATGCATGTACATCTTATCCCTCACAATCTTCCCAAGTAATTTACCTACCACAGATATTAAGTTACTGGTCTGTATCTCCTGGACTTTGCTTTTCAGTCCTTCTTGAATAAGGGCACGACATCTGCTTTCCTCCGGTCTTCTGGGATCTCACCTGTGGTAACTGATGATCAAAATTATTAGCCAGGGCCCCCGTAAGTTCTTCTCTTGCCCCTGCACTGTTTTTGGATATATCTGAAAGGACCGTGAGATTTATGCAACTTCAAACATTCTAGTAGATCCAATACCTCATCTACTGTGATATGGACTGTCCCTTAGTTATCACCAATAATTTCCCCAATTTCCCAAGTACTCATGTCTTTCTCCACGGTAAACATAGAGGAGAAATATTTGTTGAGGACATCGCTCATCTCTTATAGTTCCACACAAACATATCCATTTTGGTCTTTGAGGGGTCCTATTCTCTCTCTAGTTACTGCTTTTCCTTTAATATACTTAAAGCACCTCTTTGGATTCACCCTGATCTTCTCAGGCAAGGTTATCTCCTGCCCCTTTTTTCCCACCTGATTTCCTTCTTCAGTTAACTCCTGTATCTCCTGTACACCTCCAGGGGTTCGCTTGATCCCAGCTGCCTCTACCTGAGCCACGCCCCCACATTTCTTTTGGTAAAAGCCTAAACATCTCTTGTCATCAAGTGTACCTCATTCCTGTCAACTTTCCATTCACCTCACAGGAACATATAGATCTTAAACTCCCACTTGCTGGAGGTCCCTTTGCCTGCAAACAGACTACTCCAATTAACCCCTGCAAACTCCTGTCTGAGTCCATCAAAATTAACCTTGCCCTAATTTAGACCTTGAATCTGTGTACCAATTTTTTTCCCTCTCCATAATTATTTTAAAATTAAGAGATCTATGGTCACTGGTCCCAAAGTGCACATCCACTGTCACGTCACTCACCTGTCCTGACCTATTTCTTAAGAGTAGGACAAAATTTGCTCCTTCCCAATTAGGATCTTCTACATTCTGCTTAAGGAAACTTTCCTGACACAATTAATTCATTCCATCCCATCAAATCCCTTAATGCTCTGGCAGTGCAATTCTGTGTTATAAAAAATATTGAAGTCCCTATTATGACAATCCAAATGTTCCTGAAAGTCTCCGCAATCTCTCTACATATTTTTGTTCCTCCAATTTCTGTTAACAATTTGGGTGCCTATCGTACAACCCCAATAATGTCACCATCCCCTTCTTATTTCTTAATTCCATCCATAAAGCCTCATTGGATGATCCATCTGTTATTTTATCTCTGATCACTGCTGCGATACACCCTTTATTCAGAAATGCAACTCCCCTCCTCTCGTTCCACAATCCCTGTCCATCCTAATGCATTTAACCCTGGTACACTATGCTGTCAGTCCTATCCATCCCTCAGCCATGTTTCTGTAATAGCTAGACTATCGAGCGCTGATAACCTATCCACACCCTGAATTCATCGGCCTTAACTGTCAGCCCTTTTGCTCTGAAATAAACACAATTTAATCCTTAGGCATTTCTTGTTCCCTATCGTTTTCCAGCCTGATATGTCTCCTCAACATATTATTTTTGATTACTGTATCTTCTTCCAGCCTATCACTTTCCTCCCTGCTCTTGAGGATACCACCATGGCTACAGATGCTTTCCCCTGAAGAGTCATTTCCTGACACCCATCTCCCATCTCCCAGCATACACAAAACCAGTATCCAGAATCGTGTACTTGGTTTTGAGAGGAATGGCCATATGGCTCCTCAACGTACTATGTTTGATTACTGTATCTCCATCCAGCTTCTCACTTGCTTCCCTGCTCTTGAGAAGACCACCTCCTGCCAATCTCATTTAAACACTCCCCTGTTGCACTAGCAAAACTGGCTGAGAAGATATTGATCCCCCTCCAGTGGATGTGCCACCAGTCCCTCCTGAACAAGTCAACTCTGTCACAGAAAAGCTCCCAATGGTCTAAAAATATGAATCTCTCCCACTGCATCAATTCTTTAGTCATGTATTTATCTTCATATCCTCCTATTCTTACCTTCAGTAGCTCATGACACTGGAAATAATCTGGAGATCATCACTATTGAGGTCCTGGTTTTTAACTTTTCTCCTAGATCTCAGTTAATTATTCTATAGAATCACATTCCTCTATCTAACCGTGTCATTTGTACCATCGTGCACAATGACTTCTGGCTGCTCACCCGCCCCCTTGAGAACTTTCTGCAGCCACTCAGAAACATCCTGGATCCTGAAACCTGAGAGGCAACACACCATCCTAGTTTCCCGTTTGAGGCCAAAGAATCTCCGATCTGTCCCCCCTAACAATCAAACCTCCTATCTCTAAGACCCTGTTTACCTTTATCCTTTCCTGCTTCTTCACAGATCCAGTGCATCCATCTTGGCTACTGCCACTTTTCCCGACCAGTCATTCCCTGACACCTATCGCCCATCCCCCAACATACACAAAACCAGTATCCAGAATGGTATACTTGGTTTCGAGAGGAGAAGCCACAGGAGATTCCTGCACTTTCTGTCTACTCCCTTCGCCATTCCTGGTGGTCGCCCAGCTACTATCTGCTTGGAACACGACAGGAAGCAAGGAAAGCCTGTTGGATTAAATTGTTTTTAATTAAATGGAACTGGGCTATCAGATAAGGCAGATGAACGCAGGGCGTGGATCTTTACATGAGACTGGAATATTATAGTCCTTACAGAAACATGGCTAAGGGAGGGACTTGGGTGTGATCACCTCACTAAAGCTTTTATCTGTGAAGTGTTCCATATCTCGGATGATCCAGAGTGCTCCTGAACACGAGGAGCTGCAGGAGTTGCAGCAGGGTGCACTGCCCACACGTGTAGTCATCATGGACAATGGAAATCTCCCTGAGCTCTCACAAACCAAGGAGGAACAGGCAACTGCCCTAACTGCCATCTCCATTGCTGTCAGACTAGCGTTAAGAGTTTACCTGAGCTTAACTTTACCTTTTGCTGAACCGCTGCTCACCAATGTCTCTGGAACCGAAGCATTACTACCTATTCGGCCACTCACAGTACGTTAATAGACCACTCCACATTTAGGTTTGGTTAAGGAAGGATGGAGACACTACGTGATGTATTGTTTGGGCCTTAAGCACTCCTAAACACCAGGCCCATGCTTGGATTTGGAGGGGTGGGGGTGGGGGTTGTAATGCTGAGGTCTTCCTCCTAGTAGTGGTGACTGCGCTGATGCAAATATTCACCCTGACAGCCCATCCGCGTTGGCGCAGTCCTCTGGTTTTTTTCGGTCTACTAGTACTGCATTTATGAATTCCTTGTAACTACTGATTGCATTCGAAACTGTGTCTCACTCCGGAGCGAGAGATGTTGATATTCCCGTAAGTACAGTCTATTAAAAAAAGGTTTGCCAATGGACATACGAGCGACAGTATGCCCATCCGCTCTCTGACTCTGCGTTTACTTTCAATTAGGGTACATTTATTCTGATAACATTCCATTCCATTTTCCTGCGTTTTCCCTGTAACCCTTGTTTAAAAATCTGTGGATCTCAGCCTTGAAGATATTTAGTTATCATTCCTCAACAGCCTTCAGAACTTTCTGCAATTGTTTCCCTCCCACTGATGTGAGACTTAGTGGTCTTTAATCCCATGGCTTTTTATCTAGCACACTGTGTGGAAGTTGAACCTACATTAGATGTTGTTCTGTTCGATCACACCACCTCTGTGGCCAGAGGCAAAACAAAATAAAACACAAAATGTAAGAGCCTGTAATCTCCTCCCTCATCTTCCACATCAGTCTAAGAGACAGTTCATCCAGATCTAGGGATTTGCCCACTTTTTATCCTGCATCAATTTGCAATTATTCCTCAGCTTCTGACCAGGAACTGCTTCTCCAAAGTAAAGACCAATATGCAGTACGTGTTTGACATTCTCAGGCTCAATGCACAGGTTGACTCCTCGGTCCCTAATACTCCCTATTCTTTCGCATGTTACCCTCTTACCCTTAATGAACCGATAAAATGTCTTTGAATTCCTGATAATATTGCCCACTAATATTTTTATCTCCCCGCGTTTTGCTCTTTTACTTACTTTCTTGAGTATAGCCCTACACGTTTTCTCTACTCTTCTGGGACCTCCATTGACCTACTGACCTTATGCGTGCTTTAAGCTACTCTTTCATTTTTCATTCTGTTCTGAATATTTGTAAACATCCCATTCTCTCTGGGCTTGTTTTCCTAAATTTCATCTTTGTTGTAACATGTTGTGGTGACACCTTCATCAATTCCATTTTGAGCATGTGATCCCCACCACCCCCACGCTGTTCTGCTACAGTTTCACCCAGAAGTAACTGTACCGTGGCCAGATCCTGTATTTCTTTTGATAAGATCTTCCTCTACCATCCAAATTATTTTTATTTTTCAAAGCATTTTTCTTTTGGTCTTTTCCTTACTAAGATAAAAATGCTTGAGTCACGGTCAACTGGTCCTGCAATGCTCAGTCAATCCTGCCTGCAACACCGAACTGGCTTCGTTCCACAGTCAGGCTCGGCACAGCCCCACCCATTGTTGTCTCTGCTACATGTTTATATAAGGAGCTCTCTGGGATAAATGTCATGACATTTTTTGCCCTCTTAAAAATAATTATCACTGCCCTAATCAATGTTTGTAATTGAAATGCCCGAATATAATGATCCTATTATTGCATTTACACACCTCAGTGAATTGATTATGTACCTGCTCCGGTATTTTCTTTTATCTGGGGGTCTATAATATATCCCCAGTAGTGTGTCTGTCATTGATTTGAACCTAATTCCAACCCAAAAACCGTAATTTGAATGTCCTTCCAAGATATCATCCGTCCTTACTGCAGTCTTTGACTCCATAATTAATAAGGCAACACCACCTTGTCCTTTACCCCTCTCCTCTGCTGCCTATAGTTCTTGTACCACAGACTATTGAGTTGTCAGCTCTGACCTCCCTCAAACGCATCTACGTGATGGCAAAAATATCCGCTTCCCCATGTCACCTCGTTCCCTTATCAAATCTGAAGATCTGATAATATTCCCAGTATTATGGAAAAGGAATATAGCACCTGGAATACTCCGTACCTCGGAGTTCTTCAGCCAATTATTTTTTGTTATCAAGTTGCCTTTCCATGAACTAAAAATGTAACTCTGGGACTGAATAAATAATCGTTGAATTGTAATTTATTTTTAATTAATGTGTTAATCAAATGCAACGTTCCAGAACTGAACAATCAGCTTCAAATAGAATGAATTCCTGCTGATTAATTCCCTGCTCAGTGTGCAGCGGGATCAGCCCTCAGTAATGGAGAAAATGAGGACTGCAGATGCTGGAGATCAGGGTCGAAAAGTGTGGTGCTGGTAAAGCGCAGCGAGTCAAGCAGCATCCGAGGAGAAGGATAGTGAAAGCTTTGGGCATAAGCCCTTCATCAGGAAGGCATTGGTGTGTTCAATTCTTTTTCCACTGCATGATTCGTGGAATATTTGGAATTGTACTTGCTCAGGAGGGCGGCACTGTATATAGCCCTGAAATGGAAAGCAATCAATCAGTGGTTGGACAGGGAGTAGATAAAGTGAGGTGAAGTACAGAATGAGTGAAGTCCAAACATAAGGATAGATAAGTCCCCTGGACCAGACAGGAAGCATTCGAGGTTACCAGAGGAACTGAGGGAAGAGATTGCTGCACCTTTGGCGATGATCTTTGTGTCCCCAGTGTCCAATGAAGTACTGCATGATGATCGGGTGGTGGCAAAATTTATTCCCTTGTTCAGGAAAGGCAATAGGGATAATCCTGCGAAATACAGGCCAGTCAGTCTTACTTCAGTTTTGGGCAAATTATTGGAAAGGATTCTGAGAGACAGAATTTATGATTACTTGGAAAATCATAGTTTGATTAGAGATAGTTAGCATGGCTTTTTGATTTTCAAGTCATGCCTCACACAACTTATTGAATTCTTTCAGGATGGGATCAAACACATTGATGAAAGTAGAGCAGTGGATGTGATGTACATGGATTTCAGCAAGGTTACCATAAAATCGGCTCATTCAGAAAATAAGGAGGCATATGATACAGGGAAATAGGGAAATCTGTCTGTGTGAATACAAAATTGTCTGGCCTGTAGAAGAGTGATGGTGGTAGAACGTGGAACGTTTTCAGGCTGGAGCTTGGTGACCAGTGGCAGTCTTCAGGAATCCGTTCTGGGACTGCTGTTCTTTGTGATTTTTACAAATGACTTGGATGATAAAGTGAAAGGGTGTGTTCGTAACTTTTACGATGTAACAAAATGTTGCAGTTATGGATAGTGTGGAGGGCTGTTGTAGGTTGTAATTGGACATTGACAGGATGCAGAACTGGGCTGGTAAATGACAGATGGAGTTCAAATTGGATAAGTGTGAAGTGACTCATTTTGGAAGGTTGAAATTGAATGCACAATACAGGGTAAAAGTTAGGATTATTGGTAGTGTGGAGGACCATAGGGATGGTGTGTTCCAATTCATAGGACGCTCAATGTTGGTACCCAAGCTGATAAGGTTATGAAGATCTATGGTGTTTTCATGAGCGAGGGATTGAGTTTAAGATCCGCAAGTTTATGCTGCAAAGCCAAAAAGGTCTGGTGAGACTGCACTTAGTATATTGTGTTCAGTTCTAGTTGCCTCATGACTGGAAAGACATTGAGGCTTTGGAGAGGATGCCGGGGAGATTTACATGATGCTGCCTGGACTGGAGGGCAGGTCTTACAAAGAAAAGATGAGGGAGCTAGGGCTTTCTCCTTGGAGCAATGAAGAATGTGAGGTGACATGATAGAGGTGTATAAGATGAGGAGAGGCATAGGTAGAATGGATAGCCAGAGACTTTCTTGCAGGGTGGAAATGGCTATCTCGAGCGAGCATAATTTTAAGGTGATTAGAAGAAGGTTTGAGGAGTTGTCAGAGGTAGGTTCTTTACACAAAGAGTGGTGGGTTTTTGGAATGCACTGCCAGCAGCGTTAGTAGAGTCAGCTGCATTAGGGATATTTAAGTGAGTATTGGATAGGCACATGAAGGGTATTTCAGTTAGTCTGATCTTCGAGTAGGACAAAGTTCAGCAGGACGTCAAGGGTTAAAGGGTCTCTACTGTCCTGTACTGTTCTGTGTTTTATGTTTCACCCAGCCTGTGGATGCTTATCAATTGTTGAATGTGTGAGGGAGTGATCTGAGTGAGATGAGGAAGCTGGGGAGCGGCGTTATCCCAAAACTTCCAGTTATGTTGTTCATTGTTACATTCACCTGAATGTTAGTACAATATGTGTCGTGTCCTACACCAGGCAGGCTACGCCAAGTTCAGTTATTAATGTAATTCTTGACTTGTCATTTGCTGCTGTTTTCTTCAGATACAATCTATTGGGTAACTCATATATTAATCAGATGCTTGCTATGTTTCGTGAATTGAGCAAAACTAAGATGTCAACTATGATTATTCGACTGAACCTATAATCTCTGAAAAGAATTAGGTTGATTCTATATTTATGGAACAAAAACATAAACTCCTGTCAAGATTTTCTAACACAGAAATAAAGAATGTACATTTTATTTTGTATCGTACAAACAACATGAATGTAACTCTTTTGGCGATCAGAATTACACACACAATGTCAGGATTCAAAACAATGCATTGTCACTCCAACATTTTGAAAGTGGTTGGCTTCTGAATGATGACATATTCAGGGTAAGCAAATGATTGAATAATCAAATACAATTAGCGTTCTTATATATTTATATATAATCAATCAGTTTAATTTCTCAACGAAATTTACAAGCTTCAGCTATTTGTCAGCAAATTGGAAATGGCTATAGTTCAACATGCTCTGTGAATATTAAACTAAATAAATGATTTGTGCTATCAAATTTTAGTGAACAATAATTTGAAAACGTTTGACTTTTAGAAAGAATATTATTTAATTTGAAATGTAGACAGTGAACAAAAACGACGAACATATGATCGTGTGAGTGAAAAGTCAAACTTTTCAAAGATTTGTGCCAAAGCAATGACAGATTTGTTTGAGTAATTGGAATACAACATTTAAAATATTCATATTCTGAGCAATAATTAGACTATATAATGAAGCTGGCCTTGCAATAGTTGCATTTTAAATGCTTATGCTGCACTAAATAATCAGATATTCGTGAGAATTTAGAATGGGAAATAATCGGATACTGACTTTTATTCACAGCAGACACATGATAGAGTGTGTGCATCAACTCCAGGAATGTCTCCCAAGTCCCTCCCATTTGCCAGCCCTATCTCTGCAGCCTGTTAAATTCATATTTTCAAATACATATCCAATTCTATTTTTTAATGTTCATCCACAACTCTCCCAGGCAGTTCCTTTCCAAATCCTAACAACTCTCTCAATAAATAAGTTTTTCCTTATCTCATTCCTGGCTCTTTTGCTGACCAGCTTGAAATTAGACCTCCTTGATGCTGTGATGCCAAATAACGGAAACAGAGTATTCCTGTTTTACTCTACAACATTTGTTTCATACGTTTGAGCACCGTAATTAGTTCACATATTTGTCTGTTCTGCTGAAGTAAGAATAAGCCTTGCAAGAACTGTTACAAGCACTACATCGGAAAAAAAAACAGTCAGAAAACTAGCTACCTGGATACATGAAAAATAACTGGCCAGAAAAAAAAGACATGACCCACTATCACTAGTATTCTTACATACATTTGAGGAAGTACACGATTTAGACTGGGTCTGCATATCCATCTAGGACAAGCTCAACAGAGACACGCACGAGAATTACGAGAAAAATAGCATTCCAACCTGACCTCTCTCAATAAACACATCGATCTTGATTCCATCTAATACTCTCTGAGAAAAAGAACCGGACAAAAAATCACCAATACTGGAAATTATATCACTTAATCAAGGAAACGTAAAAATATAAATAGCAAGTGGGACATAATACCAGCACTTCACCAGAGGCTCACTAATAATGTTCCCTAGTACAGTGATGAACCACCTGAAAATGAACTCTCCAGCTCAGCGAGCAAACTGACATCCAGAAGAAGCGCAAGTTCTCTCATCCTCCCTTTAACTAAATACTTCACTCCAGTTATCATTCCGATTACTTTAAGGTTATTTGTATTCTTCTGCAAAGTAATATAGTGTCTTTCTGTGTCTGTTTGGATGCGTGTGTGTGTGAGAGAGAGCGAGCGAGTGAGAGAGAATAATCCTCTGTAATCTCTGGATTAATCCCCGTGCCATGTGGAAAAGAGGGAAGGATGAGGAAGACAGTAGAGCTTAACAAGTTGTTAAAAATCTAGTTCAGGGGTGAGAGTTCCAGATTGTTGGATCATTGGGATCTCTTCCAGGACAGTTGGGGACCTGTACAAATAGACAGGTTGTATCTTAACTGTACAAGCACCAACATCCTTGTGGGGACGTTTTCTAGTGCAAGTCAGATGGATTTGAATAAACCAGGAGAGTGAGACCAAAGCAGAAGATCAGGAACTGAGCAGAAGGTTAGGTGAATAGGACATCAGGCACGGCCAGTCTAATGTCCATGCCAAGAGAAGGAATCAAAACAGTGAGTTGGGAATTGGAATAAATTATAGCAATGAGGCGCAGGTCTTTCAGAGATTAACAAGTAAGGATGGAGAGTGTGGGGGATGTGAGGGAGTGAGGTGTTTGAGATCAGGGAGACAGTGCACAAGAATACGTTAAAGGGGAAAGAGGTTTTGGTGGGGAATTCCGTGATAAACAACTGGCAGCAAAACACGGAAAACTTGCTGCTTGTCAAAGTGAATACCTGGGAAAGAATTTATTATGATTCAGATAAATAACACCCTTATTGCTAGTGGTCTGTATTATAATGGAGGAAAGGCTGTGTTCATATTATGGCTGTAGCTTTAATAATGGTTGCATACAGCTGGAATAGTGTCAGTGTTGTTGTTGGACAATGCGTGCACTGAACATATGAATTACACTGGATGGTCCAAGAGATGGCTGGGCTGCCTTTGGTTGAGTGAGTGCTGAAGTTGCATGAGATGATGCTGGTTTGCAATATAGCCACTTACTGAGTACAGTCAAAGGAACAAAGCAACAACTGCCATTGTTTATTGTTTCAGAATATACCAGAGTATTCATGGCTGCCACTGCAAAGAATCATGCAAAGAAAAACAGGCCTATCACATCTGTGTCAGCAAATGCATATCCAAAGACATTTTAAACGTTTGTGAGGTTACCTGCCTCAACCACCCATCGAGACAAAGCATTCCAGATTCATACCATCCTCTCAGTTCGAAATACATTCCACAAATCCTCTCTCAATCTCCTTTAAAATTGTGTCCTTTGTTTTTGATCGTTTGACTAAGGAAAACAGCTGCTGTATGTTCATCCTCTCCATACCCCTAATGGTATTGTACACCTGTACCAGGTTCCCTCCGCAACCTTCCCTGCTGCAAAGAATAAACAAGCAAATTTAGCCCTCCTCTTTCATACTCATTTTTGAGTACTCACTTGTCTTGTTACTTCTGACTTGCATCTTCCCAAATTATCGGTGTTAAATTTCATCAGATCATTGACTATCTGAATAATTTGTTTATATCCTCCTGTACCCTCACACTTCCCTCCTGACTGTGATCCACCCAGCCCATCTTTTTGTCATCCACAACATTGATCATCATTTCACTGCTCCCCACCTCCACATTCTCACAATCGTCATTTCGGAATATCACAAACAAACCATGATTTCCTTCCTGTTCTCCAGATGTTATTTAGAGGATGATTTGACAATTCCAGTTTCTTGCTTTTCCTATTTTGGTGAATTTATGAGTGATGTAGTTAACACATTTTATGAGGGACCCACAAATAGCATTTTCAACACAGAGTTGAATTCACCTTTTACACTCTGCCCCTCCGCATGTTTTGTTTATAAACATTGTAAATAATTTAGGATAAACTAGGGTTTGGCATCTTGCGTTGGAACATTAGCATTTTGCGTGGCACTGTTCTTTGTAACATTCCCTGCAATAGCCAGAGCTGAAGAATTTTTTCATCTGCAGGATGGACATGCACTCATTTATTGTTTGTTTTAATCAGCGAGTGTGATGAGGATAAATATTCCAATAAATTCTATGTAATGGACAAACTGCAGCAGATCAAATCATATTCTCATATCCACCTTGAATTGGAAGCAAATATATACTGTAAAAAAATCAAAAATATTGAAACACCACGTAGGGGAGAAAAAAAACATGTCGTCTACACTTGATGGAGATATAGAAATGTATAGTACATGTACAACCTGAACAAGAATCAAATGATAGAAGAGAAAGTGCAAGGAATCCTTTCTTAATATTGAATGGAATCCAGATCCCAATTTTCTTGTACAGTGATTTTTTTCTCATCCAATCTCACTTCCTCAAAAACAAGCTTTTCCCAGTCACTAAAACTTCATCTGCCATTCTTCCTCCTCCGTCCTACTCTTTTCTTACACTCCTATTTCGTTTGCACTGCCCCTTCTGCTGCTACATACTCTTCCACTGATGATCTCCCTTCACACTCTTCCTCTGCCACTCCCACTGTAAGTTACACCAATTCCCCCAGTTACTCCCACTTTCTCTGGCCATTCCTTCCCCTTTTTGCTTCCCAACTGGGATGATGGGAGCCGCTGGCTTCTCGGCTGCTATTGATCATCAGTGAATGATGAGATTGAGATGATCAATGTCCAATAGGAACAGACAATAGTGTGTTTCTGTCACTGTCTAATTCACCGTGAATAGGGTGGTTTTGTTCCCCATGGTACAGAGTGGAGTGTCTTTCTGTCTCTCTGTCACAGTGCTTAACCAAACAGCCTCATCATAAATAGGACAAACCTCTCCTCACAGTCAGAAATCCACGCATCAGTTTTACCTTAAACGTTGTGAGTCGAGTGAGCACATTGTTCAAACAGGCCGTGTTCTGGCCTTTTGTTCTTTATTCATTTAACTGATCTTCCAATGTCAGTTGAGGTGAGACCAGAGTAATTTGCGTTGCATTAAAGTAGTATTTGACTCATGTGACATCAGAGATCCCGAGTAAACTGTGGTCACTGGGAATCGCAGGAAATTCTGCACTGGTAATTTCCTCACTGAACAATGACACTTTCCCAAGAGCTATTGGGAATGACAAATAAACTCTGCCCTTGCTAGTGCCTTCCAAAACCATGGATAAATTTGCCCTGTTAATAGCATCAAGACAAATTATATTTTCACAGTTTGATCTAAAGTCTCCGAAAAGGAACACCTTGCCCCTTGAATGTCACTCCATTGAAATCAGGAGGTTACAATAAGATTACTTTCCAAATTATTTTCAGTCACTTACTTTCTGAGGTCTGATCGTGTGATATCAGTACCACTGATATCAACGTTTTCTCCGTCCAGCAGAATCGCATTATATTATCTCAAACCTTCACCACTCCACAATTCTAATTTATTCACTGGCTCATTCGTCGTTCTAAACAGATGTACTGGGCACAAAATTTACAACAAGGTAGAGATGTCCTTGACCCTCTGGAACCCACCTCCCCTCACATACCTGCCCTCTGACTCCATGCCCTCCCCAACTCCATCTCCTGTCGTTTATTCACTATCCCTCCTTAACTTCCACTCTCTGATGCTGAATGTTCTGTACTCAGCAAATATCTGAACGTTACCTCTCTGTGCCCCCACTTTAATGAATTTTAGGCATGATATTAAGTTGGGTTCTTCCATTGTCTTCGCCTCAGTGCCCATTTCTTTCAGCAAGATTCCTCTCCCTGTCCCATATACCCCGTTACCCAGCTGCAACACTCTCCCACCATCTGGACCCCTCCCTCTGGCCTTTACCTGAACTAAATCGGTTCATTGAGAAATCTCAACATGACATTGATTGTCTGAATTTCTCTGCACTCCTCTCACCAAATCCAACCTATCACTGTCCGAACGGTCTACACTCCATGTGCTTAGATCCAACTCTGACTGTGTTATTCAGCATGTTCCGACAAGGGTGGTGCTGCTATCGTCTGGTGGACTGACCTCGACATTGCAGAGGTTGAACGCCCACTCTCAGGTACCTCTTCTAATCTCCCCCTGGACCATGACCCTACCATGGCACATCAGGCCATTGTATCAACTACGATAACTGACCATATTTCATCTGGAGATTTCTGCCCCACTCGCCCTACCCCCCCAACTGCCCTCGAGCTGATGGTCCTCTTATAGCAGAGCTCGCTTCTATCTCCTCTCAAAAATCACAAACAGAACTGCCCGGACAGACCCATTGCTTCAGCCTGCTCCTGCCAAACAGAGGAAGTACATGAATACACATTTATGCCTGTTTCTTCTTGGGGTATGTCGACCATTCCCTGTTCCAGTTCTATTCCAGCACCCATCCACAAATCTTTGTCCGATACATAGATGATATCATCGCTGCTGCTTGTCTCTCTTGTCCGGAATTGGAAAAGTTAATCGATTTCGCTTGGAATTGGAACCCTCCATCACTTTCAACTGGTCTATCTCTGACTCCTTCTTTCCTTTCCTCAACATCTCTGGGGATAAACAGGCCACTGATATCCAGTATTAACCCACCGACTCCCACAGCTTCCTGGAGTATACCTGCTCACACCAGGTTTCCTGTATAGACTCGATTCCATTCCCCCAGTTCCTCCGTCTCCACCGCATTGCTTCTGATGATACTAAATTCAACAAGGAAGCCTTTGAAATGTCCACCTTGCTCCTCAATCAAGGGATTGCCCATCACTATTGTTAACAGGGTCCTCAACCGAGTCTGACCCATCTCCTGCGCTTCTAGCCTCCCCCTCCCCTTGACTCTCGCAACAGAGTTTCCATTGTTCTCATCTACTATCCCAGTAGCATTCACATGCAGAGGATCATCAGCCCACATTTCCCCCACCTCCAGCGAGATGCCCCCACCTGCTCATATTCACCTCTCCTCCCTTGTCCACCTTCTGGAGGAATTCATTCCCTCCAGCACACACTGGTCTACTCTTTATGCACTTCCACTCCAGGTCCACTTCACTTTCCCCTGCCGGAGGTGTGACACTTCCCCATTTCCCTCCCTCCTCATCAGTATCCAAGGGCCCAACTATACCTTCCAACGTTTCCCACAATCCAGTCTACTACATGCGCTGCTCACAATGTGGTCTCCTCTACATTGGGGAACTGAAGGGTATAGTGGGTGACTGCTTCACAGAACATCCGTGTTGTACCTCTGCAAAAGACCCTGAGCTTTCAGTTGCCTGTCAGTTTAACAGTCCGTCCTGTTCCCTGACCAATATCTCTGTGTCAGGCCTGCTGCAGCGTTCCAGGCAAGTTCAGCGCAAGCTGGAAGAACAACACCTCATTTTCCATATGTAGACCCTGCAGCCCTTTAGACTCAAAACCAAGTTCAATCATTTTCGGACCTGAACTCCCCAATGTCCTAGCGCCCTACCCATACACCAGGCCTAGTTCTCACATAACCTTCCATTACTCACACCCTATTGTTAGCTACGAACAGTATCCGTTAAGACCTATCCAGTCTCTTCTGCAAATAATACCATCTGAAGAAGGGGCACTGGACTTGAAATGTTAACTCTGATTTCTCTACACAGACGCTGCCATACCTGCTGAGCGTTTGCAGCAACTTCTGCTTTGTTTCAACATTTTCATGGCATGTTCTCACAATGCAATACGTTATCGATATTTAGAGATCTGTCAAACATAGGAACTTCGTAATTTCTCATTTAAAATCCATAACAAATTGCTCGAGATTCAACTGAGATAACAGTTTTGCTGTTATCATTCAGATCAGACACTTTGCCACAGTTCAGAAAGAAGAAAGAAATCAAAAGAGCTGGAGCGAAACTCAGTAGATCTGTCAACATCTGAGCAGAGATGCAAAAAATTAACCTTTGGTTCGAATATGATCTTTCAGAACAGTGTCACATCATATTACATATGTTTATTCTGTTGCTCTATGCAGATACTTCCTCATCTTTTTCGTTTCTCCAGCATTTTCTGTTTGTTTTTCATGCTTCCATCATCTCTATATTTCATGTTGCTTGTCAGGTCTACATGCTGAACTTGGTAATATTTGGACAATGTGGTCATTTCCTGTTCCCATTACAGTTGATGTGTCTGTGACACCTGAAGTATGACCGAAATTTGTTTCTTCTTTAAGATACAAAGTAAAAAAAACTGAATATCCTGTCAATCTCAGGAAATCTATTTTGTTCGAAAATACATTTTAGAGGCAGCTGAACTTCATGAAATAATAGGGATAAATTATTGAGGATGTAACACTCTGTGTCCTTCATTTTACAAGCTTGTTTCCCCATCTCCAAAAGCTTTCAATGCATAACATACGAGTATTACAGCAAAGGTGGTGAAAACTCAGCGTATTGTCTCTTCCAGCTTGGAATGAGCGATATCTCTACTATAATTCTCCTGCATTGTCCCCATAGCCCGGCACATTTTGTTATTAGTATCTGCCTTTAATTGTAAGCTTCCTGCCAGATATAAACAATATGATGAATCTCAATCAAAAACAGACATTTGAGGGAAAGCTCAGCAAGTCTGGCTGTATCTGTGAAGAGAAATCAATGTTAATGCTTCAGGTGCAGTGACCCTACTCAATCTGTATTCCCAATAATTAAGTGTTGTGCATATAAATATAGTTCATTTTATCTCATTTACTATTATCCTGTTCAGCTCACATTGTCATTCAGCATTGCATCTTCCAAACGTTGGCTGTTTCCTTGTTGTGCATTATATTTAATTCTACCTGTCAGAGAGAGCGCTGATGACCACTGAATTCATTGTACTCGCCATGCAGTGTCCACAGCCGCTGACTCCATTCCGCCCTATCTCCCAGCCAATGTTATATCCATTCGAACCTGACTCATTAATTCATAAGTCTTAATGAATAAATTCATTGTACTTATCACTTCTGGTTTTCGACTGAGGGGAAAAGGCGTAAATAATATTGATTGATAGCAAATAAAACTGCATTAAGATATTTGCCAATTTGTATAAATTAATTATTGAAGCATATTCTCTATGGAAGTTCCAAAGTTGCCTCATTAGAGCAGGGAGACGAACATTCAGAGAAGTCCACACTTGCTGTCTGTGTTCAGGGCAACTGTGCCCAATGACAGTCTGTTAGGTAGTGCTTGTTCCCGTGGAGAAGAGATCAGCAAAGTAACAACAACCTGATTGTGTTTCCTTATTTTGGAGGGGCAGAGATTCGAGGAAAGATGGTGACAGCATTGCAAACGTACAACAGGGCAGAGTCATCTAGCCTGCGATAAGAAAACATCCATCATTCTCCCTCACACCTGACTTCACGAGAACAATTAGTGATGGGAGATGTGACCAATAGCCAGCGATGTCAGCATCCAGTCCAATCCAGATATATTGTGAACTGAATGTGCTTTATTGAAAGCTAGAACTGTTTGCTCATTGACTGTGATTGATATCAGTCTCGATGCATTGTAACTGTGTCACTGGAGGGTTTCCCTCTCCTATTGGCGAGGCGCTTCACTCAGTGCGCTATCCCAGTGTAGGAGCAGATGCATCAGCTCCCACAATAACAAAGATCAGCAGCTGCACAGACGTGGAGAGGACAGATCTGAATCTGAGAATAATGGACTGGATAATTGAACCAATGGAGACGAGACTTTCCTTGGGTCTTTTCAACATTTCCCTCTATTGGGGATTTCTACCATGAGGATATTCGCGGTTTTGATTATCATTTTGAGCGAGGTGGAGGGTGTGTTTCTAACCTATTCTCACTATTGTTGGTATTCACTACCTCTGTCCATTCATTAATCCCATAAACAATTTTGAACTTCATTGCAATTTCTGTTCTCTATATTTTTCAATGAAAGAAACTTTGATCTTCAATTCCGATTGCAGTCTCCATTCATCTGAATTGCAGACCACTCCCTTTCAAACCTCTGCGAACAAAACTGTCCACAACCTTGAGATCCCTTTTTGCGCTGAACTGAATTATGTCTCGTGTTCTCTCTGTTACCAACCATATCCATGACCAGCTCACAATATCCCCAGTCTCCATCTCTGCGTCAGTGCTGTTGCTGAACAAACCATTGTCTGCACATTGGTAAAATTCAGACTTTATGTTTCAAGCTGTCTTCTGGCCTCTTTTCCAGTTACAAGTATTTCAATCAGAAAATTGTTCTTGTCTCGGACGTTACTTCATGATTGTGACAATGTATCAGAGTTGGAATGTCGCTGGATATAATTCAGGAGCAAAGCTTATTAAAAGAAAGACATCGTTTCAAGCGATTTGTTTCAAGTGCTACCACAGCTGATGGAAGAACTTCAATAAAAATGATAAGAATTGGAATAAAATTGAATTTCACGAAAACCAACCATAAAACCCACATTTTGTCTGAAAATCTTGCTGTTTCACTGATGACCTTCGGTAAAGAAGTCTAATGTTCCTACCCGGTCTGGGTTAAGTGTGACTTCAGACGCATATCATTGTGCTTCACTTTATATTGGTTTGTGGAATGGCCTCACAGTCAGGGCAATTAGTGATGATTAACAACTGCTGCCCTTGGCAGAGAAGCCGACTTCCCTTGGAATAACAAATTTGAAAGTTAAACCAAATAAATAAAGATTCTGGAGATCTGAAATTGCATAAATAATGCAAAGAAAAGATCAGAAAGTGCTGGGAAGCTTTTCTGAACTGAAAGCAGCTGGAAAATAGTGTGAACAATGCTGGTGACAGGGAAGTCTGCTTTGAAAGGCAGGAAGAGTGAGTTGAATCGATACAGAAAGAGAGAGATAGAAGACAAAGAGCAAACAAAGGGAATGATGATCAGCTGGGGTGGAAATAAAATGTGAGATCCACCTCATTTATTTTTGACTTTTCCCATCTTCCTGAATATCTTGCCCATGCCGGTACATGTATCCCCCGTTTTTCAAAAATTCGCTTTATGCCACTTCCCTTTCCGAAAAAACTCCATTACATCCTGTTTTCGCTAACCAAAAGAAATCCGAAGAGGATTTTCACTTCTACTAAGAAAGATGACTTTTTCCCACATAAATTAATGTTACTTTGCTTTATGCCATATCAGCTTATGAAAGGTTTTGTAGGAACACTCTTCTTTCAGATAACGAGGGAAACCTGTATATATCTAAGAGCACGTTAAAAGTGATTTGATCCCACTTGTCTGTCATCGCTGAGTGTCATCATCTTCTTAAATGTATTAATGTGAAACAGGTATGGCTGGCTGGGCCAGCACTAGTTCACTCATCTGATTGCCCTTGAGAAGACCTTGAGCCTCAATGGCACTTACACAGAGTGAGGCACTCAAGGTGACAGCTGCACTAGAGATGTGCAAAACAAGAGCGACTTTCGCAAGATTAATATTATTTGAAAAGTTAGAGATTTCAATTCGTCAGTGTAATTAAGGTAAGGAAGAAGGTGTTCCTGAGCATGCTGGTCCATGTTTTCAAGCCTCTCTATCTTCTCCCTTTTGGAAGAGGTTATAGGACATCATTACCGGTTTTGGAGAGATATTTGATGTTGCCCGCCTTTGGCTCACAATGAGAAGTATAAATGGATGGAAGGTTGACTTCCATGATAGTCTGGGCTGTGCACACAACCGTCTGTAGTTTCTTCTGGTCCTGGGAAGAGCTGTTACCGTCACACTATTATGCACATGAATAGCATGCTTTCAGTTGCCAGTATGCAGAGCGTGGGAGAAGGCCGTTCCAAAATATTTAGATGTAGCAATTGGCTATTAAATGGATATCCAAGTTCTGGTTGCTGTTTTGAAAACAATTGAAATTTAACCAATGTTGCCAACATCCAACCAAAGAGCCATCACATGCTTCAAAACAATCGAGAAGCCATCACCATCACAACGAGGGAGAACTAGACAGACACGTATAAAGAGAGAGAAAACAAAACAAGGGAAACAGAATGACAGTCAGTAAAACAGAGAAAGGAAACAAAACAAGAAACAAACAGTCACATGGACAGAGAGAAGGGGAGATAGAAAGTTCAGGGAAGGAAACAGAAGACAGAGAAAAGGAAAATACAAGGAAACAGACAGTGTGAGAGAAACAGTGAGAGACAAAGCACACAGTGAGCTGGGGATGGGGTCACAGTGAGCTGAGGGTGGGGAATGGGAGGTGCTGGGGGTGAGGACCAGAGAGAGCTCGGAGTGAGCTGGGAGAGGAAGATGAGGATTTACTTTGGCCTGTACCAAGTTGTACAGGCTGATCACAGTAAGCAAGGATGTGCAGAACAATGACTGTAAAACATGTCTGAGAGGCATGTAGGTTACGCTGCACACGGCGTGCGCGAGGTGAGATCAACATGAATCAGATCAGTATTATCTGAGATTAGAGAGTACATTCATCAGTCTAATAACAGTCAAGAAGAAACTTTTAATGAGCCAGCTGCTCAGTGTTTTCAAGCTTCCTTATCTTTTAGCCTGATAGAAGAGGTTGTGGGAGACCATTACTGGGGTGTGATGGGTCTTTGATAATGTTAGAACAAAACATTCCAGCACAGAAACAGGCTATTTGATGTTCCGAGCCTGCGCCGATTCAAATCCTCTATCTAAACCTGTCGCCTATTTTCTAATGATCTGTATCCCTTTGTTCCCTGCCCATTCATGTATCTTTCCAGAAACATCTTAAATGGAACCACTGGTCACAGTTCTCCATTTTGAGAACCTTCCTCCCCATAATATTCTCTGCCTCCTGTTGCCCAGCCAGTTCTTTCTCTACATAGCTAGCGCACCATGTGACTTCCACTTTCTTCATAACCCGACCGTGGGGAAATTTACCAAACGCCTTCCTGAAGTCCATGTACATGACATCTACAGTATCTCCCTCATCAATCAACATCATCACTACCTCAAAGAATTCTATTTTAGTTGTTCAGACATGAACTTCTCTGCACAAAACCATGTTGTCCATCACTGATAAGACTATTTTCATCCAAATGAGAGTAGATCCTATCCCTCAGTATCTTCTCTGGCAGATTCCCTACCCCTGACATCAGTCTCACCGGTCAATAATTGACTGGATTATCCCTACTACCTTTCTTAAACAAGGGGTTTAACAATTTTCCAGTCTTCCGGGACCTCAGCCGTGTTCAAGGATGCTACAAAGATATCTGTTAATGCCCCAGATATTTCCTGTCTCCCTTCCCTCAGTAATCTGGGGTGGATGTTGGCAACCTTTCTGCAGCAACGAGCCATGTAAATGGAATCAATGGTTGGGATGTTAGAGTCCGTGTTGGTCAGCACTGTGCACCCAACCTTCTGTTGGTTCTAACAATCCTGAGTAGAGCAGTTGCTGTACCAGGCTCTTATCCACCGGGACAATACGCTCTCAATGGTGCATCTGTAGAAGTAGTGCATGCTTATTTTCCTGTATCATCTCAGGAAGGAGAGGCATTGTTGAACCTTCCCAACCATCGGACCTATGTGAGAAGTTCAGGACAGATTGTGAGTTATCATCACTCCGAGGGACTTATGCTCTGCACTCCCTCAAACGGTTGGTGTAGATGGGGTGTGTTCCCCTCCTTTCTTCATAAAGTCAGTGATCAGTTCTTTACATTTTCCGGATTAGAGAGAGAGGTCATTATCAATACACCATGCCACTAAGCTCTCTATCACCTTTCTATATTCTGACGTGTTGTTGTTTAATATCCGTACTGCTATAGTGATGGCATCAGCGAACTTGCAGCTGGCATTGTTTGGAATTTGGAAACTCAGCCGTGGCTGTACAGGGAGTACATAGGGGGCTGAGGACACAGCCGTGGGTGTACAAAGAGGACATTAGGGGGCTGCAGAAACAACCATGGATTTACAAAGAGTACAATAGTTGGTTTAGGGCACAGCCGTGGGTGTACAGGGAACACATTAAGGAGCTGAGGTCACATCCGTGGGTGTACAGGGTGGATAGTGGGGGGCTGAGGACACAGTCGTGGGTGTACCTGGAGTACCATAAGGGGCTGAGGGCACAGACGTGGGTGTGCATGGAGGACAGTGGGGGGCTGAAGACACAGCCGTGGGTGTACAGGGGATGCAGTAGGGGGTTGAGGGCACATCCGTGGGTGTACAGGGCGTACAGTAAGATGCTTAGGGCACAGCCATGGGTGTATAGGAAGGACAGTAGTGGGCTGAGGGTACAGCCGTGGGTGTACAGGAAGTACAGTAATGTGCTGAGGGTACAGCCGTGGATGTACAGGGAGTATTGTCGGGTGTTGAGAACACATCCTTCAGCAGCTTTAGTGTTCATTATTATTGTGGAGGAGGTGGTTTTAACCTATCTTCACGATTGCGGGTCAGAAATCTGAGGAGCCAGTTGCAGAGGATGGAACTGAGACCAAGGTCGCGGAGTTTTTGATTCGTCTGTGAGGGATAATGATTTTGAAAGTGGAGCTTTAATCAATGAGCAGGAGTCTGGTGTAAGTGCCCTTGTTGTCCACTTCTTCCAGTGATGCGTGCAGGCTCGGATATGGCATCTGTTGTGCACCCGTTACATCAGTCGGCACATTATAGGGCAGCAGGTCAGGCTGGGAGACTGGAGTTGGTGTAGGACATAATCAACCTTTCAAAGCACTTCATGATTATTGAGGTCAGAGCCACTGGTTGGTCGTTTATAAGGGCATGTTCCATGTGCTTTCTCACGAGGATGATGATGGCCTTCTTGAATCAGATTGGGAGTTCGGCTTCTGGATGGAGAGGCTGAAGTTGTATGTGAATACCTCTGCTGGTTGGTACAAACAGGATCTGAGTGCTCAGCCAGGAACACTCTCCAGGCCCATCACTTTCTTTGATTTGACTCACTGAAAGACTGACCATTCCCGCAGCGGTGACAACGGACACAGGTACATCTGAGGCTTTCGCGGCCTGTGTCAGCCCTCACTGACAATCACACAGTCATTTATGATCGACATCCCCTCCCTATACCTCCCTCTGTCGTCTTCAACACAAAATGACATTCGTTGGTGTGAGCACCACGCAGTCAGCATTGAGACAGATTGCCATTAATAGACTGGGATCGTGCGCTATCAAGTTCTGTGTCACCATAATGCAGTAAATTCATAATAAAATAGTGCCAGTGGTACAAGGAATGAAGGAATTGCAGGTGTAATTCCAGTTATGCTGCTTTCACCTAAATGGAGTCAAGCATCTTAAGTGTTGTGCCTTGTCAATGGTGGATAGACCTTAGGGAGACAAGAAGTACCATTTACGTGAACCATCTGACCTGACGGCAGTTTTACTAGGTTTGCAGATGATACAATGATGATTGGATGGGCAGGTGATATTAAGGAAGTGGGGAGGCTGCAGAAAGACTTGGACAGTTTAGGACACTGGGAAAACACATGGCTGATGGAACACAATATGGGAACATGTGAGTGTATGCACTTCAGTAGGCGGAATATAGGCAGACACTATGTTCTAAAAGGCTTCATGAAATCTGAAGCACAAAAGGAGTTTGGAGTCATCGTCTTCTCTTACGGTTAATGCGCAGGTGCAGTTGGTAGTTAGGAAAGCAAATGCAATGTTAACATTCATTTCAAGAGAGTGAGAATTCAAGGGCGGAGACATACTCCTGAGAATCTAATGGGCTATGGACAGACGGGATTTGAAGTATTGTGAGCTGTTCTGGGGAAGGATCTACGGGTGTTGGACATGATCTATCCTGGGAATGATTGCTTGTCATATGAGTGGCAGTTGAAGGCTCTATGTCTGAACTCAGTGGAATTTAGAAGAATGGGGAGGGGGCGCAACTGATTGAAACTGAGTGATTACTTCAAAGCTTGATACAGTTAGAGTATAGAAGATATTGCCACAAGTCTTAGAGACTATGACAAAATGAGACAGTTTCAGAGTGAAGAGATAGGCTGAATGGCCTTAATCTATTGCTATATAGCATGCCTGTATTGTCATGCAGTCTTTTATTCAGTGCAGAATTGTAAATCTCAGACCTGCTCTTGTAACTGTTGTATCTGTATTTTGATTTGAATTCACCTTCTGGTCAATGGTAAACCCTGTAATATGGACGTTGGGAGGATTCAGTGTTAAGCAGTAGCGCACTAAAATGTTGAATATAAGCTGCTATCTGTGAGTCTCATCTGGCGGGAGTACATTGTCTCGACGATGATTGTCATTTTCAATCTGGTATTTTTGAAGGATCGATTCTGTTACACTAATATTGCATTTAATAAAACTGGTGCAATTTATCACAGCACTCAGCAACAATATGCCATGGAACACTGAACACCTTTCTTATAACAGAAAGGTCGAAAATGTTCAGTATCAGAAACATTGCTTTCCTGTTCATGTTCAAATCAGAAAACCTGTTACATCGAGGTGTTCAACTTGGAACTTTTTAAACTTATTTTTTTGGTTATGGGAATCGCTGGATGGACCCACCATTTCTTTTCCGTCCCTAGTTACCCTCTTGAGAAGGTAGTGCTGAGTTGACTTCTTGTACCGCTGCAGTCCACCTGCTGTGAGTTGATCCACAATGCTACGAGGGAGGGAATTCCAGGGATTTGACCCAGCAACAGTGAAAGAATGGTGATATATTTCCAACTCAGGATGTTGACTGGTTTGGAAGGGAGTTTGAAGGTGGTGGTGTTCCCCAAAGTCTGCTGCCGTTGTCATTCAAGATGGAAGTGATTGTAGGATTGAAAGGGGCTGTCTTGTAGATAGTACATACTGCTGCTACTGAGCATAGGTGGTGAATGGAGTGAATGCTTGTGGATGTGGTGCCAATCAATTGGGCTGTTTTATCCTGGATGGTGTCAAGCTTCTTCAGTGTCGTTGTGGCTGCACCCATTCAGTCAATTGGGGAGTATTCCATCTCAGTCCTGACTTGTGTCTTGTAGATGGTGAGCATGCTTTGGGAAGACAAGAGGTGAGTTAAACGCACAATATTCCTAGCTTTTGATCTGCTCTTATATTTATGTGGCGAGTCTAGTTGGGTTTCTGGTCATTGATAACCCGAAGTGTATTTATAGTGTGGTGGGGAGGGGAATTTAGTGACAAATATGCAGCTGAATACCAAATGATTATATTGTTTCTTATTGATGATATTCATTGTCTGGCATTTGTGTGGTGCGAGTGTTACTTGTCACTTATTAGCCCAAGCCTGGATATCGTCCAGATCCTGATGCCTTTAGGCATGGACTGCTTCCATAACTGCGCATTTGCAAATGGTGCTAAAAATTGTGCAGTCATCGTTGAATATCCCCACTTCTGACCTTATGATGGAGAGAATGCTATTGATGAAGCAACAGAAGGTGTTTAGACCTAGGTTTCATCCGGAAGGCAAATGAAGATATTGCCTAGTATGGTGACGAAACATCTGAAAATGACCATTCAAGCTCATGGAGCAAACCTACGTCCACATTATCCTGAGGGACTACTGCAGAGATATTCTAGAAGTTTGATGACTGACCTCCAACAACAATAACCGTTTTCCTATCTGTCAGGTATAGCTCCAATAATGAAATACTTGCTCGAAATATCCTTTTTGCTTGGGTTCCTTAATGCCACATTTGAAAGAATGCAGCCTTGATTTTCAAGTGCTGGAATTCAGTTCCTTTTTCTATGTTTGAACAAAGACGGTGGTGAGGTCAGGAGCTGAGTGTCCTTTAGGATCCGACCAGTTGCCAAACCACTCTTGGTGGTTGACTTTGAAATTCCTCAGCGAGAATAAACTTTGTGCCCTTTTCACAGTCAGTGCTTTCTCCAAGTGTTGTTCAACATGGAGGAGTACTGATCCAGCTGAGGAATGACGTTACATGTTAATCAGTAAGGCTGCTTTGCCCACGTTTAATCTAAAGCCATGAGACTTCATTGGGTTTGGTGTTAATTTTGGGGACACGTAGAGCAACTACCTCCAGAATGTATCGCACTGAGCTGTCCCCTCTGCTGGATTGGTCCTGACCTTGGGCCAGGACATATCCACTCATGGTGATGGTGGTTTCTGGGGTATAATTTCATGAGCATGACTATGTCAGGCTGTTGCTTGACTAGTCTGTAAGGCCGTTGTTCCAATATTGGCACTCGCCCTCAGGTGTGAGTAAGGAGGATTTTGCAGGTCCGATAGTGATGCTTCCAACTGACGTTTTTGGTATTCAGATCGATAACTGTTGGTCCATCTGTTTGCATTTCTTTGAGATTTTGCAGCGATTGGTATAAGTGAATGACACGCTAGTCCATTTCACAGCGCGACTGAGAGTCATCACATTGCTTTGGGTCTGGAGTGAGGATGCAAGATTACTTCATTGGAGGATAATAGTAAGCCAAATTGGTTTTCTTTTCTGACAATAGGCAAAGATTTCATTCTCATCAGTAGATTCTTAATTCCAGCTTTTTAAAACATTATTGAGTTGAATTTCCACCTTTTGTAGTGGTGGGTGTCGAACCTGGGTCCACAGAACAAGAGCTGATTTTCGGTATTGATAATCTAGCGATAACACCATGAGGCCTACTTGGTGCCACAGGCTGTAGTCATGTGCTATTTCTTGTGTTGCCCTGTTTTTCTCTCATTGCTTATGTTTTGCTAGAATCTCATCCTTCATTAAATCCTAATTCAAATACACCGTCATGAGCGTCTTCTGGACTGCTCGAATTTCATTCAGTCTATTTTGTTTGCACAGACATTTCAAGGCAGCTGTACATCAGAGAAGAACAGGAAGAGATAATGGGTGATTGTGCACTGTACTTGTCACCGGACCAGCTTATCTGACCAGGCACCTAAAGTATTTATTGTGGATCAGAGAACTGCCGAATTATTATAACACCAATGGAGGTCAGTCAACCCATTGTGGGGTCACAAGCTCTTCAGCTGCACAACTGGAGATAGAGAGAGCATGTGCAGATAGATGGTGTGAGAGAGAAATAAACCGGGGAACAGAAAGTGAATGGAGATAAACTGAGAGAGGATCGAAAGTGGAGCGACTGACTGAGTGGGAGAGGAAGAGGTGTTAGATGAGAGTAAAGTCAGATAAATCAGAAGGCAGCATGAGGGTAGATAAATACGGACAGACAGAAGTTGGAAGTTTTATTTAGAAATTCCTCTGAACTGCAATCCATTTGTCTGGGTGCCATACCCTGTGACCACTCTGCTGATGCTGGCTGTCGTCCCAGATCATTGTTTTCCAATAATATCACAGAGCTATGTTACTAACAGCTGAAGAGAACCCAAAAGACCGTAGATTAGTTATATGGTGAAGGTGGATTTTTAAAAAAATAAACTGTGACATGAGCAGCAGGAAATGAGAACCCCACCCAACACTCCCACTCCACCTCCAGATACTGTGTGAGAGACTGGGCCAGAGAATCTCAGTGAGGGAGATCACTGACAGAAAGGAAATCAGCATCTCCGCTGTGGATCAAATAATGATTGATACAGTTTGCACATCGCTTTTCCAGTTTTCACATCCACATTTCAATTTATATAACTCAATATCAGGAGTGCATTTTAACAAACTTATCTCTATACTTTTCCTATTTTCATCTGTATAGAAAATCATTTTGTCCCTGTATTTTGCATTGCATAAATACATTTCATTAATATTGTCTCTGCTAATTTCTCATTATAGATTTATCCTTGAATCTGTTCTTCATATGAGTTATAAAGTGTAACGTTCCAATACTGATAACTACGGAACAGCAATGTTCCTCTTCCCAGTTTGAACAGCCATGTCTCCCAGTCCTCTCCATCTTCTGTCTTTTCCCCAATGTCATAATCACAATGTAATTGAAGTCAGTGAATGACACTTCATCACAGTTCCTTAACATGGATAACATCAACACTCACGCTTGCCCTCTCTGATTCTGGAATAACAATCTGAATTGTACTTGTCAAGTACAATTCTCTGTTAACATATGCATGCCGTTTGATAGTTGTAAACCCACATTGTCTTAGGCACATGTTGCCATCAGATAACGGACGGAAGATGTTCTCTCAATGTTTTACTGATTTTGCAATGACTGATCAGTAATTATAGGATTTATTTCTCCATTTATGAGCAGAGAAGCATGTTTATGTTCAGTTAAACCTCTGGCATTACCTCTATATCCAAAGCAGACTGAATGATTACACACAAATAATATGTCATCTCCAACATTCCTTCCTTCAGTTACACTCACATCTCACACCCAGAATGCATGTATTCAAAGTTATTTTGAATTTTAGTAAAACAGTATCACATTGAGAGAGGTTAGCTGGAGCTGTTCAGCGATTGTGATTATGCGAGTTTCCATGGATCCTATGGGTCCCGAGAGAGTTTCAGTCTTCTATCAATAATGGAATGTGTTCAATGTGTAATCCCATAGTATGAGCGTGAGCACACCAGTAACACGGATCAGCAGCTTCAAGGAGAGAGGGAGGAGAGGTCAGAATCTGGAAAGAGTACACTGGAGTGTTCCAACAATGGATCAAGATCTGAGAACATTCAAATGTAAATTTCCAGCAATGGACAGGAGTTTATCCTCGGGTCTTTTCTGGCTTTCCCAGCCTTGGATATCATTAGCATCACGGATTGAAGATGTACTGATGGTTATTCAAGCTCGTTACTGTCCTATCCTTGCTATAGTTGGTGTTCCTGGTAAGTCACTCGAGCTGTCTAGTGAAACGGTCTGAACTGAATTGATGGTCATGATATGTAAATTTTGGAATAGTGCAAGTCAATGTTTTCAGTTCCAATCAAAGATTACATTCCTTACATATTATAACTAGCAAATGATTATTTAAAAATTATGCACCAATATGTGAGGATGAAACAAACTGTTGATTCGTTATCTCCTGCACAAGTTTACATTTCCATATCCTCCCCACTCACCATTTCTGTCCAGTACCACCAACATGACATCCCAGTCTCCTCCTCAGCCTCAGTACAATTCCTGAATAAACTATCATTTGTGCTTTTGTTAATCTCCGCATACAGCTGTATCAAGCCCATTCTTACCATGTGTCCATTGCAAAATAATTGCAGTTGAGATGTTTACATTGTTCTCTGCACAGAATTAGAAAGATGGGAAGACAGCGTATCGTGGTTACGTCACTGGCTCATAATCTACCGCCACAAAATAATAATCTGTTGATATCAGCTTGCCTCATGCCCATTAGAGAAGGCAATGGGTCATTCTTCCCTGGTCAGGTCTCTGTGTGACTGCAAACTCACAGCACTGCGTTTTAATCTTTACTGTCCTGTGGAACAGCTAACCTGCCACTCAGTTCAAGGTCAACATAACATGTTGGCCTGACCAGGGCTGAATACATCCCGTGAGGGCAGATGAAAAGGAAAGATAACCCCCTTCCTCTGCCTGTATCCCATATTCCTGCAGCTGGATTACATTCAAGTAGCTGGCCACTCACACCTTTAGACGTATTCTTTGTGATTGAGTCTGTCTCCGAGAGTGTCTTCTATCTCGATAGGCACCTCTGGTGCTAGCTTTATTGATGCTGACCGACAGATGTAAGGATGTTTTAAATTCCACGTCAGTGGCTGTGCATTGTAAATGAATGGTATCCTGTGTCACATGAAGGAAATAAAGCCAGCTAAGTGATGGAAAGGAGTTATGTGATCAACTGTGAGAGCGTTGTTGAGGCAGGGTTTGGGGTATTGTGGACAGATTTTATCTGCTTTATATGGAGTGATCTCCTTACCACAGAGAGAATGAACAAGAGTCCCACCGGATTAATCCCTGGGATGATGGCACCATGAGGAGTGAGTAAAGGTTGATCTGTAGCGCTGTGAGGTAATAAGAGGTGATTGCATTGAACCCTGAGAGGGATGATCAATCACTCCTTATATTCGAAACAGACAATGTGAAGGCGATAAATTCCGTGATTGTTGGTTCATTCAGGATGCATGATTCGGGATAGTTTAAGTGCCTGGGAGGACGTTACGCCTACCCACCTCAACCCCCACTCCCCACGGCAATTGACAGAGACAGAGAGGTCCATGTTTTGAATAAAATCTCCCCACATTAATACAGTGCAGTTAGTGTGTGATCCTGCACTGAATGTCTTATTATCCACCATCCTGACAGCAGCCAAAATATCTTCATTCAAAAACAGTCAACTATTTTTGGCCCTGGTGAGACCACATCTGGAGTACTGTGTGCAGTTCTGGTCTCCAAATTTGAGGAAAGACATTCTAGATATTGAGGGAGTGCAACGTAGGTTCACGAGGTCAATTCTGGAATGGCGAGATTACCTGACACTGAAAGACTGGAGCGACTGGGCTTGTATACCCTTGAGTTTAGAAGACTGAGAGGGGATCTGATTGACACATGTAAGATTATTAAAGGATTGGATACTCTGGCAGCAGGAAACATGTTTCCGCTGATGGGTGAGTGCCGAACCAGAGGACACAGTTAAAAATACGGGGTAGGCCATTTAGGACAGAGATGAGGAAAAACTTCTTCAACCAAAGAGTAGTGGCTGTGTGGAATGCTCTGCCCCAGAGGGCAGCGGAGGCCCAGTCTCTAGATTCATTTAAGAAAGAGTTGGATAGAGCTCTCAAGGATTGTGGAATCAAGGGTTATGGAGCTAAGGCAGGAACAGGATACTGATTAAGGATGATCAGCCATTTTCATATTGAATGGAGGTGCAGGCTCGAAGTGCAGAATGGCCTACTCCTGCACCTCTTGTCTATTGTCTATTGTCTATTTCCACCAGCTTCTGACCTTCATGAAGAACACGCATCCATATTCTCAGAGATGCAATAAGACTCCTTCAAGTTTAAACCATCATACTATAAGACATAGGGGCTGAAACTAGGCCAGTTAGCCCATCGAGTCTGCTCCGCCATTTGGTCATCACTGATAAGTTTCTCAAACCCATTCTCCGACCTTCTCCCCGTAACCCTTGATACCCTGGATAATCTGAAAAGCTATCCCCGTCTCACATATACTCAATAACCTGGCCCCACAGCCTTCTCTGCAAATAAATTTCAAAGATTCACCATTCCCTGGTTAAAGAAGTTTCTCCTTAGCAACGTTCGAAAAGATATGCCCTTTAAGCTTAGGCTGTGTCCTTGGGTCCTGGTCTCTCCTACCAATGGAAACATCTTATGCACATTCACTCTGTTCAGGTCATTCAGTATTCTGTATGTTTCAATTACATTTCCTCTCTTCCTACTAACCTTTATCAAGTATAGACTCAAAGAATCAAACATTCGCCATACAACAAACTTTTCACTCCTATGACTATTCCCGTGAAAATCTTCTGAACACGCTCCGGGCAGTTAACCTTTCCTGAGATATGGGTCTCAACATTGATTCTTCGTGACAAAAGTGCATGACCTCACACTTTGTGACGTTGGAATCCATCTGCCAACACTTTTACCGGGACAATTCCTTCTTCAGCCTCTCTATGCGACCAGTCCATCTGCCTATCTTTGTATCGTCTGCAAACATAGCCAGAGTGCCTTCAGTTCGATCATCTATATTGTTAACGTAACAAGTAAAAAGTTACGATTCCAACACTGAGCCTTGTGGATCACTTCTTGCCACCGGCTGCCATTCTGAGAAAGACTATTTATCCCCACTCTCTGCTTTCTGTCAGACAGGCAAGTTCCTATTCATGCCTCTACCTTGCTTCCAACACCATTTAATTGCATCTCTTACTCATAAGACAGCCCCATCCCCTCTGCCCAACTGCCTATCTTTTTGATAGGATGCATATCCTTGAATATTCAGCTCCCAATCCTGATCCTCTTGCAGCAACGTCTCCGTGATGGCGATCTGCCAATTTGTGTATGAGCCACAAGCTTATTTACCTTATTCCTTATACTGCATGCATTCCGATATAACAGTTTAGCCCTGTAGTAACCATCAATCTTCTCATCGTCATTTGTTTGTCCTGAGTGTTTGAAGTTTGATTGCTAACACTTTCCATACTCTGCGTCTGTGCTGAAGATTTGAATAATTTAGAGTTTTAGAGTCATCGAGATGTCCAGAATGGAAACAGACCGTTCGGTCCAATCTGTCCATGCCGATCAGATATCGCCAATCCAGTCCCACCTGCCAGTACCCGGTCCATATACCTCCAAACCCTTCTTCTTCATATACCCATCAAAATGCCTCTTAAACGTTGCAATTGTACCAGCCTCCACCACATCCTCTGACAGCTCATGCCATACACGTATCACCATCTGCGTGAAAACGTTGACACTTAGATCTCTTTTATATCTTTCCCCTCTCACCCTAAACCTATGCCCTCTAGTTCTGGACTCCCTGACCCCAGGGAAAAGACTTTGTCTATTTATCATTTCCATGCCCCTCATAATTTTGTAAATCTCTAAAAGGTCACCCCTCAGCCTCCGACGCTCCAGGGAAAGCAGCCTTAGCCTGCTCAGCCTCTCCCTATAGCTCAAATCCTGCGAACATGGTAACATCCTTGTAAGTTATTTCTGAACCCTTTCAAGTTTCACAACATCTTTCTGATACGAAGGAGATCAGAATTGCATGCAATATTCCAACAGTGGCCGAACCAATGTCCTATACAGCCGCAACATGACCTCCCAACTCCTGTACTCAATACTGTGACCAACAAAGTAAAGCATACCAAACGCTTTCTTCTTGAGATCTACAGTCTTACCCGCTCCTTTAATTCTTGTTTTATAATTTTCCCTATAACTGACACCACCCCCAACCCCATTTAGCTTAATGTCCAGTCTACAACCCTAGTTATGCGATTTGCTTGGACTCTGATCCCAACACCGTTCAGAGGAAGACCGTCCGATCAGAACAGTGCGCTCCTTCCCCAGTGTCTGCTGTCAATGTCCCATGATGCAAACCCATTTCTCCCACACCAAACTTTGAATCACGCATTTTCCTGCTGACCCTGTGCTAATTAGCTCATGGCTCAGGCCGTAATCCAGAGATTATTTCCTTTTTGATTCTGTTTTCTAATTTAGCTCCGAGCTCTTCGTATCCCTTAGCAGAACCTCTGTCCTAGTTTCATCTCTGTCGTTGGTACCGACACAGACCATGACCAATGGATCTTTACTCTCACACTCGAATTTCCCCTGCAGCCCAGATGAGATATCCCTTACCCAAACCCCAGTCGGTAACGCCGCATTCAGGACTCTCAATCCGGGTCACAGAAAACTGTGTCTATGCCGCTAACTATACTATCTCCAATTACATTAACATTTCTCTTCTCTTGCCCCACTTGAAAGCTTTCCTTAACTCGGTGCTGTGGCCAATCAGCTCATCCTTCCTGCAGTCCCCATCCCATCCACACAGGGAACAAAACTCTTGAACCTGTTAGACACTAACAGGGGCTGAGGCTCAAGCAATTCTACGTCCTGGATCCCTTTATCTGCCTCAGTCATAGATAATCTCTCTGCTTTCGTACCACTGGCTGAATTTGAGTCAGTTAATCTAAGGAGTGTAACTGTCTCTTGAATCACAGCATCCAGGGAACTCTCCCCCTCCCTGATGCCTCGCAATGTTTGAAGCTCAAACTCCAACTCATCGACTCAGAACCAGAGTTGTTCTTGCATGCGACATTTACTCCAGACATGATCACAGGGAACGACAGATGGGTCCACCACTCCCACATCATGTAGAAACAACACATCACCCGACCCTCCATCCTTATTTTATTTATCTATTATTGAATTGTTCCTCTGCAATTTTATTTGTTTATGTACATCTGCTTATGCAAGTTGTAACCAATAAATTAACATGAGTCAATTTAACACAGATTCAAAGTTAACACACTGCCTATTAGCAAATCAGATCACATCCTCCCTTTGTCAAACCTGCACATTATCGTCTGATAGAATTCTGACAGACTTGTCAGCGGGACCACTCCTTGATGAAGCCATGCTGACTCAGCCCTATTTTACCATGCACCTCCAAGTACTCTGCAATTTCATTGCTAGCAATGCATTCTAAATCCCTAATAATGACTGATGCCAGGCTATACTGCCCTATGATTTCCTGTATTTTCCTTTCTTCCTTCTTACACAGAGATTTTAAAATGTCAATTTTCATGTTCTCTGGGACTATGTCTGATGATAGTTATTCCTGAACAGTCACGGCCAATGGTTTCACAATCTCCTCCGCTAATTCCTTCAGAACTATAGCTGTTATCCTTCCAGTCTGTGTTATTTATCCAGTTTCAAACATTTCAGCTTCTCCAGTACCTTCTCCTCAACGCTGATCACTACATCCATGCCTCACCCTTGACTCGCTTTAAGTTCTGGAATGTTCATAGTATCTACCATTGTGAGGATTGATGGAAAGTACCTATTCAGGTCATTCTTCAATTCTTTGTTTTCCATTTCTCTGCAGCCAGCCTTAATTTCTGGTTGTCCAATGTTCACTCTCCCCTTTTATATATCTTAACAAGACCCCTGCAATCTCCTTTTCTAAAGCAAGCTAGCTTACATGTGTCATGTTCATCACTTTATCGCTTCTTGAATTGTCCTCTGCTGCTGTATAAAGGCTTCCCAATCTTAGATAGGCTGCGTGAGAGCATTCCTGTTAACTAACTGTCGAAAATATACTAATGTAACTGTCCTAATCCTATTGTCCATCATTCGATAGCGTGGTGACACAACACTGCTGCCTCACAGTGCCAGGGACTCGGGTTCAATTCCAATCTCTGGACCCTGTCTTTCTGGAGATTTTGCATTGTGAGAATTGCCTCTTTTCTCTCTCCACAATATGTTTCTGTGTTTGTTTCAGGTTTCTGCCATCTACAGTATATTTGCTTGTGTTTGATGGAGAATTGCTGCAAATATGACGGGTTTATTGTAAAAGTGGCTCTGGTCCTCAGGCTTCCTGAGTGTTTGGTAATCTTGCCCAGCTACTTATGTGAGTGCATGTCCCTGATTACCTACTCTGACGCTCTCAATCCCTGAGTCCATCCGTCATTGCATGCAGCCTTCCATTGAGCCACCCCGGGATTCACCTCATCGCCTGGCACTGGATGCTCCCTTCACAGTGAGCGCACAAAGACACTGGGCACTTTCTGACGCGCTAGGGATCCGGGGTAAAGACCCAGCCATTAAAATGAAGAGAGTAGCTAAAATCCAATTGAACAGCAAAGCAGAGTAAACAGGCGGACAGCCACCCATCTGTTATGACATTTTCAGGACGTTTGGACTAATTTCTGTTTATCCTCGTCCATATACAAATAGATGCTCCATAAGTATATCTGTCACACAGGTTTGGTGGAGGTGACAGATATCAGATCCAATGATCATTAGGACTGATTCGTTGGGCTCCACGTTCCCGGTTAATGAGAACACCCTTAAGTTTTTATTGTCAAGTCTATCCATTTTAAAGATCTTGCTGGAGTTGTGCTGAAAGCATATTTGAATGTTGGGGAGACGAGATTATGCCACGTGCCAGTGAGGTTAGGAATAGGAAGGTAGTAAAGTTAAAAACATGGCCAAAGAGCTGGTAGGGTAGGCAGCACTTCCAACATGTGGATCATTGGAATTCCAGTATAGGTAGGACAGACACAAGAAGGACGGGATGCAGCTGAACTGGCAGAAATCTCCAATATGTGGGTCATTGGGAATCCTGGGTCAGTATGAAATCCACAAGAAGGACGGGATGCAGCTGAACTGGCAGCAATCTCAGATATGTGGGTCATTGGGAATCCTGGGTCAGTATGAAATACACAAGAAGGACGGGATGGACGTGAACCGGCAGCAATCTCCTGGCAGGCAGGTTTGTTATTGTCACTCAGGAGGGTTTAAACTAGTGTGGCGGTGGTGGGGGAGGGAGGGTGGAGCCAGAGCAGTACATCCACAAGCAAATTGACTGAAGAGATGTTGGAGATTAAGACCAGCAACAAACTGGCAGAGGGGAGTGAACACAATGGGACTGGAAGTCTGAAGTGTGCTGATTTTAATGTGAGCAGTGTGACAGGCAAGACAGATGAATATATATAACCATGATACAAATATTACAGAGATTTGGTTGAGAGAGGGATCAGAAAACTATCAGTCCAATGGGTCCAGAGCGAGTTGAAGAATGTGCAGTGAGAGGCTGGAGACTGTTGTTTGAAGTAAAATAATCATCCAGCTGTTTATTGGAATTGGACAGTGTTGGATGCAATGTAAAGATTGAAGGGACAAGGGAGGAAATTGAAATTGTCTGTTTACAATATTTTCCACTTTACTGACAGTCCTTTCTAATCTCCTGTGACCAGAGAATAGACGAGGAGGAATTTACCTCAGGGAAACTCAAACCAAATATCAGGTCAGGATCTGATAGAAATTGGCTGAAGTGTATTTATTTCAATGCAAGAATTGTTATGGGTAAGGACGATGAACTGGGAGCCTGAATCCTAACATTTGGAACAATGATGTTGCGGCTTGACAGAGACTTGGTTGGGAGAGGGAAAGGACTGGCCGTTCAAAGTATCCAGGGTTTCATTGGTTTAGGCGAGATAGAGAAGAAGCAAAAAGAGGTGGACGAGTTGTTTACTGATCAGGAAGAATGCTACATCTGCACGTGAACAGGACATACAGGAGGGACCATCCACTGCAGCAATATGGGTCAAGCTCAAAAATAAGATGGATGTAAGCACTGCGTTACTATAATCTCTCCAACAGCCACGGAGGGATTGAGGAACAGATATGTATGTCGATTAAGAAAAGATGTATTAAAAACAGAGTGGTCAAAGTGAGTGACTTTAATATCCCCAATAATGACTGGACGTCCATTAGAGCAAGGGGTTTAGACGGGGCAAAAGTTGTTAACTGCAGCAGTATGTGGATAGTCCAACGAGAGGAAGAACCATCCTGGACCTCCTATTGGCTAATGCGCCTGGCCAGGTGACTGACCTTTCAGTGGGACATAATTTTAGAAACAGTGGTCACAGTTCCTTCAGATTTAAGATAGCTATGAACACGGATATGTCAGGATCTTGTGGGAATCTACTGAATTGGGGGAAGGCAAATTACGTCAGCATCAGGCAGAGCTAGGACGTGTCAATTGGGAGGAGCTGCTATCAGGCAAATCCAATTTTGTAAGAGGGAATTGCTTGTTAAATCCTGACAGCAAAATCATCTCGTGAACGTTCTCTCAACTGCTCAAATTTCTATCTTTTTTTGAACTGATATTTCAAGGCCTTTGTATATCAGACAACAGGGAGAGATAAAGGATGATTCTGCACTGTGTCCTTCGCAGGATCAGTTTGTCTCTCCAGGCACCTGAAGTCTTTATTGTGGGTCAGAGAACTTCAGAATTGATAGAGCACTGAAGTAGGCCATTTAGCCCATTGTACACTGACGAGCTCTCCAACACCACGATTTGTCAACAGAGAGAACAGAATGTGTGTGTGTCTGTGTGTGTGTGCGCGAGAGAGAGAAAAGTGAAAAGAGAAAAAAGGAAGTGAAGAGAGATAAAAGGAATGGAGAGAAAATCGAGCGACAGAGTGAGTGAGAGCAAGGGGTGTCAGACAAGTGTGAAGTTGGATCAGAAGACAGCATGAGGAGAAATACACAGAAATTTCATTTAGAAACTCCCACAGACTGCAAGCCCTTTGTCTGCTCCGTACCCTGTGAGCACTATACTGTCATCCCCGATCATTTATCGCCAATAATATCACAGAACCGGGTTGCTGACCCTGAACAGGATCCAAAAGAATAATAGATTAGTTCCAGGGAGAAGGTGAATTATTTTAAATATTCTAGGTCAACAGGAACTTGTAGTCCCTCTAGACACGGTGTGAGAGACAGGGCGAGAGATTCTCAATGAGGGGGATCACTGACAGGGGGGAGATCAGCATCTCAGCGGTGGGTCAAATAATGACTGATGAATGTTGAAAACCTCGTCCGTGGTTTTTAAGTTCTCATTTCAATTCATATAACGCCACATCGTAAGTGTATATTAACAATCTTGCATCTTTGTAGTTTTCATGTTTTAGTATGTACAGAAAAGCTTGTTTTTTGTCCCTTCATTTTGTATTGGGACCAGAGTCCGATTGAATCCTTCCTAAGGCTGTAGACAGAGTTCTAAACTGATTAGGAGTGAGTGTATTTTTTGGCAAAGTGGGGGGTTGGGGGGGTGGGGGGAGTCCGTTATAGGGTTTAATTAGAAAAGAGGAGGTAAACGTACAGAGCTCAGGAGAGGTTAATAAAATCTCCAGCACAGACGCAAATAAGACAGAGCGTTTGGAAAGTGTAAGCAATCAGACTTCAAGCACACCGGACAAACAAATAACAATGAGAAGAGGAACCATTAATACAAGATTGAAGGGGTTATATCTGAATGCGAGCAGTATAAGGAATAGAGTAAATGAGCTTGTGGCACAGATTGAAATTGGTAGGTATGACGTGATGGGCATCACAGAGAATTGGTTGCAAGGGGATCAGGATATTCAAAGACATATATCCTATCGAAAAGATAGGTAGCAGAGGGAGTGGGTTTACATTATTAATAAGAAATGAAATTAAATCAATAGTAAGAAAGGAAGTAAAGTCAGATGGTGTAGAATCTGCGTGGGTAGAATTGAGGAATCACAAAGATAATACAACAACAGTTGGAGACTTGCACAGGCCTCCAAACAGTAGTCAGGAGCTGGGGTACAAGATAAACCAGGAGATAGAAAAGATCTGTTGGAACGACAAAGTTACAGTGATCATAGGGGGATTTCAATATGCAAGTGGAATGGGAAACCAGGTTGGGAGTGGTTCGCAAGAATATCAATTTGAGGAATGTCTATGTGATGGCTTTTTGGAGCATCAGGTGGTAGAGCCCACTCTGGAACAGATGACACTGGATTTAATGACGCAGGCTAGACAAGGGAGCTTAAGGTTAAAGAAAACTTCAGAAGCGGTGATTAGAACATTTTTGAATTTATTCTGCAATTTGAGAGAGAGAACGTAGAATCAGAGTTAACAGTATTTCAGTTGAATAAAGGCAACTGGAGAGGCACAAAGGAGAAACTGGGTAGAATTGACCAGAACAGGGGTCTAGCAGGAAAGACAGCGGAACAGTAATGGCAGAAAATTCCAAGATTAATTCAGGATACACTGCAGAGATACATGCTGAGCAATAAAGGCATGGTACAGGGAGGATGAGGCAACCAGGGCTGACGGGAGAAGTCAGGGATTTCGTATAAGTAAAAGCGCAAGCAATGTGAAGGGCGAAGGGAAACTGAAGAATGGGGCCAACAGAAGGCAAGGAAAAATAAATAAGGAGGGTGAAGATTAATTATGGGGGTAAGCTAACCATTAATATAAAGGAAACTTTAAGAGATTCTTTAGATATATAAAGTGCAAAAGAGAGGTAAAAGTGAACATGGACGACTGGAAAATGATGCTGGAGAGACGGTAGTGGGAAAGAAAGAAATGACTGAGGAACGTTGTATCAGTCTTCACGGTGGAAGACACGAGTAATTTCTCAAGAATTGACGAGAGTGAGAGAGCATGTTAGAAAACGGAATGGTCTGAACGTGGATAGCTCACCTGGACCAGATGGACTACACCCCAGCCTTGTAAGGGAGATAGTTGAAGAGTTAGTGCAAGAGTAAGTGGTAATCTTTCAGGAATGACTAAAATCAGGAAACGGCAAAGTGGCTGTATAATTGCTAACATGACAGCCCGTTTAATAACGGAGTTAGGTAGAAGATGGAAACCTGGAGACTGATTTGCCTAACGTTGGTTGTGGGTAACATCCTGGAATCCATCGTGAAAGATGGGATTTCTGATACTTGGAGGTGTTTGGTAAAATAGGACAGAGTCAGCATCGTTTCATCAATGGGAGATCAGTCCTGCCAAACCGGCTAGAAAACAGTGAGGGAGTAATGAGCAGATTAGATCAAGGAGAACCAATAGATGTTATCCATCTGCACTCAAGAATCGTTTGACAAAGTGCCATGTATGAGGCTGTTGAGAAAGGTATGGGCCCATGATATTAGAGGCAAGGTGATAGCATGGATAGAAGTTTGGCTGGCTGAGAGAAAGCATAGAGTGGGAATAAAAGCGACCTTCTCAGGATGGCAACCAGTGACAAGTGGTGTTCCACTTAACTCAGTGTTGGGACCACAGCCTTTCACTTTGTGCATTCATTATCTAGATGAAGGAACTGAGGGCATTCTGGCTAAGCTTTCAAACAGTGCAAAGATAGACAGAAGGACAGGTAGCATTCAAGAGGTGGTTCGGCTGCAGGAGGGTGCTCTCGTGCATCTCAACTTCCCACACCTCCGCCCTTGCACTCCACCCTTCCAACAGCAACAAGTTAGAACCTCTCTGGTGCTCGCCTTCCATCCCACCAAACTCAGGATACAATGCATCATCCTCCGCCATTTCTGCCACCAACAGTCAGACCCCACCACCAGAGATATACTTCCCTCCCTACCCCTATCATCATACTGCTGAGACCATTCCCTCACAACTCCCTTGTTAGGTCCACACGCCCCCATCAAGCAACATTCCACTCCCAACACCATCCCTTGACACTGCAAGAGATATGAAACCTGTGCCAACACCTCCCTCCTCACCTCCACCCAAGGCCCCAAAGGATCCTACCACATCAGACAGAGAACATGCTGTGCATCCAAACACCTCTTTTAGTCAGTACATTGCTGCTGTCTCCTATACATTAGGATGTTAACTTACAGAACGGTTCAGGGAACACTCTTGGACACAGAAACCCAACAACCCCACTTCCCTGTGGCCGAATACTTCAACTCCCCTTCCCACTCCGCCAAAGCCCTGCAAGCTTTTGGCCTCCTCCACTGCCAAATTCTAGCCACCTGACCTCTGGAGGAAGAACGCATCATCTTCTGCCTTGGAACCCTCCAAACACACGGTATCAACGACAATTTCACCAGTTTCCTTATCTCCCCTCCCTCCACCTTATCCCAGATCTAATCCTCCAACTCAGCACCGCCCTCTTGAACTGTCCTACCTGTCCATCTAGCTTCCCAAGTATCATATCCACCTTCCTCTCTGACCTATCACTATCATCACCCACCTTCATCTAGCTGTCACCTTCCAAGCTACCTTCCTCCCAGCACCAGCCCCTCTTATTTATCTCTCTGGCCCCCTCCACCCACCCCACATTCCTCCTGCTCCTCTGATGCTGCCTGACAGACTGTGCTTTTCTATAACCACACTTCTTGACTCTGATCTCCAGCATCTGCGGTCCTCACATTCATCTGCTGAAGGACTTTCACAGGTTTGGAGAGTGAGCAAAGTAGTGGCAGATGGAGTACAATGTGGGAAAGTGTGGGAAAGCATTTTGCCAGGACGAATAGAGGCATGGACTATTTTCGAAATAGCGAGCAAATTCAGAAGACTGAAGGGCAAAAAGACTAGGGACATTAGTCCAGGAGTCTTGAAAGGTAAACTTGCAGTTTGTCAATAGTTAGGCAGGCAAATACAATGATGGTATTTATTTCAAGAAGGCTTAAATATAAAAGCAGGGATGTACTTCTAAGGCTCTACAAGGCTTTGGTCATGCCACATATGGATTATTGTGCGCAGTTTTGCGTCCCATATCTCAGGAAGGATGCACTGGTCCTGGAGCGTTTTCCAAAGAGATTCACGAGAATGCTGCCAGGAAATAAAAGCTTATCATATAAAAAATATTTGCGGGCTCTTGGTCTGTATTTGGTAGAATTCAGAAGGATGTTAGGAAGTCTAATTGAAACTTACAGAATACTAAATGACGTGGGAGAGAGGGGATTTTCGGAAGATGTATCCAATGTAGGAGAGACTAGTACCTGAGGGGACAGTGGAAAGAGAAGATCTTTTCGACAAAGATAAGGAGAACCCTCTTCAGCCAGACAGCGGTGAATCTATGGAATTCACAGCTCCAGAGGGCTGTCGAGTCCAGGTCAGTGGGTATATTTAGGAGTGAGACAGATAGGTTCTTGACTGTAAAGGGGATCAAGGGTTACAGGTAGAAAGTGTGAGAATGGGGTTGAGAAGCTTAACAGCTATCATGGAATGGCGGAGCAGGCTCAAATGGCCTAATGGCCAAATTTCTGTTCCAATGTCTTCTGGTTGTGTGTTTAACATTGGCTCTCCTCATTCCTCATTGGCGATGTACCCTTGAATTTGATCTTCATTTGATTTATGAAGAATAAAATTCCAATACTGATGGCTGGGAAATATCATGTTCCCTCCCTCCACTCTCAGCAGCCATGCTCCTATATCATAATCACACTGCAATTGAAATCCAGTGAAATTTACTTCAATACAGTTGATTGACATCGATAACATTAACAGCAGGACCCTTACCTGCCCGCTCTGATCCTTGAATAACCATCTGAATTGTGTGTCACATCATATTCTCTGTTAACATATCCATGCCATTTGTCTGTTATCACTCATGTTGTCATAAGCAATTTTCTGTCGGATTATGAACTAGAAAAGTTCTCTACATATTTTACTGACATTATAATCACTGATCAGTAGTTACAGACTGTATATTTCGATTTATAATCCGAGAAACGTGGTAAGTTCTGACAATCCTTTGACATTACTGTCATATCTAAGGCAGATTGAATGATTACATACAATCAATCTACCATCTCAAATATTTCTTCCTGTTCACCCCCCACACATATCCAATGCCAAATGTGTAAACTTTAAAAGTTCTTTTGAATTTTAATAAAATCATTATTGAATTCAAAGGTGTTAACTGGAGATATTTGTTCAGTGACTGTGATTAATATCAGTCTCAGTGGATCCTAATTATGGCAGTGGAGAGTTTCCATGGTTGAAATATAAATGGGCTCTGTTCAATGTGCTATCACATAATGTGAGTAGGAGCATCACTGACAGCACTACAGGGATCAGCAGCTTGAGCGAGAGAGGGGGAGGGGAGATCAGAATCTGAGAACGTTAGACAGGAACGTTAAAATAATGATTTATAATCTGAGGACCATGAATTGGAATGTTCCAACAATGGATCAGAATCTGAGAACATTAGACTGGAATGGTACAGCAATGTATCAGAATCTGAGAACATTACACTGGAATGTTCCAACAATGGACAGAAGTTTATGCTCGGGTCTTTACTGGCTTTCTTGGCCTTGGGCATCATTAGCATCACGAATCCTGTATATCCTTTGGATTATTCAAGGTGGTCACTATACCATCCTTGCGATAGTTGGTGTTCCTGGTAAGTCATTAGATTTATCTACTAAACTGGGTTGAACTCAATTTCTGCTCATGATATACAAATTTTGGAAAGTGCAAGTCAATATCTTCAGTTCCAAGCAAAAAATCCTTTCCTTATAAATTATAACTATCAAACTACTATTTATAAATTACTCACTGATAAGCGAGAAGGGCACAGAATGTTCTCAAAGTCCTTAATCCATTTTGTCCTTCATGGATTTACACCTCCATGTCCTCCCCACTCACCAATCCTGTCCAAAACCACCATCATGATATCTCAGTCTCGTCTGCAGGCTCAGTGCAACTTCTGAATGAACCATGATTTTTGCCTTTGTTCAGTTTCAAGTTCCTTCTAATCACATGTCCATCCCGAAATAATTGCTCTTGAGGATTTTTGACGTATTCCCTGCACGTATAGGAAGACAGTTTATGGTAGTCAAGTCATTGACTCATAATCTAGAGCCACAAAATAATAGTCTGTTGATATCTCATGAAGGAAAGTGGTGGAATTAAAAAGCAACCATTATCATTTGTTATAAAAGTCCATCTACTTTCCTGAAGTCCTTTAGGTAAGTCAATGTGTCAAACTTCCCTAATCAGGTTTCCGTGTGACTTCAGTGATGAACATGTGGGTGTACTGCACCTTTAAACTACCTGACAGCACCCAGTCTTCTGAAAAATAGATATAATTTAACATTTGATCGAACAATTCGATTAGCTCATTGTCTTGAGACAAAAACAAATTCAGCAAAACAGTTTAAATTATACCCCAAATGATCCACTTCCAATCAAGTTTGAATGTAATAGATTGATAATCTTAAAAGCCAATGACACAATCCAATAGTTTGGAGGTACAAGACCGTGGAACATTGAACAGTTGAGAGCAGACATGCCAAGCTACCAGCATGCAAAGACTGCCTGAAAAATAGTTCCCTTAAAAGTATATTCATTGATACGTAACTAGTGAAGCAGAATCCCCCAGAAGAAAAGAAGACAGGACTATGGAGAAGAACCAAAGCTTCCTGGTTTTGAGATAAGATGTTTTATTTTGTAAATCTTAATTAGGAGTCTTATCTGACTCGTATTTTGGAAGGGGAAGGTCAAAGTTAGGTTAGAGGAAGAAGTTGTAAATATTCGTTCGATTATTATTCTCTTTAAAACTTTAAGAAATAAAGTTGTTATTTTTTAGTTTAAATAGTTCTTAGACTCTAGAATTATCACACATTACTGCATTGGATAAATCTTTTCTGTGTTGCTGGTTTTAATTAAGCAGGAGAATTTATCCTGTATTGTAACACTACAAACCCCCAGCAATGTGTTTTACTCTTTACTGTCCTGTGGAACAACTGAACCAGCCACTCAGTTTAAGATTGGTGTAACATGCTGCCATGACCAGGACTGCATACATCCTGTGAGAGAAGAACACAAGTAAAGGTAGCTCCCATCCTCTGCCTGTTCCCCCTATTTGTACAGCTCATTTCTATTCAGGTAGGTGATCATTACATCTTTTAGGTGGATTCGATCTCATTGAAATGCTCCCCGAGTGTGATGCACATCTCCACAGGCAACTCTGGTGCTGGCTTTATTGATGCTGACGTACAGATATAAGAAACTTATAAATTCCATGTCAGTCGTAGTTCATAGAGAAATAATGGCGTTTCATAACACAGGAAGGAAACGGCGATGTCTAAGTGAGAGAAAAGCATTATTGTGATCATCCCTGAGTGTGTTGAGGCAGTATTTGGGGGACTGTGGATAGACTTTCTCTCAAGTCTCACCAGACTAATCCCTGGGATGATGGCAACATGAACAGTGAGTGAAGCTCAGTGAGAGAATAAGGGGATTGCTTTCAACATTAAGGGGGATGCATAATCACTTATGATGTCCTAAACAGACACTGTTACGGTGATAAATTCCATGGCTTTTTTTCAATCGGGTTACATGATTCTCAATAGTTTAAGAGCCTCTGAGAACGTTCCACCCAACCATCCCCACTCCCTATTTCGATTCAGAAACAGAGAGAGAGGTTCAGGCTTTTGAAAAAAAAACTCTCCCAACGTTAATACAGTTCAATTGGTGCGTGATCCTGCAATGATCGTCATGCCATCCATAATCCCGACGGCAGCAACAGTACCTTCAGTATAAAAGAGTTAACTCTTCCCAGCAGCTTCTGACCTACGTAGAGCACATGGGAGTGTCTTCTCGGAGATAGAAGATGCCTCCTTGAGACTTTACACAAAACATTTAGTTTCCCTTATCACTGCCAGCAAACCATGTTAAGGTAGCACACGTTCTACAAACAATGGAACCATGATTAACACCATGGAGCCCCCTATCAATGCAGTCTCGGTTTCATTGGTTTGTCATTTTAGAGCATCAATGACGCCCTCCTGTTTCTGTATATCTATCTCGTGGGGCTGAATAGCCTCCTCCTGGTCTCATGGAACAGGTTTAAGGGTCTGATTGGGCTCTGCCTGTTCCTGTTTAACAGCTCGATGTACTGAACAGACCTCTTTACTTGATGTGGAATAGGCAGGTGGATTGAATGGGCTGTCCCTCTTCTTGTTCAGTAGTTTCCACGGGCTCAATGGCTTCCACATATCAGTGTGCAACCAGCCTGGGATGCTGATTGAGCTCCTCTATTAACTGTGGAAATGTGCAGTGTCTGGCAGCGCTGTTACATGAATGTTACCGACAGTTTAACAGCACAAACGGAATGCTGTCCAGGTCTTGCTGCACATGGACACAGCTTGGTTCAGGAGCTGAGGGGACACAAAATTTCTGAATATTGTGTGATCTTCAGTCATCATCCTTACTTCAGATCTTATGATGGGGAAAGGCATTGATACAGCAGTTGAAGATGTTTGTGCTGAGGAGGCTAACCTGAGGATCTCCTGCAGACATGTCCCGGAACTGTGAGGACTGTTGGCCACCGACCACAAGCATCTTTCTTTGTGCTCTGAAACACCCAGAGAAGTGGGAGGTTATACCTGATTTCCATTTAGCTCAAATAAGTGGGTGGTCCTGATGCCATCCTCAGTCAAATACTCACTTGATATCAGAGCCATTCACTGTTTGCTGAGCCCCTGTGTTCACCTCTCGTTCATATCAATTAGGTGACGATGTATGTGTAGGGAATGTTTTCCTCTCACAGCGGGTAATCAATGTCAGGAATTATCTGGGCTAGCGAGTTATGGGATCTACATCACTGAAAGTATTTAAGGAGGAGGTAGATGGATTTTTGACCTGTCAGACAGCTAAGGGATGTGAAGAATTGAGCATTATAAAGGAGTTGATGCCAATAGTAGATAAGCCATGATAGTAGACAATGGCTTGATCGTCCGAATTAGCTGATCCGGTTCCTTATGTCCTCATATTCTGTAATTACAAAGTTAATGGTAGTAATTTTCCTAAACGTTCTGTTATTGAACGTTGCAATCAAACAGAGCAAAGTATTTTGTGAGTCATCTCTGGGTGAGATATGAGGGTTGTATTCGCAGTGAATCTGGGCCTGTATTATGACCAACAAATAAAGCACAAGTTGCAGTGAGGAGACACTCTGCAAAGAGACCAGAAGCGTGTTTCGAACCTAGCCTGGATTTCCAAGTAGCCTTTTGCAACCCACACTAAATCATGTGTGTGTGACAGTCTTGAGGGACTGAATGAGATGCTGTGTTACTGTGGATCAGGTATTTGGAGCAAATGGCCTCCAAATGCTCCTTGCAGGAGCTGCGAGTGGTTGGATGGAACATAGGAACATAGGACTGAGCAGCAGGAGTGTGCCATTAGACCCTTTGTCACCGCTCCACCATGCACAAAGATTATGGGTCATGTGATTGTGATTTCGCCAGCACTTTTCTGTCTGTATACCATTTTCTGCATTCACTTTTCTGTCAAATGTCAACAAATACAACTTTGAATAAATGTAAACATCCAGGCACCACAAACCTCTGGGGAGGGAATTTCCACTTGGACAGCCCTTTGAAAATTTCTCATTTGTGTTCGAGCCAATGTTGGAGGGTGACTGTTTCCTTTTCCGTCTCACTCCTCCACTGGTTACACCAATCTTAAATGTAACCAGTTTAATGATGTGGCCAATGATATCGGTGTCAGGGTAGGTCATTTTCTAGAAAAAAAATGTAAGACACAGAACATTGAACTCATATCAAATAGTAAAATGACAGAGTGCTCCAAATGTTATTCTGCCTTTGTAGTTATTCTGTTCAAATAAGCTACTGGTTGTGGGATTTCTTTCTGGAACAGTTGGATTTGACTGAATTCCCTTTGTTTCGGGCATATGAGAGTTTCCAATGAATCCTCACCAGGAATCCATCACAAGTGGCAAAGATAACTCAGGGATTTTATAGACTGACACTTTGCTTTCTGGTGGAACAATGTAAGAGAAAGGGATCAATCGGTTGTTGTTTCTCAGGCAGGGAACAATTTTCTCCCTCTCTGTGTTGAAACATACAATAATATCAACTGAACACCAAACTGGACCATGTGTGCTCTCCTGGAACATTCTCTGGAAAACCTGATTATGGATTATATGCAGCGGCATCATTGCTCTTGTTGTACACAATTCCATTCAATCTCAAAAAATGTCCCCATTTTATAATTTGATGTGATGCGTACACGTGTCTGTGTAATTTGTAAATATTGATAGGTGTCTTCATAGTATTGTGTGTTAATATCAATGCATCTTTTTCTTCAAATATATTCTCTAGCTTTAGTCTCCCAGACAAGAGATAATATGCATCCAGCTGATGCACTTTTCTAAAAGTCATGGTGGTCCAATACTATTTCTAGGCTAAGATCGGAACTGATTATCCCCCATAACCAAAGGCCAGCATTCCAGGAATGAGAAAAGGGAACCCTCTTTGAAAATTTCAAAAATAATTATATCCTTTTATTTTAGTGTTAGGGAATCAAAACTGCACACAGTGCATCAGATGTGGTCTTAGCAATGCCCTGTACAGATGCAGTAAAACATTCCTGCAATTAAACCTTAACCTTTCCAAATCACTTGCTGCATCTGCAGACTGACTTCACATGATTCATGTCCCAGGAACATAGAAACCGCCTGTATCACAGAGTTCTGCAATCTCTCTCCATTTAAATTGATTACCATTATATTATCATTCATGCCAAAATAGACAATTTACCTTATGTTATTTCTACTGAAGGTTTGCACACTAACCCTCCCTGTCGATAATCATATTGCAGACTCAGTATCTCAATTTGACGACACAATGAATGACCATCTTGGTGTACGTGCTAATTGAGCTCCAAGCCATTCCCTCCCCTTACTCCAGATCATTGATACAGATTGTTGATCATTGATGACCCCACAGTGATCTCTGATGCACTCCATCAGCTAGAGCTTTGCAGCCTGAAAGTAAACATTTCTCTCTACTCTCTATTTCCTGCTAGCGACATATTCCCTATTCCTGTGTAGCCGCTCAGGCGGGTTGAATGGCCTCGTCCTGGTCTGTGTAATGTACTCAACGATCTGAATTACTTAATTCGATATTCCTGTGTAATTTCTGAGAAGGGCAGAATGGTCTCCTCCTGTCTCATTGTAACGATCCTGTCTGACGGATTGGGGTGGTCCCCTACCCTGTAACAGCATCGAGGGGTAGATTGAAGGAACAACACATGGGTTCGGGGCAGCAGTATATCTCTGTAACGGCACCATGAGATGGATTGAGGTAACAACACATTGAGTAGGGACAGCAGTATATCTCTGTAACAGCTTCGAGTGGTGGATTGAGGGAACATCACATGGAGTAGGGGCAGCAGTATACCTCTGTAACAGCATCGAGGGTTCATTGAGATAACAACACATTCAGAATGCTCATGGCTGGTCCAATTGTCTCTGATCATCCCTCTCCTGTATGTTCCCGATAAACATTGACTCTCCTGTCCAGCAAAGATCAGTCGAGCTCAGCCTAGAATATACTCAATAACAGAATCTTCCCTATTCCCTGAGGATGAGGATACCTCAGACCGCACAGCACTAATTGGAAAGGGTCATCTTTGTTTCATTGTCGGACCCATTACATTAAAACTTTGCTAACCTCACACCAAATCACCCCCTCTTTTCATACTTAAGGATATAATAATTATAATAACCATAAACCATTCTGCCCTCCAAACCTGTCCCACATTCCCACTGACTCTTTCCAATCAAATGTGTATCAAATCTAGCCTCTGCTGCTATCCCAGAAAGTGAATACTTGACAGCATAACACCACATGAGCATGAAAAAAGGAGCAGAATGAGGCCATTCGGCACATCAAGTATGATATGGCATTCAATAATTTCTTGCATGTACCCCAAACTCAATCTCCTGCCTTCTCCCTAGAATCCTTGATCCTTTTATAAACCAAAAAAAGGGTCGATTTGTGTCTTAATGTCACCAGTGTATGTGTGTGTGTGTGTGTGTATATATATATATATATATATATATATATGTGTGTGTGTGTGTGCCCGTATGTGTATGTCCAAGTGATTGTTTTCTGTGTATTTGTGTGTCTACATCAGTGTGCCTATGTATCAGCTTCTGTGTTTGTGTCTATTTGTGTGCAATTGTATATGTCTCTGTGTGTTGCAATCCGTATGTATGCCCATCTCCTTATATTTGTTGTGCATGTTAGTATGTTGGGGCGTTTACCAATACGTCTGTGCATTTCACTGTCTGCATCTCTGTGCAGTGAGGTATCTGTTTTTGTTCGGGAGTGAATGGACTGACGTTGGAACTGACAGTGGTTTTAAAGTGAGAACTGAATGTTGCTCTTTACTCAGTTGATGGGAAGTGGATGTTTCAGAAGCTCCCCATGAGCCATCTTGTTTCTGTTCGGCTCATGTCAGGTTCCTCCCCACATGGCGGGCGAAGGGGGTGTGAGGGAACAGATATCAGGCGCAGCACCACCCGGCTTGGCCCTTTCTGTCCCATTCCAGACAGTTTCTCCTGGAACAGGAGAAAGGTAGAGAGGGAGGGAGAGTGGAAATGGGTGACCCTGCTGTTCGTGCTGGTGGATGTGGGGCTGGGGGGGGGGGGGAATGGTGAGGTGTCCGGAATGAGTCAGTCGACAGTTGTAAATCAATTCAGCATTATTAGTGTGGGGTGTATTGTGTAGGTGACAGAGAAAGTGAGGAAGAAAGTTGCTGAATTCAATAGTGAGTTTGGAAATGCCTGAGCCTTATTTGGAAATAGAGTGTGAGCCTTGTTCGGGGGTCAGTGCTATAACAGGTATACAGGGAGTGTGAAGGAGCAGATAGAATATGGTGACCCTTATCCTGACAGAGCGGAGAAGGTTATTGACGCTTGGTCTGTATCACAGCATCAAGGTGACCCTTCCGGAATGTCTTGTCCAAGTCTATCACCAATAACGCCACAGACCATGCCCCTCAGATTCAGTTTAAGGGGAGCTTACAAATAACAAGGAGAAGCAAACATTCATATACTTTATATCGAAACTAAAACTGGTGCAGAAATTCTGAGCGTTATATGCTCTGAAAAATAGACATGCAAATATCATGGATACTGCATTCTTATTGGATGGTCTCAAGTTGCATCTCAACGGCGTTAACTAAGTGACTGTGAAAAATAAATTCCATAAATGTATATCAGGTGTGTTGAAGAGTATGTCTTGAACCAAACTAGAGATCACGTTTTTTCGGATTTGGTGTTATGTGGTCAGGAGGACTAATCAATGTTCTTGCTCTGAAGCAGCTTTGGAGGAGTAGTGACATTATCATGTTGTATTTTACACGGCGTCTGCATACAACATAGAATGTTTGTACATTTTGGTCAATGATGGAAGCATGGAGCCGAAAGGGTCAAGTTTGTTCCAGTGAATTCGGAAAATACAAAGTAACATTCAGTGGGAGTTAAGCAATGGTTGTTAGAGTCATAGAGTCCTCTCGGCCCTTCAGCTCAAACTGATCCATTCCGACCAAAATGTCAATTCACAGTAACCCCACGTCCCAGCCATTGCCCCGCATCCTTCTAATCCTATCCTATCCTGTATTTGTCAAAATGCATTTTAAATGTTGTGAATGCACCCACCTTAACTACTTCTGCTGGTAGCTCATTCCATATGCGTATCACCCTGTGTGTAAAAAAGTTGCTTCTCAGGCTCCCTTTTATTCTTACCCCTCTGACCTTAAACTCATGCCCTCCAGTCCGTGATTATCCAATCTCGGGAAGTAAAGGCTGACTGCATTCACTCTATCCATACCTGTTATGATCTTATACCCTTCAATAAGATCCTCTCCCCAGTCACATACACACAAAAGTAAAAAGTCCGAGCTTTTCCAACCTCTCCCTCTAACTCAGAGCCTTGAGTCCTTGACAACATCCTTGTAAATTTTTTCTGCACTCATTCCAGTTTAATAACATCATTCCTATAGCAAAGTTACCAAAACTGAACATAATGCTATAAGTATGGCCTCATCAGTGCCCCGTATTCTGCAGCATAGCTCCCCAAATTCGCTACTTAGTGCCTTGACTGATGAATGCCAGTGTGCCAAAAGTTTTCTTCATTGCCCTGTCTACCTCTGAATCAACTTTCAGTGAACTATATACCTGAATTCCGAGATTCCACTGCATTCCTTAAGACCCAGCCATTCACCATAAAACTCCGCTATTGATTTGAGTTTCTAAAATGCAAGAACCTACACTGATCTGCATTAAAATCCATTTACTATTTCTCGGACCACTTCCCAAGCTGATCAAGGTACTGCTATAAGTTCTGAAATTTCTGATAACCTTTGTCATTCTCCATGTAACCGCCTATTTTATTGTCACCTTCAAACTTACAAATCATGCACGTACATTCTCATCTAAATTATAGATGTATGTAATATATAGTGGTGCCAGCATCGCCCCGATGCATTCTATTAGTCCCAGGCCTCCAGTCTGACAAGCATCCTTCCACTATAACTGTTTGCTTCCTACCATCAAGCCAATTTTGTATCCAATTTGGCAGGTCCTCCTCCATTTTCATACGATCGAATCTTCCAGAACAGCGCACCATGTGGAAGCTTATTGAAGGCCTTACTTGAATCCATATAGACTACACATACAACCCTGACCTCCTCAACGTTGCTGGTCACTTTCTCATAGAATTCGAACAAATTTGTGAGCTATGGTGTCCGATGCACAAAGCCGTGCTGAATTTGATGATAGACTTTTGCCCGAAACGTTGATTTTCCTGTTCCTCGGATGCTGCTTGCTCTGCTGTGCTTTTCGAGCAACACTCTCATCTTGCTCAGAATCACACCCTGTCTTTCCTAAAGCACGCATATCTTATCTCTCAGGACCTTTTCAAGTAAGTTACCTGCTACAGATTTTAGGTTTAGTGGTCCTTAGTTCCCAGGTTTTTCTTTTTAGCCCTTCTGGAGTAAGGGCACAGCATTCGCTACCCTCCAGTCCTCCGGGACCTCACCTGTTGGCCAGCGATGATGCAAAAATATCAGCCAGGGCTCCCACAATTCCTTCTCTGTCCTCCTACAGTGTTCCTGAATCTATCTGGTCAGGACCAGGAGATTTATAGAAATAATGCAAAGTCTGAATAATACGTCTATTTATTTCAGGTATAAACACCAAAGAAAAGGAAAATGACACAATGATGTTTAACATAACAAATTAGAAAACGTATTAATAATAGGAAGTGACTTCAGAAGAATTTCAGTCATTGTGGAAACTTGAGAATTCTCACAAATTCATGATCGAGAAACAAGGGCCATGAAATTGATAAGGAAATCAAAAACAGAACATGAATGATAACAAACAATAACAAAAACACTGCATAAATCTACAATCGTATTTCAGAGGAAACAAAGTAAAAGCAAGGTCAAACATGGAAATTGGTAATCGGGAGAGGAGAGAGAGAAAAACAGGAAAATGGCCAAGAAAATAACCAGTTACTTTGCATCTGTCTTCATGGAGGAAGATCCACAAAATCACCCAGTAATACCCAGTGATCACGTTGGGCTTGTGCAACTGAAGGCATAAAGTCAACTTATATCAGTAACAAGGTGGTATTTGAGAATGTTACTGGACTGAGCATTGCTAAGTCTGACAAACCTAATGTACTTCATATTAAAATGTCAGACATAAATCGGCAATAGATGACTGTGTTTCATTTTCCTGCGTATTCTGCAGAGTCTAGAAGCCATTGTGGATAAATGGAAGTTCGTAAACGTGGTCCAAGCACTATAGATTAATGGAAGGAATCCAAGCATCTATAAAGGGAAGAAGACATAGTTTGGAGAACTGCAGAACAATTAACTTGACATCTGCAAGTTGGAAACTGTTGGAATCTATTCTACAGCGTGTGATACTGGATATTTAGGAATTAACAGCAACATTGCAGAAAATCCGTCTGTATTTCTGACACATGTCTAACTCGATGTGCTATTAGTTTTTAGACCCCATCAACCACCCTCTGAGAAAAGGCACAGGAAGTGACTTCGCCACAGGAAATATCATTACCAACACAAAGAAATCCAAACATATAAATGGAAAGCAGGAATGTTAAGCATTGTTTCGCGTGAGGTCCACTGAAGATGTTACCTCGTAAGATAACGAAACGTCTGGAAATGTTGCGAGCAAACCTACATCCATTGTGTAAAGTGGTGGTGACCCAATCTGAGAAAGAATATCCTGACCACAAAAAAGTGCAATGGACATTGTCCAGATTAATCCCTCAGATGGCGAGATTGCCTGATGAGGAAACTCGGCCTGTGTTCTTTAGAGTTTGAAAGAATGAGAGGAGGGTCACAGTGAAACTTGGAAACTTCACAAAACATATGCCGAGTTGAAAATAAACAGGACGTTTCCCTGGCTTTCAGTTCCACATTCAAGGCAAATAATTGCAATTTAAGGGACAGACCATTTAAGACCGCAATAATGAGGAAATTCTTCACTTGGTGAGAACTGCCTAAAACAGGGGCATAGAAACCTGCTGGTAGGGCAAGATTAGGGAGAATTCCCAGATATTCTGCAAGTGTGTCAAGCGGAAAAGAATTAAAAAGGAACAGGTCGGAGTCATTCGAGACTTGCCAAGTGGCATCCAAATCACCTTACTGTTAGGAGACAGAGGGTAGTGGTTGAAGGCTGTTAGTGTGACTGAGGCTGGTGTCCAATGGTATATCACAGGGATCGGTACTGTGTCCCTTATTATTTGTGATACGGAGGTGTCGGTGTTGGACTGGGGTGGACAAACTTAAAAATCACATAACACCAGGTGATAGTCCAGCAGGTTTATTCAGAGGCACGAGATTTCAAAGCGCACAACCACTTGATGAAGAAGCAGCTCTTCGAAGCTAGTGCCTCAGAATAAACCTGTTGGACTATAACCTGGTGTTGTGTCATCTTTAACGTGATTATTTGTGGTATTCATAAATGATGCAGCTGTGAATATAGACGGGGGTGGCGGGAGTGTGACAACTAAGTTTGTGTTTGATACAAAGATTGACCGGGTGGTTGGCAGTGAGGAGGAAGGTCTTATGTTACAGGAAGATACAGATGGAATGGTCAGATGGGTGGATCAATTGCAGATGGAATGTAACACTGATGAATATGAAATGATGCACTTTGGAAGAAGGAGCTGGACAGGGGAGAGCTCAATGAATGGCAGCACACGAGGAAGCTCAAAGGGTGCTTCTCCACAAATCCCTGAATGTGACTAAACTGGTTACTGCACAATTTGAGAAAGCATAGGGACCATAGACATAACCTTGATTCATCAAGGCATAGATTACAAGAGCTATGCGGAAGTTTGGTTTTGCCAAGATGGAATACTGATTGTAGTTCTGGGAGCCACATTACAGGAAGAATGTGATTGTAGTGGAGAGGGCTCAGAGGAGATTCACCAGGATGTTCCTTGGGATGGAGCATATGAGCTATGGAGATAGGCTGGATAAACTCGGGTTGTTTAGTTTGGAGGAGAGAAGGCTGAGTGGGCCAAGATTCAGAAGGATAGGATTACGAGGGACCTGGACTGGATGGATAGATAGCTTTTAGTCAAATGGCCAAGAACAATGGAGCACATTTTAAATTGAAGGATTTGAGATGTGGACAGGAATTGAGGATTGTTTTTCACTCAGAGGGTGCTGGGGTCAGGAATGCACTTCCTGAGAGAAGAATTGTCATGGTAACTTCACAACCATTAGAAAATACACGGTTGTGAACTTGAAATGCCATAAGATTCACGGCTACGTTTTTGTGTCGGAAAGTGGGGCTAATGTCGACCGTGCTGTATTGTTGATTGGACAAAGTCTGTGCTTCTGTGTTTGTATGACTGTGGAAGATCAATCATTGAGTAGCTTAAGGTAGGAATTGATGGGTTCCTGAAGAGTATATTAACAAGGGTTTTAAGATTGAACAATAAAGAAAACTTCCCAAGAAAACTAGTGAACATTAGTCTGTTTAGAAAAATGGAATAGAATGAAATTAGCACCTGAACAGTTTTCGAGGAAGTATTGGAACTGAAAGTAATGAGCACAGACAAAGTCAACAGAGATTGATAAAATGGGAATCATATTTGAGAAAGTGCCTTTAGCATAATTATGGAGAAGCAATCAATGAAATATGTGCATGTTCAGGAAGATTTTTGATAAAGCCTATTATGCAAATTCAAATCCTATGGGACTGGGGCTAATATGGTTTTAGAAGGGAGAGCTGTCAGGAAGCAGTGAGTAGAACTAAAACAATGTATTTTTTGAATGGAAGGCTTGGAGGATATAGCAAGGGTTAGGGTTTGGGCCCCAGCCATTCCAAATACACATCATTTGTATGATTGAGTGGATCAAGTACAATATTTTCAAATTTGCAGATGGCACTAAACAATATCAGATTGTGAGTGGGTGAGCAGGATATCAGAAAGTTCTAAGGTGATTGAGACAACTGGAGTGTCTAGGCAAATACGTGGCACATGAGGAGCAATGGGGAGGGGAGGCGGGGGATATGTGATATTGTGACCTTTGACGGGAAAAACAGAACTGGAGCCTATCATTTGAAAAGGGATTGGTTGAAAAATGTTGATCTATAAAGGAACTTAATCTGCATTTTTGTTTCTTCTGTGCAGCCCTCCGAGAGCAGTGTAGGGCAATGAGATCTGAATCATGAGGCCATATGGAGGGTGTAACTAGGGAACTGGCCACAGGGAACAGGCAAATAACTTACATCAGTATTTTAAATCGTTCCTCATGGGTAAAGTACTGTAAGCATGTCAATGGTATAAACAAAATGGTAATAGGAGGCAATTTCTTGAACTGTCTGTAACAAATGTAACAAGGATTTTAACTAACAGATAAGAACAAGGGTAGGCAGGTCAGTAGTAATTCATAGTTAATTTTAAAAGAAGTGGTCACAGAGTGACGAGCAGGACTGTGTGAAATATTCCATAACTCTCTGGATTACAGAAGTGTTCCAGCGAAACTGGAGAACCTCCAGTGTGGCACTTGTCTTCAAGAAAGGAAAGAGACAGAAAGCAGGAACCATTTAGCCTAAGCATGATTGCTGGGATCTGCTCGAGTCTGCTATGGAGGAAGGAATCGCAGGGCATTTAGAAAAGCTTAATGCAGAGTTGGCATGGTTTTGTGAAAGGGAAACTATTTTTGTTCTGTAAAGTCATACACATTTTTTTCTGGAGATCCCTGAGAATGTCAAGATTAGAGTCATGCTGGAAAAGCACAACAGGTCAGGCAGCATCCAAGGAGCAGGAAAATCAATGTTTCAGGCAGGAGCCTTTCATCAGGAATCCCTGAGAATGTGACAAGCAGACTTGATAAAGGGAACTGGTCAACATAAGGCTTTCCAGAGATTTTTCACAATTTATCACAAATTAAACGTGCTGACACAAGACAGAGGTTTCTAGTATGATGGATAATATATTAGCATGGGATGACGGTTAGTTAACACATAGAATTCGGAGAGTCAGGATTATTGGATCTTCATGATAAAGGTTTATCTGTTGGATTACCAAAAATATCACTCCGATGGCATCAGTTATTTACAATCTATAATGACAGCCTGACGGCGGGAGCTGAGTGCAATACACATCCCAGTTTATAGATGACACTGAGAACCAAAATGCAGGCTGTTATTTAATGGAGAGGACTCCCAAAAAAAGGAGCACCACAATGGGATGGGAGTGTTCCTGTGCGTGAAACGTAACGTCAGCATGCTGATGTTCCAAGTAACTAGGTTGGTTCATGAGGCGGATTCCTGGGATTAAAGGGTTGATTTATTGAGTGTATCTAAAATGGTGAGGCGATTATTCATTGTGGTTGAAATGAATGAGGGTGATATTACTGAAATGTACAAGATACAGAGGGGGCTTGACAATTAGATGCTGAGAAGGTGTTTTCCCTGAATCTCGAACTCGAGGCGGTGACAGCTTTCAGGATAACCTATAAGCGTTCCAGCTCACAGTAAGGTCTGCCAGACCCAGGGACTCACAAAGACCGTGCAGGTGATAAACCCAACCAGCAACAAAACAGAATCCCTTCTGGTACACAGAGTCTATTAGCATAAACAGTCTCTTCAGAATGCAGAATCCATTCCCAGAAACAGACTCCAGTCCAGTGTTACAGAGTGCATTGTCAGAGATAGAGTCTACAACCAAAGGCAGAGTCTACTCTTGAAGGCAGCAAATGCATAATCCACAGCACTCACACCAATGTGTCCAGTTTCCATAGAGGTCTGGTGTGTCCGGAGAGAACCAGGACCAAGCATAAGAATACGGTTCATTGTAAAAGGTGCGGTTAACTCACTGGGGATGGTCCACTCAACAGGAAGAGGCAGATGCAGCAAATGCTCACCTCCCAGCACACACACAGGTGTTCAGTCTTTACAAAGGCCTAACCTACCCAGACAATCTGTAGGGGCTCTATGACAATGACAACAAGTTTAGACTATGCAAACACCCAGTGGGTATCTAGTTGATCCACTCACCTCAAGGCGTTGTATGTTTCAATAAGATCAACTCTCATTCCAAGGATAACCTGTTAAAGTCTACATACTGTCAGCCCTTCATCCACGGAATAACTGAAGTGAAACACCTCTGTACTGCTTCCAATGTTACTATATCCTTTCTCAGATAAGGATACAAAAATAAAACTAATCTCACACACCGATGAGTCTGTTTATTTTTGTTTACTCAGGGTGTAGTGAGTCTTTGAAACACTCTTCCCTGCAGACCATTCGAGGCAGAAATATTGAATATTTTCGAGTCAAGGTTCACGAATCACAGATGAGTCAAGGATTATCGAGGAGTGGGTAGCAATGTGCAGTGTTGGGGAAAATGTAGACAGTGGTACCGAATGATACGGCTCCAGAATATCCAGGAAGTAAATGAAATGATAACATCGATAAAGTTTTAAGGGCGAAACAAGATGGCAGCGATCTGAAAGGTCTGCTTTGCTGGGTTCTGCATCACCGTAATGCTCTCACGCACCCCACCACAGTCATTTACTGAAAATTCAACACTAAAAGAGTTAAAGAATCCTTACTAATCCCGTTTTATCAAGTGGAAATGACAAAACAAGGGAAAGGATAGAGTAAGCCCCAACACACGGGGCACCTGTCAGAAGCATTCAGCATGCCTGTGGCCGCTCTTGTAAACCCCTCTGCTCGTTCGATGGACTCAGTTTCTCACCAGTTACGTGAAATGCTTGAAGCCATGATTGAATAAAAGTTCAGCAGGAGGATGGAACCACTCTCAGCAGTGCTCCAAAAACATGAGCAGCAACTTAGGAGGTTGAGCGCCAAACTACAGGGGCAGAGACTGCGATAGATTCCTGTCAGGAGCGGATCCTCACCCTTGAAAAACAGGTCCGTACCTTAACTGAACAAGGTGACGACCTCGGTAACAGGCGAAGGATGAAGAATGTTCATATTCATCGGTCTGCTGGAACGGACATAAGGTGATCAGCCAGTGAGTTTTTTGCGAGAACTGGTTACTATGATTCCATCACTTCGAAGTTGAAGAGGGACGAGTGAAGATTGAGACAATTCATCGGGTTACGGTGCACAGGTCAGTCTCAGACCAGCGCCCTCACCCTGTCCTTTTGCGATTACATAGTTGCAGGGACAAACAAAGACTTATGGAAGCTTCCAGAACACAGGGGAAAGACTCGACGAGGGCTCCAGGATTATGTTCTTCCAGGTCTTTTCAGCGGCAGTGATTCATGAAAGAAAATATTTTGATGATATCAAGAGAAGATTAAGGGAACTTGAGATTCAGCATTCCTTAATAAACTCAGCGGTGGTCCATATGTTTTCAATAGATCCACGCACTGGTGGATTTTTCAATAGATCCACTGACTCTCTAGAGGATGCGAAAACTTTGTGGACACTTTAAAGTAGACTGGATGCTTTAATGGAAAGCCATAATCTTGTTTCTCTTTTTTTAAAAGAAAGTTTGTTTACCGTTTCTGGTATTAAGCAGTGTTGAATTATAGTCGGGGATGGGTAGAGTACACACTTTTAACTTCATTAGTAGTACTACTCGTATTTCTCTTGCTTAGTTTGTGTGTCAGGTTCGGCTCAAGCTGGAGGGAGTTATGAAGGTGATCGTGATGACTGAATGTCTACCTTAGGGCAGTTCAATCCCGATGTTTGTGATTAATTGCCCTGGATGCAGTATTGATAATGGGGCAGAAGATTAGTATTTGTGACGTGCAAATGCCCCCAGTGGGCGGGGGTTAACTGCTCCTCCTGAGTGCCATTGGCACTTTGTATCCTTTTTTTTTTGTTTTTGTATGTATTTAGTTTTGGAACGTTTTGAGAGCTTGTTATTTGTAGTAGCTTTAGTTTGTATGTTTTTTAGGCTCTATGATTCTGTTTTCATTGGTGTTCAGCGATTTGTAATTCGAGTTCTTCCTCTCTGGAATTCAAATATTGTTTCAGTCTGTTTTGGCTAATGTCGTGCTTAAATGGTGTATCTGGAACATTAAGGGGAGCCATTCGCCAGTTAAGAGGGAAAAGGTAGTTTCTCGTCGTAAAAAGGTGAGGGTGGATATTGTCGTATTGTGGGAGATGCACTTTGATGACAAGGAACATTTGACGTTACAGCAAGGTGGGTTTGATCGGGTTTACTTCTCGTCTTTTTTGCTAGGAATAGGGGAGAAGCCATACTGGTGAGGAAGAATCTTTAATTAAATTACTAGATTGTATTAGACACCCAAGGGAGGATCATAACCCTCAAAGATATATGGGGAAGAAAGCGGTATTTTGAATATTTATTGCCCCCTGGCTCACTGTCTTAAATTCCTAATAGATGCATTTTCCAAATTAAGTAATCTTTCTTCGCAGCACATTATCGTAGGAGGAGATATCAATTGTCTTCTGCACCCACGGTGGACAGTATGCCCAAAGGCCCCCAGCACCATCTTTCAAATCTAAGCAATTAGTGGATTTTTGTGTGGAACTGGGGCTGGTGGATGTTTGGAGGCAAATCCACCTCAGAGATAGGGATTTTACTTTCTTCTTTAACCCGCAGAAATGCCACTCTAGGGTTGATCTCTTCCTCACCGTGCAGCAGTCTTCGATTCAGCGGTGTTCTGTACAATTGGGAATATTACCATTTGTGACCATGCAGCAGTATACTTATTGGTTAAGATTAAGGGCAATAAAGCAGGTTCGAGACACTGGCGAGTGGTTCCCTTTATTCTTAAGGAGAGTAAGTACATTGAGTATTTCTGTAATGAATTCAGATCTTTCTTAGCCATTAATTCAGATTCAACCAGTAACACACCCATTCTATGGAAAATTGCTAAGGCTTAAGCCAAAGGAATAATTATTCTTTAGGATGCGGGAAGCTGGAGCAGGAACGCTTGCTCCAGGCACGTTTGAAGGCAGCCGAGAGGGCATACTGTGATAGACCCTCGGTGGCTGGACTGCAGAGGATCACAACGCTTTGGTCTGCAGTGAATTCTACGCTCACACAGACAGCTAAGAAAGAACTTACTTTGGCAAAACAAAGGCTGTTTGATTATGTGATAAGCCGGGCAGGTATTTAGCCCATCCTGCGAGGGAAAAGAGAGCCCCAAAGCCACTACCTCAATTAGGGAAGGTACTGGGACCCTTTCCTGCGATCCCATAAAGCTAAAAACAGCATTTTGGAGATTTTACTCCGAATTATATCAGACTGAGCATTATGTGGATAAATGGATTAAGATGGAATCTTTCTTCAACAACTTGGATCTTCCAGGGGTAACTCCCAAATAATTGTCTTGCCTTAATGAACCATTGTCAGTGCAGGAGGGCGTAAAGCAGCTTCCAGGCGGAAAGGCGCCTGGTCCTGACGGATATCCAAGTGAAGTTTATGAGGAATCTATAAACCTATTGTCAGGGCCGATGCTTACCATTTTAGTCTCTCACACAGTCACGGCTGCCTCCCACCATCCTTAAGAGAGGCTCGTATCTCTCTTATTCTTAAGAAAAGGAAGACACCAAAATTTGTGCTTCTCGTAGGCCCATCTCACTTCTAAATATTGATTTCACAATTCTGTCTGAGTCCCTTACATTAAGCATGGAAACTATTTATCCTTCCATTGTCAAAGTGCACCACACCGGCTTATAAAAGGCTGTAGATATTCCAACTTGCTCAATGTGATCCAAGCGTGTCAACAGCAAATAATACAGGTATTAATTATCTCTTTAAATGCAGAGAAGTAATTTGCTTGGGTTGAGTGGCCGTATCTCTTCTATATGTTCGAATGGTTTGGTACAGGCAAAGTTTTTATCAAGTGGATGAGGGTCCTTGAAAGTGATCCTCTGTGTGAGATCCTATAAAGTTGATATTTCTAAAGGCTGTCGAAAAGGTTAAACCCTTTCGCCAGTGTTGGTTAAGTTGGTGATTGAGCCACTGGCGAAGGCCATCTGCAGGGACCCCAACATATCTGCCCCAGAAGTGGGATAGAAGTCACGTAAGATTACATTGTCTGCAGATGATGCTCTTAAATTTTTGTTAAATCCCACCGTTTTGGTACCTTACCACATGCAATGCATCAGTTTGTTTGGTGCCTTTTCTGGCTATACCATTGATTTTATAAATCGGAGGCCATGTTTATGGGCGAACTCAGGGAAATAACTGATGCTGTGGGAGAATCCTGATTTCCTTTTCAATGGTCCCGGGGGTAATGGGGATGTTTCCTATTTATGTATATTAGAACATGGAACATAGAAAATAAAACAATACAGCACAGAACAGGCCCTTAAGCCCACGATGTTGTGCTGACCACTGATCCTCGTTTATGCACCCTCAAATGTGTGTGACCATATGCATGTCCAGTCGTCTCTTAAATGTCCCCAATGACCTCGCTTCCACAACTGCTGCTCGCAATGCATTCCATGCTCTCACAACTCTCGGTGTAGAGAATACCCTCTATACCTTCCTCCAATCAGCTTAAAACTATGACCCCACATGTTAATCATTTCTGCCCTGAGAAATAGTCTCTGGCTATCGACTCTATCGATGCCTCTCACTATCTTGTATACCTCAATTAGGTCCCCTCTTCTCGCCCTTTTCTCCAATGAAACAAGTCCGAGCTCAGTCAACCTCTCCTCATAAGATAAGCCCTCCAGTCCAGGCAGCATCCTGGTAAACCTCCTCTGAACCCTCTCCAGGATTACAGGCAGGCAATGCCGATCTTTGCAAAGCATCCACATTTTCCTATAATTGACTTACCAGAACTGGATACAGTATTCAAGTGCGGTCTAACCAAAGTTTTATAGAGCTGCAACAAGATCTCACGACTCTTAAACTCAATACCCCTGTTAATAAAAGCCAAAACACCATATGCTTTCTTAACAACGCTGTCCACTTGGGTGGCCATTCTAAGGGATCTATGTACCTGCACACCAAGATCCCTCTGTTCCTTCACACTGCCAAGAATCCTATCCTTAATCCTGTACTCAGCTTTCAAAATCGACCTTCCAAAATGCATCACCTCGCATTTATCCAGGTTGAACTCCATCCGCCACCTCTCAGCCCATCTCTGCATCCTGTCAATGTCTCGCTGCAGCCTACAACAGCCCTCTATACTGTCAACGACACCTCCAACCTTTGTGTCGTCTGGAAACTTGTTGACCCATCCTTCAATCCCCTCATTCAAGTCATTAATAAAAATTACAAACAGTAGAGGCCCAAGGACAGAGCCCTGTGGAACACCACTCACCACAGACTTCCAGGCAGAATATTTTCCTTCTACTGCCACTCGCTCTCTTCTGTTGGCCAGCCAATTCTGTATCCAGACAGCTATGTTCCCCTGTATCCCATCCCTCCTGACATTCTGAATGAGCCTACCATGGGGAACCTTAACAAACGCCTTGCTGAAATCCATATACACCACATCCGCAGCTCGACCCTCATCAACTTTTCTAGTCACATCCTCAAAGAATTCGATAAGGTTTGTGAGGCATGACCTGCCGATCACAAAGTCGTGTTGACTGCATTTAATCAAACCATGCTCATCCAGATGGTCATAAATCCTATCCCTCAGAAACCTTTCTAACACCTTGCAGACGACAGACGTGAGACTTACTGGTCTGTAATTGCCGGGAATTTCCCTATTTCCTTTCTTGAAGAGAGGAATTACATTTGCCTCTCTCCCGTCCTCCGGTACGACTCCAGTGGAGAGCGAGGATGAAAAGATCTTCGCATGTGGCGAAGCAATTACATTTCTCGTTTCCCAAAGCAGCCGAGGACAAATCTGGTCCGGGCCTGGCGACTTGTCAATCTTAATGTTTGACAAAATTTTCAGTAAATCAGCTTCCTCTATCTCTATCCGTTTCAGAATGCACACCTGCTGTTCGAAAGTTTCATTCACTAAAAAGTTCGTTTCTTTCGTAAAGACAGAAGCAAAAAACTCATTTAGGGCTTCCCCTACCTCCTCAGACTCCACACACAAATTCCCTATGCTATCCCTGATCGGCCCTACTCTTTCTCTGACCATTCTCTTATTCCTCACATAAGTGTAAAATACCTTTGGGTTCATCCTAATCCGTACTGCCAAGCCTTTCTCGTGCCCCCTCCTAGCTCTCCTCAGACCAATTTTAAGCTCCTTCATTGCCTGCCTGTAATCCTGTAGAGCTGAGTTTGACCCTAGCTTCCTCCACCTTATGGAAGCTACCAATTTCCTTTTGACAAGAAATCCACCGCTCTCGTCATCCAAGGTTCCTTTATTTTGTCACTTCTTGACTGTCTCAGAGGGACATATTTATTAATCCTTGCAACAACTGGTCCTTAAACAGTCTCCACATGTCTATAGTGCCTGTACCATGGTACAATTGCTCCCAATCCATGCGTCCTAACTCATCTCTAATTGCATCATGATTTCCTCTTCCCCAATTAAATATCCTCCCATTTTTCCTAATCCTCTCCTTCTCCATTACTATGTAGAATGTGAGCTAGTTATGGTCACTATCACCAAAATGCTCTCCCAGCACAAGATCTGATACCTGCCCCGGCTCGTTTCCGAGCACCAAGTCTAGAGTGGTCTCTCCCCTCGTCGGCCTGTCAACGCACTGAGTTTGGAAACCCTCTTGAACACACCTTACAAAAACAGCTCCATTCAAATCTTCTGCTCCAAGGAGGTTCCAATCAATATTGGGGAAGTTAAAGTCACCCATTACAACGACCCTACTACGTCCACACTTTTCCAAAATCTGCCGACCTATGCATTCTTCCATCTCCCTGCTGGTATTGGGGGGCTTGTAGTAAACCCCTAACGAGCTGCCTGCTCCCTAGCTGTTCCTCATTTCCACCCATACTGACTCGGTAGGCAGATATTCCTCGACAATGGAAGCTTCTGTAGCTGTGATACCCTCTCTGATTAGTAGCGCTACACCCCCTCCTCTTTTCCCCCCTCCCTATTCTTTTTAAATGCTCTAAACCATGGAACATCTAGCAACCATTCCTGCCCCTGAGAAAGCCATGTCTCTGTTATGGCCACAACATCATAGCACCAGGTACTTATCCATACTCTAAGTTCAGCACTTTTATTCCTGATACTCCTTGCGTTAAAGCAAACACACTTTAACTGATCCCTTGGTCCCTTCCCAGGAAAATCCTTCCCACCAGCTGGTCTACCTCTTGCTATTACCTCATCTGTATCAACTCTCACCTCCGGTATACAGCTCTGGTTCCCACCCCCCTGCCATGCAATTTAAACCCTCTCGACATACTCGAGCAAACCTTCCACCCAGGACATTGGTCTCCTTCCAGTTCAGATGCAACCCGTCCTTCTTGTACAGGTCACACCTTCCCCTGAAGGTATCCCAATTATCTACATATCTGAAGCCCTCCCTCCTACACCAGCTTCGCAGCCATGTGATAAGCTGCGCCCGCTCCCTGTTCCTCGCCTCGCTATCTCGTGGCACCGGTAGTAAACTAGAGAACACTACTCTGTTCGTCCTGCTTTGCAGCTTCCATCCTAACTCCCTGAAATCACTTTTTATATCTTCGATCCTTTTCCTGGCTCTATCATTAGTGCCAATATGTAACACAATTTGTGGCTGTTCGCCCTCCCCTTTTAGAACCTTATACACCCGATCAGAGACGTCCCGGACCCTGGCACCAGGGAAGCAACATAGCTTCCAGGAATCGCGATCCTGACCACAAAATCTCCTGTCGATTCCCCGAAGTATCGAGTCCCCTATCACGAGTACTTTTCTATTCTGCCCCCTTCCCTTCTTTGCCACAGTGTCAGGCTCAGTGCCAGAGAACTGTCTGCTAAGGCTTTCCTCTTGGTAGGTCACCCCCCCCAGCAGTATCCAAAACGGTATACTTATTGCTGAGGGGAATGACCACAGGGGATCTCTGAACTGTCCGACTGTTCCCTTTCCTTCCTCCTAACTGTACCCCATCTATCGTTGTCCTGAGCTTTAGGAGTGACCAACTCCCGGTAACCCCTCTGAATCACCCCCTCAATCTCCCGAATGATCCATAGTTCATCCAGCTCCAGCTCCAATTCCCTAACACGGTTTTCAAGGAGCTGGAGTCGGGTGCACTTCCCACAGATGTTGCCAGCGGAGACGTGTTCCATGTCTCCCAGCTGCCACATTCTGCAGGAGGAGCAAGCAACTGCCCTAGCATCTATACCCGACTTATCTGAACACCCACTCAGTACTAAAGTAGAAAGCTTAGTTCAAGTTGCTATAAAATTAATAACAAATTTATATTCAACAGAGGAACTTTAGAATTAACGTTGCCTTATTAACTAGGTTAGAGGAGGAGGGCGGGTACAGTAGTAGAGTCTCGGGTTTAGCTGCCTTGTTGATATATATGGTCACTGCTTTCCTTCCCGGCTGCCCCGATGGTCCTTGTGACTTCCTCCGCTGCTCCTGCTCCTTCTGTGAAAGGGAAAACACCGCTGTGCGCTACCGATAAGTAATTTTTTCAAACCTCCTGACCTTAGCTGCAGTCTTTCGGTTTCATCTTACTCCGGTGATGCTCGCGCTTTAAAAAAAGTACATTAATCCTATCATTGAACTTAAATTTAATGTGGAATTTGTCCATTTGTTTGACAAAATTAAACAAGACCTTCGAAGATCGGAGACACTTCCAATATCTTGGCAAGGTCAGATAGCTCTTATTAACATGAATTCCCTCCCTTGTTTGCTATACCCCATGTGAATGCTTTTTTTGATGTTTCCCAGACAAATATTTAGGCGACTAAATGGATGATGTAGCTCTTTGATTTGTCACCATAAGCGACCCCTTATCAAGTTAACCAAATTACAACGACTCCACAGTTTGTGGGGAGTAGATCTCCCGGATATTAAAAGCTATCAATTAAGCTCTTCTGCACCCGATGTTAGTGAGGCCTCAGCGTCAATATCGTTAGATTTTGAAACTTCTCAGGCAAAGTGCTCTCTTATTAGATTGCTATTCATAGACAAAATGAGGACAGTTACGAAGTATTGTCATTTGCCAATAAGTATCAATAATTTTAAAGTAGGGAGGGCAATGTGTCCGAGTGAGTGCAATATAGCCAAACCTCATTTCTTCCCCTAAAACGTGGTGTACCGTGTTTTTGAGGGGGGATACTGGATTCCATGTTTAAGCTATGGGCAACTCGTGGGTGTATCTTGCTTTTATGATTTATCTGAGGGAGAAACAAATATGTCCTTTGATCAAATAAGTCGTAACTATAGACTACCAAGTAGAGATCTCTTTTGTTTTCTTTTTATAAAATCAGAGATGTTATTCAAAAAAGAACCATGCTATTAATAGACCCGTACAGATCCGATACAGAGAAGAGGGTGCTTAGTGCTAAGAACACACTCTCTGTCAGTACCCTTTATCATTTGTTGGAGTGTGGCCCCTCAGACGAGACGTTGTGCCTTTCTGAGGTCTGCAAAGAGAGTTGGGGTTTGAGATCTCTTCGCACAAAGGGGAGGATATTTGTGAAAATGCAAAAAGTATTTCGATCTGTAAGAAGACTCTTGCCATGTAGTTGGAGATTCTTCATAGAGTCTAACTGGCCCTAGATCCTCTCTCAAAATTCAAGATGAGCGCATGTCTTCAATACAAAATGACTATGGACACTCTTACTCATTGCTTGTTGACCTACCACCGGCGCTATAGGAGCGGTGTGTTCTCTGGGATGGAGAGGATCTTGGGGAACGAATTGGAGATGGATCAGGTTTCCCTTTTCCTGGGCCTGCCCAGTCTACCTTAGTCAGATGTGCATAGGGAAAAAAAACACTTCCATACCCTCACTCTCTGAGTTCAGAAAAAAAAAACGTTCTGTTGTGTTGGGTGTCTGAAAACCCCCTGGGTCTGTTGGGTTGTCGTAGCCGCGTCATGGAGCATAGCCCTTTGGACTTTTTTAAAGGTATGTTGCACCATAAAATAGAGGATGTTTAGAAGACATGGCAGCCCTTTTTGAATTACCAAGGTGAAGGCTGATCTTCCATTCTAATAAGGACTTGTATATAGCTATGACGAACTTGACTAATGAATCTAATGTCCAGAGAGGAAGAATTACGAACAAATGAACGTGTATTAGTTAATGCTCTTGAAGCTTGAGAGCTGTAGTTTTGTTACTTAGTTCTACTATTCTTTTTTAATTTTTTTTTATTTTTCTTCGGTCCGTTGATTTACCTTGTTTTTCTTTATGCGCATGCCCATGGGTGTAATTGTGTTCAATTTCCATTGTTTTTTTGAGTTGGGTTCTTATTGGTTCTTTGAAGCATTAAAAGTATTTTCTCTGAATGAAAAATATTTTTGAAAAAATTAAAATGTTAACATGGATAGAATAGAGTCCCAAAGGACCTCTTTCTCATTAGTGAGACCCCAAATTATGGTTTTTCTTAAGGGTCATCACACCTCGGGTGACAGGATGATGTTGAGAGGGTGTGCCCTTTGTGGCAATCTCTGTCTGCGTGGGAAATTGAATATGCGCTGTTTGCTTTCCTCTGCATCACAAGCCAGCCATCTAGCCAACAGATTGCGAGACTGTGTAAATGCTATAAATTGAAATAGCCAAAGTGAAATTAAAATATAAACTTTGATGAGAAGGGAAAAAAGGTACAATTCAGGTAACGGTCAAGATAATGCCTGAGGAAAAAAATCTCCGCTGGAAATTGTATTTTATAACGAGACATTTGATTGGATGCTATCTTTGTATGAATGAGTTGACCCAAGTGAAATAACCAGAATTACTAATTGTGATTAGATGTTAATAACTATAAAATATGAGTACATTTTTGATTGGTCTGTGTGAAGCATGCTAACCAGTGTATGAAAGTAAAAAGCTGATGGAACAAATTTTTTGGAGGGTTGGTCCCCATGGGAAATGGCTCCCAACCACATGCTTGAAGAAACCCAGGGTAAAAAGTGCGTGAGTGTCGTCTGGTTTGTGACAGGAAACCAGGGGGCTGAATGATTGAAAGTTCCTGCAACGTGAAGTTCGGGAGACAACCCGATCTTATTAAATGGTACAGCATATTTGAATGGCTAAATTGACTCATCATGGACTCTAATTGCATATGATTAAAAAAAACTACTCTGTTCTTTCACCTAATGTTTTTCACACTGGGGCACTGCCATTTTCCTGAAACTGGGAATTATTTGGAATATTATCTGGAACATTCCATAATCAACATTCTCCGGACCATTCTACAATCTGTGGGGATATTACAAAGGAAAGAGACACAGAGACGGGGGTTGGGGGGTGGTGGGAGTGGGGGGGGGGGGGGCTTGCTGCATGCAAGAGTGAGAGTAGTGGAGGTTGAGCATTGTTCGGGTGTTGGTGCTGCAACAGAAATGCATTGAGAGTAAGGGACCAGACAGCATACGATGACCCTTATCCTCACAGAGTTGGGAATGTTATCGATGTTTGTCCTGTATTGCTGGACATTGCTCCAGATACTGCACTGAGCTGGGTGGTGAGCTCAGATCATGCTCTATTGGGTCTGCTGGTGTGGCCTACTCTGGAAGAGATGTACTAACCCATCTGCCAAGATATCTGTTACCCTGTTGACAAACCGTGGTGTAATTGACCCTTATCTGCTATGCTCTGGGTAAACTGTACATGGCAGCTCCAAACTGAGGAAAGCTCAATCAAGTGCCCATTGTCCTTTTAAAGATGGCACCAGTGCCAGGGATACTGAAACATCCAGCGGCATCTGGGCGATGGTGGGTACCTCCAGCCAAAGTGGGTGGGAGAATCGGGTTAACATTGAATGAGAGTGACACCATGGGTTAGGGTGGGTTGTTAATGAGGTGAGTTCGGTAAGATAGCACCAGGAAACTGGCTCAGCCTCAGCAGAGAATCCCCCTGTCACACTCAATGAAAATCACACAAAGATAAATTACTGTTAGATTCAGACGGATGAGTTGAAGACTCTGCTGACCCCATTTACAGTTACAGAGCTGCAGAACAAATCCTCATCCACAACTCTCCATCATCTGAATTCACACCTATATTCTGTTCACCATCATTCCTGGTAATACTGGCTTATTTTGCCGGACGCTATCGAAATGTCTATATGTCAGCATTCTGAAACCTGTGAGCACATCCTTCCATGATATTGTTGCTCAATCTCAACCACTCTGTCGATACCCAAAACCACTTTCATTTACGGTCATGCACGGAGACAGGCCCTTCAGCCAAAACTGGTCCATACCAACCAAAATGTCCGTCCACATTAACCACAATCCTTTGCACTTGGCCCATATTCTTCTCTGCCTTTCGAATCATATATTGTTCGAAAAAATTGCAGCGAGGTTTTGTGACATCAAGGAAGGCCTCAGGAAAGATCTCGCTGAATCTACCATTCATCTCACCCCAGCAAACAGATTACACAGAAACAATTTGACTGGAGGTTATAAACAAGAAGTACAAGCAATCACTGGTGGGAGATGTGTCTGGAAGTCAATACTGCAGGGAAAAAAATGTGTACGTTCTAAACAGGAAATGAGATATACAAGCGTTTGCAGGCAATACCCAACGGGTCTGATACCATTTGAAGGAAGAAAGTCGAAAGTTTGGCCCTCGAATAGCACAGTAGGTCTGGGCACATCCAAGGAGGAGGTCGTCTATGTTTCAGTCATAAACCCTTCATCAAGAATTCATTTCAGAATTCACTTTTTCCTAATCCTCTATAGGAAGAGAGTGAGTCAACATTTTTAATTTGGGGATTCTTCATCCGAACAGCTTTTGTTTCAGATCGCCAGTATATGCAACTCTTTGTTTTAGTTTAGATCAGCAATTATATTGCATGCTGCAGTATTAATGGACAACTTGATCTGGGAAGAGGAGAAGGGGTGAGGGCAAAGAGCAGGCAATGTGTCAATCACAGCTTAAGGCCCTGTCATTCAGAATGTGAATCCTGGGGTGGAGGTAAAGGATGGTTTGTTGGAAGCACCGCACTGGAATTCGGCATCATTTGAACAGATGTGACAGATCCAGAGAAAGTGGGAGGATGCAGTTTCTCGCGCATTTGGTCATTGAGTGTCACAGTGGCTAGCACTACTGCCTTACAGCACCAATGACCTGTGTTCGATTCCACCCTTTGGTGACATTCTGTGCGGTGTTTGCACCTTCTCCTTGTGTGTGCTTGAGTTTCCTCTGGGTATTTGGTTTTCCTCTCACAGCCAAAAATGTCCAGGTTATGTTCAGTGACCTCACTAAATTTCTCCGCAGTATCCAGGGATGTGCAGGTTCAGTGGATTGTCTATGGGAATTGTAGAGTTACCGGGGTTACGTTTGGGTTTTTTGGTCGGGATGTTATCTGGAGTCTCAGTGTGTGCTCGGTGCGCCAAATGGCCTGGTTCCAAACTGCAGGGCTTCTATAATTTCTATGTAGCTGTCTTTTTGAAAACAGTTCCCAGGATCCTACCTATAAGTGCTAACACAATTTGCCTCAACAAAACGTTACACCTTCCGTTTCTCTGACATGAACTCCATCAGCCACTCCTCGGCCCTTTAGCCTATCTGATCAGCATCCCGGTTTACTCTGAGTTAACCATCTTCACTGTCCACTACCTCGCCAATTTTGGTGTTATCTGCAAACTCACTAACAATTCCTATTGTATTCACATCCAAATCATTTATATAAAATGACAAAATCCATTCGATCCTTGTGATGCACCGCTGGTCACAGGCCTCCAGTCCAAAAAAAAAGTTCACGATCTTTTACTTCGTCTATTACATTCGAACCAATTACCCCAACTCACCCTGTATTCCATGTGATCTCAACATGCAAATCAATTTACTATGCGTAACCTTTTTGAATGCCTTACTAAAGTCTATATTCTATTCCACAGTTCTATTTCTGTGCCTTCATCAATCTTATTCGTCACTTCTTCAAAACGCTAAATCAAATTAGTGGGACACGATTTCCCACACATAAAGTCATGTTGACTATCGCTAATCGGAATTTGCATTTCTAAACAGAAGTAAATGCTGTCCCTCGGAATCCCCTCCAACAACTTACCCACCAATGACATCAGTCCCATTTGTCTACAGTTTCCTGCCTTTTCCTTACCAACTGTTCTTAAACTATGGCACAACCTTACCTGTGAGTGTCCATGATACAAATATCTCAGCAGAGACCGAACAATTACTTCTCTAGCTTCCCTACAGATCTGGGGTCCATCTGATTAGTTCATGGATCATAGAACAGTGCAGCACAGTACGGGTCCTTGAGCTGCTGATGTTGTGCCGGCAGTTTATCCTACTCTAAGGTCAGACTAACCTTCATGCCCTTCATTGCACTAAAATCCATGTGCCTAACCAAGAGTCACTTAAAAGGTCCACCTTTATGCATTTTAAAACACCCAGCTCCTCATCTTCTATAATATGGACAATTTCAAGAAATCATTATTCATTTCCCCAAGTTCCCTACCTTCCATATCCTACTCCACAGTAAATACTGATGCAAAATATTTATTTAGTATCTCACCGATCTCGTGTAGTTCCACACATAGGTCACTTTGCTGATCTTTAAGGGGTCCTGTTCTCTCCCTAGTTACTCTTTGACCTTAATGTATTTGTAGAATCACTTTGGAATGTCCCTTACCCTATTTTCAAAAGATATCTTATATCCCCATTTTGCCCTCCTGATTTCCCTCTTGGGTATTAGCCTACATACCTGGTACTCCACAATGGATACACTCGATCCCAACTGTCTGTACCTATACATATGCTTCCGCCTATTCTTGAACAGAGCCTCAGTTCTGCTTGCCATTCAGCATTCCCGACACCTACCAGCCTTACCCAGCTCATAGACAGTAACATGCTGTCGCTAGACTCTGTAAATCATTTGTGAAGGCCTCCAACTCTCCTGCCAATAGCTGCTCCAAAGCAGCTTTTCAAAGTGCCAACATAAAACGTTCAAAGTTGGCCTGACTCAACTTAAAATTTTAAAATTTATATTAGGAGTAATCTTCTCCATAAGTATTTTACAACTGATAGGTACTGCATAACAGACTCAAGAAGCAGAATGACCTCCTCCTGTCCCTGTGCCTTTGTAACAGGGGCGTGTGGACAGAATTAATTCCTCCTGTTCCTGTGCTGCAGTCTCGATGCTCTGAATGATGTCCCAAGGTTATGGAAGAATTTGACAACAGTGCACATAAACCAGAAGTGACATTACACAAAGTAAATGGATAATAAATATATACACTGGTTTATTGGCTCTGGAAATTACCTCACCAGTCACCTTATGCAACGGGTCTTTTACTTTTTCACTGTCGCCCTTTATAAACAGTATGTAATATACACAGTCCTGCAGTGTTCTGGCACTACTCCCACATGCAAAAGAAACAATAAGAATATTGAAAGATTTATGGCCCATCCCTAAGCAATGCCCATCCATTCCACCCACACCGAGTAAATGTTCCCTTTTATTGGGATATGAAAAGTGATGTCAGGAAGGGATTAACTGGACCTGTTTGTTCAGTGACTGTGATTAATGTTAGTCTCCATGGGTTGCAATTACCCCAGTGGACGGTTTCCATCTTTTAATGATAATTGGGCTCCGTTCAATGTGTTATCCCACACTATGGTGGGAGCATCACCAACATTATTAACAGGAATCAGCAGCTCCAGAGAGACGGGGGGCGAGATCAAAATCTGAGCACAAGAGTCTGGGATGTTTCAACAATTAATCAAAATCTGAGAACATTAGACTGGAATGTCCCAAGAATGGACAGGAGTTTATATTAGAATGTTTGGTTTCTTTCTACATATTATGATCGAAGGTCATTATAGTGGCGGATCAAATATGCACTTTACATCATACAATATTTGTATTATCCAATCTTGGCTTTGATTGGTGTACCTGGTAAGTCTCACTGTTCAGTTATTTATTCTATAAATCATGTTTGACAGTAATACTGTTCTTTCATTCACTCTACCCTCCTTGCCACTATTATTGTTCCTGTTAAGACTCTAAATCCACATATTCAATTGACAAACCACTACTAAATTGTTAAATCACTCTCTCCCTTCTTGCTTCTGGCAGTGTTACTCATGGCTTGCTATGTTGACTTGCTCAGTTTCAGCTGTGAATCATGATCCGTTGTATCACTGCACTTGCTATCTAAATATTGAAAGCATTGAGGCCACTATCTTCTGTTCTGGTTGCAAACTGCATTTCCTTCCTCTGACTCCATCTCATCCCGGCCAATATCTGAAGCTGAAATAGACAAATAACAACAGTGGTGATCCCTTTGGACATGAACCAATTCCTGACACTATACCCTGACCACTCCTAATTATAACTCCTGAGAAATCCGGTATATACTTCACTGGCTTATCCCATCTGCTATTTGAACCATGAGCTGTGAAATACAGTCTTAAAGATGGCATTGATCTGTTGCTGACACTCACAGCTGCAAACCTACAGAAGCAACTCTGCGTCGATACTCCACAGCTAATATCTGATATCACACCGAACTGCCCATCCATCCACCAATCCTGTGCATACGGATCTACAATGCTATTGGGTCTGGCAATGCCTTTATTTAACATTCTCAAGAGCGTCATTAACAGCTGCCCATGAACTATCTCTCTCTATCCATTATACCAAGCCCTAACAGTTGTTCACATTTGAACTGATTTCCTCCATGTGTGCTCTCTCTTAGACAATAATTTTTCACATCCAACACTGCCCAGAACCACACACACACCCACACATAAAACCCCTTGTCTTGAACTGATGCATGAAGATACAGGGACATTAATTTATGGGAGCCCATTTACTGTCACTGGCAGTATGGAGGACAAATTGTCCCGTGTTAGTCAGTTACGTAGTGCAAACGTAGCAGCAATATACCGGCAAAGTATTGCAATACTGCCATGCTGGGCAGCTGGTCCAGCTTACTGAGCAATACACTAACATAGTCTGCACAGCTACCCATGCTGGTCAGATAGTCCACCTTACCGAGCAATACACTAGCATAGTCTGCACAAATCCCCATGCTGGGCAGATAGTCCACTTTACTGAGCAATACAGTCGCATAGTCTGCACAAATCCCCATGCCGGGCAGATAGTCCACCTGACTGAGCAATACACTAGCACAGTCTGCACAGCTCCCCATGCTGGGCAGATAGACCAGTTTACTGAGCAATACAATGGGATAGTATGCACAGATCTCCATGCTGGGCAAATAGACCAGTTTACTGAGCAATACACTGACACAGTCTTCATAGTCCTCCACGCTGGGTTGTCTACTTGTTCCAGTTTATCGTTTCTGAGTTTGTTCTGTGAGGCAAATTCAGAATTTACTGTAACAAGTTTGGTCAGCTGATCTGGCAATGCCTTTATTCAATGTTCTCATTCTTGTGACCTGACCCGCCAAGGTCTCACTGCTCCAGATAGACCCACTCCCTTGTTTTTTTCTCATATTTCAACAACATGCTCTGGTTTTGTCTTAATTGTCCGTTTCTATCTTTAATGTGAATGTCTCTGTCCATCTGTATCTTCCTCTGGGTTTTTGGTTGTGTATTGTATCGAATACTGGCATTATGAAGTTCAGAAATAATGTAATGGTGTGTATCAGGTTGTTTTTCACTTCCCTCAGTGTCCTATATGGTCCTCCATAGACAGGGGAGGGAGTGCTGGGCTGTTGTTCACTTTATGGTGTGTCCCTTGAGATGCTTCATGAAGAGGTGTGTGTGTGTGCAGGGCAGCGGTTCACTTCCCGGTGTGTCCCACGTCGTGCAACATGTTGGACGGCGGTGTGTGTGCTGGGCTGTTGCTCACTGGCTGGTGTGTCCCATGTGGTGCTCCATGGACAGGGGGTTGTGTTCCGGGTTGGTGCTCACTTCCACTTGTGTCCCAAGTTGTGATCCATGTTAGATAGGGAGTTTCAGCATCTTTGACTCATGTCGTTAAAACTTGGTCTGTGCCTGTCCACTGAACGCCTGTGTTTGTACCTCTCAGCTGATCACGCGGTCAGAAATATGGGGAGGACCCTGAAGTATAATTATATAGGAGTAGATATCTCACTTCTAGTGGACGGAAGTCTGATTGTCTCCTGTTATTGAAAAGTTAGTGGAGGGTCTGGGGAAGGTTTGCTGGAGGTTGCGCTGTCAGCTACCTCAGACAATCAGGGAGACCACAGGATTTGGTGACCCAACTCTGGATGGAGCATGGGGACTGTAGTTACAGCATCAGTGTCTGTAACATGAAAAACAAGTGGAGCAGAGGCTGCAGAGCATGGAAGCTCTGAAACCACGGACTGGGTGTATGTGGGGAAAAGGATCTGCCAAATCTGTCTGTGTCTTTATGTGAGCACAGACTCTCACACTCATCCTTAAACATACACACACGCACACCCTCTTTCGCTCACACACATGGTAACAAACATACACATCCTCTCTCTCTCACTCACACGCCACCCTCCCCGCCCCCAAACACACACATAAATTCCGTATCTCTCGCACAGACACACCTATAAATCTGGGGGGGCTAATTTGCGTTTGCAGATTTATATTTGTGGATAGATTGTATTTTGTTCAAAACAACATTCAATTTGTACGCAACCAATCATTGTGGCATTTTATGAAGTCCTGCTTTGGAAATAAAACTAGTATGACGCCAGGGTAAAACAAGTCGGACTCCGCAAAAGACCTTCCATGGTTTGTGCAGGGAAGGTCACATCTTAGCAAACGTAATAGAATTCTTTGAGGAATGACAAAGTTGATAGTGGAGAAAGGGATGTAGATGTCATATACATGGACTTCAGTAAGGCGTTTGATGAGATAGACTGATGGAGAAGGTGAAGTCGCAGTGGTCCATGGTGTACTAGTTAGATGGATTAGAGAACTGGCTGGGCAACAGTAGACAGACAGTAGTAATGGAAGGGAGTTTCTCAAAATAGACAATTGTTCTGTGTGGTGTTTCACAGGGACCACTGTTTGTTGTGATATACTTACATGAAAGAGAAGTTATAATTTACAAAATTTTTCTTGAAGATATCTCTTGTATTTGTAAATAATGGCGAATCAGTGAATATGGTAGTCAGATATTCAGGAGGAGCTTTAATCGACACACACAGTAAGTTAGCAGAAAACATTAGAGCAAAGTGTATTGGGAGGAACATATGCAAACGGTGGAAGGTAAGCATTAGAGAAACTATTGGAGAACATAGGTGGTTGTAGAAGGTTGTTTGTGTGACTGCAGACCGGTGTACGCTGGTGTGCCACAGGTTCCAGTGCAGTGCCCCTTTAAAGGCCTTCATTTGAAGGGAATCCGAATACAGACGATGAAGAATCAAGTAGACTCAAAGTGTTAGCTTGCTCTCTCTTTACGGATGCTGTCTGACTAACTGTGATCTTTAGCATGTGTTTGTTTCAGTGCAGATTCTGCTTCTGCAGTGATTTGCTCCTATTAGAAGTAAAGAAATTCTGCAGGAGTAACACAGAGAGTTGGGGAGACTGTACCTGTACAATGTTGATGTCGTGATCTAAGTAAAATATACTGATCACATATACTGAATGGGCTTTCTCCAGATTAATCCCTCAGATGGCACGATGGTCTGCTGAGGACACTTGGTCTAGGAACAAGGTGGAAATTTGTGCGTGAAACTGGAGACCCTGATTGATTGTTATATGAGACCTTCACATCTGTTTTACTTTGGAAAAGGAGGAGGCAGGTACAGAATTCAAGAAGATGCACAGGGAAGCTCTTTTACAGATTGATGTCAGATGTGAGCAGGGCTTGATGTATTGGCTGGTATAAAATTGGACCAATGCCCTTGTCCAGATCAGTTACATCTCAGGCTGCTGTTGGAGACAAGGGATGAAAGGCGCTGATGCAAATGTTTAAATAGAATCTGATCACAGGTGAGGTGTCCGAGGACTGGAGAACCCCCTTTATAGGAAGGGTTGTAGAGATAGAGCAGGGAACTAATCACCAGTGTGTTTCAGATCAGTGTTAAAGAAAATTATGCACAAAGTAGATGGTGGTAGAAGGCTGTTTGTGTGACTGGAGACCGGTGTCCCCTCGTATACCACAGTGATCAGTGTGCCTTATTACTTGTGGTATTCATGAATGGTGCAGGTGTGAATGTAGAGGGGGAGTGGGAGTGTGATCAGTAAGTCTGTGTTTGATACAAAGATTGACTGGGTGGTTGGCAATGAGGAGGAAGGTCTTATGTTACAGTAAGATACAGATGGAATGGTCAGATGGGTGGATCAATGGCAGATGGAATGTAAATCTGTTAATGAGGTGATGCACTTTGGAAGAAGGAACTAACTGGGGAATATGCAAGAATTGTAGCACACAAGAAAGCTCATAGGAAGCTTTGCCACACATTCTTGAATGTGATGCGGGAGAGTAACAGGTTACGTAAGAAGTCAATGGAAGCAGTAGGTATAACCTTTACTCATCGAGGCATAGATTACAAGATCTATGTAGCACTTTGGTGAGGCCAATATGGAATACTGTGTGGAATTCCCGGAGCCACATTACAGGAAGTATGTGATTATTCTGGAGGGGGTGCAGAGATTCACCTGGATGTTTCCAATGTTGGAGCATAACAGCTATGGAGAGAGGCTGGATAAGCTCGGGTTGTTTAGTTTGAATGAGAGATGGCTGAGGGGGACGTGATTCAGAATTATAAGATTACGAGGGACATGGACCGGGTAGATAGACAGCAGCTGTTCCTTTTAGTCAAAGGGCCAAGAAAAGGGGAGCACACTTTTAAAGGGAAGGATTTGAAGTTTAGAGATGATTCAGGGATTGTTTTTCACCCAGACGGTCAGGGGATCTGGAATGCACTTCCTAAGGGGTCCAGTTATCACGGGTCACCTCACAACCATTAAAGATTATTTGGACGAGCACTTGAAGTGTCATACCATCCATGGCTACGGGACTTATGTAGGAAATTTGGAATAATATAGATCGTGCTGTATTTTTGATGGTACAGATTCTATGCTTCTGTGATTGTATGGCTGTGGAAGGTCAATCATTGAACAGCTTAAGACAGGAAGTAATGGGTTTTGGAAGAGTACATTAACAAGCGTGAAATATAAAATCTTCTCAATGTAGAATATACCAAGGTGAAATGTTGGAGAAGATAATTGTAGCTTCCTTACAGTCCAAAACCAACGAATGGAGAAGAGGAAAATGGCAGACTATGAAGCATCTACTTCAGTTCTGCCTTCATGATAGGATTTTTAAAAAATGCTTCCAAACAATTCTAGGTCTACTGAGAAAGAAAGGAAATGCAATCAAATCACTAAATAAGCAGTTTTGGAGAAATTATTTGTACGGAAATCTGATAAATCCCCATGGAATGATAATTTATATCTCTGATTCCTAAAGGAGGTGGCCATGGGAAGAATGGATACTTTGCTTGTCGTCTTCCAAATTCCAGATGATTGAATTGACAGATTTGAGAGCAGCAAATGTAACCCCAATATTTCTAAAGGAGGCAGGGAGACAGCAGGGAGTTACCATCTGCTTAGCACCAGAGAAGCAGTCAGGACAATACAAGAGTCTATTAGAAAGAATGCTTTGCCAGGGAACTATAGGAATTATGTTAATTTGAAAGCAATGAACATGGATCAAATCAATACCGAATTATTAAAGGTGGATCATATTTAAGAATCCGACTGCGAAATAAATTATGGCGAAGCAATATATGCAGTGAATTTGGATTTTCAGAAAAATTTTTGATGACGTCCCAAGTGTAGTGTTGTGACAATGCTGCTCCTTTAACAAGGTTATGCTGTCCTTGTTTTTCTTTCACAGCAGTCTGAAAAGCAGCGAATCTGAAGAGTCTGGGTTTGACAACTTGGGAATGCTTTCAAGTCTAAAATTAAAACATGTACAATGAGGAGCGAGCTATGCTAGATCCGGTCCTGTGTAATGAGACAGGAATAATTAATGACCTCATAGTTAGGAATCAACTTGGAACGAATGATCACAGTGTGGTTGAATTTAAAGCACAGATGGAGAGTGAAGATAAAATTCAATACCAGGGTGCTGTGCTTAAATGAAGGAGAATACAACAGAATGGAGGGAGGACTTGGCAAAATTCGACTGGAAATAAATACTTTATGGTGAGAGTTGACGAGTAGTGTGGGATTTTCAAACGATTTTTTTCAAAGTCCTAAGCAAAAAGTATATTCAGTGGAAAGGAAAGACTCTAAGAAAAGGGGAAGTCTGCCGTGGGTGTCTAAGCAAATACGCAAGGTTATCAAATTGAAAGAGATATAATGCAAAGTGGCCAAAAGCAGCAGGAACCTAGAAGATTGCGAAACGATTAAAGGTCAACAGAAAGCCACGAAAAGAGTTATAAAGAAAAGTAGGATAGAACACGAGAAAAAAAAAACCTAGCACAGTATATGAAGACAGATAGCAGATGATTCCACAAATATATAAAATGAAAATGAGTGGGTAACTTAAATGTTGGTCCTTGAGAGGATAAGAAAGAGCATTTAGTTATAGGATATGATGAAATGGCCGAGGCATTGAACAGATATTTTGTTTCAGTCTTCATAGTGAACGAGACTAATAAGATGCCAGTGATCGACGAAGAGATGAAGATTCTAGGTTAGAGTGGTGTTGGTAAAGCACAGCCGTTCAGGCAGCATCTGAGGAGCAGAATCATCGACGTTTCGAGCAAACGCCTTTCATCAGGAATGCTCTGAACTGTTGTGCTTTACCAGCACCACTCGAGAATCTGGTTTCCAGCATCTGCAGTCCTTGTTTTTACCAAAGAGATGAAGGTAGGTGAGGACTTGTGAACAATCATTATTACAGAGGAGGTAGCATTGGGCAAGCTAATGGAGCTAAAGTTAGACGAATCCCCTGGCCCTGATGTAATGTATCCCAGGGTACTAAAACGATAGCGGGAGAAATAACAAGTGCACTTGTGGTAATTTTCTAAAATTTGCTGAACTCTGGGGCAGTCCCAGCAGATTGAAAAGCAGCAAAAGGCACACCACTGTTTAAAAAGGCAGGTAGATAAAAGTTGGGGAATTATAAACCAGTTAACTTAATCTGTGTAGTGGGGAAGATGCTTTGACTGTATTATCAAGAAAGAAATAGCAAGGCATTTTGATAGAAAATGGACCATTGCTCAAATGCAGCGAGGATACATGAAGGGCAGATCATGCTTTACATGTCTTTTGGAAATCTACGAAGACATTATGAGCAAGATAGACAACGAGGCCGCAGTGGATGTGGTGTATCTAGGTTTCAAAAAGGCTTTCATAGGGTGCCACATTGTACGCTGCTGCATAAGATAAAGATGGATGGCGTAACGGCTGAAGTATTAGCATGGATAAAAGATTGGTTGACTAACGGGAAGCAAAGAGTTGGTATAAATGAGTGCTATCCTGGCTGGCAATCAGTGCTGAGTGGTGTGCCTCAGGGATCAGTGTTGGGGTTGGAATTATTCACAATATATATAGATGATGTGTAGTTCGGAGCATGCGTAGTTGGTCAAAATTTGCAGATGGCACGAAGATGAGCGGCAGAGCAAAGTGTGCAGAGTACTGTGAAACTTTGCAGAGGAAAATAGTTGCATTGCATGAATAGGTAAAGGTCTGGCAGTTGGAATAAAATGTTAATAAGTATGAGGTAATCTATTTTGTTAGGAGTACCAGTAAAAAGGACTATTACTTGAATTGTAAAAAGATGCAGCATGCTGCTGTGCAGAGAGACCTGGGTGTCCTTGTGCATGAATCATAGAAGGTTGACCTGCAGGTACATCAAGTAATTAGGAAGGTAAATGGTATTTTGCTCTTCATTGCGAAAGGGGTTGAATTAAAAAGCAGGGAGGTTATGTTGCAGCTGTACAGGGTGCTGGTGAGGCCATCCCTGGAGTATTGTGAGCAGTTTTGGCCTCCTTCCTTGCAAAGCGATGTACTGGCAGTGGAGGTGGTGCAGAGGAGATTCACTCTGGTGAATCTGGAGTTGAGGGGGTTGTCTTATAAGGAGAGACAGAGTAGATCAGCATTATATTCATTGGAATTTAGAAGAATGAGGGGAGGATCTTATAGAAATATAAAAAATATTATGAAGGTAAGAGGTAAGAAAAAAGTAGAGAGGATGTTTCCACTTGCAGGTGAAGCTAGGACAAGCTGGAATAACCTCAATATTAGAGGCAGCAGATTTAGGACTGAATTGAGAAAGAACCTTTTCACCCAGCAGCTTGTAATTCTATGGAATTCCCCGCCTAGTGAAGTAGTTGACGCTACTTCAGTAAATGTTTTTCGAGCTGAGATAGATATGTTTTGAACAATGAAGTAAATTACGGATATAGTGAGGGCACGGGTAAGTGGATCTGTGTCCACGAGTAGATCAGTCTTAATGTTACAGAATGGCTGAACAGGTTAGAAGGACCAGGTGGCCTACTCCTGCTCCTAGTCCTTCTGTTCTTATGAAAGGGGAGTGGCTAATTATCCCAACGCGCACGCTCTGCTTTGATTTGTTTGGACTGATCTTTCACAGACTGGCTGTTTACTGAAAGCAGGCAGCCAGTTCTGGAGCTATCAGGCCAAAGAAGAAGGTCCATGCTGATCCCCCCCTCTCTCTGACATCTCTCCTGGAAGAACCTGGGTTTGATGTTTTCTTTCGAATTTTCCATGGCGTGTTAATGGGGATTGTTTCAAGTACTTCGAACAACACCTTAGATTATTTAGATACAGATTACTTACATTGTGGAAACAGGCCCTTTGGCTCAATAAATCCACACCGACCCCCTAAAGAGCAACCCATCCAGATCCATTTGCCTACATTTACCCCTTCACCTAACACTACGTGCAATTTAGCATGGCCAATTCAGCTAACCAGCGCATTTTTGGACTGTGCGAGGAAATTGGAGCACCCGGAGGAAACCTAAACAGACAGGGGGAGAATCTGCAAACTCCACACAGGCAGTTGCCTGAGGCGGGATTTGAATCCTGGTCCCTGGCGCTGTGAGGCAGCAGTGCTAACCACTGTGCCACTGTGCCATGGTACCACCTAATGGCTTTCAACTATTTTCAGATTCTCAGTTGAGAAGTGGAGTGCTACTGAAAACCAGAAATCTTCACCTGGAAGATTAGTTGAGTAGCCAACTTTTAATATTTTTTAATATTTATTTATAAAACTTTAAAATGACAAAAGCTGGGAATAGTCGCTTTAGTTCTACTTACTGTGGAACTAGTAGCATGGATATGGCTTCTAATTTGCTGCCTCTTGGTATTGTCATTCCTAATCACGTTACACAGTAATGCCCCACATCTATGTAGGCTGGATTGAAAGTCAGTTCTTGGTCTTCCCATGTACCCACTCCTTATGAATTTAATTTGCTAACATCATTAAATTAGGATCATCTGTTGGGTTTTCGGATAGGTTGTTATTCTGCATGCTATTCTCTTCTGTTTGTGTTTCAATCCGTAACCTTGAAAATAAATTCTGTTTTATTTAAAACTTAGTGGCTTGACCAGCTGCGTCACTCCTGGAATATCCGCCTTACACTTACTTAAGGCAACAAGCAATGTTTGGGCCTGCACTACTTCCTTGAAATGACTCAAGGTGGTCTGTCCTGGCCCATAACAGTGTGCAACAGTGAGATCTAATATACTGGCATGCGTTGAGAATGGTAGAGAGCTGAAAGAAAAAGTGAGTCAGAGTAAGCATTTCCTTTTTTTGGAGTGGAAAGCAATTATGAGCAGGATGATCCTGGAATTGATGTTTTGCACTCATCTATTCAGGAAGCAGATTAAACATCTGCTCGAGGGTACTAAAAGTAATCTTTCAAAATCTGCTGATGGCACCAAACTGAGAATTGATTGGGTGAGGCGGATGTAAAGAAGTTCAAGGTAATTGAGACACGTGGAGGGAATGGGCAAATAAGTGGCAGATGAACAGCAATGTGGATGGACGTAACACTGAATATTTTGATTGGAAAAATAGAATATCAGGCTAGTATTTCAAAAGGAATTGATGTGAAAATGTTGATCTGTGAAGATACTAAAGTGCATACTTTTGTTGACTTCTTCACCGAACTCTGAGGTCCATTCACGGCAGTGAACTCTGAAGCCAGACGTCAATACTGGGATTGGCACTGGCACGCTGCCCAGTGTACATAGACCCACCAAGTGGGTATATGTAACATTGAACAGGATCTGGATCTCCCTGTTCACCAGTCACTGAAAGCATTATTGGAGCAACTGAAAGCAATTAGGAAGGTAAATGGTGTGTTGACCTTCATTTCCGTGGAATTTGAGTCCAGCCATAAGGGTATCTTATTACAGCTGTACATGACCTTGGTGAGACCCCATCTCGAACATTGTGCTGTATTGTGTGCAGTTTTGGTCTCCTTACCTAATAAAGGACAAACCTGACATTGAGAGAGAGCAGCAAGAATGACCAGACTGATCTCTAGGATGACAAACTTGTTGTGGGAGCAGAGTTTGGGGCGACTGACTCTGTATTCCATTTGGTACAGGAAAATGACGGAGATCTCAGTGAGATATATAATACTCTGACAGGGCGCGATATATTGGAAGCAGGGATGATAATTCACCTGGCTGGAACGTCTCAAACACGCGGCCACAGTATTAGGAACAGTCAGGGCACTCTGCATTGAGATGAGAGTAAATGTCTGCACTCACAGACTGGTGAATCTGGGAATTCTATGCTACACAAGCCTGTGGAAGGCAAGGCACTGAATTTCGTGAAGTATTTCTTGACACTAAAGGGACGAGGTTGCAGCAGGAGGTTGGTGTGGAGAGAAAGGATCAACCATCGTTATATTGAATGGGAAAGCAAAATTGATGGACCAAAGTTCCTAATTCATATTGTTCTGATAATTAATCACTTCAAAGGATGTACAGTATGCATTGTTTGTGAAAAAAAACATGAAGAGATGTTAGACCAAAAACTAGAATGGGGGAGGCTCAATGTGTTGACTGACCTACTCCTTTCCTGATGTTTCTGTGTAGTCTGTGGGAAAACTCTGTAAATGTGTCACAAGCTCTCAGCTGTTAGGAAGGAGGCATCTGCTGGATCAACAGGACTGTTTTTCCCATTACCGTTTCTGATACCTAGGCTGGTGCCGGGTGTTCTGCCCAAATTTAACCATTAAGGGCTCAGAACAGTTTGATACAATAGAGTGTCTGGTTTGGAATTTTAGAGACCGTTGAAGAGTTTACCACATGTCTGTCGTCTGAAGGCACTTTTCGGCCAGAACAGGAAAGCAGGGGAGATTCACTGCCTGAAAGTACATTGGGAAGGCAATTGGTGTTTACAATCGACATTGGCTTCAAGGTCACTGTTACTAACAGCAAAGTTTAGATTTCGATATCTTATTAGTTGATTTTAACTTCCACCAGCTGCCAGAGCATTAGCCTGGTCGGGATTGGTAATCCAGTGACATTTCCACAACAGCACCATCTCCAGATGGGGACCAGTCGGAAACCACACTGAGCAGATAATTTCTGTGCTGCTTGACAGCACTGTCAAAAATAACTCACACCATTTTGTCTATCGTGATGGGACTGAGGGGTGGTAAATGGTCAGATTGTAATTATTCTTCTCTTAAGGGAGTGAACATAGTTGAGCAATTTTCGACGTTGCCAGGGAGATGCAGAGTTGGAGCTGGAATGAAACAGTTTCCCCAGGGACACGGCTTGTTATGCAGCACAAATCTTCAGTCCTATTGCAGGAATGGTGTCAGGCCCCATTGCCTTTTTCATACCTACTGTGTTCAGCTGTTTCTTCATGTCAGGTGCAGCGAATCGATTTGGTTGGAGACTGGCATCTGTGATTCTGTGGGCATCATCTAAGGAACACTTCTGGCTGAGGACGGTGCAGACATTACATACTGTCTTTTACACTGATGTGCAGCAAAGTTCCATTCTTTCGGGGAATGGCAAAGCAATAAACTAGTGGTATTGAGCTGTTAGTCTAGCGACCCAGGCAATGCTCTTGTGACCTGAGTTCGAATTCTGCCACAGCAAATGTTGGAATTCAAATCCAATAAATGTTTGGAATTAAGAGTGTAATGATGATCATGAAACAGTTGCTGATTGTGTGACAAACCCATCTCGTTCACAGATGCCCTTTCTGGAAAGAAACTGCCATTCATTCCTGCTCTGGCCTACATGTACCTCCAGACCCACAGAAATGTGTTTGACTCTTAACTACCCTCCGGGCAATATCTGATGACCTATCCAGCGACACACTAATCCCATTGAACATATTTCTTTAAAAAAATAATATTTGTGAAGTCGTCTTCTTTCATCAGTTGTTTCATAGTTCAACTTCATTTCTAACTGGCTGTGGCAGGACTGCAGAGCTTCGATCTGATCTGTTTGCTTTGTAATCATTTCGTCCTCTCTATAAGATATTAGTCCTGCTGTTTGCAATGTAAGTGAGTAGTCAAGTGTGGTAGCTTTAAATGGGTTGTCATCAGTTTTAGGTCCACACGGCTCTGACCCTGGTATGTTCATCTACACTCGTGACTGAAACATCATTCAGCTTAATGGGAATAATGGACTGAGGAATTATCCTGGGAAAGAAGTTACAGATTGTGACTCAGTACAATTCTCCTTCTGTCCAACTGTGATCTACACTATTACATGAATTCCCGGTTTTGATCTGCAGTTTCTGCAATGCAATTCTGCTGTCTGTCACCCAATTCATACCGAGACTCATTGACCCGTACCTTGTGAGCTACTCTGGTTTCTGATGTGGTAGCACTTCCATTTTCATATTCCCCTTCCCTGTGAGTGTTTGTTTATTGTGTCACACCTCTTACTTGTCATGTTTTTCAAAACTCCAAAACATATTCCGTGAGGTAGCACCAAGGCTCAGTGTTTAGTGCTGCTGCCTCACAGCGCTAGAGACCCAGGTTCGATTCCATCCTCTAGCGACTGTCTTTATGGAGCTGGCGCATTCTCCCTATGGAATTCTTCTGAGTGCTTTGCTTCCCTCCCACAAACCAAAAATTTCCAGGTTAGGTGCATTGGTCGGGGGTAAATATAGGATAAGAAAATGGGTGTGCTTGGTTTACTCTTCAGAGGATCGGTGTGGACTTGTTGGGCTGAAGGACCTGTTTCCACAGTGTAGCGATTCTAATTCTAACTTTCATCTGAACGTTTTCCCTTGCAGTTATGCCATTTTCGGTGTTTAAATGAATGTGCTTCACTCTGTTCTCTCCATGGCTTCTAATATGAACTCTGTCGTGCCAATGATTCCAGTCTTATGTAGTTTCAGAACCAAGATATTTGTGCATCTTTTGTTATTTTTCAAGTGGGTCAGGACATTTGAGCAGCTTTGACATATACCTTTGAAGATGTTCAAAACCACATATTTCTGGAGAAACTCAGCAGGTCTGTGGAGACTGAGAAACAGAGATAGTATTTCAAGTCCAGCGTGACCCTTGTTCAGAACTGAAAAGGGCTGCTTCATGCCTTGGCAAAAGTGGACGAGGGATGATAGGAAACAGAGCATGTGGAGACGCAGTGGCACAGAGGGATGGGCTTTTAAATGTGGTGAAAGAGAAACAGATATAAAATTGGTGTAAATTAAAGTGTGGATGGCAGAAATGGGTTGTCTTTATTGAGTGCAGGATAAAAAAAGACACAGACGTGATCATTGGGAGACCAGGAAGTAGAATATATGAAAAATGGAGAACAGCCATTATGGAATCAGTCCGTGAATTTGGAATTGCTGCAGGCTGTGACACATCAAAGTGTAAAGTTAAGTGTTACTCGAGCTTGGGTAATGTTTCACTGGAACATTGCAGCAGCTCAGGACGGAAATGTGAGGATGAGCGCAAGGTCGGTTATTGAAATGAGAAGCAATGAGAGGCTCAAGGTTATTCCTACAGACAGAGTGAAAGTGGTCCTCGAACCATTCTCTGTTTGGTCTCCCCAATGTAAAGGAGACAGCATTGTTAGCAGCAATGACAGGAGACCAGATTGAAAGAGTAAATGTGAAATGCTACTTCACCAGGAAGGTTTTTTTGGGGTTTTGGACAGTGAGAAGGGAAAGGTGGATGGGCAAGTGTTGCAGCTTCTGTAATTTCATGGGAAGGTATCATGGGGGAGTTGGGGAGTGTTCGGGATGATGGAGGGTATCACAGAAGAAATGGTCCCTATGACATGCTGTCAGTGGACACGAGGGAAAGATGTGTTTGATGGTGCTGTCCCATTGGAGATGTTGGAAGTGGCAGAAGATGATTCTGTGAATGTGGATTCTCGTACAGTAGAAGTGAGGACGAGGGGAGATCTATCATTGTTCTGGGAAGGAGGAGACGGAGTGAGGGCAGAAGCGTGGGAGATGGGATAGTCACAGCTGAAGGCCCTGTCCACCGGAAATAGCGGATTTCTGATTTGAAGGAAAAGGAGGTCACGTCACAGGCAGTTCACTGGAATGTGGCGTTATCAAACAGAAACAACAGAGACAGAGAAACTGGGAGAATGGAGTCAGCCTCCGCTGATCATGTGTTCAGCTACATGCAGAAGTCCTCCCTGAAATATTGAAAATAACCAGACATCTAAATTGAGGCTTTCTGTCTCACATCTGATCTGAAGCGGGATGTAGAAGTAGACTCAGAGGAAGGTCAGTGGATATTCCTGGGCAGACATTCAAGCAGATATCCAATAACGCTCAGATATTGTTGTTTCTGTTCAAAAAGAAGGACTCGATTAGAAGATGTACCACCCATGGTTGGCAAGGATACTATGATGAGCATTAGCGTAGGGCCAGATTTAGGATGTTTATTTCAGGGATCATAAGCAGATGCTGGGCATGACTTTCAGCTGTGCTTCCTGAATTCCCCCCAGAAACCCCTGTCATTGCTCTTCCATCCTATTCCCTGCTCCTCTCCCCTTCCTGATTCCAGGTTCTCCATCTCAAATTACAGAGCACATTCTCTCACATTATGGTCCCTCCCCACTTCACCTGAAGCTCTTTGATCCAGTCTACCTTCCCTGCACTGGCATCAATCTGCGTTTTGTGCTGCCACCTTGCCTCTGGTCTGAGTGTGGCTCGGCCTCTTCATTCATGCTGTCTTAGACCTCCCACTCACATCTCATTCCGTAAAGTTTCAGTCTTGGAGTAAACCGTATTGAAAACACCATTCTCCCTTTGCACTGAATTCACATTGTGATCCCAAGTCCAAAAAGTACACTCAGCCTTCATCTCACTCTGCTAAATGTGCATGCTGACCGTATGGTATAAGAATTCTTTTTTTTTTACATAGAACTGGCCAACGATACGTTTTCACTGTAGAGATCATCACCCCCTTTAGACAAAAGAATGTGTTTGCTTGACGTCTTATTAGAAGTAGTCAGAGTTGCAAGCTGCCTTAGTATTATAACATGGAGAAAAACAAATCACAGTATGAAGTTTGGGCTGAGTGTTGTTTACCTGTCATTTTTAAAACTGTTACAAATTTGCAGTGCTTATCTTTAAATGCTTGCTCTTGAAGCTAGAATCAGATGGAGTGTTGAGGGGTGACATTATAGAAGTTTTAATATCACGGGAGGCATGGATAGGGTGAATAGCCAAGGTCTTTTTGAGAGGATAGGAGAGTCCAAATATAGATGACGTAGCTTTAAGTTTAAAAGGAGGAAATTTAAAAGGGACAAATGGATAACGTTTTCACACAGAGGGTAATTTGCTTATGGAATGAGCTGCCAGAGGAAGATGCAAGTGCAGCTACAACATTTCAAAGACATTTGGACAAACACATAAATTGGAAACGTTCAGAAGCACATGGGCCAAATGCAAGCAGATGAGACTAGGTTAGTTTGGAAAACCTGCTCAGCATGGACAGGTTGGACCAAAGGGTTTGTTTGTGCACGATATGACTGTATGAATCAAGAAAACAAGGAAAAGGGGAAGAAAAGATATGATGTAAGAAAACTGGCAAGAAATATAAAAGCAAGCAGCGCAAGCTTTTCTGTGTATATAAAGAAAGTTCAAGATGAATGTATGCCCTTTGATAGAAATGAAGTCAGGAAAATATATTGAGGACGTTTGGAGGGTACGCCTAGAGGGAACAGACAGATAATTTACACCAGAATTTTATATCATTCCTCACACTTAGCAGGCACTGTAAGTATTTCAATGATACAATCAAAATAGCAATAGAAGGGAAGTTCTTGAACTGCCTCTAACAAAAGGAACAAAGCTTCTTAATAAACAGATAAGAGTAAGGGTACGCAGGTCAGCAGTAGTTCACAGTTGGTTATAAAACCGGCGGTACAGAGTGACTCGTGTTCCTGTGAGAAATATTTCATAACTCTTTGGATTGCAGGAATGTTCCAGTGAAACTGGAGATCCTACAATGTGGCGCCTGGTTTCAAGAATACAGCGAGACTGAAAGGAGTAACCATTTAGCCTCAACATTTTTGTTGGGAATCTGCTCGAGTCTATTATTAAGGAAGGAATTGCAGGGCATTTAGAAAAGCTTCACGCAATGTCAACATGGTTTTGTGAAAGGCGATCTATATTTTGCCTGTGAAATCATGCAAAGTTTTTTCTGGAGATCCCTGAGAATGTAACAAGCGGACATAATAAAGGGGATCTGGTAGACACGAGGCTTTCTCGAGATTTTTCATAAGGTTTCACGAAATAAAACTTGTTACACAAGACAGAAGCTCAAAATTTGACAGCTAATATATTAGCATGGGATGACGGTTGGTTAACACATAGAAATCGGAATGTCAGGGTTAATGGATCTTTCTGATGAAATATATCTGCTGGAGTAGTACAAATATCAGTCCAATGCAAGATTTAGTTACAATCTATACTGAAAGCATGATGGCGGAGCTGAGTGCAATATATATCCGAGTTTGAGGATGACACTGAGAACCAAAAGGCAGGCTGTTACTTAATGGAGAGGGCACCCACAAATGGAACAGTGCAAAGGGATGGGATTGTTTTTGTGTCTGAAACATAACGTCAGCATGCTGATGCAGCAAGTAACTAGGTTAGTTCATTAGGAGGGTTCCTGGAATGAAAGGGTTGAATTATTGAGTACATCTAAAATGGTGAGGCATTTATTCATTGTACTTGAATTGAATGTGGATGATATTATTGAAATGGACAAGATGCAGAGGGGGCTTGACAAGGTAGCTTTCGAGAATGTGGATCCATTCCAGGGCAGAGTGTCGAACTCAGGGTTGTAGACACAGAATAAGGGATATCTATTTCAAACTGAGAAGCAAAGAAACGTCTTCTTTCAGAAGGTAGCGAATGCCTGGAATTCCCTAACCCAGAGGTTGTGGAGACTGGGTCACTCAATGTATTTACAGACTGGCTGGATTGGGTTTTGAAATATCAGCGAGTTGAGGGATACAAGGGGTTAGCGGGAAAGTGGAGCTGAGCCCTGAAGTAGATCAGCCATGTTCTTATTAAATGACAGTGCAGGCTTGAGGGGGGAATAGCCTGCTCCTGTTTCTATTTCTTGCATTCTTATGTTATTCTTCTGGAAAGTAACTGGTTATTTTCCTGAAAATGCTGTTATACAATGTTGCATTCAGGGAGAGCAGAGGATTTGTTTGAGCTAACACTGGTAGAGGAAAGTATTCACAGCGGATCTGGGTCAGTAACATGACCCACATCTGCAGCAGAAGTTAGAGACGGGAAGACTGAAAAAAAGTGATTGGGGTGCGAGTCAATTCCTGGCTCAGCCTGGATATTCCAATTGCATTTCCCAAACTACATTTAACCATCGGGGTGGCCTCGATCTGCCCCTGTGTAGCAGTACCGAAGGGATGAATGGAACATCAGAACATAAGGCTGAGGGACCCGAGTGGGACATTCGGCCCTTTGACATTACGCCACCAGTTGATAAGGTCGTGGCGCATCTCATTGTGGTCCCAGCTCCACTTTTCTGTCCAAGCACCATTATCCCTGATTCACCTGTCTATGGAAAAAGAGATGAAGACAGCCTCGATATAATATAAAGCTTCAGTCATCCCATACTTGTGGGAAGGAGAATTACTACGTGAATAATTTCCCACTTTGTGAATTTCTCCTCACTCTGGTTCTGACTGAGGTTGTAGGGTGTCACTGTTTCCTTTTCTAGTCCCACTCCTTCACTAATCACATCACATTTTAAATGTGACCAGGGTGGTGATATGGCCGATGATAAAAGTCTTCGACTAGGTCAGGTTCAGTGATAAGAACAAGTCAAGCAGATTTCTTTAGTCAGACACAAGTAACTAATATAACTAACGGAGGAGCATGGTGGATCTGTGTTTCGCACTGCAGCCTCACATCACCAAGGATCTGGGTTCAATTTCAACCTCGGGAGTCCTGTATGTGGAGTTTGAACATTCTCCCCGTGTCTGTTTGGGTTTCCTCCAGGGTTCCAGTTTCCTTCCAAAGTCCAAAAATGTCCAGCCTAGAGTGGATTGGCCATGCTAATTTGCCCATCGTGCCCAGGGATGTGTATGTTAGGTGAGTTAGTCATGCGTAATGCAGGGTTACATGGATAGGATGGGGGGCAGGTTTGTCTGGGATGCTGTTCACTGGGTCAGTGCGGATTTGATGGGCAGAATGCCCTGCCTCCACATGGTTGAGGTTCTACAACCATATCAAGAAGTTTGGACTATACAAATACGCAGTGGATGTCTACCTGATACACGCTGCTGAAGGTCTTGTATGTTTCAGTAAGATCACCTCTCTTTCTATGAGTAACCATAATATAAGGTCTTCATCCGTGGAATACGTGAAGTGAAACATCACTGAACTGCTTCCAATGTAATTATATCCAATCTCAGGGAAATAGACAAAAAATAACCTCACACCCTGGGTGACGCTTTTTTTTGTTGTTTTCTCAGTGGTATGAGTTTTTAGAACTCTCTTCTCCGCAGACCATTGGAGGCAGAGATATTGAATATTTTTGAGGCACAGACAGAAGGTTCAGAAGTAACAACAGAGTCAAGGATTATCAAGGAATGGGCAGGGTTGTGCAGCATGGGGAAATGTTGACGGTGGTACAAAATGACACTGCTTCAGAACATCTGGCAAAAAGAAATGGTAATCTAGAAAACATTTAAAAATGCTAACAGTGATAGAACAGAGTTCCAAGGACCATAGAGCTGCTCTGTCATTAGAGAGAGACCACTTGTGGTCGTTTAAACTGAGGGTCACCACACCTCGGGTGATGGGTTGAGGGTGAGACAGCGTCCCCATCATGGTAATCTCTGTCAGTGTAGCGAATTGAACAGACGCTGTTTGCCTCCATCTGCATCGCAATCCAGCCGTCCAGCCAACTGAGTGGGAGACAGTGTAACTGTTACAGACAGAAACAGTCACAGACAAAGGGCAAGAGAAACATTCATAACAAGGAAAAAGATACAATTCAGATAATGGTCAAAATAACGACTGAGGGTAAAAACGTTCTCTGCTAGAAATTGTATTTTATGATGAGACAAGTATTTCGAAGCAGTCTTTGGTTGAATACGGTAAGGTGAGACATATGAAATAACTAGAATTACTAATTTTGATTGGCTATCAAAAACCATAAAATTAGTGTAGACTTTTGATAGGTCTGTGTAAAATGTGTTTACCATTACATAGATGGAGAAAGCTGATGGAATATATTGTTGGGAGAGTGCGTCCCCTTGGGAAATGCCCTCAAGCAGTCGCTTGAAGAAAACCGGGGTAAACGTGCCTGAGTGCTGTCTGCTCAGTGACAGGAACCCAGGGGGTTGACTGACTGAAAGTTCATGTAACATGGAACTGAGAATAGCATCAGATCAGCCACAATCTTCTGAAATGCGAGAATACGTTTGCAGGGCTGAATGGCCTCGTGGTGGATTTGAATTGCATGCGATTTGAAAACTGTACAACTTTGTGTCTTCCCCTACTGTGTTACATCCTGGGACATCGACATTTTTCTGAAAATGGGAATTATTTGGAACACTATCTTGAACACTAAAATCAGCATTCTTCAGAATATTCTGTCAACACATGGGAGTATTGCAAAGGCGAGATAGAGAGACAGAGAGAAGGCTCTGCATGCAATAGTGAGAGTTGTGGACCATGAATCGTGTTCGAGGGTCGGTGCTATAACCGATATACAGTAAGTGTGAGAGAGCAGGGAGAATACGATGCCCTTATCCTGACAGAGTGGGGAAGGTTATTGAAGCTTGTCCTGCATTGCTGAACATTTCTTCAGACCGCAGATACTGCACTGAGCTGGTTGGTGAGCTCAGGCCATACTTGGTGGGTCTTGTGGTGTGGCCTCCTCTGGGAAAAAAAAGGTCCCCTCTGTACTAGCCCATTCACTAGGACCTCCATGTCCCTGTCAACAAACCGCGGTGTAATTGACCCATATCTGCCATGCTCAGGGTAAACTGTGCAGGGCAGCTCCAAACGGAGAGAGCTCTATCGTGTGCCCATTAGCTTTTAAAGATGGCACCAGTGCCAGGGATCACGGACTATTGTGGCATCCAGGCGGTGGTGAGGGACTCCAGCCATGATGGTTAGAATCGGGCTGGCATTGAATGACAGGGACACCATGGGGTTGCTGGGTAGTTAATGAGGTGAGTTCGATATGATAGTACCAGGAAACTAGCTCAGCCTCGTGCAGACAAACCATCTGTCACACTCAGTGAAAATCACACAAAGATAAATCATTGTTATATTCAGCCCAATGAGTCAGAGACTCTGCTGTGCCCACTTTCAGTTACAGGGCTGCAGAAAAAATGCTCATTCAAAACTGTCCATCATCTGAACTCACACCAATATCCGGTTTACCCATCAGTCCTGGGAATACTGGCTCATGTTGCAGGGTACTGTCGAAATAACTTCATATCAGCATGCTGAAACCTGTGATCCACAATGAAATATTCTCTCAATCTCCCTCTCTCTATTTTCCCAAAATTCTTTTGTTTGTTGTTATTTAAACTGATTTCCCCACCATCTCTCTCCGGCAGTGATTTTCAGACCCACAGCACCAGTTGTCAAGGCACAATGGAGATCGGGAGCTGTAAAGAGATGGGAGCTGCACATCCTTTCACTTCCAGTATGGGCTGCAATTTTCCCCACTCTGGGCAGTGATCTAACACAGTGTTACTGAACAACGCACTGGGGTGGTGTGCACAGCTCTATATGCTGGGAGGATAACTGCTCCCAGTTTACAAACCAATTCACTGCTTGTCACTGTACAGCTACCCATACTGAACAGAAACCTGTTTATAAAGCAAGACACTAGTGTGGGCTGCATATCACCCAATGCTGGACAGACCGTTTCATCTGGGTTACTGAATCAATGCCCCTGTGTGTCTGTGCTGGTCCCCATGTTGGACAGATAGCCAGTGGCCTGGTGAGACTTAAGCAGTATTCCATCCTGGAGAGATTGCTGAGTTGTCCTGAGCCTGGTCTGCACAGTGCTCCATCCTGAACAGATTGCTGGGTTGTTCTGAGCCTGGTCTGCACAGTCTCGCTTGGTCAAAATATTCGGCATTCAGCAAAATACAATATATTCAAACACCGTCGATAAAATACAACAAAAACAAGAGCAACTTGTAATAACTTAATTCTATTGGAAAACATAACAGAATAATAGATTATTTAACTACTATACAGTAACTACTCCAAAATGGCAACATCCTATAAACACCTTTTTTCACAAAACAAATTCAGGAAACAGATTGTCTCACATGCGGTTCTCCAATCCAGGAGGAACGAACATCAAAAGACAATTCTGAGAGAAATCTCAGAGTGAGAGTGCAGCAGCCGGGAGAGATTTCCTGCCTTCCAACCCTGCTGAGACCCTACCAATAACTGGCAAAAGGTAAAACTAAGACTCCTGCTTCTATGAGAGCTTGGCCATCACTCCGCAGCACCAGGCTGCTGCTTCAAGGATCACAAGGAATGGAGTGTACCTATGCCGTCCATGAGACTGCAGGAGCCTGTCAAAAATGCCTAATCCCACCGAAGCCGTTAAATGATGGTAACATAAATGTCAAAGTTAAACATAAGTAAATAAAACGAAAGCATGCAGCAGGCCTGGTGATCAGTCATAGATGGTCTCGGGAACCCAGCAATGCCTACCCTGCCAAAACAAAGTAGAATCATCGAGCTTGTGAAGAGAAAGCATCATCTCTCTCCGTCACCTCGAACTTTACAATTGGAGATGTGCCATTCACCCAATAGTCAGTGATGTCAATACCCCACCCAGACTAAGTATTATTGTGATCTATAAGGGATGCAGTGAAATGGGTTAACTGATTGATGTCAGTCTCCATGGACCCTAACTGTGTCCCTGGAGAATTTCCCTCGTCCATAATTAAGGGGCTTCTTTGAACCTGTTGTCCCGTAGTGTCAGGGGCTGCGTGATCCTCAACACGATAGGCATAGCAGCTCCAGCGAGAGGGCGAGGAAGTGAATCAGCACAATAGACTGAAATGTTCCAGCAATGGATCCGAATCTGAGACTATTACATTGGAATATCACTACAGTGAACAGGAGTTTATCTTTGGGTCTTTACTGGCTTTCTCAGGATTGGCCATCGTTAGAGTTGCAGGTCGAAGCCGTACTGAGGATTATTCAAGCTGGTTACTACCCCATCCTCACGATTATTGGTGTTCCTGGTCAGTCTATCCCTGTCAATTCTATAAACTATGATGAAAATCATTGCTAATTCTGTTATTTATATTTCGCAAAGACACAGAGTATTTTATTCAGTTTCAGTGACAAACCCAACTTCCTTTGAATTAATTTCAGACTCTTCACTCATAAACATCTCAGAGGGAAGATGACTGTTCACAACCTCAACCTGACTTTTGCCCTGAACTGTTCTATGTCTCGGTATTCCCTCTGTCATCGAAACTGCCCACACCCAACTCAATAATATACCCAGTCTCGACCTCTGCCTCAATGCTGTTGCTGAATTAAACATCATCTAGCCCTTTGTTAACTTCAGAATTTATGGCTCCGTTGTATTCTGACCTCTCCATCAGTGACAAATATTTTGACCACAAACTTGTTGCTGTCACTACAGGTACTTCACAACAGGTTCTCTGTATCAGATTCATAATGTCACTGGACGTGTAATTCAGAGGTAAAAGTGATGACTCTAAACGCATTGTTTGAAATCCTACCAGAGCCGATGACTGGACTGAATGACAAAAATTGGAATAAAATTTCACTGATGGAAAAAATAAACAATCAGGATTTCTTTTAATATTTCACTGATAGCCTTTGGTAAAGAAACTTAACATTATTGCCCGGTCTGGACTAAGGGCGACTTCAGTTCCACAATAAAATAGTTGGCTCCATGTGGTCTTGACAAATGGCCTCACAGTCAAGGGTAATTAGGATGGAAAACACGTGCTGCCCTTGCCAGTGATGCTGACATAGCATGAAACAACAACATTAAAGGTGAAATAAACCAAGGAACTGTGGATTATGGACATCTGAAATAAAATTCTCCAGTATCCAGAGAGAGAGAGAAAGAAATGAAAAGAAAACAAAAGGATTGCTGATGATGGACTGGAAGGAAAATAGAATGACAAGTTATTCTAACATTCCTGACTTTCCCATATTCCCGAATATCGCGTCCATTTATGTATGTCCCTGATTAAAGTGAATGATGTTCCCTCTGTCTCTCTTCTCCATTGGCAATACTGGTGCTGCTCTTACAGTTGCTGAGATACAGGAAAAGGTAATGTTATAGAGTCAGCTGATTCTTTGGAGAGAGGAACTGTTACTGTGGGGCTTTACAGAGATGCAACGGCTTTCTCAGACAGGAAGACAAACTAAGGAGAGGGAGGCATTTTCAAAACTGAATGGGTGCACCATGTGTGTGGGGCATTGACTTGCTGCTGTCATTAGAAAGTCAGTGGGGTTTCTGTGGATGCTGTTCTCAGGTTTGTTTTGTCAGCTGCTGAGTTCAGTCAGGGAGACCCGAGGGTCTGGTGATCGCACTCTGGACACTGCATTTACAGAGTGTCTGGGTCCATGGTAAACAAATGGAGCGAAGACTACACAGAAGGGAAGCTCTGGAAACAAGGTGGAGCGAAACACTGCACTTTCCTTCCTGGGATTTCCAGGAACATTTGTCTAACGAGACACATTCAGGTGTAAAGTGTGAAACCAGCTTGTTTCAAAAATGAGGTGCTCACTGAGATATGTCCCTCCTTCAGTATAACCTGTAGCCTCACACCAGGGACGGGACTGTGCTGACTCTCACTATGAATTTACCTGTTTTAATTCTGGAACTTTCCAGGCAGGAGTTGGTTATGTATCCACCATCTCTGAAGTGTAGTCCTCCGATGTATAACGAGCTGACAGAAGTCACCTGCCTGCTGAGAGGAACGCATTGGTTCCATCTCCACAGGGGAAGGTACAGAAACCAACTTCCAGATAGACTAGAGAGAAGGGGGACTGGTGAAAATGAGGAAATGCAGGAAATTAGAATTAATGCAAGGTATCCTTTTGGAAATCTGATTGAACTGAAGTTTCATAAGTTGCTGCATCTGACGAGTTACATCCCAGAGTATTGAGGAGATGAAAACAGAGCTAGTGAAAAAAATTACTGATTATTCTTCAAAGCTGTTTAGATTCTGGAAAGGATCCTGCAGACTGGAAATCAGCTATTGGAAACATAAATATTTAAAACAGGACGGAGAGGGAAAACATAAAAGTAAATAGCTTGATGTTAGCTGTGAGAAAAATAAATCATTGGAACCTTTTATAAGGAACATGACAACGAGACACTTGGAAAATAATGATATGATTTGGTAGAATCGGCCTAGATTCAAGAAAGGGAAATGGTTGTCGATAAACCTTTTTGTGGAGATTGTGCATTGTGCCATCGACAATTGAGAACCAATGGGAGTGGAGTATTTGAGTTTTTAGAAGACGCTTGACCTGATTGAATACAGTTGAGTGTGGAATGTGAGAGTCCATGGGTATGTCGGGAAGGAATATATACCATATGGATTAAACATTGGTAATGGAAATACGAGAAAATTACTGTTATTTTTTCTCTGGACTGAAGGATTGATGGGGGCAGCAGGATCAGTGTTTGGGCAATAGCTGTTCACAAGGTATAAAAATAATTCAGATGTGAACAGCAAATATCAACATGTACATTTATATTTATTAAATGGTGAGAGATTGGGAAGTGCTATTGTTGAAAAGGACCTGGATGTCCTTGGTCATAATTCGCAAAGAGAATTCTTATGGGGCAGGTAGTAAGTGATATGTGGCTCTTCATGCAAAATGATTGAAGCACCAGAGTTAGAACATCTTTCCCATTGGTGGTGTTTTGTTGAGAGAGTATTTGTTTGGGGTGCTTTATAGATAATGATCTCTTTGTCACCGAGACAGCACAAAACAGCTTTACCAGACTAAACCCTGGTATGATTGGACCACGAGGAGTGAGTGCAGTGACTGTGTGTTTAATCTGTAGGGCTCTGAGAAAATAAGAAGCTGAAACTTGATGATTATGGACGGACATTCATTATGTCCCAAACAGCTGAATAATGTGAAAATCCCATACTTTTCATTGGATGATTGATTCCCGATAGTTTACATGCATCTGCAGAACCCAATGTCGATTGACAGAGAGCTACAGGCTCTGAATTGACTCGGGACACTGAATGCACAGTTAGTGTTTGACACTGCATTGAATGTCACTTTGTGCACAATCCTGTCAGCAGCTCCTATAACTTCATTTTGAAAGGGTTAGTCATTCCCCACCAGCGTCTGACCCCCATGGAGACCATGGGTCTGCCTTCTTGGAGATTGAAAACAATTATTTAGAAAATACTTTAAAAAGGTTGGCTTCATTTCGAATGCCAGAAAACCATGTTGAAGTAACACTTATGTACTATGAGTAATTAAGTCATGTGGATCAATTTGGAGCAGTCTATCTGTGCAGCCACTGCTCCTTTTGTTTGCAGCGTTAAAACATCTCTGACCCTTTCCTGTTCCTGTGTTAGTGGCTTGAGAAGCTGAATGACCTCTTTCTGTTCCTTTTTAATGAAATGGTCTCTTTCTGATCCTTTGTAAGTGGGTGTGGGAGTGAGCAGATTCCTTCTCTTCCTGTTTTATAGGCAGGAGGGAGTGAATAGGCTATCCCTCTTTTTGATCAGTAGTTTTGATGGGCTGAATGGCTTCCTCATATTCTTGTGAAACCAGATTCAAGTGCTCAATGTGCTCCTCGTTTTACTGTGGAAATGTACAGTGCTGTAACATGAATGTTACCCAGATTTTAACAGCACAATCTAGAATGATGTCCAGGTCTAGTTGCACATGGACACAGGCTGCTTCAAGAGCTGAAGAGGGACAACCTGTTCTAAACATTATGTAACCTTCTGTGAATATCCCCACTCCTGCTCAGTTTTGACTCAATGAGCTGAAAGGCCTCTTTCCAAACTGCAGGGATTCCCCGCTGACAAACAGAAGATGGCCTGGGCTGAGGGAGCTACCTTGTGGATCTCCTGCAGAGATGCCCCATGGCCGAGATGATTGATGCCCACCAATGGTAATCATCTTTCCTTGTGCCGTGAATGGCTCCAAATAGTGGAGAGGTCACAATCGATTCTCATTAAGTGTGATTTTCCTCAGGCTCCTTGATCTCATCTTCAGTCAAATACTGCCTTGAGTTCAGGGCCAGTCTCTCTTACCTGAGCCCCTGTGTTCCCTCTTTTGCTCATATCAATAGGTCATGATGTAGAAGCAGAGAATGTTTTCTTGAAACGGAGGGTAGTGATTTGTCAGGAATTCTCTTACATAGAGTTAGGGGAGCTAGATCACTCAAAGTGACCAGTGATGATCTGCAGGTAGCGGCTCTCGGACCCGTACTCTTTGTTATTTCTATAAATGATTTGGATGGGGATGTTGAATAGTGGGTTAGCAAGTTTGTCAATGACACAAAGGTTGTTGGAGTGGTACAGAATGTGGAGGGCTTTTGGAGGTTGCAACGGGATATTGACAGGATGCAGAGCTGGGCGGAGAAGAGGCAGATGGAATTCAAACTGGAAAAGTGTGAAGTGGATCCCTCTGCAAGCTCGAATGTGAATGCAGAATACATGGTTAAAGACAGGATTCATGGCAGTGTGGAGGAACAGAGCGACCTTGGGGTCCGGGTCCATCGATCCCTCAAATATGCTCCCCCAGTTGATGGTGTGGTTATGAGGGGATATGGTGGGTTGGCTTTCATTAGAAGGGGGTTAGAGATTAAGAGCCATGAGGTTATGCTGAAGCTCTAAAGAGACCTGGATAGACCACACTTGGAATATTGTGTTCAGTTCTGGTCACCCCATTATAGGAAGGATGTGGAAGCTTTAGACCAGAAATTTACCAAGATGCTGCCTGGACTGGAGGGCAAGCTTTATGAAGAAAGCTTGAGGGAGCAATGCCTTTTCTCATTGGAGGAAAGAACGATGACAGGTGACTTGATAGAGGAGTGCAAGATGATGAAAGGCATAGACAGAGTGAATAGCTAGCGACGGTTTCCAAGGGCAGAAATATCTATCACAAGGGGTCATAATTTTAAGGTAATTGGAGGAAGGTTTAGGGGAGATATCAGAGGTAGGTTCTTTAGACAGAGAGTGGTGGGTGTGTGGAATGCACTGCCAACAGTGGAAAAAGAGTCAATTACGTGAGGGAAACTTAAGAGAATCTTGAATAGGCATATGGAAAAACGTGAACGGAAGCATGTAGGATAGTCTAATCATAGAGTAGGATAAACGGGTGGTACAACATCGAGAGTCAAATGTCCTGTACTGTGCTCTACCGTTCTTTATTCTGTGTTCTATGGAAGTGCTCATAGAGGTTGGAGATGGATTTTGATGTATCAGAGAGGTGAGGGCTATGAAACCATGATCTTAGTGAAAGGCAAGGCAGGCTTGGGCGGTGAACGACCTGCCTTTGTTTCTGATATTATCACATTCTGTTATTGTAAAATTTGATTAGATTAGAATAGATTAGATAAGAATGGATTAGATTTGATTAGATAAAATGAGATTACTTACAGGAAGGTACCTGGAAGGTCTGTTATGGAATGTTGCAGTCAAGGAGCCCAGAGGACTTTGTGAGCCATCTCTGGGTGAGGTATGGGGGCTGTATTCACAGTGAATCTGGGTCGACCAACAAATGCAGCACAAGTTAAAGAGAGGGGAAGCTCTGTAAAGAGAAATGATGGACCGCTTTCATATCCAGCCTGGGTTTTCCAATTATATTTTCCAAATCTCCCAAACCGTGTGTGACAGTCATGAGGGAGTGAATGTTCTCCTCTGTTTCTGTGCACCAGGTGATAGTAGTAAGTGGCCTCCAACTGCTCAGATCCAGCAGTTTTGAGGGTCTGAATGGAACACAGAAACAGGGGACTGACGAGTAGGAGTGGGTCGTGAGGTACTTTGAGCCTTTTCCACCAGGCACTAAGATTGTGGCTGATCAGGTTTGGTTTCAGCCCCACTTTCTTGTCTGTATCCCATTAGCCATGACGCAGTCTCTGTCAAATCTTTAACTCACTCAGCTGTGAATACTTGCAATCAGAGAGGCACTACAAACTTCTGGGGAAGAGAATTCCCATTCAAAAGCCCTTTAGCATTTTTCCTCATCCCTGTGATAGAATAGGAGAGTCATACAGCATGGAATCACATCCTTTTGTCCAAATTCTCCATGCCGATGAGGCATCCTAACCTGACCTAGTCCCAATACCAGCATTTGGTCCATATCCCTCTGAACCATTTCCATTTATGTATCTATCCAGATATATTTTAAACATGTAATTGTACCTGCTTTCACCACAGCACTTTCCGTGCACCCACCAATCTCTGCATGAAGCAGTTTCCCCTCAGGTTACGTCTAAATCTTTCCCCTGCCCTTCTCAACCTCTGCCGTCTAGTTCTTGAAGTCCCTACACTGGGAAAAAAGATGTTGGCCATTGAGACTATAAATGGCCCTCAGGATTTTATAAACCTCTGACATGTCACTATTCAGACTCCAAAAGTCCAGGGGGACAAGCCTCAACCTGTTCATCCTCTCCTGCAGCTCAATTCCTCAAGTTCCAGAAAATCCTTGTAAATTTTTTCTGCACCCTCTCAACCTTAGCAACATCCATCCTTTAGCAGTGCCAACTGGATTGTACGCAATATTCTTAACGTGGCCTCACCAAAGTCCTGTAGAAGCGTAATATGCTACCCCATCTCCTATACTCAATGTTCTGACTGAACATTTATACTCTGTCTACCTGCTACTTCACTTACAAGTAACTATGGGCCTGTATCCGTAGGTCTCTTTGTTCAGCAACATTCCCCAGGGTACCACCCTGCTTTAACTTTCCAAAATGCAAAACCTCACAAATGTCTGCATTAAATTCTATCTGCCAGTCCTTGGCCCTTTGTTTGTCAAGGGTGCCGTTGTGCCCTGAAATAATCATCACTGTCCACTGCCCCACTTTTTTTATGTTACCTGTAAACCTACTAACCATGCCTCCGATAATCACATACAAGTTGTTTATATACATGATAAAAAGCACTGAGCTCAGCACTGATTCTTTCAGTACATCCCGGCCCACAGGCCTACAGTCTGGAAAACAACGCATTACGGTCAATCCAATTTGGTATACAATTGGTTAGCCTTTCCTGCTCTCCATCTAACCTAACCTTAGTATTCTGTCTACGATGAGGAACCTTATTAAATGCCTCGCTGAAGTCTGTGTGAACAATGTATATCACAGTGCCTTCCTCAATCTTCTTTGTCACTTTTTCCAGATACCAATCACATTAATGAGACATGATTTCCATCGTACAAAGCCATGTTGACTATTCCTTATAAGTCCTCGTCTTTCTAAATGCATGTAAATCCTATCCCTCAGAATCCCCTCCAACAATCTTCTCTACACTGGCAATAGGTTGACTTAGTTGATAATTTCCTATGTTTTTGGATCACTGTTCCCTTTTCTAGTCCCACTCGTCCACTAGCCACAAAAAAAAACTAGATTGGTGATATGGCCAATAATATAGTTCTCAGAGTGTCTCAGGGTCAGTGTTAGGAAGAAGTCAGACAGATTTCTTTAATCTGTTATAACAACATGTATATGACCAAAGCAAAGTTGCTCAAACTATGATGGAAAGAAGAATGAGGAGTGGATATTGCAAATATGTACATTGATATTTCCCTCGCAGGAAACACAGATAGACAGACACACACACACACACACACACACACACACACACACACACGCATACACACAAATACACGCACACATACACACAAATACACACACACATACATACACACAAATACACACACACACACACACATGCATATACACACACAAACACACACACATATACACAGACACACACGTCTGTTTGATATCAAACTGAAAAGGAAAATCTCTGCAAAATTATCTTGAATGAACTTTGTCCAAGTATTATTCGAACTCATGACCAAAGGAACAATGAGAGTTTGACCCAAATGCAATTCTACTTATGGAGTCATCAAGTCCTACAGCATGGAGAGAGGCCCTTTGGCCCAAAGTGGTCCATGCTGACACAAATATCCATCCACATTAACCTCTTTTCCTAGCACATGTCACTTGTCGTCCTTTCCTGTCCATGTAATTGTCCAAATGCCGTTTAAATATTGTTAATATAAATGCTTCAACCGCATCCGCTGGCAGCTCATTCCCTTTGTGTACCACTCTCTGTGTATAACAGTTTCCATCAATTTTCCTTTTATTCCTTCCCATCTCACCTTAAATTGATGCTCTCTAGTCCTCAATTCCCCAACGCTGGGAAAAAAAAGGCTCAGTCCATTCACCCTATCCATGCCTCTCATAATCTTGTACACTTCTATAAGATCCCCCTCAGTGTCCTATGCTCTAAAGAAAAAAAGTTCTTGCTTGTCCAACCTCTTCCTATAATTCATACTGTTGAGTCCTGGCAACATCTTTGTAAATTCCGTCTGCACACATTTCAATTTAAAAACATCCTTCTGATCGCAACGTGACCAAAACTGAACTCAACACTACAAGTGCGGTCTCACCGACATCCTGTATAACTGCAACATAATTAACAAATTCTCTCCTCGATGACTACCAGTGAGCCAAAAGCCTTCTTGACTGCCCATGACTCCCTGGGACTCCACTTTCAGAGAACGGTGGACCTGAACTTCATGGTCCCTCTGCTCAACGACACTGCTTAAGGCCTTACCATTCACCATGGAACTCCTACATTGATCTAAGTTTGCAAAAAATATTCCTCAGCCCACTTCTCCAGTTGATCAAGATCCTGCTGCAATTTCTGTATTTCCTCACTGTTCACAATACCACTAATTTTAGTGTCACCTTCAAATTTACTAATCATGCCTTGTACATTCTGAAGAATCTCATTGAAATAGATAATAAACAACAATGGGCCCAGCACTGACCCCTGAGGCATTTCATGTGTCACAGGCCTCCAGTCCGAGAGCATCCTTCCACTATAACCCTCTGTTTACTACCATCAAGCCAACTGTGTATCCAATTTGTCAGCTCCCTCTGGATTCCCTGCGATTCTAACCTTCCAGACCAGCCTATCAAGAGCAATCTTGTCAAAGGCCTTACTGAAAACCATACAGACTATGTCTACCGCGCTGTCCTCATCAACATTCCTGATCACTTCATCAAAAAACTCAAGCAAATTTGTGAGGCATGATCTCCCACTCACAAAGTCATGCATTCCCTTGATCCCAGCTGCATGGACCACAGCCACACCTCCTTTCCAACTGTCAAAGCCTCAATATCTCCTGACATCCAGGGTTCCCTCTTCCTGCCAACCTTGCCTTTTACCCTCACAGGAACATATAGACCTTGAACTCCAGCCATTTCAGTTTTCAAGGCCTCCCACTTGCCAGAGGTCCCTTCGCCTCTCAACAAACTCCTCTAACCAACCCCGACAAGCTCCTGTCTAATTCCATCAAGTTCCAGTCTAAAAACAACTATTAATAATAATTATTAAAATAATTAACAACAAACAATAATAAATAATAGTAAGATGACATTTTCAGTGGACAATAAATTATCCAAGGTTTGTGGCATTGAAACGTGCATCATTGGTGAAGGGCAGAATAGATTTTGTACCTGTGTCATTGAACTGCGTTGATAAAAAAGCAAGGGTGGCATGGTGACTCAGTGGTTAGCACTGCTGCCTCACAGTGCCACGGATCCGGCTTTGATTTCAGCCTCGGGTGACTCTCATGTGAACTTTGCACATTCTCCCTGTGTTTGTGTGGGTTTGCTCTGGGAGCTTCATTTTCCTAACACAATCCAAAGATGTACAAGTCAGGTGAATTAGCCACAGCCTTATGTGCATAAGTTAGGGATAAATATAGATTAGGAGCATGGGACTGGGTGGGTTGCTATTCAGAGGGTCGGTGTGGTATTGTTGGGCCAAATAACCTGTTTCCATACTATAGGAAATTGAAAACAATAAGTTTTTTTCTAATCAAACCCTGCCTTTCCAAACGTGTGCATATCTTATCCCTCAGAATCTTCTCAAGTAACCTACCTACTACAGATGTTATGCTTCCTGGTCTATAGTTCCCAGATGTTTCTTTGTTTCCCTTCTTGAAAAATGGCACAACTTTTGCTACACTTCAATATTCTATAACCTAACCTGCGGCTAACGATGATGCAAAAATATCATGCAGGTCCCCGTAGTTTCTTCTGTAGCCTCTTGCAGTATTCTTGGGTGCATCTGTTTAGGACCAGGAGATTTATCCACCTTCATACATTCTAATGCATCCAACACGTCCTCTCCTGTGATATTGACTAACCCCAAGATATCACCACTACCTTTGTTAACCTCCCAAGTCTTCATGTATTTCTCCACAGTAAAGACAGAGGAGAAATATTCATTGAGAATCTCACACATCTCCGATGGTTCGAGACATGCATGTCCACTTTGGACCTTGAGGGGTCATATTCTCATGTAGTTATTCATTTAACTTCAATATACTTGAAGAACCTCTTTGGATTCACCCTTATCTTTCAGATAATGCTTTCATGTGCGCCCTTTTCGCCCTTCTGATTTCCTTCTTCGGGAAACTCCTGCATTCCCATACACCGCGAGGGATTCCCTTGATCCCAGCTGCATGGACCACAGCCACACCTCCTTTCCAACTGTCAAAGCCTCAATATCTCCTGACATCCAGGGTTCCCTCTTCCTGCCAACCTTGCCTTTTACCCTCACAGGAACATATAGACCTTGAACTCCAGCCATTTCAGTTTTCAAGGCCTCCCACTTGCCAGAGGTCCCTTCGCCTCTCAACAAACTCCTCTAACCAACCCCGACAAGCTCCTGTCTAATTCCATCAAAATTCGCCTTCTCCCAATTTAGAAATTGAACATGCGGGCCAGTTTTGTCTTTCTCCATAAGTGTTTTAAATCTATGGTCACTGGTCCCAGCGTGCTCCCCCATTGTCTCCTCAGTCACCTGTCCTGCCCTATTTCTTAGAGTAGGTGAAGTTTTACCCCTTCTCGAATTGCACCCTCTACTTACTGCTTGAGGAAACGTTTCTGAACACACTTAATAGATACACCCCATCTCAATCCTTAATTCTATGTAATTCTCAGTCAATGTTCGGAAAATTAAAATCTCCGACTATGGCAATCCTATTGGCCCTGCAAGTCTCCCCAGTCTCTCTACATATTTTAATTATTCTAAGTCCCGTTTACTATTAAGGGGCCAATAGTACAACCTAAATAATATCATCATTCCCTTTTTATTTCTTAGCTTCCCCCACAAATCCTCACTGGATGATCCATCAGTTATTTTATCTCTGATTACTGCTGTGGTACTCGCCTTAATCAAAAATGAAACCCCCACACCTCCTTCCACCATCTCTGTCTCACATAAAGCACCTGTACTTTGGTATATTAAGCTGCCAGTCCTGTCCCTCCCTTAGCCATGTTTCTGTAATGGCTATAATATCGCAGTCCTACGTACCTCTCCACACACTGAGTTCATCGGCCTTACCTGTCAGCCATCTTACTTTGAGACAGATGCAATTTAATCCAACAGTCACTCCTTGCTCCCTGTCGTGTTCCTGCCTAACCTATCTCTGCACTTTACTGTTTGTGATTAGGGTATCTCCTTCCAGCCTCGCACTTGGATCCCTGCTGTTGAGGATCCCACGCCGTCCCCCACACCAGCCAATCGAGTTGAAACACTCCCTTGTAGCTCTTGCAAACCTGCCTGCCAGGATATTAGTCCCCTTCCAATTCAGGTACAACCCGTCCTTCCTGAACAGGTCACCTCTGCCCCACAAAAGATCCGAGTGATCTAAAACTCTGAATCCCTACCTCCTGTACCAATTATTTAGCCATGCACTACTCTGCCACATCCGCCTGTTCTTACCCTCACTAGCACGGAACACTGGAAGTAAACCGGATATTACCACTGTCGTGGTCCTGTCTTTTACCCTTTTTCCTCGCTCTCTATCATCACTCTGTATGACCTCATCACTACTTCTACCTGTGTCATTTGCACCAATGTGCACAATGACATCTGGCTGCTCCCCTACCCCGGTGAGAACATTCTGCAGCCGCTCTGAGACATCCTGGACCCTGGCACATAGGAGGCGATACATCATCTTGGATTCCCATTTGCAGCCACAGAATCTCTCACATATCGAGTCTGAATAATTACTTCTGAAGTTATTCGTCACGCATAACCTTCTGACAATGGGATTTCTTCCTGAAACAGTTGGATTGGCTGAATTACTTTGCTTCAGGCAGTGGGGAGATTCCAATGAATCATCATCAGGAATCCTCCATGAGTGGAAAAGACGACTAGGCTTTTTTTCACTCCCACACAGTGCTGTGTTGAGCGGCAGGGAAACAGAAAGGAAGCAATAGGCTTCGTTCACAGTTAGGCTACATTTTTCTATCTGTAAGTTATATCAGTAACGTTATCAGATCCCAAACGGGACAATGTGAGCTCTCCTTGAATATTGTCCGAACTATATAACTCCATTACATTCTCGACTCCAGGTCAGTGCATTATTGCTGTTGTCATACACAGAATCAATTCATGAACAATAAATGGCCCTACTTGTTTTGAAGATGTGTTAATATGTGCCTGCGTAATGTAAACATAAGCGTTTGATTCCTTCATAATATCTGTGTTAAGATGAATATGTTTTATTCTGAAACAAATATAGAAATTTCTGAAAAAGCTCAGCCTGTCTGGCATCAGATATGAAGAGAAATCAGAGTTCAATTTTTCGGTCTGATGACTTTTCCTTTGATCCTGACTTATTCATAAATTATTTCCCCAATTTTATTCTCCCACATAAGAAGAAATATCCATCCGGTATTTACCAACTACACTTTCTCAAGATGTTATACGGTCAATAAAACATCTCTCATTCTCAGATCAAACTGTTCCTTCTTCGTAACATAATGTCTTCATCCCAAGAATGAGTAAAGAGAAAAATCTTTGAAACGTTTCGAAAGCAATTTTTTTTTCAGTTAAGTCAATTATAACGACACATAATACATCAGATGTGATCTCAGCAATGCCCTGTACTGATGCAAAAATCATCGCTAAGATCAAACACAACACCCCTTACACGGAACAGAATAATTCCATTTTCTTCCAAATCACCAGCTGCATCTTCAGAGTAATTTGATGTGGTTCATATACTAAGACACACAGATCCCTGTGTACCACTCTGTTCTGCATTCTCCTTGCATTTAAATAACGTTCTGCTGTTTTGTCTTTTCCCCAAAACAGAAAATTCCCATCACACAAATGTTGTACTATTTTTCTGCTGAAGGTTTGATCAAAACTGTCCTCTGTCTGTATGCCATTGCTTGATTCTCTGCCCCTCCCCCTGTCTGTATCCCATTGAAGACGCTCTTCCCTCCACTGTCTGTATCCCATTGCAGACGCGCTGCCCTCCCCCTGTATGTATCCCATTGCAGACGCTAGGCCCTCCCCTGTCTGGATCCCATTGCAGATGCTCTGCCTCCCCCATTCTGTGTTCCAATGCTGACACTTTGCCCTCCCTCTGTCTCTATCCATTGCAGATGCTCTGCCCTCTCCTTGTGTGTATCCCATTGCAGACGCTCTGCCCTCCCCCTCTCTGTATCCCATTGTAGAAGCTCTGCCGCTCCCTTGACGGTGTCCCATTACATAAGCTCTGCCCTCCCCCTGTCTGTATCATATTGTAGACGGTCTGCCTTTCCCCTGTCTGTATTCCACTGTAGACGCTATGCCTTACCCTGTCTGTGTCCCATTGCAGACGCGCAGCCCTCTCCTGTCTGTATCTCATTGCGGAAGTGCTGCCTGTCCCCTGTTAGTGTCCCATTGCATGCGATCTGCCCTCCCCCTGTCTGTATCATATTGTAGACGGTCTGCCCTCCCACTGTCTTTATTCTACTGTAGATGCGATGCCTTCCGCCGTCTGTATCCCATTGCAGACGCGCAGCCCTCCTCTTACTGTATCCTCTTGCAGACGCTCTGCCCCTCCCCTGTCTCTATCCCATTGCAGACGCTCTGCCCCTCCCCTGTCTGTATCCCATTGCAGATGCTCTGCCCCTCTCCTGTCTGTATCCCATTGCAGACGCTCTGTCCTTCCCCTGTCTGTATCATATTGTAGACGGTCTGCCCTCCCCCTGTCTCAATCCCATTGCAGACGCTATGGCTTCCCCTGTCTGTATCCCATTGCAGACGCTCTGCCATCTCCTGTCTGTATCCCTTTGCAGATGCTCTGCCCTCCCTCTGTCTGTATCCCATTGCAGACGCTCTGCCCTTCCTCTGTCTGTATCTCATTGGAGATGCTCTGTCTCCAGTTGACGTCTTATCGATTGACTATCCTGATGTATGAGCAAACTGAGCTCCATCTCCTTCATCCAACTCATTGGTGTGGATTGTAATTTGTCAATGACCTCACACAGATCCCTGAACAAATCCACTAGTTACAGCTGGCCAAACACAAAATGAGTAATAATCTCTTCTCTGTACTTCCTGATGCTGCTAAGAGCGCCCCTGCTCCTGTGTAACAGCCTGGGATGGTTATATGGCGTCCTCCTATGCTTTGTAATTTAGTGAAATGATTTGAATACTTCATTCTATTCCTGTCTAACCCCATAGAGGTGCATTATGGCCTTATCTTGCTGTATTATCACGATGCTGACTGGCTGAATGGGATTTTTTTCTCCCTCTGTAACAACCTTGGGGGTGAATTGACAGAGCAAAGGATGAGGTAGGAGCAGCAGTTGGTCATTCGTCCCCTCCAACTTGCTGCTCAGTTTAGAAACATCATGGCTGGTCTGAATGTAACTGAATACTCCTTTCCTGTCAGTTCCCTATAAACATTGACACTCCTGTCCATCAATGGTCAGTCAAGGTCAACCTTGAATATCCTCAATGACCCAGACTCCACTGTTCCCGGGAAAAAAGGTGTTCTTCATTGCCTTTCAAATATTTCTCTTCCCACCTTCAACCTATGCCTTCTAGTCTTAGACTCTCCTACCTTGGGGGGAAGGTACCTTGACCACTCACCCAATCCATGCCCTTCATAATTTTATAAACCTCTAGAAAGTGTAAATATGACTCCAATCAAGACGGTTGGCTGTGCTTTCAGTCATCCTGGGTCGATTGTCTCAAATTCAGTAGTGGTACCTCTTCCTTCTCCATCAAGGCACGATTCCAAAAAAAGTTTAATCAACTTGGAACTAGAATTTTCAGCGCAGTGATAGGGACACTACCATCATTCAGCATTAGCCCCTAAAGCTGCAACATGATGCTCCTGTGTGTTTGTTCATCAGCCTGTTGTAACACGCTGTGACCCACCTCCACAGGACATGAATACACTCCACCTTCTCCAGAGATAGGGGCACTATCAGACAGTCATGGACTGGAATCGAATCCAGAGCTCCGGCGCAGAAACTTGTGCACCATCCATTAAACAAGGCCTAAATCATGTCCAGATTTCGGGTCAGATTTGAAGTGTATGGATTTATTATATTCTAGTTAACATTACCAAATTATACAGGGGACATTTCTAATTGAAAAAGAAGTACAAGTTATTAGCCTCAACTAAAGGATGTTGAGTGCATTCGCTATGCCATTGAGATAACCAATGAACATCATTGCTTGGCTATGATTTCCAGTTCAAATGGCTATTACCAGTAATCTGCTATATTAGAGAAAGAAATCCTGCAGACACACTCTGCACTATGAAGGATCTCGAGTAGATATCAATATTGAACACCAGAGAGGAGAAAGGAGAACAATTCTGGGCCCAAACACCGGTCACTATTTCAAATCTCTATCATGTGGCTTCCCTCTTCCTAAAATCATTCATTGATACAAGGCAACTGTTTCCTTTCCAGCTTTTGCTTACCGACTCCTCCCTCTGCCTGCACAAGGCAAACCAAGCTCTGGGGCTTTGGGAAACTCAAGGCTGGTGTTTGTAGACTTTCTGGAGAGGGGATTGTCGTTTTAATCCGAAGGGAGAGTGTGAGGGGGCAGTAATATCATTCACTGGGCTGAGGTGTGGCAGATGGAGTTTAACATGGATGCATGAGAGGCATTGCATTTTGGTAAAACAAACAAGGGGAGGGCTTATACAATTAATTGTGGTCTTTGGCAGTTATATAGAAAAGAGGGACCCGGGGCGCAGGAATAATTCTTTGAAGTTGGTGGCGTAGGGTGTTTAAGGTTACTTCATTGCTCATATATTTGAGGTTAGAAGTTGGGAAGTCATGCTGAGATTGTGTAGGATATTGTTACAGCCTCTTCTGAAGTACTGTGTGCAGTTCTGTTATAGGAAGGAGATTATTAAACTGGAGATGGTTGAGAAGAGATTACGAGGATGTTACCAGTAACACCTCATCTTCTGCCTCGGAAGCCACAAACACACAGCATGAACATTGGATTCAGTGGTTTACAAATCTCCCCTGGCCAACCCAGATCCCAGATCCAACCCCCGGACTCATATCTGCCCTTTCGAGGAGACCTAATGTCCATCTTCCTTCCCATCATCTGCTCCACACTCCCCACCGATCTATCATTGTCACCTCCTACCTTCACTCGACTATCACTGATCTTTCCCCCAGCATCACCCCATCACCCATTTTCTCTTAGCCCCTTCTCCCTCCCCAGTCCTGAAGAAAGATCCTGCCTGAAACGTCAACTCTCTTGCTCCTAGGATGTTGCGTGGCTTACTGTGCATTTCCACCGCCATGCTTTACCTACACTGAATTATCCAATATCTGCAGTCCCCATTATCTCTTAGCTACAAATCCCTTTTAACATAGCCATGTCGCAGTCTGTTATAACCGCATGTAGTCTTAGGGATATTTTCTGCTCAGATCAAGGACGATAAAAAGTTCTCTCAATGTCTTCCTGATATTGCAGTTCCTGATCAGTAGATAGAGAACCGTATGTTTCAACTTATAAACGGAGAAGCATGCTTATATTCTGATAAATCTCTGACATTGCTACGATATCCAAGGCAGATTGAATGGTTACACATGATTGATCTACCAGACCCAACATTTGTTCCCTCAGTCACCTCCACATATCCCTTCCAGAATGTGTAAATTTTAATCATAATCTTGAATTTTAATAAAAAGTATTGAATTGAAACGGGTTAACGGGAGGTATTTGTTCAGCGACTGTGATTGATGTCAGTCTCTGTGCAGCCTAAATTTGTCACTGGAGGGCTTTCCTCTTCTATTAATTAGTGACTCGGTTCAATGTATTATCCCATAGTATCAGTGGGAGCATCACTGACAGCACGAACAGGCATCAACAGACCTATAGAGATGGGGACGAGAGATCAGAATCTGAGAACATTAGACTGGAATGTTCCAACAATGGATCAGAATCTGAGAGCATTAGACTGGAATGTTCCAACAATGGATCAGAATCTGAGAACATTCGACTGGAATGTTCCAGCAATGGACAGGAGTTGATCCGAGGGTCTTTACCGTCTCTCTTGACCTTGGATCTCATTAGCTTTGCGGATGTATAATGTACTGATGCTTATTCAAGTTGGTTATTATCCCATCCTCGCTAAGTTGGTGTTCCTGGTAATTCATTCTATCTGTTCATTAAGCCAGGTTGTACTGAATTGCTGCACATATTACTTAAAATTCAGAAAGGTGGATGTCAACATTTTCAATTCCAATGAAATATTCCATTCCTCACAAATAGTATCGATCAAATTAGTCATGACAAATTGCTCACCAAATTATGAGGAGAAACAGACTATTCTGAAACTCCATAATCCTTCTAGCCCGGCACAGATCTACATTTCTATCTCCTCCCACTCACTAATCCTGTCCAATACCACCATCATGATATCCGCGACTCCTCCTCTGCCTCAGTGCATCTTCTGAATAAACCATCAATTGTGCCTTTGTTAAATCTGGATACAATTTATCAAGGCCCTTGTAACCACATGTCAATTACATAATAATTGCTCTTGAGTATGTTGAACTTGTTTACTGCACAGATTCTGTCAGACGGGCAGACACTGCATGCTGCTTAAATCATTGACACATAATCGCATGAACGAAATTGATGTAATTGAACTGAAAATATCATCATTTGTGAGAAAAGGCCCATCTGCTTGCTCCATGTCCTTCAGAGAAGTCAAGTCGTTATCCTTCCCCAGTCATGTCTGGGCAAACCCACAGCAATATGTTTTACTCTTGACTGTCCTGTGGAACAGCTGAATCAGTCACTCAGTTCAAGCTCAGCATAACATGCTGGCCTTGTCAGGGCTGCACACATCCCGTGACAGAAGAACAAAAGTAAAGATAGCTCCCTTCTTTTGCCTGTTTTCCTTATTCCTACACTTCATTTCCATTCAGGTAGGTGTCCATTCCCTATTTTAAGTGCAATCTTTCCGACTGAGTCTCTCCGCAAGGGTGATGTTCATCTCCACGGGCAACTCTGCTGCTGGCTTTACTGATGCTGACATGCAGATTTAAGGAACGTTTAGATTCCACAACAGTGGCAGTGCATAGAGAAGGAATGGGTTTTATGTCATAATAAAGATATGGAGACCAATAAGTGAGATAAATGAATTATTGTGATCATCACTGAGATTGTAGTTGAGGCAGTATTTAGGGTATTATGGACAGATTTTTCTCCATTAAAAGGAATTATCTCATTACAATAGAGGCTGTGTAAAGGAATTTCACGAGACTAATCCCTTGGCTGATGGTAAAAGAGGAGGGAGTGAAGGTTAATCTGTAGCACTGCCAGACAATAAGAGGTCATTGCATTGAAACTTGATGGTGATGGACAATCACTCCTTATGTAAAACACAGACACTGAGAAGGTGATAATTTCCACGGTTTGTATTTTTTATTTTTACTCGGGGTGAATGATTCTGGATATATAATTGCCTCTGAGGATAAAATCTTCTGTCAAATCCTGGCTTGATATCAGGGTCAATCCATTTTACCTAAGCACGTCAGTTAAACACTTTTGTTAATGTTAATACGTGATGGTCTCTGTGTGGAGAGTATTTTCTTCTCATAGAGGGTAGTGACTGTTAGGAATTCTCAGGTCTAGAAAGTTAGGGGAGCAATATCACTCCAAGTATTTAAAAAGGAGGTAGATGGATTTTTGACCTGTCAGAGAGGTGAGGGGTGAGAAGAATTGCGCATTAAAGAAGAGTTAATGCCAAAAGTAGGCTAGCCATGATAGCATACAATGGTGTGAGCATTCAAATTACTACTCCTGTTTTTATTTTCTCATATTCTGTCTTTGGAAAGTTAATGGTTTTAATTTTCCTAGAAATGTTGTTATTGAATGTTGAGGACAATGAGAGAAAAGAATTTTGTGAGCCATCTCTGGGAGAGGTATGGGCCGGATATTCACATAAATCTGGGTCTACAACAAGTGCACCAACAAATGAAACACCACTTGCAGAGAGGAGACACTCTTTAAAGAGGTGGGAGACCACTTTCTTACACAGCTTGAATTTCCCATCACATTTTCCAACCCACAGCAAAACACACAGTGTTGAGGGACAGAATGATATCCTGTAATACTGCGGACCTGGTATTTGGAGCAAGTGGTCTCCATCTGCTTCTATACAAGTGGTTTTAAGGACTGAATGGAAGATAGGAACAGAGAACTGAGCAGCAGGAGTGGGTCATTAGACACTTTGTCATTGCTCGACCGGAAAATAAGATCATGGCTGATCTGATTGTGGTCTGCGCAGCACTTTTCAGTCTGTCCACAATTTTCCTCCATTTATATGTCTGTCACATGTTGCAAAACACAACTTTGAATATATGCAAGCATTCAGGCACAATACTAGGAAACTGCACAAAGCCAAAGTACACAGGCAGCACAATTCTGGAAGGCAACAGGCATTTATCTATCAGTCTTGTTCCCATCCAATTAATTCTGAATTTTAGATTTGTTCATGGAATGTGGGTGTTGTTGATCAGCCAACATTTATGGAAAATGTCTAATTATGCTGGAAGTGGTGGTGTTTAGCTGCCATCTTGAGCTGAAACATCTGAGGAAAAGAATTCCCAGTTTGGGAGAAGATTTGTAGCTCGGGTGCTCGTTGTTATGGTTCTGTTCGCCGAACTGGGAATTTGTCTTGCAAACGTTTCGTCCCCTGTCTAGGTGACATCCTCAGTGCTTGGGAGCCTCCTGTGAAGCGCTTCTGTGCTGTTTCCTCCGGCATTTATAGTGGCCTGTCTCTGCCGCTTCCAGACAACGGAAGCGGCAGAGACAGGCCACGATAAATGCCGGAGGTAACAGCACAGAAGCGCTTCACAGGAGGCTCCCAAGCACTGAGGATGTCACCTAGACAGGGGACGAAACGTTTGCAAGACAAATTCGCAGCTCGGCGAACAGAACCGCAACAAAATAATTCCCATTTGAACAGCCCGTGTGAATTTCTCATTTCTGCTCCGACAAATGTTGGAGGGTCGCTGTGTCCTTTTCCAGCCCAACTTCTCCACTGGTTACAACAGGTTTGAAGTGTCATCTAGCCCAGAGTCTCGAAAAATGTGAGACACAGAGTCACACACGTACAGACATATACACAATCGCACATGTCTGCAGACGAAAAAGAATAGGAAAAGGTTTCCAGTGTTTCATAGTAGTTGAACTCATTTCAAATGGAAAAGAGATAATGCGTCCCAACTGATAGTCTGTCTCCGAGTTATTCTACTCAAACAAGCTGCTGGTATGGGATTTCTTCCTGGAACAGTTGGATGTAGCAGAATTTTCTTTCCTTCAATCAGTGGAGCGATTCCCATGAATCCTCAACAGGAATGCTCCAAGTTTGGTGAAGATGACTCACAGATTTGTTACTCTCACATTTTCCTGTCAGAAGGGACAAAGTGAGAGAGAGGGGGCAATAGACTGTGGCTTACGACGATAAGATCATCGGATATAGGAACAGAAATTAGGCCATTCAGCCCATCGAGTCTGATCCACTATTCAATTATGGCTGACAAGTTTCTCAAAACCATTCTCCTGCTTTCTCCCTGGAACGCTTGATCCCTTTGATACTCAAGAAGCTAACTACCTCTATCTTAAATATACACAATAACCTGACCTCCACTGCCTTCTGTGAAAATGAATTCCATAGATTCTCCACTCTCTGGCTGAAGACATTTCCCTTTACCTCCGTAATAAAAGGATCTCTCTTTACTGTAAGGTTGTATCCTTGGGTCCGAGAGTCTCCTACCAATGGAAGTCTTCTCACCATCCGTACTGTCCAGGCCATTTAGTATTCTGTATGTTTCAATTAGATTCCCCCACATCCCTCTGAATCCCATCAAGAACAGACCCAGAGTCCTCAAACGTTCTCATATGTTAACCTTTTCATTCCTGGGACCATTCCCGTGTACCTCCTCTGAACCCGTTCCAAGGTCAGTACATCCTTCCTGAGATATGGGGCTCAGAACAGCGCACACTACTCCAAATATGGTCTGACAAGAGCCTTATAGCGCCTCAGAAGTACGTCCCTGCTTTTATATTCAAATCCTTTCCAAATAAATTCCATTACTGCATTTGCCTTCCTAACTACTGACTCAACCTGCAAGTTTACATTGAGAGAATCCTGGAGTAGAACTCCCAAGTCCCGTTGCACTTCAGACATCTGAATTTTCTCGGTAGTCCATGTTTTTATTCTTCCTAACAAAGTGCATGTTGCCACAATTTCCCACTTTGACTCCATCTGCCATTTCTTTACCCAATATCGTAACCTATCCAAATCCTTTGTGAGCCTCCCTGCCTATTCGACGTTACCTGTCCCTATACCTATTTTTGTTTCATCTTCAAACGGAGATAGAATGCCTTCAGATCCTTCATCTGGATCGTTAATGTATAAAGTGAAAAGTTGTGGTCCCAACACTGAGCCTTATGAAACACCACTTGTCACCGACTGTCAACCTGAGAGGGACATGTTTATCGACAGTCTTTGCTTCCTGCCAGACAGACAAACTTCTATCCATGCTAGCACCTTCCCTCTCACACCATGGGCCCTTGCTTTATTCAGTAGCCTCCTGTCGGCACATTGTCAAAGATCTTCTGGAAGTCCTGGTGGATGAAATCCATTGGCTCTCCTTGTTCTAAGTTGATTGTTACGTCCTCAAGGTTTTCGAGCAGGTTTTCCAGGCATGACCACCCCTTGATGAAACCATGCGAAGTTTGTCCTACTTTACCATCCACATCCAAGTATTCAGAAATCTCATCCTTCACAATGGATTCCAGGATCATACGTACAGCCAAGTTTAGATTAGTCAGTCTGTAATTTTCCGGTTTTTGCTTTAATTTTAAACAGGGGTATCACGTTAGCGATTTTCCAGTCCTGTGGGAAATCCCTGAGTCGAGAGATTTCTGAAAGATCACCACCAACGCCTCCCCTGTCTCATCAGCTATCTGCCTTAGAAATCTGGAGTGGAGTCCATCTGGTCCAGGTGATTTACTTACCTTCAGGCCATTCAGTTTCCCAGCACCTTCTCCTAGTTGATGCCCACCTTACTCAGGTCTGTCCACTAAGTATTTTCAATGTTTGGGATATTGCTCGTGTTTTCATCCGTGTAGACTGACACCAAGCAATTTTTCATTTCCTCAGCCATTTCCTTGTTCCACATTACTATCCCTCCTGTGTCAATTTCTAGCAATCAGATGCCCATTCTTGCCTCTCGTTGGCCCTTTATGTATCGAAATAAGCTCTTACAGTTTTTCTTGACATGACTGGCTTGCTTACCTCATATTTAACTTTCTCACTCCTTATTTCTATTTTTTTTTCCTCTCTGTTGGTCTTTGCAAGTGTAACGACATGGTGGTGAATGCCTCTGGTAATTAAACCATACACACAGGAGAGCTCACCTCACCTCGTAATCTATTAGAATATGAGTGACAGAGAACTCCGAAATTCCACTATTTTAAGAAAATAACGCCAATTTATTTTTAACTATAAAAGTGAACATTACGCCACATCTATTTACAACTTTAACCAAACCACTCCCCAAAACTGCCCCCAAATCTCTAACAATATGCTGTTTTAATAAGACACTTATGAAGATTACATCAACTTAATTTCACAACCACACAGCCACTGCCGTCTTCTGTGATGTTACTCTCCTGGCTGCTGAATTCCCTGGGTCGTCGTATTTCTCGTTACTGTGAATAGGTTTCATATGAAAAAATATATATGATTAGTGAGTATTTCCTAATTTCTTACGGAGCAAGATGGTTGATCCCCAGGCTTCCTCCGTCTCGATGGCATCTGCTCTCTCCCTAATTTTCAAAATATTCGCATTTTTACGTCCCCAGCATCAAATTGTCTCACTGGTTCAATGTTGGCAAAACAATAAATTCAATCTCGATTTGCTTTCAGTGACAGAGAGAGTGTTGCATGCAATAGTGAGAGTGGTGGAGCAAGAGCCTTGTTCGGGGGCAGATGCTGTAACAGATATACAAAGAGTGTGATGGAGTAGAGAGAACAGGGAGACATTTGTCCTGGCGAGCGGGGAAGGTTATTTTTGCTTGTCCTGTATCGATGTGCATTTCTTCAGATCATCTCAGCAGCGGGGTGAGCCTCCCCAATGTCTTGTCAACGTCTATCACTAATAACACCACAGAGCGCATCCCTCAGCTTCTTCGGAATCAGTTTGTGTGGAACTTGCAAACAACAAGGAGGAACACACATTGGTGTCTTATATATCTAAACCAAAACTGTTGTGCAACTTTGAGCATTCGATTCTCTGAAACTTAGATATGCAAATATCGTGGGTGCTGCGGTAATACTGGATGATCTAAAATTGCATCTAAACTGCGTTAACTAAATGATTCCTAATGCTGTGAAAAATCTATTTCATATGTATATGAGGTAGGCTGAAGAGAACCAAAGTAGAGAGCAGGTTATTTCGTGCGTGATGTTGTGTGGTCAGAAGGACTAATTACTTACCCTGCTCTGTGGCAGCTATTGGACAATCGTGACATTAATATGTTGCATTTTACACGGTGCCTGCAAGCAATATAGAATGTTTGAACATTACACTCAAATATCATGGAACCCAGGATTCTGGAGGGTCAAGTGAATTGGAAAAATACAATATGACATTTAGTGTGAGACAAATGCTGGTTGTTAGTGATAGAAATACTGTAAAGTCTGAAAAATACGTACATATCACTAAGTTACAAACACCAAAGAAAGGGAAGGTGACTCATTAATCGTTTACATAAGAAATTAATGATTGCATTAAATCTAAGGAAGCAGCTTCAGAAGAATTCCAGGTATTGTGGAAACCTGAACATACAGAAAGATTTACTTTTCTGAAAATAAGGACTAAGAAAGTGTTAAGGAAATCAAAAAGAACATGAATACAAACAAACAGGAAACACACAGAATGCTTACATCTACAATCCATAAACCAAAGAAAACAAAAGTAAGGCCAAATGTGGAAATTTGTAAGGTATAGGAGAATTTATTGTGGGGAACAAGGAAATATCACAGAAACTAACCAGCTACTTTGCATCTGTCTTCATGGAGAACACGCCAGGAAATCTCCGTGTAAAGCAAGTGATCACATGGGACTTGTGGAACGAAAGACATAAAGTCAATTCATATCAGCAACAAGGTAGTACTTGAAAATGGAGGTAGATTGACTATTGTTAAGTCTGATAGGCCAGATATACTTCATATCAAAATGTCAGAAATAAAACAGCATATTTATTGAACTGTCAGTGACTGTGTTTTATTTTCTTGCAGATTCCGTAAAGGCTATAGCCATTGTCGATAACTGAAAGGTAGTAAACATGATCCATCTATGTACACAGGGAAGAAGAGATAATGTGGAGGACTGCAGACCAATTAATTTGACATATGTATGGAAAGAGTTAGAATCCATTATATAAGATGTGATATTGGGTACTTCGAAATGAACAGCAAAATTGCAGAGAATCACAATGCATTTCTGTCAGAGAAATCATGCCTGACAAATTTCGGAATTATTTGAAGTTGTTTCTTGCAGCATAGACCACAGACAACCAGAGGGAGTAGTGTGTTTGGATTTTCAGAAGTCTGTGCGGGAAGAGTGTCTGGCTGAAACAGCTGCTCATTTTTTTGAGGTATTTTAGGTGTTGGAGGTAATTTCCTCGAATTCCAGAAGCAGCAATTGCTGTTTTGTAAGCTCTTGCATTATTTTGGAACTTTTGGGAAACAAAAGTCAAAGAAACAGCAGTTTTAAGAGGGAAAAGAACGGAAAAAGGCAGCACATGGTGAGGGGAAGAAACTGACAGGACAGCATACCGCACAGTTACGGCCTTTGCTGTTTGAATTCATGTATCGCTGGATATCGGAGTGTGTCTAGGAAAATTAAGAAACAGTGAAATTTACAACTGGTTTGGAGGAACTGTTTGAGCAAAGTTCCCAGTCAGATAAGTGAATTGTTTTAACTGTGTCCTACAGAAAGTCTGCAGAAGTGATAGAGTGGTTTATTCCTTAATTATATGTTTTTGAGATATGTCTCTTGATTAATCTTAAAATATACCCCATAAGTATTAATATAGCCTTGGGCAATGTTTTGTAGAGGAAGGAGACAGTTTTTTTTCTGGGTCTGTAGATTGTGAAGGAGCACAAATGGCCTTAGTCGAATCATATGCGCTTTTTGTCAGATGCGGGAGTTTAAGGAGGATTTAAGGGTTACTGTAGATTATACCTGCAATAAATGCTTCTGGTTGTGAATCCTATCAGATCGAATGGATCGTTTGGAGAGACAGGTTAAGACAATGAAGAATTGGTAACAGCAACAGTATGTGATGGATGGCAGTTATAGGAAGGGGGGGAGGTCCCAGATACAGTTACATAGATGGGTTGACTCCAAGAAAGGCAAGATAATGAAGTAGCTAGTGCAGGAGTCTTCTGGGGCTGTCCCCATTTCAAGCAAATATGATGTTTTGCAAAATTTAGCGGGTGATGGATTCACAAGGGAACGTAGCACAAACAGGCAAGTTTGTGGTATGGAGACTGGCTCTAATGCAACAAGGGATGCGTCGGATTCCAAGAGGTCAATTGTGTTAGGGGACTCGCTAGTCTGAGGTACAGACAGACGGTTCTTTAGACAGCAGAGAAATAAGCAGATTAGTGTGTTGCTTCCCTGGTGCGAGGATCAAGGATGTCTCAGAAAGGGTGCAGAATGTTCTCACGGGGAGAGGGGCCAGCAAGAGGTCATTGTCCAAATTGGAACCAACGACATAGGAAGGGAAAAAGCTTGAGATTATGGACGGAGATTGCATGGTGATAGGCAGAAATTTAAAAAAGACGTTCTTGAGAGTAATAATATCTGGATTGCTCCTGGCGCTATGAGCTAGTGAGGACAGGAATAGGAGGATAGACCAGATGAATGCATGGCTTTGGAGCTGGTGTATGGGAGAAGTATTCACATTTTTGGATCACTGGAATCTCTTTTGGGGTAGAAGGAACCTGTACCAGAAGGACGGATTGTATCTAAATTGGAAGGGGCGAATATACTGACATGGAGCTTTGCCACAGCTGCTCAGGAGGATTTAAAGTAGCAAAGGGAGTGAGGGGGGGGGGAGGGGACCTGGGGGCAGGGAGATAGTGAGGAAATAGATCAATCTGAGATTGGTACAACTGAGAACAGAAACGAGTCAAACAGTCAGGGCGGGCAGGGACAAGGTAGGACTAATAAAATAAACTGCATTTATTTCAATGCAAAGGGGCCGAACAGGGAAGGCAGATGAACTCAGGGCATGGTTAGGAACATGGGACTGGGATATCATAGCAGTTACAGAAACATGGCTCAGGGATCGGCAGAACTGGCAGCTAAATGTTCCAGGATACAAATGCTACAGGAAAGATAGAAAGGGAGGGAGAGTGGAGTTTTTGATTAGGGATAGCATTACAGCTGTAATGAGGGGGGATATTCCTGGAAATACATCCAGGGAAGTTATTTGGGTAGAACTGAGAAATAAGAACGGGATGATCACCTTATTGGGATTGTATTATAGATTCCCTAAGAGTCAGAGGGAAATTGAGAAACAAACTTGTCAGCTATCTGTAAGAAAGTAGGGTGATTATGGTAGGAGATATTAAATTTCCATACATAGACTGGGACTGCTGTAGCGTTAAGAGTCTAGAAGGAGAGGAATTTATTCAGTGTGTAAAAGAAAATTTTCTGATTCAGTATGTGGATGAACCTACTTGAGAAGGTGCAAAATCTGACCCACTCTGGGGAAATAAGGCAGGGCAGGTGACTGAGGTGTCAGTGGAGGTGCACTTTGGGGCGAGCTAGCAATATACCATTAGATTTTAAATAATTATGGAAAAGGATAGACCAGATCTTAAAGTTGAAGTTCTAAATTGGAGAAAGGCCAATTTTGACCGTATTTGGCAAGAACTTTCAAAACCTGATTGGGGGCAGATGCTCACAGGTAAACGGACTGCTGGAAAATGGGAAGCCTTCAGAAATGACATAAGAAGAATCCAAAGCAAGTATATTCCTGTTAGGATGAAAGGAAAGGCTGGTAGTATAGGGATTGCTGACTAACTAAAGGGTTTGATTAATAAAAAGAAGGAAGCATATGTCAGGTATAGACAGGATAGATCGAGTGAATCCTTCGAAGAGTATAAAGGCAGTAGAAGTATACTTAAGAGGGAAATCAGGAGGGCAAAAAGGGGACATGAGATAGCTTTAGCAAGTAGAATTATGGAGACTGCAAAGGGTTTTTACAAATACATTAAGGACAAAATCATAACTAGGGATAGAATAGAGTCCCTCAAAGATCAGCAAGGCAGCCCTTGTGTGGAGCTGCAGGAAATGGGGGAGAGACTAAACGAGTATTTTGCATCACTATTTACTGTGGAAATGGATATGGATGATATAGAATGTCAGGAAATAGATGGTTACACGTTGAAAAATGTCCATATTACAGAGGAGGAAGTGCTGGATGTCTTGAAACGTGTAAAAGTGGATAAATCCCCAGGACACGAACAGGTGTACCATAGAACTCTGTGGGAAGCCAGAGGAGTGATTGTTGGGCTTCTTGCTGAGCCATTTGTACCGTTGATAGTCACAGGAGAGGTGCCAGAAAACTGGAGTTTGGCAAACGTGGTGCTACTGTTTAAGAAGGGTGTTACGAACAAACCATGGAACTATAGGCCAGTAAGCCTGATGCCGGTGGTGAGCAAGTTGTTGAAGGGAATCCTGAAGGACAGGATGTACATGGATTTGGAAAGACAAGGACTGATTAGGGATAGTCAACATGGCTTTAACCGTGGGAAATCATATCTCACGATCTTGATTGAGTTTTTTGAAGAAGTAACAAAGAGGGCAGAGCGGTAGATGTGTTCTATATGGACTTCAGTAACGCGTTCGACAAGATTCTCCATGGAAGACTGGTTCACAAGTTTAGATCTCATGGAACACAGGGACAACTAGCCACTTGAATACAGAACTGGCTCAAAGGTTGAAGACAGAGGGTGGAGGTGGAGGGTTATTTTTCAGACTTGAGGCCTGTGACCAGTGGAGTACCACAAGGATCAGTGCTGGTTCCTCAATTTTTTTATCATTTACGTAAATGTTTTGGATGTGAGCGTAAGAGGTGCTGTTAGAACGTTTGCAGATGACAACAAAATTGGAGGTGTAGTGGACAGCGAAGAGGTTTACCTCAGAGTACAACAGGATCTTGATCAGATGGGCCAATGGGCTGAGAAGTGGCAGATGGAGTTTAATTGAAATAAATGCGAGGTGCTGCATTTTGGAAAAGCAAATTTTAGCAGGACTTCTACACTTAATTGCAATGCCCTGGGTGTGTTGCTGAACAAAGAGACCTTGGATTGCACGTTCATGGCTCCTTCAAAGTGGAGTCGCCGGTAGGTAGGATAGTTAAGGCGGTGTTTCGTATGCTTTCCTTTATTGGTTAGAGTATTGAGTATTGGAGTTGGGAGGTCATGTTGTGGTTGTACGGGACACTGGTTAGGCCACTGTTGGAATATTGCGTGGAATTCTGGTCTCCTTCCTATCGGAAATATGTTGTGAAAATTGAAAGGGTTCAGGAAAGATTTACAAGGATGTTGACAGGGTTGGAGAATTTGAGGTCTAAGGCGAGGCTGTACAGGCTGGGGCTTTTTTCCCTTGAGCGTTGGAGGCTGAGGGGTGACCTTCTAGAGATGTACAAAGTTGTGAAGGGCATGGAGAGGATAAATAGAGAAAGTATTTTCCCTGGCGTCAGGGAGTCCAGAACTAAAGGGCATAGGTTTAGGCTGAGAAGCGAAGGATGTTGGGTCGCAGAGTGGTGAGCAATGCTACCTCCCAACGCCACGAGACTCGGGTTCAATTCCCGCCTCAGGCTGTGTGGACTTTGCACATTCTCCCTATGTCTGCGTGGGTTTCCTCCCACAATCCAAAAATGTGCAGGCGAGGTGAATTGGCTATGTTAAATTGCCTGTACTGTTAGGTTAAAGGGTAAATGTAGGGGGATGGATCTGGGTGGTTTGCGCTTTGGTGGGTCGGTGTGGACTTGTTTCTACACTTTAAAAAATCTAAACGTAAAAGAGACCTAAGGAGAAACTTTTTCACACATACAGTGGTACGTGTATTGAATGAACTGCCAGAGGATGTGGTGGAGGCGGGTACAATTGCAGCATTTAAAATATATTTGGATGGTTATATGAATAGGAAGGGTTTGGAGGGATATGGGTCGGGTGCGGGCAGGTGGGACTAGATTGGGTTGGGATATCTGCTAGACATGGACGGATTAGACTGAAGGATCTGTTTCCATGCTGTACGTCTCTATGCCTCGATAACTCACTTCGTGAGTTTGTAAATGCAATTAGTGTGAATGGTATTTGGAGCAATACGTGTAATTGGAAAGTTAAAGTTACGTTGGAGTCTGTTTAAGGGAATCGGAATATAGAGGTAAAGACATCATGAAGCAGTTGCATAGAGTGTTGGTGAGAGTGTACCTGAGTTATTGAGTGCAGTGTTGGTGACCTAATCTAAGAAAGATTACACTGATCATAGAGGACGTGCAATGGACATTCACCAGATTAATTCCTGAGATGACAAGATTTTCTGATGGGGAGAGTTGTCCTGCGACATCTCCAGTTTCAAAGCATGAGAGGTGATCTCAGTGAAATTTCAAAAATCTATGATACATGTGATGTGGTGGAAATAAACAGGATGTTTCTCTACCTGTCTACTCGATATTTAAGGCAAATAATGACAGGATAAGAGATATGCCATTTAAGACCGTAATAAGGAGGATATTTTTCCCTCAGAGGGGACTGACTAATACAGGGGCATGGAAGCCTGTTGGCAGGGCAAGATTAAGGAGAATCCCCAGATATTCTTCACGTATATCAAGTGGAACAGAACAACCAGGGAACATGTAGGGCCTGTTAGTGACTTGGCAAGTTGTATCAAAACTCAATTTTATGGTAGAAGGGTGTTTGTGTGACTGGAGACCAGTTTCCCCGGTGTACCCGGTAGAGATCAGTGCTGTGTCCCTTATTATTTGTGGTACTCATAAGTGATGTGAAAGTGACGTGGATAGGGGTAGTGTGATAAGTAAGTTTGTATTTGACACAAAGATTTGCCGGTGGTTGGCAGTGAGGAGGAAGGTCTTACGTTACAGGAAGATACTGATGGAATGGTCAGATGGTCAGATCAATGGCAGATGGAATGTAACCCTGATAAATATGAGGTACTACACTTTGGAAGAAGGAACCAGACAGGGGAGTACTCAAAGAATGGCATCACACTAGGAAGCTCCACATATCCCTGAATGTGACTGGATATGATAATTGATGAGTTCAGCATGACTGGAGATAAAGCCTTTATTCATTGACCGAAAGATTATCCAAGTTTTATATAGCACTTCGGTAAGGCCAAATGAAATATTGTGTGCAGTTCTGGGAGCCACATTACAGGAAGGATGTGATTGTACTGGATGAGGTGCAGAAGAAATTCACCAGGATGTTCCCTGGGATGGAACATATGAGCTGTGGAGAGAGGCTGGGTAAGCTCGAATTATTTATTTTGGAGCAGAGGAAGTTGAGTGGGTAAGTAATTCAGGTTTAAGATTACAAGGGGCATGGACAGGGTGGATAAACAACAGCTGTTCTTTTTAGTCAAAGTGTCAGCTTCCATACAGTCAGAAACCAGGGAATGGAGAATGGAGAACAGAGAAACATGACACAGCTACTTCACTTTGCCTTCACAGAAAAATACATAAACAAAGCCTTCCCAGCAATAGGAGAACACCTGAGTCTGAGGAGAAAATGATGTGGAATGAAACTAGTAAATACACTAATTTGGAGAAATTATTGGAACAGAAAATAATGGGCATAAGAAAAAATCAACACACATTGATCAAATGGGAAACATATTTGAGAAACTGACTGGTAGATTAATAAAAAAGCAATAGAGGCACTGGACTTGGATTTTCAGCAAGAATATTAATAGAGTCTCAAGCCTCGTGTGCAAAGTAAAAGCACATGGGATGGGGGTAATATATGAACATGGTGTTAAAATGGGAATGTGGACAGGAAACAATGAGTAGGAATAAATGAATGGTTTTCAATTTGGAAGGCTCCTGCTTTATTGCAATGATTGGTGCTTGGGCCCCAGATATTCACAATACATCTCAAATTTCTAGTTGAGGGAATCAAATGCAAAGTTTCCAAGTCTGCTGACGGAACTAGGATTTTGAAAGTGAAGAGGATGTGAAAAAAACTTCAAGGTGATTGAAACAAATGGAGTGAATGAGTAAACATGTGGCAGATGAAGAGCAGTGTGGATAGATGTGATGTTGTCTACTTTGTTGGGAAACACGAAAATTCCAGCCAACCATTGGAAAAGGGAGTGGTTGAGAAATGTCGATCTATGAAGGGAACTGCATTTTTCTTCTGTTATTGTTTGGACAGACCTCTGAGTTCCTTGCAGGGCAGTGACTTCTGAAGACAGAAGCCAATACTGGGAATACATTGGCACACAGACCAGTTTACGCAGACCCATCATGTGGGGAGCTGTAACATTGAAAAGGATCTGGAATCGCGTTGTACACCAGTCACTGAAAGCAATATTGCAGGAGCAGACAGCAGTCAGGAAGATAAATGGGGTGTTGACCCTTATTTCAGGTGGGCTTGAGTCCAGGAGTAAGGGTGTATTAGTGCAGCTATACAGGCCCTTGGTGAGACCTCAACTCGAACATTGTGCAGTATTGTGTGCAGTTTTGGTCTCCATACCTAATAAAGGACAAACGTGACATTGAGGGAGTGCAGCGAAGGATGAACAGACTGATTTCTGGGATGACAGACTTTTTGTGGAGCAGAGTTTGGGGCGACTGAGCCTGTATTCCATGGGGTTTGGGAAAATGAGTGGAGATCTCAGTGAGATATATAAAACACTGACAGGGTTAGATAGATTGGAAACAGTGATGATAATTCCCCTGGCTGGGAAGTCTAAAACAAGAGGCCACAGTATTAAATACAGATGGGTCACATTGCATTTAGATACGAATAAATGTCTGCACTCAGAGACTGGTGAACCTGGGAATTCTCTCTCACATAAGGCTGTGGAAGACAAGGCACTAAAGAATAATAAGGATGTCTAGACACCGAAAGGATGGAGGAGAGAGCAGGAGTATGGTGTAGAAATAAAGGGTCAGCCATCATTATATTGAATTGGATAGCAAACTCGACAGTCCAAGGGGACGACTGCAGTTCCTATTTTATAGCTTCACAAGGTTAATCACATTAAGGGATGTGTACAGTGTGTGAGGAAAGTGCATTGAGGAGATGTTCAGACATTAACTAGAATGGGGCAGGCTCAATGTGCTGTATGGCCTATTCCATTCCCGATGTTTCTGTGCGGTCTGTAGGAAAGCTCTGTAAATGTTGTCACAAGTTCACAGATGATGGGAAGGACATCTCTGCAGGGTCAACAGGACTCTCTTTCCAGTTCCCTTTCCCATACCGAGGCTGGGGCTGGGTGTTCTGTCCGGGTTTATCCTTTAAGACTTCAGAGTAGTTTGATACAATAGAATGTCTTGCTTGGCCTTTTCAGAGACCATTGAAGAGTCGATCACATGTCTGTGCGTCTGGAGTCAGATTTAGGCCAAACCAGGAAAGCACGGTAGAATCACTTCCTGAAAGTTCATTGGAAAAGCAAATTGGTGTTTACAATCAACGTTGACTTCAAGGCCGCTGTTACTGACACCAGATTTGAGATCTCGATATTTTATTAATTGTGTTTAACTTCCACCAGCTGCCAGAGCATTAGCCTGTTCTGGATTATTCATCCAGTGACTTTTCCAAAACAGCACCATCTCCACATGGGGACCGATCGGAAACCACACTGAGCAAGTTCATGTCTGTGCTGCTTGACAGCTCTATCAAAACGAACTCGCAATTTGACTATCGTAATGAGACTGAGAGGGTTGTAATTGGTCCGATTGTAATTATTCCCCGACACTGAGTAATTTTCCACATTGCCAGGGAGATGTCAGAGTTGGAGCTGGAAGGAAACCACTTCCCCAGGGACACGGCTTGTTGTACAGCACAAGTCTTCAGTCCTATTGCAGGAATGGGGCCAGGGCTCATTGCCTTTGCTGTCTCTACTGTGTTCAGTTGTTTCTTCATGTCACGTGCAGCGAATCGAATTGGTTGAAGACTGATCTGTGATTCTGTGGGCATCATGATGACGGTGAGTTGAATCATCGACTCAACACCCCTGGCTAGGATGGTACAGATACTATTTCCTTGTGTTTTACACTGATGTGCAGAGCTTATCCATTGATAGAATGGGAATAATTGTGGAGCCCTCTCCATCAGTCAGTTGTTTAATCATCTATCACGATTTTTGTCCGGATGTGGCTGACTGCAGAGTTCGATCTGGGTGTATTGACCTTGTGACAATTTCTCTCTCTCTATCATTAGATTTGGTTTCATTTGATTTGATAGGAGTCATTGTCGTATGTATCTAAGTGGAGTGAAACTCTTTGTTTATACACAGTTCTGGCAGATCATAGTGAGAGTTGGAGCTGTCTTTTTTTAGAGACATGGAGTGGCCAAAATTTAAAAGTCTACTTCAACTGTCTGTTTTTGAAGAGCCACAAAATAGCTTGAAATTAAGATAGATTGCTTCAGCATTAGTGACAAAGGGCCTTTGAGAAGGGAATTATTCCAAAGCAAAATAAATGATAATCTGATTCGTAAGATTCTGAAACATGCCAACATAGTGATAAAGAAAGTTTTTTTTTAAAGAATCGATGATTTTTAACAGAACACAGAAGAAATAATGAAATTGTAGTACAAAAACTTTAAAGAATCATACAAAAGGTAACTTATTCTGATCTCAGTAAGGATTCTTTTCATCCACAAAAATAGCAACTCAAGTTATCTTTCAGAAGCTAGCTGCGCCTTTGAAACTATTTACAATTGTAATAGGTCCGAGTTAAATATTTGGTAAATAATCGTGGACACAGATTTCAACGTAATTCTAAAAGCTTCAAGAGATGCCTGGCATGTCTTGTCTAATTCACTAAGAAAAAGTTTAACAGTAGAAATAATAATAACAATACGAATTTTATAACAGAATCAACTTTTAAATGTAAATTATGATCTCGGAATTTGATAAGAGATAGCCTGCCGATTGGAGAATAGAATTTATACAACCCTTCAAGATAAAAAATGAGGGATATGGCTAAAAAGAGCACAGCCACGAACTTTGGAATGCATTATTAAAAGATCCCAAGGACTAGAGATAACAACAATCGTTAAACATCCGAAACAAATAAGAACCTCGGGCTGTCCCTGGGAGTGTCCATCATTGATCAGTTGTTTTACAAGATTGGTTCTGCAGAGGGGGAGTGGAGGGTACACTGACAAGGTTGTGTATGATCATTGCAACACAGAACATATATAAAAATACTGTCCTTTTACTGTAAACTCGAAGCGTGTCATTGATTTGCCGTCTGATCTGAGCTAAAGATTAAGGAAAGGATTGTCTTCTCATGTCAAAGCCAGATTCGAGGAAGATCCTTTGGTATTCTCCCAGCATTAACCAGGTTTTGCTTGTATTAAAATCCATTCCGTGCCTGTGACCTGTCTGCCTCCAGAGTCTTTGTCCCTCGCTGGGGAATCTCACTCCTACAAAAAGCAAGGACATACAGATCATAGGGTAAAGGAAAAACTGAGACTGAGAAATACAGGCTACACGAGAAAGGGCATGCAATAGGCAACATCAATGTGAGCAAGATCAGCATTATTTGAAGTTAGAGAGTCCATTCATTTGTTGAATAATGGCTCGGAAGAGGCTGTCCAGGAGCTGCTGGTTTGTGTGTTCAAGCTTCTGTATTGTCTGCATGATGGAAGAGATTGTAAGAGACCCAGGGTACGATGTGTCTTTGATAATGTTATCAGCCTTTCCGCGGCAGTGCGCTGTGTAAATGTTTCCAATGGATAGGACGTTGGTTTTCGTGATGGCATGGGCTGTGCACACAACGTTCTGTAATTTCTCTTACTGTCCTGGGCACGGCTGTGGCCACACCAGGTCATTATGCACGCAGATAGTTTACTCTCAGTGGTGCATTTGTAGACATTGGATGAGAGTCTTTGTGGACATGTCAAATGTCCTGAGCTGCCAGACAAAGAAAGAAGAGACGTTGTTGTGCCATCTCGGCTGTCACACCTACATGGGAGGTCGGTTATCATCACTCCAAGCAACTTAATGCTTTCCAATCTTTCAACTTCAGTTCCATTGATGCAGATCGGGGCATGTTCTCCTCGTTTCTTTCTGAAGTCATTGATCAGTTGGCTAGTTCTGCTGACGTTGAAAGAGAGGATGGTCTCAGTGCAGCACATCACTAAGTCCTCTATTTCCGTTCTGTATTTTGACTTGCCATCATTACATACCAAAGACCGTTCCCTCTGTGACTACCTGGTCAGGTCCACACACCCCTACAACCCACCCTCCCATTCTGGCACTTTCCCCTGCCACCGCAGGAACTGTAAAACCTGTGCCCACATCTCCTCCCTCACCTCTATCCAAGGCCCTAAAGGAGCCTTCCACATCCATCAAAGTATTACCTGCACATCCACTATTATCATTTATTGTATCCATTGCTCCCGACGTGGTCACCTCTACATTGGGGAGACTGGGCGCCTCCGAGCAGAGCGCTTTAGGGAACATCTCCGAGACACCCGCACCAATCAACCAAACCACCCAGTGGACCAACATTTCAACTCCCCCTCCCACTCTGCCAAGGACATGGAGGTCCTGGGCCTCCTTCACCGCCACTCCCTCACCACCAGACGCCTGGAGGAAGAATGCCTCATCTTCCGCCTCGGAACACTTCAACCCCAGGGCATCAATGTGGACTTCAACAGCTTCCTCATTTCCCCTTCCCCCACCTTACCCAAGTTTCAAACTTCCAGCTCAGAACTGGCCCCTTGACTTGTCCGGACTTGTCCGACATGCCTAGCTCCTTTTCCAGCTATCCACTCCACCCTTCCCTCCCAACTATCACCTTCATTCCCTCCCCCACTCATCCATTGTACTCTCTGCTCCTTCCTCCCCACCTCCACCCTCCTCTAGCTTATCTCTCCACACTTCAGGCTCACTGCCTTTATTCCTGATGAAGGGCTTTTGCCCGAAACGTCTATTTCATTGATCCTTTTTTCTGCTCAGAGCCTCAATATCTCTTGTCATCCAGGATTCTCTCTTCCAGCCTCACTTTAACTTCACCCTCACAGGAAAATAGAAACCTTGAACTCGAGCTATCTCACTTTTTAAGCCCTCCCTCTTGCCCGAGATCCTTTTACCTCGAACCAAACTCCTTCGATCATCCCCTGCAATCCCCTGTCCAATTACAACAAAATTCGTCTTGCCCCAATTTAGAACTTGAATCTGTGGAACAATTTTGTCCCTCCCATAACTATTTTAAAATTATAACAACTCTAGTCACCTTTCGCAAAATGCTTCCCCAATTTACCACCTCCACCTATCCTGCCCTATTTCCCAACAGTAGGTCGAGTCTGTCCCTTCCCGAGTAGGACCCTCTATATAGCTTGTGGAAACTTTCCTGGACACACTTAACAAATTACGTTCCGTCTAAGTTCTTAAACAACTGGAAGTCCCAGTGTATGTTCGGAAAATTAAAGTCACCTATTATAACAACCCTATTGTTCCTGCAAGTCTCCCCAGTCTCCCTGCATATTTGTTCCTCTAATTCCCATTGTTGATTTGGAGGCTTATAGTGCAACCACTATAATATTGCCATCCCCTCTAACTTCTTTGCACCATTCACACAACCTCACTGGATATTATCTCAGTTATTTTATCTTTAAATACTGGGGTGATACTCGCCTTAATTAGAACTATTGGTATTTAAACTGGTTCCACTTACATCTCTCCCTCGCAGTCATTTTGACATCCACGGCACTTCTTGTCAAGGCATAGTGGAGATATGGAGCTGTAAATGGATTGTAGCTGCACATCCTGTCACTTCCAGCATTGACTGCAAGTTCCCAACGCTGGGCAGGGAGCTAACACAGTGTAACCAAACAATGCAACAGCCTGGGTTTATATAAGAACGAATCAGTGCGGTCTGCACAGCTCCTCACACTGTACATTTAGGCCAGGATTATAGATCAAACATTGGTGTGGGCTGCACAGAGTTCAATTCTGGATATTGCTGGGATGCATTCAGCAGTACGATAGCTGGATCTACACAGTGCTCCATCCTGAACGTATTATGGATGGGCTGGTTATGTGAGTTGGAGTGAGAGAACGAAACATCTGGCAATACCTTTATTTTGTGTTTTCATTCTTGTGATTGGATCGTCAAATCCTGAATATTCTGGTTAGACCCATCCCTCTGGATGAGTCATGGTGACTGTTGTTACAGCATCTGGGTCTGCAACATGACCAACAAATGGAGCAGAGGCTGCAGAGAGTGGAGTCTCCGTAAATAAAATGAGAGAATCACCATCAGATCAGCCGTGGTCTTAGTGAATGGTGGAACAGGATTGAATGGAGCACTAATGCAACTTATTCATTATATTTCTGTTTCTTCGAAGCAAACTCCCCTTCTCTCCCAGTGTCCCATACTGGTGGGGAGTGAGTCACCTCCTCCTGTTCCTGCGTAATAGGATCCTCAGGCCTCTCTAGCTTCCATATTTCCCTGTGCCCCAGTTTCGGGCAATTGAGTGACTGGCTACTGTCCCTTTATCACAGTCTAGAACAGTTGAACGACTCCGTCCTGTTCCTGTGTCCCAGTTTCGAGCAGTTGAGTGACTGCATCCTGTTCCTGTGTCCCAGGGTTGAGCAGTTGAGTGACTGCATCCTGTTCCTGTGTTCCAGTCTTCAGTAGCTGAGTGACTACCTCCTAATCCAAAGTTTTGTGAAAGTAGATGTCCTCCTCCTGCTCCAGAGTAACAGGCTCCAATATCTCTGAGCTCCCCTGCTGCTCCTGTGGAATGGAGTTGAGGGATTGAATGGCCTCTTCACATTCTTTGCGGCTCTTCTTGACGAAAAACCTTTCTCCTGTTTCTGTGAAATACCATCAAAATCTGAATGATGTACTTTTGTTTTTCACTCTCAGTAATTGAGCAAACAAACCGCCTGGCAGAATTCAGAAGCTGAATAGCCTCCTCCTGATCCCATGTTAAACACTCATATTCAATAGACTCTCAGAGATATACATCACGGAAAAGATCCTTCGCTCTGGTCATCCACACCGACCACATATCCTAAATTAATCTCGTCCCCCTTGCCAGCTGGTGGCCCATCTCCCTCTAAACCCTTCCCATGCATGTATCCATCCAAATGCCTTTTAAATGGTGTAACTGTACCTGCCTTCACCACCTCTTTTGGCTGTTCAATCCATACACACAGCGGTCTCTGTGTGAAAATGTTGCCCCTCATGTCTCTTTTTAAATCATTCTCCTCTCACCTTAAACCTTTGTCTTCTAATTTTGGACTCGCCTATCCTGGGGAAAAGACATTGACTGTTTACCTTATCTGTGCCCCTCATGAGTTTATGAACCTCGTTAAGGTCCCCCCTCAGCCTCAACAATTGAAAATAGCCCCAGCCTATTCAAACCCTCCCTGTAACGTTAACTCTCTAACACCTGCAACATTCTTTTAAATCTCTCCTGTACCCTTTCAAGTTTGACAACATCTTTCCGACAGCAGGTTGACCTGAATTAAAGGCAATATTACAAAAGTGGGCAAACCAATGTCTTGTACAGATGCAACATGTCATGCTAATGTTTAGACTCAAAGCACGCGCCAATAAACTGAAGATCACAAAGTGTCTTCTCCACTGCGCTGTTTATCTGTGACGGCATTTTCAAGGAACCGAGAACCCGCACCACAAGATGCCTCACAGGGCAGCGATCTGGATTTAATTCCACCCTTGAATGACTGACTGTGTGGAGTTTGTACATTCTCCCCGTGTCTGTGTGAGTTTCCTTTGTGTGCTATGTTTTCCTCCGACAGTATAATGATATACAGGTAAGGCCATCCTAAATTGCGCACTGTACCCAGGGATGTGTAGTCGAGGTGGATTGTCCATGAGAAATGCAGGCACAGAGGGATAGAGTGGGGGGTGGTCCAGTAGGATACTGTATGGATGGTCGGTGTGGCCTCGATGGGTCGAATAGCCTGTTTCCTCACTGTAGTGATTCTATAAGTTCTACGGAGTTTTCCTTGATTGGCAACTTTCGACAGGACCCTACCTATATGTCTTGTTGTGATTTTTCTTGCCAAAATGAAACACCTCACATTTACCTAAAATAAACTCCATCTGCCACTCCTCAGCTCACCTAATTAATGTCCCATGATATTCTGAGAGATCATTCTTCACTGTCGACTTCACCACCAAATTTGTTATTATCTACAAACTTACTGACCATTCTTCACAAACCCAAGTGCAAATGAGTTGTATAAGTAACAAAAGGCAGTGGACCCACCCTTAATCTTTGGGGCACGCCACTGGTCACAGGTCTCCAAGTTTAATGGCAGGGCATTCCATGATCTTACGACTCGCTGAGTGAAGAACCTACCCCTAACATCAGTCCTATATCTACCCCCCCTTAATTTAAAGCTATGCCCCCTTGTAATAGCTGACTCCATACGCGGAAAAAGGTTCTCACTGTCAACCCTATCTAACCCCCTAATCATCTTGTACACCTCTATCAAATCACCCCTAAACCTTCTTTTCTCCAAAGAAAACAACCCCAAGTGCCTCAGCCTTTCCTCATAGGATCTTCCTACCATACCAGGCAACATCCTGGTAAACCTCCTCTGCACCCGTTCCAGTGCCTCCACATCCTTCCTATAGTATGGCGACCAAAACTGCACACAATATTCCAGAAGCGGCCGCACCAGAGTCTTATACAACTGCAGCATGACCTCAGGACTCCGGAACTCAATTCCTCTACCAATAAAAGCCAGTACGCCATATGCCTTCTTCACTGCACTATTTACCTGGGTGGCAACTTTCAGAGATCTGTGTACATGGACACCAAGATCCCTCTGCTCTTCCACACTACCAAGTAGTCTACCATTAGCCCAGTAATCCATCTTTTTATTACTCTTACCAAAGTGAATCACTTCACACTTAGCTACATTGAACTCCATTTGCCACCTTTCTGCCCAGCTCTGCAGCTTCTCTATATCCCGCTGTAACCTGCCATATCCTTCCTCACTGTCTACAACTCCTCCGACTTTCATATCATCCGCAAACTTGCTCACCCAACCTTCTAACCCTTCCTCCAGGTCATTTATAAAAATGACAAACAGCAATGGTCCCAAAACAGATCCTTGCGGAACACCACTAGTGACGGCACTCCAAGATGAATCTTTGCCATCAACTACTACCCTCTGTCTTCTTCCAGAGAGCCAATTCCTAATCCAAACCTCCAACTCACCCTCAATGCCATATCTCTGTATTTTCTGCAGTAGCCTACCATGGGGGACCTTATCAAACGCCTTACTAAAATCCATATATACTACATCTACCGCTTTCCCCTCATCTACCTCCTTCGTCACCTTCTCAAAGAATTCAATAAGGTTTGTGAGGCACGACCTGCCCTTCACAAAACCATGCTGACTATCCTTGATCACATCATTCTTATCCAGATGTGCATAAATCCTATCCCTTATAATTCTCTCTAAGACTTTGCCCACAACAGAAGTGAGACTCACTGGCCTATAGTTACTAGGATTATCCCTACTCCCCTTCTTGAACAAGGGAACCACGTTTGCTAGCCTCCAGTCCTCTGGCACTACTCCTGTAGACAAAGAGGACACAAAAATCAAGGCCAATGGCTCTGCAATCTCCTCCCTTGCTTCCCAGAGAATCCTAGGATAAATGCAATCAGGCCCAGGGGACTTATCTATTTTCACCCTTGCCAGAATTTCCAACACCTCTTCTCTACATATCTCAAAGCCATCCATTCTACTTATTCGTGCCTCAGTATTCATATCGACAACAATGTCCTGTTCCTGAGTGAATACTGACGAAAAGTATTCATTCAGCGCCTCCCCAATCTCTTCAGCCTCCACACGCAACTTCCCATTACTATCCTTGATTGGACCTATTCCTTCCCTAGTCATTCTTTTATTCCTAACATACCTATAGAAAGCCTTAGGGTTTTCCCTAATCCTACCAACTAAGGACCTTTAATGTCCCCTCCTTGCTGCTCTTAGCTCTCTCTTCAGGTCCTTCCGGGCTACCTTATAACTCTCAATCGCCCCTATTGAACCTTCACGCCTCATCTTTACAAAGGCCGCCCTCTTCCATTTAACAAGGGATTCCAACTCCTTATTAAACCACGGCTCCTTCACACGACCCTTCCCTCCCTGCCTGATAGGTACGTACTTATCAAGGACACTCAATAGTTGCTCCTTGAACAAGTTCCACATATCAATTACGCTCTTGCCTTGGAATCTACTTTTCCATTCCACACATCCTAAGTCATGCCTCAACGCATCATAATTTCCCTGCCCCCAGCTATAACTCTTGCCCTGTAGTACACACTTATCCCTCTCCATCACTAGAGTAAAAATCACCGAATTGTGGTCACTGTCCCCAAAGTGCTCACCTACCTCTAGTTCTAATACCTGGCCTGGTTCGTTACCCAGAACCAAATCCAGTATGGCCTCACCTCTTGTTGGCTTATCTACATATTGTGTCAGGAAACTCTCCTGCACACATTGCACAAACACTGACCCATCTAACGAACTTGAGCTATAGCTTTCCCAATCAATATCAGGAAAGTTAAAGTCTCCCATAACAATCACCCTATTACTGTCACTCTTCTCCTGAATCATCTTCGCAATCCTTTCTTCAACGATTCTATGACTATTAGGAGGCCTGTAAAAGACTCCTAACAGGGTGACCTCACCTCTCCTATTCCTAACCTCAACCCAAACTACCTCAGATGGCAAATCTTCATCCATCTTCCTTTCCACCGCTGTAATACTATCTTTGACAAGCAAAGCCACACCCCCCCCCTCTTTTACCCCCACCTCTGACCCTACTAAAACATTTAAACCCTGGAACCTGCAACAGCCAATCCTGTCCCTGATCTAGCCATGTCTCCGTAATAGCCACAACATCGAAGTCCCAGGTACCAACCCACGTTATATCATGTTAAATTCCACCTGCCAAAATATTAACGATTGTCTTTACCTCTCTGAATCTATTTGCAGACTCTCCACCCTCTCTTCATAAAGTAATTTCCTGCTTACCACAGAGACATCACCAAAGTCATCACCTGTATGTCTGTTCCATCCTCCTGATCATTAATATAGACTGTAAATTGTTGAGAACCCAGCGCTGGTCACTGTGTGACCCTACCGTTACGTTCTCTCAAACTGATTTATCCTGAGTGCCTGCTTCCTGTATGATACCCAGGCTTCCACAATTCCTGTGCAACATAATCGAAGGGTTGAATAAGAACAAGGAACATCTGTGAGGAGTCCAATTCCTCGATGAGGCTGATGTCAACGGGGCCTCTGTTCCACTCTCCTGCTATCTGTCCATCCTAAAACTCTAGTCTCTCGTTGTAGATTGGGTCACGTGAAAAATAATCCACTGCACATAGACACTTTCAATTACTTTAACATTTTACAGACCACAATGAGATCTCCTTTCATTCTTGTAAACTCGAAAGTATAGGCCTAAACTGCTCAATTTCTCTTCATAAGACAAACATTTCAAATATGGAATCAGTTTAATGAAGCTCTTCTGAATTGCGTCCAATGGAAATACCTCATTCTGCAGGACACCCAAACTGTACTCCAGTTGCAACCTCACTAATGCCTTGCATAGCTGCACCAACACTCCCTACCTTTCTACTCTATCCTTTTATAAATAAACACTGAAATTATGCTTGCATTTCTCATTACTTGCAGTACCCGCAGGCAGGTTTTCTGTGATATTCAAGCAGACACCCAGATCCCTCTGAACCAGAGCACTTTGAAGTTTCTCTCCATTTAGATAATAATTTATCTTTCTATTACATTGGTCAACTTGAAGAGCCCCATGCCTATTCACTTTAATTTTCCTTGCCAAATGTTGGCCCGTTCACCCAACCTATCCATATGGTCTTAAAATCTCTTGCATCATCATTCCGAAGTAATTTCTCACCGATGTTAGTGTCATCTGAAAATGTGGCACCGCATTTTCTATCCCGTCAACCGAGTACAGTAATACCATAGATTGAAAATGACTGAGGCTTGAGTACTGAAATCAATGGCACCCCACAAATTGCATTTTCCAAATGAAAATGAGGCATTTATTCCATCTGACTGCATTTTGTTGGTTAACCAATCCTCCATCCGAGCTAATAAATTACTCTGAAACCCATGTTGTCTGATCTTACCACTTACTCTTTGGAGAAGTGACACATCCAATGCCTTCACGAAGACCAGATATATTCCATGTTCATGATTCTCTCTGTCCACCTTGTTTGTCACATCTTTAAGTAACTGAAGCAAACACTTCAAACCTGATTTCTCCTTTGTAAGACCATGTTGACGCCGATGGATTGTGGCTTATCTTTTCAAATGTCCTCAACAATGTATTCTAATAATTGTCTTCAGTCACAATAGTTTTATCGTTACGTTTTACTCCCTAATGCATACACTTGTTATAAATACTTCCCTTTCGAAAACCTTCACACTTTCTTTGAATTCCTGTTTAATGGGCAAAAGGTTTTAAGAGATCCTCTCCAATTGCTGTATAAGAGGCATGTGTGGCTGACTGGACTCAGCATCATGCTGGTGTACAAACTCGATGGGCTGATGTCTTTCTGGTTTTACAATGTTGTCACCTCCAAGGACAGAATGACCTCCTCCTGTTGATGTGTTAGAGGATTGGGAGATTATGGAATTTCCTGTTGCTGTGTAACATTTTGGGGGCTGATGGGTCTTCTCATACTTCTCCATAACAGGTGGAAACACTGAACGCTCTCCTCATTTACACCGGAGATGGGAGCGAGGGAGTAATTTGTCTTCTCTTGTTCCCATACAACAGACACATGTCTAAATTACCTCTTCCTTTCTCATGAAAGAAGTCTCAGATAGTTTTTTATCCTTATCCAATTCCCTTGCAATAGGCTCGGTGGGTCAGAATGGCCTTCTGTTATCCCAGTGTAACAATCTTCAGTCACTGTGTGACCTCTTCCAGTTCCTATGTTACAAACTTGAGGAGGCTGAATGGACTGATCCTGTTGCTGTTTAACAGGGTACTTGTGCAGCATGGCCTACTGTTATAGGCTCAAGTGGCTGATTGGCCTCCTTCTGCAAATGTATATCAGGCTCCAGGGGCTGAATAGCCTCGTCCTGTTTTGGAGTAACAGGGTCGAAGGCCTAAATATCCTCCTGTTGTTCCTGTGTAACAGACTGGAGAACGGAATGGATTCCTCCATTATCTGTGTAATTCGTTTCACTTGTTGACTCCTTCTGTCATCTATGTTGAAATAGGACACTCTTTAATTTTTGTAAACTCCAATGGCTACTGGGTCAACCTGATTATCCTTTCATTATAAGCTAGCACCTTCATTGCAGGAACCATCTCTGAGCTGCTTCCAATATAACAACATCATTTTTTCATTGAAGAGACTAAATCTGTACACACTACTTCAGATGTGATCTCACTAAGACCCTGTACAGCAGCAGCAACAGTTTACCAGCCTGTTGTAAATTTCCCACCCAGGTTAGAACTGTCTCAGCTCTCTGGGGGAATACAAAGCATTGTTGGAACATCATTGTCCTTCTCCATTCCACAGTATCATGGGAGATCTGGACAAATTAAAGTTTGAGAAGATCATAAATGAAGTGGCGAGATGATCTTTGTCATTAATCTCCCCAGAGTCCACGTCGCTCAGATTCCACAGAATCTAGTAAGGTTCAGCGCAAAAACAGCAAGGAGGAGCAAACATTGATGGGAGTTATATATCAAAGAGAAAGCTGCAATACAAATGCTGGACATGTTATAAAACAGGAAATGAGATATACACATTTGTGGGTACTGCAGTAATAATGTCCTGTTTACATTCTATCTAAACTGTGTTAACCCAAGTGAATGCTAATGCTGGGAAAATGGATCTCATGATCACGTGTGAAATGGTTTACATTAACATTATGTCGAGCACTGAGCTCGAGATCAGGTTATTTAGGAATTGGTATTGAGTGATCAGAAGAGCTAATTGAAACTTTTGCTGTAGAGGACGTTTTGGGAACAGTGACCACAATGCATTGGTTTTCTTTTATGCTGTTTGATTACATGATAGTTTTTGTTTTATTTTCAGTAACCGTTACAAATCTGAGTCAGGCAAGCACTGAAGGTGTGAGGAGAAAGTGGGGACTACAGATGTTGGAGATCAGAGTCGAAGAGTGTGGTGCTTGAAAAGCACAGTCAGGCAGCATTCTGAGAGCAGATAAAACGATGTTTCAGGCATAAGCCCTTCATCAGGAATTAAGTTTATGGGCCAAGGGGTCTGAGAGATATATGAGAAGGGGGTGAGGCAGGGGGGAGGTAGCTGGGATTGCGGTAGATAGATAAAGGTGTGGTTGAAAGAGCTTCGTGATGAAGGGAGACAGAAAGCCTCATCTGCTGCATCCATTAAACCCAATGTAGTCTTCTTTACATTGGCGAGGCAGGAGGTCAACTTGTGGATCATTTCAGAGAACATCTCTGGGCCAGCCACATTGCACAACTCCTTCGCCTTGTGGCTGAGCACTTTAACTCCCCTTCCCACTCTGCCAAGGACATGAAGGTCCTTGGCCTGATCCATCGCCAAACCAGAACCACCAGAAGCCTGGGGAAAGAAAGCCTCCTCATCTGCCTTGGGACCCTCCAGCCACAGGGGATCATAGTGGATTTCCCCATTTCCCCTAATCTCACCTTATCCCACTGCAACCTTCCAAGTCAGCACCGCCTTTTTGAATGTTCCTTTGTGTCCACCTTTCTTCCTTTCAATCTGGTCCACCCTCCTCTCCGACTATCACTTTCAACCCCACCTTCATCTACCTATTAGATGAAAGGAGGCAGCTTAGAGAAATGCCAAGTGTTGCAGTGAGCCAGTGGATTCAGAGAAATGTAGGACCAAGCAAAGGATGATCAAGAAACTGAGAAGAAAATCAGAAAGAGAAAAAGCGTGCAAACGAAAGAAAAACATAAAGACTGCTAAAAAGCGTCTATCAATGTATGATAAAAATAAAAACAAGTTCAAATGTGGAACAGTTGGTGTACGTTCAGGATAATTTTTTTGCAGAGATCAGAGAGATCGCAGGGAAAAGGAACAGTTTCTTTGTGTCTATCTTCATGGAAGAATGTCCAGAAATTCTTCCTGAAATACCAAGTGACCATGGGACTTGTGTAAGTAAAGTCTAAGACCATTCTTATCAGTGTTGAGGTCATCTTTGAAAAGAAAGCTGGATTGAGTATTTATAAATCTGACAGACTAGATGTACTTCATACAAGAATTTCAGAGGAAGCAGCAACAGACATGTTGATTGCATCGCGGATTTTCACTTTATTTTCCAACACATTCCCGACAGGCATTTAGCCAATCTGGATAAGGAAAAGGTTCTAAATATTATCCAACAGTTTAAGAAAGGATGGATTTGGAGAATTGCAATCTACAGACCAGTTAACCTGTCATCCGCAGTCAGGTATCTCTTGAACTCGATTACAAAGAACATGCTACTAGATATTTAGAAGGAAATAACATAAATGGGGAGTGTGAGAATGTACCGATGGAAGGAAAACCAGAAGTGGCAAACATTTTTTTGGAATGGTTTGAAGATGATTCTTGTGGACATCGGCAATGAAGAACCAATGGATAACATATAGTTGGATATTCATGAGCTTTTTTAAAGAACTCATACACTGAACTCATAAGAAAAGATAAACCGAGAGGTATTAGGAAGACCATATGCAAATGGGAAAGTAAAAAATAGGTTTACATTCATGTGAATGTAATTGGAAGATAGAGGATGTCGTGCACCAGTTGCATCGAGCAATGGTGAGACTAAACTTAGACTATTGTGTATCGTTCGGAGTTCCAATCTAAGAAAGAATATACTGACTACAGAGGAACTGCAAAATGTATTATCCAAATTAACCCCTAAGTTGGCAAGGTTGTCTGACAGGGTAACTCAGCTTGTAATCTCAAGTTTCGAAACATGAAAGGTGATTGTAGTGAATATTAGAAACATCGAAAGGACTGAATAACAGAGGGATATGAGGAAGTACAAGTAGGCGAGATCTGGGAGAATCCCACGATATTCTACACGGACAAGTAGAACAGAATAATCAGCAAACAGTTAGTGTCCATTTGAAACCAAAGGGGCAAGCTGTGTGTCAAGCTGGAGAATATTGATGGATTGTTACATGAGACCTTCACATCTATTTTACTTGGGAGAAGGAGGATGCAGGTACAGAATTCAAGAAGATGGACTGGACAACTCTTGAACAGATTGATGTAAAATACGAGCAGGGATTTGAGGCTTTCTTCTATATAAATTTGGACCAATCTCCATGTCTGAAAGTGTTGTATCACAGGCGGCTGTTGGGGTCAAGGGAGGAATGAGCCTGATTGAATATTTTAATTAGACTCTGACCATAGGGGAGGTACCAGAGAACTGGAGGACTGCTAATACGATTCCACTTCACAGTAAGAGTGGGAGAGATAGTCTCGGTGACTATAGATGAGCGAGGATTAGATCACTGTTAAGGAAACTACTGAAGGAAATAGGGAAGGAGAAAATCGAGCTCCACTTAGAGTCACAAGGTTTGATCAGGGATAATTATCATGACTTTATCAGACGGAGGTCACATCCAATGGATTTGATTGAATTCGTTTGAGGAGGTCAATTGTTTAGTTTGGTAGGAAGGCCTTTGACAAATTTCCAGCTGGGATACTGAGAAATAATGTAAAATCTCACAATATGAAGGATACCTGGACAGGTTACAAGGAGAAGTGTCTTAGTGTCAGCAGGCAGAGGGTGGTGGGAGAAGGCTGTTTGTGTGACTGGAGACCAGTGTCCCCTGGTGTACCACAGGGATCAGTGCTGTGTCCCTTATTGTTTGTGTTATTCATAAAAAAAAACAGATGTGAACGTGCAGGGGGCTAGGTGGAGAGTGGAGGAGGTGTGACAAGTAAGTGTACGTTTGACATAAAGATTGACCAGTTGGTTCACAGTGAGGAGGAAGGCCTTAAGTTACAGGAAGTTGCAGATGGAATGGTCAGATGGGCATATCAATGGCAGATGGGATGTAACCCTGATAAATATGAGGTGATGCACTTTGGGAGAAGGAACCAGACAGGGGAGTACTCAATGAATGGCAGCAAATTGGGAAGTTCAGATTGTGCTTATCCACACATCCCTGAATGTGATTGGACATGTTAATGGACTAGTTAAGAATTGGACCTTGGGTGTAGCATTTCCTAATCAGGATGTAGATTATAAGAGCAATGTAGACCAAAATGGAGTACTGCATGTAGCTCTGGGAGCCACATTCCAAGAAGGATGTGATTGTACTGGAGAGGGTGCAGAGGTGATTCACCAGGATGTTCCCTGGGATGGAGCATATCACCTATGGAGAGAGGCTGGATAAGCTCGGGTTGTTTACTTTGGAGCAGAGTAAGCTGAGGGGTCCGTGATTCAGGAGGATAAGATTATGAGGGACATGGACAGGGTGGATAGACAGCAGCTGTTCCTTTTAATGAGGGGGTCAAGAACAAAGGAGCACACTTTTAAAGTGAAAAGTTTGAGGTTCAGAGAGGATTTAAATATTTATTCACCTCGAGGATGTGGGGTTCTGGGATTACTTCCTGAGAGGGGAATTATCACGGGTAACCTCACAATCATTAAAAAGTACTTGGACGAGCACTTGGAAGTGTCATAACATTCCAGGCTATGGGCCTGGTGTAGGAAAGTGGGACTAATATAGATCGTGCTGCATTTCTGTTAGCACAGAGTCTATGCTCCTGTGAGTGTATGGTGTGGAAGGTCAATTATTGAACACTCTAAGGCAGGAATTGATGGCTTTCTGAAGAGTATATTCACGAGGGTTAAAAGAGTGAACTGTCATAGCTTGTTAAATTATGTCAATGTGAGAAATATGAGAAAACAAGTGCAGTTTCCTTACTGTTTGAAACCAGAGAATAGAGAATGGGAAACAGGGAAATGGCAAAACTGTGAATCCACTACTTCAGTTCTGTCTTCACAGAACTTTCAAACAATACAAGGAAAACCGAGTCTGGTGTGGGAAAATGATAGAGTACATTGAACATAGAACATACTACGTAAATGGTTTAGGAGAAATTACTGTGACTGAAAGTATTGGTCATAGACAACACTAACATAGATTTATGAAATGGGAATTATGTTTGAGAAACAGAATGGGAGACAAATGAAAGAGAAGCAATGGATGTAAAACATGTTGATTTTTAGAAAGATTTTGATTAAGCTCCAAGCTCAATTTGCAAAATCAAATCTGAATGGATTGGGGGGCTAATATATGGCTATGTTTCCAGAATGGGACAGCTGGCAGGAAACGGTGAATAGAAATAAACAGACTCGTCAATCAACAGCCTGACATTGTCTGTAAGGTATGCTTCTGTGAGTATGACTATATCGCAGACACCCCATTACCTTCCCCAGATATCTCCTCTCTCATCAGCAGGACGGATACAGCAGAAGTGGTGGTACAGTGGGATACAGTTGGAAGGGAATTGCTCTTGGAATCCTCAACAGTGACTCTGTATCCCATGAAGTCTCATGGCATTAGTTTGCACATGGGAAAGGAAACCTCCTGCTGATTACCATGTACCAGCCTCTCTCAACTGATGAATCAGTACTCCTCCATGCTGAACAACATTTGGAGGAAGCACTGAGGGTAGCACGGACGCATGATCTACTTTGGGTGGTGGATTTCAATGTTCAACACCAAGAGTATCTCAGCGACAGGATTACTGATCGAGCTGGCCAGGCCCCAAAGGATATAACTGCTCGACTGGTTCTGCAGCAGGTCGGGAAGGAACCAACAAGAGGAAAATACATACTTGAACACAGCCTTACTAACCTGCCAGTTGCAGAAGTATCTGTCCATGACATTATCAGTAAGAGAGACCACCGCATAGTCATTGTGGAGACAAAATCACACCTGCACATTGAGAATAACCTCCACCATTTTGGGTGGTACTATCACGTTGCTAAACAGACTTCGAACAGATCTAGTAGCTCAAATCTGGATGTCTATAAGGTGTTGTGGGTCATCAATAGAAGCCAAGTTGTACTCCCACATAACCTCATGGCCTGGCATATCCCCCTCGCAAAAATTGCCATCAATCCAGAGGATCAACATTGGTTCAGTGGAGTGTGCAGGATGGCAGGAGCAGCACCAGGCATACCTGATAATGAGGTGTCAGCCTGGTGAAGCCACCGATCAGGACTACTTGTGCGTCAAACAGCATAAGAAGTAAGTGATAGACACAGCTAAGTGATCCCACAAGCAAAGGAACAGATCTAAGCTCTGCAGTTGTTCCACATCTAGCCGAGAAACGTTGGGGACAAAAAACAATTCACTGGAGGAAGAGATTCCACAAATAACCCCTTCCTCCATGATGGAAGAGCCCAGCACTTCAGTGTATAAGATAAGGCTGATGCATTCGCAACAATCTTCAGTCAGAAATGCTGAGTGGATGATCCATCTCAGCCCCCTCCAGTGGTCCTCAGCAATTCAGTTACCAGTCATCAACCAATTTGGTTCAGTCCACACGATATCCAGAAACGATTGGAGATACTGGATACTCCAAAAGGTGCATAATCTGACACCATTATGGCAATAGTACTGAAAACTTGTGCTCCATAACTTGCCACTCCCCTAGCCAAACTATTTCAAAACAGTTACAACAATGGCTTTTCCTGATTATGTGGAAAATTACCCCAAGTATCTCCTGTATATAAAAAGCAGAACAAATCCAATCCGGCCAATTACCACCCCATCAATCTACTCTCGATCATCAGTAAAGTGGTGGAAGGTCTCAGTGCTTTTAAGTAGCAACCTGCTCAGCAATACCCTGGTCAATGACGCCCAGTTCGGGCTCCACCAGGGCCACTAAGCTCCTGACCTCATTACAGTAGTTCAAACATGGACAACAGAGCTGAATTCCAGAGGTGGGGTGAGAGTGATAGCCCTTCAAATCAAGGCTGCCTTCGACCCTGTGTGGTATCAAGGGGCCTGAGCAACACTGGAATCAATGGGTATCAGATGCAAACTCCCCGCTGGTTAGAATCATACCTGACACGTAGGAAGATGGTCATGGTTGATGAAGGTCTGTCAACTCAGCTCCAAGTCTGTAGGAGTCCCTCGAGCAGTGGCCGAAATCTTCTTCAGGGCAGCTTCATCATTGCCCTTCCCTCCATTTTAAGGACAGAAGTGGGGATGTTCGCCAATGATTGTACAGTGTTCTGCAACATTTGTGGCTCCTCAGATACTGAAACATTCCATTTTCAAATGTGGCAAAATCTGGACAGTATCCAGGCTATCAAGTGGCAAGTAATATTCAGGCCACACAACTGCCAGAACGTGACCATCACCAATAAAATACAATCTAACCTGCCCCTTGGCATTCAATGGTGTTACTATCACTGAATCCCCCAGTATCAGATTCCTAGTGGGTAATCATTGCTCAGACACTCACTGGCCTTGCCACATAAACACAGTAACTATAAGAGCAGGTCAGAAGCTAGGAATACTGCGGCGCGTAACTCACATCCTGACTTCCAAATGCCTGTCCATCATCTACAATGCATAAGTCAGAAGTGTAATGGGAGACTCCCAATTTGTCTGGATGAGTGCAGTTCCAACAACACACAAGAAGGGCACCACTTTGACTGGTACAAAGCACACACACATGTGAAGACACGCAAGGAACTTCTTAGAGGAATGGTATTCTAACCAGAAGTCCATCAATAAACGCATCAATTTAGATCCTGTCTACATTCTCTTTTTAAAATAACCGGAAATGACATTACCCACTTTAAGAAACCAAGACCTATAAATAGAGAGGTGGGACATACCACCAGAGCTTCAGCGCAGAATCTCACTGATGATGTCATCTAGTCATGGTGACGAAATTTCTGAAAACATACCTTCAAGCTCAGCGAGCTAACTTGCATACAGATAAATTGTTATTTTTTGTTTACTAGTGGAATTTAGGAGTTCTCTGTGGATCATGTTTTGACAGATTATAATGTGAGGTGAGCTTTTCTAGGTGCGTGGTTTTAATTAACAGAGGGATTCGACATTGATGTCATAACAGTTTGAGGCCTTGCTGTGTGGCACTTGGACCGACTTGAACAGATTTGAGATACAAGTCCCAGCAAATTCCAACTCATTGCAATTAGTGACTTTGATCTTCAAATAAAACTAGTGGGAAAATTCATTTAATTTTGTTACTTGTGGTTAGTTAAATGAAAAGTGAGGGAAATGGCTTTTAATATTACTAAAGAGGTTCCCAAATTTTCCAAGGAAGTTTAGAAAGGCAGAAGGAGGACATTTTTTAGAATGAGCAAATAGGTTGGAATTGGGTTTAACCAGGGAGAAAACGGAAGCTGAAATTGTAATGGAGTTGGTTAAGCACTTTGGTGTATCAGAGAAATAGGGAACTGCAGTAGTATTATAAAAACTTAAATTGCAAATGTGGCAACTGGAGTTAGAAGATAAATAAAGGGACGGAAACAGAGAGAGACGAAAGAGAGAGAAAGGAAAGAGAAAGAGAGAAGGGATTTGAAATTCAGAAGTTGGGAATTAGACACGAAAGTTAAATTAACAGGATGGAGATGAAGGAAGAACGTAGGGATGTATACAACTAAGTTAGTAACTTGCCATATTTCGATAAGAAAAATGTCAAAACATTTTTATTTCTTTTGAAAAAATGGCTAGTCAGATGACACGTCCAGTGAACTTGTGGGTAATGCTAGTTCAGACTAAGCTGGTGGGCACAGCTGGTGAGGTATGTGCAGCGCTGTCAGATGAGGGATCAAGAGCTTATCAAGATGTCAAATTGTCTATTTTGATTGGTTATGAATTGGTACTAGAAGCATATAGACAGAAGTACAGAAAAATAGAGACGCAACCAGGTCAGAATTATATTGAGTTTGAAAGAATTAACCACGGTCATTTTGACAGGTGGGTGCTGGCCTAAAAAATGGATAATACCTGTGAGGCTTGAAGGGAGATTAATCTGCTGGAGAAGTTAAAAGACTCACTTCCAGAGCTAGTAAGAATTCATGTGAATGAATAGAAAGTTCAAGAAGTGAGAAGCGCGGCAGAAGTGCCAGGTAAATATGCATTGTGGCATGTGATGAAATTTAGCTTCTGGCAGGAATTTCATCCTGTGAGGGATAGAAGTTGGGAGAAGGGACGATCACACATTACAAAGCGAACAGTAGCTCACAATAGTTCACTAAAGGTGAAGAAAGAAGCCCAAGGGGGTTGAAAGGTGGTGAAAGGCCTCAGGTGCTCTCACTATACGGGAGTGGAAAACATAAAAATACAGTGTTAGTGGTTTCAGAAAGGCACAGAGAAAAATTTGTTTTCACTGCAGTAAACGGGGACACACCGTGCTGGGCGTTAAAGGAAGGCACTTTGGGGAAAGATGTGGGAGAAGAGGCTAAGCCCAGTGGCATTAGTGAAACTGGTAAAGGAGACCCCAAGTGGAGCCGAGAAGCTGCAGGAAATTGCCCAGCCTAGGCAAGGGCTGGGTATGGAGGCAGTGCCTGATCTCTCTAAGGAAACTTTATCTGTGGATAAAGTTTACTCAGAAAGAACAGGGGGAGAAGGACAAGAAGTTATAATTTTGTGAGATACGGGATCTGCGCATTCTCTAATAGTTGAGAAGTGAGGTGCCGGCAAAGCACAACAGATCAGGCAGCATCCGAACAGCAGGACAATCGAATATCAGGCAGAAACCCATCGTCAGGAACATGGCGGGGGGACAAGGGGACTGAAAGATAAATATGAGGGTAGTAGCTGAGCTGGTGGGAGGGTCACTGGGAAGGCAATAAGAAGATATAGGTGGGAGTGATAGAGATATGTCGGAGGGTAGGGTGGAGTCGATAGGGGGAATGGAAGATGGCTAGTTAGAGTAGTCCAAGAAGGCAGTGCTAGATTGAACGGTTGGATCTGGGAGATGTTGGTGGAGGGGAGATTTGGAATTTGATGAAGTCAACGTTGATGCTTTTCAGCTTGAGGGTTCGAGCTGTCCTACCACCGATAGGAGTCCTATCATCCTCCTCTCCGACCTATCACCATCACACCCTCCCTGCATTTACCTATTGCCTTCCAAGCTCCCTTCCACCCAGCTCCACCCCCACCCCCCCTTTTGTTTCTCTTTCTCCTTGCCCCTCCCTTACCTCCCACTTTCCTGATGAAGGATTTATGCCTGAAACGTTAACTCTCCTGCTCCTCGGATGCTGCCGACGTGCTGTGCTTTTCCAGCCCCACACTTTTCAACTCTCATCTCCAGCATCTGCAGCCCTCACTTTCTCTCATCCTCTAATAGTAAGAGATGAAAGTTTTTTTCATTCTTTCTGGCATGTTAATCAAGAGTATGTTACTTTGTGGAATGGGGACAGAAATTAAGCATTCCCTTGTGTAACATCAGGATGGAATGCCAAATAAAGGTTGGGGAAGTAACAGTGACAGTGAGTAACAGAGTGTCAGTTCCAGGAATACAGTTTGTTCTTGGGAACGATTTAGCGGGAGGCGAGGTGGGATAGGCACCCCTTGTGGTGGAGAAGCCAAAGGAAGACGAGGGAATTGGTGATTTAAAAGAAAATTACCCAGGAATTTTTCCAGACTATGTAGTAACAAGATCCCACTGTCATAAGTTACAGCAGGAATGAAAAACGAACGAAAAAGACAAATGAATTGATGCTCAGTGAACTGACACCCTGTTTGATGTCACGGTGCAGGAAAAACCTGAACAGGCAGAGGATCAGGCAGGGGGGTTTAGTCCAGAAAGGCTAATGGACTTACAACAGATATATACACACACTTTCACACACACATACACATGCACATACACAGAAAAAGAATCAGAATATATTGTTGAACGTTATTAATTTAAAGATAGAATCATAAAATTAAAATGGAGACCCCGATAGGTTACTGCAGAAGGGAAATGGGCCGAAGTGCACCAGATTGTGTTAGAAGTAACGTACAGTGTTACGGGTAGCTCATAAACGAACTGCAGGCAGTCACCTAGTTGTATAGAAGACTCAGGCTAAGGTACAGAAGCATTTCTAGTTGCCTGGAATGCACAAGGACGCTGTTAATTTTTGTTGTACGTGACATACATACCAAATGGTAGGTAAGTAACAGGCAGTAATAAAACCAGCACCTTTCTTACCAATTCCTGCATTCGAAGAACCTTGCACGTGGGTTATGATTAATTGTGTCGCTCCCCTTTCTAAAGTAAAAGTGGAAACCAATATTTGCTGAGCATATTGGATGTGTCTACCAAATTTCCAGAGGAAATTCCATTATTAGAGTGTTAAGACAAAAAGGGAGGTGGAGAAGTTGGTAGCTTTCTTGACTCGCTGTGGGCTACCCAGAGAGATTAAGTCAAACCAAGGGTCTCATTTTACCACTCAGCTGTTTAAGGACATCTTGGATGGCTTAGGCAGACAGCACTTCAAATCAAGGGCGTCCCATCCTGAATCCCAGGGAGCCTTGGAAAGTTAGCATCAGATGCTGAAGACTATGTTAACAGCGTACTGTCAGGGTTGGCCAAATGATTGGGATAAAGGTGCCCCATTAAATTGTTTGCCATTAGGGATGTCCCAAATAAATCTACTCACTTTACTTCCTTTGAGTTAATATTCATACATGAAGTGAGAGGTCCTTTGAAATTAATTAAATATAAATTGACAGGACCGAAGTCGGAAATCTCACACGTGAATTATGTGTATGAGGTGAAGGAGAGAGTAGACGGAGTAGGTCAGTTTACTAAACAGTATCTGAAGAGCACAGCATAGAGTGAAGCAGGTGGCAGATAAAAACACTGAAACTTTGAAGATTTCCCGTGGGGATGACGTATTAGTATTGCCACCAGTGGTAAGAAATCCCTTCAAAGCCAGGTTTCGTGGTCCCTTTCAAATAAAAAAAAATGTGGAGTCAGTTTAACTACCCAGTAAAGATACCAGAGATGACAAAAAACTTTATCGAGTATTTCATACGGATGAATAATGCACCAGCCACATTTAAGACTCAGAAACAGAGTTGTGGCCATATGAACAAATTTTGCAGCTTATCTTTATGATGTAGTGATCTTTAGCAAGTGATTGAAAGCTCACATGTTACAGTTGACAGAGCATGTTGAACGATTACAAGAAGCAAACTTGGTAATAAACTTAAAGAAAACAGAATTCACGAAGGCTGTGGTGACATTCTTGGGATATTGCATTGGACATGGAAGGTTGACCCCATGGAACATAAAAACGAAGGGCTTTGAGGAATTTCCACGACCATCCTCGAAGAAAGAGGTGCTTCGATTTTTGGAACTGAGCTCCATTATTGAACAAGAATGATTAAGTTTCACACTGGCCTGACAATAATTTAGTGTTTATATGACAAACAAATTGTCAGAGATGGTTGTGGACAACGACAAATCTCTCGCGTTTTTTGGAATATTTAAAGACCAGAATATGAGACTATTTAATTGGAGTCTTACCTTAGCGACTTTAAACTCACAAAATGCTGTAGCTCCTACAATGTGATAGCAGATGGGTTTTCGTGGATTTAAAGAAAAGCAGTGGAGATAAGATTTGACTTATTCCAGTGTTGTATTGGTGTGCAGAATTAATATGAATGATATAACTGAGATTAATACTTTTGTATTTCATATAATTGGGATTAAGAATTAGAGGAAAAGAAATGTAGCCATCTTTTTATTCAGCTGGTTCATTTTATTTTCTGAAGTGGAAAGATGTTATGAAGCCAAAAACAAGTATGGGCACTTTAAGACAGATCGGGTTTTGTTGAATAGAAATTAAAGCCACAGATGCCAGCTAAAGGTCACACTGTTCCTCATGTCACCATTAGCTGAGAAATGGACACCTGAGTTTTGGTTGTTGTTTTGACAGTCATCCAAATGCAACCAAAGACTTTAAATAACGCTCAGGATACCAGAAACCAACAGAATTTGAATATTATTGTTTGGACACCGGGACAGCAATCAAATTATGAGAATTATTATATCATGGGGAGTACATAAACCCAGCATTTTGAACACTGGAAGGAGAGCTGCTGCCATCCAACCATAGAGCAACTGCTGTAGAGCAGGAGTGCTAACTGGCCATCTCAAACACTCTCTATCAAAGATACATGTTCATGTAAACCTACTTGCAATAAAAGAAAATGACCCAGGGAGATCAGCAGTTGGAAGAGTGAACACAGCGGGGAAGATAGAGACTGTATGGTCTTGAGATTTTAATGTTTCATATGTGGGTTGTTGGAACAGCATATTTTTACAGAGTTGGAGTCAGATAGTAAGTAGCTAAGAAAAGAGGGGCTTGTATTTGTGAATAGTTGTTGTTTAGTGTTCACTATTAAAGTTATGAAACTAACTTGATAATTTTTGTTTAAATAGTGGAATGTAGGAGATCTCTGTCGCTCATATTTTAACAGATTACAAGATGAGGCGAGCTTTTCTGGGTGTTTGGGTTTAATTAACAGAGGGGTTCGAGTCCACCTTGTAAATGTCCATCCACGCGAACCCCATTTCCCTGCAGTTGGGTCATATGCTTCCAGTCCTTTCCTATCCACATATTTATCCAAATGTTTTTGAAATGTTGTTAATGTACCCCCCTCAACCATATCTGCTGGCAACTCATCCACGTACCAGCCGTCTGTGTAGAGAAGTGGCCCCTCAGGTTCCCTTTTATTCCTTCCCCTTTAACCTTAAACTGATCCCCTCTAATCCTCGATTCTGTACACCTTGGACAAAGACTGAGAGCATTAACCCTATCCATACCCCTCGTGATTTTATACAGCTCTATAAGGAATCCCTCAGTCTCTTACACACTAAAGAAAAGGTCCTAGCTTGTCCAACCTCTCCATGTAACTCAGACCATTGGGTCCTGGCAACGTCTTTGTAAATTTCTTCTGCACTCTTTCTAATTTAATAACATCCTCCCCATAACAAGGTGACAAAGCTGAACACAATACTCCTACTGCGGCCTTAGCAAAGTCCTGTGTAACTGCAACATAAGTTCCCAACTTCTATACTCAATAACTTGCCTGATGAAGGCCAATGTGCAAAAAGCCTTCTTCACTGCCCTGTCTACCTGTGTCTCCACTCTTAGATAACCGTGCACCTGAACACCAAGGTCCCTCTGCCCACTGCACACCTTAAGACCCTCCCATTCACCATGAAACTCCTACCCTGATTTCAGTTTCCAAAATGCAAGACCTCACGCTTCTATATTAAATTCCATTTGCTATTTCTCGGCCCATTTCCCACCTGGTTAAAGTCCTGCTGCAACTTTTGAAAAACATTCTCACTGATCACGCTCCCAATTACTTAAGTGTCATCTGCAAACTTACTAATCATAACTTCCACATTCTCAACCAAATCATAGATAACAAACAGCAATGGACCAAGCCTCCGGTCTGAAAAACATCCTTCCACTCAACCCTCTGCTTCCTACCATCAAGCCAACTGTGTATCCAATTGGCCAGTTCCCCCGCATTCTACGAGACGTAACCTTCCCGAGCAGCCTGCAATGTGGAACCTTCTCAAAGGCCTTACTGAAATCCATAGAGACTACATCTATCACTCTGCCCTCATCAAACGTTCTGGTAACTTCCTCAAAGGACTCTAAGAAATTTGGGAAGCATGAACTCCCATTCACAAGTCTATGCTGACTGCTCTAACTCAAACCCTGAAAAGTAATGGGTGCAGTCAATGGTTTGCTGTCCTTCATTGTAAGATAATTCGTGTGCATTAGTAAAGCCATCTTCCTGCGGTTGTAGAGCCTTGCTGAGAGAGCATTTGGGGCACTCTGTACAGATTTGATGTCCTTTGTAAGGAATGATTCCCTTACCACAGACACGGGTGATGGTAACATGAGGATAGAGTGAATAAGCTGAGTGTTTAATCTGTAGAGCTGTGAGAGACGAAGAAATGGTGACGCTGAAACACGAGGAGTGGCAGCGATCTCTTATTTCCAAAAGAGACATTGACAGATAGAGAAATTCCATACTTTACCCAGGATTGATTGGTTTGATTTATTGTCACGTGTATCTCAGTACAGGGAAACACTTTGTTTATGAGCAGTGGAGGTAGATCATAGTAAGCATGGCCAGACAGATCATAGGGTGGAAATAGACTTGGACAGAGTAAGGCACACAGGTTACACTGAACAGGACATGCACGAGACAAGGTCAACATGAACAAGATCAGCATTATTTGAACTTAGAGAGTCCATTCATCAGTCTAACGTGACTTTCCTAATAGTTTATATGCCTAAATTAACTCTTTCCATGTTATTGTGCAGTCGGCGTGTGAACCCTGTACTGAACATCAGGTTGCTCACAATCCCCAACAGCAGCCACAATACCTTCCGTCTGAAACAGGTAGCCATTCCCACCAGCTTCCGACCGACATAGAGAACACCAGGATGTCTTTGTGAAGATGGAAGATGCCTTCTTGAGACTTCACACAAGACATAAGGTTTCCCTGCCCACCTCTAGAATACCACGTAAAATTCCCACATGTGTATCATAAACAACGCAGCCAAGAGGAACAATGTGGAACAGTCTGTCTGTGCAGCCTCTGCCCCACTTTTTCATCATGTTAGAGCATCAATTAGGAGACAGTGAGGACTGCCAATGCTGGAGATGAGAACAGAGCATCAATTGCTGGAAAAGCACAGCGGGTCAGACAGCATCCGAGGACCAGGAGAATCGACGTTTTGGGCATAAGGCATTCATCAGGAATCTGCAAAAATTACCTCATTCTGCCCCCGTGTAAGTGCATTGAGGTGGGAATGGCCTCCTGCTGTTCCTGTGTAAGTGACTCAAGGGAGTGATTGGTTTCAACCTCGTCCGATTGGACAGGGCCAAGGGCCTGACTGGTTACCGCTGGTTCCTGTTTGACAGCTCATTGTACTGACTAGTGTGACAATGTTGCAGCTTTAAGAGGTTATTTTGCCCTGGTTTATTTTATGAGAGATTGAACGATCGTTACCAAGCTTGCCAGTTAAGACCACTTTAGTAACAGCTAGGGAGGCCTTAGGTTTATTTTAATGCAGCCTGAATGGGTGTGGCCAGCTCTCACAGATTAGGATCTCTGGGTTTTGGTTTCTCAGTAACATCAGAAACTATTGGGGTCTCCACAGAGTTGGAAACTTCAGTGAAAGTCTCCTGGCTGCTACCCTCTCTGAAATTTCTCTTGACACTGTTTTTAATTCTTGGATTGGAGAAATATTTGTGACAATCTGTGTCTGAATATCTCTTTCTGCCAAGGGCTGTGTTTATGGGATTTCCCGAAATTGGAACAGTTCATCAGTAATAGTCCCTAGATCTATTATTCCGTTAAGCTGTCCAATAGAATTGCGTTATTCTAAATTCCTCTTTCTTTGGTTTTATTTTCTCTTTCGTGTTTAAGTAGATGGTGTTTTGCTTCGCACCGAGTAGTTTGACCAGTCACATTGCATCTGGAACAGACACTTTACATTTCCTTTAAAATAAGGAAACATTAGACTCTAGGCTACCGCCTTAAAATATTTTCGAGGGGCTCTGGTGAGGTCCATCACACTAGACTCCTTCTCTTCCTGAGTAATAGGCTGGAGGCACTGAATGAGCTGTCCCTGTTCTTCTCCAATAGTGTCAATGGGCTGAATGGCTTCCTCATATTCCTGTGAAAACAGGATGATGAATGGACTCTTGTTTTACTGTGGCAATGTCCAGTGCCCATCAGTGCTGTTACATGAATGTTACGGACACTTTAACAGCACAAGTCTCAATGGAGTCTGGATCCTGCTACACACGGACAAAGACCAGTTCAGTTGCTGACGGAGGACAAAATATTCTGAACATTGTGGAATCTTCAGTGACCATCCCCACTTCTGATCTAATGGTGGCGAGTGTGGGGTCGGGGAGACATTGATGAAGCAGCTGAAGATGTTTGTGAAGAGGAAGCTACCCTGAGGATCTCCCACAGAGGTGACCCAGGACTGAGATGATGAACATCTTCCTTTGTGCCATGTTTGACCCCAAACACTGATTCCCATTAAGTCCAGTTTTGTTAAGCTCCTTGATGTCAACAGAAGGCAACCACTGCCTTGATAACGGGGCCAGTCATTTTTACCTGAACCCTTGTCTCAACCTCTTTTGTTCACGTCAATAGGCCATGATATAGGAGCAGCAAGTGTTTTCTTCAAACAGGTGGGATTGAATGTCAGGATTTCTCTCCTCAAGGGTGTTCGGGGAGCGAGATGACTAAACGTATTTGAAGAGGAGGTAGATGGAAATTGATCTGTCAGAGAGTTGAGGGCTATGAAGAATTGGATATGAAAGAGGATTTGAGACGAAGAGCAGATCAGTCACAATCTTAAAGAAGGGCAAGGCAGGCTTGGGGGTGAGCAACATGCCGCTGTTTCTGATGTTCCCCCCTTCTGTTATTGGAAAGTTAGTGGGTGTTACTTTCATGCATGTTCTGTTATTGAATGTTGCAGACAGGGAGACCAGAGGATTTTGTGAGCCATAAATGAAGCACAAGTTGCAGAGAGGGGAAGCTCTGTGAAGAGAGATGAGGGGCCTCTTTCGTACCCAGCCTGGGTTTTCCAATTACATTTCGCAATTCACTTCAAACCGTGTGGGACAGTACTGAGGGGATGAAATGTCTCCTGTGTTTCTGTGCAACAGCTTATAGGAGTAAGTAACCTCCCACTGCTCCTCGCTAGCAGGTATGAGGGGCTGAATAGAACACAGGAACATGGGACTGAGGAGCAGGAGTGGGTCATTAGATACTTTGAGCCTTCTCCACCAGGCACTAAGATTGGAGCTGATCAGATTGTGGTCTCAGTCCCACTTTCCTGTCTGCGTCCCATTGTGCATGACTCACTTCTTTGTCAAATATTTAACGTTTGCAGCTTTCAATCAATGTGAACATAGAGACACGATAACCTTCCAGTGAAGAGAATTCCGACTTGAAAGGTCCTTTCAGAATTATTTGTCATCCATCTTATAGAATCAGAGAGTCATGCAGAATGGAAACAGACCCGTTCGTCCAATCTGTTCACTCCGATCAGATATCAAATCTGATTTAGTCCCATTTGCCAGCATTTATGAAATATTTCTCCTGTGATTGTACCCGCATTGACCACTTCCTCTGACTGCACTTTCTGTACACACACCACTCTCTGTGTGAAGTATATACCTTCAGGTCCCTTCTAAATCATTCGCCCTCTCCCCTTCAACCTATGCCCTCTTGTTCTGGGCTCCCCATCTCCTTGGGAGCAGAACATGGCTGTTCAGAATATCCATGTCCCTGATGATTTTATAAACCTCTATAATGTTGCCTCTCAACCTCTGGCACTCCAGGGGGAAACACCTCAACATAATCGGCCACTCCCTATAGCTCAAGCCTCCAGTCCTGGAACATCCATGTAAGTCATTTCTGCAGAAAACCAAGTTGTACGCAGTATTCATAAAGTGGCCTCACCAACAACCTGCACCATGCCACCACAACTCCGATACTCAATGCTTTGACTGATAAAGGCAAATGTGCCAAATGTGTTCAGCACCAAACTGTCTACCTGCGACTCACTGCTACAGGTAATCATGTACGTAAACATCAGAAAGTTAACATGATGGTAGTGCCAGCAGATAGGAGGACCCGTGATACATTGATCATTATTGAGATTAGATTGTGTTGGGAACATGAGTTTAACATGTCAGGAAGTGAAATCAAATCAATGGGTTCAGGGTGGTTAATATACAAAATAACAGATAGCCCGGAGTGAGTTACAGCCTGGAATCCAATCGAGGGTTTCAGGGTGGTTTATATACAGAATAACAGATAGCCCAAAGTGAATTACAGCCTGGAATCTAATCGAGGGGTTCGGGGTGGTTTATATACAGAATAACAGATAGCCTAGAGTGAGTCACAGCCTGGAATCTAATCGAGGGGTTCAGGGTTGTTTATGTACAGAATAACAGATAGCCCAGAGTGAGTTACAGCCTGGAATCTAATCGAGGGGTTCAGGGTGGTTTACTTACAGAATAACAGATAACCTGAAATGTGTTACAGGTTGGAACCTAATCGAGGGGTTTAGGATGGATTATGTACAGAATAATAGATGCCATGGAGTGAGTTACAGTCTGGAATCTAATCGAGGAGTTCAGGGTGGTTTATATACAGAATAACAGATAGCCTGTAGTGTTTAGCAGATTGGAAGCTAATCGAGGGATTTAGGATGGTTTATGTATAGAATAACAGATACCCTGGAGTTTGTTACAGCCTGGAATGTAATCGAGGGGTTCAGGGAGTTTAAGAGACAGAATAACAAATAGCCCGGAGTGAGTTACAGACTGGAATCTAATCGAGGAGTTCAGGGTCGTTTATATACAGAATAACAGATAGCTCGGAGTGAGTTACAGCCTGGAATCTAATCGAGGGATATGTTAACGTTTTTATGTGAAATAACTTGAAACTGGGAGTGAGTCGCAAAGTATCCTATTGGCCAACTGATTTCAAATCTTGACTCACATAAAGATAATGCAGTCACAAACTACTCAACTTTACTGACTCACAACTTTCATAGTTTGAGGACTATCCTCCTCTGTTTTCCCCTTTCACTGAAGATATTAATATACCTTTTATACCGCACTGCCATTCTGGTTACAGCGCTACCTATCTCTCACTGTCTCATTTATCATCGATCCTGTTGAAAGATACTTAAACTAACAGATGCACAAAGTTCCAGAAAGAGTTTTGTTCAATTGCAGGTGCATTATTTTCTTTTATTTGTAGACAATACACAATTTGAACCCACCGAAGGTCAGTGTGGGATTTGAGAAACCCTTCAATTTGGAATGAGCCAGGCAGGATTCTGATCCAACGCTGCAAATCTACCATTCAGTGTCTGAGATCTATCAGGTTTTGTATATTATGTTTATCTCATATATTAGGAGCTTGGAAAGTAAGGCAGACCTTACTGGAATGTCACATTGTCTCTCCGCATTCACTGTAAACAGCTTCTGGGATTTACATTTTAACCACCTTCAAAGAGCTGTCTCCATTTCCTATCTCTGCTAGCATCAATGAATGGAAATGGCTTTTGGCACATTGCCCCCTCTCCCTTGCTGAAAGTATTCCTGACATAAATCAGTCAGGCAGACATTTTAGATTTGAACACAGCCACCATTTTATATCAGCAAAACGATGACATTGAGTTTATAAATAAGGAAAAGCAAGAGAGACTGGCAACACCAATACATTTTGAAAATATATAAAACATTGAACACGCACACAGAATCACAGACACACCGAATCACACACACAGGGATACAGACACCTTCCAGAGGCTGTCTCCATTTCCTATCTTGCAAGAGAAGTCATGTCATGATGATGCATTCATGCAGGACAGTAAACAGCTTTTGAGACTTTCCCCATTGTGACAGAAATTCAGCCCCAATCTGAAACTTGGAGATATGTAACAGGACAGAAATGAACCAGCAGCTTTCTGTGTTCCTGCTCCCAATGTAACATTTGACCATTTAGTTTATCTTGTCTTCAGTCTAACATCCAACAAGGATCACTTCACAGATCCAATAACAGATCCCCAGGAGTGAGTTCCAGACTGAAATCTAATTGAGGGGTTTAGGATTTACATACAGCATAAGAGATACCCAGGAATGAGAGACAGTGTGAAATCTAATCGAGAGGTTTGAGGTGATTTACATACAGAATAACAAATAACAAGTAGTGAGTCATGAAATCACGGAGTCATACAGTCCTCGAGATGTACAGCATGGAAACAGACCCTTTGGTCCAACCCGTCTATGCCGACCAGATATCTTAACCTACTCTCGTCTCTTTTTCAAGCACTTGGCCCATCTCAATCCAACACTTTCTCATTCATATACCCATTGAGCTGAATTTTAAATGTTGCAATTGTACCAGCCTCCACCACTTCCTGACAGTTCATTCCATTCATGTAACACCCTCTGAGTGAACAAGTTGCCCCTTAGGTCTCTTTCATATCTTTCCCCTCTCACACCAAACCTCTGCCCTATAGTTCTGGACTCCCCCACCCCAAGGAAAAGACTTTGTGTATTTATCCTATCCATGCCCATCATGATTTTATAAACCTCGATAAGGTCACCCCTCAGCCTCTGATGCTCCAGGGAAAACAGTCCCAGCCTATTCATCCTCTCCCTGTAGTTCAAATCCTCTAACCCTGGCAACCTCCTTATAAATCTTTTCTGAACCCTTCCAAGTTTCACAACATCCTTCCAATAGGAAGGAGACCAGAATTGCATGCCACATTCGAACAGTGGCCTAACCCATGTCCAGTCCAGCTGCAACATGACCTCTCAATGCCTATACTCAAAACAATGACAATAAAGGAAAGCATACCAAACGCTGCCTTCATTATCTTATCCACCTGCCACTCTACTCTCACGGAGCTACGAACCTGCACTTCAAAGTTTCTTTGTTCAGCAACACTCCCTCAGACCTGACCATTAAGTGTATAAATCCTGCTCAAATTTGCTTTCCCAAAATGCCAGCACCTCGTGTTTATCGAAGTGGAATAGAATTGAAGGTTTTGGTGTGTTTTTGAAACATGCCAGTCACACATAGATGGAAGTGAGTTACACGTTGGAATCTAATCGAGAGTGTTCTGGGTGATTAATATAATCCCGACCGTGGGGAAACAAGCCCTTCAAGCCCAACAAGACCACACTGACCCTCAGAAGAATAACCCATCCAGATCCATTTCCCCACATTTACCCTTGATTAATGCAAATCACCTACACATCCCTGAATACCATGGTTAATTTTAACAGGGTTTGGATTGGATGGTTAATATACAGACTAACAGATACCCAGGAGTGTGATACAGACTGGAATCTAATCAAAGGATTGAGGTGGCTAACGTGCAGATCCCCTTAAAATTGGAAATCTGTTACAGATTGGAATTCTATCAAGAGGATTCGGGACGATTATGTGTACACTAACAGATACCCCAGAGTGAGTTACAGACTGGAATCAAATCAAGGGTTTCAGGGTGGTTTACATGCAGAATAACAGGTAGCCCGGAGTGAGCTGTAGAGTCATAGAATCATAGAGATGTACAGCATGGAAACAGACCCTTTGGTCCAACTTGTCAATGCCGATCCGATATCCCAACCCAATCTAGTTCCACCTGCCAGCACCTGGCCCATGTCCCTCCTAACCCTTCCTATTCGTATACTCATCCAAATTCCTCTTAAATGTTGCAATTGTACCAGTCTTCACCACTTACACTGGCAGCTCACTCCATACACTTACCACCTTCTGCATGAAAAATTTGTCCCTAAGGTCTCTTTCATATCTTTCCCTTCTCAAACTAAACCTATGCCCTCTAGTTCTGGACTTCCTTACCCCAGAGTAAAACTCGATAAGTTCACCCCTCAGACTCCGACACTTCAGGGAAAACAGCCCCAGACTGTTCAGCCTCTCCCTGTAGCTCAAATCTTCCAACCCTGGCAATTTCCTTGTAAATCTTTTCTGAACCCTTTCATGTTTCACAACATCTTTCCGATAGGAAGGAGACCAGAATTGAACGCAATATTCCAAGAGTGACCTAACCAATCTCCTATACAGCTGCAACTCCTGTACTCAATACTCTGACCAATAAAGGAAAACATACCAAACGCCTTCTTCACTATCCTATCTACCTGCGACTCCACTTTCAAGGAACTATGAACCTGCGCTCCAAGGTCTCTTTGTTCAGCAACACACCCTTGGACCTTACCATTAAATGTAGAAGTCCTGCTAAGATTTGCTTTCCCAAAATGCAGCACCTCCCATTTATCTGAATTAATCTCCAGCTGTCACTTCTCAGCCAATGGCCCATCTGGTCCAGATGCTGTTGTAAACTGAGGAAACCCTCTTCGCTGTCCACTACACCTGCAATTTTAGTGTCATCTGCAAACTTACTAACTGTACCTCTTATGCTCACATCCAAATCATTTATGTAAATGACACAAAGTAGAGGGCACAACACTGATCCTTGTGGCATTCCACTGGTCACAGGCCTTCAGTCTGAAAAACAACCCTCCACCACCTCCCACCCTCTGTCTTCTACCTTTGAGCCAGTTCTGTATCTAAATGGCTACTTCTCCCTGTATTCCATAAGATCTAACGTTGCTAATCAGACTCCCATGGGAACCTTGTCGAACGCGTTACTGAAGTTCATATGGATCACATCTACTGCTCTGCTCTCATCAATCGTCTTTGTTACTTATTCAAAAAACTCAATCAAGTTTGTGATACATGATTTCCCACGCACAAAACCATGTTCACGATCCCGCATCAGTCCTTGCCATTCCAACTTCATGTACATCCTGTCCCTGGATTCCCTCCAACAACTTGCCAATCGCTGAGGTCAGGTTCACCAGGCTATTGTTCCCTGGCTTCTCTTTACCACCCTTCTTAAACAGTGGCACCACGTTTCCCAACCTCCAGTCTTTCAGCATCTCACCTGTGACTATCGATGATACAAATATCTCAGCAAGAGGCCCAGCAATCACTTCTCTAGCTTCCTACAGAGTTCTCACGTACACCTGATCAGGTCCTGGGGATTTATCCACCTTTAACCGTTTCAAGACATCCAGCACTTCCTCCTCTGTTTCTCTGGACATTTTGCAAGATGTCACCATCGATTTCCCTACAGTCTATATCTTCCATATCCTTTTCCACAGTAAATACTGATGCAAAATATTCATTTAATATCTCCCCCATTTTCTGTGGCTCCACACAAAGGCCGCCTTACTTATCTTAGAGGAGCCCTATTCTCTCCCCAGTTACCCTTTGTCCTTAATCTATTTGTAAAAGCACTTTGGATTCTCCTTAATTCTATTTGCCAAGGCTATCTCATGTCCGCGTTTTGTCTTCCTCATTTCCCTCTTAACTGTACTCCAACTTCCTTTCTACTCTTATAAGGATTCACTCGATCTATCCTGTCTATACCTGACATATGCTTTCTTCTTTTCCTGAACCAAACCCACAATTTCTTTAGTCAGCCAGCATTTCCTATAACTACCAGCCTTCCCTTTCAACCCTGAAAGGAAGTTATTGCCTGGAATCTAATCGCGGGGTTCAGGGTGGTTTATATACAGAATAACAGATGGCCCAGAGTGAGTTACAGCCTGGAATCGAATCGAGGTGTTCAGGGTGGGTTATATACAGAATAACAGATATTCTGGGGTGTGTTACAGCCTGGAATCTAATTGAGGGGTTCAGGGTTGTTTATTTGCAGAATAACAGATACCCCGGACTGAGTTACAGCCTGGAATGTAATTTAGGGGGTGAGGGTTGTTTATATACAGAATAACAGATAGCCCGCAGAGAGTTACAGCCTGGAATCGAATCGAGGTTTTCAGGATAGGTTATATACAGAATAACAGATAGCCCAGAGTGTGTAACTGCCTGGAATCTAATCAATGTCTGTTCACTTTAAGATAGGACGGGTTTTGCTGAATCAAAAGTACAGCCACAGATGCCAGCTAAAGGTCAGACTGTTCCAAATGTAACCATTAGCAGGGAATTGGATACCTGAGTTTTGGTTGCTGATTTGACAGCAATTCAAATGCAATCAAAGACTTTAAATAATGCTCAGAATATCAGACGCCAATGGAGTTTGAATATTATTGTTCGTACACCTGGAAATCAATCAAATTATGAGAATTATTGTATCATGGGAAGTAAATAAACCCAGCATTTTGAAAATAGAGCAAGAGCCACTGCCATCCAACAACAGATTAATTGATGTAGAGCAGGAGTGCTAACTGGCCATCTCACACACTCTCTATCAAAGACACGTTTTCATCTAAACCTACTTGCATTTAAAAAAAATGATCCAGGGATATCAGCAGCTGAAAGAGTGAACACAGCTGGAAAGATAGATACTGTGTGGTCTTGAGATTGTAACGTTTAATGTGTGGGTTGTTGGAACAGTATATCTTTTACAGAGTTGGAGTCAGATAGTAAGTAGCTAAGAAAAGAGGAGCTTGTATTTGTGAATAGTTGTTGTTTAGGGTTCACTATTAAAGTTAAGAAACTAACTTGCTAATTTTTGTTTAGATAGTGGAATGTAGGAGATCTATGTCGCTCATATGTTAACAGATTACGATGTGAGGAGAGCTTTTCTGGGTGTTTGGTTTTAATTAACAGGGGGGTTCGACTCCACCTTGTAAATGCCCATTCACATTAACCCCATTTCCCTGCAGTTGGCCCATATGCTTTCAGTCCTTTCCTATTCACATATTTATCCAAATGCTTTTGAAACGTTGTTAATACATCCCCCTCAGCCACATCTGCTGGCAGCTCATCCACGTAGCAGCCATTCATGTAAATAAGTGGTCCCTCAGGTTCCCTTTTATTCCTTCCACTTTAACCTTAAACGGATCCCCTCTCATCCTCGATTCTCTAAACTTTGGAAAAGACTGAGAGCATTCACCCTATCCATATCCCTCATGATCTTACACAGCTCTATAAGGTCGCCCCTCAGTCTCCTACACTCTAAAGAAAAGGTTCTACCTTGTGCAACCTCTCCCGATAACTCAGACCATTGGGTCCTGGCAATGTCCTTGTAAATTTCTTCTGCACTCTTTCTAATTTCATAACATCCTCCCTATAACAAGGTGACAAAGCTGAACACAATACTCCAAGTGTGGCCTTACCAAAGTCCTGTGTAACTGCAACATAAGTTCCCAACTTCTGTACTCAATGTCCTGCCTGATGAAGACAAGTGTGCCAAAAGCCTTCTTCACTGCCCTGCCTGCCTGTGACTCCGCTCTCAGGGAACCATGAACCTGAACTCCAAGGTCTCTCTGCCCACTACACACGTAAAGGCCCGCCCAATCACCCTGAAACTCCGACCTTGATTTGAGATTCCAAAATGCTAGACCTCACACATATATATTAAATTCCACTTGCCATTTCTCAGCCCACTTCCCCATCTGATTAAGGTCCTGCTGCAATTTGATAAACTTCCTCACTGATCATGCTGCCACTTATTTTAGTGTCATCTGCAAACTTACTAATCATACCTTGTACATTCTCAACCAAATCATAGATAACAAACAGCTATGGACCCAGCCTCCAGTCTAACAAGCATCCTTCCACTAAACCCTCTGCTTCCTACCATCAACCCAACTGTGTATCCAATTGGCCAGTTCCCCCAGTATTCTACGTGATGGAACCTTCCAGAGCAGCCTGCCATGTGCAACCTTAACAAAGGCCTTACTGAAATCCATAGAGACTACATTTACCGCTCTGTCCTCATCAACATTCGTGGTCACTTCATCAAAGGACTCTAAGAAATTTGGGAAGCATGATCTCCCACTCACAAGTCTATGCTGACTGCTCTGAATCAAACCCTGTGTAAGTAATGGGTGCAGTCAATGGTATGCTGTCCTTTATTGTAAGATGATTTGAGTACATAAGTAAAGCCATCTTCCTGATGTGGTACAGCCTTGCTGAAAGAGCAGTTGGGGCACTCTGTACAGATTTGATGTCCTTTGTAAGGAATGATTCCCTTACCACAGACACGGGTGATAGTAACATGGGGATAGAGTGAATAAGCTGAGTGTTTAATCTGTAGAGCTGTGAGAGACGAAGAAATGGTGATGCTGAAACACGAGGAGTGGCAGCGATCACTTATTTCCAAAAGAGACATTGACAGATAGAGAAATTCCATACTTTACCCAGGATTGATTGGTGTGATTTATTGTCACGTGTACCTCAGTTTATTTATGAGCAGTGGAGGAAGATCATAGTAAGCATGTCCAGACAGATCATAGGGTGGAAATAGACTTGGACAGAGTAAGGCATACAGGTTACACTGCACAGGACATGCACTAGACAAGGTCAACATGAACAAGATCACCATTATTTGATCTTAGAGAGTCCATTTATCAGTCTAACGTGGCCTTCCTAATAGTTTATGTGCCTAAATTAACTCTCCCCATGTTTTTGTGCAGTCAGCGTGTGAACCCGTACTGAACGCCAGGTTATTCACAATCTCCAACAGCAGCCACAATACCTTCCATCTGAAACAGGTAGCCATTCCCACCAGCTTCCGCCCTTCATAGAAACACCAGGCTGTTTTCTTGGAGATAGAAGGTGCCTTCTTGAGACTTCACACAAGACATATGGCTTCCCTGCTCACCACTAGAAAACCACGTTAAATTCCCACATGTGTATCATAAACAACAGAGCCAAGAGGAACAACGTGGAACAGTCTGTCTGTGCAGCCTCTGCTCTACTTGTTCATCATGTTAGACCATCATTTAGGAAACACTTAAGACTGTCGATGCTGGAGATCAGAGTAGGGAGTCAATTGCTGGAAAAGCACAGCAGGTCAGGCAGCATCCGAAGACCAGGAGAATCGACGTACTGGGCATAAGACATTCATCAGGAATCAACATCAATTACCTCATTCTGCACTGAGGTGCAAGTGCATTGAGGTGGGAATGCCCTCCGACTGTTACTGTGTAAGACACTCATGTGACTGGTTGTCTTCTTCCTCGTCCGATTGGACAGGGCCAAGGGCCTGACTGGGTTACCCCTGGTTCCTGTTTGACAGCTCGATGTACTGACAAGTGTGATGGTGCTGCAGCTTTAAGAGGTTATTTGTCCTGGTTTCTTTTATGAGAGAGATTGAACGATTGTTACCAAGCTGGCTAGTTAAGACCACTTGAGTAAACAGATAGGGAGGCGTAGGTTAATTTTATTGCAGCCTGAATGGGTGTGGCCAGCTCTCACAGATTAGGATCACTGGGTTTTGGTTTCTCAGTAACATCAGAAACTATTGGGGTCTCCACAGAGTTGGAAGCAACAGTGAATGTTTCCTGGTTGCTACCCTCTCTGAATTTTCTCTTGATGTTGTTTTTAATTCCTGGATTGGAGAAAGGTTTGTGATATTCTGTGTCTGAATATTTCTTTTTGCCAAGGGCTGTGTTTCTGGGATTTCCCTATATTGGAACAGTTCATTAGTAATAGTTCCTAGATCTATTATTCTGTTAAGTTGTCCAAGACAATTACATTATTCTAAATTCTTCTTTCTGTGGTATTATTTCTTCTTTCGTGTTGAAATAGATGGTGTTTTGCTTACCATCAAGTAGTTTGACCTGTCACATTACACCTGGAACAGGAACATTACATTTACTTTAAAATAAGAAAACATAAAAGTCTAGGCTATTGCCATCAAATATTTTCGAGGTGCTCTGGTGTGGTCCATCACACTAGACTCCTTCTCTTCCTGAGTAATAGGCTGGAGGCACTGAATGGGCTGTCCCTGTTCTTCTTCAATAGTGTCAATGGGCTGAATGGCTTCCTCATATTCCTGTGAAACCAGCGTGAGGTGATGAATGAACTCTTTTTTTTACTGTGGCAATGTGCAGTGTCAGGCAGTGCTGTTACATGAATGTTACTGATACTTTAACAGCACAAGTCTCAATGGAGTCTGGGTCTTGCTGCACATGGACACAGACCAGTTCAGGTGCTGATAGGGGAAAAACATTCTGAGCATTGTGGAATCTTCAGCGACCATCCCCACTTCTGTTCTTATGGGCGGGTGGGGGGGGGGGGGGAGGGGGGGACATTGATGAAGCAGCTGAAGATGTTTGTGAAGAGGAAGCTACCCTGAGGATCTCCCACTGAGGTGACCCAGGACTGAGATGATGAACATCTTCCTTTGTGCCATGTTTGACACCAAACACTGGAGAGGTTACTCTGATTCCCATTAAGTCCGGCTCCTTGATGTCAACAGAAGTCAACCATTGCCTTGATATCGGGGCCAGTCATTTTTACCTGAACCCTTGTCTCAACCTCTTTTGTTCACGTCAATAGGCCATGATATAGGAGCAGCACGTGGTTTCTTCAGACACGTAGTATTGAATGTCAGGAATTCTCTTCTCAAGAGTGTTCGGGAAGCTAGTTGACTGAAAGTATTTGAAGAGGAAATAGATGGATATTGACCTATCAGAGAGTTGAGGGCTATGAAGAATTGGGTATGAAAGAGGATTTGAGGCCAGGACCAGATCAGTCATGATCTTAGTGAAGGGCAAGGCAGGTTTGGGGAGTGAACGACATGCCCATGTTTCTGATGTTCTCACATTCTGTTATTGGAAAGTTAGTGGGTGTTATTTTTATGAATGTTCTGGTATTGCATATTGCAGTCAGGGAGACCAGATGATTTTGTGAGCCATCTCTGGGTGAGGTATGTGGGCTGTATTCACAGTGAATCTGTGTCTACAACATGACAAACAAATGGAGGACAAGCTGCAGATAGGGGAAGCTTTCTAAAGAGAGATGAGGCGCCTCTTTCATACCCAGCCTGGATTTTCCAATTACATTTCCCAAATCACCTCAAACCCTGTGGGACAGTACTGAGCGACTAAGTGGTCTCCTGTGTTTCTGTGCAAAAGTTTATAGAAGTAAGTACCCTCCAACTGTTCCTGTCCAGCAGGCTTGAGGGGCTGAATGGAACACAGGAACATGGGACTGAGGAGCAGGAGTGGGTCATTAGATACTTTGAGCCTTCTCCACCCGGCACTAAGATTGGAGCTGATCAGATTGTGGTCTCAGTCCCACTTTCCTGTCTGCATCCCATTGTGCATGACTCACTTCTTTGTCAAATATTTCACTAACGCAGCTTTCAATCAATGTGAACATAGAGACACGATAACCTTCCACTGAAGAGAATACCGACTTGAAAGGTCCTTTCAGAATTATTTGTCATCCCTCTTATAGAATCAGAGAGTCATGCAGAATGGAAACAGACCCGTTCGTCCAACCTGTTCACTCCGATCAGATATCAAATCTGATCCAGTCCCATTTGCCAGCATTTGGCCAATATCCCTCCCCTTTCAGATACATTTTACATGTGCGATTGTAGCCGCCTTCAGCACTTCCTCTGACAGCACTTTCTGTACACACACCACTCTCTGTACACATACCACCCTCTGTGTGAAACATTTATCTTCAGGTCCTTTCTAAATCATTCCCCCCTCGCCTTCAACCTATGCCCTCTTGTTCTGGACTCCCCTATCCTGGAGAGCAGAACTTGGATGTTCAGAATATCCTTGCCCCTGATGGTTTTATAAACCTCAATAATGTCACTATTCAGCCTCTGACACTCCAGGGATAAACACCTCAACTTAATCAACTTCTCCTTAAAGCTCAAACCTCCAGTCCTGGAACATCCGTGTAAGCAATTTCTGCAGAAAACCGAGTTGCAGAGTATTCTTAAAGTGGCCTCACCAACATCCTGTACAGATACAACATACCACCACAACTCCTATACTCAATGTTATGACTGATTAAGGCAAATGTGCCTAATGTGTTCAGCACCACTCTGTCTACCTGCGACTCCACTTTCAAGGAACAATGCACCTGCAGCCCTCTGCCCCTTTGTTTCACAACATGCCCCAGGACCTGACCATGAAGTATATAATGTCTGCCCTGATTTACCTTCCCAAAATGCAAAGCTTCATATTTATCTAAATTAAACTTCATCTGTCCATCCTTGCCCCTTTGTCCCATCTATTTGCGGTCTTGTTGGACTCTGAGATAATCTACTACACCACCTTTTTGATGTCATCTGTAAACTTACTAACTATGGCCCCAATATTCACATCTAAATCCTTTACATAAATGATGAAATGCAGTGAACTCAGTTCTGATTCTTACAGCCACTGCTGCTCACAAGCCTCCAGGCTGAAAAATATCCCTTTTCCTTCAAGCCATTTGTGACCAGCTTCTTCTGTATCTTATGTGACTGAAACTGGAGCATACGTTGGGAGCATAGGCTGTCAGGGAAGGATGTGGTGGAAATGTGGGACTTTTTCAAGGAGCAGATACGACGTGTCCTTGATATGTATGTACCGATCAGGCAGGAAAGAAATGGTCGTGTGAGGGAGCCTTGGTTGATGAGGGAGGTTGAATGTCTAGTAAAGAGGAAGAAGGAGGCTTACATAAGGTTGAGGAAACAAGGTTCAGACAGAGCAGTGGAGGGATACAGGATAGCCAGAAGGGACCTGAAGAAAGGGATTAGGAGAGCTAAGAGAGGGCATGAAAAATCCTTGGCGGATAGGATCAAGGATAACCCCAAGGCATTCTATGCGTATGTGAGAAACCTGAGAATGACGAGAACGAGGGTAGGTCCGATCAAGGACAGTGGTGGGAGACTGTGTATTGAGTCGGAAGAGATAGGAGAGGTCTTGAACAAGTACTTCTCTTCAGTATTTACGAACCAGAGGGACCGTATTGTTGAAGAGGAGAGTGTGAAACGGACTGATAAGCTAGAAGAGATACCTGTTAGGAAGGAAGATGTGTTGGACATTTTGAACAACTTGAGGATAGACAAGTCCCCCGGGCCTGACGGGATATATCTTAGGATTATGTGGGAAGCAAGAGAGGAAATTGCAGTACCATTGGCAATGATCTTCTCGTCTTAACTGGCAACTGGGGTGGTACCAGGGGACTGGAGAGTAGCGAATGTTGTGCCCCTGTTCAAAAAAGGGAATAGGGATAACCCCGGGAATTACAGGCCAGTTAGTCTTACTTCTGTGGTAGGCAAAGTAATGGAAAGGGTACTGAGGGATAGGATTTACGAGTATCTGGAAAGACACTGCTTGATTAGGGACAGCCAGCACGGATTTGTGAAGGGTAAGTCTTGCCTTACAAGTCTTATTGAATTCTTCGAGGAGGTGACCAAGCATGTGGATGAGGGTAGAGCAGTGGATGTAGTGTACATGGATTTTAGTAAGGCATTTGATAAGGTTCCCCATGGTAGGCTTATGCGGAAAGTCAGGAGGCATGGGATAGATGGAAATTTGGCCAATTAGATAGAAAACTGGCTAACCGGTCAAAGTCAGAGAGTGGTGGTAGATGGGAAATATTCAGCATGGAGTCCAGTTACAAGTGGAGTTCCGCAGGGATCAGTTCTGGGTCCTCTGCTTTTTGTAATTTTTATTAATGACTTAGATGAGGGAGTCGAAGGGTGGGTCAGTAAATTTGCAGATGATACAAAGATAGGTGGAGTTGTGGACAGTGAGGAGGGCTGTTGTCGGCTGCAGAGGGACTTAGATATGATGCAGAGCTGGGCTGAGGAGTGGCAGATGGAGTTCAACCCTGCCAAGTGTGAGGTTGTCCATTTTGGAAGAACAAATAAGAATGCGGAATACAGGGTTAATGGTAGGGTTCTTGGTCAGGTGGAGGAACAGAGGGATCTTGGGGTCTATGTACATAGATCTTTGAAGGTTGCCACTCAGGTGGATAGAGTTTGTAAGAAGGCCTATGGAGTATTATCGTTCATTAGCAGAGGGATTGAATTCAAGAGTCGTGAGGTGATGTTGCAGCTGTACAGGACTTTGGTTAGGCCACATTTGGAGTACTGTGTGCAGTTCTGGTCGCCTCACTTTAGGAAAGATGTGGAAGCTTTGGAGAGGGTGCAGAGAAGATTTACCAGGATGTTGCCTGGAATGGAGAGTAGGTCGTACGAGGATAGGTTGAGAGTTCTCGGCCTTTTCTCGTTGGAACGGCGAAGGATGAGGGGTGACTTGATAGAGGTTTATAAGATGATCAGAGGAATAGATAGAGTAGACAGTCAGAAACTTTCTCCCCGGGTACAACAGAGTGTTACAAGGGGACATAAATTTAAGGTGAAGGGTGGAAGGTATAGGGGGATGTCAGGGGTGGGTTCTTTACCCAGAGAGTGGTGGGGGCATGGAATGCGCTGCCCGAGGGAGTGGTAGAGTCAGATTCATTGGCGACCTTTAAGCGGCATTTGGATAGGTACATGGATGGGTGCTTAATCTAGGATAGACGTTCGGCACAACATCGTGGGCCGAAGGGCCTGTTCTGTGCTGTATTGTTCTATGTTCTATGTTCTATGTTCTACTAATCTGTCTACCAACCAGAATGAAATACTAGCTATGAAGAGAGGCTGAGTAGGTTAGGTTTAATTTCACTAGATAAAAGGAGATTGAGGGGGGACCTGATTAAGGTTTGCAAAATCATGAAGGGTATAGCCAGTGTGGATAGAGACAAGGTTTTTCCCAGGTTGAAGGATTCAGTAACGAGAGGTCATGCTTTCCAGGTGAGAGGTGGAATGTTTAAGGGGGATACACGCGGTAAGTACTTCACACAGAGGGTGGTGGGCATTTGTAACGTGTTGCTAGCAGAGGTGGTAGAGACAGGCACGGTCGATTCATTTAAGATGCATCTGGACAGCTGCATGAGTAGGTGGGGAGCAGAGGGATACAGATGCTTAGGAATTGACCGACAGATTTAGACAGTGCATTTGGATCGGTTCAGTCTTGGAGGGCGAAGGGCTTGTTCCTGGGCTGTAAATTTTCTTTGGTCTTTGTTCTTTAAAAGAACACCTTGCTGAAGTCTATATAGACAATGTTTACCAAATTGACTTGATCAATCGTCTTTGTCACCTCTTCAAAAAACTCAACCAAATTAATGAGACATGATTTCCCATGCAGAAAGCCACGTTGTCTACCCCGATCAGCCCTTGCCTTCCCAAATGTATGTAAATGCTATCTCTCAGAATCCCCTCCAACAACTTACCCACCACTGACATCGGGCTCACCGGTCTATAGTTCCCCGGCTTTTTAGGTCACTGTTTCCTTTTCTAGTCCCACTCCTCCACTGCTCACAACAAATGTTAAGTGTAACCAGGTTTGTGATATGGCTGATCATATCGGTGTCAGACTGGGTCAGGGTCAGTTTTGGGAACAAGTCAGGCTAGTTTCTTTAATCTGCTAAAACAACACGTTTATGATCCAGAGCAATGTTACCCACACTATGATGGAAAGATGAATGGCAAACAGTTTGGGTATTGCAAATATATCATCAATATTTCCCTTTCTAAAAATGCTGACACACACACACACACACGCATACACACACACACACACACACACATACACAGAGACAAACTGGCACAAACACACACACACACAGACACACACACAGCACACACACACAGGCACACGCACACGCACACACACTGACACAAACACACACACACACAGACAAACACACACACACACTGACACAAACACGCACACAGACAGACGCACGCACAAACACACACACAGACACAAAAACACACACATACACATACACACACACTGACACAAACACACACACACACACAAACAAATGCACACAAACAATCTCTCCAATTTTCAATTGAAAGAACTTGGTCCAAATATTATTGGAACTCATGACAAAGGAAAAGTTGTGATATTGTCCAAAACGTTATTCTGCTTCTGAGGATATTGTTCTCACACAAGCTGCTAGCAATGGGATTGCATCCTGGGAGAGTTTGGATTTTGCTGAATTCCCTTTGCTTTAGGCAGTGAGTAGATTCCAGTGAATTCTGGTTCGGGATCTTCCAAAGGGTAGCCCGGTGGTTAGCACTGCTGCCTCACAGCACCAGGGACTTGAGGTCGATTCCAGCCTTGGGTGACTGTCTGTGTGGAGTTTACACATTCTCCCCTTACCTGTGTGAGCTTCTAATGGGTGATCCAGTTTCCTACCACAAACTGTGTAGGTTCGGTGGATTGGTCATGCTAAATTGTCCGTAGTGTTCAGGGATTCTAGGCGTAAATATAGGGAAATGTGCTGGGAAGGTTGGCATGGACTTGTTGGGTCGAAGGTCATGTTTCCACACTGCAGGGATTCCATAAACATAAGAAAGGTAATCATGACTGTAGAGGTTTTTTTTTTAGCTCGCACACATTGCTGTGATGAGGAACAATGAAGGAGAGAGAGTGCAATAGGCCATTCGTTCTCAGGCAGATTACATTTTCTCCCTCTCTGAGTTGAATCATACAGTAATGTCATCCTCTCCCAAACTGGACCATGTGAGGTCTCCTTGTACATTGTCCAAACTATGACTCCATCATATTCCCTGTTCCATGTCGGTGCATCATTGCTGCTGTCAGACACAGAGCCATACACTTCGCAGAAAATGGTCTCGATCAACTTGAAGATATGTTTCTATGTCCCTGCGTCATTAAAAAATAAAAATGTTTAATTTATTCAGAATACCTGTGTTAAGCTGAATGCATTTTACAAAGAAATACAGAAATTGCTGCAAAAGTTCGCCAGGTCTCTCAGTACCCAGACTCTGTAGTTGTACCAGTCTCCACCACTTCCTCTGGCAGCTCATTCCATATGCACACCACCCTCTGTGTGAAATGGTGCCCTTTAGGCCTTGTCAAAACCTTTCCCCTCTCACTTTCCTCCAATGCCCTCTAGTTTTGGACGACACTAACCGGGGGAAAAACCCCTGACTACTCACCCAATCTATGGCCATATTGATTTTATAAACCTTTACAGCTTCAAAATGTGACTCCAATCAACACGAATGACTGTACTTTCCGTCATCCTGGCCCTAAATTCTGAAATTCAATACTGACACCTCTTCCTTCTCCATCAAGTCACAATTCTAAATCCATTTTAATCAGTTTGTTCAGATATATCCTGAGACAATTCTGTGGGCTTTACGCCTGGACCTTTGTGCCCGGAGGTAGGGACACTAGCATCACTCAGCAATACCCATAAAGCTGGAACATTATTCTCCTGTGTGTTTGTTCATCAGACTGTCCTGACATGCTGGGACATACCTCTGCAACAGGCAGGAATTGAATCCAGGCCTTCTAGCCCAGAGCTAGGAACACTATCACACAAGTTCAGGAATTGGAATCAAATCCAGAGCTCTGGCTCAGAGACAGGGACACTACCCACTACACTACCATACCCAGAATTTGGGTCATATTTTAGTGCCCCTTTCAGCTCGGTGTGGATTTATTATAATCAGGTTACCATTACTGAATTACAAACAACACTTTGTATTGTTAAACAAATGCAAGATATTTGTCTCAACTGTAGGATATTGAGTGTCCGTGCTGTGCCATCGAACTTAACTATGAATATCTTTAATCGCTATTATCTGTAGTCTGCAATATTAAGGAAAGCAATCCTGCACTCACACTCTGCCCAATGAAGGGTCTCAAATAGATATTTATTACTGAACACCAGAGACGAAGGAAGAGCTTAATTTCTGACCCCAAAACACCGATCACTCTTACCCAACTCTCACGTGTGATTCCCCTTTTCCTAAAACCATGCAATGACACCAAGCCGCTGATTACTGTCCAGCCTCTCCTCCCCACTGACTGTGTCTGTAATATGTCCCTCCTCCCTCTAACCACACAAGGCAACCCAAGCTCAGGGTCTTTGTGAAAATCAAGGCCGGAGTGTGCAGGCCTCCTGGAGAGGGATGGGCATTTTAAAATTGAAGGGGGAGGGTGAGGTGACAGTAATATCACTCACTGGGCTGAGGAGTGTCAGATGGAGTTTAGTTTGGATTAATGCGAGGTATTGGGTTTTGTTAATCAAACAACAGCAGGACCTATACAATTAAAAGTCGGGTCTTTGGCAGTGCTGTAGTACAGAAACCTAGGCCGTCAGGTTTAATTCTTTAAAATTTGCATCTTATATAGATAGTGTGGTTAAGAAGGTGTTTAATACACTTGTCTTCATTGGTCAGACGTTTGAGTATTGGAATTGGGAAATCACGTTGTGATTGTACAGGACATTGGTGAAGCCTCTTCTGGAATACTGTGTCCAGTCAGGTCAACCTGCCCGCTCATTCCATAGGCACACCACCCTCTGGGTGAAAAAGCTGCCCCTTAGGTCACTTTTAAATGTTTCCCCTCTCACCTTAAGCCTATGTCCTCTAGTTTTGGACTCCCCGTACCCTTAGAAAATACCTTGACTATTCACTTTGATATTGCTGACGTGAATATTATTAACATGGAGAAGGTTGAGAAGAGATTAACCTGGATGTTGCTGGGATAGGAGGGAGTGAGCTTTAAGGAGAGGCTTGATCGGCTGGGACTTTTTTCACTGAAGAATATGAGATTAAACAGTAACTTTACAGAGGTTTATAAAATAATGAGGGTTACAGAGAAATTGAAGGGCTGGTGTCTTTTCTCTAGAATTGAGGATTCAAAACTGAGGGATTTTTAAGGTGCGAGGAAAAAAGATTTACGAAAGTCATTAGAGGTAATTATGTTAGACAGAAGCTGACTTGTGTGTTGAATGAACTTCCAGAGGAAGTGGTGAAAGCAGGGACAGTTACAACCGTCTAAAAGACAGTTAGATCAGTCCATGGATAAAACATCAGTTTGGATGGTGCTGTGAGCAGCTGCCCTCTCCCTCCCCCTCTCTGAATGAATCCCTGTTGGTTTTCACCCACTGCCAATGCCTGTGCAGTGGCGTGTGGAGGCCAGCAGAGAGTAGCATTGCATCACTTTGAGCACCACAGAGACTGCCAGACCTGCCCCACACAGATATACACACGGGGATGGTTAGGACACGGCGTGAAGCTCATCTGGTAACTTAAATGAAACATTAAAAAATGCTCAATTCGCCTCGTAAACTTTTAAAATATGAGTGACAGAGAACTCCCAAATTCCACTGTTTAAATAAAAGCATCAATTTATTTTTTTTACTCTGAAAGTGAACATTATACATCAACTATGCACAAATCTGAGACCCCCTTTCTCTTAACTGCTTTTTACCCGACTCCAGCTCTATAGCAATATATTGTTTCTGGGTATGCCATTCTCTCATATCACAGGTACTTGTAAATTCTCAGCTCACAACAGCATTCCCTCTCTCTTGAAGGGATAGTAAACACTTTCAAGTTCATCACATTTTCCCCTGATGAATATCGATAAGTGGGACCTATCCGGAATTCTCTTGCTCTGTGGTTTGTCAATATTTCATCCACTCTGTCTCGTATATGGCAGGATTTTTGTTGCTCCATTGACAGCATGTCATTATTCGACTTTGTCCATAGGAATATATCAGTATTTCACTAGTTCACACTCGTGTATGTGGGGCAGGATTTCAGTTGTTTCATGGGGACTGAGACACTATAACAATCTCAATGTTTGGAGATGGCACCGAACCTGGAAGAACTCTTAAGTCTATGGAGGAGAGTGTGGAACTCTAACAGGACAGTGATACGTTGGTGTAGATTCAGGTTTCTGGCAGATGGGGATCATGCAGAGCAGTGTGAGGTGATGCACTTTGGTACGAAAGACAATGAAAGACAATTTAAAACAGGCTGTGCCATTATAAAGGGGGTGCAGGAGCAGAGAGTGCTGGGTGCATATGAGCACAGATTGTTGAAGATGTCTGGACAAATGGGGAGAGCAGTTACTATCACAGATTAGTTTCAGTATCTGAGCTGTTTACAGGGGGAGGTGTAGGAGGGAGTCTCCGTGCTCCCTTCCAGGGAGGTGGTGGTGACAATGTGTTCTGAGCCCACCCTGCTGCCCACCGAGACCCTGGGGATTCCATTTGTACCAGCTCGACACAAAAGGGAGATGGTATCAGGGCCACGGATTCTAAGTTGGGCCGGGGGGAAACGGAGCTGCCAGTGGGTTTAAAGTGAGAATTGCCCTTCACTGAACGTTGCTCCTTACTCGGTCGGTGGGACGTGGATGTTTCAGAATCTCCACACGAGGCGTCCTGGTCCCCTCTGGCTCCTACCAAGGTCCTCCCCACATGGCGGGGGTAGGGGGGTGAGGGAACGGATATCGGGCGCTCCACCACCCGGATTGGCCATTTCTATCCTATTCCAGGCTGCTGGTGGTGACGATGTGTTGTGAGCCCACCATCTTGGAATGGGAGGGAGAGAGGGAGGGAGGGTGGGAGTGGGTGGCCCTGCTGTTAGTGTTAGTGTAGGTGGGGAGGGGGTCATGGTGAGGTGTCCGGAAGGGAGTCAGTCCACAGTGTTGTATCCATGCAGTTTTATTGGTGTGGGGGTGAAGTGGAGGGAGGGGGGAAGAGAGAGGGAGAGAGAGAGAGAGACAGAGAGACAGAGAGAGAGAGAGAAGGTGCAGCATGCAGCAGTGAGAGTGGTGGACCAGGATTCTTGTTTGGGGGTCGGCGCTATAACAGATATACAGTGAGTGTGAGGGAGCAGAGAGAATACAGTGACACTGACACTGACAGAGCGGGGAAGGTTATTGATGCTTGTCCTGTATTGCTGGGCATTTCTTCAGACCGTAGATACTGCACTGAGCTGGGTGAGGAGCTCAGACCATGCTCAATGGGTCTGGTGGTGTCGCCCCCTTTGGGAAGAGAATGGTCCCCCTCTGTACTAGCCCATCCACCAGGCCCTCCGTGCCCCTGTTGAAAAAACGTGGTGTAATTGTAACTTATCTGCCATGCTCGGGGTAAACTATGCAGGGCAGCTCCAAACTGAGAAAGCTCAATCATGTGCCCATTGGCCTTTTAAAGATGGCCCCAGTGTCAGGGATCACGGAATATCCAGGGGCAGCTGGGTGATGGTGTGTACCTCCAGCCATGAAGGACACCATTTACAAAGCTGGAGAACAAATGCTCATCCAAAACTCTCCATCATCTGACCTCACACCAATATCACTTTTTCCCATCTTTCCTGGGAAGACCGGCTCATGTTACAGGATGTTATCGAAGTGTCTACATTTCAGTATTCTGCAACCTGGGAACACATCCTTCCATAACTGTCTCTCAGTCTTCCCATCTCTGTCTATACCCCAAACCCCTCCCATGTGGTGATATTTAAACTGATTCCCCGCCATCTCTCCCTGGGATGTGATGTTCACACCCACTGCACACTCTTGTCAGGGCAACAATGGGGATATGGAGCTGTAAATGGGTGGGAGCTGTACATCCTGTCACTTCCAGAACGGGCTGCAAGTTTCCCCACACTGGGCAGGGGTCTAATACAGTGTTACTGAGCATTGCACTGGGTTGGGGTACACAGCTCTATATTCTGGAAGGATAACTGCTCCTGGTTTACAGATCAATGCACTGGGGTGGTGTACACAGTCCTACATGCTGGGAGGGTAACTGCTCCTGGGTTACAGATTAATTCATGGGTGATCACTGCACATCCTGCTGTGCTGGGCAGACTATCTGCCGTTTATAGAGAATGCAATGATGTGGACAGTGCAGCTCCCCATGCTGGATGGATATGTAGCCTGTGCACAGTACATCATGTTGGTGGGGTGGATAGAGGTGGAAAGGTGATGGACAAGTCAAGGAGTCCCCCGGAACGTTCTATCCCTGACTTTCTATAACTGCCATTCCCCGGAACGTTCTGTCCCTGACATTGTTTGTGAACGGCCGGACGTCAGTAAATAGAACAAACGATAAGATCCCGCGTTCCAGGGAGAAGGAGACATTGTTCCGAAGGCCCCTGAGGCAGTCAAAGGGGTGAATACGTTTTCCCTGCGTTTACATTTCTCCACGACACCGGATCGACCACAATTCAGACCAAAATACAGGAATTCCCAAACTCCGTTTGTCTTCAGGAAACTAGGAGAGAATACTTCAGGACAGCAACGTTCCCACCCTCCGTATTAGGAACTGGGAAGGAGTGACCTGTGTCTGCTCTCGAGTGATCGAGTGTGTGGGAATGTTCTAGAAACCATCTGTCCTTATGGATGTGTCTCTGTGTGTTTGGGGAGGGAGGGTTTTTTGTCGTTTATGTCACATTTTTGTCAGTAATAACGACCTTCCCATTTGTTATTCCAGCTCCAATATTTTAATAAATCCCTGAATACAGGGACACATTTGAAAATCTCACTGGGTCCCCGATCAAACGGGTCCCTTTGCCTCCAGGCTGATGGATAATGGGTTTGTTTTCCTTCCTCACAGTTAACGTAGTGACCACCTACGTCCTGCTTTATAAAGATTGTGGATTGTCTCCATGTGTCAGACGTTATCTGGGGGCCATGGCAGCGGCGGATCTCCTGGTCATTATCCTCGACCTGATCCTGAGACACATTCCCATTGTTTACCGGGAACAGTTTTATTTCCTGTACTCCGTCCCCGTGTGTAATATCCACGCCGTCCTGATTTATGCAGCCACTGACTGCTCTGTCTGGTTCACAGTCACTTTCACCTTTGATCGGTTTGTGGCCATTTGTTGCCAGAAGCTGAAAAGTAAATATTGCAGTGAGAAAACGGCGGCTGTGGTTCTGGGAGCAGTGACTGTGCTGAGCTGTTTAAAGAACATTTCCTGGTATTTTATGCTCATGGCTTGGTATTCGCTGGGGAACAAACCCTGGTTTTGTGATGGAACAATCGCTGTTCGATCGTCCAGAGTCTGGGTCACAATCGAGTTCCTCCACCACATTCTAACCCCGTGTGTCCCATTTCTCCTGATTCTGCTGCTCAATGTTCTCACCATCAGACACATTTTAGTGACCAGCAGAGCACGCAGGAGACTCCACGCTCACACCAATGGGGACGCTCAGTCTGACACTGAAATGAAAAACCGAAAAAAATCCATCATTTTACTGTTTGTGATCTCGGCCAATTTCATCCTGTTATGGTCAACGTTCATGCTGTATTCTATATGGTACCGGATGGATTGGATTGTGGATACCCCTCTGTATCTCCATGAATTTGTGAAGGAATTGGGCTTCATGCTGCAGCTCCTCAGTTGCTGCACAAACACCGCGATTTATGCCGTGACCCAGACTAAGTTCAGGCAGCAGCTGAAGAATGTGCTGAAATATCCCTTCACCCAAATCCATCCATCCATCAAATTCCCTCATTAATCAATCCATCCGGGATTTTTTCATTTCAGTTCAGTGTTTCAGCGATGGAGCAGCCTGCCGCTATGGTAACAGACTGAGGGTAGCGCTGGTTTGTCCATACTTATCCCACAGGGGGGTTACAGGGAAAAATTTCAATGTTTCTCACAACTCAGGGGCCAATGAGAAAAGGCACCATCCCACTGACTGTATCCATCACTTCTATTTGTAACCAATAAAAATGTTGATTAAAGGTTGCCGAGCAGCAGAGTGACCGATGTTGTTGTGTGTCTTTGTGTTGGAGAAGCTGAGCTGGAGAGAGACAGACTCAGCCCCAAGTCCTGGTCCTCCCATTTCCTCTCTACCTCCTCAATTCTCTCCCTCTCTCTCATTTCCACCACATCTCCTCTTCATTCTCCCTCATCCCCCTCTCCCTCACACACACCCCAAAAACTGGTTTCTCCACCTGCCTCCATTCTTCCCTCTCCCCCTCCCCCTCACTCTCTCTCTCTCTGTTGCCGCCTCTGTCTCCCTTCTGCAATTCCATCTCTACCACATTGCCCCCCCCATCCCATATCCCATCCCCACCATCGCACACGCAGCCTCACCACCAACACCCCAGTCTCTGGGTCAGAGGGGAAGGGAAGGACCAGGGAGACAGTGTGTGGCAGATAGACAGGGAGGGAGGGAGAGAGATTCAGCCGAAGAGAAACGGAAGGAGATGGAGAGAGAGAGTCACCGAGGAAGCGGAATCGAGAGTGGGAGAAGGTGGAGAGAGAGTGAGGGGCAGGGAGAGAGAGGGGCAAGAGAGAGATCGGGTGAGGGAAAGAAAGAGAGACACACGGGAGGAGACAATGAGAGTGAGGGTTGGGAGAGAGAGTGGGCGAGAGAAAGGGTGAGACTGAGAGAGGGGTGAGGGAGGGGGCAAGAGAGAAAGGGAGAGAGAGAGAGATTGGACGAGAGAGAGAGATGGGATGAGAGACAGAGCGAGGGCGAGAGAGAGAAATCGTGATAGAGAGCAAGGGCAAGAAGGAGAGAGGAGTGTGTGGGGGTGGTCGAGAGAGAAGGGGCAGGAGAGAGAGAGGGTGAGAGCGAACGAGACAGAGCGAGAGGGAGGGAGACAGAAAATTGGTGAGAGAGAGAAGGAGAGAGTGGTCAAGGGAAAAATAGAGGAGGGTGAGAGAGAGAGAGAGACGGGCGAGAGAGAGCGACAAGGAGAGGGGTGACAGAGGGGAAGAGGTTGCGAGAGCGAGGGAGAGGGGATGAGAGACCGGGAATGAGGGAGAGAGTTTGTGAGAGAGACGGGGGGAGAGTGAGAGAGAGGCGGCTAGCGAGTGTCAGAGATGAGACAGGCGGGCGTGAAAGAGAGAGATAGAGAGACAGAGAGAAGGGGTAGAGAGAGAGAGGAGGCGGGAGTGGGAGGCAGGGTCGAGAGAGACAGAGAGAGAGGGAGAGCGAGAAAGAGAGAGAGAGATGAGAGAGGGCGACGGGGTTGAGAGTGGGTGCGAGAGCGAGAGTGAGATGGGATGAGAGCGCAAATGAGGGAGAGATGTGTCGAGAGAGAGAGGGCAAGAGTGATAGAGGGGAGTGAGAGATGGCGACAGGGAGAGGATGAAAGAGAGAGAAGCCATAATGAGAGAAAGAGTCGCAGATAGATGAAGAAAGGAGGTGAGCAAGGGGGAGAGAGTGTGCACGCGAGAGAAAGAGGGGGGCGAGAGAGAGAGAGGTCAAGATGGAGGGAGAGAGGGGGCACATACGAGAGAGAGTGCGAGAGAGAGAGGGAGAGAGATGGTCGAGAGAGAGGATTGATAGGGAGAGAGAAGGGGGCGGGATAGAGAGAGAGGGCTACAGAGAAAGAGGGGGGAGTGAGAGAGAGAGGCCGCGAGAGAGGGAGAGGGAGCGAGAGATAGGGGAGAGCGAGACGGAGAAATGGGGCAGGTGAGAGGTAGAGAGATGACAGAGAGAGAGAGGAGGCAAGAAACGGAGGGAAAGCCATATGAGACAAAAACAGAGAGACAGACAGAGACAGAGAAAGAGGGGTGAGAGAGGAAAAGAGGGTGCGAGAGTGATGATGCAAGAGTGAATGAAGAAGACAGTGTCGAGAGAGAGAGACAGACAGAGGGGCCAAAGAAAGCGAGTTGCGAGAGAGAGAGGGGCGAGAAAGAGAGAGAGAGGGAGGGGTTGGTAATAGACAGAGGGATAAAGAGAGAGGGGGAGAGCGCGAGAGAGGGAGAACGAGAGAGAGTGAGAGAGAACGAGGGAGAAAGAGAACGAAAGAGAACGAGAGAGAACAAGAGAGAGGGAGAAAGGTGCAAGAGAGAGGGAAAGAGGGGGCAGATACGAGAGAGAGTGAGAAAGCAAGAGAGAGGAGAGCGCGAGGGAGGGAGACAGGGAGACAGGGAGGGAGTGAGCGAAAAAGAGCAAGAAAGGGGCGAGAGAGGGGCGACAGAGAGAGCGAGAGGGAGAGAACGAGGGGGAGAGAGAGAGGGGAGAGAGAGGGAGAGAGAGAGGGAGAGAGAGAGAGGGGAGAGAGTGCGAGGGCGGAAATGGAGAGGGATACAGACAGAGAGCAAAAGCAAGTGAGGGAGGGAGAGCGAGAAACAGAGACAGGGAGAGCAAGAGAGAGGAGGGCAGAGCGAGAGATGGGGCAAGTTAAAGACAGAGGGATGAGAGAGAGGGGTGCGAGAGAGAGAGGAGATGAGGGAGGGAGGACTGAGAGAGATAGGGAGACAGAGGGCAACAGACAGACATAGAGAGAGATAGAGTCAGAGTGAGAGAGAAGAGGTGAGAGAGGGAGGGAGGACTGAGAGAGAGGAAGAGACAGACAGACAGACAGACAGACAGAGCACGAAAGAGCGAGCGAGCGAGAGAGAGAGTGAGATGAGCGAGAGAGGGGAGCAAGAGAGAGGGGGGGAGAGAGAGAGAAAGCATGAGAGAGGGTGAGAGTGCAAGAGAGAGAGAGGAAGAGTGAGAGGGAGATAGGAAGAGTAAGAGAGAGGATGCGAGCGTGGGAGGGGGACAGATAGAGGGATAGTGTGAGAGAGTGGGAGAGAGAGGGACAGCAAAAGAGAGGGGAGGGCAGGCGAACGAGAGACAGAGGGATGAAAGATAGGGGCACGAGAGAGACAGAGGAGGCAAGAGAGGGAGGGAGAGCTGAGAGAGACAGACAGACAGACAGTGTGACCGAGAGAGGTAATGAGAGGGGGTAGGAGATGGGACGATGGGGGGAGGGAGGGGGACGATGGGGGGAGAGATGGAGACGATGGGGGAGAGAGAGGGAACGATGGGGGAGAGAGAGGGGAAAGAGAGGGAGAGCGAGGAGACGATAGGGAGAGAGAGGGGACGATGGGGGGGTGAGAGAGGGGACGAGAGAGGAGAGGGGGAAAGAGTGGGGACGAGAGGGGGGAGGTAGGGGACGAGAGGGGGGAGAGAGGGGGAACGAGCGGGGACGAGAGAGGGGAGAGAGAGGGGATGAGATGGGGAGAGAGAGGGGACGAGAGAGGTGAGTGAGAGGCGACAGAGAGGTGACGAGATGGGTGGAATGAGGGGACGAGAGGAGGGAGAGAGGGGACGAGAGAGGGAGAGAGAGTGGGCGGGAGAGGGAGAGAGAGGGAACGAGAGAGGGAGAGAGAGGGGAAGAAAGAGGGGGAGAGAGATTATGAGGGGGGGTGAGGGGAAGAGAGGAGGGGAGAGAGGGGACAAGAGGAGAGAGAGGGGACGATGGGGGAGGGGGGTGAGAGGTTGGAGAGAGGGGGAAGAGAGACGGTAAGAGAGGTTGGACAAGAGGGGGAGAGAGAGGACGAGTGAGGAGAGAGAGGTGACGAGATAGGGAGAGAGAGGGGAGGGAGAGAGATGGGAGGAGAGAGAGAGAGAGAGGGCATGAGAGGGGAGAGGGGAGGACGGGGGTGAGAGAGAAGGGATGATAGAATGAGAGAGAGGGAACGATGGGGAAGAGAGAGGGGACGATGGGGGGAGAGAGAGGGGATGAGAGGGGGAGAGCGGTGATGAGAGAGGGAGAGAGAGTGGACGATGGGGGTAGAGAGAGGGGGAGACAGGGGGCAGAGAGGGGATGATGGGGAGAGAGGGGGGACGAGAGAGGGAGAGAGGGAGAGAGAGAAGGGAAGAGAGAGGTGAGAGGGAGGGGAGAGAGAGGGAGAGAGGGGAGAGAGGTGATGAGAAGAGGGAGTGAGGGGACGAGAGGGGGAGAGTGAGGAGACGACGGGGGAGGGAGGAGTGACAGGGAGATAGAGGGGGGAGAGACAGTGTAAGAGAGATGGGACAAGAGGGGGTGACAGAGAGGATGAGGGGGAGAGAGAGGGGTGAGAAAGATAGAGAGAGGGGCCGAGACAGGGAGTGGGGATGGGGGTGAGAGAGAAGGTACGAGAGGGGGTGAGAGAGGGGATGATTGGGAGAGAGATAGGGGAGAGAGAGGGAGAGAGGGGCGACGATGGGGGGAGAGAGATGGTGCCAGAGGGGGAGAGAGAGGGGACGAAAGGGGGGAGAGAGGGGTCTATGGGGGTAGAGGGGGAGAGAGAGGGAGAGAGAGGGGACCATGGTGGGGGGGGGGGGGAGAGAGACGGGACAAGAGAGGGGAGAGAGAGGGGAGAGAGAGGTGACGATGGGGGGAGAGAGAGGCGACGAGAGGGGGGAGAGAGGGGCAAGAGGGGGGGAGGTGGGGACGAAAGGGGGAGAGAGAGGGAAAGAGTGTGGACGAGAGGGGGGAGGTAGCGCACGACAGTGGGGGAGAGAGGGGACGAGAGAGAGAGAGGGGGTAAGAGCGGGGACAAGAGAGTGGAGAGAGAGGGGGGAGAGACGGGAAAGAGAGGGGATGAGAGGGGGAAAAGAGGGGACGAGAGAGGTGAGACAGAGGATCGAGAGAGGTGACGAGAGGGGCAGAATGAGGGGACGAGAGGGGGAAGAGAGGGGATGAGAGAGGGAGAGAGAGGAGATGATGGGGGAAAGACGGGAGTGAGAGGGGGAGAGAGGGGGAGAGAGAGGGTAAGAGAGGTGGGACAAGAGGGGAGAGAGAGAGGACGAGTGTAGAGAGAGATGGGACGAGAGAGGGAGAGAGGGGGATGGAGAGAGAGGGGAGGAGAGAGTGAGAGAGAGGGGAGGGAGAGAGAGGGGAGGAGAGAGGGAGAGAGAGGGGACAAGAGGGGAGAGACGGGGGATGGGGGTGAGAGAGAAAGGGACGATAGCGTGTGAGAGAGGGGATGATGGGGGTAGAGACAGGGGACGAGAGAGGGAGAAAGGCGGAGAGAGAGTGGACGAGAGAGGAGATAGGGAGGAGAGAGAGACGTAGAGAGGGGAAGAGAAAGGGGAGAGAGGTGATGAGAGGGGGATGTGAGGGGACGAGAGGGGGAGAGACGGGACGATGGGGGATAGGGGGGCAGTGAGGGGAGAGAGAGGGGCCAGAGAGAGAGGGCAAGAGAGGTGGGACAAGAGGGGCAGAGAGAGAGGACGAGGGTCGAGAGAGAAGGGACGAGACAGGGAAAGAGAGGGGAGGGGGAGAGTGGGGAGGAGAGAGGGAGAGAGGGGACGAGAGGGGAGGGGGGATGGGTGAGAGAGAAGGGACGATGGGGGGAGAGAGAGGGGACGAGAGAGGGAAAGAGAGGCGAGCTAGAGAGGGGAGGAGAGGGGAGAGGGACGATGGGGAGAGAGAGGGGATGATGGGGGCAGAGAGAAGGGACGAGAGGTGGAGAGTGGGGGACGATGGGGGTGACGGGGAGAGAGAGTGAGAGAGAGAGAGGGGGAGGGAGAGGTGAGGTGAGTGTGAGAGAGAGTGGACGAAAGAGAGGGAGAGAGGTGATGAGAGGGGGGAGCTAGGGGATGAGAGTATGGAGAAAGAGGGAACGAGAGAAGGAGAGAGAGGGGACGATGGGGGGAGAGTAGAGGACTGAGAGGCGGAGAGAGGGGGGGAAAGGGTAACAGAAGTGGGACAAGAGGGGGAGAGAAAGAGGACGAGGGTGGAGAGAGAAGGTTGACAGAGGGAGAGAGAGGGGAGGGAGAGAGGGGAGGAGAGAGGGCGAGAGAGGGGACGAGAGGGTAGAGAGTGGACGGGTGTGTTCGAGAAAGGATGATAGGGGAGAGAGAGGACGAGAGGGGAGAGAGAGGGGAGGAGAGGGGTAGAGAGAGTGGATGATGGGAAAGAGAGAAGGGATGAGAGGGGGAGAGAGGGGGGAAGATGGGGGTGATGGGGAGAGAGAAGGAGAGAGAGGGGATGAGAGGGGGTAAGAGCGGGGACGAGAGAGTGGAGAGAGAGGGGAGAGATGGGGAGAGAGAGGGGACGAGATAGGTAAGGCAGAGGGGTGAGAGAGATAACGAGAGGGGCAGAATGAGGGGACGACGGGGGGAGAGAGGGGACGAGAGAGGGAGAGAGAGAGGATGATGGAAGAGAGAGGGGAGTGAGGGGGAGAGAGGGGAGAGAGAGGTACAGAAAGGTGGGACAAGAGGGGGAGAGAGAGAGGACAAGTGTGGAGAGAGAGGGGACGATGCGGGAGGGGGGGAGTGAGCGTGGGAAGAGAGGGTAAGAGAGGTGGGACAAGAGGGGGAGAGAGAGAGGACGAGCGTGGAGGGAGATGGGACGAGAGACAGAGAGAGGGTTGAGGGAGAGAGAGGGGAGGAAAGAGGAGGAGAGAGGGGAGGGAGAGAGAGGGGAGGGAGAGAGAGGGGAGGAGAGAGGGAGAGAGAGGGGAGGGAGAGAGAGGGGAGGAGAGAGGGAGAGAGAATGGACGAGAGGGGAGGATGGGGATGGGGTGAGAGAGAAAGGTCGATGGGGGAGAGAGAGGGGTCAAGAGAGGGAGAAAGATGGGAGGATGGCAGAGAGAGAGGGGATGATGGGGGTAGAGAGAGTAGACGAGAGGTGGAGAGAGCAACGACGATGGGGGTGACGGGGAGAGAGAGGGAGACAGAGGAGACAAGAGAGGGAGAGAGAGAGTGGACGAGATAGAGAGGGGAAGAGAGAGGGGGAGAGAGGTGATGAGAGGGGGGAGCGAGGGGACGAGAGGTGGGAGAGAGAGGCGACGAGAGAAGGAGAGACAGGGGACGATGGGGGGAGAGTGGAGGAGAGAGAAGCGGAGAGAGGGGAGAGGGAGAGGATAACAGAAATGAGACAAGGGGGCAGAGAAAGAGGACGAGGGTGGAGAGAGAGGGTTGAGAGCGGGAGAGAGAGGGGAGGGAGAGAGTGGAGGAGAGAGGGAGAGAAAGGGACGAGAGGGGAGAGAGTGGACGGGTGTGGGAGAGATGGGACGATAGGGGGAGAGAGAGGGGACAAGACGGCGAGAGACAGGGGAGGAGAGGGGAGAGAGAGTGGATGATGGGGGAAGAGAGAGGGGATGTGGGGGGGAGAGCGGGGACGATTGGGGTGATGGGGAGAGAGAGGGAGAGAGAGGGGACGATGGGGGAGAGTGGGGGAGTGAGAGGGGAAGAGAGGGGGGAGAGAGAGGGTAAGAGAGGTGGGACAAGAGGGGGCGAGAGAGAGGACAAGGGTGGAGAGAGAGGGTCGAAAGAGGGAGAGAAAGCGGAGGGAAAGAGAGGGGAGGAGAGAGGGAGAGAGAGGGGACGGGTGTGAGAAAGAAGGGATGATGGGGGAGAGAGAGGGGAGAATGGGAGAGAGAGAAGGGATTATGGGGGGAGAGAGAGGGGACGAGAGGGGGAGAAAGAGGTGACATGAGGGGGAGAGAGGGGGACGAGAAAGAGAGAGAGAGAGGGGAAGAGAGGGGGGAGCAGGTGATGAGAGGGGGAGCTAGCGGACGAGAGAGGGAAGAGAGGGGACGAGAGAAGGAGAGAGAGGGGAGTGACAGTGGGAGAGAGAGGTGAGAGAGAGGGTAAGAGAGGTGGGACGGGGGGAGAGAGAGATGACGAGTGTGGAGGGAGAAGGGACGTTGGGGGGAGAGGGGGGAGTGAGATGGGGAGAGAGGGCGAAGAGAGAGGTTAAAAGAGGTGGGACAGGGGGAGAGAGAGAGGACGAGTGTGGAGGGAGAAGGGACGTTGGGGGGAGAGGGGGGAGTGAGATGGGGAGAGAGGGGGAAGAGAGAGGTTAAAAGAGGTGGGGCAGGGGGAGAGAGAGAGGACGAGTGTGGAGGGAGAGGGGACGTTGTGGGGAGAGGGGGGAGTGAGATGGGGAGAGAGGGGGAAGAGAGAGGGTAAGAGAGGTGGGACAAGAGGGGGATAGAGAGAGGATGAGTGTGGAGAGAGATGGGACGAGAGAGGGAGAGGGGGTGAATGGAGACAGAGGGGAGGAGAGAGGGGAGAGAGGGGTGGGAGAGAGAGTGGATGAGAGAGTGAGAGGGAGGGGGACAAGCGTGGAGAGAGGGGGGATGGGGGTGAGAGTGAAAGGACGGTAGGGGGTGAGAGAGGGGACGATGGGGAGGAGAGAAGGGCGATGGGGGGAGAGAGAAGGCATTAGATGGGGAGAGAGGTGATGAGAGAGAGAGAGGGGGAAGAGAGGGTGGAGCAGGTGATGAGAGGGGGAGCTAGCGGCCGAGAGGGGGAAAGAGAGGGGACGAGAGAAGGAGAGAGAGGGGAGGAAGCGAGAGGGGAGGAGAGAGTGAGAGCTAGGGGAGAGAGAGGGGACGGGGAGAGAGAGAAGGGACGAGCGGGGGAGAGAGGTGATAAGAGGGGGAGCGAGGGGACGACAGGGGGAGAGAGGGGACTAATGAGTGAGAGACAGGGGACAGAGGGGGAGAGAGAGGGGCGATGTGGGGAGAGAGAGGGGAGAGGGTGTGGAGAGTGAGGGGAGAGAGAGGGAGAGAGAGGGGAGAGAGAGTGAGAGAGAGGAGCCAATGGGGGGAGAGAGAGGGAGAGAGAGGGGACGACTGGGGGAAAGAGAGGCCACGATGGGAAGAGAGAGTGTACGATAGAGGGTGAGAGAGCGTCGAGAGAGGGGTGAGAGAGAGGACGATGTGTGAGAGCGAGGGCATGATGGGGGAGAGAGAAGGTACGAGAGAAGTGGAGAGAGGGGACGAAAGGGTGAGAGAGAGGGGACGATGGGGCGAGAGAGAGTGAGAGAGAGGGGACGAGAGAGGGAGAGAGGGGAGAGAGAGGGAGAGGGCGACGATGGGTGGGGGAGAGAGGGGACAAGAGAGGGAGAGAGAGGGGAGAGAGAGGGAGAGAGGAGGGACGATGGGAGGAAAGTGAGGGAACGAGAGAGGGAGAGAGAGGGTGGGGGGGACGATGGGGGACAGAGAGGGGACGAGGGAGGGGACGAGAGAAGGAGAGAGAGGGGATGATCGGGGTAGATAGAAGGGAGAGAGGGAGAGAGAGAGGACGATGGAGGAGACACAGAGGAGACAGAGGGGAGGGAGAGAGAGAGGGAGAGAGAGTGGACAATGTGGAGAGAGAGGGGAGAGAGAGGTGAGAGAGAGGGAGAGAGAGGGGAGGATGGGGGAGAGAGAGAGAGGTAGAGGGAGGGAGAAAGAGTGGAGGATGGGGAGAGAATGAGGACAATGGTGAGAGAGAGTGGCGAGAGAGAGTGTGGGCGATAGAGAGAGTGGGTAAGAGAGAGAGTGAAGGCGAGAGATAGTGGGCGAGAGAGAGAGGTCAGAGGGAGATAGTGGGTGAGAGTGAGAGAGTGGGCAAGAGGGAGTGGGCGAGAGAGAGTGTGGACGAGAGGGAGACTGGGAAAAAGAGAGAGTAGGTGCGAGAGTGGGCGAGAGAGAGAAAGAGTGGACGAGATAGCGTGGGCGAGAGAGAAAGTGGGCAAGAGAGTGTGTGGGCAAGAGTGAGAGGGGTGGAGAGGGACAGAGTGGGTGAGAGAGAGTTTGGACGAGAGAGAGTATTGGACAGCGAGAGAGTGGGCGAGAGTGAGAGAGTGGGCGAAAGACAGAGTGGGCGAGAGAGAGAGAGCGGGCGAGAGAGAGTGGGTGACAGAGAGTGTGGGCGAGGCAGAGAGTGGGTCAGAGTGACACTGGGTCAAAGAGAGTGGGTGAGGGAGAGTGGGCGAGAGTGTGACTGGGCGAGAACCAGAAATTGGGTGAGTGAGAGTGTGGGAGAGAGTGAGAGAGTGGGCGAGAGAGGGTGGGCGAGAGAGAGAGTGGACGAGAGAGGGTGTGGGCGATAGTGAAGGGGACAGAGGGGCATAGTGGGCGAGAGAGAGTGTGGGCAAGGGAGAGTGTGGGCGAGAGTGAGAGAGTGGGCGATAGAGAGAGTGGTCGAGAGAGAGAGCGGGCAAGAGAGAGAGTGGGCGAGAGAGAATGTGGGCGAGAGAGAGTGTGGGCGAGACAGAGAGTGGGTGAGAGTGAGACTGGGCCAAAGAGAGAGTGGGTTAGAGAGAGTGGGCGGGAGTGTGACTGGGGGAGAGTGAGAGAGTGGGCGAGAGAGAGTGGGAGAGAGTGAGAGAGTGGGCGAGAGAGAGTGAGAGAGTGAGAGAATGGGTGTGAGAGAGAGTGGGTGAGGGAGAGTGTGGGCGAGAGAAGGTTTGTGAGAGAGAGAGTGAGGGCAAGAGAGAGAGAGGGATGAGAGACAGAGTGGGCGAGAGAAAGAGTGTGAGTGCGAAAGTGAGAGTGGGTGAGAGAAAGAGTGGGAGTGAGAGAGTGGGGTGAGAGAGACAGAGTGGGCGATAGTGTGAGTGGGCGAGAGTCGGTGAGAGAGAGTGGCGAGAGAGAGAGAGTGGGCGATAGAGAGATAGGGAGTAAGAGAATGTGGGCAAGGGAGATAGAGGGCGAGAGAGAGAGAGTTCGTGAGAGTGAAACTGGGCGAGTTAGGAGTTGGTGAGAGACAGAGTGGGAGAGAGACAGAGTGGGCAATAGAGACAGAGTGGGAGAGAGGGTGAGAGGGCTAGCGTCGGTGAGCGAGAGTGGCGAGAGAGAGAGTGAGCGAGAGAGACAGAGTGGGCGAGAGTGTGAGGAGGCGAGAGTCGGTGAGAGAGAGTGGCGAGAAAGGAGTGTGGGCGAGAGAGTGGGTGGACGAGAGAGAGAGAGGGCGAAGGAGAGTGGGCGAGAGAGGGAGAATGGCTGAGAGAGTGAGAGTGGGAGAAAGTGAGAGATGAGGTGAGAGACAGAAAGTGCGTGAGCGGGTGTGAGCGAGAGAGAGTGGGGGAGACAGTGAGAGAGAGGGGGCAGCGGGAGAGAGTGTGCGACAGTGAGAGAGTGGGTGAGATTGAGAGAGTAGGTGAGAGATAGAGTTGTGGGAGAGAGAGTGGGTAAGAGAGAGATTGGGATAGAGAAAATGGGTGGGAGAGAGAGAGTGGGCAAGAGAGAGAGTGTGGAAGAGAGTGAGAGAGTTGGCGAGAGAGACCGTGGGCGAGAGAGAGTGTGGGCGAGAGAGTGGGTGGGCGAGAGAGAGTGTGGGCGAGAGAGAGAGTGGGCGAGAGAGAGTGGGCGAGAGAGAGTGTGGGCGAGAGAGAGAGTGGGTGAGAGAGAGAGTGGGCGAGAGAGAGAGATTGGCGGAGAGAGAGAGAGGGCGAGGGAGAGTGGGCGAGAGAGGGAGAATGGCTGAGAGAGTGAGAGTGGGCGAAAGTGAGAGATTGGGCGAGAGAGAGAATGGGCGTGAGCGGGTGTGAGCGAGAGAGAGTGGGGAGAGAGTGAGAGAGGGGGCAGAGGGAGAGAGTGGGCGACAGTGAGACAGTGGGCGAGAGCTTGAGTGGGTGTGAGATGAGTGTGCGAGAGTGAGAGATTGGGCATGAGAGAGTGGGCGAGAGTGAGAGAGTGAGCGAGAGAGAGAGTGGGTGAGATTGAGAGAGTATGTGAGAGAGAGTGTGGAGGGAGAGAGAGTGGGTGGGAGAGAGAAAGTGGGAGAGAGAGAGGGTGGGAGAGAGAGAGTGGGCAAGAGAGAGAGTGGGAGAGAGTGAGAGAGTGGGTGAGAGCGAGAATGGGCGAGAGAGAGCTTGGGCAAGAGAGAGAGTGGGAGAGAGTGAGAGACTGGGCAAGATAGAGAGAGTGGGCGAGAGTGAAAGTGGGCGATAGAGAGAGAGTGTGGTGGACAGAGAGAACGAGCGAGAGAGAGACGAAGTGAGAGAGAGAGAATGGGCGAGAGAGAGAGAGTGGGTAAGAGAGAGACAGTGGGCGAGAGTGAGAGAGTTGACGAGAGTGAGAGTGGGCAAGAGTGAGACTGGGAGAGAGTGAGACAGGGGTCAGAAGGAGAGAGTGGGCGAGAGTGAGAGAGGGGGCAGAGGGAGAGAGTGGGCAAGATAGAGAGTGGGTGTGAGAGAGAGTGGGTGAGAGAGAGTGGGAGCGAGTGAGAGTGGGCGAGAGTGAGGGGACAGAGGTGAGTGGGCGAGTGAGAGTGGGGCAAGAGAGTGTGTGTGAGGGAGAGACAGTGGGAGAGAGTGAGAGAATGGGCAAGAGAGAGAGAGAGTGGGCGAGAGAGAAACAGTGGACAAGAGTGACAGAGTGGGCGAGAGAGAGAGTGAGATAGTGAGAGAGTGTGTGTGAGAGAGAGTGGGCGAGGAAGAGTGTTGGAGAGAGAGAGTGTGGGTGAGAGAGAGAGTGGGTGTGAGATAGAGTGGGACGAGTGAGAATGGGCGAGAGTGAGGTGGCAGAGGTTGAGTGGGTGAGAGAGAGTAGGCGAGAGAGTGGCGGTGGGAGAGAGACAGTGGGCGAGAGTGAGAGAGTGAGCAAGAGTGAGACAGTGGGTGAGTGTGAGAGAGTGCGCGAGAGTGAGAGAGTGGGCAAGTGACAGACAGTGAGCGAGAGAGAGCTTGTGTGAGAGAGACAGTGGGCGAGAGAGAGAGTGAGTGAGAGTGAGAGAGTGGGTGAGAGAGAGTGTGGGCGAGAGAGATGGTGGGCAAGAGAGAGAGTGGGAGAGAGAGAGTGAGGGTGAGAGAGAGTGTGGGCGATGGAGAGAGTGTGGGCGAATGAGAGAGTACGCGACAGAGACTGTGGGCGATAGTTAAAGAGGGGGAACATTGAGATAGAGGGCGAAAGTGTGGGCGGGAGGGAGAGTGGGCGAGAGAAAGAGTGGGCGAGAGAAAGTGGGCGAGAGGGAGAGTAGGTGAGAGAGAGAGTGGGCGAGAGAGAGTGGACGAGAGAGAGATTGGGAGAGAGAGAGAGGGCGAGGGAGAGTGGGCGAGAGAGGGAGAATGGCTGAGAGAGTGTGAGTGGGCGAAAGTGAGAGATTGTGCGAGAGAGAGAATGGGCGTGAGAAGGTGTTAGCGAGAGAGAGTGGGGGAGAGAGTGAGAGGGGGCAGAGGGAGAGAGTGGGCGACAGAGAGAGTGGGCGAGACCTTGAGTGGGTGTGAGATGAGTGTGCGAGAGTGAGAGATTGGGCGTGAGAGGGAGTGGGTGAGGTTGAGAGAGTGGGCGAGAGAGAGAGTGGGTGAGATTGAGAGAGTAGGTGAGAGAGAGAGTGGAGGGAGTGAGAGTGGGTGAGAGAGAGATTGGGCGAGAGAGAGTGGGTGGGAGAGAGAAAGTGGGCAAGCGAGAGAGTGGGTGGGCGAGAGAGAGCTTGGGCAAGAGAGTGTGGGAGAGAGTGAGAGAGTGGGAGAGAGCGAGAGTGGGCGAGAGAGAGCTTGGGCAAGAGAGAGAGTGGGAGAGAGTGAGAGATTGGGCAAGATAGAGAGAGTGGGCGAGAGTGAAAGTGGGCGATAGAGAGAGAGTGTGGTGGACAGAGAGAGTGGGTGTGAGCGAGAGTGGAGGAGAGAGAGAGAGAGTGGGCAAGAGAGAGAGGGCGAGAGAGAGAGAGCGAGAGAGAGACGCAGTGAGAGAGAGAATGGGCAAGAGAGAGAGAGAGTGGGTGAGAGAGAGAGACAGTGGGCGAGAGTGAGAGAGTTGACGAGAGTGAGAGTGGGCGACAGTGAGACTGGGAGAGAGTGAGACAGTGGGAGAGAGTGAGAGAATGGGCAAGAGAGAGAGAGTGGGCGAGAGAGAAACAGTGAACAAGAGTGAGAGAGTGGGCAAGAGAGAGAGTGAGATAGTGGGCAAGAGAGAGTGTGGGCGAGAGCGAGTGAGAGAGTGGGTGTGAGAGAGAGTGGGCGAGGAAGAGTGTTGGCGAGAGAGAGTGTGGATGAGAGAGAGAGTGGGTGTGAGATAGAGTGGAACGAGTGAGATTGTGCGAGAGTGAGGGGGCAGAGGTTGACAGGGTGAGAGAGAGTGGGCGAGAGAGTAGGGTTGGGAGAAAGACAGTGGGCGAGAGTGAGAGAGTGGGCAAGAGTGAGAGAGTGGGTGAGTGTGAGAGAGTGGGCGAGAGTGAGAGAGTGGGCAAGTGACAGAGAGTGAGCGAGAGAGAGTGGGTGAGAGAGACAGTGGGCGAGAGAGAGAGTGAGTGAGAGTGAGAGAGTGGGTGAGAGAGAGTGTGGGCGAGAGAGATGGTGGGCAAGAGAGAGAGTGGGAGAGAGAGAGTGAGGGTGAGAGAGATTGTGGGCGATGGAGAGAGTGAGTGAGAGTGAGAGAGTGGGTGAGAGAGAGTGTGGGCGAGAGAGATGGTGGGCAAGAGAGAGAGTGGGAGAGAGAGTGAGTGTGAGAGAGATTGTGGGCGATGGAGAGAGTGTGGGCGATAGAGAGAGTACGCGAGAGAGACTGTGGGCGATAGTTAAAGAGGGGACAGATTGAGATAGAGGGCGAAAGTGTGGGCGGGAGGGAGAGTGGGCGAGAGAAAGAGTGGGCGAGAGAAAGTGGGCGAGAGAGTGTGTGGGCGAGAGAGAGAGAGTGGGCGAGAGAGAGAGTGGAGGGAGAGAGAGTGGGTGAGAGAGAGATTGGGCGAGAGAGAGTGGGTGGGAGAGAGAAAGTGGGCAAGCGAGAGAGTGGGTGGGTGAGAGAGAGATTGGGCAAGAGTGAGTGGAAGAAAATGAGAGAGTGGGAGAGAGCGAGAGTGGGCGAGAGAGAGCTTGGGCAAGAGAGAGAGTGGGAGAGAGTGAGAGACTGGGCAAGATAGACAGAGTGGGCGAGAGTGAAAGTGGGCGATAGAGAGAGAGTGTGTTGGACAGAGAGAGTGGGTGTGAGAGAGAGTGGAGGAGAGAGAGAGAGAATGGGCAAGAGAGAGAGGGCGAGAGAGAGAGAGAGCGAGAGAGAGACGCAGTGAGAGAGAGAATGGGCAAGAGAGAGAGAGAGTGGGTGAGAGAGAGACAGTGGGCGAGAGTGAGAGAGTTGACGAGAGTGAGAGTGGGCGAGAGTGAGACTGGGAGAGAGTGAGACAGGGGTCAGAGGGAGAGAGTGGGCGAGAGTGAGACAGGGGGCAGAGGGAGAGAGTGGGCAAGATACAGAGTGGGTGTGAGAGAGAGTGGGTGAGAGATAGAGTGGGAGCGAGTGAGAGTGGGCGAGAGAGTGTGTGTGAGAGAGAGACAGTGAGAGAGTGTGAGAGAATGGGCAAGAGAGAGAGAGTGGGCGAGAGAGAAACAGTGGTCAAGAGTGAGAGACTGGGCAAGAGAGAGAGTGAGATAGTAGGCAAGAGAGAGAAGGGGCGAGAGAGAGAGACTGGGCAAGAGAGAGAGAGAGGGCGAGAGATGGAGACAGTGGGCGAGAGTGATAGAGTGAGTGAGAGTGAAAGAGTGGGCGAGAGTGAGAGTAGGCGAGAGTGAGGGAGGACGATAGAGAGAGTGGGGGAGAGAGAGAGTGGCTCCGAGAGAGAGAGGGCGAGAGAGAGAATAAGTGGCCAAGAGAGAGATTGGGCCAGAGACAGAGAGAGCACGAGGGAGAGAGACTGGTGAGAGTGAGAGAGTGGGCAAGAGTGAGAGACTGGGAGAGAGAGAGAGACAGTCGGCGAGAGTGAGAGAGTGGGCGAGAGTGAGAGACGGGGCAGAGGGAGAGAGTGATGGGGCAGAGGGTGAGGGGGAACGAGAGAGTGGGCGAGAGAGAGTGGGGGCGAGAGAGTGTGTGTGAGAAAGAAACAGTGGGCGAGAGTGAGAGAGTGGGCAAGAGAGAGAGTGAGAGGGGGCAGAGGGAGAGAGTGGGTGACAGTGAGAAAGTGGGCGATAGAGAGAGTGGGCGAGAGTAAGAGAGGGGGCAGAGGGAGAGAGTGGGCTAGCGAGAAAGTGGGTGTAAGAGGGAGTGGGTGAGAGAGAGAGGGAGCGAGTGAGAGTGGGCGAGGGAGAGTGGGCGAGAGTGGGGTAAGAGAGAGTGGGTGAGAGAAAGAGTGGGAGTGAGAGTGTGGGGTGAGAGCGAGTGGGTGAGAGAGAGGGAGTGGGAGAGAGAGAGATTGGGTGTGAGAGAGTGTGGGCAAGGGAGATAGTGGGCGAGAGAGAGAGAGTGGGCGAGAGCAAGTGTGGGCGAGAGAGAGTGCACGAGAGAGTGAGAGAAGGGGCAGAGGAAGATAGTGCGTGAGAGAGAGTGTGGACGAGAGAGAGACAGAGGAAGAGAGAGAGTAGGCGATAGAAAGACTGGGCGAAAGATAGAATGGGTGAGAGAGAGAGTGAGGGTGAGAGAGAGAGTGGGTGAGAGAGAGTGTGGGCGAGAGAGAAGTTGGGAGTGAGAGAGAGTGGGCGAGAGAGAGTGGGCGAGAGTGAGAGACTGGGCAAGAGAGAGAGTGGGCGAGAGAGTGAGTGGTCGAGAGAGAGGGGATGAGGAAGAGAGGGGTGTGAGAGAGAGAGGGCCTGAGAGAGGGGATGAGGAAGAGAGGGGTGTGAGAAAGAGGGAGGGGGTGACAGAGAGTGAGGAGAGGGGGAGAGATGAGGAGAGGTGGACGAGAGGGGGAGAGGTAGGGGACGCGAGAGGGGGACGAGAGAGGGGATGAGAGAGAGGGAGAGAGAGTGGGAGAGACAGGGTACGAGAGGGGAGATGAGACGGGGTGAGGGAGATGGGACAATGAGGTGCTTAAAGGGGGAGCAAGAGAGATTGGGCGTGAGAGAGTGGGCGAGAGTGAGAGAGTGGGCGAGAGAGAGAGTGGGTGAGATTGAGAGAGTAGGTGAGAGAGAGAGTGGGTGGGAGAGAGAAAGTGTGCGAGAGAGAGAGTGGGCGAGAGAGAGCTTGGGCAAGAGAGAGTGGGAGAGAGTGAGAGAGTGGGCGAGAGCGAGAGTGGGCGAGAGAGAGCTTGGGCAAGAGAGAGAGAGTGGGAGAGAGTGAGAGACTGGGCAAGATAGAGAGAGTGGGCGAGAGTGAAAGTGGGCGATAAAGAGGGGGCAGATTGAGATAGAGGGCGAAAGTGTGGGTGGGAGAGAGAGTGGGCGAGAGAGGGTGGGCGAGAGAGGGAGTGGGCGTGAGTGAGAGAGTGGGAGAGAGTGAGAGAGTGGGCGATACAAAGTGGGTGAGAGTGAGACTGGGCCAAATAGAGAGTTGGTGAGAGAGAGGGCGAGAGTGTGACTGGGCGAGAGTGAGAGAGTGGGCGAGAGGGAGTTGGCGAGAGAGAGAGTGGGAGACAGTGAGAGATTGGGCGAGAGAGAGAGTGGGCGCGAGAGAGAATGGGCACGAGAGAGAGTGTGGGCAAGAGTGTGACTGAGCGAAAGACAGAGAGTGGGCGAGAGAGAGTGGACGAGCGGGAGAGTGGGAGAGAGAGTGGGCAAGATTGAGAGAGTGGGCAGGAGTGAGAGTGGGCGAGAGTGAGAGAGTGGGCAAGACTGAGAGAGTGGGCGAGAGAGAGAGAGTGGGCGAGAGACATAGAGTGGGCGAGAGAGAGAGTGGGTGAGAGAGACAGTGGATGAGAGAGAGAGTGAGTGAGAGTGAGAGTGTGGGCGAGAGAGAGTGTGGGCGAGAGAGATGGTGGGCGGGAGAGAGAGTGGGAGAGAGAGAGTGTGGGTAAGAGAGAGTGGGCGAGAGAGTGTGAGCGACAGAGAGAGTATGCGAGAGAGAGTGGGGGTGAGAGAGAATGAGCGAGAGAGAGTGGGCGAGAGAAAGAGTGGGAGTGAGAGAGGGGGCAGATGGAGACAGTGGGCGGGAGAGAGACAGTGGGTAAGAGAGAGTGTACGCGAGAGAGAGGTTGTGGGCGACAGAGAGAGTACGTGAGAGAGACTGTAGGTGAGAGTTAGAGAGGGGGCAGAGGGAGATAGAGGGCGAAAGTGAGAGAGTGGGCGAGAGAGTGTGGGCGAGAGAGAGTGTGGGTGAGAGAGTGTGGGCGAGAGAGAGAGAGTGGGCGAGAGAGAGTGGGAGAGAGCGAGAGTGGGCGAGAGAGAGCTTGGGCAAGAGAGTGAGAGTGGGCGAGAGTGAGAGAGTGGGCAAGAGTGAGAGAGTGGGCGAGAGAGAGAGAGTGGGCAAGAGTGAGAGAGTGGGCGAGAGAGAGAGAGTGGGCAAGAGTGAGAGAGTGGGCGAGAGAGAGAGAGTGTGCGAGAGACATAGAGTGGGCGAGAAAGAGAGTGGGTGAGAGAGACAGTGGATGAGAGAGAGAGTGAGTGAGAGTGAGAGTGTGGGCGAGAGAGATGGTGGGTGGGAGAGAGAGTGGGAGAGAGAGAGTGGGGGTAAGAGAGAGTGTGCGAGAGAGTGCGAGCAACAGACAGAGTATGCGAGAGAGAGTGGCGGGGTGAGAGAGAATGAGCGAGAGAGAGTGGGCGAGAGAAAGAGTGGGAGTGAGAGAGGGGGCAAATGGAGACAGTGGGCGGGAGAGAGACAGTGGGTAAGAGAGAGTGTACGCGAGAGAGAGGTTGTGGGCGACAGAGAGAGTACGTGAGAGAGACTGTGGGTGAGAGTTAGAGAGGGGGCAGAGGGAGATAGAGGGCGAAAGTGAGAGAGTGGGCGAGAGAGAGTGTGGGCGAGAGAGAGTGTGGGTGAGAGAGTGTGGGCGAGAGAGAGAGTGGGCGAGAGAGAGTGGGCGAGAGAGAGTGTGGGCGAGAGAGAGTGTGGGTGAGAGAGAGACTGGGCGAGAGAGAGTATGGGCGAGAGAGAGAGAGTGGGCGAGAGAGAAGGTGGGCGAGAGAGAGAGTGGGCAAAAGAGAGAGTGGGCGAGAGTGAGAGAGTGGGCGAGAGAGAAGGTGGGTGAGAGAGAATGCGGGTTAGAGAGACTGGGCGAAAGAGAGAGTGGGCGAGAGAGAGTTTGGGCGAGAGAGAGAGGGGGTGAGAGAGAGGGGTGAGAGTAAGAGTGGGGTTGAGAGACAGTGGGCGAGAGAGTGTGAGAGAGAGAGAGAGGTGAGAGAGTGGGCGAGAGAGTGTGGGCGACAGAGAGAGTGGGGGTAGGGAGAGTGAGGATGAGAGAGAAAGAATGTGTGGGCAATAGAGAATACACTCGAGAGAGACTGTACTCGAGAGAGAGTGTGGGCTACAGCGAGTGTATGCGAGGGAGAGTGTGGGCGAAAGTGAGAGAGGGGGCAGAGGGAGATATTTCGCAAGAGAAAGTGTGGGCGATAGAGAGGGTGGGCGAGAAATAGAGTTGGCGAGAAAGATTGAGTGGGAGAGAGGGAGAGTGGGCGAGAGAGATCGGCGAGAGAGAGTGTGTGAGAGAGAGCGGGCGAGAGAGAGTGTGGGCAAGAGAGTGAGAGAGAGAGAGTGGACGAGAGAGATAGTGGGCGAGAGAGAGAGCGGGTGAGAGAGAGAGTATGGGTAAGAGAGAGATGGGCAAGAGAGTGAGTGAGCGAGAGTCGGTGAGAGAGAGAGCGTGGGCCAGATAGAGTGTCCGAGAGAGAGTGGGCGAGAGAGAGTGGTCGACAGAAAGATTGGGAGTGAGAGAGTGGGTGTGAAAGAGAGTGGGCGAGAGAGAGAGTGGGCGAGGGAGAGTGTACGCGAGAGAGTGTATGGGCGATAGTGAGAGAGGGGGCAGAGAGAGATAGTTGGCGAGAGAGAGTGTGGGCGAGAGAGAGGTTGGGCGAGAGACAGAGTGGGCGAGAGAGAGAGAGGGTGAGGGAAAGTGGGCGAGAGAGATGGTGGGTGAGAGAGAGTGGGCGAGAGAGAGGGAGGACGAATGATGGAGGGAGGGGGAGAGAGGGGGAGAGAGAGGGTAGAGAGAGGGAGAGAGAGGGGACGATGGGAGGGGAGAGAGGGAACGAGAGAAGGAGAGAGAGATGACGATGGGGAGAGACGGGGTCGATGTAGGAGAGAGAGGGGAGTGAGAGGGAGAGGTGAGGGGACGATGTGGAAGAGAGATGCGACGATGGGGGGAGAGGAGGGGAGAATGAGGGAGTGAGGGGCAGAGAGAGGGCGAGAGAGGGGACGAATGAGGGAGAGAGGGGATAGCGAGGGAGAGAGAGGAGACGATGGGGGAGAGAAAGTGGATGAGAGAGGGAGAGAGAGGGGACAATGGGGTAGAGAGAGGACGATGGGGAGATGGAGGAGACGAATGAGGGATTGAGTGGGGAAGAGAGAGAGAGAGAGAGAGAGAGGACGATGTGAGGAGAGAGAGGGGACGAGAGAGGAAGACAGAGGGGAGTATGGGGGAGAGAGAAGGGACGATGGGGGAGAGAGAGGGGACGACGCCGGGAGAGGGGGAGAAATAGGGTGAGAGAGGGGACGAGAGAGGGAGAGAGGGGAGGATGGGGGAGATAGAGGGGACGAATGAGGGATTGAGTGGGGAAGAGAGAGGGAGAGAGATGATGTGGGGAGAGAGAATGGACGGGAGAGGGAGTCAGTAGGGAGGATGGGGGACAGAGAGGGTTCGATGGGGGAGAGAGAGGGGACGATGGGGAGAGGGGGAGTAAGAGGGTGAGAGAGGCTACGATGGGGGGTGAGAGAGGGGACGATGGGGGGTGAGAGAGGGCACGAGAGGGGGAAAGAGAGGGGACAATGGAGGAGAGAGGGGGACGGGAGGGAGAGAGAGGGGATGATGGGGGGAGAGAGATAGAGAGAGAGGGATAGAGAGTAGAGACAGTGGGAGAGAGAGGAGAGAGAGGGGGAGAGAGAAGATGAATGAGGAATAGAGAGGGGAGAATGGGGGCGAGAGAGGGAGAGGGAGGGGGAGAGAGCGGGGATGAGAGAGGGAGTGAAAGAGGGGATGATGAAGGAGAGAGAAGGGCCGATGGGGAGAGAGAGAGGGGCTGATGAGGGGAGAGGAGGAGAGAGAGGGTGAGAGAGGGGACGAGAGAGGCAGAGAGAGGGGACGAAGTGGAGAGACAGGGGACGAGAGAGGGAGAGAGAGGGGACAATGGGGTAGAGAGAGGACGATGGGGGAGATAGAGGGAACGAATGAGGGATTGAGTGGGGAAGAGAGAGGGAGAGAGAGGATGATGTGGAGTGAGAGAGGGGATGAGAGAGGGAGACAGAGGGGAGCATGGGGGAGAGAGAAGGGACGATGGGGGTTGAGAGAGGGGACGATGGGGGGATGAGAGAGGGGACGAGAGGTGGTGAGAGAGGGGACATGGACGAGAGAGGGGACGATGGGGGGACAGAGAGAGAGAGGGAGAGAGAGGAGAGAGAGGGGGAGAAAGAGGGGACGGTGGGGTAGAGAGAGGGGATGATGGAAGGTCTTTTGCCCGAAACGTTGATTTTGCTGCTCGTTGGATGCTGCCTGAACTGCTGTGCTCTTCCAGCACCACTAATCCAGTATTTGATTTTCAGCATCTGCAGTCATTGTTTTTACCACCATGATGGGGGAGAGACAGGGGAGGAGAGTGGGGGAGAGAGAGAAGGGACGAGAGAAGGAGAGAGAGGGAGAGAAAGGGGACAATACGGGGAGAGAGAGGAGACGGTGGTGAGAGAATGAGAGAGCGGGGGAGAGTGCGGGAATGAGAGAGGGAGAGAGGGAGGGGACGATGGGGGAGATAGAGGGGTCGAGAGAGCCACAGAGAGTACGATGAGAGAGAAAGAGGGGAGGATGGGGGAGAGAGGGGAAGATGGGGGAGAGAGAGGGGGGACAATAGAGGGAGAGAGAGGGGACGAGAGAGGGACGGAAGGGATGAGAGGAGGAGAGAGAGGGGATAAGAGAGAAAGAGTAGAGAGTGAGGGGGTGAGAGAGATGCGGAGAGAGAGATCGTGGGAGAGAGAGAGTGGGGGGTTAGAGAGTGTGGGCAAGATAGGGAATGGGGGAAGAGAGTGGAGGTGAGGGTGTGAGAGAAATAGGTGGAGAGAGAGAGGGGTGAGAGAGAGAGGGTAGAGAGTGAGGGGTGAGAGAGATGGGGAGAGAGATAGTGGGAGAGAGAGTGGGGGTGAGAGAGAGTGGGCAGGAGAGAGAGTGCTGGTGAGAGAGATTGGGCGCGAGAGAGAGTGGGGGTGAGAGAGTCGGCTAGATAGGGAATGGGGGAAGAGAGTGGAGGTGAGAGAGTGAGGGGGTGAGAGAAAGAGGGGGAGAGAGAGAGAGAGGGGTGAGAGAAAGGGTAGAGAGTGAGGGGGTGAGAGAGATATGGGGAGAGAGAGGGGAGAGAGAGTGGGGGGCGAGAGAAAGAGGGAGAGGGAGAGAAAGGGGACGAGAGAGGGGGACGAGAGAGGGGACGAGAGAAGGGATGATAGAGAGAGAGGATGGGGAGCGAGAGGGAACGAGAGGGGATATGAGACGGGAAGGGAGAGGGGACAATAAGGGGGAGAAAGGGGAGCAAGAAAGGGGGGAGGTGGCGAAAGATAGAGGAGATGAGCAAAAGAGGGAGAGAATGACAGAGGAAGCGCAAGAGAGAGATAGCAAGAGCGAGAGAGCGCGAGTGAGGGGGATAAGTGAGAGAGAGGAGTAAGCGACAGAGGGTGCAAGTGAGAACAAAGGGCTGGAGAGAGTGAGGGTGGTGCAGGTGAGAGTGAGAGAGAGTGGGCGAGAGAGAGTGTACGCGAGAGAGAGTGTGGGTGGCAGTGAGAGGGGGGCAGAGGGAGATAGTGGGAGACAGTGAGAGAATGGGCAAGGGAGAGTGGGAGAGCGGGCGAGAGAGAGCGTGGGCAAGAGAGAGAGTGGACAAGAGATAGAGAGCGGGCGATAGAGAGAGCGGGTGGGAGAGAGAGTGGGCGAGAGAGAGAGTGGGTGAGGGAGAGTGGGCGGGAGAGCGAGAGTTTACGAGGGAGAGTGTGGGTGAGAAAGAGTGGGCGACAGAGAGTGGGCGGGAGAGAGAGTGGGCGAGAGAGAGTGTGGGTGAGAAAGAGTGGGCGAGAGAGAGTGGCCGAGAGAGAGAAGGAAGAGTGGGGGGAGAGATGGGGTGAGATAGTGAGGGGGTGAGAGAGAGGGGCTGTGAGAGAAAGAGACATGATATGAGAGAGAGAGGGGCTGTGAGAGAGAGAGACATGATATGAGAGAGAGAGGGAGTGAGAGAGGGAGGGACTGAGAAAGAGGGAGTGAGTGTGAGAATGAGTGAGAGAATGAGTGAGAGAGAGAGAGCGGGGTGAGAGATAGAGGTGAGAGGGTGTGGGATAGAGAGGGTGAGAGAGAGATAGGTGCGAGAGGGGTGAGAGAGACAGGGTGAGCTAGTGAGGGTGTGAGAAGGAGGGGGTGTGAGAGAGAGCGAGGGAGTGAGAGAGAGACAGACTGAGAAAGAGGAAGTGAGAGTGAGAGGGTGTGAGAGAGAGGGAGTGAGAGAGAGAGGGGTGAGAGAGAGGGGCGAGAGAGAGAGGGTGTTGAGAGAGGGGGATTGAGAGAGAGTGGGTGAGAGAGTAGGCGAGAGAGAGTGGGCGAGAGAGAGAGTGGGCAAGAGTGGGAGGGGTTTACGAAGAGAAAGGGTGAGGAAGAGAGGGGGTGAGAGAGAGAGGTGTGAGAGGGAGAAGGGCTGAGAAAGTGGGTAATAGAGGGGGTGAGAGAGGGATGCGGGTGGGAGAGAGAGGGGGTGACAGAGAGAGAAGAGTGAGAGAGAGAGGGGCTGTGAGAGAGTAAGGGCATGGGAGTAAGAGCGTGTGTGAGAGACCGTGGGAGATGGAGAGGGACAAAGAGAGATGGGAGAGTGTGAGGGGGTGAGAGAACGGGGCAGAGAGAGTGAGGGGAAGAGCGGGTGAGGGGGTGAGATATGAGTGGGTGAGGAAGAGAGGGGTTTGAGAGAGAGATGGAGGCTGACAGAGTGTGAGCGTGAGTGCGGTGTGAGAGAGGGGTGAGAGAGAGAATGGCCAAGCAAGAGACTGGGGTGAGAGAGAGAGTGGGCGAAAGAGAGTGGGCGAGAGAGAGAAGTGAGAGAAATAGGTAGGAGAGAGAGAGGGGGGAGAGAGGGGAGTGAGATAGTGAGAGAGTGAGAGAGACATGATATGAGACAGAGAGAGAGTGTGAGAGAGAGGGACTGAGAAAGAGACGGACTGAGAAAGAGGGAGTGAGAGTGAGAGTGAGTGAGTGAGAGAGAGAGGGGTGAGAGACAGAGGTGAGAGAGAGGGTGAGAGAGTGCGAGAGGGGTGAGAGTGAGAGGGGGAGAGAGAGAGATGGGTGCGAGAGTGGTGAGAGAGACAGGGTGAGATAGTGGGGGTGTGAGAGGGAAGGGGTGTGAGAGAGAGACAGGGCGTGAGAGAGACGGAGTGAGAGTGAGAGGGTGTGAGAGTGAGAGGGTGTGAGAGTGAGAGGGATTGAGAGAGAGAGAGAGGGCGAGAGAGAGACTGGGCGAGAGAAAAAGTGGGCAAGAGAGACACTGGGCCAGAGCGAGGGTGGGTGAGAGCGCGAGTGGGTGAGAGAGAAGAGTGGGCGAGAGAGAGAGTGTTTGAGTGAGTGGGCGAGCGTGTGGGAGAGAGAGAGAGGTGAGAGAGAGGGTGAGAGAGCGCAAGAGGGGTTAGAGAGAGAGGGGAGAGAGAGATGGATGTGAGAGGGGTCAGAAAGACAGGGTGAGATAGTGAGGGTGTGAGGGGGAAGGGGTGTGAGAGAGAGACAGGGCGTGAGAGAGAGGGAGTGAGAGTGAGAGGGTGTGAGAGAGAGAGGGACTGAGAAAGCGGGAGTGAGAGTGAGCGCGAGAGGGTTAAGAGAGTGAGAGGGGGTGTGAGAGAGAGGGAGTTAGAGAGGGTGGGCGAGAGACAGTGGACGAGCGAGAGAGTGGGCAAGAGAGAGACTGGGCGAGAGAGAGGGTGGGTGAGAGAGCGAGTGGGTGAGAAAGAAGAGTGGGCGAGACAGTGTGGGCGAGAAAGAGTAGGTGAGAGAGAGTGGGCGAGAGAGAGAGTGAGGGGGGAGAAGAAGAGAGTGGGCGTGAAAGAGAGTGGGCGAGAGAGAGTGGGAGAGTGTGGGGCAAGGGAGAGAGAACGTGTGAGAGAGGGAGGTGAGAGAGAGAATGAGGGTGAGAGAGCGCGAGAGGTGTGAGAGAGAGAATGTCGAGAGCGAGAAGGTGTGAGGAAGAGAAGGGGGTGAGAGAGAGGTGCTGAGAGAGACGGGGTGAGAGAGAGTGCGAATGGCGAGAGAGAGGGGGTGAGAGAGAGAGGGAGATGAGAAAGAGAGAGGGGTGAGAGAGAGCGTGAGGGGAGAGTGTGAGAGGGGTGAAAGAGAGCCCAAATGGTGAGAGAGAGAGGGGTAAGAAAGGGGGTTTGTGAGAGAGGGCTATGAGTGAGAGCAGGAGTGAGTGAGAGGGGGAGAGAGTGAGAGTGTGAGGGAGAGAGGGAGGGAGGGAGGGAGAGGGGGAGAGAGAGAGGGGGAGAGAGAGTAATGGGGTGAGAGAGTGAGGGGGTAAGACAGAGGGGGGCTGAGAGACAGGGGGAGAGAGAGTGACGGGGAGAGACAGGGGGCAAGAGAGAGGGGGCGAGAGAGAGGGGGCAAGAGAGGTGTGAGAGAGAGGGAGTGTGTGAGAGAGGGGGTGAAAGAGAGAGAGGTGTGAGAGAGAGGGTGAGCGAGTGCATAGGGTGAGAGAGAGAGAGAGGTGAGAGAGAGAGAGGAGTGAGAGAGAGGGCGTGAAAGAGAGAAAGGGGTGTGAGAGAGAGAAGGTTCGAGAGTGAGGGATTGTGTGAGGGGGTGAAAGAGGGAGAGGGGTGAGAGAGAGAGAGGGGTTAGCGAGAGCACGGGGTAAGAGAGAAAGAAGTGAGAGAGAGAGAGGCATGAGAGAGAGGGGTAGGAGAGAGAGGGGTGAGAGACAGGGGCGAGAGCGAGAGAGGGTGAGAGAGAGGGGTGAGCGAGAGTGAGGGGTGACAGACAGGGGCGTGAGAGAGAGAGGGGTGAGAGAAAGAGTGTGAGATAGAGAGTGTGGGTGAGACAGAGTGGGCGAGAGTGTGGGCGAGAGAGATAGTGGGCAAGAGAGGGAAAGAGTGAGGAAGAGAGGGGGTGAGGAAGAGAGGGGGTGAGAGAGAGGGGAGTGAGAGGGAGAGGGGTTGATAGAGGGAGTGAGAGAGGGGTGAGAGAGGGATGCGGGTGGGAGAGAGAGCGATTGACAGAGAGAGAGGGCGAGAGAAAGAGAAGTTGTAAGAGAGTAAGGGCATGAGAAAGAGTAGTTGAGAAACAGTGGGGGGAGAGAGGTGGAGGGAGTGTGGGAAGAGAGTGAGGGGGTGAGAGAGAGGGGCAGAGAGAGGGGGGGAAAGAGAGTGAAGGGGAGAGAGAGTGAGGGTGTGAAAGAGTGAAGGGTTGAGAGAGAGAGGGAGTGAGAGACAGCGAGGGTGTGAGAGAGAGAGTCGGGTGAGGGAGAGAGAGGGCTGAGAGAGAGGGGTGATAGAGGCAGGGGTGAAAGAGAGAGGGGTGAGAGAGAGAGGGCATGAGAGATAGAGGGTTGACAGAGAGAAGGGTGAGAGAGAGAGGGGTGAGGGAGAGAGAGGGGGTGAGATAGAGACTGGGGTGAGACAGAGAGGGGTGAGACAGAGGGGTGAGAGTGAGAGAAGAGTGAGAGAGGGGGGGGTGAGAGAGAGAGTGTGAGAGAGAGAGGGGGCTGAGAGAGAGAGGGAGTGTGAGAGAGGAGGATAAAAGAGAGAGAGGGTGAGGGAGATAGGGGGTGAGAGAGAGAGAGGGGTGAAAGAAAGAGGTGTGAGAACGAGAGTGCGAGAGGGGTATGAGAGAGAGAGAGGCGTGAGAGCGAGATAGGTGTGAGAGAGAGAAGGTGAGAGAGAGAGGGCTGAGAGAGAGAGGGCTGAAAGAGAGAGGGTGAGAGAGATAGGAGTGAGAGAGAGGGGCGTGAGTGAGAGAGAGGGGTGTGAAAGAGAGAGGGGTGCGAGTATGAGAGTGCTGAGAGAGGGGTGAGAGAGAGGGAGGAGTGTAAGAGAGAGAGGGGGTAAGAGAGGGATGAGAGAGAGCGGTGTGAGAGAGATAAGTGAGAGAGAGAGGCGGGAGAGAGAGACATGGGGTGAGACAGAGGGGTGGAGAGAGAGGCCGTGTGTGAGAGAGGGCGGTGAAAGAGAGTGGGTGAAAGAGAGAGGAGTGAGAGAGAGAGATGTGTGGGAGAGAGAGAAGGGTGAGAGCGAGAGAGACAGTGTGTGAGAGAGAGGGTTGAGAGAGAGAGAGAGGTGTGAGAGAGAGAGGCTGAGAGAGACGGGTGAGAGGGAGATAGGGGTGAGAGAGGGGCGTGAGAGAGAGGGGGGGTGACAGAGAGAGAGAGAGAGAAGGGCTGAGAGAGAGAGGGTGAGTGAGAGAGGGGTGAGCATGTGAGAGGGTGAGAAAGAGAGAGAAGGAGTGAGAGACAGAGAGGGAGCGAGAGAGAGTCGGGTGTGGGAGAGAGAGGGCTGAGAGAGGGGTGAACGAGAGAGAGAGGGGTGAGAGAGAGGGTGTGTGCGAGAGAGAGAGGAAGAGAGAGAGAGGAGTGAGAGAGAGGAGGTGAGACAGACATGGGGTGAGAGAGGGTGAGAGAGGGGTGAGAGAGAGAGGGATGAGAGAGAGAGAGGGGATGAGTGAGAGAGCGTATTGAGACAGAGGCAGTGAGAGAGAGAGAGGGAGAGAGAGTGACGGGGTGACAGAGTCAGGGGGTGATAGATGGGGGAGACAAAGAGGGGGGAGAGAGAAAGGGGCGAGAGAGGTTGGGGAGAGTGAGGGGAGAGAGAGAGGGGCGAGAGATAGAGGGTGGGAGAGAAAGGTGGCGAGAGAGACAGGGGGCGAGATTGAGGGAGTGTGTGAGAGACGGGGAGAAAGAAAGAGGGTGAGGGAGAGGCCTGAGTGAGAGGGGTGAGCGAGAGCTTGGGGTGAGAGAGAGAGAGGGTGGCGAGAGATAGTGGGGGCGAGAGAAAGCCGGCGAGTAAGACAAGGGCGACAGAGAGGGAGTTTGTGAGAGACGGGGTGAAAGAGGGACAAGGTGTGGGAGAGCATGGGGTGCAAGAGAGGGGTGAGCAAGAGCATGGGGTGAGAGAGAGAGGGGCGACAGTTGAGGGGGCAAGAGAAAGGCTGCGAGAGAGACAGGGGGCGAGATTGAGGGAGTGTGTGAGAGACGGGATGAAAGAAAGAGAGGGTGAGGGAGAGTGGCGAGAGAGAGCGGTGAGCGAGAGCATGGGATGAGAGAGAGAGGGGCGAGAGAGAGGGGTAAGAGAGAAGGGTGAGAGAGAGGGGTCGAGAGTGAGGGAGTGTGTGAGAGAGGGGCGTGAAAGAGAGAGAGGGTGAGAAAGAGAGGTGAGAGAGAGAGAGAGTGGGGTGTGAGAGAGAGAGTGGGGTGTGAGAGAGAGAGGGGAGAGAGAGAGTGACAGAGAGGGGTTTTGAGAGATGGGTGAGAGAGAAGGGGTGAGAGAGAGCGGGGATGAGAGAGGGGTGAGAGAGATAGAGAGGAGTGAGAGAGAGGGATGTGGGTGGGAGAGAGAGGGGTAGACAGAGAGAAAGGGTGGGAGAGAGAGGAGGTGAGACAGACAGGTGGTGTGAGTGGGGGGTGAGAGAGAGGGTGAGTGAGAGGGGTGAGACAGAGAGAGGGGTGAGAGAGAGAGGGATTGAGTGAGAGAGGGTGTTGAGAGAGAGGTGGTGAGAGAGACAGGGGGTGAGATTGAGGGAGTGTGTGAGAGACGGGGTGAAATAAAGAGAGGGTGATGGAGAGGGGTGATAGGGAGGGGTGAGATAGAGAGGGGTGAGAGAGAGGGGCATGAGTGAGAGAGAGGGGTGAGAGAGAGAAGTTGTGAGAGAGGGGTGAGAGAGAGAGTCTGAGAGAAAGGTGTTTTGAGAGAGGGGTGAGAGAGAGGGGGTTGAGGGAGAGTTATTAAAGAAACAAGAATAACTAGAGAGAGACGAGAACACTTCAAGGACCAAAGTGGACATATGTGTGCAGAATCGCTGGAGTTATTTCTCCTCTGTGTTCACTGTGGAGAAGGACATGAAGGCTTGGGAACTTGGGGAAGTTAGTGATGATCTCTTGGGACAGTCCATATCACAGGAGAAGATGTGTTGAATGCATTAGAATGTATGAACGTGGATAAATCTCCTGGACCTGACCAAATATATCCGACAACACTGCAAGAGGCGAGGGAAGAAATTGTGCAGTCCCTGGCTGATCTTTTTGCATCACCGTTAGCCACGGGTGAGATCCCAAAGATTGGAGGGCAGCAAATGTTGTGCCCTTATTCGAGAAGGGCTGCAAAGAAAAAGCTGAAACAAGAAATCAGACAGCCGAGCATGTGTGGTCAGTAAGTTACTTGAGAAGATTCTGAGAGATTAAATATACATGCATATGGAAATACAGCATTTGATTGGGAATAGTCAGCATAGCCTTGTGCGTAGGAGACCATGCCTCACAAATTTGTTAGCGTTCTTTGATGAAGTGATCAGGATGTTTGACAAGCAGACTCTACAGATGTGTAGACATGTACACTCTACAGATTTCAGTAAGGTGTTTGATAAGGTTCCACATGGTACCTTGCTCTGGAAGGTTAGATCGCATGAAATCCAGGAGGCGTTGGCAAACTGGATACACAACTGGCTTGATGGTAGGAAGCAGAGAGTAACAGTCAGACTGGATGCCTGTGACTCGTGGTGTGCCTCAGCGGTCATAGAATCATAGAATCCCTCCTCTGTGGAAACAGGCCCTTCGGCTCAACGAGTCCACTGGCCCTCTGAAGATTATTTCACTCAAAACCATCCACCTACCCTGTTAATCTACGTTTACTTCTGACTAATGCAACTTACCTACACATCCCTGAACACTATAGGCAACTGAGCATTGCCAGTTTACCTGACCTGCACATCTTTGTGTTGTGGGAGGAAACCGGAGCACCCAGAGGCAACACACGCAGCCACGGGGAGAATGTCCAAACTCAGTTGGTGTTGCATGATGTCTCAGTTATTGTCACTGTTGCCGCACAGTGCCAAGGACCCGGGTTGGACCCCAGCCTCGGGTGACTGTGTGGAGTTTGCACATTCTCCCTGTGTCTGCGTGGGTTTCCTTTTGGTGCTCTGATTTCCTCCTACAATCCAAAAATGTGCAGGTCAGATTAATTGACCAGGCTAAATTGTGTATAATGCTCGGTGCATTCATCAAGGGTAAATAGAATGGCTCTACGTGGGTTACTCTTCAGCAGGTCGGTGTGGACTTGTTGGGCCAAATGGCCTGTATCCATACTGTAGGAAATCTAACTTTAACAGGATCTACCCCACACAGACCACCCTGTGAGATTGGAATTGAATCCAGATCCACGGTGCTGTGAGGCAGCAGTGCTAACTACTGAACCATTGTGCCTCTGAGCTGATCAGTGCTAGGCCCATTGCTGTTTGTTATCTATATCAATGATTTGGATGAAGATATTTAAGGCATGATTAGAAAGTTTTCAGATTACACTAAAATAAGTGAGGAAGGGTCTCAGTAATTGCAACAGGGCCTTGATCAGCTGGGGAATTGGGCTGAGAAATGGCAAAAGGAGTTTAATACAGACAAGGGCGAGATCTTGCATTTTGGAAAGACAAATCAAGACTGGGGTTTCATGGTGAATGGTAGGGCTTGGATGAATGTAGTGGAGCATAGAGACCTTTGATTCCAGGACCACGGTTCTCTGAACTCAGGGAGACAGGGCAGTGAAGAAGGCTTTTCGCGCACTGGGCCTTTCACCGAAATGGGCATGGAATATCGAAGTTGGGAAGTTCTGTTGCAGTTGTACAGAATGTTACTGAGGCCACACTTGGAATATTGTGTTCAGTTTTACTCACCTTGCTATTGGAAGGATATTATTAAACTGGAAAGAGTACAGAAGAAAGTTACAAGGATGCTGCCAGAACTCAACTAGACATTTATAGATAGACAAGTTAGGACATTTTCTTTAGTGTGTAGGGGACTGACGGTGGGGGTGGGGGTGGTGGAGGAATGTCATTATCGAGGTGTATAAGATCATGGGAGGCATGGATAAGGTGAATGCACTCAGTCTTTATCCAAGGTTTGGGAATCGAGGACGAAAGGGCATCAGTTTAAGGTGAAAGGGGAAAGATTAAAAGGGAACCTAAGGGTTTTACCCAGACGGTGGTACTCATACTGAATGAACTACCAGTGGAAGTATTCGAGGAGGATACATTTAATAACATTTAAAAGGCATTTGGACAAATACATGGAGAGGAAGTATTGGAAGGATATGGGCTAAGTGCAAGGAAACGGGGTTAGCGTGGATGGACCAGTTTGGGCCAAAGAGCCTGTCTCCATGCTGTAGATCTATGACTCTATGAGTATACCCAGATGCCCCATCATACAGAAGCGGCAAAAGCAACACGAACATGAGCCAATACAAATGTGAAACAGTCCAGCAGAATTCGGCAGGAAGCCAGCCTGGCCTTGCAGTGAAGGATTCCTGGTACAGGAGCTGTGGTGAGAAGCCAATAGAGAACTGGGAAAGGAAGCTGGAAAGCTCACTCCACTGCCGATAGCCTGGAGGACCCCCGGCTGGGATAAGGCAGCTGGGATCCGGTTACCCCAGGGAAACCTATAGGCTGTGACAGAGCTAGGTCTCCGACACAATGAGCAGGACAGAACGTTGCAGGAAAATCTCACCCACATGGGACTACTCCAGTTCCAATTGGGAAGAGCCCAATCCAGTGAAAGGAGGGTCTCTGGGGATGGGGAGGCAGCCTCAGGTTACATTGACAATCTGGAAGGACAGTGTATGAGCTCCAAGCAGCTGCATGGGTCCTGTACACCTGCAGCACGGACCAACACACATCAGGCCCTAGTAGAAGGTGCCAGGAGCAAATACAATCCCGAGGAAACCAGGACTCCTCCCAGAATGGGATAATGTGTGCCTTTGGTGTTCTACCTCCCCAGGGAGATAACGACAGACCTCACACTGACACATCCACACCCGCTCACAGATGGGGACTCCCACTGCCTTTCTTCCAGGTAACTGCACCTTTTGCCCCCAGCCCTGAGCCACATTCGAACTCAGATTCCATGAACCCTGTGGTTACCCAGTGTCAAACAGTTGATGGCCTTACTCCATACACAACCATTCAAGGTAAACAGCTGGTGGGCAACACCAAAACGATCCCGTCTCCGTCCCAGATACATCTTTGGATGAGATTAACCGACAGTCTGTCATACACAGAGTGGATGCTGAGGAGCATACCAAATTAATCGCCATGTGCCTAAGTCCAACATGCCATTCAGCCCTCCCTGAGGGCCAACAGCTAGGGAGTGGCAGCCGTGATGTGATAAAGTCAGACGCCCTCACTTCTCAAGGACAGGATAAGGCAGATTCTGTAGAGGCCCCACATAGCTGCAGAACAACAACCAGGGGAATGCCCCTCCCCTCCCCCCATCAGCTTCACCCGGAGACTCTGGATACAATTTGCCTGGATGTTTGGGAATATGACCTGCACCTCTCTTAGCGATGAGAAGCTGGGCCCGAGCCTTTGTCTCCCATGTCTCAGAAAGAAGGAGGGACACCTGGGATTCGACCCCTCAGATTCCCTCTGTAATGAGATTCTAGATTAGAGTGGTGCTGGAAAAGCACAGCAGTTCAGGCAGCATCCGAGGAGCAGTAAAATCGACGTTTCGGGCAAAAGCCCTTCATCAGGAATACAGGCAGAGAGCCTGAAGGTTGGAGAGATAAATGAGAGGAGAGTCGGGGTGGGGAGAAAGTAGCATAGAATACAATAGGTGAGTGGGGATGGGGATGAAGGTGATAGGACGGGATGAGGGTGGAGTGGATAGGTGGAAAAGAAGATAGGCAGGTAGGACAGGTCATGGGACAGTGCTGAGCTGGAAGTTTGGAACTGGGGTAAAGTGGGGGAAGGGGAAGTCCACATTGATGCCCTGGGGCTGAAGTGTTCCGAGGCGGAAGATGAGGCATTCTTCCTCCAAGCGTCTGGTGGTGAGGGTGCGACGGTGAAAGAGGCCCAGGACCTTCATGTCCTCGGCAGAGTGGGAGGGGGAGTTGAAACGTTGGGCCACAGGGCGGTGTGGTTGATTGGTGCGGGTGTCCCAGAGATGTCCCCTAAAGTGCTCCGCTAGGAGGCGTCCAGTCTCTCCAATTTGGAGGGGACCGCATCGGGAGCAATGGATACAATAAATGATTTTGGTTGGTGTGCAGGTAAAACTTTGATGGATGTCTCCTTTAGGAACTTGAATGGAGGTGAGGGAGGAGGTGCGGTCGCAGGAGGCTCGGGCCTTCTGCCAATTAATCGCTGAATACGAAATAAAGTATAAGGATTTCCACATTGTTTTACAGGAGCTCACGGATCACAGGCGATTGGTCGGGTTTCCCCGAGAACGGGTGTATGGTCGTGAGATACTGAGCACACAGCCCAGACAAGGGGTCAGAGTTCAGACAGTGATACCTCAGGAAGACCATCAGGGAAAATTCCTCAGAAACAAAATTAAAAACGGGCTGAGACCAGGAGGGATGGCTCCTCCCACAGCTTGTCCCACACACATCAGGCTCTTGTAATGGGCTAGTCATTAAACTCACAGGGAATTCCTTGTTCACTAACATTTACCACAAACTGACACTAATCATAATGAATGCATCAGGGGTACAGTAACCAGAATGGCGTCCTTCCTCATTAAAATTATTATGTTCCCAACTGGTCCACAGGATAAGGGGACGAAGGGCAGGGAAATATGAGGGAAAACCCGGAACAGTAATTAACAGACGAATGAAAAGAGAACTCCTTAATGATGTAGCCACGGTATAGAGGGCAGGAGTGTTACCGGTCTGTACATTGACTTTGCTAATTTGGAGAATAAACTCAGGATCCTGACCCAACAACTCTCTAAAGAGCCTGAGAATGACTGAATACAGGAAACCCAGGGGAGAATGTGGGTAAGTGCATTTGAAATGCCCATCAGCCATGATTGAAAGGCGGAGTGGATTCGATGGGCCGAATGGCCTTACTTCCTATGTCTTATGGTCTTATCTTCAGACCATGGGACAACTACTGGAACATCAGGCTAACCATCACTCAGAGACCAAACTGGAGGGTCACGCCAACACAATTAAACAGATCATCCAGGGCCCAAGCAGAGGTGACAGTGAGCAGTAAGACCACACACTGTGCAGTAACGGGTAGATGGAACAGATGAGGGAGGAGCTCAGGCAGGCCAGCCAAGGGAAAGTCCCATCCTGGGTTAGTGGCAAACAGCATAAATATTTGCTCCAGGAGAACACCCACACAATCAACGGCTGGGTTAATAACTCTCGGTGGGACACCTGGGCTTGGTACAAGGGAGTCCAATTAACCCAAGTGACAAAGTTAGGATGAAGTCCAAATTATCAGAGTTGTATAAAAAAGGCATTTGGATGGGCTACCATGATTTCCTCCCACTTACTGTGGAGATAGAGGGAACATTGACAGGGACCATACTTATGTAATGTGAAGGACCAGGTCATACCATGACATTCCCATAGCCTGTTATCCAAGAATTCGGCTCCTCTTACATCGGCTGTGTTCTTAACCGCACTCACCTTGATATATCTCGGGATACCGGTGGTTAGGATTGCAGGCTGCAGCAGATGGGTACGATCCTGGTGAATAATGCCTGGACACACCCTCGGGGGCTGGAAGGTAGATGGAACTCCCCGGGTGATCACCTTAGTTTCATTCATTTGCAGTGTTTGAGTGTTCCTGGATGGGCTAGTATTGATTGCCTGCCCATAGTTGCCATTACGACAGATTGGCCATATTAAATTGCCCATTGTGTCAAGGGATATTCGGACTAGCTGGAATAGCCATAGGAAATGCAGGGTTTCAGGGATATCATTGGGGGAGTGGGTCTGAGTTGGATTCTCTTCAGAGGGTCATTGTGGGCTCAGTGGGCCAAACGGCCTGATTCTGTTCTGTCAAGATTTTATGATATCACTTATCAACTATAAGACCATCGGTTTGACCAATGTACACAGTGGCTTTTGCACAGACAGCTGGCTACTCTGACAACAAACATAACCAGCTTTTAAAATTAGGTTTGTAATTTATTGCATCAGCTTCTTTTCTTTCCATTCAAGTGGATGAGTTGGGGGAAATGTCACAAACTCCTGGCTAAAACACAGATAGTCAGCCAAGGTTTATTGGCCAAGTAAATCTCGCAAATCACAAAACCCACACACCAAGCACAGCGCAAACACAGCATAGTGTAAAAGACTACAGTTATTTTGGACAGATGTAGCCAACAAACAAATGAGGGCCCAGACAGGAGGGCACCGGGTCCTGCTACACAAACAAACTAGCAGCAACAAGCCATCCAAATGATTGGCAATTCTTCAAACTATTAACTGATTCTCCTAATTGGCCAGAACGATAGAAAGATCCGGAAAACCATCCAGAAATAAACAAAAACAGGTTTCATCTTGTGGGATGTGGGAGAAATAATGTTACTTCTGCAATTCCATTTGACAAAGTAAAATGAACTCACACCAGTGTGTAATTGTTTTAGCCAAGAGCTGAGTCAACAAGAATGGAAACGATATGCAGGAAATATATAATTGTTTTTGTATCAGCTAAAATTGTATGTCAGAATGAGACGTGACAGCAAAACAATGGTCGACGTTACGGGCAAATAGATAAGATGTTGTGAGGGGATGAAGTTAAGCTAGATACGCCTGTACAAACAGTAGGTATAAACATCTGTTTCCCACTTTTACGAAAACACAGGAACAAACCCAAATTAAAATGGTCATAGGGATCAGAACAGCGTCGGGAAAGGCACAGATGAAGGGGGTAGATAATGATGAAGAAAGAATATGCCTGACAATGACCTACATCAGGATGCAGTCAAACAGCCTTGTGAGGCCAGAAATAAGCATTTTGTCACAGACAAGGCCGGATAAGGCAAGAGATAAACAGGGGTCATGGGGGCCGGTCTTAGGGAAGTGGAAGATGTAAGCAGGGGAGGAGCAATGTAAAACAAAAGAAATCAAATCATATAAATATTGTGTATGAATTGAATTTGGTGTGTGCATGTACTCTGCCTTATAGGCACTGGACATCTCACCGTCTTGCAAGTGTCAAAATAAAGGACACTGCTGATTCAGGTCTTGTCTCGGACTGACATTATTGAAGTGAGTGAGCTTTGTTTCTCACAATTGGGGGTCGTCCGCGATGTTCTTCCATCGCCGGGGGGAGTTGCTGGCCCTGGACACTGGGAAGACGCATCCCATTCCCCATTGAGGAGTGGTCTCGTGTCCCGGTTTGGTCCGCCCCCTTGGGTGACTGGTACGAATCCCACTAGAGAGACATCAGAATCAGACAGTGATAGGAGGTTGATCGACAATACGGCACAAAGGGGCCAGGCAACTCTGTGCACAGACCAAGGTAAGAAAATTGACTTTTAAGTCTTGCCTTGGTGGCCGGGATTGAGTTTTAGTAGTTAATAAGGGACTAACGAAGGAACTCAATATGGGTTGTGCCGTGGGTAAGGAAAAAGCCTCCAGGAAAACAAAAGAAGGAAAAGGCAATGGAAATGGAGGCGGGGTCCCTTACAACATCCCTCCAGAAAGTCCTTTGGGCAGGATGTTGTGGAATTGGCAAAAAAATACTTGTACAAGGGAAAAAGATGATGAAATATTGTTGCTTCGTATGGACTAAGGAATCCATTCTTCGTCCTGCCTCTCCTGGCCAAAATACAGGTCGGACAAAGACCGGGTTTGTAAATATCTGAATTTATTTGTCAATGAGTGTGAGAGAAAGAATGAAAAGAGCTGCACAGCTGGTAGAACGTTTAACCCTTTGTGATTTGGTTTGAATGCACATTTGTTTGTTTGTGATTGAATGTTTGCGTTTTATTCCCTGGAGCATGAGTTCCAGGACTGTTTTGAATTTGATTTTTATTATGGAAACTTAACATGATTTCTTTTAAGGTTAAGGATTCTATAGAGATTATGAAAAAAAGAATGATAACTCCTGTTCTTCTTACAGCTCATGACTGCCTTACTATCAGTTTCTAACTAATCTCTGTTATCTTTACATAAAAGCGATTTATGGAGGACAGTAGAAATTTCAGTTCAACGTTAGATTTTAGTAAAAACAAATGTCTATGGTTAATATCTGTGACATTGGATTCGGCCATTGTTCATGCATTAGAAGCTTTTTTTAACTAGAATAGACAAATTCTTTTAAGGCAGCTCTGATTATTTCAGCACCTATAGTATTGTAATTGATCAATGATTGGTCGGGACTACTTAAGAAAACTAATTTTGGATTTAGATTAAGGGACTAAAACTGGGTGATTACAGTGGATTTCAAAATTGGGAACTGTATGCATTTTACATTTTAAGTATTAAATACTGAATAAATGAACGTAAATATATAAATATATTTACAAGTTTGGAATCGGCTTTAAAGTTAGTCTAGCATGAATTGATGAATTCGTGTTTGAAGTAATGGGGAGCTAGAAATATTGCAATATTTCTTTAAAAAAGAAAAAGGGGAAGAACGTAATGAGTTATCCCCTTCGGGAGGTACCAATAGGGGACAAAGAGATTGGGTTTGGAAGTGCCCCCCGCTCAGCGGTGGGGAGGTCAGAACATTTAAAAAAGAAATGAAGGTCCTGGTTGAGCATCCGGTAAGGTTGTCTGAACAAATTGAACAATTCTTGGGGCCCAGTCTGTGTACCTGGGCAGAGTTAATGTCTATTTTGAATGTCCTATTTACTGGGGAGGAAAGGGGGCTTATACGAGGGGCAGCTATTAAAATATGGGACAGGGAACACCCGATTGGAAATGGGGATGCTGGACAGGGAGAGACGAAGTTTGGCCTCAGAGACCCCCATTGGGAAGATCAAAATCCGGAGCATAGAGAAGAAATGAGGGAATTGAAAGACTTGATTCTAAAAGGAATAAGAGAGGCAATTCCGAAGTCACAGGATTTGACTAAAGCCTTTGAAGTTAGACAGGAGAAAGATGAGACTCCGTCAGCTTTTTTGCAAAGAGTAAGGGACTCAATGTGGAAATAGTCTGGAATGAACCCTGAGGACCCAGTGGCACAGGGTCTTTCGAAAGTACATTTTGTGACAAAGGCATGGCCAGACATAGAGAAAGATACAGAAGATAGAAGGGTGGAGTGAAAAACCATTAGATGAATTGTTAAGAGAGACACAGAAAGTGTTTGTAAAGAGAGAGGATGAGAGACAGAAACAGAAGGTGAAAATGATAGTAGCTACGGTTGATGAGGTAGTTAAGAAAAGAATGGAACCAATAGTGAGCAATTGGAGCGGCGGGTGGCAGCAGGTCGGACAGAGAGGACAAGGGGGAGCGTTTGATAGAGGGTTCGAGCGACAGCGGCAGAGCTGGAGGTCTCCACAGGCAGGATGCTATTATTGCGGAAAGATAGGGCACTTTAAGCGGGAGTGTCCGGCTCTGAAAAGGGAAGAGAGGGCAATTACGCTTATGAATTTTGATGAACAATAGGGGTTTCAGGAGTTCGTGCCCTCGGGGGCCCACCAGGAACCCTTGATAAACCTGAAGGTGGGACCCTGTAGGGAAGAGGTAGTCTTCCTCGTCGATACGGGGGCAGTACGGTCATCACTGAATTTTAAACCAAAGAAAGTAGAAATGTCGACATGGTCAATTACTGTTTCCAGGGAAAAAGGGGAAGGCTTTATGTTCCAGTATTTGAACCTATGATGATAGAAGGTCCTAAGGATAGATTCACAGAGGAACTGTTGTATATCCCTGATATAGGAAGTAACTTACTAGGGAGAGACTTAATTATCCTCTTAGAACTGGGGATTGGAATTCAGGAAAAAGAATTAGTTGTACAAATGGCAATGTTGGCAGAGGAAGGTAGGAATTTGTTTGCCTTTGAGTGGGAAGACCCTAAGACGGTGGACCAATACCGGTGGACTGTGCTCCCCCAGGGGTTTACGGAATCCCCGGATTTATTTGGACAGATGTTAGAACAAATATTGGAGAAATTTAGCAGCCCCAAGGGGACTACCCTGTTGCAGTATGTAGACGATCTCTTAGTAAGAGGAAAAAGAAGAGAAAGAGTAGTAGAAGCCACGAACAAATTATTGAATTTCCTTGGCCAGCAAGGACTGAGGGTATCTAAAAACAAACTACAATATGTGGAGCCAGAAGTGAAATACTTGGGACATTTAGTTAGTGAGGGAAAGCGAAAGATAAGCCCGGAACGGATAGAGGGAATAGTGGGGATGCCGCTGTCCAACACTAAATGGGAGTTACGCAAATTTTTGGGTCTCCCCGGTTATTGCAGATTGTGGATTGATTCCTATGCACAGAAGACTCAGAAATTATATTTCAAACTATTAGAGGGGGAACCAAAATGACTAAGTTGGGATGATAAGGAAAAAGAATAGTTGAGAAACTCAAAAGAGATCTGATCCATTCCCCGGGTTAGCCTTACCTTACCTAGATAAACCTTTCCACCTCCTTGCTACCGTGGATAAGGGAGCGGCTTTGGGAGTATTAACCCAGAGGTGGGGGAAGGAATTAGTACATGAAGACTTGATTAAACGAGTCTTAGAATCTCTATTACTCACCCGAGAAATAGCAGTAGTGCATGTAAATGGTCATCAGGAAGGAAATGAACCAGAAGTTAGGGGAAATAGATGAACTGATAAAGCGGCGAGGGAAGCCGCCCTGAACCCACAAGAAGTGATGATTCATTCCCTAATACCTACTGTCCCAGGTTCTCGGGAAGCTCCTATATTAAATGAAAGCGACGAAAATGAATTGAGAGATTTAGGGGCTGTAAAAACAGCAGACGGGCATTGGATGTTACCTGATGGAAGGAGAATGTTAAACAAAATAATGATGCAAGAGATTATGGCTGTCCTGCACCAAGGCAGCCATTGGGGAGTACAAGCAATGTTTGACTTATTTCTTAGGGAATATGGATGTAAAGGAATATATACAATCGCTAAACGAATATATGAGGGATGTATCACATGCAGAAAGGTAAATAAGAAAGTCTTGAGAAAACAGACCCAGGGAGGAAGAGACCCAGGATTGAGACCCGTCCAGAGTATACAAGTAGATTATACTGAACTCCCCAGGGTAGGGAGACTAAAATATATGCTGGTCATAGTAGATCATTTATCTGGTTGGGTTGAGGCATACCCCCAGCTACCGCCACTGTGAGTGGGGTGTCTAAAACAATATTGGAGCACATAATTCCCCGATATGGGCTCGTGAACCATATTGATTCCGACCAAGGAACGCACTTCACCTCTAAAGTGATACAGGGGGTCATGAAAGGGTTGGGAATTTCCTGGGAGTTCCATACTCCATGGCACCCACCATCATCGGGAAGGATTGAGAGAATGAACCAAACACTCAAACGACAGCTCTCTAAATTGAGAATAGAAACCAGACTCCCTTGGACCAAATGTTTACCTATAGCTCTCTTGTGAGTACGAACAGCCTCAAGGAAAGACTTGGGACTATCCCCCTATGAAATCTTATTTGAATGGCCTTACCTGGGAACGAATGGGGAATTGCCAATTCCCGAAACTAAAGACTTGTTCTTAAAGAAGTACATACTGGCCTTGTCCTCCTCTTTGTCTTTCCTCAGGAAACAGGGTTTATTGGCACAGACTCCGCCCCTTGAATTCACCGTTCATCCCATCCGGCCGGGCGATTGGATCTTAGTAAAATCATGGATAGAGACTAAATTGCAGCCAGACTGGAAAGGGCAGTACAAGGCTCTTTTGACTACCGAAACGGCAATAAGGACGGCGGAGAAAGGCTGGACTCACTACACTCGGATCATCGGGCCAGTGGACCCTCCCGTGGGGGAAGAAGTGTGGAAAGCCGAAGCACCGCAAGATCCGCTGAAACTCAGACTAAAGAAACTTTGAGTAACTAATTATACAGTGGCGACGCGAGCGCGAGATTATTTCTGTAAGATTGTATATTAAGTCTTTTTGTGCTTCAGCATGAGGTTTAGAATACTGGGAATGCTTAGAGTTATGATGCTCGCCCTCTTAGTATTGGGATTTGGTCAAATATCGTTTTTATATGTATTATTAACGGTTCCTGAATCTGATAATCCACAAGTAATAGACGCTGATGCATGCAGCTTAGTAAATTGGGGGGATGTAGATAATCAGAGACAGTACCACAGCTCTGAGATACATCTTAAGTCCTATGGGGATGGCCTTGGAGACGGTACTTGGTATAATGGTCTTGTCACCGGGCCCCCTTCCGACCAGCTCGCGATTGTCCTGATAAAAAGTGTCATCCAATATACCTGACAATAAGGAAAACCACATGGCACGAAACAATCCTGAGGGTGGGGGGGGGGGGGCGGGGGGGCGGGGGGGCACCTATGAGATACAATTAAATGAAACATTCGGGATAGAAATGAAAGCAAATGGGAAGGATTTTTGGGCTGTTGTTTCCGAATAAGTGTTAGACAGGGAAAACTGTTAGAACTACTGGGTAATAAGATACAATCTTTCACCCCTCCCAATGACTTTAAAGTAGTAAAAATTATAGAGGTAAAGTACTTGAAACAGACTATCGAAATAGAAACTGGGTACGGGGATGCAAATGCTTGGGTTGAATGGGTAAAGTATACTGTAAAAAGTCTGAACAAGAGCAATTGTTATGCATGTGCCTCCAGTAGGCCAGTGGCCCAGGTGGTTTCCTTTCTGCTTGGGTGGAAGGGAGACAGGAAGGGCATGAAATGTATGATAGCCCTGTATCAGGATGAGACTGCATGGAATGATAGGAATTGTACCTCCCTATCTCTGATGTTCCCTCCCTTGGAGAATAAAGATGCAAAAGTTCCCCCCTATATTACACCACAGTTGGAAATCACACATCGTGTGTGCGTAGACGAGGTACAAGTCGGTCGAAAGATTTGGGGGAGCTGAAATTATGTACAGAGATTAAGAATGTTACCGAAACGGAGAAGGGAGGGAACTACTCAGCACTAAAGGTTCCCCGAGTGGATCTGTCGTGGTACTGTGGGGGCAAAATATTGAGACCCAGGCTACCTCCGGATTGGAGAGGGATATGTGCAATTGTACAATTGGCAATTCCATTTACCCTGGCATTTAAGAAGGAAAAGATAGTAGGGAAAATGGAAGGGGGTGGTGGTTTCTATCCTTACTTCCCTGATAGAAGTAGTCGAGGTATTAGTGGCCATTGGTTGTTGTATCATACCCTGTATACAAGGGCTCACCCAAAAACGGATTGAAACAACCTTGATGAAACAGATGCCCCTAAAAGGGAATCAGGCAGAAGGAATTTATCGACTAAATAATGAAGAGATGAGTGAGACCAAGATGGATGAAATCTCCGGAATGATGCTTGCGAATTTCGGGGGCTTTACTTAAAAACAAAATATTTGCAGAAGATAACAAATGGTAATTAAAGAAAGAGGAGGAATTGTGGGATGTGGGAGAAATAATGTTACTTCTGCAATTCCATTTTACAAAGTAAAATGAACTCACACCAGTGTGTAATTGTTTTAGCCAAAAGCTGAGTCAACAAGAATGGAAACGATGTGGAGGAAATATATAATTGTTTTTGCATTAGCAAAAATTGTATGTCAGAATGAGACATGACAGCAAAACAATTGTCGACATTACGGTCAAATAGATAAGATGTTGTGAGGGGATGAAGTTAAGCTAGATACGCCTGTACAAACAGTAAGTCTGTTTCCCACTTTTGTGAAAACACAGGAACAAACCCCAATTAAATTGGTCATAGGGATCAGAACGGCGTCGGGAAAGGCACAGATGAAGGGGGTATATAATGCTGAAGAAAGATTATGCCTGACAATGACCTACAGCAGGATGCAGTCAAACAGCCTTGTGAGGCCAGAAATAAGCATTTTGTCACAGACAAGGCAGGATAAGGCAAGAGATAAACAGGGGTAATGGGGGCCGGTCTTAGGGAAGTGGAAGATGTAAGCAGGGGAGGAGCAATGTAAAACAAAAGAAATCAAATCATATAAATATTGTGTATGAATTGAATTTGGTGTGTGCATGTACTCTGCCTTATAGGCACTGGACATCTCACCGTCTTGCAAGTGTCAAAATAAAGGACACTGCTGATTCAGATCTTGTCTCGGACTGACATTATTGAAGTGAGTGAGCTTTGTTTCTCACAATCTGCAGACTGATTTCTTGAATATCTGGAGGCCTTCTGAGGAGACCAGCATGACAAGAGACAGAGACCATCTGACCATCCAGAGAGAGAGAGGAAGAGAGAAAAGAGTTTGGCAGACCCAGAGGCAAAACCGGGGAGAGAGAGAGAGGGGCTGAAGCAAAACCCAGGAGCATGGGAGAGAGGGAATGTGAAAAACGATCGAGAGAGAATTGGAACCAACTGGAATAACGAATGTCACCCCTTCAGTCTGTCCATGTTTTAACTCCTGTTTGTCTCAGTCTGACTTCGCCTTCTCTCTCTCTCTGTCCTCTCTCCCTCTGCCTTTCTGTCTCTCTGCCCATCTTTCTCCTATCCCCCTTCTCCACCCTCACTCTCTCGATCTGTCTCTCTCTTTATCTCACCCTCCCTTTCTTGTTATTCACTATTTCAGACCTGAAAGATCTCACGCAATTTTGAACCCCTTCAAAAATACAATGCCCCTCATTTTCACTCTCCTCCCAAATATCCCCTTCCCCAAATATCTTCCCTCCCAAATAATTGCCCCACCAAATATTTCGCTGCCGCCAACATTGCTTTGAGCCCCACTCCCTGGGGCAGAGGGAAATAAGTGGAGAAGTGTGCAGCTGGAAAACCCAGCAGGTAAGGCGTGAACCATCGACTCTCCTGGCTGACCCGTTGTGCTTCCCCAGCTCCACACTTTGTAACTCTGACTCTCCAGCATCTGCAGTCCTCACTTTCTCACACAGGTAAATGAGTCTGGGTTGACTGACTGGCCTGTGGCTGTTATAATGCACAGCAAGTTCCCAGTGCCAGACTTACAGAAGGTTTGCATCACATATGGAGTCCTTTCTGCCCATCATCTCCCCCCTTCCCCATTAAATAATCCTGGTCCTGTTTAGGATCCTCAGTATTGGCGCCTGAATGGCCTCACTGGCTATCCTTTCCATGAAGACCCCTTCTCTGTTCTGTCTCAGACTTTGCATCTCATGCTATCCCTCCCTCAATTTCTCTCTCTCTCTCTGACAACACACCCTCCTTTCTGCACCAACCCCAAAACCCCATCAAACACTCCACCTGTCTCTGGCTATCCCTCTCCCTTCTTGTCTCCCACTCTCCCCCTTCCCATGTAGACCCACAGCTCCTGGGCTGAAGGACATGGTGCAGAGACTAACACTCTGCAACCATTCTCTAGCCACACACACTGTCCTTCTCCCTCCATATGTGTCCTTCTTCATCTCCCTGTCTCTCTCACTCTGTCCTTCTCTCACTCTCTCCGTCTCCCTGTCTCTCATTGCCCACCTCTCTCTCTCCTCACTTTCTCCATCCCCACTCTCTTCATGTCTCTTTCTCTCCTTTTATCACCCTCCCCTTCTCTTTCCCTTGATTTCAGACTCAATGCGAAAAGTAATTTATGTCCCTTACACTTACCCCCTCCCCACATTCGGGGTAAAACCCGGAAGAGATCAGGAAAAGGTTGATCCCACGCATTAACTTTACTGCATCCAGCGACACACAGACAACCTCTTCCCAATGTCCCATCGCCAGTCACTGGGACAGAGCAGAGTGGTCCAGGAAGAAAGAGGAAGAGAAACTACAAGGGAGAAAGAGAGATGAACAGACAGTGAAAGGGAGGGTGAAAACAAGAGAAACACAGGCAGACAGAGGGAGAGAAAGTGGGAAGAACTGAAAGAGAGCAGGAGAGAGGCAGAGAGAGAAAGGGAGAGAGAGTAAAACCCCAGGAAGAGAAATACAATGTCAGACAGATGCAAGGTGAAAAAGGGAAGGCAAAGACAGGGAGTGAAGGTCAGATAGACAGCAAGAGAGAAAACCCAGGGAGAGATATAGGACAGAGAGAGAGAGAGAGAGAGAGAGGAGTTGCAGCAGCAGAATGATAGAGCTGAGAGAGTTCGGTGGTGGGGAGGGGGAATCTGCTGCGATGTAGCGAGAATGATGTACAGACAAGAATAGCAAGATCCCACAGAACTGAGAGAAAGTTGCAGAGAGAGATGAGCAAGGTGTTGTTTTTGCAAAAGATTGAATGATTAAGCATTCCTGAAAAACACGGTGTGGTGATAAAGTGGCAGAGTGTTTGTAGGAAGGGAATCTACAGGAAAATGTCAACAGGGCAGAGATCTGAAGAATGTTGAGAGATAGGAATTGAAGGAAAGATGTGGGAGAGACAGCTGGGAACACAGAAATAGACATGAGAGGTCTCATGGGTGTAGGAAGCATTGAGATCGGTGGGATCACACTGTGCAGCTGCCCCCTCTCTAGCATTTTGCGCCTTTGTCTCTCCTCAATGTAGAGCTCGCCCCTTGTGGTAAAATTCCCAGAAACAGCCTGAATTTGTGTGTGCGTGTGCCCGTGCGTGTCTGCATGCATGTGCGTGCGTGCAAGCGTGTACGTGTGTGTGTCTCTGTGTGTGCGTGTACGCGTGCGTGCAGGTGTGCCTGTGTGTGTGCGTGTGTGTGTGTGCACGTCTGTGTGTTCACTCTCTCTGGTTGCAGCTCCTGTCTGATGATTCCTCGTGGTAGAATTATTTGATTCTCTCTGTCTTTGCACTGTCCTGGTTTCAGCTCCCTAATCAAATGCTAAATCATTCACGGTCCTATTGAATAGCAGAGGGGGCTGAAAGGACTGTATGGTCTCCTCCTATTCCTATTTCGGATGGTCTTATGTTCTTAACACTGTCTCCGAGCTCTTGCCCCCCACACTGGAGGTTATGACTCCACAAGGCCCTGATCTGTAGAGTGCTGTACTCTTCCGTGAGTCTCGGAGGGAAACAGTCTGATTTGGATTGGAGTTGCAGCTTCTCAGTGAGAAGTGAAATCTCCTCGAGGTTCTCATTGCAAGGTGGTGCAGGCCAGTACCGGGGAAGCAAACAGCAGACCAGATGGGTTCTGTCTTCCAGCTCCATTTCAGAAGGCCACGTGGGAGGGGCTTGTTTCCTTCATCAGCTTCCCTTGCTCTCCCTTCTGGGTTGGGTTGGAGCCGAAAGGCCTTGCTCCTGTCTCCTATTGAGGTGCAGGCTAGCAATGATTGGGTTATACAGGGCATGCCGCGGGAGTGAGGTCAGTTAGCTCAGTTGGCTGGTCAGTTAGCTTACCACACTAGCTAAAGTTACTCTGAAGGACTCTCCTTCCCAACCTCTCCCCTCAGCTGGGACATGGTAACCCTCTGATTAAAACACAACCAGACCCCGCTCTCTAATGAGGAGCTGTCCCATGCTCTGGTAAGCCTACGGTGACATTGCATTGGTTTGTACCTGTAGCACTGTGTGCAGGACTAGTCACTGCATTGCCAGAGGGATGTTAATGTTTGGGGTGGGTTTACTGGATGAATCCCCACTGGAATGATCAGCACTCTCTTGCCCCCAGTTCAGTCACTCTTGCAGCTTTTCTGTCATTGGAGACACAAGGACCAATTCACCTGAAACAGCAGTTGGATTTTATATCCCTGGGCACCTGATAAGATTGGCTATTTAACACAAGCTTTCACACACACATACACACACAGACACACGGTCCCTCAAACACACTCTCTCTCTCTCTCTCTCTCTCTCTCTCTCTCTCTCTCTCACACACACACACACACTCACACACAAAGGCACACTCTCACATGCATACACACAGGCACAACTCTCTCTCTCACACACGTACACACACAGACACACGCTCCCTCAAACAGACATACACACACAGACACACGCTCCATCAAACACACACAGACACACTCTCACAAACACATACAGACACAGGCACACTCTCACATACATACACACAGGCACAACTCTCTCTCTCACACACATACACATAGACACACGCTCCCTCAAACAGACATACACACACAGACACACGCTCCATCAAACACACACAGACACACTCTCACAAACACATACAGACACAGGCACACTCTCACATACATACACACAGGCACAACTCTCTCTCTCACACACATACACATAGACACACGCTCCCTCAAACACACATACACACAGAGACACACGCTCCCTCAAACACACACAGACACACTCTCACACACACATACACACACAGGCACATGTTCTCTCTCACACACACATACACAGATGCACTGTCTCGCACACACAAACACAGACACACACACACAGACACAATCTCTGTCTCTCACACACACATACAGACACACTGTCTCTCACACATGCACACAGACACACTCTCTCACACACAGACGCACTCTCTCTTTCAGACACACACAGTCACACGATCTCTCTCTCACATACACACATAGACTCACACTCACAGACTCACACACACAGACACTCTCATACACAGGTACACTCTCTCTCACACACAGGCACACTCTCTCACACACATACACACACTATCTCACACACACACTCTCACTCTCTCAGACACACAGACACTCTCACACACACACGCACACACATACTCTCTCTCACTCACGCACACACAGAACACTCACTCTCACACACATACACATACAGGCACACAATCTCTCACACGCACATACACACAGACACACGCTCCCTCAAATACACACAGACACACCCACACACACATAAACACACAGTTACACTCTCACACACACATACACACAGACACACTCTCACACACACACACATGGACACACACTCTCTCACACACACTCTCACAAACACTGACCCTCTCTCTCACACAAACTCTCACTCACACACTCACACACAGCTTCTTACACACAGACATGCACACTCTCTCTCACGCTTTCTCTCTCACACATTCTCACACACTGTCTCTTACACACAGACATACTCATTCTTTCACACACATGCACAGAGACACACTCTCACACACACACATACACACTCTCTCTCACACACACATGCACAGTCCTTCTCACATACAGACACATTGTCGCACACACACATAGACACACAGACACAATCACTCACACAGACTGCTCTCTCACACACATACACACACACTCTCTCACACACACATACACGCAGATACACTCTCTCACACACATACACACTCTCTCACACACAGACACACTCGGTCACACAAAGATATACTCTCTCACACACACACTTAAACACTCTCTCTCACACACACCCTCACTCACACACACCCTCACTCACACACACATGCACATACAGACACAAACACCCTCAAACACACACACAGACACATACTAGCACATAAACACACACTTTTTCTCTCACGCACACACACACACAGATACATATGCATCAACTCTGTCACACCCAAAGACTGGCAGTCTCTCTCTCTGTCTGTCTGTTTATCTCTCTCTCTCACACACACACACACAACACACACACACACACACACCTGCAAAGGCATGTTTGAGGTATTGCTGGAGAAATGATTTCTCCGAGGACTGAACCCTGATCTCGCATGATGACTGCTCCAGGGAGACAGACAGCAGCTACAGATGACTTGTTGGATCTTCCTGTGCACCACTTCTTGCATCGACAACATTAGTCTGTTTGGGTGCCTGATTTTCTAAAACGTCTGCAAGCACCAAGTGAAATAGATTGATGAAAGTTTTTCTCCAAACCATGTTTCAGACACATGCTGCTGTTATTTTTCACTGATTGTTTAAAATGATCTGAATCTTCTGAAATGGGGAGTGGCTTCCATTTCAAATTACAACACCAGAGTGCCTCGGGGAATTGCATTTGTTCCTTTCTACCCTCTGCACTCTGTACGGCCAGATAGTTCTCCCTCAGGACCTCAGAATCTGCTCTCTCAATACCTCAGAAAGTGCTCACTCAATACCTAAGAAAGCACCACTGTTTTGTGTTTAACATCCAAAACCCCTCAGACAGTAGCTCCACAAAACCTTCACATCCTCAACATTTCAGGATGTAGCCCAGCTCCCCCCTCAGATTACGTTCAAACCCCTTCAGACTGTAAGGACCCACATCCACCCCTGTCCAAGATTGGAGCCCAGGTCCCCAGAACATTACTTGTCTCTCTGGATTAATTTTAGAATTCCTACAGTGTAGAAGCAACCATTGCATCCATTGGCTCCACACTGACTGTCTGAACAGCATCCTACCCAGACTCACATCCTCTAGTCTATCCCTGTCATGCTGCATTTCTCATGGCATCTTTGGACTGTGGGAGGAAACTGGAGCACCCGGAGGAAACCCGCACAGATACTGAGAGAATGTGTAAACTCCACACAGACAGTCACCGGGATTTAGAATCAAACAACTGAGGCACCGTGCTGTCCTCTCTCCCTGGATGGCATGTCATCTAACCTTTTACTAAGCAATCTTGCATGTGAAACCTTCTCACCTGTCTCCTTGGTCATCCCTTCAAAAGCTCCATCAGTTTGGACACATCATGTTTGCAAACAAAGCCAAGCTGACTATCCCTAGTCAATTCTTGCTATTCCAAATGCATGTAAATTGTCTCTCAGAATGCTCTCCAACAGCTTACCCACCACTTCCATCAGGCTCACAGCTCCATAGTTCAATGGCTGTTCCTTGCAGCCTTACTTCAATAATGGCCCATCATTAATCACCCTCCAGTCTTCAGGCACCTCACCCGTTGCCACTGATCGGTCCATCTGACAAGGCCATCTCCATCCTTCTGTAATCTAAGGCTATCATCCTCAGTATTTATCACCCAACCAATCTTCATATTATTCATGAATCCAATGATTAACCCTCCACCATTCAAATCTAAATCTTTTCTATCAACCACATCAGTAAGACCCCAACAGTGAGACATGAGCAGACAGAGATTTCTAACTGGGCCATCACTGTCTGCTTACTGCCACTCAGCATTCTGCACCAAATTCCTTGGATCTTGAGTTTTTACGTTCACTATCAGTTTCCAGTATGGATCCTGATAAAAGCCTTACTGACCTCCAAGCAGACGACAGGAAAGTATTGCACTTATTTACACACGGGGTCACCTCCTTAAATAGTGCAATCCCATTGGTCAGACCTGACACCTCCTTAACACAACCATTCTGACTGTTCTTCATGAACTCCAGTCTCTTTAAATGCTGATGAAGTCTATCTCCAAAAAAATTGTTTCCAACATTCGTCCCACCCACGATATTAGCCTGACTGGCCTGTAGCTGCCTGGTATATCTTATGCTCCTTCTTGAATAACAGTACCACATGGTCAGTACGACGACACCTCTCCTGGGCCCAGCAGGGATTTGAAAATGTTTGCAAGTGTACCTGCTCCTTCCTCCATCACCTCATTCGGTAAACTGAGATACATTTCCACCGTCTTTGGAGATTTATTGGGTTGTAAGAAGGCCAGACCACTCAGAACCATCTCTCTCTCTATATATGCTCATTCATTTAATTGTATCACAGAGCATCTCCACGATTTCATATCAACCCTGTCCCAATGAGCATTGACGAAATGCATCCATTCTCTGTAGCCTCTGGGTCCATGCACAAATTCTCACTGTGTTCCACAACCTACTCTTTCTCTCATTATCAATTCCCCCTTAATGTCATTGTATAGTCCTTTCAGATTTTTATTTCCTCTCTTAGCACTCCTCGCCCCAAGGCAATTAGCCTGCAATACCATTTGGTGGAGTGTGGGATATCATTCTGGATGTGGATTAGCATTGGGAAGCTCAGAAATAAGGAACACACGACTGTGCTGAGTGTGGGACAGTGGGATTCATTTGGGATGAGCACATGGAAGCTGAGGAATAAAACTCAGCCCTGCAGCATGAAAATATCCCTTTGATCTGGCAGATCAGTCACGCAAAACGAAAATTCGATCCCTGGCAAAAGAGAGTGGAACCTCTTCAGGTTCAATAACCAAATGAAGACGGTCTTTTTGAACACAGTCTCTTGAATCTGGATGTGGGAATCATTTCTGAGCAGGATATGTAGGAAACGGAGGCAGAAATGTACGGAACAATTTCAGATATTCCTCTTAGGCCACAAGACACGGGAGCAGAAATTAGGCCATTCAGCCCATGTGACAGTGTGGCACTCACTCAGTACTGACTCTCTTACAATGCAGGTATCCCCCAGACTGATGCGCTGACAGTGCAGCGCTCCCTCAGTACTGACCTTCTGACAATGCAGAGCTCCTTCAGGACTGACCTTCTGACAGTGCAGCACTGCCCCCATATTGACCTTCTGACATTGCAGCAATCCTTCATGACTGACCCCATGATAGCGCAGCACTCCCTCAGTAGTGACCCTCTGACAGTGCTGCACTCCCTCAGTAATGACCATCTGACAGTACAGCATTTCCACAGTACTTATGCATTGACAGTGCGGCACTCCCGCAGTGCTGACCCTGACAGTATAGTCCTGCCTCAAACTGACCGTCTGACAGTCCAGCACTCTCTCAGAACTTACCTCTGACAGCGCGACACTTCCTCAGTACTGACCCTCTGACATTGCAGTGCTTCCTCCGTCCTGATCCTCTGACAGTGCATCCATCCCTAAAACTGACCCTCTGACAGTGCAGCACTCCCTCTGTATTGATCCTCTGACAGTGCGGCACTCCCTCAGTACTGACCGTCTGACATTGCAACACTCCCTCAGCAATGACCCTCTGACATTGCAGTGCTTCCTCCGTCCTAACCCTCAGACAATGCTGTACTCCCTCCATCTGAGTGTGCAGCACTCCCTTAATACTGACCCGCTGACAGTTCAGCTCTCTCTCTCTGTACTGACCCTCACAAATAGCACTCACTCAGAACTGACACTCTCACTGTGTAGTTCTCCCTCTGTACTGACCATCTGACAGTGCAGCACTCCCTCAGTACTGACCATCTGACAGTGCAGTGCTCCCTCATTACTGATCCTCTGACATTGCAGTGCATCCTCAGTACTGACCCTCTGACAGTGGAGCACTCCCTTAGTACTGACCTTCTGACAGTGCAGCACTCCCTCTGCACTGACCCTCTGACATTGCAGTACATCCTCAGTACTGATCCTCTGACAGTGCAGCACTCCCTCAGTAGTAACCCTCTGGCAGTGCAGCACTCCCTCATTACTGACCATCTGACAGTGCAGCACTCCCTCAGTACTGACCCTCTGGCAGTGCAGCACTCCCTCATAGTGACCTTCTGACAGTGCAGCACTCCCTCATTACTGATCCTCTGACATTGCAGTACATCCTCAGTACTGACCCTCTTAAGTGCAGCAGTCCCTCAGTACTGATCCTCTGACAGTGCAGCACTCCCTCAGTACTGAACCTCTGAGAGTGCAGCCCTCCCTCAGTACTGACCCTCTGACAGTGCAGCGCTCCCTCAGTCCTGACCCTCTGACAGTGCAGCACTCCCTCAGTACTGAACCTCTGACAGTGCAGCACTCCCTCAGTACAGACTCTCTCACAGTATAGCACTCCCTTAGTACTGACCCTCTGACAGTGCAGCACTTCCTCAGTACTTTCACTTTGACAGTGCAGCTTTCCCTCAGTACTGACTCTCTCACAGTGTAGCACTCCCTGAGTGCTGACCGGCTCACGGTGCAGCGCTCCCTCAGTACTGACCATCTGACAGTGTGGTGATCCCTCAGTACTGACCCTCTAACAGTGCAGCACTCTCTCGGTACTGACCATCTGACAGTGCAGCACTCCCTCAGTACTGACCCTCTGACAGTGCAGCTCTCTCTCTGTACTGACCCTCTGAAATAGCACTCACGCAGAACTGACACTCTCACTGTGTAGCGCTCCCTCAGTACTAACCTTTTGAGAGTGCGTGCTCCCTCAGTGCTGACCGTCTGACAGTGCAGCACTCCTCAGAGGTGCCCCTCTGTTAATACAGGAGTCCCTCGCTACTGACTGTCCGACAGTGTGGTGATCCCTCAGTTCTGATCCTCTGGCAATGTAGCAGTCCCTCAGTACTGACCCTCTGACAGTGCAGCGCTCCCCCTGTACTGATGCTCTGACAGTGCAGTACTCCCACAGTACTGACCCTCTGGCAGTGCAGCATTCCCTTAGTATTGACCCTCTGTCAGTGCAGCACTCTATCGGTACTGACCATATGGGAGGGCAGCACTCCCTCAGTACTGACCCGCTGACAGTGCAGCACTCCCTCAGTACTGACCCGCTGACAGTGCAGCACTCTCTCTGTACTGACCCTCACAAATAGCACTCACTCAGAACTGACACTCTCACTGTGTAGTTCTCCCTCTGATAGTGCAGCATTCCCTCAGTACTGACCCTCTGTCAGTGCAGCACTCTGTCGGTACTGACCATCTGACAGTGCAGCACTCCCTCAGTACTGACTTTCTGACATTGCGGTGATCCCTCAGTACTGACCCACTGACAGTGCAGCACTCTCTCGGCATTGACCATCTGACAGTGCGGCACTACCTCAGTACTGACCCGCTCACAGTACAGCACTCTCTCGGTCTTGACTCTCTGACAGTGCAGCACTCCCTCAGTACTGACCCTCTGACAGTGCAGCACTCCCGCCGTACTGACTCTCTGACAGTGCAGCACTCTCTCTGGACTGACCCTCTGAAATAGCACTCACTCAGAACTGACACTCTCACAGTGTAGCGCTCCCTCCGTTTTGACCTTTTGAGAGTGCGTGCTCCCTCAGTGCAGCACCCCTCAGTAGTGACCCTTTGACGGTGTAGTACACCTCAGAGATGGCCCTCTGGTAATGCAGCAGTCCCTCTCGACTGATTGTCCGACAGTGCGGTGATCCATCAGTACTCACCCTCTGGCAATGCAGCAGTCCCTCAGTACTGACCCTCTGACAGCTCAGCGATCCCTCAGTACTGACCCTCTGACATTGCAGCGATCCCTCAGTATTGACCCTCTGACAGTGCAGCACTCCCGTGGTCCTGCACCCTTGACAGTGCAGTGATCACTCTGTACTGACCCCCCAACAGTGTAGCACTCCCTCAGCACTGATCCTTTCACATTGCAGCACTCCCACAGAAGTGAGCCTCTAACCCCACAGCATTCCCCTAGGACTGACCCTCTGACTCTGCAGCACTCTCGCTGTTCTGACATTTCTACAGTGCAGCACTCCCTCAGTACTGACCATCTGACAGTGCAGCGCTCCCGCAGTACTGACCCTCTGACAGTGCAGCGCTCCCGCAATACTGACCCTCTGACCCACAGCGCGGTGCTCCCTCAGTACTAACCCCTTCACAGTGTGGTGTTCCCTCAGGACTGACTGTGATACACAGTACTGACCCCCAGAGAATGAGCACTTCCTCACTACTGACCGTCTCAATGCACAGCACTCCCGTAGTACTGACCCGCAGAGAGTTCAACTCTCCCTCTTCACAGATCCTCTGACAGTGCAGCATCCCTCCATACTGACCATCTGACAGTGCAGCACTCCCTCAGTACTGACCCTCTGATAGTGTAGCTCTCCCTCGCTACTGGCCCTCTGAAAGTGCGACTCTCCCTCAGTACTGTTCCGATGACACTGCAGCACTCCCTCCATCATGACCCACTCTCAGTGCAGCACTCTCTCAGTCCTGACCCTCTGACAGTGTGACACTCCCTCCGTACTGACCCTCTCACAGTGCAGCACTCCCTCAGTATTGACCCTCTGACAGTGCAGCACTCTCTTGGTACTGACTCTCTGACAGTGCAGCACTTCCTCAGTACTGACCCTCTGACAGTGCAGCACTCCCTCGGTACTGGCCCTCTGACAGTGTGACACTCCCACAGTACTGTTCCTATGACAGTGCACCACTCCCTCAGTACTGACCCTCTGACACTGTGACATTGCACATGTACTGACCCTCCCACACTGTGGCGCACCTTCATACTGACTTTCAGACAGTGCGGTGCATCCTCTGATCGTTCATTACTCCCTCAGAACTGACGCTCTAACAGTGCAACAGCCCTCTGGCCTGTGCCCCTGACAGTGCTGCGATCCCTCAGTACTGACCCTGTGACAGTGCAGCTCTCCCTCAGCACTGCTCCTTTGACACTGCAGCACTTCCTCAGAAATTACACTCTAACACAACAGCATTCCCTCAGTACTGACCTTCTCATTCTGCAGCACTCTCTTTGTACTGACATTTCTACAGTGCAGCATTCCCTCAGTACTGACACTCCTACAGTGTGGCATTCCCTCAGTACTGACCCTCCGACAATGTGGCACTCCCTCCATACAGATGCTGCCATGCCCACCACCTCCTCCATGATTTTCGCTTCCCCAGCCCCCAACGCCTTATCTTCACCATGGACATCCAGTCCCTATACACCTCCATCCTCCATCATGAAGGACTCAAAGCCCTCCGCTTCTTCCTTTCCCGCCCTACCTACTAGTACCCTTCCACTAACGCCCTCCTTCGACTGACTGAAATAGTCCTCACTCTGAACAACTTCTCTTTCCAATCCTCCCACTTCGTCCAAACTAAAGGAGTAGCCATGGGCACCCGCATGGGCCCCAGCTATGCCTTCCTCTTCATAGGATATGTGGAACAGTCCATCTGCCGCAGATACACTGGCACCACCCCCTACCTTTTCCTTCTCTACATCGATGACAGTTTCGGCGCTGCCCCGTGCTCCCATGAGGAGGTTGAACAGTTCATCCACTTTACCAACACCTTCCACCCCGACCTCAAATTTACCTGGACCGTCTCAGACTCCTCCCTCCCCTTCCTAGACCTCTCCATTTCTATCTCGGGTGACCGATTCAGCAAGCAAATTTACTACAAACCGGCCGACTCCCACAGCTACCTTGACTACACCTCCTCCCACCCTACCCCCTATAAAAACGCCATCCCATATTCCCAATTCCTTCTTTTCCTCTGCATCTGCTCCCAGGAGGACAAATTCCAATCCCGAACAACCCAGATGGCCTCCTTCTTCAAAGGCAGCAATTTCCCCTCAGACGTGGTCAACAATGCTCTCCACCGCATCTCCTCCACTTCCCACTCCTCCGCACTTGAACCCCGCCCTCTCAATCGCCACCAGGTCAGAACCCCACTGGTCCTCACCTACCACCCCACCAACCTCCATATATATAGCATCATCCGTTATCATTTCTGTCACCTCCAAACACACCCCACCACCATGGATATATTTCCCTCCCCTCCCCTAAGAGCGTTCCGAAATGACCACTCCCTCTGTGACTCCCTCGTTAGATCCACACCTCCCACCAACCCAACCTCCACTTCCGGCACCTTCCCCTTCAACCGCAAGAAATGCAAAACTTGCTCCTACCCTTCGTTTCATGGCCCCAAGGGATCCTTCCATATAAACCACAAATTCACCTGCACCTCCACACATAACATTTACTGTATCCGCTGCTCCCGATGTGCCCTCCTCTACATTTGGGAGACAGGCCGCCTACTTGAGGAACGTTTCAGAGAACACCTCTGGGACACCCGCACCAACCAACCCAACTGCCCTATGGTTCAACACTTTAACTCACCCTCTCACTCCGCCAAGGACATGCAGATCCGTGGCCTCCTCCATCGCCAGACCATGGCAACACGACGGCTGGAGGAAGAGTGATCTTCCGCCTAGGAACCCTTCGACCACATGTGATGAATGCAGATTTCTCCAGCTTCCTCATTTCCCCTCCCCCCACCTTATCTCAGTCCCAACCCTCGGACTCAGCACCACCTTCTTGACCTGCAATCTTCTTCCTGACCTCTCCGACCCACCTCCACTCTGGCCTATCACCCTCACCTTAACTTCCTTTCACCTATCTCATTTCCAACGCCCCTCCCCCAATCCCCGCCTCCCTACCTTTTATCTTAGCCTGCTTGGCACACTTTCCTCATTCCTAAAGAAAGGCTCATGCCCGAAACGTCGATTCTCCTGATCTTTTGATGCTGCCTGACCTGCTTCGCATTTCCAGCAACACATTTTTCAGCTCTGGTCTCCAGCATCTGCAGTCCTCACTTTCTCCTCCATGATAGAGATTAAGTCAACAATGTTGGCATCACGAACCTGTTAGCTGAGGTAACTGCCCCCCTCTCCCTCTTTATGGCGGCGGAATTCAATCCCTTTAATAGAGCAAGCTTAAGAATTCAACACTAAAATCATCTTGTACGGACGCGCTGGAGACCTGAAACATCAATACAGAGATTGCTGAAGAAGCTAAGTATGTCTGGCAGCATCTCTGAGGGGAGAGGGGGAAAGAGACAGACAGACTTCACCTTTCATGTCGAGTAATTTCGGCGGGAAAGTTCCTTCAGAACAGACCGTTTTGAGGAAGGGTCACTTGAAAATGCAAATTGTTCCTCTCTCTGTTCACCGCTGCTGCCTGATCTGCTGAATTTCCCCAGCCATCTGTTTGCTTGAGAATTTGATCTCACCTGATCCAAGCGTCACGGATTAATTCAGTCTGTGTTCAATGCCCTGAGGCTGCTTCTGCTGAAAGCGAACAAACAGGATTAAGGATTTGTAAGGTATTGTATTCGGAGGGCGAGCTACATGGGAGAACAGATAAAGATTTACATGCATTTGACAAAGATCCTTATGATTTTAACTTTGCGATGTTAATTCAGAAGGAACAGCTCAGACCTAACATTTCAGTTAATCAGCCAAGGGGAGTCCATATGTCATGACAAAGACTTGTTGTAAAGACTGTACAGAACCGAACTTTAGTGACTATGTTTTTCCGTAAAGGATTTGTGAATAAAGTATCTTTTTGAAATTGATATAAATTTTTTTTTCAAGGGGGATAAGCATCTTGAGCTTGTGGAGGCATTGCCCTTTTCCCTAATCTTTCTTAAATAAACGCTAGACAAGTCAGATACTCCCCGGGTATAGACATCAAACGGGTCATCAACGGGGAGGAGATGGTGGGATTGTCACGGGTGCTCAGTGTTGTCTCACCCCACCCGGGTTCGATTCCAGCCTCTGGCGACTGTCTGTATGGAGTTGGCACATTTTCCCCCTGTCAGCCTTCATGTGCTTCAGTTCCATCCCACTGTCCAAGGATTTGCAGGCAAAGTGGATTAGCCAGAGGAAATGAAGGGATCCAGGGATGGGGGTCGGGTGGGGAATGGGACGCTCTGCCGAGGGTCAGTGTGAACCTGGTAGGCCGAATGGCCAGCTTCCACATCTTAGGGATTGTATGATCAATTCAGAGACTCAAATCATGTTCTGGGCCCTGGGCTCCAATCTTGGAAGTGGTTGTGGGTTATCACAGTGAGAACAGGTTTGGGGATGAACACGGCACGAGGGGGCAACAGGTTTGCTTTCTGAGCTGTTGAGCGCATGAATGTTCTGTCGAGGTGCTTTTGGGATAATCATCCTGAGGGGATGGTTTCTAAGGTACTGAGGGAGCACTCTCTGTCAGTACAGGTTGCAGATAGTCGAAAGGTACAGATGCACATTATCGAACATAGAAAATAGAACATAGAACATAGAACAGTACAGCACAGAACAGGCCCTTCAACGTATGATGTTGTGCAGACCATTGATCCTCGTGTATTCACCCTCAAATTTCTGTGACCATATGCTTGTCCAGTAGTCTCTTCAATATCCTCAATGACCTCGCTTCCACAACTGCTGCTGGCACACGCATTCCATGCTCTTACGACTCTCTGTGTAAAGAACCCGCCTCTGGCATCCCCTCTATATGTTCCGCCAAAAAGCTGAAAACTATGATCCCTCGTGTTAACAATTTCTGCCCTGGGAAAAAAGTATCTGGCTATTAAATCTATCGATGCCTCTCATTATCTTTTACACCTCAAATAGGTCCCCTCTCTTCCTTCTTTTTCCTAAAGACAAAAGTCCGAGATCAGTCAACCTCTCTTTGTTAGATAAGCCCTCCATTCCAGACAGCATCCTGGTAAACCTCCTCTGAACCCTCTCCAAAGCACCCACATCTTTCTTATAATAGGGCTACCAGAACTGGACACAGTATTCCAAGTGCAGTCTAACCAAAATTTTATAGAGCTGCAACAAGATCTCACGACTCTTAAACTCAATCCCCCTGTTAATGAAAGCCAAAACACCATATGCTTTCTTAACAACCCTGTCCACTTGGGTGGGCACTTTAAGGGATTTATGTATCTGCACACAAAAATCCCTCTGTTCCTCCACACTGCCAAGAATCCTCCCTTTAATCCTGTACTCAACTTTCAAGTTCGACCTTCCAAAATGCATCACTTTGCATTTATCCAGTTTGAACTCCACCTGCCACCTCTCAGCCCATCTCCGCATCCTGTCAATGTCCCGCTGCAGCCTACAACAGCCCTCTATACTGTCAACGACACCTCCAATCTTTGTAAAGTCTGCAAACTTGCTAACCCATCCTTCAATCTCCTCATTGAAGTCATTAATAAAAATAACAAAGAGTATAGGCCCAAGAACAGAGCCCTGTGGAACACCATTCACCACTGACTTCCAGGCAGAATACTTTCCTTCCACAAACCCTCGCTGTCTTCAGTCGACCAGCCAATTCTGCATTCAGACAGTTAAATTTCCCTGTATCCCATTCCTCCTGACCTTCTGAACGAGCCTACCATGGAGAAATTTATCAACTGCCTTACTGAAGTCCAGATACACAAAATCCACCGCTCGACCCTCATCAATCTTTCCAGTAACATCCTCAAAGATCTCAATAACATTTGTGAGTCATGATCTGCCCCTCACAAAGCCGTGTTGACTGCATTTAAACAAGCCATACTCTTCCAGATGGTCATAAATTCTATCCCTCAGAATTCTTTCTAATACCTTGCAGACAACAGACGTGAGACTTACTGGTCTGTAATTGCCGGGGATTTCTCTCTTTCCTTTCTTGAAGAGAGGAATTACATTTGCCTACCTCCAGTGCTCAGGTACGACTTCAATGGAGAGCGAGGATGCAAAGAACTTCGCAAGCGGCGAAGCAATCACATTTCTCGCTTCCCATAGCAGCCGAGAACAAATCTGGTCTGGCCCTGGCGACTTGTCAGTGTTAATGTTAGTCAAAATTTTCAGCACGTCCGCTTCCTCAATCTCTATCCGTCCCATCATGCTTACCAGCTCCTCAATGGTTTCATTCACAACAAGGTCCTTTTCTAAAGTAAAGACAGAAGCAAAACAAAACTCATTTAGAGCTTCTCTTACCTCCTCAGACTCTACACATAATTTCCCTGTGCTATCCCTGATCAGCCCTACACTTTCTTACTCTTCACATATGTGTAAAATGCCTTTGGATTTTCCCTAATCCTTCCTGTCAAGCCTTTTCCTGCCCCCTCCTGGCCCTTCTCACACCATCTTTTAGCTAATTCTTCGCCTGCCTGTAATCCTCTAGAGCTGAGCAAGACTCTTGCTTCTTCCACCTTATGTAAGCTACCTTCTTTCTTTTGATGAGAAGCTTCTCCGCTCTCGTCATCCAAGGTTCCTCTGTCTTTCCCCTTCTTGCCTGTCTCAGTGGAGCACATTTATACACCACTCGCAACAACTGTTCCTTAAACAGTCACCACATGTCTATAGTGCCCTTTCCATGGAACAATTGCTCCCAGTCCATGCTTCCCAACTCACATCTGGTAGCATCATAGTTTCCTTTTCCCCAATTAAATATCCTCCCATTGTGCCGGCTTCTCTCCTTCTCCATAGCTATGTAGAATGTTAGGCAGTTGTGGTCACTATCACCAAAATGCTCTCCCACCACAAGATCTGACAGCTGCCCCAGCTCATTGCCCAGCACCAAATCCAAAATAGCCTCTCCCCTCGTCGGGCTGTCAACGTCATAAGTTAGGTAACCCTCCTTAACATACCATAAAAAAACAGCTCCTTCCAAACCATCTGCTCGACCGAGGTTCCAATCAATATTGGGAAGTTAAAGTCACCTATTACAACAACCCTACTACATTCACACTTATCCAAAGTCTGCCGATCTATGCTTTCTTAAATCTCCCTGCTGTTATTGGGGGCCTGTAGTAAACCCCTAATGAGGTGACTGCTCCCTTACTGTTACGAATTTCCACCCATACTATCTCACAAGGCAGACACTCCTCGACAATGGTAACTTCTGTAGCTGTGGTACCCTCTCTGATTAGCAGTGCCACACACCCTCCTCTTTCCTCACCCCCAACCATTCTTTTTAAATGTTCCAAATCCTGGAACATCCAGCAAACATTCCTGCCCCTAAGAAACCCACGTCTCATTTATGGCCACAAATGATTCATCCAGTTATCCTATTTACAACTATACACAAATGTACTGTCAAACTGGATTGAATATATTCATGTATTTTAACTCGAAAACGCTGTATTCAGCCTTTGCGCCTATAAACCCTTTAGCTTTGATATCCAATGGCACATTGTTACAATGAGAAAGCGTTTGAGTGTTCTCTATCTGAAAAAAAGGCACTTGATTACACCTCCTGCGTGGTCTCCAATCCGTTCACATCTGACATGAGGGATGTTTCTCTCTCTGCGTTTCATCACATCCAGGATAGAACTGCAGCAGAAATTATTGCTGCCTTCATTGACCTAAGAGGTGGATGCCGAAGGCTCACCTTGTGATGGGAACTATCCACAAGAGAACCTTTTAACAGGTACACAGTTCTGTATTCTGTGCAGCGGATCATTTACACAAGCCCAGTATCAGGCTTCTACCAGATCATGCGCAGTCATTCTTCCTCAAACATTCACAGTATCCGACTCTAACCAGAGCAAAACCAGATGGTGCTGGAAAAACTCAGCAGGTCTAACAGCATCTGAAAATGAAATCAGAGTTAACATTTCGAGGCCAGTGACCATTCCCCAGAACTGATGATAACTTGGAAAATGTTGGTCTATCTGCAGAAGATATAGTGGGCGTTGGGGGAGGGTAAGGATTGAACGATAGGTAGGGGTAGAGTTCAAATAGAGAGAAGAACAGTTGGGCAATGGAGTGGTTGATGATCTAGCTGGCAGGGTGAAAAGCTGTTAATGGACACTGTTAGTGGCGAACCATATATAATGTGCTATGGCAGGCTTTGTGACAACAAAGCTTGCAGTGAGAAATAAGGGATTACGACATGGGAAAGTACAGGCCCGAGAAAATTGAAATTGATATGGGATCTGAAGGGCTGTGGAGTCCCCAAATAGAAATTGAGGTGTGGTACTTTCAGCATGCGCTGAGGCTCTTTGGAACTCTTCTTGAAGATAGAACTTGGATGTTCTGCAATGTGATCACCCAGTCCAAACTTCGTTTCCCAAGGTACTGAAAACCACATTGCGAGCAGTGACTGTAGTAGAGTGGGTTGCAGGAAGTGCAGTTCATGTGTTGCTTAACCTGGAAGGTGGGATTGGGCCATTGGAAAGAGAGGAGGGAAGACATCAATGAACAGTTGAGGAGTGACAAGAAGCAAACGGAGATATTATCAGAGAAATCATGAGGACAAGAAACCTAACAAAAAGGCACTTCACCTGAATGTTCGTCGCATTTCTAACATGAACAGTTAATGGCACAAATCAACAAGAATAAAAATGATTTAATAACCATTAGACAGACACGTCTGAAGGATGGCCGTGACTGGGAGTTAAATATCTAAGAGTACAAGGTAATTTGGAAGATCTGACAGCAGTGTACGAAGTTGGTGTCTCTCTGTTATTCAAGGCCGACATCAGGGCAGTGTGGAGAGACAATGTATGTTTTATGGCGAATGAGTTTAAATTAATTTGCGTGGAAAGTAGACATTCTAAGAAGAAAACGTCACTGATAGGTGCAGTCTATAGGCCAGCAAATAATAACATCACATTGGTGTAGGCAAGAAACAAAGAAACAAGCAATGCTTGTAAAATTGGGTCGAAATTATCATTAGGGATTTTAATCTACATGTAGCTTGGTCGAACCAGCTCAGTCACTGTAACTTTGAGAAGGAGTTCGTTTAGAGCAACCTTGATAGCGTTCTTGAACAGTATGCAATGGAACCGACGAGGGAGAAAGCAATTCTCGACCTGGTCCTGTGTAGTGGAACAGGAATAATTAATGATCTCATAGTTAGGTATCCTCTTGGAACGAGTGATCACAGTATGGCAGAACTTAGAATTGAGATGGGGAGTGTGAAGAGAAAATCCAATACCAGGGTTCTCTGCATGTACAGGAGGCACAAAAATAGAACGAGAGAGCACCTGGCTAAAGTAGAGTGGAAACAAATGTTATATGGGGGGACAGATATCGAGTAGTGGAGGACTTCCAAAAAAGATTTTTTTTTGTACTTGTGCTCAGCAAAAGTATATTCCAGGGAAAATGTTTGACTGTAAGGAAAGGGATAGGCTGCCCTGCGTTTCTTAGGAAATAAGGGAGGCTATCAAAGCGAAAGAGAAAGCATACCAAGTGACCAGGAACATCCTGAAACTGGAAGATGTAGAAAAGTTTAAAGATAAACATGACGGGGAAAAAAACGAGTACAGAATACAAAGACAGATAGCAAACGTTTCCATAAAAATATACAACGAAAAGACAGTGGCTGAAGTTAAGGTTGGTCCTTTCGATGATGAGAAGAGGCATTTAGTTATGTGATGTGATGAAATGGCCGAGGCATTGAACAGGTATTTTGTGTCAGTCTTCACAGTGGAGGATACGAATAACATACCAGTAAGGGACAAAGAGACAAATGTAGGTGAGGACTTGGAAACAAACATTATTACTCAAGAAGTAGTGTCAGGCAAGCTAATGGAACTGAAGATGGACATGTCTCCTGGCCGTGAGGGAATGCATCCAAGGTAATTAAAGGAGATGGCGGGAGAAACAGCAAATGCACTAGTGGCAATATTCAAATTCACTAGTCTCCAAGAAAGTCCCAGCAGATTGGAAAACAGCGAGTGTGACACCACTGTTTAAAAAGCGAGGTGGATAAAAGATTGGGAATTATTGATCAGTTAGCTTAAATTCTGCAGTGGGGAAGATGTTTGAGTCTATTATCAAGGAAGAAATAGCAGGACATCTCGATTGAAATTGGACAGATGCAACGTAGATTCGTGAAGGTTCACGCAGATATGTTATGTTGCAACTGTACAAGGTGCTGGTTACGCTATCCTTGGTGAACCGTGTGTACTTTTGGTCCCCTTACTTGAAAATGGATATACTGGCACTGGGCGGGGTGGAGGGTGCAGAGGAGGTTCACGAGGTTGATTCCGGAGTTGAGGGGGTTCGCCTTTAAAGGAAGACTCTGTAGATTCGGATTAGTTTTTTTTTGTAATTTAGAAGAATGAGTGGGAATATTAATGAAACATAAAGCTTTGAAACGGAATAGATTAGATAAAATTGGAAAAGAATTTTCCACTTGCGGGTGAAACTCGGACAAAAGGGCATAGCCTCTATATTTGAGGGCTCAGATTTAGGATTGAGTTAAGAAGAACCTGCTTCACCCAGGCAGATGGTAATATATGGAATACTTTGCCCAGCGAAGAAGTTGATGCTAATTCAATTAAAAAAACAGTTTTTAAAGCTAAGAGCGAAACTTCTTTAGAACAATAAAGGAAATAATGGATACAGGGAGAGTGCGAGTAAGCAGATTTGAGTCTTTAGAAAGATCAGCAATGATGTCATTGAACGGCGGAGCAGGCTTGAAGGATTGGACAGCTTCCTCCTGCTCGGGATTTTAGGTTCTATGCATTTATGTGTCACAACAGCAGCGATGCAGGGGGAAGACTGCATGGGGCGAGTTGGTGGAGTTGTTGGGAATGAAGGCATTGTGCAACAGGGTTTCCTGTAGGGAATGGTCCCTGTGGAAGGTGGACAGGGACGGGAGAGGGATATATGTCGAATGATGGCATTTCGCTCGAGGTGGTGGAAATTTAAAAAAGAAATCGATTATCACTTGAAGCACCACTGCGAATACATTTGCTAACCTTCATAGGTGCGCCATTGAGAGCATTCTCTCTGGATGTATCACTATCTGGTATGACACATGTGCCATTCAAGACTGGAGGTGGATACAGCAAGTGGTGAACTCAACCTGAACAAAGGCGAACCTATATTATGTTTGCACATTATTTATCCATCTCTGCTACTTAACTCTGCGATCTGCTTGTATTGATCGCAAGACAAAGCATTTCACCGTGCCCCAGTACACTTGAGAATAAATTTAATTAAATTCAATTGTGGAATGTTGACGATCTGGATTTTTGGAGCAGCTTGTGTTCGAGCCAAGTAGGGAACAGGCAACACTGGATTTAGAGATATGCAATGAATCAGACGTGACAAGGGAGTTGAAGATGAAGGAACCCTTAGGAGGCGGTGATGATAATGATTGAATTAACCTTGCAGTTTGAGAGGGAGAATATACAATCAGCGGTAGCGATATTAAAGTTGAATAAAGGCAATTACAGAGGCATGAGGGAGGAGCTGGATGAAATTGGTGAGGAGAGTAGCCTAGCCAGAAAGAAGGAAAGTGGAAATGCAATGGCTGGAGTGTCTGAGTCTAATTCAGCAGACACATCAGAGACACATCCTGTGGAAAATGAGGCATGGTGCGGAGAGAATGAGACAACCATGGCTGACTGAGGAAGTCATCAATAGCATAGAAGAAAGAGAGAAAACATATAATGTGGTGAAGGGCAGTGGGTAATAAGAGGAGTGGGAAGATCACAAAGACCAACAAAGGGCAACAACAAAACCAATGAGGAGGGAGGAGATGAAATATTAGGGAACTACTAATATAAAGGAAGGCTGCAGTTGTTTCTTTATTCATATAAAAGCAATAAAGAGGTAGAAGTGGACAATGTGCCACTGGAAAAAGACACGTGACAGAGAGTAGTTGTGAACAAGGAAATGGTTGAGGAACTGAAAAATTATTTTGTGCCAGTCATCACACTGGAAGACATGAGTTATACCCAACATACAAAGAATGTGGGAACAGATGTGAGTCTAGTGGCCATCACCAAGAAGGTGCAAGAAACACGGAATGGCCTGAAGGTGGATATCATCTGGATCAGATGGAGTACCCTCCATATTTCTAAGGTAAACAACTGAAGAAATAGTGGATACGTAAGTGGATAACTTTCAGGAATCGCTGGAATCAGAAAGAGTGCTGCAGGAATGAAAAATCACAACCGTGATACACCAGTTTAAAAAGAAACAACACAAAATCTGGCAAATTACTGACCAATCAGCCGAATCTTGCTGGTGAATAAGGTCATCGAATCCATTACGTTGGAAGAAATTTCTGAACACTTGAAAATGTATGTTAAAATAAGGCAAAGTCATCATGATTTCATCAGGGGGAGGCCATGCATGACAAATCTGCAAGAATTCCTCTTTGAGGAAGTAACGAGGAAGGTAGACCAAGGAGAGCCAATGGGTGTTATGTGTCTGGACTTCATGAAGGCCTTTGGTATTTGCCACGCCAGAGGTTACTGAATAAGATAATGGTTCATGGTGTCAGAGGTAAGGTGCGCTCGCAGGATAGAAAGCAGTGATTGGGAACAAAATGATCCTTCTCGGGATGGCAGATGGTGACAAATGGTGTTCCTAAACCCTGTGTTGGGACCACAAATGTTCGTTTTCTCCAATAACCATCGAGATAAAGTACCTGAGGGCAATGTGTGTTAATTTTCAGACTATGGTGCTGTAAAAGCACAGCAGTGCAGCTCGCATTGGAGGAGCAGTGAAATCGACGTTTCAGGCAAAATCCCTTCATCAAGAATCAAGGGCTTTTGCCCAAAAGGTCGGTTTTACTGGTCGTCGGATGCTACCTGAACTGCTGTGCTTTTCCAGCACCACCCTAATCTAGAATCTGGTTTCCAGCATCTGCAGTCATTGTTTGTACCTAATTTTCAGACAATGCAAAGGTAGAAGAAAAGGTAGCATGGAGGAGGCGGGGATGCTGCAGAAGGATATGGACATGCAGCGAGCATCGGAAAATAAGTGGCAGATGGAGCATAATGTGGGAAAGAGTGAGGTGACGCACTTTGGTAGGAAGAATAAAGATACGGACTATTATCTAAACGGGGCAGAAATTCACATGTTTGGAATGCATAGATACCTGAGAATTTTAGCCGAGGATTCTCTCAAGATGAACTTGCATTTTGAATCTGTAGTTAAGAAGACAATTGCAATGATGACATTTATTTTTGGAATACTTGAATATAAAAGCAGGGATGCCCTTCCGAGACTCTATAAGGGTCTGGTTAGACCACTTCTGGGTTACTGTACGTACGTTTGGTCCTCAAATTTCAGGAAGGATACACTGGTTTTGGGGTGTGTTCAGAGGTGATTCACGATTATGGTCTCAGGAATGAAAAGCTTGACACATGAGGAAAGTTTGAGTACTCTGGGTGTATCCTCGATGACATTTAGAAGGATAGGAGGAAATCAAGTTGTTACTTATAGAATCATGAATGGCCTGGATATAGTGGATACTGGGGAATGTTTTCTATTTTTAGTAGAGATTAGAGCCCAAAGGCACAGCCTTGGAGAAAAGGGAAGACATTTGAGAACAGTAATAAGAGGCGCTTATTCAACTGGAGAGTGGTGAATGTATGGAATTCATTGCCAGATAAGGCTGTGGAGACCAAGTTTTTGATTATATGTAAGACTGAGATATGTAGCAGCGTGGTTGCCAAAGGGATCAAGGTTTATGGGGCAAAAGCAGGAAAATTTAGTTTAGAAAGACATCTGCCATGATTTAATGGCAGAGCAGACTCAGTGCGCTGAATGCTTCGATTTCTGCTCTATTGTCTTATGGACTTATGCATCGAATAACCTCCATCTGCAAATTCTCCTCCAAGGAATGTGCCAGCCTGACTGGGAGCATTGTCAGCGAAGATCTGATTGAGTGCTGATCCAGACTTCATGGGCCAAATGGTCTATTTCCGCCCTCCATCTTCTATTTTATCATTCTTCCGAAAACAATGATTAATGCAATGACCAGACTTGTGGCCGATCCCCTGACTCTTCTCTGAACAGGCCATTGATAAAGTTCCAGCATCATTTCCCTGCTGTTATATTCCCACCTGCGGTCAAGAACAGAAAGTATCTCCAACCCCTCAAGACCACTTGATCTCTTGTCCAATCATCTTCAAACATGCGTGAATGCCTACTTAAATTTCTCTTTTATTACTGTAAACCACTCAGTATTCACACTTTTATCATTGTTCCTCCCCAAATTCATTTTCACCCCCTTCATTGGATTGAATTCCTTTCAGCACTTCTTCTTGCCAATTGGTTCCAATCTCCCTACAGTCTATGGCTTCCTTCCTCAAGGTTAACTACATGACTAATTGTTACATTATTTGCAAACTGCTAAATGATGGTCACGACAAGTAAGTATAAATCATTGACCTATATGAGAAAGCAATGGAACTCATAGAAACCATGGTTTAAAAGCTTGCAAAGGACAGCAAAATTGGAGACAGTAAAGAAGGTGATCTAAGATTCCAGAAGGATCTTAATCCAATGCGTGTTTGGGTTGAAAAATATCACATGAAGTTCAATCTGGATAAATGGAAGGTATTGCATTTTGCTATATCAGAGTAGGGCTTATACAATTAATGATTGGGCGTTGCATCGTGTTGTGGAACACGGAGGCCAGGGATGCAAGCACACAATTCTTTTTAGTTTGCTTCATATATAGACAGAATGGTTAAAAAAAATTGTCATCTTGCCTTCGTTGCTCAGTCCTTTGAGCGTAGGAGTTGGTACGTTATGTTGAAGTTGAATAGGACATTGGGTGATGCGTCTTCTGGAAAACTGTGTCCAGTTCTTGTCGCCCAGTAATAGAAAGGAAATTATTCAGCTGGAGTAGGTTTAGAACAGGGATACCTGCATATTGCTAGTTAGGATGGTTTGAGTTATAATGAAGGGCTGGATAGGCTGAGAATAGTTTGACTCGAGCACTGGAGGTTAAAAGGAGACCTGATAGAAATGAATAAAGTATTGAGAATTCGGATAGAGTTAACTGTAACTGTCTTTTCTCCAAGGAGGGGCACTTCAAGACGCCAGCGCAAATGTTTAAAGTGAAAAGAGGGATTTAAAATAAGACATGAGAAGCTTTTTTTTAAAAACAGGGGATGGCTTATGTGTGCAATTCACTTCCTGACGCAGAGATGAATGTAAGTATATTTACAATATTTACAGGTTATTTGGATCGATAAATGAATTGGAAACTTTCAGCGAGATTAAAAAAAGCTATTCATTTATGCCTAGTCCATTATTTATTTCCCAGCGGGCAGTTCAGAATCAACCACGATATTATGGATCAGGAGTCATATGCCCGCCAGACCAGATAAATATGGCATTTCCTTCTCTGATTCAACATCGTCATTAGACTCTTCAACTCTTGGTATTTATTGAAGTATAAGTGCAGCATCTGGATTTGAACCCGTGTGCACTGAATTATATCTGGAATTCATATTAACAATGCAGTAATAATATCACAAGAACATCATTAAGGGTCGTTACAGGAGCCGTCAGATGAGATTCGTTTAGTTTGTCATTATGTTCAGCATGAGCTGGTTGGAGTGAAAGGCCTGTTTCCAAGCTGCGTGAGTCTGTGACTTTGGCGCTATGAAACTGGCAGGAGGTTGGTACGAACAGTAGCATTGACAGATTATTTAATCTCCTTGTGGGATATGTAATCTCTTTGGTTACACCGGAGGTACTTTTGCTCATTGAGCCTTCCCACACACGGGACTGTTGAACAGTCTGTCCCCAGCTTGACTCAGTAAATGAGTTTCCACTTCAGCAGGTAATTGAATCCCACATTGCCCTCATTTCTCTGTGATATCTGTGTCTTTGTATCTACCCAGGGTGAATGATAGATCCAAATCATGTCCACGCAGACATAAGTCCTGTTGTCCATGTTGTGAATATGTTTTTATTCTTCCTGATATACCCACAGGGTGTGGATGTCGCTGGTCAGGACAGCATTTGTTGTTCATCCTGATTCGCTGCTGCCTCGCTGCACGAGAGACATGGATTCGATCCCAGTCTTGTGTGACTGTGTGCAGTTTACACATATTCTCTTTGCTTGTTTGAGTTTCCTCCCACAGTCTGAAGGTGTGCAGTATACTGGGATCAACCATGGGAAATGAAGAGGAAAGGAATAGGTATAGAGTGTGAGTCTGATAGGATGTGCTTCGGAGGGATGGTGTCGACTGGAAGGGCCGAATGGCCTGCTTCCCCATATGGTCGGCATTCTCGGATTAAGGGCCAGCTATGTTGTTCTGTTCCAGGAGTTATACGTCGACAGGATTGGAATGGTAGCATCCCCTGCATAAGGGACGTGCATGACTGGGATTGCAGGAAATTAAAGGCATGTTCTCTGTTCCTGAGGTCAGGCTTTCATTCCAGGTTTATTCGTCGAACTTTAACATTACCAGTTCCGTCTCTGAGTCCCCAAGGATGACTCGTTTATTACATAACCACAACACCACCTTCTCTAGGTTGCAGCATTTACTGGGAACAAGAAGCTGATTCTGTGCTGATGCGAGCAAAAGCATGTGCTATTGCCAGTGTCAGAAACACTGATCCAAATAGCAAAATGAAATTCCGAACCTTGCCACCCCAAAGTAAAAGTCTCCACACGCTTTAGATGCGCCACTCGGCTGTCTAAGCAACATGTATGGCTTATGGCTATAATATTATAAATGAGGGCAAGTATTCCCTTCCGCGCTGCTTCTGACCAGAGCAGTCCCAACCACAGAAATACACGCACCTCTGTCCCGTCATTCAATTTCAATTTTCAATTGAATCGTCGTGGCTGCTTCACAGTTTCTCTGATTCCGGATTTGGAAAGGGAATTATATGTGATTGCCTGCAGCAGTTGGTACTGCCTTGAGTGGGCAAAGTGATGAAGTAGCCGATTTTAAACTGTAATGCTTTTGAAGCATGCATTTCAACAATATCCTGCACTGTCCCATGAGTTTGGAGAGTTTCATTCTCCAGTACTCTCATTCATGGAATTTCCACAGTCTCTGAGGACGTTGAAGCCCATTCTGAGTTCCCACATGCCTGTCGCTAAGTCCTGATATTGTACATTCTCCCTGACATTCCCTCTGCTACCATACTGGTTGCAGGTTCCAAATTTGCTCTGTGGAGTGCTGTACCCATTTTGTAGTTCGTACTTTGCGTTCTGATTGCAGCGTCCTCGGCTCGAACCCACAACATGGCGGTCAGTTCTCTCAACGTTTTACTTTTGGTGAAACAGCTGAAGAAATTATTCGCTTTTTACATGATAATATTCTCCGAGGTAATGATTTGTTTTCCATTAAAATTCGTTCTCTGATAATTGTGCGTTTCATGTATCAAGATTTAAACCCAAAAGTTCTCGAAGATGTCTCTCCCTCCCACTCTCCCTAACTCTCTTTTCCGTCCTTCGTTCCATTTGATTCAGGCTTTGCACAATCTAACATACACTTTCACATTGATACCGTCCAGTCTGTGCCATTGCACTCACTGTTGCTGGGTGACCGTGCCGCAATCTCTTCATTGCCACCTTCAAATCATTCGATCCGTTTTGATACCATGGCTGTGAGATCAATTCTATTTTTGCAGCTTTGACTGACATGGACCAGAGATTATTGGAGCGTGAGGGTCAATAAAAGGACAGAATATAATTGAGGAAAAGAGACATTATTGGAAAAGAACAGCAACGCCGGCTTTTGCGATAGCCTAGTGGTGTTATCGCTGGATTGTTAACGCAGAAAGGCAGGAAATATCTGGGCAGACGGGTTCGATTCCCACCACACCACCACGATGGTAGAATACCTACGATTAGGGATATGTCATCGGTTTTTCTTGAGGGAAGGAAACTGTTCTCCTCATTCTGGTCTAGCCTCCACGTGAATCCAGACCGCAAGGCAATAAATGCTGCTGAGCCACCCCGAATGCTGTGACAGAATATATAACGGTTCATTCGGCTTTACCTAAACTATTGTCTGCAATGCACATGAGTCCAGGGATGTGATCGGACTGGGAAAGGTGCAGGAGAGATTCACTCGGATAGTGTCTGGGCTAAGAGTTTCAGTCATGAAGAGAAACAGGACAGACTGGGATTGTTTGTCACCGTGCAGAGGGGTTTGTGAGAAGGCATGATGCAGATGTACAAAATAATGCATAAGGTAGACTGAAATAAGCATTTCCCATCGATGGAAATATCGATCACAGGGGGCCAGAAATTTAATCTGAAAGGCAGAAAGGTTTAAGTAGATGTGTGCAAAAGCGTTAGAGGCCAGCGGGTGTTGGAATTTGGAACACACTGTCTATAAGGGCCAGTGAGGCAGGAACCCTTATAACATTAAGAAATATTCAGATGTGAATATGTTCTGCTAATAACTATAAGGCTATGGGCTAAGCGATTCGGGTCGTTAAGCAATTGTTTTTGACAAATGGAGCCACGACGAGTTGAAGGATCTCCTTTGAAACTGTTGTCCTCGGTATGTTATGCGGGAGATAGGAGCTCGATTCCTCGCTAGGAGAGTGTAAGTATTTTAAAACTGTCGCTCCATTCCCAACTGTGGGTGATTAATGCCTGCCCTTCCATTCTCCATGGGACATGCAACAGGAAGGACAGTGCTGTCTGAATCAGAGTAGGGAAGGACGGCAGCTCCCGGTGAGACAGAGTTTCAGTGAAAATACAAACACGTGACTTCCGCAACCTGCACCTTGCATCTGTATTGGAATCTAAACCGTTTAATAGAAAGAAGAAGGAAACTGAAGAAGAAACAGGGTAAACTAATTCAGATGAGAGCGCAGAAACATTTTCCGCAGCATCATGAGGAAAACTGACAAACGGCTCTGAGAAAGAGTGTGTCTTTCACAACTGTTAGTTCACTAAGGTGTTTTTGTTCCACTTAAGCCCTTAAGAAATTGAATAACAATTTAAGTGAAGACTTGAAATGTTAGAACGTACCAGGCGATGAGTCACGTGCTGGAAACTATGTTTACAAGCCAGATGTTTGATGACTGATAATGATACAATAGGCTGAATGGCCATTCGCCATGCTTCAAAACACTCAATGACTCATTTTTCACTGAACAAAAAAGGCAAAAACAAAGTCACCAAGAAAAGTTCCAAGCATTGCATATGTCTTCCTTGGTGCGAAAGTGTTGAAGAAATTCAGATCTTTCATTGCTATGTCCCAATATTGATTTCCAGTCAGGGAAAAAAGATTTGTTGTTCCTTATGAAAATCTTAAATTGAACATGAATTCTTGACATTTCAAAACAGCAAAGAAAGCAGTTCTTTCAGAGTAGGTGAGAATTTCATATCGGAGATGAAATCAAATGGGAAAAAACGCTGAAATCAGTTGCCTTTGCCTGCTCATACTCAGTACAACAAAAACGATCAGTATTGAATGATACAAGTTTTTTAAAGGATTTATTAGGTTGGATGCAGGAAGGTTGGATCTGTGACCGGAGCACCTCATATCGAATGAATTGGAGATGCCGGTTTTGGACTGGGGTGTGCAAATTTGAAAATCACACAATACCAGGTTATAGTCCAACAGGTTTAATTGGAAGTACTAGCTTTCGGACCACTGCTCATTCATCAGGTGGTTATGGAGTACACCGTTGTAAGACACAGAATTTATAGCACAAGTTTACAGTGTGAAGTAACTGAAGTTATATAATGAAAAATACCTTGATTGTTCGCTAAGTCTCCCATCTGTTAGAATGACCATGTTAGCTTCACTTCTTTCATATGTAAAGCGCATTTTTTTTTAATTTTAAAGTTACATTCTCAGGTGAACTTTAACAATTGGTGTCAGCCCCCGGGTGCTGCTCTCTGTTCCATAATGTTTACACTGATTCTAATTTTTAAAAATGAATTAGCAGAGATTTGGATTCATGCAGTTTTTGAGCAATAGACAATAAACAATAGACAATAGACAATAGGTGCAGGAGTAGGCCATTCAGCCCTTCGAGTCTGCACCGCCATTCAATATGATCATGACTGATCATCCTTAATCAGTATCCTCATCCTGCCTTATCTCCATAACCCTTGATTCCACTATCTTTCAGAGCTCTATCCAACTCTTTCTTAAATGAATCCCGAGACTGGGGCTCCACTGCCCTCTGGGGCAGAGCATTCTACACAATACAATGTAACTCTGCAAAGTACAATGTAACTGTGCAAGTACAAATTCATCGCGCAAACGTGTATGTGTGTGTGTGTTTTGAGTGTGTGTGTGTGTTTTTATAGGAGGGTCTCTATGTGTAGATAGGGCGATGGGATCACATGTACTGTGACATGAACCCAAGGTCCCGGTTGAGGCCATCCCCATGGGTAGCAAACTTAGCTATCAGCCTCTGTTCGGTCACTTCTACCTGCTGCCTGTTCCGAAGTCCCCTTGGAAGATTGTCACCCGAAGGTCCGAGGTCGAATGTCCTAGACCACTGAAGTGCTCTCCAAGTGGGAAAGGGCACACCTGACTGTTGATTGATGTGCAGTGCACATTCATCCATTGCTGTAGCCTCGGCTTGGTTTCACCAATGTACCATGCCTCAAAGCATCCTTGTCTGCAGCGTGTTGTTTTTTTTAGTTTAGCATCAGTCTAAATATTATGGCATGGACACAGCACACATGGATTAACACCTTCAACATATTATCTGGGCTGACACGAATTGTTCACCCGAGAATGTAATTGTTAAAAGAAAGTTTTACGATTTACATAAGAAAGAAGTGAACCTAACATAGTCATTCTAACATATGGAAGACTTAACAAACAATCAAGGTATTATTCAATGTACAATTTCAGTTACATCACACTGTACACTTTTGCTATAACTTCTTTATCGGACAACTGTATACTCCACAGCCACCTGATGAAGGAGCAGCTCTCCAAAAGCTAATGCTTCCAATTAAACCTGTTGGACTATGACCTGTTGTTGTGTGATTTTTAACTTCGTATTAGAATACGGATCTCACAATTAAAACAGAAATGAAGAAGCATTTATTCTCTCAGACAGTTCTGGACCCATGGATTTTCTTGCAGCAGAATGCTGTCGAGGAAGTGTCATTAGGTGTAATGAGGCTGAGATCGGAAGATCTTCAAACGGCGAAGACATCAAGCATTATGGGGAAAGGCAAGAAAATGCAGTTCAAGGTTATCAGATCAGATATGAAACCATTCAATAGCGGAGTAGACATGATGGTCTGAATGATGTCTTTCTGTTCCTAAAATTGTTGGCCTTAATATGAAGCTGCAAAACCGACCTGAGTAAAATGTGCCAAATTAAAAATGCGTGGTCCCCCCGGAACACTGAACCGAGGTGAAATGTACAAAGAACAACACACAAAGGAGAGATAATATGGGTAATTGATCCGGAGTGATCAGTATACCAAGGTAAACAGGAAAACCGATATTCATTATCGACAGTGAACCTGGCTCCACTAGCCATGTAGTTAACACTCACAAACCCCCATTCCCCTTCTATTTTCCTGACGCCCCCTCCGTTCTTGATTGCAGCTGACATTGGTGATGTGGAACTGTACCATACAGGGAAGCGGTTCTGACTGCTGCACAGCATCATTCTGCTTCGAAAGATCAGGCAGTATTTCATAGTGATTACTGTAAATGTTAACATTTATCAAGCCATGACAGTGAAAGCATTGAGTCCTCATCACTATACTACCAGGGCAGATTTCTGTTAACACCACTCTGGACACCATGAGATTCGTCATTCTATTCTTCCATCCTTCAGTGCATGATCCCCTCGGCTCTATTCCGGTTTTGTTGGTTGGTTTACAATATTGATGTTTCCAATCATGTGTTGCGTTGGGGTTTCTCATGTATGAGACCTTATCTCTGAGCTGGCAATGTGCTGGCTCACTGGTGATAATACTGGCCTTGTAAATTACAAAATAGCCCATTTTGCTTGAAATAGCCCATTCCTGTTTTTCAATCCAAGAACTTGAAGAAAACCATTCGGCAGGACAGGAAATAGCGGGCGGGAGCAATGATCCAGTTTGGCAGCAAGAACGAGGTTAGGCAGTATAAACTGCAGATTGAAGGGGAAACAATGGGTAAGGAACACTGGAATAGGATGGGATGATTGCTTCCTTTCTTTGCTGTAGACAGGCACTGGTGTTGAAGACTGAAATGGGACACTATCAGCCAAGTGGGTGAAATCTTACTTTCTGTTTGTATTCTCCCGAGGGTTCTGTCAGTCTTGGGGAAATGTGTCTGCGTGCTTCAGTCTGTGGGTAAAAATGGGGTTCAGTTCCCCGACTGGGTGTGAACACTTGTTTCCCATCTCAAACATCAATTCCATTTATTTTACCTTACGAAATTTGAACTTTCAAGGGAAATTAGCATTAAGCTGAACACTTGAAACGTCAGAGTTTACAAGGTTACTGACCAAGTGCTGGGAAGTGAGATAATGGGACCCATTTCTGTGCTGTAAACACTCGATAATTCAATCATTTTTGAGGGGAAACATATCTGGAGTGACATAATCCCAAACACTGTGTTATGAAGAAACTGTGCAACTGCTTCTGCCCTCATCCCTGGTGGTCCAGTGGCTAGTATTCAGCGCTTTAACTGAGTGGTCTGGGTTTAATTACCGTTCAAGAAATTAGGACTTCTTGTTCCTGACGCAGAGAGAGCAGTTCTATTGGAATCTGTTTAATGCCTTAGATCTGCTAATACCCCAGCTCTTCAAAGAAGGGAAAAGTGCCTTCCCTCTCTCTGCACAGTCGGACAGTTAATCCTTCATTCTCCTCTGATTCCACTTCCCAAAGAGTTTCAAAAAACGGTCAAAACTGAGTCTGAGATATTTCTTTTCTGTGTTTTTCATACACAGGAGCTGCAGCGATTGAGTGGGTTGTTTTCTGAAAACGAAACGTACCTATGAACAATGTGTGAGGCTATTCCATGATTGTCTTCTCTGACAGCGCTGGGACATGACTGATGTTCTCTATGATATGGAACTGCCTGTGGTTTAGTTGGGTAGGTAAAGTTAAAAATTACACAATATTAGGGCATAGTCCAACAGGTATATTTGCAGCACTAGTTTTCAGAGAGCGCTCCTTCATCAGGTGGGTGTTTTTCTGCCTATGTGAAACCTGATGTGTGTGTCAATATGCGCGATCTTTTGGAAGATTATCTGGACTTTAACCGACCGTTCGTGGTGTCGATGGTACCCATGACGTGGAGGTGTTGGTGTTGGACTGGTCAGGACAAATTTAAAAATCACACAAAGCCAGATTACAGTCCAACAGTTGACAACCATCTGATGAAGAAGAAGTGCATGTAACCCTGATGCTTCCAAATATGCCTGTTCGATGTAACCTGGTGCTGCATGATTTTTAGCTCTGATTGTTCTTGGTAATGTTTAACCAATCGAAGACAGTGAAAGAATTTTCCTTCGTGGAGATAAACATTTCAAATAATATCCACCTCAGTGTAACAAAAATGATTAGTTTGGATGTGTGACGAATCTGCACAATACGTTTGCACCAAATAAAAGTCGAACCTACAACCGCCTGATCCGTAGCTAGCTATATGAATGGTTGTACCACTGGCCAGATGCATAGCTGAGATTTTACATGCTGCATGGCTGCGGTATTAACAAAGACATGAGCAATAACAGTGACAGTCACAAGATGAACAAAGAATAAAGATAATCACCATCACTTCAAATGGTCCCCAAGAAGCTACCATTCACAATCTGATCAGCCAATCAATGAGGTGACTATGATCGAGGAAATTACAACTTACTTTGCCGTGTTTCCACCATAATTAGAGGACAACTCCAACCTAATCGCAACATCGCATATTCCCATTAATGTTCAGCTTTAAATTACGTTAATGACCTGTCCGTATTTGCAGGAAATTGAATAACATGAAATGAGTGAAAAAGTTCTTCTTTTGATGTAATCCAGTGCAGAGTCGACCAGAAAAGAAAAGTCAAAGACCTGAAACATCACTCCCATTTCTCTCTGTACCAATGCATTTTCCTGTGTTTAATATTTGCCGGACTTGTCTTTACTATCTAAAGAATTAATTATTTTTCTGGGACAAATTCGTCATAAATCAATTAAGATCTAAGGTGTTAGAGCCTATTTTACTTAAGATTAAAATAGTTGAATATCCTTTCCCCCAGCCTAATGTACCAATACTCCCTCGTCTTCCATGTAAATACCAGCTACTCCAGGTGAGGTTGGAGCTCACAACCTGATGTTCCAATGCTCCTTGCTGCTCCATGTCAACGGAAGCTGCTCTAGATGAGGTTGGAGCTCCCAGTCGCTCCATGTCCATAGAAGCGGTCCAGTTGAGGTTGGATCTACCAGTCTGATGTCTCAATGCTCCCTGTTGCTCCATGTCATTAAAAGATGGTGCAGGTGACGGTGGAGCTCCCAGATTGATCTCGCAAAGCTCCCTGCTCCATGCCAACTGAACCTGCTCCAAATGAGGTTGGATCTCGCTGTCTGATGTCCCATTGCTCCCTGCTGCTTCATGTCAATAAAGGCTGCTCCAGGTGAGGCTGGATCTCGCAGTCTGATGACCCATGCCTCCTGCTGCTCCATGTCAATAGAAGCTGCTCCCGATGCGGCTGGATCTCCCAGCCTGATGCCCCAATGCCCCCCCCCCCCCCAGCTGCTCCTTTTCAATATAAGCTGTTCCAGGTGTGGTTGGAACTCCCCGCCTGATGTCCCAATGCTCCCTGTTGCGCCATGTCAATAAAAGCTGCTCCCGATGGGGCTGGATCTCCCAGCCTGATGCCCCAATGCTCCCTGCTGCTGCATTTCAATATAAGCTGTTCCAGGTGTGGTTGGAACTCCCAGCCTGATGTCACAATTCTCCCTTGTCCATGTCAACAGACGCTGCTACTGATGAGGTGGGAGCTACCATCCCTGGCAGCTCACACACCTCTATACCATCATAGAAATACTGCCCACTGATCATTTCCACCACTGGAGCCATTGGTGGAATATCCACATCATGAGAACCTAATCTTATTTTTAATCACCACCGAAACACTATTTACAAAATACTTCCTTTCTTAAACCTTATTTAGCATGTGCATATTGCAGTCAATCCGAAGTAAGATAATGGTGCTAATTGAGTATGTTCAATAAAAAATACATCCTATTTTTCATGTTGAGTAACTGCTACTTTGCAAGGACAATGTTTGTAATGAAATCACACTTTTATTCCAGGTGAGGGAATGTGGTTGGTATTATTTAAATTGAACTTGTTCACTGTATAAAATTATCAAATAGATCTCAATTTCAAGATAAGATTGGTAATGTTGTCAGCCACCTTGAAATGTGGTGTCTTCTTCTTTCAGCCACACTGGTATTAGAACGAAACGTCTGTTAATGACATGCGTATAAAGACACTTGAAATCATTTTTCATGTTTATGCTGCATTAATCTGCCGTTATTGATCCACAGTTTAGGTTCACTTCCTGCAGCTAACTTGTTGACTTCTCCAGTTTCTCATAGTTCAATGTGATGCATCCAGTGTATGCATGACGAAAAGGTGCTTGCTTCCCACATCTTGCGTTCATCTGTGTCTTATGTCCAGCCTTCATCAATGGCGAGAGCAAGGGGGAAAGGGCGACACCAACGTGTAAGTCTGTCTGTGCCAATGCACAGTACCCACATCGGCAATTCTCTACTGTGCATTTTCAGCCAGTTCTCGGTGCCCCTACACCAAACCCCTGACCATTTTGAAATATCTCCATTATTTTGTGCTGTCTCTCTGTGCTCTTCTCACAAACATGAATCACTTCGACTCAACCTGCTCCAGATTTCATCAGACAAAACAATCATTAAGCATCCCATTGCATAAACATACACTTTGAATATCTCGTTATTTTGGTTTTCCTGGATCACTTTCATACGATAAAAGGTCACAGCAGCTTGACTTGAAAAAGAAAATCGCGTTCGTTTTCATTATCCCAATTCAATCTACATTTCAATGCAGTTTAGGCAACTGGCTCAAATTATTCTTTGAGATTTTATAATAGCGTCGATGCATATAAACAGACCTTTGGTGTTCCAGTTTCAATAAGACAGCTGTGATAATCTAAAAATAGCAACATCGAAAACAGCAACGAGAGTGGGATTTGAACCCACGCGTGCAGAACACAAGCAAATCACCTGAACCTCTCGGCCACCTCGTCATATCCAGCTGAGTAGCTATGATCTATTGAATAAGTGAATTATGCAGAACAGCAGATATTTCTCCCTGGTGTTGGTGAAATGATAAATAGCACAGTACGGTTCCAAGATTATGATCTGACCTCTGGGTTGTGGGGCAAGCGCATTCCCACTGTGACACTCTGCTCACAGTGGTCTGAACAAAAATGAAGAAATGACTATGTAACAAGGTCTATTGAATTCTGTGAAGATTTGAAGTCAACAGAATGAAGAACCCGAGACAGCAGGAGGTGTTCTTTCAAGAAAGAGTAGGATAGAACTCTTAAGAAGAGTGGAATCAAGGGTTATGGGGTTAAGGCAGGAAGAGGATACTGTTTGAGGATGATCAGCCATGATCATGGTGAATGGTAGTGGTGACTCAAAGGGCAGAATGGCCTACTCCTGCACCTATTATCTATTGTCTATTAAATTGCCTGTGAGGAATTGTTTGCCAGACTGGAGGAGAGTGAATAGTGCTCAATGTCATTATTCAGAACACTTTTCTTCCGCTCAGATATTTTTGACACGCACTAGTGTACAAGACAGACAATTTCAAAATCCTAACTAAGGCTAAAATGACAATTGAATTCAACAATGCAAAAACCTTGATCTGTATCATTTTCCTGGGCCGTGCGACACCAAGTCACTGTATGATCACAGCAACAGAGTGAGCAAGTGTCAGAAGAAGAATGAGTGCAGTGGCAGAGCGCATGCTGGGAACAGCAGTTGACACACGGGGAAGTGCATTTCCCACAACAGGAACACTTCGCAAACAGCGGACTGCAGTGGAAGAATTCAGAGGGGTTTACACTTTTGAATTTGATGCCAGAGACACAATGGAGATCTGTCATTGAGTCTGTTCAAGATTGAGTTTTTAAGATTTCTACAGATGAAAAACAAAATAAAATGCTCATTGGTTAGTGAAGACAAATGTTGAAATTTTATATTTCAACAATCAACCCATCTTTGTAATGAGTAGCTCACCACTCGGGGTCAGAACCACTGGCGAAGATGATCATATAATCCCCGTTACTAGCCATGGAATCAGAGAAACTCGGTTTCCCAAACGTTCAGGTATAACCAGGCATTTGGAAGTAAGCATTAATGTGTTGCTCTTGTGCTGCAGGTGACCAGTGCACAGTATCTCTGTTTAAGTATAGTGGGGTGTGCTGTGCCAAAGTTTTAAGTTTGAGCCTAACATGGAGCAGTTTCAATTGTAGTCATGTTGAGGGGTACGGACAGAAGGTGATATTGAGCAAAGCCATGTTTATGGGAAAATACCCGTCTTTGTGGATTGAGAAACGGCCTTTTCTGGATAGTGACTCCTTGATCAACAAACACACTGCAAGTATCTAAAATGTGAAGAGACGTATGTGGAGAGAGAGCCGAAGGTGATTTTTCAGCAGATGGATAACGTTTCCCATGTGCACTGCGTTAAAATCCGGGAAAATCGATGTTGAGCTGGTTTCATGATATGCAGTTTGGTGCAAACCCACAAAGGTTATTGCAATATTAAAAAAAACACATAGGACCGTTTGAATATTGTATTGAATTGAAGTTTGGTCTGAGCATATTTTATCTTCAATGGCGTGCTGCAGAGAAGTACAGAGGATTACCAATAAAAAAGGACAGAGTCTTCTTGGTGCATTACTTCGGTGGATATAAGAATGTACGAAATATGCATAACATCATGTGAATGTGGTAAAATATTTAAAGTAGGTGTTACGTCTCCTAGTGACGATTCAATGCCTACTCATTAGTATATAACTTCTGTCTGCAGTTATTTTAGGACATCAGCACTATTTACTGAGTTTCACCTTGAATAATACGCCAGACCTTACCAATCAATGAACTTTTTATACTCAATCGTATTCAATTGTACGTGTTCATGAAATGTGTTTGTGTCCGAAGTCAACCAAATTCGAAATTGTTGCGCAATCACACTGACTTTCTCTCAATGATAAATTCTCTCCTTGTATGTTTGTTCGTGTATCTTTTAAAACACTGTGAAACCAACTTCTACGCTTTATTTTTGAAAAGTCGTTCACGATTTAAATAACTCTATTGAGTGGAAGAAACTTTCATCCACACTTTTCTTAATCATTCACTAATGATTTTGAAGCTCTAACGAAAGTTATTGATCCACAAGAAAGAGGGAATTTCCCTGATTTAGTCATTCAAAACTCGCGTTATGTGAAAATCTCATTTGTTTACTTCAACTTGCGTGTTTCTGCTCCAGTATGTCCAAATCTCGGGAATAAACTCCTTCATTCTTTCTATCATCCCCTTTGTATCCTTTCTGATATTCGTATGTCTCAGTAAACAACGTCACTTGGCTTTCTAATATCTTGCTACCCAGGAAACAGCGTCTGTGCCCTTTCTAACTTCTTCACATGTTTTTGGTGGAGAATGAGGACAGGGATCACACACAATGTTCCCACTGAGTGTGACAAAAAGATTTTATAGTTTCACTATGAACTCTTTGCTTTTTAAATATGACGCCTCTATTTATAAACTCCAATAAGGTAAATTACTATCTATCCAGTTCATGAACATCGTCTCCATGGAGACGAAAATTTTCTATCACTTCCTTTATTCTTCCACGGAATGTCTGAAAGGTTTGTAAGGCCAACATCTCTAAATCCCCGTGTCCTGAGTCAGTCTCAGCTATTTCTAAAGGCGACTGAAGTTCAAATACTTCATAGTGTGTCTCCCGTCATTCCTGTGCAGACTGGTTCTGGACAGTAAATGCCATCACCAAAGGCCACCGTGGATCTGAAATCAACAGTTTTCACATTGTAATGGTCGTAGCTATTGTGTGTCGTATGTCCGTGTTCTTGTTCAATTTGTTCATCATTTCATGGGTCCCTGTATTGAATTCTACTGAATGATTAATTTGTGAATGGAGACATTCCCTTCACCGCTCATTCGAAACTCCATGGAACATTGAAAGATTTAACTCATACACTTACAGAGGACAGTCCTGCCATTACTGGGATGAATAAGTCAACATTCTCCACGTATCCTCGAAGGCAGGGATTTCCTTTTCCAGTTTAGGAGATCATTACAGCACTGAATCCCATGTGTGCGTTCATGAAAACCAAAACAGTTGAAGCAAAACTTTAAAACTAAGACTTTGCTATCTGCTTGCATTGGTTGTCCCAAACATTACATTCAATATTATGGTATGTTTGCGGATGAAAGCACTTTCTGAATCTTTAGGAATTATATTTCAGTTTTGTCAAAAAATTATCATTCGTTGTTATCCCTTTCCCTTTCAGTTTCCCGTTTAATATCCCGTATTTTATCGGTTTATCTAAAGCTTTCAATAATTTCAATCAATCTGCCTCCTGATTACGAATCCGAGAGAATGCCACAATGTTGTCAATTTATATGCAGTGCAGCTGTAGGGCGCGGTGACCAAGTGGAAAGGCATTGGTCACGTGAACCAAATAAAAGGAGGCGGCTGGTGGAACCTGGCCGTTCCATCACAGTCATATTTAAAACATTTAAAGTAATCTTTAGGCAAATCATATTGGCAGAAAATAAGAAAACAAAAATGAAAAAATTGCTGATGTTGAAAATCAAATAAAAACAGACGTTGCTGTAATATTTCAGGACGTCTGGCAGCTTCTGTGGAGTCACGGACCCAATGGATGTGAAACGTTAACTGTGATTCATCTGCACAGATGCTGCCAGCACACCTGTGATTTTACAGCAATTTCTGTTTTTGTTTCAGATTGGCAGATTTTGTCGCAGTCCATGAGAACAGTGCTCAGTCGAATCAAACACACAGCATGGACCTGGGAGTGTGAAATGAGACAGTAATAATGAATGAGTGGAGAGTGTTGTACTGGAAAAGCACACTAGGTGAGGCAATTTGTGAGGAGCAGGAGAATGGACGATTTAGGCATAAGCCATTCATCAGGAATTAGACTTGTGAGTCGGGCAGAGGAACAAAGCTGAAGCCAGGTGCCAACTCGCAGGCACCTCCTCCTACAGACCACGATCACAAACTCTCCTCCCCTCAACAAACCATCATCTCCCAGACCAACCACAATCTCATCACCTCTGGGCATCTCCCATCCACAACCTTCAACCTCATTGTCCGTGAACCGTGCAATCCCCGATTCTACCTCCTTCCTAAGATTCACAAACCTGACTGCCCCAGTCGACCTATTGTCTCATCCTGCGCCTGTCCCATCCGAATCATCTCTTCCTGCATCGACACAATCCTCTCTCCTCAGTCCAGGAAATGCCCACTTACAGTCGTGACACCCCTATGCAGTTCACCTCCTCCAAGAATTTCGTTTCCCTGCCCCCCCCCCCAACGCGTCATCTTCACCATGGACATCCAGTCCCTGTACAAATCCATCTGCCATGACAGAATTCTGCAAGCCTTCCATTTCTTAATCTCACACCATCCCAAACAGTACCTTTCCACCGACATCCTCATCCACCTGGCTGAACTGGTCCTCACAATCAACAACTTCTCTTTCCAATTCTCCCACTTCCTCCATCGAAACTGGTAGCCACGGGCACCCGCATAGGACCTAGCTCTGCCTGCCTGTTTGTCAGATACGCGGAACTGTCTATCTTTCGCAGTTACACAGGCACCATCCTCCACCTGTTCCTCCGCTACATTGATGAATTTTTGGGGCCACTTGGTGCTCCAACGAGGAGGTTGAATAGCTCAACAACTTTACCAACAGCTTCGACTCCGACCTGAAATTTATCCGGATCATCTTGGCAACTTCCGTCGCCTTCCTGGATCTCTCCATCACCAACTCTGGCGACTGACTAATTACAGACATATACTACATGCCCACCGACTCCCACATGCATCTAGACGACATCTCCTCCAACCCTATCTCGTGTAAGAACGCCATTCTTTATTCCCAATTCCTCCACCTCCAGCACATCTGTTCCCAGGATGACCAATTTCACCACAGAAAGAGCCCGCTGGTCTCCTTTTTCCGCAATCATGAATTCCTTTCCCACGGGGTTGACAGGGCCCTCGAGTTCATCACATCCATTTCACACACCACCACCCTTGAAGCCACGCCTCTCAAAGCAACAAGGACAGAACCACCTGGTGCTCACCTTACACCCCATCAAACTCCGCATAAACGCATCATATTCTGCCACTGATGCCACCTCCAAACAGACACCACCACCAGAAATATATTTCACTGCCCAGCCCTGCCAACATTCTGTAAAGCCCATTCTCTCCATGACCCACTCTTCAGGTCCACACATCATCCCACCAGCCCACAACCCTCTCCTGGCACCTTTCACTGCCAGCAAAGGAAGGGTGAAACTAGCACCCACACCACTCCCCTCACCTCAGCCAAGGCCCGAAGGCATTATTCCACATCCATTAGAAATTCACCTGTACAGCTACCAATGTCATCTACTGAATCCGTTGCGCCCAGTGTGGTCCCCTCTATATCAGGGAGACAGGAAACCTTCTTGCAGATCATTTCAGAGAACATCTCTCGGACACCCGCACCCACCAACTTCACTGTCCCGTGGCTGAACACTTCAACTCCCCCTCCTCCCCCATCAAAGACATATAGGTCCTGGACCTCCTCCACTGCCAAACCGTTACCACCCAACGCCTGGAGGAGGAACACTACACCTGCCGGCTTGGGACCCTAACAACACACGGGATAAATGCGAATTTAAACAGTTACCTCATTTCCCCTCCCCCAAGCCCAAGCCTTCAACTCGCCACAGCCCTCTCGACCCATTCCATCACTGCCACTTCTGACCTATTATCTTCTCCCTCCTATTCATCCATTTATTGCTTTCCAGCTATTTCCTCTCAACCCCACACCATTTCCATTTATCTCTCATCCCGACTCACAAGCATTATTCATGATGAAGGGCTTAAGCCTGAAACTTGAATTCTCCTGCTCCTCGGATGCTACTTGATCTGCTGTTCTTTTCCAGCATCACACTACCAACCCTGATCACCAGCATCTGAAGACCTAACTTTATCCTTGTAATTATCAATGACCTTAGAGTGAATATATCCCTCGATTACAGTGATCACAGTGTGACTGAGTTTTCCATTTATTTTGGGTGAGGGCAGGCTGGATCTGAGACGAGCGCTTAACATCTAAACAACGGGAATGGTATCAGATAGCGAAGTTATGGCGGGCTGAAGTGAAGTGGAAAATTCTGTCAGAAGATAGGTCAGTACAACTGCCCCACATCACCCAGACTGGAAAAGACACGCAGAAAGAGAAAATCAACTTCAGTGCAGGTACAATGACAGGTAAAGTGGAAAGGAGACAATACAAGACACTGAGGTGCAGTGGAATTATTTATGTGAAAGGATTCGATAGATAAGCTGCACCTTTACATATGGACTGCCCTCACATTGGAAAAAGGAATTTCCTGCAGTATAACGGCGATATTTGCCTGTGACATCACAATGTTGAGAGACACTGACATAGTGTCTTCTGTTACAACGTGGCCTCGCAAAAGCATGATCGTCCCATCAACCAGAATTCAATACTTCAAAGCTCTCCACTCCGCTGTACAACTTATTTGCTGCTCCTGTAGTTGGATCTCAATTGCTTCACTGTGTATCTTTTTCTGCTTCCTGCTTCACGGAAACACTTGAAACATGAACAAATCCACTTTCCACTTTCACCAATCTTTTGCAACTTCCGAGTTCGCACAGGTACGAGAGACCGATTGGCCTTCTCGAGCTCTCTCACTCTGGTATGATCTGAATGATAAAGTGGACTGTGTCTAATCTGCAGAATGCCCGCACCGGGACGGTGCTGTTTATCCCATACCCGGGGACTGAGCTGTCTCTATTGGCAGAGTATTCAGCTGTTTCCCTCCACTTGCAGGCATTATGAGGGGATGTAAGTGCGGATTTGTTCTGAAGCTTCCTCTCACGGGCACAGCCAGGTGCAAGAGCGCCGCTGGAACTTAGAAACTTTGATTGTGAACTTCCTCGAAACATCATTTATTTGAGGGAGAGAGAAAGTTGCTGAGCTGGTGGGAAAGAGAGAAATGGGCTGTGGACTCTCTTCTTTCAGTAAAATTCAAATAAGTGCATTTTTGTGCTGCCCATTTGATGTTCAGAATCGATATTCGGAGAACAATCCAGCAGAAAGGCTTTTGTTTCAGAGGTGTCGGTTTCTTTGCTGCAATCGGGCATCAGTTAATATCTGAGTCCCAACTGTCCCAGATGAAGCTACTCCGAATGAAACCCTCACTCACTGAGAACCGTCCACACAGCCAGGAGCTGCGGGGCTTCAGGCAGTCCAAAGCGGAAGGGAGGATTAAAAACGAGCCATTATTTCTCCCTCAGCCACTCTGTCACAGAGACAGGGAGAGGGACGGCAGAGACGTGTGACGTCATTAACGCGCCTACATGAGCCGTTCAGCCCATCGAGTCCACGGTAAATCTCTGTCGCTTACTTCTCTCTGAGGTTATTCATCATCAATGCTGCTTGTCCTAAAAATAGGGAACTGTATCCGTCTGAAAATGCTGTCTCCAACATAATTAACCACATGTTATTTACGGCTGTTCATTTCACCGGAGGACCCTGCTGGGTGACACAGCCTGGGGAAGAACTGCAAGGCTGTTAAAACAATGACTGCAGATGCTGGGAACCAGATTCAGGATTAGCGCTGCTGGAAGAGCACAGCAGTTCAGGCAGTATCCAAGTAGCTTCGAAATCGACGTTTCGGGCAAAAGCCCTTTATCAGGAATAAAGGTAGTGAGCCTGAAGCGTGGAAAGATAAGCTTGAGGAGGGTGGGGGTGGGGAGAAAGTAGCAGAGAGTACAATGGGTGAGTGGGGGATGGGATGAATGTGATAGGTCAAGGAGGAGAGGGTGGAGTGGATAGGTGGAAAAGGAGATAGGCAGTTAGGACAAGTCCGGACAAGTCATGGGGACACTGCTAAACTGGAAGTTTAGAACTAGGGTGAGGTGGGGGAAGGGGAAATAAGGAAACTGTTGAAGTTCACATTGATGCCCTGTGGTTGAAGTGTTCTGAGGCGGAAGATGAGGCGTTCTTCCTCCAAGCGGCTGGTGGTGAGGAAGCGGCGGTGAAGGAGGCCCAGGACCTCCATGTCCTCGGCAGTGTGGGAGGGAGAGTTGAAATGCTGGGCCACAGGGCGGTGTAGTGGATTGAAGCGGGTGTCCCGGAGATGTTCCCTGAAGCGCTCTGCTAGGAGGCGCCCAGTCTCCCCAATGCAGAGGAGATCACATCGGGAGCAATAGATACAATAAATGATATTAGTGGATGTGCAAGTAAAACGTTGATGGATGTGGAAGGATCCTTTAGGGCCTTGGATTTAGGTAAGGGAGGAGGTGTGGGCGCAGGTTTTACAGTTCCTGCGGTGGCAGTGGAAGGTGCCAGAATGGGAGTGTGGGTTGTAGGGGGGGTGTGGACCTGACCAGGTAGTCACAGAGTGAACGGTCTTTGCGGAAGGCGGAAAGGGGTGGGGAGGGAAATATATCCCTGGTGGTGGGGTCTGTTTGGAGGTGGCGGAAATATCGGCGGATGATTTGGTTTATGCAAAGGATGGTAGGGTGGAAAGTAAGCACCAGGGGCGTTCTGTCGCGGTTGGAGTTTGGAGGGGTGGGGTCTGAGGGCGGAGTTGCGGGATGTCGACGAGATGGCGTTGGAGGGCATCTTTAACCACGTGGGAAGGGAAATTGCGGTCTCTAAAGAAGGAGGCCTTCTGGTGTGTTTTGTGGTGCAACTGGTCCTCCTGGGAGCAGATCCAGTGGAGGCGGAGGAATTGGTAACACGGGATGGCATTTTTGCAGAGGTATGGTGGGAAGAGGTGGAATACAAGAGGTAGGGTGGGAAGAGGTGTGCATCGGGTCAAATCCCCGTCACATACGTGACTGTTGTTCTTATGTTTATTTCTTCTCTACGTGTGGTGAAGTAACACAGTGAGGGAGCAATTACTGTTGTCAGACATACATGTAGGGGCGTATTAAATAATGAAGTTGTGAGATTCGAGCAGTGTTTATTAACATAGACCATTCACTGTTCGAATCTCTGGCTCAGGAATTTGACAGAGAGCGAATTTGAGCAAAGGTTGAGCCAGGGCGTTTACCCCATGACTTAACACGAGTTTCTGTGGTTGCTTTGTTGTTCACCTCATTTGTGTGTTTTGCATCATTGAGGATTTTGAAGTTGTCACCTCGATACAAAAGGCCCGTGCTTTTGCAACATTGTGCAAAAGATGCATTACAATAACAGCCGATGCTGATTCAGGCCATTTATCCAGATATAGATCCCTTGAAACAGCACTGTGTCCTCTCCGCGAGTCTGGAAAACAACTTTCTCACATATAATGTTATATTCTCGCTCTCATGGCGCTTTTTATTCCATCGGCTTCTAATTTTCACAGAAGCCGATTCAATCGATCTTGTCACTGTGTCATTTCTTTCCATGGCGTCAGATCTTGTGAACAGAATATCACAGTGGGAGTGCCCTGGGCCCATAACCCAGAAGTCAGACCATACTCAGGGAACCGTATTCTGGTCTTGATCGTTTCATGAACACCAGGAAAAGATATCTATACTCTTCAAAATGTAATTACCTGTTTTAAGAAGAAAGGTAAACAGTTCCTGGTTCCTGCTTTTGTTACCACACGGACCAAGTTTGTAAATGCTGGATCCAGTCGAGACTGTCCGCTCTCCCACATCCAATTTATCCACAGGTTGTGTTAAGATGACAGTCTTAATCACTTCCTTCTCTTCCCTGTCACTCTAGGATGATATGAGCCGTGAAATCTTTGATATGAACTGGAGGCAACGTGGAAAAATGTATACACAGCAGCTGCGTGAGCGATGGGACTCGCTGCAGTAACATCCCATGCAGATTCAGACAGCAGAAGCCTCCCTTTGATTTTGAGAAGCATAGACACTGTTCCTGAATAATGGGGAGAGATTCACGCTTTCCTCGCAGTTCTTCAATTTCTATCTGTCTCAGATGGTGTTATTTGGACAATAGTTCCCAAAAGAAGATGATTTCTTGTGCATGCACAATCTCCCTTTTCTCCACCTTTCCAGAATTCCTATTCTTCCCACTCCCGCCAGACCCCTACCCCGCTCCACAAACCCGTGTTTGATAGGGAGCTGAAGTCCACGTTCAAGCTGCTCTCCACCAACACTGCGTGACAATGGAAGATGAGTTCGTCCACTTATCAATGAAGACGGCCCTGTTCCGGGAAAGCAGCTAGCACAGCCTCCTGGGAGAAGCGAGTCAGAATGGAAAGGAGCTGTTATTAAAACTCTGTGCTTCTTTCACTTTGAAACAGCAGAAATAGCCTTAGTTAACCAAAAAAAAACTCGCCTGATTTCTGGTTACCACGTCAGGCGCCGTTCTGGCTCGTTTGTCTCGGATGTGATATTTCCTCAGACAGGTGACATACGTGAGAGAGCTCTCGGGTTCACATTGCAGATGAGCCTTGGAATTTTGCACACTACTTCATTTTTGACTGAGAAGATATGATTTCGATGAGATCGAGTTCAGATAAAGATTCCAAAGCTTGAAAACATACACAAGCAAGTTCAAGAACCGCTTCTTCTCGCCCATTGCTGCTGTGAGAAATGGATTGTCTCACTTGAAATAATGATGATCTTGCCAAGGTGGATTTTGCTGAGCGCACGTCTTATGCATAGTAACCTGAATTCCTGAGTCTGGTCAAATGTTGCTTTCCTCACGCTGTGATCTGCGTGTCCTTGTTCACTATGATCCGCCATTCCCAATCGCAAACAACGCTTTCCACTGTACTTAGGTCCATGTGACAATCAATCAAAACACAGTCATTTCCTCATTGCGTGAAGCCAGCAGAGCGAAGGTGGGCTTCAGGGCCTCAGTCTGCAGTGTGACACATTTTGTGATTCTGATTGCATTTGCAATTAAAACAGCAGAATTTGGGAAGTTAAAGAGTGGTTATGTTGACACAGCCAGGACACATCTGTGCCACAGTGTATCACACAATAACAGTGAAGATCTTTTAACGTCATCCTCGAAGGTGCATGCTCCAAATACCTGAAGCCTGCATGAAACTGCTGTGGTCAGCGATAACAGAGCGGCCTAGAGGGCTCGTGGTGGGCGCATAATCCAGAAATTAATGAATGAAAAGCATCCTCTGCTCGATGACAATTCCAGCTTTCAGTGTGTGTACTGCAACTGCCAGTGTTTCGCTATAATAGTGCTCCGTTCTTCGCATTACATATTGATGAGCCTTCTGCGTCCTTACACTCAATGGTATCTGAAATAGATACGCCCGCCACATTTATACATTTGAGGAAACCCACGTTTGAAGGTATGGAAGATTTTTTTGCTGTTCTCTGTCGGTCTGTTATGACCTGATTCGCAAAGTCACTTCCTGAGCTGGGAATATACTGGCGAAGTTGAGAGAAATCAGTTGTGGCGTGTACCATGCACATGACGCATTGCAGTTATTCCCCAGGCTGTGTCACACAGCAGGGTCCTCCGGTGAAATGAACAGCCGTGAATGACATGTGGTTCAATATGTTGGAGACAGCATTTCGAGACAGATACAGTTCCCTAATATTAGGACAAGCAGCACTGATGATGAATAACCTCAGAGAGAAGCAAGCTATAGAGATTTACCTTGGACTCGATGGGCTGAACGGCTTCTGTCGGCACGTGAATGACGTCACACGTCTCTGCCGTCCCTCTCCCTGTCTCTGTGACAGAGCGGCTGATGGAGAAACAATGGCTCGTTTTTAATCCTCCCTTCCGCTTTGGACTGCCCCAGCCCCGCAGCTCCTGGCTGTGGGAATGGTTCTCAGTGAGTGAGGGTTTCATTCGGAGTAGCTTCATCTGGGAAAGTTGGGACTCAGATGTTAACTGATGCCCGATTGCAGCAAAGAAACCGAAGCCTCTGAAACAAAAGCCTTTCTGTTGGATTGTTCTCCGAATATCGATTCTGAACATCAAATGGGCAGCACAAAAATGCACATATTTGAATTTTACTGAAAGAAGAGAGTCCACAGCCCATTTCTCTCTTTCCCTTCAGCTCAGCACCTTTCTCTCTGTCTCAAATAAATGATATTTGGACGAAGTGAACTATCAAAGTTGCTAAGTTCCAGCGGCGCTCTTGCACCTGGCTGTGCCCGTGAGAGGAAGCTTCAGAGCAAATCCGCACTTACATCCCCTCATAATGCCTGCAAGTGGAGGGAAATGGCTGAATACTCTGCCAATAGAGACAGCTCAATCTCCGGGGATGGGATAAACAGCACCGTCCCAGTGGGGACATTCTGCAGAATAGACACAGTGCACTTTATCATTCAGGTCATACCAGAGTGAGAGAGCTCGATAAGGGCAATCAGTCACTCGTAACTGTGCCAACTCGGGAGTTGCAAAAGATTGGTGAAAGTGGAAAGTGGATTTGTTCACGTTTCAAGTGTTTCCGTGAAGCAGGAAGCAGAAGAAGATACACAGTGAAGCGATTGAGATCTAACTACAGCAACAGCAAAGAAGTTGTACAGCGCAGAGGAGAGCTTTGAAGTATTGAATTCTGGTTGATGGGACGATCATACTTTTACGAGGCCACGCTGCGACAGAAGAAACTATGTCAGTGTCTCTCAACATTGTGATGTCACAGGCAAATATCGCCGTTATACTGCAGGAAATTCCTTTTTACAATGTGAAGGCAGTCCATATGTAAAGATGTAGCTTATATATCGAATCCTTTCACATAAATAATTCCACTGCACCTCAGTGTCTTGTATTGTCTCCTTTCCAATTTACCTGTCATTGTGCCTGCACTGAAGTTGATTTTCTCTTTCTGCGTGTCTTTTCCAGTCTGGGTGATGTGGGGCAGTTGTACTGACCCATCTTCTGACAGAATTTTCCACTTCACTTCAGCCCGCCATAACCTCGCTATCTGATACCATTCGCGTTGTTTAGAAGTTCAGCGCTCGTCTCAGATCCAGCCTGCCCTCACCCAAAATATATGGAAAACTCAGTCACACTGTGATCACTGCAATCGAGGGATATATTCACTCTAAGGTCATTGATAATTACAAGGATAAAGTTAGGACTGCAGATGCTGGAGATCAGAGTTGGTAGTGTGATGCTGGAAAAGCACAGCAGATCAAGTAGCATCCGAGGAGCAGGAGAATTCAAGTTTCAGGCTTAAGCCCTTCATCATGAATAAGGCTTGTGAGTCGGGATGAGAGATAAATGGAAATGGTGTGGGGTTGAGGGGAAATAGCTGGAAAGCAATAGATGGATGAATAGGAGGGAGAAGATAATAGGTCAGAAGTGGCAGTGATGGAATGGGTCGAGAGGACGGTGGCGGGTTGAAGGCTTGGGCTTGGGGGAGGGGAAATGAGGTAACTGTTTAAATTCGCATTTATCCCGTGTGTTGTTAGGGTCCCAAGCCGGCAGGTGTAGTGTTCCTCCTCCAGGCGTTGGGTGGTAACGATTTGGCAGTGGAGGAGGTCCAGGACCTATATGTTTTTGATGGGGTAGGAGGGGAAGTTGAAGTGTTCAGCCACGGGACGGTGAAGTTGGTGGGCGCGGGTGTCCCAGAGATGTTCTCTGAAATGATCTGCAAGAAGGTTTCCTGTCTCCCTGATGTAGAGGGGACCACACTGGGTGCAACGGATTCAGTAGATGACATTGTTAACTGTACCGGTGAATTTCTAATGGATGTGGAATGATGCCTTCGGGCCTTGGCTAAGGTGAGGGGAGTGGTGTGGGTGTCAGTTTCACCCTTCCTATGGTGGAAGTTAAAGGTGCCAAGAGAGGGTTGTGGGCTGGTGGGATGATGTGTGGAGGGAATGGTCTTTACGGAATGATGGCAGGGCTGGGTAGTGAAATATATCTCCGGTGGTGGTGTCTGTTTGGAGGTGGCATCAGTGGCAGAATATGATGCGTTTATGCGGAGTTTGATGGGGTGTAAGGTGAGCACCAGGTGGTTCTGTCCTTGTTGCGTTGAGAGGCGTGGCTTCAAGGGTGGTGGTGTGTGAAATGGATGTGATGAACTCGAGGGCGCTGTCAACCACGTGGGAAAGCAATTTGTGATCGTGGAAGAAGGAGACCAACTGGCTCTTTCTGAGGTGAAATTGGTCATCCTGGGAACAGCTGTGCTGGAGGTGGAGGAATTGGGATTAAGAATGGCGTACTTACACGAGATAGGGTTGGAGGAGATGTTGTCTAGATACCATCTACCACCACTCTCTGACTTCGACCGGTTAGCCAGTTTTCTATCCAATTGGCCAAATATCCCTTTATCCCATGCCTCCTGACTTTCCGAATAAGCCTACCATGGGGAACCTTATCAAATGCCTTACTAAAATCCATGTGCACTACATCCACTGCTCTACCCTCATCCACATTCTTGGTCACCTCCTCGAAGAATTCAATAATACTTGTAAGGCAAGACCTACCCTTCAGAAATCCGTGCTGGCTGTCCCTAATCAAGCAGTGTCTTTCCAGATACTCATAAATACTATCCCTCAATACCCTTTCCATTACTTTGCCTACCACAGAAGTAAGACTACCTGGCCTGTAATTCCCGGGGTTATCCCTATTCCCTTTTTTGAACAGGGGCACAACATTCGTTACTCTCCAGTCCCCTGGTACCACTCCCGTTGACAGTGAAGACGAGAAGATCATTGCCAACGGTACTGCAATTTCCTCTCTTGCTTCCCACATAATCCTAGGATATATCCCGTCAGGCCCGGGGGACTTGTCTATCCTCAAGTTGTTCAAAATGTCCAACACATCTTCCTTCCTAACAAGTATCTCTTCTAGCTTACCAGTCCGTTTCACACTCTCCTCTTCAGCAATACGGTCCCTCTCGTTCGTAAATACTGAAGAGAAGTACTTGTTCAAGACCTCTCCTATCTCTTCCGACTCAATACACAATCTCCCACTACTGTCCTTGATCGGACCTACCCTCGTTCTCGTCATTCTCAGGTTTCTCACATACGCATAAAATGCCTTGGGGTGATCCTTGATCCTATCCGCCAAGGATTTTTCATGCCCTCTCTTAGATCTCCTCATCCCTTTCTTCAGTACCCTTCTGGCTATCCTGTATCCCTCCACTGCTCTGTTTGAATCCTGCATCCTCAACCTTACGTAAGCCTCCTTCTTCGTCTTTACTAGACATTCAACCTCCCTCGTCAAACAAGGCTCCCTCACACGACCATTTCTTTCCTGCCTGATAGGTACATACATATCAAGGACACGTCGTATCTGCTCCTTGAAAACGTTCCACATTTCCACCACATCCTTCCCTGACAGCCTATGCTCCCAACTTATGCTCCTCAAATCCTGTCTTACAGCATCGTAATTTCCCTTCCCCCATTTTGTAAAATCTACCTTGTTGTGCGCAGCTATCTCTCTCCATAACCAAGGTGAAAGTTACAGAATTGTGGTCACCATCACCAAAATGTTCACCCACTAACAAGCCCATCACTTGTCACGGTTCATTATGGAGTACCAAATCCAATATGGCCTCCCCTCTGGTTGGACAATCTACATACTGAGTTAGAAAAGCTTCCTGGACACACTGCACAAACACCGCCCCATCCAATCTACTTGATCTAAAGAGCTTCCAATCAATATTTGGGAAGTTGAAGTCGCCCATGACTACAACCCTGTGGCTTCTGCACCTTTCCAAAATCTGTTTCCCAATCTGTTTCTCCACATCTCTGCTGCTATTGGGGTGCCTATAGTTAACACCCAACAAGGTGACTGCACCTTTCCTATTTCTGACTTCAGCCCATACTACCTCCGAAGGCAGATCCCACTCAAACTTATACCATTTCTAATTAGCAATGCCACCCCCATTCCTTTTTTACCACCCTCCCTAATCTTTCTGAAACATCTGTAACCAGGAACCTCCAACAGCCATTCCTGTCCCTCATCTGTCCACGTTTCCATGATGACCACAACATCGTAGTCCCAGGTACCGATCCACGCCTTAAGTTCACCCACCTTATTTCTGATACTCCTTGCGTTGAAGTATACGCACTTGAGCCCCTCTCTGTGTCCGCAAGTATTCCCTGTCAGTGTTACCTTCACCACAGCCTCCCTACAGTCTTGGACATCCTGACACACAGCTAGCTTACTTGCTGGACTACAAGTCCGGATCCCATCCACCTGCCAAATTAGTTTAAACCCCCCCGAAGAGTGCTAGCAAACCTACCCCCCCCAGGATATTGGTGCCCTTCTGGTTCAGTTGCAACCCGTCCTGTTTGTACAGGTTCCAACCTCCCCAGAATGCAGTCCAATTGTCCAAATACCTGCAGCCCTCCCTCCTACACCATCCTTGCAGCTACGTGTTCAACTGCACTCTCTCCCTTTTCCTTGCCTCACTGTCACGTGGCACTGGCAACAACCCAGAGATTACGACTCTGTCTAATTGATGTTAGGACGTTTTACTACATAAGTTGTATGATTGTTGAATGACAGAGGTATCAATTGTCATGTTTAGTCAAAAAAAACTATAATTAAGAGATACATTGGCACAGCTCATATTTCTGTCTCCCTTTTTCTCTCTTCCCCTCCTGCCTTCCCCCCATTCTTCTTTATATCTGATGCCTTGTTTTGCCTCTCCACAATCGGACAATATTTTCCTTAATAACATGAAGCCAACACCTCACCAACATATCCTCTCAGCCAAATTCATCCATTTCATTTGAGAGATTTGAGTCAGTACAGACAGATTTTCTCAAAAATCTGTCTGAGTATTGTATGGTCTGGAAATACTTGATAGGAATGAGGCTGCAAGACTTTACTGTGATAGCGTTTTAATTGTAACCCAGCAGTATTATTCTTGGCTGAGGAATGTTTAATGGTTCAGTGTAATGCATATTTAGTAGATAATTAACCTTTACTGCACATCTCACGGAATGTTTAATATTGTAGAGGGTGATTTATTCTGTAACGACTCTGTGTTGTACCTACGCTGGGAGCTTTTTTTTTAGGGAATCCTGTATGCAGCTCTTCACCTTGTCTAAACCAAAATGTATTTGACATGATTGCATTGGACAGCGCAATATAGAGGGAGATTTACCCAGTACATTACATGAGCTGTACAATCACGGAAAACATATGACGTTGCCATGTAAAGGGGCTTGGACTCCTACCCACTGTCTTTCTGATTTTGAAATGCTTGATACCAGAATAAAAAGGGAAAAACACTATGCATCGAAACTTTGTTATACAATTAGATTATCATCTACAGGCACAGACATACATACACACATACGCAAATCATCTATGAACAACCCTTGCAGTGTTTAATGGTTGAGTGCTGAGACAGCTTTAATATGCAATGTGTGTATTCCATGCAACACATGCCGACAGTGTGCTTGATATGGTAGTTTAAATGTAGTTTTGTTCTGTCTTTAACCTTTTCTGTGACAACTCTGGTTGTGTTTGACAAATATTCAACAGAACGGGAGGACTATAAATGTAGTCACTGCATTAGAGACAGAGTGCAATGCCATGAAACAGGGAGAAAGGCGATCCCTGTCTTTTTTCATGATGAGGAGGGATTGAAGCAGCTGGGCTTCAAACATGAAATGGAGGTTAATTTAACTGAAGCCTATATAATTCTGAAAAGACTAACTTAGAGCAAAGGTCAATGATAGGGAACCAGAAGCAGCTTGCTCAGCCAATGGAGTTTGGTCTTCCAAACAATGACATCATGGCTGAACTGATAATCCTCAGCTCCACCTTTCAGGGTTTTAACTGTAAGCATTGATTCAATTACCAAATCAAAATCTGCCCATTTCAGCCTTCAAAATACTGAATGACCCAACCTCTACAGTCTTCTGTGGTAAAGAATTCCACAAATTCTCTACATTCTGGGAGACAAAATTCTGTTCTGCCCGAAATTTGTGATCTCTAATTCAGAGATTCTACTCACTGGTCCGAAACTCTCCCACAAGGGGAAACAACATTTCTGCATTTACACTATCAAGTTTCCTGAAAATAATAGATGTTTCAGAATGTTGCCACTGAATCTTTTGTTTTGCAATGAATATAGGCCCAAACGACTCAATCTCTACTCTCAAGACAGTCCCTCCAACTTCAGGATTAGTCGACTAAACATCATGTGGATTGTCTCACATCCCAGTGTACCTTTTGTTTGTGATATGAGTCCCAAGAACAGGTCACAGTATTCCAGCTGTGGTAAAAATAGAGCTTCTTTTCAGTTTTAACAAACATTATGGGCATACAGATATCCAGCACAGAAACAGACCCTTCGCTCCAACTGCACTGAACAGATATCTCCCAATCTGACAGAGTAGCATTTGCCAGAATTTCGGCCAATCTTCCTCTAAATGTTACCTGTTCATACACCCATCCAGGTGCCTATTAAATGCAGTAATTGAACCAGCCTCGACCACTACCGCTGGCAGCTTTTCCATACACACATGTGAAAAGATTACCCATCAGGTTCTTTTCAAATGTTTCTCTTCTCACCTTAATCCGCTGTCTTCTTGTTTTGGACTCTCCCACTTGAGGAAAAAGGTCTTGGCTATTCACCATATCAATGCCCTGCCTGATTTTATAAGTCTTGTTCAGGCCACTCCTCAGCCTCCTTTCCTCTCACTGCAGGGAAAAGAAAAGCCACAGACTATTCAGCTTCACCTTATACCTTAAACACTCCAGTTCCAGCATCATTCTTGGAAATCTTTTCTACATCCTCTAAAGTTTCACAAAATCCTTGATAGAAATGATCAGACAGATTTGTCTGTAGTAATTCTAAATGTGGCATCATAAATGTTCTGTACAGCTGAAACATGACATCTCGACTCCTCCACATAATATTATGACCAATGAATGAAAGCATGCCAAACACCTTCTTCCCCACCCTGTCTCCCTACAACTCCACTTTCAAGGAATGATGCATCTGCACCCTTTGGTTTCTTTGCTCAGCAAAACTCCCCAATGCCCAGCCATTAATTGTATAAGTCCTGCCCTGGTTTGCCTTACAAAAATGCAACACCTCACATTTATTTTATAAAGCATGGGTTCATGAAAGACAGGTCATGTCTAACTGATTTATTGGAATTCTTTGAGGTCATAATAAGTGTGGTAGACAATGGGGAACTGGTGAACGTGGTGTATCTGGATTTCCAAAAGGCATTCAGCAAGGTGCTCCACAAAAGGCTGCTGCATAAGATAAAGATGCACAGTGCTACAGGCAATGCATTAGCATGGACAGAAGATTGATTAACTAACAGAATGGAAAAATTGGGCAAAGATTGGAGATAAATGGGTGCTTGTAATGATGTGTCTCAGGGCTAGTGATGTGTCTCAGGGATCAGTGCTGAGACTGCAATTGGTTACAATTGTTGGGACTGCAATTGTTTACAATTCAGATAGATTGCTTTGAGTTAGAGACCAAGTGCAGTGTGATGTAGTTCACAGAAGCTACTTAAATGAGTGATAGGGCAAAGTGTGCAGAAGGATATGGACAGGCTAAGTGAGTGGGCAAGGGTCTGGCAGATGGAGTACAATGTTAGTAAACACGAGATCCTCCATTTTGATAGGAATAATAACAAAGTGGTCGACCTTAAAATGGTGAAAAGTTACAGAATGCTGCTGTGCAGGGGGACCTGGGTGTTCTTGTGCATGAAACACAAAAGTATAGTTTGCAAATCCAGTAGCTAATTAGGATGACAAATGGAATAATGTCCTTCATTGCCATTGGATAGAGTTTAAAATTAGGACTTTCTGCTGCAGCTGTATAGGGCGCTGGTGTGGCCATGCCTGGAGTACTCTGTACACTTTTCATTGCCTGACATGAGATGGTACTGGGGGTGGGATTTGCTGAGGAGGTTGACTGTGTTGATTCTGGATATGAGGGGGTTGGTTTATGAGGAGAGATTAAGCAGACTGGGATTATACTCATTGGAATTTAGAAGAATGGGGAAGGGGGGTTGTAAAATTATAAATGGGATAGATAAAACAGAAGCAGGGATGCTGTTTCCACTGATGGGTGAAATCAGAACTACAGTGCAAGCCTCAAAATTAGGACAGCAGATTTAGGACTGAGTTGGGGATGAACGTCTTCACCCAAAGGGTTGTGAATCTCTGGAATCCCCGGCCTAGTGAAGCAGCTGAGTAAAACCTGTTGAATGTTTTAAAGATGAAGATAGATTTGTGAACAGTAAAGGAATGAAGGGTTATAGTGAGCGGGTGGGTAAGTGGAGTCTCAGTCCATTGAAAGATGATCCATGACGCTATTGAAAGGCAGAGCTGACTTATGGAGTCAGATGGCCTACTCCTGGTCGTATTTCTTATGTTCGGATGTTGTTATGTTCTAACAGGCCTCCAATCCAAAACTTAATGCTCTGACTACTAAATAAAAACTGAAAGAACTGTGGATGCCGTGTATCAGAAACAAAAGCAGAAACTGCTGGAAATGCTCAGAAGGTCTGGCAGCATCTCTGGCGTGAAAGGCTCACCAGATTATGGTTCCCTGGCTTTTCCATACAATTTTCTTCAATAATGCTGCCACATTAGTCACTCTCCAGTCTTCTGGCATCTCATCTATGATTATCAACGATACAAATATCTCAGCAAGGGGTCCAGGAATCTCTTCTCTAGCTTCCCACAAAGTTCTGGGAATACCCATTCAGTTCTCCAGTATTTATTTCCATTTTTCTACGTTAAGACCTCCAACACCTCCTTTTCTCTAAGATGAACTCATTTTAAGACCACATTATTTATTTCCCAAGTTTCTTAGCTTCCATGCTCCTGTCTACTGTAAATATTGATACAAAATATTTGCTTAGTGTCTCAGCCATCCCCTGTGGTTCCATGCATGGAAAGCCATGTTGATCTTTAAGGGCTGTATTCTCTCCTTAGTTATTCTTTTTACCTTAAAATGATTTTAGAATCTTTTCGGATTCTCCTTAATTCTATTTGCCAAAGCAATTTTATGTCCCCTTTTTTCCCTCATGATTTCCTGTTTAAGTATACTCCGTCTGTCCTTATACCCTTCCCAGGATTCACTCAATCCCAACTGTCTATATTTGATGAATGCCCCTTCTTTTTCTGGACAGGAATTGCAACTTCCCTCATCATTGACCTTTTCCCATGCCTTGCCCTTCACACAAACAGAGACACACCATCACTGAACTCCCATTGTCTCATTCTTAAAGGCCTCCGACTTGTCAGCCGTCCCTTTACCTGTGAATAACCTCCCCCAACTAACTTCTCAAAGTCTAATACCATCGAAACTGGCCACACTCCAATTTGAAACATTCATTTTTAAATCAATTCTATCCTTTCTCCTATCCATTATTATTAAACCAATAGAATTATGATCACTTTCCCTGAAGTGTGCCCCTATGGACACCTCAGTCATTTGCCCTGCCTTGGTTCCCAACAGAAGATCAAGTATTGCGAACTGTCTTGTAGGTGCATCCACATATTGAATAACAAAGTTTTCTTGTTCACGCTTAACCAATTTCTCCACATTCCAAAATCTTAACACTATACCAAACTCTGTTTGGAAAGTTAGAATTCCCTACCATCATCCATTTTTCTGACAGATAGCAGATACCTCCTTTCATATTCACTTGTGAATTCCCCACTGACTGTTAGGCCCATTTTACAATCCCAGCTGGGTGATCAACTCTTTCTTATTTTTAAGTTTCATCCATATAACTTCACTAGGCAGCCTCCAAGAAATATCCTCTGTGCATCCAGCTGTAATGTTCTGTATAACCAAAAACACAACATCACCCCCTCTCTTGCTCCTCTGTCGATACATTCTATAGCATCTATATCCTGGAACATTAAGCTGCCAGTCCTGTTCATCCCTGAGCCACATTTCTGTAATGGTAATGATATCCTTGTCCCACATTCCCATCTATGCCCTTTGTTCATCTGTCTCACATGTCAGGCCTCTTGCATTGAAGCAAATGCAGTTTAGCAGCCTTACCGCACTCTTGCCAACCTGTAGTCTGCCTTGACTGCTAGAATTGCTCACCACAACTCACCTCAAAAATGTCTCTTTCCCCACCAACCTCCCCCACCCCCCCCCCCCACCCCCGCCTTACTAGTTTAAAACCTTCAGCATACTGCTAGCAAATTTCCCCACAAGAATATCGGTCACCTTCCAATTCAGATCCCTCTTATACAGGTCATTTCTATCCCTGAAGAGATCCCAATGATTGAAAATGGGAATCCTAACCCCTGCAGCAGCTCCTCAGCCACACATTAGCTGCTCTATCCGACTGTTCCTAATCTCGATATTCCATTAGTTTTTAAACAAACCCCAACATGACATTTGCCATCTTTATTGACAGTTGAAATTAAAAGCTAACTTTTTGTGGTTCGGAGATGCGGACTCTCTGTCGATTTCTGAATTCAATCTCTATCTTGCCTGTTAAAATGCATAACTTCACTGTTTATGTCTGTTCTCATTTTTTTCATACACATTACATTATTATACAAAGCTCATTGTTCACTCTCTTGTCCTATCTGTATCCTTCTGCAAACTTACTTTTGTCTAATACACACCACTTGCCTGCGCTCCAATTTTTGAGTCATTCTCAAATTTGTCTACTATATATTCACTTTCTTCATCTAAGTCATCAAAGTATTTTGCAAATTTTTGTGTCCCCAGAACAGATTTATGTGGTAATCCACAGATTAACATACTCGAAAATAAAACTCTTGATCAAACTTTTCTGATTGGGATTTCAAAAATCCTCTCTGCATGTCAATACAGTACCTCCAAATTCAGGGCTCCTATCTTATTCAGTAATCTAATGCATGGGTGCTATCAAACACCTTCAGAAAATCAAAACATATTACAATCACGGTTTCCTCCATTTTCTCAAGTATTTCAATACTTTTATCAGGCAAGATTTAGATTTTGCAAAGTCATTCTCAGTGTACTGCTGTAAAATCTTTTTTTTAAGACTCCACCATTTTCTTCAATAAATGATGTTAAACTAAGTAGCTTCAGTCAATCTTTTTTGTGCCTTAACTTTTTTTGAGTGAAGGTGTTGGGTGAAGGATCTACTATCAGCCCTCACTTGCACCTGCTGGAGAAGCACTGTCATTACATCTACTGTGAAAATCTCAACAAAATGTATCTGATGTTCATTTAATGAGAATGCAATTCCACATGTTCTAGCTCATCACCTTCTGCTGGTGGTCCCAGATTTTACGAAGCAACTCATTGAAAGTCGACACGGCTAATTAGCATCAAACCAAGATCAATATTTGAGCAAAGATATCTCAATTCCTGGTCACATATTTTTGTTCATCTCTATTTAGGACATTAGCTTCGACAATGTGGAGACTGTGTGGGTGGAGCTGTGAAATACCAAGGGACAAAAACATTAGTGGGTGTCATACACAGACCCCCAGAATGCAGTGGTCATGTTGGAACAGCATTAGACAGGAAATTAACCAAGCATGTGATATGGAGACATCGGTGATCATGGGTGCTTTTAATCTGCATCTAGATTGGACAAATCACAAAGCCACAATGTCTAACAGGGAGAATTCCTGGAGTACATACGGGATGGTTTTCTTAACCAACATGCGGATGAACCAACTAGAGAGCAGGCCATGTTAGACTGGGTACTGTGTAATGCGAAGGGAATCATTGCCAATCTATCTGCGTGAGACTTCTTGGGGATGATACAACTTTTTATCAAGATGGAGAGTGAGCCAGCTGATTTGGAGACTAGGGTGCTGAATTTTAGTGAAGGAAACCATGAAGATATATAAGGTATGAGTTGGCGTTGATTGATTAGTGGAAGTTGCTTAAAGCTGTGACAGTAGATAGGCATTGGCAAATATTCAAGGAAATTATGGGAGAACTGCAACAACTATTTATTCCTGTCTGTTACAAAAGCAAAATGAGTAACAGGGCCTATCCTTGGCTTATAAACGAAATTAGATAGTATCCAATTGAAGGAAGAAGCATAGATGTTGGCCAAGAAAAATAATAGGTCTGATGTTTGAGAGCAGTTTCGAATTCAGCAAAAAAGGACCAAGGGGTTGATGAAGATGGGGAAAACACAGTACAAAAGAAAGCACGCTTACAGGGAACATGACGACTGACACTACAAGGCTCTACAGTACGTGAAGAGAAAGAGATTGGTGAAGACAAATTTAGGTCCCTACAGATAGAAATGGGGAAATGTATAACAAAGGACAAGGAAACAACTGAGTAACTGAATACATACTTATTCTGTCTTCACAAAAAAAGGACAGTTGTGCAGGAGGTTGGTGAGGCTGTAGTTGGAGCATGTGTTCAGTATTGGTCACCTTGCCCGGGGAAGGATATTATGAAACTGGAAAGTGTGCAGAAAATTTATAAAGATGTTGCGAGGACTCAAAGATCTGAGTTATAAGGAGAGGCTGAACAAGATAGAACTGCTTTTCTCGGGAGTCTAGGAGACTGTGAGGGGATCTTAGAGAAGTATACAAAATCATGAGAGGCATACACTCAGTCTTTTTTGCCAGGGTTGGGAAATCGAGGATGAGATGGCATTAGTTTAAGGTTAGAGGGGGAACGTATAAACGGGAAACTGAGGGGCAATTTGTTTATACAGAGGCTGCTGTAGGCAATGATCTATCAGCGGAAGAGGTTGAGGTGGGTACGTGAACAACATTTAAAGCAATTTTGACAAATACATGAATAGGAAAGGGTTAGAAGGATGTGGACCAAATGCAGGGAAATGGGGCTAGCATGGGTGGACATTTTGGTCAGTATGGACCAGTTTGGGCCACACGACCTGTCTCTGTGTTGTAGGACTCTCTGACTCGAAGATAGAAATCAGGTACCAGAAATCCTGGAGATCGCAAGATTTAGTGAGAGGGAAGAACTGAGGGAGGTCAATATTAGTAGAGAAATGGTGCTGGGAAATTGAGGGGATTGAACCCGATAAATCCTCAGGGCCTGATAAATCTACATCCCAGAGTACTTAAGGAAATGGTTCTGGAAATAGTGGATGCTTTGGTTGTCAGGATTCTTTTGATTTTGGTACAGTCCTTGCAGATTGGAGGGCAGCTACTGCCACTCCAACACTCAGAAAGAGAGATACAGAGAAAGGGATTTCTAGACTAGTAAGCTTCAGATCAGCAGTGGGGAAAATTCTCAAATACTTTATCCTTTATGGCAGAGCATTGAGAAATCCGTGGCAAAATCAAACAAAGTCAGCATGGTGTTATGGAGGGAAAATAATGCTTAACAAATCTATTGGAATTCTGTGAAGATGTAACTGTCAGGGTTGACAAAGGGGAACTGGTCAATATGGTATATTTGTACTTTTAGAAAGCGTTTGACAATTCCCCATTTAAGAGGTCACTGTACAGGATTAAAGCACATGGGATTGGGGTAAGTGACTGAGATAAATAGAAAACTGATTGGCAGAGAAGAAACAGAGGAGGGCTGAAGGGGCCCATGTAAAATAGGCAGAAAGTAACTAGTGGGATGCCACAGGGACTCTAGCGATTAACAATATATATTAATGATTTGGATGAAGGAATAAAATGCAACATCTCAAGTTTTGCAGATGATACCAAGTTGGGTGGGAGGATGAACTGTGACGAGAATGCATAGATCCTATGGCATGATCTGGACAGATTGGGTGAGCGGGCCAATCAATGGCAGATGCAGTTTATTTGGATAAATATCATGTTATTCACTTTGGAAACAAAAGGAAGGTGGTGGATTACTACCTGACTGGCTGCAAATTGGGAGAGGGCAGTGTGCTGCAGGGCCCACATGTCCTTGTGCACCAGTCGCTGAAGGTACGCATGCAGGTGCAGCAGGCAGTAAAGAAGGCAAATGCTATATTGACCTTCATTGAGAGATGTTTCGAGTACAGGAGCAGGGATGCATTGTTACATTTGTACAGGGCCTTGGTGAGGCCACACCTCAAACACTTTGTGCAGTTTTGGTCTCCTTTTCTGAGGAAGGAATCTCTTGCTCTGGAGGGAGTACAGCGAAGTGACTGATTCCGAGGATGGTGGAACTAACGTATGAGGACAGGTTGTCTAGCTTAGGATTGTTTTCGCTGGAGTTTAAACGAATGAGAGGGGACCTCATTCTAACAGGACGAGACAGGTTAGATACAGGGAGGATGCTCCTGATGGTGGGGGTGACACGAATCAGGGGACACAGACTGAGGATTCGGGTGGATCATGTAGGATGGAGATGAGGAGTCATTTCTTCACCTAAAGAGTGATGAGCCTGTGGAATTCATTACCACAGGAACTTGTTAATGCCAAAGCATTGAATGTATTGAAGACGCGGCTACATGTAGCATTTAGGGCAAATGGGTTCAAAGGTAATGGGGAGTAAACAGGTCGAGGCTATTGAGCTGGATGATGAGCCATGATTATGATGAATGGCAGAGCAGGCTCAAAGGGCTGAGTGGCCTTCTCCTGCTCCTACCTTCAATGTTTAAGAGGATATAGCCCTGAGCAAACCTTGGCATTATTAGTGCTTTCCCATTTACCTCAAAATATCACTCATCACCCCACATGAAAAATAATGTGGCGACGTAACCTCTCAAATTTCAATGACACAGCTCCTCCCAAGAGTCATGGTGTGATGGTTGAGGTGCAGCTTTGTTCATTCTTAACACAAGATGTCATTTTGTTCGGTGATTGTTATGTGTGTCTGTATTTCTGTGTGTGTGTGTGTGTGTGTGTGTGTGCATCTGTGCATATCCATGGCTGTGTGTCTGTGTGTGTGTGTGTGTGTGTGTGTGTGTGTGTGTGTGTGAGTGTGAGTATGTGTGTGTGTGTGTGTGTGTGTGTGATTGTGTGTGTGTGTGTGTGTGTGTGTGTGTGTGTGTGTGTGTGTGTGTGTGTGTGTGTGTGTCACGCACACGTGGATGTCTATTTCTGTGTCTGTGGCCATGTGAAGCACATCATATTTCCTTGAAACTAATTTCTTTGTCGGAGGCCACCAGCATGCTCCAGTTGCTGGAAGGTGCTCTGATGTATTTCAGATTGCGAGCCTCCATGCAATGTAACTTTCCTGCTTGACGAAGATACTAATTCATAACAGACAGCTTTCATCACCGATTTCTCACTAACACTTACAGAGTGTCATTTTATGTCTTTAGTTTTAGCATCTAAGGTGATGTCTGGTCACCCTGATAGCTCATGTCAAACCAATGGAAATCTTCCCATTCATTACTCTCAGCCAATGGGGACTCTCTCCATATATAGTCGATGTTCAGGGCTGTCATACCATTCTTCAGCATTCCTGAAGCGGACCCTTTGGTCCACCACTAGCTGCCTGGCTGTAGGAATCTCACCATGCAGGAAGTAAATTCACACGTCACATGTTTCCATTCTGTTTTACATGTCCAAGATACACTTGTTGGATGATTTAAGGATTCTCCATTTGAGAGGACACAGAATTCAAGATTTTGTCACGTCACCTCCAAATCTGAGCATTCCAACTGGGATACCCTCGCCCACATCTCAATTAAACCCAACAACCCCTGCAAGTCTCCATACAACAGCCTTTTCATTCCTCCCTCTGCATGTTCCAGGACCATAAAACTCCTTGCAAGTGCATCTGTACCTCTCACCTAACTTTAGACCAGACAAGACAACCGAGGGAAAAGGAGAAAGTGAGGACTGCAGCTCAGAGTCGCAAAGTGTGGCGCTGGAAAAGCACAGCAGGTCAGGAAATATATCCAAGGAGTAGGAGAGTCAACTTTTCGGGTAGAAGCCTTCCATGGAGTGTCCTGCCCGAAACACCAACTTCTCGGTCAGAAGTGAAGACTATTGTTGGGACAAGGTCTGCTGTTGGAATTGGGCAGTAAAAATCAATAGTTTAGTCATCATTCTAATAGAGCGCAATAATTCAACATACGTGTGTATGGATTATCTCATGTTCTAAATAAATACAATGAATATCACTGTTATGTGAATCATGAAAGAATTGGAAAACATTAACGGAGAGATAACAAGGTCATAAAGTCCCCAGTTGAAACAGGAGAAGAAATCAAAGAGTACAGAAAAGCAAGTTAAAGCAGAATTATCAGAGACCATATTTGATTGAATGGCTCAGACAATACAAGAACAGATGGAGAACAAATCGATATTTTTAGTTCAGAGAAATTGACTGAGTGACAACAGAAAGATGAAAACCTGAAGCAATTGCATTGAAAAGTATACACAGAAGAAGAATCTGAGTGCATTCCCAAATGTAACTAACTTTAAAATGATGTCTTGATGAGACAATCAGGCAGATGGGAAAGGGGAAAAATTCCTTACCAGTGCCTTATAGAAAGGAGGTGTGGCATTTAGCACATCAGCCACCTATGGGTCGTTGTGGGAGTGAGAAGAACTCACGCTAAAATACACAAACATTTTTACTGGCCTGTTCTACACTCACTGCCCACTGAACATTTCCACCACTGGAGCCATTGGTGGAATATCCGCATCATGAGAACCTAATATTATTTTTAGTCACCACCGAATCATTATTTCCAAAAGTCATTCTTTCTTAAACCTTATTTAGCATGTGCATACTGCAGTCGATCCGAAGTAAGATAATGGTGCTAATTGATGTATGCTTAATAAAAATTGCATCTTATTTTTCATGTTGAGTAACTGCGACTTAGCAAGGACAATGTTGATCTTGAAATCACACTTTTATTCCAGGTGAGAGAATGTGGTTTGCATTATTTAAAATGAACTAGTTCACTGTGTAAAATGATAAAATGGATCTCAATTTCAAAACAAAATTGGTAACGTTGTCATCCATCTTGAAATGTGATGTCTTCTTCTTTCAACCAGACGGGTATTATAACGAAAAGTCTATTAATGATATGCGTATAAAGACACTTTAAATCGCAAGGTTTGTGAAGGTTTGTAGCTCAGGTTGAGATTTAGGGTGTGGGTTTGCTCGCTGAGCTGTAGGTTTGATATCCAGACATTTCATTACCTGGCTAGGTAACATCATCAGTGGCGATCTCCAAGTGAAGCAAAGATGTTGTCTCCTGCTTTCTATTTATATCTTTCTCCTGGATGGTGTTCCTTGGGTTTGTGCTGATGTCATTTCCTGTTCGTTTTCTGCGGGGTTGATAGATGGCATATGGATCTATGCGACTGTTTATGGCGTTGTGGTTGGAGTGCCAGGACTCTGGGAATTCTCTGGTATGTCTTTGCTTCGACTGTCCTAGGATCAGTGTGTTGCCTACGTCGAACCGGACTACCAAACATCCATACACCAGGAGCCCCCCTCAGACCCATAGTCTCATTACCAGGGACACCAACTTACAGACTGGCCAAAGAACTGCACGCAAGACTGAAATTCCTCATAGAAGAGTCACAGCACTCCATCGACTCCACCCACGAATTCCTAAAAATCATCAAAAATACCAAAATAGAGGAAGAGGAAGCAATGATCTCATTCGACATAACAGCACTGTTCACCTTCATCAACATCGACCTGGCGAAGGAAACACTTCCCACACTTTCAGAAGAGAACATCACACATAGCAACCACCATCAATCACATTACCAACGAAGACATCATGAAGCTTGTGGACCTGTGCCTCACCACCCACTTCACTTTCAACAACATAGTCTACAAACAAACCAACGGCACACCCATGGAATCTCCGCTATCAGGATTCATAGCAGAAGTGGTAATGCAAAGACGAGAACAAACAGCCCTGCCAACAATCAAACTAAAATCTGGGTCCGCTACGTAGATGACACCTTTGTCATCACAAAACGAAACAAGATAGAAGAGACATTTAACATCAACAACACCCTCACCGCATAAAGTTCACCAAGGAGGAAGACACCGACAGCAAACTCGCATTCCTGAACGTCACAGTAGAAAGAAAGGACAACGGAGAACTACAAACCTGCGTATACAGAAAACCGACAAACACTGACCAAATACTTAACTACACCAGCAACCATCCCAACACACACAAACAAAGCTATATCAGAACACTATTCGAACGAGCCAACACACACTGCAGCACAGACGAACTTCGGAAAACAGATGAGAAGAATAGATACTCAAAAAATACAGTCCGCAGATTCCTCAAGAACAAACCACGGCAAGCAGACCAATCACAGCCAGAAACTCTAACCACTTTCCAATACATGAAAGAAGTTTCAGAAATGACAGCCAGACTACTAGGACACCTCGGAATCCTAGTAGCACACAAACCCACCAACACTCTCAAACAAAAACTAACAAACTTAAAAGACCCAGTACGACCCATGGACAAAACGAATGTCATCGACAAAATTCCATGCAAGGACTGCGACGAACACTACGTTGGACAAACAGGAAGAAAGTTAGCCACCAGGATATACGAACACTAGCTAGCCACAAAAAGACACGACCTACTCTCCCTCGTAGCCCGACACACAGATTAAAAATACCACCATTTCGACTAGGACAACACTTCTATCCTGGGATAGGCTAAGCAAAGACATGCCAGAGAATTCCTAGAGACCTGGCACTCCAATCACAATGCCACAAACAAACACATTGATCTCGATGCCATCTATCAATCCTGCAGAAAACGAACAGGAAATGACATCACCACAAACCCCAGTAACCCCATCCAGGAGAAAGATATAAATAGAAAGCAGAGGACAACAGCTTCACTTCTCTTGGAGGTTACCACTGATTATGATGTTACCTAGCCAAGTAATGAAACGTCTGGATATCAAAGCTACAGTTCGGCGAGCAAACATAAACCCTACATTTTAAATCATGTTTTTATGTTTATGTTGCATGAATCTGCGGTTATTGATCCACAGTTTAGTTTCACTCACGATAGGAAACATGTTGATTTCTCCAGTTGTTCATAGTTCAATGTGATGCATCCAGTGTGTGCATAACGAGAGGGGGCTTACTTCCCACATCTTGAATTTATCTGTGCCTTATGTCCAGTATTCATCAACGGCGAGAGCAAGGGGCGAGGGCGAGACCAATGTGTAAGTCTGTCCGTGCTCATGCACGGTACCCACATCAGCAATTCACCACTGTGCATTTACAGCCAGTTCTCAGTTACCCTAATCCCACGCTCTGCCCCTTTTGAAATATCTCCATTATTTTGTGCTGTCTCACTGTGCTCTTCTCACCAGGATGACTTACTTCTACTCAACCTCCTCCAGATTTCATCAGACAAAACATTCATTAAGATTCCCTTTGCATAAACATTGACTTCGCAGCTCTCGTTATTTGATTTTCCTGGATGCCTTTCATACGAAAAAACGTTCACAGCAACTTGAAAAAGAAAAACGCCCTCCTTTTCATTATCCCAATGCAACCGACATTTCAATGCAGTTTAGTCAACAGGCTCAAACTATTCTTTGAGGCTCTGTAATAGCGACAATGCAGAGAAGCTGACCATTGGAGTTCCAGTTTTAATATGACAGCTGTGATCATCTGAAAACAGCACCATTGAAAGCTGTGGATGACAGCGACGAGAGCGGGATTCGAACCCACGCGTGCAGGGCTCAATGGATTAGCAGTCCATTGCCTTAACCACGCGGCCACCTCGTCGCCGGTGCAATGGAGGCTATGACCTTATGAATAATTGAATTGCGTAAATTATGCAGAGCAGCAGACATTTCTCGCTGGTATTGGTGAAATGATAAATAACACAGTATGGTTCCAAGACTATGGTCTGACCCCTGGGATGTGGGACAAGTGCACTCCCACAGTCACACGATGCACATAATGATCTGAACAAAAATGAGGAAATGAATATGTAACAAGGTCTGTTGAATTCGGAGAAGATTTGAAATCAACGGAATGAAGAACCCGAGACAGCAGAAGGTTTTCTTTCAATAAGGAGTTGGATAGAGCTCCTAAGGATAGTGGAATCAAGGGTTATGGGGATAAGGCAGGAAAAGGATAGAGATTTATGATGTTCAGCCATGATCATAATGAATGGTGGTGCTGGCTCGAAGGGCAGAATGGCCTACTCCTGCACCTGCTGTCTATTGTCTATTAAATTGCCTGTGAGGAATTGTTTTCCAGACTGGAGGAGAGTGCATAGTCCTCAATGACATTACACGGAACACCTAACTACCGCTCAGATGTTTTTGACACGCACTTGTGTACAGAACGGACAATTTCAAAATCCAAAATAAGGCTAAACTGACAATTGAAGTCAACAATACAAAAACCTTGACCTGTATCATTTTCCTGGGCCGTGCGACACCAAGTCACTGTAAGATCACAGCAACAGAGTGACCAAGTGTCAGAAGGAAAATGAGTGCAGTGCCAGAGCGCATACTGGGAGCAGCAGGTGACACACGGAGAAGGGCATTTCCCACAACAGGAACACTTCCCAAACAGCGGACTGCGGTGGAAGAATTCAGAGGGGGTTTACACTTTGAAATTTGATGCCAGACACACAATGGTGATCTGTCATTGAGTCTGTTAAAGATGAAGATTTTAAGATTTCTACAGATGCAAAACATAATAAAAAGCTCATGGGTTAGTGAAGGCAAAAGATGAAATTGTACATTTCATCAATCTATCCATCTTTACAATGAGTACCTCACCACTTTCCTCACTCGGGGACAGAACCACTGGTGAAGATGATCATATAATCCCCGTAACGAGACATGGAATCAGAGAAACTCGGTTTCCCAAACGTTAAGGTAAAACCAGGAATGTGGAGGGAAGCATTAATGTGTTGCTCCTGTGCTGCAGGTGACCAGTGCACGGTATCTCTGTTCCAGTATAGTGGGCTGTGCTGTGCCGAAATTTTAAGTTTTAGCCTCACATGGAGCACATTCATTTTATCGTCGTGTTGTCGGATACGGACAGAAGGAGATATTGAGCAAAGCCAAGTTTATGGGAAAATACCCGTGTTTGTGGATTGAGAAACAACCTTTTCTGGATAATGACTCCTTAATCAACAAACATACTGCAAGTATCTAAATCGCGAAGAGACATCTGTAGAGAGAGAGCCGAAGGTGATTTTTCAGCAGATGGATAGCGTTTCCCATGTGCACTACGTTAAATTCCGGGAAAATAGATGTTGAACTGGTTTCATGTTACACAGTTTACACATGTTTCACTGATGAATCAGTGAACATTCCCCACGTATCCTCGAAGGCAAGGATTTCCTATTCCATTTTCGGGGACCATTACAGCACTGAGTCCCCTGTGTGCGTTCATTAAAAACAAAACAGTTGCAGCAAGAGTTTAAAACTAAGATTTTGCTATCTGCTTGCATTGGTTGTCCCAAACATTACATTCCATATTATGGTATGTTTGTGGATGAAAGCACTTTCTGAAACTTGAGCAATTGTACTTCAGTTTTGTCAAAAAATTATCATTCGCTGTTCTCTCTTTCTCTTTCAGTTTCCCGTTTTATATCCCGTATTTTATCAGTTTATCTTAAATTTTCAATAATTTCAATCAATCTCGCTCCTGATTACCAATCCGAGAGAATGCCACAATCTTGTCAATTTATATGCAGTCCAGCTACAGGCGCGGTGTCCAAGTTGAAAGGCATTGGTCACGTGAACCAAATAAAAGGAGTCGGCTGGTGGAATCTGGCCGTTCCATCACAGTCATATTTAAAACATTTCACGTAATCTTTAGCCAAAGCATATTGGCAGAAAATAAGAAAACAAAAATGAAAAAATTGCTGATGTTGAAAATCAAACAAAAACAGACGTTGCTGGAATATTTCAGGACGTCTGGCAGCTTCTGTGGAGTCACAGACCCAATGGATGTGAAACGTTAACTGTGATTCATCTGCACAGATGCTGCCAGCTCACCTGTGATTTTACAGCAATTTCTGTTTTTGTTTCAGATTGGCAGATTGTGTCGCAGTCCATGAGAACAGTGCTCATTAGAATCAAACAGACAGCATGGTCCTGGGAGTGTGAAATGAGACAGTAATAATGAATGAGTGGAGAGTGTTGTACTGGAAAAGCACAGCAGGTCAGGCAACATCCGAGGAGCAGGAGAATGGACGATTTAGGCATAAGCCATTCATCAGGAATTAGACTTGTGAGTCGGGCAGAGGAACAAAGCTGAAGCCAGGTGCCAACTCCCAGGCACCTCCTCCTACAGACCACGATCACAAACTCTCCTCCCCTCACCAAACCATCATCTCCCAGACCATCCACAATCTCATCACCTCTGGGCATCTCCTATCCACAACCTTCAACCTCATTGTCCGTGAACCGCGCACTCCCCGATTCTAACTCCTTCCGAAGATTCACAAACCTGACTGCCCCAGTCGACCTATTGTCTCATCCTGCGCCTGTCCCATCCGAATCATCTCTTCCTGCATCGACACAATCCTGTCTTCCCAGTTCAGGAATTGCCCACTTACATTCGTGACACCTCTATGCACTTCACCTCCTCCAAGAATTTCGTTCCCCTGGCCCTCAATGCGTCATCTTCACCATGGACATCCAGTCACTGTACAAATCCATCTGCCATGACAGAATTCTGCAAGCCTTCCATTTCTTCATCTCACACCATCCCAAACAGTACCTTTCCACCGATATCGTCATCCACCTGGCTGAACTGGTCCTCACAATCAACAACTTCTCTTTCCAATTCTCCCACTTCCTCCATTGACGCTGGTAGCCACGGGGACCCGCATATGACCTAGCTGTGAAACTGTCTGTTTGTCAGATATGCGGAACTGTCCAATTTCACAATTGCACAAGTACCATCCTCCACCTGTTCCTCCGCTACATTGATGAATGTTTGGGTTAACTTGGTGCTCCAACGATGAGGTTGAATAGCTCACTAACTATACCAACACCTTCCACTCCGACCTCAAATTTACCAGATCATCTTGGCGACTTCCCCCACCTCCCTGGACCTCTGCATCACCGACTCCGGCGACTGACTAATTACAGACATGTAATACAATCCCACCGACTCCCACAGGTATCTAGACTAAATCTCCTCCAACCCTATCTCGTGTCAGAACGCCATTCTTTATTCCGAATTCCTCCATCTCCAGCACATCTGTTCCCAGGATGACCAATTTCACCTCAGAAAGAGCAAGTTGGTCTCCTTCTTCCACGATCACAAATTCCTTTCCCACGTGGTTGACAGCCCCCTCGAGTTCATCACCTCCATTTCACACACCACCACCCTTGAAGCCACGCCTCTCAACGCAACAAGGACAGAACCACCTGGTGCTCATCTTACACCCCATCAAACTCCGCATAAACGCGTCATATTCTGCCACTGATGCCACCTCCAAACAGACACCACAACCAGAGATATATTTCGCTGCCCAGCCCTGCCAACATTCCGTAAAGACCATTCCCTCAATGAACCCCTCTTCAGGTCCACACATCCCCCCACCAGCCCACAACCCTCTCCTGGCACCTTTCACTGCCACCAAAGGAAGGGTGAAACTAGCACCCACACCACTCCCCTCACCTCAGCCAAGGCCCGAAGGCATTATTCCACACCCATTACAAATTCACCTGTACAGCTGCCAATGTCATCTACTGAATCCGTTGGGCCCAGTGTGGTCTCCTCTATACCAGGGAGACAGGATACCATCTTGCACATCATTTCAGAGAACATCTCTGGGACACCCGCACCCACCAACTTCACCGTCCCGTGGCTGAACACTTCAACTCCCCCTCCTACCCAATCAAAGACATACAGGTCCTGGACCTCCTCCACTGTCAAACCGTTACCACCCAACGCCTGGAGGAGGAAAACTACACCTGCCGGCTTGGGACCCTAACACCACACGGGATAAATGCGAATTTAAACAGTTACCTCATTTCTCCTCCCCCAAGCCCAAGCCTTCAACTCTCCACTGCCCTCTCGACCCATTCCATCACTGATATTTCTGACCTATTATCTTCTCCCTCCTATTCATCCATCTATTGCTTTCCAGCTATTTCCCCTGAACCCCACACCATTTCCATTTATGTCTCAGCCCGACTCACAAGCTTTATTCCTGATGAAGGGCATAAGCCTGAAACCTGAATTCTCCTGCTCCTCGGATGTTACCTGATCTGCTGTGCTTTTCCAGCGTCACACTACCATCTCTGATCTCCAGCATCCGCAGTCCTAACTTTATCCTTGAAATTATCAATGACCTTATTGAGAATATATCCCTCGATTGCAGTGATCACAGTGTGACTGAGTTTTCCATTTATTTTGGGTGAGAGCAGGCTGGATCTGAGACGAGCACTTAACATCTAAACAACGGGAATGGTATCAGTTAGCGAAGTTAGGGCGGGCTGAAATGAAGTGGAAAATTCTGTCAGAAGATGGATCAATACAACTGCATCACATCACCCAGACTGTAAAAGACACATAGAAGGAGAAAATCAACTTCAGTGAAGGCACAATGACAGGTAAAGTGGAAAGGAGACAATACAACACACTGAGGTGCAGTGGAATTATTTATGTGAAATGATTCGATATATAAACTACACCTTTACACATGCACTGCCCTCACATTGGAAAAAGGAATTTCCTGCAGTGTTACGGCGATATTTGCCTGTGACATCACATTGTTGAGAGACACTGACATAGTTTCTTCTGTAGTAGCATGGCCGAGTAAAAGCATGATCGTCCCATCAACCAGAAATCAATACTTCAAAACTCTCCTCTGTGCTGTACAACTTTGTTGCTGCTCCTGTCGTCAGAACTCAATCACTTCACTGTGTATCTTCTTCTGCTTCCTGCTTCACGGAAACACTTGAAACGTGATCAAATCACGAGTGTTTCCACTTTCACCAATCTTTTGCAACTCCCGAGTTGTCACAGGTACGAGTGACCGCTTGGCGTTCTCGAGCGCTCTCACTCTGGTATGATCTGAATGATAAAGTGGACTGTGTCTGATCTGCAGGATGTTCCCACTGGGACGGTGCTGTTTATCCCATCCTTGGTGACTGAGCTGTCTCTATTGGCAGAGTATTCAGCATTTCCCTCCACTTGCAGGCATTATGACGGGATATAAGTGCTAATATGCTCTGAAGCTTCCTCTCACGGGCACAGCCAGGTGCAAGAGAGCCGCTGGAACTTAGCAACTTTGATTGCGAACTTCCTCCAAAAATCATTTATTTGAGAGAAAGAGAAAGGTGCTGAGCTGGTTGGAAAGACAGAAATGAGCTGTGGACGCTCTTCCCTCAGTAAAATTCAAATAAGTGCATTTTTGTGCTGCCCATTTGATGTTCAGAAACAATCTTCGCAGAACAATCCAGCAGAAAGGTTTTTGTTTCAGAGGCGTCGGTTTCTTTGCTGCAATCGGGCATCAGTTAACATCTGAGTCCCAACTGTCCCAGATGAATCGACTCCGAATGAAACCCTCACTCACTGAGAACCATTCCCACAGCCAGGAGCTGCGGGGCTGGGGCAGTCCAAAGCGGAAAGGAGGATTAAAAATGAGCCATTATTTCTCCCTCAGCCGCTCTGTCACAGAGACAGGGAGAGGGACGGCAGAGACGTGTGACGTCATTCACATGCCGACAGAAGCCGTTCAGCCCATCGAGTCCAAGGTAAATCTCTATAGCTTGTTTCTCTCTGAGATTATTCGTCATCAGTGCTGCATGTTCTAATAATACGGAACTGTATCTGACTCGAAATGCTGTCTCCAACAGACTGAACCACATGTCACTCACGGCTGTTCATTTCACTGGAGAACCCTGCTGGGTGACACAGCGTGCGGAATAACTGCAAGGCGTCAGGGGCACGTTCCACACCACAACTGATTTCTCTCAACTTCGCCAGTGTATTCCCAGCTCAGTCAAGTGACTTTGCGAATCAGGTTATAACAGACCGACAGAGAACAGCAAAATAATTCCATAACTTCAAACGTGTGTTTCCTCAAATGTATAAATGTGGCGGGTGTATCTATTTCAGATACCATTGAGTGTAAGGACGTAGAAGGTTCATCAATATGTAATGTGAAGAACGGAGCACTGTTATAGCGAAACACTGGCAGTGGCAGTACACATACTGAAAGCTGGAATTTTCATCTAGCAGAGGATGCTTTTCATTTATTAATTTCTGCATTATGCGCCCACCACGATCCTTCTGGACCGTTCTGTTATCGCATGTACCTTCGAGGATGACGTTAAAAGATCTTCACTGTTATTGTGTGATACACTGTGGCACAGATGTGTCCCGGTTGTGTCAATATAACCACTCTGTAACTTCCCCAATTCTGCTGTTTTAATTGCAATTTCAATCAGAATCACAAAATGTGTCACACTGCAGACTGAGGCCATGCAGCCCACCTTCGCTCTGCTGGCTCCACGCAATGAGGAAATGACTATGTTTTGATTGATTGATTGTCATATGGACCTAAGTGCAGTGGGACGCGTTGTTTGCGATTGGTAAAGGCAGATCATAGTAATCAAGGACATACAGATCACAGTGTGAGAAAAGCAACATTTGACCAGACCCAGGAATTCAGGTTACTACGTATAGGACGTGTGGTATGCAAATCCACATTGGCAAGATTAGCATTATTTCAAGTTAGACAATTCATTTCTCAGAGCATCAACGCCGAGAAGAAGCGGCTCTTGAACTTGCTTGTGTATGTTTTCAAGCTTTGGAATCTTTCTCTGAACTCGATCTCATCGAAATCATATCTTCTCAGTCAAAAATGAAGTAGTGTGCAAAATTCCAAGGCTCATCTGCAATGTGAACCCGAGAGCTCTCACACGTATGTCACCTGTCTGAGGCAATATCACACCCGAGTCAAATGAGCCAGAACGGCGCCTGACGTGGTAACCATAAATCAGGTGAGTTTCTTTGGTTCACTCTGCTGTTTCAGAGTGAAAGAAGCACAGAGTTTTAATAACAGCTCCTTTCCATTCTGACTCGCCTCTCCCAGGAGGCTGTGCTAGCTGCTTTCCCGGTACAGGGCGGTCTTCATTGAGAACTGAACGAACTCATCTTGCATTGTCACGCAGTGTTGATGGAGAGCAGCTTGAACGCGGTCTTCAGCTTGCTATCAAACAAGAGTTTGTGGAGCGGGGTAGGGGTCTGGCAGGAGTGGGAAGTATGGAAATTCTGGAAAGGTGTAGAAAAGGGAGATCATGCATGCACAAGAAATCATCTTCTTTTGGGAACTATTGTCCGAATAATGCGATCTGAGACAGATAGAAAATGCAGAACTGCGAGGAAAGAGTGAATCTTTCCCTATTAATCGGGAACAGTGTCTGTGCTTCTCGAAGTCACGGGGTGGCTTCTGCTGTCTGAATCAGCATGGGATGTTACTGCAGCGAGTCCCATCGCTCACGCAGCTGACGTGTATACATTCTCCAGGTCACATCAAAGATTTCACAGCTCACATCATCCTCGAGTGACAGGGAAGAGAAGGAAGTGATTCAGACTATCATCTTAACACAACCTGGGGATAAATTGGATGTGGGAGAGCGGACAGTTTCGACTGGTTCCAGCGTTTATAATGTTAGTCCGTGTGGTAACAGAAGCAGGAACCAGGAACTGTTTACCTTTGTCTTAAAACAGGTAATTACATTTTGAAGAGTATAGATATCTTTTCCTGGTGTTCATGAAATGGTCAAAACCAGAATACGGTTCCCTGAGTATGGTCTGACTTCTGGGTTATGGGCCCAGGGCACTCCCACTGTGATATTCTGTTCACAAGATCTGACGCCATGGAAAGAAATGACACAGTGACAAGATCGATTGAATCGGATTCTGTGAAAAAAACACAAGCCGATGGAATGAAAAGCCCCATGAGAGCGAGAAAATAACATTATATGTGAGGAGTTTGTTTTCCAGACTCGAGGAGAGTGGACAGTGCTGTTTCCAGGGGTCAATATCTGGATAAGTAGACTGAATTAGCATCGGCTGTTATTGTACTGCATCTTTTGTACAATGTTGCAAAAGTACGGGCCTTTTGAATCAAGGGGACAACTTCAAAATCCTCAATGATGCAAAACAAATGAGGTGAACAACAAAGCAACCACAGAAACTCGTGTTACGTCATGGGGTAAACGCCCTGGCTCAACCTTTGCTCAAATTCGCTCTCTGTCAAATTCCTGAGCCAGAGATTCGAACAGTGAATGGTCTATGTTAATAAACACTGCTCGAATCTCACAACTTCAGTATTCAATACGCACCTACTTGTATGTCTGACAACAGTAATTGCTCCCTCACTGTGTTACTTCACCACACGCAGAGAAGAAATAAACATGAGAACAACAGTCACGTATATGACGGGGATTTGACCCGATGCACACCTCTTCCCACCCTACCTCTTGCACAACTCTTCCCACCCTACCTCTTGCACAACTCTTCCCACCCTACCTCTTGCATTACACCTCTTCCCACCCTACCTCTTGCAAAAATGCCATCCTGTATTCCCAATTCCACCACCTCTGCCGGACCTACTCCCAGGAAGACCCGTTCCACCACAAAACACACTAGATGCCCTCCTACTTTAGAGACTGCAATTTCCCTTCCCACGTGGTTAAAGATGCCCTCCAACGCATCTGGTCCACATCCCGCACCTCCGCCCTCAGACCCCAGCCCTCCAACCGTAACAACGACAGAACGCCCCTAGTGCTCACCTTCCACCCGACAAATCTTCGCATAAACCAAATCATCCGCTGACATTTCTGCCACCTCCAAACAGACCCCACCACCAGGGATATATTTCCCTCCCCACCCCTTTCCGCCTTGCACAAAGTCCGTTCCCTCCGTGACTGCCTGGCCAGGTCCACGCCCCCCTACAACCTACCCTCCAACACTGGCAATTTCCCTGCCACCGCAGGAACTGTAAAACCTGCGCCCACACCTCCTCCCTCACCTCTCTCCAAGGCCTTAAAGGAGCCTTCCACATCCATCAAAGTTTTACTTGCACATCCACTAATATCATTTATTATATCCGTTGCTCACGATGCGGTCTCCTCTACATTGGGGAGACCGGGCGCCTCCTAGCAGAGCGCTTTAGGGAACATCTCCGGGACACCCGCACCAATCAACCACACCGCCCTGTGGCCCAACATTTCAACTCCCCCTCCCACTCTGCCAAATACATGGAGGTCCTGGGCCTCCTTCACCGCCGCTCCCTCACCACCAGAGGCCTGGAGGAAGAACACCTCATCTTCTGCCTTGGAACACTTCAACCCCAGGCATCATGTGGACTTCAACAGTTTCCTCATTTCCCCTACCCCCACCTCATCATAGTTCTAAACTTCCAGCTCAGCACTGTCCCCATGACTTGTCCAGACTTGTTCTACCTGCCGAGCGCCTTTTCCACCTATTCACTCCACCCTCTCCTCCCTGACCTTTCACCTTAACCCTCTCCCCCAATCACGCATTGTACTCTATGCTAAATTCTCCCCTTTCCCCACCCTCCTCTAGTGTATCTCTCCACGCTTCAGGTTCACTGCCTTTATTCCTAATGAAGGGATTGTGCCCGAAACGTCGATTTTGAAGCTACTCGGATGCTGCCTGAACTGCTGTGCTCTTCCAGCACCACTAATCCAGAATCTGGTTTCCAGCATCTGCAGTCATTGTTTTTACCGCCTTGCAGTTATTCCCCATTCCCCACACAGCAGGGTCCTCCGGTGAAATGAACAGCCGTGAATGACATGTGGTTCAGTCTGTTGGAGACAGCATTTCGAGACAGATACAGTTCCCTATAATTAGAACAAGCAGCACTGATGATGAAAATCCTCTGAATGAAGCAAGCAATAGAGATTTGCCGTGGACTCGATGGGCTGAACGGCTTCTGTCGGCATGTGAATGACGTCACACGACTGCCGTCCCTCTCCCTGTCTCTGTGACAGTGTGGCTGAGGTAGAAAAAATGGCTCATTTTTAATCCTCCCTTCCGCTTTAGACTGCCTGCAGCCCCGCAGCTGCTGGCTGTGGGGATGGTTCTCAGTGAGTGAGGGTTTCATTCGGAGTAGCTTCATCTGGGACAGTTGGGACTCAGATGTTAACTGATCTACTGATCCATCTTCTGACAGAATTTTCCACTTCACTTCAGCCCGCCCGAACTTCGCTAACGGATACCATTCCCGTTGTTTAGATGTTAAGCGCTCGTGTCAGATCAAGCCTGCCCTCACCCAAAATAAATGGAAAACTCAGTCACACTGTGATCACTGCAATCGAGGGATTTATTCACTCTAAGGTCATTGATAATTCCAAGGATAAAGTTATGTAGGGGGTAGTGCAATTTTTAAACGGTTAGCTGCCTTTTAGTCTTTTCTACCTCATAGTAAACACAAGCAGACACTCGAAACTGTTGCCGGACCTCCCCCACGTTTATATGAATGAAACAGTTGTAACAGCTTTCCGCAATAGTTGAGAGACCGCCCTTAACCACAGTTGTACGACATCATCCATATAAGGGAAGAACGGGAAGCTCAAACACTGATTGGCCAAGTGAATAACAAAATAATCGCAGGCACCAGAACCCAAATAAGGAAAACAGTGGGGAATCCTAGCACTCGTTGGTCAAGGCAGCAGTAGTAGACCCAGCCCACATATACATGTATATAATGCGTGGAGATTACTATGCTTGTGTGTGTGTACCTTTGGGAACAGCATCCGAATTTGCAAAGTTGAATGAAAAAGTTTTGGACAGACTCCTCCGTGTCTTTGTTCCTGGGAAGGGAAATAAAAAGTGCCGTAGATCGGGCCGGACAGCCACTTATCTCGCACAATTGGGGGCTCGTCCGGGATGAAATAATTATTGCCGGGGGGGGGGGGGGGGGGCAGTCTCTTCGGCTCACGGATCAAGCCTGATTACAACAAAGACGCGTCTAGTATATATTTATACTTCTCACTGATCAGCTTGGTCCGTCGGCCGTCGGCCAAGAGAGGATGTGACCCGGCTCATTTAAAAATAATTTTGAATCCTGGAAAAGGAACACACGGACGAGTGCTGGGACGACCGGTTAGTGACTATATACGGGGGTACACACATTTAAAAAGGCCAGACAACTCCGTGCACGGATCAAGTTTAGAGATTCTTTTGTTCTTCCTTGTTGACCGCGTGGTTTTGACGGTCATCTGTGAAAACGCTTTGGGCTTTTAAGACCAGGACTGACGATAAACCACAGGAAATTGTGGTTTTGACGGTCATCTGTGAAAACGCTTTGGGCGTTTAAGACCAGGACCGAAGATAAACCATGGGAAATCAGACTTCTAAGGAAAAGTCAGGGAAGACTGCAAATGGGAAAGAAATACCCCCCGATAGTCCATTAGGTCGGAAGTTAAGTCAATGGACGGACAGTAGTAGAACGAAGGACTTAAAGAAAGAGACCATGATAAAATATTGTTGTTTTATATGGACCAAAGAACCTATCCACGCCCCCTCGTAGTTTGTCCCGAGTATGGGTCTGATGAAGACTGGGTGTGTCAAATCCGAAATGTATATGTTAACAGAAAACAACCGTTTGACCCAGAGGAGAGCAAATATGCCGCCGCCTGGTTGGCGTGCGACGGCGAGAGTCCCACACGTCTCTATCCTCTGATTCCCCAAACAGACCGGAGGAAGCCCCAGAAGTCTTGGGACATCCTCACCGACGGTTTTCCACCGTCTTCCCCGCCCCCGTATATACCACCCGCGCACGACCAGGCGTCCAGCGCGGACCTCCCTCCTGCGACGGATGATTCCGAGTCCCAGCAGGCTACGACCAGTGAGGAAGGAACTGCTGGGGGGGCCCTGGAGGGGGCGCAGAACTCACCCCAGGCACTAGGAAATCAGTCCGACTCGAGATGCGGAGAGGTCGAGAAGAGGGATTGAGAGCTGGGAGGAGTGACAATATTGAACAGCTGAACCCCTTACGAGAGGTGCCGTTTGGGAACGAACGGACCGGGTTCGTAGTACAACCTTTAAATTCTGGGGATATCTGGCAACTCCGTAATGAACTGCTCCATCTACTGGACGACCCAGTCAGTGTGGGAATACAACTGGACCAATTTCTGGGGCCCAGTATATGCACATGGGTTGAACTGCAGGCCATGATGGGAATATTATTTAATTACGTTGAAATTGTTATGATCCGGAATAGTGCAATGGCCATTTGGGATAGGGAGCATCAAGACGGCCCTCAGCGTGGAGAGCAGAAGTACCCCTTAGAGGACCCCCGGTGGGATCATAACGACGCGGGGGGACCGGCCAATATGACAGACCTCAGAAGCCTTATAATCAGGGGGATCCAAACCTGCATGCCCAAACAGCGGAATTTAGCAAAAGCATTTGAAGTTGGACAGAAAAAGGATGAATCCCCGAGTGAGTTTTTAGACCGTTTGCGGGAGTCCATGCGAAAGTATTCACGTTTAGACCCCGATGGGGAAATAGGCAAGAGCATGCTTAAGGTGCACTTTGTGACTAAGTCATGGCCTGACATTCAGAAGAAATTACGGAAAGTGGAGGATTGGGCTAAAAAGGATGTTGCAGAATTATTACGGGAAGCACAGAAGGTGTACGTTCAGAGGGATGTAATAAGGGAGAAACATAAGACAAAAATGATGGTGGCAGCCGTACGGGAAGCTTGTAAGTCCACCGGAATGGGGGAGGGAGATTATGGGGTGGAAAGAGGAACGTCGAAGAAAAGTTGGAGAGGGAGAGAAGCGAGACGGGGCAGAAGTGAGAGAGGAGGATCTCATGGAATTGAGCGCCCTCAGAAGGCCGGATGTTACCGTTGCGGGAGACTGGGACACTTCAAAAGGGTTTGTCCCGAGTTGAAAAGGGAAAGAGAAGGGATGTATGAAATGGAGTGTGAACAAATGGATTAGAGAATTCAGGGGAGGATCGGAACATGGGCCTACCAAGAACTCCTGGTAAATTTACGGGTGGGCCCATTTAGACAAGATGTTACCTTCCTAGTTGACACAGGCGCTGGCAGGTCCTCAATTCCCCTCCATCCGAGGGGGGTTGGCTTCCAAGCTAAAACATTAAACATTTCAGGAGTTAAGGGTAGGGTTTTTAATGCGAGAATATTCGAACTACAACCCTTGTGGCTGGAGGAGGAGGAGCTCCAGGTGGAACTCCTTCACCTCCCCCATCTTCCCTATGGCTTGTTGGGACGGGATTTGAAAGTCCGTTTCGGATTGCGAATAGAAGTGGGAGAAGAGGAAGAATTAGCCGTTACCATGTCATACCTTAGTGAGTCCCGATTGACAGAGATAGACCCTAGGGTTTGGGTCGCCAAAGGGAATCGGGGGGGACTCGCAATTCGACCTGTGGAGGTAAAATTAAAGCCCCAGAGCCCCGACGTCAGAGTGCGCCAATACCCCATCTCTTGGGAAGGGAGGCAGGGCATGAAGACAGTTATGGAAGACCTAATAAAAGATGGATTGGTAGAGCCCTGTATGTCACGATACAATTCCCCCATCCTGCCGGTCCGGAAGTCGGATGGGAGCTACCGAATGGTCCAAGACCTAAGGGAAGTAAATAAAATTGTCCAAGTACGGCACCCTGTGGTACCGAACCCATACACTATTCTGGGGCGAATCCCCCCGGACCACGGCTGGTTTAGTGTTATCGACTTAAAGGATGCCTTCTGGGCGTGTCCCCTGGACAAGGACAGTAGGGATCTTTTTGCTTTTGAATGGGAGGATCCTGATACTGGCAGAAAACAACAGTACAGGTGGACCGTACTCCCCCAAGGATTCACTGAGTCCCCGACTCTGTTCGGGCAGATTCTGGAACAATTATTGGAGGGACTAACCTTGTCCCCGGCCCTTAAGCTTATACAATACGTGGATGATCTCCTTTTATCCGGACCGGCGGAGGAGGACGTCCTACTTGGGACTAATGACCTGTTAAATTATCTAGCTGAGAAGGGGTTAAGAGTGAGCCAGAAGAAGCTCCAATATTTCGAGAAAGAGGTTAAGTACCTGGGACACTTGATAAGCCAGGGACAGAAACGAATAAGTCCGGAAAGAGTGCGGGCAATAATCGAACTAGGCCTCCCAACGACAAAGAGGGAGTTGTGGAAGTTCTTGGGACTCTTAGGCTATTGTCGGTTATGGATAGACGACTATGCCCCCCTTACTAAAGACTTGTACCTAAAACTCATTGAGGAGGCACCCAACAGAATAAAATGGGAGGAGGAGGAGAAAAAGTTAATTGAAATCCTAAAAGGAAAATTGATGGCCGCACCTGTTTTAAGCTTGCCGGATTTTAGTAAGACATTTCGTCTCTTTGTGAACTCCAGAAAGGGAACCGCTCTTGGAGTATTGACCCAGGTCTGGGCGGGAAATAGGAAGCCCGTGGCTTTCCTGTCAAAACTTCAGGATCCAGTCTCCCGAGGGTGGCCGGAGTGTGTGCAAGCGGTGGCAGCCACGGCAAAGCTGGTAGAGGAAAGCAGGAAGTTGACTTTCGGGGCCCCCTTTACAGTCACTACTCCCCACCAGGTTAGAACTATTCTGAATCAGAAAGCCGGGAGGTGGCTGACTGACTCGAGAATTCTGAAATATGAAGCCATATTGTTAGACCGAGAAGACCTCCGAATAGAAGTCGGGGGCTGCCAGAAGCCGGCGGACTTTCTGTGGAAAGGGGAAGGGGAGGAGGAACTGGAACACTGCAGTTCAGACATAATAGAGTACCAGAGTAAAGTGAGGGAAGATCTGAGGGATACCCCATTACATGCAGGAAGGCGGTGGTACATTGATGGGTCCTCTCGAGTGATAGATGGGAAGAGACACAACGGTTATGCAGTCATTAGTGAGACTGGTTGGGAATTAGTGGAAAGTGGACGGCTACCGAATGCCTGGTCGGCACAAACGTGCGAATTGTACGCCTTGCACCGGGCTCTGAGGAATTTAAAGGGAATAGCCGGGACAATCTACACTGACTCTAAGTATGCCTTTGGGGTAGTACACACCTTTGGGAAGATCTGGAAAGAAAGGGGAATGATAAATAGTAGAGGAAAGGAGTTGGTCCACGAGGAACTAGTAGCCATGATCTTGGAGGATTTGTTGCTGCCACAAGAGATTGCTGTAGTACATGTGAAAGGGCACCAGAAAGACGATAAAATAGAGACCCTGGGGAATCAATTGGCAGATGAACAGGCAAAATTGGCCGGGATGGGGAAGGAAGTAATAAACTGCCTGGTAAGGATTCCCCAGATATCCGAAATTACCGAAGTGCCCACGTTTACTGACAAAGAAGGAACTCTTCTTGCGTCTCTGGGGGGAACAAAGGATAGGGAAGGCAAGTGGACCTTACCCGATGGCCGCCAGCTACTAAATCGACCATTGACGCGGGACATTATTGCCCGTCTACACCAGGGTGGTCACTGGGGCACCCAGGCACTGTGTGATGCCTTCCTGCGCCGATATGCTCACACTGGTCTCTACACGGTAGCTAAGCAGGTCACAGGAGATTGCATAACATGTCGAAAGATTAACAAAAGGGGGCTGCGGCAGCATGCAAGACAAGGGGGTAGGAGTCCGGCCTATAGGCCGTTTGAGTATGTTCAGGTAGATTACACTGAGCTTCCCCCCATAGGTCGCCTGAAGTACCTATTAGTCGTGGTAGATCACCTGACAGGATGGGTGGAAGCTTTCCCCACTACCACGGCAACGGCAACTCAGGTTAGCATGATTCTACTCGAGCAAATCATCCCACGATTTGGTCTACCCCGCGCTATTGACTCTGACCAGGGGAGCCACTTCACCTCGACCGTCCTCCAGAATGTAGTGCAAGCAATGGGGATTGACTGGGATTTGCACACCCCCTGGCATCCCCCCTCCTCGGGCAAGGTCGAAAGAATGGACCAGACCATCAAAAAGCAGCTAACCAAACTCACTAGTGAAATTGGCCTGCCTTGGACCAAATGCCTACCCCTTGCCCTATTGCAAATTCGCACCCAGCCAAGGCGGGATTTGGGCATCTCCCCTTTCGAAATGCTGTTTGGCCTCCCGTTCCATGGGCCGAAGGGGGAACCTCCTGTATTCGAGTCTCGGGATATGTTTGTGCAAAAATATGTGGTGGCTCTGGGGTCTGCTCTATCTCTTTTACCCCAACAGCGACTTTTGGCACAGACGCCGCCCCTCGAGTTTGCGGTGCACACCGTCAAGCCGGGTCAGTGGGTCCTGATTAAAAGCTGGAAGCAACGTACCCTCGAACCAACTTGGGACGGTCCCTTCCTGGTACTTTTGACGACCGAAACGGCTGTCGTACGGCCGAAAAAGGCTAGACACATTACACTCGAGTCAAGGGACCAGTGCCACAACCGACGGAGGACGAACGAACCTCTCTGACAAAGGCATCTAAGGAACAGAGACCCTGAGAACGAACTAATCGGACTTTGGCGAGTCTAAAGGAACTGTGCCCTCGGGCTACGGGTGTCGTGACAAAATGCGGTCAATCGTATTGTGAACTTGCTATGCCATTATCCTTGGGCTGGGTCATAGTGTGCGTGTTACCCAATTTGGCCTCCGGATAAAACAAGCAGAGGACCGTCAGTGGTTCTCCATCTCCGTGCTTGCCAACCAATCAACACAGACATTTAGCTTAGACCTATGTGAGTTGGTGCCCTGTAGGACTAAAAGTGAACGGAATCAAACTAAGCGGAACCTGGAGAGAGAAAGGGGATTCCAGGGTCAGACGTTAGTATTACAATTGCATGGTAGGGAAGGCCTAAGTAGGCTTCCAGCCCCCGGGGTCCAGGCTATGGTGTCAGTTGTCCGTGATCCCATCACCCCTGGACGGGATTGTGGGCAGAATCAGTGCAATCGCTTTATCTGACCATAAAGAACTTGGAAAAGAACGAGCGAGACTTAATAGAACAATACTGGGTATTAGAGTTGGGGGCCAGGCAGGATGGGGGGGGGATGCAGCTGTGCTGCACGTATATCACGGTCATTGAAGCTGAGTCTAGGGGCTCATCCACCACTGATAAGCAGGAAAAGATTAGAATAATTGAGGTGACGGATTTGGAAAAGACCTTTGAAATAGAAACGGGATACGGGGAGGCGAATGCCTGGATGGAATGGGTCAAATATACTGTGAGGAGCATGAAAAAGTGTGATTGCTATGCATGCACGAGTGCCCGCCCTAATGCTCAGGTGGTCCCATTCCCGCTGGGATGGGAGAAACACCCACGAGCCATGGACTGCATGATAAGGCTGTACCAGGACCGAGAGGCCTGGAACGACCCCACTTGTCGACCCTTGAGTTTGAAGTTTCCCCCCGTCAGGTCTGAGGGGGCGCCCCGCCCGCCATCATTCTCAGGGGTAACGGGTACGCACCAGGCCTGCGTCTCTCGGACGGGACTACAGTGGGACGACGATGTGGGGACATTTGACAAGTGCAGCGGATCAATTCGGCTGGTCAATGAAACTACCGGGGGCGGGAATTACTCCCACATTCATGTACCCAGGGCAGACCTCTGGTGGTACTGTGGTGGGAGGGTTCTGCGACCGACCCTGCCCCAAAAATGGACGGGCACTTGTGCAATCGTTCAATTGGCCATCCCATTCACTCTGGTATTCGAAAAACAAGAGCGACCCCGTTCTAGTGGAAGAACTGAGAGAGCTTTGGAGACCTCTTTCGATGATAACATATATTTAGATGCCATCGGGGTCCCCAGGGGTGTTCCTGACGAATACAAGGCTAGGAACCAGATAGCGGCGGGTTTTGAGTCGTCACTGTTCTGGTGGGTGACCATCAATAAGAATGTGGATTGGATTAATTATATTTACTACAATCAGCAGAGGTTCATTAATTATACCCGGGATGCAGTGAAAGGAATAGCAGAACAACTGGACGCCACTAGTAGGATGGCGTGGGAAAATAGGTTGGCCTTAGACAAGATGTTGGCAGAGAAGGGGGGTGTTTGTGTCATGATAGGCACTCAGTGCTGCACTTTCATCCCCAACAACACAGCCCCTGATGGGTCCATCATCCGCGCCCTGGATGGACTCACCACATTGGTGGACGAACTGGCCGAAAACTCGGGCATCGACTCTGGCCTCACGGACTGGTTGGAAGCTTGGTTCGGTAAATAGACGGGGGTGGTCGTTCCCTTTCTTGTCTCATGTATAGTGGTGGCAGGGGTACTCACTGCCCTTGGGTGTTGCGTTATTCCCTGTGTCCGGGGATTAACTCAACGACTGATCGAAACCGCCCTTACTAAGAGGGATGTTCCCTATGGGCAGGTTGAACGAATAAATCTCGAGATGGAACAACGTGAATCCCTCTTGGGCGGGGATAGTATTAGAGACGGGCAGTTTGATGAACAAGCTCGGGAGTTATTAAATGCCCTGGAGAAGAAACTTACGGTTGAAAAATTACAGGCCGTAAGAAAAGACACGGGGGATTTGTAGGGGGTAGTGTAATTTTTAAACGGTTAGCTGCCTTTTAGTCTTTTCTACCTTATAGTAAACACAAGCAGACACTCGAAACTGTTGCCGGACCTCCCCCATGTTTATATGAATGAAATAGTTGTAACAGCTTTCCTCGATAGTTGAGAGGCCGCCCTTAACCACAGTTGTACAACATCATCCATATAAGGAAAGAACGGGAAGCTCAAACACTGATTGGCCAAGTGAATAATAAAATAATCCCAGGCACCAGAACCCAAATAAGGAAAACAGTGGGGAATCCGAGCACTCGTTGGTCAAGACAGCAGTAGTAGACCCAGCCCACATATACATGTATATAATGCTGGAGATTACAATGCTTGTGTGTGTGTACCTTTGGGAACAACACCCGACTTTGCAAAGTTGACTGAAAAAGTTTTGGACAGACTCCTCCGTGTCTTTGTTCCTGGGAAGGGAAATAAAAGTGCCGTAGATGGGGCCGGACAGCCACTTATCTCGCACATCACTGAGTTCACCAAGTATGTGAAATGATTGAAGGCATGACTGAACAGAAGTCCAGCTGTGGCTAGAACCGCTCTCAGACGTGCTCCAAAAACATGAGCAGCAACTAGACAGCCTTGGAAACAGAACATACAATGTCAAGTGCCGAACTGCATTGACAGAGACTGCGATCAATTCCTCTCGGGAGAGGATCATCCCCCTTGAAATACAGGTCCATACCTTAACTGAACAAGATGACCACCTCGAGAACAGGGAGAGGACGAAGAATGTTCGCATCGTCGATCTGCTGGGCCAGACGGCAGGTGGTCAGCTTTGATCTGGCTGCTGTGATTCCTTCACTTCGAAGCTGAAGTTCATTGGGTTACGGCACGGTGGTAAGACTCAGACCAACGCCTTTGCCCTATCATGTGCGGTTACATAGTTACAGGGATAAACAAAGACTGATGGAAGATCAGTGTGGTTTCTGATGGCTTTAATTCACGAGAGCTCCAGGATTATGTTCTTTTATGACTTTTCAGCATCGGTGATTCAGGAAAGAAAATCTTTTGATGATATCAAGAGAAGAGTAAGGGAACTCGGGATTCAGTATTCCTTATGTTCCCAGCGGTGCTCTGTATTGTTTTGAATGGGTCAATGAACTCGTCTCATTCTCCAGAGAAAGGGAAAACTTTGTGGATATTTTAAAGAAAGCTGGATGTTTAGATAATCATGTTTCTCCCTTAAAGAAATTTTGTTGGATTTTTCTGGTATTAACCAGTGTTAAATTATAGTCGGGGATGGGTAGAGTGCACACTTTTAACTTCTTCATTAGGATTACTACTTGTTTTCTCTTCCTTTGCTTGTGTCGGAGGTGTGGCTCAAGCTGGAGGGAGTTACAAAAGTAGTTGTGATGACAAACTGCTGACCTAAGGACGGTTGAAGCCTGGTTTTTGTTATCAATTGCCCTGAATGCCATATTGGTAGGGGGGAGAAGATAAAGTTTTGGGATATGTAAGTGCCCCCAATGGGCGGGGTAAATTTCCATATAAAGTGTCATTGGCACTTGGGATTTTGTTTTGTTCATTGTTTTTTTATGTGTTTAGCTTTGGAAAGTTTTGCGAGCTTGTTAGTTGTAGTAGTAATAGTTTGTATCATTTTTAGGGTCGCTGAGTGTTTTATCATTAATGCTCAGCGATGTGTAATTCGATGTGAAACTCTCTCGAATTCAAATGTTGCTGCAATGTGTTATGGATTATTATGTGGTTAAATGGTGTACCTGAAACATTAAGGGCAGTGATCTGGCAGTCAAGAGGAAAAATGTAATTTCTCGTCTTAAAATCAAAGAGGGTGGACGTTGTTCTATTGCAGGAGATGCACCGTGATGACAAGGAACATTTGATGTTCCAGCAGGGCGGCGTTGATCGGGTTTATTTCGCGTCTTTTATTACTACGAGTAGGGGAAAAGTCAGAATGGATAGTAAGAATCTTCCATTTAAATCACTAGATTGTATTAAACACTCATGGAAGGATCATAATCCTCAAAGCCTTGAACTATGGGAATTAATACAGTGTTTTGAATTGCCACCCAGTGCACCCGCTTAAAATCCTGGTAGATGCATTTCCCAAATTAAGTTATCTTGCATCGTGGCACGTTATTGTAGAGGATATTTCAACGGTGGACAGAATGTCCAAAGGTCCCCAATACCCTCGTTATAATGTACGTAATTAGTGGATTTGTGTGCAGAATCAGAGCTGGTGGATGTCTAGAGGCAGTTCTACTTCACAAGTAGAGATTTTATTTTCTTCTTGAACCTGCATAAGTGGCACACGAGGGTTGATCTCTTCCCCATCCCTGAAACAATCTTAGGTTCGCTGGCATCCTGCACAATTGGGAATATTACCCCAACATACTTGCTCCAGAAATGGGATAGAAGTGACATAAGATTATGTTGTTTGCAGATGAATGTCTTATATTTTTGTCAAATCCCGCAATTTCGGCAGCTCATGTGATGCAATGCATTAATTCGCTCGTCACCTTTTTGGGCTTTAAGATTAATTTTACAAAGTTGGAGGCCATGCCTATGGGAGGCCTCAGGGAAATACCAGATTTTGAGGGGAAATCCTGTCTTCCTTTTAAATGGGCGGGGGTGGGTGGGGGGAGGGAGGTTTCTCTATTTCAGTATATTCATTACATCCGTTTTTGATCATTTATTTAACAGGAACTATGTCTATTTGTTTGAAAAATTTAACAAGACCTTCAAAGAAGGGAGGCACCTCCAATATCCTGGCTAGGTCGGATAGCTGTTCTTAAAATGAATGTTCTTCCTCATTTACTGTAACCCGTGTGAAAGCTTCCTTTGATGTTTCCCAGACAGACATTTCGGAAATTTTATGGCTGGTTAACTCTTTCATTTGGCACCATAAGCGACTCTCTATCAAGCTAACCAAATTTTAACTACCCCACATTGTGGGGAGTAGATCTCCAACATTAAAAGCTATGAATTCAGGTCTTTTTTATCCTATGTTAGTGCCTGGGCCGCTGAGGACTCGGCGTCAATAGGATTAGATATTGAGCCCTCTCAGACAAAGTGAACCCTTATTGGTCTGCTGGTCTTAGACAAAATGAGAACATTTATGGAGTATTGTCATAACCCAATAATTATCAATACTGTTAAAGCATGAATGACAATGCTTCAGATTGAGGGCAATACAGTCAAAACCATGTTTCTTACGCCTATAATTGGTATGCCGGGTTGTCATGCTGGGATAATGGATTCCAGGTTTAAACTGTGGGCAGCAAGGGGTGTGTCTTACTTGAGTGATTTAGAATTAGTAGAATCCTTACAGTGTGGATAAAAGCCCTTGGGCCCAGCAAGTCCACTGTGACCCTTTGAAGAGTAGCCCACCCAGACCCATTCCCGTACCATCCTATATTTCCCCTGACTAATGACCCAACCTACTCATCACTGAACACTATGGGTGATTTATCAGTAATCAATTCATCTAATCAACACATCTTTGGACTGTGGGAGGAAACCCACACAGACAGGCCTCGAATATGTTAACTCCACACAGCCAGGCACCCAATGCCGGAACCAAATTCGGAACCCTGGTGCTGTGAGGCAGCAATGCTCACTACTGAGGCACCTCGTGCTTTTTGAGGGAGAAACAATGATGTCATTTGATCAAATAACTCGTACGTATGGACTGGCTAGTAGAGACCTCTTCTCTTTCTTTTCCAGATCAGAGATTTGATTTAAAAAAACACACTTTTACCAGACTCTTACAGATCCAATAGAGAGAAGAGGGTGCTTATTGCTTAGAATACACTCTCCCACAGTACCCTTCATCATTAGTTGGAGAGTGTCCCCTCAGACGAGACTGTGCAGCTTTGTGATGTCTGCGAGAGAGAGTTGGGGGTTCAGAACACTTCGGAGCCATAGGAGGATATTTGTGAAAATGCTCGAAGAATTTCATCTGTAATAGGACCCTTTCCATGCAGTTGGAAATTTTTCATATGGGCTATCTGACCCTAGATTACCTCCCAAAATTCAAAGTGGGATTATCTTCAGCATGTCCGAAATGCAGAATGACTACAGGCACTCTTACTCATTGCATGTGGTCCTGCTGAAGGCTTCATATATATTGGAGCACTGTATCAGGTGTGATAGAGTGGGTCGAGGGGACTGAATTGGAGATGGACCTGGTTTCTCTTTTCCTGGGCCTGCCCAGGGTACTTTACACAGATGCACAAGTGAAAAAATATCCTTAGTTTCTGTGCTAGGAAAAGCATTCTGTTGTGTCTGAATCACCACCCCCCCCCCCAAAAAAAAACCCAACACGCTCCCCCACCCCCCGCCCGGGTCTGTTGGGTCGTCATCAGTTCTTCATGGAAAATATCCATTTGGCCTTTCTCACCAGCATGGTGCACCAAAAACAGAGATTTATATAAGACCATGGCAGACCTTTTTGAATTACCGTGATACAGGCTTATCTGCCACTCTCAGAAGGGCTTTTATACAGCCATGACGATATTATCTAATGAATCTTATATCCAAAGAGGAAGAATAATGAACATAAAAAGGGATATCAGCTAATGCTCTTGAAGAACGAGAGCTATCATTTTGTTACACTGAGCAGTATTATTTATTCCTTATTTACTGTTAATGTTTGTTTTTCTTCTGTCCGTTTAGTGTTTTTAACTTGTTTTGTATGTACATGCACATGGGTGCAATTTAGATCAGTTACTTGAGTTGTGTTGTTATTGGTTTATTATAATATTAAAATTCTCTTTTTCAATAAAGATATTTTTTAAAGTATTAAAATGTTAACATTGATAGAATACAGTCCCAAAGAACTCTCATTACACAGTCCACTCATGGTGGTTTATCTTGAGGGTCACCACATCTCGGCTGATGGGGTGAGGTTGAGAGAGCGTCCCCTTCTTGGTAACCTCTGTCAGTGTGAGGAACTGAACCTGCGCTGTTGGCCTCCCTCTACATCATAAACGTGCCGTCCAGCCAACTGAGTGGGAGACTGTGTAACTGTTACACACAAATACAGTCACAAAGGGCAAGAGAAACACTCATAACAAGGAAAGTGGTACAGTTCAGATAACAGATATAACATTTATGGAGTATTGTCATAACCCAATAACTTTCAACACTGTTAAAGCATGAATGACAATTCGTCACATTGAGGGCAATACAGTCAAAACCATGTTTCTTACCCGTATAATTGGCATACCGGGTTGTCATCCTGGGATAATGGATTCCAGGTTTAAACTGTGGGCAGCAAGGGGTGTGTCTTACTTGAGTGATTTATAATTAGTAGAATCCTTACAGTGTGGATAAAAGCCCTTGGGCCCAGCAAGGGTAAAAACATTCTCTGCTCGAAATTGTATTTTATAACAAGACGTATTTAGAAGTTGCTTTTGGTTTAATATCATTATGGTGAGTCAACTGAAATAACCAGAATTACACAGTGTGATTGGATATCTATAACCATAAAATGAAAGTATATTTTTGTTTGGTCTGTGTAAAACATGCTGACTGTTGCATGAAAGTATACAGTTGATGGAATATACTGTTATGAGAGTGCGTTCAATCGGAAATGCCCTCAAACAGGCGCTTGAAGAAAATTGGGGTAAAAGTGTCTGAGTGCCGTCTGGACAGTGACAGGAACGCAGAGGGTTGAATGACTGAAAGCTCCTGTATCTGAGAAAAGCACCAGATCAGCTGGGAACTTATTAAATGCTAGAGCACATTTGAAGGGCTGAATGGCCTCAACATGGTTTGAAATATGTGTGATTTGGAAAACGTGCATCTCTACTCCTTCCTCTTTTGTGGTTACACACTGGGGCACTGCTAATTTTCCTGAAACTGGGCATTATTTGGAACACTATCTGGAACATTCCATATTCGGTGTTCTCCAGAATGTTCTCTAACTGTGTGAGGGGTATTACAAAGGCGTGAGAGAGAGAGAGTGAAGCTGTTGCATGCGGCAGTGAGAGTGGTGGAGCATGAGCCTTGGTCGTGCTCTAACAGATATACAGTGAGTGTGATGGAGTAGAGAGACCAATTACCCTGACAGAGCGGAGAAGGTTATTGATGCTTGTCCTGTTTTCCTGGACATTTCTTCAGGCCGCAGATGCTGCACTGAATTTGGTGGTGAGCACAGACCATGATCGGTGGGTCTGGTAGTATGGCCCCCTCTGCGAAGGCAATGGCCCCGCTCTGCACTAGCCCATCCACTATGCACACCATGCACCGTCAACAAACTATCTGCCATGATCGGGGTAAACTGTACACGGCAGCTCCAAACTGAGAAAGCTCAGCCGTATGCCCCTTGGCCTTTTAAAGATGGCACCAGTGACAGGGAACACGGAATATCGAGGGAAATCCTGGCGACTGTGAGTACCTCCAATCATGATGGGTGGGAGAATCGGGCTGGCATTCAATGAGAGGTGGGTGGGGTGGGTGGTATTTAATGAGGTGAGTTCGATAGGACAGCAACAGGAAACTAGCTCAGCTTCGTACAGACAATCCCTCTGTCACACTCAATGAAAATGACACTGAGACAAATTACTGTTTTATACAGTTCAATGAGCCGAAGACTCTGCTGTCCTCACTCCCAGTTACAAAGTTGCAGAACAAATGCTCATTCAAAACTCCCCATCTCCTGAACTCACAGCATTATTCCATTCACTCATAATTCTTCATAATACTGACCCGTGTTGCATGATACTATCGAAATGTCTTCATATCAGCATTCTAAAACCTGTGAACATATCTTTCCATGACATTTTTTCTCAGTCTGTCCCTCTCTGTCTCTATCCTGAAACACACATGTTTACAGTCATATGATTCTACTGCATGGAAACAGGCCCTTCGGCCCAGCTGGTAGATGCCGACCAAAATGTGCATCCACACTCACCCCAATTCCCTGCCCTTGCTCCTTTCCTATCCATGTATTTATCCAAATACCTTTTTAATGTTGTTATTGTACCCATCTCAAACACTTCCACTGGCAGCTCAGTCCAAAGGCAAAACACAGTCTGTGTAAAAACGTTGACCCTCAGGTTCCTTTTTATTTTTGTCCCCTCCAAACATTAACAAATGTCCTCTAGTCCTTGGCTTCCCAACCTTGCAAAAAAAATTGAAATATTCACCCTATGCATGGTTCTCATGATTTGATAAGAGGTACACTTCAATATAATCCCCCTCAGTTTTCTACGCTGTTAGGAAATATGTTCTAACCTGCCCAACTTCTCCCTATAACGCAGACACTTTAGCCCAGGAAACATCTTTGTAAATTTCTTGTACATTCTTTCTCGTTCAATAATATCCTTTCTAGGGCAAAGTGAACAAACCTGAACACAATACTCCAACTGCAGCCTTACCAACATCCTGTACAACGGCAACAGAACGTCCCAACTTCTATACTCAATGCCCTGATGTAGGCCAGTGTGCCAACAACCTTCTTCACTGTCCTGTATATCTGAGACTCAAATTCAGACAACCATGCACCTGATATCCAACATCCTTTTGTTCCACTACACTCCTCAAGGCCCTCTCATTCACCATTAAACTCCCACCTGAATTTGACTTTCCAAAATGAAAGATGTAGCATTTATCTATATTAAACTCCACTTGCTATTTCTCAGCCCACTTCCCCAGCTGATCAAGGTAGTGCTGCAATTTCTCATAATGTTCCTCACTGTAAACAATACCTCCTATTTTAGTGCCATCTGCAAACTTACTAACCTGCATTGTGCACTCTCGACTATATCATTGATCTAGATAACAGACAGCAATGGAGACAGTACAGACCCCTGAGGCACTCCACTAGTCACAGGCCTCCAGTCCAACAAGCATACCTCCACCATAGCCATTTGCTTTATAATGTAAAAGCAATTGCATCGCCAAATTGCCAGCTTACCTTAGAGTCTGTGCGATGTAACCTTCTAGAGCGGCCTTTCATGTGGAATCTTACGAAAGGCCTTACTGAAATCCATATAGATTATGTTGACCGCCCTGCCCTCGACAACTTTCCTGGTCACTTCCTTAAAAAACCCTAATAAAATTTGTAAGGCATGATCTGCCACGCACAAAGCTATGCTGACTGCTCCAAGTCAAACACTGTCTTTCCAAATGCATGCATATCTTGTATCTCAGAACCTTCTCAAGTAGTTTACCGCAAACAGATGTGAAGCTTACTGGTCTGTATTTCCCAGGCATTTATTTGCAGCCCTTCTTGAAGAAGGGCACTATATATTTGTTACCGCCCAGTCTTCCAGGACCTTGGCCCCTGTCTTCTCTCACCTCTTGCAGTGCTCTTGGATATATCTGGTCAGGACCAAGAGATTTTCCTGACTTTGTGCATTCTAATATGTCCAGCAGCACCTCTACTGTGATTTCGACAGTACCAAGATATAACAATTAACCTCCCAAAGGTCACAAGTCTTCATGTCTTTCTTCATGGTAAACACAGAGGGGAAATTGAGGACCTCAACCATCTCTTGTAGTTTTACACATGCGTGCCTATTTTGGTTTTTAAGGCATCCTATTCTCTCTCTAGTTGTTCTTTTTCTTTACTATAGTGAACTTGGTTTCACCCTAATCTTCTCAGCCAAGGCTATCTCATGCTCCCTTTTTGCCTTCCTGATTTCCGCTTCAGTAAACTCCTGTATCCCCTGTGTACCTCTAGAGATTCCCTTGATCCCAGCTGCCTGTACCTGAACCACGCCTCCTTTTTGTTGGTCAGAGCATCAATATCTCTTGTCATCCAGGGTTTTCTCTTCCACCCTCACTTTCCCTTCACCCTCACAGGAATATATAAACCTTGAACTCGAGCTATCTCACTTTTACAACCCTCCCTCGTGCCCAATATCCTTTTCCCTGAAAACAAACTACTCCAATTAACCCCTGCAATCCTCTGTCTAATTCCAACAAAATACGCCTTGCCCCAATTTAGAACTTGAATCTGTGGATGAATTTTGTCCCTCCCATAACTATTTTAAAATTAATACAACGCCAGTCACTTTTCCCAAAAATCTCCCCCACTTTACCACCGTCACCTATCCATCCCTATTTCCCAACAGTAGGTCGAGTGTGTCCATTCCCGTGTAGGACCCTTTATATACTGCTTGGGGAAACTTTCTTGAACAAACTTAAGAAACTGCGTTCCATCGAAGTTCTTAACCATCTGCATGTCCCCGTCTATGTTAGAAAAATTTAAATCACCTATTATAACAATCCTAATGCTCCTGCTACTCTCACCAGCTTCCCTGCATATTTGTTCCTCTAATTCCCATTGATGATTTGGAGGCTTATAGTGCAACCACTATAACATCACTAACCCCCTCTTCCTTCCTTGTACCATTCACAGAACCTCATCGGATAATATCTCAGTTATTTCATCTTTAAATACTTGTGGGATACTCGCCTTAATCAGAACTATTGGTGTTTCAACTGTTTCCATTTACATCCCTCCCTTGCAATGATTTTCACATCTGCATCAAAACTTGTCAAGGTACAGTGGAGATATGGTGCTGTAACTGGATGGGAGCTGCACATCCTGTCACTTCCAGCAAGTTTCCCCACACTGATCTAACACAGTGTTTCCGAAAACTGGAACAACCTGTGTTTATATATGAATAAACCAGTGAGGTCTGCACATCTCCCCCCGCTGGACATTTATCTACCTGTCTACCTGTGATGGCACTTTCAAGGAACAGAGAACCTGCACCACAAGGTGACACAGTAGCTCAGTGACTAGCATTGCTGCTTCAGAGCGCAACGATCTGGGTTTAACTCCATCCTTGAATGACTGCCTGTGTGGAGTTTGCACATTCTCCCCGTGTCTGTATGAGTTTCCTACAGATGTTATGTTTTCCTCCGACAGTATAAAGATATATAGATAAGGGTAGATCGGCCATGCTAAATTGCGTAAAGTACCCAGGGATGTGCAGGCGAGGTGGATTAGCTATGGAAAATGCAGGCTCAGAGGGATAGGGTAGGGGTTTGTCTAGTGGGATACTGTTTAGAGGGTCGGTGTGGCCTCGATGGGCCGAAACGTTTGTTTCCTCACTGTAGGGATTCGATAACTTCTATGGAATTCTCCTTGATTGGCAGCTTTCCACAGGACCCTACCTACATGTCTTGCCTTGATATGTCTTGCCAAAATGCTACACCTCACATTTAACTAAAATAAACTCTATCTGCCACTCCTCGGTTCACCTAAACAAAGTCCCATTATAGTCTGAGAGATCATTCATCACTGTCGACGACACCACCAAATCTGGTATTATCTACAAACTTACTGACCATACTTCATATACTCAAATGTAAATGATTTGTATCAGTGACAAAAGGCAGTGGACCCACTATTGATCTTTGCGGCACGCCACTGGTCTCAGGTCTCCAAGTTTAATGAACAAATGTCACTGTCACGCCCTGTCTCCAATATTCAAGAAAAGTTTGGACCTAAATGGCGAGTTCTCCCTGGATCCCAGGCTGTCTGACCTTGTTAACCAGTCTACCATGTAGAACATTTTGGTTTTCTTACTGAATTCCATAAAGACAACATCCACTCTCCTGCCTTCATCAATCATCTTCATCACTTCCTCAAAACATTTCACCGAGTCAGTGAGACGTAATTTCAATTGTACAAAGCCCTCTTCAGTCCTTGTCTTTCCAAGTACATATCGATCTTTTTCCTCGAAATCTCCTCCAACAATTTAGTCACCATTGACGTCATGCTCACCAATCTAGAGTTACCTGTTTTTTCTTTACTTTCTTAAATAATTGCGCTATTTTAGCAGCCCTCCAGTCTTTTGACACCTCACCTGTGAAAATCAATGTTACAAATATATCAGCAAAATGCATAAGCAATCTATTTCCTAGCTTCCCGCAAACATCTGGGATACAACTGATCAGGTCCCAGGGATTAGTTCACCTTTATGTGTTTTAAAATGTCCAACACCTCCTTGTAATATAGACACTTTTCAAGGTATCATTGCATATTTCTTCATTCTCTCGTTCTTGTAACCTCCTCCACATTAAATACTGAGGAGAAATACTTGTTTCGTATCCCTCAAATTTGTTGTGGTTCCATAAATAGGTAGCCTTCCTGATCCTTAAGGGGCCCGATTGTCTCCCGAGTTAATCTTTTGCCATTAAAGGATTTGTAGAATATCTTCAATGCCTCATTAACCCAATTTCCAAAGCAATCTCTTGTCCACATTTTTCTGGCCCGATTTCCCGATTGATGATACACTTGCTGCCCTTATGCACCTCTCTGGATTCACTTGATCTCAGCTCTGTTTACCTGACATATGCCTCCTTCCTTACCTTGACCATAACATCAATATATCTAGCCATCCAGCACTCCCTGCACCCACCAGCCTTGCCCCTCTCACTAATAGGAACACTTTTGCTCTGGACTCTCTGAAACCAAATTTTGATGGCCTCGCATTTTCCAACCATCCCTTTACCTGTGAATAGGGTATTCCAATCAGCCTTTCACAGGGCTCACCTAACACTTTCAAAATTGGCCTTGTTCAAAGTTAGAACTTTAATGTTGACATCAAGTATTTCCGATTCCATAATTAATTTAAAACTAATATTTATGCATAACAAACTTGAAAGTTAAATAAACACTTCCTGTGCCTCTATAACGGGCTCGAGAGACTGAATAGGCTCCTCCTGTCCCTCTGTATTACACTGGAAATGCTGTCCCTCTGTAATAGACCCAAGAGGCTTAATGGCCTCCTCCAGTTCTTCTAAACACACTCGAGAGGCTGCATGGCCTCCTCCTGTCCCTGTGTAACAGATCCGAGACACAGCAACCTATGGATTACGAGCAGCCGGTCAACTGTATCTGATGGAGGTCCATTCCTTTTCAGTTACAGAAACACAAACAACACAATGTACTCCAGGTGTCCTCTCAGTGACACCTGATACAGCTGCAGTGACAAATCTCTTTGTTTTGAATGGTTCTGTTGGCAAAATGTGCCAATATTCCAACTTTCCACCTTTTCAAGTAGCAACAGGTTAATATGGGCTGAATGGCCTTCTCCTATCCCTCTGTAAGGGGCCCATAGGGACAGAATTGCTTTGGCCTGTTACTGAGCAGCAGTCGCAATGCTCTGTCTCAAGGTTATGAAAGGATTTGAAAACAGGGCATTAAAACCAGGAGTAGCCTCACACTGGTCAATAAGTACCATACTTTGTTTCAGGTATCTAGAAACGTGCCCACCAGACGTTTTTTTTTACGCAGCAGATCTGTCATTTTATAACTGCCTATTTTCATAAACAGAGTGGAACATATATAGACCGCTGCAGTGTTCTGTTAATACTCTCATATACAAGGGGAAAAAAGATTAAAAATATTGAAAGATTTATGGTCCATCCCTCAGCAACCTTATCCATTCCATCCAAAACCAGTAAATGAAAAGTGATGAATTGGTTAACGGAGCCTGTTTGTTCAGTGACTGTGATTAATGCCAATCTCCATGGATTCGAATTATCTCAGTGGAAGCTTTCCATCTTTTAATGATAAATGGGCTCCGTTCAATGTGTCAACCCATAACATGAGCGGGAGCATCACTGACAACACTGATAGGGATTAGCAGATCCAGAGAGAAGGGGAGGAGAGATCAGAATCTGAGAACATTAGACTGGAATGTTCCAACAATGGATCAGAATCAGAGAACATTAGACTGAAATATTCCAACAATGGTTCAGAATCAGAGAACATTAGACAGGAATATTCCAACAATATACAGGAGCTTATCCGATTATGTTTGGTATCTTTCTGAATTTGATTGGTTGTCATTATCATCGCGGATATATTTCTCTCTTCACATTATTCAATACTTTTATTATCCCTTCCTGGCTATCGTTGGTGTTCCTGGTGAGTGTCACAATCTAGATTTTGTTTTCTATAAACCGGTCATGAGTGTATTATTGTTATTTCATATAGTCTACACTTCCTGCCACTAGTATTGTTACAATCCAATCTCTCAATCCAGATATTCACTCTACAGACCACTACTAACTACATTAATGAAGGTGTTCAATTTCTGTCTCCCTCTCTGCTCTGGCAGTGTTACTCACGGGTCTCTATGTTGAACTATTCAGTTTCAGGGGAGAACCACAATGCATTGTCTCATTGCCTTTACTGTTAAGAGCATGGAGGTCACTTTCTACTCTTCTGGTTACAAACTCCACTTCCTTCCACTGTTTCCATCCCTTTCCTGGCCAATATCTGCAGCTGAAGCAGTCAGGTCACAACTGTGGGAGATCCCTTTGACTATGAGCTGATTCTTGACACCATACCCTGAACATTTCTAACTTGAAATACTCACCACTCCAGAATATATCTCACTGGTTTATTCCATCTGTTGTTTGAACCTTGAGCTATGAAATACAGTCTTAATGAAGCCAATAATCTGCTGCTGACACTCCGGGCTTCAAACCTGCTGAAGCAAATCTGATTCAACCTCACACCAAACTCCCATCCATCTGTCATTCATGTGCACGCCGATGGATATTGCTATTGTGTCTGGCAATGCCTTTATTTTAACATTCTCAAACACTTTAGCTCATTTGTCCATGAAACCTCTCTCGTTCTCTCTACTGATTAACAAAAAGCTTGCCTGTTGTTCGTATTTAAAATAATTTCCTCCATGTGCGTTCCTTCTCAAACAATGAGTTTTGCACTCAACCACGCCAATCGCGTGCACACACACACACACACACTCTCTCTCAGTCTCTGATGAACACACACACACGCAGAGAGAGCAAACCTTCCCACTGTAAGCAGTAAATCTGTTGCGAGTATAGTTAGCATATAATAGTAAAGTTTGCAATACTCTCTATGCTGTGCAGATAGTGCAGTTTACTGAGCAACACACTAGCATGCTCTGCACAGCTCTCCATGCTGGGCTGTCACCTTGGCCCAGTTTATGTTGTTTGTGGTGTTCTCTGAAGCAGATTGAGAACTTGATGTAACAAACCATTTCAGCTGATCTGACAATGCCTTTATTCATTGTTCTCATTCTTGTAATTTTACTCTCGAAGATCTCACTTCGCCAGTTAGTCCCACTGCCCTGACGTTTTCCACATATTTCCACAACATCTTTTCAGTTAATTAACTGTCTGTTTCTGTCTTTAATGTGAATCTCTTGTCCCTTTCTTTCTTTCCCTGGCCTTGGGTTTTGTCTCCCTGGTGTATCGAGTGCTGGCATTGTGTAGCTCAGAAATAATGAAATGGGGTGTGTCAAGCTGTTGTTCACTTCCCGGTATGTCCCATGTGATGGTCCATGGACAGGTGTGTTTCAGATGTTATGAGAAACATCCTTGTAACTTGGTCTGTACCTGTGGCTGTCACTCTCAGGTGACCATGCGATTAGTAACAAAAGGAAGCCCACTGAGTAAAGGACCACGCATATAAATTGCCTGACAATGCTGTCACTTTTTAAATAAGAGGTTATTTTCTCCCTTTTTTTAGTAAGAGACCTTAAAGGCAAAACTTCCTATTGAAAACGGCTCAAGTAAATAACTTATGGAGCCTTTAAGGTTTTTAAATAAATAGCAGTAACAATGGCCAGCTGGCACAGACCAGGATTTCTAGTTTTTTTTACATTGTAGCTATAACAATCACCAGGTGCTTGGGGTCGCAGAAGGGTTGTAAGTTTCAGTAAATTATCCACAGCTGCTATTCTCTCTGGAACCTCACTTGATGGTGTTTCCTCCTGGATTGGAGAACTGTATGAAAGAATGCATGTCTGAATGATCCTTTTTGCGAAGGGGTGTGTTTATGGGATGTTGATATATTAGAACAGTTCATTAGTAGAAGGTACTGTATCCATTATTCGGTTACGATTGCCAATAGAAAAATTATTCTAAATTCATCTTCATTTCTAATTGGATTTTCATTAGAGTGTTTAAATATATTGTGTTTGAATAGTTTGACATCTGGAACACCCAACTCACATCTACCTTTAAAATAAGGAAAGGTTGGCATCCAACCTACCTTCTTAAAATAGTTTGAGGCAGTCTGGTTCGTCTATAGCAAACTGTGGACTCTTGTCTTGTTCTATATCGATAATACCAAATTGGGTTTAGAATTACAATCCCTACTGTGTGCAAGCAGGCCATTCTCCCCAACAAGTCCACACCGACCTTCCGAGGAGTAACCTACCCAGATGCATTCCTCTACCCTATTATTACACATTTACCCCGACAAAGGCAACTAACCCACACATCCCTGAAAACTATGAACAATTTATCATGGCCAATACACCTGACATGCACATCTTTGGATTGTGGGAGGAAACCAAATCATCCAGAATAAGCTCATGCAGACACTGGAGAGTATGCACCAGGAGGCTATTGGGTTCAAAGGTCGTGTATGGTAGTTGATAGTGTCTTTTTTCTGGATGTTGAATTTGGTTGGTTTAAACAGTATTGTGTGTAAAACGATTCAGTCCTTAACAGTTCTCTGGGTGTGGAGAAGTGAAGTTGGCGGTTTTACAAAAGGTAATGATGGTAAAGCTTTAGGAATTGACAGACAACCTGGAGTTAGGGTTGCGATTGTCTGTGAGAAAATGAGAGATAATTACAGCTATAGATCGGCAATTACGTTTAGTGGAACCGCCATCAGACTCTTCGGAAATGGCTGGAATTCAATTTCAAATGATGGTCTTTGAACCTGAGAAGGAATTGAAAGAGTTTGAATTTGATGAAAAGTAGAAATAAAAGAAAGGGAAACGAAGAAGAAAGAGAGAAAAGGATAGAAGAAAAGCAGAGAGTTTCAACTTAAAACGTTAGCAATTAGAGACGAAAGTTGATATAGAAGGCGGAGATGAAGGTAGAATGTCGGTGGGATGAGGAGGGTAGTGTGGTTGAGCAACCCTATTGTAACCAATGGCCTAACGAGGTTCTGTTTAAATGCATCCAGGCATTCTCTAAATTTGATGAGAAGGATGGGGAAGCCTTTTGAATTTCATTTGAGAAAGTGGCTAAACAAATGCAGACACCAGTGACCATGTGAATTTATTTGATCCAAAGCTGATAGGTATTTGCATCCCTATCGGAGGAGGTATCTGGGGAGTATGAGGTGTGTAGAAAGCCATCTGAAGTGCATATGAGCTTGGGCCAGACACTGACAGACAGCGTTACAGGAATCTAAAAGAGAGTCTCTGGTTAAACGCACATTGAGTTTGAAAGGATCAAACAAAGTAATTTTGAAAGGTGGTAAGGGTATTAAAAACAGAGCAAACCTAAGACACTCTTAGAAAGATTCTTATTTTGGAGAAGTTCAACCATTCACTTCGTACAGTCGTGAAAGCTCGTGTGGAAGAGCAGAGTTAAAGCGGCAAGATTAGAAGCTGAAATGGCTGCTGATGATGGTGATTGAGTTCAGAAATCAAAGTTTGGTTTCTGTGAGAGATGGAGAAGAATGTGCGAGGTCTTGTTAAGGTTTACTGGCATAGGCCAAGAGTAGCAGGTAAAGAGGTTAGAGCATTAAGAGGTACAGAAGCATGTCATTCTTTTATGCTGAGACATGAGGAGCTATGTCATTCAAAAGGACTATTGGAGAGATGAGAAGTGCTCCATTATGTAATGTGTGGTTGGAGTGTCCAGTGGAAACATCAAAAGATTTATTCCACAATGGGGAAGGAGGCCTTGGTGTTGGCATTGCAACATTTCAGATTTACATTGCCAATAACATACCTGAGACAAATCTTTATCACTGATCATAACCCCTTAAAGTTTTTGGAGAAGCTTAGGGAGAAAAACACCAGTCTGTTTCGATTGAGCTCATTATTGCTGCCATTCAGTTTGAAACTATACAGGCGACAGGGTGATAAAACCTAAGTGTGGAGACTTGGATGAAGAAAGACAAAGGCATTCTGTGGCAGGAGTAAAATGACTGAAATCGAAATAGATGTGAATATTTGTATGCTCAGAGTCAATGTAATATATATGCATTTCAGTCTACTAATAGAGGAAGATTAGGAGGTCTAAAATGAATCCACCTTTGTGTATTGATAGATTATTTTATTAAAGATGGAGTTGTGAGGACACTATCACTGTAAAAAGGTTATTTTCTCTTGGGTTTTTCTTTTGAAGAGAGGTGTTAAAGGCAGAGGTGCAGAACTGCTGTCTGAAAACAGTTTAAATAAATAACTGAGATTTTAGGTTTCATTAAAACGGTGGTAACAATGGAAGGGCAGTAGCCAGCTCTCCCAGACCAGATTTCCTCATTTTACTTTTAGCTGCAGCATTCAGAAGCTGCTGGGGATCCCAGAAGGGTTGGAAGTTTCAATACATGATCCCCAGCTGCTTTTCTCTCTGAGATCTCTGTTGATGTTGTTTCCCCCTGCATTGGAAAACTGCTGTAAGGATTGAATTTGAATATATCTTTGTGCCAAGCGGTGTAAACCAAACAGGTACGGTATCTATTGTTTGTGTAAGTGTTCCAACATATAAGCTATCCCAAAACGTTCTTTTCTTTGATTGTATTTTAACTAAAGCATTTCAATAGATTATATTTTGCTCAATGTCGAGTGGTTTGACTAGTCACAACATAACTGGAACGCACACTTCACATCTATATTTAAAATAAGGAAAGGTTTGGGTCTAAACGGCCTTCTGGAAATATTTTGAGGGAATCTGGTCTGGTCGAAAACACTTGTAGTGAGGGGCTTCTGACTGGCTTCTGCAATTGAAAATTTAGTGGAGGGTCAGGGGAGGTTTTGCTGGAGGTTGTGCTGTAAGTTGCCTCAGACATTCAGGGAGATCTGAGGATTTGGTGACCCAACTCTGGATGGAACCTGGGGACTGTAGTTACAGCATCTGTGTCTGGAACATGAACAACAAATGGAGCAGAGGCTGCAGAGAGGGGAAGCTCTGAAATCACACAGTGAGTGTGTGTGGGGAAAGGGATCTGCTGTATCTACCCCGGATTTTCCAGGAACAATTTCCAAAACTCCACTTAACCCAGGATCAAAGTATGAGGGGACCCTGACTGAACAAGGAGCTGGTCACAGAGCGGTGTCACCTCCTTCAACACGACCTGCAGCCTCACACCAGGGGGAGGATGGTGCTGCCAGGGGCTGTGAGGGTCATTGTTTCATTCAGCTTCTATGATCCAGAACTTTCCAAACAGGACTAGGTGACATATCCATCATCTCCCAGTATCTCAACATCAATGTTACCATTCGGTGATGGAGGATATATATGGTGGATGAGGTAAATAGATTGTTTCTCTCTCAGCAGGGAGCTGCCGGTTGTATCTATACTGGATAGTGGGATTCCCGATGCATCTGCAAAGTATCCATATTAATGCGGAGATGTAGAGGAACTAAAGGAGCTCTCTCTCACTCCATTAATGTCACAGTGTGCCCATCACAGTACATCATGTCGGTGAATACCCACTGTCCTGGCAGCAGTCATCGTCTCTTCATTCAGAAGCAGTCAGCAAGTCCCATCGTCATCGGGTCTCCACGTAGAAAGGAATGAATATATTTTGGATAAAGGCCGTCCCCTTGATGCACGTTTCAAAACACCATCCCCATCACCAATCAACCACATCGAAGTATTCCATGTGTACGGAGAGCAATGGGGTCACTTGGGGTGTCTGGGAATAGACGATCAGGGATGGAGCAAAACCTCCCATGTCTGAACGGGGCTGAGTGAACCCCCCAGTACAGAGTATCATTAATCCCTGTAACCCTCTCCATTTCAGTAGCATACTGCCTTCCATTATTCCTGTAAATGAAATGACAGATTATATCATGTTAAATTCCACCTGCCAAACTATTATCTATTGCCTTTACCTCTCTGAATCTATTTGCAGACTCTCCACCCTCTCTTGATAATTTATTCTCTTGCTTACCACAGCGACATCACCAAACTCAGCATCTGTATATCTGTTCCATCCTCCTGATCATTAATATAGACTGTAAATAGTTGAGAACCCAGCGCTGGTCACTGTGTGACCCTACTGGTTACGTTCTGTCTAACTGATTGAGACGGATTTATCCTGAGTACCTGCTCCTGTATGATACCCAGTCCTCCCCCATTCCAGTGAAACACTGTCGAAGGGTTGAATAAGAACAAGGAGTATCTGTGAGGAATCCAACCCCTCGATTACATTGATGTCAACACGGCCTCTGTTCCACTTTCCTGCCATCTCTCCAACCTAAAACTCTAGTCTCTTATTGTAGATTGCGCCACATGAAAAAAAAATCCACTCCATATCTACACATTCAATTACTTTTAGAATGTTACAGACCTCAATGAGATCTCCTTTCATTCTTATAAACTCGAGAGTATATGCCTAAACTGCTCAATTGCTCTTCATAAGGCAAACACTTCAAATATGGAATCAATCTAATGAAGCTCTTCTGAATTGCCTCCAATGGAAATACCTCATTCTGCAGGACACCCAAACTGTACTCCAGTTGCAGCCTCACTAATGCCTTCCATAGCTACAGCAACACTCCCTACCTTTCTACTCTATCCTTTTATAAATAAACACTGAAATTATGCTTGCATTTCTCATTACTTGCAGTACCTGCAGGCAGGTTTTCTGTGATATGCAAGCAGACACCTAGATCCCTCTGCACCTAAGCACTTTGAACTTTCTCTCCATTTAGATAATAATTTGTCTTTCTATTACCCTGGCCAACTTGAATAGCCCCATATTTATTCCCTTTAATTTTCCTTGCTAAATATTGGCCTATTCACGCAACCTATCCATATAGTTTTAAAATCTCTTGCATCATCATTCTAAAGTAATTTCCCACCGATGTGAGAGTCATCTGAAAATGTGGCATTGTATTTTCTCTCCCGTCAACCGAGTACAGTAATCCAATCAATGTAAATGGTTGAGGCATGAGTACTGAAATCAATGGTACCCCACAAATTCCATTTTCAAAATAAAATGACACATTTATTCCATCTGACTCAATTTTGTTAGTTAACCAATCCTCCATCCAAGCTAATAAATTACTCCTAAACCCATGTTGTCTGATCTTACCACTTACTCTTTGGAGAAGCGACATATCTGATGCCTTCAGGAAGACCAGATATGTTCCATCTCCCACGATCCACCTTTTTTGTGACATCTTCAAATAACTCAAGCAAACAATTCAAACTTGATTGTCCTTTGTAAAACCATGTTGACTCTGACGGATTGTGGTTTAACTTTGCAAATGTCCTGAACAATGGACTCTAACAATTTGCCTTAAATTACAATGGTTTATTGTTACACTTTAGTCCCTAATGTATACCATTATTATAAGGTCTTCCCTTTCGAAAGCCTTCACGTTTTCTTTGAATTCCTATTTAATGGGCACACGTTTTTAAGAGATCTGCTCCAGTTGCTGTGTAAGAGCCATGTGTGGCTGAATGGACTCACCATCCTCCTGGTATACAAACTCGATGGGCTGACGTCTTTCTGGTGTTCCCATGTTGTCAGCTCCAAGGCCAGAATGACCTCCTCCTGTTGATCCTTTAGAGGATTGGGAGATATGGAATCTTCCTGTTGCTCTCGAACATTTTGATGGGCTGATGGGTCTTCTCATACTTCTCCAAGGAAATATTGAACGGTCTCCTCATGTATCCGGGAGATGGTTCCGAGGGATTGATTGGTCTTATCTTGTTCCCATACAACAGACACGTGTCGAAATTCCTTCTTCCTTTCTCATTAAAGAAGTCTCAGATAGTTTTTATCCTTATCCAATTCCCTTGCAATGGTCTCGGTGGGTCTGAATGGCCTCCTGTTATCCCAGTGTAACAATCTGCAGTCACTGTGTGACCTCCTCCAGTTCCTATGTTACAGACTTGAGGAGGCTGAATGGACTGATCCTGTTGCTGTTTCACAGGATACTGGTGCAGCATGTCCTACTGTTATAGGCTTGAGTGGCTAATTGGCCTCCTTCTGTAAATGTATATTAGGCGCTAGGGGCTGAATAGCCTCATCCTGTTTTGGTGTAACAGGGTCGAAGGCTTGAATATCCTCCTGTTGTTCCTGTGTAACACACTGGAGAACGGAATAGTTCCTCCACTATCTGTGTAATTCGCTTCACTCGTTGACTACATCTGTCATCTATGTTGAAGTAAGATCATCCATATTTTTTGTAAACTCCAATGGCTACTGGATCAACCTGACCATCCTTTCGTTATAAGCTAGCACCTTCATTGCAGGAATCAGTTGAGGGAACCATCTCTGAGCTGCTTCCAATATAGCAACATCATTTCTTCACTGAAGAGATTAAATCTGTACACACTACTCCAGATGTGATCTCACTAAGACCCTGTACAGCAGCAGCAACACTTTACCAGCTTGTTGTAAGGTTCCCACCCAGGTTAGAGCTGTCTCAGCTCTCTGGGGGAATATAGTGCATTGTTGGAAAATCATTGCCCTTCTCTACTCCATCAGCATAACGGGAGATCTGGAGAAATTAAAGTTTGAGAAGATTATAAAGGATGTGGTGAGATGATCTCTACCATTAATCTCCCCAGAGCCCAAGTCGCTCAGATTCCACAGAACCTAGTAAGGTGGAGCAAACATTGATGGGAGTTATATATCAAAGTGAAAGCTGCAATACAATTGCTGGACATGTTATAAAACAGGAAATGAGATATACACATTTGTGGGTACTGCAGTAATAATATACTGCTTACATTATATCTAAACTGTGTTAACCCAATTGAATGCTAATGCTGGGAAAATGGATTTCATGACCGCGTGTGAGATGATTTACATGAACATTATGTTGAGCACTGAGCTCGATATCAGGTTATTGAGGAATTGGTGTTGAGTGATCAGAAGAGCTAATTGAAAGTTTTGCCGGAAAGGACATTTTGGGAACAGTGACCACAATGTATTGGTTTTCTTTTATGCTGTTTGAGGACACGACAGTTTTTGTTGCATTTGAAGTAACCATTTGAAATCTGAGTCATGCAGACCATGAAGGTGTGAGGAGAAAGTGGGGACTACAGATGCTGAAGATCAGAGTCGAAGGGTGTGGTGCTGGAAAAGCACAGTCTGGCAGCATACTAAGAGCAGATAAATCGATGTTTCGGGCATAAGCCCTTCATCAGGAATAAAGCTTATTGGCCTAGGGGGCTGAGAGATAAATGAGAAGAGGATGCAGCAGGGGGGAGGTAGCTGGGATTACGATAGGTAGATGAAGGTGGGGTTGAAAGTGATAGGTGATGAAGGGAGACAGAACGCCCCATCTACTGCATCCATTAAAGACAATGTGGTCTTCTCTACATTGGCGAGGCAGGAGGTCAACTTGTGGATCATTTCAGGGAACATCTCTGGGACAATCACATTGAACGACACCATCGCCTAGTGGCTGAGCACTTTAACTCCCCTTCCCATTCTGCCAAGGACATGAGAGTCCTGGGCCTGCTCCATCGCCAAACGCAAGCCACCAGAAGCCTGGAGGAAGAAAGCCTCATCTTCTGCCTTGTGACCCTCCAACCACAGGGGATCATAGTGGATTTCCCCATTTCTCCATTTCCCCTAATCCCACTTTATCCTACTCCAACCTTCCAAATCAGCACCGCCATTTTGAACATTCCTATGTGTCCACCTTCCTCCCTATCAGTCTGTTCCACCCTCCTTCCTCTCTATCACTTTCAACCCCACCTTCATCTACCTATTAGATGAAAGGAGGCAGCTTAGAAAAATGCCAAGTGTTGCAGTAAGCCAGTGGATTCAGAGAAATGTCGGACCCAGCAAAGGATGACCAAGAAACTGAGAAGAAAATCAGAAAGAGAAAAAGCGTGCAAACGAAAGAAAAGCATAAAGACTGCTAAAAAGCGTCTATCAATGTATCAAAAAAATAAAAATAAGGCCAAATGTGGAACAGTTGGTGTGCGTTCAGGATAATTTATTGCAGAGAACAGAGAAATCTCAGGGAAAAGAAACAGTTTCTTTGTGTCTATCTTCATGGAAGAATGTCCAGAAATTCTTCCAGAAATACCAAGTGACCATGGGACTTGTGCAAGTAACGTCTAAGATCATTCTTATCAGTGTTGAGGTCATCTTTGAAAAGAAAGCTGGATTGAGTATTTATAAATCTGACAGACTAGATGTACTTCATACAAAAATTTCAGAGGAAGCAGCAACAGACATGTTGATTGCATCGCGGATTTTCACTTTATTTTCCGACACATTCCCGAAATGCATTGAGCCAATCTGGATAAGGTAAAGGTTATAAATATTATCCAACAGTTTAAGGAGAGATGAATTTGGAGAATGGTAAACTACAGACCAGATAACCTGTCATCCGCAGTCAGGTATGTCTTGGACTCGATTACAAAGAACATGCTGCTAGATATTTAGAAGGTAAAAACATAACTGGGGAGTGTGAGAATGTACCGGTGAAAGGAAAACCAGAAGTGACAAACTTTTTTTGGAATGGTTTGAAGATGATTCTTGTGGACATAGGCAATGAAGAACCAATGGATCACGTATAGTTGGATATTCTTGAGCTTTTTAAAACAACTCACATACTGAGCTCATAAGAAAAGTTAAACCGAGAGGTATTAGGAAGAACATATGCAAATGGGAAAGTAAAAATTAGGTTTACATTCATGTGAATGTAATTGGAAGATAGAGGATGTCGTGCACCAGTTGCATCGAGCATTGGTGAGACTAAACTTAGAATATTGTGTATCGCTCGGAGTCCCAATCTAAGAAAGAATATACTGACTACAGAGGAACTGCAAAAGGTATTCTCCAAATTAACCCCTAAGTTGGCAAGATTGTCTGACGGGGTAACTCAGCCTGTAATCTCGAGTTTCGAAACATGAGAGGTGATTGCAGTGAATCTTAGAAACATCGAAAGGACTGAATAACAGAGGGACATGAGGAAGTACAAGTAGGTGAGATCTGGGAGAATCCCATGATATTCTACACGGACAAGTAGAACAGAATAATCAGCAAACAGTCAGTGTACATTAGAAACCAAAGGAGCAATCTGTGTGTCAAGCTGGAGAACATCGATGGATTGTAACATGAGACCTTCACATCTATTTTACTTGGGAGAAGGAGGATGCAGGTACAGAATTCAAGAAGATGGACTGGACAACTCTTGAACAGATTGATGTAAAATACGAGCAGGGATTTGAGGTTTTGTTCTGTACAAATTTGGACCAATCTCCATGTCTGAATGAGTTGTATAACAGGCGGCTGTCGGCGTCAAGGGAGGAATGACCCTATCTGAATATTTTAATTAGAATCTGACCATAGGGGAGGTGCCAGAGAACTGGAGGACTGCTAATACGATTACACTTCACAGTAAGAGTGGGAGAGATAGTCTAGGCGACTATAGATGATCGAGTATTAGATCACTGTTAAGAAAACTTCTGGAGAAGATAGGGAAGGAGAAAATCGAACTCCAATCAGAGTCACAAGGTTTGATCAGGGATAATTATCATGACTTTATCAGAAGGGAGTCCTATCTAATGGATTTGATTGAATTAGTTTGAGGAGGTCAATTGTTTAGTTTTGTAGGAAGGCCTTTGACAAATTTCCAGCTGGGATACAGAGAAATAATGTAAAATCTCACAATATGAAGGAGACCTTGACAGGTTACAAGGAGATTTTTCTTAATGGCAGCAGACTGGGAGAAGGCTCTTTGAGCGACTGGAGACCAGTGTCCCCCGGTGTAGCACAGGAATCAGTGCTGTGTCCCTTATTGTTTGTGTTATTCATAAAAAAAGATGTGAATGTGGAGGGGGCTAGGTGGAGAGTGGAGGAGGTGTGAGAAGTAACTGTATGTTTGACATAAAGATTGACCGGTTGGTTCACAGTGAGGAGGAAGGCCTTAAGTTACAGGAAGATGCAGATGATTGGTCAGATGGGCAAATCAATGGCAGATGGAATGTAACCCTGATAGATATGAGGTGATGCACTTTGGGTGAAGGGACCAGACAGGGGAGTACTCAATGAATGGCAGCACACTGGGAAACTCAGGGTGTGCTTCTCCACACATCCCTGAATGTGACTGGACAGGTTAATGGGCTAGGTAAGAATTGGACCTTGGGTGTTGTGTTTCCTAATCAGGGTGTAGATTATAAGAGCAATAAAGGGCTTTGGTTCGGCCAAAATGGAGTACTGTATGTGGTTCTGGGAGCCACATTCCAGGAAGGATGTGATTGTACTGGAGAGGGTGCAGAGGTGATTCACCAGGATGTTCACTGGGATGGAGCATATCAGCCACGGAGAGAGGCTGGATAAGCTCAGGTTGTTTACTTTGGAGCAGAGAAAGCTGAGTGGTCCGTGATTCAGGAGGATAAGATTATGAGGGACATGGACAGGGTGGATAGACAGCAGCTGTTCATTTTAGTCAGAGGGTCAAGAACAAATGAGCCCAATTTAAAGTGAAAAGTTTGAGGTTCAGAGAGGATTTAAATATTTTTTCACCTCGAGGATGTGGAGTTCTGGGATTATTTCCCGAGAAGGGGAATTATCACGGGTAACCTCACAATCATTAAAAAGTACTTAGACGAGCACGTGGAAGTGTCATAACATTCCAGGCTATGGGCCTGGTGTAGGAAAGTGGGACTAATATAGATTGTGCTGTATTTCTGTTGGCACAGAGTCTATGCTCCTGTGAGTGTATGGTGTGGAAGGTCAATTATTGAGCAGTCTAAGGCAGGAATTGATGGCTTTCTGAAGAGTATATTCACAAGGGTTAAAAGAGTGAACTGTAATAGCTGGTTTAATTATGTCAATGTGAGAAATATGAGAAAACAAGTGCAGTTTCCTTACAGTTTGGAACCAGAGAATAGAGAATGGGAAACAGGGAAATGGCAGAACTATGAAGCCACTACTTCAGTTCTGTCTTCACAGAACTTTCAAACAATACAAGGAAAACCAAGTCTGGTGTAGGAAAATGATAGAGTACATTGAACATAGAACATAGTAAGTAAATGGTTTAGGAGAAATTATTGTGGCTGAAAGTATTGGTCATAGGCAACACTAACGTAGATTTATGAAATGGGAATTATGTTTGAGAAACAGAATGGGAGACAAATGAAAGAGAAGCAATGGATGTAAAACATGTGGATTTTTAGAAAGATTTTGGTAAAGGTCCAAGCCCAATTTGCGAAATCAAATCTGAGTGGATTGGGGGTGAATATATGGCTATGTTTCCAGAATGGGACAGCTGGCAGGAAACGGTGAGTAGAAATAAACAGACTCGTCAAGCAACAGCCTGACATTGTCTGTAAGGTATGATTCTGTGAGTATAACTATATCGCAGACACCCCATTACCTTCCCCAGATATCTCCTGTCTCATCAGGACGGACACAGCAGAAGTGGCGGCACAGTGGGATACAGTTGGAAGGGAATTGCTCTTGGAATCCTCAACAGTGACTCCGTATCCCATGAAGTCTCGTGGCATTACTTTGCACATGGGGAAGGAAACCTCCTGCTGATTACCGTGTACCAGCCTCTCTGAACTGATGAATCAGTACTCCTCCATGCTGACCAACACTTGGAGGAAGCACTGAGGGTAGCACGGATGCAAGATCTACTCTGGGTGGGGGATTTCAATGTTCACCACCAAGAGTATCTCAGCGACAGCAATACTGATCGAGCTGGCCAGGCCCCAAAGGATATAACTGCTCGACTGGTTCTGCAGCAGGTGGGGAAAGAACCAACAAGAGGAAAATATATACTTGAACACAGCCTTACTAATCTGCCAGTTACAGAAGTATCTGTCCGTGACATGATCGGTAAGAGAGACCACCGCATAGTCATTGTGGAGACAAAATCACACCTGCACATTGAGAATAACCTCCACCATTTTGGGTGGTGCTATCACGTTGCTTAACAGGGCAGACTTCGAACAGATCTAGCAGCTCAAATCTGGATGTCCATAAGGTGTCGTGAGTCATCAATAGCAGCCAAGTTGTACTCCCGCATAACCTCATGGCCTCCCGCATATCCCCCTCGCAACAATTGCCATCAATCCAGAGGATCAACATTGGTTCAGTGGAGTGTGCAGGATGGCAGGAGCTGCACCAGCCATACCTGACAATGAGGTGTCAGCCTGGTGAAGCCACCAATCAGGACTACTTGTGCGCCAAACAGCATAAGCAGTAAGTAATAGACACAGCTAAGTGATCCCACAAGCAAAGGAACAGATCTAAGCTCTGCAGTCCTTCCACATCTAGCCGAGAAACGTTGGGGACAATTAAACAATTCGGTGTAGGAAGAGATTCCACAAATAACCCCTTCCTCCATGATGGAAGAGACCAGCCCTTCAGTGTATAAGATAAGGCTGATGCATTCACAACAATCTTCAGTCAGAAATGCTGAGTGGATGATCCATTTCAGCCTCCTCCAGTGGTCCTCAGGAATTCAGTTACCAGTCATCAACCAATTTGATTCAGTCCACTCGATATACAGAAACGATTACAGATACTGGATACTCCAAAAGGTGCATAATCTGACACCATTACGTCAATAGTACTGAAAACTTGTGCTCCATAACTTGCCACTCCCCTAGCCAAACTATTTCAATACAGTTACAACAATGGCTTTTCCTGATTACTTGGAAAATTACCCCAAGTAATCATTGCTCCTGTATGTAAAAAGCAGAACAAATCCAATCCGGCCGCATCAGTCTCCTCTTGATCATCAGTAAAGTGGTGGAAGGTCTCAGTGTTTTTAAGCAGCACCTGCTCAGCAATAACCTGGTCAATGACGCCCAGTTTGGGCTCCTCCAGGGCCACTCAGCTCCTGAGCTCATTACCTTGATTCAAACATTGGCAAAAGAGCTGAATTCCAGAGGTGGGGTGAGAGTGATAGCCCTTTAAATCAAGGCTGTCTTCGACCAAGTGTGTTATCAAGGGGCCTTAGCAAATCTGGAATCAATGGGTATCAGGGGCAAACTCCCCGCTGGTTAGAATCATACCTGACACGGAGGAAGGTGGGCATGGTTGATAAAGGACAGTCAACTCAGCTCCAAGTCTGTAGGAGTCCCTTGAGCAGTGACCGAAAATTTCTTCAAGGTTGCTTCATTAATGACCTTCCCTCCATTTTAAGGTCAGCAGTGGGGATGTTCGCCAATGATTATACAATGTTCTCCAACATTTGTGGCTCCTCAGATACTGAAGCAGTCTATGTCCAAATGCGACAAGATCTGGACAGTATCCAGGCTGACAAGTGGCAAGTAATATTCAGGCCATGCAAATGCCAGACCATGACCATCACCAATAAAATACAATCTAACCTGCCCCTTGGCATTCAATGGTGTTACTATCACTGAATCCCCCAGTATCAAAGTCCTGGTGGGTAATCATTGCTCAAAAACTCACTGGTCTGGCCACATAAATACAGTAACTATAACAGCAGATTAGAAGCTAAGAATACTGCGGTGAGTAACTCACATCGTGACTTCCAAACGTCTGTCCATCATCTACAATGCATAAGTCAGAAGTGTGATGGAAGACTCCCAATTTGCCTGGATGAGTGCAACCCCAACAACACTCAAGAAGCTTTACACCATCCAGGACAAAGCAGCCAGTTTGACTGTCCCTTCATCCACAATGCTCCACCATCAACGCTCAGCAGCAGCAGCAGCAGTGTTTTACTGTCTACATGCTGCAATGAAATGATTCACCAAAGATCTTCAGACACCAACTTGCCAGCTCCCATGTCTATCTAGAAGGACAAGGGCTACAGATGTATGGAAATACCATCACCTTCGGGTTCCCTCCAAGCCATTCACCATCCTGACTTGGAAATATATCACTGCTCCTTCACAGCCACTGGGTCAGAATCCTGGGATTCCCTCCCTAATGGCATTGGATGTCAACCACAGCAGGTGGACTGCAGCGTTCAACAAGGCAGCTCACCACCACCTTCTCAAGGGTAACTAGGGACGGGCAATAAATGCTGGCCCAGCCAGTGACACCCAGATTCACGAAATAAATAAATAGAAATTAACAGAGGACGGTTGTTGAGGTGTCGCAGGGACCGGTGCTTGGGGCCCAGCTGTTCACAATGCCCTTTAAACATTTGGTTACTGGAATCAGATACAATATATCCCAGCCTGCTGACAGCACTAACGGATGTGGGATTGTGAGTGGGTGAGGAGGATGTAAAAAAGCACCAAGAAGACGAAGACAAGTGGAGTGAATGGGTAAATACGTGACAGATGGAGAACAATGTGAATAGAGGTGACGGTGTGTCCTTTGGTGGAAACGATAAATTGTCAGCCTACCATTTGAAAGGGATTGGTTGAAACATGTTGATCTACAAAGGGACGTATGCTCCTGTTTGTTTTTTCCTTCTGCATAAACCTCTGAGGCCCATGCAGTGCAGTGAGTTCTGCAAGCAGATGACAATACTGGGCATGGAGATTGGCACGCTGCCCAGTGTACACAGACCCACCAAGTGGGGAGCTGTAACATTAAAAAGGATCCGCATCTCCCTGTACACCAGGCGCTGAAAACAATATCGCAGAAACAGAAAGCAGTGAGGAAGATAAATGGTGTGTTGACCTTCATTTCAGGGGGATGTGAGTCCAGAAGTAAGGGTGTCTTACTGCAGCTGTACAGGGCCTGGTGAGCTATCATCCCGAACATTGTGCAGTATTGTGTGTAGTTTTGGTCTCCTTACCTAATAAAGGGCAAACCTGAGATTGATGGAGAGCAGTGAAGGATGACCAGACTGATCTCTGGGATGACGGGCTTGTTGTGGGAGCACAGACTGGGGAGACTGGATAAGTATTCCACGGTGTTTAGGAAAATGAGTGGAGATCTCAGTGAAATATACAAAACTCTGACAGGGAGAGCAGATTGGAAGCAGGTCACTTTGCATTGAGATGAGAATAAATGTCTGCACTCACTGACTGGTGAACCTGGGGAATTCGCTCGCACCTGGAAACCCAGACATTGATTATAGATAAGGATTTAGAGACAGTAAAGGGATGGTGGGAGAGCAGGAGTATGGTGTGGAAATGAAGGGCCAACCATCATTACAATGAATTGGATAGCAAACTCGATGGACCAAACGTACTACTGCAACACTTATTTTTAGCTTCCCAAGGTCACTCACATTAACAGATATATATATCGTGTGGGGTAAGTGCATTGAGGAGGCTTTTTCCATGAACTAGAATGGGGGAGGCTTAATGTGTTGAATGACCTACTCCTTTCCCGCTGTTTCTATGGAGTCTGTAGGAAAGCTCTGTAAATATTGTCACAAGCTCTCAGATGTTAGGAAGGAGGTTTCTGCAGGGTCGACAGGACTGTGTTCCCATTCCCTTTTCCGATACTGATGCTGAGGCCGGGTGTTCTGTCCGGTTTCATCCTTTCAGACCGTGGAGTAGTTTGATACAAATGAGTGTCTTGATTGACCGTTTCAGAGACCATTGAAATGTTTATCACATGTCAGGGTCTTTGGAGTCAGTTTTAGTCCAGCCCAGCAAATCATGGGAGATTCACTTCCTAAAAGTACATTGGAGTAGGAAATTCTGTTTACAATCGATATTGGCTTCAAGGTCACTGTTACTGACCCCAGATTTTAGATCTCGATATTTTATTAATTGTTTTTAACTTCCACCAGCTGCCAGAGCATTAGCCTGGTCTGGATTAGTAATCCAGTGACATTTCCACAACAGCACCATCTCCACATGGGGACCTATCGGAAACCACACTGAGCTGGTTATTTCTGTGCTGTTTGTCAGCTCTGTCAAAAAGAACTCCAACCAATTTGACTGTCGTGATGGGTCTGAGGGGGTGGTAATTGGTCAGATTGTAATTATTCCCGTCTTAGGGGACGGGACATAGGGGAGTAATTTTCCACACTGCCAGGTAGATGTCGGAGTTGGAGCTGGAATGAAACAGTTTCCCCAGGGACACAGCTTGCTGTGCAGCACAAGTCTTCAGTCCTATTGCAGAAATGGTGTCAGGGCTCATTGCCTGTGTCATATCTACTCTGTTCAGCTGTTTCTTCATGTCACGTGCAGCAATTGAAATTGGTTGAAGACTGACATCTGTGATTCTGTGGGTATCATGATGAGGGTGAGGTGTATCATCGACACAACACTTCTGGCAGAGGATGGTGCAGATGAAACATCCTTCTCTTTTACACTGATTAGATTAGATTAGATTAGATTAGATTACTTACAGTGTGGAAACAGGCCCTTCGGCCCAACAAGTCCACACCGCCCCGCCGAAGCGCAACCCACCCGTACCCCTACATCTACCCCTTACCTAACACTACAGGCAATTTAGCATGGCCAATTCACCTGACCTGCACATCTTTGGACTGTGGGAGGAAACCGGAGCACCCGGAGGAAACCCACGCAGACACGGGGATGTGCAGGTCTGTTCCATTATTTAGGATGGGAATGTTTGTGGACCCCTCTCCTCCAGTCATTTGTTTAATCGTCCATCACCATTTTATAACTGAACGTGACAGGACGGCAGGGCTTCGTTCAGATCTGTTGGTCAAGTCTGGTAGCTTTAATGAGTTAGCATCAGGTTAAGGTTCATGTGATTCTGACTCTGACATGTTCACCCACACTCGTCGCTGAGCCATAGATGGTGTTGATGGTAATGACAGACTGAAGTGTTACCCTGGCAAAAAGTTACAGGTTGTGGTTGAATGCAGGTCTGCTTCTCCTGCTGCTGTGGTCTACAGCACTACATGAATACGCAGTTTCGAGCTGCAATATCTGCAATGCAATTCTGCTGTCTGTTCCCCAAGTCTCACTGAGACCCATTCACCCATGAGCCCTGCACTCAGTGACCTAAACTGATTTCTGATGTGGAAATACTTTCATTTTCAACTCTTATTCTGCTGAGGGTCTGTCTCCCCGGGTCTTGCTTCCAATCTGACACATTCCGCAAAAGCATTTAACTGATCTTAATGCAAATGTTTAATTCACCTGAATCTTTTTCCTTGAGAAATACCATCTTCTGTGTTTAAAGTGAATGTGTTTCCTCTGTTTCTCTCCCTGACCATGATTAAGATCTCTGTAGTGTCAGTGATGCCAGCCTTATGTAGTTTCAGAGCCAATGAATTCTCTGGATTCCCAATCATCTTCACCACATTGTATGTTTTCTCTTTTGGTTTGATGCCTTATCACTCATGGCTGCCTTGTTCTGCCATGGGTATGTTTCATCTTCTTGGGGTTGCATTTCTGGTATTATCTTCCGAATTATCCCCAGAACCTCCTCCCATTGCTGCTCCATGGTCTTTCCTGCTCTGCTCCACTTCCAATTAACTCTGGCCAGCTCCTCCCGCATGTCTTTGTAGTTACATTGCTCAATTATAACCACATTACATCTTGAAGAGAGCATTAGATATAAACTGAAAGAAGGAGTTTTGGGAGATGGGACACGAAGAATAATTGGTGGATTTCTTAACTAGATGCAACGGGAGAACGAGAGAGAGGATATAGATCTGGAGATGTGGAAAATGAGAAAACTACATGATCGAAAGAAGTAGATGAACATTCCCCAATGGTTTGGCAATGCCTGTGTGCTGTGGTCCTTGGTACAGTGCGTGTACAACAGAGTAATATGTTCAAATGCTGAGTCTGATGCCAGAATATTTATCTCCCATTATATGACAGACACTCGCTTTGGAAAGAACCCAACAGGCCAATATATTGAAGGGGATTAACTGAAATAATTTGGGACTCTAGACTCAAGAATTTGGAGCACTCATCCTGGTAAGAAGGAGAGAGTAGAGTAGGGAATTCCAGAAAAGGAGGGAACGTTGAGAGGATCAAATCATGTTTTAATGTTTTATCAATTTTATACATCATGTGCATCATTTTTCGTTAACTGTGTCTCTGTTGTTCATTTACAATGTGTTGTGTACGTGTGAAAAATGCTACTTAACTCCACACAAACATTGATTAAACAGTGTGTATAAAATCACTTTTCGAACATTGAAACTGTCCTGTTGTTGTGTTACGCGGATACATGAACACCAACTGGCCACCAAAAGACATGACGCACTATCACTATGTTCCATACATACAGACAAAGAAAGGCACCACTTTGACTGGGACAAAGCACACACACATACTAAGACATGCAAGGACCTTCTTAGAGGAATGGCGTTCTAACCAGAAGTCCATCAATAGACACATTAATTTAGATCCTGTCTACATTCTCTTGTTAAAATAACCGGAAATGACATCACCCACTTTAAGAAACCAAGACCTATAAATAGAGAGGTGGGACATACCACCAGAGCTTCAGCAGATACTCTCACTGATGATGTCACCTAGTCATGGTGACAAAACTTCTGAAAACATACCTTCAAGCTCAGCGAGCTAACTTGCACAGATATGAATTGTTATTTGTTGTTTATTAGTGGAATTTAGGAGTTCTCTGTCGCTCACGTTTTAACAGATTATAATGGGAGGTGAGCTTTTCAGTGTGTGTGATTTTAATTAACAGAGGGGTTCGACATTGATGTCATGACAGTTTGGGGCCTTGCCGTGTGGCACTTGGATCGACTTGAACAGATTTGAGATACAACAGGTCCCAGCAAATTCCAACTCATTGCAATTAGTGACTTTGATCTTCAAATAAAACCAGTGGGAAAATTCGTTTAATTTTGTTACTTGTGGTTGAGTAAATCAAAAGTGAGGGAAATGGCTTTTAACATTACTAAAGAGGTTCCCAAATTTTCCAAGGAAGTTTAGAAAGACAGAAGGAGGACATTTTTTAGAATTAGCAAATAGGTTGGAATTGGGTTTAACCAGGGACAAAAGGGAAGCTGAAATTGTAATGGAGTTGGTTAAGCACTTTGATGTATCAGAGAAATAGGAAACTGCAGTGGAGTTAGAAAAAACTTAAATTGCAAATGTGGCAACTGGAGATAGAAGATAACTAAAGGGAAGGAAATAGAGAGAAGAAAGAGAAAGAGAAGAAAAAGAAAGAGAGAGAGGATTTGAAATGCAGAAGTTGGGAATTAGACAAGCAAGTTAAGTTAACAGGATGGAGATGAAGGGAGAACATAGGGATGTATACAACTATGTTAATAACTTGCCACATTTCGGTGACAAAAATGTCAAAACCTTTTTTATTTCATTTGAAAAAATGGCTAGGCAGATGACGTGTCCAGTGAACTTGTGGGTAATGCTAGTTCAGACTAAGCTGATGGGCACAGCTGGTGAGGTATGTGCAGTGCTGTCAGATGTGGGGTCAAGAGATTATCAAGATGTCAAATTGGTTATTTTGATTGGTTATGAATTGGTACTAGAAGCATATAGACAGAAGTTCAGAAAAATAGAGACGGAACCAGGTCAGACTTATATTGAGTTTGAAAGAAGTAACCACAGTCATTTTGACAGGTGGGTGCTGGCCTTAAAAATGGATAAGACCTGTGAGGCTTGAAGGGAGATTAATTTGCTGGAGAAGTTAAAAGACTCACTTCCAGAGATAGTAAGAATTCATGTGAATGTACCGAAAGTTCAAGAAGTGAGAAGCACGGCAGAAAGGCCAGGTAAATATGCACTGGGGCATGAGATAATATTTAGCTTCTGGCAGGAGTTGCATCCTGTGAGGGATAGAAATTGGGAGAAGGGAAGATCACACATTACAAAGCAAACAGTAGCGCACAATAGTTTACCACAGGTGAAGAAAGAAGCCCAAGGGGGTTGAAAGGTGGTGAAAGGCCTCAGGTGTTCTCACTATAAGTGAGTGGAAAACATAAAATGACAGTGCTGATGATTTAAGAAGGGCACAGGGAAAAAGTGGTTTCACTGGAGTAAGCTGGGACACACCGTGCTGGGCGTTGAATGAAGACACTTTGGGGAAAGATGTGGTAGAAGAGGCTAAGCCCAGTGGCATTAGTGAAACTGGTAAAGGAGACCTCAAGTGGAGACGAGGAGCTGCAGGAGAGTGCACAGCCGAGGCAGGGTCTGAGTAAGGAGGCAGTGCCTGATCTCTGAAAGAATTCATCTCTGAAGATAAAGTTTACTCAGAAAGAACAGGGGAAGAAGGACAAGAAGTTATAATTTTGTGAGATACGGGATCTGCTCAGTCTCTAATAGTTGAGAAGTGAGGCGCCAGAAAAGCACAACAGATCAGGCAGCATCCAGACAGCAGGACAATCAAATATCAGGCAGAAACCCATCGTCAGGAACATGGTGGGGGGACAAGGGGGCTGAAAGATAAATACGAGGGGAGCAGCTGGGCTGGTGGGAGGGTCATTTGGAAGGCAATAAGAAGATGTCGGTGGGAGTGATAGTGATATGTTGGAGGGGAGGGTGGAGTCGTTAGGTGGGAAGGAAGATGGCCAGTTTGGGCAGTTCAAGAGGGCAGTGCTGGATTGAACGTTTGGATCTGGGAGAGATTGGTGGAGGGGAGATTTGGAATTTGGTGAAGTCAACTATAATGCTGTACAGTTTGAGGGATCCAGCTGTCCTCCCACCGATAGGAGTCCTATCACCCTCCTGTCCGACCTGTCACCATCACACCCCACCTGCATCTACCTATTGCCTTCCAAGCTCCCTTCCACCCAGCTCCATCCCACCCTTCTATTTATTTCTCAACCTCCTTCCCCCTCCCTTACCCCCCACTTTCCTGCTGAAGAATTTATACCTGAAACGTTAACTCTCCTGCCCCTCGGATGCTGCCGACGTGTTGTGCTTTTCCAGCCCCACACTTTACAACTCTCATCTCCAGCATCTGCAGCCCTCAATTTCTCTCACCCTCTAATAGGAAGAGATGAAAGATTTTTTCACACTTTCTGGCATGTTCATCAAGAGTGTGTTACGTTGTGGAATGGGGACAGAAATTAATCATTCCCTTGTGTTACATCAGGATGGAATGCCAAATCAAGATTAGGGAAGTAACAGTGACAGTGAGTAACAGAGTGTCAGTTCCAGGAATACAGTTTGTTCTTGGGAACGATTTAGCAGGAGGCGAGGAGGGAGACGCACCCCTTGTGGTGGAGAAGCCAACAGAAGTCTAAGGAATTGGGGTGTTAAAAGAAAAATACCGAGGAATCTTTCCAGAGTGTGTAGTAACAAGATCCCACTGTCATAAGTTACAGCAGGAAGTAAAACCGAAAGAAAAAGACAAATGAGTTGATGTGCAGTGAACTGACCCCCTGTTTGATGTAACGGTGCAGGATAAACCTGAACAGGCAGAGGATCAGGCAGAGGTGTTTTATCCAGAAAGGCTCATGGACTTTCAACAGATATATACACACACATTCACACACACATACACATGCACACACACAGAAAAGGAATCAGAATATATTGTTGAGTGTTATTAACTTAAACATAGAATCCTAAAATTAAAATGGAGACCCCGATAGGTTACTGCAGAAGGGAAATTGGCCGAAGTACACCAGATTGTGTTAGCAGTCACGTACAGTGTTATGGCTAGCACATAAACTAATTTCAGGCGGTCACTTAGGTGTACAGAAGACTCAGGCCAAGGTACAGAAGCATTTACACTGGCCTGGAATGCACAAGGACGTGGGTTTTTTTGTACGTGACATACATCCCAAATGGTAGGTAAGTAACAGACAGTAATAAAACCAGCACCTTTCGTGCCAATTACTGCATTCGAAGAACATTTCACGTGGGTTATGATTAATTGTGTAGCTCCAATTCCTAACATAGAAGTGGAAAAATATATTTGCTGACCGTAATGAATAAGTCCACCAGATTTCCAGAGGAAATTCCATTACGGAATGTTAAGATAAAAAGGGAGGTGGAGGGGTTGGTAGCTTTCTTTACTCGCTGTGGGCTAGGCAGTAAGATTGAGTCAGACGAAAGATCTCATTTTACCGCTCAGCTGTTTAAGGAAGTCATGGATAGCTTCGGCATGCAGCAGTTTAAATCAAGTGCGTCCCATCCTGAATCCCAGGGAGCCTTGGAAAGTTAGCATCAGACGCTGAAGACCATGTTATCAGCGTACTGTTTTGATTACCAGAATGATTGGAATAAAGGTGTCCCATTATTAGTTTGCCATTAGAGATGCCCCAAATAAATCTACTCACTTTACTTCCTTTAAGTTAATATTCGTACATGAAGTGAGAGGTCCGTTGAAATTAATTAAATATAAATTGACAGGACCGAAGTCGGAAATCTCACACTTGGATTCTGTGTGTGAGGTGAAGGAGAGAGGAGATGGAGTAGGTGAGTTTGCTAAATACTATATCTGAATAGTATCTGAAGAGCACGACATAGAATGAAGCAGGTGGCAGATAAAAACACTGAAACTTTGAGGATATCCCGTGGGGATGACGTATTAGTATTGCCACCAGGGGTAGGTAATCCCTTCAAAGCCAGGTTTAGTGGCCCCTTTCAAATTAAAAAAAATGTGGAGTCAGTTCAGCTATCTAGTAAAGATACTGGAGATGACAAAAAATTTATCGAGTATTTTATATGGATGAATAATGCTCCAGACACATTTAAGACTCAGGAACAGAGCTGTGGCCAGATGAACAAATTGTGTAGTTAATCTGTATGATGTGGTGATCTTTAGCAAGTGATTAAAAGCTCACATGTTACAGTTGACAGATCATGTTGAACAAGAAGCAAACTTGGTAATAAACTTAAAGAAAACAGAATTCGCGAAGGCAGAGGTGACGTTCTTGGGACATTACAATGGACATGGGAGGTTGACCCCATGGAACACAAAGTCGAAGGGTTTTGAGGGATTTCCACAACCATCCTCGAAGAAAGAGATGCTTCGATTTTTGGAACTGAGTGGATTCTATCAGAAGTTTGTTCCAAACTTCAGCACCACTGATGGATTTACTAAAGAAGAACACAGAATTGTGGTGGACAGAACAATGCCAGGAGGCATTTGAGAATTTTAAAGCAGGATTAATCACCGCACCCATTTTAGCTACACCAAATATTCTGAGACCCATTGATAATTGTGTTTGACGCTCGGGATATCGGGGTCGGAGATGTATTGATACAGAAAGATGATGATGGAACTGAATGGCTATTTGGCTACTTGTCGAAAAAACTCAATATCCACCAGAACAAAGATACAAAATCTCCATTATTGAACAAGAATGATTATGTTTCGCACTGGCCTGACAATATTTTAATGTGTATATGACAAACAAATTGTCGGAGATGGTTTTGGACAATGACAAATCTCTCGCATTTTTTGGAATAGTTAAAGACCAGAATCTGAGACTATTTCATTGGAGTTTTACCTTCCTGACTTTAAACTTACAAAAGGTACATGCTGCGGCTCCTACAATGTGATAGCAAATGGGTTATCACGGATTTAAAGGAAAAAGTGTAGATAAGATTTAGTGTTATTCCAGTGTTATAATGGTGTGCAGAATTAATATGAATGATATAACTGAGATAAATACTTTTGTATTTCATAAAATTGGGATTTAAAATTAGAGGAGAAGAAATGTAGTCATCTTTTCATTCTGCTGGTTCACTTTATTTTCTGAAGCGGGGAGATGTTGTGAAGCCAAAAACATGTAGAGTACTTTAAAACAGAACGGGTTTTGCCGAATAGAAATTAAAGCCACAAATGCCAGCTAAAGGTCAAACTGTTCCACATGTCCACATTAGCTGAGAAATGGATACCTGAGTTTTGGTTGCTATTGTGACAGCCATTCAAATGCAACCAAAGAGTTTAAATAACGCTCAGTAAACCAGAAGCCAATGGAATTTGAATATTATTGTTTGGACACCTGGTAAGCAACCAAATTATGGGAATTACTATATCATGGGGAGTATACATACCCAGCATTTTGAACACTACAGGGAGAGCTACTGCCATCCAACAGCAGAGCAACTGCTGTAGAGCTGCAGTGCTAACTGGCCATCCCAAACACTCTCTATCAAAGATACATGTTCATCTAAACCTACATGCAATAATAAAATGACCCGGGGAGATCAGCAGCTGAATGAGTGAGCACAGTTGGGAAGACAGAGACTGTGTGCTCTCGAGGTTGTAATGTTTTATATGTGGGCTGTTGGAACAGCATATATTTACAGAGTTGGAGTCAGATATAAAGTAGCTAAGAAAACAGGGGCTTGTATTTGTCAATAGTTGTTGTTTAGTGTTCACTATTAATGTTAAGAAACAAACTTGTTAATTTTTGTTTAAATAGTGGAATATAGGAGATCGGTGTCACTCATGTTTTAACAGATTACGAGGTGTGACGAGCTTTTCTGGGTGTTTGGTTTTAATTAACAGAGGGGTTCATCTTCACCTTGCAAATGTCCATCCACGTTAGCCCCATTTCCCTGCTTTTTGCACATATCCTTCCAGTCCTTTCCTATCGACATATTTATCCAAATGCATTGAAATGTTGTTAATGTTGTTAATGTACACCCCACCTCCCACCCGCATCACCACCAACCACATCTGCAGGCAGCTCATCCATGTACCAGCCCTCTGTGTAAAGAAGTGGCCACTCAGGTTCCCTTTTATTCCTTCCCCTCTAACCTTAAACTGATCCCCTCTACTCCTCGATTCTGTACACCTTGGAAAAAGACTGAGAGCATTAACTCTATCCATACCCCTCATGACTTTATACAGCTCGAGAAGGACTCCCTCAGTCTCTTACACAAAAAATAAAAGGTCCTAGCTTGTCCAACCTCTCCCCATAACTTAGACCATTGGGTCCTGGCAATGTCTTTGTAAAATTCTTCTGCACTCTTTCTAATTTCATAACATCCTCCCTATAACAAGGTTATAAAAACTGAATACAATACTCCAAGTGCGGCCTTACCAATGTCCTGTGTAACTGCAACATAAATTCCCAACTTCTATCCTCAGTGTCCTGACTGATGAAGGCCAATGTGCCAAAAGCCTTCTTCACTGCCCTGTCAACCTGTGACTCTACTCTTAGAGAACCGTGCCCGTGAAAACCAAGGTCTCTCTGCCCACTGCACCCCTTAAGACCCTCCCATTCACCGTGAAACTCCTACCTTGATTTGAGTTTCCAGAATGCAAGACCTCACACATCTATATTAAATTTCATTTGCCATTTCTCGGCCCACTTCCCCACCTGATTAAGGTCCTGCTGCAATTTCTGATAAACTTCCTCACTGATCATGCTCCCACTTATTTTAGTATCATCTGCAAACTTACTAATCATGCCTTGTACATTCTCAACCAAATCGTAGATAACAAACAGCAATGGACACAGCCTTCAGTCTGACCATCATCCTTCCACTAAACCCTCTGCTTCTGACCATCAACCCAACTGTGTATCCGATTGGACAGTTCCCCCAGCATTCCACGTGATGGAACCTTCCAGAGCAGCCTGCCATTTGGAACCTTATCGAAGGCCTTACTGAAATCCATAGAGACTAAATTTACTGCTCTGTCCTCGTAAACCTTCTTGGTCACTTCATCAAAGAACTCTAACAAATTTGGGAAGCATGATCTCCCACTCACAAGTCTATGCTGACTGCTCCGAATCAAACCCTGTGTAAGTAATGGGTGCAGTCAATGGTATGCTGTCCTTCATTGTAAGATGATTCGAGTACATGAGTAAAGCCATCCTCCTGCTGTTGTAGAGCCTTGCTGAGAGAGCATTTGGGGCGCTCTCTACAGATTTGATCTCCTTTGTAAGGAATGATCTCCTTACCACAGATACAGATGGCAGTATCATGAGGGTAGAGTGAAGAACCTGAGAGTTTAATCTGCAGAGCTGGGAAATCTGAAATGGTGACGCTGAAACATGAGGTGTAGCAGGTATATTTCCAAAAGACACATTGATAGGGTGAGAAATTCCATACTTTACCCAGGATTGATTGATCTGATTTATTGCCACGTGTACCTCAGTACAGGGAAACACTTTATTTATGAGCAGTGGAGGCAGATCATAGTAAGCATGCCAGACAGATCATCGGGTGGAAATAGACTTGGACAGAGTAAGGCACACAGGTTACACTGAACAGGACGTGCACTCGACAAGATCAACATGAGGAAGATCAGCATTATTTGAACACAGAGAGTCCATAAGACCATAAGACCATAAGACATAGGAGTGGAAGTAAGGCCATTCGGCCCATCGAGTCCACTCCGCCATTCAATCATGGCTGATGCGCATTTCAGCTCCACTTGCCAGCATTCTCCCCGTAGCCCTTAATTCCTCTAGACAACAAGAACCTATCAATCTCGATTCATCAGTCTAACGTGACTTTCCTAATAGTTTATATGCCTAAATTAACTCTCCCCATGTTATTGTGCTGTTGGCGTGTGAACCCGTACTGAACGCCATGATGTTCACAATCCCCAACATCAGCCATAATACCTTCCATCTGAAACAGGTAACCATTCCCACCAGCTTTCACCCTGCATAGAGAAAGGCTGGCTTCTCAGAGATGGAAGGTGCCTTCTTGAGACTTCACACAAGACATATGGCTTCCCTGCTCACCACTAGAAAACCATGTTAAAGTCCCACGTGTTCATCATGAGCAACGGAGCCAGGAGGAACAACGTGGAGCAGTCTGTCTGTGCAGCCTCTGCCCCACTTGTTCATCATATTGGAGCATCATTCTGGGGACAGTGAGGACTGCCGATGCTGGAGATTGTAGTAGACAGTAGATTGCTGGAAAAGCACAGATGGTCAGTCAGTTCCGAGGAGCAGGAGAATCCACGTTTTGGGCATAAGCCATTCATCAGGAATCAGCATCAATTACCTCATTCTGTCCCTTTGCAAGTGCGTTGAGGGGGGAATGGCCTCCTTCTCTTCCTGTGTAAGAGACTGAAGGAGCTGAATGACCTCATCCTGTTGCTGTGGAAGTGGCTTTAGGGGCTGAATGGCCTCCTCCTGTTCCTGTGTAAGAGACTCAAGGGTCTGAATGGCTTCTTCCTCTTCCGATTGGACAGGACCAAGGGCCTGATTGGGTTACCCCTGGTTCCTGTTTGACAGCTCGATGTACTGACAAGTGTAATGATGCTACAGGCTTTGAGAGGTTATTTTGTCCTGGTTTCTTTTAAGAGAGAGATTGAATGATCGTTGCCAAACTGGTTAGTTAAGACCACTGAGTAAACAGCTAGGGAGGTCTTGGGTTTATTTTAATGCAGCCTGAATGGGTGTGGCCAGCTCTCACAGGTTAGGATCTCTGGGTTTTGGTTTCTCAGTAACATCAGAAACTATTGGGTTCTGCACAGAGTTGGAATCTTCAGTGACTATCACCTGGGTGCTACTCTCTCTGAATTTTCTCTTGGTGCTGTTTTTAATTCCCGGATTAGAGAAATGTTTGTGACGATCTGTGTCTGAATTTTCCTTTCTGCCAGGCGCTGTGTTTTTGGGATTTTCCTATATTGGTACAGTTCATTAGTAACAGTTCCTTGATTTGTTATTCTGCTAACTTGTCTAATGGAATTATGATTTTCTAAATTCCTCTTTCTTTGCATTCATTTTATCTTTCCCGATTCAATAAATAGTGTTTAGCTTCACACCGAGAAGTTTGACCTGTCACATTGCATCTGGAACAGTCACTTTATATTCCCTTTAAAATAAAAAAATAGAGTCTAGGTGACCGCCTTCAAATATTTTCGAGGGGCTCTCGTGTGGTCCATCACACTAGACTCCTTCTCTTCCTGAGTAATAGGCTGGAGGCACTGAATGGGCTGTCCCTGTTCTTCTCCAATAGTGTCAATGGGCTGAATGGCTCTCTCATATTCCTGTGAAACTAGCGTGAGGTGCCGAATGAACTCTTGTTTTACTGTGGCAATGTGCAGTGACAGGCAGCGCTGGTAGATGAATGTTACGGACCATTTAACAGCACAAGTCTCAATGGAGTCTGGGTCTTGCTGCACACGGACACAGAGTAGTTCAGGAGCTGAGGGGGGATCAAAATAGTCTGAACATTGTGGAATCTTCAGTGACCATCCCCACTTCTGATCTTATGGTGAGGAGGGTGGGGAGGGGAGACATTGATGAAGCAGCTGAAGCTGTTTGTGAAGAGGAACTTACCCTGAGGATCTCCCACAGAGCTGACCCAGGACAGAGATGATGAACATCTTCCATTGTGTCATGTTTGACCCCAAACACTGGAGAGTTTACTCTGATTCCCATTAAGTCCCGTTTTGTTAAGCTCCTTGATGTCAACAGAAGCCAACCACTGTCTTGATATCGGGGCCAGTCATTTTTACCTGAACCCTTGTCTCAACCTCTTTTGTTCACATCAATAGGCCATGATATAGGAGCAGCAAGTGTTTTCTTCAAACAGGTGGGATTGAATGTCAGGGTTTCTGTTCTCAAGAGTGTTCGGGAAGCTAGATGACTGAAAGTATTTGAAGAGGAGGGAGATGGATATTGACCTGACAGAGCGGTGAGGGCTATGAAGAATTGGGTTTGAAAGAGAATTTGAGACCAAGAGCAGATCAGTCATGATCTTAGTGAAGGGCAAGGCAGGCTTGGGGGGTGAACGATCTGTTCCTGTTCCTGATGTTCTCACATTCTGTTATTGGAGAGTTAGTGGGTGTTATTTTCATGAAGGTGCAATTACTGAATATTGCAGTAAGGGAGACCAGAGGATTTTGTGAGCCAACTCTGGTTGAGGTATGGGGGCTGTATTCACAGTGAATCTGGGTCTACAACATGACCAACAAATGAAGCACAAGTTGCAGAGAGGAGAAGCTCTGTGAAGAGAGATGAGGGACCTCTTTCATACCTGTGCCTGGATTTTCCAATTACACTTCCCAAATCACTTCAAAGCATGTGTGACAGTATTGAGAGGCTGAATGGTCTCCTCTGTTTCTGTGCACCAGATTATAGGAGTAAGTAGCCTCCAACTGTTCCTGTCTAGCAGGTATTAGGGGCTGAATGGAACACAGGAACATGGGACTGAGGAGCAGGAGTGGGTCATTAGATACTTTGAGCCTTCTCCACCAGGCACTAAGATTGTGGCTGATCAGGTTGTGGTCTCAGCCCCACTTTCCTGTCTATGTCCCATTATCCATGACTCACTTCTCTGTCAAATATTTAACTGATGCAGCTTTCAATCAATGTGAACATAGAGGCACAATTAACTTCCACTGAAGAGAATTCCCACTTGAAAGGTCCTTTAAGAATTATTCAACATCCTTCTTATAGGACCAGAGAGTCATGCAGAATGGAAACAGACCCGTTTGTCCAATCTGTTCATTCCGATCAGATATCAAATCTGATCCAGTCCCATTTGCCAGCATTTGGTAAATATCCCTCCTCTTTCAGATACTTTTTAAATGTGAGATTGTAACCGCCTTGACCACTTCCTCTGACAGCACTTTCTGTACACACACCACTCTCTCTGTGAAACATTTATCTTCAGGTCCCTTCTAAATCATTCGCCCTCTCCCCTTCAACCAATGCCCTCTTGTTCTGGACTCCCCTAACTTGGAGAGCAGAACGTGGCTGTTCAGAATATCCATGCCCCTGATGGTTTTATAAACCTCTATAATGTCACCCTTCAGCCTCTGACACTCCAGGAGAAAGCACCTCAACCTAATCAGCCTCTCCCTCAAGCTCAAACCTCCAGTCCTGGAACATCTGGGTAAGTTATTTCTGCAGAAAACCGAGTTGTACGCAGTATTCTTAAAGTGGCCTCACAACGTCCCGTACAGATACAACATCCCACCACAATTCCTATACTCAATACTCTGACTGATTAAGGCAAATGTGCCAAATGTGTTCTGCACCACTCTGTCTACCTGCGATTCCACATTCAAGGAACAATATACCTGCAGTCCTATGTCCCTTTGTTCTACAACACGCCCCAGGACCTTCTCATTAAGTGTATAATTCCTGGCCTGGTGTGCGTTCACAAAATACAAAACCTCGTATTTATCTAAATTAAACTTCATCTGTCACTCCTTGCCCCTTTGTCCCATCTAATTGTGGTCTTGTTGTACTCTGAGATAATCTACTACACCACCTTTCTGATGTCATCTGTAAATTTACTAACTATGGCCCCAATATTCACATCTAAATCCTTTACATAAATGATGAAATGCAGTGAACTCAGTACTGATTCTTGCAGCACATTGCTGCTCACAAGCCTCCAGGCTGAAAAATATCCCTCTTCCTTCAAGCCAATTGTGACGAGCTTCCTCTGTATCTTACGTGACTGAAACTTACTAATCTGTCTACCAATCAGAATGAAATATCAGCTGTGAAGAGAGGCTGAGTAGGTTAGGTTTATTTTCAATAGATAAAAGGAGATTGAGGGGGGACTTGATTAAGGTTTGCAAAATCATGAAGGGTATAGACAGGGTGGATAGAGATGGGCTTTTTCCCAGGGTGAAGGATTCAATAACGAGAGGTCATGCTTTCAAAGTGAGAGGTGGAATGTTTAAGGGGGATACATATGGTAAGTACTTCACACAGAGAGTGGTGGGCATTTGGAACGTGTTGCCAGCATTGGTGGTAGAGGCAGGCACGGTAGATTCTTTTAAGATGCATCTGGACAGATGTATGAGTAGGTGGGGAGCAGAGTAATGCAGATGCTTAGGAATTGGGCGACAGATTTAGACAGTACATTTGGATCGGCTCAGGCTTGGAGGGTGAAGGGCCTATTCCTGGGCTGTAGATATTCTTTGTTCTTTGTTGTTTAAATGAACACCTTGTTGAAGTCCATATAGACAACGTCTACCAAACTGGCTTCATCAATCTTCTTTGTCACCTCTTCAAAAAACTCAACCAAATTAATGAGACATGATTTCCCATACAGAAAGACACGTTGTCTACCCCGATCACCCCTTGCCTTCCCAAATGTATGTAAATGCTATCCCTCAGAAACCCCTCCAATAACTTACCCGCCACTGACATCAGGCTCACTGGATTATAGTTCCCCGGCTTTTGGGGTCACTGTTTCATTTTCTAGTCCCACACCTCCACTGCTCACAACAAATATTAACTGTAACCAGGTTAGTGATATGGCCGATGATATCGTTCTCAGACTGGGTCAGGGTCAGTTTTAGGAACAAGTCAGGCTAGTTTCTTTAATCTGCTAAAACAACACGTTTATGATCCAGAGCAATGTTACTCAAACTATGGTGGAAAGATGAATGGCAAACTGTTTGGGTATTGCAATTATATAATCAATGGCTTGGAAAGGGTGGACGCTAAGAAATTGTTTCCGTTACACCTTAGAATGAGAAGGGGTAAATTCAGAACAGAAATGCGGAAACATTTCTTCAGCCAGAGAGTGGTAGGCCTGTGGAATTCATTGCCACAGAGTGCAGTGGAGGCTGGGACGATAAATGTCTTCAAGGCAGAGATTGATAAATTCTTGATGTCACAAGGAATTAAGGGCTACGGGGAGAATGCGGGTAAGTGGAGTTGAAATGCCCATCAGCCATGATTAAATGGCTGAGTGGACTCGATGGACCGAATGGCCTTACTTCCACTCCTATGACTTATGGTCTAATATTTCCCTTTCTAAACACAAACACACAAACACACAAACAAACGCACACACAAACACACACATGCAAACACAAACACACACCGATTAACAAAATTTCTGCAATTTAATTTGAAAGAACTTTGTCCAGATATTATTGGAACTCATGACAAAAGTAAAAATTGAGATTGTCCAAAACGTTATTCTGCTTCTGAAGATATTGTACACACACAGCTGCTAGCAATGGGATTTCATCCTGGGAGAGTTGGATTTGGCTGAATTCCCTTTGCTTTAGGCAGTGAGTAGACTCCAGTAAATTCTGGTCAGGGAGCACCCAAAGGGCAGCACGGTGGGCAGCACTGCTGCTTCACAGCAGCAGGGGCTTGGGTTCGATTCCAGCCTTGGGTGATTGTCTGTGTGGAGTTTGCACATTCTCCCCTTATCTGTAAGAGCTTCTAATTGGTGATCTACTTTCCTCCCACAAACTGTGTAGGTTCGGTGGATTGTCATGTTAAATTGTCTGTAGTGTGCAGGGATTTCTAGGTTAGGTGCATTAGTCAGAGGTAAATATAGGGAAATCGGTTGGGAAGGTTGGTATTGACTTGTTAGGCCGAAGGGCCTGTTTCAACACTGCAGTGATTCTATAAAAGTAACGATGACTGAAAGAATTTTTTTTATAGCTTGCACACATTGCTGTGATGAGGAACAACGAAGAAGAGAGTGTGATAGGCAATTCCTTCTCAGGCAGGTTACATTTTCTCCCTCTCTGAGCTGAATCACACAGTAATGTCATCCTCTCCCAAACTGGACCATGTGAGGTCTCCTTGTACATTGTCCAAACTATGTCTCCATCACATTCCCTGTTCCATGTAGGTACATCATTGCTGCTGTCATAGACAGAGCAATACCCTTAGCAGAAAATGGTCTCGACTGATTTGAAATATGTTTACATGGCCCTGCGTCATTAAAAAATAAAATATTTAATATATTCAGAATACCTGTTTTAAAATGACTGCATTTTTTAACAAATGCAGAAATTTCGGGAAAAGCTCGGCAGGTCTGTCAGTACCCAGATGCCTTTTACATGCTGTAGTTGTACCAGCCTCCACCACTTCCTCTGGCAGCTCATTCTATATGCACACCACCCTCTGTGTGAAATTGTTTCCTTTAGGCCTCATCAAAATCTTTCCCCTCTCACTTTCAAACAATGCCCTCTAGTTTTGGACGCCCCTAACCTGGGGACAAACCCTGACTACTCACCCTATCCATGGCCATTTTGATTTTATAAACCACTACTGCTGCGAAATGTGACTCCAATGATCACGAGTAGCTGTACTTTCAGTCATCCCGGGCCTAAATTCTGAAATTCAATACTGACACCGCTCCCTTATCCATCAAGTCACAATTCTAAATCCATTTTAATCAGTTTGTTCTGATTTATCATGAGAAACTTCTGTGGGATTTACACCGAGACCTTTGTGCCCAGAGGGAGGGACTCGCATCACTCAGCAATACCCATGAAGCTGTAACATTATTCTCCTGTGTGTTTGTTCATCAGACTGTCCTGACATGATGTGACATACCTCTGCAACAGGCAGGACTTAAATCCAGGCCTTATAGTCCAGAGCTAGGAACACTACCACACAAGTTCAGGAATTGGAATCAAATCCAGAGTTCTGGCTCAGAGACAGGGACACTACCCACCACACTGCCATACCCAGATTTTGGGTCATATTTTAGTGCCCACTTTCAGTTCGGTGTGGATTTATTATAATCAGGTTACCATTACTGAACTACACAAAACCCTTTGTATTGTTAAACAAATGCAAGATATTTGTCTCAACTGTAGGATATTGAGTGACGTGCTATGCAATTGATTAATTGCTAGTATCTGTAGTCTGCAATATTTCGGAAAGAAATCCTGCAGAAACACTCTGCCCAATGAAGGGTCTCAAATGGATATTTATTAATGAACAGCAGAGACGAAGGAAGAGCTTAATTTCTGACCCCCAAACACCGATCACTCTTGCCCACCTCTAACGTGCGACTCCCCTTTACCTAAAACCATGAAATGACACCAGGCCGGTGATTACTGTCCAGCCTCTCCTCCCCACTGACTGTGTCTGCAATCTGTCCCTCCTCCCCCTAACCACACAAGGCAAATCAAGCTCAGGGTCTTTGTGAAAATCAAGGCCGGAGTGTGCAGGCCTCCTGGAGAGGGATGGGCATTTTAAAATTGAAGGGGAGGGGGAGGTGACAGTAATATCACACACTGGGCTGAGGGGTGGCTGATGGAGTTTAGTATGGATTAATGTGAGGTATTGGATTTGGTAAATCAAACAACAGCAGGACCTATACAATTCAAAGTAGAGCCTTTGGCAGTGTTGTAGAATAGACACCTAGGCCGTCAGGTATAATTCTTTAAAATTTGCATCTCATATAGATAGTACGGTTAAGAAGGTGTTTAACACACTTGTTTTCATTGGTCAGACCGTTTGAGTATCGGAATGGGGATGTCATGTTGAGGATGTACAGGACATTGCTTAGACCTCTTCTGGAATACTGTGTCCAGTCTGGTCACCCTGCCCGCTCATTCCATAGGCACACCACCCTCTGGGTGTAAAAGCTGCCCTTTAGGTCGCTTTAATGTTTCCCCTCTCACCTTAAACCTCTGCCCTCTAGTTTTGGTCTACCTTCCCTTAGAAAATACCTTGACTATTCACTTTGATATTATTGACCTTGATATTATTAAGCTGGAGAGGATTGAGAACAGATGAACTTGGATGTTGTTGGGAATGCAGGGAGTGAGCGATAAGGAGACGCTGGGTATGCTGGGACTTTTTTCACTGGAGAGGATGAGGTTAAGGGATAACTTCACAGAAGTTTACAAAATAATGAGGGGTACAGATAAGCTGAAGGGCTGATGTCTTTTCCCAAGAGTTGGGGATTCAAAACTGAGGGATATTTTAAGGTGCGAGGAAAAAGATTTACAAAAGTCATAAGAGTTAATTATTTTAGACAGAATCTGGCTTGTGTGTGGAATGAACTTGCAGAGCAAGTGGTGAAAGCAGGGACAGTTACAACGTTTAAAGGACATTTATATCAGTACATGTATAAGACATCAGTTTGGATGGTGCTGTGAGCAGCTGCTCTCTCCCTCCCCCTCTCTGAATGAATCCCTGTTGGTTTTCACCCTCTGCCAATGCCTTTCAGTGGCGTGGGGAGGCCAGCAGAGGGTGGCATTGCATCACTTTAAGCACCACAGAGACTGCAAGACCTGCCCCACACACAGACACACACATACACTGACAGGAATTGTTAGGACATGGCGTGAAGCTCATCTGGTAAGTTAAATGAAACATAAAGAAATGCTCAATTTGCCTCGTAAACTGTTAAAATATGAGGAACAGAGAACTCCCAAATTCCACTGTTTAAATAAAAACATCAATTTATTTTTTTATTTTGAAAGTGAATACTTTACATCAAAAATTCACAACTCTGGGACCCTCTTTCACTTAACTGCTTATTACCCGAGTAGAAAGTGAGGACTGCAGATGCGGGAGATCAGAGCTGAAAATGTGTTGCTGGAAAAGCGCAGCAGGTCAGGCAGCATCCAAGGAACAGGAGAATCGACGTTTCGGGCATAAGCCCTTCTTCAGGAATGAAGAAAGTGTGTCCAGCCGGCTAAGATAAAAGGTAGGGAGGAGGGACATGGGGGAGGGGCATTGGGAATGTGATAGGTGGAGGGAGGTTAAGGTGAGGGTGATAGGCCGGAATGGGGTGGGGGCGGAGAGGTCAGGAAGAAGATAGCAAGATAGGAAGGCGGTGCTGAGTTCGAGGGATTTGACTGAGGCAAGGTGGGGGGAGGGGAAATGAGGAAACTGGAGAAATCAGAGTTCATCCCTTGTGGTTGGAGGGTTCCCAGGCAGAAGATGAGGCGCTCTTCCTCCAACCGTCGTGTTGCCATGGTCTGGCGATGGAGGAGTCCAAGGTACTTGTTGGAGTGGGATGGGGAGTTGAAGTGTTGAACCATAGGGTGGTTGGGTTGGTTGGTCCGGGTGTCCCAGAGGTGTTCTCTGAAACGTTCCCCAAGTAGGCGGCCTGTCTCCCCAATATAGAGGAGGCCCCATCGGGTGTAGCGGATACAATAGATGATTGTGTGGAGGTGCACAGATCCACACATGGGGATGGTAAGGATACAGCGTGAAGCTCATCTGGGAACTTCAATGACACAAAGAAATGCTCAATTCACCTCGTAAACTGTTAAAATATGAGGGACAGATCCGCAAACTCCACTGTTTAGATAAAAACATCAATTTATTTTTATCACTCTGAAAGTGAACATTTTCCATCAACTATTCACAACCCAGGGACCCTCTTTCTCTTAACTGCTTATTACCCGACTCCAGCTCTATAACAATATTCTGTTTCTGGGTCTGCCACCTTCTCATACCACAGGTGCTTGTAAGCTCTCAGTTCAAAACAGCATTCCCTCTCTTAAAAGTACAGTACACACTTTCAACTTCATCACATTATACTCTGATGAAGTGGATAAGTGGGACCTAACCGGATTTCTCTTGCTCTGTGGTTTGTCAATAATTAATCTACTCTGTCTGGTATGTGTCAGGACTTCTGTTGCTCCATTGACAGCATGTCATTATTCGACTCTGTCCGTGGGAATATATCAGTATTTCACTTGCTCAGACTTGTGTGTGTGGGGCAGGATTTCAGGTGTTTCATAGGGACTGTGACACGATTTCAATCGCAATGTTTGTAGATGGCACCGAACCTGGAAGAACTCTGAAATCAATGGAAGACAGTGTGGAACTCTGACAGGACAGTGACACGTTGGTGTAGTGTTCAGTTATAAGGCAGATGGGGATCAATGCAGAGCAGTGTGAGGTGATGTACTGTGGTAGGAATAACATTGAAAGGCAGTTTAATACAGGCCGTACCATAATAAAGGGGTTGCATGAGCAGAGAGCGCTGGGTGTATATGAGCACAGATTGTTGAAGATATCAGGACAAGTGGGGAGAGCAGTTACTATCACAGATTAGTTTCAGTATCTGAGCTGTTTACAGGGGGAGGTGTAGGAGGGAGTCTCCGTGCTCCCTTCCTGGGAGGTGGTGGTGACGATGTGTTGTGAGCCCACCCTCCTGTCCACCGAGACCGTGGGGATTCCATTTGTACCAGCTCGACACAAAAGGGAGATGGCATCAGGGCCACGGCTTCTAAGTTGTGCCGGGGGGAAACGGAGCTGCCAGTGGGTTTAAAGTGAGAATTGCCCTTCGCTGACCATTGCTCCTTACTCGGTCGGTGGGACGTGGATGTTTCAGAATCTCCACACGAGGTGTCCCCGTCCTCTCCGGCTCCTACCAGGGTCCTCCCCACATGGCGGGGGGAGGGGGGGTGAGGGAACGGATATCGGACACTCCACCACCCGGCTTGGCACTTTCTGACCTATTCCAGGCTGTTTCTCCTGGAATGGGAGAAAGGGAGAGAGGGAGTGAGGGTGGGAGTGGGTGTCCTTGCTGTTAGTGCTGGTTTAGGTGAAGGGGACGGGGACATGGTGAGGGGTCTGGAGGGAATCAGTTCACAGTGTTGTATCCATGCAGTGTTATTAACGTGGGGGGGGGGGGTTAAAGTGGAGGGAGGAGGAAGACAAGGGGAGAGAGAGAGGGAGAGAGAGAGAGAGGGATAGAGAGTGGGAGAGAGAGGGAGAGAGAGATCACGGCGGGGTGGGATGGTGCTTTACCTGTTATACAGGGAGTGTGAGGGAGCAGACAGAATATGGTGACCCTTATCCTGACAGAGTGGGGAAGGTTATTGATGCTTGTCCTGTATTGCTGGGCATTTCCTCAGACCCCAGATACTGCACTGAGCTGGGTGGGGAGCTCAGACCATGATCAGTGGGTCAGGTGGTGTGGCCCCCTCTGGGAAGAGAATGGTCCCCCTCTGTACTAGCACATCCACCAGGACCTCCGTGCCCCTGTCGACAAACCGCAGTGTAATTGTCTCTTATCCCCCATGCACAGGTTAAACTGCGCAGGGCAGCTCCTAACTGAGAAAGTGCAACCATGTGCTCATTGGCCTTTTAAAGATTGCCCCAGTGTCAGGGAACGATGAATATCCAGGGTCCCCCGGGAGATGGTGAGTACCTCCAGCCATGATGGGTGGGAGAATCGGGCTGGTATTGAATAAGAGGGACACCATGGGATGGGCTGGGTTGTTAATGAGGTGAGTTTGATCCGATATCACCAGGAAACTAGCTCAGCATCGTGCAGATAATCGTTCTGTCAGACTAAGGGATAATGTCACTGAGACAGTTTTTTGTTTGATTCAGGCCAGTGAATCATAGATTCTGTTCAAACAACTCCCATTTACAAAGCTGTAGTGCAAATGCTCAAATATCCCATTTGCCCATCTTTCCTGGGAAGACAGGCTCATGTTACAGGATGGTATCGAAGTGTCTACATTTCAGTATTCTGAAACCTGGGAACACATCCTTCCATGACACTGTCTCTCAGTCTCCCCCTCCTTGTCTATACCCCAAACCCCTCCCATGTGGTGATATCTAAACTGATTCCCACGCTTTCTCTCTCTGGCAGTGAGGTTCACACCCACAAAACCCCCTTGTCAGGGCAACAATGGGGATATGGAGCTGTAAATGGGTGGGAGCTGTACATCCTGTCAGTTACAGAATGGGCTGCAAGTTACCCCACACTGGGCAGGGGTCTAGCACAGTGTTGCCGAGCAATGCACTGGGGTGGGGTACACAGTCCGACATGCTGGGTGGGTAACTGCTGTTGGGTTACAGATCAATGTGCTGGGGCGGTGTACACACTCCTACATGCTGGGAGGGTAACTGCTGTTGGGTTACAGATCAATGTGCCGGGGCGGTGTACACACTCCTACATGCTGGGAGGGTAACTGCTGTTGGGTTACAGATCAATGTGCTGGGGCGGTGTACACACTCCTACATGCTGGGAGGGTAACTGCTGTTGGGTTACAGATCAATGTGCTGGGGCGGTGTACACACTCCTACATGCTGGGAGGGTAACTGCTCCTGGGTTACAGATCAATGTACTGGGGTGGTGTACTTAGTCCTACATGCTGCGGGGGGGGGGGGGGGGATGGCTCCCGGTTTACAGGGGGAGAGGTGATAGGTCAGAGAGGAGGGTGGGGTGGATTGGGGGAAGGTCATGGACAGGTCAAGGAGTTCCCGGGAACATTCCGTCCCCGACATTCTATAACTGCCATTCCCCAGAATGTTCTATCCCTGACATTCTATAACTGCCATTCCCCAGAACGTTCTGTCCCCAACATTCTATAACTGCCATTCCCCAGAACGTTCTGTCCCCAACATTCTATAACTGACATTCCCCAGAACGTTCTGTCCCCAACATTCTATAACTGACATTCCCCGGAACGTTCTGTCCCCAACATTCTATAACTGCCATTCCCCAGAACGTTCTGTCCCCAACATTCTATAACTGACATTCCCCGGAACGTTCTGTCCCCGACATTCTATAACTGACATTCCCCGGAATGTTCTGTCCCCAACATTCTATTACTGACATTCCCCGGAAGGTTCTGTCCCTGACATTCTATAACTGCCATTCCCCGGAACGTTCTGTCCCTGACATTGTTTGTGAACGGCCGGACGTCAGTGAATTGAACAAACGATAAGATCCCGAGGGAAGAGATCCCGTTCCAGGGAGAAGGAGACACTGTTCCGAAGGCCCCTCAGGCAGTTAAAGGGGTGAATACGTTTTCCCTGCGTTTACATTTCTCCACGACACAGGATCGACCACAATTTAGACCAAAATACAGGAATTCCCAAACTCCGTTTGTCTTCAGGAAACTGGGAGAGAATCCTTCAGGACAGCAACGTTCCGTCCGTATTAGGAACTGGGAAGGAGTGACCTGTGTCTGCTCTCGAGTGATCGAGTGTGTGGGAATGTTCTAGAAACCATCTGTCCTGATGGATGTGTCTCTGTGTGTTTGGGGAGGGAGGGTTTCTTGTGGTTAATGTCACATTTTTGTCAGTAATTCCGACCTTCCCATTTGTTATTCCAGCTCCAATTATTTTAATAAATCCCTGAATACAGGGACACATTTGAAAATCTCACTGGGTCCCCGATCAAACGGGTCCCTTTGCCTCCAGGCTGATGGATAATGGGTTTGTTTTCCTTCCTCACAGTTAACGTAGTGACCATCTACGTCCTGCTTTATAAAGATTGTGGATTGTCTCCATGTGTCAGACGTTACCTGGGGGCCATGGCAGCGGCGGATCTCCTGGTCATTATCCTCGACCTGATCCTGAGACACATTCCCATTGTTTATGATGAACTGTTTTATTTCCTGATGGACTCCGTCCCCGTGTGTAATATCCACGCCGTCCTGCTTTATGCAGCCACTGACTGCTCTGTCTGGTTCACCGTCACTTTCACCTTTGATCGGTTTGTGGCCATTTGTTGCCAGAAGCTGAAAAGTAAATATTGCAGAGAGAAAACGGCGGCTGTGGTTCTGGGAGCAGTGACTGTGCTGAGCTGTTTAAAGAACATTTTCTGGTATTTTATGCTCGGGGCTCGGTATTCGCTGGTGAACCTCCCCTGGTTTTGTGAGGTAACATACGCTGTTCGATCCTCCATTGTCTGGGCCACAATCCAGTTCCTCCACCACATTCTAACCCCGTTTGTCCCATTTCTCCTGATTCTGCTGCTCAATGTTCTCACCGTCAGACACATTTTAGTGACCAGCAGAGCCCGCAGGAGACTCCGCGCTCACACCAATGGGGACGCTCAGTCTGACACTGAAATGAGAAACCGAAAAAAATCCATCATTTTACTGTTTGTGATCTCGGCCAATTTCATCCTGTTATGGTCAATGTTAATGCTGTATTTTATATGGAACCGGATGTGGTGGATTGGGTATAAGTCTGTGTATCTCCATCGCTTTGTGCAGGAATTGGGCTTCATGCTGCAGCTCCTCAGTTGCTGCACAAACACCGCGATTTATGCCGTGACCCAGACTAAGTTCAGGCAGCAGCTGAAGAATGTGCTGAAATATCCCTTCACCCAAATCCATCCATCCATCAAATTCCCTCATTAATCAATCCATCTGGGATTTTCTCATTTCAGTTCAGTGTTTCAGTGATGGAGCAGCCTGTCGCTATGGTAACAGACTGAGGGTAGCGCTTTTTTTTCCATCCTTATCCCACAGGGGGGTTACAGGGAAACATTTCAATGTTTCTCACTACTCAGGGGCCAGTGAGAAAAGGCACCATCCCACTGACTGTATCCATCACTTCCATTTGTAACCAATAAAAATGTTGATTAAATCGTGCCGAGCAGCAGAGTGACCGATGTTGTTGTGTCTTTGTGTTGGAGAAGCTGAGCTGGAGAGAGACAGACTCAGCCCCAAGTCCTGGTCCTCAGGGAAGGGGAGGGCACCGCGCCCTGAGCTCAGGAGCTGGGTTTAACTCCCTCTGACCCCCTCCCCCATTTCAACATGGCCTCCCCAATTGCTCACCCTCACTTTTCCTCCTCAATTCTCTCCATCTCTCCCTTCCTGCACAATCTCTCTTTCTCACCACCTCTCCCTTTCACTCTCTCTGGTCCCCTCTCAGACAGCCCCCAAACCTAGTGTCTCCACCTGACTCCACTATTCTTTCTGCCTCACTCTCCCCCTCTCTCTCTCTCACACCCCCAACATGAGTTTATCCACCTGCCTCAATTCTTTTCTCTCTCTCTCTCTCTCCCCCTCTCTCTCCTGCCGTCTCAATCTCCTTCTCACAATTCAGGCTCTAACCCATTTTCCCCACCTCGCCCTTCCCACATCTCTCGAACATCTCACACCCACACGCCCCCCCCCGGCCCCCACCCGCCCCCCCCCCCCCCCCCCCCCCCGCCACAAGCAGACTCACCCCCAACCTGCAGTCTCTTGGTCAGAGGGAGAGGGAAGGACCAGGGAGACAGAGTGTGTCAGAGAGAGAGAGTAAGGGCGGGACAGAAGTAAGAGAGATTCAGTTAGAGAGAAACGGAGGGTGGTGGGGAGAGAGAGACCAAGATAGGGGGATCGAGAGTGAGAGAAGATGGAGAGAGAGCGAAGGAGCAGGGAAAGACTGAGAGAGAGAGAGGGAAGGGAGAGATAAGGTGAGGGAGGGAGAGAGAGAGAAATAGGGGAGGACATAATGAGAGAGGGGTCAGAGAGAGAGGGGACAGAGAGAGAGGGTGACAGCAAGAGAGGGAGACAAAGAGAGATAGGAACAGAGAGAGAGGGGGCAGATAAAGAAGGGGGCAGAGAGAGAGCGAGAGTTAGAGGGGGGCAGAGACAGAGGGGGGCAGAGAGAGCGAGACAGAGAGAGAGGGGAACAGAGAGAGAGGGGACAGAGAGAGAGGGGGACAGGGAGAGAGAGGGACAGAGAGAAAGAGGGTGACAGAGAATGTGGGGGACAGAGAGAGAGACACACAGAGAGAGGGGGAGACAGAGAGAGAGGGAGACAAAGAGAGAGGGGAACAGAGAGAGAGGGGAACAGAGAGAGAGGGGAACAGAGAGAGTGGGTGACAGAGAGAGGGGGGCAGAGAGAGAGGGGGACAGAGAGAGAGGGGGCAGAGAGAAAGGGGGGCAGAGAGAGAGGGGGCAGAGAGAGAGAGGGGCAGAGAGAGGGGGAAGAGAGAGTGGGAGACAGAGAGAGGAGGGACAGAGAGAGGGGGGGACAGAGAGAGAGGGGGACAGAGAGAGAAGGGGACGGAGAGAGAAGGGGACAGAGAGAGGGGACAGACAGAGAGGGGGACAGAGAGAGAGGGGGCAGAGAGAGTGGGAGACAGAGAGAGAGGAGGGACAGAGAGAGGGGGGTCAGAGAGAGGGGGGGACAGAGAGAGAAGGGGACAGAGAGAGAGGGGAACAGAGAGAGAGGGGAACAGAGAGAGAGGGGATAGAGAGGGGGGGACAGAGAGTGGGGGAGATAGAGGGGGACAGAGAGAGAGGGGCAGAGAGAGATCGGGGCAGAGAGAGTGGGACAGAGTGAAGGGGTCGGGGGGGAACAGATAGGGGGGGGACAGAGAGAGGGGGGGGACAGAGAGAGGGGGGGGACAGAGAGAGGGGGGACAGAGAGAGGGGGACAGAGAGAGGGGCACAGAGAAAGGCGCACAGAGAAAGTGGGGCAGAGAGAAGGGGAGATAGAGGGGGTCAGAGAGAGGGGGACGGAAAAGGCGGAGATAGAGGGGTTAAGAGAGAGGGGGGATAGAGGGGGACAGAGAGTTGGGGACAGAGAATGGGGGTCAGAGAAAGGGGTACAGAGTGGGGGTGAGACATGGGGTCAGAGAGTGGGGGGATGGAGTGGGCGACAGAGAGAGAGGGGACACAGAAAGTGGGGGACAGAGAGAGGGGGACAGAGAGGGTGGGGAACAGAGAGAGAGGGGGACAGAAAGAGAGGGACAGAGAGAGGGGGGCAGAGAGAGGGGGGATAGAGGGGGACAGAGAGTGGGGGACAGAGAATGGAGGACAGAGAAAGGGGGTCAGAGAATGGGGATCAGAGAATGGGGGTCAGAGAATGGGGGAGAGAGAGGGGGGTCAGAGAGTGGGGGGATGGAGGGGGGACAGAGAGAGAGGGAACAGAGAAAGTGGGGGACAGAGAGGAGGGGACAGAGAGGGTGGGGGACAGAGAGAGAGGGGTACTGAAAGAGGGACAGAGAGAGGGGGCAGAGAGAGGGGGCAGAGAGAGGGGGCAGAGAGAGGCGGACAGAGTGGGGGTGAGAGAGGGCGGGACAGAGAGAGGGGGGACAGAGAGGGGGGGACAGAGAGAGAGGGGGACAGAGAGAGAGGGGCAGAGAGGGGGGCAGAGAGAGGGGGGCAGAGAGAGAGGGAGACAGAGAGGGACAGAGAGAGGGGGGGAAGAGAGGGGGGACAGAGAGAGCTGGACAGAGAGTGGGGGGACAGAGAGAGGTGGACAGAGAGAGTGGTTCAGAGAGTGGGAGGACAGAGAGAGAGGGGACAGAGAGAGGGAGACAGAGAGAGGGGGACAGAGAGAGGAGGACGGAGAGAGAATGACAGAGAGAGAAGGACAGAGAGGGGGGACAGAGAGAGAGGGGATAGAGAGAGAGGGCGTAGAGAGAGAGGGGACAGAGAGAGAGGGGGACAGAGAGAGAGAGAGGGGGGGACAGAGAGAGAGGGGGAAAGAGAGGGTTGGGGGGAAGAGAGAGGGGGGACAGTGAGGGGGGACAGAGAGAGAGGGACAGAGAGAGATGGACAGCGAGAGGGGGGGGAAAAGAGGGGGGACAGAGAGAGGGGAAAGATAGAGGCGGGTGTGAGGGAGAGGGGGGACAGGGAGAGGGCGACAGAGAGAGGGGCACAGAGAGTGGTGGAGCTAGAAGGGGACAGAGAGGGGACAGAGAGAGAGGGGCAGAGAGAGTAGGACAGAGAGAGGGGATCAGAGAGAGAAGGGGACAGAGAAAGAAGGGGACAGAAAGAGGGGAGCAGAGAGAGAGGGGGCAGAGAGAGGGGGCACAGAGATGGAGGAACAGAGAGAGGGAGAAAGAGAGAGGCGGGTGTGAGGGAGAGGGGGACAGAAAGAGGGGCAGGTAGCAGGGGTCAGTGAGTGGGGGACAGAAAGAGAGGGATCCAGAGTGGGGTGAGAGAGGGCGTCAGAGAGTGGGGAAGAGAGAGGGGTACAGAGTGGGGTGGGAGAGGGGTTCAGAGAGTGGGGGGATGGAGATAGTAGGGGACAGAGAGAGTGGGGAACAGAGAGAGTGGGGGACAGAGACAGAGGGGGACAGAAAGTGAGGGCGACAGAGGGGGGGCAGAGATGGGGAGAGGGGGGGAGAGAGTGAGGGGGCAGAGAGAGAGGGGGACAGAAAGAGGGGGACAGAGAGAGAGGCAGGTGGGAGAGAGAGAGGGGGTCAGATAGAGGCTGGTGGGAGAGAGCGTGGGACGAGAGAGGGGGCCAAAGAGGGGGGATAGAGGGAAGCGGATGGGAGATGGGGGGGGGGGGGCAGAGAGAGGGCGAGAGACAGAGGGGGGCAGAGAGTGGGGGTGAGAGAGGCGGGTGGGAGAGAGAGGGGGACAGAGAGAAGGGGACAGACAGATGGAGACAGACAGAGGGGGACAGAGAGCGGGGGACAGAGAGAGGCGGGTGGGAAAGAGAGGGGGACAGAGAGAGGGGGACAGAGAGAGCATGACAGAGAGAGAGCGTGACAGAGAGAGAGGGAGACAGAGAGACGGTGACAGAGAGGGCGTAGAGAAAGGGCGACAGAGTTAGAGGGACAGAGAAAGGGGGGTCAGAGAGGGGGGGAGAGAGAGGGGGAAAGAGAGAGGGGGACAGAGAGAGCGGGGACAGAGAAGGGGCAGAGAGAGGGAGACAGAGAGAGGGAGACAGAGAGAGGGAGGCAGAGAGAGCGGGTGAGACAGAGAGGCAGACAGAGAGAGGGGACAGCTAGTGGGGGAGATGGAGGGGATCAGAGAGAGGGGGACAGAGAGAGAGGGGACATATAGAGGCGGGGCAGAGAGGGGGGACAGAGAGAGAAGGGCAGGGACAGGGTGACAGAAAGAGAGGACAGAGAGTGCGGGAGATAGAGGTGGTCAGAGAGAGGGGGACAGAGAGAGAGGGTAAGAGAGAAAGGGGGACAGAGAGAGGGGTTCAGAGAGAGAGGGGACGGAGAGAAAGGGGGGCAGGGAGAGTGGGACAGAGTGAGAGGATAAGAGAGAGAGCGCGACAGAGAGAGGTGGGCAGAGAGGGGCCATGGGGGGGGGCAGAGAGAGGGAGAAAGAGAGAGGCAGGTGGGAGGGAGGGCAGCAGAGAGAGAGGGGCAGAGAGAGTTGGACAGAGTGAGGGGACAGACAGAGAGGGGGACAGAGAGAGAGGGGTACAGAGAGAGAGGGGGACAGAGAGAGAGGGGACAGAGAGAGGGGGGACAGAGAGAGTGGGGGACAGAGAGAGGGGGAAGTAGAGGGGGTGAGAGAGAGGGGACAGAAAGAGGGGGAGGTAGAGGGGGTCAGAGACAGGGGGACAGAGGGAGGGGCACAGAGAGTGGGGGAGTTAGGGAGGGACAGAGAGAGAGGGTACAGAGGTTGAGGGGCAGAGGGAGGGGACAGAGAGAGGGCGGAAGAGAGAGGGGGGGAAGAGGGAGAGGGGCACAGTGAGTGGGGGAGATAGAGGGAGTCAGAGAGGGGGGACAGAAAAAGTGGGAGGTAGAGGGTGTCAGAGAGAGGGGGACAGAGAGATGGTCACAGAGAGAGGGGTACAGAGAGTGGGGGAGATAGAGGGGGACAGAGAGAGAGGGGCAGAGAGAGATCGGGGCAGAGATTGTGGGACAGAGTGAGGGGGTCAGAGAGAGAGAGGGGGCCAGAGAGAGGGGTGGACAGAGAGAGGGGGGACAAAGAGAGGGGGGACAAAGAGAGGGGGGACAGAGAGGGGGGCCAGAGAGAGGGGCACAAAGAAAGGCGCACAGAGAAAGGGGGGCAGAGACAGGGGGACGGAAAAGGCGGTGGTAGAGGGGGTCAGAGAGAGAGGGGATAGAGGGGGACAGAGGGTGGGGGACAGAGAATGGGGGTCAGAGAAAGGGGTACAGAGTGGGGGTGAGAGAGGGGGTCAGAGAGTGGGGGGATGGAGGGGGGACAGAGAGAGAGGGACAGAGAAAGTGGTGGACAGAAAGAGAGGGACCGAGAGAGGGGGGCAGAGAGAGGGGGCAGAGAGAGGTGGACAGAGTGGGGGTGAGGGGGGTACAGAGAGAGGGTGGACAGAGAGGGGGGGACAGAGAGAGAGGGGCAGAGAGAGGGGGCAGAGAGAGGGGGCAGAAAGAGGCGGACAGAGTGGGGGTGAGAGAGGGGGATCAGAGAGATGGGGAACAGAGAGAGAGGGAGACAGAGAGGGACAGAGAGGGGGGAAAGAGAGGGGGGACAGAGAGAGGTGGACAGAGAGTGGGGGGACAGAGAGAGGTGGACAGAGAGAGGGGGAGGTAGAGGGGGTCACAGAGAGGGGGACAGAAAAAGTCGGAGGTAGAGGGGGCTAGAAGAGGGGTGATAGAGGGGGACAGAGAGTGGGGGACAGAGGGGGGGGGTCAGAGAAAGGGGTACAGAGTGGGGGTGAGAGAGGGGGTCAGAGAGTGGGGGGATGGAGGGGAGGGACAGAGAGAGAGGGGACCGAGAAAGTGGGGGACAGAAAGAGAGGGACAGAGAGAGGGGGGCAGAAGGAGGGGGCAGAGAGAGGCGGACAGAGTGGGGGTGAGGGAAGGACAGAGAGAGGGGGGACAGAGTGAGAGTGGGACAGAAAGAGAGGGGCAGAGAGAGGGGGCAGAGAGAGACGGACAGAATGGGTTGAGAGAGGGGGGGACAGAGAGATGGGGAACAGAGAGAGAGGGAGACAGAGAGGGACAGAGAGGAGGGGAAAGAGACGGGGGACAGAGAGAGGGAGACAGAGAGTGGGGGGACAGAGAGAGTTGGACAGAGAGAGGGGACAGATAGAGAGGGGGACAGAGAGAGGGGGACAGAGAGATGGGGACAGAGAGATGGTTACAGACTGGGGGTGAGAGAGGGGGTCAGTGAGTGGGGGGGATGGAGAAAGTGGGGCACAGAGATAGAGGGGACAGAGAGAGTGGGTGACAGAGAGGGAGGGGGCAGAGAGAGGGCGAAGAGAGAGGGGGGTACAGAGAGAGTGGGGAACAGAGAGAGGGGTCAGAGAGGGGGACAGAGAGAGAGGGGCAGAGAGGGGGGCAGAGATAGGGGGACAGAGAGAGGGGGACAGAGATAGGGCGAGATAGAGGGGGACAGAGAGAGGGGGTCAGAGAGAGGGGGACAGGGTGAGGGGGCAGAGAGAGAGGGGGACAGAAAGAGGGGGTCAGAGAGAGGCGGGTGGGAGAGAGCGTGGGACAGAGAGAGAGAGGGGGGACAGAGAGAGAGGGACAGAGAGAGAGGCGGGTGGGAGAGAGAGGGGGTCAGAGAGAGACGGGTGGGAGAGTGCGTGGGACAGAGCGAGAGGGGAACAGAGAGAGAGGGGGACAAAGAGGGCGGATAGAGGGAGACAGGTGGGAGAGAGAGGGGGACAGAGAGTGGGGGACACAGAGAGGGGCGACAGAGAGAGGGGCGACAGAGAGAGGGGGATAGAGAGAGGGGCATAGAGAGAGGGGGATAGAGAGAGGGGGATAGAGAGAGGGGGACAGAAAAAGTCGGAGGTAGAGGGGGTCAGAGAGAGGGGGATATAGAGGGTGACAGAGAGAGGACGACAGAGAGAGGGGGACAGAATGTGGGGGACAGAGACTGGAGGACAGAGAGAGGGGTATAGAGTGGGGGTGAGAGAGGGGGTCAGAGAGTGGGGGGATGGAGAGAGTTGGGGAGAGAGAGAGGTGACAGAGAGAGTGGGGGACAGAGAGAGAGGGGGACAGAGAGAGAGGGGGACAGAGAGAGAGGGGACAGAGAGACGGGGGGACAGAGAGAGGGGGACAGAGAGAGGGGGACAGAGAGAGGGCAACAGAGACGGGTGATAGAGGGAGGGGGACAGAGAGAGAGGGGGGCAAAGGGGGGGATAGAGGGAGACGGGTGGGAGAGAGAGAGGGGGACAAAGCGTGTATCCGACAGAGGGGGTCAGGGAGAGGGGGACAGAGAGAGGGGGCAGAGGGAGGGGGCAGAAGGAGGGCGACAGAGAGAGGGGGACAGAGAGAGAGGGGGACAGAGGGATGGTGACAGAGAGAGAGGCAGGTGCGAGAGAGGGGGCTCAGAGAGAGGCAGGTGGGAGGGAGAGCGGGACAGAGAGAGGGGGGTACAGAGAGAGAGGGGGTTAAAGAGAGTGGGGGACAGAGAGAGGCGGACAGAGAGAGAGGGGGATAAAGAGGGGTGATAGAGGGAGGTGGGCGGGAGAGAGGGGCGACAGAGAGAGTGGGACAGAGAGTGGGTCAGATAGAGGGGTTCAGAGAGAGGGGGACAGAGAGAGAGGGGGACAGAGAGAGGGGGGACAGAGAGAGGGGGACAGAGAGAGAGGGGGACAAAGAGGGGGGATAGAGGGAGACGGGTTGGAGACAGAGGGGGACAGAGAGTGGGTCAGTCAGAGGTGGACAGAGATAGGGGGACAGGGTGTGGGGGACAGAGAGTTGGGGACAGAAAGTGGGGGACAGAGAGAGGGGGACAGAGGTTGTGGGACGGAGAGTGTGGGACAGACAGAGAGGGGGATAAAGAGGGGGGATAGAGGGACATGGGTGGGAGAGAGGGGGGACAGAGAGTGGGTGAGATAGATGGGGTCAGAGAGAGAGGGACAGAGAGAGTGGGACAGACAGTGGGGGGGACAGAGAGTGGGGGAGGTAGAGGGGTTCAGAGACAGGAGAACAGAGAGAGGGGGACAGTGAGAGGAGGAGGGGGTTCAGAGAGGGTTGGGACAAAGAGGATGGACAGATAGAGGCGGGATAGAGAGGGGGGACAGAGAGAGGGGGAACAGATAGAGGGAGGGAAAGAGAGAGGTGGGGACTGAGAGATGGTGACAGACAGTTTGCAGAGAGAGGGCGACAGAGAGAGGGGGACAGAGATTGGGGGAGAGAGAGAGGGGCGACAGTGAAAGGGGGGGAGAGAGAAGGGGGAACAAAGAGAGGGGGAGAGAGGGAGGGGGAGAGTGGGAGGGGGACAGAGAGACGATGACAGAGATGGGGGAGAGAGAGGGGGACAGAGAGAGGAGGGACACAGAGAGGGGGTACAGAGGGGGGGGGGGCAGAGAGACAGTGACAGAGAGGGTGTGGAGAGAGTGCGACATAGAGAGGGGTCAGAGGGAGATGGGTGAGAGAGAGGGTGTGAAAGAGTGGGTCAGACAGTGGGGGGTCAGAGAGAGGGCGACAGAGAGGGGAACAGAGAGTGGGGGAGAGAGAGGGGGGAGAGAGGGAGGCGGGTGGGAGAGAGGGGGTCAGAGAGAGAGGGACAGAGAGAGATGGCACAGAGACGGGGGGACAGAGTGAGAGGACAGAGAGTGGGGGAGATAGAGGTGGTCAGAGAGAGGATGACAGAGAGAGGGGGACAGAGAGAGGGGGCAGAGCGTGGGGGACAGAGTGAGGGGGAAAGAGAGAGGGGGACAGAGAGAGAGGGGGACAGAGAGAGAGGGGGAAGAGAGAGGGCGACAGAGAGAGGGTGACAGAGAGAGGGTGACAGAGAGAGAGGGGGAACAGAGAGAGGGGGACAGAAAGAGGGGGAGGTAGAGGGGTTCAGAGAGAGGGGGACAGAGAGAGGGGGTCAGATAGAGGGGGAGATAGAGGGGATCAGAGAGAGGGGGACAGAGGGAGGGGGGCAGAGAGAGGGGGAAAGAGAGAGTGGGGAAAAAGAGAGAGGGGGAGATAGAGGCGGTCAGAGGGGGGGCAGTGAGAGGGGGGACAGAGAGTGGGGAAAGAGAGGGGGTGGGACAGAGAGAGAGAGGGGGGCAGAGAGAGATAGGGCAGACAGAGGGAGACAGAGTGAGGGGGGCAGAGTAAGAGGGGCAGAGAGAGAGGGGGCAGAGAGAGAGTGAAAAGAGAGTGGGGGACAGAGAGAGGGGTACAGAGTGGGGGAAAGAGAGGGAGTCAGAGACAGGAGGACAGAGAGAGTGGGACAGAGAGAGAGGGGGACAGAGAGAGAGGGGGACAGAGAGAGAGGCGGACAGAGAGGGAGGACAGAGAGAGGAGCACAGAGTGTGGGGGAGATAGCGGGGCTCAGAGAGAGGAGGACATAGAGGGAGACAGAGAGAGGGGGACAGAGAGGGGGACAGAGAGTGGGGGACAGAGAGTGGGGGACAGAGAGAGGGGACAGAGAGAGGGGTAAAGAGTGGGGGAGAGAGGGGGTCAGAGAGAGAGGGACAGAGAGTGGGGGGATTGAGAGAGTGGGGGACAGAGAGAGAGGGGGTCAAAGAGAGAGGGGCAGAGAGAGATGCAGCAGAGAGAGGGGGCAGAGAGCGGGGGAGAGATAGAGGGCGACAGAGAGGGCAACAGGGAGAGGGCGACAGCGAGAGGGGGAACAGAGAGAGGCGGACTGAGAGCGAGGCGGGGACAGAGAGAGGGGGACAGAGAGAGGGGAAGACAGAGGGGGTCAAAGGGAGGGGGATAGAGAGAGGGGCACAGAGTTGGGGAGATAGAGGGGGACAGAGAGAGGGGGTGGACAGAGCGTTGGGGGGACTGAGAGTGGGGGGGCAGTGGGGTAGAGAGAGGGGGGCAGAGAGGGAGGGACAGAGAGAGGGGGGACAGAGAGAGGTGGGGACAGAGGGGGGGACAGAGAGAGGGCGACAAAGAGAGTGTCACAGAGAGTGGGGGAGATAGAGGGGGTCAGAGAGAGGGGGACAGAGAGAGGGTGATATAGAGGGGGACAACGAGAGAAGGTGTCAGAGACAGAGGGGGACAGTGAGAGAGGGGGGCAGAGAAATGGCGACAGAGAGAGGGTGACAGAGAGAGTGGGGGACAGAGAGAGAGGGGGCAGAGAGAGGGCGACAGAGAGAGGGGACAGAGAGAAAGGGGGACAGAGAGAGAGGGGGACAGAGAGGGAGGGGCAGAGAGAGATGGGGCAGACAGAAGGGGGCAGAGAGAGAGGGGGACAGAGAGGGAGGGGCAGAGAGAGATGGGGCAGACAGAAGGGGACAGAGTGAGATGGGCAGAGAGAGAGGGTCAGAGAGGGGAACTAAGAGACGGGGATATAGAGGGGGACAGAGAGAGGGGACAGAGAGTGAGGGAACAGAGAGAGGAGTACAGAGTGGGGGAGAGAGAGGGAATCAGAGAGATGGGGGCAGAGAGAGGGCGACAGAGAGGGGGGGACAGAGAGAGAGGGGGACAGAGAGAGAGGGGGACAGAGCGAGGGGGGGAAGAGAGAGGGGGGAAGAGAGAGGCGGGTGGAAGGGAGAGGAGGGCAGAGAGAGGGCGACAGAGAGAGGAGCACAGAGGGGGGGAGATAGCGGGGCACAGAGAGAGGGGGACAGAGAAAGGGGAGATAGAGGTTGACAAAGGGAGGGGGACAGAGAGAGGGGCACAGAGAGAGGGGTAGATAGAGGGGTTCAGAGCGAAGGGTACAGAGATAGTGGTACAGCGAGCGGGGGAGATAGAGGGGGACAGTGAGTGGAGCAAAAAGAGGGGGTGGTAGAGGGGATAAGAGAGAGGGGAAGATAGAGGGGGACAGAGAGAGAGGGGGAGACAGAGGGGGGGGAACAGAGAGAGAGACGGGGTACAGAGAGAGGGGGACAGAGAGAGGCCGACAGAGAGAGGGGCACAGAGAGTGGAGGAGATAGATGGGGTCAGAGAGAGGGGGACAGAGAGAGGGGGATAAAGAGGGGGACAGCAAGAGAGGGGGTCAGAGACAGAGGGGACAGTGAGATAGGGGGGGCTGAGAAATGGCGACAGAGAGAGGGTGACAGAGAGAGAGGGGACAGAGAGAGAGGGGACAGAGAGAGAGAGGTGGGCAGAGAGAGAGGGGGCAGACAGAGAGGGGGTCAGGGGGGGAACAGAGGGGGGGACAGAGAGGTGGGGGGGACAGAGAGAGCGGGGCAGAGATAGAGGGGGAACAGAGAGAGAGGGGCACAGAGAGAGAGGGGGACAGAGAGAGAGGGGATAGAGAGAGGGGGGACAGAGAGAGGGGGGACAGAGAGAGGGGGAACAGAGAGAGAGGGGAACAGGGAGGGGGACAAAGAGATGGGGGAAAGAGAGAGGGGGAAGAGAGAGAGGCGGGTGGAAGGGAGAGGCGGGCAGAGAGAGGGCGACAGAGAGAGGAGCACAGAGAGTGGGGGGAGATAGCGGGGCTCAGAGACAGGGTGACAGAGAGAGAATGTGATGCAGAGTGGGGGACAGAGAGATGGGTACAGAGTGGAGGAGAGAGAGGGGGGTCAGAGAGAGGGGGTCAGAGAGGGGGAACAGAGAGTGGGGCGATGGAGTTAGTGGGGGAGAGAGAGAGAGGGTGGGTTAGAGAGAGGGGCAGAGAGTGACGGAGCAGAGACAGGGCGACAGAGGGGGTGGCAGAGAGCGGCGGAGAGAAAGAGGGGACAGAGAGAGGGGGACAGAGAGGGTGGGACAGAGAGAGGAGAACAGGGAGAGTGGGGACAGAGAGAGGCGGGGACAGAGAAAGGGGGACAGAGAGAGAGAGAGAGAGAGAGAGAGAGAGGCGGGTGGGAGAGAGCAGGGTTCCAAGTGAGGCTGGTGGGAGAGAGGGGGACAGAGAGAGGGGGGGACAGAGAGAGCCGGACTGACACACACACACACAGAAGACACAGAGACACACTCAGAGACAGACACACACACACAAACACACACACAGAGACAGACGCACACCGACACGCGCACACACAGAGACAGATACACACACAGAGACAGACACACACTGACACACACACACACACACAGACACACACCGACACACACACACTCTCTCTCTCTTTCTGTCTCTCCCTGCCCTGCTCTACATCCACCCATTTCTAACTTGATTTTGAGTCTTTTATTACGTTTCCCTTTCTCAAACATATTGGCAGACACATACACACACACACACACACACACACACACACATACACACACACACCGACACGCACACAGACACAGACACACACCGACACGCGCACACGCGCACACACACACACACACACACACACCGACACGCGCGCACACAGAGACAGACACAGACACACACACAGAGACAGACATACACCGACACACACACACAGAGACACAGACACACAACGACACACACACACACAGAGACACAGACACACAACGACACGCACACACAGACACACACACACACAGACAGACAGACAGACACACACACACACACACACACATACAGGCACCGACACACACAGACACACCCCGACACAGAACATGTGCACTGTGCACAGATTTAGTCTGGGGGTTGGGGGGGAGAGAGTCAGTGAGGGTCTGAGCTCAAGTATCATCACAGAACTGTCTCTGTGTGTGTGAGAGAGTGAGACCAAGCCTCTGTGTGGGTGGGTGTGTGGGTGTGTGTTAGTGTGACAGAGAGAGTGAGACCAACCGTGTGTGTGTGTGTGTGTGTGTGTGTGTGAGAGAGAGAGTGAGACCAAGCCTCTGTGTGCGTGGGTGTGTGGGTGTGTGGGCGTGTGTGAGTGTGAGAGAGAGAGTGAGACCAACCGTGTGTGTGTGTGTGTGTGTGTGTGTGAGAGAGAGAGAGAGAGAGAGAGAGAGAGAGTGAGACCAAGCCTCTGTGTGTGTGTGTGTTTGTGTGAGAGTGAGACTCTGTGTGTGTGAGAGAGAGTGAGACCAAGCCTCTGTGTGTGTGTGTGTGTGTGTGTGTGTGTGAAAGAGAGAGAGTGAGACCAAGCCTCTGTGTGTGTGTGTGGGGGGGTTGTGGGTGTGTGTGTGTGTGTGAGAGAGAGAGTGAGACCAAGCCTCTGTGTGTGTGTGTGGGGGGGGGGGTGTGTGAGAGAGAGAGAGAGTGAGACCAAGCCTCTGTGTGTGTGTGTGTGTGTGTGTGTGTGTGTGTGTGTGTGTGGGTGTGTGTGTGAGAGAGAGAGAGTGAGACCAAGCCTCTGTGTGTGTGTTGGTGTGTGTGTGTGTGAGAGAGAGAGAGTGAGACCAAGCCTCTGTGTGTGGGTCTGTGAGAGAGTGAGACCAAGCCTCTGTGTGTGGGTGTGTGTGTGAGAGAGAGAGTGAGACCAAGCCTCTGTGTGTGTGGGTGTGAGAGAGAGTGAGACTGTGTGTGTGAGAGAGAATGAGACCAAGCCTCTGTGTGTGTGTGTGTGAGAGAGTGAGACTGTGTGTGTGAGAGAGAGTGAGACCAAGCCTCTGTGTGGGTGGGTGTGTTTGTGAGAGAGAGTGAGACCAAGCCTCTGTGTGGGTGGGTGTGTGTGTGAGAGAGAGTGAGACCAAGCCTCTGTGTGGGTGGGTGTGTGTGTGAGAGAGAGAGAGAGTCCAAGCCTCTGTGTGTGTGTGTGTGAGAGAGAGAGTGAGACCAAGCCTCTGTGTGGATGTGTGAGAGAGTGAGACTGTGTGTGTGTTTCCATCGGAGTGCCCAGTTTCCGTGTCAGTGCTGTCCCTCCATAATGTAACTGTGTATAAACCACGTGTTTATGTCCTTGTCCCAGTAATGATCCACTAAACTATACACTGTCCCTCACTCTCATTTACTCACACTCTCACACGTGTACACACACCCCCTCACACACCACATTCAGTCCCTCGCACACATGCCCTTTCACACACTTGCAGACATCCACACCGACATGCACGCACACACACACGCGCAGTCACTCACAAATTCACACTCAAACATTTTCACACGCACCATCACAATCTCTCTCTCACACTCACACACAAACAGACACTCTCTCTCTGTCTCTCTGACATACACACACTTTCACTCACTCATTCTCTCTCTCTACACTCTCTCTCACACACTCACTTCCACACACACTCTTACACACACACTCTCATATACACTTTCTGACACACGTACCCTACACACACATTCACCATCTCATACATGCTCACTTTCACACACTCACTCTCTCTCTCTCTCTCTCTCCAAAACTCTGTCTCTCACACACACACTTGCAAAGTCGCTCACACATGCCCTCTCTCTCACGTGCACACTCACTCTCGTTCACTTGTACACACACTCTCTCTCACATGCACACACACTCGCATGCACTCACTCTTTCACATCCATTCACACACTTCCTCTCTCTCACTTTCACCTTTTCTTTCTCACACTCACATACACTCTCATGCATGAGCACATCATATCTCACACACGCTCACTCTCTTTCTCACTGACATGGGCACATTTTCTCTCATGCGCGCACTTGCACACAGGCATTCTCTCTCTCACACACACACACATTCTTTCTCTCGCACACGCATTCTTTCTCACACATGCATTCTCTCTCTCACACACACATTTTCTCTCTCGCACATGCATTCTCTCTCTCACACACGCACGCATTCTCTCTCACACACACATTTTCTCTCTCACACACACTCATTCTCTCTCTCACACACACACATTCTTTCTCTCGCACACGCATTCTTTCTCACACATGCACTCTCTCTCACACACACATTTTCTCTCTCACACATGCATTCTCTCTCTCACACACACATTTTCTCTCTCGCACATGCATTCTCTCTCTCACACATGCACGCATTCTCTCTCACACACACATTTTCTCTCTCACACACACTCATTCTCTCTCTCACACACTCATTCTCTCTCTCACGCGTGCATTCTCTCTCTCTCTCACAGACGCATTCTCTCTCACACTCATTCTCTCTCTCACACACGCATTCTCGCTCTCTCTCGCACATGCATTCTTTCTCACACACGCATTCTCTCTCTTGCAAACTCGTTCTCTCTCACACATGCATTCTCTCTCTCACACATTTTCTCTCTCACACGCATGCATTCTCTCTCTCACACACACGCATTCTCTCTCACACACACATTCTCTCTCTCTCACACACGCATTCTCTCTCTCACACACACGCATTGTCTCTCACACACACATTCTCTCTCTCTCACACACGCATTCTCTCACTCTCACACACGCATTCTCTCTCTCACACACACGCATTGTCTCTCACACACACATTCTCTCTCTCTCACACACGCATTCTCTCACTCTCACACACGCATTCTCTCTCTCACACACACGCATTCACTCTCTCTCTCACACACATTTTCTCTCTCGCACACACGCATTCTCTCTCTCACACACATTTTCTCTCTCACACACACGCATTTTCTCTCTCGCACACATGCATTCTCTCACACACATGCATTCTCTCTCACACATTCTCTCTCTCGCACACACGCATTCTCTCTCACACACACATTTTCTCTCTCACACACATTTTCTCTCTCACACACGCATTCTCTCACACACGCATTCTCACTCACACACATTCTCTCTCTCGCACACACGCATTCTCTCTCTCTGTGTCCCCCACTCTCTCTCTCCCCCACTCTCTCTGTGTCCCTCTCTCTCTCTGTGTCCCTCTCTCTCTCTCTCTCTGTGAGTCCCTCTCTTTCTCTGTGTCTCTCTCTCTCTCTCTCTCTCTCTCTCTCTGTCCCTCTCTCTGTATCCCTCACTCTCTATTTCTCTGTCTGTCCCTCGGTCTCTCTGTCACACTCTCTCCCTGTGTCCCACTCTCTCTACCTGTGTCCCATTCTCTCTCCCTGTGTCCCTCACTCTCTCTCTGTGTCCCTCTCTATCTTTCTCTCTCTGTCACTCTCTCTGTGTTCCTCTCTCTTATCCCTCTCTTTCTCTCAATCTCTCTCTGTTCCTGTCCCTCTCTCTCTGTCTCTGTCCCACTCTCACTGTCCCACTCTCACTGTGGCACTCTCACTGTCCCTCTCTCACTGTCCCACTCTCACTGTCCGTCTCTCATTGTCTCTCTCTCTCTGTGTACCTCACTCTATCTCTGTCCCTCACTCTATCTCTGTCCCTCTCTCTCTGCGTCCCTCACTCTATCTCTGTCCCTCACTCTATCTCTGTCCCTCTCTCTCTGCGTCCCTCACTCTATGTCTGTCCCTCTCTCTCTGCGTCCCTCACTATCTCTGTCCCTCTCTCTCTGCGTCCCTCTCTCTCTCCCCCACTCTCTCTCTCCCTGTCCCTCTCTCTCTCCCTGTCCCTCACTCACTCTCCCTCTTTCTCACTCTCTCCCTGTCCATCTCTCTCTCTCGCTGTCCCTCTCTTGCTCTCCCTGTCTCTCTCTCTCTCCCTGTCCCTCTCTCTCTCTCACTGTCTCTCTCTCTCTCTCTCTCCCTATCTCACTCTCTCTCTCTCCCTGTCCCTCTCTATCCCTGTCCCTCTCTCTAACCCTGTCCCTCTCTCTCTCTCTCTGAGTCTCTCTCTCTCTCTCTCAGATAGCCCGGAGTGAGTTACAGCCTGGAAGCTAATCGCGGAGTTCAGAGTGGTTTATATCCAGAATAACAGATCGCCTGGAGTGAGTTGCAGTCTGGAATCTAATCGCAGAGTTCAGAGTGGTTTATATACAGAATAACAGATCGCCCAGAGTGAGTTACAGCCTGGAATCTAATCGCGGAGTTCAGAGTGGTTTATATACAGAATAACAGATCGCCCGGAGTGAGTTACAGATTGCATTCAAATCGAGGGGTTCTGGGTGGTTTAAATACAGAATAACAGGTAGCCCGGGGAGAGTTACAGCCTGGAATCTAATTGAGGGGTTCAGGGTGGTTTATATACAGAATAACAGATAGCCCAGGGTTAGTTACAGCCTGGAATCTAATTGAGAGGTTCAGATTGGTTTGTATTCAGAAGAACAGATAGCCCAGGGTGAGTTACAGCCTGGAATCTAATTGAGGGGTTCAGAGTGGTTTATATACAGAATAACAGATAGCCCAGGCTGAGTTACAGCCTGGAACCGAATTGAGGGGTTTAGAGTGGTTTATATACAGAATAACAGATAGCCCGGGGTGAGTTACAGCCTGGAATCTAATCAAGGGGTTCAGGCTGGTTTATGTGACAGAATAATAGATAACCAGAAGTCAGTTAAAGCCTGGAATGTAATCGAGGGGTTCGGGGTGGTTTATATACAGAAAACAGAAACCCTGGTGTGAGTTAAGGCATGGAATCTAATTGAGGGGTTCAGGCTTATTTATATACATAATATATATTCAGAATATATATTTCATATTCAGAATAACAGATGGCTCGGAGTGAGTTACAGCCTGGAATCGAATCGCGGGCTTCAGGGTGGTTTATATACAGAATAACAGATAGCCCAGGGTGAGTTACAGCCTGGAATCTAATCGCAGGGTTCAGGGTAGTTTATATACAGAATAACAGACAGCCTGGAGTGAGTTACAGCTTGGAATCTAATTGAGGGGTTCAGAGTGGTTTACATACAGAATAACAGATAGCCCAGGGTGAGTTACAGCCTGGAATCTAATCAAGGTGTTCAGGGTAGTTTTTATACAGAATAACAGATAGCCTGGAGTGAGTTACAGCTTGTAATCGAATCGATGTGTTCAGGGTGGGTTCCATACAGAATAACAGATAGCCTGGAGTGAGTTACAGCTTGGAATTGAATTGAGGTGTTCAGGTTGGGTTATATACAGAATAACAGCTAGCCCAGGGTGAGTTACAGCCTGGAATCTAATCGTAGGGTTCAGGGTAGTATATATACAGAATAACAGATATCCTGGAGTGAGTTACAGCTTGGAATTGATTTGAGGTGTTCAGGTTGGGTTGCATACAAAATAACAGATAGACTGCAATGAGTTGCAGCTTGGAATCGAATCGAGGTGTTCAGGGTGGGTTATATACAGAATAACAGATAGACTGGAGTGGGTTGCAGCTTGGAATCAAATCGAGGTGTTTAGGGTGGGTTATATACAGAATAACAGATAGACTGGAGTGAGTTTCAAATTGCATTCAAATTGAGGGTATTGGGCGATTTATCGACAGAGCAACGGGATACGAGAGGAGAGAAAGCAGAGGAGAAATTACCCACCATGGACCAACTCAACAATGAGCTGAGCCAGACAGGATTCAACTGCTTTATGTGGAGGTTTCCATGTGTTCTGAAAGATGGGAGAGAAACAGGCAGATACCCACAGTTTCTATGATGTTGCAGTCAAATATCTGAAAGACAGGGAATCCCTAAGCAGAGACGCAGAGTTAAACTCAGTTTAAACTCTCTCCATCACACACACACACACCCACACATAGAAACTGTATATAATGTGGAGAAATGTCCATGTGCAGCACAGATTTCCAAACTAACTCAGTGACAGACGAAAACCCCGGTCTCTGCCCAGTCCCCACTTCCAGACCCAGGGAGGTTTTGTCCCTGACCCAGGGCATGTTTCTGACTGGATACTATTACATTGCAACATGAAGGTACTGAGTGTAACAGTTTGCTACATCCTATCATGTCATCTATTTTGCTGTCAGTGTTTTGTGAATTATATTGAAAACATTGGCATGTTCAAGAGATTATTCTGGAAGGTGATTTGCAGTAAGAATAGAAAAAGCTGAATGTTTCTGTGTAAAATGATGAGAAATTCTGAAGCAGTATTGTTCAAATGAAACAGATGATCATGTACGTAAACATCAGTAAGTTAACATGATGGTAGTGCCAGCAGATTGGAGGACCAGTGATACATTGATTATTATTGAGATTAGATTGTGTTGGGAACATGAACTTAACATGACAGGAAGTGGAATCAAATCAATGGGTTCAGGGTGGTTAATATACAGAATACCAGATAGCCCAGAGTGAGTTACAGCCTGGAATCTCATTGAGGGGTTCAGGGTGGTTTATATACAGAATAACAGATAGCCTGGAGTGAGTTACAGTCTGGATTCAAATCGAGGTGTTCAGGGTGGGCTATATACAAAATAACAGATAGCCCCAGAATGAGTTACAGCCTGGAATCTAATAGCAGAGTTCAGAGTGGTTTATATACAGAATAACAGATAGCCTGGAGTGAGTTACAGCCTGGAATCTAATCGAGGGGTTCTGGGTGGTTTACACACAGAATAACGGGTATCATGTAGTGAGTCACAAAATTCGCGGAGTCATACACTCCTAGGGATGTACAGTATGGAAACAGACCCTTTGGTCCAACCCGTCTATGCCGACCAGATATCCTAACGTACTCTAGTCTCTTTTTCAAGCACTTGGCCCATCTCCCTCCAAAACTTTCCCATTCACATACCCATCGAGCTGAATTTTAAATGTTGCAATTGTACTACCCTCCACCACTTCCTCTGACAGTTCATTCCATTCATGGACCACCCTCTGAGTGAACAAGTTGCCCCTTAGGTCTCTTCCATATCTTTCCCCTCTCACACTAAACCTCTGCCCTCTAGTTCTGGACTCCCCTAAAGCAAGGAAAAGACTTTGTCAATTTCTCCTATCCATGCCCGTCTTGATTTTATAAACCTCGTTAGAGTCACCCCTCAGCCTCTGATGCTCCAGGGAAAACAGCCTCAGCTTATTCAGCCTCTCCCCGTGGCTCAAATCCTTTGGTTTATGTTACAGAATAACAGATATCCCGGAGTGAGTTACAGCCTGGAATCTAATTGAGGGGTTCAGAGCGGTTTATATACAGAATAACAGATATCCCGGAGTGAGTTACAGCCTGGAATCAAATTGACGGGTTCAGGGTGGTTTACATACGGAAAAACAAATATCCCGAAGTGGGTTACAGCCGGGAATCTAATTGAAGGGTTCAGGGTGGATAACATACAGAATAACAGATATCCCGGAGTGGGTTTCACCCTGGAATCTAATTGAGGGGTTCAGAGTGGTTTATATACAGAATAACAGATAGCCCAGAGTGTGTAACTGCCTGGAATCTAATTGAGGGGTTCAGTGTGGTTTATATACAGAATAACAGATTCCCCGGAGTGAGTTACAGCCTGGAATCTAATTGAGGGGTTCAGAGTGGTTTATATACAGAATAACAGATAACCCAGAGTGAGTTACAGCCTGTAATCTAATTGAGGGGTTCTGAATCGTTAATATACAGAATAACTGATAGCCCACAGTGAGTAACTGCCTGGAATCTATTGAGGAGTTCAGAGTGGTTTATGCACAGAATAACAGATAGCCCACAGTGAGTAACTGCCTGGAATCTATTGAGGAGTTCAGAGTGGTTTATATACAGAATAACAGATAGCCCAGTGTGAGTTACAGCCTGGAATCTAATTGAGGGTTTCAGAGTGGATTATATACAGAATAACAGATAGTCCAGATGAGTTACAGCCTGGAATCTAACCAAGGGGTTCAGTGTGGTTTATGGACAGAATAAAAAGATAGCCCGGAGTGGTTTACAGCCTTGAATCTAGTCAATGGGTTCCCAATTTGAACCCACAGAAGGTCAGTGTGGGATTGGAGAAACCCTTCAATTTGGGATAACGCCTCTCCAGGCATTATTCTGAGCCAATGCTCCAAATCTACAATTCAGTGGCTGAGCTCTTTCAGGTTTTGTATATTATGTTTCTCTCATATATTAGGAGCTTGGAAAGTAAGGCAGACCTTACTGGAATGTCACATTGTCTCTCCGCATTCACTGTAAAAAGGTTCTGGGATTTACATTTTAACCACCTTCAAAGAGCTGTCTCCATTTTTTATTTCTGCTGGCATCAATGAATGGAAATGGCTTTTGACACATTGCCCCCTCTCCCTTGCTGAAGGTATTCCTGACACAAATCAGTCAGGCAGACATTTTAGATTTGTCCACAGCCACCATTTTATATCAGCAAAATGATCACATTGAGTTTATAAATAAGGAAAAGCAAGAGAGACTGGCAACATCAATACAGTTTGAAAATATATATAACATTGAACATGCACACAGAATCACAGACACACAGAATCACACACACAGGGATACAGACACCTTCCAGAAGCTGTCTCCATTTCCTATCTTGCAACAGAATTCATGTTATGATGATGCATTCATGCAGGACAGTAAACAGCTTTTGAGACTTTCCCCATTGTGACAGAAATTCAGCCCCAATCTGAAACTTGGAGATATGTAACAGGTCAGAAATGAACCAGCAGATTTCTGTGTTCCTGCCCCCAATGTAACATTTGACCATTTAGTTTATCTTGTCTTCGGTCTAACATCCAACAAGGATCACTACACAGATCCAATAACAGATCCCCAGGAGTGATTTCCAGACTGGAATCTAATTGAGGGGTTTCGGGTTTACATACAGCATATGAGGTACCCAGGAGTGAGGGACAGACTGGAATCTAATCGAGGGATTCGGGGTGGTTTATATACAGAATAACAGAAAGGCCGGAAAGAGTTACAGCCTGGAATCTAATTGCTGATTTCGGGGTGGATTATGTACAAAATAACAGGTAACCCGGAGTGATTTATATCCTGGAATCTAATTGAGCGGTTCAGGGTGGTTTATATACAGAATAACAGGTATCCCAGAGTGAATTACAGCCTGGAATCTAATTGAGGGGTTTATGGTTTATTATATACAGAATAACAGGTAGCCCGGGGTGAGTTACAGCCTGGAACCTAATTGAGGGGTTCAGGGTGGTTTATATACAGAATATCAGACAGCCCAGAGTGAGTTACAGCCTGGAATCTAATTGAGGGGTTCAGAGTGGTTTATATACAGAATAACAGATATCCCGGAGTGAGTTAAAGCCTGGAATGTAATCGAGGGGTTCAGAGTCGTTAATATACAAAACACAGATACCCTGGAGTGAGTTAAGGCATGGAATCTAATTGAGGGGTTCAGGCTTTTTTATATACAGATTAACAGATAGCCCTGACTGAGCTAATGCCCGGAACCTAATCGAGGAGTTCAGAGTGATTTATATACAGAATAACAGATGCCACACAATGAGATACAGACAGGAATCCAATCGAGGGGTTCAGGGTGGGTTACATACAGAATAACAGATAGTCTGGAGTGAGTTACAGCCTGGATTCAAATCGAGGTGTTCAGGGTGGGTTATATACAAAATATCAGATAGCCCAGCGTGAGTTACAGCCAGGAATCTAATCGCGGGGTTCAGGGGGTTAAAATACAAAATAACAGATAGCCTGGAGTGAGATACAGATTTGAATCAAATCGAGGCGTTCAGGGTGGGTTACATACAGAATAACAGATAGCCCAGCGTGAGTTACAGCCAGGAATCTAATCGCGGGGTTCAGGGGGTTAAAATACAGAATAACAGATAGCCTGGAGTGAGTTACAGATTGGAATCAAATCGAGGTGTTCATGTTGGGTTACATACAGAATAACAGATAACAAGTAGTGAGTCACAAAATTCGCGGAGTCATACAGTCTTAGAGATGTACAGTATGGAAACAGACCCTTTGGTCCAACCCGTCTATGCCGACCAGATATCCTAACCTACTCTAGTATCTTTTTCAAGCACTTGGCCCATCTCCCTCCAAAACGTTCCCATTCACATACCCATCGAGCTGAATTTTAAATGTTGCAATTGTACTACCCTCCACCACTTCCTCTGACAGTTCATTACATTCATGTACCACCCTCTGAGTGAACAAGTTGCCCCATCGGTCTCTTCCATATCTTTCCCCTCTCACACTAAACCTCTGCCCTCTAGTTCTGAGCTCCCCTACAGCGAGGAAAAGACTTTGTCTATTTTTCCTATCCATGCCGGTCATGATTTTATAAACCTCGATAAAGTCACCCCTCAGCCTCTGATGCTCCAAGGAAAACAGCCTCAGCCTATTCAGCCTCTCCCCGTGGCTCAAATCCTCTGGTTTATGTCACAGAATAACAGATATCCCGGAGTGAGTTCCAGCCTGGAATCGAATTGAGGGGTTCAGAGTGCTTTATATACAGAATAACAGATATCCCGGAGTGAGTTACAGCCTGGAATCTAATTGAGGGGTTCAGAGTGGTTCATATACAGAATAACAGATAACCTGGAGTGAGTTACAGTCTGGATCCAATTGAGGCCTTCAGAGTGGTTAATATACAGAATAACAGATAGTCCAGAGCGAGTTACAGCCTGCAATCTCATTGAGGGGTTCAGAGTGGTTTATATACAGAATAACACATAGCCCAGACTGAGCTACGGCCTGGAATCTAATAGAGGGGTTTAGAGTGGTTTATATACAGAATAACAGATAGCCCAGGGTGAGTTCCAGCCTGAAATCTAATTGAGGGGTTCAGAGTGGTTAATATACAAAATACCAGAAATCCCAGGGTGAGTTACAGCCTGGAATCTAATTGAGGGGTTCAGAGTGGTTTATATACAGAATAACAGATATCCCGGAGTGAGTTACAGTCTGGAATCTAATTGAGGGGTCCAGGGTGGTTTATACACAGAATAACAAATATCCCGAAGTGGGGTACAGTCTGGAATCTAATTGAGGGGTTCAGAGTGGTTTATATACAGAATAACAGATCGTCCAGAGTGAGTTACAGCCTGGAATCTAATTGAGGGGTTCAGGCTGGTTTATGTTACAGAATAACCGATATCCTGGAGTCAGTTAAAGCCTGGAAAGTAATCGAGCGGTTCGGGGTGTGTTATGTACAGAAAACAGATACCCTGGAGTGAGTTGAGGCACACTACCACACAAGCTCAGGAATTGGAATCAAATCCAGAGCTCTGGCTCAGAGACAGGGATAGTACCCAATACAACTACCATACTCAGAATTTGGGTCATATTTTAGTGCCCATTTTCAGTTCGGTGTGGATGATTATAATCAGGTTGCCATTACTGAATTACAAAAAATCACTTTGTATTATTAAACAAATGCAAGATATTTGTCTCAACTGTAGGATATTGAGTCCATATGCTATGCTATCGAAATTAACTATGACCATCTTTAATTGCTATTATCTGAAGTCTGCAATATTAAGGAAAGAAATCCTGCAGCCACACTCTGCCCAATGAAGGGTCTCAAATAGATATTTATTACTGAACACCAGAGACGAAGGAAGAGCTTAATTTCTGGTCCCAAAACACCGATCACTCTTACCCACCTCTAACGTGCGACTGCCCTCTTCCTAAAACCATGAAGTGACACCAGGCCGCTGATTACTGTCCAGCCTCTCCTCCCCACTGACTGTGTCTGCAATCTGTCCCTCCTCCCCCTAACCACACAAGGCAAACCAAGCTCAGGGTCTTTGTGAAACTCAAGGCCGGAGTGTGCAGGCCGTCTGGAGAGGGATGGGCATTTTAAAATTGAAGGGGGGGGGGTGGCAGTAATATCACACACTGGGCTGAGGGGTGGCTGATGGAGTTTAGTTTGGATTAATGCGATGCATTGGATTTGGTAAATCAAACAACAGCAGGACCTATACAATTAAAAGCAGGGCCTTTGGCAATGTTGTAGAACAGAAACCTAGGCCGTCAGATTTAATTCTTTAAAATTTGCACCTCATATAGATAGCGTGGTTAAGAAGGTGTTTAGCACACTTGTCTTCATTGGTCAGACCCTTTGAGTATCGGAATTGGGACGTCATGTTGAGGTTGTACAGGGTATTGGTGAGACCTCTTCTGGAATACTGTGTCCAGTCTGGTCATCCTGCCCGCTCACTCCATAGGCACACCACCCTCTGGGTGAAAAAGCTGCCCCTTAGGTCACTTTTAAATGTTTCCCCTCTCACCTTAAGCTGATGTCCGCTAGTTTTGGTCTCCCCGTACCCTAAGAAAATACCTTGACTATTCACTTTGATATTACTGACGTTGATATTATTAAGCTGGAGAGGATTCAGAAGAGATTAACCTGGATGTTGCTGGGAAAGGAGGGATTGAGCTATAAGGAGAGGCTGGATCGGCTGGGACTTTTTTCACTGAAGAATATGAGATTAAGCAGTAACTTGACAGAGGTTTTTAAAATAATGGGGGGTACAGAGAAGCTGAAGGGAGGGCTGATGTCTTTTCCCTAGAGTTGGGGATTCAAAACTGAGGGATATTTTAAGTTGTGAGGAAAAATGATTCACAAATGTCACGAGAGGTAATTATTTTAGACCAAATCTGGCTTGTGTGTGGAATGAACTTCCAGAGGAAGTGGTGAAAGCAAGGACAGTTACAACATTTTAAGGACATTTAGATCAGTCCATGGATAAGACATCAGTTTGGATGGTGCCGTGAGTAGCTGTCCTCTCCCTCCCCTTCTCTGAATGAATCCCTGTTGGTTTTCACCCTCTGCCAATGCCTGTGCAGTGGCGTGTGGAGGCCAGCAGAGGGTGGCATTGTATCACTTTAAGCACCACAGAGACTGCCAGACCTGCCCCACACTGAGACACACAGATACACACAGCAATTGTTAGGACACAACATTGAGCTCATCTGGTAATATAAACTAAACATAAAGAAATGCTCAATTGGCCTTGTAAATTGTTAAACTATGAGTGACAGAGGACTCCCAAATTCCGCTGTTTAAATAAAAACATCAATTTATTTTTTTAACTCTGAAACTGAATATTTTACATCAACTATTCACAACTCTACCCCTTTCCTGAACTGCTTATTATCCTACTCCAACCCTACAGTAATGTACTGTTTCAAAAAGACACTTATTAAAATTACACAAACGTAATTTCAAACCCACACAGCAGCTGTTGTTTCATCTGACCTCACACCAAGATCCTTTTTTCCCAAATTTCCTGGGAAGACTGGCTCATGTTATAGGATGCTATCGAAGTGTCTACATTTCAGCATTCTGCAACCTGGGAACACATCCTTCCATGACACTGTCTCTCAGTTTCCCCCTCTCTGTCTATTTCCTAAACCCCTCCCATGTCATGATATTTAAACTGATTCCCCCGCCATCTCTCTCTGGAAGTGACGTTCACACCCACAGCACCCCCTTGTCATGGCAAAAATGGAGATATGGAGCTGTAAATGGATGGGAGCTGCACAGCCTGTCACTTCCAGCCCGGGCTGCTAGTTTCCCCACACAGGGCAGGGATCGAACACAGTGTTACTGAGCAATGCACTGGGGTGGTGTACAGAGCTCTACATGCTGGGAGGGTAACTGCCCCTGGGTTACAGATCAATGTACTGGGGTGGGGTACACAGTCCTACATGCTGGGAGGGTAACTGCTCCTGGGTTACAGATTAATTCCCGTGCGATCACTGCACATCCTGCTGAGTTGGTCAGACTATCTGTGGTTTATAGATAATGCAATGATGTGGTCAGTGCAGCTCCCCGTGCCGGATGGATATGTGGCCTTTGCTCAGTACATCATGTTGGTGGGGTGGATAGTGGGGGAAGGTCATGGACAGGTCAAGGAATTCCTCAGAACGTCCTGTCCCCAACATTCTATAACTGACATTCCCCGGAACAATAAGTCCCTGACATTCTATAACTGACATTCCCCGGAACAATAAGTCCCTGACATTCTATAACTGACATTCCCCGGAACAATAAGTCCCCGACATTCTATAACTGACATTCCCCAGAACAATAAGTCCCCGACATTCTATAACTGACATTCCCGGAACGTTCTGTCCCTGACATTCTATAACTGACATTCCCCGGAAGGTTCTGTCCCTGACATTCTATAACTGATATACCCCGGAACGTTCTGTCCCTGACATTCTATAACTGACATTCCCGGAACGTTCTGTCCCTGACATTGTTTGTGAACGGCCGGACGTCAGTGAATTGAACAAACGATAAGATCCCGAGGGAAGAGATCCCGTTCCAGGGAGAAGGAGACACTGTTCCGAAGGCCCCTCAGGCAGTTAAAGGGGTGAATACGTTTTCCCTGCGTTTACATTTCTCCCCGACACAGGATCGACCACAATTTAGACCAAAATACAGGAATTCCCAAACTCCGTTTGTCTTCAGGAAACTGGGAGAGAATCCTTCAGGACAGCAACGTTCCCACCCTCCGTATTAGGAACTGGGAAGGAGTGACCTGTGTCTGCTCTCGAGTGATCGAGTGTGTGGGAATGTTCTAGAAACCATCTGTCCTTATGGATGTGTCTCTGTGTGTTTGGGGAGGGAGGGTTTCTTGTGGTTTATGTCACATTTTTGTCAGTAATTCCGACCTTCCCATTTGTTATTCCAGCTCCAATTATTTTAATAAATCCCTGAATACAGGGACACATTTGAAAATCTCACTGGGTCCCCGATCAAACGGGTCCCTTTGCCTCCAGGCTGATGGATAATGGGTTTGTTTTCCTTCCTCACAGTTAACGTAGTGACCATCTACGTCCTGCTTTATAAAGATTGTGGATTGTCTCCATGTGTCAGACGTTACCTGGGGGCCATGGCAGCGGCGGATCTCCTGGTCATTATCCTCGACCTGATCCTGAGACACATTCCCATTGTTTATGATGAACTGTTTTATTTCCTGTACTCAGTCCCCGAGTGTAATATCCACGCCGTCCTGCTTTATGCAGCCACTGACTGCTCTGTCTGGTTCACCGTCACTTTCACCTTTGATCGGTTTGTGGCCATTTGTTGCCAGAAGCTGAAAAGTAAATATTGCAGTGAGAAAACGGCGGCTGTGGTTCTGGGAGCAGTGACTGTGCTGAGCTGTTTAAAGAATATTTCCTGGTATTTTATGTTCATGGCTCGGTATCGGCTCGCGAACACCCCCAGGTTTTGTGATGTAACAGAGTCTGTTCTAGTCTCCATTGTCTGGGTCACAATCGAGTTCCTCCACCACATTCTAACCCCGTGTGTCCCATTTCTCCTGATTCTGCTGCTCAATGTTCTCACCGTCAGACACATTTTAGTGACCAGCAGAGCCCGCAGGAGACTCCGCGCTCACACCAATGGGGACGCTCAGTCTGACACTGAAATGAGAAACCGAAAAAAATCCATCATTTTACTGTTTGTGATCTCGGCCAATTTCATCCTGTTATGGTCAATGTTAATGCTGTATTTTATATGGAACCGGATGTGGTGGATTGGGTATGGGTCTGTGTATCTCCATCCCTTTGTGCGGGAATTGGGCTTCATGCTGCAGCTCCTCAGTTGCTGCACAAACACCGCGATTTATGCCGTGACCCAGACTAAGTTCAGGCAGCAGCTGAAGAATGTGCTGAAATATCCCTTCACCCAAATCCATCCATCTACCAAATTCCCTCATTCATCATACCATCCGGGATTTTCTCATTTCAGTTCAGTGTTTCAGCGATGGTGCAGCCTGTCGCTATGGTAACAGACTGAGGGTAGAGCTGGTTTGTCCATCCTTATCCCACAGGGGGGTTACAGGGAAACATTTCAATGTTTCTCACAACTCAGGGGCCAGTGAGAAAAGGCACCATCCCACTGACTGTATCCATCACTTCCATTTATAAACAATAAAAATGTTGATTAAAGCGTGCCGAGCAGCAGAGTGACTGATGTTGTTGTGTGTCTTTGTGTTGGAGAAGCTGGGCTGGAGAGAGACAGACTCAGCCCCAAGTCCTGGTCCTCAGGGAAGGGGAGGACACCGCGCCCTGAGCTCAGGAGCTGGATTTAACTCCATCTGTCCCCCCCCCCCACTCCAACCTGGACTCCCCATTTCCTGTCGTGAGTGGGACAGGATTTCAGTTGTTTCATGGGGACTACCCCCTCCCCAATATCTGGATCAGAGGGAGACAGACGCGTCAGGGAGACAGATTGCATCAGAGAGGGAGGGGGGCAGGAGCAAAAGAGATTTAGTCAGAGAGAAACAGAGGGAGGTGGGGAGAAAGAGAGACTGAGGTAGGGGGATCGAGAGTGAGAGAAGTGGAGAGAGAGTGAAGGAGCGGGGTGAGACAGAGAGAGCGAGAGTCAAGGGAGAGCTAGGTTGAAGAAGAGAGAGAGAAATAGGGGAGGACATAATGAGAGAGGGGTCAGAGAGTGGGGGACAGAGAGAGAGGGACAGAGAGAGAGGGGGAACAGAGAGAGGGGCTGAGAGTGGGGGACAGAGAGAGGGGGACAGAGACTGGGGGACGGAGAGAGTGGGGGACAGTGAGTGGGCGATGGAGAGACTGGGGGAAAGAGGTGGGTCAGACTGGGGGATAGAGAGAGTGGGGACGGGGGGCGGACGGGGGTCAGAGAGGGAGGTGACAAAGAGAGGAGTGAGTGAGTGGGGGACACAGAGAGAGGGGAAAGAGAGATGAGGACAGAGAGAGGGGACAGAGAGAGGAGGACAGAGAGAGGGGGACAAAGAGAGGAGGACAGAGAGAAAGGGGGGACAAAGAGAACGGGAAAGAGAGGGGGACAGAGAGAGGCAACAGAGAGAGGGGGACAGAGAGAGGCGGATAGAGAGAGGGGGACAGAGAGAGGGGGACAGGGAGGGGGGACAGAGAGCAGGGGGGATAGCGAGAGGGAGACAGAGAATGGGGAACAGAGAGAGGGGGACAGAGAGTGGGCAACAGAGAGTGGGGAATGGAGAGAGTGGGGGACTGGGGGACGGGGGACAGAAAGAGGGACAGAGTGAGAGAGGGATATAGAGGGGGGGACAGAGAGACTGGGGAGACAGAAAGAGGGGGGTACATAGAGAGGGCGGGGAACGAGAAGGCGGGACGGGTGTGGGGAACAGAGAGGGAGGTCAGAGAGGGGGGACAGAGAGGAGAGGGGCGGAGAGGGGAGGGCCAGAGCTGGGAGGGACAGAGATGGGGGCAGAGAGAGGGGGAAACAGAGAGAGTGGGGACAGGGAGAAGGGGGACAGAGAGTGAAGGGGACAGAGAAACCGGGATACAGAGAGAGGGGGCCACATAGAGGGGGGCAGAGAGAGGGGTAAAGAGAGACGGGGAGAGAGGGGGCGGACTGAGAGTGGGGGGACAGAGAGAAGGGGGACAGAGAGAAGGGGGACAGAAAGAGAGGGGGACCGAGAGAGGGGGACAGATAGCGGGAGATACAGAGAGGGGGAGGACAGAGATAGAGAGGGGGACTGAGAGTGGGACAGAGAGGGGTGAACAGAGAGAGGGCTGGGACCGAGAAGGGGGGGAGAGAGAGGGGGGCTGAGAGAGGGGGACAGAGAGAAGGGAGGATAGAGAGAGGGGGACAGAGAGAGAGGAGGACAGTGAAAGAGGGAGGACAGCGAGAGGTGGTACAGAGAGAGGGGGACAGAGAGAGGGGGAACAGAGGGGGGTACAGGGAGAAGGGGAGACAGAGAGGGGAGCAGAGAGAGTGGGGACAGAAAGAGAGGGGAGACAGAGCGACGGGGGTGCAGTAGAGGGGGGACAGGGGAACGGAGAGAGGTGGGACAGAGAGAGGGGAAAATAGAGAAGGGGACAGAGGCCGCGGACTGAGAGCGGAGGGACAGAGAGAAGGAGGGGCAGAGAGAGAGGGGACCGAGAGAGGGGGACAGAGAGGGGGCGGTCAGAGTGAGAGAGGGAGTCAGAGAGAGAGGGGGACAGGGAGAGAGGGGGGGGCAAGAGAGTGGGGACAAGAGAGTGGGTGGAGAGAGAGGGTTGAGTGATAGGGGAGAGAGAGGAGGTAGTGAGAGGGGGAAGAGAGAGAGGGGGACAGAGAAAGGGGTACAGAGAGAGGGTGGACAGAGAGATGGGGACAGAGGGAGAGGGAGGGACAGAGTGAGAGGGTGACAGAGAGATTGGGGACAGAGTGAAGGGTGACAGAGCGGGGGGACAGAGAGAGAGTGGGGACAGAGAGAGGGGGGATATTGAGAGAGGGGGACAGGGAGATGGGGGCGAAGAGAGAGGGGGACAGAAAGAGGGGGGCAGAGATAGCGGGGGAAAGAAATAGTAGGTAAGAGAGACGGGGACAGAGGGGACGGACAGAGAGAGTGGGGACAGAGTGAGGTGGGACAGAGAGAGGGGGGACAGAGAGGGAGGGAACAGAGAGAGAGGGGGACAAGAGAGTGGGGGGAGCGAGGTAGGGGGCAGATGGGGAGAGAGAGGGGTGTATTGAGAGGGGTCAGACAGTGGGAGACAGAGAGAGGGGGACAGAGAGAGGGGGGACAGAGAGAGTGGGACACAGAGAGGGGGAACAGAGAGAGGGGGACAGAGGGTGGGGGACAGAGTGTGGGTCACAGAGAGAGGGGGACAGAGAGATGGGTCAGAGAGGGGGGGACAGAGAGAGGGGGACAAAGAGACGGGGAACAGAGAGAGGGGCCAGAGAGTGGGGGACAGAGAGAGGGGGACAGAGAGTGAGGGCAGAGAGAGGGGGGACATAGAGTGGGGGACAGAGAGAGGGGGACAGAGAGTGGGGGATGGAGAGAGTGGGGGACAGAGGGGGGACGAGGGAGAGAGTGGGGGACAGAGGGGGCAACGGGTAGACAGAGAGGGAGGTGACAGAGAGAGGAGGGAGTGAGAGGGGACACAGAGACGGTGGGACAGAGAGAGCGTGGGGACAGAGAGGGGGACAGAGAGAAAGGTGGACAGAGATAGAGGGACAGAGAGAGGGGGTACAGAGAGAGGGGGACAGAGAGAGGTGGACAGAGATAGGGGGACAGAGAGAGAGGGGGTACAGAGAGAGGGGGACAAAGAGCGGGGGACAGAGAGAGAGGGGACAGAGAGAACGGGTGAGAGAGGGGAGACAGAGAGCAGGGGGATAGAGAGAGGGAGACAGAGAGTGGGGGACAGAGAGTAGGGGATGAAGAGAGTGGGGGACAGAGGGGGCACGGGGTACAGAGAGAGTTGTGATAGAGAGAGGACGGAGGGAGAGGGGGACACAGAGACAGGGGGACAGAGAGAGGTGGGACAGAGAAAGGGGCACAGAGAGGGAGACAGAGAGAGAGGGGGACAGAGAGAGAGGGATAGAGGGGGGGGACAGAGAGAGTGAGGGGACAGAGAGAGGGGGTACATAGAGAGGGCTGCGACCGAGAAAGCGGGAAGGGGTATCCAGAGAGGGGGGTCAGAGAGAGGGGTGACAGAGAGAGTGTGACAGAGAGGGGAGAGACGGAGATGGGGGACAGATATAGTGGCAGACGGAGGGGGAACAGAGAGAATGGGGACAGGGAGAAGGGGGGCAGAGAGAGAGGGGTGGACGGAGAGATAGGGACAGAGGGAGAGGAGGATACAGAGTGAGAGGGTTGGACAGAGAGAATGGGAACAGAGAGGAGTGTGACAGAGGGAGGGGGGACAGAGAGGGGGGACAGAGAAGGGAGGGATGGAGAGGGGCACAGAGAGAAGGCGAACAGAGAGAGGGGGACAGAGAGAGAGGAGGACAGAGACAGAGGGGACGGAGGGGGGAGCAGAGAGAGAGGTGACGGAGGGGGGAGCAGAGAGAGAGGGGACGGAGGGGGGAGCAGAGAGAGAGGGACATAGAAGGGGGACAGAGAGGGGGGATAGAGAGAGGGGGGACAGAGAGAGGGGGCAGAGAAGGGAGAGACGGAGAGGGGGACAGAGAGAGGTGGGTCAGAGAGGGGAGGGATGGAGAGGGGGACAGAGAGAGAGGGTGAACAGAGAGAGAATTCAAAAGTTCAGAAAGTTCTCCCTCAGTACCTCAGATGGTGCTAAATCAGCACCTCAGACAGTGCCTCCTCAACACCTCAGAAAGTGCTCCCTCAATTCGTCAGAAAGTGCTCCCTCAGTACGTCTGAAACTGCTCCCTCAATACCTCAGAAATTACTCGCTCAATACCTCAGAAAGTGCCCCATCAATACATCAGCTCGTGCACACTCAGTACCTCATACAGTGCTTCCTCAATAGCTCAGATAGTGCTTCCTCAACACCTCAAATAGTGCTCCCTCAGTACCTCAGAACGCGCTCCCTCAGTACCTCAAATAGTGGGCTCCCTCAGTACTCACATGGTGCTTCCTCGTTACCTCAGATAGTACTCCCTCAATACCTCAGAAAGTGCTCCCTCAATACCTCAGATAGTGCACGCTCAGTACCTCAGACAGTGCTTCCTCAGTACCTCAGACAGTGGTCCCTCAATACCTCAGAAATTACTCGCTCAATACCTCAGAAAGTGCCCCATCAATACATCAATACCAAGGGGACATAAATTTAAGGTGAAGGGTAGAAGGTATAGGGGAGATGTCAGGGGTGGGTTCTTTACCCAGAGAGTGGTGGGGGCATGGAATGCGCTCCCCGTGGGAGTGGTAGAGTCAGAATCATTGGCGACCTTTAAGCAGCATTTGGATAGGTACATGGATGGCTGCTTAATCTAGGTTAGAGGTTCGGCACAACATCGTGGGCCGAAGGGCCCATTCTGTGCTGTATTGTTCTATGTTCTATGTTATATGTAGGAGGGAGGGTGGGTCTCTATATTTTGCCTCCACAGTGCTTCCTCAATACCGCAGAAACTACTCGCTCAATTCCTCAGATAATGCACACTCAGGACCACAGAAAGTGCTCTCTCAAACCTCAGAAAGTGCTCCCTCAGTACCTCAGGTAGTGCTTCCTTAATACCTCAGAAAGTGCTCCCTCAGTACCTCAGAGAGTTCTTCCTCAGTACATCAGATAGTGCTTGCTCAATACCTCAGATTGTGCTCCCTGAATACCTCAGATAGTGCTTCCTCAAATCCTCAGAAATTGCTCCATCAATACCTCAATAGTGCTTCCTCAATACCTCAGAAAGTGCACCCTTAATATCTCAGAAAGTGCTCCATCAGTAGCTCAGAAAGTGCTCCCTCAGTACCTCAGAATGTGCCCCCTCATTACCTCAGATAGTGCTTCTGTGAAGGGAGGGGGAGAAAGAGACAGAGAGAAAGTTCACTTTTCAATCCAGTGATTTCTGCGCGAAAGTTCCTTCAGAACAGACCGTTTTGAGGAAGAGTCACTTGAAATGGGAATTGTTCCTCTCTCTCTTCACCGTTGCTACCTGCTGAATTGTGCTGAATTTCCCCACCATCTGTTTACTTGAGAACTTGATCTTATTCAAGTGTCACTGAGTAATTCAGTCTGTGTTCAATGCCCTGAGGCTGCTACTGTTGCAAGTTGACAAACAGGTTTAAGGCTGTGGTAAAATCAATGACTGCAGATGCTGGAAACCAGATTCTGGATTAGTGGTGCTGGAAGAGCACAGCAGGTGTGCAGGTTTAAGGCTGTGTAAGGTATTGTATTCGGAGTGCTTGATACATGGGAGAACAGATACAGAACAAAGGCACACTGAAATGTTAGGTCTGAGCTGTTCCTTCTGAACTAACACCACAAAATTACATTGATCAGGATCTTTGTGAAGTGCCTTTGTCAAGTGACCCTTCCTCAAAACGGTCTGTTCTGAAGGAACTTTCCTGCAGAAATCACTGGATTAAAAGGTAAACTTTCTCTCTGTCTCTTTCTCCCTCTCCCCTCAGAGATGCTGCCGGACATGCTTAGCTTCTTCAGCAATCTCTGTATTGATGTTTCAGGTGTCCAGCGCGTCCGTACATATTGATTTTAGTGTTGAATTCTCAAGCTTGCTCTGTTCAAGGGATTGAATCCCTCTGCTACAAGTGGGGTTCAGCTACCACAGCTAACAGGTTCATGATGCCAACATTGTTGGTTCAATCTCTATCATGTCTGAAATTACCATGAAGTCCCCAGCTTCTCATCCTCGCCCCTTACCTGAGGTGTGTGAACCACCAGGCCTCTCCCTCTGACAAGACAGCAGCTCTCGGGTCCTCCTAGTCTATATTATCTTCCCAACGTTAAAAAGGCACTCCAGTAAGAGAGCTCTTCACATGGTTCAGGTCAAACTCCTGGAGTTCCCTCCCTAACATCACTGTGGGACACCCAAGGACTGCAGCAGGAGAGTACACCCCACCCCGACCTTCCAGGCAACTATTAGAGGGTGTGGGAATTACAAGCAAGCCACATTTGAAAATAGGTTTTATAACAGGGTCACGGTGGATGGTCACTAACTCTGTTTCTTTACCTCTGTTGAAATCAGAGTAATGAAGAAGCTAAGGGTTGGTTGAAAAGGACAATGATAGCCTTTCATAGGTTGGTGTTTATTAGAGTTTGTATCGACAGTATGAATGTTTGAGCACTTATTCAAGGGCATGCAGGTAGCTGCCAGAGGAAGTGATGGGGGCTGGGATAATTGCGACATTTCAAAGGCATCACGATGAGTATGTGAATAGGAAGGGTTTAGAGGGATATCAGCCAAGTGCTAGCAAATGGAATGAAATAAGATGAGAATATCTGGTTGGTATGGACGAGTTGGACAGGAGGGACTGGTTCCATGCTCTGCATCTCTGTGACTCTGTGCCTCTGAATCATCTATTGCAGAGAGTTTCAGACAGGCCTTAGTTCGTGTTTCTCTCTCATGCTTCCTCAGAATCTGCAAACCCTATGTCTCTATATTTCCCAAGAAATAAAGAGGGTCAGTACCGAGGGAGTGCTGCACTGGCAGAGGGTCAGGACTGAGGGAGTGCCGCACTGTCAGTGGGTCAGCACTGAGGGAGTGCTGCACTGTCAGAGGATCAGTACTGAGGGAGTGCTGCACTGTCAGAGGGTCAGCACTGAGGGAGCGCTGCACTGTCCGAGGGTCATTATTGAGGGAGTGCTGCACTGTTAGAGGGACATTACTGAGGGAGTTCTGCACTGTCAGAGGGTCATTACTGAGGGAGTGCTGCATTGTCAGAGGGTCAGTACTGAGAGAGTGCTGCAATGTCAGAGTGTCAGTACTGAGGGAGTGCCACACTGTCAGAGGGTCAGCACTGAGGGAGTGCTGCACTGTCAGAGGATCAGTACTGAGGGAGTGCTGCACTGTCAGAGGGTCAGCACTGAGGGAGCGCTGCACTGTCCGAGGGTCATTATTGAGGGAGTGCTGCACTGTTAGAGGGTCATCACTGAGGGAGTTCTGCACTGTCAGAGGGTCATTACTGAGGGAGTGCTGCATTGTCAGAGGGTCAGTACTGAGAGAGTGCTGCAATGTCAGAGTGTCAGTACTGAGGGAGTGCCACACTGTCAGAGGGTCAGTACTGAGGGAGTGCTGCAATGTCAGAGTGTCAGTACTGAGGGAGTGCCACTCTGTCAGAGGGTCATTACAGAGGTAGTGCTGCACCGTCCGAGGGTCACGACTGAGGGAGCGCTGCACTATCCGAGGGTCATTACTGAGGGTGTGTTGCACTGTCAGAGTGTCATTACTGAGGGAGTGCCACACTGTCAGAGGGTCAGTACTGAGGGAGTGCTGCACTGTCAGAGTGTCAGTCCTGAGGGAGTGCCACACTGTCAGAGTGTCAGTCCTGAGGGAGTGCCACACTGTCAGAGGGTCATTACAGAGGGAGGGCCGCACTGTCAGAGGGTCATTACAGAGGGAGTGCTGCACTGTTTGAGGGTCAGTACTGAGGGTTCACCACACTGTCAGAGTGTCAGTACTGAGGGAGGGCCACAGTGTCAGATGGTCAGTACTGAGGGAGTGCTGCACTGTCAGAGGATCAAATTGAGGGAGAGCCACACTGTCAGAGGGTCAGTACTAAGGGAGTACCACACTGTCAGAGGGTCAGTACTGAGGGTGTGCCACACTGTCAGAGTGTCAGTACTGAGGGAGTGCCACACTGTCAGAGTGTCAGGACTGAGGGAATGATTCACTGTCAGAGGGTCAGTACTGAGGGAATGCAACACTGTGAGAGGGTCACTACTGAGGGTGTGCCTCACTGTCAGATGGTCAGTACTGAGGGAGTGCTGTACCGACAGAGGGTCAGTACTGAGGGAGTGCTCCACTGTCAGAGGGGTCAGTACTGAGGGAGTGCCACACTGTCAGAGGGTCAGTACTGAGGGAGTGCCACACTGTCAGAGGGGCATTACTGAGGGAGTGCTGCGCAGTCAGAGGGTCAGTACTGAGGGAGTGCTGCACTGTCAGAGGGGTCAGTACTGAGGGAGTGCCACACTGTCAGAGGGGCATTACTGAGGGAGTGCTGCACCGTCACAGGGTCAGTAACGAGGGAGTGTCACACTGTCAGACGGTCAGCACTGAGGGAATGCCACACTGTCAGAGTTTCAGTACTGAGGGAGTGCTTCACTGTCAGAGGGTCAGTACTGAGGGAGTGCCACACTGTCAGATGGTCAGTACTGAGGGAGTGCCACACTGACAGAGGGTCAGTACTGAGGGAGTGCCGCACTGTCAGAATGTCAGGACTGAGGGAGTGCTTTACTGTCAGAGTGTCAGTACTGAGGGAGTGATGCACTGTCAGAGGGTCTGTAATGAGGGAGTGCTGCAATGTCAGAGGGTCAGTACAGAGTAAGTGCTGCACTGTCAGAGTGTCAGTACTGAGGGAGTGCCACACTGTCAGAGGGTCAGTATTGAGGGAGTGCTGCACTGTCAGAGGGTCAGCACTGAGGGAGCGCTGCACTGTCAGATGGTCAGTACTGAGGGAGTGCTGTACCGACAGAGGGTCAGTACTGAGGGAGTGCTCCACTGTCAGAGGGTCTGTAATGAGGGAGTGCTGCAATGTCAGAGGGTCAGTACAGAGTAAGTGCTGCACTGTCAGAGTGTCAGGACTGAGGGAATGATTCACTGTCAGAGGGTCAGTACTGAGGGAATGCAACACTGTGAGAGGGTCACTACTGAGGGTGTGCCTCACTGTCAGATGGTCAGTACTGAGGGAGTGCTGTACCGACAGAGGGTCAGTACTGAGGGAGTGCTCCACTGTCAGAGGGGTCAGTACTGAGGGAGTGCCACACTGTCAGAGGGTCAGTACTGAGGGAGTGCCACACTGTCAGAGGGGCATTACTGAGGGAGTGCTGCGCAGTCAGAGGGTCAGTACTGAGGGAGTGCTGCACTGTCAGAGGGGTCAGTACTGAGGGAGTGCCACACTGTCAGAGGGGCATTACTGAGGGAGTGCTGCACCGTCAGAGGGTCAGTAACGAGGGAGTGTCACACTGTCAGACGGTCAGCACTGAGGGAATGCCACACTGTCAGAGTTTCAGTACTGAGGGAGTGCTTCACTGTCAGAGGGTCAGTACTGAGGGAGTGCCACACTGTCAGATGGTCAGTACTGAGGGAGTGCCACACTGACAGAGGGTCAGTACTGAGGGAGTGCCGCACTGTCAGAGTGTCAGGACTGAGGGAGTGCTTTACTGTCAGAGTGTCAGTACTGAGGGAGTGATTCACTGTCAGAGGGTCTGTAATGAGGGAGTGCTGCAATGTCAGAGGGTCAGTACAGAGTAAGTGCTGCACTGTCAGAGTGTCAGTACTGAGGGAGTGCCACACTGTCAGAGGGTCAGTATTGAGGGAGTGCTGCACTGTCAGAGAGTCAGTGCAGAGGGAGTGCTGCACTGTCAGAGGGGTCAGTACTGAGGGAGAGCTGCACTGTCAGAGGGTCAGTGCAGAGGGAGTGCTGCACTGTCAGAGGGGTAAGTACAGAGGGAGTGCTGCACTGTCAGAGGGGTCAGTATTGAGGGAGTGCTGCACTGTCAGAGGGTCAGTGCAGAGGGAGTGCTGCACTGTCAGAGGGATCAGTACTGAGGGAGTGCTGCACTGTCAGAGGGTCAGTGCAGCGGAAGTGCTGCACTGTCAGAGGGGTCAGTACTGAGGGAGTGCTGCACTGTCAGAGGGTCAGTACTGAGCGAGTGCTGCACTGTCAGAGGGTCAGTACTGATGGAGAGCCGCACTGTCAGAGGGTCTGTACTGAGGGAGTGCTGCGCTGTCAGTTGGTCAGTACTGCGGGAGTGCTGCACTGTCAGAATGTCAGTACTGAGGGATTGCTGCACAGTCAGAGGGTCAGTACTGATGGAGTGCCACACTGTCAGAGGGGTCAGCACTGCGGGAGTGCTGCACTGTCAGAATGTCAGTACTGAGGGAGTGCTGCACTGTCAGAGGGTCAGTACTGAGGGAGCGCTGCACTGTCAGAGGGTCAGTACTGAGGGAGTGCTGCACTGTCAGAGGGGTCAGTACTGAGGGAGTGCCACACTGTCAGAGGGTCAGTACTGAGATAGTGTTGCTCTGTCAGAGGGGTCATTACTGAGCGAGTGCCACACTGTCAGAGCATCAGTACTAAGGGATTGTCACACTGTCAGAGGGTCAGTACTGAGGGAGCGCTACACTTCCAAACAGTTAGTGCTGAGAGAGTGCTACAGTGGAAAAGGGTCAGTAGAGAGAGAGTGCTGCACTCTCAGCGGTTCAGTACTGAGGGAGAGTCACACTGTCAGGGGGTCAACACTGAGGGAGTGTCACACTGTCGGAGGTTCAGTGCTGAGGGAGTGCTGCATTGCCAGAGGGTCAGTACTGAGGGAGTGCCACACTGTCAGAGGGGTCAGCGCTGAGGGAGTGCTGCAATGTCAGAGTATCAGCACTGGGGGAGTGTCACAGTGTCAGATGGTCAGTACAGACGGAGTGCTACACTCCCAAAGGGTCAGTACAGAGGGAGTGCAACACTGTCAGAGGGTCAGTGCTGAGGGAGTGCAACACTGTCAGAGGGTCAGTACTGAGGGAGTGCTGCACTGTCAGAGGGTCAGCACTGAGGGAGTGCTGCACTGTCAGAGGGTCAGTACTGAGGGAGTGCTGCAATGTCAGAGGGTCAGCACTGAGGATGTGCCGCAATGTTAGAGGGTCAGTACTGAGGTGGTGCTGCACTGTAAGAGGGGTCAGTGCTGAGAGAGTGCTGGACTGTCAGAGGGTCAGTACTGACTGAGTGTGGCACTGTCAGAGGGTCAGTACTGAGAGAGTGCTACAATAAAAAAGGATAAGTACTGAAGGAATGCTGCACTGCTCAACGGTCTATCCTGAGGTAGTGCTGCAATGTAACAGGGTCAGCACTGAGGGAGTGCCACACTGTCAGAGGGTCAGTACTGAGATAGTGTTGCTCTTTCAGAGGGGTCATTACTGTGTGAGTGCCACACTGTCGGAGCATCAGTACTAAGGGATTGTCAAACTGTCAGAGGGTCAGTACTGAGGGAGCGCTACACTTCCAAACAGTCAGTGCTGAGTGAGTGCAACACTGCAAAAGGGTCAGTACAGAGAGAGTGCTGCACTGTCAGGGGGTCAACACTGAGGGAATGCCACACTGTCAGAGGTTCAGTGCTGAGGGAGTGCTGCACTGCCAGAGTGTCAGTACTGAGGGAGTGCCACACTATCAGAGGGGTCAGCGCTCAGGGAGTGCTGCACTGTCAGATGGTCAGTACAGACGGAGTGCTGCACTGCCAGAGTGTCAGTACTGAGGGAGTGCCACACTATCAGAGGGGTCAGCGCTCAGGGAGTGCTGCACTGTCAGATGGTCAGTACAGACGGAGTGCTGCAATGTCAGAGGGTCAATACTTAGGGAGTGTCACACTATCAGAGGGTCAGCACTGAGGGAGTGTCCCACTGTCAGTGGGTCAGTGCTGAGGGAGTGCTATCGTGCCAAAGGGTCAGTACAGAGGGAGTGCAACACTGTTAGAGGGTCAGCACTGAGGGAGTGCTGCAATGTCAGAGGGTCAGCACTGAGGGAGTGCTGCATTGTCAGAGGGTCAGTACTGAGCGAGTGCTACACTGCCAGAAGGCCAGTAATGAGGGAGTGCTACACTGCTGGAGGTTCAGTAATGAGGGAGTGCTACACTGTCAGAGGGTCAGTACTGAGGGAGTGCTGCACTGTCAGAGGGTCAGTACTGAGGGCGTGCTGCACTGTCCGAGGTTTAGAACAGACGGAGTGCTGCAATGTCCGAGGGTCAGTACTTAGGAAGTTTCACACTATCAGAGGGTCAGCACTGAGGGAGTGTCACACTGTCAGTGGGTCAGTGCTGAGGGAGTGCTACACTGCCAAAGGGTCAGTACAGAGGGAGTGCAACACTGTCAGAGGATCAGTGCTGAGGGAGTGCTGCACTGTCAGAGGGTCAGTACTGAGGGAGTGCTGCACTGTTAGAGTGTCAGCACTGTGGGAGTGCCTCAGTGTCAGAGTGACAGTATTGAGGGAGTGCTGCACTGTCAGAGGGTCAGTACTGAGGGAGTGCTGCAATGTCCGAGGGTCAGTACTTAGGAAGTTTCACACTATCAGAGGGTCAGCACTGAGGGAGTGTCACACTGTCAGTGGGTCAGTGCTGAGGGAGTGCTACACTGCCAAAGGGTCAGTACTGAGGGAGTGCTGCACTGTTAGAGTGTCAGCACTGTGGGAGTGCCTCAGTGTCAGAGGGTCAGTACTGAGGGCGTGCTGCACTGTCCGAGGGTCAGAACAGACGGAGTGCTGCAATGTCCGAGGGTCAGTACTTAGGAAGTTTCACACTATTGAGGGAGTGCTGCACTGTCAGAGTGATAGTATTGAGGGAGTGCCACACTGTGAGAGAGTCAGTACTGAGGCAGTGCTGCACTGTGAGAGTGTCAGTACTGATGGAGTGCTTCCCTGTCAGAGGGTCAGTGCTTCGGGATTGTCACACTGCCAGAGGGTGAATACTGAGCGACTGCTGCACTGTCATAGGGTCAGCACTGAGGGAGTGCTGCAATGTCAGAGGGTCAGTACTGAGGGAATGCTACACTGATAGAGGGTGAGTAATGAGGGAGTGCTACACTGCTGGAGATTCAGTAATGAGGGAGTGCTACACTGTCAGAGGGTCAGTATTGAGGGAGTGCTGCACTGTCAGAGGGGTCATTACTGAGCGAGTGCCACACTGTCAGAGCATCAGTACTAAGGGATTGTCACACTGTCAGAGGGTCAGTACTGAGGGAGCGCTACACTTCCAAACAGTTAGTGCTGAGTGAGTGCTACAGTGGAAAAGGGTCAGTAGAGAGAGAGTGCTGCACTGTCAGCGGTTCAGTACTGAGGGAGTGTCACATTGTCAGGGGGTCAACACTGAGGGAGTGCCACACTGTCAGAGGGGTCAGCGCTGAGGGAGTGCTGCAATGTCAGAGGGTTAGTACTGAGGGAGTGCTACACTGCCAGAGGGCCAGTAATGAGTGAGTGCAACACTGTCAGAGGGTCAGTGCTGAGGGAGTGCTGCACTATCAGAGGGTCAGTACTGAGGGAGTGCTGCACTGTTAGAGTGTCAGCACTGTGGGAGTGCCTCAGTGTCAGAGGGTCAGTGCTGAGGGAGTGCTGCACTGTCAGAGGGTCAGTACTGAGGGAGTGCTGCACTGTCAGAGGGTCAGCACTGAGGGAGTGCTGCAATGTCAGAGGGTCAGTACTGAGGGAGTGCTACACTGCCAGAGGGCCAGTAATGAGGGAGTGCAACACTGTCAGAGGGTCAGTGCTGAGGGATTGTTGCACTGTCAGAGGGTCAGTACTGAGGGAGTGCTGCAATGTCAGAGGGTCAGCACTGAGGGAGTGCTGCAATGTCAGAGGGTTAGTACTGAGGGAGTGCTACACTGTCAGAGGGCCAGTAATGAGGGAGTGCAACACTGTCAGAGGGTCAGTACTGAGGGAGTGCTGCAATGTCAGAGGGTCAGCAATGAGGGAGTGCTGCAATGTCAGAGGGTTAGTACTGAGGGAGTGCTACACTGTCAGAGGGCCAGTAATGAGGGAGTGCAACACTGTCAGAGGGTCAGTGCTGAGGGAGTGCTGCACTGTCAGAGGGTCAGTACTGAGAGAGTGCTGCACTGTTAGAGTGTCAGCACTGTGGGAGTGCCTCAGTGTCAGAGTGACAGTATTGAGGGAGTGCTGCACTGTCAGAGGGTCAGTACTGAGGGAGTCCTGCACTGTCAGAGTGACAGTATTGAGGAAGTGCTGCACTGTCAGAGTGATAGTTTTGAGGGAGTGACACACTGTGTGAGAGTCAGTACTGAGGCAGTGCTGCACTGTGAGAGTGTCAGTACTGATGGAGTGCTGCCCTGTCAGAGGGTCAGTGCTTCGGGATTGTCACACTGCCAGAGGGTCAATACTGAGCGAGTGCTGCACTGTGAGAGGGTCAGCACTGAGGGAGTGCTGCAATGTCAGAGGGTCAGTACTGAGGGAGTGCTGCAATGTCAGAGGGTTAGTACTGAGGGAGTGCTACACTGCCAGAGGGTCAGTAATGAGGGAGTGCTACACTGCTGGAGATTCAGTAATCAGGGAGTGCTACACTGTCAGAGGGTCAGTATTGAGGGAGTGCTGCACAGTCAGAGGGTCAGTACTAAGAGAGTGTTGCAATGTCAGAGGGTCAGCACTGAGGGAGTGCTGCAATGTCAGAGGGTCAGTACTGAGGGAGTGCTACACTGCCAGAGGGCCAGTAATGAGGGAGTGCTACACTGCTGGAGATTCAGTAATGAGGGATTGCTGCACTGTCTGAGGGTCAGTACTGAGAGAGTGCTGCAATATAAAAGGGTAAGTTCTGAAGGAATGCTGCACTGCTAAACGGTCTGTACTGAGGGAGTGCTGCAATGTCACAGGGTCAGCACTGTGGGAGTGCCACACTGTCAGAGGGTCAGTACTGAGATAGTGTTGCTCTGTCAGAGGGGTCATTACTGAGCGAGTGCCAAACTGTCAGAGTATCAGCACTGAGGGAGTGTCACACTGTGAGAGGGTCAGCACTGAGGGAGTGCTGCACTGTCGGAGGGTCACATTGAGGGAGTGCTGCACTGTCAGAGGTTCAGTACTGAGGGAGTGCTGCAATGTCACAGGGTCAGTACTGAAGGAGTGCCACACTGTCAGAGTGACAGTATTGAGGGAGTGTTGCACTGTCAGAGGGTCAGTACTGAGGGAGTGCTGCAATGTCAGAGGGTCAGCACTGAGGGAGTGCTGCAATGTCAGAGGGTTAGTACTGAGGGAGTGCTACACTGTCAGAGGGCCAGTAATGAGGGAGTGCAACACTGTCAGAGGGTCAGTACTGAGGGAGTGCTGCAATGTCAGAGGGTCAGCACTGAGGGAGTGCTGCAATGTCAGAGGGTTAGTACTGAGGGAGTGCTACAATGTCAGAGGGTTAGTACTGAGGGAGTGCTACACTGTCAGAGGGCCAGTAATGAGGGAGTGCAACACTGTCAGAGGGTCAGTGCTGAGGGAGTGCTGCACTGTCAGAGGGTCAGTACTGAGAGAGTGCTGCACTGTTAGAGTGTCAGCACTGTGGGAGTGCCTCAGTGTCAGAGTGACAGTATTGAGGGAGTGCTGCACTGTCAGAGGGTCAGTACTGAGGGAGTCCTGCACTGTCAGAGTGACAGTATTGAGGAAGTGCTGCACTGTCAGAGTGATAGTTTTGAGGGAGTGACACACTGTGTGAGAGTCAGTACTGAGGCAGTGCTGCACTGTGAGAGTGTCAGTACTGATGGAGTGCTGCCCTGTCAGAGGGTCAGTGCTTCGGGATTGTCACACTGCCAGAGGGTCAATACTGAGCGAGTGCTGCACTGTGAGAGGGTCAGCACTGAGGGAGTGCTGCTATGTCAGAGGGTCAGTACTGAGGGAGTGCTGCAATGTCAGAGGGTCAGTACTGAGGGAGTGCTACACTGCCAGAGGGTCAGTAATGAGGGAGTGCTACACTGCTGGAGATTCAGTAATCAGGGAGTGCTACACTGTCAGAGGGTCAGTATTGAGGGAGTGCTGCACAGTCAGAGGGTCAGTACTGAGAGAGTGTTGCAATGTCAGAGGGTCAGCACTGAGGGAGTGCTGCAATGTCAGAGGGTCAGTACTGAGGGAGTGCTACACTGCCAGAGGGCCAGTAATGAGGGAGTGCTACACTGCTGGAGATTCAGTAATGAGGGATTGCTGCACTGTCTGAGGGTCAGTACTGAGAGAGTGCTGCAATATAAAAGGGTAAGTTCTGAAGGAATGCTGCACTGCTAAACGGTCTGTACTGAGGGAGTGCTGCAATGTCACAGGGTCAGCACTGTGGGAGTGCCACACTGTCAGAGGGTCAGTACTGAGATAGTGTTGCTCTGTCAGAGGGGTCATTACTGAGCGAGTGCCAAACTGTCAGAGTATCAGCACTGAGGGAGTGTCACACTGTGAGAGGGTCAGCACTGAGGGAGTGCTGCACTGTCGGAGGGTCACATTGAGGGAGTGCTGCACTGTCAGAGGTTCAGTACTGAGGGAGTGCTGCAATGTCACAGGGTCAGTACTGAAGGAGTGCCACACTGTCAGAGTGACAGTATTGAGGGAGTGTTGCACTGTGAGAGAGTCAGTACTGAGGGAATGCTGCACTGTCAGAAGGTCAGTACTGAGGGAGTGTTGTAATGTCAGAGGGTCAGCACTGAGGGAGTGCTGCAATGTCAGAGGGTTAGTACTGAGGGAGTGCTACACTGCCAGAGGGCCAGTAATGAGGGAGTGCAACACTGTCAGAGGGTCAGTGCTGAGGGAGTGCTGCACTGTCAGAGGGTCAGTACTGAGGGAGTGCTGCACTGTTAGAGTGTCAGCACTGTGGGAGTGCCTCAGTGTCAGAGTGACAGTATTGAGGGAGTGCTGCACTGTCAGAGGGTCAGTACTGAGGGAGTCCTGCACTGTCAGAGTGACAGTATTGAGGAAGTGCTGCACTGTCAGAGTGATAGTTTTGAGGGAGTGACACACTGTGAGAGAGTCAGTACAGAGGCAGTGCTGCACTGTGAGAGTGTCAGTACTGATGGAGTGCTGCCCTGTCAGAGGGTCAGTGCTTCGGGATTGTCACACTGCCAGAGGGTCAATACTGAGCGAGTGCTGCACTGTGAGAGGGTCAGCACTGAGGGAGTGCTGCTATGTCAGAGGGTCAGTACTGAGGGAGTGCTGCAATGTCAGAGGGTCAGTACTGAGGGAGTGCTACACTGCCAGAGGGACAGTAATGTGGGAGTGCTACACTGCTGGAGATTCAGTAATCAGGGAGTGCTACACTGTCAGAGGGTTAGTATTGAGGGAGTGCTGCACAGTCAGAGGGTCAGTACTGAGAGAGTGTTGCAATGTCAGAGGGTCAGCACTGAGGGAGTGCTGCAATGTCAGAGGGTCAGTACTGAGGGAGTGCTACACTGCCAGAGGGCCAGTAATGAGGGAGTGCTACACTGCTGGAGATTCAGTAATGAGGGATTGCTGCACTGTCTGAGGGTCAGTACTGAGAGAGTGCTGCAATATAAAAGGGTAAGTACTGAAGGAATGCTGCACTGCTAAACGGTCTGTACTGAGGGAGTGCTGCAATGTCACAGTGTCAGCACTGTGGGAGTGCCACACTGTCAGAGGGTCAGTACTGAGATAGTGTTGCTCTGTCAGAGGGGTCATTACTGAGCGAGTGCCAAACTGTCAGAGTATCAGCACTGAGGGAGTGTCACACTGTGAGAGGGTCAGCACTGAGGGAGTGCTGCACTGTCGGAGGGTCACATTGAGGGAGTGCTGCACTGTCAGAGGTTCAGTACTGAGGGAGTGCTGCAATGTCAGAGGGTCAGTACTGAGGGAGTGTTGTAATGTCAGAGAGTCAGTACTGAGGGAGTCCCACACTGTCAGAGGAGTCAGTACTGAGGGAGTGGCACACTGTCAGAGGGGTCAGTACTGAGGGAGCGCTGCAATGTCAGAGGGTCAGTACTTAGGGAGTGCAGCACTGTCAGAGGGTCATTACTGAGGGAGTGCTGGACTGTCAGGGTGTCACTTCTGAGGGAGTGCTGCCCTGTCAGGCGGTCAGTCTGAGGGAGGGATGCACTGTCAAAGGGTCATTACTGAGGGAGTGCTGCACTGTCAAATGGTCAATACTGAGGGAGGGCTGCACTGTCAGGGGGTCACTACTGAAGGAGTGCTGCGCTGTCAGGGGGTCAGTACTGAGGGAGTGCTGCACTGTCAGAGGGTCATTACTGAGGGAGGCTGCACTGTCAGGGGGTCAGTACTGAAGGAGTGCTGCGCTGTCAGGGGCTCACTACTAAAGGAGTGCTGGTCTGTCAGGGGGTCAGTCTGAGGGAGTGCTGCGCTGTCAGGGGGTCAGTCTGAGGGAGTGCTGCACTGTCAGGGGGTCAGTAATGAAGGATTCCTGCAATGTCAGAAGGTCCATATGGGTGCAGCGTTGTACTGTCAGAGGGTCATTACTGAGGGAGCGCTACACTGTCAGCGCATCAGTCTGGGGGATACCTGCATTGTAAGAAGGTCAGTACTGAGTGAGTGCCACACTATCAGATGGGCTGAAAGACCTAGATTCTTCTCCGATGTCTTGTGGTCTAAGAGGAATATCCGAAATTGTTCAGTATATTTCTGCCTCTGCATCCTACATACCCTGCTCAGCAATGATTCCCACGTCCAGATTCCAGAGACTATGTTCAAACAGACCATATTTAATTGGATATTGAACCTGAAGAGGTACCACCCTCTTTTCCCAGGGATCGAGTTTTTGTTTTATGCCTCAGCTTCCGTGTGCTCATCCCAAATGAATCCCACTGCTCCACACTCAGCACAATCGTGTGTTCCTTATTTATGAGCTTCCCAATGCTAATCCACATCCAGAATGACATCCCACACTCCTCTCAATCGTATCGCAGGCTAATTGCCTGGGAGAGAGGAATGCTAAGAGGGGAAATAAAACTCTGAATGTACCTTACAGTGACATTAAGGGTGAATTGCTAATGAGAGAAACACAGTGAGATTTTGTGCATGGACCCAGAGGCTAACGTGAATGAATGCATTTTGTCAGTGCTCATTGGGACAGGGTTGATATGAAATCGTGGAGATGCTCTGTGATACAATTAAATGAATGAGCATATAGAGAGAGAGATGGTTTTGAGTGGTCTGGCCTTCTTCCAACCCAATAAATCTCCAAAGACAGTGGAAATGTATCTCAGTTTACCGAATGAGGTGATGGAGGAAGGAGCAGGTACACTTGCAAACATTTTCAAATCCCGTCTGGCCACCGGAGAGGTGTCGTCGGACTGACCATGTGGTACTGTTATTCAAGAAGGAGCATGGGATATACCAGGCAGCTACAGGCCAGTCAGGCTAATATCGTGGGTGGGACGTCTGTTGGAAGCAATTTTGGGAGAGAGAATTAATCAGCATTTAAAGAGACTGGAGTTCATGAAGAACAGTCAGAATGGTTGTGTTAAGGAGGGGTCAGGTCTGACCAATGGGATTGCACTTTTTAAGGAGGTGGTCAGGTGTGTAAATAAGGGCAATACTTTCCTGTCATCTGCTTGGAGGTCAGTAAGGCTTTTATCAGGATCCATACTGGAAACTGATAGTGAACATACAAACTCAAGATCCAAGGAATTTGGCGCAGAATGCTGAGTGGCAGGAAGCAGACAGTGATGGCCCAGTTAGAAATCTCTGTCTGTTCATGTCTCACTGTTGGGGTCTTACTGATGTGGTTGATAGAAAAGATTTAGATTTGAATGGTGGAGGGTTAATCATTGGGTTCATGAATGATATGAAGATTGGTTGGATGATAAATACTGAGGATGATAGCCTTAGATTACAGAAGGATGGAGATGGCCTTGTCAGATGGACCGATCAGTGGCAACGGGTGAGGTGCCTGAAGGCTGGAGGGTGATTAATGATGGGCCATTATTGAAGTAAGGCTACAAGGAACAGCCATTGAACTATGGAGCTGTGAGCCTGATGGCAGTGGTGGGTAAGCTGTTGGAGGGCATTCTGAGAGACAATTCACATGCATTTGGAAAAGCAAGGATTGATTAGGGATGGTCAGCTTGGCTTTGTTTATGGAAATGATGTGTCCAACTTGATAGAGCTTTTGAAGGGATGACCAAGGAGACAGATGAGAAGGTTTCACATGGGAGACTGCTTAGTAACAGGTTAGATGACATGGCATCCAAGGAGAGAGGACAGCACAGTGTCTCAGTGGATTGATTCTAACTCCCGGTGACTGTCTGTGTGGAGTTTTCACATTCTCTCTGTATCTGTGCGGGTTCCCTCCAGGTGATTCCGTTTCATCCCACCGCCCAAAGATGCCATGGGAAATGCAGTATTACAGGGATAGAGTAGAGGATGTGAGTCTGGGTGGGATGCTGTTCAGACAGTCAGTGTGGAGCCATTGGACCGAATGGCTTGCTTCTATACTGTAGGAATTCTAAAATTAATCCAGAGAGACAAGTAATGTTCTGGGGACCTGGGCTCCAATCTTGGACAGGGGTGGATGTGGGTCCTTCCAGTCTGAAGGGGTTTAAACACAATCTGAGGGGGGAGCTGGGCTGCACCCTGAAATGTTGAGGATGTGAATGTTTTGTGGAGCTACTGTCTAAGGGGCTTTGGGGGTTAAATACAATAAAGTAACGCTTTCTTCGGTATTGAGGGAGAACATTCTGAGGTATTGAGGGAGAACTATCTGAGCTATTGAGGGAGCAATTTCTTAGGTATTTAGGGAGTACTATCTGAGGTACTGGGGGAGCACTATCTGAGGTATAGAGGGTGAACTATCTGCAATATTGAGGGAGAACTATCTGAGGTATTGAGAAAGCACTTTCTGAGGTATTGAGGGAGAATTATCTGAGGTATTGAGCGAGCACAATCTGAGGTACTGAGGGAGCGCTTTCTGAGGTATTGAGGGAGAACTATCTGGGGTATTAGAGACCACTATCTGAGGTACTGGGGGAGCACTATCCGACGTATTGAGGGAGAGCTATCTGGGGTATTCAGGGAGAACTATCTGAGGTACTGAGGGAGCACTATCTGAGGTATTGAGGGAGAACTATCTGGGGTATTAGGGACCACTATCTGAGGTACTGGGGGAGCACTATCTGACGTATTGAGGGAGAACTATCTGGGGTATTCAAGGAGAACTATCTGAGGTATTGAGGGAGCACTTTCTGAGGTATTGAGGGAGCAATATCTGAGGTACTGAGGGAAATATATCTGAGGTATTGAGGGAGCACTTCCTGAAGTATTGAGGGAGAACTATCTGAGGTAATGAGGGAGCACTATCTGAGGTAATGAGGGAGCACTGTCTGAGGTACTGAGCGAGCACTATCTGAGGCATTGAGGGAGCACTATCTGACGTATTGAGGTAAGACTATCTGGGTTATTCAGGGAGCACTATCTGAGGTACTGAGGGAGCACTATCTCGTGGTACAGAATGCAGAGGATAGAAAGGTACAGATGTAATTCCCTGATCATTTCCTCAGGGTCCCCGAGACACTCTGGTGTTGTAATTTGAAATGGAAGCCACTCCCCATTTCAGAAGATTCAGATCATTTTAAACAATCCGTGAAAGATAACAGCAGCATGTGTCTGAAACATGGTTTGGGGGAAAACTTTCATCAATCTATTGTTACTTGTTGCTTGGAGACGTTTTAGAAAAGCAGGCACCCAAACAGACTAACGCTGTCGATGCAAGAGGTGGTGTACAGGAAGATCCAACAAGTCCATCTGTAGCTGCTGTTTGTCTCCCTGGAGCAGTCATCATGTCAGATCAGGGTTCAGTCCTCAGAGAAATCATTTCTCCAGCAATACCTCAACCATGCCTTTACAGCCGTGTGTGTATGTGTGTGTGTGTGTGTGTGAGAGAGAGAGAGAGACAGAGAGAGAGAGAGAGAGAGACAGACTGCCCGTGTTTGTGTGTGTGAAAGAGTGGATGCATGTGCATCTCTGTGTGTCTGTATATGTGTGTGCGAGAGAGAAAGTGCATGTTCATGTGAGAGTGTGTGTGTGTATGTGTGTGTGTTTGAGGGAGTGTGTGTGTGTGTGTTTGAGGGAGTGTGCGTGTGTGTGTGTGTGTGTGCAATCTTATGAATATAAAATCCAGCTGCTGTTTCAGGTGAATTGGTCCTCGTGTCTCCAAAGACACAAAGGCTGCAAGAGTGAATTAACTGGGGGAAAGAGAGTGCTGTTCATTCCAGTGGGGATTCATCCAGTAAACCTTCCCCACACACTAACATCCCTCTGGCAATGCAGTGACTAGTCCTGCACACAGTGCCCCAGGTACAAACCAATGTAATGTCACCGTAGTCTTACCAGAGCATGGGACAGCTCCTCATTACAGAGTGGGGTCTGGTGGGGATTTAATCAGAGGGTCACCATGGCCCAACTGAGGGGAGAGGTTGGGAAGGAGAGTCCTTCAGGGTAACCCCAGCTGGTGTGGGAATTGAACACACGCTATTGGTTTTACTCTGCATTATAAACCAACTGACCTGCCAACTGAGCTAACTGACTTCACTCCAGGGGCATGCCCTGTATAACCCAATCATAGCCAGCCTGCATCTCAATAGGATCCAGGAGCAAGGCCATTCGCCCCCCACCCTAACCCAGAAGGGAGAGCACGGGAAGCTGATGAAGGAAACAAGCCCCTCCCATGTGGCCTTCTGAAATGGAGCTGGAGGACAAGGCAGACCTGGCCTGCTGTTTACTTCCCCGAGTCTGGCCTGCTCCACCTTACAGTGAGAGACTGAGGGGAATCTCGAGGCTATTTCACTTCTCACTGAGAGGCTGCAACTCCAATCCAAATCAGGCTGGTTCCCTCCGAGACTCACGGAAGAGTGCAGCACTCTACAGATCAGGGCCTTGTGGAGTCATAACCTCCAGTGTGGGGGCCAAGAGTTGGGCGGTAGTGTTAAGGACATAAGACCATCTGAAATAGGACCAGGAGGACACCATTCAGCCCATCGAGCCTGCTCTACTATTCAATAGGATCGTGGATGATTCAACATTTGATTTGGGAGCTGAAATTAGGACAACATAGAGACAGACAATCAAATTATTCTACCATGAGGAATCATCAGACGAGAACACACACACACACACAGACACACAAATTGTGGGATTCAGGCTGTCTGTGGGAACGGGGAGAGACAAAGGAGCAAAATGCTAGAGAGGGATCTGTTCCCACAGATTTCACTGCTTCCCTCTCTCTCTGCAGCTCTCATGTCTATTTCTGCGTTCCCAGTTCTCTCTCCCACATCTTTCCTTCAATCCCTCTCGCTCACCATCCTTCACATCTCTGTCCTGTTTACATTTCCCAGTAGATTCCCTTCCTCCTTTGTCACCTCACCAGGTTTTTCAGGAATGCTTAATCATTCAGTCTTTCACAAAACTAACACCTTGCTCATCTCTCTCTGCATCTGTCTCTCAGCTCTGTGGGATCTTGCTATTTCTGTCTGCACATCACTCTAGCAACATCATAGTCCCCACTACCACCCCACTCTCTCAGCTCTATCTCTCTGCTGTTGCAACTCCTCTCTCTCTCTCCCTGTCCTATATCTCTCCCTGAGATTTCTGTCTTGCTGTCTGCCTGAAATTCTCTCCCTGTCTTTCTCTCCACATTTTCACCTTGTATCTGTCTGACATTGTATTTCTCTTCCTGGAGTTTCACTCTCTCTCTCTCTCTCTCTGTCTGTCTCTGTCCTGCTCTTTCTCAGTTCTTCTCACTTCCTCTACCCCCCTCTGCCTGCCTGTCTTTCTCTTGTTCTCTCCCTCCCTCTCACTGTCTGTCCATCCATCTCTCTTTCTCTCCTGTAGTTTCTCTCCCTCTTTCTCCCTGGACCCCTCTGCTCTGTCCCAGTGACTGGGAGAAGGGGCATCGGGATGAGCTTGCCTCAGTGCCTGCTCTCTCTCAGGTTTTACCCCCACTGTAGGGGAGGAACATGAAGTACTTTTCTGAGTGAGTGTGAAATAGAGAAAAAGAAGACAGAAAGGGACACTGACAAAAAGAGAGAGAGACGTGGAGAGAATGGAGATGGAGAAAGTGGAGAGAGAGAAATGGGCACTAAGAGTCAGGGACGTGGAGTGAGAAAAGGACAGAGTGAGAGAGACAGGGAGAGACCGAGAGTGAGAAGGGCATATATTGAGGGAGAAGGACAGTGTGTGTACTTGGCGATGGCTTTCGAGTGGGATCTTGCTGTGCATTACAGCAGTCAGTCAAAAGGTGAATTAGTCTCTGCACTATGTCCTCCAGCCCAGGGGCTGTGAGTCTGCATGGGAAGGGGGAGAGTGGAAGACAAGGAGAGAGTGGGACAGCCAGAGACAGGGGGAGGGTTTGATGGGGTTTTGGGGTTGGTGGAGAAAGGAGGGGCTTTTGTCAGAGAGAGATGGAGGGAGGGATAGCATGTGATGCAAAATCTGAGACAGGGTGGAGAAGAGCTCTGCACAGGAAGTATAGTCAATGCGGCCATTCAGGGGCCAATCCTGAGGATCCTGAACAGGACCAGGATCATTTAATGGGGGAGGGGAGATGATGGGCAGAAAGGACTCCATCTGTGATGTAAACCTTCTGTAATTCTCGGACTGGGATCTTGCTGTGCATTAAAACAGTCAGAGGCCAGTCAGTCAACCCAGACTCATCTATCGGTGTGAGAAAGTGAGGACTGGAGATGCTGGAGAGTCAGAGTTACAAAGTGAGGAGCTGGGGAAGCACAGCAGGTCAGCCAGGAGAGTCGATGGTTCAGGCCTGACCTGCTGGGCTTTTCCAGCTCCACACTTTTCCACTCAACTCCCTCTGCCCCAGGGAGTGGGGCTCACAGCAATGTTGGGGGCAGCAAAATATTTGAGGGGGGCACAGTTGGTAAGGTAGGTATTTGGGAGGGAAGGTATTTGGGGAAGGGAATAAATTTGGGAGGAGAGTTAAAATGAGGGGCAAAATAAATTTAGTGGGTTTAAAATTGGGTGAGCACTTTCAAGTCTGAAACAAAGAAAAAGAGAAAGGGAGGGTGAGAAAAAGAGAGAGAGGTATAGAGAGTGGGGATGGAGAAGGGGGATGAGAGACAGATGGGGCAGAGACAGACAGTGAGAGGGAGGGTGTGAGAGAAAGGCAGATTGAGAGAAAGAGACAGACAGGGAGAGAGAAGGACAAAGAGAGAAGGGGAAGTCAGACTGAGACAAACAGGCGTTGAAGCATGGACAGACTGAAGGGGTGACACTCAGTATTCCAGTTGGTTCCAGCTCTCTCTCTCTCAATGGTTTTTCACTCTCCCTCTCTCCCATGCTCCTGAGGTTTCCTTCAGCTTGTCTCTCTCCCTCTCTCTCTCCCTCTCTCTGGATGGTGAGCTGGTCTTTGTCCCTTGCCATGTTGGTCACCTCAGAAAGCCTCCAGAAAATTCAAGAGATCAGTCTGCAGGTGATCCCTGGTTTTGTTCATTTCTGGATGGTTTCCCAGAACTTTCTATACTTCTGGCCAATTCAAAGAATCAGTTAATAGTTTGAAGCATTGCTAATCATTTGGATGGCTTGTTCCTGTTAGTTTCTTTGTGTAGCAGGACCCGGTACCTTCCTGTCTGGGACCTCCTTTGTTTGGTGGAGACGTTATTAGGGATATGTCTGCCCAGGGGAACTGTTGCCTTTTACATTATGCTGATGGGTAACCATCTGGCTGCTGTCTGGCTTTTGTGATTTGGGAGTATAACTTGTCCAATATACCCAGCATCTCTTGGCTGTCTATCTGTGTTTTAGCAAGGAGGCAGGAACATTTCACCCATTCCCCCTCCCCCACCCAGTCTTTTGAATAGAAAGAAGCTTATACAATGAATTACAAACCTAATTTTAAAAGCTGGTTATGTTTGTTGTCAGAGTAGCCTGCTATTTGAGCGAAAACCATTTTGTACATTGGTCAAACCGATTGTAATATGGCTGATAAGTGATATCATAGAATCCCTACAGAGCAGAAACAGGCCATTCAGCCCATCGAGTCCACAATGACCCTCTGAAGAGAATCTAACTCAGATCTATCCCCTGATGATATCTGTGAAACCCTGCATTTCCCATGGCTATTCCAGCTAACCTGAATATCCCTCGACACTACGGGCAATCTGTTAAAATCCCACCATTGAACAGTGGGTGAAAACCCATACAGATGCAGGGAGAATGTACAAACTCCACACAGACAATCGCTCAGGAGTGGAATCAAACCCAGGTCTCTGGCGCTGTGAGGTAACAGTGCTAACCACTGAGCGACTGTGGCTCTCCTGACTGTTTCGACAAAACATATTCCGTTCTGAGAATCCACACAGAATTGTGTTGCATCGCCAACATCCGGTGAGCAGAATAAATGCAAGTGAATGAGACCTCCTGGCTCAAACTCCAGGAATTCCCTTCCTAAGGACATTGTGGGTCCACCACCTGCAACAGTTCAAGGAGGCAGCTCACCACCAAAACCAGCTCCCGAGCAGCTACGGACAGGCAATCAATACTGGGCCCAGACAGGAACACTCAAACACTGCAAATGAATGAAACTAAGGTGATCACCCGGGGAGTTCCATCTACCTTCCAGTCCCTGGGGGTGTATCCAGGCATTATTCACCATGATCAGACCCATCTGTTACAGCCTGCAATCCTAACCACCGGTATCCCGAGATATATCAAGGTGAGTGCAGTTAGGACCACAGCTTGATGTGAGAGGAGCCGAATTCGTTAATGACAGGCGATGGGAATGCCGTGGTATGGCCTGTTCCTTCACATTTAGGTAAGTGTGGTCCCTGTCAATGTCCCCTCTATCTCCACAGCATGTGGGAGGGAATCATGATAACCCATCCAAATACCTTTGTTAATATAATCCGATACTTTCGACTTCAAAGATCCCCATCCTAACATTGTCACTTGGGATAATTGGAATCCCTCATACCAGGCCCAGTGCCCCACCGAAAGTGTCCTTACAGCTGTCATTAACCCAGCCCTTGGTGAGCTGATGTAACTGACAGTGAGACATGTTCGTGTGGGTGTTCTCCTGGAACAAATATTTACGCTGTTTGTCACTAACCCGGGATGGGACTTTTCTCGAGCATTAAGGACCGCTGCCTTCATTTCATCATGGATGTCCCTCCCTCACTGTTGTCCCTCAGCGAGGGCTGAATGGCCTGGTGGACAAAGTCACATGGTGATTAATTTAGTTTGTTTGTCAGCATCCAGTCCGTGTATGACAGACTGTCGGTCTATCTCATCCAAAAATGTATCTGGGTTTGTGACAGGATCAAACAGAGTGGCCTTTTTGGTGCTGCCCACCAGCTTGGAGGCTGGAATGGCTGTTGTGTACGGAGTGAGACCATAAGCTGTTTGTCTCTGGGTAACCACATGGTTCATGGAATCTGGGTCCGTCTGTGGGTCAGCGCTGGGGGCAAAAGGTGCTGTTACCTGGGAGAAAGGCAGTGGGATTCCCCATCCGTGGGAGGGTGTGGATGTGTCAGTGTGGGGTCTGTCATTATCTCCCTGGGGAGGTAGAACACCAAAGGCACACATTATCCCATTCTGGAAGGACCCCGGGTTCCCTCGGGATTGTATTTGCTCCTGACACCTCCTACTAGGGCCTGATGTGTGTTGCTCCGTGTTGTAGGTGTACAGGACCCATGCAGCTGTTTGGAGATCATACACTGTCCTTCCAGATTGTCAATGTAACCTGAGGCTGCCTCCCCATCCCCAGAGACCCTCCTTTCACTGGAATGGGTTCTTCCCATGGAGTAGTCCCATGTGGGTGAGATTTTCCTACAACGTTCTGTCCTGCTCATTGTGTAGGAGACCTAGCTCTGTCACAGCCTGTAGTTTTCCCTGGGGTGACTTAATCCCAACTGCCTTATCCCAGCCGGGCTCCTCCAGGCTATCGGCAGTGCAGTGAGCTTTCCAGCTTCCTTTCCCAGATCTCTATGGGCATCTCACTACAGCTCCTGTGCCAGGAATCCTTCACAGCAAGGCTAGGCTGGCTTCCTGCCAAATTCTGCAGGACTGTTTCACATTTGTACCAGCTCGTGTTCCTATTGCTTTGGCTGTTTCTGTATTATGGGACACCAGGGTATATTCATAGAGTCATAGAGTTCTACAGCATGGAGACAGGCTCTTTGGCCCAAACTGGTCCATCCACACTAACCCCGTTTCCCTGCACTTGGCCCATATCCTTCCAATACGTTCCTATCCATGTATTTGTCCAAGTGCCTTTTAAATGTTATTAAATGTATCCTCCTTGACCACTTCCGCTGGTAGTTCATTCCGTATGTGTACCACCCTCTGGGTAAAAGCATTGTCCCTCAGGTTCCCTTTTAATCTTCCCCTTTCACCTCAAACTGATGCCCTTTCATCCTTGATTCCCCAAGACTTGGATAAAGACTGAGTGCATTCACCCTATCCATGCCTCCCATGATCTTATACACCTCTATAAGGACACCCCTCAGTCTCCTGCACACTAAAGAAAATGTCCTTGCTTGTCCAACCTCTCACTATAACTGTCGAGTTGAGTTCTGGCAATATCCTTGTAAAATTCTTCTGGACTCTTCCAGTACAATAACATCCTTTGTATCGCAAGGTGGGCAAAACTGAACACAATATTCCAAGTGCGGCCTTACTAATATCCTGTACAACTACAACAGAACTTCCCAACTTCGATATTCCATGCCCTGACTGGTGAAGGGCCCAGTGTGCCAAAAGCCTTCTTCACTGCCCTGTCTCCCTGAGTTCAGAGAGCCGTGCTCCTGGAATCCAAGGTCCCTCTGTTCCACTACACTCCTTCAGGCCCTACCATTCACCATGAAACCCCAGTCTTGATGTGACTTTCCAAAATGCAAGATCTCGCCCTTGTTTATATTAAACTCCATTTGCCATTTCTCAGCCCAATTCCCCAGCTGATCAAGGCCCTGTTGCAATTGCTGAGAACCTTCCTCACTTATTTTAGTGTAATCTGAAAACTTTATAATCATGCCTTAAACATCCTCATCCAAATCATTGATATAGATGACAAACAGCAATGGGTCTAGCACTGACCAGCTCAGTGGCACAATGGTTAGCACTGCTGCTTCACAGCACCGTGGATCTGGGTTCAATTCCAACCTCACAGGGTGGTCTGTGTGGGTTAGATTTCCTACAGTATGGAAACAGGCCGTTTGGCCTAACAAACCACACCGACCTGCTGAAGAGTAACCCACCCTGAGCCATTCTCCCTATTTAACAACTGCACCTAGCAATATGGGCAATTTAGTCTGGCCTGCGCATTTTTGGATTGTGGGAGAAAACCAGAGCACCCAAAGGAAACCCACACAGACACAGGGAGAATGTGCAAACTCCACACAGTCACCCGAGGCTGGGGTCGAACCTGGGTACCTGGCGCTGTGAGGCAGCAGTGCCAACCACTGAGCCACTATGCCACCCCAACTGAGTTTGTATGTTCTCCCCATGTCTGCGTGGGTTTCCTCTGGGTGCTCCGGTTTCCTCCCACACTCCGAAGATGTGCAGGTCAGGTAAATTGGCAATGCTCAATTGCCGAGAATGTTCATGGATGTTTAAGTAAGTTGTATTAGTCAGGGGTTCATGTAGAGTAATAAAGTAGGGGAATGGGTTTGGGTGGAATAATCTTCAGAGGGCCAGTAGACTTGTTGGGCCGAAGGGCCTGTTTCCACAGAGGAGGGATTCTATGATTCTATGACCGCTGAGGCACACCAAGAGTCACAGGCCTCCAGTCTGACTGTTACCCTCTGCTTCCTACCATCAAACCAATTGTGTACTCAGCTTGCCAACGCCCCCTGGATTCCATGCGATCTAACCGTCTGGGGGGAGGGGCAGTGGTGAGTCAGAGTTGTGTAGGTATCACGAAGGAAGGGGGAGATTGCAGTGTTGGGTAGGGATCAGTCAGGGAGGGGGAGATTGCAGTGTTGGGTAGGGATCAGTTAAGGAGGGGGAGATTGCAGTGTAGGGTAGGGATCAGTCAGGGAGGGGGAGATTGCAGTGTTGGGTAGGGATCGGTCAGGGAGGGGGAGATTGCAGTGTTGGGTAGGGATCAGTCAGGGAGAGGGAGATTGCAGTGTTGAGTAGGGATCAGTCAGGGAATGGGGTGAGTGCAGTGTTGGGTAGGGATCAGTCAGGGAGGGGGAGATTGCAGGGTTGGGTATGGATCAGTCAGGGAGGGGGAGATAGCAGTGTTGGGTAGGGATCAGTCAGGGAGCGGGAGATTACAGTGTTGGGTAGGGATCAGTCAGGGATGGGGTGAGTGCAGTGTTGTGTAGGGATCAGTCAGGGATGGGGTGAGTGCAGTGTTGTGTAGGGATCAGTCAGGGAGCGGGAGATTACAGTGTTGTGTAGGGATCAGTCAGGGAGGGGGAGATTGCAGTGTTGGGTAGGGATCAGTCAGGGAGGGGGTGAGTGCAGTGTTGGGTATGGATCAGTCAGGGAGGGGGTGAGTGCAGTGTTGGGTAGGGATCAGTCAGGGAGGGGGAGATTGCAGTGTTGTGTAAGGATCAGTCAGGGAGGGGGTGAGTGCAGTGTTGGGTATGGATCAGTCAGGGAGGGGGAGATTGCAGTGTTGGGTAGGGATCAGTCAGGGAGGGGTGAGTGCAGTGTTGGGTAGGGATCAGTCAGGGAGGGGGAGATTGCAGTGTTGTGTAAGGATCAGTCAGGGAGGGGGAGATTGCAGTGTTGTGTAGTGATCAGTCAGGGAGGGGGTGAGTGCAGTGTTGTGTAGGGATCAGTCAGGGAGCGGGAGATTACAGTGTTGGGTAGGGATCAGTCAGGGAGGGGGTGAGTGCAGTGTTGTGTAGGGATCAGTCAGGGAGCGGGAGATTACAGTGTTGGGTAGGGATCAGTCAGGGAGGGGGTGAGTGCAGTGTTGTGTAGGGATCAGTCAGGGAGCGGGAGATAGCAGTGTTGTGTAGGGATCAGTTAAGGAGCGAGAGATTACAGTGTTGTGGAGGGATCAGTCAGGGAGGGGGTGAGTGCAGTGTTGTGTAGGGATCAGTCAGGGAGCGGGAGATAGCAGTGTTGTGTAGGGATCAGTTAAGGAGCGAGAGATTACAGTGTTGTGGAGGGATCAGTCAGTGAGGGGGAGATCGCTATCTATCTATCTCTCTCTCTCACTCTCTCTCTCGTCCCCTTCTCGTGCGCTCTCTCGCTGTCAGACTCTGTCTCATTTCCGTCCCCTCCCTCCCGCTCATTTGCACCTCTCTCTCTCTTGCCCCCCCTCGCTCTCTCGCTCGCCCCCTCTCTCGCTCGCTCGCGCCTCTCTCTCACCCTTCTCTCTCACCCCCTCACTCTCAACCCATCTCTCTCACCGCCTCTCACTCTCTTCCCCTCTCTCTCTGCCCCTCTTGTGCTCTCTTCCCCCTCTCTCACTCCACCACTCTCACTCACCCCTCCCTCCCTTTCTCTCCCCATCCCCTCTCTCCCCTCTCCCCTTCTCTCCCACCTCTCTCACCCCCTTTCTCTCACCCCCTTGCTCTCATTCCCCCTCTCACGCTCTCCCCTTTCTCTCCCTCCTCTCTCTCCCACCTCTCTCTCCCCCCCCTCATCCCCTTTCTCTCACCCCCTTGCTCTCAACCCCCTTCCTCTCTCTCTCTCTCCCCTCTCTCTGTCTCCCTCTCTCCCCCTCTCTCACCCCTCTCCATCCCCCTTCCCTCCCCTTTCTCTCTCCCCGCTCTCTCTCCCGCCTCTCTCTCACTCCCTTTCTCTCCCACTTTCTCTCCCCCTCTCTCCCCCAACTCTCTCCCTCTCTCTCTCATACCTCTCTCATGCCCCACTCTCCCTCTCTCATTCCCTTCCCCACCCCTCTCTTCCCACTCTCTCTGGCCTCTCTCACCCCTTTCTATCCCCCTTTCTCTCCCCCTTTCTCTCCCCCTCTCTCTCCCCTCTCTCTCATCCCTCTCTCACCCCCCTCTATCCCCCTCTCACTCCCCCCTCCACTCTCTCCCCCTCTCCCCACTCTCTGCCCCACTCTCTCACCCAATCTCACTGCCCCACTCTTTCTGACCCCTCTCTTCTTTCTCACCCGTGCTCTCTACCACCCTGATCTCTCTCATCCCCCCTCTCGCTATCACCCTCTCACCCCTCACTCTCTTTCCACTCACTCTCTCTTACCTCCTCTCTCACGCCTCTCTCACCTTCTCTCTCACCCTGTCTCTCTCAGACTGTCTCTCTCTCACCCCTCTCTCTTTCTCACCCGCTCTCTCTTCCACTCCGATCTGTCTCACACCCCCCTCTCTCTCTCACCCCTCTCTCTGTCATCATTCTCTCTCTCTTACCCCTCTCTCTCACCCCTTCTCTCATACCCCTCTCACTCACCTCTTCTCTCTCAGTCCTCTCTCTCTCTCTCAGCCCCCCTCTCCTCAGTCTCTCCCACCCTGATCTCTCTCTCACCCTCTCTATCTCACCCTCTCTCTCTCAGCGCTCTTTCACACCGCTTTTCTCTCTCTCACCCCTCTCACTCTCACCCCTCTCTCTCTCACCCCTCTCTCTCTCACCCCTCTCTCTCACATACCCCCCTCTCTTACCCCTCTCTCTCTCACTTCTCTCTCTCACCCTCTCTCTCTCACCCCATCTCTCTCGCACCCTCACTCACCCCCTCTCTCTCAGGCCCTCGCTTTCAGTCCCTCTCTCTCTCACCCCCATCTCTCACACACCTCTCTCTCTCAAACACCTTTCTCTCACACCCCTCTCTCTCTCTCTCTTACCCTCTCTCTCACCCTTTCTCTCTCACCTACTCTCTCTCTCACACCCTCTCTCTCAGGCCCTCTCTCTCACTCTCTCTCACACACACACCCTTCTCTCTCTCTCTCACCCTCTCTCTCACCCCATCTCTCTCGCACCCTCTCACCCCCTCTCTCTCAGGCCCTCGCTTTCAGTCCCTCTCTCTTTCACCCCCCCTCTCACACACCTCTCTCTCTCAAACCCCTTTCTCTCACACCTCTCTCTCTTACCCTCTCTCTCACCCTTTCTCTCTCACCTACTCTCTCTCACACCCTCTCTCTCAGGCCCTCTCTCACTCTCTCTCTCTCTCTCACACACACACACACACACACACCCTTCTCTCTCTCTCTCACCCTCTCTCTCTTACCCCTCTCTCTTTCACACCGCTTCTCTCTCTCACCTTCTCTCTCTGTCAGCCTGTCTCTCTCTCTCTCACCCCCTGTCTCTCTCACACCACCTCACTCCCTCACCCCTCTCTCTCTTTCACTCCTCTATCTGTCACCCCTTTCTCTCTCAACCTTCTCTCTCTAACCCGTCTCTTCTTCTCTCACAACTCTCTCTCTCTCAGCCTCTCTCTCTCACCCTCTCTTTGGCAGCCTTTCTCTCTATCAGCCCATCTCTCTCCCCAGTCTCTCCCACCCTGATCTCTCTCACAGCTCCACTCTCTCTCACCCCTCGCGCTCTCTCTCATCCCTCTCTCTCTGATCCCTCTCTCTCTCTCACCTCTCTCTCTCGCACACCTCTCTCTGATCCCTCTCTCTCACCACCCTCTCTCTCTCACCCCTTCACTCTCTCAGCCTGTCTCTCTGTCACCCCTGTCTCTTTCTCACCCGCTCTCTCTCCCACCACACTCTCTCCCTCATCCCCTCTCTCTCACCCCTCTCTCTCTCACTTCTCTCTCTCACCCTCTCTCTCTCACCCCATCTCTCTCGCACCCTCACTCACCCCCTCTCTCTCAGGCCCTCGCTTTCAGTCCCTCTCTCTCTCACCCCCATCTCTCACACACCTCTCTCTCTCAAACACCTTTCTCTCACACCCCTCTCTCTCTCTCTCTTACCCTCTCTCTCACCCTTTCTCTCTCACCTACTCTCTCTCTCACACCCTCTCTCTCAGGCCCTCTCTCTCACTCTCTCTCACACACACACCCTTCTCTCTCTCTCTCACCCTCTCTCTCACCCCATCTCTCTCGCACCCTCTCACCCCCTCTCTCTCAGGCCCTCGCTTTCAGTCCCTCTCTCTTTCACCCCCCCTCTCACACACCTTCTCTCTCTCAAACCCCTTTCTCTCACACCTCTCTCTCTTACCCTCTCTCTCACCCTTTCTCTCTCACCTACTCTCTCTCACACCCTCTCTCTCAGGCCCTCTCTCACTCTCTCTCTCTCTCTCTCACACACACACACACACCCTTCTCTTTCTCTCTCACCCTCTCTCTCTTACCCCTCTCTCTTTCACACCGCTTCTCTCTCTCACCTTCTCTCTCTGTCAGCCTGTCTCTCTCTCTCTCACCCCCTGTCTCTCTCACACCACCTCACTCCCTCACCCCTCTCTCTCTTTCACTCCTCTATCTGTCACCCCTTTCTCTCTCAACCTTCTCTCTCTAACCCGTCTCTTCTTCTCTCACAACTCTCTCTCTCTCAGCCTCTCTCTCTCACCCTCTCTTTGGCAGCCTTTCTCTCTATCAGCCCATCTCTCTCCCCAGTCTCTCCCACCCTGATCTCTCTCACAGCTCCACTCTCTCTCACCCCTCGCGCTCTCTCTCATCCCTCTCTCTCTGATCCCTCTCTCTCTCTCACCTCTCTCTCTCGCACACCTCTCTCTGATCCCTCTCTCTCACCACCCTCTCTCTCTCACCCCTTCACTCTCTCAGCCTGTCTCTCTGTCACCCCTGTCTCTTTCTCACCCGCTCTCTCTCCCACCACACTCTCTCCCTCATCCCCTCTCTCTCACCACTCTCTCTCTCAACCCTCTCTCACCTCTCTCTCTCACACCTGTCTCTCTCTCTCACCCTCTCTCTCTCAACCCTACTCTGTCATCCCCTCTCTCGCACCCCCTCTCTCTCACCCCCTCTCTCTAAGCCTGTCTCTCTGTCACCCCCTGTCTCTTTCTCACCCGTTCTCTCTTCCACCCCTCTCTCTCTTTCACCCCTTTCTCTTTCACCCCTGTCTCTCTCACCCTCTCGCTCTTACCCGTCTCTTTCTCACACACACCTCTCTCTCTCTCACCCATTCTCTCTCACCGTCTATTTCTCTGCCTCCTTCTCTCTCTCAGCTCCTCTCTCTCATCCCTTTCTCTCTCATCCCGCTCTCTCTCACACCTCTCTCGCACCCTCTCTCTCTCTCATGCATTCTCTCTCTCACCAACCTCTCTCTCTCTTACCCCTCTCTTTCACACACCACTTCTCTCTCTCTCTCACCCGTCTCTCACTCTCACCCCTTTCTCTGTCTTTCATCCCTCTCTCTCACCCTCTCTCTCTCACCCGTTCCCTCTCCCCCCTTCTCTCACCCCCTTGCTCTCTCAGACACCCCTCACTCTCACACACCTCTCTCTCAACCCCTGTCTCTCTCACACTTCTCTCTCTCTCACCCTCTCTCTCTCAACCCTCTATCTCAACCCCCCGATCTCTCACACCCTTCTCTCTCTCTCACCTCTCTCTCACCCTCTCTCTCTCTCACCCATTCTCTCTCACCCCTCGCTCTCGTACCCCTATCTGTCTCACACACCTCTCTCTCACACCCTCTCTCTCACCCCCTCTCTCTCACCCCCTCTCTCTCACACCCTCTCTCTCATACCTCTCTCTCTCTCACCACTTCTCTCTCACCCCTCTCTCTCACCCCTCTCTTTCAGCCCCTCTCACTCTCTCACCCCTCTCTCTCTCTCACCCCCCCTCTCTCTCTCACCCCCTCTCTCTCACCCATTCTCTCTTACCCTCTCTCTCAGGCCCTCCCTCTCTCACACATCTCTCTCACCCCCCTCTCTCTCTTACACCGCCTCTCTCTCTTACAACCCCTCTCTCCCTCACACCCCCTCTCTCTCACCCCGCTTTCTCTCTCATCCCTCTCTCTCTCACATCGCTCTCTCTCATCCCTCTCTCTCTCTCAACCCTCTCTCTCTCATCCCCTCTCTCACCGCCCCCTCTCTCACCCCTCTCTCTCTCACCCCCTCTCTGTCACACACTCCTCTCTTTCACCCATATTTCTCACACCCCCTCTCTCTCACCCCCTCACTCTCACACCCCTCTCTCTCTCACCCCTCTCTCACTCACGCCCTCTCTCCCTCACCCTGCTCTCTCTGTCATCCCCACTCTAATTCGTCTCTCTCGCACCTTCTTAGCTCTCTCACTCTCTTACCCCCTCTCTCTCATTACTCTCTCTCACCTTCCCTCTCACCTGCTCTTTGCCTGTCTCTCTCTCACCCCCTCTCCTTTCTCACCCGCTCTCTCTTCTACTCCGATCTCTCTCTCATCCCCTCTCTCTTACCCCTCTCTCTCTCTCTCACCCCTCTCTCTCTCTCACCACTCTCTCTCAGGCCCCCTCCCTCTCCCCAGTTTCTCCCACCCTCATCTCTCTCACCCACTTTCTCTCTCACGCCTCTCTCTCTCACACTCTCTCTCACCCCTCTCTCTCTTACCCCTCTCTCTATCTCACCCCCTCTGTCGCAGGCCCTCTCTCTTTCAGCCCCTGTCTCTTTCACCCCTCTATCTCTCTCTTACCTCTCCCTCTCACCCCTCTCTCTCTTACCCTTCTGTATCTCACCCCCTCACTCTCTCACCCCTCACTCTCTTACCCCTCTCTCTCTCACACACACACCTCTCTCTCTCACCCTCCCTCACACATTCTCGCTCTCAAACCTCTCTCTCTCACCCCTTCTCTCTCACTGCATCTCTCATCCCCCCTCTCTCAGGCCCTCTCTTCCAGCCCCTGTCACTCTCTCACTCACCCTCTCTCTCTCACCCATTCTCTATCACCCCCTCTCTCTCAAGCCCTCTCCCTCACCCCCTCTCTCTCACGCCCTCTCTCACTGCCCCTCTTTCACTCCATCTCTCTCATCCCCTCTCTGTCACACCCCCCTCTCTTTCACCCCTCTTTCTCACACATCCTCTCTCTCCCTCACCCCGCTCTATCTGTCATCCCCTCCCTCTCTCCCCTCTCTCTCACCCTCTCACTCTCTCACAGCCGCTCTTTCTTAGCCCTCTCACTCTCTTATCCACTCCCACTCTCACCACTCTCATTCTCTCCCACCCCTCTCTCTCTCGGCCCCCATCTCTCATTCACCCTCACACCCTCTCTCTAACACCCCCTCTCTCTCTTATCCCTCTCTCTCTTACCCCTCTCTCTTTTACCCGCTCTCTCTCTTACCCCTCTCTCTCCCCCTCTCTCACACCCTCTCTCTCCCCCACTCTCTCCCCCTCTCTCTCCCCCACTCTCACTTACCCCCTTTCTCTTTCACACCTCAATCTTTCTCATCCTCGCTCTCTGTCTGTCACCCACTCACCCTTCTCTCTCATTCCCTTCTCTCTCTCTTTCCCCCTCTCTCTCAACTTCTCTCACCCTCTCTTTCTCTGCCTGTCTCCCTCTCTCACCCCCTCTCTCTTTCTCACCCGCTCTCTCTTCCACCCCGATCTCTCTCACACTCCCTTTCTCTCTCACCCCTCTCTCTCTCACCCCTTTCTCTCTCAACCCTCTCTCATTGCCCTCTCTCTCTCACACCTCTCTCTCACACCCTTATCTCTCTATCACCCTCTCGCTTTCTCCTACCCCTCTCTCTTACCCCTCCCTCTGTCTCGCACCTCTCTCTTTCACACACCTCTCTCTCTCTCACCCCTTCTCTCTCACCCTCTCTTTCACAGCTCCTCTCTCTCTCTCAGCTCCTCTCTCTCTCATCCCTTTCTCTCTCATCGCACTCTCTCTCACACCTCTCTCTCACCCCCTCTCTCGCACCCTCTCTCTCTCATGCATTCTCTCTTTCACCCTCTCTCTCTTACCCCTCTCTTTCACACACCGCTTCTCTCTCTCGCCTGTCTCTCTCTCTCACCCCTTCTCTCTCACCCGCTCTCTTACCCCCTTGCTCTCTCACACACCCCTCTCACCCTCCCCCTCTCTCTCACACCCTTCTCTCTCTCTCACCCCCTCTCTCTCACCCTTTCTCTCTAACCCCTCTCTCTCTTACCCCTGTCTCTCACACACCTCTCTCTCACAGACTCTCTCTCACCCCCTTCTCTCTCACACCCTCTCTCTCTCATACCTCTCTCTCTCTCTCACCCCTTCTCTCTCACCCCTCTCTTTCAGCCCCTCTCACTCTCAAACCCCACTCTCTCTCACCCATTTTCTCTCACCCTCTCTCTCAGGCCCTCTCTCTCTCTCACACCTCTCTCTCTTACACCCCCTCTCTCTTACACCCCTCTCTCTCTTACACCCCCTCTCTCTCTTACACCCCCTCTCTCTCACCGCCCTCTCTGTTACCCCTCTCTCCCACATCTCTCTCTCTCATCCCTCTCTCTCTCATCCCCTCTCTCACTGCCCCCTCTCTCAACCCTCTCTCTCTCAGCCCCTCTCTCTCACACACCCCTCTCTTTCACCCCCTCACTCTCACACCCCTCTCTCTCTCACCCCTCTCTCTCTCTCACGCCCCTCTCTCAGCCCCTCTCTATCTCACCCCCGCTCTCCCTCACCCTGCTCTCTCTGTCATCCCCTCGCTCTCTCCTTACTCTCTTACCCACGTCTCTCATGCCTCTCTCTCACCTTCCCTCTCACCTACTCTTTCTCTGCCTGTCTCTCTCTCACTCACTCTCCTTTCTCAAACGCTCTCTCTTCTACTCCGATCTCTCTCACACCCCCTCTCTCTCACCCCTCTCTCTCTCTCTCAGACTCCTCTCTCTATTACCCCTCTTTCTGTCTCACACCACTCTCTCTCTCTCTCAGCCCTCTCCCCAGTCTCTCCCACCCTGATCTCTCTCACACACCTTCTCTCTCATGCCTCTCTCTCTCACCATCTCTCTCACCCCTCTCTCTTACCCCTCTCTCTATCTCACCCCCTCTCAGGCCCTCTCTCTCTCTCACACCCTCTCTCTCACCCCTCTCTCTCACCCCCTCTCTCTCACAGCCCCTCTTTCACCCCCTCTCTCATCCCCTCTCTGTCACACACCCCTCTCTTTCACCCCTCTTTCTCACACATCCTCTCCTTCACCCCCTTCACTCTCTCACCCCTCTCTTTCACTCACCGTCTCTCTCCCACCCATTCTCTATCACATCGTCTCTCTCAGGCCCTCTCCCTCTCTCACCCCCTCTCTCTCACCCCCTCTCTCACTGCCCCTCTTTCACCCCCTCTCTCTCATCCCCTCTCTGTCACAACCCCTTCTCTTTCACCCCTCTTTCTCACACATCCTCTCTCTCACCCCCTCACTCTCACACCCCTCTCTCCCACATCTCTCTCTCTCATCCCTCTCTCTCTCATCCCTCTCTCTCAGCCCTCTCTCACTGCCCCCTCTCTCAACCCCCTCTCTCTCAACCCCTCTCTATCACACAGCCCTCTCTTTCACCCCTCTTTCTCTCACCCCCTCTCTCTCACCCCCCTCACTCTCACACCCCTCTCTTTCTCACCCTGCTCTCTCTCTCACCCCTCTCTCTCTCTCACCCCTCTCTCTCTCTCACCCCCTCTCTCCCTCACCCAGCTCTATCTGTCATCCCCTCCCTCTCTCCCCCTCTCTCACCCTCTCACACTCTCTCACACCCTCTCTTTCTTAGCCCTCTCACTCTCTTATCCCCTCCCACTCTCACCACTCTCATTCTCTCTCACCCCTCTTTCTTCTCAGTCCCCTGTCTCTCATTCACCCTCACACCCTCTCTCTGACACCCCCTCTCTCTCACACCCCCTCTCTCTCACATATTCTCTCTCTCATACCTCTCTCTCTCACCTCTTCTCTCTCACTGCCTCTCTCATCCCCCCTCTCTCAGGCACTCTCTTCCAGCCACTCTCACTCTCTAACCCCTCTCTTTCAATCACCCTCTCTCTCCCACCCATTCTCTATCACATCGTCTCTCTCAGGCCCTCTCTCTCTCTCACCCCCTCTCTCTCACCCCCTCTCTCACTGCCCCTCTTTCACCCCCTCTCTCTCATCCCCTCTCTGTCACACCCCTCTCTTTCACCCCTCTTTCTCACACATCCTCTCTCTCACCCCCTCACTCTCACACCCCTCTCTCCCACATCTCTCTCTCTCATCCCTCTCTCTCTCATCCCTCTCTCTCAGCCCTCTCTCACTGCCCCCTCTCTCAACCCCCTCTCTCTCAACCCCTCTCTATCACACAGCCCTCTCTTTCACCCCTCTTTCTCTCACCCCCTCTCTCTCACCCCCCTCACTCTCACACCCCTCTCTTTCTCACCCTGCTCTCTCTCTCACGCCCTCTCTCTCACCCCTCTCTCTCTCTCACCCCTCTCTCTGTCTCACCCCCTCTCTCCCTCACCCAGCTCTATCTGTCATCCCCTCCCTCTCTCCCCCTCTCTCACCCTCTCACACTCTCTCACACCCTCTCTTTCTTAGCCCTCTCACTCTCTTATCCCCTCCCACTCTCACCACTCTCATTCTCTCTCACCCCTCTCTCTCTCAGTCCCCTGTCTCTCATTCACCCACACACCCTCTCTCTGACACCCCCTCTCTCTCACACCCCCTCTCTCTCACATATTCTCTCTCTCATACCTCTCTCTCTCACCTCTTCTCTCTCACTGCCTCTCTCATCCCCCCTCTCTCAGGCACTCTCTTCCAGCCACTCTCACTCTCTAACCCCTCTCTTTCAATCACCCTCTCTCTCTCACCCATTCTCTATCACAACGTCTCTCTCAGGCCCTCTCTCTCTCTCTCACCCCTCTCTCTCTCACCTTCTCTCTATCACCCCCTCTCTCTCACCCCTCTCTCTCATCCCCTCTCTGTCACAATCCCCCTCTCTTTCACCCCTCTTTCTCACACATCCTCTCTCTCACCCCCATCACTCTCACACCCCCCTCTCTCTCACCCCTCTCTCTCTCTCACCCCCTCTATCCCTCACCCCGCTCTATCTGTCATCCCCTTCCTCTCTCCCACTCTCTCACCCTCTCACACTCTCTCACTCTCTCATACCCTCTCTTTCGTAGCCCTCTCACTCTCTTATCACCTCCCACTCTCACCACTCTCATTCTCTCTCACCCCTCTCTCAGTCCCCTGTCTCTCATTCACCCTCACCCCCTCTCTCTCGCACCCCCTCTCTCTAACACCCCCTCTCTCTCTTGCCCCTCTCTCTCTCACCCCTCTCGCTCTTACCCCTCTCTCTTTTACCCCCTTTCTCTCTTACCCCTCTCTCTCCCCCCTCTCTCTCACCCCCCTCTCACACCCTCTCTCTCCCCCACTCTCTCCTCCCTCTCTCTCCCCCACTCTCACTTACCCCCTTTCTCTTTCTCACCCCGATCTTTCTCATCCTCCCTCTCTCTCTCACCCTCTCACCCTTCTCTCTCTTTCCCCTCTCTCTTATCTCTCTCTCAATCATCTCTCTCACCTTCTCTCTCACCCACTCTTTCTCTGCCTGTCTCTCTCTCTCATCCCCTCTCTCTTTCTCACCCGCTCTCTCTTCCACCCTGATCTTTCTCACACTCCCTCTCTCTCTCACCCCCCTCTCTCTCTCCCTCTCACTTTTTATCTCTCAACCCTCTCTCATTACCCTCTCTCTCACACACACACCTCTCTCTAACACCCTTATCTCTCTCTCACACTCTCTCTCTCTCTCCTACACCTCTCTCTTACCCCTATCTCTGTCTCGCACCTCTCTCTCTCTCACCCCTTTTCTCTCACCCGCGCTCTCTGGCCCTCTCTTTCAGCCACTCTCTCTCTCACACCCCCCTCTCTCTCACACACCTCTCTCTCAACCCACTGTCTCTCTCACACCCCTCTCTCTCTCTCATCCCTCTCTCTCTCACCCCTCTCTCCCTTACCCTCTCTCTCGCACACCTCTCTCTCTCTCACCCTGTCTCTCACCTCCCTCTCTCTCACACCCTTCTCTCTCTCTCTCACCATTTCTCTCTCAACCCTCTCTCTCATTACCTCTCTCTCTCACAGACCTCTCTCTCTCACACCCTTCTCTCTCTCTCACTCCCCCTCTCTCACGCCTCTTTCTCACCTTCTCTCACTCTCCCTTTCTTTCTCAGCCTGTCTCTCTCTCACCCCCTCTCTATTTCTCACCCGCGCTCTCTTCCACTCCGATCTCTCTCTCACACCCCCTCACTCTCTAACCCCTCTCTCTCACCCCTCTCTCTCAGCCCGCCTCTCGCTCTCTCCTCAGTCTCTCCCACCCTGATCTCTCTCGCACACCTTCTCTCACACGCCTCTCTCTCACACCCTCTCTCTCTTGCCCCTCTCTCTCACCCCCTCTCTCTCATCCCCTCTCTCTCAGCCTGTCTCTCTTTCACCCCCTGTCTCTTTCTCACCCACTCTCTCTCCCTCACCCTTCTCTCTCTTACCCGTCTCTCTCTCTCTCACACCTATTTCTCTCAACTTCTCTCTCTCGCCCCTTCTCTCTCACCCTCTCTTTCGCAGCCCCCTCTCTCTCTCATCCCCTCTCTCTCCCCAGTGTCTCCCACCCTGATCTCTCACAGCCCCTCTCTCTCTCACCACTCGCTCACTCTCTCATCCCTCTCTCTCACACCTCTCTCTCTCACACCTCTCTCTCTCTCTCGCCCCGTCTCTCTCATCCCCTCTCTCTCACCCTCTCTCTCAGGACCTCTCTCTCTCTCACCCCTCTCTCCCTCACCTCTCTCTCTCTCTCTCACACCGCTTCTCTCTCTCTCACCCCTCTCTCTCACCCTCTCTCACCCTCTCTATTCTGACACCTCTCTCTCTCACTTCGCCCTCTCTCTCTCGCCTTCTCTCTCTCCTACCCCTCTCTCTATCTCTCACCTCTCTCTGTCACCCTCTCTCTCACCCCCTCTCTCTCAGGGCATCTCTTTCAGCCCCTAGCTCTCTCACACCCGTCTCTCTCTCTCACCCTCTCTCTCAACCCTCTCTCTCTCAACCCTCTCTATCTTACCCCTCTCTCTCTTACCCCTCTCTCTCTCACACCTCTCTCTCACTCTCTCTCTCTCACACCCTCTCTCTCTCCTACCCCTCCGTTTCTTACCCCCCCCCCTCTCTCACCTCTCTTTCTCTCACCGGCTCTCTCTCACCCCTTCTCTCTCACCCCCTCTCTCACCCCCTCACTCTCAGGCCCTCTCTTTCAGCCCCTCTCTCTCACACACCTCTCTCTCAACCCCGTCTCTCTCACACCCCTCTCTCCCTCATCCTCTCTCTCACTTACCCCACTCTCACACACCTCTCCCTCTCACCCTCTTTCTCACGCCCCTCTCTTTCTCTCTCACCCCCTCTCTCTCACACCGCTTCTCTATCTCACCCTCTCTCTCTCTCGCCCCTCTCTCTTACCCCTTTTCTCTCACCCCCTCCCTCACCCCCTCTCTCTCAGCCCTCTCTCTCTCTCTCTCAGCCCCCCTCTCTCTCCCCAGTCTCTCCCACCCTGATCTCTCTCACACACCTTCTCTATCACGCCTCTCTCCCTCATCCTCTCTCTCACTTTCCCCTCTCTCACACACCTCTCCCTCTCACCCTCTCCCTCACCCCTCTCTCTCCCTCACCCCCTCTATCTCACCCCCTCTCTCTCTCAGCCTGTCTCTCTGTCACCCCCTATCTCTTTATCACCAGCTCTCTCTTCCACCCTGATCTCTCTCACACCCACTCTCTCCCTCACCCCTCTCTCTCCCTCACCCTTCGCTCTCTCTTACCCGTCTCTCTCTCTCTCTCTCATCCTCTCTCTCTCACCCCCTCTCTCTCACCGCCTCTCTCTCACCCCTTCTCTCTCACACCCTCTCTTTCACCCTCTCTCTCTCAGCCTGTCTCTCTCTCTCACCCCCTGTCTCTTTCACATCAACTCTCTCTTCCACCCCGATCTCTCTCACACCCCTCTCTCCCTCATCCTCTCTCTCACTTTCCCCTCTCTGACACACCTCTCCCTCTCACCCTTTCTCTCACCCCCTCTCTCTCTCTCTCACCCCTCTCCCTTACCCCTCTCTCTCACACCGCTTCTGTCTCTCACCCTCTCTCTCTCTCGCCCATCTCTCTTACCCCTCTTTCTCTCACACACCTCTTTCTCATCCACCTGTCTCTCACCCCTTCTCTCTTACCCCCTCTCTTTCACCCTCTCTCTCTCTCAGCCTGTCTCTCTCTCACCCCCTGTCTCTTTCACACCCGCTCTCTCTTCCACCCCGATCTCTCTCACACCCGCTCTCTAACTCACCCCCCTCTCTCTCAACCCTCTCTCTCACCTCTCTCTCTGTCTCACCCCCCTCTCTCTTTCCCATCTCTCTCTCACACACACCCTTCTCTCTCAACCTCTCTCTCTCACCTCTTCTCTCTCACCTTCTCTTTCGCAGCCCCCCCTCTCTCTCACATCCCCTCCCTCACCCAAGTCTCTCCCGCCCTAATCTCTCTCAGAGCCCCTCTCTCTCTCACCCCTCCCTCACTCTCTCATCCCTCTCTCTCTCATCCTTCTCTCTCTCACTCTTCTCTCTCTTACCCCTCTCTTTCTCTGACACCGCTTCTCTCACTATCACGCCTCTCACACTCTCACCCCTCTCTCTCTCTCACCCTCTCTCTCTCACCTCTCTTTCTCTCATCCTCTCTCTCTCACCCCTTCTCTCTCACCCCCTCTCTCACCCCCTCTCTCTGAGTCCCTCTCTTTCAGCCCCTCTCTCTGTCACACACCCCTCTCTCTCACACACCTCTCTCTCAACCCCGTCTCTCTCACACCCCTCTCTCCCTCATCCTCTCTCTCGCTTTCCCCTCTCTCACAAACCTCTCCCTCTCACCCTTTCTCTCAACCCCATCTCTCTCACCCTTCTCTCTCTTACCCCTCTCTCTCACACCTCTTCTCTCTCTCACCCTCTCTCTCTCTCGCCCATCTCTCTTACCCCTCTCTCTCTCACACACCTCTTTCTCACCCACCTCTCTCTCACCCTCTCTCTCCCTCTCTCTCTCACCCCTTCTCTCTTAGCCCCTCTCTTTCACCCTCTCTCTCTCAGCCTGTCTCTCTCTCTCAACCCTGTCTCTTTCACACCCGCTCTGTCTTCCACCCCGATCTCTCTCACACCCGCTCTCTAACTCTCTCTCTGTCTCTCTCTCAACCCTCTCTCTCACCTCTCTCTCTGTCTCACCCCTCTCTCTCTTTCCCATCTCTCTCTCTCTCACACACCCTTCTCTCTCAACCTCTCTCTCTCACCCCTTCTTTCTCACCTTCTCTTTCGCAGCCCCTCTCACTCTTTCTCACATCCCCTCCCTCACCCCAGTCTCTACCACCCTGATCTCTCTCAGAGCCGCTCTCACACCCCTCCCTCACTGTCTCATCCCTCTCTCTCTCATCCCTCTCTCTCACTCCTCCTTTACCCCTCTCTTTCTCTTACACCGCTTCTCTCTCTATCACGCCTCTCTCACTGTCACCCCTCTCTCTCTCTCACCCTCTCTCTCTCACCTCTCTTTCTCTCAGCCTCTCTCTCTCACCCCTTCTCTGTCACCCCCTCTCTCACCCCTCTCTCTGAGGCCCTCTCTTTCAGCCCCTCACTCTCACACACACACCCCTCTCTCTCACACACCTCTCTCTCAACCCCGTCTCTCTCACACCCCTCTCTCTCTCATCCCCACTCTCTCACCCCTCTCTCTCTTCCGCCTCTCTCTCTCATACACCTCTCTATCTCACCCTTTCTCTCACCCCCCTCTCTCTCTCACCCCTCTCTCTCTTACCCCTCTCTCTCTCACACCGCTTCTCTCTTTCACCCTCTCTCTCTCACACCTCTCTCTTACCGCTCTCTCTCTCACACACACACCTCTCTCTCACCCACCTCTCTCTCACCCTCTCTCTCTCACCCCCTCTCTCTCACACCCTCTCTCTCTCACAGCTCTCTCTCTCACCCACCTCTCTCTCACCCTCTCTCTCTCACCCCCTCTCTCTCACACCCTCTCTCTCTCACAGCTCTCTCTCTCACCCCTTCTCTCTCACTGCCTCTCTCACACCCCCTCTCAGGCCCTATTTTTCCACACCTCGCACTCTCTCCCCCTCTCTCTCTCACCCCTCTCTCTCTCACCCCCTCTCTCTCTCACCCCCTCTCTCTCTCACCCCCTCTCTCTCTCACCCCCTCTCGCTCACACCTCTCTCGCTCACCCTCTCTCTCTCAACCCTCTCTCTCACTTGCCCGTCTCTCTCTCTCTCTCTCACCCTCTTTCTTACCCCTCTCTCACCCCCTCTCTCTCTCAGCCTGTCTCTCTGTTACCCGCTGTCTCTTTCTCACCCTCTCTCTCTTCCACCTCCATCTCGCTCACACCCCCCTCTCCCTCACCCCTCTCTCTCCCTCACCCCTCGCGCTCTCTTACCCGCCTCTATTTCTCATCCTCTCTCTCTTACCCCTCTCTCTCCTCCCCTCTCTTTCAACTTCTCTTTCTCAGCCTGTCTCTCTCTCACCCAGACGGATCACATTCTGATGTATTGAGAGAACAGTTTCTGAGGTACTGAGAGAGCTCTTTCTGAGGTACTGAGGGAGCACTTTCTGAGGTACAGAGGGAGCACTTTCTGAGGTATTGAGGGAGCATTATCTGATGTACTGAGGAAGCACTGTCTGAGGTACTGAGGGAGTACTTTCTGAGGTATTGAGCAAGCACTATCGGAGGTATTGAGGGTGCACTATCGGAGGTATTGAGGGTGCACTATCGGAGGTATTGAAGGTGCACTATCGGAGGTATTGAGGGTGCACTATCTGAGGTATTGAGCAAGCACTATCTGAGGTAATGAGGGAGCACTATCGGAGGTATTGAGTGTGCACTATCTAAGGTATTGAAGGAGGACATTCTGAGGTACTGAGGGAGCACTTTCTGAGGTATTGAGAAACACTGTCTGAGGTACTGAGGAAGCACTTCCTGAGGTATTGGGGAAGCACTTTCTAAGGTAGTGAGGAAGCACTTCCTGAGGCATTGGGGAAGCATGATGTGATGTATTGAGGGAACAGTTTCTGAGGGACTGAAAGAGAACTTTCTGAGTTATTGAGGGAACACTTTCTGAGGTATAGAGGGAGCTCCTTATCAGGTATTGAGAGAGTACTTTCGGAGGTATTGAGGGTGCACTATCTGTAGTGCTGAGGAAGCACTATCTGAGGTAGTGAGGGAGCACTATCTGAGGTATTGAGGGAGTATTTTCTAAGGTAGTGAGAGACCGCTATCTGTGGCATTGAGTGACCACTTTCTGAGGTATTGAGGGAGTACTATCTGTGGAACTGAGGGACCACTTCATGTGGTATTGAGCGAGCTCTTTGTGTGGCATTGAGGAAGCACTTTCTGAGGTACTGAGGGAGCAGTATCTGAGGTATTGAGGAAGCACTTCGTGAAGTATTGGGGAAGCACTATGTGAGGTATTGAGGGAGCACTGACTGACGTAGTGAGGCAGCACTTCCTGAGGTATCGGGGAAGCCCAATGTGAGGTATTGAGGGAGCAGTTTCTGAGGTACTGAGAGAGAACTTTCTGAGTTATTGAGGGAATACTTTCTGAGGTATAGAGGGAGCTCCTTATCAGGTATTGAGAGAGTACTTTCTGAGGTATTGAGGGTGCAATATCTGAGGTACTGAGGAAGCACATTCAGAGGTTTTGAGCAAGCACTATCTGAGGTATTGAGGGAGTACTATCTCAGGCACAGAGGGAGCACTTTCTGACATATTCAGGGCGCACGTTCTGAGGTATTGAGGATACACTATCTGAGGTATTGAGGGAGCAGTTTCTGAGGTACTGAGAGAGCACTTTCTGAGATACTGAGGGAGCACTTTCTGAGGCATTGAGGTAGCAAATCTGAGGTACTGTGGAAGCACTATCTGAGGTATTGAGGAAACACTATCTGATGTACTGACGAAGCACTATCTGAGGTACTGAGGGAGCACTATTTGACGTATTGAGGAAGCAATTTTCGAGTGTTGAGGAAGCATTATCTGAGGTATTGAAAGAGCACTTTCTGAGGAATTGAGGGTGCACTATCTGAGATTTTGAGGGAGCACTTTCTGAGGTACTGAGGGTGCACTATCTGAGGTATTGAGGGAGCTCTTTCTGAGGTATTGGGCAAGTAGTTTCTGAGGTACTTAGCGAGAACTTTCTGAGGTATTGAAGAAGCACTTCCTGAGGTATTGAGGAAGCACTATCTGAGGTACTGAGGGAGCACTTTCTGAGGTATTGAGAAGCACTGTCTGAGGTACTGAGGAAGCACTATCTGGGGTATTGAGGGATTACGTCTGAGGTATTGAGGAAGCACTATCTGAGGTACCGAGGAAACACTATCTGATGTACTTAGGGAGCACTATGTGAGGTATGGGGGAAGATCTATCTGCGGTACTGAAGAAGCACTATCTCAGGTCCTGAGGAAGCACTACTTGATGTATTGAGGGAGCACTTTCTGAGTTACTGAGGGACACTTTCTGAGGTATTGTGGTAGCATATCTGAGGTATTGAGGAAGCACTATTTGTGTTATTGTGGGAGCATTTTATGAGGTACTGAGAGCAATTTCTGAGGAATTCAGAGAGCACTTTCTGATGTATTGAGAGAGCACATTCTCAGGTATTGAGGAAGCACTATCTGATGTACTGAGGAAGCACTTTCTGAGTTACTGAGGCAGCACATTCTGAAGTATTGAGGGAACACTTTTTGAGGTATTGTGGGAAGGATTATCTGAGGTATTGAGGGAGTAATTTCTGACTTATAGCGTGTGCACTTTCTAAGGTATTGAGGGAGCACTATCTGAGATATTGTGCAAGCATTATCTAAAGTATTGAGGGAGCCCTTTCTGAGGTATTGAGGGAGCACTTTTTGAGGTATTGAGGGAAGGACTATCTGAGGTATAGAGGGTGCACTATCTGAAGTACTGAGGAAGCACTTTCTGAGGTATAGAGGGTCCCCTATCTGAGGTATTGAGGGAGCTCCTTCTGAGGTCTCTCTTGTCGTCCCTGGTGTCTCTCTCCCCTGGTCTCTCCTCAAACCCGGTCTCTCTCGCTTCCAGTTTCTCTTGCTCCCGGTCTCTCTCATCAACCCCGGTCTCTCGTCACCCCCAGTCTTTCTCGCCCCTGGTCTCTCAGGTGCCCCCAGTCTCTCTCGCCCCCTGGTCTCTCTTGCCCCCCCCCTGGGTCGCTCGTCACCCCCCAGTCTCTCTAGCCCCCAGTCTCTCACATCACTCCCTCTCTCTCACCCCACGGTCTCTCTCGCGCCTGGTCTCTCTCGTCGTCCCCAGTCGCTCTCGCCCCCAGTCTCTCGCCCACCCCCCACCCCCGTCTCTCTCACCCCCGGTCTCTCTTGTCATCCCCTCTCTCTTGTCCCCAGTCTCTCTCGTCACCCCCGGTCTCTCTTGCCCCCGTTCTCTCTCGCACCCGGTCTCTCTCTCTCCCGTGCTCTCTAGTCCCCGGTCTCTCACCCCCCGGTCTCTCTCTCTCCCGTGCTCTCTAGTCCCCAGTCTCTCACCCCCTGGTCTCTCTCGCCCGCAGTCTCTCTCTCGCCCCCGTTCTCTCTCGCACCCGGTCTCTCTCTCTCCCGTGCTCTCTAGTCCCCGGTCTCTCACCCCCCGTTCTCTCTCGCCCGCAGTCTCTCTCTCGCCCCCGTTCTCTCTCGCACCCAATCTCTCTCGTCACCCCCCGTCTCTCTCACCCCCGGTCTCTATCACCCCCCGGTCTCTCTCTCTCTCTCTCTCTCTCTCTTGCCCTGGTCTCTCTCTCTCGTCCCGTGGCCTGTCTCTCGACCCCAGTCTCTATCACCCCGGTCTCTCTCTCTCACCACAGTCTCTCTCTTGCCCTCAGTCTGTCTCGACTCTCCAGACTCTCTTGTCAACCCCTCTCTCTCACTCCCCCGGTCTCTCTCGCCCCCAGTCTCTCTCACCCACCACCCCCCCACCCCGTCTCTCTTGCCCCCAGTCTCTCGCACAACCCCCGTCTCTCTCGCACCCAGTCTCTCTCATCATCCCCTCTCTCTCACCCCCTTTCCCTCTCGCCCGCGGGCTCTCTTGACCCCGGTCTCTCTCGTCACCCCTGGTCTCTCTCGCCCACAGTCTCTCTAATTGCCCCCGGTCTCTCTCGCCCCCGGTCTCTTTCGCACCTGGTCTATCTCACCCCCCAGTGTCTCATCACCCCGGTCTCCCTCGCCCCCATTCTCTCTCTCGCCCCCGGACTCTCTCTCGCCCCCAGTCTCTCATCACCCCCGGTCTCCCTCGCCACCATTCTCTCTCTCGCCCCCGGACTCTCTCTCGCCCCCAGTCTCTCATCACCCCCAGTCTCCCTCGCCCCCATTCTCTCTCTCGCCCCCGGACTCTCTCTCGCCCCCAGTCTCTCTCTCGCCCCCAGTTTCTCTCTCGCCCCCAGTCTCTCTCTCACTCCCGTTCTCTCTAGCTCCCGTTCTCTCTCTCGCCCCCAGTTTCTCTCTTGCCCCCAGTTTCTCTCTCTCGCCCCCAATCTATCTCTCTCTCGCTCCCGTTCTCTCTCTCGCCCCCAGTTTCTCTCTTGCCCCCAGTTTCTCTCTCGCCCCCAGTTTCTCTCTCGCTCCCGTTCTCTCTCTCTCACCCCCCATTCTCTCTCTCGCTCCCGTTCTCTCTCTCTCACCCCCAGTCTCTCTCTCTTGCCCCCGGTTTCTCTCTCGCCCCCGGACTCTCTCTCGCCCCTGCTTTTTCTCTCGCCCCCAGTCTCTCTCTCACCCCCTGTTTCTCTCTCGCCCCAAGTTTCTCTCTCGCTCCCGGTCTCTCTCTCGCCCCCTGGTTTCTCTCTCGCCCCCAGATCTCTCTCGCCCCCGTTCTCTTTCTTGCCCCTGGTTTCTCTCTCGCCCCTAGTCTCTCTCTTGCCCCTGGTTTCTCTCTCGCCCCCAGTCTCTGTCTCTCCCCTGTTCCCTCTCTCACCCCCGGTTTCTCTCTCGCCCCTAGTCTCTCTCTCTCGCACCCGGTTTCTCTCTCGCCCCCAGTTTCTCTCTCACCCCCAGTTTCTCCCTCGCCCCCAGTTTCTCTCTCGCTCCCATTCTCTTTCTCGCCCCCCAGTCTCTCTCTCGCCCCTGGTTTCTCTCTCACCCCCAGTTTCTCTCTCGCTCCCAGTTTCTCTCTCGCCCCCATTCTCTCTCTCACGCCCCCAGTCTCTCTCTCGTCCCTGGTTTCTCTCTCACCCCCAGTCTCTCTCTTGCCCCCGGTCTCTCTCTCTCTCTCGCCCCCGGTCTGTCACGTCACTCCTGGTCTATCGTCACCCCCGGTCTCTCATCAACCCCGGTCTCCCTCGCTCCCGGTCTCCCTCGGCCTCAGTCTCTATCGTCCCTCGGTCTCTCTCTTCACCATTGGTCTCACTCACCCCCGGTCTCTCTTGTCGCCTCCGGTCTCTCTCGCCCCTGGTCACTCGTCAATCCCGGTCTCTCTCGCTCCCAGTATCTCTCGCCCCTGTTCTCCTTCGCACTTGGTGTATCTCGACCCTGGTCTCTCTCTCGTGCCCGTTCTCCTTCTTGCCCCCGGTTTCTCTCTCGCCCCCCGTCTCTCTCTCGCCCCCAGTCTCTGTCTCGCCCCCAGTCTCTCTCGCCCCCAGTCTCTCTCTCGCCCCCAGGATCTCTCTCGACCCCGGTCTCTCTCTCACTCCCGTTCTCTGTCTCGCCCCCAGTCTCTCTCTCGCCCCGGGTTTCTCTCTCGCACCCGTTCTCTCTCTCACCCCCGGTCTCTATCGCCCCCCCGTCTCTCTCTCGCCCCCAGTCTCTCGCTCGTCCCCGGTCTCTCTCTCGCCCCCGGTCTCTCTCGCGCCCCCAGTCTCTCTCTCGCCCCCAGTCTCTCTCTCGTCCCCGGTCTCCCTCGCTCCAATTCTCTCTCTTACCCCCGGTCTCTCTCTCACTCCCATTCTCTGTCTCGCCCCCGGTCTCTCTCTCGCCCCTGGTTTCTCTCTCGCCCCCAGTCTCTCTCTCGCCCCCATTCTCTCTCTCGTCCCCGTTCTCTCTCTCGCCCCCAGTCTCTCTCTCGCCCCCAGTCTCTCTCTCGTCCCCGGTCTCCCTCGCTCCAATTCTCTCTCTTGCCCCCGGTCTCTCTCTCGCTCCCGTCTCTCTCTTGCCCCCGGTTTCTCTCTTGCCCCCATTCTCTCTCTCGCTCCTGTTCTCTCTCTTGCCCCCGGTTTCTCTCTTGCCCCCGTTCTCTCTCGCCCCTAGTTTCTCTCTCGCCCCCAGTCTCTCTCTCACCCCCCTTCTCTCTCTCGCCCCCGGTTTCTCTCTCGCCCCCGGTCTCTCTCTCGCCCCCGGTTTCCCTCTCTTGCCCCCGTTCTCTCTCTCGCCCCCAGTCTCTCTCTCGCCCCCACTCTCTCTCTCACCCCCAGTCTCTCTCTCGCCCCCAGTTTCTCTCTCACTCCCGTTCTCTCTCTAGTCCCCGGTTTCCCTCTCATTCCCATTCTCTCTCTCGCCCCCAGTCTCTCTCTGTCATCCCCTGTCTCTCTCTCACTCCCGTTCTCTCTCTCTTGCCCCCAGTCTCTCTCTCGCCCCCTTTCTCTCTCTCGCCCCCAGTCTCTCTCTCGCCCCCAGTCTCTCTCTCGTCCCCGGTCTCCCTCGTTCCAATTCTCTCTCTTGCCCCCAGTTTCTCTCTCGCCCCCAGTCTCTCTCTCGCCCCCAGTCTCTCTCTTGCTCCCATTCTCTCTCTTGCCCCTGGTCTCGCTCTCTCGCCCCCAGTTCCTCTCTCGCCCCTGGTTTCTCTCTCGCCCCCATTCTCTCTCTCGCTCCCGTTCTCTCGCTTGCCCCGGTTTCACTCTTGCCCCCGGTCTCCCTCGCTCCAATTCTCTCTCTTGCCCCCAGTTTCTCTCTCGCCCCCAGTCTCTCTCTCGTCCCCGGTCTCCCTCGCTCCAATTCTCTCTCTTGCCCCCGGTCTCTCTCTCGCTCCCGTTCTCTCTCTTGCCCCCGGTTTCTCTCTCGCCCCCATTCTCTCCCTCACTCCCGTTCTCTCTCTCACCCCCGATCTCTCTCTCGCTCCCGTTCTCTCTCTTGCCCCCGGTTTCTCTCTCGCCCCCCAGTCTCTCTCTCGCCCCTGGTTTCTCTCTCGCCGCCAGTCTCTGTCTCGCCCCCAGTCTCTCTCTCGCCCCCAGTCTCTCTCTCGCCCCCGGTCTCTCTCTCACTCCCGTTCTCTGTCTCGCCCCCAGTCTCTCTTTCGCCCCTAGTTTCTCTCTCACCCCCGTTCTCTCTCTCACCCCCGGTCTCTCTCGCCCCCAGTCTCTCTCTCGCCCCCGGTCTCTCGCTCGCCCCCGGTCTCTCTCTCACTCCCGTTCTCTGTCTCGCCCCCAGTCTCTCTCTCGCCCCCGGTCTCTCTTGCCCCCAGTCTCTCTCTCTCGCCCCCGGTCTCTCTCTCGCACCAAGTCTCTCTCTCGTCCCCGGTCTCCCTCGCTCCAATTCTCTCTCTTACCCCCGGTCTTTCTCTCACACCCGTTCTCTGTCTCGCCCCCGGTCTCTCTCTCGCCCCTGGTTTCTCTCTCGCCCCAAGTCTCTCTCTCGCCCCCATTCTCTCTCTCGCCCCCGTTCTCTCTCTCGCCCCCAGTCTCTCTCTCGCCCCAAGTCTCTCTCTCGTCCCCGGTCTCCCTCGCTCCAATTCTCTCTCTTGCCCCCGGTCTCTCTCTCGCTACCGTTCTCTCTCTTGCCCCCGGTTTCTCTCTTGCCCCCATTCTCTCTCTCGCTCCTGTTCTCTCTCTTGCCCCCGGTTTATCTCTTGCCCCCGTTCTCTCTCGCCCCCAGTTTCTCTCTCGCCCCCAGTCTCTCTCACCCCCGTTCTCTCTCTCGCTCCCGGTTTCTCTCTCGCCCCCAGTCTCTCTCTCGCCCCCGGTTTCCCTCTCTTGCCCCCGTTCTCTCTCTCGCCCCCAGTCTCTCTCTCGTCCCCGGTCTCCCTCGCTACCGTTCTCTCTCTCGCTCCCGTTCTCTCTCTCGTCCCCATTCTCTCTCTCGCTCCCGTTCTCTCTCTCGCTCCCGTTCTCTCTCTCGCCCCCGTTCTCTCTCTCGCTCCCGTTCTCTCTCTCGCTCCCGTTCTCTCTCTTGCCGCTGGTCTCTCTCTCGCCCCTAGTTTCTCTCTCGCCCCCATTCTCTCACTCGCTCCCATTCTCTCTCATGCCCCCGGTTTCTCTTTTGCCCCCGTTCTCTCTCTTGCCCCCGGTCTCTCTCTCGCTCCCGTTCTCTCTTGCCCCCGGTGATTCTCTTGCCCACATTCTCTCTCTCGCCCCCGGTCTCTCTCTCGCTCCCGTTCTCTCTCGCCCCCAGTGTGTCTCGCCCCCAGTCTCTCTCTCGCCCCCATTCTCTCTCTCGCCTCCATTGTCTCTCTTGCCCCCGGTTTCTCTCTCGCCCCCCGGTCTCTGTCTTGCCCCTGGTCTCTCTCTCACCCCCAGTCTCTCTCTTGCCCCCAGTTTCTCTCTCGCCCCCAGTCTGTCTATCGTCCCCAGTCTCTCTCTCGCCCCCGTTCTCTCTCTCGCCCCGTTCTCTCTCTTGCCCCCGGTTTCTCTCTCGCCCCCGGTCTCTCTCTTGCCCCTGGTCTCTCTCTCACCCCCAGTCTCACTCCCGCCCCCAGTTTCTCTCTCGCCCCCAGTCTCTCTCTCGCCCCCAGTCTCTCTCTCACCCCTGGTTTCTCTCTCACCCCCAGTCTCTCTCTCTCGCCCCCGCTCTCTCTCACCCCCGGTCTCTCTCTCGCCCCTGGTTTCTCTCTCGCCCCCAGTCTCTCTCTCGCCCCCAGTCTCTCTCTTTCTCTCGCCCCCGGTCTGTCTCATCTCCCCGGTCTCTCTCTCTCGCGCCCCCAGTCTGTCTCATCACCTCGGTCTCTCTCTCTCTTGCCCCTGATTTCTCTCTCTCTCGCCCCCAGTCTCTCTCTCTCTCTCGCCCACGGTCTGTTTCGTCACTCCTGGTCTATCGTCACCCCCGAACTCTCATCTACCCCGGTATCCCTCGCTCCCGGTCTCCCTCGGCCTCAGTCTCTATCGTCCTTCGGTCTCCCTCTTCACCATTGGTCTCACTCACCCCCAGTCTCTCTCGCCCCCGGTCTCTCTCGCCCCTGGTCACTCGTCAAACCCGGTCTCTCTCGCTCCCAGTTTCTCTTGCCTCCGGTCTCTCTCGTCACCCCCAGTCTCTCTCGCCCCCGGTCTCTCTCGCCCCTGGTCACTCGTCAAACCCGTTCTCTCTCGCCCCCAGTTTCTCTCTCGCCCCCAGGCTCTCTCTCGCCCCCGTTCTCTCTCCCCCCCCCGGATTCTCTCTTACCCCCTGTCTCTCTCTCGCCCCCGTTCCCTCTCTTGCCCCCTGTTTCTCTCTCGTCCCCGGTCTCTCACTCGCCGCTGGTTTCACTCTCACCCACAGTCTCTCTCTCGTCCCTGGTCTCCCTCGCTCCCGTTCTCTCTCTCGCTCCCGTTCTCTCTCTCGCCCCCGTTCTCTCTCTCGCTCCCGATCTCTCTCTCGCTCCCTTTCTCTCTCTCGCCCCCGTTCTCTCTCTCGCTCCCGTTCTCTCTCTCGCTCCCGTTCTCTCTCTTGCCGCCGGTCTCTCTCTCGCCCCTAGTTTCTCTCTCGCCCCCATTCACTCACTCGCTCCCATTCTCTCTCATGCCCCCGGTTTCTCTCTTGCCCCCGTTCTCTCTCTTGCCTCCGGTCTCTCTCTCGCTCCCGTTCTCTCTTGCCCCCGGTGATTCTCTTGCCCCCATTCTCTCTCTCGCCCCCGGTCTCTCTCTCGTTTCCTGTTCTCTCTCGTCCCCAGTCTGTCTCTTGCCCCCCGTCTCTCTCTCGTCCCCGGTCTCCCTCGCACCCGTTCTCTTTCTCACCCCCAGTCTCTCTCTCGCCCCTGGTTTCTCTCTCGCCCCCAGTCTCTGTCTCGCCCCCAGTCTCTCTCGCCCCCAGTCTCTCTCTCGCCCCCAGGATCTCTCTCGCCCCTGGTCTCTCTCTCACTCCCGTTCTCTGTCTCGCCCCCAGTCTCTCTCTCGCCCCGGATTCTCTCTCGCACCCGTTCTCTCTCACACCCCCGGTCTCTATCGCCCCCCCGTCTCTCTCTCGCCCCCAGTCTCTCGCTCGTCCCCGGTCTCTCTCTCACTCCCGTTCTCTGTCTCGCCCCCAGTCTCTCTCTCGCCCCCAGTTTCTCTCTCGCCCCCGTTCTCTCTCTCGCCCCCGGTCTCTCTCGCCCCCAGTCTCTCTCTCGCCCCCGGTCTCTCTCGCGCCCCCAGTCTCTCTCTCGCCCCCAGTCTCTCTCTCGTCCCCGGTCTCCCTCGCTCCATTTCTCTCGCTTTCCCCCGGTCTCTCTCTCACTCCCATTCTCTGTCTCGCCCCCGGTCTCTCTCTCGCCCCTGGTTTCTCTCTCGCCCCCAGTCTCTCTCTCACCCCCAATCTCTCTCTCGCCCCCGGTCTCTCTCTCACTCCCGTTCTCTCTCGCCCCCAGTTTCTCTCTCGCCCCCAGGCTCTCTCTCGCCCCAGTTCTCTCTCCCACCCCCGGATTCTCTCTTAGCCCCTGTCTCTCTCTCGCCCCCGTTCCCTCTCTTGCCCCCGGTTTCTCTCTCGTCCCCGGTCTCTCTCTCGACCCTGGTTTCACTCTCACCCACAGTCTCTCTCTCGCCCCCGGTCTCTCTCTTGCCCCTGATTTCTCTCTCACCCCCCGTTCTCTCTGTCACCCCCGCTCTCTCTCGCCCCCAGTCTCTCTCTCGCTCCCCAGTCTCTCTCTCGTCCCCGGTCTCCCTCGCTCCCGTTCTCTCTCTCGCTCCCGTTCTCTCTCTCGTCCCCATTCTCTCTCTCGCTCCCGTTCTCTCTCTCGCTCCCGTTCTCTCTCTCGCCCCCGTTCTCTCTCTCGCTCCCGTTCTCTCTCTCGCTCCCGTTCTCTCTCTTGCCGCCGGTCTCTCTCTCGCCCCTAGTTTCTCTCTCGCCCCCATTCTCTCACTCGCTCCCATTCTCTCTCATGCCCCCGGTTTCTCTCTTGCCCCCGTTCTCTCTCTTGCCCCCGGTCTCTCTCTCGCTCCCGTTCTCTCTTGCCCCCGGTGATTCTCTTGCCCACATTCTCTCTCTCGCCCCCGGTCTCTCTCTCGCTCCCGTTCTCTCTCGCCCCCAGTGTGTCTCGCCCCCAGTCTCTCTCTCGCCCCCATTCTCTCTCTCGCCTCCATTGTCTCTCTTGCCCCCGGTTTCTCTCTCGCCCCCCGGTCTCTCTCTTGCCCCTGGTCTCTCTCTCACCCCCAGTCTCTCTCTTGCCCCCAGTTTCTCTCTCGCCCCCAGTCTGTCTATCGTCCCCAGTCTCTCTCTCGCCCCCGTTCTCTCTCTCGCCCCCGTTCTCTCTCTTGCCCCCGGTTTCTCTCTCGCCCCCAGTCTCTCTCTTGCCCCTGGTCTCTCTCTCACCCCCAGTCTCACTCCCGCCCCCAGTTTCTCTCTCGCCCCCAGTCTCTCTCTCGCCCCCAGTCTCTCTCTCACCCCTGGTTTCTCTCTCACCCCCAGTCTCTCTCTCTCGCCCCCGCTCTCTCTCACCCCCGGTCTCTCTCTCGCCCCTGGTTTCTCTCTCGCCCCCAGTCTCTCTCTCTCACCCCCAGTCTCTCTCTCGCTCCCGGTCTCTCTCTTGTCCCTGGTCTCTCTCTCACCCCCAGTCTCTCTCTCGCCCCTGGTTTCTCTCTCGCCCCCAGTCTCTCTCTCGACCCCAGTCTCTCTCTTTCTCTCGCCCCCGGTCTGTCTCATCTCCCCGGTCTCTCTCTCTCTCGCCCCCAGTCTGTCTCATCACCTCGGTCTCTCTCTCTCTTGCCCCTGGTTTCTCTCTCGCCCCCAGTCTCTCTCTCTCTCTCGCCCACGGTCTGTTTCGTCACTCCTGGTCTATCGTCACCCCCGATCTCTCATCTACCCCGGTCTCCCTCGCTCCCGGTCTCCCTCGGCCTCAGTCTCTATCGTCCTTCGGTCTCCCTCTTCACCATTGGTCTCACTCACCCCCAGTCTCTCTCGCCCCCGGTCTCTCTCGCCCCTGGTCACTCGTCAAACCCGGTCTCTCTCGCTCCCAGTTTCTCTTGCCTCCGGTCTCTCTCGTCACCCACAGTCTCTCTTCACCCCCTGTCTCTGTCGCCCCCGGTCTCTCTCTCACTCCCGTTCTCTGTCTCGCCCCCAGTCTCTCTCTCGCCCCCCAGTCTCTCTCTCGCCCCTGGTTTCTCTCTCGCCCCCAGTCTCTGTCTCGACCCCAGTCTCTCTCTCGCCCCCAGTCTCTCTCTCGCCCCGAGTCTCTCTCTCGCCCCCGGTCTCTCTCTCACTCCCGTTCTCTGTCTCGCCCCCAGTCTCTCTCTCGCCCCTCGTTTCTCTCTCGCCCCCGTTCTCTCTCTCAGCCCCGGTCTCTCTCGCCCCCAGTCTCTCTCACGCCCCCGGTCTCTCGCTCGCCCCGGGTCTCTCTCTCACTCCCGTTCTCTGTCTCGCCCCCCAGTCTCTCTCTCGCCCCCGGTTTCTCTCTCGCCCCCGTTCTCTCTCTCGCCCCCGGTCTCTCTCGCCCCCAGTCTCTCTCTCAACCCCGGTCTCCCTCTCGCCCCCAGTCTCTCTCTCGCCCCCAGTCTCTCTCTCGTCCCCGGTCTCCCTCGCTCCAATTCTCTCTCTTGCCCCCGGTCTCTCTCTCACTCCCGTTCTCTATCTCGCCCCCGGTCTCTCTCTCGCCCCTGGTGTCTCTCTCGCCCCCAGTCTCTCTCTCGCCCCCATTCTCTCTCTCGTCACCGGTCTCCCTCGCTCCAATTCTCTCTCTTGCCCCCGGTCTCTCTCTCGCTCCCGTTCTCTCTCTCGCCCCCGTTCTCTCTCTCGCTCCCGTTCTCTCTCTCGCTCCCGTTCTCTCTCTTGCCGCCGGTCTCTCTCTCGCCCCTAGTTTCTCTCTCGCCCCCATTCTCTCACTCGCTCCCATTCTCTCTCATGCCCCCGGTTTCTCTCTTGCCCCCGTTCTCTCTCTTGCCCCCGGTCTCTCTCTCGCTCCCGTTCTCTCTTGCCCCCGGTGATTCTCTTGCCCACATTCTCTCTCTCGCCCCCGGTCTCTCTCTCGCTCCCGTTCTCTCTCGCCCCCAGTGTGTCTCGCCCCCAGTCTCTCTCTCGCCCCCATTCTCTCTCTCGCCTCCATTGTCTCTCTTGCCCCCGGTTTCTCTCTCGCCCCCCGGTCTCTCTCTTGCCCCTGGTCTCTCTCTCACCCCCAGTCTCTCTCTTGCCCCCAGTTTCTCTCTCGCTCCCAGTCTCTCTCTCGCCCCCAGTCTCTCTCTCACCCCTGGTTTCTCTCTCACACCCAGTCTCTCTCTCTCGCCCCCGCTCTCTCTCACCCCCGGTCTGTCTCTCGCCCCTGGTTTCTCTCTCGCCCCCAGTCTCTCTCTCTCACCCCCAGTCTCTCTCTCGCTCCCGGTCTCTCTCTTGTCCCTGGTCTCTCTCTCACCCCCAGTCTCTCTCTCGCCCCTGGTTTCTCTCTCGCCCCCAGTCTCTCTCTTGCCCCCAGTCTCTCTCTTTCTCTCGCCCCCGGTCTGTCTCATCTCCCCGGTCTCTCTCTCTCTCGCCCCCAGTCTGTCTCATCACCTCGGTCTCTCTCTCTCTTGCCCGTGGTTTCTCTCTCGCCCCCAGTCTCTCTCTCTCTCTCTCGCCCACGGTCTGTTTCGTCACTCCTGGTCTATCGTCACCCCCGATCTCTCATCTACCCCGGTCTCCCTCGCTCCCGGTCTCCCTCGGCCTCAGTCTCTATCGTCCTTCGGTCTCCCTCTTCACCATTGGTCTCACTCACCCCCAGTCTCTCTCGCCCCCGGTCTCTCTCGCCCCTGGTCACTCGTCAAAACCGTTCTCTCTCGCCCCCAGTTTCTCTCTCGCCCCCAGGCTCTCTCTCGCCCCCGTTCTCTCTCCCACCCCCGGATTCTCTCTTACCCCCTGTCTCTCTCTTGCCCCCGTTCCCTCTCTTGCCCCCGGTTTCTCTCTCGTCCCCGGTCTCTCCCTCGCAGCTGGTTTCACTCTCACCCACAGTCTCTCTCTCGTCCCCGGTCTCCCTCGCTCCCGTTCTCTCTCTCGCTCCCGTTCTCTCTCTCGCCCCCGTTCTCTCTCTCGCTCCCGTTCTCTCTCTCGCTCCCTTTCTCTCTCTCGCCCCCGTTCTCTCTCTCGCTCCCGTTCTCTCTCACGCTCCCGTTCTCTCTCTTGCCGCCGGTCTCTCTCTCGCCCCTAGTTTCTCTCTCGCCCCCATTCACTCACTCGCTCCCATTCTCTCTCATGCCCCCGGTTTCTCTCTTGCCCCCGTTCTCTCTCTTGCCTCCGGTCTCTCTCTCGCTCCCGTTCTCTCTTGCCCCCGGTGATTCTCTTGCCCCCATTCTCTCTCTCGCCCCCGGTCTCTCTCTCGCTCCTGTTCTCTCTCGTCCCCAGTCTGTCTCTTGCCCCCCGTCTCTCTCTCGTCCCCGGTCTCCCTCGCACCCGTTCTCTTTCTCACCCCCAGTCTCTCTCTCGCCCCTGGTTTCTCTCTCGCCCCCAGTCTCTGTCTCGCCCCCAGTCTCTCTCGCCCCCAGTTTCTCTCTCACTCCCGTTCTCTGTCTCGCCCCCAGTCTCTCTCTCGCCCCGGATTCTCTCTCGCACCCGTTCTCTCTCTCACCCCCGGTCTCTATCGCCCCCCCGTCTCTCTATCGCCCCCGGTCTCTCGCTCGTCCCCGGTCTCTCTCTCACTCCCGTTCTCTGTCTCGCCAGCAGTCTCTCTCTCGCCCCCAGTTTCTCTCTCGCCCCCGTTCTCTCTCTCGCCCCCGGTCTCTCTCGCCCCCAGTCTCTCTCTCGCCCCCGGTCTCTCTCGCGCCACCAGTCTCTCTCTCGCCCCCAGTCTCTCTCTCGTCTCCGGTCTCCCTCGCTCCAATTCTCTCGCTTTCCCCCGGTCTCTCTCTCACTCCCATTCTCTGTCTCGCCCCCGGTCTCTCTCTCGCCCCTGGTTTCTCTCTCGCCCCCAGTCTCTCTCTCACCCCCAATCTCTCTCTCGCCCCCGGTCTCTCTCTCACTCCCGTTCTCTCTCGCCCCCAGTTTCTCTCTCGCCCCCAGGCTCTCTCTCGCCCCCGTTCTCTCTCCCACCCCCGGATTCTCTCTTAGCCCCTGTCTCTCTCTCGCCCCCGTTCCCTCTCTTGCCCCCGGTTTCTCTCTCGTCCCCGGTCTCTCTCTCGCCCCTGGTTTCACTCTCACCCACAGTCTCTCTCTCGCCCCCGGTCTCTCTCTCGCCCCTGATTTCTCTCTCACCCCCCGTTCTCTCTGTCACCCCCGCTCTCTCTCGCCCCCAGTCTCTCTCTCGCCCCCAGTCTCTCTCTCGTCCCCGGTCTCCCTCGCTCCCGTTCTCTCTCTCGCTCCCGTTCTCTCTCTCGTCCCCATTCTCTCTCTCGCTCCCGTTCTCTCTCTCGCTCCCATTCTCTCTCTCGCCCCCGTTCTCTCTCTCGCTCCCGTTCTCTCTCTCGCTCCCGTTCTCTCTCTTGCCGCCGGTCTCTCTCTCGCCCCTAGTTTCTCTCTCGCCCCCATTCTCTCACTCGCTCCCATTCTCTCTCATGCCCCCGGTTTCTCTCTTGTCCCCGTTCTCTCTCTTGCCCCCGGTCTCTCTCTCGCTCCCGTTCTCTCTTGCCCCCGGTGATTCTCTTGCCCACATTCTCTCTCTCGCCCCCGGTCTCTCTTGCCCCCGGTTTCTCTCTCGCCCCCCGGTCTCTCTCTTGCCCCTGGTCTCTCTCTCACCCACAGTCTCTCTCTTGCCCCCAGTTTCTCTCTCGCCCCCAGTCTGTCTATCGTCCCCAGTCTCTCTCTCGCCCCCGTTCTCTCTCTCGCCCCCGTTCTCTCTCTTGCCCCCGGTTTCTCTCTCGCCCCCGGTCTCTCTCTTGCCCCTGGTCTCTCTCTCACCCCCAGTCTCACTCCCGCCCCCAGTTTCTCTCTCGCCCCCAGTCTCTCTCTCGCCCCCAGTCTCTCTCTCACCCCTGGTTTCTCTCTCACCCCCAGTCTCTCTCTCTCGCCCCCGCTCTCTCTCACCCCCGGTCTCTCTCTCGCCCCTGGTTTCTCTCTCGCCCCCAGTCTCTCTCTCGCCCCCAGTCTCTCTCTTTCTCTCGCCCCCGGTCTGTCTCATCTCCCCGGTCTCTCTCTCTCTCGCCTCCAGTCTGTCTCATCACCTCGGTCTCTCTCTCTCTTGCCCCTGGTTTCTCTCTCGCCCCCAGTCTCTCTCTCTCTCTCGCCCACGGTCTGTTTCGTCACTCCTGGTCTATCGTCACCCCCGATCTCTCATCTACCCCGGTATCCCTCGCTCCCGGTCTCCCTCGGCCTCAGTCTCTATCGTCATTCGGCCTCCCTCTTCACCATTGGTCTCACTCACCCCCAGTCTCTCTCGCCCCCGGTCTCTCTCGCCCCTGGTCACTCATTCAAACCCGTTCTCTCTCGCCCCCAGTTTCTCTCTCGCCCCCAGGCTCTCTCTCGCCCCCAGGCTCTCTCTCGCCCCCGTTCTCTCTCCCACCCCCGGATTCTCTCTTACCCCCTGTCTCTCTCTCGCCCCCGTTCCCTCTCTTGCCCCCGGTTTCTCTCTCGTCCCCGGTCTCTCCCTCGCAGCTGGTTTCACTCTCACCCACAGTCTCTCTCTCGTCCCCGGTCTCCCTCGCTCCCGTTCTCTCTCTCGCTCCCGTTCTCTCTCTCGCCCCCGTTCTCTCTCTCGCTCCCGTTCTCTCTCTCGCTCCCTTTCTCTCTCTCGCCCCCGTTCTCTCTCTCGCTCCCGTTCTCTCTCTCGCTCCCGTTCTCTCTCTTGCCGCCGGTCTCTCTCTCGCCCCTAGTTTCTCTCTCGCCCCCATTCACTCACTCGCTCCCATTCTCTCTCATGCCCCCGGTTTCTCTCTTGCCCCCGTTCTCTCTCTTGCCTCCGGTCTCTCTCTCGCTCCCGTTCTCTCTTGCCCCCGGTGATTCTCTTGTCCCCATTCTCTCTCTCGCCCCCGGTCTCTCTCTCGCTCCTGTTCTCTCTCGTCCCCAGTCTGTCTCTTGCCCCCCGTCTCTCTCTCGTCCCCGGTCTCCCTCGCACCCGTTCTCTTTCTCACCCCCAGTCTCTCTCTCACCCCTGGTTTCTCTCTCGCCCCCAGTCTCTGTCTCGCCCCCAGTCTCTCTCGCCCCCAGTCTCTCTCTCACTCCCGTTCTCTGTCTCGCCCCCAGTCTCTCTCTCGCCCCGGATTCTCTCTCGCACCGGTTCTCTCTCTCACCCCCGGTCTCTATCGCCCCCCCGTCTCTCTCTCGCCCCCGGTCTCTCGCTCGTCCCCGGTCTCTCTCTCACTCCCGTTCTCTGTCTCGCCCCCAGTCTCTCTCTCGCCCCCAGTTTCTCTCTCGCCCCCGTTCTCTCTCTCGCCCCCGGTCTCTCTCGCCCCCAGTCTCTCTCTCGCCCCCGGTCTCTCTCGCGCCCCCAGTCTCTCTCTCGCCCCCAGTCTCTCTCTCGTCCCCGGTCTCCCTCGCTCCAATTCTCTCGCTTTCCCCCGGTCTCTCTCTCACTCCCATTCTCTGTCTCGCCCCCGGTCTCTCTCTCGCCCCTGGTTTCTCTCTCGCCCCCAGTCTCTCTCTCACCCCCAATCTCTCTCTCGCCCCCGGTCTCTCTCTCACTGCCGTTCTCTCTCGCCCCCAGTTTCTCTCTCGCCCCCAGGCTCTCTCTCGCCCCCGTTCTCTCTCCCACCCCCGGATTCTCTCTTAGCCCCTGTCTCTCTCTCGCCCCCGTTCCCTCTCTTGCCCCCGGTTTCTCTCTCGTCCCCGGTCTCTCTCTCGCCCCTGGTTTCTCTCTCGCCCCCAGTCTCTCTCTCACCCCCAATCTCTCTCTCGCCCCCGGTCTCTCTCTCACTGCCGTTCTCTCTCGCCCCCAGTTTCTCTCTCGCCCCCAGGCTCTCTCTCGCCCCCGTTCTCTCTCCCACCCCCGGATTCTCTCTTAGCCCCTGTCTCTCTCTCGCCCCCGTTCCCTCTCTTGCCCCCGGTTTCTCTCTCGTCCCCGGTCTCTCTCTCGCCCCTGGTTTCACTCTCACCCACAGTCTCTCTCTCGCCCCCGGTCTCTCTCTCGCCCCTGATTTCTCTCTCACCCCCCGTTCTCTCTGTCACCCCCGCTCTCTCTCGCCCCCAGTCTCTCTCTCGCCCCCAGTCTCTCTCTCGTCCCCGGTCTCCCTCGCTCCCGTTCTCTCTCTCGCTCCCGTTCTCTCTCTCGTCCCCATTCTCTCTCTCGCTCCCGTTCTCTCTCTCGCTCCCGTTCTCTCTCTCGCCCCCGTTCTCTCTCTCGCTCCCGTTCTCTCTCTCGCTCCCGTTCTCTCTCTTGCCGCCGGTCTCTCTCTCGCCCCTAGTTTCTCTCTCGCCCCCATTCTCTCACTCGCTCCCATTCTCTCTCATGCCCCCGGTTTCTCTCTTGCCCCCGTTCTCTCTCTTGCCCCCGGTCTCTCTCTCGCTCCCGTTCTCTCTTGCCCCCGGTGATTCTCTTGCCCACATTCTCTCTCTCGCCCCCGGTCTCTCTCTCGCTCCCGTTCTCTCTCGCCCCCAGTGTGCTTCGCCCCCAGTCTCTCTCTCGCCCCCATTCTCTCTCTCGCCTCCATTGTCTCTCTTGCCCCCGGTTTCTCTCTCGCCCCCCGGTCTCTCTCTTGCCACTGGTCTCTCTCTCACCCCCAGTCTCTCTCTTGCCCCCAGTTTCTCTCTCGCCCCCAGTCTGTCTATCGTCCCCAGTCTCTCTCTCGCCCCCGTTCTCTCTCTCGCCCCCGTTCTCTCTCTTGCCCCCGGTTTCTCTCTCGCCCCCGGTCTCTCTCTTGCCCCTGGTCTCTCTCTCACCCCCTGTCTCACTCCCGCCCCCAGTTTCTCTCTCGCCCCCAGTCTCTCTCTCGCCCCCAGTCTCTCTCTCACCCCTGGTTTCTCTCTCACCCCCAGTCTCTCTCTCTCGCCCCCGCTCTCTCTCACCCCCGGTCTCTCTCTCGCCCCTGGTTTCTCTCTCGCCCCCAGTCTCTCTCTCTCACCCCCAGTCTCTCTCTCGCTCCCGGTCTCTCTCTTGTCCCTGGTCTCTCTCTCACCCCCAGTCTCTCTCTCGCCCCTGCTTTCTCTCTCGCCCCCAGTCTCTCTCTCGACCCCAGTCTCTCTCTTTCTCTCGCCCCCGGTCTGTCTCATCTCCCCGGTCTCTCTCTCTCTCGCCCCCAGTCTGTCTCATCACCTCGGTCTCTCTCTCTCTTGCCCCTGGTTTCTCTCTCGCCCCCAGTCTCTCTCTCTCTCTCTCTCGCCCACGGTCTGTTTCGTCACTCCTGGTCTATCGTCACCCCCGATCTCTCATCTACCCCGGTCTCCCTCGCTCCCGGTCTCCCTCGGCCTCAGTCTCTATCGTCCTTCGGTCTCCCTCTTCACCATTGGTCTCACTCACCCCCAGTCTCTCTCGCCCCCGGTCTCTCTCGCCCCTGGTCACTCGTCAAAACCGTTCTCTCTCGCCCCCAGTTTCTCTCTCGCCCCCAGGCTCTCTCTCGCCCCCGTTCTCTCTCCCACCCCCGGATTCTCTCTTACCCCCTGTCTCTCTCTTGCCCCCGTTCCCTCTCTTGCCCCCGGTTTCTCTCTCGTCCCCGGTCTCTCCCTCGCAGCTGGTTTCACTCTCACCCACAGTCTCTCTCTCGTCCCCGGTCTCCCTCGCTCCCGTTCTCTCTCTCGCTCCCGTTCTCTCTCTCGCCCCCGTTCTCTCTCTCGCTCCCGTTCTCTCTCTCGCTCCCTTTCTCTCTCTCGCCCCCGTTCTCTCTCTCGCTCCCGTTCTCTCTCACGCTCCCGTTCTCTCTCTTGCCGCCGGTCTCTCTCTCGCCCCTAGTTTCTCTCTCGCCCCCATTCACTCACTCGCTCCCATTCTCTCTCATGCCCCCGGTTTCTCTCTTGCCCCCGTTCTCTCTCTTGCCTCCGGTCTCTCTCTCGCTCCCGTTCTCTCTTGCCCCCGGTGATTCTCTTGCCCCCATTCTCTCTCTCGCCCCCGGTCTCTCTCTCGCTCCTGTTCTCTCTCGTCCCCAGTCTGTCTCTTGCCCCCCGTCTCTCTCTCGTCCCCGGTCTCCCTCGCACCCGTTCTCTTTCTCACCCCCAGTCTCTCTCTCGCCCCTGGTTTCTCTCTCGCCCCCAGTCTCTGTCTCGCCCCCAGTCTCTCTCGCCCCCAGTTTCTCTCTCACTCCCGTTCTCTGTCTCGCCCCCAGTCTCTCTCTCGCCCCGGATTCTCTCTCGCACCCGTTCTCTCTCTCACCCCCGGTCTCTATCGCCCCCCCGTCTCTCTATCGCCCCCGGTCTCTCGCTCGTCCCCGGTCTCTCTCTCACTCCCGTTCTCTGTCTCGCCAGCAGTCTCTCTCTCGCCCCCAGTTTCTCTCTCGCCCCCGTTCTCTCTCTCGCCCCCGGTCTCTCTCGCCCCCAGTCTCTCTCTCGCCCCCGGTCTCTCTCGCGCCACCAGTCTCTCTCTCGCCCCCAGTCTCTCTCTCGTCTCCGGTCTCCCTCGCTCCAATTCTCTCGCTTTCCCCCGGTCTCTCTCTCACTCCCATTCTCTGTCTCGCCCCCGGTCTCTCTCTCGCCCCTGGTTTCTCTCTCGCCCCCAGTCTCTCTCTCACCCCCAATCTCTCTCTCGCCCCCGGTCTCTCTCTCACTCCCGTTCTCTCTCGCCCCCAGTTTCTCTCTCGCCCCCAGGCTCTCTCTCGCCCCCGTTCTCTCTCCCACCCCCGGATTCTCTCTTAGCCCCTGTCTCTCTCTCGCCCCCGTTCCCTCTCTTGCCCCCGGTTTCTCTCTCGTCCCCGGTCTCTCTCTCGCCCCTGGTTTCACTCTCACCCACAGTCTCTCTCTCGCCCCCGGTCTCTCTCTCGCCCCTGATTTCTCTCTCACCCCCCGTTCTCTCTGTCACCCCCGCTCTCTCTCGCCCCCAGTCTCTCTCTCGCCCCCAGTCTCTCTCTCGTCCCCGGTCTCCCTCGCTCCCGTTCTCTCTCTCGCTCCCGTTCTCTCTCTCGTCCCCATTCTCTCTCTCGCTCCCGTTCTCTCTCTCGCTCCCATTCTCTCTCTCGCCCCCGTTCTCTCTCTCGCTCCCGTTCTCTCTCTCGCTCCCGTTCTCTCTCTTGCCGCCGGTCTCTCTCTCGCCCCTAGTTTCTCTCTCGCCCCCATTCTCTCACTCGCTCCCATTCTCTCTCATGCCCCCGGTTTCTCTCTTGTCCCCGTTCTCTCTCTTGCCCCCGGTCTCTCTCTCGCTCCCGTTCTCTCTTGCCCCCGGTGATTCTCTTGCCCACATTCTCTCTCTCGCCCCCGGTCTCTCTTGCCCCCGGTTTCTCTCTCGCCCCCCGGTCTCTCTCTTGCCCCTGGTCTCTCTCTCACCCACAGTCTCTCTCTTGCCCCCAGTTTCTCTCTCGCCCCCAGTCTGTCTATCGTCCCCAGTCTCTCTCTCGCCCCCGTTCTCTCTCTCGCCCCCGTTCTCTCTCTTGCCCCCGGTTTCTCTCTCGCCCCCGGTCTCTCTCTTGCCCCTGGTCTCTCTCTCACCCCCAGTCTCACTCCCGCCCCCAGTTTCTCTCTCGCCCCCAGTCTCTCTCTCGCCCCCAGTCTCTCTCTCACCCCTGGTTTCTCTCTCACCCCCAGTCTCTCTCTCTCGCCCCCGCTCTCTCTCACCCCCGGTCTCTCTCTCGCCCCTGGTTTCTCTCTCGCCCCCAGTCTCTCTCTCGCCCCCAGTCTCTCTCTTTCTCTCGCCCCCGGTCTGTCTCATCTCCCCGGTCTCTCTCTCTCTCGCCTCCAGTCTGTCTCATCACCTCGGTCTCTCTCTCTCTTGCCCCTGGTTTCTCTCTCGCCCCCAGTCTCTCTCTCTCTCTCGCCCACGGTCTGTTTCGTCACTCCTGGTCTATCGTCACCCCCGATCTCTCATCTACCCCGGTATCCCTCGCTCCCGGTCTCCCTCGGCCTCAGTCTCTATCGTCATTCGGCCTCCCTCTTCACCATTGGTCTCACTCACCCCCAGTCTCTCTCGCCCCCGGTCTCTCTCGCCCCTGGTCACTCATTCAAACCCGTTCTCTCTCGCCCCCAGTTTCTCTCTCGCCCCCAGGCTCTCTCTCGCCCCCAGGCTCTCTCTCGCCCCCGTTCTCTCTCCCACCCCCGGATTCTCTCTTACCCCCTGTCTCTCTCTCGCCCCCGTTCCCTCTCTTGCCCCCGGTTTCTCTCTCGTCCCCGGTCTCTCCCTCGCAGCTGGTTTCACTCTCACCCACAGTCTCTCTCTCGTCCCCGGTCTCCCTCGCTCCCGTTCTCTCTCTCGCTCCCGTTCTCTCTCTCGCCCCCGTTCTCTCTCTCGCTCCCGTTCTCTCTCTCGCTCCCTTTCTCTCTCTCGCCCCCGTTCTCTCTCTCGCTCCCGTTCTCTCTCTCGCTCCCGTTCTCTCTCTTGCCGCCGGTCTCTCTCTCGCCCCTAGTTTCTCTCTCGCCCCCATTCACTCACTCGCTCCCATTCTCTCTCATGCCCCCGGTTTCTCTCTTGCCCCCGTTCTCTCTCTTGCCTCCGGTCTCTCTCTCGCTCCCGTTCTCTCTTGCCCCCGGTGATTCTCTTGTCCCCATTCTCTCTCTCGCCCCCGGTCTCTCTCTCGCTCCTGTTCTCTCTCGTCCCCAGTCTGTCTCTTGCCCCCCGTCTCTCTCTCGTCCCCGGTCTCCCTCGCACCCGTTCTCTTTCTCACCCCCAGTCTCTCTCTCACCCCTGGTTTCTCTCTCGCCCCCAGTCTCTGTCTCGCCCCCAGTCTCTCTCGCCCCCAGTCTCTCTCTCACTCCCGTTCTCTGTCTCGCCCCCAGTCTCTCTCTCGCCCCGGATTCTCTCTCGCACCGGTTCTCTCTCTCACCCCCGGTCTCTATCGCCCCCCCGTCTCTCTCTCGCCCCCGGTCTCTCGCTCGTCCCCGGTCTCTCTCTCACTCCCGTTCTCTGTCTCGCCCCCAGTCTCTCTCTCGCCCCCAGTTTCTCTCTCGCCCCCGTTCTCTCTCTCGCCCCCGGTCTCTCTCGCCCCCAGTCTCTCTCTCGCCCCCGGTCTCTCTCGCGCCCCCAGTCTCTCTCTCGCCCCCAGTCTCTCTCTCGTCCCCGGTCTCCCTCGCTCCAATTCTCTCGCTTTCCCCCGGTCTCTCTCTCACTCCCATTCTCTGTCTCGCCCCCGGTCTCTCTCTCGCCCCTGGTTTCTCTCTCGCCCCCAGTCTCTCTCTCACCCCCAATCTCTCTCTCGCCCCCGGTCTCTCTCTCACTGCCGTTCTCTCTCGCCCCCAGTTTCTCTCTCGCCCCCAGGCTCTCTCTCGCCCCCGTTCTCTCTCCCACCCCCGGATTCTCTCTTAGCCCCTGTCTCTCTCTCGCCCCCGTTCCCTCTCTTGCCCCCGGTTTCTCTCTCGTCCCCGGTCTCTCTCTCGCCCCTGGTTTCTCTCTCGCCCCCAGTCTCTCTCTCACCCCCAATCTCTCTCTCGCCCCCGGTCTCTCTCTCACTGCCGTTCTCTCTCGCCCCCAGTTTCTCTCTCGCCCCCAGGCTCTCTCTCGCCCCCGTTCTCTCTCCCACCCCCGGATTCTCTCTTAGCCCCTGTCTCTCTCTCGCCCCCGTTCCCTCTCTTGCCCCCGGTTTCTCTCTCGTCCCCGGTCTCTCTCTCGCCCCTGGTTTCACTCTCACCCACAGTCTCTCTCTCGCCCCCGGTCTCTCTCTCGCCCCTGATTTCTCTCTCACCCCCCGTTCTCTCTGTCACCCCCGCTCTCTCTCGCCCCCAGTCTCTCTCTCGCCCCCAGTCTCTCTCTCGTCCCCGGTCTCCCTCGCTCCCGTTCTCTCTCTCGCTCCCGTTCTCTCTCTCGTCCCCATTCTCTCTCTCGCTCCCGTTCTCTCTCTCGCTCCCGTTCTCTCTCTCGCCCCCGTTCTCTCTCTCGCTCCCGTTCTCTCTCTCGCTCCCGTTCTCTCTCTTGCCGCCGGTCTCTCTCTCGCCCCTAGTTTCTCTCTCGCCCCCATTCTCTCACTCGCTCCCATTCTCTCTCATGCCCCCGGTTTCTCTCTTGCCCCCGTTCTCTCTCTTGCCCCCGGTCTCTCTCTCGCTCCCGTTCTCTCTTGCCCCCGGTGATTCTCTTGCCCACATTCTCTCTCTCGCCCCCGGTCTCTCTCTCGCTCCCGTTCTCTCTCGCCCCCAGTGTGCTTCGCCCCCAGTCTCTCTCTCGCCCCCATTCTCTCTCTCGCCTCCATTGTCTCTCTTGCCCCCGGTTTCTCTCTCGCCCCCCGGTCTCTCTCTTGCCACTGGTCTCTCTCTCACCCCCAGTCTCTCTCTTGCCCCCAGTTTCTCTCTCGCCCCCAGTCTGTCTATCGTCCCCAGTCTCTCTCTCGCCCCCGTTCTCTCTCTCGCCCCCGTTCTCTCTCTTGCCCCCGGTTTCTCTCTCGCCCCCGGTCTCTCTCTTGCCCCTGGTCTCTCTCTCACCCCCTGTCTCACTCCCGCCCCCAGTTTCTCTCTCGCCCCCAGTCTCTCTCTCGCCCCCAGTCTCTCTCTCACCCCTGGTTTCTCTCTCACCCCCAGTCTCTCTCTCTCGCCCCCGCTCTCTCTCACCCCCGGTCTCTCTCTCGCCCCTGGTTTCTCTCTCGCCCCCAGTCTCTCTCTCTCACCCCCAGTCTCTCTCTCGCTCCCGGTCTCTCTCTTGTCCCTGGTCTCTCTCTCACCCCCAGTCTCTCTCTCGCCCCTGCTTTCTCTCTCGCCCCCAGTCTCTCTCTCGACCCCAGTCTCTCTCTTTCTCTCGCCCCCGGTCTGTCTCATCTCCCCGGTCTCTCTCTCTCTCGCCCCCAGTCTGTCTCATCACCTCGGTCTCTCTCTCTCTTGCCCGTGGTTTCTCTCTCGCCCCCAGTCTCTCTCTCTCTCTCTCGCCCACGGTCTGTTTCGTCACTCCTGGTCTATCGTCACCCCCGAACTCTCATCTACCCCGGTCTCCCTCGCTCCCGGACTCCCTCGGCCTCAGTCTCTATCGTCCTTCGGTCTCCCTCTTCACCATTTGTCTCACTCACCCCCAGTCTCTCTCGCCCCTGGTCTCTCTCGCCCCTGGTCACTCGTCAAACCCGGTCTCTCTCGCTCCCAGTTTCTCTTGCCTCCGGTCTCTCTCGTCACTCACAGTCTCTCTTCACCCCCTGTCTCTGTCGCCCCCGATCTCTCTCTCACTCCCGTTCTCTGTCTCGCCCCCAGTCTCTCTCTCGCCCCTCGTTTCTCTCTAGCCCCCGTTCTCTCTCTCAGCCCCAGTCTCTCTCACCCCCAGTCTCTCTCACGCCCCCGGTCTCTCGCTCGCCCCCGGTCTCTCTCTCACTCCCGTTCTCTGTCTCGCCCCCCAGTCTCTCTCTCGCCCCCGGTTTCTCTCTCGCCCCCGTTCTCTCTCTCGCCCCCGGTCTCTCTCGCCCCCAGTCTCTCTCTCAACCCCGGTCTCCCTCTCGCCCCCAGTCTCTCTCTCGCCCCCAGTCTCTCTCTCGTCCCCGGTCTCCCTCGCTCCAATTCTCTCTCTTGCCCCCGGTCTCTCTCTCACTCCCGTTCTCTATCTCGCCCCCGGTCTCTCTCTCGCCCCTGGTGTCTCTCTCGCCCCCATTCTCTCTCTCGTCACCGGTCTCCCTCGCTCCAATTCTCTCTCTTGCCCCCGGTCTCTCTCTCACTCCCGTTCTCTATCTCGCCCCCGTTCTCTCTCTCGCCCCCAGTCTCTCTCTCGCCCCCAGTCTCTCTCTCGTCCCCGGTTACCCTCGCTCCAATTCTCTCGCTTGCCCCCGGTCTCTCTCTCGCTCCCGTTCTCTCTCTTGCCCCCGGTTTCTCTCTTGCCCCCATTCTCTCTCTCGCTCCTGTTCTCTCTCTTGCCCCCGGTTTCTCTCTCTAGCCCCCGTTCTCTCTCGCCCCCAGTTTCTCTCTCGCCCCCAGTCTCTCTCTCACCCCCGGTCTCTCTCTCACCCCCGGTTTCTCTCTCGCCCCCGGTCTCTCTCTCGCCCCCGGTTTCCCTATCTTGCCCCCGTTCTCTCTCTCGCCCCCAGTCTGTCTCTCGCCCCCACTCTCTCTCTCACCCCCAGTCTCTCTCTCGCCCCCAGTTTCTCTCACACTCCCGTTCTCTCTCTAGTCCCTGGTTTCCCTCTCACTCCCATTCTCTCTCTCGCCCCCAGTCTCTCTCTCGCCCCCAGTCTCTCTCTCGCCCCCGGTCTCTCTCTCACTCCCATTCTCTGTCTCGCCCCCAGTCTCTCTCTCGCCCCCAGTCTCTCTCTCGCACCGAGTCTCTCTCTCGCCCCCGTTCTCTCTCTCACTCCCGTTCTCTGTCTCGCCCCCAGTCTCTCTCTCGCACCCAGTTTCTCTCTCTCCCCCAGTCTCTCTCTCGCCCACAGTCTCTCTCTCGCCACTAGTTTCTCTCTCGCCCCCAGTCTCTCTCTCGCCACTAGTCTCTCTTTCACCCCCGGTTTCTCTGTCGCCCCCAGTCTCTCTCTGTCATCCACTGTCTCTCTCTCGCTCCCGTTCTCTCTCTCTTGCCCCCAGTCTCTCTCTCGCCCCCGTTCTCTCTCTCGCCCCCAGTCTCTCTCTCGCCCCCAGTCTCTCTCTCGTCCCCGGTCTCCCTCGCTCCAATTCTCTCTCTTGCCCCCGGTCTCTCTCTCGCCCCCAGTTTCTCTCTCGCCCCTGGTTTCTCTCTCGCCCCCATTCTCTCTCTTGCTCCCGTTCTCTCGCTTGCCCCGGTTTCTCTCTTGCCCCCGGTCTCCCTCGCTCCAATTCTCTCTCTTGCCCCCAGTTTCTCTCTCACCCCCAATCTCTCTCTCGCCCCCGGTCTCTCTCTAACTGCCGTTCTCTCTCGCCCCCAGTTTCTCTCTCGTCCCCGGTCTCTCTCTCGCCGCTGGTTTCACTCTCACCCACAGTCTCTCTCTCGCCCCCGGTCTCTCTCTCGCCCCCGGTTTCTCTCTCACCCCCCGTTCTCTCTGTCAACCCCGCTCTCTCTCACCCCCGGTCTCTCTCTCGCCCCCGGTTTCTCTCTCGCCCCCAGTCTCTCTCTCGCCCCCAGTCTCTCTCTCGCCCCCAGTCTCTCTCTCGCCCCCAGTCTCTCTCTCGTCCCCGGTCTCCCTCGCTCCCGTTCTCTCTCTCGCTCCCGTTCTCTCTCTCGCCCCCGTTCTCTCTCTCGCTCCCGTTCTCTCTCTCGCTCCCTTTCTCTCTCTCGCCCCCGTTCTCTCTCTCGCTCCCGTTCTCTCTCTCGCTCCCGTTCTCTCTCTTGCCGCCGGTCTCTCTCTCGCCCCTAGTTTCTCTCTCGCCCCCATTCACTCACGCGCTCCCATTCTCTCTCATGCCCCCGGTTTCTCTCTTGCCCCCGTTCTCTCTCTTGCCTCCGGTCTCTCTCTCGCTCCCGTTCTCTCTTGCCCCCAGTGATTCTCTTGCCCCCATTCTCTCTCTCGCCCCCGGTCTCTCTGTCGCTCCTGTTCTCTCTCGCCCCCAGTCTGTCTCTTGCCCCCCGTCTCTCTCTCGTCCCCGGTCTCCCTCGCACCTGTTCTCTTTCTCACCCCCAGTCTCTCTCTCGCCCCTGGTTTCTCTCTCGCCCCCAGTCTCTGTCTCGCCCCCAGTCTCTCTCGCCCCCAGTCTCTCTCTCGCCCCCAGTATCTCTCTCGCCCCCGATCTCTCTCTCACTCCCGTTCTCTGTCTCGCCCCCAGTCTCTCTCTCGCCCCCGGTTTCTCTCTCGCACCCGTTCTCTCTCTTGCTCCCGTTCTCTCGCTTGCCCCGGTTTCTCTCTTGCCCCCGGTCTCCCTCGCTCCAATTCTCTCTCTTGCCCCCAGTTTCTCTCTCACCCCCAATCTCTCTCTCGCCCCCGGTCTCTCTCTAACTGCCGTTCTCTCTCGCCCCCAGTTTCTCTCTCGCCCCCAGGCTCTCTCTCGCCCCCGTTCTCTCTCCCACCCCCGGATTCTCTCTTACCCCCTGTCTCTCTCTCGCCCCCGTTCCCTCTCTTGCCCCCGGTTTCTCTCTCGTCCCCGGTCTCTCTCTCGCCGCTGGTTTCACTCTCACCCACAGTCTCTCTCTCGCCCCCGGTCTCTCTCTCGCCCCCGGTTTCTCTCTCACCCCCCGTTCTCTCTGTCAACCCCGCTCTCTCTCACCCCCGGTCTCTCTCTCGCCCCCGGTTTCTCTCTCGCCCCCAGTCTCTCTCTCGCCCCCAGTCTCTCTCTCGCCCCCAGTCTCTCTCTCGCCCCCAGTCTCTCTCTCGCCCCCAGTCTCTCTCACGCCCCCAGTCTCTCTCTCGTCCCCGGTCTCCCTCGCTCCCGTTCTCTCTCTCGCTCCCGTTCTCTCTCTCGCCCCCGTTCTCTCTCTCGCTCCCGTTCTCTCTCTCGCTACCTTTCTCTCTCTCGCCCCCGTTCCCTCTCTCGCTCCCGTTCTCTCTCTCGCTCCCGTTCTCTCTCTTGCCGCCGGTCTCTCTCTCGCCCCCGGTCTCTCTCGCCCCAGTCTCTCTCTCAACCCCGGTCTCTCTCTCGCCCCCAGTCTCTCTCTCGCCCCCGGTTTCCCTCTCTTGCCCCCGTTCTCTCTCTCGCCCCCAGTCTCTCTCTCGCCCCCACTCTCTCTCTCACCCCCAGTCTCTCTCTCGCCCCCAGTTTCTCTCACACTCCCGTTCTCTCTCTAGTCCCTGGTTTCCCTCTCACTCCCATTCTCTCTCTCGCCCCCAGTCTCTCTCTCGCCCCCAGTCTCTCTCTCGCCCCCGGTCTCTCTCTCACTCCCATTCTCTGTCTCGCCCCCAGTCTCTCTCTCGCCCCCAGTCTCTCTCTCGCACCGAGTCTCTCTCTCGCCCACGTTCTCTCTCTCACTCCCGTTCTCTGTCTCGCCCCCAGTCTCTCTCTCGCACCCAGTCTCTCTCTCTCCCCCAGTCTCTCTCTCGCCCACAGTCTCTCTCTCGCCACTAGTTTCTCTCTCGCCCCCAGTCTCTCTCTCGCCACTAGTCTCTCTTTCACCCCCGGTTTCTCTCTCGCCCCCAGTCTCTCTCTGTCATCCACTGTCTCTCTCTCGCTCCCGTTCTCTCTCTCTTGCCCCCAGTCTCTCTCTCGCCCCCGTTCTCTCTCTCGCCCCCAGTCTCTCTCTCGCCCCCAGTCTCTCTCTCGTCCCCGGTCTCCCTCGCTCCAATTCTCTCTCTTGCCCCCGGTCTCTCTCTCGCACCCAGTTTCTCTCTCGCCCCTGGTTTCTCTCTTGCCCCCATTCTCTCTCTCGCTCCCGTTCTCTCGCTTGCCCCGGTTTCTCTCTTGCCCCCGGTCTCCCTCGCTCCAATTCTCTCTCTTGGCCCCAGTTTCTCTCTCACCCCCAATCTCTCTCTCGCCCCTGGTCTCTCTCTCACTCCCGTTCTCTCTCGCCCCCAGTTTCTCTCTCGCCCCCAGGCTCTCTCTCGCCCCCGTTCTCTCTCCCACCCCCGGATTCTCTCTTACCCCCTGTCTCTCTCTCGCCCCCCTTCCCTCTCTTGCCCCCGGTTTCTCTCTCGTCCCCGGTCTCTCTCTCGCCGCTGGTTTCACTCTCACCCACAGTCTCTCTCTCGCCCCCGGTCTCTCTCTCGCCCCCGGTTTCTCTCTCACCCCCCGTTCTCTCTGTCAACCCCGCTCTCTCTCACCCCCGGTCTCCCTCTCGCCCCCTGGTCTCTCTCTCAGACCGGTCTCTCTCTCACCCCCGGTCTCTCTCTCACCCCCGGTCTCTCTCTCACCCCCGGTCTCTCTCACTCACGGTCTCTCTCTCTCTCACCCCCGGTCTCTCTCTCATCACCGCCGGTCTCTCTCTCACCCCCGGTCTCTCTCACCCCCTGTCTCTCTCTCTCACCCCCAGTCTCTCTCACCTCTGGTCTCTCTCGTCCCCGGTCTCTCTCTCGCCCCCAGTCTCTCTCGCCCCCGGTCTCTCTCGCCCCCGGTCCCTCTCACCCCCGGTCTCTCTCTCTCACCCCCGGTCTCTCTCTCTCATCCCCGGTCTCTCTCACCTCCGGTCTCTCTCGCCCCCGGTCTCTCTCTCTCACACCCGGTCTCTCTCACCTCTGGTCTCTCTCACCCCCGGTCTCTCTCTCTCACCCCCGGTCTCTCTCTCTCACCCCCGGGGTCTCTCTCCCCCGGTCTCTCTCACCCCCGGTCTCTCTCACCCCCTGTCTCTCTCGCCCCCGGTCTCTCTCTCTCACCCCCGTGACTCTCTCACCTCTGGTCTCTCTCGCCCCCGGTCTCTCTCGCCCCCGGTCTCTCTCATCCCCGGTCTCTCTCGCCCCCGGTCTCTCTCGCCCCCGGTCTCTCTCGCCCCCGGTCTCTCTCACCCCCGGTCTCTCTCTCTCACCCCCGGTCTCTCTCACCCCCGGTCTCTCTCGCCCCCGGTCTCTCTCTCTCACCCCCGTCTCTCTCTCACCTCTGGTCTCTCTCGCCCCCGGTCTCTCTCGCCCCCGGTCTATCTCACCCCCGGTCTCTCTCGCCCCCGGTCTCTCTCGCCCCCGGTCTCTCTCACGCCCGGTCTCTCTCTCTCACCCCCGGTCTCTCCCTCTCACCCCCGGTCTCTCTCGCACCCGGTCTCTCTCGCCCCCGGTCTCTCTCGCCCCCGGTGTCTCTCACCCCCGGTCTCTCTCTCACCCCTGGTCTCTCTCGCCCCCGGTCTCTCTCGCCCCCGGTCTCTCTTGCCATCCATCTCTCTCTCGTCGCTCCCAGTCTCTCGTCACCCCTGGGTCCCTCTCCACCCCAATCTATCTAGCCCCCAGTGTCTTTTGCCCCCCCGGTCTCTCTTGCCTCCCCCGGTCTCTCTTCGCTCCTGGTCTCTCTCTCTCGCCCCCGGTTTCGCTCACCCCTGGTCTCTTGTCATCCCCGGGTCTCTCTTGACCCCGGTCTCTGCCCCCCTCACTCCCTTGCCCCCGGTTTCTCTCTCGCCCCCAGTCTCTCTCTCGCCCCCACTCTCTCTCTCACCCCCAGTCTCTCTCTCGCCCCAGGTTTCTCTCTCACTCCCGTTCTCTCTCTAGTCCCCGGTTTCCCTCTCATTCCCATTCTCTCTCTCGCCCCCAGTCTCTCTCTCGCCCCCAGACTCTCTCTCGCCCCCGGTCTCTCTCTCACTCCCATTCTCTGTCTCGCCCCCAGTCTCTCTCTCGCCCCCAGTCTCTCTCTCGCCCCGAGTCTCTCTATCGCCCCCGTTCTCTCTCTCACTCCCGTTCTCTCTCTAGTCCCCGGTTTCCCTCTCATTCCCATTCTCTCTCTCGCCCCCAGTCTCTCTCTCGCCCCCAGTCTCTCTCTCGCCCCCGGTCTCTCTCTCACTCCCATTCTCTGTCTTGCCCCCAGTCTCTCTCTCGCCCCCAGTCTCTCTCTCGCCCCCAGTCTCTCTCTCGCCCCCGGTCTCTCTCTCACTACCATTCTCTGTCTTGCCCCCAGTCTCTCTCTCGCACCCAGTCTCTCTCTCTCCCCCAGTCTCTCTCTCGCCCACAGTCTCTCTCTCGCCACTAGTTTCTCTCTCGCCCCCAGTCTCTCTCTCGCCACTAGTCTCTCTTTCACCCCCGGTTTCTCTCTCGCCCCCAGTCTCTCTCTGTCATCCACTGTCTCTCTCTCGCTCCCGTTCTCTCTCTCTTGCCCCCAGTCTCTCTCTCGCCCCCGTTCTCTCTCTCGCCCCCAGTCTCTCTCTCGCCCCCAGTCTCTCTCTCGTCCCCGGTCTCCCTCGCTCCAATTCTCTCTCTTGCCCCCGGTCTCTCTCTCGCACCCAGTTTCTCTCTCGCCCCTGGTTTCTCTCTTGCCCCCATTCTCTCTCTCGCTCCCGTTCTCTCGCTTGCCCCGGTTTCTCTCTTGTCCCCGGTCTCCCTCGCTCCAATTCTCTCTCTTGGCCCCAGTTTCTCTCTCACCCCCAATCTCTCTCTCGCCCCTGGTCTCTCTCTCACTCCCGTTCTCTCTCGCCCCCAGTTTCTCTCTCGCCCCCAGGCTCTCTCTCGCCCCCGTTCTCTCTCCCACCCCCGGATTCTCTCTTACCCCCTGTCTCTCTCTCGCCCCCCTTCCCTCTCTTGCCCCCGGTTTCTCTCTCGTCCCCGGTCTCTCTCTCGCCACTGGTTTCACTCTCACCCACAGTCTCTCTCTCGCCCCCGGTCTCTCTCTCGCCCCCGGTTTCTCTCTCACCCCCCGTTCTCTCTGTCAACCCCGCTCTCTCTCACCCCCGGTCTCCCTCTCGCCCCCTGGTCTCTCTCTCAGACCGGGCTCTGTCTCACCCCCGGTCTCTCTCTCACCCCCGGTCTCTCTCTCACCCCCGGTCTCTCTCACTCACGGTCTCTCTCTTTCTCACCCCCGGTCTCTCTCTCATCACCCCCGGTCTCTCTCTCACCCACGGTCTCTCTCACCCCCTGTCTCTCTCTCTCACCCCCAGTCTCTCTCACCTCTGGTCTCTCTCGTCCCCGGTCTATCTCTCGCCCCCAGTCTCTCTCGCCCCCGGTCTCTCTCGCCCCCGGTCCCTCTCACCCCCGGTATCTCTCTCTCACCCCCGGTCTCTCTCTCTCACCCCCGGTCTCTCTCTCTCACCCCCGGTCTCTCTCACCTCAGGTCTCTCTCGCCCCCGGTCTCTCTCTCTCACACCCGGTCTCTCTCACCTCTGGTCTCTCTCACCCCCGGTCTCTCTCTCTCACCCCCGGTCTCTCTCTCTCACCCCCGGTCTCTCTCACCCCCGGTCTCTCTCGCCCCCGGTCTCTCTCTCTCACCCCCGTAACTCTCTCACCTCTGGTCTCTCTCGCCCCCGGTCTCTCTCGCCCCCGGTGTCTCTCATCCCCGGTCTCTCTCATCCCCGGTCTCTCTCGCCCCCGGTCTCTCTCGCCCCCGGTCTCTCTCACCCCCGGTCTCTCTCTCTCACCCCCGGTCTCTCTCACCCCCGGTCTCTCTCGCCCCCGGTCTCTCTCTCTCACCCCCGTCTCTCTCTCACCTCTGGTCTCTCTCGCCCCCGGTCTCTCTCGCCCCCGGTCTATCTCACCCCCGGTCTCTCTCGCCCCCTGTCTCTCTCGCCCCCGGTCTCTCTCACGCCCGGTCTCTCCCTCTCACCCCCGGTCTCTCCCTCTCACCCCCGGTCTCTCTCGCACCCGGTCTCTCTCGCCCCCAGTCTCTCTCGCCCCCGGTGTCTCTCACCCCCGGTCTCTCTCTCACCCCTGGTCTCTCTCGCCCCCGGTCTCTCTCGCCCCCGGTCTCTCTTGCCATCCATCTCTCTCTCGTCGCTCCCAGTCTCTCGTCACCCCTGGGTCCCTCTCCACCCCAATCTATCTTGCCCCCAGTGTCTTTTGCCCCCCCGGTCTCTCTTGCCTCCCCCGGTCTCTCTTCGCTCCTGGTCTCTCTCTCTCGCCCCCGGTTTCGCTCACCCCTGGTCTCTTGTCATCCCCGGGTCTCTCTTGACCCCGGTCTCTGCCCCCCTCACTCCCTTGCCCCCGGTTTCTCTCTCGCCCCCAGTCTCTCTCTCGCCCCAACTCTCTCTCTCACCCCCAGTCTCTCTCTCGCCCCCAGTTTCTCTCTCACTCCCGTTCTCTCTCTAGTCCCCGGTTTCCCTCTCATTCCCATTCTCTCTCTCGCCCCCAGTCTCTCTCTCGCCCCCAGTCTCTCTCTCGCCCCCGGTCTCTCTCTCACTCCCATTCTCTGTCTCGCCCCCAGTCTCTCTCTCGCCCCCAGTCTCTCTCTCGCCCCGAGTCACTCTATCGCCCCCGTTCTCTCTCTCACTCCCGTTCTCTCTCTAGTCCCCGGTTTCCCTCTCATTCCCATTCTCTCTCTCGCCCCCAGTCTCTCTCTCGCCCCCAGTCTCTCTCTCGCCCCCGGTCTCTCTCTCACTCCCATTCTCTGTCTTGCCCCCAGTCTCTCTCTCGCACCCAGTCTCTCTCTCTCCCCCAGTCTCTCTCTCGCCCACAGTCTCTCTCTCGCCACTAGTTTCTCTCTCGCCCCCAGTCTCTCTCTCGCCACTAGTCTCTCTTTCACCCCCGGTTTCTCTCTCGCCCCCAGTCTCTCTCTGTCATCCACTGTCTCTCTCTCGCTCCCGTTCTCTCTCTTTTTCCCCCCAGTCTCTCTCTCGCCCCCGTTCTCTCTCTCGCCCCCAGTCTCTCTCTCGCCCCCAGTCTCTCTCTCGTCCCCGGTCTCCCTCGCTCCAATTCTCTCTCTTGCCCCCGGTCTCTCTCTCGCACCCAGTTTCTCTCTCGCCCCTGGTTTCTCTCTTGCCCCCATTCTCTCTCTCGCTCCCGTTCTCTCGCTTGCCCCGGTTTCTCTCTTGCCCCCGGTCTCCCTCGCTCCAATTCTCTCTCTTGGCCCCAGTTTCTCTCTCACCCCCAATCTCTCTCTCGCCCCTGGTCTCTCTCTCACTCCCGTTCTCTCTCGCCCCCAGTTTCTCTCTCGCCCCCAGGCTCTCTCTCGCCCCCGTTCTCTCTCCCACCCCCGGATTCTCTCTTACCCCCTGTCTCTCTCTCGCCCCCCTTCCCTCTCTTGCCCCCGGTTTCTCTCTCGTCCCCGGTCTCTCTCTCGCCGCTGGTTTCACTCTCACCCACAGTCTCTCTCTCGCCCCCGGTCTCTCTCTCGCCCCCGGTTTCTCTCTCACCCCCCGTTCTCTCTGTCAACCCCGCTCTCTCTCACCCCCGGTCTCCCTCTCGCCCCCTGGTCTCTCTCTCAGACCGGTCTCTCTCTCACCCCCGGTCTCTCTCTCACCCCCGGTCTCTCTCTCACCCCCGGTCTCTCTCACTCACGGTCTCTCTCTCTCTCACCCCCGGTCTCTCTCTCATCACCGCCGGTCTCTCTCTCACCCCCGGTCTCTCTCACCCCCTGTCTCTCTCTCTCACCCCCAGTCTCTCTCACCTCTGGTCTCTCTCGTCCCCGGTCTCTCTCTCGCCCCCAGTCTCTCTCGCCCCCGGTCTCTCTCGCCCCCGGTCCCTCTCACCCCCGGTCTCTCTCTCTCACCCCCGGTCTCTCTCTCTCTATCCCCCGGTCTCTCTCTCTCACCCCCGGTCTCTCTCACCTCCGGTCTCTCTCGCCCCCGGTCTCTCTCTCTCACACCCGGTCTCTCTCACCTCTGGTCTCTCTCACCCCCGGTCTCTCTCTCTCACCCCCGGTCTCTCTCTCTCACCCCCGGGGTCTCTCTCCCCCCGTCTCTCTCACCCCCGGTCTCTCTCACCCCCGGTCTCTCTCGCCCCCGGTCTCTCTCTCTCACCCCCGTAACTCTCTCACCTCTGGTCTCTCTCGCCCCCGGTCTCTCTCGCCCCCGGTCTCTCTCATCCCCAGTCTCTCTCGCCCCCGGTCTCTCTCGGCCCCGGTCTCTCTCGCCCCCGGTCTCTCTCACTCCCGGTCTCTCTCTCTCACCCCCGGTCTCTCTCACCCCCGGTCTCTCTCGCTCCCGGTCTCTATCTCTCACCCCCGTCTCTCTCTCACCTCTGGTCTCTCTCGCCCCCGGTCTCTCTCGCCCCCGGTCTATCTCACCCCCGGTCTCTCTCGCCCCCGGTCTCTCTCGCCCCCGGTCTCTCTCACGCCCGGTCTCTCCCTCTCACCCCCGGTCTCTCCCTCTCACCCCCGGTCTCTCTCGCACCCGGTCTCTCTCGCCCCCGGTCTCTCTCGCCCCCGGTGTCTCTCACCCCCGGTCTCTCTCTCACCCCTGGTCTCTCTCGCCCCCGGTCTCTCTCGCCCCCGGTCTCTCTTGCCATCCATCTCTCTCTCGTCGCTCCCAATCTCTCGTCACCCCTGGGTCCCTCTCCACCCCAATCTATCTTGCCCCCAGTGTCTTTTGCCCCCCCGGTCTCTCTTGCCTCCCCCGGTCTCTCTTCGCTCCTGGTCTCTCTCTCTCGCCCCCGGTTTCGCTCACCCCTGGTCTCTTGTCATCCCCGGGTCTCTCTTGACCCCGGTCTCTGCCCCCCTCACTCCCTTGCCCCCGGTTTCTCTCTCACCCCCAGTCTCTCTCTCGCCCCAACTCTCTCTCTCACCCCCAGTCTCTCTCTCGCCCCCAGTTTCTCTCTCACTCCCGTTCTCTCTCTAGTCCCCGGTTTCCCTCTCATTCCCATTCTCTCTCTCGCCCCCAGTCTCTCTCTCGCCCCCAGTCTCTCTCTCGCCCCCGGTCTCTCTCTCACTCCCATTCTCTGTCTCGCCCCCAGTCTCTCTCTCGCCCCCAGTCTCTCTCTCGCCCCGAGTCTCTCTATCGCCACCGTTCTCTCTCTCACTCCCGTTCTCTGTCTCGCCCCCAGTCTCTCTCTCGCACCCAGTCTCTCTCTCGCCCCCAGTCTCTCTCTCGTCCCCGGTCTCCCTCGCTCCAATTCTCTCTCTTGCCCCCGGTCTCTCTCTCGCTCCCGTTCTCTCTCTTGCCCCCGGTTTCTCTCTTGCCCCCATTCTCTCCCTCGTTCCCGTTCTCTAACTCACCCCCGATCTCTCTCTCGCTCGCGTTCTCTCTCTTGCCCCCGGTTTCTCTCTGACCCCCCAGTCTCTCTCTCGCCCCTGGTTTCTCTCTCGCCCCCAGTCTCTGTCTCGCCCCCAGTCTCGCTCTCGCCCCCAGTATCTCTCTCGCCCCCAGTCTCTCTCTCACCCCCGGTCTCTCTCTCACTCCCGTTCTCTGTCTCGCCCACAGTCTCTCTCTCGCCCCTAGTTTCTCTCTCGCCCCCGTTCTCTCTCTCACCCCCGGTCTCTCGCTCGCCCCCGGTCTCTCTCTCACTCCCGTTCTCTGTCTCGCCCCCAGTCTCTCTCTCGCCCCGGTTTCTCTCTTGCCCCCGTTCTCTCTCTCGCCCCCGGTCTCTCTCGCCCCCACTCTCTCTCTCGGCCCCGGTCTCTCACTCGCCCCCAGTCTCTCTCTCGCCCCCAGTCTCTCTCTCGTCCCCGGTCTCCCTCGCTCCAATTCTCTCTCTTGCCCCCGGTCTCTCTCTCACTCCCGTTCTCTATCTCGCCCCCCGGTCTCTCTCTCGCCCCTGGTGTCTCTCTCGCCCCCGTTCTCTCTCTCGCCCCCAGTCTCTCTCTCGCCCCCAGTCTCTCTCTCGTCCCCGGTCTCCCTCGCTCCAATTCTCTCTCTTGCCCCCGGTCTCTCTCTCGTCCCCGGTCTCTCTCTTGCCCCCAGTTTCTCTCTTGCCCCCATTCTCTCTCTCGCTCCTGTTCTCTCTCTTGCCCCCGGTTTCTCTCTTGCCCCCGTTCTCTCTCGCCCCCAGTTTATCTCTCGCCCCCAGTCTCTCTCTCACCCCCGTTCTCTCTCTCGCCCCCGGTTTCTCTCTCGCCCCCAGTCTCTCTCTCGCCCCCGGTTTCCCTCTCTTGCCCCCGTTCTCTCTCTCGCCCCCAGTCTCTCTCTCGCTCCCACTCTCTCTCTCACCCCCAGTCTCTCTCTCGCCCCCAGTTTCTCTCACACTCCCGGTCTCTCTCTAGTCCCCGGTTTCCCTCTCACTCCCATTCTCTCTCTCGCCCCCAGTCTCTCTCTCGCCCCCAGTCTCTCTCTCGCCCCCGGTCTCTCTCTCACTCCCATTCTCTGTCTCGCCCCCAATTCTCTCTCTCGCCCCCAGTCTCTCTCTCGCCCCGAGTCTCTCTCTCGCCCCCGTTCTCTCTCTCACTCCCGTTCTCTGTCTCGCCCCCAGTCTCTCTCTCGCACCCAGTCTCTCTCTCGCCCCCAGTCTCTCTCTCGCCCCCAGTCTCTCTCTCGCCCCTGGTTTCTCTCTCGCCCCCAGTCTCTCTCTTGCCACTAGTCTCTCTTTCACCCCCGGTTTCTCTCTCGCCCCCAGTCTCTCTCTGTCATCCCCTGTCTCTCTCTCGCTCCCGTTCTCTCTCTCTTGCCCCCAGTCTCTCTCTCGCCCCCGTTCTCTCTCTTGCCCCCAGTCTCTCTCTCGCCCCCAGTCTCTCTCTCGTCCCCGGTCTAAAACGCTCCAATTCTCTCTCTTGACCCCGGTCTCTCTCTCGCCCCCAGTTTCTCTGTCGCCCCTGGTTTCTCTCTCGCCCCCATTCTCTCTCTCGGTCCCGTTCTCGCTTGCCCCGGTTTCTCTCTTGCCCCCGGTCTCCCTCGCTCCAATTCTCTCTCTTGCCCCCAGTTTATCTCTCACCCCCAATCTCTCTCTCGTCCCCGGTCTCCCTCGCTCCAATTCTCTCTCTTGCCCCCGGTCTCTCTCTCGCCCCCAGTTTCTCTCTCGCCCCTGGTTTCTCTCTTGCCCCCATTCTCTCTCTCGCTCCCGTTCTCTCGCTTGCCCCGGTTTCTCTCTTGCCCCCGGTCTCCCTCGCTCCAATTCTCTCTCTTGCCCCCAGTTTCTCTCTCACCCCCAATCTCTCTCTCGCCCCTGGTCTCTCTCTCACTCCCGTTCTCTCTCGCCCCCAGTTTCTCTCTCGCCCCCAGGCTCTCTCTCGCCCCCGTTCTCTCTCCCACCCCCGGATTCTCTCTTACCCCCTGTCTCTCTCTCGCCCCCCTTCCCTCTCTTGCCCCCGGTTTCTCTCTCGTCCCCGGTCTCTCTCTCGCCGCTGGTTTCACTCTCACCCACAGTCTCTCTCTCGCCCCCGGTCTCTCTCTCGCCATCGGTTTCTCTCTCACCCCCCGTTCTCTCTGTCAACCCCGCTCTCTCTCACCCCCGGTCTCCCTCTCGCCGCCGGTTTCTCTCTCGCCCCCAGTCTCTCTCTCGCCCCCAGTCTCTCTCTCGCCCCCAGTCTCTCTCTCGCCCCCAGTCTCTCTCTCGTCCCCGGTCTCCCTCGCTCCCGTTCTCTCTCTCGCTCCCGTTCTCTCTCTCTCGCCCCCGTTCTCTCTCTCTCTCCCGTTCTCTCTCTCGCTCCCGTTCTCTCTCTCGCTCCCGTTCTCTCTCTTGCCGCCGGTCTCTCTCTCGCCCCTAGTTTCTCTCTCGCCCCCATTCACTCACTCGCTCCCATTCTCTCTCATGCCCCCGGTTTCTCTCTTGCCCCCGTTCTCTCTCTTGCCTCCGGTCTCTCTCTCGCTCCTGTTCTCTCTTGCCCCCGGTGATTCTCTTGCCCCCATTCTCTCTCTCGCCCCCGGTCTCTCTCTCGCTCCTGTTCTCTCTCGCCCCCAGTCTGTCTATCGTCCCCAGTCTCTCTCTCTCTCCCGTTCTCTCTCTCGCTCCCGTTCTCTCTCTCGCTCCCGTTCTCTCTCTTGCCGCCGGTCTCTCTCTCGCCCCTAGTTTCTCTCTCGCCCCCATTCACTCACTCGCTCCCATTCTCTCTCATGCCCCCGGTTTCTCTCTTGCCCCCGTTCTCTCTCTTGCCTCCGGTCTCTCTCTCGCTCCTGTTCTCTCTTGCCCCCGGTGATTCTCTTGCCCCCATTCTCTCTCTCGCCCCCGGTCTCTCTCTCGCTCCTGTTCTCTCTCGCCCCCAGTCTGTCTATCGTCCCCAGTCTCTCTCTCGCCCCCATTCTCTCTCTCGCTCCCGTTCTCTCTCTTGCCCCCGGTTTCTCTCTCGCCCCCGGTCTCTCTCTTGCCCCTTGTCTCTCTCTCACCCCTAGTCTCTCTCTCACCCCCAGTTTCTCTCTCGCCCCCAGTCTCTCTCTCGCCCCCAGTCTCTCTCTCGCCCCCGGTCGCTCTCACCCCCGGTCTCTCTCTTGCCCCCGGTTTCTCTCTTGCCCCCGTTCTCTCTCGCCCCCAGTTTATCTCTCGCCCCCAGTCTCTCTCTCACCCCCGTTCTCTCTCTCGCACCCTGTTTATCTCTCGCCCCCAGTCTCTCTCTCACCCCCGTTCTCTCTCTCGCCCCCGGTTTCTCTCTCACCCCCAGTCTCTCTCTCGCCCCCAGTTTCTCTCACACTCCCGGTCTCTCTCTAGTCCCCGGTTTCCCTCTCACTCCCATTCTCTCTCTCGCCCCCAGTCTCTCTCTCGCCCCCAGTCTCTCTCTCGCCCCCGGTCTCTCTCTCACTCCCATTCTCTGTCTCGCCCCCAATTCTCTCTCTCGCCCCCAGTCTCTCTCTCGCCCCGAGTCTCTCTCTCGCCCCCGTTCTCTCTCTCACTCCCGTTCTCTGTCTCGCCCCCAGTCTCTCTCTCGCACCCAGTCTCTCTCTCGCCCCCAGTCTCTCTCTCGCCCCCAGTCTCTCTCTCGCCCCTGGTTTCTCTCTCGCCCCCAGTCTCTCTCTCGCCACTAGTCTCTCTTTCACCCCCGGTTTCTCTCTCGCCCCCAGTCTCTCTCTGTCATCCCCTGTCTCTCTCTCGCTCCCGTTCTCTCTCTCTTGCCCCCAGTCTCTCTCTCGCCCCCGTTCTCTCTCTTGCCCCCAGTCTCTCTCTCGCCCCCAGTCTCTCTCTCGTCCCCGGTCTCCCTCGCTCCAATTCTCTCTCTTGACCCCGGACTCTCTCTCGCCCCCAGTTTCTCTCTCGCCCCTGGTTTCTCTCTCGCCCCCATTCTCTCTCTCGCTCCCGTTCTCGCTTGCCCCTGTTTCTCTCTTGCCCCCGGTCTCCCTCGCTCCAATTCTCTCTCTTGCCCCCAGTTTCTCTCTCACCCCCAATCTCTCTCTCGCCCCCGGTCTCTCTCTCACTCCCGTTCTCTCTCGCCCCCAGTTTCTCTCTCGCCCCCAGTCTCTCTCTCGCCCCCAGTCTCTCTCTCGCCCCCGGTCTCTCTCTCACTCCCATTCTCTGTCTCGCCCCCAATTCTCTCTCTCGCCCCCAGTTTCTCTCTCGCCCCCAGTCTCTCTCTGTCATCCACTGTCTCTCTCTCGCTCCCGTTCTCTCTCTCTTGCCCCCGGTCTCTCTCTCACCCCCAGTTTCTCTCTCGCCCCTGGTTTCTCTCTTGCCCCCATTCTCTCTCTCGCTCCCGTTCTCTCGCTTGCCCCGGTTTCTCTCTTGCCCCCGGTCTCCCTCGCTCCAATTCTTCTCTCTTGCCCCCAGTTTCTCTCTCACCCCCAATCTCTCTCTCGCCCCTGGTCTCTCTCTCACTCCCGTTCTCTCTCGCCCCCAGTTTCTCTCTCGCCCCCAGGCTCTCTCTCGCCCCCGTTCTCTCTCCCACCCCCGGATTCTCTCTTACCCCCTGTCTCTCTCTCGCCCCCCTTCCCTCTCTTGCCCCCGGTTTCTCTCTCGTCCCCGGTCTCTCTCTCGCCGCTGGTTTCACTCTCACCCACAGTCTCTCTCTCGCCCCCGGTCTCTCTCTCGCCATCGGTTTCTCTCTCACCCCCCGTTCTCTCTGTCAACCCCGCTCTCTCTCACCCCCGGTCTCCCTCTCGCCCCCGGTTTCTCTCTCGCCCCCAGTCTCTCTCTCGCCCCCAGTCTCTCTCTCGCCCCCAGTCTCTCTCTCGCCCCCAGTCTCTCTCTCGTCCCCAGTCTCCCTCGCTCCCGTTCTCTCTCTCGCTCCCGTTCTCTCTCTCTCTCCCCCGTTCTCTCTCTCGCTCCCGTTCTCTCTCTCGCTCCCGTTCTCTCTCTTGCCGCCGGTCTCTCTCTCGCCCCTAGTTTCTCTCTCGCCCCCATTCACTCACTCGCTCCCATTCTCTCTCATGCCCCCGGTTTCTCTCTTGCCCCCGTTCTCTCTCTTGCCTCCGGTCTCTCTCTCGCTCCTGTTCTCTCTTGCCCCCGGTGATTCTCTTGCCCCCATTCTCTCTCTCGCCCCCGGTCTCTCTCTCGCTCCTGTTCTCTCTCGCCCCCAGTCTGTCTATCGTCCCCAGTCTCTCTCTCGCCCCCATTCTCTCTCTCGCTCCCGTTCTCTCTCTTGCCCCCGGTTTCTCTCTCGCCCCCAGTCTCTCTCTCGCCCCCAGTCTCTCTCTCACCCGTGGATTCTCTCTCACCCCCAGTCTCTCTCTCGCCCCCGGTCGCTCTCACCCCCGGTCTCTCTCTCGCCCCTGGTTTCTCTCTCGCCCCCTGGTCTCTCTCTCAGACCGGGCTCTGTCTCACCCCCGGTCTCTCTCTCACCCCCGGTCTCTCTCTCACCCCCGGTCTCTCTCACTCACGGTCTCTCTCTCTCTCACCCCCGGTCTCTCTCTCATCACCCCCGGTCTCTCTCTCACCCCCGGTCTCTCTCACCCCCGGTCTCTCTCTCTCACCCCCAGTCTCTCTCACCTCTGGTCTCTCTCGTCCCCGGTCTCTCTCTCGCCCCCAGTCTCTCTCGCCCCCGGTCTCTCTCGCCCCGGGTCCCTCTCACCCCCGGTCTCTCTCTCTCACCCCCGGTCTCTCTCTCTCACCCCCGGTCTCTCTCTCTCACCCCCGGTCTCTCTCACCTCCGGTCTCCCTCGCCCCCGGTCTCTCTCTCTCACACCCGGTCTCTCTCACCTCTGGTCTCTCTCACCCCCGGTCTCTCTCTCTCACCCCCGGTCTCTCTCTCTCACCCCCGGGGTCTCTCTCCCCCGGTCTCTCTCACCCCCGGTCTCTCTCACCCCCGGTCTCTCTCGCCCCCGGTCTCTCTCTCTCACCCCCGTGACTCTCTCACCTCTGGTCTCTCTCGCCCCCGGTCTCTCTCGCCCCCCGGTCTCTCTCGCCCCCGGTCTCTCTCACCCCCGGTCTCTCTCGCCCCCGGTCTCTCTCGCCCCCGGTCTCTCTCGCCCCCGGTCTCTCTCGCCCCCGGTCTCTCTCGCCCCCAGTCTCTCTCTCTCACCCCCGGTCTCTCTCACCCCTGGTCTCTCTCGCCCCCGGTCTCTCTCGCCCCCGGTCTATCTCACCCCCGGTCTCTCTCGCCCCCGGTCTCTCTCGCCCCCGGTCTCTCTCACGCCCGGTCTCTCTCTCTCACCCCCGGTCTCTCCCTCTCACCCCTGGTCTCTCTCGCACCCGGTCTCTCTCGCCCCCGGTCTCTCTCGCCCCCGGTGTCTCTCACCCCCGGTCTCTCTCTCACCCCTGGTCTCTCTCGCCCCCGGTCTCTCTCGCCCCCGGTCTCTCTTGCCATCCATCTCTCTCTCGTCGCTCCCAGTCTCTCGTCACCCCTGGGTCCCTCTCCACCCCAATCTATCTTGCCCCCAGTGTCTTTTGCCCCCCCGGTCTCTCTTGCCTCCCCCGGTCTCTCTTCGCTCCTGGTCTCTCTCTCTCGCCCCCAGTCTCTCTCTCGCCCCGAGTCTCTCTATCGCCCCCGTTCTCTCTCTCACTCCCGTTCTCTGTCTCGCCCCCAGTCTCTCTCTCGCACCCAGTCTCTCTCTCGCCCCCAGTCTCTCTCTCGTCCCCGGTCTCTCTCTCGCCCCCAGTTTCTCTCTCACTCCCGTTCTCTCTCTAGTCCCCGGTTTCCCTCTCATTCCCATTCTCTCTCTCGCCCCCAGTCTCTCTCTCGCCCCCAGTCTCTCTCTCGCCCCCGGTCTCTCTCTCACTCCCATTCTCTGTCTCGCCCCCAGTCTCTCTCTCGCCCCCAGTCTCTCTCTCGCCCCGAGTCTCTCTATCGCCCCCGTTCTCTCTCTCACTCCCCAGTCTCTCTCTCGCACCCAGTCTCTCTCTCGCCCCCAGTCTCTCTCTCGTCCCCGGTCTCCCTCGCTCCAATTCTCTCTCTTGCCCCCGGTCTCTCTCTCGCTCCCGTTCTCTCTCTTGCCCCCGGTTTCTCTCTCGCCCCCATTCTCTCCCTCGTTCCCGTTCTCTAACTCACCCCCGATCTCTCTCTCGCTCCCGTTCTCTCTCTTGCCCCCGGTTTCTCTCTCACCCCCCAGTCTCTCTCTCGCCCCTGGTTTCTCTCTCGCCCCCAGTCTCTGTCTCGCCCCCAGTCTCGCTCTCGCCCCCAGTATCTCTCTCGCCCCCAGTCTCTCTCTCACCCCCGGTCTCTCTCTCACTCCCGTTCTCTGTCTCGCCCACAGTCTCTCTCTCGCCCCTAGTTTCTCTCTCGCCCCCGTTCTCTCTCTCACCCGCGGTCTCTCTCGCCCCCAGTCTCTCTCTCGCCCCCGGTCTCTCGCTCGCCCCCGGTCTCTCTCTCACTCCCGTTCTCTGTCTCGCCCCCAGTCTCTCTCTCGCCCCGGTTTCTCTCTTGCCCCCGTTCTCTCTCTCGCCCCCGGTCTCTCTCGCCCCCAGTCTCTCTCTCGGCCCCGGTCTCTCACTCGCCCCCAGTCTCTCTCTCGCCCCCAGTCTCTCTCTCGTCCCCGGTCTCCCTCGCTCCAATTCTCTCTCTTGCCCCCGGTCTCTCTCTCACTCCCGTTCTCTATCTCGCCCCCCGGTCTCTCTCTCGCCCCTGGTGTCTCTCTCGCCCCCGTTCTCTCTCTCACCCCCAGTCTCTCTCTCGCCCCCAGTCTCTCTCTCGTCTCCGGTCTCCCTCGCTCCAATTCTCTCTCTTGCCCCCGGTCTCTCTCTCGCTCCCGTTCTCTCTCTTGCCCCCGGTTTCTCTCTTGCCCCCGTTCTCTCTCGCCCCCAGTTTCTCTCTCGCCCCCAGTCTCTCTCTCACCCCCGTTCTCTCTCTCGCCCCCGGTTTCTCTCTCGCCCCCAGTCTCTCTCTCGCCCCCGGTTTCCCTCTCTTGCCCCCGTTCTCTCTCTCGCCCCCAGTCTCTCTCTCGCCCCCACTCTCTCTCTCACCCCCAGTCTCTCTCTCGCCCCCAGTTTCTCTCACACTCCCGGTCTCTCTCTAGTCCCCGGTTTCCCTCTCACTCCCATTCTCTCTCTCGCCCCCAGTCTCTCTCTCGCCCCCAGTCTCTCTCTCGCCCCCGGTCTCTCTCTCACTCCCATTCTCTGTCTCGCCCCCAATTCTCTCTCTCGCCCCCAGTCTCTCTCTCGCCCCGAGTCTCTCTCTCGCCCCCGTTCTCTCTCTCACTCCCGTTCTCTGTCTCGCCCCCAGTCTCTCTCTCGCACCCAGTCTCTCTCTCGCCCCCAGTCTCTCTCTCGCCCCCAGTCTCTCTCTCGCCCCTGGTTTCTCTCTCGCCCCCAGTCTCTCTCTGTCATCCCCTGTCTCTCTCTCGCTCCCGTTCTCTCTCTCTCGCCCCCAGTCTCTCTCTCGTCCCCGGTCTCCCTCGCTCCAATTCTCTCTCTTGCCCCCGGTCTCTCTCTCACACCCGTTCTCTGTCTCGCCCCCGGTCTCTCTCTCGCCCCTGGTCTCTCTCTCGCCCCCAGTCTCTCTCTCGCACCCAGTCTCTCTCTCGCCCCCAGTCTCTCTCTCGCCCCCAGTCTCTCTCTCGCCCCTGGTTTCTCTCTCGCCCCCAGTCTCTCTCTCGCCACTAGTCTCTCTTTCACCCCCGGTTTCTCTCTCGCCCCCAGTCTCTCTCTGTCATCCCCTGTCTCTCTCTCGCTCCCGTTCTCTCTCTCTCGCCCCCAGTCTCTCTCTCGTCCCCGGTCTCCCTCGCTCCAATTCTCTCTCTTGCCCCCGGTCTCTCTCTCACACCCGTTCTCTGTCTCGCCCCCGGTCTCTCTCTCGCCCCTGGTCTCTCTCTCGCCCCCAGTCTCTCTCTCGTCCCCGGTCTCCCTCGCTCCAATTCTCTCTCTTGCCCCCGGTCTCTCTCTCGCTCCCGTTCTCTCTCTTGCCCCCGGTTTCTCTCTTGCCCCCATTCTCTCTCTCGCTCCTGTTCTCTCTCTTGCCCCCGGTTTATCTCTTGCCCCCGTCCTCTCTCGCCCCCAGTTTCTCTCTCGCCCCCAGTCTCTCTCTCACCCCCGTTCTCTCTCTCTCGCTCCCGGTTTCTCTCTCGCCCCCAGTCTCTCTCTCGCCCCCGGTTTCCCTCTCTTGCCCCCGTTCTCTCTCTCGCCCCCATTCTCTCTCTCGCCCCCACTCTCTCTCTCGCCCCCAGTCTCTCTCTCGCCCCCACTCTCTCTCTCACCCCCAGTCTCTCTCTCGCCCCCAGTTTCTCTCACACTCCCGGTCTCTCTCTAGTCCCCGGTTTCCCTCTCACTCCCATTCTCTCTCTCGCCCCCAGTCTCTCTCTCGCCCCCGGACTCTCTCTCACTCCCATTCTCTGTCTCGCTCCCAATTCTCTCTCTCGCCCCCGTTCTCTCTCTCACTCCCGTTCTCTGTCTCGCCCCCAGTCTCTCTCTCGCACCCAGTCTCTCTCTCGCCCCCAGTCTCTCTCTCGCCCCCAGTCTCTCTCTCGCCCCTGGTTTCTCTCTCGCCCCCAGTCTCTCTCTCGCCACTAGTCTCTCTTTCACCCCCGGTTTCTCTCTCGCCCCCAGTCTCTCTCTGTCATCCCCTGTCTCTCTCTCGCTCCCGTTCTCTCTCTCTTGCCCCCAGTCTCTCTCTCGCCCCCGTTCTCTCTCTCGCCCCCAGTCTCTCTCTCGTCCCCAGTCTCTCTCTCGTCCCCGGTCTCCCTCGCTCCAATTCTCTCTCTTGACCCCGGTCTCTCTCTTGCCCCCAGTTTCTCTCTCGCCCCTGGTTTCTCTCTCGCCCCCATTCTCTCTCTCGTTCCCGTTCTCTCGCTTGCCCCGGTTTCTCTCTTTCCCCCGGTCTCCCTCGCTCCAATTCTCTCTCTTGCCCCCAGTTTCTCTCTCACCCCCAATCTCTCTCTCGCCCCCGGTCTCTCTCTCACTCCCGTTCTCTCTCGCCCCCAGTTTCTCTCTCGCCCCCAGGCTCTCTCTCGCCCCCGTTCTCTCTCCCACCCCCGGATTCTCTCTTAGCCCCTGTCTCTCTCTCGCCCCCGTTCCCTCTCTTGCCCCCGGTTTCTCTCCCGTCCCCGGTCTCTCTCTCGCCCCTGGTTTCACTCTCACCCACAGTCTCTCTCTCGCCCCCGGTCTCTCTCTCACTCCCGTTCTCTCTCGCCCCCAGTTTCTCTCTCGCCCCCAGTCTCTCTCTCGCCCCCAGTCTCTCTCTCGTCCCCGGTCTCCCTCGCTCCCGTTCTCTCTCTCGCTCCCGTTCTCTCTCTCGTCCCCATTCTCTCTCTCGCTCACGTTCTCTCTCTCGCTCCCGTTCTCTCTCTCGCCCCCGTTCTCTCTCTCGCTCCCGTTCTCTCTCTCGCTCCCGTTCTCTCTCTTGCCGCCGGTCTCTCTCTCGCCCCTAGTTTCTCTCTCGCCCCCATTCTCTCACTCGCTCCCATTCTCTCTCATGCCCCCGGTTTCTCTCTTGCCCCCGTTCTCTCTCTTGCCCCCGGTCTCTCTCTCGCTCCCGTTCTCTCTTGCCCCCGGTGATTCTCTTGCCCACATTCTCTCTCTCGCCCCCGGTCTCTCTCTCGCTCCCGTTCTCTCTCGCCCCCAGTGTGTCTCGCCCCCAGTCTCTCTCTCGCCCCCATTCTCTCTCTCGCCTCCATTGTCTCTCTTGCCCCCGGTTTCTCTCTCGCCCCCCGGTCTCTCTCTTGCCCCTGGTCTCTCTCTCACCCCCAGTCTCTCTCTTGCCCCCAGTCTCTCTCTCGCCCCTGGTTTCTCTCTCGCCCCCAGTCTCTCTCTCGCCACTAGTCTCTCTTTCACCCCCGGTTTCTCTCTCGCCCCCAGTCTCTCTCTGTCATCCCCTGTCTCTCTCTCGCTCCCGTTCTCTCTCTCTCGCCCCCAGTCTCTCTCTCGTCCCCGGTCTCCCTCGCTCCAATTCTCTCTCTTGCCCCCGGTCTCTCTCTCACACCCGTTCTCTGTCTCGCCCCGGTCTCTCTCTCGCCCCTCGTTTCTCTCTCGCCCCAAGTCTCTCTCTCGCCCCCATTCTCTCTCACGCCCCCGTTCTCTCTCTCGCCCCCAGTCTCTCTCTCGCCCCCAGTCTCTCTCTCGTCCCCGGTCTCCCTCGCTCCAATTCTCTCTCTTGCCCCCGGTCTCTCTCTCGCTCCCGTTCTCTCTCTTGCCCCCGGTTTCTCTCTTGCCCCCATTCTCTCTCTCGCTCCTGTTCTCTCTCTTGCCCCCGGTTTATCTCTTGCCCCCGTCCTCTCTCGCCCCCAGTTTCTCTCTCGCCCCCAGTCTCTCTCTCACCCCCGTTCTCTCTCTCGCTCCCGGTTTCTCTCTCGCCCCCAGTCTCTCTCTCGCCCCCGGTTTCCCTCTCTTGCCCCCGTTCTCTCTCTCGCCCCCATTCTCTCTCTCGCCCCCACTCTCTCTCTCGCCCCCGGACTCTCTCTCACTCCCATTCTCTGTCTCGCTCCCAATTCTCTCTCTCGCCCCCGTTCTCTCTCTCACTCCCGTTCTCTGTCTCGCCCCCAGTCTCTCTCTCGCACCCAGTCTCTCTCTCGCCCCCAGTCTCTCTCTCGCCCCCAGTCTCTCTCTCGCCCCTGGTTTCTCTCTCGCCCCCAGTCTCTCTCTCGCCACTAGTCTCTCTTTCACCCCCGGTTTCTCTCTCGCCCCCAGTCTCTCTCTGTCATCCCCTGTCTCTCTCTCGCTCCCGTTCTCTCTCTCTTGCCCCCAGTCTCTCTCTCGCCCCCGTTCTCTCTCTCGCCCCCAGTCTCTCTCTCGTCCCCAGTCTCTCTCTCGTCCCCGGTCTCCCTCGCTCCAATTCTCTCTCTTGACCCCGGTCTCTCTCTTGCCCCCAGTTTCTCTCTCGCCCCTGGTTTCTCTCTCGCCCCCATTCTCTCTCTCGTTCCCGTTCTCTCGCTTGCCCCGGTTTCTCTCTTGCCCCCGGTCTCCCTCGCTCCAATTCTCTCTCTTGCCCCCAGTTTCTCTCTCACCCCCAATCTCTCTCTCGCCCCCGGTCTCTCTCTCACTCCCGTTCTCTCTCGCCCCCAGTTTCTCTCTCGCCCCCAGGCTCTCTCTCGCCCCCGTTCTCTCTCCCACCCCCGGATTCTCTCTTAGCCCCTGTCTCTCTCTCGCCCCCGTTCCCTCTCTTGCCCCCGGTTTCTCTCCCGTCCCCGGTCTCTCTCTCGCCCCTGGTTTCACTCTCACCCACAGTCTCTCTCTCGCCCCCGGTCTCTCTCTCACTCCCGTTCTCTCTCGCCCCCAGTTTCTCTCTCGCCCCCAGTCTCTCTCTCGCCCCCAGTCTCTCTCTCGTCCCCGGTCTCCCTCGCTCCCGTTCTCTCTCTCGCTCCCGTTCTCTCTCTCGTCCCCATTCTCTCTCTCGCTCACGTTCTCTCTCTCGCTCCCGTTCTCTCTCTCGCCCCCGTTCTCTCTCTCGCTCCCGTTCTCTCTCTCGCTCCCGTTCTCTCTCTTGCCGCCGGTCTCTCTCTCGCCCCTAGTTTCTCTCTCGCCCCCATTCTCTCACTCGCTCCCATTCTCTCTCATGCCCCCGGTTTCTCTCTTGCCCCCGTTCTCTCTCTTGCCCCCGGTCTCTCTCTCGCTCCCGTTCTCTCTTGCCCCCGGTGATTCTCTTGCCCACATTCTCTCTCTCGCCCCCGGTCTCTCTCTCGCTCCCGTTCTCTCTCGCCCCCAGTGTGTCTCGCCCCCAGTCTCTCTCTCGCCCCCATTCTCTCTCTCGCCTCCATTGTCTCTCTTGCCCCCGGTTTCTCTCTCGCCCCCCGGTCTCTCTCTTGCCCCTGGTCTCTCTCTCACCCCCAGTCTCTCTCTTGCCCCCAGTCTCTCTCTCGCCCCTGGTTTCTCTCTCGCCCCCAGTCTCTCTCTCGCCACTAGTCTCTCTTTCACCCCCGGTTTCTCTCTCGCCCCCAGTCTCTCTCTGTCATCCCCTGTCTCTCTCTCGCTCCCGTTCTCTCTCTCTCGCCCCCAGTCTCTCTCTCGTCCCCGGTCTCCCTCGCTCCAATTCTCTCTCTTGCCCCCGGTCTCTCTCTCACACCCGTTCTCTGTCTCGCCCCCGGTCTCTCTCTCGCCCCTCGTTTCTCTCTCGCCCCAAGTCTCTCTCTCGCCCCCATTCTCTCTCACGCCCCCGTTCTCTCTCTCGCCCCCAGTCTCTCTCTCGCCCCCAGTCTCTCTCTCGTCCCCGGTCTCCCTCGCTCCAATTCTCTCTCTTGCCCCCGGTCTCTCTCTCGCTCCCGTTCTCTCTCTTGCCCCCGGTTTCTCTCTTGCCCCCATTCTCTCTCTCGCTCCTGTTCTCTCTCTTGCCCCCGGTTTATCTCTTGCCCCCGTCCTCTCTCGCCCCCAGTTTCTCTCTCGCCCCCAGTCTCTCTCTCACCCCCGTTCTCTCTCTCGCTCCCGGTTTCTCTCTCGCCCCCAGTCTCTCTCTCGCCCCCGGTTTCCCTCTCTTGCCCCCGTTCTCTCTCTCGCCCCCATTCTCTCTCTCGCCCCCACTCTCTCTCTCGCCCCCAGTCTCTCTCTCGCCCCCACTCTCTCTCTCACCCCCAGTCTCTCTCTCGCCCCCAGTTTCTCTCACACTCCCGGTCTCTCTCTAGTCCCCGGTTTCCCTCTCACTCCCATTCTCTCTCTCGCCCCCAGTCTCTCTCTCGCCCCCGGACTCTCTCTCACTCCCATTCTCTGTCTCGCTCCCAATTCTCTCTCTCGCCCCCGTTCTCTCTCTCACTCCTGTTCTCTGTCTCGCCCCCAGTCTCTCTCTCGCACCCAGTCTCTCTCTCGCCCCCAGTCTCTCTCTCGCCCCCAGTCTCTCTCTCGCCCCTGGTTTCTCTCTCGCCCCCAGTCTCTCTCTCGCCACTAGTCTCTCTTTCACCCCCGGATTCTCTCTCGCCCCCAGTCTCTCTCTGTCATCCCCTGTCTCTCTCTCGCTCCCGTTCTCTCTCTCTTGCCCCCAGTCTCTCTCTCGCCCCCGTTCTCTCTCTCGCCCCCAGTCTCTCTCTCGCCCCCAGTCTCTCTCTCGTCCCCGGTCTCCCTCGCTCCAATTCTCTCTCTTGACCCCGGTCTCTCTCTCGCCCCCAGTTTCTCTCTCGCCCCTGGTTTCTCTCTCGCCCCCAGTCTCTCTCTCGCCCCCAGTCTCTCTCTTGCCCCCGGTCTCCCTCGCTCCAATTCTCTCTCTTGCCCCCAGTTTCTCTCTCACCCCCAATCTCTCTCTCGCCCCCGGTCTCTCTCTCACTCCCGTTCTCTCTCGCCCCCAGTTTCTCTCTCGCCCCCAGGCTCTCTCTCGCCCCCGTTCTCTCTCCCACCCCCGGATTCTCTCTTACCCCCTGTCTCTCTCTCGCCCCCGTTCCCTCTCTTGCCCCCGGTTTCTCTCCCGTCCCCGGTCTCTCTCTCGCCCCTGGTTTCATTCTCACCCACAGTCTCTCTCTCGCCCCCGGTCCCTCTCTCACCTCTGGTTTCTCTCTCACCCCCTGTTCTCTCTGTCACCCCCGCTCTCTCTCACCCCCGGTCTCTCTCTCGCCCCCAGTCTCTCTCTCGCCCCCAGTCTCTCTCTCGTCCCCGGTCTCCCTCGCTCCCGTTCTCTCTCTCGCTCCCGTTCTCTCTCTCGTCCCTATTCTCTCTCTCGCTCACGTTCTCTCTCTCGCTCCCGTTCTCTCTCTCGCCCCCGTTCTCTCTCTCGCTCCCGTTCTCTCTCTCGCTCCCGTTCTCTCTCTTGCCGCCGGTCTCTCTCTCGCCCCTAGTTTCTCTCTCGCCCCCATTCTCTCACTCGCTCCCATTCTCTCTCATGCCCCCGGTTTCTCTCTTGCCCCCGTTCTCTCTCTTGCCCCCGGTCTCTCTCTCGCTCCCGTTCTCTCTTGCCCCCGGTGATTCTCTTGCCCACATTCTCTCTCTCGCCCCCGGTCTCTCTCTCGCTCCCGTTCTCTCTCGCCCCCAGTGTGTCTCGCCCCCAGTCTCTCTCTCGCCCCCATTCTCTCTCTCGCCTCCATTGTCTCTCTTGCCCCCGGTTTCTCTCTCGCCCCCCGGTCTCTCTCTTGCCCCTGGTCTCTCTCTCACCCCCAGTCTCTCTCTTGCCCCCAGTTTCTCTCTCGCCCCCAGTCTGTCTATCGTCCCCAGTCTCTCTCTCGCCCCCGTTCTCTCTCTCGCCCCCGTTCTCTCTCTTGCCCCCGGTTTCTCTCTCGCCCCCGGTCTCTCTCTTGCCCCTGGTCTCTCTCTCACCCCCAGTCTCACTCCCGCCCCCAGTTTCTCTCTCGCCCCCAGTCTCTCTCTCGCCCCCAGTCTCTCTCTCACCCCTGGTTTCTCTCTCACCCCCAGTCTCTCTCTCGCCCCCACTCTCTCTCACCCCCGGTCTCTCTCTCGCCCCTGGTTTCTCTCTCTCCCCCAGTCTCTCTCTCTCACCCCCAGTCTCTCTCTCGCTCCCGGTCTCTCTCTTGTCCCTGGTCTCTCTCTCACCCCCAGTCTCTCTCTCGCCCCTGGTTTCTCTCTCGCCCCCAGTCTCTCTCTCGCCCCCAGTCTCTCTCTTTCTCTCGCCCCCGGTCTGTCTCATCTCCCCGGTCCCTCTCTCTCTCGCCCCCAGTCTGTCTTATCACCTCGGTCTCTCTCTCTCTTGCCCCTGGTTTCTCTCTCGCCCTCAGTCTCTCTCTCTCTCTCTCGCCCACGGTCTGTTTCGTCACTCCTGGTTTATCGTCACCCCCGATCTCTCATCTATCCCGGTCTCCCTCGCTCCCGGTCTCCCTCGGCCTCAGTCTCTATCGTCCTTCGGTCTCCCTCTTCACCATTGGTCTCACTCACCCCCAGTCTCTTTCGCCCCCGGAATCTCTCGCCCCTGGTCACTCGTCAAACCCGGTCTCTCTCGCTCCCAGTTTCTCTCGCCTCCGGTCTCTCTCGTCACCCACAGTCTCTCTTCACCCCCTGTCTCTGTCGCCCCCGGTCTCTCTCTCACTCCCGTTCTCTGTCTCGCCCCCAGTCTCTCTCTCGCCCCTAGTTTCTCTCTCGCCCCCGTTCTCTCTCTCACCCTCGGTCTCTCTCGCCCCCAGTCTCTCTCACGCCCCCGGTCTCTCGCTCGCCCCCGGTCTCTCTCTCACTCCCGTTCTCTGTCTCGCCCCCAGTCTCTCTCTCGCCCCCGGTTTCTCTCTCGCCCCCGTTCTCTCTCTCGCCCCCGGTCTCTCTCGCCCCCAGTCTCTCTCTCAACCCCGGTCTCTCTCTCGCCCCCAGTCTCTCTCTCGCCCCCAGTCTCTCTCTCGTCCCCGGTCTCCCTCGCTCCAATTCTCTCTCTTGCCCCCGGTCTCTCTCTCACTCCCGTTCTCTATCTCGCCCCCAGTCTCTCACTCGCCCCTGGTGTCTCTCTCGCCCCCAGTCTCTCTCTCGCCCCCATTCTCTCTCTCGTCCCCGGTCTCCCTCGCTCCAATTCTCTCTCTTGCCCCCGGTCTCTCTCTCACTCCCGTTCTCTATCTCGCCCCCGTTCTCTCTCTCGCCCCCAGTCTCTCTCTCGCCCCCAGTCTCTCTCTCGTCCCCGGTTACCCTCGCTCCAATTCTCTCTCTTGCCCCCGGTCTATCTCTCGCTCCCGTTCTCTCTCTTGCCCCCGGTTTCTCTCTTGCCCCCATTCTCTCTCTCGCTCCTGTTCTCTCTCTTGCCCCCGGTTTCTCTCTCTAGCCCCCGTTCTCTCTCGCCCCCAGTTTCTCTCTCGCGCCCGGTTTCTCTCTCGCCCCCGGTCTCTCTCTCGCCCCCGGTTTCCCTCTCTTGCCCCCGTTCTCTCTCTCGCCCCCAGTCTCTCTCTCGCCCCCACTCTCTCTCTCACCCCCAGTCTCTCTCTCGCCCCCAGTTTCTCTCACACTCCCGTTCTCTCTCTAGTCCCTGGTTTCCCTCTCAGTCCCATTCTCTCTCTCGCCCCCAGTCTCTCTCTCGCCCCCAGTCTCTCTCTTGCCCCCGGTCTCTCTCTCACTCCCATTCTCTGTCTCGCCCCCAGTCTCTCTCTCGCCCCCAGTCTCTCTCTCGCACCGAGTCTCTCTCTCGCCCCCGTTCTCTCTCTCACTCCCGTTCTCTGTCTCGCCCCCAGTCTCTCTCTCGCACCCAGTCTCTCTCTCTCCCCCAGTCTCTCTCTCGCCCACAGTCTCTCTCTCGCCACTAGTTTCTCTCTCGCCCCCAGTCTCTCTCTCGCCACTAGTCTCTCTTTCACCCCCGGTTTCACTCTCGCCCCCAGTCTCTCTCCGTCATCCACTGTCTCTCTCTCGCTCCCGTTCTCTCTCTCTTGCCCCCAGTCTCTCTCTCGCCCCCGTTCTCTCTCTCGCCCCCAGTCTCTCTCTCGTCCCCCGTCTCCCTCGCTCCAATTCTCTCTCTTGCCCCCGGTCTCTCTCTCGCCCCCAGTTTCTCTCTCGCCCCTGGTTTCTCTCTTGCCCCCATTCTCTCTCTCGCTCCCGTTCTCTCGCTTGCCCCGGTTTCTCTCTTGCCCCCGGTCTCCCTCGCTCCAATTCTCTCTCTTGCCGCCAGTTTCTCTCTCACCCCCAATCTCTCTCTCGCCCCTGGTCTCTCTCTCACTCCCGTTCTCTCTCGCCCCCAGTTTCTCTCTCGCCCCCAGGCTCTCTCTCGCCCCCGTTCTCTCTCCCACCCCCGGATTCTCTCTTACCCCCTGTCTCTCTCTCGCCCCCCTTCCCTCTCTTGCCCCCGGTTTCTCTCTCGTCCCCGGTCTCTCTCTCGCCGCTGGTTTCACTCTCACCCACAGTCTCTCTCTCGCCCCCGGTCTCTCTCTCGCCCCCAGTTTCTCTCTCACCCCCCGTTCTCACTGTCAACCCCGCTCTCTCTCACCCCCGGTCACCCTCTCGCCCCCTGGTCTCTCTCTCAGACCGGGCTCTGTCTCACCCCCGGTCTCTCTCTCACCCCCGGTCTCTGTCTCACCCCCGGTCTCTCTCACTCACGGTCTCTCTCTCTCTCACCCCCGGTCTCTCTCTCATCACCCCCGGTCTCTCTCTCACCCCCGGTCTCTCTCACCTCTGGTCTCTCTCGTCCCCGGTCTCTCTCTCGCCCCCAGTCTCTCTCGCCCCCGGTCTCTCTCGCCCCCGGTCCCTCTCACCCCCGGTCTCTCTCTCTCACACCCGGTCTCTCTCTCTCACCCCCAGTCTCTCTCTCTCACCCCCGGTCTCTCTCACCTCCGGTCTCTCTCGCCCCCGGTCTCTCTCTCTCACACCCGGTCTCTCTCACCTCTGGTCTCTCTCACCCCCGGTCTCTCTCTCTCACCCCCGGTCTCTCTCTCTCACCCCCGGGGTCTCTCTCCCCCGGTCTCTCTCACCCCCGGTCTCTCTCACCCCCGGTCTCTCTCGCCCCCGGTCTCTCTCTCTCACCCCCGTAACTCTCTCACCTCTGGTCTCTCTCGCCCCCGGTCTCTCTCGCCCCCGGTCTCTCTCACCCCCGGTCTCTCTCGCCCCCGGTCTCTCTCGCCCCCGGTCTCTCTCGCCCCCGGTCTCTCTCACCCCCGGTCTCTCTCTCTCACCCCCGGTCTCTCTCACCCCCGGTCTCTCTCGCCCCCGGTCTCTCTCTCTCACCCCCGTCTCTCTCTCACCTCTGGTCTCTCTCGCCCCCGGTCTCTCTCGCCCCCGGTCTATCTCACCCCCGGTCTCTCTCGCCCCCGGTCTCTCTCGCCCCCGGTCTCTCTCACGCCCGGTCTCTCTCTCTCACCCCCGTCTCTCTCTCACCTCTGGTCTCTCTCGCCCCCGGTCTCTCTCGCCCCCGGTCTATCTCACCCCCGGTCTCTCTCGCCCCCGGTCTCTCTCGCCCCCGGTCTCTCTCACGCCCGGTCTCTCTCTCTCACCCCCGGTCTCTCCCTCTCACCCCCGGTCTCTCTCGCACCCGGTCTCTCTCGCCCCCGGTCTCTCTCGCCCCCGGTGTCTCTCACCCCCGGTCTCTCTCTCACCCCTGGTCTCTCTCGCCCCCGGTCTCTCTCGCCCCCGGTCTCTCTTGCCATCCATCTCTCTCTCGTCGCTCCCAGTCTCTCGTCACCCCTGGGTCCCTCTCCACCCCAATCTATCTTGCCCCCAGTGTCTTTTGCCCCCCCGGTCTCTCTTGCCTCCCCCGGTCTCTCTTCGCTCCTGGTCTCTCTCTCTCGCCCCCGGTTTCGCTCACCCCTGGTCTCTTGTCATCCCCGGGTCTCTCTTGACCCCGGTCTCTGCCCCCCTCACTCCCTTGCCCCCGGTTTCTCTCTCGCCCCCAGTCTCTCTCTCGCCCCCACTCTCTCTCTCACCCCCAGTCTCTCTCTCGCCCCCAGTTTCTCTCTCACTCCCGTTCTCTCTCTAGTCCCCGGTTTCCCTCTCATTCCCATTCTCTCTCTCGCCCCCAGTCTCTCTCTCGCCCCCAGTCTCTCTCTCGCCACCGGTCTCTCTCTCACTCCCATTCTCTGTCTCGCCCCCAGTCTCTCTCTCGCCCCCAGTCTCTCTCTCGCCCCGAGTCTCTCTATCGCCCCCGTTCTCTCTCTCACTCCCGTTCTCTGTCTCGCCCCCAGTCTCTCTCTCGCACCCAGTCTCTCTCTCGCCCCCAGTCTCTCTCTCGTCCCCGGTCTCCCTCGCTCCAATTCTCTCTCTTGCCCCCGGTCTCTCTCTCGCTCCCGTTCTCTCTCTTACCCCCGGTTTCTCTCTCGCCCCCATTCTCTCCCTCGTTCCCGTTCTCTAACTCACCCCCGATCTCTCTCTCGCTCCCGTTCTCTCTCTTGCCCCCGGTTTCTCTCTCACCCCCCAGTCTCTCTCTCGCCCCTGGTTTCTCTCTCGCCCCCAGTCTCTGTCTCGCCCCCAGTCTCGCTCTCGCCCCCAGTATCTCTCTCGCCCCCAGTCTCTCTCTCACCCCCGGTCTCTCTCTCACTCCCGTTCTCTGTCTCGCCCACAGTCTCTCTCTCGCCCCTAGTTTCTCTCTCGCCCCTGTTCTCTCTCTCTCCCCCGGTCTCTCTCGCCCCCAGTCTCTCTCTCGCCCCCGGTCTCTCGCTCGCCCCCGGTCTCTCTCTCACTCCCGTTCTCTGTCTCGCCCCCCAGTCTCTCTCTCGCCCCGGTTTCTCTCTTGCCCCCGTTCTCTCTCTCGCCCCCGGTCTCTCTCGCCCCTGGTTTCTCTCTCGCCCCCTGGTCTCTCTCTCAGACCGGGCTCTGTCTAACCCCCGGTCTCTCTCTCACCCCCGGTCTCTCTCTCACCCCCGGTCTCTCTCACTCACGGTCTCTCTCTCTCTCACCCCCGGTCTCTCTCTCATCACCCCCGGTCTCTCTCTCACCCCCGGTCTCTCTCACCCCCGGTCTCTCTCTCTCACCCCCAGTCTCTCTCACCTCTGGTCTCTCTCGTCCCCGGTCTCTCTCTCGCCCCCAGTCTCTCTCGCCCCCGGTCTCTCTCGCCCCCGGTCCCTCTCACCCCCGGTCTCTCTCTCTCACCCCCGGTCTCTCTCTCTCACCCCCGGTCTCTCTCTCTCACCCCCGGTCTCTCTCACCTCCGGTCTCTCTCGCCCCCGGTCTATCTCACCCCCGGTCTCTCTCGCCCCCGGTCTCTCTCGCCCCCGGTCTCTCTCACGCCCGGTCTCTCTCTCTCACCCCCGGTCTCTCCCTCTCACCCCCGGTCTCTCTCGCACCCGGTCTCTCTCGCCCCCGGTCTCTCTCGCCCCCGGTGTCTCTCACCCCCGGTCTCTCTCTCACCCCTGGTCTCTCTCGCCCCCGGTCTCTCTCGCCCCCGGTCTCTCTTGCCATCCATCTCTCTCTCGTCGCTCCCAGTCTCTCGTCACCCCTGGGTCCCTCTCCACCCCAATCTATCTTGCCACCAGTGTCTTTTGCCACCCCGGTCTCTCTTGCCTCCGCCGGTCTCTCTTCGCTCCTGGTCTCTCTCTCTCGCCCCCGGTTTCGCTCACCCCTGGTCTCTTGTCATCCCCGGGTCTCTCTTGACCCCGGTCTCTGCCCCCCTCACTCCCTTGCCCCCGGTTTCTCTCTCGCCCCCAGTCTCTCTCTCGCCCCCACTCTCTCTCTCACCCCCAGTCTCTCTCTCGCCCCCAGTTTCTCTCTCACTCCCGTTCTCTCTCTAGTCCCCGGTTTCCCTCTCATTCCCATTCTCTCTCTCGCCCCCAGTCTCTCTCTCGCCCCCAGTCTCTCTCTCGCCCCCGGTCTCTCTCTCACTCCCATTCTCTGTCTCGCCCCCAGTCTCTCTCTCGCCCCCAGTCTCTCTCTCGCCCCGAGTCTCTCTATCGCCCCCGTTCTCTCTCTCACTCCCGTTCTCTGTCTCGCCCCCAGTCTCTCTCTCGCACCCAGTCTCTCTCTCGCCCCCAGTCTCTCTCTCGTCCCCGGTCTCCCTCGCTCCAATTCTCTCTCTTGCCCCCGGTCTCTCTCTCGCTCCCGTTCTCTCTCTTGCCCCCGGTTTCTCTCTCGCCCCCATTCTCTCCCTCGTTCCCGTTCTCTAACTCACCCCCGATCTCTCTCTCGCTCCCGTTCTCTCTCTTGCCCCCGGTTTCTCTCTCACCCCCCAGTCTCTCTCTCGCCCCTGGTTTCTCTATCGCCCCCAGTCTCTGTCTCGCCCCCAGTCTCGCTCTCGCCCCCAGTATCTCTCTCGCCCCCAGTCTCTCTCTCACCCCCGTCTCTCTCTCACTCCCGTTCTCTGTCTCGCCCACAGTCTCTCTCTCGCCCCTAGTTTCTCTCTCGCCCCCGTTCTCTCTCTCACCCCCGGTCTCTCTCGCCCCAAGTCTCTCTCTCGCCCCCGGTCTCTCGCTCGCCCCCGGTCTCTCTCTCACTCCCGTTCTCTGTCTCGCCCCCAGTCTCTCTCTCGCCCCGGTTTCTCTCTTGCCCCCGTTCTCTCTCTCGCCCCCGGTCTCTCTCGCCCCCAGTCTCTCTCTCGGCCCCGGTCTCTCACTCGCCCCCAGTCTCTCTCTCGCCCCCAGTCTCTCTCTCGTCCCCGGTCTCCCTCGCTCCAATTCTCTCTCTTGCCCCCGGTCTCTCTCTCACTCCCGTTCTCTATCTCGCCCCCCGGTCTCTCTCTCGCCCCTGGTGTCTCTCTCGCCCCCGTTCTCTCTCTCACCCCCAGTCTCTCTCTCGCCCCCAGTCTCTCTCTCGTCCCCGGTCTCCCTCGCTCCAATTCTCTCTCTTGCCCCCGGTCTCTCTCTCGCTCCCGTTCTCTCTCTTGCCCCCAGTTTCTCTCTTGCCCCCATTCTCTCTCTCGCTCCTGTTCTCTCTCTTGCACCCGGTTTCTCTCTTGCCCCCGTTCTCTCTCGCCCCCAGTTTCTCTCTCGCCCCCAGTCTCTCTCTCACCCCCGTTCTCTCTCTCGCCCCCGGTTTCTCTCTCGCCCCCAGTCTCTCTCTCGCCCCCGGTTTCCCTCTCTTGCCCCCGTTCTCTCTCTCGCCCCCAGTCTCTCTCTCGCCCCCACTCTCTCTCTCACCCCCAGTCTCTCTCTCGCCCCCAGTTTCTCTCACACTCCCGGTCTCTCTCTAGTCCCCGGTTTCCCTCTCACTCCCATTCTCTCTCTCGCCCCCAGTCTCTCTCTCGCCCCCAGTCTCTCTCTCGCCCCCGGTCTCTCTCTCACTCCCATTCTCTGTCTCGCCCCCAATTCTCTCTCTCGCCCCCAGTCTCTCTCTCGCCCCGAGTCTCTCTCTCGCCCCCGTTCTCTCTCTCACTCCCGTTCTCTGTCTCGCCCCCAGTCTCTCTCTCGCACCCAGTCTCTCTCTCGCCCCCAGTCTCTCTCTCGCCCCCAGTCTCTCTCTCGCCCCTGGTTTCTCTCTCGCCCATCAGTCTCTCTCGCGCTCCCGTTCTCTCTCGCCCCCAGTCTCTCTCTCGCCACCAGTCTCTCTCTCGCCCCCAGTCTCTCTCTAGCCCCTGGTCTCTCTCGCCACCTCCGGTCTCTCTCGCTCCCGTTTTCTCTCTTGCCCCCGGTTTCTCTCTCGCCCCCATTCTCTCTCTCTCTCTCCCGTTCTCTCTCTTGCCCCCGGTTTCTCTCTTGCCCCCATTCTCTCTCTCGCCCCCGGTCTCTCTCTCGCTCCCGTTCTCTCTCGCCCCCAGTTTCTCTCTCGCCCCCACTCTATCTCTCGCCCCCGTTCTCTCTCTTGCCCCCGGTTTCTCACTTGCCCCCGTTCTCTCTCTCGCCCCCGGTCTCTCTCACGCTCCCGTTCTCTCTCGCCCCCAGTCTCTCTCTCGCCCCCAGTCTCTCTCTCGCCCCCGTTCTCTCTCTCGCCCCCGGTTTCCCTCTCTTGCCCCCGTTCTCTCTCTCGCCCTCAGTCTCTCTCTCGCCCCCAGTCTCTCTCTCGCCCCCATTTTCTCTCTCACTCACGTTCTCTCTCTCGCCCCCGGCCTCTTTCTCGCTCCCGTTCTCTCTCGCCCCCAGTCTCTCTCTCGCCCCCAGTCTCTCTCTCGCCCCCGTTCTCTCTCTTGCCCCTGGTTTCTCTCTTGCCCCCGTTCTCTATCTCGCCCCCGGTCTCTCTCTCGCTCCCGTTCTCTCCCGCCCCCAGTTTCTCTCTCGCCCCCAGTCTCTCTCTCGCCCCCAGTCTCTCTCTCGCCTCCAGTTTCTCTCTCACTCCCGTTCTCTCTCTCGCCCCCGGTTTCCCTCTCTTACCCCCGTTCTCTCTCTCGCCCCCGTTCTCTCTCTCGCCCCCGTCTCTCTCTCGCCCTCAGTTTCTCTCTCACTCCCGTTCTCTCTCTAGTCCCCGGTTTCCCTCTCACTCCCGTTCTCTCTCTCGCCCACAGTATCTCTCTCACCCCCGGTCTCTCTCTCGCCCCCGTTCCCTCTCTTGCCCCAGGTTTCTCTCTCGCCCCAAGTCTCTCTCTCGCCCCCAGTTTCTCTCTCGCCCCCGGTCTCTCTCTCGCCCTTGGTTTCTCTCTCAACCCCATTCTCTCTCTCGCCCCCGTTCCCTCTCTTGCCCCCGGTCTCTCTCTCGCCCCTCGTTTCTCTCTCACCCCCGTTCTCTCTGTCGCCCCCGCTCTCTCTCACCCCCCGTCTCTCTCTCGTCCCCGGTCTCCCTCACTCCCGTTCTCTCTTGCCCCCTGTCTCTCTCTCGCCCCTGGTTTCTCTCTCGCCCCCATTCTCTCTCTTGCTCCCGTTCTCTCTCTTGCCCCCGGTTTTTCTCTTGCCCCCGTTCTCTCTCTCACCCCCGGTCTCTCTCTCACTCCCGTTCTCTCTCGCCCCCAGTCTCTCTCTCGCCTCCAGTTTCTCTCTCACTCCCGTCCTCTCTCTCGCCCCCAGTTTCTCTGTCGCTCCCAGTCTGTCTCTCGCTCCCAGTCTCTCTCTCGCCCCCATTCTCTCTCTTGCCCCCGTTCTCTCTCTTGCCCCTGGTTTCTATCTCGCCCCCCGGTCTCTCTCTTGCCCCCAGTTTCTCTCTCACCCCCAGTCTCTCTCTCGTCCCCAGTCTCTCTCTCACCGCTGGTTTCTCTCTCACCCCCAATCTCTCTCTCGCCCCCGGTCTCTCTCTCACTCCCGTTCTCTCTCGCCCCCAGTCTCTCTCTCGCCCCCAGTCTCTCTCTTTCTCTCGCCCCTGGTCTGTCTCATCTCCCCGGTCTCTCTCTCTCTCGCCCCCAGTCTGTCTCATCACCTCGGTCTCTCTCTCTCTCTTGCCCCTGGTTTCTCTCTCGCCCCCAGTCTCTCTCTCTCTCTCGCCCACGGTCTGTTTCGTCACTCCTGGTCTATCGTCACCCCCGATCTCTCATCAACCCCGGTCTCCCTTGCTCCTGGTCCCCCTCGGCCTCAGTCTCTATCGTCCTTCGGTCTCCCTCTTCTCCATTGGTCTCACTCACCCCCAGTCTCTCTCGCCCCCGGTCTCTCTCGCCCCTGGTCACTCGTCAAACCCGGTCTCTCTCGCTCCCAGTTTCTCCCGCCTCCGGTCTCTCTCGTCACCCACAGTCTCTCTTCACCCCCTGTCTCTGTCGCCTCCGGTCTCTCTCGTTCCCGATCACTCAGGTACCCCCAGTGTCTCTCGCCCCCCGGTCTCTCTCACCCCCGGTCCCTTGTCACCCCCCGGTCTCTCTCGTCACTTCCTCTCTCTCTCACCCCCCGGTCTCCCTCATCTCTCCCGGTCTCTCTCTCACTGTCCCTGGTCTCTCTTGCCCTATCAGGTCCCTCTCGATCCCCGACTCTCTCGTCCCCGGCCTTTCTCACCATCCCTGGTCTCTCTTGCCTCCAGTCTCTCTTGTCGCCCCCTGTCTTGCGTCCCTCCCCGGTATCTCTCGCCCACCCCGGTCTCTCATCGCCCCTGGTCTCTCGTCGCCCCCTGGTCTCTCTCGCCTCCTGTCTCTCTAATCGCCCCTGGTCTCTTCCCCCTTCCCACACCCCCGGTCTCTCTCTCGTGCCCGGGCTCTCTCACCCCCGGTCTCTCTCGCCCCCAGTCTCTCTCTCGCCCCCGGTCACTCTCACCGCCGGTCTTTCTCACTCCCAGTTTCTTGTCACCCCCGGTTTCTCGCCCCCGGTCTCTCTCTCGCCCCCAGTCTCTCTCTCGCCCCCAGTCTCTCTCTAGCCCCTGGTCTCTCTCGCCACCTCCGGTCTCTCTCGCTCCCGTTTTCTCTCTTGCCCCCGGTTTCTCTCTCGCCCCCATTCTCTCTCTCTCGCTCCCGTTGTCTCTCTTGCCCCCGGTTTCTCTCTTGCCCCCATTCTCTCTCTCGCCCCCGGTCTCTCTCTCGCTCCCGTTCTCTCTCGCCCCCAGTTTCTCTCTCGCCCCCACTCTCTCTCTCGCCCCCGTTCTCTCTCTTGCCCCCGGTTTCTCACTTGCCCCCGTTCTCTCTCTCGCCCCCGGTCTCTCTCGCGCTCCCGTTCTCTCTCGCCCCCAGTCTCTCTCTCGCCCTCAGTCTCTCTCTCGCCCCCAGTCTCTCTCTCGCCCCCATTTTCTCTCTCACTCCCGTTCTCTCTCTCGCCCCCGGTCTCTTTCTCGCTCCCGTTCTCTCTCGCCCCCAGTCTCTCTCTCGCCCCCAGTCTCTCTCTCGCCCCCGTTCTCTCTCTTGCCCCTGGTTTCTCTCTTGCCCCCGTTCTCTATCTCGCCCCCGGTCTCTCTCTCGCTCCCGTTCTCTCCCGCCCCCAGTTTCTCTCTCGCCCCCAGTCTCTCTCTCACCCCCGTTCTCTCTCTCACCCCCAGTCTCTCTCTCGCCCCCAGTCTCTCTCTCGCCTCCAGTTTCTCTCTCACTCCCGTTCTCTCTCTCGCCCCCGGTTTCCCTCTCTTGCCCCCGTTCTCTCTCTCGCCCCCGTTCTCTCTCTCGCCCCCAGTCTCTCTCTCGCCCCCAGTTTCTCTCTCACTCCCGTTCTCTCTCTAGTCCCCGGTTTCACTCTCACTCCCGTTCTCTCTCTCGCCCACAGAATCTCTCTCACCCCCGTTCTCTCTCTCGCCCCCGGTTTCTCTCTTGCCCCCGGTCTCTCTCTCGCCCCCGTTCCCTCTCTTGCCCCAGGTTTCTCTCTCGCCCCAAGTCTCTCTCTCGCCCCCAGTTTCTCTCTCGCCCCCGGTCTCTCTCTCGCCCTTGGTTTCTCTCTCAACCCCATTCTCTCTCTCGCCCCCGTTCCCTCTCTTGCCCCCGGTCTCTCTCTCGCCCCTCGTTTCTCTCTCACCCCCGTTCTCTCTGTCGCCCCCGCTCTCTCTCACCCCCCGTCTCTCTCTCGTCCCCGGTCTCCCTCACTCCCGTTCTCTCTTGCCCCCTGTCTCTCTCTCGCCCCTGGTTTCTCTCTCGCCCCCATTCTCTCTCTTGCTCCCGTTCTCTCTCTTGCCCCCGGTTTTTCTCTTGCCCCCGTTCTCTCTCTCACCCCCGGTCTCTCTCTCACTCCCGTTCTCTCTCGCCCCCAGTCTCTCTCTCGCCTCCAGTTTCTCTCTCACTCCCGTCCTCTCTCTCGCCCCCAGTTTCTCTCTCGCTCCCAGTCTGTCTCTCGCCCCCAGTCTCTCTCTCGCCCCCATTCTCTCTCTCGCCCCCGTTCTCTCTCTTGCCCCTGGTTTCTATCTCGCCCCCCGGTCTCTCTCTTGCCCCTGGTGTCTCTCTCGCCCCCAGTCTCTCTCTCACCCCCAGTCTCTCTCTAGTCCCCAGTCTCTCTCTCACCGCTGGTTTATCTCTCACCCCCAATCTCTCTCTCGCCCCCGGTCTCTCTCTCACTCCCGTTCTCTCTCGCCCCCAGTCTCTCTCTCGCCCCCAGTCTCTCTCTCGCCCCCAGTCTCTCTCTCGCCTCCAGTTTCTCTCTCACTCCCGTTCTCTCTCTCGCCCCCGGTTTCCCTCTCTTGCCCCCGTTCTCTCTCTCGCCCCCGTTCTCTCTCTCGCCCCCAGTCTCTCTCTCGCCCCCAGTTTCTCTCTCACTCCCGTTCTCTCTCTAGTCCCCGGTTTCCCTCTCACTCCCGTTCTCTCTCTCGCCCACAGAATCTCTCTCACCCCCGTTCTCTCTCTCGCCCCCGGTTTCTCTCTTGCCCCCGGTCTCTCTCTCGCCCCCGTTCCCTCTCTTGCCCCAGGTTTCTCTCTCGCCCCAAGTCTCTCTCTCGCCCCCAGTTTCTCTCTCGCCCCCGGTCTCTCTCTCGCCCTTGGTTTCTCTCTCAACCCCATTCTCTCTCTCGCCCCTGTTCCCTCTCTCTCGTTCTCTCTTGCCCCCTGTCTCTCTCGCCCCTGGTTTCTCTCTCGCCCGCATTCTCTCTCTTGCTCCCGTTCTCTCTCTTGCCCCCGGTTTTTCTCTTGCCCCCGTTTCTCTCTCTTGCCCCCGGTCTCTCTCTCGCCCCCGTTCCCTCTCTTGCCCCAGGTTTCTCTCTCGCCCCAAGTCTCTCTCTCGCCCCCAGTTTCTCTCTCGCCCCCGGTCTCTCTCTCGCCCTTGGTTTCTCTCTCAACCCCATTCTCTCTCTCGCCCCTGTTCCCTCTCTCTCGTTCTCTCTTGCCCCCTGTCTCTCTCGCCCCTGGTTTCTCTCTCGCCCGCATTCTCTCTCTTGCTCCCGTTCTCTCTCTTGCCCCCGGTTTTTCTCTTGCCCCCGTTCTCTCTCTCACCCCCGGTCTCTCTCTCACTCCCGTTCTCTCTCGCCCCCAGTCTCTCTCTCGCCTCCCGTTTCTCTCTCACTCCCGTCCTCTCTCTCGCCCCCAGTTTCTCTCTCGCTCCCAGTCTGTCTCTCGCCCCCAGTCTCTCTCTCGCCCCCATTCTCTCTCTCGCCCCCGTTCTCTCTCTTGCCCCTGGTTTCTATCTCGCCTCCAGTTTCTCTCTCGCTCCCAGTCTCTCTCTTGCCCCCTGTCTCTCTCTCGCCCCTGGTTTCTCTCTCGCCCGCATTCTCTCTCTTGCTCCCGTTCTCTCTCTTGCCCCCGGTTTTTCTCTTGCCCCCGTTCTCTCTCTCACCCCCGGTCTCTCTCTCACTCCCGTTCTCTCTCGCCCCCAGTCTCTCTCTCGCCTCCCGTTTCTCTCTCACTCCCGTCCTCTCTCTCGCCCCCAGTTTCTCTCTCGCTCCCAGTCTGTCTCTCGCCCCCAGTCTCTCTCTCGCCCCCATTCTCTCTCTCGCCCCCGTTCTCTCTCTTGCCCCTGGTTTCTATCTCGCCCCCCGGTCTCTCTCTTGCCCCTGGTGTCTCTCTCGCACCCAGTCTCTCTCTCACCCCCAGTCTCTCTCTCGCCCCCACTCTCTCTCACCCCCGGTCTTTCTCTCACCCCCGGTGTCTCTCTCACCCCCGGTTTGTCTCTCGCCCCCAGTCTCTCCCTCTCACCCCCAGTCTCTCTCTCGCCCCCGGTTTCTCTCTCGCCCCCAGTCTCTCTCTCGCCCCTGGCTTCTCTCTCGCCCCCAGTCTCTCTCTCGCCCCCAGTCTCTCTCTCTCTCTTGCCCCTGGTTTCTCTCTCGCCCCCAGTCTCTCTCTCTTGCCCCCAGTCTGTTTCATCACTCCTGGTCTATCGTCACCCCCGGTCTCTCATCAACCCCGTTCTCCCTCGCTCCCGATCTCCCTCGGCCTCAGTCTCTATCGTCCTTCGGTCTCTCTCTTCACCATTAGTCTCACTCACCCCCAGTCTCTCTCGCCCCCGGTCTCTCTCGCCCCTGGTGACTCATCAAACCCGGTCTCTCTCACTCCCAGTTTCTCTTGCCTCCAGTCTCTCTCGTCACCCACAGTCTCTCGTCACCCCCTGTCTCTGTCACCTCCGGTCTCTCTCGTTCCCGATCACTCAGGTACCCCCAGTGTCTCTCGCCCCCCGGTCTCTCTCACCCCCGGTCCCTTGTCACCCCCCGGTCTCTCTCGTCACTTCCTCTCTCTCTCACCCCCCGGTCTCCCTCATCTCTCCCGGTCTCTCTCTCACTGTCCCTGGTCTCTCTTGCCCTATCAGGTCCCTCTCGATCCCCGACTCTCTCGTCCCCGGCCTCTCTCACCGTCCCTGGTCTCTCTTGACTCCAGTCTCTCTTGTCGCCCCCTGTCTTGCGTCCCTCCCCGGTCTCTCTCGCCCACCCCGGTCTCTCATCGCCCCTGGTCTCTCGTCGCCCCCTGGTCTCTCTCGCGTCCTGTCTCTCTCATCGCCCCTAGTCTCTTCCCCCTTCCCACACCCCCAGTCTCTCTCTCGCGCCCGGGCTTTCTCGCGCACAGTCTCTCTCGCCCCCCGGCCTGTCTCATTGCTCCCTGCCTCTCTCGCACCCATCCTCTCTCGCTCCTGGTCTCTCTCGCTCCCGGTCTCTCTCTCTCATCCCCAGTCACTCTCGGCCCCGGTCTCTCTTGACCCCACTTTCTCTCTCGCCCCCAATCTCTCTCATCGCCCCTGGTGTGTCTCGTCTCCCCCTGTCTCTCGCCCCTGGTCTCCCTCACCGCAGGTCTCTTTTGCATCCCGGTCTCTCTCGCCCCTGGTCTCTCTTGCCCCACCGGTCTATCTCGCCGCCCCCCCCCCCGGTCTCTCTCGTCCCCGGTCTCTCTCTCACATCCCCGGTCTATCTCGCCGCCCCCCCCCCCCCCCGGTCTCTGTTGTCCCCGGTGTCTCTGTCTCACCCCCGGTCTCTCTCGCCCCTGGTCACTCTCACCCCCGGTCTCTCTCGTCACCCCGTCTCTCTTGCCCCTGGACTCTCTCTCGCCCCCGGTCTCTCTTCATCCCTGATCTCTCTCTCTCGCCCCCGGTATCTCTCGCTCCTGGTCTCTCTCGTCACCCCCTCCCTCTCACCCCTGGTCGCTTTCTCGCCCCCAGTCTCACTCTTGTCCCCTGTCTCTCTCGCCCCCTGGTCTCCCTTATTGTTCCCCAGTCTCTCTCGCCCCCGGTCTCTCTCGTTGTCCCTGGTCTCTCGTCACCCCCGGGTCTCTCTCCACTCCAATCTCTCTCGTCCCCGGAGACTTTCACCCCCCCGGTCTCTCTCATCCCCTGTCTCTCTCTCTCTCACCCCCGGTATCTCACCCCCGGTTTCTCTCGTCACCCCCTCCATCTCACTCTCGATCTCTTCTCGTCCCCAGTCTCTCTTCACCCCCGGTCTCACTCTCTCGTCCCCATGCTCTCTCTCGCCCCCCTGCTCTCTCTTGCCCCCGGTCTCTATTGTCGCAATCGGTCTCTTGTCACCCCCGGTTCTCTCTCGTCCCCAGTCTCTCTCGCCCCCGGTCTCTCTCGTTGTCCCTGGTCTCTCGTCACCCCTGGGTCTCTCTCTATCCCAATCTCTCTCGCCCCCGGTGTCTTTCGCCCCCTCCCCCGGGTCTCTCTTGTTGCCCCCAGACTCTCGTCACCCCCAGTGTCTTGCCCCCGGTTTCTCGCCCACAGTCTCTCTTGTCCCTGGTCTGTCTTGTCGCTCACTGTCTCTCTCACACCCAGCCTGTCTCACTTCCCGGCCTCTCTCGTTCACAGTCTCTCTCTCGCCCCCGGTCACTCTCACCCCCAGTCTCTCTCAACCCCACTTTCTCTCTCCCCCGGTCTCTCTCGTCACCCCGGTCTCTCTCGTCTCCTCCTGTCTCTCACCCCCGGTCTCTCTCACCCCAGGTCTCTTTTGCACCCCGGTCTCTCTTGCCCCACCTGTCTCTCTCGCTCCCCACCCCGGTCTCTCTCGCACCCCGGTCTCTCTTCACCCCCTGTCTCTCTCTGTCTCTCGCTCCCGGTCTCTCTCGTCACCCCCTCTATCTCTCACCCCCGGTCTCTTTCTCGCCCTCCGTCTTTCTCACCCCCTGGTGTCTCTCCCCCCCTGTCTTTCTCACCCCCGGTCTCTCTCACTCCCGGTCTGTCTCGTTGCCCCCTGTCCCTCTAGCCCCCCGGTCTCTCTCGCAAACCCCTCTCTCTCACCCCCCGGTCTCTCTTCACCCCCGGTCTCTCTCTCTCGCCTCCAGTCTCTCTCATCTCCGGTCGATCTTGTCACCCCCTCTCTCTCGCCCCCGGGCTCTCTTGCCCACAGTCTCTCTCACTCCCGGTCTGTCTCGTTGTCCCCTGTCCCTCTAGCCCCCCGGTCTCTCTTGCAAACCCCTCTCTCTCACCGCTCGGTCTCTCTTCACCCCTGGTCTCTCTCTCTCTCGCCTCCAGTCTCTCTCATCTCCGGTCTATCTTGTCACCCCCTCTCTCTCGCCCCCGGGCTCTCTTGCCCACAGTCTCTCTCACTCCCGGTCTGTCTCGTTGCCCCCTGTCCCTCTAGCCCCCCGGTCTCTCTCGCAAACCCCTCTCTCTCACACCCCGTCTCTCTTCACCCCCGGGCTCACTCTCTCTCGCCTCCGGTCTCTCTCATCCCCGGTCTCTCTTGTCACACTGTCTCTCTTGCCCCCGGGCTCTCTTTCGCTCTCGGTCTTTCTCACCCCCTGTCTCTCTCACCCCCGGTCCCTCTCTCACCCCCGGTCTCTCTCGCCCCCTGGTCTCTCTCTCACCCCCGGTCTCTCTCTCACTCCCGGTCTCTCTCTCACCCCCGGTCTCTCTCTCACCCCCGGTCTCTCTCACTCACGGTCTCTCTCTCTCTCACCCCCGGTCTCTCTCTCACCCCCGGTCTCTCTCACCCCCGGTCTCGCTCTCTCACCCCCAGTTTCTCTCACATCTGGTCTCTCTCGTCCCCGGTCTCTCTCTCGCCCCCAGTCTCTCTCGCCCCCGGTCTCTCTCGCCCCCGGTCCCTCTCACCCCCGGTCTCTCTCTCTCACACCCGGTCTCTCTCTCTCACCCCCGGTCTCTCTCACCTCCGGTCTCTCTCGACCCGGTCTCTCTCTCTCACCCCCGGTCTCTCTCTCTAACCCCCGGGGTCTCTCTCCCCCGGTCTCTCGAACCCCCGGTATCTCTCGCCCCCGGTCTCTCTCTCACACCCCCGTCTCTCTCTCACCTCTGGTCTCTCTCGCCCCCGGTCTCTCTCGCCCCCGGTCTCTCTCGCCCCCGGTCTCTCTCGCCCCCGGTCTCTCTCACCCCCGTTCTCTCTCTCTCACCCCCGGTCTCTCTCACCCCCGGTCTCTCTCGCCCCCGGTCTCTCTCTCTCACCCCCGTCTCTCTCTCAGCTCTGGTCTCTCTCGCCCCCGGTCTCTCTCCCCCGGTCTCTCTCACCCCCGGTCTCTCTCGCCCCCGGTCTCTCTCGCCCCCGGTCTCTCTCACGCCCGGTCTCTCTCTCTCACCCCCGGTCTCTCCCTCTCACCCCCGGTCTCTCTCCCACCCGGTCTCTCTAGCCCCCGGTCTCTCTCGCCCCCGGTGTCTCTCACCCCCGGTCTCTCTCTCACCCCTGTTCTCTCTCGCCCCCGGTCTCTCTCGCCCCCGGTCTCTCTTGCCATCCATCTCTCTCTCGTCGCTCCCAGTCTCTCGTCACCCCTGGGTCTCTCTCCACCCCAATCTATCTTGCCCCCAGTGTCTTTTGCCCCCCCGGTCTCTCTTGCCTCCCCCGGTCTCTCTTCGCTCCTGGTCTCTCTCTCTCGCCCCCGGTTTCGCTCACCCCTGGTCTCTTGTCATCCCCGGGTCTCTCTTGACCCCGGTCTCTGCCCCCCTCACTCCCTTGCCCCCGGTTTCTCTCTCGCCCCCAGTCTCTCTCTCTCTCGCCCCCGGTTTCCCTCTTTTGCCCCCGTTCTATCTCTCGCCCCCAGTCTCTCTCTCGCCCCACTCTCTCTCTCACCCCCAGTCTCTCTCTCTCCCCCAGTTTCTCTCTCACTCCCGTTCTCTCTCTAGTCCCCGGTTTCCCTCTCATTCCCATTCTCTCTCTCGCCCCCACTCTCTCTCTCGCCCCCAGTCTCTCTCTCGCCCCCGGTCTCTCTCTCACTCCCATTCTCTGTCTCGCCCCCAGTCTCTCTCTCGCCCCAAGTCTCTCTCTCGCCCCGAGTCTCTCTCTCGTCCCCGTTCTCTCTCTCACTCCCGTTCTCTGTCTCGCCCCCAGTCTCTCTCTCGCCCCCCAGTCTCTCTCTCGCCCCTGGTTTCTCTCTCGCCCCCAGTCTCTGTCTCGCCCCCAGTCTCTCTCTCGCCCCCAGTATCTCTCTCGCCCCCAGTCTCTCTCTCGCCCCCGGTCTCTCTCTCACTCCAGTTCTCTGTCTCGCCCCCAGTCCCTCTCTCGCCCCTAGTTTCTCTCTCGCCCCCGTTCTCTCTCTCACCCCTGGTCTCTCTCGCCCCCAGTGTCTCTCTCGCCCCCGGTCTCTCGCTCGCCCCCGGTCTCTCTTTCACTCCCGTTCTCTGTCTCGCCCCCAGTCTCTCTCTCGCCCCCGGTTTCTCTCTCGCCCCCGTTCTCTCTCTCGCCCCCGGTCTCTCTCGCCCCCAGTCTCTCTCTCGCCCCCGGTCTCTCTCTCGCCCCCAGTCTCTCTCTCGCCCCCGGTCTCCCTCGCTCCAATTCTCTCTTTTGCCCCCGGTCTCTCTCTCACTCCCGTTCTCTATCTCGCCCCCCGGTCTCTCTCTCGCCCCTGGTGTCTCTCTCGCCCCCAGTCTCTCTCTCGCCCCCATTCTCTCTCTCGCCCCCGTTCTCTCTCTCGCCCCCGGTCTCTCTCTCGCCCCCAGTCTCTCTCTCGCCACTAGGCTCTCTTTCACCCCGGGTTTCTCTCTCACCCCCAGTCTCTCTCTGTCATCCCCTGTCTCTCTCTCGCTCCCGTTCTCTCTCTCTTGCCCCCAGTCTCTCTCTCGCCCCCGTTCCCTCTCTCGCCCCCAGTCTCTCTCTCGCCCCCAGTCTCTCTCTCGTCCCCGGTCTCCCTCGCTCCAATTCTCTCTCTTGCCCCCGGTCTCTCTCTCGCCCCCAGTTTCTCTCTCGCCCCTGGTTTCTCTCTCGCCCCCATTCTCTCTCTCGCTCCCGTTCTCTCGCTTGCCCTGGTTTCTCTCTTGCCCCCGGTCTCCCTCGCTCCAATTCTCTCTCTTGCCCCCAGTTTCTCTATCACCCCCAATCTCTCTCTCGCCCCCGGTCTCTCTCTCACTCCCGTTCTCTCTCGCCCCCAGTTTCTCTCTCGCCCCCAGGCTCTCTCTCGCCCCCGTTCTCTCTCCCACCCCCGGATTCTCTCTTACCCCCTGTCTCTCTCTCGCCCCCGTTCCCACTCTTGCCCCCGGTTTCTCTCTCGTCCCCGGTCTCTCTCTCGCCCCTGGTTTCACTCTCACCCACAGTCTCTCTCGCCCCCGGTCTCTCTCTCGCCCCTGGTTTCTCTCTCACCCCCCGTTCTCTCTGTCACCCCCGCTCTCTCTCACCCCCGGTCTCTCTCTCGCCCCCGGTTTGTCTCTCGCCCCCAGTCTCTCTCTCGCCCCCAGTCTCTCTCTCGACCCCAGTCTCTCCCCCCCCCCCCCCCCAGTCTCTCTCTCGTCCCCGGTCTCCCTCGCTCCCGTTCTCTCTCTCGCTCCCGTTCTCTCTCTCGCCCCCGTTCTCTCTCTCGCTCCCGTTCTCTCTCTCGCTCCCGTTCTCTTTCCCCCCCCCTCTCTCTCTCGCTCCCGTTCTCTCTCTCGCTCCCGTTCTCTCTCTTGCCGCCGGTCTCTCTCTCGCCCCTAGTTTCTCTCTCGCCCCCATTCTCTCTCTCGCTCCCATTCTCTCTCATGCCCCCGGTTTCTCTCTTGCCCCCGTTCTCTCTGTTGACCCCGGTCTCTCTCTCGCTCCCGTTCTCTCTTGCCCCCGGTGATTCTCTTGCCCCCATTCTCTCTTTCGCCCCCGGTCTCTCTCTCGCTCCCGTTCTCTCTCGACCCCAGTGTGTCTAGCCCCCAGTCTCTCTCTCGCCCCCATTCTCTCTCTCGCCTCCATTGTCTCTCTTGTCCCCGGTTTCTCTCTCGCCCCCCGGTCTCTCTCTTGCCCCTGGTCTCTCTCTCACCCCCAGTCTCTCTCTCACCCCCAGTTTCTCTCTCGCCCCCAGTCTGTCTATCGTCCCCAGTCTCTCTCTCGCCCCCATTCTCTCTCTCGCCCCCATTCTCTCTCTTGCCCCCGGTTTCTCTCTCGCCCCCGGTCTCTCTCTTGCCCCTGGTCTCTCTCTCGCCCCCAGTCTCTCTTGCCCCCAGTCTCTCTCTCACCCCTGGTTTCTCTCTCACCCCCAGTCTCTCTCTCGCCCCCGCTCTCTCTCACCCCCGGTCTCTCTCTCGCCCCTGGTTTCTCTCTCGCCCCCAGTCTCTCTCTCTCACCCCCAGTCTCTCTCTCGCTCCCGGTCTCTCTCTTGACCCTGGTCTCTCTCTCACCCCCAGTCTCTCTCTCGCCCCTGGTTTCTCTCTCGCCCCCAGTCTCTCTCTCGCCCCCAGTCTCTCTCTTTCTCTCGCCCCTGGTCTGTCTCATCTCCCCGGTCTCTCTCTCTCTCACCCCCAGTCTGTCTCATCACCTCGGTCTCTCTCTCTCTCTTGCCCCTGGTTTCTCTCTCGCCCCCAGTCTCTCTCTCTCTCTCGCCCACGGTCTGTTTCGTCACTCCTGGTCTATCGTCACCCCCGATCTCTCATCTACCCCGGTCTCCCTCGCTCCCGGTCTCCCTCGGCCTCAGTCTCTATCGTCCTTCGGTCTCCCTCTTCACCATTGGTCTCACTCACCCCCAGTCTCTCTCGCCCCCGGTCTCTCTCGCCCCTGGTCACTCGTCAAACCCGGTCTCTGTCGCTCCCAGTTTCACTCACCCCCGCTCTCTCTCGCCCCCAGTCTCTCTCACGCCCCCGGTCTCTCGCTCACCCCCGGTCTCTCTCTCTCTCCCGTTCACTGTCTCGCACCCAGTCTCTCTCTCGCCCCCGGTTTCTCTCTCGCCCCCGTTCTCTCTCTCGCCCCCGGTCTCTCTCGCCCCCAGTCTCTCTCTCGCCCCCAGTCTCTCTCTCGCCCCCGTTCTCTCTCTCGCTCCCGTTCTCTCTTGCCCCCGGTGATTCTCTTGCCCCCATTCTCTCTCTCGCCCCCGGTCTCTCTTTCGCTCCCGTTCTCTCTCGACCCCAGTGTGTCTCGCCCCCAGTCTCTCTCTCGCCCCCATTCTCTCTCTCGCCTCCATTGTCTCTCTTGCCCCCGGTTTCTCTCTCGCCCCCCGGTCTCTCTCTTGCCCCTGGTCTCTCTCACACCCCCACTCTCTCTCGCTCCCGGTCTCTCTCTTGACCCTGGTCTCTCTCTCACCCCCAGTCTCTCTCTCGCCCCTGGTTTCTCTCTCGCCCCCAGTCTCTCTCTCGCCCCCAGTCTCTCTTTCTCTCGCCCCTGGTCTGTCTCATCTCCCCGGTCTCTCTCTCTCTCGCCCCCAGTCTGTCTCATCACCTCGGTCTCTCTCTCTCTCTTGCCCCTGGTTTCTCTCTCGCCCCCAGTCTCTCTCTCTCTCTCGCCCACGGTCTGTTTCGTCACTCCTGGTCTATCGTCACCCCCGATCTCTCATCTACCCCGGTCTCCCTCACTCCCGGTCTCCCTCGGCATCAGTCTCTATCGTCCTTCGGTCTCCCTCTTCACCATTGGTCTCACTCACCCCCAGTCTCTCTCGCCCCCGGTCTCTCTCGCCCCTGGCCACTCGTCAAAACCGGTCTCTCTCGCTCCCAGTTTCTCTCACCCCCGGTCTCTCTCGCCCCCAGTCTCTCTAACGCCCCCGGTCTCTCGCTCGCCCCCGGTCTCTCTCTCTCCCGTTCACTGTCTCGCCCCCAGTCTCTCTCTCGCCCCCGGTTTCTCTCTCGCCCCCGTTCTCTCTCTCGCCCCCGGTCTCTCTCGCCCCCAGTCTCTCTCTCGCCCCCAGTCTCTCTCTCGCCCCCGTTCTCTCTCTCGCCCCCAGTCTCTCTCTCGCCCCCAGTCTCTCTCTCGTCACCGGTCTCCCTCGCTCCAATTCTCTCTCTTGGCCCCGGTCTCTCTCTCACTCCCGTTCTCTATCTCGCCCCCGGTCTCTCTCTCGCCCCAGGTGTCTCTCTCGCCCCCAGTCTCTCTCTCGCCCCCATTCTCTCTCTCGCCCCCTTTCTCTCTCTCGCCCCCAGTCTCTCTCTCGCCCCCAGTCTCTCTCTCGTCCCCGGTCTCCCTCGCTCCAATTCTCTCTCTTGCCCCCGGTCTCTCTCTCGCTCCCGTTCTCTCTCTTTTCCCCGGTTTCTCTCTTACCCCCGGTCTCTCTCGCCCCCAGTCTCTCTAACGCCCCCGGTCTCTCTCTCGTCCCCGGTCCCCCTCGCTCCAATTCTCTCTCTTGCCCCCGGTCTCTCTCTCGCCCCCAGTCTCTCTCTCGCCCCCAGTCTCTCTCTCGTCCCCGGTCTCCCTCGCTCCAATTCTCTCTCTTGGCCCCGGTCTCTCTCTCACTCCCGTTCTCTATCTCGCCCCCGGTCTCTCTCTCGCCCCTGGTGTCTTTCTCGCCCCCAGTCTCTCTCTCGCCCCCATTCTCTCTTTTGCCCCCGTTCTCTCTCTCGCCCCCAGTCTCTCTCTCGCCCCCAGTCTCTCTCTCGTCCCCGGTCTCCCTCGCTCCAATTCTCTCTCTCGCCCCCAGTCTCTCTCTCGCCCCCAGTCTCTCTCTCGTCCCCGGTCTCCCTCGCTCCAATTCTCTCTCTTGGCCCCGGTCTGTCTCTCACTCCCGTTCTCTCTCTCGCCCCCAGTCTCTCTCTCGCTCCTGTTCTCTCTCTTGCACCCGGTTTCTCTCTCTAGACCCCGTTCTCTCTCGCCCCCAGTTTCTCTCTCGCCCCTAGTCTCTCTCTCACCCCCGTTCTCTCTCTCGCCCCCGGTTTCTCTCTCGCCCCCGGTCTCTCTCTCGCCCCCGGTTTCTCTCTTGCCCCCTTTCTCTCTCTCGCCCCCAGTCTCTCTCTCGCCCCCACTCTCTCTCTCTCACCCCCAGACTCTCTCTCGCCCCCTGTTTCTCTCACACTCCCGTTCTCTCTCTCGTCCCTGGTTTCCCTCTCACTCCCAATCTCTCTCTCGCCCCCAGTCTCTCTCTCGCCCCCAGTCTCTCTCTCGCCCCGAGTCTCTCTCTCGCCCCCGTTCTCTCTCTCACTCCCGTTCTCTGTCTCGCCCCCAGTCTCTCTCTCGCACCCAGTCTCTCTCTCGCCCCCAGTCTCTCTCTCGCCCCCAGTCTCTCTCTCGCCCCTGGTTTCGCTCTCGTCCCCAGTCTCTCTCTCCCCACTAGTCTCTCTTTCACCCCCGGTTTCTCTCTCGCCCCCAGTCTCTCTCTGTCATCCCCTGTCTCTCTCTCGCTCCCGTTCTCTCTCTCTTGCCCCCAGTCTCTCTCTCGCCCCCGTTCTCTCTCCCGCCCCCAGTCTCTCTCTCGCCCCCAGTCTCTCTCTCGTCCCCGGTCTCCCTCACTCCAATTCTCTCTCTTGCCCCCGGTCTCTCTCTTGCCCCCAGTTTCTCTCTCGCCCCTGGTTTCTCTCTCGCCCCCATTCTCTCTCTCGCTCCCATTCTCTCGCTTGGCCCGGTTTCTCTCTTGCCCCCGGTCTCCCTCGCTCCAATTCTCTCTCTTGCCCCCAGTTTCTCTCTCACCCCCAATCTCTCTCTCGCCCCCGGTCTCTCTCTCACTCCCGTTCTCTCTCGCCCCCAGTTTCTCTCTCGCCCCCAGGCTCTCTCTCGCCCCCGTTCTCTCTCCCACCCCCGGATTCTCTCTTACCCCCTGTCTCTCTCTCGCCCCCGTTCCCTCTCTTGCCCCCGGTTTCTCTCTCGTCCCCGGTCTCTCTCACGCCCCTGGTTTCACTCTCACCCACAGTCTCTCTCTCGCCCCCGGTCTCTCTCTCGCCCCTGGTTTCTCTCTCACCCCCCGTTCTCTCTGTCACCCCCGCTCTCTCTCACCCCCGGTCTCACTCTCGCCCCCGGTTTCTCTCTCGCCCCCAGTCTCTCTCTCGCCCCCAGTCTCTCTCTCGCCCCCAGTCTCTCTCTCGTCCCCCGTCTCCCTCGCTCCCGTTCTCTCTCTCGCTCCCGTTCTCTCTCTCGCCCCCGTTCTCTCTCTCGCTCCCGTTCTCTCTCTCGCCCCCGTTCTCTCTCTCGCTCCCGTTCTCTCTCTCGCTCCCGTTCTCTCTCTTGCCGCAGGTCTCTCTCGCCCCTAGTTTCTCTCTCGCCCCCATTCTCTCACTCGCTCCCATTCTCACTCATGCCCCCGGTTTCTCTCTTGCCCCCGTTCTCTCTCTTGCCCCCGGTCTCTCTCTCGCTCCCGTTCTCTCTTGCCCCCGGTGATTCTCTTGCCCCCATTCTCTCTCTCGCCCCCGGTCTCTCTCTCGCTCCCGTTCTCTCTCGCCCCCAGTCTGTCTCTCGCCCCCAGTCTCTCCCTCGCCCCCATTCTCTCTCTCGCATCCATTCTCTCTCTTGCCCCCGGTTTCTCTCTCGCCCCCCGGTCTCTCTCTTGCCCCTGGTCTCTCTCTCACCCCCAGTCTCTCTCTTGCCCCCAGTTTCTCTCTCACCCCCAGTCTGTCTATCGTCCCCAGTCTCTCTCTCGCCCCCATTCTCTCTCTCGCCCCGTTCTCTCTCTTGCCCCCGGTTTCTCTCTCGCCCCCGGTCTCTCTCTTGCCCCTGGTCTCTCTCTCACCCCCAGTCTCTCTCTCACCCCCAGTTTCTCTCTCGCCCCCAGTCTCTCTCTCGCCCCCAGTCTCTCTCTCACCCCTGGTTTCTCCCTCACCCCCAGTCTCTCTCTCGCCCCCGCTCTCTCTCACCCCCGGTCTCTCTCTCGCCCCTGGTTTCTCTCTCGCCCCCAGTCTCTCTCTCTCACCCCCAGTCTCTCTCTCGCTCCCGGTCTCTATCTTGTCCCTGGTCTCTCTCTCACCCCCAGTCTCTCTCTCGCCCCCGTTCTCTCTCACCCCCGGTCTCTCTCTCGCACCTGGTTTCTCTCTCGCCCCCAGTCTCTCTCTCTCACCCCCAGTCTCTCTCTCGCCCCCGGCCTCTCTCTTGTCCCTGGTCTCTCTCTCACCCCCAGTCTCTCTCTCGCCCCTGGTTTCTCTCTCGCCCCCAGTCTCTCTCTCGCCCCCAGTCTCTCTCTTTCTCTCGCCCCTGGTCTGTCTCATCTCCCCGGTCTCTCTCTCTCTCGCCCCCAGTCTGTCTCATCACCTCGGTCTCTCTCTCTCTCTTGCCCCTGGTTTCTCTCTCGCCCCCAGTCTCTCTCTCTCTCTCGCCCACGGTCTGTTTCGTCACTCCTGGTCTATCGTCACACCCGATCTCTCATCAACCCCGGTCTCCCTCGCTCCCGGTCTCCCTCGGCCTCAGTCTCTATCAACCTTCGGTCTCCCTCTTCACCATTGGTCTCACTCACCCCCAGTCTCTCTCGCCCCCGGTCTCTCTCGCCCCTGGTCACTCGTCAAACCCGGTCTCGCTCGCTCCCAGTTTCTCTCGCCTCCGGTCTCTCTCGTCACCCACAGTCTCTCTTCACCCCCTGTCTCTGTCGCCTCCGGTCTCTCTCGTTTCCGTTCACTCAGGTACCCCCAGTGTCTCTCGCCCCCCGGTCTCTCTCACCCCCGGTCCCTTGTCATCCCCCGGTCTCTCTCGTCACTTCCTCTCTCTCTCACCCCCCGGTCTCCCTCATCTCTCCCGGTCTCTCTCTCACTGTCCCTGGTCTCTCTTGCCCTATCAGGTCCCTCTCGATCCCCGACTCTCTCATCCCCGGCCTCTCTCACCATCCCTGGTCTCTCTTGCCTCCAGTCTCTCTTGTCGCCCCCAGTCTCGCGTCCCTCCCCGGTCTCTCTCGCCCACCCCGGTCTCTCATCGCCCCTGGTCTCTCGTCGCCCCCTGGTCTCTCTCGCCTCCTGTCTCTCTCATCGCCCCTAGTCTCTTCCCCCTTCCCACACCCCCGGTCTCTCTCTCGTGCCCGGGCTCTCTCAACCCCGGTCTCTCTCGCCCCCAGTCTCTCTCTCGCCCCCGGACACTCTCACCGCCGGTCTTTCTCACTCCCAGTTTCTTGTCACCCCCGGTTTCTCGCCCCTGGTCTCTCTCGCCCCCAGTCTCTCTCTCGCCCCCAGTTTCTCTCTCGCCCCCAGTCTCTCTCTAGCCCCTGGTCTCTCTCGCCACCTCCGGTCTCTCTCGCTCCCGTTCTCTCTCTTGCCCCCGGTTTCTCTCTTGCCCCCATTATCTCTCTCGCCCCCGGTCTCTCTCTCGCTCCCATTCTCTCTCGCCCCCAGTTTCTCTCTCGCCCCCAGTCTCTCTCTCGCCCCCGTTCTCTCTCTTGCCCCCGGTTTCTCTCTTGCCCCCGTTCTCTCTCTCGCCCCCGGTCTCTCTCGCGCTCCCGTTCTCTCTCGCCCCCAGTCTCTCTCTCGCCCCCAGTCTCTCTCTCGCCCCCGTTCTCTCTCTCGCCCCCGGTTTCCCTCTCTTGCCCCCGTTCTCTCTCTCGCCCTCAGTCTCTCTCTCGCCCCCAGTCTCTCTCTCGCCCCCGTTCTCTCTCTTGCCCCCGGTTTCTCTCTCACTCCCGTTCTCTCTCTCGCCCCCGGTCTCTTTCTCGCTCCCGTTCTCTCTCGCCCCCAGTCTCTCTCTCGCCCCCAGTCTCTCTCTCGCCCCCGTTCTCTCTCTTGCCCCTGGTTTCTCTCTTGCCCCCGTTCTCTATCTCGCCCCCGGTCTCTCTCTCGCTCCCGTTCTCTCCCGACCCCAGTTTCTCTCTCGCCCCCAGTCTCTCTCTCACCCCTGTTCTCTTTCTCACCCCCAGTCTCTCTCTCGCCCCCAATCTCTCTCTCGCCTCCAGTTTCTCTCTCACTCCCGTTCTCTTTCTCGCCCCCGGTTTCCCTCTCTTGCCCCCGTTCTCTCTCTCGCCCCCAGTCTCTCTCTCGCCCCAAGTATCTCTCTCGCCTCCAGTTTCTCTCTCACTTCCGTTCTCTCTCTAGTCCCCGGGTTCCCTCTCACTCCCGTTGTCTCTCTCGCCCCCAGTCTCTCTCTCACCCCCGTTCTCTCTCGCCCCCAGTCTCTCTCTCGCCCCCAGTTTCTCTCTCACTCCCGTTCTCTCTCTAGTCCCCGGTATCTATCTCACTCCCGTTCTCTCTCTCGCCCCCAGTCTCTCTCTCACCCCCGTTCTCTCTCTCGCCCCCGGTTTCTCTCTTGCCCCCGGTCTCTCTCTCGCCCCCGTTCCCTCTCTTGCCCCAGGTTTCTCTCTCGCCCCCAGTCTCTCTCTCTCGCCCCCGGTTTCTCTCTCGCCCCCGGTCTCTCTCTCGCCCTTGGTTTCTCTCTCACCCCCATTCTCTCTCTCACCCCCGTTCCCTCTCTTGCCCCCCGTCTCTCTCTCGTCCCCGGTCTCCCTCACTCCCGTTCTCTCTTGCCCCCTGTCTCTCTCTCGCCCCTGATTCTCTCTCGCCACCATTCTCTTTCTTGCTCCCGTTCTCTCTCTTGCCCCCGGTTTTTCTCTTGCCCCCGTTCTCTATCTCACCCCCGGTCTCTCTCTCACTCCCGTTCTCTCTCGCCCCCAGTCTCTCTCTCGCCTCCAGTTTCTCTCTCACTCCCGTCCTCTCTCTCGCCCCCAGTTTCTCTCTCGCTCCCAGTCTGTCTCTCGCCCCCAGTCTCTCTCTCGCCCCCATTCTCTCTCTCGCCCCCGTTCTCTCTCTTGCCCCTGGTTTCTCTCTCGCCCCACGGTCTCTCTCTCGCCCCTGGTGTCTCTCTCAGCCCCCGTTCTCTCTGTCACCCCCGCTCTCTCTCACCCCCGGTCTCACTCTCGCCCCCGGTTTCTCTCTCGCCCCCAGTCTCTCTCTCGCCCCCAGTCTCTCTCTCGCCCCCAGTCTCTCTCTCGTCCCCGGTCTCCCTCGCTCCCGTTCTCTCTCTCGCTCCCGTTCTCTCTCTCGTCCCCGTTCTCTCTCTCGCTCCCGTTCTCTCTCTCGCTCCCGTTCTCTCTCTCGCTCCCGTTCTCCCTCTCGCTCCCGTTCTCTCTCTTGCCGCCGGTCTCTCTCGCCCCTAGTTTCTCTCTCGCCCCCATTCTCTCACTTGCTCCCATTCTCACTCATGCCCCCGGTTTCTCTCTTGCCCCCGTTGTCTCTCTTGCCCCCGGTCTCTCTCTCGCTCCCGTTCTCTCTTGCCCCCGGTGATTCTCTTGCCCCCATTCTCTCTCTCGCCCCCGGTCTCTCTCTCGCTCCCGTTCTCTCTCGCCCCCAGTCTGTCTCTCGCCCCCAGTCTCTCCCTCGCCCCCATTCTCTCTCTCGCCTCCATTCTCTCTCTTGCCCCCGGTTTCTCTCTCGCCCCCCGGTCTCTCTCTTGCCCCTGGTCTCTCTCTCACCCCCAGTCTCTCTCTTGCCCCCAGTTTCTCTCTCACCCCCAGTCTGTCTATCGTCCCCAGTCTCTCTCTCGCCCCCATTCTCTCTCTCGCCCCCGTTCTCTCTCTTACCCCGGTTTCTCTCTCGCCCCCGGTCTCTCTCTTGCCCCTGGTCTCTCTCTCACCCCCAGTCTCTCTCTCACCCCCAGTTTCTGTCTAGCCCCCAGTCTCTCTCTCGCCCCCCAGTCTCTCTCTCACCCCTGGTCTCTCTCTCACCCCCAGTCTCTCTCTCGCCCCCGTTCTCTCTCACCCCCGGTCTCTCTCTCGCACCTGGTTTCTCTCTCGCCCCCAGTCTCTCTCTCTCACCCCCAGTCTCTCTCTCGCCCCCGGCCTCTCTCTTGTCCCTGGTCTCTCTCTCACCCCCAGTCTCTCTCTTGCCCCTGGTTTCTCTCTCGACCCCAGTCTCTCTCTCGCCCCCAGTCTCTCTCTTTCTCTCGCCCCTGGTCTGTCTCATCTCCCCGGTCTCTCTCTCTCTCGCCCCCAGTCTGTCTCATCACCTCGGTCTCTCTCTCTCTCTTGCCCCTGGTTTCTCTCTCGCCCCCAGTCTCTCTCTCTCTCTCGCCCACGGTCTGTTTCGTCACTCCTGGTCTATCGTCACACCCGATCTCTCATCAACCCCGGTCTCCCTCGCTCCCGGTCTCCCTCGGCCTCAGTCTCTATCAACCTTCGGTCTCCCTCTTCACCATTGGTCTCACTCACCCCCAGTCTCTCTCGCCCCCGGTCTCTCTCGCCCCTGGTCACTCGTCAAACCCGGTCTCGCTCGCTCCCAGTTTCTCTCGCCTCCGGTCTCTCTCGTCACCCACAGTCTCTCTTCACCCCCTATCTCTGTCGCCTCCGGTCTCTCTCGTTTCCGTTCACTCAGGTACCCCCAGTGTCTCTCGCCCCCCGGTCTCTCTCACCCCCGGTCCCTTGTCATCCCCCGGTCTCTCTCGTCACTTCCTCTCTCTCTCACCCCCCGGTCTTCCTCATCTCTCCCGGTCTCTCTCTCACTGTCCCTGGTCTCTCTTGCCCTATCAGGTCCCTCTCGATCCCCGACTCTCTCATCCCCGGCCTCTCTCACCATCCCTGGTCTCTCTTGCCTCCAGTCTCTCTTGTCGCCCCCAGTCTCGCGTCCCTCCCCGGTCTCTCTCGCCCACCCCGGTCTCTCATCGCCCCTGGTCTCTCGTCGCCCCCTGGTCTCTCTCGCCTCCTGTCTCTCTCATCGCCCCTAGTCTCTTCCCCCTTCCCACACCCCCGGTCTCTCTCTCGTGCCCGGGCTCTCTCAACCTCGGTCTCTCTCGCCCCCAGTCTCTCTCTCGCCCCCGGACACTCTCACCGCCGGTCTTTCTCACTCCCAGTTTCTTGTCACCCCCGGTTTCTCGCCCCTGGTCTCTCTCGCCCCCAGTCTCTCTCTCGCCCCCAGTTTCTCTCTCGCCCCCAGTCTCTCTCTAGCCCCTGGTCTCTCTCGCCACCTCCGGTCTCTCTCGCTCCCGTTCTCTCTCTTGCCCCCGGTTTCTCTCTTGCCCCCATTCTCTCTCTCGCCCCCGGTCTCTCTCTCGCTCCCGTTCTCTCTCGCCCCCAGTTTCTCTCTCGCCCCCAGTCTCTCTCTCCCCCCCGTTCTCTCTCTTGCCCCCGGTTTCTCTCTTGCCCCCGTTCTCTCTCTCGCCCCCGGTCTCTCTCGCGCTCCCGTTCTCTCTCGCCCCCAGTCTCTCTCTCGCCCCCAGTCTCTCTCTCGCCCCCGTTCTCTCTCTCGCCCCCGGTATCCCTCTCTTGCCCCCGTTCTCTCTCTCGCCCTCAGTCTCTCTCTCGCCCCCAGTCTCTCTCTCGCCCCCGTTCTCTCTCTTGCCCCCGGTTTCTCTCTCACTCCCGTTCTCTCTCTCGCCCCCGGTCTCTTTCTCGCTCCCGTTCTCTCTCGCCCCCAGTCTCTCTCTCGCCCCCAGTCTCTCTCTCGCCCCCGTTCTCTCTCTTGCCCCTGGTTTCTCTCTTGCCCCCGTTCTCTATCTCGCCCCCGGTCTCTCTCTCGCTCCCGTTCTCTCCCGACCCCAGTTTCTCTCTCGCCCCCAGTCTCTCTCTCACCCCTGTTCTCTCTCTCACCCCCAGTCTCTCTCTCGCCCCCAATCTCTCTCTCGCCTCCAGTTTCTCTCTCACTCCCGTTCTCTTTCTCGCCCCCGGTTTCCCTCTCTTGCCCCCGTTCTCTCTCTCGCCCCCAGTCTCTCTCTCGCCCCAAGTATCTCTCTCGCCTCCAGTTTCTCTCTCACTCCCGTTCTCTCTTTAGTCCCCGGGTTCCCTCTCACTCCCGTTGTCTCTCTCGCCCCCAGTCTCTCTCTCACCCCCGTTCTCTCTCGCCCCCAGTCTCTCTCTCGCCCCCAGTTTCTCTCTCAATCCCGTTCTCTCTCTAGTCCCCGGTATCTATCTCACTCCCGTTCTCTCTCTCGCCCCCAGTCTCTCTATCACCCCCGTTCTCTCTCTCGCCCCCGGTTTCTCTCTTGCCCCCGGTCTCTCTCTCGCCCCCGTTCCCTCTCTTGCCCCAGGTTTCTCTCTCGCCCCCAGTCTCTCTCTCTCGCCCCCGGTTTCTCTCTCGCCCCCGGTCTCTCTCTCGCCCTTGGTTTCTCTCTCACCCCCATTCTCTCTCTCGCCCCCGTTCCCTCTCTTGCCCCCCGTCTCTCTCTCGTCCCCGGTCTCCCTCACTCCCGTTCTCTCTTGCCCCCTGTCTCTCTCTCGCCCCTGATTCTCTCTCGCCACCATTCTCTTTCTTGCTCCTGTTCTCTCTCTTGCCCCCGGTTTTTCTCTTGCCCCCATTCTCTATCTCACCCCCGGTCTCTCTCTCACTCCCGTTCTCTCTCGCCCCCAGTCTCTCTCTCGCCTCCAGTTTCTCTCTCACTCCCGTCCTCTCTCTCGCCCCCAGTTTCTCTCTCGCTCCCAGTCTGTCTCTCGCCCCCAGTCTCTCTCTCGCCCCCATTCTCTCTCTCGCCCCCGTTCTCTCTCTTGCCCCTGGTTTCTCTCTCGCCCCACGGTCTCTCTCTCGCCCCTGGTGTCTCTCTCAGCCCCCGTTCTCTCTGTCACCCCCGCTCTCTCTCACCCCCGGTCTCACTCTCGCCCCCGGTTTCTCTCTCGCCCCCAGTCTCTCTCTCGCCCCCAGTCTCTCTCTCGCCCCCAGTCTCTCTCTCGTCCCCGGTCTCCCTCGCTCCCGTTCTCTCTCTCGCTCCCGTTCTCTCTCTCGCCCCCGTTCTCTCTCTCGCTCCCGTTCTCTCTCTCGCTCCCGTTCTCTCTCTCGCTCCCGTTCTCCCTCTCGCTCCCGTTCTCTCTCTTGCAGCCGGTCTCTCTCGCCCCTAGTTTCTCTCTCGCCCCCATTCTCTCACTCGCTCCCATTCTCTCTCATGCCCCCGGTTTCTCTCTTGCCCCCGTTCTCTCTCTTGCCCCCGGTCTCTCTCTCGCTCCCGTTCTCTCTTGCCCCCGGTGATTCTCTTGCCCCCATTCTCTCTCTCGCCCCCGGTCTCTCTCTCGCTCCCGTTCTCTCTCGCCCCCAGTCTGTCTCTCGCCCCCAGTCTCTCCCTCGCCCCCATTCTCTCTCTCGCCTCCATTCTCTCTCTTGCCCCCGGTTTCTCTCTCGCCCCCCGGTCTCTCTCTTGCCCCTGGTCTCTCTCTCACCCCCAGTCTCTCTCTTGCCCCCAGTTTCTCTCTCACCCCCAGTCTGTCTATCGTCCCCAGTCTCTCTCTCGCCCCCATTCTCTCTCTCGCCCCCGTTCTCTCTCTTACCCCGGTTTCTCTCTCGCCCCCGGTCTCTCTCTTGCCCCTGGTCTCTCTCTCACCCCCAGTCTCTCTCTCACCCCCAGTTTCTGTCTAGCCCCCAGTCTCTCTCTCGCCCCCAGTCTCTCTCTCACCCCTGGTTTCTCTCTCACCCCCAGTCTCTCTCTCGCCCCCGCTCTCTCTCACCCCCGGTCTCTCTCTCGCCCCTGGTTTCTCTCTCGCCCCCGGTCTCTCTCTCTCACCTTCAGTCTCTCTCTCGCTCCCGGTCTCTCTCTTTTCTCTGGTCTCTCTCTCACCCCCAGCCTCTCTCTCGCCCCCGTTCTCTCTCACCCCCGGTCTCTCTCTCGCCCCTGGTTTCTCTCTCGCCCCCAGTCTCTCTCTCTCACCCCCAGTCTCTCTCTCGCCCCCGGCCTCTCTCTTGTCCCTGGTCTCTCTCTCACCCCCAGTCTCTCTCTCGCCCCTGGTTTCTCTCTCGCCCCCAGTCTCTCTCTCGCCCCCAGTCTCTCTCTTTCTCTCGCCCCCGGTCTGTCTCATCTCCCCGGTCTCTCTCTCTCTCGCCCCCAGTCTGTCCCATCACCTCGGTCTCTCTCTCTCTTGCCCCCGGTCTCTCTCTCACTCCCGTTCTCTATCTCGCCCCCGGTCTCTCTCTCGCCCCTGGTGTCTCTCTCGCCCCCAGTCTCTCTTTCGCCCCCATTCTCTCTCTCGCCCCCGTTCTCTCTCTCGCCCCCAGTCTCTCTCTCGCCCCCAGTCTCTCTCTCGTCCCCGGTCTCCCTCGCTCCAATTCTCTCTCTTGCCCCCGGTCTCTCTCTTGCTCCCGTTCTCTCTCTTGCCCCCGGTTTCTCTCTTGCCCCCATTCTCTCTCTCGCTCCTGTTCTCTCTCTCGCCCCCGGTTTCTCTCTCGCCCCCAGTCTTTCTCTCGCCCCCGGTTTCCCTCTCTTGCCCCCGTTCTCTCTCTCGCCCCCAGTCTCTCTCTCGCCCCCACTCTCTCTCTCACCCCCAGTCTCTCTCTCGCCCCCAGTTTCTCTCACACTCCCGTTCTCTCCCTCGTCCCTGGTTTCCCTCTCACTCCCATTCTCTCTCTCGTCCCCAGTCTCTCTCTCGCCCCCAGTCTCTCTTTCGCCCCCGGTCTCTCTCTCACTCCCATTCTCTGTCTCGCCCCCAGTCTCTCTCTCACCCCCAGTCTCTCTCTCGCTCCCGGTCTCTCTCTTGTCCCTGGTCTCTCTCTCACCCCCAGTCTCTCTCTCGCCCCTGGTTTCTCTCTCTCCCCCAGTCTCTCTCTCGCCCCCGCTCTCTCTCACCCCCGGTCTCTCTCTCGCCCCTGGTTTCTCTCTCGCCCCCAGTCTCTCTCTCTCACCCCCAGTCTCTCTCTCGCCCCCTGCCTCTCTCTTGTCCCTGGTCTCTCTCTCATCCCCAGTCTTTCTCTCGCCCCTGGTTTCTCTCTCGCCCCCAGTCTCTCTCTTTCTCTCGCCCCTGGTCTGTCTCATCTCCCCGGTCTCTCTCTCTCTCGCCCCCAGTCTGTCTCATCACCTCGGTCTCTCTCTCTCTCTCTTGCCCCTGGTTTCTCTCTCGCCCCCAGTCTCTCTCTCTCTCTCGCCCACGGTCTGTTTCGTCACTCCCGGTCTATCGTCACCCCCGATCTCTCATCAACCCCGGTCTCCCTCGCTCCCGGTCTCCCTCGGCCTCAGTCTCTATCGTCCTTCGGTCTCCCTCTTCACCATTGGTCTCACTCACCCCCAGTCTCTCTCGCCCCCGGTCTCTCTCGCCCCTGGTCACTCCTCAAACCCGGTCTCGCTCGCTCCCAGTTTCTCTCGCCTCCGGTCTCTCTCGTCACCTACAGTCTCTCTTCACCCCCTATCTCTGTCGCCTCCGGTCTCTCTCGTTCCCGATCACTCAGGTACCCCCAGTGTCTCTCGCCCCCCGGTCTCTCTCACCCCCGGTCCCTTGTCACCCCCCGGTCTCTCTCGTCACTTCCTCTCTCTCTCACCTCCCGGTCTCCCTCATCTCTCCCGGTCTCTCTCTCACTGTCCCTGGTCTCTCTTGCCCTATCAGGTCCCTCTCGATCCCCGACTCTCTCGTCCCCGGCCTCTCTCACCGTCCCTGGTCTCTCTTGCCTCCAGTCTCTCTTGTCGCCCCCAGTCTTGCGTCCCTCCCCGGTCTCTCTCGCCCACCCCGGTCTCTCATCGCCCCTGGTCTCTCGTCGCCCCCTGCTCTCTCTCGCCTCCTGTCTCTCGCATCGCCCCTAGTCTCTTCCCCCTTCCCACACCCCCGGTCTCTCTCTCGTGCCCGGGCTCTCTCACCCCCGGTCTCTCTCGCCCCCAGTCTCTCTCTCGCCCCCGGTCACTCTCACCGCCGGTCTTTCTCACTCCCAGTTTCTTGTCACCCCCGGTTTCTCGCCCCCGGTCTCTCTCGCCCCCAGTCTCTCTCTCACCCCCAGTCTCTCTCTCGCCCCCAGTCTCTCTCTAGCCCCTGGTCTCTATCGCCACCTCCGGTCTCTCTCGCTCCCGTTCTCTCTCTTGCCCCCGGTTTCTCTCTCGCCCCCATTCTCTCTCTCTCGCTCCCGTTCTCTCTCTTGCCCCCGGTTTCTCTCTTGCCCCCATTCTCTCTCTCGCCCCCGGTCTCTCTCTCGCTCCCGTTCTCTCTCGCCCCCAGTTTCTCTCTCGCCCCCAGTCTCTCTCTCGCCCCCGTTCTCTCTCTTGCCCCCGGTTTCTCTCTTGCCCCCGTTCTCTCTCTCGCCCCCGGTCTCTCTCGCGCTCCCGTTCTCTCTCGCCCCCAGTCTCTCTCTCGCCCCCAGTCTCTCTCTCGCCCCCGTTCTCTCTCTCGCCCCCGGTTTCCCTCTCTTGCCCCCGTTCTCGCTCTCGCCCTCAGTCTCTCTCTCGCCCCCGTTCTCTCTCTTGCCCCCGGTTTCTCTCTCACTCCCGTTCTCTCTCTCGCCCCCGGTCTCTTTCTCGCTCCCGTTCTCTCTCGCCCCCAGTCTCTCTCTCGCCCCCAGTCTCTCTCTCGCCCCCGTTCTCTCTCTTGCCCCTGGTTTCTCTCTTGCCCCCGTTCTCTATCTCGCCCCCGGTCTCTCTCTCGCTCCCGTTCTCTCCCGACCCCAGTTTCTCTCTCGCCCCCAGTCTCTCTCTCACCCCTGTTCTCTCTCTCACCCCCAGTCTCTCTCTCGCCCCCAATCTCTCTCTCGCCTCCAGTTTCTCTCTCACTCCCGTTCTCTTTCTCGCCCCCGGTTTCCCTCTCTTGCCCCCGTTCTCTCTCTCGCCCCCAGTCTCTCTCTCGCCCCCAGTATCTCTCTCGCCTCCAGTTTCTCTCTCACTCCCGTTCTCTCTCTAGTCCCCGGTTTCCCTCTCACTCCCGTTGTCTCTCTCGCCCCCAGTCTCTCTCTCACCCCCGTTCTCTCTCTCGCCCCCAGTCTCTCTCTCGCCCCCAGTTTCTCTCTCACTCCCGTTCTCTCTCTAGTCCCCGGTATCCCTCTCACTCCCGTTCTCTCTCTTGCCCCCGGTCTCTCTCTCGCCCCCGTTCCCTCTCTTGCCCCAGGTTTCTCTCTCGCCCCCAGTCTCTCTCTCTCGCCCCCGGTTTCTCTCTCGCCCCCGGTCTCTCTCTCGCCCTTGGTTTCTCTCTCACCCCCATTCTCTCTCTCGCCCCCGTTCCCTCTCTTGCCCCCCGTCTCTCTCTCGTCCCCGGTCTCCCTCACTCCCGTTCTCTCTTGCCCCCTGTCTCTCTCTCGCCCCTGGTTTCTCTCTCGCCACCATTCTCTTTCTTGCTCCCGTTCTCTCTCTTGCCCCCGGTTTTTCTCTTGCCCCCGTTCTCTCTCTCACCCCCGGTCTCTCTCTCACTCCCGTTCTCTCTCGCCCCCAGTCTCTCTCTCGCCTCCAGTTTCTCTCTCACTCCCGTCCTCTCTCTCGCCCCCAGTTTCTCTCTCGCTCCCAGTCTGTCTCTCGCCCCCAGTCTCTCTCTCGCCCCCATTCTCTCTCTCGCCCCCGTTCTCTCTCTTGCCCCTGGTTTCTCTCTCGCCCCACGGTCTCTCTCTTGCCCCTGGTCTCTCTCTCACCCTCAGTCTCTCTCTCACCCCCAGTTTCTCTCTCGCCCCCAATCTCTCTCTCGTCCCCAGTCTCTCTCTCACCGCTGGTTTCTCTCTCACCCCCAATCTCTCTCTCGCCCCCACTCTCTCTCACCCCCGGTCTTTCTCTCACCCCCGCTCTCTCTCTCGCCCCCATTCTCTCTCATGCCCCCAGTCTCTCTCTCACCCCTGGTTTCTCTCTCACCCCCAGTCTCTCTCTCGCCCCCACTCTCTCTCACCCCCGGTCTTTCTCTCACCCCCGGTATCTCTGTCGCCCCCGGTTTGTCTCTCGCCCCCAGTCTCTCCCTCTCACCCCCAGTCTCTCTCTCGCCCCCGGTTTCTCTCTCGCCCCCAGTCTCTCTCTCGCCCCTGGCTTCTCTCTCGCCCCCAGTCTCTCTCTCGCCCCCAGTCTCTCTCTCTCTCTCTTGCCCCTGGTTTCTCTCTCGCCCCCAGTCTCTCTCTCTCGCCCCCAGTCAGTTTCATCACTCCTGGTCTATCGTCACCCCCGGTCTCTCATCAACCCCGTTCTCCCTCGCTCCCGATCTCCCTCGGCCTCAGTCTCTATCGTCCTTCGGTCTCTCTCTTCACTATTGGTATCACTCACCCCCAGTCTCTCTCGCCCCCCCGTCTCTCTCGCCCCTGGTGACTCATCAAACGCGGTCTCTCTCACTCCCAGTTTCTCTTGCCTCCAGTCTCTCTCGTCACCCACAGTCTCTCGTCACCCCCTGTCTATGTCGCCTCCGGTCTCTGTCGTTCCCGATCACTCAGGTACCCCCAGTGTCTCTCGCCCCCCGGTCTCTCTCACCCCCGGTCCCTTGTCACTCCCCGGTCTCTCTCGTCACTTCCTCTCTCTCTCACCCCCCGGTCTCCCTCATCTCTCCCGGTCTCTCTCTCACTGTCCCTGGTCTCTCTTGCCCTATCAGGTCCCTCTCGATCCCCGACTCTCTCGTCCCCGGCCTCTCTCACCGTCCCTGGTCTCTCTTGCCTCCAGTCTCTCTTGTCGCCCCCTGTCTTGCGTCCCTCCCCGGTCTCTCTCGCCCACCCCGGTCTCTCATCGCTCCTGGTCTCTCGTCGCCCCCTGGTCTCTCTCGCGTCCTGTCTCTCTCATCGCCCCTGGTCTCTTCCCCCTTCCCACACCCCCAGTCTCACTCTCGCCCCCCGGCCTGTCTCATTGCTCCCTGCCTCTCTCGCACCCAGCCTCCCTCGCTCCTGGTCTCTCTCGCTCCCGGTCTCTCTCTCTCGTCCCCAGTCACTCTCGGCCCCGGTCTCTCTTGACCCCACTTTCTCTCTCGCCCCCAATCTCTCTCATCGCCCCTGGTGAGTCTCGTCTCCCCCTGTCTCTCGCCCCTGGTCTCCCTCACCGCAGGTCTCTTTTGCATCTCTCGCCCCTGGTCACTCTCACTCCCGGTCTCTCTCGTCACCCAGTCTCTCTTGCCCCTGGACTCTCTCACGCCCCCGGTCTCTCTTCACCCCTGATCTCTCTCTCTCGCCCCCGGTATCTCTCGCTCCTGGTCTCTCTCGTCACCCCCTCCCTCTCACCCCTGGTCGCTTTCTCGCCCCCAGTCACACTCTTGTCCCCTGTCTCTCTCGCCCCCTGGTCTCCCTTATTGTTCCCCAGTCTCTCTCGCCCCCGGTCTCTCTCGTTGTCCCTGGTCTCTCGTCACCCCCGGGTCTCTCTCCACTCCAATCTCTCACGCCCCCGGAGACTTTCACCCCCCCCGGTCTCTCTCACCCCCTGTCTCTCTCTCTCTCACCCCCGGTATCTCACCCCCGGTTTCTCTCGTCACCCCCTCCATCTCACTCTCGATCTCCTTCTCGTCCCCAGTCTCTCTACACCCCCGGTCTCACTCTCTCGTCCCCATGCTCTCTCTCGCCCCCCTGCTCTCTCTTGCCCCCGGTCTCTATTGTCGCAATCGGTCTCTTGTCACCCCCGGTTCTCTCTCGTCCCCAGTCTCTCTCGCCCCCGGTCTCTCTCGTTGTCCCTGGTCTCTCGTCACCCCTGGGTCTCTCTCTATCCCAATCTCTCTCGCCCCCGGTGTCTTTCGCCCCCTCCCCCGGGTCTCTCTTGTTGCCCCCAGACTCTCGTCACCCCCAGTGTCTTGCCCCCGGTTTCTCGCCCACAGTCTCTCTTGTCCCTGGTCTGTCTTGTCGCTCACTGTCTCTCTCACACCCAGCCTGTCTCACTTCCCGGCCTCTCTCGTTCACAGTCTCTCTCTCGCCCCCGGTCACTCTCACCCCCAGTCTCTCTCAACCCCACTTTCTCTCTCCCCCGGTCTCTCTCGTCACCCCGGTCTCTCTCGTCTCCTCCTGTCTCTCACCCCCGGTCTCTCTCACCCCAGGTCTCTTTTGCACCCCGGTCTCTCTTGCCCCACCTGTCTCTCTCGCTCCCCACCCCGGTCTCTCTCGCACCCCGGTCTCTCTTCACCCCCTGTCTCTCTCTGTCTCTCGCTCCCAGTCTCTCTCGTCACCCCCTCTATCTCTCACCCCCGGTCTCTTTCTCGCCCTCCGTCTTTCTCACCCCCTGGTGTCTCTCCCCCCCTGTCTTTCTCACCCCCGGTCTCTCTCACTCCCGGTCGGTCTCGTTGCCCCTTGTCCTTCTAGCCCCCCGGTCTCTCTCGCAAACCCCTCTCTCTCACCCCTCGGTCTCTCTTCACCCCCGGTCTCTCTCTCTCGCCTCCAGTCTCTCTCATCTCCGGTCGATCTTGTCACCCCCTCTCTCTCGGCCCCGGGCTCTCTTGCCCACAGTCTCTCTCACTCCCGGTCTGTCTCGTTGCCCCCTGTCCCTCTAGCCCCCCGGTCTCTCTTGCAAACCCCTCTCTCTCACCCCTCGGTCTCTCTTCACCCCTGGTCTCTCTCTCTCTCGCCTCCAGTCTCTCTCATCTCCGGTCGATCTTGTCACCCCCTCTCTCTCGGCCCCGGGCTCTCTTGCCCACAGTCTCTCTCACTCCCGGTCTGTCTCGTTGCCCCCTGTCCCTCTAGCCCCCCGGTCTCTCTCGCAAACCCCTCTCTCTCACCCCCCGGTCTCTCTTCACCCCTGGTCTCTCTCTCTCTCGCCTCCAGTCTCTCTCATCTCCGGTCGATCTTGTCACCCCCTCTCTCTCGCCCCCGGGCTCTCTTGCCCACAGTCTCTCTCACTCCCGGTCTGTCTCGTTGCCCCCTGTCCCTCTAGCCCCCCGGTCTCTCTCGCAAACCCCTCTCTCTCACACCCCGTCTCTCTTCACCCCCGGGCTCTCTCTCTCTCGCCTCCGGTCTCTCTCATCCCCGGTCTCTCTTGTCACTCTGTCTCTCTTGCCCCCGGGCTCTCTTTCGCCCTCGGTCTTTCTCACCCCCTGTCTCTCTCACCCCCGGTCTCTCTCTCACCCCCGGTCTCTCTCGCCCCCTGGTCTCTCACTCACCCCCGGTCTCTCTCTCACCCCCGGTCTCTCTCTCACCCCCGGTCTCTCTCACTCACGGTCTCTCTCTCTCTCACCCCTGGTCTCTCTCTCATCACCCCCGGTCTCTCTCTCACCCCCGGTCTCTCTCACCCCCGGTCTCTCTCTCTCACCCCCAGTCTCTCTCACCTCTGGTCTCTCTCGTCCCCGGTCTCTCTCTCGCCCCCAGTCTCTCTCGCCACCGGTCTCTCTCGCCCCCGGTCCCTCTCACCCCCGGTCTCTCTCTCTCACCCCCGGTCTCTCTCTCTCACCCCCGGTCTCTCTCACTCGCCCCCGGTCTCTCTCTCTCACCCCCGGTCTCTCTCACCTCTGGTCTCTCTCACCCCCGGTCTCTCTCTCTCACCCCCATCTCTCTCTCACCTCTGGTCTCTCTCGCCCCCGGTCTCTCTCACCCCCGGTCTCTCTCACCCCCGGTCTCTCTCGCCTCCGTTCTCTCTCGCCCCCGGTCTCTCTCGCCCCCGGTCTCTCGCCCCCGGTCTCTCTCTCTCACCCCCGGTCTCTCTCACCCCCGGTCTCTCTCGCCCCCGGTCTCTCTCTCTCACCCCCGTCTCTCTCTCACCTCTGGTCTCTCTCGCCCCCGGTCTCTCTCGCCCCCGGTCTCTCTCACCCCCGGTCTCTCTCGCCCCCGGTCTCTCTCGCCCCCGGTCTCTCTCACGCCCGCTCTCTCTCTCTCACCCCCGGTCTCTGCCTCTCACCCCCGGTCTCTCTCGCACCCGGTCTCTCTCGCCCCCGGTGTCTCTCACCCCCGGTCTCTCTCTCACCCCTGGTCTCTCTCGCCCCCGGTCTCTCTCGCCCCCGGTCTCTCTTGCCATCCATCTAACTCTCGTCGCTCCCAGTCTCTCGTCACCCCTGGGTCTCTCTCCACCCCAATCTATCTTGCCCCCAGTGTCTTTTGCCCCCCCGGTCTCTCTTGCCTCCCCCGGTCTCTCTTCGCTCCTTGTCTCTCTCTCTCGCCCCCGGTTTCGCTCACCCCTGGTCTCTTGTCATCCCCGGGTCTCTCTTGACCCCGGTCTCTGCCCCCCTCACTCCCTTGCCCCCGGTTTCTCTCTCGCCCCCAGTCTCTCTCTCGCCCCCGGTTTCCCTCTCTTGCCCCCGTTCTCTCTCTCGCCCCCAGTCTCTCTCTCGCCCCCATTCTCTCTCTCGTCCCCAGTCTCTCTCTCGCCCCCACTCTCTCTTTCGCCCCCGGTCTCTCTCTCACTCCCATTCTCTTTATCGCCCCCAGTCTCTCTCTCGCCCCGAGTCTCTCTCTCGCCCCGAGTCTCTCTCTCGCCCCCGTTCTCTCTCTCACTCCCGTTCTCTGTCTCGCCCCCAGTCTCTGTCTCGCCCCCAGTCTCTCTCTCGCCCCCAGTCTCTCCCTCACCCCCAGTCTCTCTCTCGCCCCTGGTTTCTCTCTCGCCCCCAGTCTCTCTCTGTCATCCCCTGTCTCTCTCTCGCTCCCGTTCTCTCTCTCTTGCCCCCAGTCTCTCTCTCGCCCCCGTTCTCTCTCTCACCCCCAGTCTCTCTCTCGCCCCCTGTCTCTCTCCCTCCCCCAGTCTCTCTCTCGTCCCCGGTCTCCCTCGCTCCAATTCTCTCTCTTGCCACCAGTTTCTCTCTCGCCCCCAGTCTCTCTCTCGCCCCCAGTCTCTCTCTCGCTCCCGTTCTCTCTCTTGCCCCCGGTCTATCTCTCGCCCCCAGTTCCTCTCTCGCCCCTTGTTTCTCTCTCGCACCCGTTCTCTCTCTTGCTCCCATTCTCTCGCTTGCCCCGGTTTCTCTCTTGCCCCCGGTCTCCCACGCTCCAATTCTCTCTCTTGCCCCCAGTTTCTCTCTCACCCCCAATCTCTCTCTCGCCCCCGGTCTCTCTCTCACTCCAGTTCTCTGTCGCCCCCAGTTTCTCTCTCGCCCCCAGTCTCTCTCTCGCCCCCAGTTTCTCTCTCGCCCCCAGTCTCTCTCTCGTCCCCGGTCTCCCTCGCTCCAATTCTTTCTCTTGCCCCCGATCTCTCTCTCGCTCCCGTTCTCTGTCTTGCCCCCGGTTTCTCTCTCGCCCCCCAGTCTCTCTCTCGCCCCTGGTTTCTCTCTCGCCCCCAGTCTCTGTCTCGACCCCAGTCTCTCTCTCGCCCCCAGTATCTCTCTCGCCCCCAGTCTCTCTCTCGCCCCCGGTCTCTCTCTCACTCCCGTTCTCTGTCTCGCCCCCAGTCTCTCTCTCGCCCCTAGTTTCTCTCTCGCCCCCGTTCTCTCTCTCACCCCCGGTCTCTCTCGCCCCCAGTCTCTCTCTCGTCCCCGGTCTCTCGCTCGCCCCCGGTCTCTCTCTCACTCCCGTTCTCTGTCTCGCCCCCAGTCTCTCTCTCGCCCCCGGTTTCTCTCTCGCCCCCAGTCTCTCCCTCACCCCCAGTCTCTCTCGCCCCCAGTCTCTCTCTCGCCCCCGGTCTCTCTCTCGCCCCCAGTCTCTCTCTCGCCCCCAGTCTCTCTCTCGTCCCCGGTCTCCCTCGCTCCAATTCTCTCTCTTGCCCCCGGTCTCTCTCTCACTCCCGTTCTCTATCTCGCCCCCCGGTCTCTCTCTCGCCCCTGGTGTCTCTCTCGCCCCCAGTCTCTCTCGCACCCCCGTTCTCTCTCTCGCCCCCGGTTTCTATCTCGCCCCCAGTCTCTCTCTCACCCCCGTTCTCTCTCTCGTCCCCGGTCTCCCTCTCCCCCAGTCTCTCTCTCGCCCCCGGTTTCCCTCTCTTGCCCCCGTTCTCTCTCTCGCCCCCAGTCTCTCTCTCGCCCCAGTTCTCTCTCTCGCCCCGAGTCTCTCTCTCGCCCCCAGATTCTCTCACACTCCCGTTCTCTCTCGAGTAACCGGTTTCCCTCTCACTCCCATTCTCTCTCTCGCCCCCAGTCTCTCTCTCGCCCCCAGTCTCTCTCTCGCCCCCGGTCTCAGTCTCACTCCCATTCTCTGTCTCGCCCCCAATTCTCTCTCTCACCCCCGGTTTCTCTCTCGCCCCCAGTCTCTCTCTGTCATCCCCTGTCTCTCTCTCGCTCCCGTTCTCTCTCTCTTGCCCCCAGTCTCGCTCTCGCCCCCGTTCGCTCTCTCGCCCCCAGTCTCTCTCTCGCCCCCAGTCTCTCTCTCGTCCTCGGTCTCCCTCGCTCCAATTCTCTCTCTTGCCCCCGGTCTCTCCCTCGCCCCCAGTTTCTCTCTCGCCCCTGGTTTCTCTCTCGCCCCCATTCTCTCTCTCGCTCCCGTTCTCTCGCTTGCCCCGGTTTCTCTCTTGCCCCCGGTCTCCCTCGCTCCAATTCTCTCTCTTGCCCCCAGTTTCTCTCTCACCCCCAATCTCTCTCTCGCCCCCGGTCTCTCTCTCACTCCCGTTCTCTCTCGCCCCCAGTTTCTCTCTCGCCCCCAGGCTCTCTCTCGCTCCCGTTCTCTCTCCCACCCCCGGATTCTCTCTTACCCCCTGTCTCTCTCTCGCCCCCGTTCCCATCTCTTGCCCCCGGTTTCTCTCTCGTCCCCAGTCTCTGTCTCGCCCCTGGTTTCACTCTCACCCACAGTCTCTCTCTCGCACCCAGTCTCTCTCTCGCCCCTGGTTTCTCTCTCACCCCCCCTTCTCTCTGTCACCCCCGCTCTCTCTCACCCCCGGTCTCTCTCTCGCCCCCGGTTTCTCTCTCGCCCCCAGTCTCTCTCTCGCCCCCAGTCTCTCTCTCGCCCCCAGTCTCTCTCTCGTCCCCGGTCTCCCTCGCTCCCGTTCTCTCTCTCGCTCCCGTTCTCTCTCTCGCCCCCGTTCTATCTCTCACTCCCGTTCTCTCTCTCGCCCCCGTTCTCTCTCTCGCCCCCGTTCTCTCTCTCGCTCCCGTTCTCTCTCTCGCTCCCGTTCTCTCTCTTGCCGCCGGTCTCTCTCTCGCCCCTAGTTTCTCTCTCGCCCCCATTCTCTCACTCGCTCCCATTCTCTCTCATGCCCCCGGTTTGTCTCTTGCCCCCGTTCTCTCTCTTGCCCCCGGTCTCTCTCTCGCTCCCGTTCTCTCTCTTGCCGCCGGTCTCTCTCTCGCCCCCAGTCTGTCTCTCGCCCCCATTCTCTCTCTCGCCTCCATTCTCTCTCTTGCCCCCGGTTTCTCTCTCGCCCCCCGGTTTCTCTCTTGCCCCTGGTCTCTCTCTCACCCCCAGTCTCTCTCTTGCCCCCAGTTTCTCTCTCGCCCCCAGTCTGTCTATCGTCCCCACTCTCTCTCTCGCCCCCATTCTCTCTCTCGCCCCCATTCTCTCTCTTGCCCCCGGTTTCTGTCTCGCCCCCGGTCTCTCTCTTGCCCCTGGTCTCTCTCTCACCCTCAGTCTCTCTCTCACCCCCAGTTTCTCTCTCGCCCCCAGTCTCTCTCTCGCCCCCAGTCTCTCTCTCACCCCTGGTTTCTCTCTCACCCCCAGTCTCTCTCTCGCCCCCGCTCTCTCTCACCCCCGGTCTCTCTCTCGCCCCTGGTTTCTCTCTCGCCCCCAGTCTCTCTCTCTCACCCCCAGTCTCTCTCTCGCTCCCGGTTTCTCTCTTGTCCCTGGTCTCTCTCTCACCCCCAGTCTCTCTCTCGCCCCTGGTTTCTCTCTCGCCCCCAGTCTCTCTCTCGCCCCAAGTCTCTCTCTTTCTCTCGCCCCTGGTCTGTCTCATCTCCCCGGTCTCTCTCTCTCTCGCCCCCATTCTGTCTCATCACCTCGGTCTCTCTCTCTCTCTTGCCCCTGGTTTCTCTCTCGCCCCCAGTCTCTCTCTCTCTCTCGCCCACGGTCTGTTTCGTCACTCCTGGTCTATCATCACCCCCGATCTCTCATCAACCCCGGTCTCCCTCGCTCCCGGTCTCCCTCTGCCTCAGTCTCTATCGTCCTTCGGTCTCCCTCTTCACCATTGGTCTCACTCACCCCCAGTCTCTCTCGCCCACGGTCTCTCTCGCCCCTGGTCACTCGTCAAACCCGGTCTCTCTCGCTCCCAGTTTCTCTCGCCTCCGGTCTCTCTCGACACGCACAGTCTCTCTTCACCCCCTGTCTCTGTCGCCCCCGGTCTCTCTCTCACTCCCGTTCTCTGTCTCGCCCCCAGTCTCTCTCTCGCCCCTAGTTTCTCTCTCGCCCCCGTTCTCTCTCTCACCCCCGGTCTCTCTCGTCCCCAGTCTCTCTCACGCCACCGGTCTCTCGCTCGCCCCCGGTCTCTCTCTCACTCCCGTTCTCTGTCTCGCCCCCAGTCTCTCTCTCGCCCCCAGTTTCTCTCTCGCCCCCGTTCTCTCTCTCGCCCCCGGTCTCTCTCGCCCCCAGTCTCTCTCTCGCCCCTGGTGTCTCTCTCGCCCCCAGTCTCTCTCTCGCCCCCATTCTCTCTCTCGTCCCCGGTCTCCCTCGCTCCAATTCTCTCTCTTGCCCCCCGGTCTCTCTCTCACTCCCGTTCTCTATCTCACCCCCGGTCTCTCTCTCGCCCCTGGTGTCTCTCTCGCCCCCAGTCTCTCTTTCGCCCCCATTCTCTCTCTCGCCCCCGTTCTCTCTCTCGCCCCCATTCTCTCTCTCGCCCCCGTTCTCTCTCTCACCCCCAGTCTCTCTCTCGCCCCCAGTCTCTCTCTCGTCCCCGGTCTCCCTTGCTCCAATTCTCTCTCTTGCCCCCGGTCTCTCTCTCGCTCCCGTTCTCTCTCTTGCCCCCGGTTTCTCTCTTGCCCCCATTCTCTCTCTCGCTCCTGTTCTCTCTCTTGCCCCCGGTTTCTCTCTCTAGCCCCCGTTCTCTCTCGCCCCCAGTTTCTCTCTCGCCCCCAGTCTCTCTCTCACCCCCGTTCTCTCTCTCGCCCCCGGTTTCTCTCTCGCCCCCAGTCTTTCTCTCGCCCCCGGTTTCCCTCTCTTGCCCCCGTTCTCTCTCTCGCCCCCAGTCTCTCTCTCGCCCCCAGTATCTCTCTCGCCTCCAGTTTCTCTCTCACTCCCGTTCTCTCTCTAGTCCCCGGTTTCCCTCTCACTCTCGTTGTCTCTCTCGCCCCCAGTCTCTCTCTCACCCCCGTTCTCTCTCTCGCCCCAGGTTTCTCTCTCGCCCCCAGTCTCTCTCTCGCCCCCGGTTTCTCTCTCGCCCCCGGTCTCTCTCTCGCCCTTGGTTTCTCTCTCACCCCCATTCTCTCTCTCGCCCCCGTTCATTCTCTTGCCCCCGATCTCTCTCTCACTCCCGTTCTCTCTCGCCCCCAGTCTCTCTCTCGCCTCCAGTTTCTCTCTCACTCCCGTCCTCTCTCTCGCCCCCAGTTTCTCTCTCGCTCCCAGTCTGTCTCTCGCCCCCAGTCTCTCTCTCGCCCCTATTCTCTCTCTCGCCCCCGTTCTCTCTCTTGCCCTTGGTGTCTCTCTCGCCCCCAGTCTCTCTCTCGCCCCCAGTCTCTCTCTCACCGCTGGTTTCTCTCTCACCCACAATCTCTCTCTCGCCCCCGGTCTCTCTCTCGCCCCCAGTCTCTCTCTCGCCTCCAGTTTCTCTCTCACTCCCGTCCTCTCTCTCGCCCCCAGTTTCTCTCTCGCTCCCAGTCTGTCTCTCGCCCCCAGTCTCTCTCTCGCCCCCATTCTCTCTCTCGCCCCCGTTCTCTCTCTTGCCCCTGGTTTCTCTCTCGCCCCCCGGTCTCTCTCTTGCCCCTGGTGTCTCTCTCGCCCCCAGTCTCTCTCTCGCCCCCAGTCTCTCTCTCACCGCTGGTTTCTCTCTCACCCCCAATCTCTCTCTCGCCCCCGGTCTCTCTCTCTCGCTCCCAGTCTCTCTCTTGCCCCAAGTCTCTCTCTCACCCCTGGTTTCTCTCTCACCCCCAGTCTCTTTCTCGCCCCGACTCTCTCTCACTCCCGGTCTTTCTCTCACCCCCGGTCTCTCTCTCGCCCCCGGTTTGTCTCTCGCCCCCAGTCTCTCTCTCTCACCCCCAGTCTCTCTCTCGCCCCCGGTATCTCTCTCGCCCCCAGTCTCTCTCTCGCCCCTGGCTTCTCTCTCGCCCCCAGTCTCTCTCTCGCCCCCAGTCTCTCTCTCTCTCTTGCCCCTGGTTTCTCTCTCGCCCCCAGTCTCTCTCTCTCTCTCGCCCCCAGTCTGTTTCATCACTCCTGGTCTATCGTCACCCCCGGTCTCTCATCCACCCCGGTCTCCCTTGCTCCCGATCTCCCTCGGCCTCAGTCTCTATCGTCCTTCGGTCTCTCTCTTCACCATTGGTCTCACTCACCCCCAGTCTCTCTCGCCCCCCGTCTCTCTCGCCCCTGGTGACTCGTCAAACCCGGTCTCTCTCACTCCCAGTTTCTCTTGCCTCCAGTCTCTCTCGTCACCCACAGTCTCTCGTCACCCCCTATCTCTGTCACCTCCGGTCTCTCTCGTTCCCGATCACTCAGGTACCCCCAGTGTCTCTCGCCCCCCGGTCTCTCTCACCCCCGGTCCCTTGTCACCCCCCGGTCTCTCTCGTCACTTCCTCTCTCTCTCACCCCCCGGTCTCCCTCATCTCTCCCGGTCTCTCTCTCACTGTCCCTGGTCTCTCTTGCCCTATCAGGTCCCTCTCGATCCCCGACTCTCTCGTCCCCGGCCTCTCTCACCGTCCCTGGTCTCTCTTGCCTCCAGTCTCTCTTGTCGCCCCCTGTCTTGCGTCCCTCCCCGGTCTCTCTCGCCCACCCCGGTCTCTCATCGCCCCTGGTCTCTCTCGCGTCCTGTCTCTCTCATCGCCCCTGGTCTCTTCCCCCTTCCCACACCCCCGGTCTCTCTCTTGCGCCCGGGCTTTCTCGCGCACAGTCTCTCTCGCCCCCCGGCCTGTGTCATTGCTCCCTGCCTCTCTCGCACCCAGCCTCTCTCGCTCCTGGTCTCTCTCGCTCCCGGTCTCTCTCTCTCATCCCCAGTCACTCTCGGCCCCGGTCTCTCTTGACCCCACTTTCTCTCTCGCCCCCAATCTCTCTCATCGCCCCTGGTGTGTCTCGTCTCCCCCTGTCTCTCGCCCCTGGTCTCCCTCACCGCAGGTCTCTTTTGCATCCCGGTCTCTCTCGCCCCTGGTCTCTCTTGCCCCACCGGTCTATCTCGCCGCCCCCCCCCCGGTCTCTCTCGTCCCCGGTCTCTCTCTCTCACATCCCCGGTCCATCTCGCTGCCCCCCCCCCCCCGGTCTCTGTTGTCCCCGGTCTCTCTGTCTCACCCCCGGTCTCTCTCGCCCCTGGTCACTCTCACCCCCGGTCTCTCTCGTCACCCCGTCTCTCTTGCCCCTGGACTCTCTCTCGCCCCCGGTCTCTCTTCACCCCTGATCTCTCTCTCTCGCCCCCGGTATCTCTCGCTCCTGGTCTCTCTCGTCACCCCCTCCCTCTCACCCCTGGTCGCTTTCTCGCCCCCAGTCTCACTCTTGTCCCCTGTCTATCTCGCCCCCTGGTCTCCCTTATTGTTCCCCAGTCTCTCTCGCCCCCGGTCTCTCTCGTTGTCCCTGGTCTCTCGTCACCCCCGGGTCTCTCTCCACTCCAATCTCTCTCGCCCCCGGAGACTTTCACCCCCCCGGTCTCTCTCACCCCTGTCTCTCTCTCTCTCACCCCCGGTATCTCACCCCCGGTTTCTCTCGTCACCCCCTCCATCTCACTCTCGATCTCCTTCTCGTCCCCAGTCTCTCTTCACCCCCGGTCTCACTCTCTCGTCCCCATGCTCTCTCTCGCCCCCCTGCTCTCTCTTGCCCCCGGTCTCTATTGTCGCAATCGGTCTCTTGTCACCCCCGGTTCTCTCTCGTCCCCAGTCTCTCTCGCCCCCGGTCTCTCTCGTTGTCCCTGCTATCTCGTCACCCCTGGGTCTCTCTCTATCCTAAGCTCTCTCGCCCCCGGTGTCTTTCGCCCCCTCCCCCGGGTCTCTCTTGTTGCCCCCAGACTCTCGTCACCCGTGTCTTGCCCCGGTTTTCTCGCCCACAGTCTCTCTTGTCCCTGGTCTGTCTTGTCGCTCACTGTCTCTCTCACACCCAGCCTGTCTCACTTCCCGGCCTCTCTCGTTCACAGTCTCTCTCTCGCCCCCGGTCACTCTCACCCCCAGTCTCTCTCAACCCCACTTTCTCTCTCCCCCGGTCTCTCTCGTCACCCCGGTCTCCCTCGTCTCCTCCTGTCTCTCACCCCCGGTCTCTCTCACCCCAGGTCTCTTTTGCACCCCGGTCACTCTTGCCCCACCTGTCTCTCTCGCTCCCCACCCCGGTCTCTCTCGCACCCCGGTCTCTCTTCACCCCCTGTCTCTCTCTGTCTCTCGCTCCCGGTCTCTCTCGTCACCCCCTCTGTCTCTCGCACCCCGGTCGCTCTTCACCCCCTGTCTCTCTCTGTCTCTCGCTCCCAGTCTCTCTCGTCACCCCCTCTATCTCTCACCCCCGGTCTCTTTCTCGCCCTCCGTCTTTCTCACCCCCTGTTGTCTCTCCCCCCCCTGTCTTTCTCACCCCCGGTCTCTCTCACTCCCGGTCTGTCTCGTTGCCCCCTGTCCCTCTAGCCCCCCGGTCTCTCTCGCAAACCCCTCTCTCTCACCCCCCGGCCTCTCTTCACCCCCGGTCTCTCTCTCTCGCCTCCAATCTCTCTCATCTCCGGTCGATCTTGTCACCCCCTCTCTCTCGCCCCCGGGCTCTCTTGCCCACAGTCTCTCTCACTCCCGGTCTGTCTCGTTGCCCCCTGTCCCTCTAGCCCCCCGGTCTCTCTCGCAAACCCCTCTCTCTCACACCCCGTCTCTCTTCACCCCCGGGCTCTCTCTCTCTCGCCTCCGGTCTCTCTCATCCCCGGTCTCTCTTTTCACTCTGTCTCTCCTGCCCCCGGGCTCTCTTTCGCCCCCGGTCTCTCTCACCCCCTGTCCCTCTCACCCCCGGTCTCTCTCTCTCACCCCCGGTCTCTCTCGCCCCCTGGTCTCTCTCTCACCCCCGGTCTCTCTCTCACCCCCGGTCTCTCTCTCACCCCCGGTCTCTCTCTCACCCCCGGTCTCTCTCACTCACGGTCTCTCTCTCTCTCACCCCCGGTCTCTCTCTCTTCACCCCCGGTCTCTCTCTCACCCCCGGTCTCTCTCGCCCCCGGTCTCTCTCTCTCACCCCCAGTCTCTCTCACCTCTGGTCTCTCTCGTCCCCGGGCTGTCTCGCCCCCGGTCCCTCTCACCCCCGGTCTCTCTCTCTCACCACCGGTCTCTCTCTCTCACCCCCGGTCTCTCTCTCTCACCCCCGGTCTCTCTCACCTCCGGTCTCTCTCGCCCCCGGTCTCTCTCTCTCACCCCCGGTCTCTCTCAACCCCGGTCTCTCTCACCCCCGGTCTCTCTCGCCCCCGGTCTCTCTCTCTCACCCCCGTCTCTCTCTCACCTCTGGTAATTCTCGCCCCCGGTCTCTCTCTCTCACCCCCGTCTCTTTCTCACCCCCGTCTCTCTCTCACCTCTGGACTCTCTCGCCCCCGGTCTCTCTCGCCCCCGGTCTCTCTCACCCCCGGTCTCTCTCGCCCCCGGTCTCTCTCGCCCCCGGTCTCTCTCTCTCACCCCCGTCTCTCTCTCACCTCTGGTCTCTCTCGCCCCCGGTCTCTCTCGCCCCCGGTATCTCTCACCCCCGGTCTCTCTCGCCCCCGGTCTCTCTCGCCCCCGGTCTCTCTCGCCCCCGGTCTCTCCCTCTCACCCCCGGTCTCTCTCGCACCCGGTCTCTCTCGCCCCCGGTCTCTCTCGCCCCCGGTCTCTCTTGCCATCCATCTCTCTCTCGTCGCTCCCAGTCTCTCGTCACCCCTGGGTCTCTCTCCACCCCAATCTATCTTGCCCCAGTGTCTTTTGCCCCCCCGGTCTCTCTTGCCTCCCCCGGTCTCTCTTCGCTCCTGGTCTCTCTCTCTCGCCCCCGGTTTCGCTCACCCCTGGTCTCTTGTCATCCCCGGGTCTCTCTTGACCCCGGTCTCTGCCCCCCTCACTCCCTTGCCCCCGGTCTCTAGTGTCGCCCCCAGTCTCTCGTCGCCCCTGATCACTCGTCATCCCCGGTCTCTCACCCCGGTCACCATCTCGCCACGGTCACACTCACACTCCCAGTCTGTCTCATCGCCCCAGTCTCTCTTGTCAACCCCTCTCTCTTGCCCCCTCGGTTTCTCATCACCGCTGGTCTCACGCTCGCGGTCTCTCTCGCTCCCGGTCTCTCATCACCCCCGTTCTCTTGCGCCCGGGTTGCTCTCAGCCCCCCCTTGTCTCTCGTCACTCCTGGTCTCTCTCGCCCGCCGGTCTGTCTCACCCCCAGTCTCTCTCACCCCCGCTCTCTCGCCCCCCGGTCTCTCTCGCCCCCAGTCTCTCTCACCCCCTCTCTCTCAACCCCCGGTCTCTCTCGTCCCAAGTCTCTCTCCTCCCCTCGCCCCCGTCTCTTGTCGCCTCTGGTCTCTCTCGCGTCTGGTTTCTCTCGTTGCCCCTGATCTCTTGTCAACCCCGGTCTCTCACTCCTGAACTTTCTCGCGTCCAGTCTCTCTCGACGCCCCCGGTCTCTCTCTCGCCCCCTGTCTCTCTTTTGCAACAGTCTCTCTTTCGCCCCCGGTCTGTCTCGTCACCCCCCTGTCTCTCTCTTCACCCCCCATCTCTCTCTTCACCCCATGTCTCTCTCTTCACCCCATGTCTCTCTCTCTCTCACCGCGGTTTCTCTCATCACCACCAGTCTTTCCCGTCGCCCCCGGTCGCTCTCGTCGCCCCCGATTTCTCTTGCTCCCCGGACTCTCACGTCACCCCCGGTCTCTGACTCTCTCGGCCCTGGACTCTCACGTCACCCCCGGTCTCTGTCTCTCTCGGCTCCGGTCTCTCGCGTCGCCCCCCCCCACCGGGTACCTCTCGTTGCCCATGGTCTCTCTCGTCACCCCCGGTCTCTGTCGCGCCACCAGGTCTCTCTCACCCCACGGTGTCTCGCCCTGGTTTCTCTCGTTGCCCCCGGTCTCTTTCACCCTCTGGTCTCTAATCAGCCCCGGTCTCAGGTCACCCCCGGTCTCTCGCCCCCGATCTCTCTCGCCCCTGATCTCTCTCGTCCTGGGTCTCTCTTGTCACTCCTTCTCTCTCGTCCCCAGTCTTTCTTGCCCCCGGCCACTGACTCACACCCGGCCTGTCTCGCACCCAGTCTCTCTCGCTCCCCCCATCTCTCTCGCCCCTGGTCTCTCTTGTTGCCCCCAGTCTCTCGTCACCCCCAGCATCTCGCCCTCGATCTCACTTGCACCTGGCCTCACTTGCTCCCCACTCTCTCTCGGCTCCAGTCTCTCTCTCGCCCCCCGTCCCCCTTGCCCTCCCAGTCCCTGTCGTCACTCCAGGTCACTCTCGTCACCCCCAGTCTCTCTCTTCACCCCATGTCTCTCTTGACCCCGGTCTCTCTTGCCCCCGGTATCTCTCTTGCCCCCGGTCTCTTTTGCCCCCGTTATCTCTCTCACCCGGTCTCTTGTCACTCCCTGTGTCTCACCTCCTGTCTCTCTTGCCCCCGGTCTCTCTTGCCCCCAGTCTCGCACGCCTCCAGTCTCTCTCTTGCCCCCGGTCTCTCTCGCCTCCGGTCTCTCTCTCACCACTGGTCTCTCTCTCCCTCGGTCTCTCTTGCCTCCGGTCTCTCTCTTGCCCCCGGTCTCTCTCACCCCTGGTCTCTCTTGCCCCCGGTCTCTCTCTTGCCCCCGGTCTCTCTCTCGCCCCCGGTCTCTCTCTACCTCGGTCTCTCTCGCCTCCGGTCTCTCTCTTGCCCCCGTTCTCTCTTGCCCCCGGTCTCTCTCGCCTCCAGTCTCTCTCTTGCCCCCGGTCTCTCTCGTCTCCGGTCTCTCTCTCCCTCGGTCTCTCTTGCCTCCGGTCTCGCTCTTGCCCCCGGTCTCTCTCGCCCCCGGTCTCTCTCTCCCTCGGTCTCTCTTGCCTGCGGTCTCTCTCTTGCCTCCGGTCTCTCTCTTGCCTCCGGTCTCTCTCTCCCTCGGTCTCTCTCGCCTCCGGTCTCTCTCTTGCCCCCGGTCTCTCTCTCCCTCGGTCTCTCTCTCCCTCGGTCTCTCTTGCCTCCGGTCTCTCTCTCCCTCGGTCTCTCTCTCGCCCCCAGTCTCTCTCTCCCTCGGTCTCTCTCGCCTCCGGTCTCTCTCTTGCCCCCGGTCTCTCTCGCCTCCGGTCTCTCTCTCCCTCGGTCTCTCTCTCGCCTCCAGTCTCTCTCTCCCTCAGTCTCTCTCGCCTCTGGTCTCTCTCTTGCCCCCGGTCTCTCTCGCCTCCGGTCTCTCTCTTGCCACCGTTCTCTCTCGCCTCCGGTCTCTCTCTTGCCCCAGGTCTCTCTCGCCTCCGGTCTCTCTCTTGCCCCCGGTCTCTCTCTTGACCCCTGTATCTCTCTCCCTCGGTCTCTCTTGCCCCCGGTCTCTCTTGCCCCCGGTCTCTCTCGTCTCCGGTCTCTCTCTTGCCCCCGGACACTCTCGCCCCCGGTCTCTCTCATCCCAGTATCTCTCGTCATCCCCTTTCTCTTGCCCCCGGTCTCTCTTGTCACCCCTGGTCTCTTGTCACCCCCGATGTCTCGCCCCCAGTCTCTCTCGCACCTGGTCTCTCTTGCCTCCAGTCTCTCTCACCCTCCTGGTCTCTGTCGTCACACCCAGCCACTCTCGTCACCCCCAGTCTCTCTCGTCCTCGGTCTCTCTCATTGCCGCCGGACTCTTGTCACTCCCTCTCTCTCTCTCTCGTCCCAGTCTCTCTCGTCACCGCCGGTCTTTCCCATCGCCCCCATTCTCTCACGTCGCCCCCGATCTCTCTCGCCCCTGAACTCTCTCGTCCCCGATCTCTCACGTCGCCCCCGTTTTCTCACGTCGCCCCCGATCTCTCTCGCCCCCGATCACTCTCGCCCCTCGACTCTCTCGTCCCCGGTCTCTCACGTCACCCCCGTTCTCTCACGTCGCCCTCGATCTCTTTCACTCCCGGTCTCTCTCGCCCCTGGACTCTCTCGTCCCCGATCTCTCACGTCGCCCCCGTTCTCTCACGTCGCCCCAGATCTCTCCCGCTCCCGGTCTCTCTCGCCCCTGGACTCTCTCGTCCCCGTTCTCTCACGTCGTCCCCGGTCTCTCGTCGCCCCCGATCTCTCTCGCCCCCGATCACTCTCGCCCCTGGACTCTCTCTACCCGGTCTCTCTCGTTGCTCCCGGTATCTCTCGCCCCCGGATTCTCTCGCCCCAGTCTCTCACGTCTCCCCCGGTCTCTCTTATCTCCCCCGGTCTCTCTCGCCCCCGGACTCTCTCGCCCCTGGTCTCTGTCTCGCCCCCGGTCTCTCTCGCCTCTGGTCACTCTCTTTGCCACCCCGGTCTCTCTCGCCCCCAATCTCTCTCGCCCCCGGTCTCTCTCTTTGCCCCCCCAGTCTCTCTCTCGCCCCCGGTCTCTCTCTTTGCCTCCCCCGGTCTCTCTCGCCCCCGGTCTCTCTCTTTGCCCCCCCCCCGGTCTCTCTCGCCCCCGGTCTCTCTCTTTGCCCCCCCAGGTCTCTGTCGCCCCCGGTCTCTCTCTTTGCCACCCCGGTCTCTCTCACCCCCGGTCTCTCTCTTTGCCCCCCCCGGTCTCTCTCACCCCCGGTCTCTTTCGCCACCCCCGTTTTCTATCTCGCCGCCCCTGGTCTCTCTCACCCCTGGTCTCTCTCTTTGTCCCCCTGGTCTCTATCACCCACAGACTCTCTCGCCGCCCCCGGTCTCTCTCACCCCCGGTCTCTCTCTTTTCCCCCAGGTCTCTCTCGCCCCCGGTCTCTCTCGCCCCCGGTCTCTTTCGCCACCCCCGTTCTCTATCTCGCCGCCCCTGGTCTGTCTCACCCCTGGTCTCTCTCTTTGCCCCCCCCCCGGTCTCTCTCACCCCCGGTCTCTCTCTTTGCCCCCCTGGTCTCTCTCGCCCCTGGTCTCTCTCACCCCTGGTCTCTCTCGCCGCCCCCGGTCTCTCTCGCACCCCCCCCGGTCTCTCTCGCCCCTGGTCTCTCTCTGCCCCCCGCCCCGGTCTCTCTCGCCCCTGGTCTCTCTCTTTGCACCCCCCGGTCTCTCTCGACCCAGGTCTCTCTCTTTGCACCCGCCGGTCTCTCTCGCCCCCAGTCTCTCTCGCCCCCCCCGGTCTCTCTCGCCACCCCCTGGTCTCTCTCACCCCCCCGGTGTCTCTCGCTCCTGGTCTCTCTCGCCCCCGGTCTCTCTCGCTCCAGTTCTCTCTCTCCCCCGGTCTCTCTCGCCACCCCCCCTTGGTGTCTCTTGCCACCCCAGTCTCTCTCTTTGCCCCCGCGGTCTCTCTCACCCCCGGTCTCTCTCTTTGTCCCCCTGGTCTCTCTCACCCCCAGTCTCTCTCGCCGCCCCCAGTCTCTCTCACCCCCGGTCTCTCTTTTCCCCCCTGGTCTCTCTCACCCGCGGTCTCTCTCACCCCCGGTCTCTTTCGTCAGCCCCGTTCTCTATCTCGCCGCTCCCGGTCCCTCTCACCCCCGGTCTCTCTCTTTGACCCCCTGGTCTCTCTCGGCCCCGGTGTCTCTCGCCTCCAATCTCTCTCTTTTCCCCTTGGTCTCTATTGTCCCTGGTCTCTCTCGCCCCCCGGTCTCTCTCTTTGTCCCCCTGGTCTCGATCAACCCCATTCTCTCTCTTTGTCCCCCCCGGTCTCTCTCTCTGCACCCCGGTCTCACTCGCCCCCGGTCTTTTTTTTTCCCCCCGGTCTCTCTTGCCCCCGGTCTCTCTCTTTGCCCCCGGTCTCTCTTGCTCCCCATCGCTCTCGCCCCCGTTCTCACTCACCCCCGGTCTGTCTCTTTAAACCCCGGCCTCTCTCGCCACCCCGGGTCTCTCTCACCCCCGGTCTCTCTCACCCCCGGTCTCTCTCACCCCCAGTCTCTCTCGCCCCCGGTCTCTCTCGCTGCCCCCCCGGTCTCTCTCGCTCTGAGCCTTTCTCGCCGCCCCCTGTCTTTCTCGCCCCCGGTCTCTCTCGCCTCCAATCTCTCTCTTTGCCCCCTTGGTCTCTCTCACCCCCGGTCTCTCTCTTTGCCCCCCCGCTCTCTCTTGCCCTCGGTCTCTCTCTTTGACCCCACGATCTCTCTCGCCCCCGGTCTCTCTCTTTGCCCCCTTCGGTCTCTCTCACCCCCAGTCTCTCTTGCCACCCCCAGTCTCTCTCGCCGCCCCCCGTTCTCTCTCGCCCCCAGTCTCTTTCTTGCTCCTGGTCTCTCTCTTTGCCCCCCCCCCCTCCAGTCTCTCTCACCCCCAGTCTCTCTTGCCGCCCCCAGTCTCTCTCACCCCCGGTCTCTCTCTTTGCCCCCCCCGGTCTCTCTCACCCCCGGTCTCTCTCTTTGCCCCCCTGGTCTCTCTCGCCCCTGGTCTCTCTCACCCCTGGTCTCTCTCGCCCCCCCCCTCGGTGTCTCTCGCTCCCGTTCTCTCTTTGCCCCCGCGGTCTCTCTCGCCCCTGGTCTCTCTCGCCCCTGGTCTCTCTCACCGCCCCCGGTCTCTCTCGCACCCCCCCGGTCTCTCTCGCCCCTGGTCTCTCTCTCCCCCCCCACCCCGGTCTCTCTCGCCCCTGGTCTCCCTCTTTGCACCCCCCGGTCTCTCTCGACCACGCTCTCTCTCTTTGCACCCCCCGGTCTCTCTCGCCCCCAGTCTCTCTCGCCCCCCACAGTCTCTCTCGCCCCACCCCCGGTCTCTCTCGCCACCCCCCCGGTCTCTCTCACCCCCCCGGTGTCTCTCGCTCCCGGTCTCTCTCGCCCCCGGTCTCTCTCGCTCCCGTTCTCTCTCGCCCCCGGTCTCTCTCGCCCCCCCCCTCGGTGTCTCTCGCTCCCGGTCTCTCTCTTTGCCCCCCCGGTCTCTCTCGCCCCTGTTCTCTCTCGCCCCGGTCTCTCTCGCCGCCCCCGGTCTCTCTCGCTCCGAGCCTTTCTCGCACCCACCGGTCTCTCTCCCCCACACCCCCCCGGTCTCTCTCGACCCCGGTCTCTCTCTTTGCACCCCCCCGGTCTCTCTCGCCCCCAGTCTTTCTCTTTGCCCCCCACCCCCGGTCTCTCTCACCCCCGTCTCTCTCCTTGCCCCCCCGATCTCTCTCGCCCCCGTCTCTCTCCTTGCCACCCCCGGACTCTCTCACCCCCGGTCTCTCTCGCCCCTGTTGTCTTTTGCCACCCCAGTCTCTCTCTTTGCCCCCCGGTCTCTCTCTTTGCCCCCCGGTCTCTCTCTCGCCCCTGGTCTTCTCGTCCCCTGTCTCTCTCACCACTGGGCTCGCTCGCCCCCGGTCTCTCTCTCTCACCTCCGGACTCTCTCACCCCCGGTCTCTCTCACACCCGATCTCTCTCACCCCCGGTCTCTCTCGCCCCCGTCTCTCTCCTTGCCCCCCCCGGTCTCTCTCACCGCCGGTCTCTCTCTTTGCCCCCCCGGGCCTCTCTCACCCCCGGTCTCTCTCGCCCCTGTTGTCTTTTGCCACCCCAGTCTCTCTCTTTGCACCCCTGGTCTCTCTCTTTGCCCCCCCCGGTCTCTCTCGCTCCCTCTCTCTCTCGACCCCCGGTCTCTCTCAACCCCGGTCTCTCTCGTCCCCGGTCTCTCTCACCCCCGGTCTCTCTCATCCCCGGTCTCTCTCTCTCACCCCCGGTCTCTCTCTCGTCCCCGGTCTCTCTCTCTCACCCCCGGTCTCTCTCACCCCCGGTCTCTCTCGCCACTCCGGTCTCTCTCACCCCCGGTCTCTCTCGCCCCCGGTCTCTCTCGTCCCCGGTCTCTCTCACCCCCAGTCTCTCTCGCTCCCGGTATCCGGGCTCTCTCACCCCCGGTCTCTCTCGTCCCCGGTCTCTCTCACCCCCGGTCTCTCTCGCCCCCGGTCTCTCTCACCCCCGGTCTTTCTCTCTCACCCCCGGTCTCGCTCGCTCCTGGTCTCTCTCGACCCCCGGGTCTCTCTCTCGCCCCCGGTCTCTCTCTCGCCCCCGGTCTCTCTCTCACCCCCGGTCTCTCTCTCGCCCCCGGTCTCTCTCATCACCCCCAGTCTCTCTCTCGCCACCGGTCTCTCTCTCACCCCCGGTCTCTCTCTTTGCCACCCCAGTCTCTCTTGCCCCCAGTCTCTCTCTTTGCACCCCCCGGTCTCTGTCGCCCCCGGTCTCTCTCTTTGCCCCCCCCCGGTCTCTCTCGCCCCCGGTCTCTCTCTTTGCCCCCCCCGGTCTCTCTCACTCCCGGTCTCTCTCTTTGCCCCCCCCGGTCTCTCTCTCACCCCCGGTCTCTCTCGCTCCTGGTTACTCTCTTTGCCACCCCGGTCTCTCTCGTCCCCGGTCTCTCTCTCGTCCCCGGACTTTCTCGACCCCGGTCTTTCTCGTCCCCAGTCTCTCTCGCCCCCGATCTCTCTCGCCACCCCGGTCTCTCTCGTTCCCGGTCTCTCTCTCGTCCCCGGTCTTTCTCGTCCCCGGTCTTTCTCGTCCCCGGTCTTTCTCGTCCCCGATCTCTCTCGCCCCCGATCTCTCTCGCCACCCCGGTCTCTCTCGTTCCCGGTCTCTCTCTCGTCCCCGGTCTTTCTCGTCCCCGGTCTTTCTCGTCCCCGGTCTTTCTCGTCCCCGATCTCTCTCATCCCCGGTCTCTCTCGCCCCCGAAATCTCTCGACACCCCGGTCTTTCTCGTCCCCGGTCTTTCTCATCACCCCAGGTGCCTCTCATCGCCGGTCTCTCTCCCACACCAGTCTCTCATCGGTCCCGGTCTCTTGGCACCCCTGGTCACTCTCACCCCCAATGTGTCTCGTCACCCCCTTTCTCTCACCACCACGGTCTCTCTCAATCCCGGTCTCTCTCGCCTCCGGTCTCTCTCGCCTCCGGTCTCTCTCGTCCCTGATCTCTCTCGCCTCCGGTCTCTCTCATCCCTGATCTCTCTTGCCCCCGGTCTCTCTCGCCCCCAGTCTCTCTCGCCACCCCGGTCTCTCCTGTTGGACCTGGTCTCTCATGTCCCCGGTCTCTCTTCGTCCCCCCGGTCTCTCACTCACCCCCAATCTTTCTCGTCGCCAGTCTCCCACCCCCAACAGTCTCTTGTCGGCCCTGGTCTCTCTCTCTCACCCCCGGTCTCTCTCGCCACCCCGGTCTCTCTCACACCCGGTCTCTCTCGCCACCCCGGTCTCTCTCACCTCCCCGGTCTCTCTCGCCCCCGGTCTCTCTCGCCACCCCGGTCTCTCTCACCCCCGGTCTCTCTCGCCACCCCGGTCTCTCTCACCCCCGGGCTCTCTCGCCACCGTTGTCTCTTTGCCCCCCACCCCCGGTCTCTCTCCCCCCGGTCTCTCTCTTTATCCCCCCCAGTCTCTCTCGCCCCCAGTCTCTCTCACCTCCGGTGTCTCTCTTTGCCCCCCACCCCCGGTCTCTCTCACCCACGTCTCTCTCCTTGCCCCCCCGTTCTCTCTCACCCCCGGTCTCTCTCTTTATCCCCCCCCAGTCTCTCTCACCCCAGGTCTCTCTCTTTATCCCCCCCAGTCTCTCACCCCTGGTCTCTCTCTTTATCCCCCCCAAGTCTCTCTCACCCCCGGTCTCTCTCACCCCCGGTGTCTCTTGCCACCCCAGTCTCTCTCTTTGCCCCGCGGTCTCTCTCACCCCCGGTCTCTTTCACCACCCCTGTTCTCTATCTCGCCGCCCTGGTCTTTCTCACCCCCGGTCTCTCTCTCTGTCCCCCCGGTCTCTCTCTTGGTCCCCCCGGTCTCTCTCGCCCCCGTTCTCTCTCTCTGTCCCCCCCTGGTCTCTCTCTTTGCACCCCGGTCTCTCTCGCCCCCGGTCTTCTTTTCCCCCCCCCCGGGTCTCTCTTGCCCCTGGTCTCTCTCTTTGCCCCCCGGTCTCTATTGTCCCTGGTCTCTCTCGCCCCCCGATCTCTCTCTTTGCCCCCTTGGACTCTCTCGCCCCCGGTCTCTCTCTTTGCCCCCCTGGTCTCTCATCCCCCAGTAACTCTCTTTGCCCCCCTGGTCTCTCTCGCCCCCGGTCTCTCTCTTTGCCCCCCTGGTCTCTCTCGCCCCCGGTCTCTCTCTTTGCCCCCCTCGGTCTCTCTCGCCCCCCGGTCTCTCTCTTTGCCCCACTGTTCTCTCTCACCCCCGGTCTGTCCCTTTGAACCCCGGTCTCTCTCGCCACCCCCCGGTCTCTCTCGCCCCTGGTCTCTCCCGCCCCCGGTCTCTCGCCCCCCGGTCTCTCTCGCCCCCGGTCTCTCTCGCCCCCGGTCTCTCTCGTCCCCGGTCTCTCTCACCCCCGGTCTCTCTCGCCCCCGGTCACTCTCGCTGCCCCCCGGTCTCTCTTGCTCCGAGCCTTTCTCGCCCCCGCGGTCTCTCTCGCCCCCGTCTGTCTCCTTGCCCCCCCCGGTCTCTCACCCCCGGTCTCTCTCGACCCTGTTGTCTTTTGCCACCCCCGGCTCTCTCTTTGCCCCCCCAGTCTCTCTCTTGCCCCTGGTCTCTCTCGTCCCCTGCCTCTCTCACTGCTGGACTCGCTCGCCCCCAGTCTCTCTCTCTCTCGCTCCCGGTGTCTCTCACCCCCGGTCTCTCTCACACCCGATCTCTCTCACCCCCGGTCTCTCTCGCCCCCGTCTCTCTCCTTGCCCCCCCCGGTCTCTCTCACCGCCGGTCTTCTCTTTGCCCCCCCGGTCTCTCTCACCGCCGGTCTCTCTCTTTGCCCCCCCGTTATCTCTCACCCCCAGTCTCTCTCGCCCCCGGTCTCTCTCGCTGCCCCCCCGGTCTCTCTCGCTCTGAGCCTTTCTCGCCGCCCCCTGTCTTTCTTGCCCCCGGTCTCTCTCGCCTCCAATCTCTCTCTTTGCCCCCTTGGTCTCTCTCACCCCCGGTCTCTCTCTTTGCCCCCCCGCTCTCTCTTGCCCCCGGTCTCTCTCTTTAACCCCTTGATCTCTCTCGCCCCCGGTCTCTCTCTTTGCCCCCCTCGGTCTCTCTCACCCCCAGTCTCTCTTGCCACCCCCAGTCTCTCTCGCCGCCTCCGTTCTCTCTCACCCCCGGTCTCTCTCTTTGCCCCCCCCGGTCTCTCTCACCCCCGGTCTCTCTCTTTGCCCCCCTGGTCTCTCTCGCCCCTGGTCTCTCTCACACCTGGTCTCTCTCGCCCCCCCCCCCTCGGTGTCTCTCGCTCCCGGTCTCTCTCTTTGCCCCCCCGGTCTCTCTCTTTGCCCCCCTGGTCTCTCTCGCCCCTGGTCTCTCTCACCCCTGGTCTCTCTCGCCCCCCCCCCACCTCGGTGTCTCTCGCTCCCGGTCTCTCTCTTTGCCCCCGTGGTCTCTCTCGCCCCTGGTCTCTCTCGCCCCTGGTCTCTCTCACACCTGGTCTCTCTCGCCCCCCCCCCCTCGGTGTCTCTCGCTCCCGGTCTCTCTCTTTGCCCCCCCGGTCTCTCTCTTTGCCCCCCTGGTCTCTCTCGCCCCTGGTCTCTCTCACCCCTGGTCTCTCTCGCCCCCCCCCCACCTCGGTGTCTCTCGCTCCCGGTCTCTCTCTTTGCCCCCGTGGTCTCTCTCGCCCCTGGTCTCTCTCGCCCCTGGACTCTCTCACCGCCCCCGGTCTCTCTCGCACCCCGCCGGTCTCTCTCGGCCCTGGTCTCTCTCTCCCCCCCCCCTCGGTGTCTCTTGCCACCCCAGTCTCTCTCTTTGCCCCCGCGGTCTCTCTCACCCCCGGTCTCTTTCGCCACCCCCGTTCTCTATCTCACCGCCCCTGGGCTCTCTCACCCCCGGTCTCTCTCTTTGTCCCTCTGGTCTCTCTCACCCCCAGTCTCTCTCGCCGCCCCCAGTCTCTCTCACCCCCGGTCTCTCTTTTCCCCCCTGGTCTCTCTCACCCGCGGTCTCTCTCACCCCCGGTCTCTTTCGTCACCCCCGTTCTCTATCTCGCCGCTCCCGGTCCCTCTCACCCCCGGTCTCTCTCTTTTCCCCCCTGGTCTCTCTCACCCGCGGTCTCTCTCACCCCCGGTCTCTTTCGTCACCCCCGTTCTCTATCTCGCCGCCCCCGGTCCCTCTCACCCCCGGTCTCTCTCTTTGACCCCCTGGTCTCTCTCGGCCCCGGTGTCTCTCGCCTCCAATCTCTCTCTTTGCCCCCTTGGTCTCTATTGTCCCTGGTCTCTTTCGCCCCCCGGTCTCTCTCTTTGTCCCCCTGGTCTCGATCAACCCCATTCTCTCTCTTTGTCCCCCCCGGTCTCTCTCTCTGCACCCCGGTCTCACTCGCCCCCGGTCTTTTTTTTTCCCCCCGGTCTCTCTTGCCCCCGGTCTCTCTCTTTGCCCCCTGGTCTCTATTGTCCCTGGTCTCTCTCGCCCCCCGGTCTCTCTCTTTGCCCCCTTGGTCTCTCTCGGCCCCAGTCTCTCTCTTTTCCACCCTGGTCTCTCTTGCTCCCCATCGCTCTCGCCCCCGTTCTCTCTCACCCCCGGTCTGTCTCTTTAAACCCCGGCCTCTCTCGCCACCCCCGGTCTCTCTCACCCCCGGTCTCTCTCACCCCCGGTCTCTCTCACCCCCAGTCTCTCTCGCCCCCGGTCTCTCTCGCTGCCCTCCCGGTCTCTCTCGCTCTGAGCCTTTCTCGCCGCCCCCTGTCTTTCTCGCTCCCGGTCTCTCTTGCCTCCAATCTCTCTCTTTGCCCCCTTGGTCTCTCTCACCCGGTCTCTCTCGCCCCCCCCCTCGGTGTCTCTCGCTCCCGGTCTCTCTCTTTGCCCCCCCCCGGTCTGTCTCGCCCCTGGTCTCTCTCGCCCCGGTCTCTCTCGCCGCCCCCGGTCTCTCTCGCTCCGAGCCTTTCTCGCACCCACCGGTCTCTCTCCCCCACACCCCCCCGGTCTCTCTCGACCCCGGTCTCTCTCTTTGCCCCCCTGGTCTCTCTCGACCCCGGTCTCTCTCTTTGCCCCCCCCCCGGTCTCTCTCGCCCCCGGTCTCTCTCTCTCTTTGCCCCCCACCCCCGGTCTCTCTCACCCCCGTCTCTCTCCTTGCCCCCCCCCCGGTCTCTCTCGCCCCCGGTCTCTCTCGCTCCCGTTCTCTCTCGCCTCCGGTCTCTCTCGCCCCCCCCCTCGGTGTCTCTCGCTCCCGGTCTCTCTCTTTGCCCCCCCCCGGTCTCTCTCGCCCCTGCTCTCTCTCGCTCCCAGTCTCTCTCGCCCCCCACAGTCTCTCTCGCCCCCCCCCCGTCTCTCTCGCCACCCCCCGGTCTCTCTCACCCCCCCGGTGTCTCTCGCTCCCGGTCTCTCTCGCCCCCGGTCTCTCTCGCTCCCGTTCTCTCTCGCCCCCGGTCTCTCTCGCCCCCCCCCTCGGTGTCTCTCGCTCCCGGTCTCTCTCTTTGCCCCCCCCCGGTCTCTCTAGCCCCTGGTCTCTCTCGCCCCGGTCTCTCTCACCGCCCCCGGTCTCTCTCGCTCCGAGCCTTTCTCGCACCCACCGGTCTCTCTCCCCCACACCCCCCCGGTCTCTCTCGACCCCGGTCTCTCTCTTTGCCCCCCCCCCCGGTCTCTCTCGCCCCTGGTCTCTCTCGCCCCGGTCTCTCTCGCCGCCCCCGGTCTCTCTCGCTCCGAGCCTTTCTCGCACCCACCGGTCTCTCTCCCCCACACCCCCCCGGTCTCTCTCGACCCCGGTCTCTCTCTTTGCCCCCCCCCCGGTCTCTCTCGCCCCCGGTCTCTCTCTCTCTTTGCCCCCCACCCCCGGTCTCTCTCACCCCCGTCTCTCTCCTTGCCCCCCCCCGGTCTCTCTCGCCCCCGGTCTCTCTCCTTGCCCCTCCCGGTCTCTCTCACCGCCGGTCTCTCTCGCCCCTGTTGTCTTTTGCCACCCCAGTCTCTCTCTTTGCCCCCCCGGTCTCTCTCTTTGCCCCCACGGTCTCTCTCTCGCCCCTGGTCTTCTCGTCCCCTGTCTCTCTCACCACTGGGCTCGCTCGCCCCCGGTCTCTCTCTCTCACCTCCGGACTCTCTCACCCCCGGTCTCTCTCACACCCGATCTCTCTCACCCCCGGTCTCTCTCGCCCCCGTCTCTCTCCTTGCCCCCCCCGGTCTCTCTCACCGCCGGTCTCTCTCTTTGCCCCCCCGGGCCTCTCTCACCCCCGGTCTCTCTCGCCCCTGTTGTCTTTTGCCACCCCAGTCTCTCTCTTTGCCCCCCCGGTCTCTCTCTTTGCCCCCCCCGGTCTCTCTCGCTCCCTCTCTCTCTCGCCCCCGGTCTCTCTCACCCCCGGTCTCTCTCGTCCCCGGTCTCTCTCACCCCCGGTCTCTCTCACCCCCGGTCTCTCTCTCTCACCCCCGGTCTCTCTCACCCCCGGTCTCTCTCGCCACTCCGGTCTTTCTCACCCCCGGTCTCTCTCGCCCCCGGTCTCTCTCGTCCCCGGTCTCTCTCACCCCCAGTCTCTCTCGCTCCCGGTATCCGGGCTCTCTCACCCCCGGTCTCTATCGTCCCCGGTCTCTCTCAACCCCGGTCTCTCTCGCCCCCGGTCTCTCTCACCCCCGGTCTCTCTCTCTCACCCCCGGTCTCTCGCTCGCTCCCGGTCTCTCTCGAACCCCGGGTCTCTCTCTCGCCCCCGGTCTCTCTCTCACCCCCGGTCTCTCTCTCGCCCCCGGTCTCTCTCATCACCCCCGGTCTCTCTCGCCCCCGGTCTCTCTCATCACCCCCGGTCTCTCTCTCGCCACCGGTCTCTCTCTCACCCCCGGTCTCTCTCTCGCCCCCGGTCTCTCTCTCACCCCCGGTCTCTCTCACCCCCGGTCTCTCTCTCGACCCCGGTCTCTATCGCCCCTGGTCTCTCTCTCCCCTGGTCACTCTCTTTACCACCCCGGTCTCTCTCGCCCCCCAATCTCTCTCACCCCCAGTCTCTCTCGCCCCCGGTCTCTCTCGCCCCTGGTCACTCTCTTTGCCCCCCCCCCAGTCTCTCCCGACCCCGGTCTCTCTCTTTGCCCCCCCCCCCGGTCTCTCTCTCGCCCCCGGTCTCTCTCGCCCCCGGTCTCTCTCTCGCCCGGTCTCTCTCTCGCCCCCGGTCTCTCTCTCACCCCCGGTCTCTCTCACCCCCGGTCTCTCTCTCGACCCCGGTCTCTCTCACCCCCGGTCTCTCTCTCTTACCCCCGGTCGCGCTCGTCCCCGGTCTCTCTCGTCCCCGGTGTCTATCGCCCCTGGTCTCTCTCTCCCCTGGTCACTCTCTTTACCACCCCGGTCTCTCTCGCCCCCCAATCTCTCTCACCCCCAGTCTCTCTCGCCCCCGGTCTCTCTCGCCCCTGGTCACTCTCTTTGCCCCCCCCCAGTCTCTCCCGACCCCGGTCTCTCTCTTTGCCCCCCCCCCCCGGTCTCTCTCTCGCCCCCGGTCTCTCTCTCACCCCCGGTCTCTCTCACCCCCGGTCTCTCTCTCGCCCCCGGTCTCTCTCTCACCCCCGGTCTCTCTCACCCCCGGTCTCTCTCTCGACCCCGGTCTCTATCGCCCCTGGTCTCTCTCTCCCCTGGTCACTCTCTTTACCACCCCGGTCTCTCTCGCCCCCCAATCTCTCTCACCCCCAGTCTCTCTCGCCCCCGGTCTCTCTCGCCCCTGGTCACTCTCTTTGCCCCCCCCCCAGTCTCTCCCGACCCCGGTCTCTCTCTTTGCCCCCCCCACCGGTCTCTCTCTCGCCCCCGGTCTCTCTCGCCCCCGGTCTCTCTCTCGCCCGGTCTCTCTCTCGCCCCCGGTCTCTCTCTCACCCCCGGTCTCTCTCACCCCCGGTCTCTCTCTCGACCCCGGTCTCTCTCACCCCCGGTCTCTCTCTCTTACCCCCGGTCGCGCTCGTCCCCGGTCTCTCTCGTCCCCGGTCTCTATCGCCCCTGGTCTCTCTCTCCCCTGGTCACTCTCTTTACCACCCCGGTCTCTCTCGCCCCCCAATCTCTCTCACCCCCAGTCTCTCTCGCCCCCGGTCTCTCTCGCCCCTGGTCACTCTCTTTGCCCCCCCCCAGTCTCTCCCGACCCCGGTCTCTCTCTTTGCCCCCCCCCCCGGTCTCTCTCTCGCCCCCGGTCTCTCTCGCCCCCGGTCTCTCTCTCGCCCGCGGTCTCTCTCGCCCCTGGTCTCTCTCGCCCCTGGTCACTCTCTTTGCCACACCGGTCTCTCTCGCCCCCAAATCTCTCTCACCCCCAGTTTCTCTCACCCCCAGTCTCTCTCGCCCCCGGTCTCTCTCGCCCCTGGTCTCTCTCTTTGCCACCCCACTCTCTCTTGCCCCCAGTCTCTCTCTTTGCCCCCCCGGGATCTGTCGCCCCCGGTCTCTCACTTTGCCCCCCCCCCGGTCTCTCTCGCCCCCAGTCTCTCTCTTTGCCCCCCCCGGTCTCTCTCGCTCCCGGTCTCTCTCTTTGCCCCCCCCCCCCCGGTCTCTCTCTCGCCCCCGGTCTCTCTCGCCCCTGGTTACTCTCTTTGCCACCCCGGTCTCTCTCGTCCCCGGTCTCTCTCTCGTCCCCGGTCTTTCTCGTCCCCGATCTCTCTCGTCCCCGGTCTTTCTCGTCCCCGGTCTCTCTCGCCCCTGGTCTCTCTCTTTGCCACCCCAGTCTCTCTTGCCCCCAGTCTCTCTCTTTGCCCCCCCCGGTCTCTGTCGCCCCCGGTCTCTCTCTTTGCCCCCCCCAGTCTCTCTCGCCCCCGGTCTCTCTCTTTGCCCCCCCCCGGTCTGTCTCTTTGCCCCCCCCGGTCTCTCTCTCTCACCCCCGGTCTCTCTCGCTCCTGGTTACTCTCTTTGCCACCCCGGTCTCTCTCGACCCCGGACTCTCTCTCGTCCCCGGTCTTTCTCGTCCCCGGTCTTTCTCGTCCCCAGACTCTCTCGCCTCCGATCTCTCTCGCCACCCCGGTCTCTCTCGTCCCCGGTCTCTCTCTCGTCCCCGGTCTCCCTCACTCCCGTTCTCTCTTGCCCCCTGTCTCTCTCTCGCCCCTGGTTTCTCTCTCGCCCCCATTCTCTTTCTTGCTCCCGTTCTCTCTCTTGCCCCCGGTTTTTCTCTTGCCCCCGTTCTCTCTCTCACCCCCGGTCTCTCTCTCACTCCCGTTCTCTCTCGCCCCCAGTCTCTCTCTCGCCTCCAGTTTCTCTCTCACTCCCGTTCTCTCTCTTGCCCCTGGTTTCTCTCTCGCCCCCCGGTCTCTCTCTTGCCCCTGGTGTCTCTCTCGCCCCCAGTCTCTCTCTCGCCCCCAGTTTCTCTCTCACACCCAGTCTCTCTCTCGTCCCCAGTCTCTCTCTCACCGCTGGTTTCTCTCTCACCCCCAATCTCTCTCTCGCCCCCAGTCTCTCTCTCGCCCCCATTCTCTCTCTTGCCCCCAGTCTCTCTCTCACCCCTGGTTTCTCTCTCACCCCCAGTCTCTCTCTCGCCCCCACTCCCTCTCACCCCCGGTCTTTCTCTCACCCCCGGTCTCTCTCTCTCGCCCCCGGTTTGTCTCTCACCCCCAGTCTCTCCCTCTCACCCCCAGTCTCTCTCTCGCCCCCGGTTTCTCTCTCGCCCCCAGTCTCTCTCTCGCCCCTGGCTTCTCTCTCGCCCCCAGTCTGTCTCATCACCTCGGTCTCTCTCTCTTTTGCCCCTGGTTTCTCTCTCGCCCCCAGTCTCTCTCTCTCTCTCGCCCCCGGTCTGTTTCATCACTCCAGGTCTATCGTCACCCCCGGTCTCTCATCAACCCCGTTCTCCCTCGCTCCCGATCTCCCTCGGCCTCAGTCTCTATCGTCCTTCGGTCTCTCTCTTCACCATTGGTATCACTCACCCCCAGTCTCTCTCGCCCCCCGTCTCTCTCGCCCCTGGTGACTCGTCAAACGCGGTCTCTCTCACTCCCAGTTTCTCTCGCCTCCAGTCTCTCTCGTCACCCACAGTCTCTCTTCACCCCCTGTCTCTGTCGCCTCCGGTCTCTCTCGTTCCCGATCACTCAGGTACCCCCAGTCTCTCTCGCCCCCCGGTCTCTCTCACCCCCGGTCCCTTGTCACCCCCCGGTCTCTCTCGTCACTTCCTCTCTCTCTCACCTCCCGGTCTCCCTCATCTCTCCCGGTCTCTCTCTCACTGTCCCTGGTCTCTCTTGCCTCCAGTCTCTCTTGTCGCCCCCTGTCTTGCGTCCCTCCCCGGTCTCTCTCGCCCACCCCGGTCTCTCATCGCTCCTGGTCTCTCGTCGCCCCCTGGTCTCTCTCGCGTCCTGTCTCTCTCATCGCCCCTGGTCTCTTCCCCCTTCCCACACACCCAGTCTCACTCTCGCCCCCCGGCCTGTCTCATTGCTCCCTGCCTCTCTTGCACCCATCCTCTCTCGCTCCTGGTCTCTCTCGCTCCCGGTCTCTCTCTCTCATCCCCAGTCACTCTCGGCCCCGGTCTCTCTTGACCCCACTTTCTCTCTCGCCCCCAATCTCTCTCATCGCCCCTGGTGAGTCTCGTCTCCCCCTGTCTCTCGCCCCTGGTCTCCCTCACCGCAGGTCTCTTTTGCATCCCGGTCTCTCTCGCCCCTGGTCTCTCTTGCCCCACCGGTCTATCTCGCCGCCCCCCCCCCGGTCTCTCTCGTCCCCGGTCTCTCTCTCACATCCCCGGTCTATCTCGCCGCCACCCCCCCCCCAGGTCTCTGTTGTCCCCGGTCTCTCTGTCTCACCCCCGGTCTCTCTCGCCCCTGGTCACTCTCACCCCCGGTCTCTCTCGTCACCCCGTCTCTCTTGCCCCTGGACTCTCTCTCGCCCCCGGTCTCTCTTCACCCCTGATCTCTCTCTCTCGCCCCCGGTATCTCTCGCTCCTGGTCTCTCTCGTCACCCCCTCCCTCTCACCCCTGGTCGCTTTCTCGCCCCCAGTCTCACTCTTGTCCCCTGTCTCTCTCGCCCCCTGGTCTCCCTTATTGTTCCCCAGTCTCTCTCGCCCCCGGTCTCTCTCGTTGTCCCTGGTCTCTCGTCACCCCCGGGTCTCTCTCCACTCCAATCTCTCTCGCCCCCGGAGACTTTCACCCCCCCGGTCTCTCTCACCCCCTGTCTCTCTCTCTCTCACCCCCGGTATCTCACCTCCGGTTTTTCTCGTCACCCCCTCCATCTCACTCTCGATCTCCTTCTCGTCCCCAGTCTCTCTTCACCCCTGGTTTCACTCTCTCGTCCCCATGCTCTCTCTCGCCCCCCTGCTCTCTCTTGCCCCCGGTCTCTATTGTCACAATCGGTCTCTTGTCACCCCCGGTTCTCTCTCGTCCCCAGTCTCTCACGCCCCCGGTCTCTCTCGTTGTCCCTGGTCTCTCGTCACCCCTGGGTCTCTCTCTATCCCAATCTCTCTCGCCCCCGGTGTCTTTCGCCCCCTCCCCCGGGACTCCCTTGTTGCCCCCAGTGTCTTGCCCCCGTCTCTCGCCCACAGTCTCTCTTGTCCCTGGTCTGTCTTGTCGCTCACTGTCTCTCTCACACCCAGCCTGTCTCACTTCCCGGCCTCTCTCGTTCACAGTCTCTCTCTCGCCCCCGGTCACTCTCACCCCCAGTCTCTCTCAACCCCACTTTCTCTCTCCCCCGGTCTCTCTCGTCACCCCGGTCTCTCTCGTCTCCTCCTGTCTCTCACCCCCGGTCTCTCTCACCCCAGGTCTCTTTTGCACCCCGGTCTCTCTTGCCCCACCTGTCTCTCTCGCTCCCCACCCCGGTCTCTCTCGCACCCCGGTCTCTCTTCACCCCCTGTCTCTCTCTGTCTCTCGCTCCCAGTCTCTCTCGTCACCCCCTCTATCTCTCACCCCCGGTCTCTTTCTCGCCCTCCGTCTTTCTCACCCCCTGGTGTCTCTCCCCCCCTGTCTTTCTCACCCCCGGTCTCTCTCACTCCCGGTCTGTCTCGTTGCCCCCTGTCCCTCTAGCCCCCCGGTCTCTCTCGCAAACCCCTCTCTCTCACCCCCCGGTCTCTCTTCACCCCCGGTCTCTCTCTCTCGCCTCCAGTCTCTCTCGTCTTCGGTCGATCTTGTCACCCCCTCTCTCTCGCCCCCGGGCTCTCTTGCCCACAGTCTCTCTCACTCCCGGTCTGTCTCGTTGCCCCCTGTCCCTCTAGCCCCCCGGTCTCTCTTGCAAACCCCTCTCTCTCACCCCTCGGTCTCACTTCACCCCTGGTCTCTCTCTCTCTCGCCTCCAGTCTCTCTCATCTCCGGTCTATCTTGTCACCCCCTCTCTCTCGCCCCCGGGCTCTCTTGCCCACAGTCTCTCTCACTCCCGGTCTGTCTCGTTGCCCCCTGTCCCTCTAGCCCCCCGGTCTCTCTCGCAAACCCCTCTCTCTCACACCCCGTCTCTCTTCACCCCCGGGCTCTCTCTCTCTCGCCTCCGGTCTCTCTCATCCCCAGTCTCTCTTGTCACTCTGTCTCTCTTGCCCCCGGGCTCTCTTTCGCCCTCGGTCTTTCTCACCCCCTGTCTCTCTCACCCCCGGTCTCTCTCTCACCCCCGGTCTCTCTCGCCCCCTGGTCTCTCTCTCACCCCCGGTCTCACTCTCACCCCCGGTCTCTCTCTCACCCCCGGTCTCTCTCTCACCCCCGGTCTCTCTCACTCACGGTCTCTCTCTCTCTCACCCCGGTCTCTCTCTCATCACCCCCGGTCTCTCTCTCACCCCCGGTCTCTCTCACCCCAGGTCTCTCTCTCTCACCCCCAGTCTCTCTCACCTCTGGTCTCTCTCGACCCCGGTCTCTCTCTCGCCCCCAGTCTCTCTCGCCCCCGGTCTCTCTCGCCCCCGGTCCCTCTCACCCGCGGTCTCTCTCTCTCACCCCCGGTCTCTCTCTCTCACCCCCGGTCTCTCTCTCTCGCCCCCGGTCTCTCTCTCTCACCCCCGGTCTCTCTCACCTCTGGTCTCTCTCACCCCCGGTCTCTCTCTCTCACCCCCGGTCTCTCTCTCTCAAACCCGGGGTCTCTCTCTCCCGGTCTCTCTCACCCCCGGTCTCTCTCACCCCCGGTCTCTCTCGCCCCCGGTCTCTCTCTCTCTCACCCCCGTCTCTCTCTCTCACCTCTGGTCTCTCTCGCCCCCGGTCTCTCACGCCCGGTCTCTCTCGCCCCCGGTCTCTCTCGCCCCCGGTCTCTCTCGCCCCCGGTCTCTCTCTCTCACCCCCGGTCTCTCTCACCCCCGGTCTCTCTCGCCCCCGGTCTCTCTCTCTCACACCCGTCTCTCTCTCACCTCTGGTCTCTCTCGCCCCCGGTCTCTCTCGCCCCCGGTCTCTCTCACCCCCGGTCTCTCTCGCCCCCTGTCTCTCTCGCCCCCGGTCTCTCTCAAGCCCGGTCTCTCTCTCTCACCCCCGGTCTCTCCCTCTCACCCCTGGTCTCTCTCGCACCCGGTCTCTCTCGCCCCCGGTGTCTCTCACCCCCGGTCTCTCTCTCACCCCTGGTCTCTCTCGCCCCCGGTGTCTCTCGCCCCCGGTCTCTCTTGCCATCCATCTCTCTCTCGTCGCTCCCAGTCTCTCGTCACCCCTGGGTCTCTCTCCACCCCAATCTATCTTGCCCCCAGTGTCTTTTGCCCCCCCGGTCATCTTGCCTCCACCGGTCTCTCTTCGCTCCTTGTCTCTCTCTCTCGCCCCCGGTTTCGCTCACCCCTGGTCTCTTGTCATCCCCGGGTCTCTCTTGACCCCGGTCTCTGCCCCCCTCACTCCCTTGCCCCCGGTTTCTCTCTCGCCCCCAGTCTCTCTCTCGCCCCCGGTTTCCCTCTCTTGCCCCCGTTCTCTCTCTCGCCCCCAGTCTCTCTCTCGACCCCATTCTCTCTCTCGCCCCCGCTCTCTCTCTCGCCCCCAGTCTCTCTTTCGCCCCCGGTCTCTCTCTCACTCCCATTCTCTGTCTCGCCCCCAGTCTCTCTCTCGCCCCGAGTCTCTCTCTCGCCCCGAGTCTCTCTCTCGCCCCCGTTCTCTCTCTCACTCCCGTTCTCTGTCTCGCCCCCAGTCTCCCTCTCGCACCCAGTCTCTCTCTCGCCCCCAGTCTCTCCCTCACCCCCAGTCTCTCTCTCGCCCCTGGTTTCTCTCTCGCCCCCAGTCTCTCTCTCGCCACTAGTCTCTCTTTCACCCCCGGTTTCTCTCTCGCCCCCAGTCTCTCTCTATCATCCCTGTCTCTCTCTCGCTCCCGTTCTCTCTCTCTTGCCCCCAGTCTCTCTCTCGCCCCCGTTCTCTCTCTCGCCCCCAGTCTCTCTCTCGCCCCCAGTCTCTCTCTCGTCCCCGGTCTCCCTCGCTCCAATTCTCTCTCTTACCACCAGTTTCTCTCTCGCCCCCAGTCTCTCTCTCGTCCCCAGTCTCTCTCTCGCTCCCGTTCTCTCTCTTGTCCCCGGTCTATCTCTCGCCCCCAGTTCCTCTCTCGCCCCTGGTTTCTCTCTCGCCCCCATTCTCTCTCTCGCTCCCATTCTCTCGCTTGCCCCGGTTTCTCTCTTGCCCCCGGTCTCCCACGCTCCAATTCTCTCTCTTGCCCCCAGTTTCTCTCTCACCCCCAATCTCTCTCTCGCCCCCGGTCTCTCTCTCACTCCCGTTCTCTCTCGCCCCCAGTTTCTCTCTCGCCCCCAGTCTCTCTCTCGCCCCCAGTCTCTCTCTCGTCCCCGGTCTCCCTCGCTCCAATTCTCTCTCTTGCCCCCGATCTCTCTCTCGCTCCCGTTCTCTGTCTTGCCCCCGGTTTCTCTATCACCCCCGTTCTCTCTCTCACCCCCGGTCTCTCTCGCCCCCAGTCTCTCTCTCGCCCCCGGTCTCTCGCTCGCCCCCGGTCTCTCTCTCACTCCCGTTCTCTGTCTCGCCCCCAGTCTCTCTCTCGCCCCCGGTTTCTCTCTCGCCCCCGTTCTCTCTCTCGCCCCCGGTCTCTCTCGCCCCCAGTCTCTCTCTCGCCCCCGTTCTCTCTCTCGCCCCCAGTCTCTGTCTCGCCCCCAGTCTCTCTCTCGTCCCCTGGTCTCCCTCGCTCCAATTCTCTCTCTTGCCCCTGGTCTCTCTCTCACTCCCGTTCTCTATCTCGCCCCCCGGTCTCTCTCTCGCCCCTGGTGTCTCTCTCGCCCCCAGTCTCTCTCTCACCCCCGTTCTCTCTCTCGCGCCCGGTTTCTCTCTCGCCCCCAGTCTCTCTCTCACCCCCGTTCTCTCTCTCGTCCCCGGTCTCCCTCGCCCCCAGTCTCTCTCTCGCCCCCGGTTTCCCTCTCTTGCCCCCGTTCTCTCTCTCGCCCCCAGTCTCTCTCTCGCCCCAGTTCTCTCTCTCGCCCCGAGTCTCTCTCTCGCACCCAGTTTCTCTCACACTCCCGTTCTCTCTCGAGTAACCGGTTTCCCTCTCACTCCCATTCTCTCTCTCGCCCCCAGTCTCTCTCTCGCCCCCAGTCTCTCTCTCGCCCCCGGTCTCTCTCTCACTCCCATTCTCTGTCTCGCCCCCAATTCTCTCTCTCGTCCCCGGTTTCTCTCTCGCCCCCAGTCTCTCTCTGTCATCCCCTGTCTCTCTCTCGCTCCCGTTCTCTCTCTCTTGCCCCCAGTCTCTCTCTCGCCCCCGTTCTCTCTCTCGCCCCCAGTCTCTCTCTCGCCCCCAGTCTCTCTCTCGTCCCCGGTCTCCCTCGCTCCAATTCTCTCTCTTGCCCCCGGTCTCTCTCTCGCCCCCAGTTTCTCTCTCGCCCCTGGTTTCTCTCTCGCCCCCATTCTCTCTCTCGCTCCCGTTCTCTCGCTTGCCCCGGTTTCTCTCTTGCCCCCGGTCTCCCTCGCTCCAATTCTCTCTCTTGCCCCCAGTTTCTCTCTCACCCCCAATCTCTCTCTCGCCCCCGGTCTCTCTCTCACTCCGTTCTCTCTCGCCCCCAGTTTCTCTCTCGCCCCCAGGTTCTCTCTCGCCCCCGTTCTCTCTCCCACCCCCGGATTCTCTCTTACCCCCTGTCTCTCTCTCGCCCCCGTTCCCTCTCTTGCCCCCGGTTTCTCTCTCGTCCCCGGTCTCTCTCTCGCCCCTGGTTACACTCTCACCCACAGTCTCTCTCTCGCCCCCAGTCTCTCTCTCGCCCCTGGTTTCTCTCTCACCCCCCGTTCTCTCTGTCACCCCCGCTCTCTCTCGCCCCCGGTTTCTCTCTCGCCCCCAGTCTCTCTCTCGCCCCCAGTCTCTCTCTCGCCCCCAGTCTCTCTCTCGTCCCCGGTCTCCCTCGCTCCCGTTCTCTCTCTCGCTCCCATTCTCTCTCTCGCCCCCGTTCTCTCTCTCGCTCCCGCTCTCTCTCTCGCCCCCGTTCTCTCTCTCGCCCCCGTTCTCTCTCTCGCTCCCGTTCTCTCTCTCGCTCCCGTTCTCTCTCTTGCCGCCGGTCTCTCTCTCGCCCCTAGTTTCTCTCTCGCCCCCATTCTCTCACTCGCTCCCATTCTCTCTCATGCCCCCGGTTTTTCTCTTGCCCCCGTTCTCTCTCTTGCCCCCGGTCTCTCTCTCGCTCCTGTTCTCTTTGCCCCCGGTGATTCTCTTGCCCCCATTCTCTCTCTCGCCCCCGGTCTCTCTCTCGCTCCCGTTCTCTCTCGCCCCCAGTCTGTCTCTCGCCCCCAGTCTCTCTCTCGCCCCCATTCTCTCTCTCGCCTCCATTCTCTCTCTTGCCCCCGGTTTCTCTCTCGCCCCCCGGTCTCTCTCTTGCCCCTGGTCTCTCTCTCACCCCCAGTCTCTCTCTTGCCCCCAGTTTCTCTCTCGCCCCCAGTCTGTCTATCGTCCCCAGTCTCTCTCTCGCCCCCATTCTCTCTCTCGCCCCCGTTCTCTCTCTTGCCCCCGGTTTCTCTCTCGCCCCCGGTCTCTCTCTTGCCCCTGGTCTCTCTCTCACCCCCAGTCACTCTCTCACCCCCAGTTTCTCTCTCGCCCCCAGTCTCTCTCTCGCCCCCAGTCTCTCTCTCACCCCTGGTTTCTCTCTCACCCCCAGTCTCTCTCTCGCCCCCGCTCTCTCTCACCGCCGGTCTCTCTCTCGCCCCTGGTTTCTCTCTCGCCCCTGGTTTCTCTCTCACCCCCAGTCTCTCTCTCGCTCCCGGTTTCTCTCTTGTCCCTGGTCTCTCTCTCACCCCCAGTCTCTCTCTCGCTCCCGGTTTCTCTCTTGTCCCTGGTCTCTCTCTCACACCCAGTCTCTCTCTCGCCCCTGGTCTCTCTCTCACCCCCAGTCTCTCTCTCGCCCCTGGTTTCTCTCTCGCCCCCAGTCTCTCTCTCGCCCCCAGTCTCTCTCTTTCTCTCGCACCCGGTCTGTCTCATCTCCCCGGTCTCTCTCTCTCTCGCCCCCAGTCTGTCTCATCACCTCGGTCTCTCTCTCTCTTGCCCCTGGTTTCTCTCTCGCCCCCAGTCTCTCTCTCTCTCTCGCCCACGGTCTGTTTCGTCACTCCTGTTCTATCGTCACCCCCGATCTCTCATCAACCCCGGTCTCCCTCGCTCCCGGTCTCCCTCATCCTCAGTCTCTATCGTCCTTTGGTCTCCCTCTTCACCATTGGTCTCACTCACCCCCAGTCTCTCTCGCCCCCGGTCTCTCTCGCCCCCTGGTCACTCGTCAAAACCGGTCTCTCTCGCTCCCAGTTTCTCTCGCCTCCGGTCTCTCTCGTCACCCACAGTCTCTCTTCACCCACTGTCTCTGTCGCCCCCGGTCTCTCTTTCACTCCCGTTCTCTGTCTCGCCCCCAGTCTCTCTCTCGCCCCTAGTTTCTCTCTCGCCCCCGTTCTCTCTCTCGCCCCCGGTCTCTCTCGCCCCCAGTCTCTCTCTCGCCCCCGGTCTCTCTCTCGCCCCCACTCTCTCTCTCGCCCCCAGTCTCTCTCTCGTCCCCGGTCTCCCTCGCTCCAATTCTCTCTCTTGCCCCTGGTCTCTCTCTCACTCCCGTTCTCTATCTCGCCCCCGGTCTCTCTCTCGCCCCTGGTGTCTCTCTCGCCCCCAGTCTCTCTCTCGCCCCCATTCACTCTCTCGCCCCCGTTCTCTCTCTCGCCCCCAGTCTCTCTCTCGCCCCCAGTCTCTCTCTCGTCCCCGGTCTCCCTCGCTCCAATTCTCTCTCTTGCCCCCGGTCTCTCTCTCGCTCCCGTTCTCTCTCTTGCCCCCGGTTTCTCTCTTGCCCCCATTCTCTCTCTCGCTCCTGTTCTCTCTCTTGACCCGGTTTCTCTCTCTAGCCCACGTTCTCTCTCGCCCCCAGTTTCTCTCTCGCCTCTAGTCTCTCTCTCACCCCCGTTCTCTCTCTCGCCCCCGGTTTCTCTCTCGCCCCCAGTCTTTCTCTCGCCCCCGGTTTCCCTCTCTTGCCCCCGTTCTCTCTCTCGCCCCCAGTCTCTCTCTCGCCCCCACTCTCTCTCTCACCCCCAGTCTCTCTCTCGCCCCCAGTTTCTCTCACACTCCCGTTCTCTCTCTAGTCCCTGGTTTCCCTCTCACTCCCATTCTCTCTCTCGCCCCCAGTCTCTCTCTCGCCCCCAGTCTCCCTCTCGCCCCCGGTCTCTCTCTCACTCACATTCTCTGTCTCGCCCCCAGTCTCTCTCTCGCCCCCAGTCTCTCTCTCGCCCCCAGTCTCTCTCTCGCCCCCAGTCTCTCTCTAGCCCCTGGTTTCTCTCTCGCCCCCAGTCTCTCTCTCGCCACTAGTCTCTCTTTCACCCCCGGTTTCTCTCTCGCCCCCAGTCTCTCTCTGTCATCCCCTGTCTCTCTCTCGCTCCCGTTCTCTCTCTCTTGCCCCCAGTCTCTCTCTCGCCCCCGTTCTCTCTCTCACTCCCATTCTCTGTCTCGCCCCCAGTCTCTCTCTCGCCCCGAGTCTCTCTCTCGCCCCGAGTCTCTCTCTCGCCCCCGTTCTCTCTCTCACTCCCATTCTCTGTCTCGGCCCCAGTCTCTCTCTCGCACCCAGTCTCTCTCTCGCCCCCAGTCTCTCCCTCACCCCCAGTCTCTCTCTCGCCCCTGGTTTCTCTCTCGCCCCCAGTCTCTCTCTCGCCACTAGTCTCTCTTTCACCCCCGGTTTCTCTCTCGCCCCCAGTCTCTCTCTGTCATCCCCTGTCTCTCTCTCGCTCCCGTTCTCTCTCTCTTGCCCCCAGTCTCTCTCTCGCCCCCGTTCTGTCTCTCGCCCCCAGTCTCTCTCTCGTCCCCGGTCTCCCTCGCTCCAATTCTCTCTCTTGCACCCGGTCTCTCTCTCGCCCCCAGTTTCTCTCTCGCCCCTGGTTTCTCTCTCGCCCCCATTCTCTCTCTCGCTCCCATTCTTTCGCTTGCCCCGGTTTCTCTCTTGCCCCCGGTCTCCCTCGCTCCAATTCTCTCTCTTGCCCCCAGTTTCTCTCTCACCCCCAATCTCTCTCTCGCCCCCGGTCTCTCTCTCACTCCCGTTCTCTCTCGCCCCCAGTTTCTCTCTCGCCCCCAGGTTCTCTCTCGCCCCCGTTCTCTCTCCTACCCCCGGATTCTCTCTTACCCCCTGTCTCTCTCTCGCCCCCGTTCCCTCTCTCACCCCCCGTTCTCTCTGTCACCCCCGCTCTCTCTCACCCCCGGTCTCTCTCTCGCCCCCGGTTTCTCTCTCGACCCCAGTCTCTCTCTCGCCCCCAGTCTCTCTCTCGCCCCCAGTCTCTCTCTCGCCCCCAGTCTCTCTCTCGTCCCCGGTCTCCCTCGCTCCCGTTCACTCTCTTGCTCCCGTTCTCTCTCTCGCCCCCGTTCTCTCTCTTGCCGCCGGTCTCTCTCTCGCCCCTAGTTTCTCTCTCGCCCCCATTCTCTCACTCGCTCCCATTCTCTCTCATGCCCCCGGTTTCTCTCTTGCCCCCGTTCTCTCTCTTGCCCCCGGTCTCTCTCTCGCTCCCGTTCTCTCTTGCCCCCGGTGATTCTCTTGCCCCCATTCTCTCTCTCGCCCCCGGTCTCTCTCTCGCTCCCGTTCTCTCTCGCCCCCAGTCTGTCTCTCGCCCCCAGTCTCTCTCTCGCCCCCATTCTCTCTCTCGCCTCCATTCTCTCTCTTGCCCCCGGTTTCTCTCTCGCCCCCCGGTCTCTCTCTTGCCCCTGGTCTCTCTCTCACCCCCAGTCTCTCTCTTGCCCCCAGTTTCTCTCTCGCCCCCAGTCTGTCTATCGTCCCCAGTCTCTCTCTCGCCCCCATTCTCTCTCTCGCCCCCGTTCTCTCTCTTGCCCCCGGTTTCTCTCTCGCCCCCGGTCTCTCTCTTGCCCCTGGTCTATATCTCACCCCCAGTCTCTCTCTCACCCCCAGTTTCTCTCTCGCCCCCAGTCTCTCTCTCGCCCCCAGTCTCTCTCTCACCCCTGGTTTCTCTCTCACCCCCAGTCTCTCTCTCATCCCTGCTCTCTCTCACCCCCGGTCTCTCTCTTGCCCCTGGTTTCTCTCTCGCCCCCAGTCTCTCTCTCTCACCCCCAGTCTCTCTCTAGCTCCCGGTCTCTCTCTTGTCCCTGGTCTCTCTCTCACCCCCAGTCTCTCTCTCGCCCCTGGTTTCTCTCTCACCCCCAGTCTCTCTCTCGCCCCCGCTCTCTCTCACCCCCGGTCTCTCTCTTGCCCCTGGTTTCTCTCTCGCCCCCAGTCTCTCTCTCTCACCCCCAGTCTCTCTCTCGCCCCCGGCCTCTCTCTTGTCCCTGGTCTCTCTCTCACCCCCAGTCTCTCTCTCGCCCCTGGTTTCTCTCTCGCCCCCAGTCTCTCTCTCGCCCCCAGTCTCTCTCTTTCTCTCGCACCCGGTCTGTCTCATCTCCCCGGTCTCTCTCTCTCTCGCCCCCAGTCTGTCTCATCACCTCGGTCTCTCTCTCTCTTGCCCCTGGTTTCTCTCTCGCCCCCAGTCTCTCTCTCTCTCTCGCCCACGGTCTGTTTCGTCACTCCTGTTCTATCGTCACCCCCGATCTCTCATCAACCCCGGTCTCCCTCGCTCCTGGTCCCCCTCGGCCTCAGTCTCTATCGTCCTTCGGTCTCCCTCTTCTCCATTGGTCTCACTCACCCCCAGTCTCTCTCGCCCCCGGTCTCTCTCGCCCCTGGTCACTCGTCAAACCCGGTCTCTCTCGCTCCCAGTTTCTCTCGCCTCCGGTCTCTCTCGTCACCCACAGACTCTCTTCACCCCCTGTCTCTGTCGCCCCCGGTCTCTCTCTCACTCCCGTTCTCTGTCTCGCCCCCAGTCTCTCTCTCGCCCCTAGTTTCTCTCTCGCCCCCGTTCTCTCTCTCACCCCCGGTCTCTCTCGCCCCCAGTCTCTCTCACGCCCCCGGTCTCTCGCTCGCCCCCGGTCTCTCTCTCACTCCCGTTCTCTGTCTCACCCCCAGTCTCTCTCTCGCCCCCGGTTTCTCTCTCGCCCCCGTTCTCTCTCTCGCCCCCGGTCTCTCTCGCCCCCAGTCTCTCTCTCAACCCCGGTCTCTCTCTCGCCCCCAGTCTCTCTCTCACCCACAGTCTCTCTCTCGTCCCCGGTCTCCCTCGCTCCAATTCTCTCTCTTGCCCCCGGTCTCTCTCTCACTCCCGTTCTCTATCTCGCCCCCGGTCTCTCTATCGCTCCCGTTCTCTCCCGCCCCCAGTTTCTCTCTCGCCCCCAGTCTCTCTCTCACCCCTGTTCTCACTCTCACCCCCAGTCTCTCTCTCGCCCCCAGTCTCTCTCTCGCCTCCAGTTTCTCTCTCACTCCCGTTCTCTCTCTCGCCCCCGGTTTCCCTCTCTTGCCCCCGTTCTCTCTCTCGCCCCCAGTCTCTCTCTCGCCCCCAGTATCTCTCTCGCCTCCAGTTTCTCTCTCACTCCCGTTCTCTCTCTAGTCCCCGGTTTCCCTCTCACTCCCGTTGTCTCTCTCGCCCCCAGTCTCTCTCTCACCCCCGTTCTCTCTCTCGCCCCCGGTTTCTCTCTTGCCCCCGGTCTCTCTCTCGCCCCCATTCCCTCTCTTGCCCCAGGTTTCTCTCTCGCCCCCAGTCTCTCTCTCGCCCCCGGTTTCTCTCTCGCCCCCGGTCTCTCTCTCGCCCTTGGTTTCTCTCTCACCCCCATTCTCTCTCTCGCCCCCGTTCCTTCTCTTGCCCCCGATCTCTCTCTCACTCCCATTCTCTCTCGCCCCCAGTCGCTCTCTCGCCTCCAGTTTCTCTCTCACTCCCGTCCTCTCTCTCGCCCCCAGTTTCTCTCTCGCTCCCAGTCTGTCTCTCGCCCCCAGTCTCTCTCTCGCCCCCATTCTCTCTCTCGCCCCCGTTCTCTCTCTTGCCCCTGGTGTCTCTCTCGCACCCCGGTCTCTCTCTTGCCCCTGGTGTCTCTCTCGCCCCCAGTCTCTCTCTCGTCCCCAGTCTCTCTCTCACCGCTGGTTTCTCTCTCACCCCCAATCTCTCTCTCGCCCCCGGTCTCTCTCTCACTCCCGTTCTCTCTCGCCCCCAGTCTCTCTCTCGCCCCCATTCTCTCTCTCGCCCCCAGTCTCTCTCTCGCCCCCAGTCTCTCTCTCACCCCCAGTTTCTCTCTCGCCTCCAGTTTCTCTCTCGCTCCCAGTCTCTCTCTTGCCCCCAGTCTCTCTCTCACCCTTGGTTTCTCTCTCACCCCCAGTCTCTCTCTCGCCCCCACTCTCTCTCACCCCCGGTCTTTCTCTCACCCCCGGTCTCTCTCTCGCCCCCGGTTTGTCTCTCGCCCCCAGTCTCTCTCTCTCAACCCCAGTCTCTCTCTCGCCCCCGGTTTCTCTCTCGCCCCCAGTCTCTCTCTCGCCCCTGGCTTCTCTCTCGCCCCAGTCTCTCTCTCGCCCCCAGTCTCTCTCTCTCTCTTGCCCCTGGTTTCTCTCTCGCCCCCAGTCTCTCTCTCTCTCTCGCCCCCAGTCTGTTTCATCACTCCTGGTCTATCGTCACCCCCGGTCTCTCATCAACCCCGGTCTCCCTTGCTCCCGATCTCCCTCGGCCTCAGTCTCTATCGTCCTTCGGTCTCTCTCTTCACCATTGGTCTCACTCACCCCCAGTCTCTCTCGCCCCCCGTCTCTCTCGCCCCTGGTGACTCGTCAAACCCGGTCTCTCTCGCTCCCAGTTTCTCTTGCCTCCAGTCTCTCTCGTCACCCACAGTCTCTCGTCACCCCCTATCTCTGTCACCTCCGGTCTCTCTCGTTCCCGATCACTCAGGTACCCCCAGTGTCTCTCGCCCCCCGGTCTCTCTCACCCCCGGTCCCTTGTCACCCCCCGGTCTCTCTCGTCACTTCCTCTCTCTCTCACCCCCCGGTCTCCCTCATCTCTCCCGGTCTCTCTCTCACTGTCCCTGGTCTCTCTTGCCCTATCAGGTCCCTCTCGATCCCCGACTCTCTCGTCCCCGGCCTCTCTCACCATCCCTGGTCTCTCTTGCCTCCAGTCTCTCTTGTCGCCCCCTGTCTTGCGTCCCTCCCCGGTCTCTCTCGCCCACCCCGGTCTCTCATCGCCCCTGGTCTCTCTCGCGTCCTGTCTCTCTCATCGCCCCTGGTCTCTTCCCCCTTCCCACACCCCCGGTCTCTCTCTCAAGCCCGGGCTTTCTCGCGCACAGTCTCTCTCGCCCCCCGGCCTGTGTCATTGCTCCCTGCCTCTCTCGCACCCATCCTCTCTCGCTCCTGATCTCTGTCGCTCCCGGTCTCTCTCTCTCATCCCCAGTCACTCTCGGCCCCGGTCTCTCTTGACCCCACTTTCTCTCTCGCCCCCAATCTCTCTCATCGCCCCTGGTGTGTCTCGTCTCCCCCTGTCTCTCGCCCCTGGTCTCCCTCACCGCAGGTCTCTTTTGCATCCCGGTCTCTCTCGCCCCTGGTCTCTCTTGCCCCACCGGTCTATGTCTCCGCCCCCCCCACGGTCTCTCTCGTCCCCGGTCTCTCTCTCTCACATCCCCGGTCTATCTCGCCGCCCCCCCCCCCCGGTCTCTGTTGTCCCCGGTCTCTCTGTCTCACCCCCGGTCTCTCTCGCCCCTGGTCACTCTCACCCCCGGTCTCTCTCGTCACCCCGTCTCTCTTGCCCCTGGACTCTCTCTCGCCCCCGGTCTCTCTTCACCCCTGATCTCTCTCTCTCGCCCCCGGTATCTCTCGCTCCTGGTCTCTCTCTTCATCCCCTCCCTCTCAACCCTGGTCGCTTTCTCGCCCCCAGTCTCACTCTTGTCCCCTGTCTCTCTCGCCCCCTGGTCTCCCTTATTGTTCCCCAGTCTCTCTCGCCCCCGGTCTCTCTCGTTGTCCCTGGTCTCTCGTCACCCCCGGGTCTCTCTCCACTCCAATCTCTCTCGCCCCCGGAGACTTTCACCCCCCCGGTCTCTCTCACCCCCTGTCTCTCTCTCTCTCACCCCCGGTATCTCACCACCGCTTTCTCTCGTCACCCCCTCCATCTCACTCTCGATCTCCTTCTCGTCCCCAGTCTCTCTTCACGCCTGGTCTCACTCTCTCGTCCCCATGCTCTCTCTCGCCCCGCTGCTCTCTCTTGCCCCCGGTCTCTATTGTCGCAATCGGTCTCTTGTCACCCCCGGTTCTCTCTCGTCCCCAGTTTCTCTCGCCCCCGGTCTCTCTCGTTGTCCCTGGTCTCTCGTCACCCCTGGGTCTCTCTCTATCCCAATCTCTCTCGCCCCCGGTGTCTTTCGCCCCCTCCCCCGGTTCTCTCTTGTTGCCCGCAGACTCTCGTCACCCCCAGTGTCTTGCCCCGGGTTTCTCGCCCACAGTCTCTCTTGGCCCTGGTCTGTCTTGTCGCTCACTGTCTCTCTCACACCCAGGCTTTCCCCCTTCCCGGCCTCTCTCGTTCACAGTCTCTCTCTCGCCCCCGGTCACTCTCACCCCCAGTCTCTCGCAACCCCACTTTCTCTCTCCCCCGGTCTCTCTCGTCACCCCGGTCTCCCTCGTCTCCTCCTGTCTCTCACCCCCGGTCTCTCTCACCCCAGGTCTCTTTTGCACACCGGTCTCTCTTGCCCCACCTGTCTCTCTCGCTCCCCACCCCGGTCTCTCTCACACACCGGTCTCTCTTCACCCCCTGTCTCTCTCTGTCTCTCGCTCCCAGTCTCTCTCGTCACCCCCTCTATCTCTCACCCCCGGTCTCTTTCTCGCCCTCCGTCTTTCTCACCCCCTGGTGTCTCTCCCCCCCTGTCTTTCTCACCCCCAGTCTCTCTCACTCCCGGTCTGTCTCGTTGCCCCCTGTCCCTCGAGCCCCCCGGTCTCTCTCGCAAACCCCTCTCTCTTACCCCCCGGTCTCTCTTCACCCCCGGTCTCTCTCTCTCGCCTCCAGTCTCTCTCATCTCCGGTCGATCTTGTCACCCCCTCTCTCTCGCCCCCGGGCTCTCTTGCCCACAGTCTCTCTCACTCCCGGTCTGTCTCGTTGCCCCCTGTCCCTCTAGCCCCCGGGTCTCTCTCGCAAACCCCTCTCTCTCACACCCCGTCTCTCTTCACCCCCGGGCTCTCTCTCTCTCGCCTCCGGTCTCTCTCATCCCCGGTGTCTCTTGTCACTCTGTCTCTCTTGCCCCCGGGCTCTCTTTCGCCCTCGGTCTTTCTCACCCCCTGTCTCTCTCACCCCCGTCTCTCTCTCACCTCTGGTCTCTCTCGCCTCCGGTCTCTCTCGCCCCCGGTCTCTCTCACCTCTGGTCTCTCTCGCCCCCGGTCTCTCTCTCTCACCCCCGTCTCTCTCTCACCCCCGTCTCTCTCTCACCTCTGGTCTCTCTCGCCCCCGGTCTCTCTCGCCCCCGGTCTCTCTCACCCCCTGTCTCTCTCGCCCCCGGTCTCTCTCGCCCCCGGTCTCTCTCTCTCACCCCCGTCTCTCTCTCACCTCTGGTCTCTCTCGCCCCCGGTCTCTCTCGCCCCCGGTCTCTCTCTCTCACCCCCGTCTCTCTCTCACCTCTGGTCTCTCTCGCCCCCGGTCTCTCTCGCCCCCGGTCTCTCTCACCCCCGGTCTCTCTCGCCCCCGGTCTCTCTCGCCCCCGGTCTCTCTCGCCCCCGGTCTCTCCCTCTCACCCCCGGTCTCTCTCGCACCCGGTCTCTCTCGCCCCCGGTCTCTCTCGCCCCCGGTGTCTCTCACCCCCGGTCCCTCTCTCACCCCTGGTCTCTCTCGCCCCCGGTCTCTCTCGCCCCCGGTCTCTCTTGCCATCCATCTCTCTCTCGTCGCTCCCAGTCTCTCGTCACCCCTGGGTCTCTCTCCACCCCAATCTATCTTGCCCCCAGTGTCTTTTGCCCCCCCGGTCTCTCTTGCCTCCCCCGGTCTCTCTTCGCTCCTGGTCTCTCTCTCTCGCCCCCGGTTTCGCTCACCCCTGGTCTCTTGTCATCCCCGGGTCTCTCTTGACCCCGGTCTCTGCCCCCCTCACTCCCTTGCCCCCGGTCTCTAGTGTCGCCCCCAGTCTCTCGTCGCCCCTGATCACTCGTCATCCCCGGTCTCTCACCCCGGTCACCATCTCGCCACGGTCACACTCACACTCCCAGTCTGTCTCATCGCCCCAGTCTCTCTTGTCAACCCCTCTCTCTTGCCCCCTCGGTTTCTCATCACCGCTGGTCTCACGCTCGCGGTCTCTCTCCCTCCCGGTCTCTCATCACCCCCGTTCTCTTGCGCCCCGGTTGCTCTCAGCCCCCCCTTGTCTCTCGTCACTCCTGGTCTCTCTCGCCCCCCGGTCTGTCTCGCCCCCAGTCTCTCTCACCCCCGCTCTCTCGCCCCCCGGTCTCTCTCGCCCCCAGTCTCTCTCACCCCCTCTCTCTCACCCCCCGGTCTCTCTCGTCCCAAGTCTCTCTCCTCCCCTCGCCCCCGTCTCTTGTCGCCTCTGGTCTCTCTCGCGTCTGGTTTCTCTCGTTGCCCCTGATCTCTTGTCAACCCCGGTCTCTCACTCCTGAACTTTCTCGCGTCCAGTCTCTCTCGACGCCCCCGGTCTCTCTCTCGCCCCCTGTCTCTCTTTTGCGACAGTCTCTCTTTCGCCCCCGGTCTGTCTCATCACCCCCCCGTCTCTCTCTTCACCCCCCATCTCTCTCTTCACCCCATGTCTCTCTCTTCACCCCATGTCTCTCTCTCTCTCACCGCGGTTTCTCTCATCACCACCAGTCTTTCCCGTCGCCCCCGGTCGCTCTCGTCGCCCCCGATTTCTCTTGCTCCCCGGACTCTCACGTCACCCCCGGTCTCTGACTCTCTCGGCCCTGGACTCTCACGTCACCCCCGGTCTCTGTCTCTCTCGGCTCCGGTCTCTCGCGTCGCCCCGCCCCACCGGGAACCTCTCGTTGCCCATGGTCTCTCTCGTCACCCCCGGTCTCTCTCGCGCCACCAGGTCTCTCTCACCCCACGGTGTCTCGCCCTGGTTTCTCTCGTTGCCCCCGGTCTCTTTCACCCTCTGGTCTCTAATCAGCCCCGGTCTCAGGTCACCCCCGGTCTCTCGCCCCCGATCTCTCTCGCCCCCGATCTCTCTCGTCCTGGGTCTCTCTTGTCACTCCTTCTCTCTCGTCCCCAGTCTTTCTTGCCCCCGGCCACTGACTCACACCCGGCCTGTCTCGCACCCAGTCTCTCTCGCTCCCCCCATCTCTCTCGCCCCCGGTCTCTCTTGTTGCCCCCAGTCTCTCGTCACCCCCAGCATCTCGCCCTCGATCTCACTCGCACCTGGCCTCACTCGCTCCCCACTCTCTCACGCCTCCGGTCTCTCTCTCACCGCTGGTCTCTCTCTCCCTCGGTCTCTCTTGCCTCCGGTCTCTCTCTTGCCCCCGGTCTCTCTCACCCCTGGTCTCTCTTGCCCCCGGTCTCTCTCTTGCCCCCGGTCTCTCTCTCGCCCCCGGTCTCTCTCTCCCTCGGTCTCTCTCGCCTCCGGTCTCTCTCTTGCCCCCGTTCTCTCTTGCCCCCGGTCTCTCTCACCTCCAGTCTCTCTCTTGCCCCCGGTCTCTCTCGTCCCCGGTCTCTCTCTCCCTCGGTCTCTCTTGCCTCCGGTCTCGCTCTTGCCCCCGGTCTCTCTCGCCCCCGGTCTCTCTCTCCCTCGGTCTCTCTTGCCAGCGGTCTCTCTCTTGCCTCCGGTCTCTCTCTCCCTCGGTCTCTCTCGCCTCCGGTCTCTCTCTTGCCCCCGGTCTCTCTCGCCTCCGGTCTCTCTCTTGCCACCGTTCTCTCTCGCCTCCGGTCTCTCTCTTGCCCCCGGTCTCTCTCGCCTCCGGTCTCTCTCTTGCCCCCGGTCTCTCTCTTGACCCCTGTATCTCTCTCCCTCGGTCTCTCTTGCCCCCGGTCTCTCTTCCCCCGGTCTCTCTCGTCTCCGGTCTCTCTCTTGCCCCCGGACACTCTCGCCCCCGGTCTCTCTCATCCCAGTATCTCTCGTCATCCCCTTTCTCTTGCCCCCGGTCTCTCTTGTCACCCCTGGTCTCTTGTCACCCCCGATGTCTCGCCCCCAGTCTCTCTCGCACCTGGTCTCTCTTGCCTCCAGTCTCTCTCACCCTCCTGGTCTCTGTCGTCACACCCAGCCACTCTCGTCACCCCCAGTCTCTCTCGTCCTCGGTCTCTCTCATTGCCGCCGGACTCTTGTCACTCCCTCTCTCTCTCTCTCGTCCCAGTCTCTCTCATCACCGCCGGTCTTTCCCATCACCCCCATTCTCTCACGTCGCCCCCGATCTCTCTCGCCCCTGAACTCTCTCGTCCCCGATCTCTCACGTCGCCCCCGTTCTCTCACGTCGCCCCCGATCTCTCTCGCCCCCGATCACTCTCGCCCCTGGACTCTCTCGTCCCCGGTCTCTCACGTCACCCCCGTTCTCTCACGTCGCCCCCGATCTCTCTCGCCCCTGGACTCACTCGTCCCCGATCTCTCACGTCGCCCCCGTTCTCTCACGTCGCCCTCGATCTCTTTCACTCCCGGTCTCTCTCGCCCCTGGACTCTCTCGTCCCCGATCTCTCACGTCGCCCCCGTTCTCTCACGTCGCCCCGGATCTCTCTCGCTCCCGGTCTCTCTCGCCCCTGGACTCTCTCGTCCCCGTTCTCTCACGTTGTCCCCGGTCTCTCACGTCGCCCCCGATCTCTCTCGCCCCCGATCACTCTCGCCCCAGGACTCTCTCTACTCGGCCTCTCTCGTTGCTCCCGGTATCTCTCGCCCCCGGATTCTCTCGCCCCAGTCTCTCACGTCTCCCCCGGTCTCTCTTATCTCCCCCGGTCTCTCTCGCCCCCGGACTCTCTCGCCCCTGTCTCTGTCTCGCCCCCGGTCTCTCTCGCCCCTGGTCACTCTCTTTGCCACCCCGGTCTCTCTCGCCCCCAATCTCTCTCGACCCCGGTCTCTCTCTTTGCCCCCCCAGTCTCTCTCTCGCCCCCGGTCTCTCTCTTTGCCTCCCCCGGTCTCTCTCGCCCCCGGTCTCTCTCTTTGCCCCCGCCCCGGTCTCTCTCGCCCCCAGTCTCTCTCTTTGCCCCCCCAGGTCTCTGTCGCCCCCGGTCTCTCTCTTTGCCACCCCGGTCTCTCTCACCCCCAAGCTCTCTCGCCCCCGGTCTCTCTCTTTGCCCCCCAGTCTCTCTCTCGCCCCCGGTCTCTCTCTTTGCCCCCCCCGGTCTCTCATGCCCCTGGTCTCTCTCTTTGCCCCCCCCGGTCTCTCTCGCCCCCGGTCTCTCCCTTTGCCCCCCCAGGTCTCTCTCGCCCCCGGTCTCTCTCTTTGCCCCCCCGGTCTCTCTCTTGCCCCCGGTCTCTCTCTTTGCCCCCCCGCTCTCTCTCGGCCCCGGTCTCTCTCTTTGCCACCCCCGGTCTCTCTCGCCCCCGGTCTCTCTCTTTGCCCCTCACCCCCGGTCTGTCTCACCCTGGTCACTTTCTTTGCCCGCCCCGGTCTCTCTCGCCCCTGGTCACTTTCTTTGCCCCCCCCCGGTCTCTCTTGCCGCCCCCGGGATCTCTCAACCACGGTCGCTCTCTTTGCCCCCCCCAGTCTCTCTCACCCCCGGTCTCTCTCTTTGCCCCCCCCAGTCTCTCTCACCCCCAGTCTCTCTCGCCCCCGGTGTCTCTCTTTGAACCCCACCCCCAGTCTCTCTCACCCCCGTCTCTCTCCTTGCCCCCCCCCGTTCTCTCTCACCCCCGGTCTCTCTCTTTTTCCCCCCCCAGTCTCTCTCACCCCCGGTCTCTCTCTTTATCCCCCCCCCCAGTCTCTCTCACCCCGGTCTCTCTCACCCCCGGTGTCTCTTGCCACCCCAGTCTCTCTCTTTGCCCCCGCGGTCTCTCTCACCCCCGGTCTCTTTCGCCACCCCCGTTCTCTATCTCGCCGCCCCTGGTCTCTCTCACCCCTGGTCTCTCTCTTTGTCCCCCTGGTCTCTATCACCCCCAGTCTCTCTCGCCGCCCCCGGTCTCTCTCACCCCCGGTCTCTGTCTTTTCCCCCCTGGTCTCTCTCGCCCCCGGTCTCTCTCGCCCCCGGTCTCTTTCGCCACCCCCGTTCTCTATCTCGCCGCCCCTGGTCCCTCTCACCCCTGGTCTCTCTCTTTGTCACCCTGGTCTCTATCACCCCCAGTCTCTCTCGCCGCCCCCGGTCTCTCTCACCCCCGGTCTCTCTCTTTTCCCCCCTGGTCTCTCTCGCCCCCGGTCTCTCTCGCCCCCGGTCTCTTTCGCCACCCCCGTTCTCTATCTCGCCGCCCCCGGTCCCTCTCACCCCCGGTCTCTCTCTTTGACCCCCTGGTCTCTCTCGGCCCCGGTGTCTTTCGTCTCCAATCTCTCTCTTTGCCCCCTTGGTCTCTATTGTCCCTGGTCTCTCTCGCACCCCGGTCTCTCTCTTTGTCCCCCTGGTCTCGATCAACCCCATTCTCTCTCTTTGTCCCCCCCGGTCTCTCTCTCTGCACCCCGGTCTCACTCGACCCCGGTCTTTTTTTTTCCCCCCGGTCTCTCTTGCCCCCGGTCTCTCTCTTTGCCCCCTGGTCTCTATTGTCCCTGGTCTCTCTCGCCCCCCGGTCTCTCTCTTTGCCCCCTTGGTCTCTCTCGGCCCCAGTCTCTCTCTTTTCCACCCTGGTCTCTCTTGCTCCCCATCGCTCTCGCCCCCGTTCTCTCTCACCCCCGGTCTGTCTCTTTAAACCCCGGTCTCTCTCACCCCCGGTCTCTCTCACCCCCGGTCTCTCTCACCCCCAGTCTCTCTCGCCCCCGGTCTCTCTCGCTGCCCCCCCGGTCTCTCTCACCCCCAGTCTCTCTCGCCCCCGGTCTCTCTCGCTGCCCCCCCCGGTCTCTCTCGCTCTGAGCCTTTCTCGCCGCCCCCTGTCTTTCTCGCCCCCGGTCTCTCTCGCCTCCAATCTCTCTCTTTGCCCCCTTGGTCTCTCTCACCCCCGGTCTCTCTCTTTGCCCCCCCCGCTCTCTCTTGCCCTCGGTCTCTCTCTTTGACCCCTCGATCTATCTCGCCCCCGGTCGCTCTCTTTGCCCCCCTCGGTCTCTCTCACCCCCAGTCTCTCTTGCCACCCCCAGTCTCTCTCGCCGCCCCCCGTTCTCTCTCGCCCCCGGTCTCTTTCTTGCACCTGGTCTCTCTCTTTGCCCCCCCTCTCCAGTCTCTCTCACCCCCAGTCTCTCTTGCCGCCCCCAGTCCCTCTCGCCGCCCCCGTTGTCTCTCACCCCCGGTCTCTCTCTTTGACGCCCCGGTCTCTCTCACCCCTGGTCTCTCTCTTTGCCCCCCTGGTCTCTCTCGCCCCTGGTCTCTCTCACCCATGGTCTCTCTCGCCCCCCCTCCCTCGGTGTCTCTCGCTCCCGGTCTCTCTCTTTACCCCGCGGTCTCTCTCGCCCCTGGTCTCTCTCGCCCCTGGTCTCTCTCACCGCCCCCGGTCTCTCTCGCACCCCCCCGGTCTCTCTCGCCCCTGGTCTCTCTCTCCCCCCCCACCCCGGTCTCTCTCGCCCCTGGTCTCTCTCTCCCCTGGTCACTCTCTTTACCACCCCGGTCTCTCTCGCCCCCCAATCTCTCTCACCCCCAGTCTCTCTCGCCCCCGGTCTCTCTCGCCCCTGGTCACTCTCTTTGCCCCCCCCCAGTCTCTCCCGACCCCGGTCTCTCTCTTTGCCCCCCCCCGGTCTCTCTCTCGCCCCCGGTCTCTCTCTCGCCCCCGGTCTCTCTCTCGCCCCCGGTCTCTCTCGCCCCTGGTCTCTCTCGCCCCTGGTCACTCTCTTTGCCACACCGGTCTCTCTTGCCCCCAAATCTCTCTCACCCCCAGTCTCTCTCACCCCCAGTCTCTCTCGCCCCCGGTCTCTCTCGCCCCTGGTCTCTCTCTTTGCCACCCCACTCTCTCTTGCCCCCAGTCTCTCTCTTTGCCCCCCCGGGTTCTGTTGCCCCCGGTCTCTCTCTTTGCCCCCCCCCGGTCTCTCTCGCCCCCGGTCTCTCTCTTTGCCCCCCCGGTCTCTCTCGCTCCCGGTCTCTCTCTTTGCCCCCTCCCCCGGTCTCTCTCTCGCCCCCGGTCTCTCTCGCCCCTGGTTACTCTCTTTGCCACCCCGGTCTCTCTCGTCCCCGGTCTCTCTCTCGTCCCCGGTCTTTCTCGTCCCTGATCTCTCTCTCGTCCCCGGTCTTTCTCGTCCCCGGTCTCTCTCGCCCCTGGTCTCTCTCTTGCCACCCCCAGTCTCTCTCGCCGCCCCCGTTCTCTCTCACCCCCGGTCTCTCTCTTTGCCCCCCCGGTCTCTCTCACCCCCGGTCTCTCTCTTTGCCCCCCTGGTCTCTCTCGCCCCTGGTCTCTCTCACCCCTGGTCTCTCTCGCCCCCCCCCCTCGGTGTCTCTTGCTCCCGGTCTGGCTCTTTGCCCCCGCGGTCTCTCTCGCCCCTGGTCTCTCTCGCCCCTGGTCTCTCTCACCGCCCCCGGTCTCTCTCGCACCCCCCCGGTCTCTCTCGCCCCTGGTCTCTCTCTCCCCCCCCACCCCGGTCTCTCTCGCCCCTGGTCTCTCTCTTTGCACCCCCCGGACTCTCTCGACCCCGGTCTCTCTCTTTGCACCCCCCGGTCTCTCTCGCCCCCAGTCTCTCTCGCCCCCCACAGTCTCTCTCGCCCCACCCCCGGTCTCTCTCACCACCCCCCCCCGGTCTCTCTCACCCCCCCGGTGTCTCTCGCTCCCGGTCTCTCTCGCCCCCGGTCTCTCTCGCTCCCGTTCTCTCTCGCCCCCGGTCTCTCTCGCCTCCCCCCCTCGGTGTCTCTCGCCCCCGGTCTCTCTCTTTGACCCCCCCGATCTCTCTCGCCCCCGGTCTCTCTCGCCCCTGGTCTCTCTCTCCCCCCCCACCCCGGTCTCTCTCGCCCCTGGTCTCTCTCTTTGCACCCCCCGGACTCTCACGACCCCGGTCTCTCTCTTTGCACCCCCCGGTCTCTCTCGCCCCCAGTCTCTCTCGCCCCCCACAGTCTCTCTCGCCCCACCCCCGGTCTCTCTCGCCACCCCCCCGGTCTCTCTCACCCCCCCGGTGTCTCTCGCTCCCGGTCTCTCTCGCCCCCGGTCTCTCTCGCTCCCGTTCTCTCTCGCCCCCGGTCTCTCTCGCCCCCCCCCTCGGTGTCTCTCGCTCCCGGTCTCTCACTTTGCCCCCCCAATCTCTCTCGCCCCTGGTCTCTCTCGCCCCGGTCTCTCTCGCCGCCCCTGGTCTCTCTCACCCCCGGTCTCGCTCGCTCCCGGTCTCTCTCGACACCCGGGTCTCTCTCTCGCCCCCGGTCTCTCTCTCGCCCCCGGTCTCTCTCTCACCCCCGGTCTCTCTCTCGCCCCCGGTCTCTCTCATCACCCCCGGTCTCTCTCGCTCCCGGTCTCTCTCATCACCCCCGGTCTCTCTCTCGCCACCGGTCTCTCTCTCGCCCCCGGTCTCTCTCTCGCCCCCGGTCTCTCTCTCGCCCCCGGTCTCTCTCTCACCCCCGGTCTCTCTCACCCCCGGTCTCTCTCTCGACCCCGGTCTCTCTCACCCACGGTCTCTCTCTCTTACCCCCGGTCGCGCTCGTCCCCGGTCTCTCTCGTCCCCGGTCTCTATCGCCCCTGGTCTCTCTCTCCCCTGGTCACTCTCTTTACGACCCCGGTCTCTCTCGCCCCCCAATCTCTCTCACCCCCAGTCTCTCTCGCCTCCGGTCTCTCTCGCCCCTGGTCACTCTCTTTGCCCCCCCCAGTCTCTCCCGACCCCAGTCTCTCTCTTTGCCCCCCCCGGTCTCTCTCTCGCACCCGGTCTCTCTCGCCCCCGGTCTCTCTCTCGCCCCCGGTCTCTCTCGCCCCTGGTCTCTCTCGCCCCTGGTCACTCTCTTTGCCACACCGGTCTCTCTCGCCCCCAAATCTCTCTCACCCCCAGTCTCTTTCACCCCCAGTCTCTCTCGCCCCTGGTCTCTCTCGCCCCTGGTCTCTCTCTTTGCCACCCCACTCTCTCTTGCCCGCAGTCTCTCTCTTTGCCCCCCCGGGCTCTGTTGCCCCCGGACTCTCTCTTTGCCCCCCCCCGGTCTCTCTCGCCCCCGGTCTCTCTCTTTGCCCCCCCCGGTCTCTCTCACCCCCGGTCTCTCTCTCTCACCCCCGGTCTCGCTTGCTCCCGGTCTCTCTCGACCCCCGGGTCTCTCTCTCGCCACCGGTCTCTCTCTCGCCCCCGGTCTCTCTCTCACCCCCGGTCTCTCTCTGGCCCCCGGTCTCTCTCATCACCCCCGGTCTCTCTCACCTCCGGTCTCTCTCGCCCCCGGTCTCTCTCGTCCCCGGTCTCTCTCACCCCCAGTCTCTCTCGCTCCCGGTATCCGGGCTCTCTCACCCCCGGTCTCTCTCGTCCCCGGTCTCTCTCACCCCCGGTCTCTCTCGCCCCCGGTCTCTCTCACCCCCGGTCTCTCTCTCTCACCCCCGGTCTCGCTCGCTCCCGGTCTCTCTCGACCCCCGGGTCTCTCTCTCGCCCCCGGTCTCTCTCTCGCCCCCGGTCTCTCTCTCACCCCCGGTCTCTCTCTCGCCCCCGGTCTCTCTCATCACCCCCGGTCTCTCTCGCCCCCGGTCTCTCTCATCACCCCCGGTCTCTCTCTCGCCACCGGTCTCTCTCTCTCACCCCCGGTCTCTCTCTCGCCCCCGGTCTCTCTCTCGCCCCCGGTCTCTCTCTCACCCCCGGTCTCTCTCAACCTCGGTCTCTCTCTCGACCCCAGTCTCTCTCACCCCCGGTCTCTCTCTCTTACCCCCGGTCGCGCTCGTCCCCGGTCTCTCTCGTCCCCGGTCTCTATCGCCCCTGGTCTCTCTCTCCCCTGGTCACTCTCTTTACCACTCCGGTCTCTCTCGCCCCCCAATCTCTCTCACCCCCAGTCTCTCTCACCCCCAGTCTCTCTCGCCCCCGGTCTCTCTCGCCCCTGGTCACTCTCTTTGCCCCCCCCCAGTTTCTCACGACCCCGGTCTCTCTCTTTGCCCCCCCCCGGTCTCTCTCTCGCCCCCGGTCTCTCTCTCGCCCCCGGTCTCTCTCTCGCCCCCGGTCTCTCTCGCCCCTGGTCTCTCTCGCCCCTGGTCACTCTCTTTGCCACACCGGTCTCTCTTGCCCCAAATCTCTCTCACCCCCAGTCTCTCTCACCCCCAGTCTCTCTCGCCCCCGGTCTCTCTCGCCCCTGGTCTCTCTCTTTGCCACCCCACTCTCTCTTGCCCCCAGTCTCTCTCTTTGCCCCCCCGGGTTCTGTTGCCCCCGGTCTCTCTCTTTGCCCCCCCCTTCTCTCTCGCCCCCGGTCTCTCTCTTTGCCCCCCCGGTCTCTCTCGCTCCCGGTCTCTCTCTTTGCCCCCTCCCCCGGTCTCTCTCTCGCCCCCGGTCTCTCTCGCCCCTGGTTACTCTCTTTGCCACCCCGGTCTCTCTCGTCCCCGGTCTCTCTCTCGTCCCCGGTCTTTCTCGTCCCCGATCTCTCTCTCGTCCCCGGTCTTTCTCGTCCCCGGTCTCTCTCGCCCCTGGTCTCTCTCTTTGCCACCCCAGTCTCTCTTGCCCCCAGTCTCTCTCTTTGCCCCCCCCTGGTCTCTGTCGCCCCCGGTCTCTCTCTTTGCCCCCCCCGGTCTCTCTCTACCCCGGTCTCTCTCTTTGCCCCCCCCGGTCTCTCTCACTCCCGGTCTCTCTCTTTGCCCCCCCCCCCGGTCTCTCTCTCGCCCCCGGTCTCTCTCGCCCCTGGTTACTCTCTTTGCCACCCCGGTCTCTCTCGTCCCCGGTCTCTCTCTCGTCCCCGGTCTTTCTCGTCCCCGATCTCTCTCGTCCCCGGTCTTTCTCGTCCCCGGTCTCTCTCGCCCCTGGTCTCTCTCTTTGCCACCCCAGTCTCTCTTGCCCCCAGTCTCTCTCTTTGCCCCCCCCGGTCTCTGTCGCCCCCGGTCTCTCTCTTTGCCCCCCCCGGTCTCCCTCGCCCCCGGTCTCTCTCTTTGCCCCCCCCGGTCTCTCTCACTCCCGGTCTCTCCCTTTGCCCCCCCCCGGTCTCTCTCTCACCCCCGGTCTCTCTCGCTCCTGGTTACTCTCTTTGCCACCCCGGTCTCTCTCGTCCCCGGTCTCTCTCTCGTCCCCGGTCTTTCTCGTCCCCGGTCTTTCTCGTCCCCAGTCTCTCTCGCCCCCGATCTCTCTCGCCACCCCGGTCTCTCTCGTCCCCGGTCTCTCTCTCGTCCCCGGTCTTTCTCGTCCCCGGTCTTTCTCGTCCCCGGTCTTTCTCGTCCCCGATCTCTCTCGTCCCCGGTCTTTCTCGTCCCCGGTCTCTCTCGCCCCCGATCTCTCTCGACACCCCGGTCTTTCTCGTCCCCGGTCTTTCTCATCACCCCAGGTGCCTCTCATCGCCGGTCTCTCTCCCCCACCAGTCTCTCATCGGTCCCGGTCTCTTGGCACCCCTGGTCACTCTCACCCCCAATGTGTCTCGTCACCCCCTTTCTCTCACCACCACGGTCTCTCTCAATCCCGGTCTCTCTCGCCTCCGGTCTCTCTCGTCCCTGATCTCTCTCGCCTCCGGTCTCTCTCATCCCTGATCTCTCTTGCCCCCGGTCTCTCTCGCCCCCAGTCTCTCTCGCCACCCCGGTCTCGCCTGTTGGACCTGGTCTCTCATGTCCCCGGTCTCTCTTCGTCCCCCCGGTCTCTCACTCACCACCAATCTTTCTCGTCGCCAGTGTCCCACCCCCAACGGTCTCTTGTCGGCCCTGGTCTCTCTCTCTCACCCCCGGTCTCTCTCGCCACCCCGGTCTCTCTCACCCCCGGTCTCTCTCGCCACCCCGGTCTCTCTCACCCCCCCCGGTCTCTCTCGCCCCCGGTCTCTCTCGCCACCCCGTTCTCTCTCATCCCCGGTCTCTCTCGGCACCCCGGTCTTTCTCACCCCCGGGCTCTCTCGCCCCCGGTGTCTCTCTTTGCCCCCCACCCCCGGTCTCTCTCCGCCCGGTCTCTCTCTTTATCCCCCCCAGTCTCTTTCGCCCCCAGTCTCTCTCACCTCCGGTGTCACTCTTTGCCCCCCACCCCCGGTCTCTCTCACACCCGTCTCTCTCCTTGCCCCCCCGTTCTCTCTCACCCCCGGTCTCTCTCTTTATCCCCCCCCCCAGTCTCTCTCACCCCCGGTCTCTCTCTTTATCCCCCCCAGTCTCTCACCCCTGGTCTCTCTCTTTATCCCCCCCAAGTCTCTCTCACCCCCGGTCTCTCTCACCCCCGGTGTCTCTTGCCACCCCAGTCTCTCTCTTTGCCCCCGCGGTCTCTCTCACCCCCGGTCTCTTTCACCACCCCTGTTCTCTATCTCGCCGCCCTGGTCTCTCTCACCCCCGGTCTCTCTCTCTCTGTCCCCCCTGGTCTCTCTCTTGGTCCCCCCGGTCTCTCTCGCCCCCGTTCTCTCTCTCTGTCCCCCCCGGTCTCTCTCTTTGCACCCCGGTCTCTCTCGCCCCCGGTCTTCTTTCCCCCCCCCGGGTCTCTCTTGCCCCCAGTCTCTTTCTTTGCCACCCAGTCTCTATTGTCCCTGGTCTCTCTCGCCCCCCGATCTCTCTCTTTGCCCCCTTGGACTCTCTCGCCCCCGGTCTCTCTCTTTGCCCCCCTGGTCTCTCATCCCCCGGTCACTCTCTTTGCCCCCCTGGTCTCTCTCGCCCCCGGTCTCTCTCTTTGCCCCCCTGGTCTCTCTCGCCCCCGGTCTGTCTCTTTGCCCCACTTTTCTCTCTCACCCCCGGTCTGTCCCTTTGAACCCCGGTCTCTCTCGCCCCCCGGTCTCTCTCTTTGCCCCACTTTTCTCTCTCACCCCCGGTCTGTCCCTTTGAACCCCGGTCTCTCTCGCCACCCCCCGGTCTCTCTCGCCCCTGGTCTCTCCCGCCCCCGGTCTCTCTCCCCCCGGTCTCTCTCGCCCCCGGTCTCTCTCACCCCTGGTCTCTCTCGCCCCGGTCTCTCTCGCCCCCGGTCTCTCTCGTTCCCCGGTCTCTCTCACCCCCGGTCTCTCTCGCCCCCGGTCACTCTCGCTGCCCCCCGGTCTCTCTCGCTCCGAGCCTTTCTCGCCCCCGCGGTCTCTCTCGCCCCCGTCTGTCTCCTTGCCCCCCCCGGTCTCTCTCACCCCCAGTCTCTCTCGCCCCTGTTGTCTTTTGCCACCCCCGTCTCTCTCTTTGCCCCCCCAGTCTCTCTCTTGCCCCTGATCTTTCTCATCCCCTGCCTCTCTCACCGCTGGGCTCGCTCGCCTCCAGTCTCTCTCTCTCGCTCCCGGTCTCTCTCACCCCCGGTCTCTCTCACACCCGATCTCTCTCACCCCCGGTCTCTCTCGCCCCCGTCTCTCTCCTTGCCCCCCCCGGTCTCTCTCACCGCCGGTCTCTCTCTTTGCCCCCCCGGTCTCTCTCACCGCCGGTCTCTCTCTTTGCCCCCCCGGTCTCTCTCACCCCCAGTCTCTCTCGCCCCCGGTCTCTCTCGCTGCCCCCCCGGTCTCTCTCGCTCTGAGCCTTTCTCGCCGCCCCCTGTCTTTCTTGCCCCCGGTCTCTCTCGCCTCCAATCTCTCTCTTTGCCCCCTTGGTCTCTCTCACCCCCGGTCTCTCTCTTTGCCCCCCCGCTCTCTCTTGCCCCCGGTCTCTCTCTTTGACCCCTCGATCTCTCTCGCCCCCGGTCTCTCTCTTTGCCCCCCTCGGTCTCTCTCACCCCTAGTCTCTCTTGCCACCCCCAGTCTCTCTCGCCGCCCCCGTTCTCTCTCACCCCCGGTCTCTCTCTTTGCCCCCCCCGGTCTCTCTCACCCCCGGTCTCTCTCTTTGCCCCCCTGGTCTCTCTCGCCCCTGGTCTCTCTCACCCCTGGTCTCTCTCGCCCCCCCCCCCCCGGTGTCTCTCGCTCCCGGTCTCTCTCTTTGCCCCCGCGGTCTCTCTCGCCCCTGGTCTCTCTCGCCCCTGGTCTCTCTCACCGCCCCCGGTCTCTCTCGCACCCCCCCGGTCTCTCTCGCCCCTGGTCTCTCTCTCCCCCCCCACCCCGGTCTCTCTCGCCCTTGGTCTCTCTCGCCCCTATTGTCTTTTGCCACCCCAGTCTCTCTCTTTGCCCCCCGGTCTCTCTCTTTGCCCCCCGGTCTCTCTCTCGCCCCTGGTCTTCTCGTCCCCTGTCTCTCTCACCACTGGGCTCGCTCGCCCCCGGTCTCTCTCTCTCACCTCCGATCTCTCTCACCCCCGGTCTCTCTCGCCCCGTCTCTCTCCTTGCCCCTCCCGGTCTCTCTCACCGCCGGTCTCTCTCGCCCCTGTTGTCTTTTGCCACCCCAGTCTCTCTCTTTGCCCCCCGGTCTCTCTCTTTGCCCCCCCGGTCTCTCTCTCACCCCTGGTCTTCTCGTCCCCTGTCTCTCTCACCACTGGGCTCGCTCGCCCCCGGTCTCTCTCTCTCACCTCCGGACTCTCTCACCCCCGGTCTCTCTCACACCCGGTCTTTCTCACACCCGATCTCTCTCACCCCCGGTCTCTCTCGCCTCCGTCTCTCTCCTTGCCCCCCCCGGTCTCTCTCACCGCCGGTCTCTCTCTTTGCCCCCCCCGGGCCTCTCTCACCCCCGGTCTCTCTCGCCCCTGTTGTCTTTTGCCACCCCAGTCTCTCTCTTTGCCCCCCCGGTCTCTCTCTTTGCCCCCCCCCCGGTCTCTCTCGCTCCCGGTCTCTCTCGCCCCCGGTCTCTCTCACCCCCGGTCTCTCTCGTCCCCGGTCTCTCTCACCCCCGGTCTCTCTCACCCCCGGTCTCTCTCTCTCACCCCCGGTCTCTCTCTCGTCCCCAGTCTCTCTCTCACACCCCCGGTCTCTCTCGCCCCCGGTCTCTCTCGCCACTCCGGTCTCTCTCGCCCCCGGTCTCTCTCGCCACTCCGGTCTCTCTCACCCCCGGTCTCTCTCGCCCCCGGTCTCTCTCGTCCCCGGTCTCTCTCACCCCCAGTCTCTCTCGCTCCCGGTATCAGGGCTCTCTCACCCCCGGTCTCTCTCGCCCCCGGTCTCTCTCACCCCCGGTCTCGCTCGCTCCCGGTCTCTCTCGCCCCCCGGGTCTATCTCTCGCCCCCAGTCTCTCTCTCGCCCCCGGTCTCTCTCTCACCCCCGGTCTCTCTCTCGCGCCCGGTCTCTCTCATCACCCCCGGTCTCTCTCATCACCCCCGGTCTCTCTCATCACCCCCGGTCTCTCTCTCGCCACCGGTCTCTCTCTCACCCCCGGTCTCTCTCTCGCCCCAGGTCTCTCTCTCGCCCCCGGTCTCTCTCTCTCACCCCCGGTCTCTCTCACCCCCGGTCTCTCTCTCGACCCCGGTCTCTCTCAACCCCGGTCTCTCTCTCTTACCCCCGGTCTCGCTCGTCCCCGGTCTCTCTCGTCCCCGGTCTCTATCGCCCCTGGTCTCTCTCTCCCCTGGTCACTCTCTTTACCACCCCGGTCTCTCTCGCCCCCCAATCTCTCTCACCCCCAGTCTCTCTCGCCCCCGGTCTCTCTCGCCCCTGGTCACTCTCTTTGACCCCCCCCCAGTCTCTCCCGACCCCGGTCTCTCTCTTTGCCCCCCCCGGTCTCTCTCTCGCCCCCGGTCTCTCTCGCCCCCGGTCTCTCTCTCGCCCCCGGTCTCTCTCGCCCCTGGTCTCTCTCGCCCCTGGTCACTCTCTTTGCCACACCGGTCTCTCTCGCCCCCAAATCTCTCTCACCCCCAGTCTCTCTCACCCCCAGTCTCTCTCGCCCCCGGTCTCTCTCGCCCCTGGTCTCTCTCGTTGGCACCCCACTCTCTCTTGCCCTCAGTCTCTCTCTTTGCCCCCCCGGTCTCTGTCGCCCCCGGTCTCTCTCTTTGCCCCCCCCCCGGTCTCTCTCGCCCCCGGTCTCTCTCTTTGCCCCCCCCGGTCTCTCTCGCCCCCGGTCTCTCTCGCCCCTGGTCTCTCTCGCCCCTGGTCACTCTCTTTGCCACACCGGTCTCTCTCGCCCCCAAATCTCTCTCACCCCCAGTCTCTATCACCCCCAGTCTCTCTCGCCCCCGGTCACTCTCGCCACTGGTCTCTCTCGTTGCCACCCCACTCTCTCTTGCCCCCAGTCTCTCTCTTTGCCCCCCCGGTCTCTCTCGCCCCCGGTCTCTCTCTTTGCCCCCCCCGGTCTCTCTCGCTCCCGGTCTCTCTCGCCCCTGGTTTCTCTCTTTGCCACCCAGGTCTCTCTCGTCCCCGGTCTCTCTCTCGTCCCCGGTCTTTCTCGTCCCCGATCTCTCTCGTCCCCGGTCTTTCTCGTCCCCGGTCTCTCTCGCCCCTGGTCTCTCTCTTTGCCACCCCAGTCTCTCTTGCCCCCAGTCTCTCTCTTTGCCCCCCCCGGTCTCTGTCGCCCCCGGTCTCTCTCGCCCCCGGTCTCTCTCACCACCCCGGTCTCTCTCACCCCCCCAGTCTCTCTCGCCACCCCGGTCTCTCTCACCCCCCCCGGTCTCTCTCACCCCCGGTCTCTCTCGCCACCCCGCTCTCTCTCACCCCCGGTCTCTCTCGCCCCCGGTCTCTCTCACCACCCCGGTCTCTCTCGCCCCCGGTCTCTTTCGCCACCCCGGTCTCTCTCACCCCCGGTCTCTCTCGCCACCCCGGTCTCTCTCACCCCCGGGCTCTCTCGCCCCCGGTGTCTTTCTTTGCCCCCCACCCCCGGTCTCTCTCCCCCCGGTCTCTCTCTTTATCCCCCCCAGTCTCTCTCGCCCCCAGTCTCTCTCACCTCCGGTGTCTCTCTTTGACCCCACCCCCGGTCTCTCTCACCCCCGTCTCTCTCCTTGCCCCCCCCGTTCTCTCTCACCCCCGGTCTCTCTCTTTATCCCCCCCCAGTCTCTCTCACCCCCAGTCTCTCTCTTTATCCCCCCCAGTCTCTCACCCCCGGTCTCTCTCTTTATCCCCCCCAAGTCTCTCTCACCCCCGATCTCTCTCACCCCCGGTGTCTCTTGCCACCCCAGTCTCTCTCTTTGCCCCCGCGGTCTCTCTCACCCCCGGTCTCTTTCGCCACCCCCGTACGCTATCTCGCCGCCCTGGTCTCTCTCACCCCCGGTCTCTCTCTTTGTCCCCCTGGTCTCTATCACCCCCGGTCTCTCTCTCGCCCCCGGTCTCTCTCTTTGCCCCCCTGGTCTCTCTCGCCCCCGGTCTCTCTCTTTGCCCCCCTCGGTCTCTCTCGCCCCCGGTCTCTCTCGCCCCCGGTCTCTCTCGCCCCCGGTCACTCTCGCTGCCCCCCGGTCTCTCTCGCTCCGAGCCTTTATCGCCCCCCTCGGTCTCTCTTGCCCCCGTCTGTCTCCTTGCCCCCCCGGTCTCTCTCACCCCCGGTCTCTCTCGCCCCTGTTGTCATTTGCCACCCCAGTCTCTCTCTTTGCCCCCCCGGTCTCTCTCTCGCCCCTGGTCTCTCTCATCCCCTGCCTCTCTCCCCACTGGGCTCGCTCGCCCCCGGTCTCTCTCTCTCGCTCCCGGTCTCTCTCACCCCCGGTCTCTCTCACACCCGATCACTCTCACCCCCGGTCTCTCTCTCGCCCCCGGTCTCTCTCGCCCCTGGTTACTCTCTTTGCCACCCCTGTCTCTCTCACCCCCGGTCTCTCTCATCCCTGGTCTGTCTCATCCCCGATCTCTCTCGCCCCTGGTCTCTCTCGCCCCTGGTCACTCTCTTTGCCACCCCGGTCTCTCTCGCCCCCCAATCTCTCTCACCCCCAGTCTCTCTCGCCCCCGGTCTCTCTTGCCCCTGGTCACTCTCTTTGCCCCCCCCAGTCTCTCCCGACCCCGGTCTCTCTCTTTGCCCCACCCGGTCTCTCTCTCGCCCCTGGTCTCTCTCGCCCCGGTTACTCTCTTTGCCACCCCTGTCTCTCTCGCCCCCGGTGTCTCTCGCCACCGGTCACTCTCTCGCCCCCGGTCTCTCTCGCCCCTGGTCACTCTCTTTGCCACACCGGTCTCTCTCGCCCCCCAATCTCTCTCACCCCCAGTCTCTCTCACCCCCAGTCTCTCTCGCCCTCGATCTCTCCCGCCCCTGGTCTCTCTCTCTTTGCCACCCCAGTCTCTCTTGCCCCCAGTCTCTCTCTTTGCCCCCCCCCCGGTCTCTGTCGCCCCCGGTCTCTCTCTTTGACCCCCCAGGTCTCTCTCGCCCCCGGTCTCTCTCCGTGCCCCCCCCCCGGTCTCTCTCGCCCCCGGTCTCTCTCTTTGCCACCCCCGGTCTCTCTCACCCCCGGTCTCTCTCTTTGCCCCTCACCCCCGGTCTCTCTCGCCCTGGTCAGTTTCTTTGCCCGCCCCGGTCTCTCTCGCCCCTGGTCACTTTCTTTGCCCACCCGCCCCCGGTCTCTCTTGCCGCTCCCGAGATCTCTCGACCACGGTCGCTCTCTTTGCCCCCCCCAGTCTCTCTCACCCCCGGTCTCTCTCTTTGCCCCCCCAGTCTCTCTTGCCCCCAGTCTCTCTTGCCTCCGGTCATTCTCTCTCGCGCCCGGTCTCTCTCGCCGCCCCCCAGCAGTCTCTCTCGCTGCGTTCCCCCCCCGGTCTCCCTTGCCCCCGGTCTCTCTCGCCACCCCCGTCTCTCTCCTTGCCCCCCTTGGTCTCTCTCGTCCCCGTTCTCTCTCTTTGCTCCCCTGGTCTCTATCGCCCCCGGTCTCTCTCTTTGCCCCCCCCGGTCTCTCTCACCCCCGGTCTCTCTCACCCCCGGTCTCTCTCGCCCCCCCCCCCGGTCTCTCTCGCCCCCGGTCTCTCTCTTTGCCCCTCACCCCCGGTCTCTCTCGCCCTGGTCAGTTTCTTTGCCCGCCCCGGTCTCTCTCGCCCCTGGTCACTTTCTTTGCCCCCCCCCCCCGGTCTCTCTTGCCGCTCCCGGGATTTCTCGACCACGGTCGCTCTCTTTGACCCCCCCAGACTCTCTCACCCCCGGTCTCTCTCTTTGCCCCCCCAGTCTCTCTCGCCCCCAGTCTCTCTTGCCTCCGGTCATTCTCTCTCGCGCCCGGTCTCTCTCGCCGCCCCCCAGCAGTCTCTCTCGCTGCCTTCCCCCCTGGTCTCCCTTGCCCCCGGTCTCTCTCGCCACCCCCGTCTCTCTCCTTGCCCCCCTTGGTCTCTCTCGTCCCCGTTCTCTCTCTTTGCTCCCCTGGTCTCTATCGCCCCCGGTCTCTCTCTTTGCCCCCCCCCCCCCGGTCTCTCTCACCACCGGTCTCTCTCGCCCCCCCCCCGGTCTCTCTCACCCACGGTCTCTCTCACCCCCCGGTCTCTCTCTTTGCACCCCCCGGTCTCTCTCACCCCCGGTCTCTCTCACCCCCCGGTCTCTCTCTTTGCAACCCCCAGTCTCTCTCACCCCTGGTCTCTCTTGCCCCTGGTCTCTCTCTTTGCCCCCCTCCGGTCTCTCTCGCCCCCGGTCCCTCTCTTTGCACCCCCCGGACTCTCTCACCCCCGGTCTCTCTCACCCCCGGTTTCTCTCTTTGCCCCCCCCCGGTCTCTCTCACCCCGGTCTCTCTCGCCCCTGGTCACTTTCTTTGCCCCCCCCCCCAGTCTCTCTCGCCCCCAGTCTCTCTTGCCGCCCCCGATGTCTCTTGCCCCCGGTCTCTCCCTTTGCCACCCCGGTCTCTCTCTTTGGCCCCCGGTCTCTCTCGACTCCGGTCTCTCTTTTGCGCCCGGTCTCTCTCGCCGCCCCCCACCAGTCTCTCTCGCCGCCCACCCCCACGGTCTCCCTTACCCCCAGTCTCTCCCGACCCCGGTGTCACTCTTGCCGCCCCCTGGTCTCTCTCACCCCCGGTCTCTCTCACCCCCGGTCTCTCTCGCCCCCGGTTTCTCTCGCCCCCGGTTTCTCTCTCCCCCGGTCTCACTCGCCCCCGGTCTCTCTCGCCCCCGGTTTCTCTCGCCCCCGGTCTCACTCGCCCCCGGTCTCTCTCACCCCCGGTCTCTCTCGCCCCCGGTCTCACTCGCCCCCGGTCTCTCTCGCCCCCGGTCTCTCTCGCCCCCGGTCTCTCTCTCTCGCCCTCAGTCTCTCTCGCCCCCGGTCTCTCTCACCCCCGGTCTCTCTCTCGCCCCCAGTCTCTCTCACCCCCGGTCTCTCTCACCCCCGGTCTCTCTCTCTCGCCCCCTGGTCTCTCTCGCCCTCAGTCTCTCTCGCCCCCAGTCTCTCTAACCCCCGGTCTCTCTCTCTCGCCCCCTGGTCTCTCTCGCCCTCAGTCTCTCTCGCCCTCAGTCTCTCTCACCCCCGGTCTCTCTCACCCCCGGTCTCTCTCTCGCCTCCGGTCTCTCTCACCCCCGGTCTCTCTCACCCCCTGGTCTCTCCCACCCTCAGTCTCTCTCACCCCCAGTCTCTCTCTCTCGCCCCCGGTCTCTCTCTCATCCCCGGTCTCTCTCTCGCCCCCAGTCTCTCTCACCCCCGGTCTCTCTCGCCCCCTGGTCTCTCTCGCCCTCAGTCTGTCTCGCCCCCAGTCTCTCTCACCCCCGGTCTCTCTCACCCCCGGTCTCTCTCGCCCCCTGGTCTCTCTCACCCCCGGTCTCTCTCGCCCCCTGGTCTCTCTCGCCCTCAGTCTCTCTCATCCCTGGTCTCTCTCACCCCCGGTCTCTCTCTCGCCCCCGGTCTCTCTCACCCCCGGTCTCTCTCGCCCCCTTGGTCTCTCTCACCCCCGGTCTCTCTCACCCCCGGTGTCTCTCTCACACCCGGTCTCTCTCACCCCCGGTCTCTCTCTCGCCCTCAGTCTCTCTCATCCCCGGTCTCTCTCGCCCCCGGTCTCTCTCACCCCCGGTCTCTCTCGCCCCCTGGTCTCTCTCGCCCTCAGTCTCTCTCGTCCCCGGTCTCTCTTGCCCCCGGTCTCTCTCGCCCCCGGTCTCTCTCACCCCGGTCTCTCTCGTCCCCGGTCTCTCTCGCCCCCGGTCTCTCTCACCCCTGGTCTCTCTCACCTCCGGTCTCTCTCTCGCCCTCAGTCTCTCTCGCCCCCGGTCTCTCTCTCGCCCCCGGTCTCTATTTCACCCCCGGTCTCCCTCTCACCCCCGGTCTCTCTCTCACCCCCAGTCTCTCTCGCCCCCGGTCTCTCTCTCACCCCCGGTCTCTCTCGCCCCCCCGGTCTGTCTCGCCCCCTGGTCTCTCTCACCCCCGGTCTCTCTCGCCCCCTGGTCTCTCTCGCCCTCAGTCTCTCTCGTCCCCCGTCTCTCTCGCCCCCGGTCTCTCTCGTCCCCCGGTCTCTCTCACCGCCAGTCTCTCTCTTGCCCCCTGGTCTCTCTCACCCCCGGTCTCTCTCGCCCCCCCGGTCTCTCTCGTCCCCTGGTCTCTCTCACCCCCGGTCTCTCTCGCCCCCCAGTCTCTCTCGCCCCCGGTCTCTCTCTTTGCCACCCCCGGTCTCTCTCGCCCCCGGTCTCTCTCTTTGCCCCTCACCCCCGGTCTCTCTCGCCCTGGTCAGTTTCTTTGCCCGCCCCGGTCTCTCTCGCCCCTGGTCACTTTCTTTGCCCACCCCCCCCGGTCTCTCTTGCCGCTCCCGGGATCTCTCGACCACGGTCGCTCTCTTTGCCCCCCCCCAGTCTCTCTCACCCCCGGTCTCTCTCTTTGCCCCCCCAGTCTCTCTTGCCCCCAGTCTCTCTTGCCTCCGGTCATTCTCTCTCGCGCCCGGTCTCTCTCGCCGCCCCCCAGCAGTCTCTCTCGCTGCGTTCCCCCCCCGGTCTCCCTTGCCCCCGGTCTCTCTCGCCACCCCCGTCTCTCTCCTTGCCCCCCTTGGTCTCTCTCGTCCCCGTTCTCTCTCTTTGCTCCCCTGGTCTCTATCGCCCCCGGTCTCTCTCTTTGCCCTCCCCCGGTCTCTCTCGCCCCCGGTCTCTCTCACCCCCGGTCTCTCTCGCCCCCCCCCCGGTCTCTCTCGCCCCCGGTCTCTCTCTTTGCCCCTCACCCCCGGTCTCTCTCGCCCTGGTCAGTTTCTTTGCCCGCCCCGGTCTCTCTCGCCCCTGGTCACTTTCTTTGCCCCCCCCCCGGTCTCTCTTGCCGCTCCCGGGATCTCTCGACCACGGTCGCTCTCTTTGACCCCCCCAGACTCTCTCACCCCCGGTCTCTCTCTTTGCCCCCCCAGTCTCTCTCGCCCCCAGTCTCTCTTGCCTCCGGTCATTCTCTCTCGCGCCCGGTCTCTCTCGCCGCCCCCCGGCAGTCTCTCTCGCTGCCTTCCCCCCCGGTCTCCCTTGCCCCCGGTCTCTCTCGCCACCCCCGTCTCTCTCCTTGCCCCCCTTGGTCTCTCTCGTCCCCGTTCTCTCTCTTTGCTCCCCTGGTCTCTATCGCCCCCGGTCTCTCTCTTTGCCCCCCCCCGGTCTCTCTCACCCCCGGTCTCTCTCACCCCGCGGTCTCTCTCTTTGCACCCCCCGGTCTCTCTCACCCCCGGTCTCTCTCACCCCCCGGTCTCTCTCTTTGCAACCCCCAGTCTCTCTCACCCCCGGTCTCTCTTGCCCCTGGTCTCTCTCTTTGCCCCCCTCCGGTCTCTCTCGCCCCCGGTCCCTCTCTTTGCACCCCCCGGACTCTCTCACCCCCGGTCTCTCTCACCCCCGGTTTCTCTCTTTGCGCCCCCCCGGTCTCTCTCGCCCCTGGTCACTTTCTTTGCCCCCCCCCAGTCTCTCTCGCCCCCAGTCTCTCTTGCCGCCCCCGATGTCTCTTGCCCCCGGTCTCTCCCTTTGCCACCCCGGTCTCTCTCTTTGGCCCCCGGTCTCTCTCGACTCCGGTCTCTCTCTTGCGCCCGGTCTCTCTCGCCGCCCCCCACCAGTCTCTCTCGCCGCCCACCCCCACGGTCTCCCTTACCCCCAGTCTCTCCCGACCCCGGTGTCACTCTTGCCGCCCCCTGGTCTCTCTCACCCCCGGTCTCTCTCACCCCCGGTCTCTCTCGCCCCCGGTCTCTCTCGCCCCCGGTTTCTCTCGCCCCCGGTCTCACTCGCCCCCGGTCTCTCTCGCCCCCGGTTTCTCTCGCCCCCGGTCTCACTCGCCCCCGGTCTCTCTCGCCCCCGGTCTCTCTCGCCCCCGGTCTCACTCGCCCCCGGTCTCTCTCGCCCCCGGTCTCTCTCGCCCCCGGTCTCTCTCTCTCGCCCTCAGTCTCTCTCGCCCCCGGTCTCTCTCACCCCCGGTCTCTCTCTCGCCCCCGGTCTCTCTCACCCCCGGTCTCTCTCACCCCCGGTCTCTCTCTCGCCCTCGGTCTCTCTCACCCCCGGTCTCTCTCACCCCCGGTCTCTCTCTCGCCCCCAGTCTCTCTCACCCCCGGTCTCTCTCTCTCGCCCCCTGGTCTCTCTCGCCCTCAGTCTCTCTCGCCCCCAGTCTCTCTAACCCCCGGTCTCTCTCTCTCGCCCCCTGGTCTCTCTCGCCCTCAGTCTCTCTCGCCCTCAGTCTCTCTCACCCCCGGTCTCTCTCACCCCCGGTCTCTCTCTCGCCTCCGGTCTCTCTCACCCCCGGTCTCTCTCACCCCCTGGTCTCTCCCGCCCTCAGTCTCTCTCACCCCCAGTCTCTCTCTCTCGCCCCCGGTCTCTCTCTCATCCCCGGTCTCTCTCTCGCCCCCAGTCTCTCTCACCCCCGGTCTCTCTCGCCCCCTGGTCTCTCTCGCCCTCAGTCTGTCTCGCCCCCAGTCTCTCTCACCCCCGGTCTCTCTCACCCCCGGTCTCTCTCGCCCCCTGGTCTCTCTCACCCCCGGTCTCTCTCGCCCCCTGGTCTCTCTCGCCCTCAGTCTCTCTCATCCCTGGTCTCTCTCACCCCCGGTCTCTCTCTCGCCCCCGGTCTCTCTCACCCCCGGTCTCTCTCGCCCCCTTGGTCTCTCTCACCCCCGGTCTCTCTCACCCCCGGTGTCTCTCTCACCCCCGGTCTCTCTCACCCCCGGTCTCTCTCTCGCCCTCAGTCTCTCTCATCCCCGGTCTCTCTCGCCCCCCCGGTCTCTCTCGTCCCCTGGTCTCTCTCACCCCCGGTCTCTCTCGCCCCCTGGTCTCTCTCGCCCTCAGTCTCTCTCGTCCCCGGTCTCTCTCGCCCCCGGTCTCTCTCGCCCCCTGGTCTCTCTCGCCCCCGGTCTCTCTCGCCCCCGGTCTCACTCGCCCCCGGTCTCTCTCGGTGCCTCCGGTCTCTCTCACCCCTGGTCTCTCTCGCTGTCCCCGGTCTCTCTCGCCCCCGATCTCTCTCTTTGCCTCCCCAGTATCTCTCACCCCCGGTCTCTCTCGGTGCCCCCGGTCTCTCTCGCCAGCCCCGGTCTTTCTCGCTGCCCCCGGTCTCTCTTGTCCCCCAGTCTCTCTCTCGCCTCCGGTCTCTCTCTCACCCCCGGTCTCTCTCTCGCCTCCGGTCTCTCTCTCGCCTCCGGTCTCTCTCTCACCCCCGGTCTCTCTCTCACCCCCGGTCTCTCTCTCGCCTCCGGTCTCTCTCTCACCCCCAGTCTCTCTCTCACCCCCGGTCTCACTCGGTGCCCCCGGTCTCTCTCGCCGCCCCCCCAGTCTCTCTCGCCCCCAGTCTCTCTTGTCCCCCGTCTCTCTCGGCGCCCCCAGTCTCTCTCGCCTCCGGTCTCTCTCTCGCCCCCGGTCTCTCTCGCCGCCCCCGGTCTCTCTCAGTGCCCCTGGTCTCTCTCGCCACCCCTGGTCTCTCTCGGTGCCCCCAGTCTCTCTCGCCTCCGGTCTCTCTCTCGCCTCCGGTCTCTCTCTCTCACCCCCGGTCTCTATCGCTGCCCCCCCAGTCTCTCTCGCCCCCAGTCTCTCTTGTCCCTGGTCTCTCTCGGCGCCCCCAGTCTCTCTCGCCTCCGGTCTCTCTATCGCGCCCGGTCTCTCTCGCCGACCCCCACCAGTCTCTCTCGCCACCCGCCCCCCCCCGGTCTTCTTTACCCCCTGTCTGTCTCACCGCCCCCGTCTCTATCCTTGCCCCCCTTTGTCTCTCTCGTCCCCGTTCTCTCTCTTTGTTCCCCTGGTCTCTAGCGCCCCCAGTCTCTCTCTTTGCCCCCCCCCAGTCTCTCTCACCCCGGTCTCTCTCGCCCCCCGTCTCTCTCTTTGCCCCCCACCCCCAGTCTCTCTCGCCCCTGGTCTCTTTCTTTGCCCCCCCCCAGTCTCTCTCCCTGCCCCTGGTTTCTATCTCGCCGCCCCCGGTCTCTCTCTTTGCCCCCCCCGGTCTCTCTTGCCCCCGGTCTCTCTCTTTGCCCCCCCGGTCTCTCTCGCCCCCGGTCTCTCTCTTTGCCCCCCCGGTCTCTCTTGCCCCCGGTCTCTCTCTTTGCCCCCCACCCCCAGTCTCTCTCACCCCTGGTCATTTTCTTTGCCCCCCCCAGTCTCTCTCTCTTGCCCCCGGTCTCTCTCTCATCACCCCCGGTCTCTCTCTCACCCCCCGGTCTCTCTCTTGCCCCCGGTCTCTCTCGCCCCCGGTCTCTCTCGCCCCCAGTCTCTCTCGCTGCCACCTGGTCTGTCTCACTCCCTGTCTTTCTCGCCACCCCCTGTCTCTCTCGACCCCGGTCTCTCTCTTTGCCCCCCTGGTCTCTCTCGCCCCCGGTCTCTCTCTTTGCCCCCCCGGTCTCTCTCGCCCCCGGTCTCTCTCTTTGCCCCCCCGGTCTCTCTTGCCCCCGATCTCTTTCGCCGCCCCGGTCTCTCTCGCCCCTGGTCTCTCTCTTTGCCCCCCTGGTCTCTCTCACCCCCGGTCTCTCTCGCCTCCGGTCTCTCTCTTTGCCCCCCCCGATCTCCCTCTCCCCCGGTCTCTCTTTGCCCCCCACCCCGGGTCTCACTCGCCCCTGGTCTCTCTCACCCCCGGTCTCTCTCCCCGCCCCTGGTCTCTATCTTGCCGCCCCCAGTCTCTCTTGCCCCCGTTCTCTCTCGCCGCCCCCGGTCTCTCTTGCCCCCGGTCTCTCTCTTTGCCCCCCCCCTTCTCTCTCACCCACAGTCTCTCTCGCCGCCCCGGTCTCTCTCTTTGCCCCCCCCCCCCCGTCTCTCTCACTCACTCACAGTCTCTCTCGCCGCCCCAGTCTCTCTCTTGCCCCCTGTCTCTCTCTTTGGCCCCCCGGTCTCTCTCGCCCCCAGTCTCTCTCTTTGGCCCCTGGGTCTGTCTCACTCCAGGTCTCTCTCTTTGCCCCCCCCGGTCTCTCTCGCCCCCGGGCTGACTCGCCCCAGGTCTCTCGCACCCCAACCCCCCAGACTCTCTCTTCCATGGTCTCTTTCGCCCCCTGGTCTCTCTCGCCCCCGGTCTCTCTTGTCGCCCCCTGTCTCTCGTCAATCCTGGTATCTCGTCCCCACCTGTCTCTCTCGCCCCGGTCACTCGCTCCAAGTTTCTCTCGTCACTCCCTCTCTCGTCCCCAGTTTCTCTTGCCCCAGGTCTCTCTGTTAAACCCTGGCCTGTCTCGCCCCGATCTCTCTCGCCCCCCCCCCCCACGGTCTATCTCACCCCCAGTCTCTCTCTTTGCCCCCCGGGTCTGTCTCAATCCTGGTCTCTCCCTTTGCCCCCCGGTCTCTCTCACCCCCAGTCTCTCTCTTTGCCCCCCAGGTCTCTCGCACCCCAACCCCCCAGTCTCTCTCTTCCACGGTCTCTTTCGCCCCCTGGTCTCTCTCGCCCCCGGTCTGTTATGTCGCCCCCGGTCTCACTCGCGCACAGTCTCTCTCCTCGCCCCCGGTCTCTCTCTCGCCCCCTATCGCCCCCACGTCTCTTTCGCCACGGTCTCTCTCTCTCGACCCCCGGTCTCTCTCTTTGACCCCCCCCCCCGGTCTCCCTCACCCCAAGTCTCTCTTGCCGCCCCCGGTCTCTCTCGCTGCCCCCCCGGCCTCTCTCGCCCCAGGTCTCTCTCTCTCTCCCACTCTCTCTCTCGCCCCTGGTCTCTCTCGCCCCCTCCGGTCTGTCTTGCCCCCTGTCTCCCTTTGCCCCCATCTCTCTCTCTTGCCCCTGGTCTCTCTCACCCTCGGTCTCTCTCGTCACACCCTCTTTCTCACTCCCGGTCTCTCTTGCCCCCAGTCTCTCATCACCCCCGGTGTCTCTCCCCCAGTCTCTCTCACCCAGAGTCTCTCTCGCCTCCGGTCTATCTCATTGCTCCCTGTCTCTCTTGCACCCGGCCTCTCTTGCTTCCCGGCCTCTCGCCCCAGTCACTCACCCCCAGTCTTTCTTACACTCGTTTCTCATCACCCCAGGTGTCTCACCCACAGTTTCTCTTGCCCCTGGTGTGTCTCATTGCCCACAGTCTCTTTAGCACCTGGCCTCTCTCACTTCTCAGCCTCTCTCGTTCCTGGTCTCTCTCTTGCCCCCGGTCTTTCTAGCCCCCTGGTCTCTCTCGCAAACCCGTTTCTCTCGCTCCTCGGTCTCTCTCGCTCCCCGGTCTCTCTCACCCGCAGTCTCTCTCACCCCCAGTCTGTTTTATCGACCTCCCGGTCTCTCTCTTGTCCCTGGTCTGTTTCGTCGTCCTGGTCTCTCTTGTCAACCCTGCTCTCTCGTCCCTGGTCTCTCTTGTCCCCAGTCACTTTCGCCCCCGGTCTCTCTCACCCCCGGTCTCTCTTGTTGCCCCCTGTCTCTCGTCACCTCCGGCCTCTCTCGCTCCCAGTGTCTCTCGCCCCAGTGCTCTCTCGCTTCCCACCCCCCCGACCCCCCCTAGTCTCAAGCCCCCCAGTCTCTCTTGCCGCCTTTCTCTTTTGGCTCCCCCACCAGTCTCTCTCGCCCCCAGTCTCATGCCACCCCCCGGTTATCTCTCACCCCGCAGGTCTCTCTCGTCATCCCCTTTCTCTAGCCCCCAGTCTCTCTCTCGCCCTCTGGTCTCTCTCGCCCCAGTCTCTCTCTCTCACCTCCCAGTCTCTCTCGTACCCGGTCTCTCTCACCTCCCCCGCCCCGATCTCTCTCTCTCGCCCCCCACTCTCTCTTGCTCTCACCTCCCGGTCTCTCTCGCACCAGGTCTCTCTCATTGCCCCCGGTCTCTCTCACCGCCCCGTCACCCCCTGGTCACTCTCGCCACGGGCTCTCACCCCTGGTCTCTCTCTCACCACCCCACTCTCTCTCGCCCCAGTCTCTCTCTCGCCTCCCGGTCTCACACGCACCAGGTCTCTCTCGTTGCCCCCGGTCTCTCTCACCCCCTGTCTCTCTTGTTGCCCCCGGTCTCTCGTCCCACCCGGTGTTTTGCCCCCAGTCTCTCTTCTCCCCATCTCTCTCTTGCCCACAGTCTCTCTTGTCACCCCCTCTCTCTTGCCTGCGTCTCTCTCACCCCCCCGTTCTCTGTTGCCGCCCCCGGTGTCTTGCACCCAATCTCTCTTCGCCCCCACCCTCCCCGTCTCTCTCACCCCCGGTCTCTCTCACCCACGGTCTCTCTCACCCCCGGTCTCTCTCACCCCCTGTCTCTCTCACCCCCGGTCTCTCTCACCCCCAGTCTCTCTCTCTCACCCCCGGTCTCTCTCACCCCCGGTCTCTCTCACCCCCGGTCTGTCTCACCCCCAGTCTCTCTCTCTCACACCCGGTCTCTCTTCTCTCTCACCCCCGGTCTCTCTCACCCCCGGTCTCTCTCACCTCCGGTCTCTCTCTTTGCCCTCGGTCTATTGCCCCCTGGTCACTCTCGCCAACACTCTCTCTCAACGCCCCTGGTCTCTCTTCACCCTCAGTCTCTCTCTCGCCCCCAGTCTCTCTCTCTTTGCCCCCCCGGTCTCTCTCTCCCATTCCCGGTCTCTCTCTCCCCGGGTCTCTCTCGTCCCCCGTCTCTCTTGACACCCACCTCTCTTGCCCCCGGTCTCTCTCGCCCCCAGTCTCTCTGACCCCCCGTGTCTCTCTTGCCCACGGTCTCTCTCACACCCCGGTCTCTCTCGCCGACGGTCTCTCTCAACCCCGGTGTCTCATCGCCGTCAGCCTCTCATTGACCCAGTCTCTCATCACACGCAGTCTCTCGACCCGGTCTCTCTCTCCCCCGGTCTCTAACTCTCCCCGGTCTCTCTCTCCCCCGGTCTCTAACTCTCCCCGGTCTCTCTCGCCCCCGGTCTCTAACTCTCCCCGGTTTCTCCTCGCCCCCGTCTCTAACTCTCCCCGGTCTCTCTCTCCCCCTGTCTCTAACTCTCCCCGTTCTCTCTCACACCCCGGTCTCTAACTCTCCCCGGTCTCTCTCTCCCCTGGTCTCTAACTCTCCCCGGTCTCTCTCTCCCCCGGTCGCTAAATCTCCCCGGTTTCTCCTCGCCCCCTGTCTCTAACTCTCCCCGGTCTCTCTCAGCCCCGGTCTCTAACTCTCCCCGGTCTCTCTCGCCCCCGGTCTCTAACTCTCCCCGGTCTCTCTCGCCCCCGGTCTCTAACTCCCCGGTTTCTCCTCGCCCCCTGTCTCTATCTCTCCCCGGTTTCTCCTCGCCCCCTGTCTCTATCTCTCCCCGGTCTCTCTCGACCCCTGTCTCTAACGCTCCCCGGTCTCGCTCGCCCCCGGTCTCTAACTCTTCCCGGTCTCTCTCGCCCCCGGTCTCTAACTCTCCCCGGTCTCTCTCGCCCCCGGTCTCTAACACTCCCCGGTCTCTCTCACCCCCAGTCTCTAACTCTCCCCTGGTCTCTCTCGCCCCCGGTCACGAACTCTCCCCAGTCTCTCTCCGCCCCTGTCACTAACTCTCCCCGGTTTCTCCTCGACCCCTGTCTCTATCTCTCTCCAGTCTCTCTCGCCCCCGGTCTCTAACTCTCCCCGCTTTCTCCTCGCCCCCTGTCTCTAACTCTCCCCGGTCTCTCTCACCCCCTGTCTCTAACTCTCCCCGGTCTCTCTCACCCCCTGTCTCTAACTCTCCCCGGTCTCTCTCACCCCCTGTCTCTAACTCTCCCCGGTCTCTCTCACCCCCGGTCTCTAACTCTCCCCAGTTTCTCCTCGCCCCTGGTCTCTAACTCTCCCCGGTCTCTCTCTCGCACCCTGTCTCTATCTCTCCCCGGTCTCTCTCTCGCCCCCTGTCTCTAACTCTCCCTGGTCTCTCTCTCCCCCGGTCTCTAAATCTCCCCGGTCTCTCTCGCCCCCGGTCTCTAACTCTCCCTGGTCTCTCTCTCCCCGGTCTCTAACTCTCCCCGGTCTCTCTCTCCCCTGGTCTCTAACTCTCCCCAGTCTCTCTCTCCCCTGGTCTCTAACTCTACCCGGTCTCCCTCTCCCCCGGTCTCTAACTCTCCCCGGTCTCTCTCGCCCCCGGTCTCTAACTCTCCCCGGTTTGTCCTTGCCCCCTGTCTCTAACTCTCCCCGGTCTCTCTCACCCCCTGTCTCTAACTCTCCCCGGTTTGTCCTTGCCCCCTGTCTCTAACTCTCCCCGGTCTCTCTCACCCCCGGTCTCTAACTCTCCCCGGTCTCTCTCACCCCCGGCCTCTAACTCTCCCCAGTTTCTCCTCGCCCCTGGTCTCTAACTCTCCCCGGTCTCTCTCTCGCACCCTGTCTCTAACTCTCCCCTGTCCCTCTCTCGCCCACTGTCTCAAACTCTCACCGGTCTCTCTCTCCCCCGGTCTCTAAATCTCCCCGGTCTCTCTCTCCCCTGGTCTCTAACTCTCCCCGGTCTCTCTCGCCCCCTGTCTCTAACTCTCCCCGGTCTCTCTCTCCCCCGGTCTCTAAATCTCCCCGGTCTCTCTCTCCCCTGGTCTCTAACTCTCCCCGGTCTCTCTCTCCCCCGGTCTCTAAATCTCCCCGGTCTCTCTCTCCCCTGGTCTCTAACTCTCCCCGGTCTCTCTCTCCCCTGGTCTCTAACTCTCCCCGGTCTCTCTCTCCCCTGGTCTCTAACTCTCCCCGGTCTCTCTCGCCCCCTGTCTCTAACTCTCCCCGGTCTCTCTCTCCCCTGGTCTCTAACTCTCCCCGGTCTCTCTCTCCCCCGGTCTCTAACTCTCCCCGGTCTCTCTCTCCCCCGGTCTCTAAATCTCCCCGGTCTATCTCGCCCCTGGTCTCTAACTCTCCCCGGTCTCTCTCACCCCCGGTCTCTAACTCTCCCCAGTTTCTCCTCGCCCCCGGTCTCTAACTCTCCCCGGTCTCTCTCGGCCCCGGTCTCTAACTCTCATCGGTCTGTCTCGGCCCCGGTCTCTAACTCTCCCCGGTCTCTCTCACCCCCAGTCTCTAACTCTCCCCAGTCTCTCTTGCCACCTGTCTCTAACTCTCCCCGGTCTCACTCGCCCCCGGTCTCTAACTCTCCCCGGTTTCTCATCGCCCCCTGTCTCTATCTCTCTCCAGTCTCCCTCGCCACCGGTCTTTAACTCTCCCTTGGTCTCTCTCGCCCCTGTTCTTTAACTCTCCCCAGTCTCGCTCTCCCCCGGTCTCTAACTCTCCCCGGTTTCTCCTCGACCCCTGTCTCTATCTCTCTGCAGTCTCTCTCGCCCCCGGTCTCTAACTCTCCCCGGTCTCTCTCTCCCCCGGTCTCTAAATCTCCCCGGTCTCTCTCGCCCCCGGTCTCTAACTCTCCCCGGTCTCTCTCTCCCCTGGTCTCTAACTCTCCCCGGTCTCTCTCGCCCCATGTCTATAACTCTCCCCGGTTTCTCCTCGCCCCCTGTCTCTAACTCTCCCCGGTCTCTCTCACCCCCTGTCTCCAACTCTCCCCGGTCTCTCTCACCCCCTGTCTCTAACTCTCCCCGGTCTCTCTCACCCCCTGTCTCTAACTCTCCCTGGTTTGTCCTTGCCCCCGGTCTCTAACTCTTCCCCGGTCTCTCTCGACCCCTGTCTCTAACTCTCCCCGGTCTCTCTCGCGCCCGGTCTCCAACTCTCCCCAGTCTCTCTCGCCCCCTGTCTCTAACTCTCCCCGGTCTCTCTCTCCACCGGTCTCTAACTCTCCCCGGTTTCTCCTCGCCCCCTGTCTCTAACTCTCCCCGGTCTCTCTCTCCCCTGGTCTCTAACTCTCCCCGGTCTCTCTTTCCCCCGGTCTCTAAATCTCCCCGGTCTATCTCGCCCCTGGTCTCTACCTCTCCCCGGTCTCTCTCTCCCCCGGTCTCTAACTCTCCCCGGTCTCTCTTTCCCCCGGTCTCTAAATCTCCCCGGTCTATCTCCCCCCTGGTCTCTACCTCTCCCCGGTCTCTCTCGCCACCTGTCTCTAACTCTCCCCGGTCTCTCTCACCACCTGTCTCTAACTCTCCCCGGTCTCTCTCTCCCCTAGTCTCTATCTCCCCGGTTTCTCCTCGCCCCCGGTCTCTAACTCTCCCCGGTCTCTCTCGGCCCCGGTCTCTAACTCTCCACGGTCTCTCTCGCGCCCGGTCTCTAACTCTCCCCGGTCTCTCTCGCCCCCTGTCTCTAATTCTCCCTGGTCTCTCTCGCCCCCGGTCTCTCACTCTCCCCGGTCTCTCTCGCGCCCGGTCTCCAACTCTCCCCAGTCTCTCTCGCCCCCTGTCTCTAACTCTCCCCGGTCTCTCTCTCCCCTCGTCTCTAACTCTCCCCGGTCTCTCTCACCCCCGGTCTCTAACTCTCCCCGGTTTCTCCTCGCCCCCTGTCTCTAACTCTCCCCGGTCTCTCTCTCCCCCGGTCTCTAACTCTCCCCGGTCTCTCTTTCCCCCGGTCTCTAAATCTCCCCGGTCTATCTCGCCCCTGGTCTCTACCTCTCCCCGGTCTCTCTCGCCACCTGTCTCTAACTCTCCCCGGTCTCTCTCACCACCTGTCTCTAACTCTCCCCGGTCTCTCTCTCCCCTAGTCTCTATCTCCCCGGTTTCTCCTCGCCCCCGGTCTCTAACTCTCCCCGGTCTCTCTCGGCCCCGGTCTCTAACTCTCATCGGTCTCTCTCGCGCCCGGTCTTTAACTCTCCCCAGTCTCTCTTGCCACCTGTCTCTAACTCTCCCTGGTCTCTCTCACCACCTATCTCTAACTCTCCCCGGTCTCTCTCGCGCCCGGTCTCTAACTCTCCCCAGTCTCTCTCGCCACCTGTCTCTAACTCTCCCCAGTCTCTCTCGCCCCCTCTCTCTAACTCTCCCCAGTCTCTCTCGCGCCCAGTCTCTAACTCTCCCCGGTCTCTCTCGCCCCCTCTCTCTAACTCTCCCCAGTCTCTCTCGCCCCCTGTCTCTAACCCTCCCCAGTCTCTCTCACCCCCGGTCTCTAACTCTCCCCGGTCTCTCATCGCCCCGGTCTCTCTCTCCCCTCGATCTCTCTCACCCCCTGGGTCTCTCTTGTCCTTGTTCTCTCTCACCCCCAGTCTCTCTCACCCCCAGTCTCTCTCACTCCCAGTCTCTCTCACCCCCAGTCTCTCTCACCCCCAGTCTCTCTCACCCCCAGTCTCTCTCACCCCCAGTCTCTCTCACCCCCAGTCTCTCTCACCCCCAGTCTCTCTCACTCCCAGTCTCTCTCACCCCCGGTCTCTCTCACTCCCAGTCTCTCTCACCCCCGGTCTCTCTCACCCCCAGTCTCTCTCACCCCCAGTCTCTCTCACCCCCAGTCTCTCTCACCCCCAGTCTCTCTCACTCCCAGTCTCTCTCACCCCCAGTCTCTCTCACCCCCAGTCTCTCTCACCCCCAGTCTCTCTCACCCCCAGTCTCTCTCACCCCCAGTCTCTCTCACTCCCAGTCTCTCTCACCCCCAGTCTCTCTCACCCCCGGTCTCTCTCACCCCCAGTCTCTCTCACCCCCAGTCTCTCTCACCCCCAGTCTCTCTCACCCCCAGTCTCTCTCGCCCCCAGTCTCTCTCACCCCCAGTCTCTCTCACCCCCCGGTCTCTCTCACCCCCTGGGTCTCTCTCACCCCCCGGTCTCTCTCACCCCCAGTCTCTCTCACCCCCAGTCTCTCTCGCCCCCAGTCTCTCTCACCCCCAGTCTCTCTTGTCATCCCCGGTCACTCATCAGCCCCTCTCTCTTGCTCCCGGCCTCTCTCGCCCCCAGTCTCTCTTGCTCCTTGTCTGTCTCGTTGGCTCCTGTCTTGGTCACCCCCCGGTCTCTCTTCTCGCCCCCTGTCTCTAATTCTCCCCGGTCTCTCTCGCCCCGGTCTCTCTCACCTCTGGTCTCTCATCTCCCCGGGTCTCTCTCTCCTCTTGATCGCTCTCGCCCCCTGGGTCTCTCTTGTTCCTGTTCTCTCTCGCCATTTGTCTCTCTTTCGCCCCCGCACTGTCTCACCCTCCCCCCCCCACTGTCTCTCTCACACACCCCCCCACCCCGGTCTCTCTTGCCTCTGTTCTCTCTCTCCCCTGGTCTCTCTCTCATCCTCCGGTTCCTCTCGCCCCAGTCTTTCTCATCGCCCCTGGTCTCTCTTGCACCCCCCGCGTCTCTCACCCCTGATCTCTCTCACATTCCCTTGTCTCTCATTGCACCCCCCCCACCCCCCCACCAACTCTCTCTCGCCTCTGTTCTCGCTCACCTCCCCCCGGTCTCTCTCGCCCTCGGTCACTCATCCCCCCCAAGTCTCTCTCTGCCCTCGGTCTATCGCCCCAGTCTCTCTCACCCCCCGGTCTCTCTCTTCACCCCTGGTATCCCTCGTCACCCCCGGTCTCTCTCTCCACCGGTCTCTCGTCATTCCTGGTCTCATTTACGCCCAGTCTCACTTGACCCCAGTCTCTCTTGCCCCCGGTCTACTCATGTCAACCCCTCTCTCTCACCCCAGGTCTCTCTCTCGCCACTGTTCTCTCTCGCTCCCGGTCTCTCTCAACCCCCAGTCTCTCTTATCACTCCCGGTCTCTCTCACCCCCAGTCTCGCTCGTCACCCCCGGTCTCTCGTCACCCTCTCTCTCTCACCTCCAGTCTCTCGTCGCCCCCCTCTCTCTCTCACCACTCTGTCTCTCTAGCGCCTCTCTCTCTTGCCCCCTCTCTCTCATCCCCCCTCTCTCGCACCCCTGTCTCTCTTGCCTCCTCTCTCGCCCCCCCCTCTCTCGGTCTCCCCTCTATCGCGCCCCTCTCTCTCTCGCACCCCCTGTTTCTCCCAACCCTTTTGTCTGTCCCCCTCTCTCTCTCGCCTGCCTCCTCTCTCTGTCTTGCCCCTCTCTCCACCCCCCTGTCTCTCGTCCCCCCACCCTGTCTCTCCCTGCTCTTTCACAATCTCTCGAATCACTGTCGCCTCATCTCCCTTTCTCTCCTCCCCCTCTCTCTCGTTCTAGCCCCTGTCTCTCTCTCTCTTTCTCTTGCTGCCATCTCCCTCCCTCTCTTGCCCCCTCTGTTTGCCCCTCTCTCGTTCCCTCTCTCAACTCCATTCCTATCTCCTCTCTCTCTCTCTCAAGGAGGGAGAGAGGGAAGAGTGGAGGCAGGTGGAGAAACCGGGATTGGGGGTGTGTGTGATAGAGACGGGGGAATGAGTGAGAGTGAAAAGGAGAGGTGTTGAGAAGGAAAGAGTATGCAGAGATAGAGAGGGAGAGCAATAAGGAGAAAGGGTAGGGGAGAGGAAATGGGGAGTCCAGGTTGGAGGGGGGGTACAGAGGGAGTTAAACCCAGCGCCTGAGCTCAGGGCGCGGTGCCCTCCCCTTCCCTGAGGCCCAGGACTTGGGGCTGAGTCTGTCTCTCTCCAGCTCAGCTTCTCCAACACAAAGACACACAACAACATCGGTCACTCTGCTGCTCGGCACGCTTTAATCAACATTTTTATTGGTTACAAATGGAAGTGATGGATACAGTCAGTGGGATGGTGCCTTTTCTCACTGGCCCCTGAGTTGTGAGAAACATTGAAATGTTTCCCTGTAACCCCCCTGGGGGATAAGGATGGAGAAACCAGCGCTACCCTCAGTCTGTTACCATAGCGACAGGCTGCTCCATCGCTGAAACACTGAACTGAAATGAGAAAATCTCGGATGGTGTGATTAATGAGGGAATTTGATGGATGGATGGATTTGGGTGAAGGGATATTTCAGCACATTCTTCAGCTGCTGCCTGAACTTAGTCTGGGTCACGGCATAAATCGCGGTGTTTGTGCAGCAACTGAGGAGCTGCAGCATGAAGCCCAATTCCTGCACAAAGGGATGGAGATACACAGGGGAATACCCAATATTCCACATCCGGTACCATATAGAATACAACATTAACGTTGACCATAACAGGATGAAATTGGCCGAGATCACAAACAGTAAAATGATGGATTTTTTTCGGTTTCTCATTTCAGTGTCAGACTGAGCGTCCCCATTGGTGTGAGCGCGGAGTCTCCTGCGGGCTCTGCTGGTCACTAAAATGTGTCTGACGGTGAGAACATTGAGCAGCAGAATCAGGAGAAATGGGACACACGGGGTTAGAATGTGGTGGAGGGACTCGATTGTGACCCAGACAATGGAGGATAGAACAGCGAGTGTTACATCACAAAACCAGGGGACGTTCACCAGCAAATACTGAGCCGTGAGCATAAAATACCAGGGAATGTTCTTTAAACAGCTCAGCACAGTCACTGCTTCCAGAACCACAGCCGCCGTTTTCTCACTGCAATATTTACTTTTCAGCTTCTGGCGACAAATGGCCACAAACCGATCAAAGGTGAAAGTGACGGTGAACCAGACAGAGCAGTCAGTGGCTGCATAAAGTAGGACGGCGTGGATATTACACACCTGGACGGAGTACAGGAAATAAAACTGTTCCCGATAAACAATGGGAATGTGTCTCAGGATCAGGTCGAGGATAATGACCAGGAGATCCGCCACTGCCATGGCCCCCAGGTAACGTCTGACACATGGAGATAATCCACAATCTTTATAAAGCAGGACGTAGATGGTCACTACGTTAACTGTGAGGAAGGAAAACAAACCCATTATCCATCAGCCTGGAGGCAAAGGGACCCGTTTGATCGGGGACCCAATGAGATTTTCAAATGTGTCCCTGTATTCAGGGCTTTATTAAAATAATTGGAGCTGGAATAACAAATGGGAAGGTCGGAATTATTGACGAAAATGTGACATAAACTACAAGAAACCCTCCCTCCCCAAACACACAGAGACACATCCATAAGGACAGATGGTTTCTAGAACATTCCCACACACTCGATCACTCGAGAGCAGACACAGGTCACTCCTTCCCAGTTCCTAATACAGAGGGTGGAAACGTTGCTGTCCTGAAGGATTCTCTCCCAGTTTCCTGAAGACAAATGGAGTTTGGGAATTTCTGTATTTTGGTCTAAATTGTGGTCGATTCTGTGTCGGGAAGAAATGTCAATGCAGGGAAAACGTATTCACCCCTTTAACTGCCTGAGGGGCCTTCGGAACAGTGTCTCCTTCTCCCTGGAACGGGATCTCTTCCCTCGGGATCTTATCGTTTGTTCAATTCACTGACGTCCTGCCGTTCACAAACAATGTCAGGGACAGAACGTTCCGGGGAATGTCAGTTATAGAATGTCAGGGACAGAACGTTCCGGGGAATGTCAGTTATAGAATGTCGGGGACAGAACGTTCCGGGGAATGTCAGTTATAGAATGTCAGGGACAGAACATTCTGGGGAATGTCGGTTATAGAATGTCAGGGACAGAACATTCCGGGGAATGGCAGTTATAGAATGTCAGGGACAGAACGTTCCGGGGAATGTCAGTTATAGAATGTCAGGGACAGAACGTTCCGGGGAATGGCAGTTACAGAATGTTGGGGACAGAACGTTCCGGGTAACCCCTTGACCTATCCATGACCTTTCCCCCCTACCCACCCCACCAACATGTTGTCCTGTGCCTGGACACACTGTAACATTAATGGGGTGTGAGACGGAGGGTCCAATCACAGGAACGGGAACGAAAGGCATTGCCAGATCAGCTGAAATGGTGAGATATACCACATTCTCAATCCACCTCCCAGAACCAGCCCAGACACCATACACCCAGAGGAGATATCTGTTCACCGTGGAACATTGTACAGACCAGGCCAGTGTCCTGCTCAGTACAACCCAGCAATCTGTCCAGATTCATCCATTACACTGGTCAATACAATCCAGCAATCTGGCCAGAGTGGAACACTGCACACAGATCATGTCAGGGCACTTATCTTCAAACGCAGGCTAGACATCTGTCCAGTTTTGGAAGCTGTGATAGAGACAGAAAAGCTGCAGATGCTAGAGTCCAAAGTAGACAGGCAGGAAGGTGGGAGAACACAGCAATGCTGACAGCATCAGGAGGTGGAACCATTCTGTAAGAATCCTGAAGGAGGGTTACACCTGAAACATCAAATTCTATACCTCCTGATGCTGCCTGGATTGCTGTGTTCCTCCAGCAAGTATTCAGCATGGGAAGCAACGCAGACCACAGCAGTGCATTGATCTATAAACCCAGACTCGATATCTGTCCAGGACGGGGAGCTGTGCAGACCACAGCAGTGCATTGATCTATAAGCCCAGACTCGATATCTGTCCAGGACGGGGAGCTGTGTAGACCACAGCAGTGCATTGATCTATAAACCCAGACTCGATATCTGTCCAGGACGGGGAGATGTGCAGACCACAGCAGTGCATTGATCTATAAACCCAGACTAGATATCTGTCCAGGACGGGGAGCTGTGCAGACCACGGCAGTGCATTGATCTATAAACCCGGACTAGATATCTGTACAGGACGGGGAGCTGTGCAGACCACAGCAGTGCATTGATCTATAAACCCAGACTAGATATCTGTCCAGGACGGGGAGCTGTGCAGACCACAGCAGTGAATTGATCTATAAACGCAGACTAGATATCTGTCCAGGACGGGGAGCTGTGCAGACCACAGCAGTGCATTGATCTATAAACGCAGACTAGATATCTGTCCAGGGCGGGGAGCTGTGCAGACCACAGCAGTGCATTGATTTTTAAACCCAGACTAGATATCTGTCCAGGACGGGGAGCTGTGCAGACCACAGCAGTGCATTGATCTATAACCCTGGACTAGATATCTGTCCAGGACGGGGAGCTGTGCATACCACAGCAGTGCATTGATCTATAAACCCGGACTAGATATCTGTCCAGGACGGGGAGCTGTGCAGACCACAGCAGTGCATTGATCTATAAACCCGGACTAGATATCTGTCCAGGACGGGGAGCTGTGCAGACCACAGCAGTGCATTGATCCATAAGTCCAGACTAGTTATCTGTCCAGGACAGGGAGCTGTGCAGACCACAGCAGTGCATTGATCTATAAGCCCAGACTAGATATCTGTCCAGAGCTGAAAATGTGTTGCTGGAAAAGCGCAGCTGGTCAGGCAGCATCCAAGGAACAGGAGAATCGACGTTTCGGGCATAAGCCCTTTTCAGCAACCGGCTATCTGTCCAGGACGGGAAGCTGTGTAAACCACAGCAGTGCATTGATATATAAACTCGGACTAGATATCTGTCCAGGATGGGGAGCTGTGCAGACCACAGCAGTGCATTGATCTATAAACCAGGAGCAGTTACCCTCCCAGCATGTAGGACTGTGTACCCCACCCCAGTGCATTGATCTGTAACCCAGGAGCAGTTACCGTCCCAGCATGTAGGACTGTGTATACCACCCCAGTGCATTGATCTGTAACCCAGGAGCAGTTACCCTCCCAGCATATAGGACTGTGTACACCACCCCAGTACATTGATCTGTACCCCTGGAGCAGTTACCGTCCCAGCATGTAGGACTGTGTATACCACCCCAGTGCATTGATCTGTAACCCAGGAGCAGTTACCGTCCCAGCATGTAGGACTGTGTATACCACCCCAGTGCATTCCTCAGTAACACTGTGTGAGATTCCTGCCCAGTGTGGGGAAACTTGCAGCCCGGGCTGGAAGTGACAGGATGTGCAGCTCCCTCCCATTTACAGCTCGAACTCTCCATTGTGCCCTGACAAGGGGGTGCTGTGGGTGTGAACATCACTGCCACAGAGACACGGCGGGGGAATCCGTTTAAATATCATCACATGGGACGGGTTTGGTGTATAGACAAAGATGGGGACACTGAGACACAGTGTCATGGAAGGATGTGTTCCCAGGTTGCAGAATGCTGAAATGTAGACACTTCGATAGCATCCTGTAACATGAGCCTGTCTTCCCAGGAAAGATGGGAAAAAAGGATTTTGGTGTGAGGTCAGATGAAACAACAGCTGCTGTGTGGTTTTGAAATTACATTTATGTAATTTTAATAAGTGTATTTTTGAAACAGTAAATTACTGTAGAGTTGGAGTAGGGTAATAAGCAGTTTAGAGAAATAGGGTCTCAGAGTTGTGAACAGTTGATGTAAAATGTTAACTTTCAGAGTTAAAAAATAAATTGATATTTTTGTTTAAACAGTGGAATTTGGGAGTTTTCTGTCACTCATATTTTAACAGTTTACAAGACAAATTGAGCATTTCTTTATGTTTAGTTTATATTACCAGATGAACTCACTGTTGTGTCCTAACAATTGCTGTGTGTATCTGTGTGTCTCTGTGTGGGGCAGGTCTGCCAGTCTCTGTGGTGCCTAAAGTGATGCAATGCCACCCTCTGCTGGCCTCCCCACGCCACTGCACAGGCATTTGCAGAGGGTGAAAACCAACAGGGATACTTTCAGAGAGGGGGAGGGAGAGGGCAGCTGCTCACAGCACCATCCAAACTGATGTATTATCCATGGACTGATCTAAATGTCCTTTAAACGTTGTAACTGTTCCTGCTTTCACCACTTCATCTGAAAGTTCATTCCACACACAAGCCAGATTCTGTCTTACATAATTACCTCTCCTGACTTTTGTAAATCTTTTTCCTCGCACCTTAAAATATCCCTCAGTTTTGAATCCCCAACTCTAGGGAAAAGACATCAGCCCTTCGGCTTATCTGTACCCCTCAATATTTTATAAACCTCTGTAAAGTTACCGCTTAATTTCATATTCTTCAGTGAAAAAATCCCAGCCTATACAGCCTCTCCTTATAGCTCAATCCCTCCTTTCCCAGCAACATCCAGGTTAAACTCTTCTGAAACCTCTCCAGTTTAATAATATCAAGGTCAGTAATATTAAAGTGAAGAGTCAAGGTATTTTCTTAGGGCACAGGGAGTCCAAAACTAGAGGACATAGACTTAAGGTGAGAGGGGAAACATTTAAAAGTGATCTTCGGGGCAGCTTTTTCACCCAGAGGGAGGTATGCCTATGGAATGGGTGGGCAGGATGACCAGACTGGACACAGTATTCCAGAAGAGGTCTCACTAATGTCCTGTACAACCACAAGATTTGACGTCCCAATTCCGATACTGAAAGGTCTGACCAATGAAGACAAGTGTGTTAAACACCTCCTTAATCGCACTATCTATATGAGATGAAAATTTTAAAGAATTAAACCTGACGGCCTAGGTTTCTGTTCTACAGCACTGCCAAAGGCTCTACTTTTAATTGTACAGGTCCTGCTGTTGTTTGATTTACCAAATCCAATGCCTCGCATTAATCCAAACTCAACTCCATCTGCCACCCCTCAGCCCAGTGAGTGATATTACTGCCACCTCCCCCTCACCCTTCAATTTTAAAATGCCCATCCCCCTCTCCAGGAGGCCTGCACACTCCAGCCTTGATTGTCACAAAGACCCTGAGCTTGGGTTGTCTTGTGTGGTTAGGGGGAGGAGGGACAGATTGCAGACACAGTCAGTGGGGAGGAGAGGCTGGACAGTAATCACCGGCCTGGTGTCGCTTCATGGTTTTAGGAAGAGGGCAGTCGCACGTTAGAGGTGGGTAAGAGTGATCGGTGTTTTGGGACCAGAAATTAAGCTCTACCTTCGTCTCTGGTGTTCAGTAATAAATATCTGTTTGAGACTCTTCATTGGGCAGAGTGTGTCTGCAGGATTTCTTTCCTTAATATTGCAGACTACAGATAATAGTGATTAAAGATGTTTATAGCAATGGTAACCTGATTATAATAAATCCACACTGAACTGAAAGTGGGCACTAAAATATGACCCAAAATCTGGGTATGATAGTGTGGTGGGTAGTGTCCCTGTCTCTGAGCCAGAGCTCTGGATTTGATTTCAATTCCTGAACTTGTGTGGGAGTGTTCCTAGCTCTGGACTAGAAGGCCCGGATTCAAATCCTACCTGTTGCAGAGGTATGTCCCAGCATGACAGAACAGTCTGATGGACAAACACACAGGAGAATACTGTTCCAGCTTTATGGGTATTGTCGAGTGATGCTAGTGTCCCTTTCTCTGGGCACAAAGGTCTCGGTTTAAAGCCCACAGAAGTGTCTCATGATACATCTGAACAAACTGATTAAAATGGATTTAGAATTGTGACTTGATGGAGAAGGAAGAGGTGTCAGTATTGAATTTCAGAATTTAGGCCCAGGATGACGGAAAGTACAGCTATTCGTGTTGATTGGAGTCACATTTCGCAGCAGTAAAGGTTTATAAAATCAAAATGGTCATTGATAGGGTGAGTAGTCAGGGGTTTTTCCCCAGGTTTGGGGTGTCCAAAACTAGAGGGCATTGGTGGAAATTGAGAGGGAAAAGGTTTTGATGCGGCCGAAAGGGCACCATTTCACACAGAGGGTGGTGTGTGTATGGAATGAGCTGCCAGAGGAAGTGGTGGAGGCTGGTACAACTACAGCATGTAAAAGACATCTGGGTGCTGACAGACCTGCCGAGCTTTTCCAGCAATTTCTGTATTTCTCTTAAAAATGCATTCAGTTTAACACAAGTATTCTGAATAACTTAAACAATTTTAATTTTTAATGACGCAGCGTTATATAAACATATCTTCAAATCGACCAAGATCATTTTCTGCTACGGGTCTGTCTCTGTGTCTGACAGCAGCAATGATGCACCTACATGGAACAGGGAATGTGATGGAGACATCGTTTGGACAATGTACAAGGAGACCTCACATGGTCCAGTTTGGGAGAGAGTGACATTACTGTGTGATTCAACTCACAGAGGGAGAAACTGTAATCTGCCTGAGAAGGAATGGCCGATTGCACTCTCTCTCCTTCAATGTTCCTCATCACAGCAATGTGTGCGAGCTAAAAAAATACTCTAAACTCATCGTTACCATTCTTATTTTTATGGAATCCCTGCAGTGTTGAAACAGGTCCTTCGGCCCAACAAGTCCATACTAACCTTCCCAAAAAATTCCCCTACATTTACCCCTGACTAATGCACCGAACCTAGAAATCCTTGATCACTACAACAATTTAGCATGACCAATCAACCTAACCTACACACTTTGAGCTGTGGTAGGAAACTGGAGCACCTACGAGAAGCTCACACAGACACGGGGAGAACGTACAAACTCCACACACCCAGGCTAGAGTCGAACCAAAGTCCCTGGTGTTGTGAGGCAGCAGTGCTAACCATCGTGCAACCCTTTGGGTGCTCCCTGACCAGAATTCATTGGAATCTACTCACTGCCTAAAGCAAAGGGAATTCAGCCAAATTCAATTCTCCCAGGATGAAATCCCATTGCTAGCAGCTGTGTGAGTACAATATCTTCAGAAGCAGAATACTGTTTTGAACAATCTTGCAATTTTTCCTTTGTCGTGAGTTCCATGAATATCTGGACAACGTTCTTTCAAGTTAAAATTGGAGTGTGTGTGTGTGTGTGTGTGTGTAATATTGATTATATTATGGCAATACACAAACGGTTTACCATTCATCTGTTAAAATTGCCCATGGTATTCAGGGATGTGTATGTTAGGTGCATTAGTCAGGGGTAAATGTGGGGAAATGGGTCTGGATGGGTTATTCTTCTGTGGGTCAGTGTGGTCTTGTTGGGCTGAAGGGCTTGTTTCCCCACTGTCGGGATTATATGAATCACCCGGAACCCTCTCGATTCGATTCCAACGTGTAACTCACTTCCATGTATGTGTGACTGGCATGTTTCAAAAACACCCCAAAACCTTCACTTCTATTCCACTTGATGGAGTTCAATTTAGGTAAACATGAGGTGCTGCATTTTGGGAAAGCAAATTTGAGCAGGACTTATACACTTAATGGTCAGGTCTGAGGGAGTGTTGCTGAACAAAGATACTTTGAAGTGCAGGTTCGTAGCTCCGTGAGAGTAGAGTGGCAGGTGGATAAGGTAATGAAGGCAGCGTTTGGTATGCTTTCCTTTATTGGTCAGTGTTTTGAGTATAGACATTGAGAGGTCATGTTGTGGCTGGACTGGACATGGGTTAGGCCACTGTTGGAATATGGCATGCAATTCTGGTCTCCTTCCTATCGGAAGGATGTTTTGAAATTTGGAAGGGTTCAGAAAAGATTTACAAGGAGGTTGCCAGGATTGGAGGATTTGAGCCACAGGGAGAGGCTGAACAGGCTGGGGCTGTTTTCCCTGGAGCATCAGAGGCTGAGGGGTGACTTTATCAAGGTTTATAAAATCATGACGGGCATGGATAGGATAAATAGACAAAGTGTTTTCCTTGGGTAGGGAGTCCAGAACTAGAGGGCAGAGGTTTAGTGTGAGAGGGGAAAGATATGGAAGAGACCTAAGGGGCAACTTGTTCACTCAGAGGGTGGTCCATGAATGGAATGAACTGTCAGAGGAAGTGGTGGAGGGTAGTACAATTGCAACATTTAAAATTCAGCTCGATGGGTATATGAATGGGAAGGTTTGGAGGGAGATGGGCCAAGTGCTTGAAAAAGAGACTAGAGTCGGTTAGGATATCTGGTCTGCATAGACGGGTTGGACCAAAGGGTCTGTTTCCATGATGTACATCTCTATGACTGTATAACTCTGCGATTTTGTGACTCACGACTTGTTATCTGTTATTCTGTATGTAAACCACCCTGAACCCCTCAATTTGATTCCAGTCGGTCCCTCACTCCTGGGTATCTCATATGCTGTATGTAAACCCTAAACCCCTCAATTAGATTCCAGTCTGGAACTCACTCCTGGGGATCTGTTATTGATCTGTGTAGTGATCCTTGTTGGATGTTTGACCGAAGACAAGATAAACTAAATGGTCAAATGTTACATTGGGAGCAGGAACACAGAAAGCTGCTGTACATTTGTGTCCTGTTACATATCTCCAAGTTTCAGATTGGGGCTGAATTCCTGTCACAATGGGGAAAGTCTCAAAAGCTGTTTCTTGTCCTGCATGAATGCATCATTATAACATGAATTCCATTGTAAGGTAGGAAATGGAGACAGCTTCTGGAAGGAGTCTGTATCTCTCTGTGTGTGATTCGGTGTGTCTGTGTATGCACGTTTATGTGTGATTTTGTGTGCGTGTTCAATGTTTTATGTTGTTGTGGTTCTGGTCGCTGAGCTGGGAATTTGTCTTACAAACGTTTTGTCCCCTGTCTAGGTGACATCCTCAGTGCTTGGGAGCCTTCTGTGAAGCGCTTCTGTGCTGTTTCCTCCGGCATTTATTGTGGCCTGTCTCTGCTGCTTCCGGTTGTCAGTTCCAGCTGTCCGCTGCAGTGGCCGGTATATTGGGTCCAGGTCGATGTGTTTGTTGATAGAGTCTGTGGATGAGTGCCATGCCTCTAGGAATTCCCTGGCTGTTCTCTGTTTGGCTTGCCCTATAATAGTAGTGTTGTCCCAGTCAAATTCATGTTGCTTGTCGTCTGTGTGTGTGGCTACTAAGGATAGCTGGTCGTGTCGTTTTGTGGCTAGTTGGTGTTCATGTATACGGATCGTTAACTGTCTTTTTGTGCAGTTGTTTTGTGCAGTCCTTGCATAGGATTTTGTACACTACAGTAGTTTTGCTCATGTTGGGTATCGGGTCCTTCGGTCTGGTGAGTTGTTGTCTGAGAGTGGCTGTTGGTTTGTGTGCTGTTATGAGTCCTAGTGATCGCAGTAGTCTGGCTGTCAGTTCAGAAATGCTCCTGATGTATGGTAGCGTGGCTAGTCCTTTGGGTTGCGGCATGTCCTCATTCTGTTGTCTCTCCCTTAGGCATCTGTTGGTGAAATTGCGAGGGTGTCCGTTTTTGGTGAATACTTTGTATAGGTGTTCCTCTTCCTCTTTTTGTCGTTCTGGTGTGCTGCAGTGTGTTGTGGTCCTTTTGAATAGTGTCCTGATGCAACTTCGTTTGTGTGGTGTTTGGGTGGTTGCTTTCATAGTTTAGGACTTGGTGAATTCTCCGTTCGGTGTTCTCTGTACCATCACGTCTAGGAATCGGAGTTGGTTGTCCTTTTCTTCCTCTCTAGTGAATCGTTTTATGTATTTTCGAACTGTATTGATGTTGCCAGTCTCTCTTGCTTTTCCTTATTTATAAACTCAATGTCATCGTTTTGCTGATATAAAATGGTGGCTGTGGACAAATCTAAAATGACTGCCTGACTGATTTGTGTCCGGAATACTTTCAGCAAGGGAGAGGGGGCAATGTGTCAAAAGTCATTTCCATTCATTGATGCTAGCAGAGATAGGAAATGGAGACAGCTCTTTGAAGGTGCTTAAAATGTAAATCCCAGAACCTGTTTACAGTGAATGCGGAGAGACAATGTGACATTCCAGTAAGGTCTGCCTTACTTTCCAAGCTCCTAATGTATGAAGAAACATAATATACAAAACCTGATAGAGCTTAGTCACTGAATTGTAGATTTGCAGATTTGGATCAGAAGCCTGCCTGGCTAGGCCTCATCCCAAAGTGAAGAGTTTCTCAAATCCCACACTGACCTTCTATGGGTTCAAATTGTGTGTTGTCGACAAATCAAAGAAAGTAATGCACCTGCAATTGAACAAAACTCTTTCTGGAACTTTGTGTTTTTATTTGGTTTACGTATCTTTCAACAGGATTGAAGATAAATGAGACAGTGAGAGATAGGTAGCACTGTAACCAGAATGGCAGTGCAGTATAAAAGGTATATTAATACTTTCAGTGAAAGGGGAAAACAGAGGAGGATAGTCCTCAAACAAGGAAAGTTGGGAGTCAGTAAAGTTGTGTAGTTTGTGACTGCATTCTGTTTATGTGAGTCAAGATTTGAAACCACTTGGCCAATAGTGCACTTTGTGAGTCACTCCCAGTTACAAGTTATTTCATATAAAAAGGTGAACATATCCCTCGATTAGATTCCAGGCTGTAACTCACTCCGGGCTCTCTGTTATTCTGTATATAAACGACCCTGAACTCCTCGATTAGATTCCAGTCTGTAACTCACTCCGGGCTCTCTGTTATTCTGTATCTAAAACTCCCTGAACCCCTCGATTAGATTCCAGGCTGTAACTAACTCCAAGGCATCTGTTATTCTGTACATAAACCATGCTAAACCCCTCGACTAGGTTCCAACCTGTAACACATTCCAGGCTATCTGTTATTCTGCAAATAAACCACCCTGAATCCCTCGATTAGATTCCAGGCTTTAACTCACACTGGACTATCTGTTATTCTGTATATAAACCACCCTGAACCCTGCAATTAGATTCCAGGCTGTAACTCACTGCGGGCTACCTGTTATTCCGCATATAAACCACTCTGAAACCCGAGATTAGATTCTATGCTGTAACTCACTCTGAAATATCTGTTATTCGTACATAAACCACGCTGAACCCCTAGATTAGATTCCAGATTGTAACTCGCTCCGGGGTATCTGGTATTCTGTATATTAATCACCCGAACCCCTCCATTAGATTCCAGTCTGTAAATCACTCCGGGCTATCTGTTATTTTGTGTATTAACTACCCTGAACCCATTGATTTGATTTCACTTCCTGACATGTTAAGCTCATGTTCCCAACACAATCTAATCTCAATAATGATTAATGTATCACTGGACCTCCTATCTGCTGGCACTACCATCATGTTAACTTTCTGATGTTTACGTACATGATTACCTGTAGCAGTGAGTCGCAGGTAGACAGAGTGGTGCTGAACCCATTTGGCACATTTGCCTTAATCAGTCAGAGTATTGAGTATAGGAGTTGTGGTGGTATGTTACATCTGTACAGGACGTTGGTGAGGCCACTTTCAGAATACTGCGTACAACTCGGTTTTCTGCAGAAATGACTTACACGGATGTTCCAGGACTGGAGGCTTGAGCTTTAGGGAGAGGCTGATTACGTTGAGGTGTTTCCCCCTGGAGTGTGAGAGGTTGAGAGGCAGCATTATAGAGGTTTATAAAATCATCAGGGACATGGATATTCTGAACAGCTACGTTCTACTCCCAAGGATAGAGGAGTCCAGAACAAGACAGCATAGGTTGGAGGGGAGAGGGCGAATGAGTTAGAAGGGACGTGAAGGTAAATATTTCACACAGAGAGTGGTGTGTGGACCGAAAGAGCAGTCAGAGGAAGTGGTCAAGGCGGATACAATCACAGGAGGAATATTGGCCAAATGCTGGCAAATGGGACTAAATCAGATTTGATATCTGATCGGAGAGAACAGATTGGATTAATGGGTCTGTTTCCGTTCTGCATGACTCTCTGATTCTATAAGGTGGATGACGAATAATTCTGAAAGGACTTTTCAAGTCGGAATTCTTTTCAGTGGAAGGTTATCGTGTCTCTATGTTCACATTGATTGAAAGCTGCGTTAGTTAAATATTTGACAGAGAAGTGAATCATGGATAATGGGATACAGACAGGAAAGTGGGGCTGAGACCACAACCTGATCGGCTACAATTTTAGTGCCTGGTGGAGAAGGCTCAAAGTATCTAATGACCCACTCCTGCTCCTCAGTCCCATGATCCTGTGTTCCATTCAGCCCCTCAAACCTGCTAGACAGGAGCAGTTGGAGGTTACTTACTCCTATAACCTGTTGCGCAGAAACACAGGAGACATTTCAGCCCCCTCTGTACTGTCCCATACGGTTTGAAGTGAATTGGGAATGTAATTGGAAAACCCAGGCTGGGTATGAAAGAGGCCCCTCATCTCTCTTCACAGAGCTTTCCCTCTCTGCAACTTGTGCTTCATTTGTTGGTCATGTTGTAGACCCAGATTCACTGTGAATACAGCCCCCATACCTCACTCAGGGATGGCTCACAAAATCCTCTGGTCTCCCTGTCTGCAACATTCAATAACAGAACATTAATGAAAATAACACCCACCAACTTTCCAATAACAGAATGGGAGAACATCAGAGACAGGGGCATGTTGTTCACCCCCCAAGCCTGCCTTGCCCTTCTTTAAGATCATGACTGATCTGCTCTTGGTCTCAAATCCTCTTTCATATCCAATTCTTCATAGCCCTCAACTCTCTGACAGGTCAATTTCCATCTACCTCATCTTCAAATACGTTCAGTCATCTCGCTCCCCGAACACCCTTGAGGAGAGAAATCCTGACATTCAATCCCACCTGTTTGAAGAAAACTCTTGCTGCTCCTATATCATGGCTTATTGATATGAACAAAAGAGATTGAGACAAGGGTTCAGGTAAAAATGACTGGCCCTGATATCAAGGCAGTGGTTGACATCTGTTGACATCAAGGAACTGGACTTATTGGGAATCAGATCAAACTCTCCAGTGTTTGGTGTCAAACATGGCACAAAGGAAGATGTTCATCATCTCAGCCCTGGGTCACCTCTGTGGGAGATCCTCAGTGTAGCTTCATCTTCACAAATATCTTCAGCTGCTTCATTAATGTCTCCCCGCCCCCACCCTCCCCACCATAAGATCCGAAGTGGGGATGGTCACTGAAGATTCAACAATGTTCAGAACGTTTTGTCCCCCGTCAGCTCCTGAACTGGTCTGTGTCCATGTGCAGCAAGACCCAGGCTCCATTCAGGCTTGTGCTGTTAAAGTATCAGTAACATTCATGTAACAGCACTGCCTGACACTGCACATTCCCACAGTAAAATAAGAATTCATTCATCACCTAACACTGGTTTCACAGGAATATGAGGAAGCCATTCAGCCCATTGACACTATTGGAGATGAACAGGGACAGCCCATTCAGTGCCTCCAGCCTATTACTCAGGAAGAGAAGGAGTCTAGTGTGATGGACCACACCAGAGCCCCTCGAAAATATTTGACGGCAATAGCCTAGACTCGAATGTTTTCTTATTTTAAAGGAAATGTAAAGTGTCTGTTCCAGATGCAATGTGACTGGTCAGACTACTCGGTGTGAAGCAAAACACCATCTACTTAAATACGAAAGAAGAAATAAAACCACAGAAAGAGGAATTTAGAATAACGTAATTCTATTGGATAGTTTAACAGAATAATAGATCTAGGAACTATTACTAATGAACTGTTCCAATATAGGGAAATCCCATAAACACAGCCCTTGGCAAAAAGGAATATTCAGACACAGAATGTCACAAATATTTCTCCAATCCAGGAATTAAAAACAGCATCAAGAGAACTTTCAGAGAGGGTAGCAACCAGGAAACATTCACTGAAGTTTCCAACTCTGTGGCGACCCCAATAGTTTCTGATGTCACTGAGAAACCAAAACCCAAAGATCCTAATCTGTGAGAGCTGTCCACACTCATTCAGGCTGCATTAAAATTAACCTAAGGCCTCCCTCGCTGTTTACTCAAGTGGTCTTAACTACCCAGCTTGGTAATGATCGTTCAATCTCTCTCATAAAAGAAACCCCGACCAAATAACCTCTTAAAGCTGCAGTATTGTCATACTAGTCAGTACAATGAGCTGTCAAACAGGAACCAGGGGTAACCCAGTCAGGCCCTTGGCCCTATCCAATTGGACGAGGAAGAAGCCAGTCAGTCCCTTGAGTCACTTACACAGGAACAGTAGGAGGCCATTCCCACCTCAATGCACTTACACGGGGGCAGAATGAGGGAATTGATGCTGATTCCTGATGAATGTCTTATGCCCAATACGTCGATTCACCTGCTTCAAGGATGCTGCCTGACCTGCTGTGCTTTTCCAGCAATCGACTCTCTACTCTGATCTCCAGCATCAGCAGTCCTCACTGTCTCTTAATTGATGCTCTAACATGATGCAGAAGCTGCACAGACAGACTGCTCCACGTTGTTCCTCCTGGCTCCGTTGCTCATGATACACATGTGGGACTTTAACATGGTTTTCTAGTGGTGAGGAGGGAAGCCATATGCCTAGTGCAAAGTCTCAAGAAGGCATCTTCCATCTCCAAGAAGACAGCCTGGTGTTCTCTATGTAGGGCGGAAGCTGGTGGGAATGGCTACCTGTTTCAGATGGAAGATATTGTGGCTGCTGTTGGGGATTATGAATAACCTGATGTTCAGTACAGGGTTCACACGCCGACTGCACAATAACGTGGGGAGAGTTAGTAAAGGCATATAAACTATTAGGAAAGTCACGTTAGACTGATGGATGGATGCTCTCAGTTCAAATAATGGTGATCTTCTTCATGTTGACCTTGTCTAGTGCATGTCCTGTTCAGTGTAACCTGTATGCCTTACTCTGTCCAAGTATATTTCCACCCTATGATCTGTCTGACCATGCTTACTATGATCTGCCTCCACTGCTCATAAACAAAGTGTTTCCCTGGACTGAGGTACACGTGACAATAAATCAAACCAATCAATCCTGGGTTAAGTATGGAATTTCTCTCCCTGTCAATGTCTATTTTGGAAATAAGTGATCACTGCCACTCCTCGTGTTTCAGCGTCACCATTTCTTTGTCTCTCACAGCTCTACAGATTAAACACTCAGCTTATTCACTCTATCCTCATGTTACCATCACCCGTGTCTGTGGTAAGGAGATCATTCCTTACAAAGAGCATCAAATCTGTACAGAGTGCCCCAAATGCTCTCTCAGGAAGGCTCTACAACAGCAGGAAGATGGATTTACTTATGTACTCTGATCATCTTACAATGAAGGACAGCATACCATTGACTGCAGCCATTACTTACACAGGGTTTGATTCAGAGCAGTCAGCATAGACTTGTGATTGGGAGATCAATTCCCAAATTTCTTAGAGTCCTCTGGTGAAGTGACCAAGAATGTTGAGGAGGACAGTGTGGTAAATGTAGTCACTATGGATTTCAGTAAGGCCTTTGATAAGGTTTCACATGGCAGGCTGCTCTGGAATGTTCCATCACGTAGAATATTGGGGGAACTGGCCAATTGGATACACAGTTGGCTTGTTGATGGGAAGCAGAGGGTTTAGTGGAAGGATGCTTGTTAGACTGGAGGTTGGGTTCATAGCTGTTTGTTATCTATGATTTGGTTGAGAACGTACAAGGTATGATTAGTAAGTTTGCAGATGACACTAAAATAAGTGGGAGCATGATCAGTGAGGAAGTTTCTCAGAAATTGCAGCAGGACCTTAATCAGGTGGGCAAGTGGGCTGAGAAATGGCAAATGGAATTTCATATAGACGTGTGAGGTCTTGCAGCGAGGAATCTCAAATCAAGGTAGGAGTCTCATGGTGAATGGGCGGGCCTTATGGGGTGTAGTGGGCAGAGAGACCTTGGAATTCAGGTGCAAAGTTCCCTGAGAGTGGAGTCACAGGTAGACAGGCCAGTGAAGAAGGCTTTTGACACACTGGCCTTCATCAGGCAGGACATTGAGTATAGAAGTTGGGAATTTATGTTACAGTTACACAGGACTTTGGTAAGGCCGCACTTGGAGTATTGTGTTCAGTTTTGTCAACTTGTTATAGGGAGGATATAATGAAATTAGAGAGAGTGTAGAAGAAATTTACAAAGACGTTGCCGGGACCCAATGGTCTGAGTTATAGGGAGAGGTTGGACAAGCTCGGAACTTTTCTTCAGAGTGTAGGAGACTGAGGGGGGACCTTATAGAGCTGTATAAGATCATGAGGGACATGGATAGGGTGAATGCTCTCAGTCTTTCTCCAAAGGTTAGAGAATCGAGGGGAGATCAGTTTAAGGTTAAAGCAGAAGGAATAAAAGGGAACCTGAGGGGCCACTTCTTTACACAGAGGGCTGGGTTGTGGATGAGTTGCCAGCAGATGTGGCTGAGGGGGGGGGGGGGGGGTGTATTAACAACATTTCAAAAGCATAGAACATAGAACATAGAAAAGTACAGCGCAGTACAGGCCCTTCGGCCCTCGATGTTGCGCCGACCGAAGCCTACCTAACCTACACTTGCCCGATAACCTCCATATGCTTGTCCAATGCCCGCTTAAATGACCATAAAGAGGGAGAGTCCACCACTGCTACTGGCAGGATATTCCATGAACTCACACCCCGCTGAGTAAAAAATCTACCCCTAACATCTGTCCCATACCTACCACCCCTTAATTTAATGCTGTGTCCCCTAGTAACAGCTGACTTCATTAGCGGAAAAAGGTTCTCACTGTCAACCCTATCTAATCCCCTAATCATCTTGTACACCTCTATCAAATCACCCCAAAACCTTCTTTTCTGCAATGAGAACAGCCCCAAGTGCCTCAGCCTTTCCTCATACGATCTTCCTACCATACCAGGCAACATCCTGGTAAACCTCCTCTGCACTCGTTCCAATGCCTCCACATCCTTCCTATAGTATGGCGACCAAAACTGCACACAATACTCCAGATGAGGCCGCACCAGAGTCTTATACAACTGCAACATGACCTCAGGACTCCGGAACTCAATTCCTCTACCAATAAAGCCCAGTACGCCATAAGCCTTCTTCACTGCACTATTTACCTGGGTGGCAACTTTCAGAGACCTGTGTACATGGACACCAAGATCCCTCTTCTCATCCACACTACCAAGTAGTCTACCATTAGCCCAGTAATCCATCTTCTTGTTACTCCTACCAAAGTGAATGACTTCACACTTAGCTACATTGAATTCCATTTGCCACCTTACTGCCCAGCTCTGCAACTTATCTATATCCCGCTGTAACCTGCCACATCCTTCTTCACAGTCCTCCACTCCACCGACTTTCATATCATCCGCAAACTTGCTCACCCAGCCTTCAAGCCCCTCCTCCAGGTCATTTATAAAAATGACAAACAGCAATGGTCCCAAAACAGATCCTTGTGGAACACCGCTAGTAACTGCGCTCCAAGATGAACCTATACCATCAACTACTACACTCTGTCTCCTTCCAGCCAGCCAATTCCTAATCCAAACCTCTAATGCACCCTCAATGCCATAACTCCGTCGTTTTTGCTTTAGCCTGCCATGGGGTACCTTATCGAACGCCTTGCTAAAATCCATATACACCACATCTACTGCTTTCCCCTCGTCCACCTCCTTAGTCACCTTCTCGAAGAATTCAATAAAGTTTGTGAGGCACGACCTGCCGTTCACAAAACCATGCTGGCTATCCTTGATCACATTATTCCTATCCAGATGTTCATAAATCCTATCCCTTACAATTCTCTCTAAGACTTTCCCCACAACAGAAGTGAGACTCACTGGCCTATAGTTACTCGGTCTGTCCCTGCTCCCCTTCTTGAACAAGGGGACCACATTCGCTATCCTCCAGTCTTCTGGCACTATTCCCGTAGACAACGACGACATAAAAATCAAGGCCAATGGCTCCGCTATCTCCTCCCGAGCTTCCCAGAGGATCCTAGGATAAATGCCATCAGGCCCAGGGGACTTATCTATTTTCATCCTTTTCAGTATTCCCCAGACCTCTTCCCTACGTACCTCAAGGCCATCCCTTCTAATCACTTGCGACTCAATATTCACATCAGCAACAGTGTCCTTTGGATAAATATGTGGATAGGAAAGGACTTGAAGCATATGGGCCAACTGCAGGGAAATGGGGTTAGTGTGAATGGACATTTACAAGGTGGAGTCAAATCCCTTTGTTAATTAAAACCAAACACCCAGAAAAGCTCGCCTCACGTCGTAATCTGTTAAAATATGAGTGACACAGATCTCCTACATTCCACTATTTAAACAAATATTAGCAAGTTAGTTTCTTAACTTTAATAGTGAACACTAAACAACAACTATTCACAAATACAAGCCCCTCTTTTCTTAACTACTTACTATCTGACTCCAACTCTTTAAAAAAAAATACTGTTCTAACAACCTACATATTAAACGTTACAATCTCAAGACCACACAGTCTCTATCTTCCCCGCTGTGTTCACTCTTTCAGCTGCTGGTGTCCCTTTATCATGTTTTATTTTTAATGCAAGTATGTTTTACATGAACATGTGTCTTTGATAGAGAGTGTTTGAGATGGTCAGTTAGCATTCCTGCTCTACAGCAGTTGCTCTATGTTGGATGGCAGCGGCTCTCCCTCTATTTTCAAAATGCTGGGTTTATTTACTTCCCATGATACAATAATTCTCATAATTTGATTGATTTCCAGGTGTACGAACAATAATATTCAAATTCGATTGGCTTCTGATATTATGAGCATTATTTAAAGTCTTTGATTGCAGTTGATTGCTGTCAAAACAGCAACCAAAACTCAGGCTTCCATTTCCCAGTTAATTGTTACATTTGGAACAGTCTGACCATTAGCTGGCATCTGTGGCTGTACTTTCGATTCAGCAAAATCCGTCCTATCTTAAAGTGAACAGACATTGATTAGATTCCAGGCAGTAACACACGCCGGGCTATCTGTTATTCTGCATACTAACCTCCTTGAACCCCTCGATTAGATTCCAGGCCGTAACTCACTCTGAGCTATCTGTTATTCTGTATATAACCCACCCTGAACACCTCAATTCGATTCCAGGCTGAAAATCACTCCGGGGTATCCGCTATTCTGTTTATAAACCACTCTGAACCCCTCAATTAGATTCCAGGCTGTAACTCAGTCCAGAGTATCTGTTATTCTGCATATAAACCACCCTGAAACCCTCAATTAGATTCCAGGCTGTAACTCACTCTGGGCTACCTGTTGTTCTGTGTATAAACCTCCCTGAACCCCTCAATTCGATTCCAGGCTGTAACTCACTCTGGGCTACCTGTTATTCTGTATATAAACCACTCTGAACCCCTTGATTCGATTCCAGGCAGTAACTTCCTGTCAGGGTTGAAAGGGAAGGCTGGTAGTTATAGAGAATGCTTGCTGACTAAAGAAATTGACGGTTTGGTTCAGAAAAAGAAGGAAGCATATGCCAGGTATAGACAGGATAGATCCTAACCCATGTCCATGGATTCCAGGCTGTAACACACTCCAGGCTATCTGTTATTCTGAATATAAACCACCCTGAACCCCTTGATTAGATTCCAGATTGTAACTCACTCTGGGGTATCTGGTATTCTGTATATTAACCACCCGAAACTCTCGATTAGATTCCAGTCTGGAACTCACTCCGGGCTATCTGTTATTTTGTATATAACCCACCCTGAACGAATTGATTTGATTTCACTTCCTGACATGTTAAGCTCATGTTTCCAACACAATCTAATCTCAATAAGGATCAATGTATCACTGGTCCTCCTATCTGCTAGCACTACCATCATGTTAACTTTCTGATGTTTATGTACATGATTACCTGTAGCAGTGAGGCGCAGGTAGACAGAATGGTGCTGAACACATTTGGCACATTTGCCTAAATCAGTCAGAGCATTGAGTATAGGAGTTGTGGTGGTATGGTGCATCTGTACAAGGTGTTGGTGAGACCACTTTAAGAATACTGTGTACAACTCGGTTTTCTGCAGAAATGACTTACACGGATGTTCCAGGACTGAAGGCTTGAGCTATTGGGAGAGGCTGATTACGTTGAGGTGTTGCCCCCTGGAGTGTCAGAGATTGAGAGGCAACATTATAGAGGTTTATAAAATCATCAGGGGCATGGATATTCTGAACAGCCATGTTCTGCTCCAAAGGATAGGGGAGTCCAGAACAAGACAGCAGAGGTTGGAGGGGAGAGGGCGAATGAGTTAGAAGGGACGAGAAGGTAAATATTTCACGCAGAGAGTGGTGTGTGTACAGAAAGTGCAGTCAGAGGAAGTGGTCAAGGCGGGTACAATCACAGGAGGATTATTGGCCAAATACTGGCAAATGGGACGAAATCAGATTTGATAACTGATCGGAGTGAACAGAATGGATTAATGGGTCTGTTTCCATTCTGCCTGACTCTCTGATTCTATAAGAGGGATGACAAATAATTCTGAAAGGACCTTTCCAGTCAGAATTCTCTTCAGTGGAAGGTTATCGTTTCTCTATGTTCACATTGATTGAAAGCTGCGTTAGTTAAATATTTGACAGAGAAGTGAGTCATGCACAATGGGACACAGACAGGAAAGTGGGGCTGAGACCACAATCTGATCAGCTACAATTTTAGTGCCTGGTGGAGATGGCTCAAAGTATCTAATGACCCACTCCTGCTCCTCAGTCCCATGTTCCTGTGTTCCATTCAGCCCCTCAAACCTGCTAGACAGGAGCAGTTGGAGGTTACTTACTCCTATAATATGTTGCACAGAAACACAGGAGACCATTCAGCCCCTCAGTACTGTCCCACGCGGTTTGAAGTGAGTTGGGAAATGTAATTGGAAAACCCAGGCTGGGTACGAAAGAGACCCCTCATCTCTCTTCACAGAGCTTCCCTTCTCTGTAACTTGTGCTTCATTTGTTAGTTATGTTGTACACTCAGGTTCAGTGTGAATACAGCCGCCCCCCGCCTCCCCCATACCTGACTCAGGGATGGCTCACAAAATCCTCTGGTCTCCCTGTCTGCAACATTCAAAAACAGAACATTCATGAAAATAACACCCACTAACTTTCCAATAACAGAATGGGAGAACATCAGAAACAGGGGCATGTTGTTCACTCCCCAAGCCTGCCTTGCCCTTCTTTAAGATCATGACTGATCTGCTCTTCGTCTCAAATTTTCTTTCATATCCAATTCTTCATAGCCCTCAACTCTCTGACAGGTTAATGTCCATACACCTCCTCTTCAAATACGTTCAGTCATCTATCTCCCCGAACACCCTTGAGGAGTGAAATCCTGACATTCAATCCCACCTGTTTGAAGAAAACACTTGCTGCTCCTATATCATGGCCTATTGATGTGAACAAAAGAGATTGAGACAAGGGTTCAGGTAATAATGACTGGCCCCGATATGAAGGCAGTGGTTGACTTCTGTTGACATCAAGGAGCTTAACAAATCTGAACTTAATGTGAATCAGAGTAACCTCTCCAGTGTTTGGGGTCAAACATGGCACAAAGGAAGATGGTCATCATCTCAGTCCTGGGTCACCTCTGTGCGAGATCCTCAGGGGAGCTTCCTCTTCACAAACACCTTCAGCTGCTTCATCAATGTCTCCCCGCCCCCACCCTCCCCACCATAAGATCAGAACTGGGGATGGTCGCTGAAGATTCCACAATGTTCAGAACATTTTGTCCCCCGTCAACTCCTGAACTGGTCTTTTTCCATGTGTAGCAGGATCCAGACTCCATTGAGACTTGTGTTGTTAAATGGTCCGTAACATTCATGTAACAGCACTGGCGGGCACTGCACATTGCCACAGTAAAATAAGAGTTCATTCAATACCTCACGCTGGTTTCACAGTAATATGAGGAAGTCATGCAGCCATAGACACTATTGGAGATGAACAGGGACAGCCCATTCAGTGCCTCCAACCTATTACTCAGGAAGAGAAGGAGTCTAGTGTGAAGGGCCACACCAGAGCTCCTCGAAAGTATTTGACGGCAATAGCCTAGAGTCTAATGTTTTCACATTTTAAAGGAAATGCAAAGTGTCTGTTTCAGATGCAATGTGACTGGTCAAACTACTCGGTGAAGCAAAATACTATCTACTTAAACACGAAAGAGAAAATGAAACCAAAGAAAGAGGAATTTAGCATAACGTAATTCTATTGGACAGTTTAACAGAATAATAGATCTAGGAACTATTACTAATGAACTGTTCCAATATAGGGAAATCCCATAAACACAGCCCTTGGCAAAAAGGAATATTCAGACACAGAATGTCACAAATATTTCTCCAATCCAGGAATTAAAAACAGCATCAAGAGAAATTTCAGAGAGGGTAGCAACCAGGAGACCTTCACTGAAGCTTCCAACTCTGTGGAGACCCCAATAGTTTCTGATGTCACTGAGAAACCAAAACCCAGAGATCCTAATCTGTGAGAGCTGGCCACACCCATTCAGGCTGCATTAAAATAAACACAAGGCCTCCCTAGCTGTTACTCAAGTGGTCTTTACTACCCAGCTTGGTAACGATCGTTCAATCTCTCTCTTAAAAGAATCACGGACAAAATAACCTCTTAAAGATGCAACATTGTCATACTAGTCAGTACAATGAGCTGTCAAACAGGAACCAGGGGTAACCCAGTCAGGCCCTTGGCCCTGTCCAATCGGACGAGGTTGAAGCCAATCTCTCCCTTGAGCCCCTTATACAGGAACAGTAGGAGGCCATTCCCACCTCAATGCACTTACACAGGGGCAGAATGACGTACGTTTTGCTGATTCCTGATGCTGCCTGACCCGCTGTGCTTTTCCAGCAATTGATGCTCTACTCTGATCTCCAGCATCGGCAGTCTTATGTGTCTCCTAATTGATGCTCTAACATGATGAACAAGTGGGGCAGAGGCTGCACATACAGACTGCTCCACATTGTTCCTCTTGGCTCTGTTGCTCATGATACACATGTGGGACTTTAATGTGGTTTTCTAGTGGTGAAGAGGGAAGCCATATATCTTGTGTGAAGTCTCAAGAAGGCATCTTCGATCTCCGAGAAGCCAGCCTGGTGTTCTCTATGTAGGGCGGAAGTTATTGGGAATGGATACCTGTTTTAGACGGAGTTTTTCTGGCTGCTGTTGGGGATTGTAATTAACCTGACGTTCAGTACAGGGTTCACTCACCGACTGCACAGTGACGTGGGGAGAGTTAATTAAGACATATAAACTATTAGGAAAGTCACGTTAGACTGATGAATGGACTCTCTAAGTTCAAATAATGCTGATCTTGTTCATGTTGACATTGTCTAGGGCACGTCCTGTTCAGTGTAACCTGTATACCTTACTCTGTCCAAGTCTATTTCCACCCTATGATCTGTCTGGCCATGCTTACTATGATCTGCCTCCACTGCTCATAAATAAAGTGTTTCCCTGTACTGGGGTACACGTGACAATAAATCAAACCAATCAATCCTGGGTAAAGTATGGAATTTCTCTCCCTGTCAATGTCTATTTTGGAAATAAGTGATCGCTGCCACTCCTCGTGTCTCAGCGTCACCATTTCTTCATCTCTCACAGCTCTACAGATTAAACACTCAGCTTCTTCACTCTATCCTCATGTTACCATCACCCGTGTCTGTGGTAAGGAGATCATTCCTTACAAAGGAGATCAAATCTGTAGAGAGTGCACTAAATGTTGTCTCAGCAAGGTTCTACAACAGCAGGAAGATGGATTTACTTATGTACTTGAATCATCTTACAATGAAGGACAGCATACCATTGACTGCACCCATTACGTACACAGGATTTGATTCGAAGCAGTCAGCATAGACTTGCGAGTGGCAGATCATGCTTCCCAAATTTCTTAAAGTCCTTTGATGAAGTTACCAGGATGTTTGATGAGGGCAGAATGGTAGATGTAGTCTCTGTGGATTTCAGTAAGGCCTTTGATAAGGTTCCACACGGCAGCTGCTCAGGAAGGTAACATCTCGTAGAATGCGGGGGGGAACTGGCCAATTGGATACACAGTTGGCTTGATGGTAGGAAGCAGAGGGTTGAGTGGAAGGTTGTTTGTCAGACCGGAGGCTTGGTCCATTGCTGTTTGTTATCTATGATTTGGTTGAGAATGTACAAGTTATGATTAGTAAGTTTGCAGAAGACACTAAAGTAAGTGGGAGCATGGTCAGTGAGGAAGTTTATCAGGAATTGCAGCAGGACCTTAATCAGGTGGGAAAGTGGGCCGAGAAATGGCAAATGGAATTTAATATCGATGCGTGATTTCTTACATTTTGGGAACTCAAATCAAGGTAGGAGTCTCATGTTGAATGGGAGGATCTTCAAGGGTGTAATGGGCAGAGAGACCTTGGAGTTCAGGTGCACGGTTCTCTGAGAGTGGAGTCACAGGTAGACAGGGCAGTGAAGAAGGCTTTTGGCACATTGGCCTTCATCAGGCAGGATATTGTGTATAGAAGTTGGGAATTTATGTTGCAGTTACACAGGACTTTGGTAAGTCCGCACTAGGAGTATTGTGTTCAGTTTTGTCACGTTGTTATAGGGAGGATGCTATTAAATTAGAAAGAATGCAGAAGAAATTTACAAAGACGTTCCCAGGACCCAATGGTCTGAGTTATAGGGAGAGGTTGGACAAGCTAGGACCTTTTCTTTAGCATGTAGGAAACTGAGGGAGTCCTTATAGAGCTGAATAAGATCATGATGGTGGGGTTAATGCTCTCAGTCTTTTTCCAAGGTTTAGAGAATCGAGGACGAGAGAGGATCAGTTTAAGGTTAAAGGGGAAGGAATAACAGGGAACTTGAGGGGCCAGTTCTTTACACAGAGGCTGGTACGTGGATGAGCTGCCCGCAGGTGTGATTGAAGGAGATACATTAACAACATTTCAAAAGCATTTGGATAAATATGTTGATAGGAAAGGACTGGAAGGATATGGGCCAACTGCAGGGAATTGGGGTTAGCGTGGATGGACATTTACAAGGTAGAGTGGAAACCCCTCTGTTAATTAAACCCAAACACCCAGAAAAGCTCGCCCCACCTTGTAATCTGTTAAAATATGAGTGATACAGATCTCCTACATTCCACTATTTAAACAAAAATTAACAAGTTAGTGTCTTAACCTTAATAGTGAACACTAAACAACAACTATTCACAATTACAAGCTCCTCTTTTCTTACCTACTTACTATCTGACTCCAACTCTGTAAAAATATTCTGTTCCAACAGCCCACATATGAAACATTACAATCTCAAGACCACACAGTCTCTATCTTCCCTGCTGTGTTCACTCTTCCAGCTGCTGATCTCCCTGGGTCATGTTTTTTCTATTGCAAGTAGGTTTACATGAACATGTATCTTTGATAGAGAGTGTTTGAGATGGTCAGTTATCACTCCTGCTCTACAGCAGTTACTCTGCTGTTGGATGGCAATGGCTCTCCCTCTAGTGTTCAAATGCTGGGTTTATATAGTCCCCATGATACAACAATTCTCATAACTTGATTGCTTTCCAGATGTCCAAACAATAATATTCAAGTTCCGTTGGCTTCTGGTATCCTGATCATTATTTAAACTCTTTGGTTGTATTTGAATTATTGTGAAAACAGCAACCAAAACTCAGGTCTCCATTTCCCAGCTAATTGTGACATATGGAACAATCTGACATTTAGCTGGCATCGGTGCTGTACTTTGTATTCAACAAAACCCGTTCTATTTTAAAGTGCCCATACATACTTTCGGCTTCATAAGACCTCCCTTCTTCAGAAAAAAAAAAATTAAACATCAGAATGAAACGATGGCTTCGTTTCTTTTCCTCTAATTCTTAATCCCATTATGATGAAATACAAAAGTATTAATCTCAGTTATGTCATTGATATTAATTTTGTACACCTATTTAAACTGGAATAAGTCAAATCTTATCTAAACTTTTTCCTTTAAATCCGCGATAACACATCTGCTATCACATTTTAGGGTCCACAGCATGTACATTTTGTAAATTTAAAGTTGGTGTGATAGGACCCCAATGAAATCCTCTCATATTCTGGTCTTTAAATATTCCAAAAAACGTGAGAGGTTTGTCGTTGTCCACAACCATCTCCGACAATTTATTTGTCACTTAAACATTGAAATATTGTCAGGTCAGTGCAAAACTTAATCATTATTTTTCAATAATGGAGAATGTTGTATTTTTCTTTCTGGTGGATATTGTGTTTTTTCGACAAGTAGCCAATTAGCCATTCAAATCCATCATAACCTTTCTGTATCAATACATCTCCAAGCCCTATATCCCTAGAAGCAAATAGAACTTTCAAAGGGTTTCAAAATATTTGGAGTATCTAAAACTGGTGCGGTGATTAATCCTGCTTTAAAATTCTCAAATGCCTCCTGGCATTGTTCTGTCCACCACAATTCTGTGTTCTCCTTTAATAAATCCATCAGTGGTGCCAATACGCTGCTGAAGTTTGGAACAAACTTCCGATAGAATCCACTCAGTTCCAAAAATCGAAGCATCTCTATCTTCGAGGATGGTTGTGGAAATTCCTCAAAGCCCTTTGTCTTTGTGTTCCATGGGGTCAATCTTCCATTTCCAATATAATGTCCCTAGAACGTCACCTCTGCCTTTGCGAATTCTGTTTTCTTTAAGTTTATTACCAAGTTTGCTTCTTGTAATCGTTCAACATGCTCTGCCAACTGTAACATGTGAGCTTTCAATCACTTGCTAATGATCACTACATCATATAGATAAACTACACAATTTGTTCATCTGACCAGCACTCTGTTCCTGAGTCACTAAACATGGCTGTGAAGGGAATTCCTATCACTGGTGGCAATACTAATATGTCATCCCCACAGGAAATCGTCAAAATTTCAGAGTTTGTATCTGCCACATGCTTCATTCTATGCTGTGCCCTTCAGGTGCTGTTCAGCTAACTCACCTCCTCCATCTAATCTCTCCCTCACCTCACATACATAATCTGAGTGTGAGATCTCTGACTTCAGTCCTGTCAATTTATATTCAATTAATTCCAAAGGACCTCTCACTTCAAATATTAACTCAAAGGAAGTAAACTGAGTAGATTTATTTGGGACAAATATTTTTTGTCTAATGGCAAACAATTCAATGAGACACCTTCATTCCAATCATTCCGGTAATCCTGACAGTACACTGTTAATATTGTCTTCAGCGTCTGATGCTAACTTTCCAAGGCTCCCTGGGATTCAGGATGAGATGCCCTTGATTTAAACTGCTGTATGCCTAAGGTATCCCTGACTTCTTTAAACAACTGAGCGGTAAAATGAGACCTTGGTCTGACTGAATCTCTCTGCGGAGCCCACAGTGAGTAAAGAAAGCTACCAACTCCTCCACCTCCCTTTTATCTTCACACTCCATAATAGAATTGCCTTTGGAAATCTGGTAGACACATCCATTATGGCTGGCATTTCCACTTTTATTTTAGATAGGGGAGCTACACAACTCATCATAACCTACGTGAAATGTTCTTCGAATTCAGGAATTGGTAACAAAGGTGCTGGCTTTATTACTGCCTGTGACTTACCTACCATTTAGAATGTTTGACATGTACATCAAAAAATAACCACGTTCGTGTGCATTCCAGGCCACTAGAAATGCCTCTGTACCTTAACCTGATTCTTCTGTACACCAAGGTGACCCCCTGCCGTTAGTTTATGTGCTACCCGTAACACTGTACGCTACCTCTAACACAATCTGGTGCACTTCGGCCCATTTCCCTTCTGCAATAACCTATCGGGGTCGCCATTTTAATTTTAGCATTCTATCTTTAAGTTGATAATGTTCGACAATATATTGTGATTCCTTTTCTGTGTATATGCATGTGTATGTGTGTGTATATATCTGTTGTAAGTCCATGAGCCTTTCTGGACTAAACACCTCTGCCTGATCCTCTGCCTGTTCAGGTTTTTCCTGCAAACAGGGGGTCAGTTCACTGCACATCAACTCCTTTGGCTTTTTATTTCGGTTTTCCTTCCTGCTCTAACTTATGACAGTGGAATCTTGTTACTATATAGTCTGGAAAAATCCTGGGTATTTTTCTTTTAACTCCCCAATTCCTTAGTTTTCCTTTTGCCTTCTCCAATACAAGGGGTGCCATTCCCACCTTGGATCCTGTTAAATCGTTCACAAGAATAAACTATATTCCTGGAAATGACACTCTGTTACTCACTGTCACTGTTACTTCCCCAACCTTGATTTGTCATTCCATCCTGATGTTACACAAGGGAATACTTAATTTCTAACCCCATTCCACAAATTGTTACGATCTTGATTAATATGTCAGAAAGAGTGAAAATACTTTCATCTCTCACCATTCGAGGCCGAGAGAAAGTGAGGGCTGCAGATGCTGGAGGTGAGAGTTGAAAAGTGTGGGGCTGCAACAGCATAGCCAACCAGGCAGCATCTGAGGGGCAGAAGAGTTGACGTTTCAGGCATAAATCCTTCATCAGGAAAGTGGGAGGTGGGGTAAGGGAGGGGGAAGGGGGCCGAGAAATAAATAGGAGAGTGGGAGTGGAACTGGGTGGAAGATAGCTTGGAAGGCGGTAGGTAGACGAAGGTGGGGTGTGATGGTGATAGGTCGGAGAGGAGGGTGTTGTGGATAGGACAACTAGAACCCTCAAACTAGAACCATCATCAACGTTGACTTCACCAAATTCCAAATCTCCTCTCCACCAACCTCTCGCAGATCCAACCATTCAACCTAGCACTGCCCTCGTGAACCGCCCTAACTGGCCAGCTTCCTTCCCACCTACCGACTCCACCCTCCCCTCTGATATATCACTATTACTCCCACCGACATCTTCTTATTGCCTTCCCAGTGACCCTCCCACCAGCTCAGCTACTACCCTCATATTTATCTTTCAGCCCCATTGTCCCCCCACCATGTTCCTGACGATGGGTTACTGCCTGATATTCGATTGTCCTGCTGTTTGGATGCTGCCTGATCTGTTGTGCTTTTCTGGCGCCTCACTTATCAACTATTAGAGACTGAGCAGATCCCGTATCTCACAAAATTATAACTTCTTGTCCTTCTCCCCCTGTTCTTTCTGAGTAAACTTTATCTACAGCGGTGAATTCTTTCAGAGATTAGGTACCGACTCCATACCCAGACCCTGCCTTGGCTGTGCACTCTCCTGCAGCTCCTCGGCTCCACTTGGGGTCCCCTTTACCAGTTTCACTAATGCCACTGGGCTTAGCCTCTTCTGCGACATCTTTCCCAAAGTTCCTTCCTTCAACGACCATCACAGTGTGTCCCAGCTTACTTCAATGAAAACACCTTTTCCTCGTGCCCTTCTTAAACCATCGGCACTGTCATATTATGTGTTCCACTCCCTTATACTGAGAACACCTGAGGCTTTTCACCTCCTTTCAACCCCTTTGGGCTTCTTTTTTCACCTGTGGTAAACTATTGTGCGCTACTGTTTGCTTTGTAATGTGTGAACTTCCCTTCTCCCAATTTCTATCCCTCATTGCATATAAATTCTCCCGGAAGCTAAATTTCATCTCATGCACCAATGGATATTTACCTGCCATTTCTGCCACGCTTCTCGCTTCTTGAACTTTCTGTTCGTGCACATGAATTCTTACCATCTCTGGAAGTGAGTCTTTAAACTTCTCCAGCAGATTAATCTCCCTTCGAGCCTCACAGGTCTTATCTATTTTTAAGTCCAACACCCATCTATCAAAATGACTGTAGTTAATTCTTTCAAACTTAACATAAGTCTGACCTGGTTCCATCACTATTTTTATGAATCTCTGTCTATATGCTTCTGATACCAATTCATAGCCAATCAAAATAGCCAATTTGACATCTGCATAATCTCTTGATCCCTCATCTGACAGCGCTGTACATACCTCACCAGCTGTGCCCACCAGCTTAGTCTGAACGAGCATTACCCACAAGTTCACTGGACACGTCATCTGCCGAGTCATTTTTTTCAAATGAAATAAAAAAGGTTTTGACAGTTTTCTCATCGAAGTATGGCAAGGCACTAACATAGTTGTATACATCCCGACGTTCTCCCTTCATCTCAATCCTGTTAATTTAACTTTCTTGTCTAATTCCCAAATTCTGAATCTCAAATTCTCTCTCTCTTTCTTTTTCCTCTCCTTCTCTTTTTTCTCTTTCTGTTTCCGTCTCTTTCTTTATCTTCTAACTTCAGTTGCCATATCTGCAATTTAAGTTTTTTCTAACTCGACTGCAGTTGTCTGTTTCTTTGATACATCAAAGTGCTTGACCAAGTCCATTATAATTTCTGGTTTCCTTTTGTCCCTGGTTAAACCCAATTCCAACCTATTTGCTAATTCTAAAAAATGTCCTGCTTCTGTCTTTCTAAACTTTCTTGGCAAATCTGGGAACCTCTTTAGTAATGTTAAAAGCCATTTCCCTCACTTTTAATTTAAACAACCACAAGTAAACAAAATTAAACAGATTTTCCGACTGGTTTTATTTGAAGATCTAGGTCACTAATTGCAACGTGTTGGAATTTACTGGGACAGTTTGTACCCGAAATCTGTTCAAATCTGTCCAAGTCCCTTACAGCAGGGCCCCAAACTGTAAAGACATCTATTTAGAGCCCTTCTGTTAATTAAAACCACAAACCCAAAAAAGCTCACCTCACCTCGTAATCTGTTAATACATAAGTGACAAAGAACTCCCAAATTCCATTAATAAAAGAAAAATAACAGTTTTTATATATGCAAATTAGCTCGCTGTGCTTGAAGGTTTGTTTTCTGATGATTCGATACTATGACTAGGTAACATCATCAGTGAGAGTCTCTGAGTCTCTGCTGAAGTGCTGGTGGTATGTCGCGCCTCTCTATTTATAGGTCTTGGATTCTTAAGATGGGGGATGTCATTTCCAGTTCTTTTGTTTACAAGAGAATGTAGACAGGATCTAAATTGATGCGTTTATTGATGGACTTCTGTTCAGACTGCTATTCCTCTAAGAACATCCTTGCGTGTCTTAGTATGTGTGTGTGCATTGTCCCAATCAAAGTGGTGCCCTTCTTTGTCTGTATGTATGGAACATAGTGATAATGGGTCATGTCTTTTGGTGGACAGCTGGTGTTCGTGTATCCTGGTAACACAACAACAGGACCAATTCAATGGCGGAAAAATGATTTTATTTACATTGTTTAATGAATGTGTGTGTGCAGATATGTAACATTTTTCATATGTGCACAACACATTCTAAATGAAAAACGGAGACACACGAAAAGTGATGCATATGATGTATAAAATTTATAAAACATTATTGGATCCTCATCTAAAGTGATATGTTTCCCCTTCTCTCAACGTTCCCTTCTTTTCTAGAATTCTCTACTCCAATCTCTCCTTCTTATCAGGATGTGTGTTATAAATTCTTGCTTCTGGTGTCCCAAATTATTTCAGTTAATCCCCTTTCTATCAGAATTCAATATATTGGCCTGTTGGGTTCTATTCAAAGCTAGTGTCTGTCATATTATTGGAGATAAAAAGTCTGGCATCAGAGCCAGCATTTGAACACACTACTCTGTTGTCCATGCACTGTACAAAGGACCACAGCACACAGGAATTGGCAAAACATTGAGGGATGTACATCTAATTCTTTCAATGATCTAGTTTTCTCATTTTTCACATTTCCTCATCTATGTTGTCGCACTCTTTCTCTCTTTGTATCTAGTTAAGAAATTTACCAATTATTCTTTGCGTCCCTTCTCTCAAAGCTCCTTCTTTCGGTTTATGTCTATTGCTCTCTTCCAGATGTAATGTGGTTATAATTGAGCAATGTAACTGCAAAGACATTCAGGAGGAGCTGGCCAGAGTTAATTGGAAAGGGAGCTGAGCAGGGCAGACCATGGAGCAGCAAAAGCAGAAATTTCTGGGGATATTTCGGAGGATATCAGAAATTCTCCCAAAGGAGATGAAACATACTCATGGGAGGACAAGGCAGCCATGAGTGATCAGGCATCAAACCAAAAGAGGAAACATACAATATGGTGAAGATGATTGGGAATCCAGAGAATTCATTGGCTCGGAAACTACATAAGGCTGGCATCACTGACACTGCAGAGCTCTTAATCATGGTCAGGGAGAGAAACAGAGGAAAAACATTCACTTTAAACACAGAAGATGTTATTACTCAAGGAAAGAAATTGAGGTGAATTAAACAATTGAACTAAAATCAGTTACTTGGTTTTGCAGAATGTGTCAGATTGAAAGCCTGATCCGGGGAGAGACCCTCAGGAGAATGAAAGTATGAAAATGGAAGTGTTACCACACCAGAAACCAGAGTAGGTCACTGAGTACATGACTGATGGGTGAATGGGTCTCGATGTGAACTAAGGGACAGACAGCAGAATTGCATTGCAGATATTGCAGCTCAAAACTGCGCATTTATGTAGTGCTGTAGACTACATCAGCATTCAACCACAACCTGTAACTTTTGGCCTCGAATAACTTCCTCAGTCTGCCATTACCATCAATATGATCTATGTTTCAGGAATGACTGTGGGTGAACATGACTGGGTCAGAACCACGTGAACCTAAACCTGATGCTAACCCATTAATGCTACCACATTTGACCAACAGATCTGATCGAAGCTCCACAATCCTGTCACATTCTGTCATAAATGGTGATGGATGATTAAACAAATGATGGTGGAAAGGGCTCCACAAATATCCCCATCCTCAGTAATCGAACAGCTCTGCACATCAGTGTAAAAGACCAGGATGTGGTATCTGCACCACCCTCAGCCAGAAGTG